>NC_140594.1:1103720225-1106554497 GCF_964204655.1 Triturus cristatus
TTCACTACCTACACAAAAATTATCCACAGTTTCTTCTCAGTATTGAGGGACTGAGCATTGACATAGAAAGGGCCGTAGAGTTGTCCTGATCTGTGGCTTCATTTGCCGTATCCACTAGAAGTACTTACCCGCTGAAGTGTACCCAGCTCTGCGTTTCGTGTAGACATGCCGTGATTCTGGAGCATTGGGTCAAGCGAGTGCCTCGTTGCACCAACATTTGAGTGTCATCTGCCTCATTTTTTTTTAGCATTGGCTCGTACCCTTGAAAGATAAAAAAAGGTTGGCTAATGTGAGGATGAATGAGGCCTGGTGGACCCAGTGTGCCACGGGGATCTCTACAGTCCAGGATCAATGGAGATGACCGAAAAAGACCCACTTTGATCACCACCTGGTGATCTAGATTGAAAGACCACAACCTAATTTAGGGCACACACTTAATGACCGCTTGAGAACCTACACCGCCCAGGAGAGCTGGATGGTCCATGGTATCAAACGCTGCAGAAAGATTCAATAAGATCAGAATAGCAACTTGACATTTATATGCAATTTGCAATGTCAGGAGCTTCAAGAAGGGCAGATTCCACCCCATGCATTTTATGTTTCCAAAGTTGTATAAAGCGCTTGTCCACCTAGAGGTCCCTTGGCTCATGATGTGGAATCTTGACTTATGGACACCCAGCAGGAGATGCTGGGCTAGATAGTTTTTCCATTTATTTAACCAGAATTTTACAAAGCAGTGGGAGGGCTCCCATTACCCATGTGCTACTGGGCTCGACCAGAGGAAGGTTAGGTGTCTTCAACAGTGGAGTAGTAATCGTTGTATTAAAGATGTCGCTGCCACAATTTCTCATCATGGGACCATCTCATGCTTTTTGCAGCAAATGTTTTCCGTTGCACTGTCTTCAAAGACATAGATTTATTATTTTAAAAGTACGTTTTACAAATTGTTTTCGAACTATCCCAATAGTGCATTATATGGCACCTTGCTTGGGAGGAATTCATCAATGGAGGCAGCTTTCAGAGCAGAATAGGCTGCGAATCCTTTTGGTCTGTCAGCCTGCTGAGGGTATCATTTATGTCTCGTATAGGTCATGCTCTGAATGTTCCTTTATGGCATTCACAACAAGAGGAATGAAAACAGATAAGAAAGATAAAGAAAGAACGAGAATTAATTAGATAGAAGCAGAATATAGACAACGAGTGAGACTTACCAAAGAAAAGAATGCGTGGAAAAAGAACCAGTGAAATGGAAAGAAAATGTGTCAAATAAACAGAACAAGTGAGAAAGGAAGAGAAATAGGTACAAAAAAGAAAGAAACAGTGAAAAGGGGAGAGTGAGGAGGAAAAGCAAAAAGAGAAAAATAGAGAGAGCAGGAAAAAAATAGGAGCAAGAATAAGAAGTGTAAAGGGACAATAAAAACATCGTAGAAATGGAAAAATAAATAAGGAGAAGAAAGGATAATGACTGGAAAGTGAACAGAACGAGAAGCCCAGAGACAGAATGAAAAGAAAAGCAAAAGAAAGTGAAGGAAAAGGAACAATTGAAAAGAAAAGAAAACGAGCTAGAAAGAAATTCAGGTGGGAAGAAAAGAGCGTACAAAAGGGTAGAAAACAAAGAAAAAAATTAAGAGTGAGCAAGAAGAGAAAGGTCAATAAAAATGAATAAAAGAGAATGAACGACAGAACGTAATAGGGAAAGGAAGGAAATCGAAAGAGAATAAGAAAAATGAACGGAACCAGTTTGAAGGAAGAGGACGGAGGAAAGACAAAGAGGACCGTGATGAGGAGAAAAGTAGAAACGGGGAGGAACGAGGGATAAGAACGCAAAAGGTAGAAAAATGTGCGTGAAAAATGAGAGAAACTATGAATAAAGCTGAATCAAAAAGAATTATGGACAGAGTGAGAAAGCAACAGTAACGAAAAAATAGGGGGAAATGAAAACAGACTAAAAAAGGCAGAGTGAGAGAAACAAGGAAGAAAAAGGGTAGAAATAACGTGACAAAAAGAGGAAAGGGGAGAAATGAGAAAAGAAAAACAGGTAAAATACAAAATAGGGAAAAGTCGGAGGGTTGGAGATCTAAGCCGACAAGACGTAGAGTAGAAGATGAGAGACGGAGTGAGTGTATTTAATGGGGATTGCTAGAAAGAATAAGGAAAGAACGACAGGAAGGAAAAAAAAATAGGACAATTCAAACATATAAAGAAAGTCATAGAAGAAACAAGCAAACGTGAAAGGCGGAAATACAGGTGAAAGAACCAAAAACAAATTAAAAAGCAGGGAAAGATGAGGACTAAAACATCAACAAAAAAAGAGGAAATTATTGGGGTGGGGTGTCATTGAACTAGGTCATTTTTGCAGACGGGGCCTCGGGCTAGGGGCTCAAACTTTTCTCTTTTGATAGCCCACTTTAGAAAAGTGCAGCCACCGGTTTGTTCAAGGTGGACGAGCGACAGCGGCCACTCGAGAGTCCTAGACACCCAGCATAGGCGCTAAATAAATCTAGGGGAACCCCGTCTACGGCCTAGGCCATGTTACATTCCATAATCGAGCGGCGCGGATGGGCTGCGCCATGATGGATTGGGGTGGGGGGTGACGGTGGAGAGCGGGTGCTGGGCTGTGGCCCGGCCCTCACATCTTGTTAGAGGAAGTGACAGGTGATAATGATGCGCATTCAGCGTCAATGAGATATGGAGTGGCACCTCACGGCCGAGGTGTGACCCTCTCGGTGGGAATGTGTGCAAGCCTGTGTGCCCATTACTGCGTCTGTGTGGCTGTGTGCACTCCCGGCTTGTAGCTGTGTGTTCAGCGGGCCGGGGAAACAAAATAAAGCCGTGTGGGAAAGGCGTGCAAAGATAAACACGATTAAATGGGATGGAGGCCGGGAGAAGAGGAGAAATATCATTCTGGTGAGAGAAAACAGATAGAAACAGCGAGGAAGAAGAGTAAAAAAGCGGAAAATGACTATCACTTGGCAGTAACATCCGGGTTCAAACTTTGGGCCATATGTACAAGTTAAAGGAATAGAGATTACCTAACTGTGACTTTTCGCGAATCGCAATTAGGAAATCGCTATCCCTGATGTACGAAACTCATTGAGTTTCATTTAGTGATTCCTAATGGGGTCCTAAATCGACCTACCTCATGAATATTAATGAGGTAGGTCACAATTTGCGACCCATTAGGAATTACTGCTATCACAGGGATGGTGGCCTGCTGGGGTCAGCAGACCACCATGTCTGTGATTGCTGTTTAGGTCGAAGCCTACAGCACAGCTGTCTGGTTTGCTAACAACATCTTGGGGACATCCAGAAATCTTCCCTGGGTATGCCTTCCTCCCATTGCTTACCATTGACTTTGTACACACATATGCTTGCTTTCTATTTGCTGGCTTTATTTGTTTAAGGCTGTCCAGCTTGAGTTTGTCCCTTCCTTAGCCCATACCCTATTTATGGTATCGTTCCACCAGTGCTCAGTTTCTGTAAACAGCCATTTAATTCCTGTTCTTATCTTGTCACTTTTGCTATGCATCCAGTGACAGAGGTCGAATATCAGGCTCTGTCTTCCGAGGGAGCTTGGTGTTTACTTTTCTTTCTCTGACTTAGGAGTGAGAATAATTATGTGACAATCATGCTGGCTACTGGGGGTGTGCTGGACATAGAACCCGGACCCCCCCATCTCGCCCCTGCTCCACCCAATGTACCCACAATGCAACCTCACTCAAGGTGTGGGAAAAAACAGGCCATGTTTAATACAACAAAATCTTCACAAACATGACAATCAAAATATCATTTGACAATTTTAGGCCATGAATTTAAAGCATCACACATTTAAATCCTAGTGTTCAGAATTCACAGCCTAATTATTCTTCTTGACCATAATACCCTCCAGCACCAAGGGGCCTCCAGGCTCGCATCCCCGCCGTTTGAGAACCACGCAAGGCGCAACCCACCTGCGTCCATGAGTGGTGAGCCCCCAAGCCCTTGGTCCTTGTCCGTCTATTTCCGGGGGGCCCACCCCTCGCCACCAGGCTGCCAAAGGACCTGTCGCCCTTGCCTCTCCAGCAGCCGGTGTCCCCATTCTCCCTGCGGAGAGCTTACCGTCTCTCCCCTCAGTGCTGGCCTCGGGAGTATGCCAGCAGGCCTCCCGTTGTCCTAAAAGTCACAGCTCTGTGACCCCTTTTCCGCAACTCCCCTCACTCCTATCCTAGCTAACTTACCGCCTTAACTCAAGGGACGGGTGGGTGGGAGATAACAGGAATCCTCGGTGTCCGGGCAGGTCAGGAAACACAGCAAACAGAGGAAGCGTGGAGGGGAGAGCAGGGCCTAAATAGCACCCTGGCCCCACGTCCACTCCCCTCACACTGGAAGTCAACGTTGGGCCCACGTCGTGGTGCCCCGGAAGAACTTCTCCCGGCCAGCAACCAATTAGGTTGCTGGCCGCGCTAAGGGGGTGTGTCCCGGGGCGGGGGGGCTGGGCCCTAAGCGCGCGCTTCCCTATGGTCGTGCTTGGCATAGAACCCGGACCCCCCCCCAGAGCGACCCCGTTCCACCCATTGAGTACCCAGAAACCATTCACTACTCCAGGTGTGGGAAAAATAGGCCCTGTTTAATACAACAAGGTAATCATAAACATGACAATCAAATAACATTGATAACTTTCCAGGTTATAAATTCCTGCAAACCACATTTAATGTTTCCAAGCGTTCTAAATTCATAACCTAATGTTCTTGTCCCTAATATCCTCCAGCACTAAGGGGCCTCCAGGCTCGCATCCCCAACGATTGAGAACCACGCAAGGCGCAACCCACACTGCCGCCCGCGGAACCCCAGCAGCTGTGCCCGAGTCCGCACCCTCCTAAGCACCTTACCTGACTACCGCAACGCCGACCAGAACACTGTCGAAAGCTCCGCGGCCAGACCAGCATGCACCCCGCAGCACGGCACCCGAACGAGCAGCAGACCCGACGACCCGCCAACAGAGATCCACGAAGCACCACCACGATCGTCACGCCAATGCCAACGCCCACGCCAAAGATTCCAAAGTAGTCGTCGTCCGAGCAGGAAGAGAGGATGAGTGGAGGAGAGAAGCGGGCCTAAATAGCCCCTATGCCCCGCCTCCACTCATCCCTGCCGGAAGTGCATGTTCCCCAACGTTGTGTGACCCGGAAGGACAACTGCTTACCGGCAACCAATCAGGTTGCCGGCCAAGCCGACGCCCCCAAGGGGGTGTGTCTCAGGGGCGGGGGGAGCCGGGTCCTAAGGGCGCGCTTCCCGATGGTCGCGCTTGGCAAAAGGCTGTACAATGGTATTTTTGTTTCTAGCATACAACATAATTTAAATGTTTGTAAATGCAGGGGCAGCTGGTAGCCTTTGAAAGTGGTGAGGCGAGCAAAGTGCCCCATCGCTTCCCAAAAAAAGAAACAAAATGACCCCTTGCTCCAAAAGTCAAAAACAAACTAATCCCTCCCTCCAAAAGCCCAAATAAAAACAACCCTTCCCTCCAAAAGCCCAAATAAAACATAACCACTAACTAGAATACATACATTTACCTGCATTACACATTTCTAATAAAAAAATAAAAATAAAATGGTACTTACCCACGTGTTGCACATCTTCCTCTGTGTTCTTCTGCAGTCTGATGCACAAAGAGCTCCCCTAACCAATCCAGACGCTGCTCTCATGCTGTTAACCAGCAAGAGAGAAGCGTCAGGATTGGTTGGAGCAGGATTGCTGAACGCTCCTACAGGCCCTGGAGAACTGTGCTTGATCTCCACCGAGCTGTCTAAAACAGCTGGGTTGTAGAGCTGCAAAGTGTACATGTCAGACTGGAATGGCAAATTGGCATGCGCATTTTAGAGTGTCCAATCAATCCACTGCTCCAGTCCTCTATGCTGCCTACCAGCAGCAGAGGACACGCCCACATATCTCCTGACTTGGGGGCAGGCTGGTGGCTGCAGCCCTCATCAGTGAAAAACAAAATGGCAATAAAAAAATGTCATTGCCATTTTATTTTTCACATTTAGCACAGCTCCCTGCAGGCGGGGCGACGATCCCCGCCATCATGAAGAAAATATTTCAGAATATATCAGGATTAGGGAAGCACAAATGAAGCACGTTTCTTGGTAATTCTGAAGTGTGGTGGAAACAAACATTTTAACATGATCAAAAAGAATCAATGCACTAGGTGCTGACAGTTTCACACTTTGTTTGTGTGTTGTAAAGTTTTATCAGTAAAACTGTATGTCTGTGTAAATGAAATGCTAATTTCAATTGAAAATGTGTTTTCTGTAATGGCAGTGTTCTACCACACCATGTATTCTCCACTTTACCCCACTGTACTCATCTGTGCATCATTCCACTCGACACCACTGCACACTACTCGACACCCCTCCACACTTTGTGAAGGGTTACCACCACCCTTGAGGTGTTGGTAAAAAATGAAGGTTTTACGACCGTAATTCGGTCGCAAAACATTGATACATTGTACTACAATTAGGTGTTTGAAAGGGACTCACTAAACACTCCCCTTCCAAATACTGAATTGCGAAACAAAAATTGTGACACAGTAACATGTTATCAAATCACAATTTGTGATCTGTACATATGAAAAAGCAATTTTGCAGTCGGTAATGGCCCCGATTCGGTGAATCGGACCGTTTCAGACTGCAAAAATGCTTTTGTGCATATGCCCCCTATAATACTATTTTTTTAAACTGTGGTAAAATCCTCATAAAACCCTACACCTACCCTTCTGTAGGAACATTCTGTAGCCATGATTGTGGGCTTGAGTAACCACAGCGCGGACTGTGTTTCCAGGTGACTAGACATTTTTTTCTCTTCCACATAATTATAAACATCTCCAGTAATTTCCAGGATATGGAGATATGGAAAGATAATTCCAGGAGAGGATCTAGTGGTACCAGGTATCTATCAATAATTGTCCAAGATTTCTCTGATAGCTTTTTATTGCCAGAAGAATGTTCTGGATATATTGACTATGACAGTGTTAGCACTGGCTGGTTGCCATTTTTACAGAGTGGTTTAGTACTGTAATATCATAGTAACGGGTGATGGTAATGGTCTTTGCAGCACAGCTCTTTCTCCCGATATACCAGCCAAGTTCATAAGCGTGGCCTTTGTGTGCAGAGGGATGGACACAGTTATGATGTATGTTGTGCATGCTGGGCAATTATAGAGGCATGCAACATTGTGTATGCTGGGGCAATTCATACATCTTTTTATATACAGGATAATATTATCCACCACACTAGCCAGGGAGGTGTCATTATATAGCCCTGATGAAGGCCTTAGAGTAGGGCTGAAGCATGTCAATATAACATAGGGCCATAGGACTATTGAATCCTAAATAACCCACAACTATATATCTTTAATCTTCGATACTAAAGGAATACCTTGGAGAAGCTGAGGGTTTTATAATCTCTCCCCTGGTCATTTTTCTCTGTAAGAGCTCCCTGGAAGATGGTTGAGTCCACCCTGATCTTTAGGAGTCTGGGTGAATCCGATGATGAAGCATGACACTACTAGAGTGTGTGAGGGTTGTTTTAAAGAAAAGGATTTTTTTCCTTCCCTGCATTAATTAGCGCGGAGTCACAGTCGATACTCTATGTAGCCCCCCACTTTTTTCTGTTCTTTTTCTCCTTCTTTCCCCGTCTAGAAGTGATCACACATGATATACTAGGTGGGATGCTTACAAGTTTGATGCATAATGTATTAGGGAGGATGTATCCCCCAGAATCCCTTTCAATTGTAAAAGGACGTCTCTACCCTCAGGATCTGAAAAGAGTTTCCCTGCTCAGATCTAATTTGCATATGATACAATTATAGAGGCAACCATTGTTCAAACAAAAAAGAGGGTAGGCAAAATATTTATGCTGGATCAGAGCTTAATGGTATGTGCCTTAATATCTGTATCACTTCTCTGACACCACCCTGGTGACATGTGGGTATTAACCCTACCAAACATACAAAGTGAGTGTCCTTGCCCTCATGTAACAGACTTGGTTGGACACCTTCCTGGCAAATCAAAATCATAATCTGCAATAGGCATTTTCACAAACATAAGAGAAAAGTGCTCTCCGAAACCTTACTTAGGGCCTGATTACAATGACGGTGGGACCACTACTGACAGCCCGTCGGTAGCGGTCCCACCGCCATTGTAACACAATTTACCGCCCGCCATATTACAACGGCGGGCGGATGGATGGCGGTTGGAAAGACCAACCGCCATGCAACCGGCGGGCTCAAGGAGCCATTCGGTGCATCAGTGCATCGGAGAGAGTCACAATTCCTACAATGGCAGGCACCGCCGTAGCGATTATGATGTCCCTCTCCGCCGACCGTTTCATGTCGGTTTCCACACCATGAAAAGGCTGGCAGAAAAAGACATTGGGGGCCCGTGGCGGGCTCTCCTTACCCCCTGGCCCTCAGACATTTCCCTGCACCATGTGGAAGCACCGCACCTCCGATAGGATGGTGGTCGGACAAAAGTCGAACCACCATCCTAATCAGCCCCATAGACTTTAAAAACAGGATTACCATAATTATCCATCATATATGCAGCTTTACCATACAACATAAAATATCATGCTCCTGCAAAACATTCAAAAGATTTCTCCACAGCTATTTAAATTTTTCCACCTACTGAAAAATGATATCCCCTTTCTAAAGCATTTTTCAGATCGCGCCTGCTGACAGTTTATGCACTGAACTTGTAAGACGTATTGTGTACTTTAAGGGGCTTAGAGTCCGCCCGTTGCTTGCCATTCATTGGCTTCATTGTCACTTTTATTTGCTGCCTCTTAATTGGCCAGTGCTTGCCGATGTCACTTTCTGTTCTTAGATTTGGAGCATAGACCTAGTACTGATTGATTTACTTTAATTAGTGTCCGACTGTCCATCCACTAAAAGCTGTGATTCAGGCACAATTGTTTTCTTTATGCTCTTACCCTCCCACCCCCGCAGCTCCTTCCCCTCTTGCCCCTACCTGTTGTTCATGCTACTTGTTCCCCTCCAACCCCCACTCTTGTCCGTGTTGCTTTTTGCCCTCCCACCCCAACATTGTCAGTGTTGCTTCTTTCCTCCCACCCCACTCTCCCATTCTCTTATTGCTTATTCGCATTCCATCTCCCACCCTTCCGTTGTCTGTGTTGCTGTCTCACTACCAGACATAAGAAAAAAAAAGCGATATGACGCGGCCAGACCTGACTGTGTCATAGTGCTTTCTTACGTTTAGCTCCCTCCCTCCTGTTGTCCATGCTGCCCACCTCCACCCTCCATCTTGTTGTCCATGATGCCCACCTCCTGTTGTTATATTACAATTCAGCGCTGTAACATAAAAGTGCCTTTCTTACCAGAGGAATATAGAAATCTGCCCATTTTATCAGCCATGAGGAAGGTCTGGAAAAATGTTTAATAAAAAAGCATGCTGAAAATGAAACATAATTTTAACAACATATGTTTTAATATAGCAACTATGTCCAAATTTATTGCAGTAGATGTAGGCCCTACCGCTAACACAACCCTTATTATTTGAAAGATTAAAGACTGAATTGTTCATGCCCAAATTAGAAACTGGGACTTGCAAGTTACAAACAGACTGAAGCAATAGTAATTTATCACTGGAAGATTTGAGGACTCATTTGTATTTCGACAGACTGGAAACTCAACCAAAAATATAACGGATATCCCGTCCACCATATTACAAGTACAATATATCCTATGGCACATGTAATACCACTGCAGGATAGCCATCACATTTGTGATGGAATATCCAGTCTTCAGAAATAGAAATCAGTCCCGTGGTCTATACCCGCTGATTAACTTGGAGCAAGCTGATGCAGAACCCTCTGACTAAACCTCAGAACACTTAAGTAACGCATCAATAACCAGAAACAGGTCTCGGGCAATAAGCTGTGTTTTAATGTGTTTCTTTATTGCTACCTCTGTAACAATTTGAAGTAGATAGGTGAACAGTTGACACATCTCTGGTATTCAATAAGGCAAATAGGATCAGGGTCTATATTACCATCATGATGCTTTTATTTTTCAATTTAAATTTTAGATCAAAGTATTTGAGAGATTGAGTCAGCCTACATGTGTTTCACCCCTTGAGCGGCACCCAGGCCTGGGGCTTTTTCAAGGTTGCATATAATTTTTTTCATTTGTTCAGTCAAATACATGTACCGAAAAGTAAACTGAAAAATAAAGTTATTATGAAGGTAGTATAGACCCTTATCCTATTGGCCTTATTGAATTCCAGATAGTTAACTTTTTTTGGGAAATATCTGTAGTATTTATCCTATCTACATAAATTTTTTCTTGCAACTGCAAGGTTTTTGGGTACTGCTCACTTCCATGGCATGAGAATCCTACTCAGATACAAAGCCATTTAGTTGCAGCGCAGTCCCCTCGTCTTTACCCCTTTCTGCCTCTCTGACTCTCTATCTCTGTAACAGAAAAAGAGCAACAGTGCATTTCTATAAAACGGTATGTTGTAGACAACGGTTCAATGACACAATATCGATGCACACAATATCAATTTACAAATATTGGAAATTAAATATAGTTGAAAAAAAATCACCTTCCAATACTTAACTAATAAACATCAAATATATATAATATATATAATAACACAAATATCGCTGTTAATATTTATTTTTTTAGTTATATCGTAAATAAAAATATTAGACCGCAAAATATCGTTATCTTTAAATAAACAACTGATTAGTTAAATATATGATCTCTCACAATATTGCCAACAATTATATCACCAAAATAGTTACATTATCATTAATGAACATAAAAATAAACACTTTTTACGATACAGAAAATAGTAAAATAAACATTAAACATAAAAAAGTAACAAAAAATAAAATATATTACATCACCAAAATAATATTAAATCACGCCAAATAAAAACATAACTAAATCTATAGCAAAATTATTTAAAAATATTTACATAAACGACAAACATTTATACAACAATCTAAATATTAATAAGTATATATATATATATAATTCACTTAAAAAACCATAGGTTTCACACATGTTATAGTTAGCTGGACATTTCACTCGTAAAAAACCAATGAAATTCCCCTGTTATAGTTAGTTCAGATAACTATAACTCGCACGCCCGCAATCCACTGCTCATGACGTCACATATTACATCACTCATGACATGGTCAGTGGCATCACTCATGACATCACTGATGACATCATCCTTGTGATAGAGTGGCGGTCGCGCAAGTTATAGTTATCTGAACTAACTATAACGGGGGAATTTCATTGTTTTTTTACGAGTGAAATGTCCAGCTAACTATAACATGTGTGAAACCTATGGTTTTTTAAGTGAATTTGCAAGGGTTTTTAAATGCTAATTCCTAACTATAACGTGTGTGAAACCTATGGTTTTTTAAGTGAATTTGTACGTTTTTTTAAATGCTAAGTTATGTATTTATAATATTTTTTTTTTTCAAGGTTTTTCACCGTGCGCGCACCATGCGCGCGCTTTGGGCGCACGGTGCGCTGCGCGCACCGTGCGCGCACCCCCGCGATTTTTAAGAAAAATAATAAAATGTTTTTTTCACCCTTGGGGGTCCTTCTGTTACCCCCTGACAAAGGCTAGGGGGTCAGGAACTCTCTTCCCTGCCCCCTTTTCACGTTTTCCACCTTTTTTCCACCTTTCCTTTTCAGTGCGACAAAATGGCGGCCGACACTTCCTGATTTCGACCGATTCGAATGTTTACTGACATCTATCAACCAATCAGAATTTCGCACGCGCACAGCACCGTGCGGGCACAGTGCACACACGGTGCGTGCGTATAGATATTTATATGCTTTTAAATGCTATTTTCTCAGGAAATACTGAACAGATTGACACCAGACCTGCAAAAGGCCCTTCCCTGACCTGAGGACTACCTCCCTGCCAAATTTCAAGTAATTCTGTTCAGACGTTCGGGCTGTACCTTCGACTAAAGGTCCTATGGAAAAATGCATGGGGAAAACGTGTTTTGGGACCCCCCTTTTTTCTTGGCCCCCGCTTGACGAATCACCCCGAGACTTTCAGGGTAGGAGCGGAGCGGAGCGCCCCACCTATTTTGAAAACTTTGCGAGGATTTGTCAACCGGCGCCAAAGTTATTCCAAATAGAATGTTGTGGATTTCCTATGGAAACACGGTCCTAACTATAACTATCTACTGGCGACATATATTTATGTATATATAAACATATATATATATATATATATATATATATATATATATATATATATATATATATATCAGTTCAATTGTACCCCTGGCAGGGCTGCCTCTACGTAGCCTCTGGTCAGATATTACAAACACGGACCAACTTCTTCGTGCAAAGATTTTAATCGCTCAACTGCAAAGATGTCGTCATAACGTTTCGGCTCTCCCTGAGCCTTGATCACATGACCTATATGATATATATATATTTATATATATATATATATATATATATATATATATATATATATATATATATATATATATATATATATATATATATATATATATATATATATATATTTATTTTTTTCAAAACTTGTTTAGCTCCTCCTGGGATATCCGCCCATAGTCTGGTGGCGCACGGGGCATACATTTTGGTTCCAGCGTTCAATCGAAATGCGTAACGTCGGAATAAAGATCGTTGACATACCCCGAACTGAGAGCGCACTTTACTTTGAAAACTGGAACCAAAATATAAATATATATATATATATATATATATATATATATATATATATATATATATATATATATATATATTACCTACTGGCGGTCGCCAGTAGGTAGTTATAGTTAGGACCACGTTTCCATAGGAAATCCGCAACATTCTATTTTGAATAACTTTGGCGCCGGTCGACGAATCCTCGCGAATTTTTCAAAATAGGTGGGGCGCTACGCTCCGCTCCTACCCTGAAAGTCTCGGGGGGATTCGTCAAGCGGGGGCTGAGATAAAAGGGGGGTCCCAAAACGCGTTTTTCCCATGCATTTTTCCATAGGACCTTTAGACAGGGCTACAGCCCGAACGGCTGAACAGAATTACTAGAAATTTGGCAGAGAGGTAGTCCTCAGGTCAAGGAAGTGCCTTTTGTAGATTTGGTGTAAATCTGTTCAGTAGATTCTGAGAAAATAGCCTTTAAATCAATATATATATCTGAGCCAGCTTACGGTGCGCTTACGGTACGCTTACCGTACGCGTACGGTGGCGTGCGCGAGCGCGATTCTGATTGGCTCTTAGATCTTAGTAAACATTCGAATCGGCCGAAACCAGGAAGCGGCGGCCGCCATTTTCTCTCTCGCACTGAGAGTGATTTTTAAAATATAAAGCCCAAAAACATGTAAAGGGGCTGTTTAGACAGCTCCCACACACATAGCCATGTTGAGGGAGTCCCCAAAGATCCCCCAAGGCCAAAAACGGAATTTTTATTTTTTCGGTAATTTTGCCGATTACGCTTACCGTAAGCGTACGGTAAAAATTTTTTTTAAAAAAAAATTATCCACACTCTCTCCACCCCGTGTGCAATTGGTGCCCGAAGGGCACCAAATGTGCATGGCTTATTACTTCTGAGATAAACTAAAATATTTAAAAAAAAAATAATAAAAAAAAAAAATATCCACACTCTCTCCACCCCGTGTGCAAATGGTGCATCATATGTCCTACATGTGCGCACGGTGCGCGAAGCGCATCGTGCGTACATGGCCCATCTAGCGTAACGTGGGCACGCGGTGCGCGTAGCGCACCGCGTGCCCACCGTGCGTGCACGGCACTAACTGCGTAAAGTGGGCGCGCGGTGCGCGAAGCACACCGCGTGCTCACTGTGCGCGCACGTGCGTACATGGCCCATCGTGCGTACATGGCCACGTGCGTACATGGCCCATCGTGCGTACATGGCCCATCTAGCGTAACGTGGGCACGCGGTGCGCGTAGCGCACCGCGTGCCCACCGTGCGTGCACGGCACTAACTGCGTAAAGTGGGCGCGCGGTGCGCGAAGCGCACCGCGTGCTCACTGTGCGCGCACGGTGCGCGAAGCGCACCGTTCGCGCACGGAGCGAACTGCGTTAAGTGGGTGCGCACGCCACGAATGGCGTAAAGTAACTTAGCATTTAAAAAAACGTACAAATTCACTGAAAAAACCATAGGTTTCACACACGTTATAGTTAGGAATTAGCATTTAAAAAACCTTGCAAATTCACTGAAAAAACCATAGGTTTCACACATGTTATAGTTAGCGGAAATTTTACTGATAAAAAACCAATGAAATTCCCCCGTTATAGTTAGTGCAGGCAACTATAACTCACGCGACCGCAATCTTCTGCTGATGACATATGTGTCTTTATGAAAAAAAAATATTTGTAATATATGTATAGCTAAAAATGTATGGAAGAAGACATGGGCAAATAAGTGTCTAAATACAGTATTAGCATCAGCAGAGGATTGCGGTCGCGTGAGTTATAGTTGCCTGCACTAACTATAACGGGGGAATTTCATTGGTTTTTTATCAGTAAAATTTCCGCTAACTATAACATGTGTGAAACCTATGGTTTTTTCAGTGAATATATATATGATCAAGACAGTTTCCTCTGTGTAACCCACTTGGGGAAAGAAATTATTGCACACAACATGACTGCAGCAACTAATTTCGAGAATGCACGAACTACCTCTCCCATGAGACATTTCGAAGTCCCATCAAGGTGGGGCATGAGGTTTAAAGTTTGGCTCAGCAGCAGCGGTTGCGTTTAAAGCCAGTAAACAAGGACATGATGGCCCGAAACGTTTGGCGCTATATGGAGGAGTAAATGCGCTGTTTGTCCCGACCTGCAATAAAGTAAGGAACTTAACCTTCAACTGTGTTGGCATTCCTATATTAAGGGCAACCTTTTGTGTGGATGTTAAATTGCAGCGATGCCTTTGTCGTGGGAAAGCCCCGCCGCGTAATCTGCGGACTGCGGCTCTCGTACTTTGGGAGCCATGTGGAGTTGAAGGACCGTTGTTGCAGGGGTGTTATTGGAGGGACACTGTCGCTTTCTTCTGTGTAACCCACTTGGGGAATGAAATTATTGCACACAACATGACTGCAGTAACTAATTTAGAGAATGCACAAACTACCTCTCCCATGAGACATTTCGAAGTCCCATCAGGGCGGGGAATGAGGTTTAAAGTTTGGCTCAGCAGCAGCGGATGTGTTCAAAGCCAGTGAACAAGGGCATGATGTCACGAAACGTTTGGCGCCATATGGAGGAGTAAATGCGCTGTTTGTCCCGACCTGCAATAAAGTAAGGAACTTACCTTCAACTGTTTTGGCATTCCTATATTAAGGGCAACCTTTTGTGTGGACGTTAAATTGCGGCGATGCCTTCGTCGTGGGAAAGCCCCGCCGTGTAATCTGCGGACTGCGGCTCTCGTACTTTGGGAGCCATGTGGAGTTGAAGGACCGCTGTTGCAGGGGTGTTATTGGAGGGACACTGTCGCTTTCCTCTGTGTAACCCACCTGGGGAAAGAAATTATTGCACACAACATGACTGCAGCAACTAATTTAGAGAATGCACAAACTACCTCTCCCATGAGACAATTCGAAGTCCCATCAGGATGGGGCATGAGGTTTAAAGTTTGGCTCAGCAGCAGCGGTTGTGTTCAAAGCCAGTGAACAAGGGCATGATGGCCCAAAACGTTTGGCGCTATATGGAGGAGTAAATGCGCTGTTTGTCCCGATCTGCAATAAAGTAAGGAACTTACCTTCAACTGTGTTGGCATTCCTATATTAAGGGCAACCTTTTGTGTGGATATATATATATATTGGCACGCGGTCACTGTACTGCGTCCCCGGATTCGGACTATATTCTCTTTACCAACAGCAAGATTTGGCTAACATCCTGCTACATACAGGGATTTTAACCCGTTGTGCCATAAAGGGGACAAACGCACAACAGGCGGAGTGAGTACTATCTCAAACCCGCAGTCCTCTTTCTATAACCACAAGCATCCTCCAATGGGAGTTGATGGGCGAACTTTCGAGTTTTTAAATCCCTGAACGCGCTTCTCTGTCACACCAAGCTGGCATTGAGGAAGGCAACCAAGCCGAAACGCGTCTGCCAGGTGATACAGTTATGGCGAACTTTTAACCAAGCATGATGTGCCTTGATGGTGAAAATAAAGCTTTCCAGAATCGTACCCGAGCATGTGTCAGCCCGTTTTTATGGAAGCGGGATTGGTGGAATATGATGTCAAGCGGTCGGCGCTTGAAACTGGCACGCCTCTTGGTCTGGTGCTCCGCGACTGCCGACAAATCTTTGGTGAGAGCGTATGAGATACGCATCGCGGCGCCCCCCCAGCAGCGGCACTCGTGTTGGTACACTGGGGAAAGAGCGGCAGATGGTCTGCCGAAAGGACGATTGGAAGAAAGCCAAATCACCGTCTCCATGCTGCAGTGGGAGAATGTAGCCTGACAGCTGACGTGGTCAGAGCATTATCGGATGCTTGGCACGCGGTCACTGTACTGCGTCCCCGGATTCGGACTATATTCTCTTTACCAACAGCAAGATTTGGCTAACATCCTGCTACATACAGGGATTTTAACCCGTTGTGCCATAAAGGGGACAAACGCACAACAGGCGGAGTGAGTACTATCTCAAACCCGCAGTCCTCTTTCTATAACCACAAGCATCCTCCAATGGGAGTTGATGGGCGAACTTTCGAGTTTTTAAATCCCTGAACGCGCTTCTCTGTCACACCAAGCTGGCATTGAGGAAGGCAACCAAGCCGAAACGCGTCTGCCAGGTGATACAGTTATGGCGAACTTTTAACCAAGCATGATGTGCCTTGATGGTGAAAATAAAGCTTTCCAGAATCGTACCGGAGCATGTGTCAGCCCGTTTTTATGGAAGCGGGATTGGTGGAATATATATATATATATATATATATATATATATATATATATATATATATATATATATATATATATCCTGTTGTTGTGCGTGACGGCACAATCTGGGAAGTTTCTTTGATATATATATATATATATATATATCCATATGAAAGGTTGTCCCAAAGACAGAGAGCCAACACAGGTAAGTTTTCTCTTTCACAAATTTACTTGCAGCAGCAGACTTCGCAATGAAAACTGGAGCACCATCTGTGACGCCAGACGCGTTTCGGGTAAAAGTCTCCCTTCTTCGATGGCGTTTCATCACAGTGAGACAGTCCGTTTTTACTTCTCTCTTTATCAGGTACTTCAGTATATATATTTATATATATATATTTTCCCTCCTTTGCTTGTGTTGCCGCCACCGCGCACCAAACCAGAGGGCGCGTCTTCGTTCCGGATCACCCAAGCTCGATCCAGTAATTATTTCCCCAAAACCTCAGTTTCCCAAGGACGGACGACGCCATGTAGTGACAAAATAAGCTTATTTTGTCACTACATGGCGTCGTCCGTCCTTGGGAAACTGAGGTTTTGGTGAAATATATATATATATATATATATATATATATATATATATATATATATTCCAAAGAAGCACGAGGCGTTCCCCAGTTACCGGAGCTTCTGGCTCTTCGGGGCGGTCTCACAAATGGGCATGGGGAAGCCCATTACTTTTTCTCACCGAAAACACACGAAGTGAGGCCCAATGCATTTGAAGTGCTTTTATTTCATTATTTCCTTGCTTTTCATGCGCTTGCCTCCATTTGCCCAACGTTTCGGCGTGATGCCTTGTTCACGGACTGGAAACACAAACGCCCAGGTGCGCTTGAGTGTGCTTTTAACCTAGTGCAGCACGTGACTGTGAATCTCGAACTACTGATCCCATAGTGCTTTGTGCATATATATATATATATATATATATATATATTAAACCCAATCCTGGCGGCGACGAACAGTCAGGCACAGACTCCGTGAAGTAATGGCAAAAATAAAGTTTAATTCAAACAAAAGCTAGACGCGTTTTGGCGGCGTACCGCCTTGGTCACTACGTCTAGAACACACTCGTGTAACACATAAATAGGTTTCACTCAGTCGTCAAGGCAACCCCCCAAAGGTGATCATAGACATAGACGGTCACTATGTTACATCTAACATGACATTGCAGAAGAACAAGAAAATAGATGGGAACTAAATTGTGCTTAAAGAGATGCTAGAAAAAGGAGCACGTGCATTCAGTAAATATATTAATTGCATACATTTACCGCTAATAAGGAAAAAATAAAAAAGTGACAAGTTACAGCTCGTGAATGAAAACGTCCTATCGTCAAATATAGACATAGAAAAAACATATATGTGCCCTGTGGGAACAAGATTGTAGTAAAATGAAAAAATGGGCAAATAAACAGTAGGTCTGCATATATCAAACTGGATAAAATGGATATACTCGAGATAAATGAATTAGGACTCTAACAATATTTTCCCACCCGGATGTAGGCATCGATAAGGTATATCCCATGTGGAGCAATATGGTCTAAAATAGACAGGGGGTAGGAAATAAAAGGAGTACAAAGATCGTATGTACAAACGATCTAAGAAAGAGTCTGTGAAAAAAGTGTCAAGAGGTGAAAATTAACAGTACAGCCCTAGTGGGCTGACGGAAAGAAGATCTGTTCTATAGTTAACATAAACAAAGTGTGAAAGTTACTGCAGGGGGTGCTCCCTAGGGCAATGTTATACATAATGGAAAAGGACGTATGTGAAAAGAAAAGGAGGGTTGCAGAGTAGTGAAAGAAAGAAAGAGAACACTATAGGTTAAAATCAAACAAACATTTTTTTTATAGGAAGAATAGTGTGTTTTATATATATATATATATATATATTCATATATATTAAAATTCATATAACTACTTATTAAACATTGTAAATAAAAAAATCATAATTGTTTACCAGGGCATAACTCATACAAAAATTCAAATCAAAACAAAATTAACCAGTAAAATAAACTATACACATACTTAACCAATAAGGTCACACAAACAATTAAATCAACAAAATAAAAAGCACACAGATTTTATAAACTTATATATATATATGGTAAAGAACTCCTTCTCACAAGTAGGTCAAGAGAAAAGAACGGCACTCAATGGGGCTTCGGAATCAGGATGTGCATTTTATTCCATCAAAAGAAATTATTGGTACAAGTGTCTACGCGTTTCAGCATTGAGCCTTTGTCACAATGCTGACAGTATGTTTGCAAGCAACATATGTACGTAAAATGTTAGACATAGAAAACGGGTGACTATTTTTGTACAAACTAAATTTCTACTTTGGCGGCCATCTTATAGTGGCAGTGATTACCGGTTTTTCAAAATAAACTCCATAGGTAGCAAAGAAAATCTATATACAAATACAACAATATAAATCAATAAAGTGCAAGAATCATGATTTGCATAGAACCCGGACCCCCCCATCTTGCCCCTGCTCCACCCCATGTACCCACAAAGCAACCTCACTCAAGGTGTGGGAAAAACAGGCCATGTTTAATACAACAAATCTTCACAAACATGACAATCAAATATCATTTGACAATTTAGGCTATGAATTTAAAGCATCACACATTAAAACCTAGTGTTCAGAATTCATAGCCTAATTCTTCTTCTTGACCCTAATACCCTCCAGCACCAAGGTGCCTCCAGGCTCGCATCCCCGCCGTTTGATAAACCACACAAGGCGCAACCCACCTGCGTCCATGAGTGGTGAGCCCCCAAGCCCTTGGTCCTTGTCCGTGTATTTCCGGGGGCCCACCCCTCGCCACCAGACTGTTCAAGGAGGCACGTGTGACCTGTCGCCCTTGCCTCCCCAGCAGCCGGTGTCCCCATTCTCCCTGCGGAGAGCTTACCATCTCTCCCCTCAGTGCTGGCCTCAGGAGTATGCCAGCAGGCCTCCCGTTGTCTTAAAATCACAACCCTGTGACCTCTCTTCCGCAACCCCCCTAGCCCTACTTAACAAGCCGAAAACCTAGACTCAAGGGACGGGTGGGTGGGAGTTTCCAAAGTCGCCGTCGTATCAGCAGGAAGAGAGGATGAGTGGAGGAGAGAAGCGGGCCTAAATAGCCCCCACGCCCCGCCTCCACCCATCCCAGCCGGAAGTGTACGTTCGCCCAACGTTGGATGACCCGGAAGGACAACTGCCGACCGGCTACCAATCCGGCTGCCGGTCAAGCCGCCGCCTCCCCCTAAAGGGTGTGTCCCAGGGGCGGGGGGTGCCGGGTCCTAAGGGCGCGCTTCCTGATAGTCGCGCTTGGCATAATATGTAACACTCGTTCTTAACATGATTTGTTAACCTGCCACCAAATAATTTAAGCTTAAATGGACACAATCTGTAATATAAAGTCTGTTCCTCACCATTTCAACAAAAAATAACATTGAAGAAAGTTCACACTGCATGTTTCCATTATGCACAATAGCAGTTCCTGCACAATTTGGGCAATGCTCTAGCACCTAATACCTCAATAATAAACAGTTGAATAATAAAATGTATTCCTTATTTCACAATCAGTAAATATATACATGAAAATCAGATATTAAGAAAATGTAAATAAAGAGAATACAATACTTTAGTAACTGCATCACTATAAATGCTCCAAATCACTCAGTGCTCTGCTCTATTCAGAGAGCCAAAGGATACTGCTCCATTGGGCATAAGCGTACAGCCCCAGTGGGCAATGGGAATCATTGAAACAGATATATGTCCCCACAATATATTTTGGAACATACTGGATTACTCCTTACACTGAGTTGAAAACAAGAAAACACAAATCATAACAAGAAAAACAAGAGATGTTTCAGCTCTTTTGTTCTCTCATCAGGGGACCGGAACTCAGACGCCCATGGAACAGGAGCATCTGATCGCGCCGATTGCACAGAAAAATGAATAATCAGAAAAGCAGTGATATATAACAAAGTAAGCCACCCAAATTTGCTACTATTGTCTATTCTAAAAAACTTTTACAGCCTTGGTAACCATGTAAGTTAAAAACAAATAAAATAGATAGAAATCAAGGGTAAACACTTTTTTCATCTTTACAGGTAGGTATAGATTTCTTCGTCAACATTCATCCCTACTGGTTCTTTTGTATTCAGGCAGAGGATATATCTGCACTCTAACTTTCAAAGTGCCTTCTCTCTGTCACCACCTCTCTTGTTGCTTCCTATCTGATCGATTATCAAGTACTGTAGTAGCGTGGAATTACAGTTGTTTTGTGTTTGAAAATGCCTTCCTACAGGGTATGTTTCGTACACGTTCTTAATGGCCCTAATGTGTTGTAAAATTCTTTTTTGCACTTGTAAAATAGTGCTACCAACATACCTTTTGTTACAAGGACATATGAGAATGTATACCACATATTCTGAGAGATTTGTTCATAAGGATCTTTTCCCCTAGATCCGCACATATGCTGGTGGCATTCAGTCCTTGTGTACAGGCTTGTCACCTACTGCACTTCTTAAAGCCGTTTGCTGGTTTCAGACACATGGCTTTATCTGGCATTTGGTTCTTAACTATAGATGTAGTTCTCCTATAGGCTATAGCAGGTCTGATGTCAATTTCTGCCCCTATTGTGGAATCTAATCTCAGTAAGTGCCAATGTGACTGCAAGATCTTTCTTACTTGATTGTGGGCTGTACTATATGTGGTGATGAACCTACAGGGATCAGTCTGTTTATTGGATGTTTTTACCACTCGTCTATCAGTACTGATGGTCTCAGAGAGTGTCTGCGGAGGAAATAATAGCTCAGTCCTAGGTTTTGTTTAGACTTTGTCTCTGGCTTGATTCAGGGTGACCTCATCATATCCTCTGTCTCTCAATCTCTTAGTAATTTCCTGTTCTGTTTTAGTATATAAGTCAGGAGTGCTACAGATTCGCTTGGCTCTAAGTAGCTCCCCATAAGGGATACTTCTTTTGAGAGCACTTGGGTGAGAACTCGTAGCATGCAGAGTTGAGTTTCCCGAGATAAATTTCCTAGATACCTTAGTTGTGATGGTGTCACCCTGCACTTCTAACCTGACATCCAAAAAGTCAATGTATTTATTGCTGACATGGCAAGTAAATATTAGATTAGGATCATTTACATTGATTGTTCTCACAAACTCTTCAACAGATCTTGAATCGCCTCTCCATAATATGAAAAGGTCATCGATATACCTTAGCCATAACACAATGTTAGCTGACCAGTCATGCATTTTGGTGTTTTTGAGCACCTGCTCCTCCCACCAGCCCATGTGTAGATTTGCATAGCTGGGGGCGAAGCAGGTGCCCATCGCTGTCCCTTGTGTTTGGTGAAAGAGGTCATTAATAAACAGAAAGATGTTACTGTTAAGGCACCATTCTATCATGGCTACAATCATGTTGTTGTGTTTATGGTGTTCAATAGATCTCGTTCTTAAAAAATTTTGTACAGCATTGATGTCATCTTTGTGTTGTATGCTGGTGTATAGTGAGTTGACATCGAGGCAGACCATCTGGAAATCATGTTCCCACTGGACATCAAAAATGTGTCTCGGAAATTCAGTGCTGTCTTCTACATATGAAGGCATGGCAAATACAAACAGCTGTAAAAAATAGTCTACATATTTAGACACATTCTCGAGAAAAATTCCAATGGCCTTTATTATTGGCCGCCCAGGAGGGCAAGCACTGTCTTTGTGCACCTTCGGTAGAAGGTATAGGATAGGAAGTCTGGGATGCTTCACGTGCAAAAATTCAAACTCCTCCCTGCTGATCAAGTTGGTGTTGCGCCAGTTTTAAAAATCTTCAAAAAAGCCTGCTCTCGGGGGCGTGGCCAAGATGGCGGCGTGAACGGACGCTTTCCTTGCTGGCTCCCGCTCTACTGGGCCCCAGACCCCGGTTTAAACGCTGTATCTCCCCCTATGCAGCGTCGAGAAGCAGCGGCGGAGATAACGGAGCAAAGGCGGAGGCAGCGAACCAGCGCAGAGCCTCCGGGAAGCCTAGGCGGGGGACGAACCACTGCCGGAGAGGAGACGCCGGGACGAGGCGGAGCCTGGAGCCGGTCGGGCAAGAGCGGCCCCGGCCAGGAATCAACGCGAGAGCCCGGTCTTGCTGGCGGGGTCTCGCCGAGAGTAGCGGTGCACAGAGAAGGATCGGCCCCACGAGCTGTGCAGTCCGGTGGAGGGGCCATCGAACACCGAGGGCTGGAGAGGTGCGGTGGTGGAACCGGCGAACCTGCGGGGAGGACTACGCTGTGAGCCGGCAGTGGTTCAAGGAGGGGGGCCCCTGGACGCCGAATTTGGAGTTGGCGCGGGCTTCCTCCCTCTTCCTCCCCCCTCTCCCCTTTCATCTCCCGGAGAGGCCGGGTGAGAGTTGGAGTGGCGGCACCAGGGGTGCCAGGACCTTAAGCGCATGGATGCACTGGCGGCGATCACCGGTCTGCGAGGGTGGAGCCCCTGCGAGGACACGTAGAGACAGGCCGGGAGCGGAGAGAGCGGGTCCGGCTGCACGACCCCTGCTGCCGGGAGTGGAAGAGCACGGGCGCGTGATCGCGGGTCCCGAGTGAGGCCCAGAGTCAGCAGCAGGCGAGGGGGTGCCCAGGCCCCGGAAGGTACACGCCCCGCTCTGGGCTTGCCCAGAGTGGCGGAGGGGCAGAGAGCAGCGACCTGGGCGCGAGGGTACGGAGCAGCAGTGGCGGCAGGGTGTGAGCCTCGAGGCAGGGCGGCTGGCTCCCTGAGGCACCACGCGAGCGGACACGCAGACGGGGCCCATACCCGGGAAGCGCTACGGCCACGTGAGGACAGGGGCGCCGGAGAGGGGCTCCGATACACGCAGGACCAGAGCATAGCGCCCTGTGGGCAGCGATAAGGGAGAGGCCGTCAACGGGAGAGACCAGTGTACCCCGAGGCTGGAAGAGGCGGTCAGCCTGGGCCCACTAAACGCGGGGCTGTGGACATTGGGGGAAGAGGACCGCTGCGACCAGCAGCACGGCCGGGCCGGGAGGAACGGTGAGGTTTCCACAGCAGGGGGCCAGGCAAGAACTTCGTGACCTACACCAGACGCGACGGAGTGGAGGGAGCGGCCACCCGGGAGCGACCGGGGGTGAACGGGGGACGGAGGCCTCCACCCAGCCTCACTGCCTTTCCACGAGATCCGGCTGGGGCGCGCGAGTGTGACCCGGTGCACCAAGATCGAAGATCTGCACCTGCTGGGAGACTTGAGCCGGCAGCTGCGAGGACGCAGACAGCGGAGTGGGCCCACGCTCTCACAGGCATGATAAGGGCAGTACGTAGAGCCCTGGATGGCGGAGGGGGCGGGCCCGGCCCGGTGGACTTGAGGGGCCCAGCATTCCCGGCCTCAGGAGCAAGGCGCAGTAGCCGTCGAGAGGACCGGAGTGGTATGGACTGAGGGTACCTTGCAGAGCCGCAGGGGACCGCGGGCCGCCGCGGGCGGGAGGGGGGACCGTCCGGTCGGGGGGGGGCCTTGCCTTGCCTCCTCCCCGGCATGGCGGGCAGCAGAGGTGGGCGGAAGGGGGAGCGCACACTCCCCGAGCTCCTCGGCAGGACGCAACACAGAGCCGACAGGGGGCTGCCTTCGCCTGGGTCCACCGGAGGTCTGGGGGGGCTGCTGACGGAGAGCCCCCGGTCGCCAGGTCTTTTATGGAGTCCCTTTTTAGCTCCCTCAGGGAGGACTTTCAAACCCTGAAATCAGAAGAGGCCAGGGAGGTACGAGAGCTACGCCGGGAGATGGAGGGTCTGGGAGACAGAGTGGCCACGGTGGAAGACGCTGGCCAGAGAAGAGACGAAGAATTTGAATCCCTACAGCAGGAGGTGTTGCGCCTCCGGGACCAGCAAATTGATCTCCAGGTGCACGCGGAGGATCTCGAAAACAGATCTCGGAGGAACAACGTCCGGGTTCGAGGAGTGCCGTCCAAAGAGGAAGGAGCGGATGTAGCGGGATATCTACGAGACCTGTTTCGGGAGGTTCTGGGCGAGGGGGAGGACTTTACCATCCGCATAGACAGGGCGCACAGGGTGGGCCCCCCACGGAGAGCATCAGCGCCGCCCCGGACATCCTTGCCTTTCTACCGGACTTCCCGCTTAAGGAGCGCATCCTGGCAGAGGCCCGGAAGCGGCAATCACTGACCTTCAGGGGTCACCCGGTGGCCCTCTATCAAGACTTATCTGCTATCACATTACAAAAACGGAAATCCTTTAAAATCGCCACGGACTTTCTCAGAGAGCACGGAACGCCGTATGCATGGGGATACCCCTTTCGGCTCATCTTCAGGTGGAACGGAACTGTGCCTCACCTCCGCTCCCTGCAGGAAACGTGCGGAGTCTTGGGCATCACCGCAGCAGAGGAGGACGACACGACAATACAGCGACGGGGGCGCTCCGGGGGGAATGGCTAGCAGCGGGTATCCAGGAGAAGGACCCGGGAGCGCTCAGGGAGACCGGACTCGCCCACCATCAGAGCTAGCATGGACAGTGCGGGGATGGAAGTGGCGGAGAACACCGGCGCCAACGATGTGGCGCTCACTGCATGAATCACTCCGGGGGGAGAACGCTTTCGCCATCTTCAATTTGCAGGTTTGGGGCCCGGGGGGGGGGGGCGGGGGAGGAGGGATGGCTGGACGTTCACTTGAATATACTACCACAGTCTGGTTGCCAGGGGAACTGGACTTGGACTATGAAGATCTGGGGTCCGGGGACGGGAGGGGGGAGACCGGGGAGGGGCAGCCCTAAGTTAATGGCACGTTGCCAGGGGAAGGGGCTGGGGGGCAGGCGGGGAGGCAGTTGGGGGGAAGGAGTGGAGGGGGGAGGGGGGGTGGGGGGATCAAGGGGTGAGAGGGAGGGGGATCACGAGGGGAGGGGGGGTCGTCCAGTGCGTGCACAAACTCCCGACTATGGTGGCGGAGCGCGGGGCCCGAGTCAATGGGCTGCAGAGGGGAAGCATGGCTACGTGGCGGCAGCTGTCTCCTCCAAAGATGGCCAAGACTCTTAACATTGTGACGCTTAACGTCAGGGGTCTCAATAATCCCGTCAAACTGAAGGCGGTTCTGTCCCTCTTGGAGAACTCCCAGGCGGATATCTGTCTGCTCCAGGAGACGCACTTAGTACCCCGAGACTGCCTCCGGCTCCGATCCCGCGCGTTCCCTTCGCAGTTCTTCTCATCTAAGAACACGAAAACGGCGGGGGTAGCGATTCTGGTGGCCCGCCGCTTTAGAGGGGAGGTTCTCAATAAACAGTCGGAACAAAAGGGCAGGCTATTGGCCTACAGGTTCAGAATAGCAGGCCTCTCTGTTACGATAGGGTCCCTCTACAGCCCAAATGATCGGCAGGAATCCTTCCTTAGATCTGCCATAGGGGAGGTCATGGCAACGCCGGACAGGCATATCATTGTTGGAGGCGATTACAACATGGTCTTTGACACGGCCCTAGACAGGTCGGCACACCGCTCCCCGCAGGTGGGGGAGTTCTCGGCTGGTTGCAAGGCCCAGCTGGCGGAGCTGGACCTACATGACTTATGGCGCCGCTTGCACCCCACCGCTAGGGAGTACTCCTATTACTCACACGCACACAAAACGTATGCGCGGCTAGATCACTTTCTGGTCACGGGACCAATGTACTCTTTGGCCACATCGGCGGAGATGGGGGTAATCTCCATGTCGGACCATGCCCCGGTCACGGCGACGTTTGCCGTACCACCGGTGGTCTGCACCCCTAGGACCTGGCGGCTCCGAGACTCCTTGCTATATAGGAAGGAGGTGGTCACACAGGTCACAGCAGTGATCCGGGATTACCTCGCACACAACGAGGGTTCCGACACATCTAGCGCGACCCAATGGGCAGCTTTGAAAGCAGTCCTGAGAGGGGAATTTATCGCGATCTCAGCGGCAGATAACCAGGCCAGGCGGCAGAAGCGGGAGGAACTCACCCGGAGGGTCCACGAGCTGGAGCAAATGCACTGCAGGACGGGGGCCCCCCGGGTCTGGCGGCAGCTCAAGGAGGCGAGGAAGACACTGACGGCGCTAGACATGGACCGCGCGGAGTATGCGGCGCTGCGCTTAAGGCATGCCTACTACACGGGGGGGGACAAATGCGGCAAGCTACTGGCGAGTAAACTCTGGGAGGCGCGACAGCGGCAGAGGGTGAAGGAGATCATTAGCCCGACAGGCTCGCCCGTCACGGAGGATGCGGCCATAGCAGAACTCTTTCGCCGGTACTATGCCGACCTCTACGCCGGGGAGCCCCCAGACGCTCACGCGACACACGAATATCTGGACTCAGTTTCTTTGACGTCCCTAACAGCCTCCCAGGCGGAGGCCCTAGATAAGGACATAAGGATAGAGGAGGTGGTATCGGCCATCGCGCGTCTTAAGCATGGTAAATCGCCGGGCCCGGACGGTTACTCGTCCCTGTTTTACAAAACGTTCTGCACGACACTAGCACCGGTCCTCACGCGTCTCTTTAACGCCTTCGCGGAACCGGGGGCCATACCAGCGGATTTACTGCAGGCAGCCCTGGTGGTCCTCCCAAAACCGGGAAAGGACAGAACACAGTGCGGGTCATATAGGCCGATCTCTCTTTTAAACATCGACCTCAAGTTGTACACCGGTATATTAGCGGCGCGCCTAGCTCCACATCTACCGGGCATCCTCGATCCGGATCAGGTGGGTTTTGTTCCCGGAAGGCAAACGGTGGACAATACCAAGAGGATTACCCACCTCATTGAAAAGGCGTCGCGGATTCCTGGGGAGAGAATGTTGCTAGCGGTAGACGCTGAGAAAGCGTTCGACCGCGTCCACTGGCCTTATCTAGAACAGGTGCTGGTGAAAATAGGGATAGGGGACAAGTTTCGCCGCATGGTATTCAATTGCTACCAATCCCCGTCGGCCGTGGTGCGAGTGAATGGGCACAGTTCCAAACGCTTTGCCATTGAGAGAGGCACAAGGCAGGGATGCCCGCTGTCGCCCCTACTCTTCGCTCTCTACATGGAGCCCTTTGCTCAGCGGATTCGGGATAATGCGGCAGTGCGGGGAGTGAAATTTGGCGTTTTTTGCCACACAATCAGCCTCTACGCTGATGACGTCATACTGTCCCTCGACGACCCGCTACGGGCCTTGCCGGCGTGCATAAAGGAGCTCAATGCTTTCGCGAAGGTCGCGGGGTTCAAAATGAATATGGGGAAATCGGTAGCTCTAGACCTTTCTCTCTCACGTACAACTAGAACTCTTCTACAGCGTCAGGCGCCGATAGTCTGGTCGTCGGATACTGTACCCTATCTGGGAATTCTGTTGGCCCCCACGTTGCCCTCTATGGTGGCGGTGAACTACACCGCGCTGGGCAAGAAAATACAGGGGGAATTAACCCGATGGGACCGCGCACCCTCTCACTGCTGGGCAGGGTGGCAGCGGTCAAGATGATGATCTTACCCCAGATTTTGTATCTGTTTCGAGCGCTACCGCTCCAGCCTCCGGCCGGATGGATCCGGAGGATGCAGGCCGACCTCGGACGCTTTATATGGCAGGTCAAGAAACCCCGGATGAGGAGAGTGCTCTCGATGCTGGCGCCGGAAGCGGGCGGACTGGGTATTCCGGACCTCCGCAAATATTTTCAGGCGACGCAACTGCGCTATTTAGTAGAATGGAGCAAGTGGGAGTCCGACAAACATTGGCTCTTCCAGGATCAGGCGGTTGCGGGCAGGCCCCTGCAGGAGGTGCCGTTCCTGCGTAGAGCGCACCGCCCCACTAACCTATACGCCTCCTTCATCACTCGAGTTCCGCTGCGGGTGTGGGACGCCACCAACGTCACACACGCCCTCACGACCTTCCCTTCGCCGCTGACACCCCTGGTGGATAACCCTGACTTCACCCCTGGGATGGAGCGGGGCGCGTTCGCTCACTGGCGCGCGGCGGGCTGCAGGGCTTTATGTCATTTGTATGACACGGAAGGGGTGATTCCCTTCCAGGACTTCCGACAGGCATATGCATTCCCAGAGACGGAGAGGATGCGCTACACGCAGGCGCGACACTGGGCGTTGCAGCCCCAGGTCCGAGAGTCGGCGGACAGACGACTCCTTCCCTATGAACGCTGGTTCCTGTCGCGGACCTCGGATACTAAACTCATAAGCGACCTCTACCAGTTTCTCCAAACGCCCCCAGTACATTTTTACAATCCAGGGAGGGAACGATGGGAAAAGGAATTAGGCAGGGACTTGTGCCACGAGGAATGGGAAAGGATAGCCTACAGCGCTCGGCACTCGGCGTACCACACGGGCCTCACAGAAACCCTCACCAAAATCTCGATTTATTGGTATTACACCCCTGAACGCATACACGCAATGGATCACAGTAAAGAGGATACGTGCTGGCGGGGATGTGGACAGGTGGGGACGCTTACGCATATCCTATGGGATTGCCCTCTTTTGGGCACCTACTGGCAAGAGGTGCTGGACGACGTAGACTCCCACTTTGACGTCGAGCTGCCGCGCCTGCCGGTCTATGTTCTGCTAGGCCTCCCGAATCCGCTGATGTACCCCCTGAAATCCCGCAGAGGGAGGCAGATCACCATCGCACTGGGGTCGGCGGTTCAGAATATTCTGACACACTGGCGCACAACCACGCCTCCCTCGGTCACGGGCTGGCTCCACAGACTTTGGCACGTATTGGGTATGGAGAAGATGTCGCTGGCGGCAGCGGGCGAGGCGGATCGGTTCACGGACATATGGCAGTCGTTCCAGTCGTTACTGGTCACGGAATTTAGAGAGCTGACCTGCCCATGCTATCGTTGGCTTCTGAGGCTCGCCACGCAGGAGGAGGACGCCTCTTGATGACAACCGACAAGGGCCACTTGCGAGGGACGAAGGGTGACCTCCCAGTAGGCTTGACGACACGCACTGGACGACAAGGGAGGGGGGAGGGTGGAAGGAAGGGGTGGGGAGGGGCGGGGGCGCGGGAGGGGGGGAAAACTGGGGGGGGAATGTTTCACAGTTTTTGTTTGTTGTTTGGGTTCGAGACGTATCGCAGCCGGAGCTGCCCCTTAGGGCAGACCATGGGCGGGTAGCCTCACACCCAACATGGACTCTTAGCCTTTACAGGGGAATGTCCGTCCCGGGCAAACACATGGTGGGGAGGTCCCCGATGGGCGGGCCCCATTGGACAGCCCGGGAGGGGGGACCATTAGAACACCCTGTGGCGAATTCGGAGACCCGCTTGCCTGTTGCAGTTAAGACGCGGCTGGCCCCAAGGGGTTGTAGGCGACATGCTGTGTTTAAAGGGGATCTGCCTATGGGGTTCGAGCTGGGATCCTGGGGGGTTGACTTACAGATGCTGGGACCCGCCGGCCCGCAGGGTTGTAGGCGCCAGCTGTTAATGTTGTTCCGATATTTTGTTTTCTTTAATAAAAACAGATTTAATCCTAAAAAAAGCCTGCTCTCAAACCATCATACACACTTCTTGCAATCTTACAATAGCACTGTTTGTTGTGTAATTGACTGTAAGATTCCTGTAGATAAATCTCATTGGGCCATATCACTATGTTCCCTCCTTTGTCGGAGGAGCGTATCTGATATTTCTCATTATTGAACCACTTCTTAATAACTTTGTCCAATTTATGTTTGAAATTGGTTTTGTTCATTAGACCCTTATAACTTTGTTGTCTCAATTTTTTTAGATCATGCATTACACTCTCATTGAATGCATCCAAGTTGTCGTGAGGCATTGGGGGGTAGAAGCGGAATTTGGGTTTAAAAGGAGTGACGCTCCTATTGCTACTGTAACTTTCAAGCACTGTGCTGTTGAGATTGTCTTCTGACTGCTGGCTAGTACCTTCTCTTGTTAGATCTGTCAAATCATTAAGCAGATCTACATCTGCTATTGTTAGTACATTCTGCACAACCGGTACTGAGGGTCTAGTGCCTGCAGTCTGTTTGCCCTTGAATAAATGTACGCAGTTTTAACTTCCTAGTAAACATATACAAATCAATACGACTTTGTACATAATTAAAAGGAGTGCATAAACAATAAGAGCGGCCTAATTCAAATATTTGCTTGTCCTCATTAGTTAAAATCTCATTTGATAAATTAATTACCGTATTGGAGTCCACTATTTCTTCGTGTGGCTCAAAAGAAGAGGTGCAGAGCCTGATTTCAGAGGAGAAAAAACCATGCTTTTATTTCCTCAAAGTGCAGCAAACTCATGACCTTACGCGTTTCGGCTAGTATAGCCTTAATCACAGGTGAGCAGAGTTGCCACAGGGAGGTGCTTGTGTCCATTACTCACGTGATCTGATACCTCGCAACTACTGGTCTCAAGATGCATCAGTGTTGTAATACCAAACCATGGATATGGTGCTATCTTTTATATTTGCTGCATAGCATCCATAAACACCATCCTCCTATTTACGATGTTTTCAGTGCATCCTGTTTATGCCAAATTCAAGCGCTCATGTGCGTGTTAGTAGAATAGAACAGCACTTTGTCATGGCACTGGCATCCGAAAAAATCCAAGAGAGGATGTTGTCCCCCTCTTCTCCCTTTCTCGTCGCGTTACCAGATATTCCTCGGAAAATCCATTTGCGTCTGGTATGCGACAAGCAGGTCAAGCCCCCATCGATACTTTTCATATCTCACCAGTTTTACTTCATTAAGGGGGTCACCAACCTTGCAGGGCGGCTGCTGCGTCAGGCATGGAGATCCTTTAATTATATCAAAAGAAGAGGTGCAGAGCCTGATTTCGGAGGAGAAAAAACCATGCGTCTATTTTCTCAAAGTGCGTCAAACTCATGACCTTACACGTTTCGGCTAATATAGCCTTGATCACAGGTGAGCAGAGTTGCCACAGGGAGGTGCTTGTTTCCATTACCCACGTGATCTGATACCTCGCAACTACTGGTCCCAGGATGCATCGGTGTTGTAATACCAAACCATGGATATGGTACGATCTTTTATATTTGCTGCATAGCGTCCATAAACAAATAAAATATTAATTAGTGTTTACCATAAAAGGGCATAACGCATAAACCAAAACAAAATTAACCAGTAAAATAAACTATAAATTTACTTAACCAATAAAGTCACACAAACAATTATATCAATAAAATAAAAAGCACACAGATTTTATCAACTTAATACACCAAAAGTGACAAAAGCTGCAAGAGGAAACACAGCCCGATTCTCTGACCATAACCTGAAAATGAATATATATAACTGTTTTTAAACATCACAAAAATGCACTTGCACTTTAGTTCTAATCGACATTTCTATAAATTGTGTCCGATTGGTAACATGTCCGCCATTGTTGCAAAGAGAAATGTAGTCCATTATCACTGTTTACCAGGATCCCGTGAGGCTTCACGGTATGAAATGATCGCTTTGCTTGCACAGTAGCTAACACTGACGAAGCCGCAAGGCGAAATGCGTCTGTTAGAGGGGTAGGGGGTCTGCAATGAATCATCTTTGAAATCGGATGCCTGCGTGCTTTCCTTCCAACGCTGAAATGGGACTTTGAATTTAAAACAATTTGGATTTTATTCAGCGAATCACTTACAGCGTGTAGGGATCAGAGTTCAAGAAACGCTGTGGCAGACGCGTTTCAGCCGTAAGGCTTTCCTCAGTGCCTGGTTTCAAACAGTTCGTTACAACTGTACAGGTTTAAATCTCCTGGTGTTACTGAAGCCACTCCCACAAGCTGGATGTTTCAGCTCCTCCTCTGCATACTGTGATACACCTCGCGCTGGGCTTGGACCCGCTGCATACTGGTCGATGAAGTTCGGCGTGGTGACCACTTCAGTAAGTGGTTACAACCAGACTCCCAGTGGTGTCCCTCGTTGGCATCCGGACCTCATTCACCAAACTGCGGATCCAAGTAAAATGAAAGGTTTCAGGCTGAGACCAATTGTATCCCCCGCAGTAAACACTGCAGCCTCTCTCCCCGTGCAGTCAGTATAAACACCGTGGTAGTGTAACCGCTTGGGGGGGTGACACGTATTCAATACAAAGTCCAAAAGGTGCTGGCTTACGTGTCACACCTGACCGAAAGGGCGTGCCGGTTACCAGTGCCTGCTTACTGGTTTAAACATAAAGTCCAACGCTCATTCACTCCTTGGAATGAGCCCGACACATGCAGGGATTAAAACAATTTGGATTTTATTCAGCGAATCACTTACAGCGTGTAGGGATCAGAGTTCAAGAAACGCTGTGGTTTTACTTGGATCCGCAGTTTGGTGAATGAGGTCCGGATGCCAACGAGGGACACCACTGGGAGTCTGGTTGTAACCACTTACTGAAGTGGTCACCACGCCGAACTTCATCGACCAGCATGCAGCGGGTCCAAGCCCAGCGCGAGGTGTATCACAGTATGCAGAGGATGAGCTGAAACATCCAGCTTGTGGGAGTGGCTTCAGTAACACCAGGAGATTTAAACCTGCCACAGTTGTAACGAATTGTTTGAAACCAGGCACTGAGGAAAGCCTTACGGCTGAAACGCGTCTGCCACAGCGTTTCTTGAACTCTGATCCCTACACGCTGTAAGTGATTCGCTGAATAAAATCCAAATTGTTTTAATCCCTGCATGTGTCGGGCTCATTCCAAGGAGTGAATGAGCGTTGGACTTTATGTTTAAACCAGTAAGCAGGCACTGGTAACCGGCACGCCCTTTCGGTCAGGTGTGACACGTAAGCCAGCACCTTTTGGACTTTGTATTGAATACGTGTCACCCCCCCAAGCGGTTACACTACCACGGTGTTTATACTGACTGCACGGGGAGAGAGGCTGCAGTGTTTACTGCGGGGGATACAATTGGTCTCAGCCTGAAACCTTTCATTTTACTTGGATCCGCAGTTTGGTGAATGAGGTCCGGATGCCAACGAGGGACACCACTGGGAGTCTGGTTGTAACCACTTACTGAAGTGGTCACCACGCCGAACTTCATCGACCAGCATGCAGCGGGTCCAAGCCCAGCGCGAGGTGTATCACAGTATGCAGAGGAGGAGCTGCAACATCCAGCTTGTGGGAGTGGCTTCAGTAACACCAGGAGATTTAAACCTGCCACAGTTGTAACGAACTGTTTGAAACCAGGCACTGAGGAAAGCCTTACGGCTGAAACGCGTCTGCCACAGCGTTTCTTGAACTCTGATCCCTACACGCTGTAAGTGATTCGCTGAATAAAATCCAAATTGTTTTAATCCCTGCATGTGTCGGGCTCATTCCAAGGAGTGAATGAGCGTTGGACTGTATGTTTAAACCAGTGAGCAGGCACTGGTAACCGGCACGCCCTTTCGGTCAGGTGTGACACGTAAGCCAGCACCTTTTGGACTTTATATATATATATATATGTATATATGTATATATCCAATTACCGCTGGTGCATAGAAGGTGTGATTGGCACCAGTTGCTCCAAAAACACTCGCGGACACGGACCTTCGTTAAAGTGCTTATTTAATTCGTAAGGATGTCGTCATATATATATATATATATATATATATATATATATATATATATATATATATATATATATATATCAACAACTGCCTTGTAAAGTAGCAAATAATAAACAAAGCACTGTAACTCTTTACATGTTCTTACTAAAAGAAAAACTACAAAATCAATAAAGTGTTAAGCTACCAGGAAACAACACTATCAGAAACCAGAAAAACCCAAGAAAATGCAATTATATGTAAATTGTTATGGAACAGAAACTCACCCTAAACCCCCCAAATAACGAATGACCTCAACCTCTACAAACTACCAACAAATAAACATTTAAAATGAAACTGTTGCTCTTTCTTTCTGGTCGGTAGTTTGCAAAAACTTTACTGCCTGTAGGCCCATAGGAATGAATGGGGAGCCATTCCTTAATTGCGAGTCGCAATTCGCGATTTGTAATTAAGGAATGTTTAGGAATCGCTAATTTTATAGATATTCCTACATGCATTGGCTTTTGCGAGTCCTTGATTTCAATTCCTTAATAATAGCAATTAAGGACACGCAAAATCATACCTTGATGCATGTGCCCCTTACTTCCTAAAGTCCCTGAACACAACACAGGGTAACTACCACCTATACACACTTTTAATTGCACAAACTAAAATGGAACCAGCGCTAACCCTCCTACCCCTAGAAGGTACCAAGATATAGACATACCTGAACATCAAAAAAAGTCACATAATGAGGAACCCTTCCTGTTATATGACAATGCAAGCAATAATAGATACATCGTAATATTTTGTACATCAGAAAACACACTAAGACTAAGGGCCTGCCCCCAGATTTTGCAGTCGGTCCACCCTATTTAGATGTTGGGTATTGCATAGACATTAGATTGCTGTGGTCCCGCCGTCAGAGCCAGGAAATCTCAACCGCGTTGATGGCGGGATAGGCAAAGGCAGCTGTAGGAGGAGGTACAGCCACTTTGTTCTCTTGGCCAATCACAAAGTGCCTTCCCACTGACACAACTGTGGTGGGGAAACCTCCACACCTGAGTTGGTATAATTCACCGCATATAAGGCAGAAGCCCACCTTTTCTCATCTTCCCACTTCCTGTACCACCATGGACCAGATCCTACACACCCTGCCTCTCCTGGCTGATTGTACTTTAAATACTTAATACATAAATCCTATTCTTTAAAAAAGTGCAATTGAAATGCTGTCAATTGATTTGTGTGAGCAGGCACATATGTGAGCAGGGACAGTGGCTGAGATTGGTTTGGACTGAAGGAGTTGAGGGCAGGGCATAGGCTGCTAAAGGTGGGCCATGGAGAGGTATGGGCTTGGAGAGGTAGCGGCAGGGAGAGGTGAGAATATGGAGAGATAGGGACAGACAGAGGTTTGCACATGGAGAGGTACAAGCAAGAAGAGAAACAGGCAGGGACACCTGTGTACCAAAACAGGTGAAGGTTGGGAAATGCCTAGCCTGCAAGTAGGCTACAGGTTGGATGGGTAGGGAGTGTCATAGACTGGGGACGTGTAGCGAGTTATGACTAGGGAGAGTTAAAGGTTGTGAGAGGTGCATCCTGGGTGCAGGCTGGGAGAGATGGGACAGGGATATGTCCAGGCAGGGATATTGCAGGTCAGAAAGAGGTATTGGAAGAGAGATGTGGGGGCAGGTAGAGATCTAGGTAGGGGGATGCAGGGAGGGAGAAAGAAGTTGGGGAAATGAGAGGTATGGTTATGGAGAGGCAATGGTACCATGAGGATTAAGGAGGGAGATCTGAGGCTAGAGTGACATGTGGGCAGGAAGAGGTAAAGTGAAATTTCCAGCCAGGGAAAGGATCAGGGATGAGAGGTGGGAGGTGGGAGACTTACTATCATGGAGAAATGCATGCAGGGAAAAAGTCAGGCTCAGAGATGTTCAAGAAGGCAGTGGTATAGACAGAAAGAGGGACGGCCATGTTGAAGGCTGTGAGAAATGAGGACTGGCAGGCTTAGTGAAAGGGAGAGGTGGCAGCAGGCAGAGGACCAGGCTTGGAGAGGCCGGATAGAGAAGGCGAGATGTGAGCAGGATGAGGTATGAGTTTAGAGAGGGTCAGGGTAGGAAACATATGAGTAGTGAGAAGTTCAGGCTGAAAGAGGACAAGATGATGGTTAGGTGAGATGGGAGCAGGCTATCAGATGCACAGGCAAGTACAAGTACAGAAAAACGTGTGGCTGAATACAGGGTGGAAAGTGGGGGCAGCGCTGAACTCCCTCATGCTTTACATAGCCCAGCAATAGCTCCCCTAAAGAACGTAATCCCACTTAAATTTGGCCCTGCCCTGCAATACGGCACTACTACATATTGTCATGAGTTAAATCGTGCATTGAATATAATACAAAGCAAATGTCTTTGTTCTGTTTTATTAATTCAAACAACAGTGCCGGTACCTTTTAGAATGGAGTTGAGTATTGTTTTTTTCATGTCTGAAATGCCTGTTTACAGTGCTTGAAAATGGAGAAATAGAAGTGCAGGTACTCTATACCAGAGTACAGATTTACTACTGAGAAGTTCTGGTTCTCTCCAATTAAAAGTATTGCACCTTTGCTGAGAAATGCAGGTACTCTCCCTCTCAAAATAAAGAAGTGCAGGTACTCAGTACAGGCTGGAGTTCGGTTACCAACTTTTTATTAAGGTGCATTATTGTTTATTGTTTATTTTACTTTACTTCTTTTAATTTCACTTTTAAGAATCTGTTGCTTTCAATTAACTGCTGATAATATAGTTGTATTTGTAACATCTTCGTCCTGCACAAAATATTATTCATTACATATCAGTCTACATAAGTACATCACAATATAATATATTCTAAACTATGGCAGAACTCTGCATATTTTTCTGAAGCATATCCTAGAAGGCTATCACTTCCAAGTACAATTAATTATTAAGTGATAGAGTTGTGTAAATCCATTAGCAAAGTAGGCAGCAGTTTGAAGGAAAAGTAAGCAATGTGGTAAAATATTAATATTTACTCAATTGATGAGGCCAACTCCATGGAACAGAAAAAAATACTCCAGGAATCCAACTAATGGTTATTTTTTTCCAAAAAAGCCCCTCATTTAATTTCTAAATGTTTTCTTCTGTGCTGGCCACTCTTTTTTCCATGTATCGTATTCAGGATTCAAAGCAGAGCCACAGCCCTATGTGCATGAATGAAGCAGAGGAATTCAATAAAATTAGCTGTTTTGATATAATTAATTCTATGGGCTTGCAAAGTTATTCATTAAGCCAAAGGTTGTAACCTCAAAATTCAATTCTGATTAAAGTGTTTCATCAGCAGATTAAAGTTCATTCCTGCAAGTTGAACAAGTAGCTAGACAGCTGGGCCTCCTTTCTTATTGCCATTCCTATCAACTCAATAAAAAGGTAAATACTAGAGGAGAATGAGGGACTCCCTCTCCAGTTTCATTGCTCCCGCAAACTAAATATGTGTATTATCAAATTTGTTCTTTATAAATTTAAATGATGAACTTTGTGAACTAGGAGGAGTTCTTCATCAGCCCTATTGATCCCAACAACATTATTATTCCTATTATTATATATTTATTTATCAAGCACATTTACACTACCAAGAGCTATATTAAGTGGAAAGAACACAGCAACTCAACGGAGAAGATACATTTTTAATGAATGCCTGAAGATAAAGTAAGAAGGAATATTTTTAACATGGTGTGGAAGCTTTTCCAAATCTGCAAACCAAGAAAGGACAGAACACAACTCCCGGATCTAGAACCTCTAAACCGTGGAATACTGAATAGCTTATAAGGGTTAGAACACACATATCTAGAGGGGTTATAGAGTGAGCAGTACAAGTGAATGTTGCTCTGATTTAAAGAGCACTATGTGGATAAGGCACAGTGTCTTGATAAACATGGGTTGTTTCATAGGAAGCCAATATAATTGCCTTCTAGCCTGACTTACGCAGTCAAGTATTTTAGTTTATATACTAACCAGACAGCAAACATCTTCACTCTGTTCAGTTTTCTGAGCAAAGAGTTAGGCAACACCATATTAAGGATAATGCAATAGCCAGGAATACAGGAATTTGAGCATGAAGATTCTGGGGTAGAAAAGAGACACTTTTTAACTAGTCTTAAGTAAAAGAAGCAGATAGATGAAACTATATTGATCTGAGCCCCTCAAAGATTTAACTTTAGCTGCAGTTAAGGGGGCGACTGCCAAAGAATTTGCTGAAACAAGTTATATCAATCTCTCACTATTATAAGCCATAAGAAGATTTTCTGATTTATTGGATTTTACTTGACAAAGTTAAGTGAAATCAAGCATTGGAGATCCAGAAGGCAAGTGGTTATTTGTTTCCCAGAATAATGTAACAAATAATCAAATTTAGGGTCAACTGGGTATTGTCAGGGTAAGCGATGGCTAGACAGCCAGAAGATCTGATCAGTTTAGCCATTGCAGAGACATAAATATTAAATAACATTGGATGCCACAATTGAGCATGAGGGATGAAGAATGAAAAGGAGGCAATGAACAGTTTGAATAGCATCTTTGAGAAAAACAGACCAAACCAAGATCATACCTTCAATCTCAATTGCAGCCAAGTGGATTAGAAGCACAATAGTCGTTGCCTTTCTGTGGTCTAGTTGTAGTCTTCCATACCAAATATTTAAAAAAATCCCTTTCACTAGGTCAAAGGCCTTTTTGGCATTCAGAAATCTATGATGATGGGCAGCTTCACCCCCCTAAAACTGCAAAAGCTCTAAGTCATAATTAAAATGTGTTGTTGGTCGATCAGACCTTCAAGGTATACATCCTTATTAGGCTTCAAAAATATGCAAATCATGAAATAAATGTGAGAAAACAGTTTTCAAGGACATATAATGTAGACTTTTTTCAATATGTTGTCATAAATCATATAGACCTTCGCCATTCTCTCAGATGCTATACTATACGAAAGCAGTTTAATGCTTCGAGGTCGTCATTTTCCATAAAAGGGGCTTTTAACTCCTCACAAATGTCCGATCCTTGACTCTTCAAATTTAAATCAGAGAAGCAGGCAATATGTTTTAAAAAATACCACCATCTAAATCTACAGAAATCATAATATCCGCACTTTCACATATTACAAATACAAATAAGTCCAGGAGCAAGTCCACACACCCAAACCTCAGGCAATGAGTTTGTCACATGGAATTAACACCAGGCCTGCTCTAGAACATTTCACGCCGAACTGTTGAATGATGCTATGTTCTACACTATAGAGGGCCCTGTTTTAAATTAAATTACAGTAGTGTTCATAGGCTAGAAATGCATGCAGGCCACCATCGAATAAGTGAATGGAGCTGACAGATTTTAATTGTCACTGTGGACCAATTCTCAAAGGTCTGTGCCTTGTTTGCTAAACAACTTTGTTAATATTTCACACTTCAGAGTGAGGAGTCCTCCCTTACCTTAAAGTAGTCAGAAATGCTGATCATTTATCCCTGGCTGACAATGACACAAATGCACTCCATCCAAGGGTGTTTATTTAACAGGGACCACACAGTCAATACTAGAATCATACGTAACAATTATAAGTAGTAAAAGACCAGAAACTGGAAACATGAGAGTCAGAGAACAGATGAGAAAAACAAAGTGAAAAAATCAGATACAAAAATTATGGTGCAAAATCTAACAATGCAATGAGAAAACATGACGTTGGGAAAACAATGGAAATAGGAGTGAGACTAAGATAACACACCCATTGCGAGAGTAAAGAAGTGCCCAAAGCATGTGAACATGGGACAAGAACGTGCAACAATAAACCATGTTCAGGCAACGTAATCTGGAGTTGACACTGAGAGCAATGACGTAATGGGACTCGGACTCATACAACACACATGTAAGAGAACATGTGACTAAAAACCAAAAGCAGGTTAGCCAATGTCAACAACAGCATATGGGTCAGAACCCATGATCTCCCCGAATACGAGAGAATAGTTAAAGTTAACCAGTGTATTTGGGTCAGAACCCATTACTTAATCCTAGGAATACAAATGGTTAACAAATGCAAAAAATATGTAAATTCAGGCATAAATGAGCAGATGGGACTAAAACCCATTGTCCATGAATGTACAATATAGATCATAAATCAAACAAAATGTATTGTACAATCCTATGAAGGATAAAAATGAAAAGTAAACTGTATGGTGAACAAGAAAATTGAAATAATGGACTCGTAGCTGTGAGTACCAACGGTACATAAACACACAATGTAAATTCAACTGAAATCATTGTACAATCCTATGAAGGATAAAACACAAGGAAATTGTAATTCCATGAAATGTAATATAGGTCAAAACATAGGTGCACGCAGTAAAAACCTACCACTAATAGACAACCTATATGTGAACGTGTCACCGTATGTATGTGACACAGACTAATATCCGAACAGAGACACTAGAAAACATAGTTCGCAACAATCTGTGAATAAAGATTTTGAGGAGTTGGCAAAGAGGATGCAAACAACCACAAATAAACCAAGTTGGCAACGCGAAAAATTGCATGCATACAAAAGTAAACATACTGCCAACGAACATTAGTCTCTGCAAAACAAAAATATGGCACCTGCGAGAAAAACTGTTGAGAAAAGACACGTGAAATGGTACCAATGAACATGTACACGCAAATACATTTGAATGCCAACAAACTGATAAGAAGGAAATAAAACATGCACCGTGAGCATCAAAATAATTTTTGAAAATAAATACCAGAAAAAACATCATGCACAAGATTTAGCTGCAAAACTATAGTGGGGTAAAGTACACTCCAGAAAGCACACAACCTTGTTAGTTCAGCATGTAGATCTTCATTAAAGTTTGTCCAGAACCAAAATGCGTGCTGGGCATAATGTGAAAACATCATGTCAAACTCAATCCAGGTCGAAGGTTATTTAGTTGCCCAACAGGAAAAATGGACTAACGTTACTGAACGAAACCTTGACGTGACGTTTCTGGACAGTACATGTTCTTTGTAGATACCCGGCAAAGAAATATAATGCTGCGGCACCAACGTTAAAAGAGACAAATCTATCTGTGATCCAACAGGCGCCTCGCATGGTAAAGTGCAGTGGGTTGGAAATGTATCTGCAATCTAAAATGGCGGCACGTCCATTTGTAGAGCGCCGGGTGGCAGCAGTTGGAAGCGTGCTGGGCAACGTCCTTAAGCAGCTCGCATAACAACATAGCAACAGTGCCTTCAAGAAAAAACAGCAGCACATCCGTGTGATCCCGTGACAAGTAAGTCAGCGCGTGCTTAGGAAGGCGCATGTTTCTGATTTTAAACTGCACAGTGATGGTTTAACTACCCTTGTAACAAGAAAGTCATTGGTATTAAAAAATAAATAAACTCACCAAAGTTGGCTCCTTGTATAATGAAAACACACTCATGAAGGCAATATAGAGCGTCAAATGCCACATATCACTTGCAGTTGAAAACAGATGCAAACATCTGTGTTTGCATAACATCGGGTTGAATACCTTCAACTGAAGAAATGTTTAAGACCACAACAGCATACAACGATATACACTTGTAGGTGGTTTGTAGAAACATCTCAATCCAGGCCAGTGGCAATGAAAAAGAGGAAGCACTTCCAATGTAAGCATTAAGTGAACACGAGCTGTAGTTTTCAGATAACATTCATTGTAGATGTAACAGATCATTGTTGCAGGATCAACACATGTGGCACAAATAATGGTGGCGGCATAAAAACAAAAACCACCTCCTCTGTAAGGCTTGCACGTAGAGGTTCTTCTCCAACACTCTTGGTTCCTCTCCAACACTCTTGAACATGACAGGCTGTACAATATGAAAGTCAATGTGCACAGCTCACCTTATAATAGCTTGCACCCACACGTCAGGTTGGAAACAGACAATTCAAGTAAGGGTGAACTGTTCAGGGGTATGCAAGTAAATTCCACTTAAGGGAGTCACTGTCCCAATGTAGCAGGACACCGTAGCAGGAGAGGGATACCTCTTCCAAGAGAACAGGAACTGGCACAGTTAGTTCATGTTGAATTGTTGAACCTCCACATCGTAATTGTCAGGGATAGGAGCTCATGTACAGCTGAAGCAGCAACAACTGGAACTGGCACGCTTGAGTTGTGGGCGACCGATGGACAGGTCACTGGTAGGGCTTGAGGTGCCAGTAGTATAAATACGCAGGTTAGTTACACAGAAAATCCTTCGCCTTGACGGAGGTTCTTTGACTCAACTCATTGCCATAAATTTGTAGTGATTAACTCCAGGTAGCCGTGATGAGTTTCATGAAGATTTATTGAAGAAGGATACAGGATACAAAGATGAGAAGTACAAACCCCACCAGGAGCAGCCAGCATGCTGCCCAGCCCACTCAACTGTGACTTCTTTGACAGATTCCCAACATTCTGAACAGCATCATCACAGCAACATTCTACTGGTGGTAAAATAGCATTGCATTTACAAGAGCAGGATATAACAACGCTCTTCAAATGAAGCAGGAATTTTATTTTTTCAATCTCCTCTGGTATTTGCGAACACCTGAGAGGTGAGAAAAACAGATCTGTAAAGAAAATTTCTAGATGCCAAATTAGACACTCTATTTTCTTCGTACTTTTCTAATCACACAAATGTGTGTGTTGGTGTGACTCTTTAAAATGTTAATTCCCTAGTGGTCTAGACTTATTTTACTTTGTTAGTGTATAACTGAATTAAGTCTACACGTTCTGTTCAACTGTAGTTTCCATGTGAATGTGGATATAAACATTCTGTGCTATTAATCATGCTCCAGTGACATATAATATCAAGGCCACAAACATCACAATACAAAATACTGCGGCAAAATTATTGAGGACAAAAATATCAACTTTACCAACTTTCTATGTAGAGTAAAAAATATAAACTACAAAAATATAGTTGACAAAAATATCGATATTACTTAGGCAAAAATGTATATTTAAAAGTATTTATAATAATAACAATACAATTTACGTATGTGTGTACTTATATATATTATTTAGAAAATGTAAAAATAAATGTAATAGCTTAAAAAATATAAATAAATATGTAATTTTATTATGCTAAAAAAATACTAAGAATAGCATATACATACATATAATTATTAAAATATATAATAAACTAATATTAGTAGTAATTACATTAATTGATAATATAATATGTGTATGTAAATTATAATACAAAAGTCATACAATATATTTAATAAATAAGTACAATTACATATAAAAATACACCACTTTAATAAATATATACTTTAAAATTAAATCACAAACATATATGTAAAAATACTAAAAGGCATACAAAGTAAATACCAAAATAAAAAAATATGTAATATTGAAAAAATTGTTACCATGAATAAAATCCTGCAAACATTACTAAAAATAGATACAATTTGAATACAAGAAAAAAATAGTACAATTCTTACTCAATTCTAACATACATTAAAAAAATACATAGAAAACAGTCATACTCTTATAACTCAGTTCAAACAAAAAATTATAAACATACATTACAAAAAAATAAAATGTACTATAGCCAGTGCAACCAAAACAGCTTTAGAGAACATGTTAGATTTTGGAGGCATACCATTTACTAACCTGACTCCAAACTATATCACAGTATGGAAAATACTACATTTTACAGAATTCAAATTTCCAATTGCCATTCAGACGTAAGCAATAGTAGGGAAAATGTTGGACCAAGGAGAGGTGAAATTTACTATTTCAACTCCAAACTAACGGGCCGATTACGATTGCGGAAGGCCCATCACCACCAGCCATGTGGTGGCAGTGCCTTCCGCAATTGGACTGCGATTTTCCCCGCGCCACATTATGATGGCGGAGGCAATCGCATTCGGACCGCGGCAGACGCAAAGACTGTCCGCCACGGAACCGCCACAGGCAATCATTGCGATTGCCTGGCGGAGCGGTCTGCATCAATGAAATGCTGGCGGTGCCTAGCAGGCACCGTCTGCCAGATAACGATACTGTCTTCAGCCAGCCTTTCCGTGGTGGGTAAACCGCCAGTGAAAGGCTGGTGGAGATTGCTTTCGAGGGCCTGTTTAAGGCCCCCCTTGTGTTGGGGGAGGTGTGGGTGCACTGGGGGGGTACCCATCCACTGCACCAAGTGGCAGGCACTGTGTGGTGCCTGCCACGTAGTGCAGTGAAATGCACAACATGCCATTTTAACTTTGCAGCGGGTGCTGCTGTCAGCAGCACCCGCCGCAATGTTAAAATGCAAAATGTGACTACCATGGTGGCAGTCGCATCCTGATTTGTTATGCAGGACCGCCACATGTATTGTGGACGGTCCCGGTCTCCACCACGATGGCGGACGGACTCCAGTCCATCTGCCATCGTAATCGGCCCCTAAGTACAGTTTAGGTGTGACCAAGACCTGTGGGGTTGAAACATATCAGCTTTTTTCTTTCTCCATTTTGCATTCAATGAAGAAGCTTTTTGTTATTGACATCTAGAGTGCTGCTCTATTTATATTTCTTGGACTACAAAAGTAACAGTCTGTCTCTAGCTTAGGACCTCATTACGAGTCCGTGGTCCAGAGACCGTGAGACTCTCAGGGTGCGGAGGTGGCGGTCTTCTGACTGCCTTATAACGACCAGGGCAGTAGGGCCATCCTGAGACCGCCGCAACCACCAGGGATCAGAGATCCCTGGCAGTGGTGCGGCGTTCTTGAGGCCTCAATTTGCTTGGAGTGCTGTGCAGGTAAAGATTTTGACTGTCGCATTGCGGTGCCTATTTCATAGGCACCACGGTGGGAAAGCCATAGAACCACCTGAGAGACAGGAGAAAACACCTAATCTGGTGGGTGTTTCACCACAGGTTTTGTGGTGTGGAAGCGGGGCATTCCCACACCCCCAACTCATGCACTCATAACTCATACACTCATAAACTCAAACGCACACACACGTATATGTATGCATGTATTGCATGTACATATGTATTCATATAACATACCTATTATAAAATATTTACCCATGAAATAATAAAAAAACAGTATATTAATTTAATGAAGAAAGACCTGATAGTGGAACCTTCTTATGTTACAAGCACCTAACCTGTTATGGCACTCCTCTTAATAATAACCCATCTATTCCCTATGGGATTAGTGTGCACACTGAATAGTACCCACCATCACAGTACTTGTTACCGAAGGAACTTAAACAATTGAAAACAAAGCACAGGTGCACCACCTAGTTAACAACTTATGTCAAAAAGTAACAGACAAGTTTTAGTGAATCCAAATTCATCAATGAAAGTTCTAGAGTTGGTTCTTAATTATCTTTATCTCTTTTATTATTTCACTTTCTTTTTTGCGTTGATGACACACGGCATTTTAACACGCAGAACAGCCGACGCGTTTCGTCCCCTTATGGGACTTCTTCAGGGCTGTTAAACATAAACACAAATAATATACAAATAAAAACATGACTTACAACAAATATACAAAAGTACTCTTACACAATAATCCAAGAACTTAAACAAAGACAGATCACAGATTAACAGAAAATATCAACAGCTTTCTTATTTACATTACACAAGACAAATGTATATAATGCACAATGGATTACGAAATCCAAAAGATATAATTTAAAAGGTGTCAGCCGGCACCATAATTGACCAGAAAAGTTTCCAGTCTTTTTAGTTTCTTCTAAAAGATTTTTTAGTGTGTGTTTCCCCAAAAGGGGCTAGGGAGCTAGAGATAACACATGAGGAGCAGCCAAGCTATTTAAAACGTATAAAGATCAAGAAAAAGAAGGTTGTGCATATAGCATGCAATTTACAGTTTAAGAATGAGGTGGAATGGCAGGACAAGTAAGTTGGAAACAAGAAGGAAGATATGCGGAAAGTTTTATGAGATCCACATGTCAATCAAACATGAGCCCCATTTTGATGGAGCATCCGAACAAGTGACAAGCAAACAAATAGGGATCGTCTAAAAAGGAGCTGATACAGAGAGAAGGTTAATACATTAAGAAATATATCATTCATATACCCACCAAATATAGAAAGTAGAATCAAGTGATCTTCAACGTGTATTATAATGAATTTGAAAGATCTCCAGAAAGAAATACTTCCCCATCCAATGAGATCTACAATATAAGGTATAATAATCAAAAACATCAAAGATAATACGGAAAAAGTGGCCTAAACTCAAATTTAAGTGTAACGGAGATATTAAGGCCTATTTCACTGTAAACTTACATGATAATAAACAAAAACACCGTCTGAATCACAGTAGCGGTCATGCACGTGTTGGGAACAGGGAGTCCAGAAAAGGTAATGACACGTTTTCTCTCTATATATGGATTTCAGGCGTGGTATGGTCCCTTTCCACCATCCTCTAAAATTTAAGGAAAGGGATTTGTCAGGGTGAAAGGAAACAAGCGTAGGCAAGCCAGATAGGCATATCTAGGAGGAAAAATGGAAGGGGAACTTTTTCACCAGCTCGAATTTGAAATAGATAGAGGTGTACAAATTCCTATGTGCTGAAGGTACTGATATAGAGTAAATGTCTTGCATATCAGTAGACCCGATATTCAACTGTGCAAGTCTACAAAGCCCCCTAATAAGTGAAACATTTTCAAAGATAATATATAGTCTAGTAATTCAAAGACTATGAATTAAGAATTGAAGCTTCCAATTAAGTTCACAGAGCACATGCATTATAGCGTTCCAAGTGACACCCGCTACTCATGGAAGAACGTACTCACCAAAAACAGATAAAAGTGATCTCGTCTCGTATGAATAAAAATCAGGTAAGCATCCAAATGCGAACTTGATAAGTAAAACACCCCAATAAGGCAGGGAAAACGACAACCTGTAATAAGACTATAAGGTATTAAAATTTGCCATTCGGTCCTACTTAGAGAAGGGGTTCAAGAATAACACCCCCCTAAGGAGAATGAAAATAGCGATCGAAATATGGCACATAGTAAATAAACTAAGGCAATGCTAGAAAAGAGTCAGACTTAATTACACTATATATTCAATGGTGTGTCCAAATCCCATAATTCCCATCCGTCCGACCTTTAAGATAGTCTAAGAGTGGCCCTCTTGTCGTCAAATGCCCAAGCTTAAAATTGAGTGCACAAACGGACACGATCCTAAATAGACCATGCCCAAATAAAGACTAGACAACTACGTCTTTTCAGTCAGCAAGTGCCGGGCCAGTGATAAGGGGAAAGGTCAAGCATAAAAGTAAAGAAAGACCGGTAACCCACATCAATTTCAAATGCGTCTATACATCCTAACAGTGCCGTAATTCCATACACCGAGTGGTTTCAAAAGGTGAAGCGGCACCCTAAGGGCCCCACAGTTACATTGCAGAACACTTACCCCGATAAGGCTGTATTCGCTGGCATGTATCCACAGATAAACCGGCAAACCACCCAACTCCAGTCCGCCCCAAGTTTAAATAACACCGGGAAACCAAAGAAGCAAATGAACGCCTACATGACGTCAGAGAAAACATCCCACCCATAGACCTAAAGTCCGTATCAAAGTGGCGGCCATCTTGTAGTGGCAGGGAGCATACACCATAATGAAGGTACTAAGCAGAAGTAGTTAAAAATGTATGAGTTGTAAGGTACGACTGATGTAATGTCAAGGGATTTCAGTTAATATTGCCTAGACCAGAGACTATCAGTCCGATTAGAGAACAATCTCCCAAGCTAAGAATACAGTACACTCCACCATATTATGGCATACCTAAATAGAAATATATCCAAGATAATTATGTTATATCTCTTAGTATCATAAGGGCATTGTTATTAGTCAGCCGTAGCCACATTCACCTTGGCAAAGAGAGTCACATAAGAGTCAATAGAGATGTGACTCAAAGAGCGTCACGGATTTTCCCGTGTGGTGGCCATTTTAAAAGGGCCAAACTCTAAGCCACAAGATGGTCTTAGCAATGTCAAAGATAACATTTATATTCCAAATAAATAACACGCACCCCGAGCCTACATCCTGGAATATTATAATCGAGAACAGTAGAGCTAATTCCAAGAGCACGACCCCAGAGCACAGGGTCATCTTCGAATCCAAAATCCCTCCAGAGGCCCAATGTCTAGACAATCACAACATACAGAACAGAACTTACAGCCCCACAAAGGGACCGTAGAAATCATGTCACATCCTCCACAATAGAAAATTATTCCAACGGTATCAAAGTAGATCAGTCACCACAGTACATACAGAAGGTGGAATGGATAAAAGACTGAGAGGAAAAAGGAAGGAGAGAAGATAAAGATAGCAGGCTTGATAATTACACCTAACTCAGCTGTCAAATTAAATATTTGTCGCAAACTGGCAAGTATACGTTAAAGACAGATTTTGTGATTACAGCATTAACAAATAGTAAGCTTATTTATACTAACAAAGTATAAAGAGTGGCCCCATTTATAGGCTTTGAAATATGTCAATTCTGTGGCAAACGAATTCCAACTTAGTCCCAGTTAAGAAATCCTACAAACTGAGTAGGGAAATTACTACACATGAAGGGAAGATGACAGATGGTAATTATTAAATCTTCCACATACAATGATAAACATAGTTAGCTCTTAGACTTCCAGAAAGTAATGCATTTCATCTTCATTATTGTGACCAAGTTCAACACAGCGCAGTCTGCAAATCCAACCTGCTCCCTTCTTTCTCAGGGACAATTCCCTGTTCCCTCCCCTAGGGTGAAACGGGACATGGTCTATCCCCATGAACCATAAGACCTCATCCTCCTTATGGTGTTCTTGCATATGAAAAGTGAGGGGATATTTAAGGTCCCCATTTCTTAGTGCTCTAACATGTTCTTGTACTCTGATTTTTAGAGCTCTTTTGGTACTGCCCACGTAGATCTTATCACAAGGGCAGCCCATAATGTAAATCACATACTTGGAATTGCAATTGATCAGATGATTTATTGTGTATCTGCACCTGGTGTTAAAACACATTTTTTTTGTTTTGTTCCTACCAAGTTTACAAACACTGCAATCCCCACATGTGTAAAACCCTCTCATAGTAGATTTGAGCCAGGTTTGGGTTTTGGGATTGGTCACATAACTGGGACATAGTATATTGCGTAGATTTTGTCCCCTCCTGTAGGTCACCTTTGGTTTGGTAGTCAGGATGTTACCAAGACTGGGTATATCCACCAATAGGTGCCAGTGTTTTCTAAGCACATTGTATACCCTGCTGCTATGGTCATTATATTGTATGTTAAATGCAATCCGAGCCACCTTAGCTCTGTCTCTCTGATTGGTTTTCAGGGTAGATGCCCTGGGGACTTTCATCACCTTTTTGTGTGTTTTATCAAGCGTCTCCTGCGGATATCCTCTGGCGAGGAAACGTCTCTTTGTTTCCCCTACATTGAGTAGAAAAACATTTTCAGTGCTACAGTTCCGTCTCATACGGATCATTTCCCCGTAGGGGATGTTATTAATGACATGCGTGGGGTGTAGACTCTGAAAATGTAATATGCTGTTGCAGGCGGTACTTTTTCTGTGTGTGCGACTGTGAATCTCATTATTCTTTATGAAGAAAGTGATATCCAAAAAGTTAATTTTCTCCTTGTTGTAATCAATGGTGAATCTAACATTGAATGGATTGTCATTGAGATAGGTATAGAAATCCATAAGAAATATAGAGAATAAATAATTGTTATGACCATAAAATACATAAAAATGGGCAGGCAATTTTAAAAAATCCTTATTTTAATATATATATAAATTGGCCCATACTTTTAACCAATGGGGTTCTAGCTTCCAGGCTCCCCAGTACTTCAAACATTACATACAGAAAAGGACCCTCAATGAGATCTCAAATTACTAAAAGTTTTCCTGAATTGAGCAAAGACCCTATGTGGTTGCAGCCCCAGCCGGGGTTTGTCAAATGTTCCAGCTGCAGGGCGTGTAGGTTTTGAACTAATGCCACACAATATGCCACCCCATTCTGTCCAGATATGATAAACATCAAGGGGACCTACAATTGTAAGACTGAATATGCAGTTTATGTTCTGACATGCACCTGCGGCTTGAGATATGTGGGTAGCACCAAGCTGCAGGTGCATGTTAGAATCCTCCAGCATCTTCGAGCAATCGTGAATAACGATAGCTCTTATCCAGTTGCCAGGCATTTCAAGTCAGTAAGTACACAATAATGTTCTGCAGTGTTTGAGGTACTTTGTAATAGCGGCAATTCCCAAATCACATAGAGGAGGAGATAGAGATAAGATGCTGAGAAGGATGGAATCAAGAATAATCTTAGAACTAGATAGCAAATTCCCCAACGGGTTAAATACCACAGAAGATTTGTATCATTTTTTATAATTGGTTGTTTTTCTGTATAAATATAGCAACAAGGAATTTTTCTGCATATATTTATTTAGGCTGCTTCCCTGCAGCACCTTCGTTTTGTTAATAACTATAATTCTTTCTGATTTTAAATACATATTATTTTTCATCTTTGTGGGATTTTCTTATATTTACGTGGATTACACATCATATTTGCACATTTTATAAGCTGATTTACAGATGATGGTTCTGTCACTCCATAGATAGTATACTCCATGTTGTTTTCAGTATAGAGAATAAGAATCTTCAGTTTCAAGGCAATATAGAATCTATCAGCATTTAGGCTGTACACGGACAATTTTTTATTGATATGAGAGACAATATGTGAATAAAATATGAGGTTGATTCAAGGCTTGCGTAATTTGCACATGCTTGATGTAGTTGTTTACAAATTTTGCTCGATTTGCACAACAGATTGTAGCGGTATTTGCACATAAATACATAGATAGCGCAATTTGCACATATTGTAAGAGATGTATGCTCTATTTTGAACATAGTTATTTGCACTCGAAATTGCGTTGAATTTGCACATCTGTCTCTGAATATACAATATTCCACATATCAATTGCTAACAATCCCTGTATTAGCACAGGAATTGGAAAAATGAAAGAAATAACAAATTGTTCCATTTCTAATTATGAAACTGGTTGCTATAAGAAAGGTTTGCATTCATGCTTATGAATTGTTATATTTTATTCAGACATATGTGCCTTTCTTTGTTAGATTTGGTTAAGATTAATTCATGGCGTAAAACTAGGTAGAAAAAAGACTGACCGTAATGCATGAAATACAGCCTGTGCATAGTATTTTCTTTATGTGCATTATCACACGTGGTGTACAGAAAGCATATTTAAAAAAATGGCGGGCCATGAACTGATGATCTGTGAGTAAGGGCAACCGCCCAAAACGCGTCAGATTTTGCAGCTCTGTATTCAATCATTTCATATATATAAGCACTTTAGCCACCAGGAAACCTGGATATAAATTAACCTCATGCACTTTAAACTGCTAGGCTGGGAAGGATTTGTTTATGTGAAGGCACATACACACTTTAGAATTTGACAGAATGGGCAATGTATGTTAACTAGAATACATAAATTCGACTGATTATGGGAGATGTCGTATACCAGCTGAATGCAGGAGGTATCATATAGAGGTCTAATCCACAAAGGGAGAAGATAAAAAGTATTTATACAAGTATTAACATCCATTAAATGTACATGTTGACCATACCCGGTAGTTAGATTGCATGGTCACTTTAAAGAAATGAATTTGGGAAACATCCTGGCTGGGAAGGATTAGGGGTAAAAATGAAAAAAAAAATGTTCATTTTTTTTATCTACACATATGGCTCAAGATTTGTAAGCAAATGTGGCATTATTGGAATTGCACTATGTTTTGCAGGAAAAGAATGTGAACACAAATCAAGTGAGTAAAGGAAATGTCTATACTCCATAAATACCAATATGGTCAATGTGATGCAATCTAAGGCAGATTTAGCCTCGTATTATGCCTCATATGCATAGTAGGACAGTCTTTTTACCATGTCTATTAACCACATGTGGAGCACTTGTCACTTTAAAAAAACAATCACCATTTGTTGCATTTTCATGTGATCAAGGCCGGCAACGGCAGAAACACGTCATGGCAGATGTAACTCAATAAACTACAAAAAATAATACTTGCACCTGCATGTGGTCGGCAGTCGTAATTCTGGCGCAAGAAATACGACGATAGTCGGGGATATATATATATACTGGGGTGATTCAATATTTTTTAAAATGATGGAGCAACACGAAGACCCACTGTGGTTGGATATTGCAGGACTACGTTTACCAGCATGCCCGGAGGCCAGTAGGCGGGGCTTATTTGAAATAAAATTAAGGACTGCATCCTTCGTGTTTGTCTTCCTTTATGTGGCCAGTGATCAAGGGCGCGAGCCCGAAACGCGTTTGGCCGTGGATTGTTAGCATTGTGTGCCTGCCTCTTCTCATTGCCCCTCTTCATTGGGAGAAGTCAACAGCTTGAGAGGCCTCCTCCTCATGGGCAACTGTGTGACTTTGGATATATATATATATATATATATATATATATATATATATATGAAAAACGAAAGGTTGCCCTCTGAGGAAAGGCACACACCCGGGAAGTAAAATCCTCCTTCGTGAGGACAGCATGTTTGGCGCTTGGTTGGAGGTGGAGGCTGGCTTTGCTGCTGTCCTCACGAAGGAGGATTTTACTTCCCGGGTGTGTGCCTTTCCTCAGAGGGCAACCTTTCGTTTTTCATGTTATGCGGCCTGCTCGGTCGCGGAAGGGCCCCGCCGCACATACAGCGGATCCAGGGTTGCTGATTCAGAGACCTGACTGGAACGGGTTGTACCCAAACGTGAGTGACTTTGTTATTGGCAGAGGAGGCAGCCTTTTCTTCTCACCAAACCCACTGGGGTGAATATTGTTTTAATGGAGGGCGTCCAAGAGCACCAACACGGATATATTAACAGTGGGACTACGATAACCAAGGTGCAACACTGCACACGCCTACAAGCGAGACCTCAACGCCCACTGGGGCGGGACTTTATCAAATAAAGAGGCACCTCCCACTACTTGCTGTTGTCTGTCCTCTATTGCCAGTGATCAAGGAGTAATGTCCGAAACATGTTTGGCGCTTGGTTGGAGGTGGAGGCTGGCTTTGCTGCTGTCCTCACGAAGGAGGATTTTACTTCCCGGGTGTGTGCCTTTCCTCAGAGGGCAACCTTTCGTTTTTCATGTTATGCGGCCTGCTCGGTCGCGGAAGGGCCCCGCCGCACATACAGCGGATCCAGGGTTGCTGATTCAGAGACCTGACTGGAACGGGTTGTACCCAAACGTGAGTGACTTTGTTATTGGCAGAGGAGGCAGCCTTTTCTTCTCACCAAACCCACTGGGGTGAATATTGTTTTAATGGAGGGCGTCCAAGAGCACCAACACGGATATATTAACAGTGGGACTACGATAACCAAGGTGCAACACTGCACACGCCTACAAGCGAGACCTCAACGCCCACTGGGGCGGGACTTTATCAAATAAAGAGGCACCTCCCACTACTTGCTGTTGTCTGTCCTCTATTGCCAGTGATCAAGGAGTAATGTCCGAAACATGTTTGGCGCTTGGTTGGAGGTGGAGGCTGGCTTTGCTGCTGTCCTCACGAAGGAGGATTTTACTTCCCGGGTGTGTGCCTTTCCTCAGAGGGCAACCTTTCGTTTTTCATGTTATGCGGCCTGCTCGGTCGCGGAAGGGCCCCGCCGCACATACAGCGGATCCAGGGTTGCTGATTCAGAGACCTGACTGGAACGGGTTGTACCCAAACGTGAGTGACTTTGTTATTGGCAGAGGAGGCAGCCTTTTCTTCTCACCAAACCCACTGGGGTGAATATTGTTTTAATGGAGGGCGTCCAAGAGCACCAACACGGATATATTAACAGTGGGACTACGATAACCAAGGTGCAACACTGCACACGCCTACAAGCGAGACCTCAACGCCCACTGGGGCGGGACTTTATCAAATAAAGAGGCACCTCCCACTACTTGCTGTTGTCTGTCCTCTATTGCCAGTGATCAAGGAGTAATGTCCGAAACATGTTTGGCGCTTGGTTGGAGGTGGAGGCTGGCTTTGCTGCTGTCCTCACGAAGGAGGATTTTACTTCCCGGGTGTGTGCCTTTCCTCAGAGGGCAACCTTTCGTTTTTCATGTTATGCGGCCTGCTCGGTCGCGGAAGGGCCCCGCCGCACATACAGCGGATCCAGGGTTGCTGATTCAGAGACCTGACTGGAACGGGTTGTACCCAAACGTGAGTGACTTTGTTATTGGCAGAGGAGGCAGCCTTTTCTTCTCACCAAACCCACTGGGGTGAATATTGTTTTAATGGAGGGCGTCCAAGAGCACCAACACGGATATATTAACAGTGGGACTACGATAACCAAGGTGCAACACTGCACACGCCTACAAGCGAGACCTCAACGCCCACTGGGGCGGGACTTTATCAAATAAAGAGGCACCTCCCACTACTTGCTGTTGTCTGTCCTCTATTGCCAGTGATCAAGGAGTAATGTCCGAAACATGTTTGGCGCTTGGTTGGAGGTGGAGGCTGGCTTTGCTGCTGTCCTCACGAAGGAGGATTTTACTTCCCGGGTGTGTGCCTTTCCTCAGAGGGCAACCTTTTGTTTTTCATGTTATGCGGCCTGCTCGGTCGCGGAAGGGCCCCGCCGCACATACAGCGGATCCAGGGTTGCTGATTCAGAGACCTGACTGGAACGGGTTGTACCCAAACGTGAGTGACTTTGTTATTGGCAGAGGAGGCAGCCTTTTCTTCTCACCAAACCCACTGGGGTGAATATTGTTTTAATGGAGGGCGTCCAAGAGCACCAACACGGATATATTAACAGTGGGACTACGATAACCAAGGTGCAACACTGCACACGCCTACAAGCGAGACCTCAACGCCCACTGGGGCGGGACTTTATCAAATAAAGAGGCACCTCCCACTACTTGCTGTTGTCTGTCCTCTATTGCCAGTGATCAAGGAGTAATGTCCGAAACATGTTTGGCGCTTGGTTGGAGGTGGAGGCTGGCTTTGCTGCTGTCCTCACGAAGGAGGATTTTACTTCCCGGGTGTGTGCCTTTCCTCAGAGGGCAACCTTTCGTTTTTCATATATATATATATATATATATATATATATATATATATATATATATATATATATATATATATTCACTTAAAAAACCATAGGTTTCACACACGTTATAGTTAGGAATTAGCATTTAAAAAACCTTGCAAATTCACTGAAAAAAACATAAGTTTCACACATGTTATAGTTAGCTGGACATTTCACTCGTAAAAAACCATTGAAATTCCCCCGTTATACTTAGTTCAGCTAACTATAACTCACGCGACCGCAATCCACTGCTGATGACGTCACATATTACATCACTGTATTCACTAAGATACTGTTAATAAGTCAGTTATACAATTAATTTTACAAAAAATAACATCCATTTAGACACTTATTTACCCATTTATTCTTCCATTAACCTTTAGATATATATATATAAAAAATATTTATTTTTCAGAAAGACACATATTCACTGGATGATGTCATCAGTGATGTCATCAGTGATGTCATTTGAGATGTCATCAGTGATGTCATGAGTGATGTCACTGACCATGTCATGAGTGATGTAATATGTGACGTCATCAGCAGTGGATTGCGGTCGCGCGAGTTATAGTTAGCTGAACTAACTATAACGGGGGAATTTCAATGGTTTTTTACGAGTGAAATGTCCAGCTAACTATAACATGTATGAAACCTATGGTTTTTTTCAGTGAATTTGCAAGGTTTTTTAAATGCTAATTCCTAACTATGACGTGTGTGAAACCTATGGTTTTGTAAGTGAATTTGCAAGGTTTTTTAAATGCTAATTTCTAACTATAACGTGTGTGAAACCTATGTTTTTTTTAGTGAATTTGTAAGGTTTTTTTAAATGCTAATTTATGTATGTAATATTATATTTTTTATATATTTATTTTACAATAAACTACCTATGTATATAGTTATAGATTGACTGTATCCTGTAATATGGAATGGCTCAGCTCTTTTTTTTTTAATTTGGATAAAGTTGAACAGCATAGTTAATATCTTCTATAAACTTATATTAAAATGTTTTTTTTTTTTTAAGGGTTTTTAACCCTGCCATTTTTTGAAAAAAAATAAAATGTTTTTTTCACCCTTCGGGGTCCTTCAGGGACACCCTGACAAAGGCTAGGGGGTCAGGAACTCTCTACCCTGCCCCCTTTTCACGTTCTCCACCTTTCTCTTTCACTGTCACGCACAAAATGGCGTCCGACACTTCCTGATTTCGACCGATTAGAATGTTGACTGACATCTAACCACCAATCAGAATTACGCTTGAGGACATTTGGTGGCGCACCGTGCGCGCACGGTGCGCGCATACAGATATTTATGTACTTTTAACTGCAATTTTCTCAGGAACTACTGAACAGATTGACACCATATATGCAAAAGGCACATGCCTGACCTGAGGACTACCTCTTTGCCAAATTTCAAGTAATTCTGTTCAGCCGTTCGGGCTGCACCTTCGACTAAAGGTCCTACGGGAAAATGCATGGGGAAAACGTGTTTTGGGACCCCCCTTTTTTCTCAGCCCCCGCTTGACGAATCACCCCGAGACTTTCAGGGTAGGAGCTGAGCGGAGCGCCCCATTAGTTTTGAAAAATTCACGAAGATAAGTCAACCGGCACCAAAGTTATTCAAAATAGAATTTTCAGATTTCCTATGGGAACTCGGTCCTGACTATAACTATCTACTGGCGCCCGCCAGTAGATAATATATATATATACACACTTATACATACATATACACACACACATACATTTAAAAATGACAACTTGTAACATATCAACTAAAATATAAAATATTTAAGCACATACAGTACACAATTAGTAAACTCATTTACCAATTAATAATTCCTACATTTAAAAATTAATAATACTAGTATGCTATATTTTAAAATCCTAAAGAAATAAAATATATATTTAACATTTTTTCAAAACAGCCAGTCTCCATTAAATGTTTACAAAGTGTAAATATTTACACATTTAATAAACAAATTAACTTATTACAAATTTAGTAATCAACTAAAACACTAAAATATATATATTTAAAGCACATCCTATCATACTCCCCAAAAATCCACATAAAATAAAAATATAATTTGTGATATGTATAAAATAAAGTAAAAATGGTAATCAATATATTAAAATTTCAACAGATAATTAATTAACAATACAACAAAAGTTACTCGTTAATTGGTAATATTATTTACATAATTAAATATCTGATTAAACAATAAAGTTTAATTAACTAACAATTCATAAAGCGTTATTACGTATATATTTAAATCACCAGTCACCCAACTCCCCTACCCACAAAAACCAGCCAATAAACAAGAAAATAAAATTACATGCTTGATAATTCTTTAAATATAGTATCTACACATAAACTCTATTAAAAAGTAATTGAAAAAACTGTAACAATACAATCTTAGTAAGATATAACACAGAAACAAATAAAACATTGTAAAAAGAAAATAGATATTTTATACAACAACATAAAATAAAATAAAAAGTAACAGCAGTTCAGCAAAGTAAAAAATAACTATAGGCCCGATTACAATGTCGGGGGAACACCACAAACAGGCTGTCGGTGTGCCCGACATCTAAGACAGCGGTCCGACTGTTGGATTAAGATACTGGCAGTAGGAGCACTTCGGACAGGGGAAAAGACCACCGTCTCTGACAGGCTCAAGGACCCCAACGGGGTGGCAGTTGGAACCTAATCCCCACAATTGATGCGGTGCGTGCGGAGGCACCGCCGTAGAGATTGGGAAGTCAGTTTCCAACAGCTTTTTCATGCCGGTCCCACCATCATGAAAATGTTGTTGGAAAGGGACTTTGGGGTCCACATCAGGGCCCCATCCCCCGTGAGCCACTGCTATGTGGCCAGTGGGGAACATGTGGGGCCCCCAAACATCAATGCACCATGTGTCAGGCACAGCATGATGCCTGGCACACGGTGCATGGATGTTTTCAAAATGGTTTTTACTATTATGACTTGTGCAACTGCCCCTTTTCTTGTAGTAGTAATAATAAAAAACATTTTACGACCGCCTTTTATGACCGAATGCACAGTGGTCATATCGTAATTAGGCTATGGGGACCTCTGACTCCTTGTCAGATGGTCTCATCCACAAAACGATGGCATCGTAATGAGGCCCTATATTCTTACTTACAATATTATGTCTCACAATATTCTTGTTGTCATAATATTTTTAAGTGATGCTAGTGTCTAATGAAATAGTTGCAACAACATTAAGGTAGAACATGAAAATCATTTTACAAACAATCGACTATTTTATTGTCTAACTACTCTCCACCTATTGGAAACCCTTCCATCTACTTGCCCGGGGCCCACCTTTCTGGAATTACTCCTTTAGATTTGAAGAAGTGTGCAACTCTAGTGTCCTAGAATTTCCTATTGCTTCATCAGCTTGATCTTGTCTATTGTACTATGTTTTATGGTGTCTTGATGAGCCTGCGTATGTGGTGTATTGTGGAGTTATGCCATCAGTCTGGCATGATGTGACATGATACATTGTATTATTGCAGGTGCCACCTGGTGATGTGAGGTGTGGCATTGTGTTCTGAGGAGTTGTGATATATTGTGGTGTGGTTTTTGGAGAATGAGTTGTGGTATGTTTTCTCTCATGTGTTGTGGAGTGGAGACGTTTAGAATAGGGCAAGGTAGAATAGAGAGAAACACATCTACATGTTAAAGAAAAACACATTTCTTTTTAATTTTGGAAAGTCTTTATCATATTGTATACAGTGTTTGTTGTACAGTTTACATGCCAAACATTTTCAGGGCTCGTACATGGGGTCTTAGAGTCAAGCCAGACTCTTGGCTCAGGGTTGGCTCTCACAGTTAATTAGTTTTCTCACCCACCTCTAATTAAAACCAACACCTCGGATTATACATGATACATAAGGTTCACAAATTCTAATATTCTCAAAGCTTTACTGTTTGTGATGTTTTAGTGCTCATCATCCTTGAACACACATGGAACATAAAGGCACAGAGTCATAGCAATGTAGGAGGAAATGGCAACCACTATGTTCACAAACGATACCACTATGTTCGCAAATGGCAGTGAACAATGACTGTGACACATAATATTCTCAGGACCACCAAAATTATGTGGAGGATGCCCAAATTATGCAGCACAGTTGAATATATTATGTGGCAAGAAGAGGCAAATAATGTGGCACAATGTGGCACATTTATGATAGTATTACTTCATTTTTTTTGTTATTTTTACTCATGTTAACGCTGTATGGGTAATGGTCTCATTTCAATAGCACCTGTTTAACATCTATGCATATCAATTAGCAACTGAAAGGTGACCAGGCAATGTTTGTAAAGGGCCTTCCACTGTCCAGCAATACGTGTTGCTGCATCTCAGTAACGTTTGATCTATTTGAGCCAGAATTATTCCAATTTTTGCAGCAGTTGATGGATTATGTGGCAAATGTAGCAAATCAATTTTTACGCGAAAAACGTCATGGCCCCTGAATCGCATAATTCCGGTGACCCTGAATAGACTATAAAGAGGTGAGAAGGTGATACAACACAAGTCTTCCTGCGAAACAGTTTCTTTGTTGCAACTTGATAACACTAGAAGTTTGAAAATATCTAAAACACCACAAAAACAAAACAACATCTGTGTCACTTGCAATGTAAAGCAAAAATTTATCCAAATGTGTGTGTGTTTCTGCAAACCAGAGAGGCATGCCAACCTCTTTGGTTAGGATTAGGTTAAACAAAGAGGGCCTTATTTACAAAGGTAAATGTATTCTTTTGTGTAAGTTTATGATTGTTTTCTATTCACAAAGGTATTTTATTAGTGGTATCCTTATGACTGCTGAGTCTCCGCACATAAAAAGATGGGACAGTCTCATGTTTTCATGTACACAGACTCTGCAGTCGCAAAGATACTATTTGTAAAATACCTATGTGAATAGCAAGCAATCGTAAACTTACATTAAAGTATACGTTTACTTTTGTGAAGCAGGCCCAGAGTATGCAAGCCAAAAGGCTTGCAGGAATCTTAACAGACCACATGGGTCGCTCCATGCAGCCAGCTGGGCGCTGGACCAATGTAATCAAATGGTTAGAAACATAAGGCAACAAGCGGTGGTGCAGGGAGAAGTCGGTACAGCGACCATGTCACTACACAGTCTCACCTACACATGTATTGGTCAATCTCTCAGCAGCCCAGCTACATCTCTGATTACTTGATTATGAGTAATTTGGCAGAAAAAACATATTGCAGGAGAACACAAACTATGAACTTAGAAAGCGAGCGGCTACATGCTGCTGCTAATAGTGTTTGGCTGCATTTGGCATTATATTGTTAGTGCAAAATACATACATTTAACTGCAACCGTACGACTAATGAATAAATTGTTCAAGGAGGGCATTCATCTGGAGGACCCAGAAGTAGTCGTAACATTTGTGACCATTCTGTTGGGTCCTCTGTCACCTTCTCATTGGTATGAGTAACTCTGATGTGCCGATCCTTAACTCCTACCCATTCTTTTATAGGAAGGCAGCTGTTCATTTTTCCAATTTGAGATCCTACATCAATTTAGCTATATGTAGGATGTATTTTATCCACTTTATGTGAAATAAGATATTTTCTTAATAGATAATGAAATTGTGGCAGTTTAAATCCAACATTTATTTTTATAATATGTTCAGATGCTTTTACCCATTTTTTCTCCATACTTTCGGCCTCATTCTGATGACGGTGAAACCGTCACCCACAGCTTGTCGGTGGCGGTCTCACCGCCATCAAAACCATGTTTACCGCCCACCATATTACAATGGCGGGAAGATGGTTGGAGGTCGGAAAGACCAGCCGCCATATATCCAACGGGCTCAAGGAGCCCGTCGGTGCGTCGGAGGCAGCCATAATCCCTACAATGGTGGCGGTTCCTGCCAGGTCCCACCGTAGGGATTATGATGTCTCTCCTTGCTGGGGGAAAGGGACATTGGGGTCCGTAGTGGGCCCCCCTTCCCACCTGGCCATTAGTTGTGTGTGTTGGGGGCACCTATGGTGCCCCCTACACTATGTGGCAGGCACCGCATGGTGCCTGCCACGTAGTGCAGGGATGTGTGTTATGTCTATTTTTTGTACTGCGTGTGTGCTGCAGCCCGCAGCACCCGCCACAATACAAAAGATTAACATTGCGACTGCCTTGGAGGCGGTCGCATTGTAAGTTCATTGGCAAGACCGCCGACAGCAAGTCGAAGGGTCCCGTCTCCGATCCGACCGCCATCATAATGAGGCTCTTTGTTCTGGGCTACATTCACCAAGTCTGTTTCACATGTATCACCTCAATTTTGTTATCTTGCAGTAATTGCCTATTTAAGTTTGTGGTTAATTTGCCTCCCTCAGCCATGTTCAGGAGTTTTTGCTTGAACTGAGTATTGCCATATCCTCAGGAAAGTGGGACCAGAGGTCTCTCGCCACTCTTCCTATGTTGGCATGTGGCAAGAATTGCCCCCCACTCACACCGAACAGTTCTTGTGCTTCTTCAAATATATTGAACCTATTATTACTATAGAGGTTGCCCACAGTTTCGCATCCCACTTGTTGCTGTTCTAAACTACTTTATATCAAACTATCACCACCTGTTGAAACATATATGGATATTCCGTTGGTATGGTGTTACTCATCATCAGTGCTTCTTTTACTGTATTGTGGGGATAAGTGTCAGCTAATAATGTCCTCTCCTAGATAAACTGGTCTTCAAAATAATGTATGGCATGGTATAGCTGAGTGGCAGCATTGAAACAGAAAATTTCAGGTCGATTGAATTCGCCCTGTGCCCACAGCAACTTCGGAATCTCAAGTTATTGTTATTATTAGAAGCTTGTATAATGCTCAGTTACCCACATGGGGTTTCCCGGTGAATATATCTCTTTACTAGTCATGCAATACATCGCATGCCATTACAACGTGGTCGTTACAACGACTGTGTTGTTACATCGCGAACCATTACATCGCAAGTTGTTACAACGACTTGCAGTAGGGGGCACGCTGGACTTAGGAATAGTATAATTTACTATTCCTACTCCAGTTTGTGCAACAGCAGGAAAGGTGTTGGATTGTGAATCCAACACCGTCTGCCCCCAACAGCAAGTCATTGTAATGACTTGCAATGTAATGGTTAGCAATGTAACAGCGCGGTCGTTGTAACAACCGCGTTGTAATGGCATGTGATGCATCAGATGCGATCGAATCACTGTTTCCCTTACCCCTGCACTTCAGGAACAGGTAGGGTCCATCAAGCAAGCTAACTCAAAACATCGAGGCCTTTAACTGCCTCTGAAAAGTGGTAAGAAAGGGGCAGCTTCTTACGTTTTCCGGCAGGGCATTCCAAAGTTTGGGGCCCTGATAGGCAAAGGCCCGACCTCCCCACTGAGTCCATTTGACTCTGGGAGTAATACACAGGGAATGGTCACTGGAACACAGTGGGCGAGCCAGCTGATATAGTCTCACCAATTCCTGAAGGTATCGGGGACCAGCCCCTGACCTGGCTCTATGTACAAAGCACAGGGCATTCATTTGGATGCGTTTCTCAAACTTGCGCCAGTGCAGTTCTCAAAGAAGCGATAAGGATGATGCACTTTTGGGTAGCCTTCTTATGGAGGCTTTGTCAGTTCCCAAATAAAGGACATTGCCATAGTCAAGTCTAGATAAAATGAAGGCCTGAATGACTGTCCTTTAGGCTAAGAATGGGAGTGTACTCAGGATTTTACGCAGCAATTTCAGGCCAGAAAAACAGAGAGTGGTCACCTCTAACACCTACGGCTTCATGGACAGCTTTTCATCCAACAAAAAACTGAGGTTCTTAACCTTGGGTGCACGAGCTGGAAGAGCACCCAAGGTTTCTGGCTAGTGCTGCAGGTCCCTAAAGAGACTAGTTCTTTCCTGGCACCAGAACTTTAGTCTTGTCTCCACTGAGCTTAGGAGAATCGTTAAGCATCCATGAGGCAACCAAACTCAAACAGGAATTGAGGGCCTCGGGTTGTGGTCCTGAGCGGATGACAGGGAAAAAATATTTTGCGTATCATCTGCATTGGAAAATAAGGTGAGACCACAGTTTTCAACCAGGTCAGCCTGAGGGCGTACATAGATGTTGAACAGGGCCAGACTCAAGGCTGAACTTTGGGGAACCTTGGAGGTAAGGGCAAGTCATGAGGAAGAGGCGCTTCCAGATGTGAGGTACAATATTCCCAAAAAGTTGGCATAAAAGATAAGGCCATACCCTGAAGACCTAGATCGACCAATCTCTCTAGGAGCTTGACTTGCGACACAGCGTTGAAGATAGCGCTGAGATCGAGTGGTACTAGCGCTGCCGTCTCATCTTCATCCAGGAGGCATCTAAGATGTTCAGTGACTCCTAGAAGTATGGATTTAGTACTGTGTTCTACTCTGAACTCAAACTGAGATGAATGAAGAGCCTTTTGGGACTCCATAAGTGATGGAAAGTTGTCTTTTGACATTCTTTTCTATGATTTTAGACAGGATAGGGAGCAGAGAAATCGGTCTGTAGTTAGAGCAGTTGGAGGAATCAAGGTTGGGTTTCTTCAGAAGGGGCAGCACCTTGGCATGCTTCCATGGTAAATGTATGTGCCCTGCTTTTAAATAGGAGTTAAGGAGTTCTTCCAGAACTTGCATAATTTTGGGGTCAAGGGTGTTGAGCTTAGCTGGGGTAAGCGGATCTTAAGGGGAGCCTGATTTGGTAGATTAGAGAAATGACATAAAGAGTGGAAGGTCCATTGTGTCCCAAGCATTCAATTTCTGGTGAGCAGGTGTGACAGCAGAAGTATCAGACAAGAAGGTGGATGTTGTAGCTAAGGTGTTAGAAGCCTCGGAGGTAGGGGACAGCAGACTAATGCAAGGCCCAGCAGCAACCTACCTGCTGGCCATAAGTGAGAGTTGGATGTACTACACCTTTTCTTTTTTTTACAAAAAAGGCCCTAGTACCTCAGACTGTAGCTGAGACACGTTTGACTCTCCTTCTTCCTTGTGCCCAAAAAAGTGTTCCCCACAAGAATGTCTTGGTCTCCGGACATACTCTAGGAATAGGGCAAAGTAGTGTATATAAACATCTAGGTAGAAAAAACATTTTGATCAAGGATATACACACCATAGTAGATAATGGGAGTTCTGCCCCAAACTTTCTGATGGTAACCATTACTCTTCCCTTATTACCCTGCAATTGTCTGTTTATGTCATTGGAGCCATGTATGCCAAGATTTCTAAAGCTAGATAGTTCGCACTGAATTCCAAGTGTTGGCAGCCTCCCAATTTCTGTTCCTCAGAGAGATCCCATGAGAACATTATTTGATTTCCCCCAGTTAATAAGTAATCCAGCTACATCCCCATCTTGCTCTAACAGTTCTGTCAGTATAGGGCTCACCCCAATGGGGTCCCGTAAATAAAGCAGCAAATTGTCTGCATACAGAGGCATCACATGTATGTAGTGTCCTACTTCAATTTCCAATGCCAGCATTTTTTGTCTCAAGTGAAAAGCTACAGGCTGAAGATCTAAAGTAGAACAAAAATGGTGACAGGGCAACCCTGACGAGTTACACATTCTAATTCCAAGCTGTCAGAGGAGAACAAGCCCACCATGCACACTCTAGCCGTAGTGCACCTTCTAATAGTTGTAAGAAAATGCCAATTTTTACATAATCATATCCATTTTCTGAACTGATGATGTTGGTTTTGAACTCCTTACCCAGGCACCTTGCTAACAAGATCCCAGTGCATGTGCTAAGACAACAAAAAATCTTGTGGAATTGGCTAAAAACCTTGATTGGCACATTTAACCTATTAATGAGTCCCTAGTACATGGTACCACTGTACCCGGGGTTATAAGTTGAATGTCACAAGTGGACTACAGCACCTATTATTACATCATTAAAGAGACAGTACAAGCCATGTCTTAAAGCCTCACCCTGCAGCCTTAGAGTACAGTTTTAAAACTGCAAATTCAATAGGGGCAAAGTAAACCGTTTTCCGGCCTAAACCGTCCTTTTTAATACTTATATGTCACCCCTAAGGTTAGCCCTTAATGCCCATAGAGCAGAGGGCATTGTATTTAAAACACAGGACACGTTATTAAGTTTCACGCATCCTGGGAGTGAAAATTCTTCAAAGCCGTTATTTATTGCAACAAGGCTGGCTATCCCATAGGAAAGCACTGGGTACATTATAACACCTTAAAAAGCATTTTTCATTTTGGGAACAGCTAGAACAATATTTCTAGCACTCAAACTACGACTCATTTAAAATCCAATCTAATGGTCAAGTTGCATTTTAAAAAGCTATTTTGACAATGCCAATATTTGAACGTTGCCATTTTCCGGTCTGTCAAATTAGCCTTTCTGCTAATGTTCAGTGTCTCCTGTTGTGAGATGTGTATTGGTTCCAGACAGTGGGAAAAGGGCTTGTGTGTGGGGAGATGTTTCCCCCTGACAGGATGGCCATCTGGGCTGCGTACAGGAACCTAATTACACTCTAAAAGGCGCCTACTGAGTCACAAGGAGAGATAACATACACCTAGGCCTGTCCCTTCATTGTCCTGCTAGCCAGCCAGGCACCAATCCCAGTAAGAAAGGCGCTGCTCCCAGAAGTGGTTTTGAGTGTCCACACTGTGTACATGTGGGCTAAATGTAAAATGCAATGCCCCACAATTCTTGCTGGACTGTTTGTGGTTCCTAGAAGTTTTTAAAACCCCTTATTATTACGTATACAATTATTAATAGGGATCAAGCTCTTAATCTGTTGATAAATATGAGATTTTTAAATATTGTATGTGCAATAGGAAGATTTTTACCTGCAATACAGGAGGCCATGAAAGAATTGTTAATATAGTTTTAAATGGGCGAGGGGGTAGGAGTGCGATTCTCCGCACTCATCGAGGACGCTGTGGAGTTCCCATATGTATTAGATATGTAATTCTTCCCATAATTGGTTATGAATTAAGAGCTGTTTGCTATAGAGTGGTACCACTCCCATTGAAAGCTTCATTAGACATTTTACCATGTTTTGTATGGTTTTCTAGTCGCACTTTTTGTATTATTCTTACTTATAATTGCATGTTTTTACAGTGGTACCTTTTATGCCTATATTTGCTGAAAAAAGTATGATGATGATGATGAGTGTCCACACTGGAGTGCTTGTCCATTATCATAGCCACACTTATGCGTGGGCACAGGGAGGTCTGCACAACAGAAGAAAGATTCTGTCATGTTGGTTTTAGGTAGAGAGTGGCAGTGTGGGATAGCTCCCAGTAAAAACACAGGAAATGCTGCAAAAGTGGATAGTGCCACCCCTGGGAACTTTTAGCACATTAGGTAGGGAGTCGCCAGGAGTTTCCCCAACCCACAGGCTGGCACTGGCCATACATGTGGCATCCCCAATACCATCTACGGAACACATCTGGCCCTGTGGAAGACAGAAGAAGGATGGCACCTGCAGTTGACCCTGCGGAGAGAGACACCAAAATCTGGGCCTGCTCCTAGGTGTACCCAGGACTGAGATGTACTGATGAATGGATTACACATTTCTCCTACATAAAAAAAATCTGTATTTGTAAAACGCGAACTACGGGTCTCAAGGCGCTTGGGCCCTTTGTGGAAATTAACCCCTTCTCTGCCACGCCCTTTCCCCCTCCTGTGCCGGGCGTTTTATTAGTGGGTGGGGTTCATGACGAGATAGTCTCGTCATGGGCACAGCGCGACCGTGCTCCATGACGAGACTATCTCGTCATGGGCACTGAAGAGGTTAAGTGAGCTATTGCCCAGAGTCACATGGTTCTGAGCTGCCGCCAGAGTCGAGGATCGAACCGCGAACCCTGTGCTCCGAAGTCAGCTGCCCTGGCCGCTGCACCACACCTCTCCAAATAAAGCCTGTGTACTCTCTGCTGAGCTCAGATTTAAATGATTGAAACCTAACAGGACCTTGTCCAGACTTGTGACATTATTACTTGCTGTGGACTCACATCCCCTCCAACTAATAATCTGTATAATGAATATAACAACCGCCCAAAAAACATACAATCCATCCAAAAATGAGACCATAAAGAATAACAAAAATGGCACATTATAGTGTAATGAGAAAAGTCTTCAGCTCTGTTTATTTAACAAAACTCAGAAGATTCGATTTTATAAATATAAAGGTACTTTATACCTACGGCAGATAAAAATGCTAGTTTGTAAAATATTCTCATGGTTGTCACACTCACTGTGTTTAATTTTAGGGACAGGCCCAGAGAAACTACATCGCACAATTTCTTGACGGAAAGGGGACATACAATTCCCCAACTAACTTATACAGAAATAGTTTTTGTGGGGGCTTCTCCGTGAATATGCAAAAATATCAATAAAGGGGTCAGTGAAGGGGATTGGAGTTGTGGATAAAACTTCTTGAATTTAGAAGGTTAATGATTCATATATTTAATTAGAAAATATACCTATAGATTCACAAATCAACGCTTGTACGAACTGTTCAAAAATACCAATGATTGCCTGTTACTAAGATGTGAGAGCAATTTTACATTACATTTTTATTTCTTCAGCTATTTACTAAGCTTAGTAGATTTAAATTTGTAACTGTAAAGTACTGCGTGTTTTAAAATAAAAAAATCACGATTTTTATTTAAAAAATGATCATCACTTGTTTGCAAAAAAAATGCTACTAATTGTGAAATGTTTGTGATGAAAAAAGACAGGCATCGCCTATGTAGCTTCTTCTAAAAAAAGAAATTGCTAAGGCTTCAGAGTGAAATAATAAAACTCTGGCTTTTAAGGTGTTAATGATTTATAAGTGGAAGTTTCTGTCAATTGTCTTGTTGTACAATAGTCTCCCACTTTGTTTTTCAAAACACAGTCCCTGTGTGGTCCTGGGTATTTTTCTCTTTGTTTTTTTTTCTTTTTTGCATATGTGAAGCTTGTTTAGTCTTTTACAGAGTAGGAATGGCTCCTCCTCTCCTTTCACAGCATTCAGGAGTTAAAGTGTAACCAGACCAACAGCCCAGGAAGCTGGTTCTGCTGTTGTTGTCTTCAAACCCGCCTCAATGCACATCCCTGACAGCCAGATATAGCGCCTGGGGTTCTGTTACATGCGGCACATGTGCTTTACAAAAGAAATTTAAATGCCAATTGAGGACTTTTGCAGTTATTTATTGGCAGCGCCTTTAAATAGATTTGTTCTTTTCGGGGAGACCCATTATAACATAACATCTGTTTTCATCTATTAATACCTTCTTCCTCACGTTTTTTCGATTTCCTTGCAAAGCATGCGTGTGTGGTAAGTATTTTGGATTTAAAAGCATATTCTCACTCCTTCTGGCAATATTAGCAAATGCTGACAATTGACTCCCACAAAGTTGGAAATTAATACTTTTTTCTTCAGAAGAAGCCGCATAATAAATCTAAATATCGGCCAAGAAAGTCCTTAATTAATTTCCTCTGTTTTAATGTTACAGTTGGACACTGAGGGGCATAGTTATCATTCAGTTGTGTCGCTCCTGCGCCACGCAATGGGACATAAGGGCGCTTGCACCACGCCATGGGGCACAAGGGCGGCGCAACTACTAAGTAAGGTTTATCAAGCCATGCAAGGTGCCTTGTGTGGCCCTGCGTAGCCTGATACATCTAGAGAAGCGAAACGCAGCGCAAATCGCTGCCTTGAGTTACTCTGCCCAGGGAGGAGTTCCAGGGGTGGAGCATGGGTGTTCCCACCCATCCACCCATGGATTTTGGTGCATTCCCAGATTTACCATTGGTGGTAGACCTGTGAATATGTTAAAATGCTACGCCTCCCCAGGAGATGTGTAACGCAGTGAAATATACTTATTTCTCTTCTTCATATGTGTGGTCTATTCTGCAGCACACAGAGAGAGAGGAACATACCTCAGATGATTGTTTTTGTGCAGGAAGTTGTCCCTTCCTGCACAAAAACAATCCTGCTTGAAATGCAGGCACCCTTGCACCATGGTGCAAGGGTGTCTGCGTTGGTGCTAGGCAGCACATTGTGCACCAGCACAGGGAAGAGACAGGAATGCACCAAGACAGGAATGCACCACATAATGTTAAATACAGCGCATCGCTGCCCTTGCCCTATCACACTGCGCAGTGCGGCAAGGTGGCTTGCTGTGCGGCATGATTGTTTGATAAATGTGCCTGATTTTCAAATAGTGTCCACATTTTTCATGCACTTTGAAAACCTTGAACACTATTTGTTTAGCTTCATAGTACTATTATTTGGTGACACACCCGGGTTCTTGACCATTGGTTCAAGATACTACAATCCTGTAAGGTACAGTACCCTTTCACATGTTGTCCTCTTGTCACTTTGTGTTTATGGCTCCCAGAATCTTCCCTTTCTTATTTCTCTCCCCAGTGTGGCCACCAGTGCCTTCCATAGTCTCCCTGTAGTGCCCGCGGTGCACTGCAGCGCCCTTCGTACCTGACCTAAGAATCCCTATCAGGCACCCTTGGCCAACATTGAATAGCTGTATGGCATGCATTATATTCCCACCCTCGAAGTCTGGTTTGTCAGGCTATCACTGCCTGGGTGCCTAGGCAAAAATCATAGCACCCAAAGGGCAACTGGCACCATATTTGGCCTTTAAGGCCGTGGGAAGACCCATGACCCTGAAGCCTACATGCTAGTCCCCCTATGCCTATATTTGTATGGCAAACACCATGCTCACCAGGCCTTAATTGCTAAGACAAATGTCCCTAAGGCACTGTACAACTAGAGCATGTCTGGAGTTTTTCTGTGTCCCTTATTTACCGCAAGAGTTTCTTTATGCTTATATTTTTTTGGGCTAGACTGGGGAAGGGGCGGGGGCAGGCCCTGAGGTACCCTTGAAGTGCAAACTAGTGCTCCTCAGGGCCACCCTTTGTGTTGGTCCTGAGAGAGGAGACTGTAAGTTGGTCTCCTGCCTGTATTCTCCAGGGAATTGGGGCAGCCTGCCTTGACCTCCTAAGCACATGACTTGCCTGATGGCATCTTGTTCTTGCTTTTTGAATGCCCACTGTCACAAAGAAGAGCTGCCTACTGACCTCCGCAAGTACATCAGAGGTCTGGCATATGGGGACCCCTTTGGTCTCTCTTATTTTGAAATGTAATGTATGTGAACATTACTTGCAGAAATGTTACCCTTTCTGAAAACTAAAACAAATGTAGGCAGCAACATCTTTGAGAACACTACCAGTGCACCTGTCACCCAGAGTACCAAATGGTGATCACTAACATTTACTTCAGAGTAACAATGGTGTTTATGAAATGGAGGATGAGCGCTAACCACAGAGGACAAATCATGTATGCTTCCTGAGGGAAAGTGGCACGGTAGCTCGAACTGGAATGCTTCCAGTGGAGCAGGACCAGGTTTGATGTAAATATAGTTGGTCTCTTTCAGGAGTGGCATAATGGATGAAAAAACACAATTGCTTAGAATGCAGCTCAATTTATTTTCAGAGGCTGAGATTTATTCAAGCATTCCACTCTACACTTTCTTTGTTTTTCCAAGTTAGATGTCCTAAAACTCCTCCTCTAGAAAACCCTCCACCGACCCCAGCTAACTCAAGAACTACCAACCCATCCCTCTGCTGCCTTTCTATGCCAAAGTCCTAGAGAAGGCCATCAACTGACAACTCACCAAATACCTGGAGAACAAAAACCTGCTGAACACCTCCCAGACTGGCTTCGGAGCCAACTTCAGCACCGAGACTGCCCTGATCGCTGCCACCGATGACATCAGAACCCTCTTCGACCGGGCAGATACAGCAGCCCTGATCCTCCTTGACCTCTCAGCAGCATTCAGCACCGTATCCCACAACACCCTTATCAAGATACTCCGCCAAATTGAGATCCAAGGAAACTCTCTCAAATTGATCGCATCCATCCTCACAGGAGGAATCCAGAGAATCCGCCTGCCACTCCTCAAATTGGAACCCAAGAGCATCATCTGCAGCGTCCCGCAAGGTTCATCCCTCAGCTCTACCCTGTTCAACACCTACATGAAGTCCTTGACCAGCATCATCAGAACCCACAGCCTCAACATCATTTCCTACGTAGATGACACCCAGCTCATCCTCTCACTCTCTGAAGACCCCTTCACCACCAGGACCAACTTCTAAAACTGCATGACAAGCGTCACCGAATGGATGAAGACCAAGTGTCTGAAGCTTAACACGGACAACTACGAAGTGCTGATCTTTGGAAACAACAGTTTCCTGTGGAACGACACCTGGTGGTCCTCCGAACTCAGACCCATACCGACAGACCACGCCCACAACTTTGGAATCATCCTGGACAGTAAACACACTAGTAAACACCAGATCAATGCATTTGTCTCCGCTTCCATCCACACCCTTCACATGCTCCAAAAGGTTTTCAGATGGCACCCCGTCAACACAAATAAAACCAAGCCCTGATTATCAGCTGTCTTGACAACTGCAATGCACTTTATGCAGGAATCACCAACCAACTCCTGAAGAAATTCCAGACTACACAGAACTCAGCAGCCAACTCATCCTCCACCTCCCCAAATGGACCCACATCACCGCCCACCTTGAGAACCCCCACTGGCTCCTCATCCAGTAAAGATGCCAATTAAAGATGCTGATACTCACCTATAAGGCCCTCCATGACCAAGGACCAACATACATCAACCACCACATGAACTAGCACCAACCCACCTGCCACCTGTGCTTGGCCTCCCCGACCTCCCCCACACTCTCCCCATCTGACAACACCACAGCTGAGGACGCTCCTTCTCCTACCTCGCACCCAAAGCCTGGAACGACTTTCCCCTTCACCTCCGGACAGCATTCTCTCTCACAAAATTCAGAAAAAGACTCAAGACCTGGCTCTTTGACTGATCGCAGCAGGACCCCAGTGCCTGGATACCCTCATGGGTGATTTGCGCACTCTGCAAATCCAGATTGATTGAATTGTAATTGCTAAATCCAGATGTAGGTCCTGTGCTCACTGCACCATTGGACTCATGCTGTGCCTTTCTGATATGGGGTAGCAATTTGTTTTCATTTTGCAGTGGACAGATGTGAATCCTGGAGCAAATTCAACTTTTCTCAGAATATGAACTGAAAAAAACAAATAAACTGCAGGCAAGTGAATGAACCACACACAGCTTTCAGTTCTCACCATTCACATCCCTCCCCACCACAGCATTTTAATTAACCTCATATCCTCTGCTGCTGCAAATAGCTTAGGCTTCTTCTGGCTTGTAGAAGTGCTCACTTTATGGAGCTGCAAAAATTCCTAATCATGAACATCAAAAGAAGCCTGACCATCAACATCAGCAGGTGAAATAAAGTTAATGCGAACAAGCAGCTAGCTACTTCCAGCATTGCTTCTACTATTGGATGAGGAAGCCCATTTGTTAGCAAATGTGTTTACATCTTCCCAGTTCAGCAACTTACCTGGGGACAGCAGGAGGCAGAGGTGCAATGGGGTGACAGAGACACCCTAGATTATGGCTGCGTAGTCAGTTCTGGTGGAAGTGCCCAGAAGAACTTGTCAAAAGACAGGTTTCACCTATTGAAATATTCACAACATATTTCATCCAACCAAACGAGGCCAAAAAGGCCTGATTTGCCAGTGGCTGATATCGAACTGGAGTGGCATAGTGCACAAAAGAATGATGGACTTTTATGCTGCCATGATTAATTACCAGTTGGTGAGATTGGATAAAACTTGGGGAGCATGGCTGAACAATACAGCAGACTAGAATCATCCTGCTGAGGCTCCACGTCCCCAACTAAATATCTGCAGCCATTCTGCAGATCCTGGCTGTGTAATAGCCACAAGCAACATTGGCGAGCAACAATGTGTGGAAAAGCCAGTAGCGCACTGACTGGATTGTTTGATAGTTCACCAAGCGTGATGGAGCCTACCTGGTGCCTACCTCATGGGCTGTGGAGCAGCTCAGAACTTCTGGCAGCTGTGAGACTTCTCAGCACCAGTGGAGTGAAACTACAGTAGACTGCAGTGGAGCTGGCCCATTGACCACTCCACTGCTGGTGCTCTTAGGTGCATTGTTGCACCCGCAAAGCCAGCAAGGAAACAAGATGGCAGCTGTAGTAAGTGGAACACTGCTGTAGCTCATTGTGCAGGCCGGTTACAAGTGAGAATGAGATAATTTGGCCCCTGTCGTGCAAGGGTGTAGCTGTGGAAGCTGTAGACAGACTAAAGGACTGGACAACGCACTCACTCCGCCGTGATGGCCGGAGTGTTTGAGATGCAGCTATCTTTAGCTTGGTGGTGTGTCGTACTCTCCCCTTTCAAATACAGACTTCAATATTGATTGTGCTCATTGTCACTAACTGCTAGAAAGAATACACACTACAGCCTTCCACTGAGTCCTGCGAATCACTAATGACACTACTAAACTCTAAATATTGCTGTGTATACATGAAATTAAGCACATTGATTGGATTACAAAGACGGTTTAAGACGAAACATACAAAATGGTGAGTAGAACCATTTTTAATAATTCTAAAGATTCTCAAGGACTGGATAGATGGAAGAAAAGATGGCGGTAGATCAAGCAAATTCTGGCATCATGGCTGACATCTTCAAAGCAATTAAGAATTCCTAAGAATCCATAGAAAACAAAATAGACCCCATAAAAAAGAAGGTCAATCTGCTTGGCACAGATGTGACGAAAAGCGCAGAAAACCTGCAAATGGCTGAAAATTAGGTCAGAACTAAGTACAAAGACGTTTGGGAGTTGAGAGACTGTTGCTTCATCAAAAACTGTCATGAAATAATGGGAAAGCAGAGCTGAGGATGCAAAGGGGTGGCCCAGGAGAAACAACTTCAGATTTGCTGGTTTTCCAGAGTGCTCTGAATGGCCACGGTGGGTATCTTGAATAATAGATAAAGCAGAATCTTGCAATAGCTGATCTATCTCCTTTTTTGTGTGTGGAATGGGCACCCAGGGCGCTGGGCCTGGCACGTTCTCATGGGGCTACACCTCAAGAAATTATTGCTCCAATTGCTTTGAATCACAGTGATAGAGACAGAATCCTGCAGTAAGTGGGGGCACAGGCTTGTTTTTTGAGAACTACAAGATCACAGTATATCCTCATTCCAGTAGAAGGGTACAAACACAATATAAAACATTTGTGAAAGTGAAACAACAACTGAGAGCAATGGCAATTAAATATATACTTCTTTATCCCTTGGAACTGAAAATCATATCAAAAGGGTGGACACTTCTTCACCTGGAATTCAGAAGTCTGGGAATGGCTTGAATGATGGAACAAAATACAACCTCAGAGGACCTCACCACGTCATACACATCATTACACACAGGTTCCAAAAGGTCTGAGAAACACAGTCTGCAGCAACCTTTGCAGCTGGGAACTGGTGTAGCAAGCCCCTTGATTATACTAGGTTGGCACTCTCATTGAGGAAAGAATGCTGACATGGTATGGAACTGGCACTGAACAATCACACCACCAGGGCAACCCAAAATTCAGGTTGATTACATCATGGCTACATAAAACGTATGTAGCTCATTGCCCATGATAATATAATGGAGAACTGGAACAAATTGTGTTTATGAGCTCTATATCACTATAATAGTTCCATAGAGCTATTAATAATAATGGGAATTTAGCTAAAGTACAAAACAATCACCTAGTTCCACCTCAACAAATTCTTTAGGCTTTGGCACAATAAGAAATCACTGCTCCCCAGTTTGGCACTTCTTTATACACAGACCCATGAGGAGCACATCGCAGGATGCTCAATTTGCCACAGAAAAAAAGAAACAAAAAAGAGCACCTCAAAAACATAGCTGGTGGTGGTGAGAGAGAAGAAGAAGTTCAACTGTTAGAAGGTGTTGGTGGTGAGGAAGAAGAGGGGATGTTAGCACCATGCAAACCAGTTCTGTGACTGTCGCACGTAGTAAGCAGTCATCACCTGCATCAGCCTTAGAGTGGCTTGAGTGTGTAAGGGTTACAGTCACCAAGGCAGCCTACCTGTTCCTGTAATACATTAGTGAAGATTTCACAAAGAAAACAGTTGCAACAACCAACTTTTAAGACTATCTTCACCAAAGAGTAGCCATACCACCCAACTGATGAGAAGGTCCATTTATATAATGGAAAGCTTTCAAAAAAGTTAGCGCTTGACCTCCTCCCTTTGTCTTTCATGGAATGTAGAGAGGTTTTTCGAATTTGTGGAGTCCTCCGCCCAAAATAGAAGGTTTAAAGCCAGACCTATTTTTCCACTGTTATTGTGCCAAAGGTGCACATCAAGTGGTGCAATGGTTTGGCGATGGTATGAAGGGGAGTGCTGTTCAGTAAATCCATGTGGAGCAGTTGTCAGCAACATATTACATGTGCTTCACTGCACACTAGATCTCCTTCAAGGAATGAAGCATTGGATAACTTCTGGTCTCACCAATGATGATGCTTTCAGGAGCATTTGGTGGCATGCAACAGGAGCAGTTTTCACTATGGAGAAAAAGTATACATCTGCGACCATCTTGGATAAATGTAACACTTAAATCTAAAATTTGCTTCAACCCAGAGGTCTCATTATTGGATTTGTTGCTATTGACAATGGGAGTAATATTGTGAGAGCCATGGCTGAGAGATTATACATCATAGTCCTGTGACTAGTGCATTACATAAACCTAATTGTGCAGGACTTCTTAAAAAAAAGATGACATAGTCAACAACATATTGGTCACATGTTGGACAATTTGCACTCATTTTAGTAATTCGTTCAAAGCCCAGAAGGAGTTCAGGATCACTTGTGTGCTAATAAAGTACATGGAAAAGTCTCCATACAGGAAGTGCCAATATGTTGGAATTAAACTGACTACATGCTTCAATGCCTGTTTGAGCATTACAGGTCTATCAATGAATATGTGAACCAAAGGAAAGGGGATGCAACTGCCAAATCCATGCTGATGGAGGGGGACAGATGTTGGTTAGTGGAGTACCGGATCCAAATGCTACTCCATTTTGAGATTATGACATGGGAAGTCAGCAAGGAGGAGAGTACAATGATCCAAGAGATCCCCTTGATGCACTTGCTGCATACACATTTGCAAATGGTGGACGAAGCAACTGCTTTGGTAAACAGCTTAATCCTTTGCTTGAACACTAATCAAAGATTGTATTCTCCCAAGAGTACATCCGTGCCAAAGTAGGGGCCCCACTGTACAAAAAAGCACTGGCCACTTTAAGTCCTTTCTCAACATTGGATGTCTCAATTTGTCGGTCTTGGTTCATCAGTAAAGTGGATGATCTAGAAGAAGAAAAACTGCAAATTCAAGGCAGAGCAGAACTGAAGTACTGCCTTCAACCTTCAGAGTGGGTGGTGCTGTTGGTTCTCAGTCTTTGCAGCACCAATTAACATCATCCCTCACCACACAGCAACAATATCTATAAGCTCACTGTCAGCCTCCGCAACAGGTTGACTTCATATGGCAGAACTTAAATCAAGTACACAGGCAATGCAGGCACAGGAGATGGCAGCATCAATAACAATTGATAAGATTGCCCAAGACTATCTGGATTACCCTACAGAAATATAATTGGATCACAACCCATTGACCTGTTGGGATGGGTAGAAGGAATGGCAGCTAGACCCCAACAGGCTGGCTAAATTATCTAGAATGTCTGGTAGCCAGTGTGTCTTCCAAGTGTGTGTTCAGAGCAGCTGGTTCAGTTGTCACAGTTGAAACATGGAGAGTTTGACAATGATTAGAACAAATAAACACTTCATACCAAAAATATTATAATGCTTCTGAAGACACAAATATGGATGAGGGAAATTGGTCTGACATCACAAGTGTGCTTAGTGATCATCCTCTCTCTCTCTCTCTCTCACTTATTGGGACCAAGACCCCGAGAGGAGTCGAAAGCCCTTCTTTATCAAAAGTTGGGTGAGGATTTCTACATATGTAATAAGCAGCGGAGTCTGCTTCTATGAGCCCCAACCTGGCTGAAGGGGAGTTCAGAGATGCCATCCCACATTTGTATATATATATATAAATTCACTTAAAAAACCATAGGTTTCACACATGTTATAGTTAGCTGGGCATTTTCCTCATGAAAAACCAATGAAATTCCCCCATTATAGTTAGTGCAGGCAACTATAACTCACGCGACCGTAATCCGCTGCTGATGACGTCAGATATTACATCACTGTATTTACACATTTATATACCCATGTCTTCTTCCTTTTTTTTTAGCTATACATATATATATATTTTTTTTTTCAGAAAGACACATATGTCATCAGTGATGTAATATCTGACGTCATCAGCAGCGGATTACGGTCGCGTGAGTTATAGTTGCCTGCACTAACTATAACGGGGGAATTTCATTGGTTTTTCATGAGGAAAATGCCCAGCTAACTATAACATGTGTGAAACCTATGTTGTTTTAAGTGAATTTGCAAGGTTTTTTAAATGCTAATTCCTAACTATAACGTGTGTGAAACCTATGGTTTTTTCAGTGAATTTGTACGGTTTTTTAAATGCTAAGTTACTTTACGCCGTTTGTGCCGTGCGCGCATGGTGCGCTTCGCGCACGTTGCGCGCACGGTGAGCACGCGGTGCGCTTTGCGCACCTCGCGCCCACTTTACGCAGTGAGTGCCGTGCACGCATGGTGCACTTTGCGCACCGTGCACGCACGGTGGGCACGCAGTGCGCTACGCGCACCGCGCGCCCACGTTACGCTTAATGGGCCATGTCCGCACGGTGCGCTTCGCGCACCGTCCGCACAAGGAGGACACATGATACGCTTTGTTGTTAAGGGTTTAGGCATACACTGTTACGATCTCATGGTGAGTGCTGGTATATTTAAACATTGTAAATATATATATATATATATTTATATATATATATATATATATATATATATATATATATATATATATATTACAATGTTTAAATATACCAGCACTCTCCATGAGATAAAACAAGTCGTTGGAAAACATGTTCCCGTTCAGCCGAGATGGTGCAGTATGGGAAATGCAGTCTGCAGAGAAGGACTGCGGTGGTGTTTCCAGCAATATGACTCAGCTGGGCTCCCACCAATGGGGGCAGGACTACCATTTCAACAGCGGACTGATGCAAGTTACTGGTGAAAGGGCATATGAATAAGGCAGTAGCCGAAACGCGTCATGCCGACATCGTTGGAAAACATGTTCCTGTTCAGCCGAGATGGTGCAGTATGGGAAATGCAGTCTGCAGAGAAGGACTGCGGTGATGTTTCCAGTAATCTGACTCAGCTGGGCTCCCGCCAATGGGGGTAGGACTACCATTTAAACAACGGACTGATGCAAGTTACTGGTGAAAGGGCATATGAATAAGGCAGTAGCCGAAACGTGTCATGCCGACATTGCTTCAATAAACACATTCTCCTGTGAATCCCGATGTGTCCCTCCAGTTTTTCTTGTGTGGAGAAACGTTTCTTTGGATATTTTGCACGCTAACCCCTGGCGCACTTGGTGGGACCCGCCTGTCAAGTTGGCCAGAGCTGCATGGGCAAGAGCTTTGCTCTACTTTGTGTTTGCCAAGGGATTGGATTAGCTTTGGCCCCTGCATCCAAGGATAGCTATGTACTGCTGTGAGCATACATGGTCTGTGACTACACGGAGAGACCAGCTCATTACAGCAGAGTCTCCGGTACCGCGCTACTTGGATTGATGCGGTAAGGCGTAAAGGGGACCCAGGAGAATAGTTATTATAGCTGTGATACCAGGAGATGTTATTTGCACGCATTTACGATGTTTAAATATACCAGCACCCACCATGAGATAAAACAAGTCATTTGAAAACATGTTCCCGTTCAGCCGAGATGGTGCAGTATGGGAAATGCAGTCTGCAGAGAAGGACTGCGGTGATGTTTCCAGTAATCTGACTCAGCTGGGCTCCCGCCAATGGGGGCAGGACTACCATTTAAACAACGGACTGATGCAAGTTACTGGTGAAAGGGCATATGAATAAGGCAGTAGCCGAAACACGTCATGCCGACATTGCTTCAATAAACACATTCTCCTGTGAATACCCAATGTGTCCCTCCGGTTTTTCTTTTGTGGAGAAACCTTTCTTCGGATATATATATATACATAAGCGCCATGGCCACCAGCGCTGTAAGAAGCCGCGAGGAGGCGGCATCGGAAATGTTTGACGATTCTCCTGTAACAGAATCCGAGTTAACTATTTCTTTGGAGGTCCCCAAGGTGGGCAATACGGATTTAAAAGAACTTTTTAAAAAACTGGAAAAGGCTATGCGAACCGAGACTTCGAAATGGTGGGAACATCGATCTTTGTCACAATATCTCGAAGTGGGACGCATACCACGTGGTTTGCGTATTATGCTGGCGCCCAGCTATGAGAACCCAGATCCTCAAATGCTGGCAGAATGGGCCGAGTGTAATTTAGAATCTTCGGCGAAATTACTTAGAATTCTAGTAAAATATGCAGTGATTGTTTAACAACTCAGATCAAAATAGACGAACTGAATGACCAGATCACCAAATTAGGTCCCTCAGAGTTGGAGAAAAAATATCGAGAGGAGATGCTTGTCCGCCTGGCTAAAGAAGAGGAGTCAATAAAAAAGCGAAAGGCCTTTAAATTTCAAAGGGACAAACTTGTTTATCAAAATGGCCAAATATTCACGTTCGCTAGGAAATTTGACTCTTTGAAGAAGAAGGGCAGCTTGATTCCCAAAGTACCACACCCCCCAGGGATGAGGGATATTGTGCAATCCTCGACCTCTGTGTCTGACCTAAGTTCAGTTCCAGGCAGTGAATCAGAGAATGAGCAAGTTGCGTCAAGCACGGAACTGGGGTTTACATGATTCACACTGGCGCAGGAGGTGGATTGCCTACGCCAGGACAGACGACAAACCCTAAGGCCACACTCTCAAAAAACAAAGACAACAAGAGAGCAAACATCAAACGAAGGGAACGAAGGCAACACCGCAAATACAAGCAGCGGATACAAACCACAGAACAAGAGAGGACAGAAGAGATGGATTCGCAAGTAGCCAGTACTATTCCCAAACCCCTCTCTGTCATTAACCTTACTGAAATGAAATTGAGCCCCAATGAGGAGAAGATCCTAGCCCTTGGTCTTTCATTTTGCCCTGCCAATAACTTCAACTATGCGCAAACACGCATAGATTTGTACAAATACGTACGGAAACTCAAGCTTCGCAAGTTCTTTGAGATCAATAAAGTTGAAGTGAGACCGACTCAGGGGGAAGATCCCCTCTGCATATCCAGCCCACCAGTAGGTGCTGTGGGGGACTTTAACCTTTTATGTGATCTGCAAGATCCTTATGACGAGGGCCGATTGGAAGGAACAGCACAAGTGGAATCTTTTCCCAAGACCAACAAACCGGGCAAGACACCTTTTAAACCTAAATCTACGTACAACCTAATAATGGTCCATGATAATATTGAAATCTATAATGAAATGGTGACAAGTCAGCTAAAAACTTTGCACAAGTCCACCAAGTGAACTCGGCAGAAACAACAACATTGGAATCATGGGTATAGCCAACTGATGATAAAATACAAAACAGTGACAATGTAATTGTCCGCCAATCGGATAAAGGTGGTAACATTGTTCTTTGGCCTCGTCAATTGTATTCGGAAGAGGCTCTATCTCATTTGAACGATAGAACTTGCTACAAAAGGAGCTAGTGGAAAGTGGTTAAGGCAGCTTGGGGCGACTTTTTCAATAAATTGCTGGCATGGAAGAGCGCTGGTTTACTCAGCTCAGATGAATTCAAATTTTTGAAAGTGAACCATTCCGTCATCCCAGTCTTCTATTTAATCCCCAAAATTCATAAGAACGTAACAAAACCTCCTGGAAGGCCAATTATTTCGGCCAGGGGCAGCATCATGGAGAAGACTTCCCTGTATATTGATTACTTTCTGCAGGAATATGTAAAGCGACTGCCCTCTTACCTGCAGGACACTAATGATTTCCTGAGGAAAATTGAAAATATCGAGTGGCAGGAAGACTACTGGATGATCACCCTTGATGTAACCAGCATACACCACCAAGATGGGATGAAGGCGGTGGAACATTTTCTCAGAACCCAACCAATGTACATGATGGACCATGGCAAAATGATCTTGGCAATGATTTCCATTTGTCTCAATAATAACTATTTTTTATTTCAAAATGTAGTATTTCAACAGCTAAGAGGCGTGGCAATGGGGGCTTGCTTTTCCCCAAGCTACGCGTGTCTACACATGGGCATGTGGGAGGAGCAAGTCCTCCCTAAGCACTTCAGCGATATCATGGCGGAAAACATCATTGTCTGGTATCGCTATATAGATGATCTATTTTTGGTCTGGAAAGGTTCAGATTCAGCAGCCTCCAGGTTTATTCAGGAAATCAATGTTAATCAATTGAACCTGCAGTTCACAGCACAGATGAGTCAAACCAGTGTTAACTTTTTAGATGTGGAAATCTTCACACTCAATGGCAGACTCGAAACCAAACTCCATCGTAAAAAAACTGCAGGTAATACAGTGCTCCATGCAAATAGTCATCACCCAGAGCACCTCATCCGCAGCATCCCCTATGGAGAGATGCTGCGCATCAGGCGCATCTACAGCATTGATGAGGATTGTTGGTCAGCCCAGGAGGAGAGTAAATCAAGGTTCTTAGCAAGGGGATACACTTCATCAGTAATAGACAAGGCCATGTCCAAAACTAGATCTCTACCAAGAAGTCAAGCTCTGAGTTTGAAGTCTGATTCCACACTAGCCATTAGCCAAGGTTCGATTCCGGCAGATGTACCCAGATTAATTCTAACGTACAGCCGCCAACAAAGCACATTGCGTAGAATTTTTAAGAAAAATTGGGCTCTGATATGCAATGACCCGGTGATAGGCGGGACTTTACCAAATGCCCCTGCCATCACATTTCGGAAGGCACGCTCCATGAGCGACATGATAGTGAAGAGCAGCCCCGAGATGGGTACCAACGCAGGCAATTGGCTTCAAACCAGCAAAGGGTTCATTAAATGTTCCACCTGCAAAGCTTGTACTTTGGGCAAAAGCACTACATCCTACACTTCCCCATTTTTTGAAACTCCATGTAAAATCACCAAGAAATTAACTTGTAAGACTGACTTCGCAGTTTATGTGCTGGAGTGTACATGTGGCCTGCAATACATTGGTAGTACCAAATTGCAGGCTCACAAACGTAAACTCCAGCACATGAGGGCTATCACCAACTATGACGTTTCTTACCCAGTAGCTAGACACTTTAAGGAGAAACACAAAAGTAGTCTAGAACATCTCAGCTATTTCGTCATTGACTCGGTTCCACCACTCAGACGTGGGGGGGGACCGAGAAGCCCTACTAAGGAGATTGGAAACACAGTACATTTTAGAGCTAGACTCTAAAACACCGAATGGACTAAACTCCAGCGAAGATTTTTATACGTGGCTATGAATCAAACGGCCACAATCAGTCTGGTATTACAAATCCATCGTTTAGTCAAACTCGATGCCTATCCTCCCAGAAATATGTACAAACGTAAAACTACTCCCCCCCCCTTTTTTTTAGTCACAAAAAACATTTATTGATAAAGTTTCTTAGCACGAGCACTTTGGGACATAGTCAGACACAGGAGGCAGTAGTGACACAAGTAACACACTAATTCCAAGCATAGGATTTCCAGTACCAGGGATTAACCCATTTACGCACAGGGGACAAGGATGATAAATATAGGAATGAGGCGTATTAAGATTCCTTGTTTTATACCACACACAGAAAGGATTTAGTTATCTTCCACAGTGACACAGTTCAGGACAACTGACACAGAGACTGACACGCACTCGGGTTCTCATTATTTGATATAATTAATTATTTAATGTCGGTCATTGCACAATACCTTCTGTGGCTGGCAGCAATTTGATGCTCGGCCAAGGAGTTATACTATCTTTGTGCTTTCTCTTATATTTTATTTGTCTGTGCCCCAGGAAGGAAAGAAGAAAAAAATGAATTGATACACACATATTTAGTCATTATGACCACATTTTGAAATATACCGTATGGGCAATGTGTTAATTTGTGTAATTTACATCATCATTTTTTTCAATTGTTAAATGGCATTTTAATCCTCAATGTATTTACATCCCGCAAACATGTGTTTACTTTACAGTCATCAAATATTTCTGGCCTTTTTTCTGCTAAAATAGACGTATTTTACGGATATCTTTATGTATTTTACTCTCGTTCCGATACATCAATTAACAGGATTTTGCATGTGACTCTGCACTAGCACTTTAAATGTTCAGGCTTCTAACTATGGCGCCATGTGATCAAGGCCTCTGGTAGGCGGAAACGCATCATGGCGGTGGTGCGATCGTATTGGACTGAATAAAGAAAATTAGCACTTACTACTGGGTCCGTGTTCGTCTCTTGTACGAGGATGGTGTGCAAGTTGTGAGGCGATTCCTTGAGGCATATATATATATATATATATATATATATATATTACCTACTGGCGGTCGCCAGTAGGTAGTTATAGTTAGGACCACGTTTCCATAGGAAATCCGCAACATTCTATTTTGAATAACTTTGGCGCCGGTCGACGAATCCTCGCAAATTTTTCAAAATAGGTGGGGCGCTACGCTCCGCTCCTACCCTGAAAGTCTCGGGGGGATTCGTCAAGCGGGGGCTGAGATAAAAGGGGGGTCCCAAAACGCGTTTTTCCCATGCATTTTTCCATAGGACCTTTAGACAGGGCTACAGCCCGAACGGCTGAACAGAATTACTTGAAATTTGGCAGAGAGGTAGTCCTCAGGTCAAGGAAGTGCCTTTTGTAGGTTTGGTGTAAATCTGTTCAGTAGATTATGAGAAAACAGCCTCTAAATCAATATATATATCTGAGCCAGCTTACGGTGCGCTTACGGTACGCTTACCGTACGCGTACGGTGGCGTGCGCGAGCGCGATTCTGATTGGCTCTTAGATCTTAGTAAACATTCGAATCGGCCGAAACCAGGAAGCGGCGGCCGCCATTTTCTCTCTCGCACTGAGAGTGATGATGAAAATACAAAGCACAAAAACATGTAAAGGGGCTGTTTAGACAGCTCCCACACACATAGCCATGTTGAGGGAGTCCCCAAAGATCCCCCAAGGCCAAAAACGGATTTTTTTTTTTCCGCTAGTTTCGCCGATTACGCTTACCGTACTCGTACGGTAAAAAACTATTTAAAAAAAAAAATTATCCACACTCTCCCCACCCCGTGTGCAATTGTAGGCCGAAGGCCACCAATTGTGCATGGCTTATCACATATGAGATAAACTATAATATTTTTAAAAAAATAAATAAAAAAAAAAATTATCCACACTCTGTCCACCCCGTGTGCAAATGGTGCCCGAAGGGCACCATTTGTGCATGGCTTATAAAAATTACGAAAAATTAAAATATTACCTTTCAAAACGAAGTGCATCATATGTCCTCCATGTGCGCACGGTGCGCGAAGCGCATCGTGCGTACATGGCCCATCTAGCGTAACGTGGGCACGCGGTGCGCGTAGCGCACCGCGTGCCCACCGTGCGTGCACGGCACTAACTGCGTAAAGTGGGCGCGCGGTGCGCGAAGCGCACCGCGTGCTTACTGCGCGCGCACGGTGCGCGAAGCGCACCGTGCGCACACGGAACGAACTGCGTTAAGTGGGCGCGCACGCCACAAATGGCGTAAAGTAACTTAGCATTTAAAAAACCGAACAAATTCACTGAAAAAACCATAGGTTTCACACACGTTATAGTTAGGAATTAGCATTTAAAAAACCTTGCAAATTCACTGAAAAAACCATAGGTTTCACACATGTTATAGTTAGCGGAAATTTTACTGATAAAAAACCAATGAAATTCCCCCGTTATAGTTAGTGCAGGCAACTATAACTCACGCGACCGCAATCTTCTGCTGATGACATATGTGTCTTTATGAAAAAAAAATATTTGTAATATATGTATAGCTAAAAATGTATGGAAGAAGACATGGGCAAATAAGTGTCTAAATACAGTATTAGCATCAGCAGAGGATTGCGGTCGCGTGAGTTATAGTTGCCTGCACTAACTATAACGGGGGAATTTCATTGGTTTTTTATCAGTAAAATTTCCGCTAACTATAACATGTGTGAAACCTATGGTTTTTTCAGTGAATATATATATATATATATATATATATATGCTTGATTCTCGTCCGAGTGTTCTTCACATCAAAATGACGATCACAGACCCAGTTTTGGTGCAATTTCTTGATTTATTGAGTTAAGACGCCCTGCACCACCGCCATGACGCGTTTCGGGCAACTCCGTGCCCTTGATCACATGACGCGCTGGTGGAGTGTTTCCCAAAATTTAAAGTCACAGTGCAAGTTTTTTTCCTTCATCACAAGGCATAGATATAGAAAACATCCGCAAATTTAAATGTAATAGGCGAACATGTTTACAGTTTGAATAAATAATGCTAAATAAAACTAGACGGTAATAGAATAAATGTCATCTACCATCTTATAGTGATAAAAGCAATATTTACGATAATAAATATTTAAAACAAAAATATTATGTTTTAAAAAGAATTCAAAACCACCAATTTAAAATATCAACCACATGTTATTTAAATCTGGTTCAAAAATATGTGCAAAGTTGCAAAGCTGGTGATGTAAACATTAAGTTCATTCCTAACTATGTAGGCCTAGTGGCCATATTTGGTGATGAATTCGGTATTCAATTCTGCCTGAGTTGATAGTGCAAAAAACAGGGAGGTATTAATGAACCCATATTAGTAGTCACAGCCGTGGCTTACTAAAGTGCTAGTGTATGAAATAAGGAAAAAATAAAAAATATATATGAAAGGTTTTTCGTTGGTGAGGCAACAGCTAGATGGATAAAAAGGTCATATTAAAATCTCATCTAAAAATTCTACATGTATTTCATTCATAAGCATGTATAAAAATCCTCACTCGAATTCAAGCCTTGGGGTATTTTACTGTCCAGTTCTAAGATGTAACGTGTCTCTAATTTTCGGAGCATGGCCTCCCGGTTGCCTCCTCGCTTTTGTGGCGGGATAGTATCTATGACAAAGTATTTCAAATTATCCAATTTGCTGTCATGATACTCTTTAAAATGTCTGGCAACCGGGTAGGTAACATCAACATTGGTGATGGCTCTTAAGTGCTGGAGCACTCGTTTATGCACTTGCAATTTAGTGCTCCCTACATATTGCAAGTTGCATGAGCACTCCAGCACATAAACTGCATATTCTGTTCTGCAGTTGAGACTTTTCGCAATTGGTACTGGATTCGGTTTAAATGGTGTGGTGTAATTAGTTTTATTTACCCCATATCTACACGCTTTGCATGTATTGCAGCGTGTAAATCCATTCTTAGGGCCTAACCAAGTTTTGGAAATCAGAACTTCCGGGCTACTTTTTACTAAGGAATTGCTCATTGACTGAGCTTTCCTGAATGTTATACATGGTGACCGGGTAATCTGATTGTTCAAAATCGAGTCACTTTGTACTAATGGCCAGTTCTTGTTAATGATTTTGCGGATAGCTTTGTGTTGAAGGCTATATGTCAAAATCAATCTAGTGGCAGTTTCCTCAGGCGCAATTAGGTCTCTGTTGTGTACTAGAAGAGCAGTTGATTGATCTAGATTAGCAGTTTTGTTTATTGCAGTGTCTAGTATTTTTTCTGAATAGCCCCTGTCCAGGAACCTATTTTTGCTTTGCAATTGGGCTATCCTGCACTCCTTGTCATTGCTGCATATCCTGCGAATGCGGAGCATCTCCCCATAGGGGATGCTATTGATCAGATGTACAGGGTGGTGGCTAGTAGCATGTAAGATGGTATTTCCTGCGGTTGCTTTCCTATGCAGTCTTGATTCTACCTTATTGTCTTCAATGTATATTTCCACATCAAGAAAACAAATTGTATTCTTACTTATTTGAGCCGTAAAACCAAGGTTAAAATTGTTACAGTTAATACTTTCCACAAATTTCTGAGCATTGGCTTCTGTCCCCTTCCAAATTAAAAAAATGTCATCAATAAATCTATACCAGCATAAAACCTGATCTGTTACAATCTCTACATATTCATTTCTCAGGACCTGTTCCTCCCAGTATCCCATATGGAGGCACGCATAACTGGGAGAAAAACATGCCCCCATTGCAACGCCTCTGATTTGATTAAAAATCTGATTGTTGAATAAAAAGAAATTGTTCTCAAGACAGGTTAAAATCATGGTGGATAACATTTTGTTGTGCAAGTGCATGATATCAGGTCTTGTGTTCAAATAATATTGGACTGCCCTAATACCATCACGATGGTTAATGCTGGTATATAGCGTTGTTACGTCCATAGTTATTAGCAAATACCCATCTTTCCATTCAATGTCACTAAGTTTTCTTAGAAAGTCTCCCGTGTCTTGTATGTACGATGGGAGATTCTTTACGTGGTTCTGCAGGAAAAAGTCCACGTAGCGTGAGGTATTTTCCAATAGCCCGCCACAGGCCGAGATAATAGGCCTGCCCGGAGGTTTAGAAATGCACTTGTGAACTTTGGGGATGAAGTATATAGTTGGAAGTTTTGGGTGGTCATTTTTTAGAAATTTGAATTCATCATTGGAAAGCAAACCGGCAGATTTCCATCCCACCAGTATTCTGTAAAATTCATTGCGTGCTGCGGTTACCATTTGTACATTGCTTCGTTTGTAGCAGTCCACGTTATCAACGCTCCTGCTTGTGTTTCACGACTCGAGAGGCACTCGAAAAGACAACACAGAGCTCCAAGCTTGAACTCTCATTAAATAGGTATGGAGGACGCCGGACAGCCGATTTCTTTCGCAGCCGATACACCGCTGCCTGACGCGTTTCGAAAATCAATTTCTTCCTCAGAGGCTGACGGTGAAAGGAATAAAACACAGTCCGGTCCCCGCCTCTTAAGTACATGTAATTGCGCACCCTCCAATGGGCTGTTCATAATGATGCTGCACAAGTACTTATGGGAGTTGGAGTCCTGGTGGGAAATGCGTTCCCTTAGAAGTGCTTTGAATGTTCTGCTGACACATTTCAAACCCACAGATGGGTCTCAGCGGGCGGGCTCCTCCTAAATCCAGTGTTGCCGCTCCACATGATGGGAGATAGTGAATACAATCCCTCGTGGCCCCCTTTGTTTCTGGGGTGGTGCTCTCTCAGTGGCTGGACTGCCACCATAGATCAACGCTCCTGCTTGTGTCTCACGACTTGAGAGGCACTCGAAAAGACAACACAGAGCTCCAAGCTTGAACTCTCATTAAATAGGTATGGAGGACGCCGGACAGCCGATTTCTTTAGCAGCCGATACACCGCTGCCTGACGCGTATATATATATATATATATATATATATATATATATATATATATATATATATATGTTACCTACTGGCGGTCGCCAGTAGGTAGTTATAGTTAGGACCAAGTTTCCATAGGAAGAGCAATTTTTGTTTTGCTTATAACTTTGGCATCGTTTGATGAATCTTCATGAAATTTTCCAAACTAATTCTTTGTTCATATCAGCTCCTATGTTGAAAGATTGGGGGAGATTCGTCGAGGGGGGCCGAGAAAAAAGGGGGTCCCAAAACATGTTTTCTCCATGCAATTTCCATAGGAAACTTTAGACAAGGCTACAGGTCTAACAGGTGAATGGAATTACCCCAAACTTGGCAGGGAGAAGGGTCTTGGTCTAGAAAGCACGCTTTTGTTTATTTGGTGCAAATCCGTTCAGTAGTTTTGGAGAAATATCGAAATTTACAGATATCGATATTTGGGAATTCTGCCATCTGATTGGCTGAGGCGTTACGAGCACGAGCTTGCTGCTTATTGGCTGCGAGCTGTTGCAACTAGGAAGTGTTGGGAGCCATTTTGTGATTCCGTTGAAATGAGTAAGGGGAAAAAAGGGCAAAAAGAGTAGGAAACAGGAGGATAGGAGCACTGTAACATCTGAGGGGGAGTGTGAAGCCAAGTACTCACTCCTACCGGTCTGAAAGTGCGGTGTTGCTCAGAGTGACATGGTGCTGAGATGAGATGCTGCTACACTCGGGTATGAAACCGAGAGCCTAAACCGTGAGCTCATTGCTGTAAAGTGATGTGCTCTGTTCTTTGTAGCATACCTGTGGAAGTAGTGTTAGTAGGTGTTTGTACCATACAGGGAGTGGAAAGCGAGCTACTGACCCCTACCGTGCGTTTATACTATACCAGAAGTGGGAAGCGAAGTACTCACGCCTACCGGTGTGAAGACTCGGGTATTAAACCATGAGCCTAAACCGTGAGCTCATTGCTGTAAAGTGATGTGCTCTGGGCGCTGTAGCATACCTGTGGAAGTAGTGTTAGTTTGCGTTTATACAATACAGGGAGTGGGAAGTGAACTACTCATCCCTACCGGTTTCAAGACTCGTGGATGAAACCATGAGCTCATTGCTGTAAAGTCATGTGCTCTGTGTACTATTCCAATGTAAGTCATAGTAGAATGTTAGTATGTAATGCTACTAGAATGTAAGTATGTAATGTTAGAATGTAGGGCTGTCATGAGGGGAATCTTGGGGAGTTTGTACACGGTGCTGGAGAAGACGGTTGCCTTGCTGTCTGCTGATGGCTGTTTAAGCTGTCTTATCACTTGTAATAAATCTACTTAACGGATCCACTGCTGTCTGCCTCTTCACTACATCAATTTGGCGAGGAGCTGGAGAAGGTAAAAAGAAGGCAGCACTCACCAATATTTCGAGCTTCCTTGCGTTCTGCTGAAGACCCGTTTTCTTTGTGAAGCTGTTTCTACTCATCCCAGGGTCGTGGGCTCATCGAACTATGTGATCTGACCTCTGGTAGGATTTATATTTTTTGATTTTGGGCTTCCTCTGCTTCTTAACTACACTCTGGTTGCTGTACTACACGTGTGCAAGTAGTGTTAGTATACGTTTATACTAATTCTGTAGTTATGCAGTAACCAATGCATCATGGCCCTATGGAGCGCCACCTCCCAGGCGCAGCTCATACAATGTCCCCGGGTGTGCATCCGCGGGACATTTATGTTTGCTATTACAGGGCGGAAGCATGGGTTCCACCCTGTGATAGCAAATCCTTGTTTGCCTCTTTGAAGCAAGAGGAGGAAAACCTCGTATCACTTCAATAAAGCGGATCCGGATGGTAAAAATGGAGAGAAAAAAATTACGCGGGTCTCACCCGTTCATTTAAATGAGCCCCCTGGTGGGTAATGTTCCAAGGCCAATCCTATTATTATATTGCGGGGTCTCTGCAGCTCTGGGGACCTTAATTGTAATTGTAATTGTAAAAGTACTTGTTAAGCGCGGTTGCTGCCCGAAAGCGTCCAAGCGCTGAGTAGAAGCAGAGAGTGAACTAGAGGCAATCTAGGAGGAGTCGGATTTGGCAAACAATAGAGTCTTTAAATTTTTGCGAAATGAGAGGAGGTCAGGGTTGGATCGGAGTGAGATGGGGAGAGCATTCCAGAGTTTGGCGGTGTTCAAAGAGAACAGCCTTCCCCCCGACCTGGCTCGCTTCACTCTGGGAACAACAGCAAGGAACGTCTCCGTCGACCGAAGGTTCCTGTTAGGTTGGTAAGGAATGATAAGGTCAGAGTTAATGGCTGGGGCTGTTTTCCAGAAGGCATGGTGAGCCAAGCACAGCGCCTTGAAGGTAACTCTGGCAACCAATGGAGAGTTTTCAGAGCAGGTCTGGCTGAGTGAGTGCGCGTAATTTCCAGCAATGTGCGGGCTGCACAATTTTGAACGACCTGCAGTTTTCGGAGAGTTGTCTCCGGTGCCCCTACATATAAGGCATTGTTCGAATCCAGACGAGACTGGATGAGGCCTTGTACCGCCACCTTTTTAGCCTCTAGGGGGAGTAGCGGAAGAACCTTCCTCAAGATCCTAAGTAGGCCAAAGCAGGTGGAAGACAGTTTTTTGGCCTGAGTAGAGAAGGAGAGTTTATTATCCAGCCACACCCCCAGGCTTTTGACACTGTCCTTGGGGGTGGGAGGGGGGCCCAGAACACTGGGCCACAGAGAAGTGAGAGATACGGGAGAGGTAGGGCCTAGGAGCAGAAGCTCCGTCTTCTCACCGTTTAGTTTTAGGGAGGAGTTGGTCATCCATCCCTTAACGGCCACCAGGCAATTTAGGAGGTCGGCTGCGGAATGCCTATTGTTCTTCGTGGCCAACGAGACCACAAGCTGGGTGTCGTCGGCATATGACACAATTTTAATGCCATATGGTTCGACAACACACGCCAGCGGCCTCATGTATATGTTGAACAGTACAGGGCTCAGAGAAGAGCCCTGTGGTACTCCGCAACTCAGAGGTTTACTCGAGGACACCATCTCTCCGTCGAAGATCTGAAACGACCTCCCAGACAAAAAGGAATCGAACCACCTTAAAGCGTCACCTGAAACTCCGATGTTATGGAGACGGTCCAGCAGAGTGGTATAGCTGACCGTATCGAAGGCGGCACTTAGATCAAGGAGGATCACTGCCACTGATCCTCCCCGGTCCAGTATCCTTCGAGTTTCTTCGGTGACGGCTAACAAGGCAGTTTCAGTACCATGCTTTGGTCTAAAGCCTGTCTGGGATGTGTGTAGTAGAGAGTGGTTCTCCAGAAACTGGACCAGCTGCGCGTTTATATGCTTCTCTAACACCTTGCTGGCCCAAGGGAGAAGCGAAATGGGACGGTAGCTGGAATAGTCGTCTGGATCCAGGCTGGGCTTCTTCAGCAGTGCCCGTACCATGGCCTGCTTCCAAGCTGTGGGGACTGAGCATGCGGAAATAGAAGTATTTAGAAGATCCCGGATGACAGGCAGAGTGGCTGGGCTTGCCTGCAATAGAACTTCTGGGGGGGCGGGGTCACGGGGGGAGCCAGATTTTACTTGTCGTGCCACCTTGCTTAAAGTGTCAAGGTCCAGAGAAGCAAAATGCTCAAGGGAAGGCTGATCTGGGTGCCGAGGTGCTTTAGGGGGGGAAGAGTGAAGTATATCCAGAGTTATGTCTGAGGTGGGGAAGGTGGAGTAAATTTTTGTGACTTTATTATGAAAGAAATCCGCAAGCTCGTTGCATTGATCCTTGGTTTTGTTGGATGGAGGTGCCGTGTTGGCGATGGAACAGTGTTTTATGATCTGGAAAATTTCTTTAGGTTTAGATTTAGCTTCTAATATTTTCTCAGAATAATAAGTTGCCTGGGCCGTTCTGATCCCTTCTTTATAGACTTTGATCGCCTCTTTATAGGAGGCCTTTTTGTCTGGAAGGAAGTCTAGGCGCCAGGCTCGCTCTCGTTGCCTGCAGAGGCGTTTTAGTTGTTTTAGAGAGTCAGAAAACCAAGGGGCAGATTTCTGTAATCTATTCGAAGAGGATTTACGAACCGGGAGGATCGAGTCTAATGAATAGGTGATCCAGTTTTCGTAGTGGGAGTTGGCCACATTAGGATCTGGGCCAAGTGAAGGGTAGGTGGAGTCTAGTTTAAGCAGCCAGGACTCCAATGGAAGTTTTGACCAGTTCCTCCTAGAGGAAACTTGGGGAGGGAGCTGGGGGGTTTTGTGTTTGACCCAGGTGAATGGGACCAGAAAATGGTCCGACCATGGGAGAGGAGTGGGTTGATCAGCAGTTAAATCCAGACAGTTACTGAATATGGGGTCGAGTAAGTTGCCTTTTTCATGAGTCGGGGCAGCAACCAGTTGGGACAATTGGAGGGCTTCCAGATCATCTAGTAAGTCCTGAGCAATGTGGTCTGAGGGGGAATTAAAATGGAGATTGAGGTCTCCTAAGATCGTGTAGTTAGCGGCAGAGAGAATTCTTCCCGCTATGGTCTCAGGAAGAGACCTATGAAACTCACATGTAAATTAGGCGCGGGAGGGCACAGTGACGTTTCGCAGCCTAGGGGATCGCCACCTCCCCAGGTATTGTTTACTAATTGTTTGGGGGGCTTCGAGGCCAACTCAAGTCTGGGGATCGGCAACCTCCGGGGCTTTACTTAAATATGCAGGTTGGGCCTCGCCAGTTCCTGAAGCCTCGGTGGCCCTAGGCTGTGCCTTATTGGTTCTGTAATCACACGGGCAGTACTCATGGTGTTATAAAGTGATACATTCATAGAACCCTTACAGTTGTAGAATTAGCCAGGCTTCATTTATGTAATAGTCTGTTGGTTTATATTTGGTAGGTGCACCACAAAATTACAACATTACAAATGTTTTCCCTCATAACCTCCTATCAACCGCTGATTTTCACAATAAACTACAGACAAGTGTTGTCAGAAAAAGAAGACCCATACACTCACTTATTTATTGGTAAAAAAAATAACCTTTATTAAAACAACAAAAATAAATGGAAACGCAACTTTATTCGAAGAAACAACAGTATAACATGAAATTAGTGGGTGGGACTCCTCCGGAAGCAGCGTACAAAACCTGCAAGACAAAAAATAAACATGAGTATGTGTGCCATGTCCAAGAGAAAAAGAAAGGTAGTCAGAATGAAAGGAAGAAAGTGAGAATGAGACAGAGAGTGAGTGGGTGGAAGGAAGAAGGGGAGGGAGTGTCAAAAGAACAGAGGGAGGAGGAGACAGAGCTTTGGCCTACTGCACCCAGCCCTCACTGTTCACCTCCCATCACCCATGTGTCTGGGAAGCTGGGGTCCGCAAGAAAGAGTGCGGTAGAGCAAGTCCTTAAAATGAAACAGAGATATGAATGAGGCCAGAGATTACATTATTATCTACGGCAACATCGCTTGCCTGCACCTGTGCACCCAGGCTTCTGTACCCCAGCCCCTTCCCCCGCACTGGGCTCAATTGCAGCTCCTGCACACCGAGGCTTCACGGCTCACCTGCCACCACCGGTATATCCAACAACGTGCTGTTGCGAACTCCAACTCCTGGGTGCCTCTCTCAAGGTGGCACAGCAGGTCTCCGGTCTGGGACGGTGTCTTGATACCACGATGGAAGGCGTCAGAATGCCCAGGGCATCATCACGGGCTGAGCACCTGGTACGTGCATTTTGGTGCAACTAACTCAGTGTCTGAAAAGGGAGAAATAATATAATGCTGGAAACGTCTTGAGGTAAATGAAGGTTTATTTAAACCTTAATAGAGAACACTAGTCGAGTGCATCCTTCCTTCTTGAAGTACAATCTACCAACTGTTAGTGGTAATCGTGGTTCAAAGAGGAGTTGGAGTGTACGAGAATACACAAAGTTAAATAATAATATGTTATGCCAACGTTCACATACAAAGGAACACAGCGCATGCTAGAAGCATAATGTGTGCGTGTAATGCAGTGGCGCAAGCCTGTGTGCATGTGCACTTAGTAATCAGCTCACTACAGTGCCCCAAAAGCCAACGCCACATGTCTGCCCACTGGCTCAGGCCTACAGTACGGTACAGCAGGTCCTTAAAATGAGACAGGGATGTAGAGTAGAGTAGAGTAGATATTTATTTTACAGTTAGTTAAAACCATTACAAAAAGATCATTTAAAAAGAGAACAAAGAAAAAAAACTTTATACATCTTTTAGTGCCCAACTTAAAATAAGGATGGTTGTATGTTTAAAAACTGCATTCAAAGTTTGAGAGTCCTAAAATCGGTCAGTTCCAGCGCTGGGGGAATAGGAAGAATGCCGAGCTGAGGCAATTCTCACATATCCTGTGGGCTTTTCAGGCTTGACCTGGTTAATATTACTCTATCAGGGTTCGTGTTGTGTTGTGTCAGTCCGTAATGAGTCTTGCGAGAGCGTGTTCTCCGCACGTTGTTGTGTTCTATGCTGATTTGGTAGTCTCACTGCTCCGGAGTGGTCCTTAATGACCAAGATTTGTTTTCCCACTGAAGGGTCGGATGTAGAGCTGGTTTTCATTATGTATTTTCCTTTAATCTTCGGGTTTGTGCCTTCTCCTTTCTTAGAATTTTACAGGCTTAAGTATGTTGTGGGACCTGATTACAATTTTTCTTGATGGTCTTCCGTTTTAAATCTGATTTCTGCAATTTCCAGGAATTTAACAAGACGGCAGCTTAGTTGGACATTGTCGCCCGAAAAGCATGCCAAGACAGCTTGCCTACAAGTTCTTATTCGTTGTTCATTAAAGATTGGTTTTAGAATTGTTCGGCGCTCTTGTAGCAGGACTTTGCAGTTGGTGATAAGGTGTGAGATGTTTTCTACACCATTGCCACAAAGTCGACACTTTGCTGGCAGGGCAGGGCGTAAACATGGCGCTATGTGGGTTGCAGACGGCAGTAGACCCAATTGAAATTTCAAAAACGTATCTTTTATTCTTTTGGTAAAGCAGGATTGCAGATATTTTTGTGGTCTAAGGCTGATGTATGTTTGTATAGTTAACCAGCCATGCGCTCGCTCCGCCAGTTGAATCTTGTCCTGCAAAAGTGATTCCTTTTTAACGATATTATTTACCGCTTTTTTGAGGCCCACCACTGGACCTCGTAGATTCCATAGTTGGTGCAGCCCCAGTGATTCTATTGCATCATCCAAATAGAGCCTTGCTGGACAATTTTCTCTGTATTGCAATTCCTTCCACAGAACGGCGTTTAGGGTGTTTTCTTCTCCCTTAGAAATTTTGTACCAGCTTTTTAAATATGCTCCTTTGCGGGCTAGATCTTCCCTGGTAAGACCAAGTTCAAGCCTAATTTGCGCTGGTAATGTATACCTTGGTAAGCTGAAGATCATACGCATTGCTTTAGTTACTGTTCCATCTAAAACCTCTGCATCCCTTCCTTTCATTACTTCACTGCCATAAGTGATAGATGGTATCAGTTTTGCCTGTATGACCTTTAGCAGAGGAGAGAGGGTTGGTCCCGTGATCTTGTTTTAGAGGTTTCTTAGGGATACTGCTGTCATTAGACCTCTCTTTTTTATTTCCTCGCGTTGAGGTATGAAACTTCCCTTGGCGTCTACAATGACCCCCAAGTATCTGTATTTGGTAGTAATGTCCAAATTTTTTTGAGTCCATGAACCAGTTGTTTGTTATTTTCCTTGTTTGTTTAGTAATACACATAACTTTAGTTTTTTCGTAGTTGATTTTGAGTTTGTTTGTGATAGAATACTGAGATGTTATGTTTAATAATCGCTGTAGGCCTATCGGGGTCTGACTAATTAGCACCAGGTCGTCCGCATAGAGTAAGTTTGACATCTGTGTCCCTCCCAATTTTGGTGCATGTGAATTGCTTTTGTTCAGCAAGTTTGATAATTCGGCCAAGAAGAGATTAAATAACATCGGTGCTAGGACACATCCTTGTTTCACTCCAATGCTTGTAGGAATTTTTTTAGACAGAAAATCTCCTTCACCTAGTTTGACCTGAACCCAGGTGATACTGTGCAAAAGAATTAGTTGGTTCAGTAGCAGTGAGGGAATTCTCACATTCTTTAGTTTTTGCCAGAGGATGCTCCTGTTTACGTGATCAAAAGCGGAACTGTAATCAATGAAGCATAGATATAGTGGTTGTTTAATGATGAGTGCCTGGTCAATCAGAAGTGATAAAGAGAGTATGTTTGTGGTCATGCCCATACTTTTGCAAAAACCACTTTGATTGAATGGAATTGCTTTTGTGTCACCCACCCATGCTGTTAATTCCTCGAGTGAAAGGCCTGCATAATATTTTGCCTCATTGTCGAGCAGGGCTATGAGGCGATAACTTCCTGGGTTGCTCCTATCACCTTTTTTAAAGATTGGGGAGATTATTGCCCCCCTCCATGACTCTGGAATTGTTGATGTCTGCAAGATTTTGTCAAATTTTGGTGTAAGGACCTTGGCCCAGTGTTCAGGGTCTTGTTTGAAAACCAAAGGGGGAATGCCGTTGGGACCTGGTGCACCTTTGCGTCTCCCTTTAGAGATTCTTTTACGGATCTGTAAGTTGTTTATCTCAATTCCTTCGTTTTGTGCAGAGCCGTCGTTGTGTTATGGTGCCCATTCTTCTGTGTCCTTTTTAGGGGTGTGTGGTCCTTTCCACCCTTCCTGGTCTTCATTTAGATGTTTGCCGAGAAAGTTTACCCAAGCTTCTTCTGTAGGGCAAGATTCAATCCCGTTGTTTCGCTCGCCAATCTTGATATTGATTTTTTGCCAGAATTGTGCATTGTTGTTTGTTTTGGCGTCATAGAGGAGTTTTCCCCAAAAGATTTCGTCTGCTTCTTTTCTTAGTCGCCAGATTAGTTTTCTGCGAATTTCTTTTTGCTGTTTTAGCTCGTGGCGAGCGGTGGGTACCGTCCTCACTTTGCGTAGGAGATGCGGTTTTGACCTGGATGTTGGAACTAAAGTTGTAATCGTTCTTATTTCTTGGTGTATTGATCTTGCATTTTTTCCGAGCATTTTTGTCTATTCCGGCTCGTCTGCATAATGTTTTTGTGAACCGCACCCACCTCTCAATTGGGTCTCTGCATGCTATTTGTGCCTCTTCAAATGCTTGTTTTGCTTGCATTTGGAGTTTTTGCGGATTTGTGATTTTACATTTTATTCTTCTGTCGTTAAGGGTGTATTCTGAGCCAAATGTATTGACGGCCAATGGATTTAGTTTCACTGGGATCCCAATAGTAATTTCCTGGGGGAGGTGGTCACTATAATCCATCGTGCCGATTCGGTAATCACTCACCATTTGGTACATGTTCCGAGAGAGGAATGTAAAGTCTATTGTAGAGCTGGCCTTCGAACTATGAAATGTGGCCACTTGTGGGCGGTCTCCTGGAAATCTGCCATTAAAGGCGCGTAGGCCCAGCTCTTCTAATTTTTCCAACTGTCTTCCCGCTATTTTGGAGCTGCTGCCGCCAGAGGTGTTGTCTTGTTCACTTGGTTCCCATGCAAAGGTGTCCTCACATACTGTGGGTACTGCAGCTGGATTATTAAGCATGTTTAAATTAAAGTCCCCACTGACGATAAGGTTGTTGGAATTTTCAGTTTCCAATAGTTTTGTTAATTCTTCCTTCAGTTGCTGTGCTCCCTTATTTTTCTCCTTGGGGTGTAAATAGAGATTTGTTAGGAGTATGTTTTCATTTTTTTGTTCACGGATTGTCAGAAGCAAAGTCAGTATTGCATTTGGAAGAATTAAGTTGTATGTCAGGGGTTCTGCTGCAAAGAAGGTCTTGAGCGAGCAGTATGTTGCAAGGCCTCCCTTCTTGTGGCCGAACGGTGAGCTCTGTGTGGTGGGCAGGAAGTTTAGATTATATCCCGAAATGGTCGGAGGCGAGTCTGTCCATGTTTCTTGTAATATGATGATATCGAATTTGTGCAAGTATGTTATTAGTTCTGCATCCAGGAATTTGTCACCTATGCCGTTAATGTTCCAGGAACATAGGTTGAGGTTGTCGTGTTTGTTGAGACAGGGATGTGATTGAATGAGGTCAGAGATCACATAATTATGCATGGCAACATCGCTTGTTCGCACCTGCGCACCCAGGTTGATGCACCCCACCCCTCCTGCAGCACCACGCTCAATTGCATCCCCTGTGCACCCAGGCCCCACTGCTCACCTGCTGTCATTATTGTGTGTCCAAACACGACGGCCAGCAGGGTTCACAGTTCAAATCCAGTTTTGATTGCGAGGATGGTGTACACCTCATGGATCCCTTTTTTTTATTGCGCATTGTGATATGCGAGGTGGATGCGGCCATATCACTGGAGGCAGTGTGGAAGAACTGAGACATGTGGTGTCATCGTTATCCTATTTATACGTACGCAAAGTGGGCTGTGCTTGTGTATGCCAGGCCGGCATAGGGGTGTGAATAATTATTCCGGGGACCTCGGCGTTGTTCAGTTCCTGCCTGGCCAGGAAGTGTACTTATGTGTGTGTCCCTGTTGCAGTTTTGATGTCGCACAATCCACAATTTACATTAATGTAGCACGTACCAGGAGGGCGGTAACTATCGGCAATGAGATGCTGTCCAAAAACATTGACTGGCCAACATCACATGTCGTTGTCAAGCTTGTGGATATGCACAGACACGCATCTTAATGGTGTGCGATATTATTGAAAGTGTTGCTATCACGAAGTGCACACATGTGAATGTGCTCGGATGGAGGGAGGATCATCAGTGAGGCTACGTCATACACAGTGATAACGCTCATTACAGTCAAGCAATGCATGTCAAACGTGAATCTGAAAGTCTCACATATGACGCACTACTATACTGGTAAAACCTGACAACAGAGCATAATGCAATACAAATATACACATTACTCTTTACTGTTTGTCACATGTGATTTAGGATGTGCACTCTGCCCGTGGCTGATGATATCCCTTTGAGCCACCAATACCCAGGCCGAAAGACAGCACAATAATGCCTACACACACACACCAGGGGAATCGTGTAACACACATTTGTTTTTTGATGTAACATTTCAGATGCACGGCCATCACACGTGGAAGGCTATGGTACAGACCATGAATATTGATCAAGATGATCGTTGTATGTTGTGTGTAGCATAAGATATGTGTACACAGCAAAAAACTTTTCAAAGAAGCTCTCTAAGCAGAAGAGGTGTCGCTGTAGAGAGAATGACTAAAATGGGTGGGGTCCTCCAACTGTTACAATGGGAAATGTTATGAACCAATCAAATGCTTTTTTTTAAGGTCACATGACAATCACGCACCGAGCGCACAAGGAGGACGCACCCGACACGATTTTGAGAAAATATATTTACCATAATAAGTTTATTACAGTTAGAAATATATAAATGTTTAAAATATTTTAGATTATCGCTTGCTCTCATATACACTTTACACTTATTTAGATGTAGTTTTGAGACATAAAAAAAAAATTAGGGAATGGCGTACCTGGCGCGACACCATACGTCTATGATGTAACACAGGGCCTGGCAGCGTGCACTCGTCGCATACGCAACGCGCAGCGGGCATGACCCCATACATACATGACGTAACGTGCGGCTTGGTACTGCATACCCATCGCATACCACAGTAGCAGCTAGTGCGACCTCATACGTATATGATGTTACGCGGGACGTGGTGCCACGAACTCAACAAATGCGAAATGTGCATCATTTACGAGTTTAGCAATATGGCGAATAGGATTCACGTGCTGATGGAGTTTGGTACACTACAGGTACGGGACTCCAGTTTCCTAAAAAAAAAAAAGATATACATATTTTTTTTGAAGATATAAAACATTACATAATTTTTAAAGTTAAAAAAAAAGGATAATGGAGTTCCAACATATCACAAAAAAAATAGAAAAAATATAGGATTTATAAATATTAAAATATGAAATTAACATTTAAAAAACATTCGAAATTTACAGAAAAAAACAGATTTTACAGACGTTATAGTTAGGAATTAGTATTTAAAAAACCTTTGAAATTCACTAAAAACCATAGGTTTCAGGGACGTTATAGTTAGTTGGACATTTGACTCATATGAAAACCATAGAAATTCCCCCGTTATAGTTAGTTGAGTTAACTATAACTCGCGCGCCTACAATGCACTGCTGATGATGTCACATATTACATCACTCATGACATGGTCAGTGACATCACTGATGACATCACTGATGACATCTCAAATAACATCACTGATGACATCACTGATGACATCATCCAGTGAATGTGTGTTTCTGTAAAGTTTAAATATTTTTCATATATATCTCTGCCAAGGTGTATTGAAGAATGAGTGGATTTATGGGTGCCTGAAGGGATTATTTAGTAGGTGCGTGACTGACTGTATAAGTGAGTGATTGAACGTGTCTTACTGAATGCATGGGTTAGTGACTAAACTGTGTGAAAGTCTGTATTAGTCTCTCAGTTGGTGTGTAAGCAACTGCATGGGTTGATGAGTAGCTACATGAGTGTCTATATGGGTTGTTGATTTGTTATCTGAGTATCGAAGTTCGCGGAATTTTCCCTCGCGGAATTTCTCCGTTTACGCCGTGCGCGTACGCTGCGCGCATTCGGCGATTTTTTGCAAAAAAAATTAAAATTAATTTTTTGCCCTTGGGGGTCCTTCTGGGACCCCCTGACAAAGGCTAGGGGGTCAGGAACTGTCCAGCCTGCCCCCTTTTCACGTTATCCACCTTTGTTTTATACCCCCTCAGACTGCGAGAGACAAAATGGCGGCCGACACTTCCTGGTTTCGACTGATTCGAATGTTTACTGAGATCTAACAACCAATCAGAATCGCGCTTGCGCACGGCACCGTACGCGTACGGTAAGCTTACCGTAAGCGCACGGAGCGCGCCCATAGATATATATATTGATTTAAATGCTATTTTCTCAGGAAATACTGAACAGATTTACACGAGACCTTCAAAAGGCACATCCCTGACCTGAGGGCTACCTCTCTGCCAAATTTCACATAATTCTGTTCAGCCGTTCGGGCTGTAGCTCGGACTAAAGGTCCTATGGAAAAATGCATGGGGAAAACGCGTTTTGGGACCCCCCTATTTCTCAGCCCCCGCTTGACGAATCCCCCCGAGACTTTCAGGGTAGGAGCGGAGCGGAGCGCCCCACCTATTTTGAGAATTTCGCGAGGATTCGTCAATCGGCCCCAAAGTTATTCCAAATAGAATGTTGCGGATTTCCTATGGAAACACGGTCCTAACTATAACTATCTACTGGCGACCGCCAGTAGATAATATATATATATATATATTTTTATATATATATTTTTTTATATATATATGGGATACTGATGTCCCACATTCACCCTGCTTCGCATCACCCATTCGTCAAGGGCACAGGAAGACAGCACTGAGCACGTCAAAAAGACAGCAGGATCCATATTTCTTTGGTAACGATTTGTTCTTTTTTTGAGTATTTTTTCCTCCTTTCAATTCTCAGCAAAGTGCTAAAGCATACATAGGAAAACAGACCAACGCATTTCAGCCAGCGGCCTTAGTCATGGTCAAAGAGAGTGCTGTACAGACTGTTTCTAATGGGGATTAAACATCCTGCCCATCACCATTAAAATCAGAAACTTAAAGGAACATATATCATTGTGCTTGTAATTATCTACATTGCTGATACTGCAGTAATCCAGGACACTATTTGTGTAGGGAATCTCCCTTCCCCACAAAGTTTAAAGACTACATGTCACAATTCTGGTAAAGTACCCAAAGACAATTCTCATGAAATATGTCAAACTACTTACAAGATGTTACAAAGCATTATCAATATGTTAGAGTGTATTCAAGCTAAGTGTCCTACATTTCTAAATCATGGTAAAATACCCCATGCTGGAGGTCATTACAAATATCAACATTCCTCCAGGATGTAATAAACTGATATTGGTATTTGATAATGTATCTAATCTCCGGACGACAGTTAACAAGACATAACATGACTTGAAGTGGACACAGTAACAAGCGATATATATGCCCATATCAGATCGTTAGTTTTTGCTAAGCTCTTTTGTACAATGTTGACATCTACTCCTCAATGGTCTTTCTCAAAAGATTTTAAGTCAAGTGACAACATTAATGTGCAAAAAGGAGGTTAAGACATGATCTTAAAATCCAAAAGTGCCATATGTCAGGTTGGTATCAAAAAGAAGAGGGGACTGTTCAAACACTAATATTCTCAATGGTCTCTAAAACAGAGGGACAAGGAATTGGAGTGCGTAAGAGTAAGTTGAATAAAGTTTAGAACACAGTATAGTCATACCATATTTACTAGTTCTAAATGTAGAGTATTGCGGTTCATGATCTTAAACTTTTTACAACCTATGTATCAGAGGGGTCTTAAAGACTCGCACTGAATGCTACGTGGAGTTATTTGATATGATTCCATAAAATCAAAAATATAAAAAAATATTAGGAATATTAAAAATATTAGACTATTGGTAATATTGAAAATATTTCTGTCATCATTGACTTCATTAAGGTGCTCAGTGCTGAGTTAATCAAATGCTTAAAACAATCTTATTCACATGTGTCCTTCACCTAACCAGTTATTTGTTAAATAACCGCCCAGGCATATTATATAATCCAGGCATGTTAAAATGTACTGTGCTACATAGTCATTATATCGGAATCATATACTCTATAGCCTCAAGGAAAATATCAAAGTGCACGGTGCTCTTAGGTTATAAGGACCAATAAATGAATTGCTCTCCCTTGGGTACCCCAAAACAAGCCCCCAGAATCAGAAAACATCAAATTGTAAAGTACTGTGTTTGACTGAAATCTTTGGTGTTTTGAGGTGTATAGTACTCCATTCAAAGTGGTTGTTAATATCTTGTAAACAAATTACTGTTGTAATTTCATCAACTTCAGATCTTCTACAGAAGCCTACCTTCACTGAAGTGCAAGGTGCTCAATTAATTTTAGAAAGGGTTCAAATACAAGATGGCAGAATTGTACAGACTATTTGGCTGACATCACATTCTGGAATACAATTACATTGGAAACAGAGAATACTTATGTCAGAGGGGAAATGCCACCCAAAACACTACCTCTTAAAACCAACTATAGGTGTCATGAAGTGCTGCCTGTTTTGGATTGTGGGCTCAATAAAATTATGTAATTCAGCGTCCATATTCAGTCCCCATGGTATTTCTGTACCAATGGTTATGATCCATCTGGACTCCGCTTTACTTTGCCGGAGCTCACATTAACCTCCTCTCATTTTCCAAGGTAAATGTTCAATCCCATAGAATGACATATTGTTTAGATCTCCTTCATGGTCCTTCCAAATATGTTTTGCCACAACATATGTAAAGTCTTTGTTATTCGTGACTCTTATATGCTGTAAAATTCATAGTTCCCGATGTATTTCTTTCCACATTGGCATTCCAAGATGTAAACCACATGTGCTGTCTCACATGAAATTCTTTCTCTGATTTATCTTTTCTCACCTGTGAAGATTTCTACATCCTAACGGTTACAACCATAAGTGCAAGCCTGACATTTATAGAACCCATCAGTTCCCAATCAGTTGCCATCAGTGTCTCTTGCTTTAAGTTTTTCAAAATTACTACGTGTTAGAATACTACCCAAGGATGATGTTTTTCTATACATAATATTAATATGGTCTTGTGAACACAATCTAAATTCTTCATCTTGTCTCAAAACCTTCCAGAATTGTTGTAGAATATTCCCAACTGAGTCACTTGAGGTGTTGAACTGTGTTGTGAATCTTCGGTCCTCTTTTCTCTCATCTCTCACAGGTGTTTTTTTAGGGTATAGCAGATGTTCCCTCTTTTTGTTCATTGCTCGTGACTTAGCATTGTCTAGGACCATTGTAGGATACCCCCTTCTCACTAATCTGGCATATAATGTGTCTAGTTGAGATCTAAATTCATCTTCTTCTGAGCAATTTCTCTGTGCTCGTAAGAATTCACCGTACCGGACACTCCATTTTAAGGATTTGGGATGGCGCTATTAGCTACAAGGATACTGTTACAGGCTGTTGGCTTGCGATATACAGTAGTACAGATCTTACGATATATATGCAACCAATTTTTGCCTGGGCTGAGAGGTGAGAAAGACTAATTCAACGTTTGGTTCAACCGCAGATTTTGAAATGAGCAATGCAATCATTCTGCGATGCAAGCCAATTTTTAAAAAAAGAACAAGAAGATGCCTCCCATCCCTATCCTATGTTTCATTCATGTACTGGGCTCAAGTGAAGATTCATAAGACTACACTGTATTATGTATCGCTTCCATGGGAAAGTGAGATACAGAAGTAAATGGACATCACACTTGGAACTGGTAACCGGCACCAATGAATACCAAATGATGATTGTTCATGTGATGGCATTGAGGCTCTTTATGTGTACCCAAACTTGATATGTAATGTTTCAGTGATTATTTTGATCAATGCTTGCCTTCCACTTGTCACTGGGATAGATACTTTACTTGATTGTTCTTTTGTTAACTTAAAACTATCACCTCTAGTAGGGGTGGCCATAACTCGTGTAATTCTGTGAAGCGTAATCACCAATAATTATCTAAAAATTCAGCAAGATTACATGGAATTACGCAAGAAGACTAATTCTGTATTAAGCGCTATTTTTTTTAGCATAAAATGGAAGTAAGAATGCATTTTGCACTAAGAAATAGCTCTAAATGCAACAAAACATGAATAGGGGGGACTTGCTAAATGTGCACTTGGGTAGGATGTTTCCCTTGACTTACTCCTAGCTTTTGGTGCTAGTCTATTAGTGCAAAATGCAGTAGAACATAAACAGCAAGGCGAGGAGCTGTTCAGACATACTAAATTTGCTCTTTTGGAAGGATGTTTTCCTCCCAAATTACTTTTAGTTACGCGAGTTGGTGTGATCGCGCTATTGTCGTAAATTCAGCATCAAAGAGTAAGGCAACATTTCCAAAATTACTCCAGTGCAATTTGAACCAGGTCTAAAGACCATTCAGTTTACCTAAGTTAGACTATGACTCAATTTCTGTTCATTTTATTTTTCAATGGGACAATGCCTTTTTGGATGAAATGTTAAAGAATCACTGACAACAGCCAGAAGGACTAATGCCCAACTACTTCTATAGGAAACAAGAGGACTCAAAGATGCCTATGCCTGTGGACTTGAGTAAAGCTGGTTGATTGAGAAAATACAAACTAGTGGTTGAAGTGCTAAACTCTAATTAAGTTGCTGTGGTCATGACATGTCACACGAAAAGTACAGCTAAATGTTTTCACTGTTTGGGTGATCAGCCAGGTACATGAGTCTAGTTGGCTGTCTGGGCTCTGGGATAAACTCAAGATTGGCTTAGTTAATGGCACACCACTACGTCACCCTATGCTCCGCCCTCTGACAGTGACTCTGATTGACTCCACATGTACCATGCTTTCCTCGATTCTCCAATGTAGTCATTTTATCTTGCATTCCAAAGGCACTCGCTTCTGCATTCCAAAGGTGTTCACTTATGTAAGGAACCTCAATGGTGCTCCTGCACAGTGATTCAGCCTGGCATGTTCCCCAGGAGGGGGGTGGGGGTTGCCAGAATAATGCAGATGCACCATCCATTTGAAAACAGTATAATTACCCTTTATTATAAATAGTTTTTTAACTGTGCGGGCCCTCCCTATTTTGCATTTTACTAGCTTAGCTATCTTGAGAATTTGGGGGCTAATAAGACGGTTTGAATTTGGTAACAGAAGTGTCATATTATTTTCACAACAGTTGTGACATCATATGCTGCTCATTGACTTCACGAATGTTGTGTTAGTCTACCTCTCAATTTTCCCTAATTCTTCCTACTCATCTGTGCATCTCCCTAACTCTCTTTGTACAGGTTGTGTTATCTGTTATGCTGTTAATTTCCACCATCAGCAGAACTCACACTTGGCGGGGCATATATGTCTAAAGCTACCCCAATTGTTACAGAAGGAGGCTGTTACCAAAAATTGTGAATTTACCCAGGCCACCCCTCAAACACAGGCAAGAAAAAGACTTCTACATAGTGAAGAGAATACATTACAACAATAATGGACAAGGAAAGATAGTTAGTGTGCATTTGTTTTTTACCTCAATCTATGCCCCATGGTTTCTACTGAAGTAACATTCTCTTTAGAGCTGATCCTTGACGGCTTCATTATGCTTACTTTAGTAAATAAATCTACACTAAGTTGCTAGTTGTTTTATCATGGTGGGCCTGGCCTTGGATTTTCCACTTACTCTGTGTTTTCCTTTAATCTAGTTGTCTGTGATGCAGAATGACAATCTTTTGTCTGATTCACCAGCTTTATTCAGAATAAGAAGAACCTCGTTTTGCCTGTGATGTCTTCCCTGTTAGTGGCGGGCCACCCACTACCAACATTAAAAAGGCCCTTTAGAAAAATCTGCATTAAGGTATGGGTCAATTGGTGAAGGTAGCAGGCATCACTTTGCTACAGAAAAGAAGTTCTAATAGAAAGTATGAATTGTTGTTTTTGGTCTGTGTTGGCAGACACCAATTGTGGCCAAATTTTACAGAGGGTAGGGCAAGGGCAGTAAGTATACAATAATTACTAATGGGAGAATGGGTTCTGCTTGGCCTAATCAATCCATTAAGGAAGGGGTGGGGTTGAATATGTTTTTTATCAATTTTCTAACACCGATTGCAGGGGATGGGATGGGGGTGGTTAGTAACCTGCCTAATGTGGTAAGTCAGCTCAAGAAGTGAGGAGCTAAACAGGAGATGAAAGGGATGGGCATAGTAGGCCAATTGCTTTTTCATAAGGCAGGTATGGGGTTCAGCCTCTATTGTCACTATGGTGGTGAAGCTTTCTGTATAATCAACAGTGATGCTAATGCATTGGTGTGATGATGTTCTGTTGTTTTAGAGAAATATTAAGTTTTAAACTTTATTAACAGCTGTTGCCGTAGGACATCAAAGCTCACAATCTGATTGGTCAGGTCTTTGAGATACCCATGGGACCATGCAATGTGATTTGTGGCGCAACATGAAGAAAAATGTTGTAGCAACCATTTGCGGACTTGGGGACTTGGTCCCCGAGTGCTCATAACAAAAATTAAACACATAAGTGACCTGGGTAGGATACCCTGAACCCCACACCCACATGGCCATAAATCCCTCAAAAACATCTTTCAGGTTCACTGCTGTCCTGCAGCAGCCAGCACGGCGCCTCTGTGTGGTCCTGTGGGACTCAAGTGAAACTATCAGGGGAGGCCAGGGGACCAAGACATTTTTTGTTTTAATGTAGGTAATGGGTCTGTGGCCAAAGGCCATGTGGACCAAAGAGTTGGCAGCAAACCTATTGTAATAAGATATTACTTTACGTTAAAAAAAAGAAATTTAATGAAAAAACAAGAGTTAAAGGGGAATTATAATTGGGGAAGGTATAGGAGTTTAACTTAAATTAAAAAAAATTTAGAAATTCACTGAAAAAAGCACTAATGTTTAGAAACCATAAAACAAGGGCAATTCACCAGTTGTAGGTAAATGACATAAGTATAACTTAATCTTTCTGCCTTCCTCATTTATAGCTTCACTTTAGGCTTTGTTTTTTAGAAAATATATACTATACACATTTATATATGCAACAAACAACAAGAAGGTATTGGAACAAAAAGTCGCACCTTGTATGAAGAGCATACAGTGGGCATATTGGGAAAAGAAATATAGTATACATAGGTTGGTTGAGTATGGTGCCACTCAGGTTAATGCCACACCCTACCACCTTAGGTGGGTTTGTACAAAGGAAAGCCTTTGTATTCAAAGGTTTATGAGAGTTATACCCCGACGCTCCACATTTAAATATGAAATCTGTTATCGACACCAATTAGTCTTCATAAAGATATGTTTAATAATTCTCATAGGTGTAGGCCAACAGAAAGGAGGAGTAATTATACAAAAAGAAAGAATTGTTTCTTTGTAAGCTTTGCTTTAACAGTTTCTTGCAATTGAAGTTATTGTTTTCCCGTTCCATTCAAAGCAGCTATGTTCGGTGATGAGGGAGAGCAGCTAACACGTGTTTCGTCACTGATGATCACACACGATCTTGGATCCTGAAAGATGTACTGAATTCACACCATCTGTACATTAAGAATAAGAACATGAGAAAACACAGGTGGGATGACAATGACTACAAAAATGGCAGAATCTTTACTTTTGCTTGCAAGTTTGACAATGCCAAACCACGAAGCAACATATCAAGTGTAGCAAATATAACCCCTATGGTTGCAGCATCAACTAGTGAGTCTGATGTGCCTAGCATACACAGTGACAGAAGCGAATTAGGAGACAATGACACAACGACTGCAGGCCCGTCACGTAATGTGACACCTTCCACTTTTTTAGAGGAGATGGTACATTTCAGAAAGGGCACAAGAACGAACTACAACAAATCCAACATAAAAAAACTAGGAGGGGCAGACACTTCAACTAATGCAGGTACAAGAGAGGGAATGACTATGAGATCAATGTCTCGCAATCAGAAGAATTGAGTCCAACTACAGATGAGGCCCTATACTTGGGAGACAATGAACATGCATTCCAAACACATGTCACTATTGTCAATTTATCCAATCATGAACTTTCTAATACTGATATTGGTGTTCTTAGTAAAGGCTTAAGTTTCTGTCCTACTGCTATCCCAGACTTTACACGACTACATGTAGACTTGTTCATATTTATACGACGTATGAAATTAAAGATGTTTTTTGATGAGAAACCAATGTCCTCTCTATCTATTGATCCTATAACATCTCCCTGCAACAAAACAATCAGGGACATACAGGACCTGCATCTGTTACTATCTCTAGATGACAGCACAGGCACTACACTGTCTATTCTAGATGTGCTTTCAGATCTGGACATTACATCAAATTTCAACTTTGACAGTGGTTTAAAACCATGGTCGGTATTCATACACAACTTACCCTCAGACAATATGATTGATTCATTTTACAAGGCAGTGACTAATGATTTCCACTGACTTGAAGATAAGCTAGCCACTAAACATACAGTTTTTGGATGCAACTTAATCTTTGGACTAAAATGTGCCCTGAAAACACTTGCCAGAACACCACAAATTGTCATCAAAGAAGCAGATAAGGGGGGCAATATAGTAATTATGTAAGACAGTGACTACATCAGAGAAACAGACAGTCAACTCTCAGACGGTGTAACCTACATAAAACTAACCAACAACCCTCTAAATAACATCACAAGACTAATTGAAAACACACTTACATTCTGGAAAGAACAATGCCTAATTAACGACTTGGAATACAAATACATCTTTATCCCCTCACCTCGGGCACCATGCATATACACACTTCCTAAAATCCACAAAGGGGGCACATTTCCCCCAGGTAGACCCATCATTCGAGCAATAGGCTCTCCCACAGAGCACACATCAGAATACATAGACGTTTTTCTGCAACCGTTGGTTCACAATCTCCCACCTTATCTGAGAGATACAGGAGACCTCTTAAACAAATTGGAAGAAATAAAATGGGTAGAAGACTTTACATTTTTCACTATGGATGTCTGATCTCTCTGCACGTGTATACCCTTAGGAAACGGAATTGAATCACTGACAATCACCCTGTCCTCTAGAGATGCCACACTATTTTAACACACTCAAATGTTACTTGACTTAACACGCTTGACGCTAGAGGGAACTGGTATAGACAAGCCATGGGTGTTGCTATGGGCTTAACATTTTCACCTTCCTGTGCAAATCTATACATGGGTAATTTTGAACTTAAAGATTTATGGATGGCAGGCCGACCAGAACTCACCGAACACATCATCTACTGGGGTCGTTATATAAACGAGATCTTTATCCTTTGGAAAGGCAATGACTTACAGTTAGAAAAACTACTAAGCCATTTGAACACTAACACTTACAATTTGCAGTTTACTCACAAAACACATAAACAAGAGATAGATTTTTTAAATGTGATGATTTATGTGAAAGGGAACAAGATCATGTTGAAAATTTTTAGAAAGACAACTGCATCAGCTTATATACATAGTCAGTACTCTCAGACCCTAAAAAGAGCGCATCCAGGAACACATCAGGGCCATACGAAACAATAATACAGACTATTCATTGGCTGTACATTTTAATACACATCATCCACCCATGACTATGATGAATATCTGGTTTCATGGGATAGCACAGGCATTGAACAATGCCAGAGTATTATTCCTGAGAAAATTAGAATCCCAATGGATTCTAAAATTACGAGCAGTAGAAAGAGGCCTGAACATCGAGAGAGAATTGCATGTATTCCTAACAGAGTAATTAATTTTGGGTATTTTATTCATACTTTTGTTTAATCAACTTTGTATTATAATTGGAATTGTAGGATCAGAAAACCATTTTTCTTGTTAAAAGACTGTGATCTCAATCTGTGTGTCGTGACTACGCTGGGCACATATTGTACTGACACACATCATGATTTCAGCACTTCTCTTCTCAGTTGAAATGTTTGTAAATAATACACATTCTCTTTTGACATTGAATATGAGGGGTCATGTACTTAACAGACATATGTACTCACTGTGTAAATAGACAGTGACCTCCTAAACAATGTATTTTTTAGGATATGTTGAATCCAATCATTTTCAATATTAAATGTGTATTTTTAATTAGTTCTATAACAACAGTTATAAGTAATGTTATATACACAATAGGCTGCCACAGTTTGTCTTTCTAGCCCCTAAACGCTTTGAGGTTATTTAGACTTTGTCTGTGTTAAAATTAAATGCATTCCAGAAATATGTATGCGTTCTCTTCAAAACTATTGCACGATAAATGGTGTCTCTACTCCCTTTTTCTATTTTCACCCGCATTCGTTTTACTAACCCAAGATGTCCACAGGTATAACCAACCGACAATCTGAGTATTTTTTGGTTTGAATCGGAACTACGTACCTATATGTAGAGCAGGTATTTAATGTTGGCACTTCACTCCTCACTCCGGAAGCCTCAACCCGACTTAAATGGAGCAGTCACAAGCCGACCATCTCGCTTTATCATACTTTAACGACGGTTTTTGCTAAACAGGTTAGTTCCCTGTCCCTATCACAGTGGATTTATCTATCCAAATTGTATGGTCTTTCTTCGTTGCGGTTTGGATCTTAGTTCAGTTAATTTGGGGCTGCAGTTTGTCATTAGTACAAACAAACATCGAATGACTTTCAGATACCTTTTACCCCCACTTTCATTTATTTTGTGTTTCCTCTTCCACAGGCACTCAGCATGGCCCGTGCTTGGATACAATAATAGAAAGTCTAATTCAAATTGAGTTGACACTACCCTAGGAGGTCAGTTCTCAGTCAAAACGCTTTATGCCTTAATTTAATTATGAGCAGAACAACGCACAAACCACATTAGATTAATTATAGTACAAGACTTATAGGCTTTTCAGTTTCTTTCCCTGCCAGACTCCTCCCTTTTCTCCCTCCTATACAAAATACAATCATTTGTTGAAACAAAACCTTTTTGTTTTCTTTTTCTTTTCACCTTCATATAGTGGGGCTAACACGCTCCCACTGTTATTGAGTGTGGTGCTCACCATACTTCATAGCTACTTAGAAGATTTCTACTATTGGAGACACTATTATCGCATTAGCTTATGTAAGCTTTTGTAAGTTCACTATTTCAAAGACCATTTACCTCATTCGACCTTGAACATGAGGACATTTATCTTACACCCAATTTTTGCAATTTTATGTTTTTAACAGCTAAGACTTTTATTAAGAAATGTGGGGACGACTTTCTTCTTTCGCCACAATATACGTCTCGTTTACTACTTCATGCTATGCCGAAATGACTCTTTCGAAGGTAGACAATTTTTGGAACTATCTGATTTTCCACAGCTAGTGTAATATCTCACATTTCTTTTACCACTCTTAGCCCACATGCACTTAAAAGGCTAATACAACATCCTTTCTTTGCATGTTACTAAATATTATCATTAATATGCAATCACTCTAAATATTGCTAACACATTACTCTTCTAAAGACTTCTTTCTTTGGGTCCCCATATGGTGTAGAACTATCTACGTTAACACTCACTTTAGGTTGGGCACAACATTAACTATCTGCTTATCTACAGATTATTAGTGCTTACAGTATGGTTGACATATACATTATTGTAATACTACACAGCTTTGAAAAAGCCACATCAGTGATGAAACACATGTTGGCTGTTCTCCATCATCATCGAATAAAGCTGCTTTGAATGGAACTGGAAAACAATAACTTGTAACAAATGTATCTTGTTTGCAACCAAATAGCAAGAAACTGTTAAAGAAAAGCTTACAAAGAAACAGTTCTTACTTTTTGTATAATAACTCCTTCTTTCTGTTGGTCTACACCTGTGAGAATAATTAAACATATCTCTATGAAGACTAATTGTTGTCGATAACAGATTTCATTTGTAAATGTGGGGTACCGGGGTTTATCTCTCATAAACATCTTTATATCTAGAGAGACGGAGCCCACAACGATGGACATCTTCGTTGATCGAGAGCCTGGCGTGTATCTGTCTGGGTGTTTGGAAAAAAAAGAGTATTTAAAAAATATATATATATACCAATTTGATAGAAGAGCCTGCCCTAGGATGCCACTTTTACTTAAGAGTTAGTCCTCAATGAGTGTATTAAGGAATTTGGTGTACTAAGATATTTGAAATTTTTATATGTAAGTCACTATGTTTGATATTGTCTTTTTAACAGCATGAGTCCCATGTTTTGAACATAGACAGTGATGGAAGAGTTTGCACTGGAGCACTTGCACTTTATTGTGTATGGAATTTGAAATGCAATTTTGCACATATATCTATCAGAGAATCATTTATGCTGCTATTCTTCAACTGTTGCTGCTTTTCTGAGGGTATTCTCTAAAAATGCACTGACACTTTAAAGCAGTAATTTGCACTAATGCAGTAGCACTTTTTGTGGCAAGCTTGGGAAGTTTGAAAACAAGAATGAAACATTTGACAGTAATAGTCACATACTCACTGTGAGACATTCTATTCAAGGTATGAAAAGCCTAGAGCAGACTATAATGGCAAAATAGGTTGTATATGAAATATAAGTGGTTTTAGTCAATCTGGCATTTAGGTGACTATAGCACTTGCACTTTACGAACAAAATCTGTACTTGCACTTTAATGTCGATTGGCTTATAATGCAACATCAATGTTCATCAAATTTGACATTTATGAATCTAAAGCACTTGCATTTTATAAGCGGCATGTATGAACCTGCACCATTGTCGAAATATTTACAATGCAACAATTTGCATCTGCTCTCCTGATGAGAAAAGCGTAATAATCCGCACTCGCACTTTCAATATTGAATTAGACATTGATGGAATTTTAACCTATCCCATTCCAATGGATTTGAAAGTGATGTCATACCTGATCCAAAATGCTTTGATCACGCTGTGGGATGCTAACTTATTTTGAACACGTGATTTCATGAAGGACACGCACCCAAAATGGGTGTACAAAGGTGGTACAATAAAGTTCATACAAAAAGTGGAAATGGGGTGCGAATTAAGAAACTAAAATAGGAAAAGGAAAAAAATGTAAAAGACAAAAAATATATAAAAATGTTAATGCAACAATTCATTGTTTTGCTCATATGAGCTTGCAGAAAATAAACTTTTCCTGATTGTGAAGTATGTTGTATATTTTCATGTTATCACGTGATGATAACAGTGTGTTCCAAAAATTCGAATTGTGCTTTTGCTCAGTATGTGATCAAGGCATGAGACCAAGGGACCAAGGCATGGGACCCTGATAAAACGCGTCATAGCCCAGATTTGAATCAATAAATGAATTAACAGAAGCCTGTGACTGCTGTGTCGTCTTCTGGCATAACAAGCTGGTGTGCTGGAATTGGTTGTGGATATATGTATGGCGGAATTGTTTGTTGAACACGTTTATGAGAAATATATATACGAGATATACTGGCTCATTGGGGCTAAACTGTGTTTTGCATTTACAAGTATAGATATATATAAGCATTACTGATGAATATTTGACAGTACTAAGATTGCCGACATGGTTTTGAGTGAAATTCAATGTAGAATATATTTGTCCTTTCACTATGTTTAGTGCACTAAAGAAATAAAAAAGATACTGTTACTAAGTGACCCTCAGCGTGACCAAGGCGAAAGCTGAAACGCGTTGCTGGTGCAGTCAGTATTATTCACACTGCATTTCCAAGGTGTCCTTGCATTTTTTCAAAAAAACGAAAATTGGGTGTTATATATTGCAGGGTGCCAATACCCTGAGCGAGGACTGCCCTAATTGACAGCCTCTACCAATATCGGGATTTGTGCATATATATATATAAATATATCTATGCAAAAAAGAAGCAGAGAACTCTGGGTAGTTCTCAAGTTTAGGTGGAAAGCAGCTCCTGTATAGAGCACCACCAACACCAGATCTGCTCACTACAAATGTCTGCTTTTCTATGAAAGTCTTTTAGTATAGGATTAGCTCAGTGCCATCCAAGCTGAGTTAGGCTCCCCTGAGCCAAAAATGACCCGGGGAGGGGGGTCCATCCCTTTAATTAATAAAAAAAAAAAATCGAGTCTGGGGGATGGTGTCCCCGGGCCGAAATCAGCCTGGGAAGGAAGCCGTGCGGCCACCCTCCGAGTTTAAAAAAAAAAAAGGTCCCGGGGAAGTGGGTCCCCGGGCCTCAAAATGGTTTAGGGAAGGGGGCCATGCAGTCCGCCTTCCTAAAAATAGTAAGAAAAAAAGCTGGCAAATCGCTGAGAACCTGCTCCCTTTCTCTACTGCTCTTCAAACGCTTCTCCTGGAGCGCTCTTGGTTGGGGAATGAAGTCCCCTTTGCTACTGAGGGTCCTTTGGAGCCAACTAGGCCACCTGTGGAATTTCTGGTCACAGGCCATGCCCCTTTCTCCACCACTCTGCAAACACACTTCTCGGCGCACTGCTGGTGGGGGGATGAGGTCCCCTTGCCTCCTGAGGGCCTTAGGACTAATGTGGACTTTATCCGCCAAGGAGCAGGGGCATGGCCTCTGCCAACCTCTCAGCAATCCAGCTGTGTGGATCTTACTGGAGGTAACAGGAGGGTTAGTTGACCCCCAAGGGCCCTCAAGAGCCATGGGGACATCATCCCCCTACTAGTGGTGTGCCACGAGGAGCATTTGCAGAGTGGTGGAGAAAGGGGGTGTGGCCACCAAAAACCTCTCAGCAAACCCACTGTGTGGGACTTGCTGGTGGTAACAGGAGGGGTAGTTGGCCCACAAGGATGTCCTTGGGGGCCAAATTCCCCTCCTGTTAACTCCGGTAAGTCCCACACAGCTGGATTGCTAAGTGCTCTTTGGAGGCCACGCCCCCTTTCTCCACCACTCTGTAAACGCGGTTCCGCTTGTGGTGCAATAATGGTTGAGGGATGAAGTCCACTTGACTCCTGAGGGACCTTAGGGGCCAAAAAGCCCTACTGCTACCCCCTGTCAGTCCTGCATAGCCAAGCGGACTTCATCCCCCTACTAGTAGTGCACCATGAGGCGTGTTTGCAGAGTGGTGGAAAAAGGGGGCATGGCCTCCTACGATGTCGCAGTAATCCCGCTGTGTTGGACTTACTGGAGGTAACAGGAGGGGTAGTTGGGCCCCGAGGACGGATTGCTAAGAGGTTTTTGGAGTCCACGCCCCCTTTCTCCACCACTCTGTAAATGCAGCTCCGCTTGTGGTGCACTAATGGCTGAGGGATGAAGTCCACTTTACTCCTGAGGGACCTTAGGGGCCAAGAAGCCCTCCTGCTACCCCATGTCAGTCCTACACAGTGGGATTCCTGAGAGCTGGTCAGCGGCCAAGCCCCCTTTCTCCACCACTCTACAAACGCAATCACTAGTTAAAAAACCATAGAAATTCACTGGAAAGAAACAAAGGTTACAGGGATGTTAGTAATTAGCAAATAGAATTAGAAAAACCTTGGAAATTCTATGAGAAAACCAACAGTTACAGGGACGTTTTATTCAGGTGATAGCATTTAAAAAACCTTAGAAATTCCCTTAAAAAAAACCGCAGGTAACAAGGACCTTATAGTTAGCAAATAGAATTTAAAAAACCTTAGAAATTCACTAAAAAACAAAGGTTACAGGGACGTTACAGTTAGGAATTAGCATTTAAAAATCCTTAGAAATTCACAAAGAAAGCCATAGGTTATTAGGACGTTATAGTATTTTCAAAAACCTTAGAAATTCTGTGAAAAAAAACAAAGGTTACAAAGACGTTATTTAGGCTGACATTTCACTTGTACAAAACCAGAGAAATTCAGCTGTTATAATTACCTGAGTTAACTATTAATCCCGCCCACACAATGAACTGCTTATGACCTCACATATTACATCACTCATGACATGGCCAGTTACATCACTGATGACATCACTGATGACATCTCAAATTACATCACTGATAACATCAGTGATGACATTATCCGCAGTATCTCTGACGCACCAACTTATACCCCTATAGAATCTTTTATACACCCTCTACCACTCCCACACAACCATTCACAAACCCATTCACAGAGCCATACCAATACTCACACACCGACTCACTGAGTCATAGGTCTACACACACATCCACTCACTCTCCTGTACTGCCACTCATACACCCACTCAGTCACTATTATAGCCATTGACATATCCAGTCATAAACCCATACAGGCACTCACACACTGAGTGAATCAGCCATAGAACCACTCACACACCTAGACACTTATCCATACAGTCAATCACATAGGCTCTTACTCACCCAAACAGTTACACAAACCCACTTTTTTACTCATACAAATAGTAACACATACTCCCTCACCTATACAGTTAGTGACAGAAGCACGCACTCATTAATCAATTAATCAATCAATCAGGGGTTTATAAAGCATGCTACTCACCCGTGAGGGTCTCAAGGTGCTGGTGGGAGAGGGGGGTAGGCAGCTCTGGCTCAGTCGAAGAGCAGGGTCTTGAGGTCCTTCCTGAAGATGTGCAGGTTAGGGGAAGATCTGATGCTGACCGGGAATTTGTTCCAGGTTTTGGCTGCGATGTAGGAGAAGGCCCGTCCTCCTGTTCTGCTTCTGTGGATGCGGGGTGTCTCCACTAGGGCGAGGTCAGGGGATCGTAGAGTTCTTTGGGTGCGTGGAAGCAGACTCTATCGTTGAGGTATTTGGGTCCGATGTTGTGAAGGGATTTGTAGGTGTGAGTGAGAAGCTTGTAGGTTATTCTCTTCTCGACTGGGAGCCAGTGTACGTCTCGGAGGTGGTGCGTCATGTGTTCGTGCCGAGGGGTCCCGAGGACGAGTCTGGCCGCAGCATTCTGGATGATTTGGAGCCTGTGTAGAAAGGTCCTGTTGATGCCGGCATAGAGGGCGTTTCCGTAGTCCAGTCTGCTGGTTATGAGTGCGTGGGTGATGGTTTACTGTGTTCGGGGGATCCATTTGAAGGTCTTTTGGAGGATACGGAGGCAGTTGAAGCTAGTACAGGCAACAGCGTTGATCTGTAGCCACTCTCATATTCACTCACTCATGCATACAGTCACTCATATACCCCAATACCCCGTCACTCACCTATACTGCCTTTCACATACTCAATAACTCACCCATACTGACACACCCATACAACTTCTCAGACACGCACACAGTATCCCATATGGCCACTGACTCATCCATACAGGCCGTCACACGCCTCCTCACCTCCCTGCAATTGCAATGGCCATCCCTATGGGATCCTTATGGGATACAAACTCTACAATTTAGATTGGCCTAGCCGGAGGGGAGGCGGAATTGCCATAGTGTTCAAATAAGCCTAAAGTTGCACGATTCTTGTGACTGATGATTTGGTAGGGGCAGAGACATTTGACTTCTGTCTCTCACTGTAATCTCAGCAGTTGGTAGCCAGTGTCTTAAGCTACAGACCCCCAAGGCTGGCAGGGGATTTTTTGCATCTCCCCTTAGCTTGGACTATTAATTTTTTTAATGAAATGAAGTTTAGGTAGTCTACTACATTGCATACTGGAGAACTGGAGAACATGCTAGATAAGACCCGTACTCATTTAAGCCATATAGTAAGGTTAAGTCATGTAAGTTTCTTGGCTCATTGATGAAAACTATACCCAGGCTGTCAGGAAACATTGAGGTAGATAGCTGGCTTTGCATTGTGGCGAACAAGTTAGCTCCTATCTCTGTACGCAAACCTTGCACAAGTAGACCCTCTGTACCATGGTTTACGGAACCCTAACATTTGAAACATAACATTTTAAAATGGCAGAGCGACGCTGGTGTAAATATTATAAGAAGGATGATAAAGCTATCTATTGGGCGGCCTCAAGAAAATACCATGCTGTAGTTAAGACTGCAAGAAAGCCTTCTTTGAAGACAGAATTGAGTCCATTGGCAACAAGTGGCGAGAAGTGTTTAAGGTGGGTAAAAAAAAATGCCACCCGCCGCTTGTGTCAGAAGTCTGCCACCCTCTTTAGAATGGTGTGAATAATTAGCCACTTTTTGCATAATTAGATTCTCAAAATTCAATCTAATCTTGTTGTGGCCTCTTTCAATGGCTTGAGTAAAACCCTCTCTCATGAAGCAACAGAGGTTGCAGAATGTTCTCTATCCTCCTTCAACCCTATTTCCCTGGAGGACAACATAGTGGCTATTCCGGTCCTTAAATCTGGCTTGCCGCAAGACCCCTGCCCCATTGATTGATTATTTTTGGGGGCAGAAGTGATTAATCCATTACCGAATAAATTGCTAAATGACTCCCTATCCACTGCTGCCGTACCCGCAACTTGGAAGGAAAACAAAAATTCTTAACCTTTTGAAAACACCTTCGGCTGACCTTAAAACATCAGCCAATTATAGTCCTGTTTCGTTGCTCCCTGTGCCGTCTAAGCTACTAGAGAAATCTGTAAACTAACAGCTTTCTTGCTATTTTGAGTCTAATTACCTCCTGCACCTCAGCCAATCGGGGTTTAGGCAAAGCTTGAGCACTGAAACGGCTTGCCTAAAGCTGCCAGAGTGGATTAAATGTACTTTAGATAAAGGCGATAAGGCTGTGCTGATATTGCTAGACCAGTCACCATCCTTTAATACAGTTTTGCACTCTGCTCCTCCGTTGCTTGCAGACCTTTGGACTGGAGGTCCTAGCGTTGAGATGGATTGATTCCTTTTTGGGGAACAGAGGTCACGATGTCTGGACCCCTCTTTTTTTATTGGGTACAAAAACCCTAACTGTAGGGGTCCCACAAGACTCTGCTCTTAGCTCAACATTGTGCAACATCTACCTAGCCCCTCAGGCACCGCTGGTAGAATCCTTTGGAGCTAACATAATCTTGTATGCTGACAATATGCAGCTGATCTTCTCCTTTACAGGTAAAGATATTGCTCAGGATCTTATCAAGCATTGCCTGACCACAGTTTTCGCTTAGATGCACCTGAATCAGCTCTGCTTTGGTCTATACAAATCTTTAAGAAGAAGTTAAAAACATGGCTTTTTGCTCAGACTTAATTTCTACCTGTGAGGACTAGCGCCAGAACACTCCTTGGAGCAGCTGTGCGCTTTACAAATATCGGTTCATCACCCTCACCATGCTCTGCTTATCACATCTGTCATGTCATGTTCAATGTCATGACTTTAACCTTTGTGTTTTTCTGTGAATTTCTATGGGAAGTCTGACCTAACTATAACTGCAGAGTGCCTACCACCATAGCTGGGAGGCTGGAATGAGGATACCTAAGCAAACAATGGAAGAGGAACCAAATTGTGACCAAAAAAAAATAAAAATAAATACAAAGTGGCTGTCAGAAACAAAAAAGTTAAAATAAAGTTTTTAAAAAAAGGAAGAGGTGGACCGAATAAAGTGGACGGGGCTTTGAAAGCAGGGAACATGATGAAATAGTTAGGCAGGAGTACGCGGAAGTAAAATGAAATGGCTGAACGCTGAACAATATTATTTCTGATGTCATTTTGTGTAATCTTTGGGAAATTCCACATAATTATGTAGAATCAAATTACGCAAATTATGCACATTTTGCAATATATTTACAAATTTATTTTCACATCTAACTCACTTCTGAAAGTTTAAGGGATGAGGCTTTCAGTGAATGCAAAAACTGTGGGAGCTGAAGGCATTGCAGTGAAAACATTTTGATGAATATGAAAAAGCTAAGCAAAAAGTGAAGTTGCACATTTCCTAACACTAACTCTGCTTACCATTTGCATTTTGTGGAATACACGTACTCACATTGGTAGAGTTAGGATAATAGACAAAGGCCAACATTTTTTGTAAATTCTAAACACTAAACTGATAATTTATGAATTTCTAAGTCAGAAATATTTGTGAATTGGCGGAACACTAAAGAAGTATGGTTGCATGCAGGCATGAACTGCGGCGGTTGTTTCTGTGAACATGGTCCAAAAAACTGTTTAGGAATTTCAGAACACAATAAATCAAACCATTGCTTGTGTACTTTGCTTGCTCATGAGACAATCAATAAAGCCCATGGTTGGTGTTCAAATGTAAGAGCCTTATTTAGAGTTTGGCAGACAGGATAACCCATCACTAACATGGTGGACGTTCCGGCTGTTGTATTACGAGTGCACTACAGCCAATGTCGAGCGGGAGACCCATCACGCCTTGACATAGTATCCAGTCCGGCAAACTCAGTGGCGTAGCAAAACTTGAGGGCCACCCTGCAAAGGTCACACCACTGGCCAAACTCTAAATATGGCTCTGGATGTGGCCAACAGCAGTCATACTAATAGCACTGACATCAAGTCACCATAGTTATACATTTTGTGCGCAACCATCCAAGTCACTGAGCAACCAAGCACAGCGAACTTAAGGGAAGCAATGAGTGTTGCAGTTGCAACCACCAGTCACCCATAACCGGGCCCATCCATTCAGTTACTTTGCCACAATATGCCTGCTCATCAGTTCTTCACTGCGTATGGCATTAGGAGTGTCGTGAACAAATGTGCCAATATGGCCACCTCCGTGTTGGCCTTTAGCTCACCTGAAAACTGGGAATCTCTGTCCTTACAGAGGTTGGTACGAAAATCTCCAAGGAAGGAGGGGGCTCCATGGTACCCCCTTGACCTGTACGCAATGTTATTGACTTTAATTTGCTGTACAATTACCAAACATGGTTCAAATCCAGTGAGCGCTTCACTTGCACTTGCTTTTGTACATTTCTTTCTTGCACTGCTTTCTCTTTTGCGCAGTTCCACGCCCAAGTACCTGCAGCACGTGCCTGCTTCCACAAGGGTAGATACCAACATATTGCCTTTCATAATCACTGGTCATAAACATCACTAATTCTGTGGCTTCTCTCAAGGCATCTTTGCACACATCGGCCAGATAGGTCAATGAATTGAGAAAGTTCGACATCATTATCCTGAAGTTGAACTCCTAAAGGTGGCTCTCTAATGAGGCAAGCACTATATCAAAGCCTGCATATCATTCATGTTGGACTTGGCCCTTTTTGCAGGGTCATCCCTAAACTTTTTTTTGCCTTTCTCCTAGCCTTTTTTCTGACATGATGTTGGCGATTTTAGGACTCTGGGCACTTAACCCCTTCAGTGCCCATGACGAGCTGGACTCGTCATGGGCTGCGGTGGCGCTGTGCCCATGACGAGTCCAGCTCGTCATGAACTCCGCCCGCTAATACAAAGCGCGGCACTGGGCGGGGAAAGGGGCGGGCATGCAAGGGGTTAAACACTGCTGTCCAGTGTAAAGTGTGTGTGCTGTCTGTGATAAATATGGTAAGATTGGTCTACACCTGTTTGGCCTATTTAATTTACCTGTCAGTCCCTTGTAAAGTGGTATCTCATATACCCAGGGCTGGTAAATTAAATGCTACTGATGGACTTGCAGCGCTGATTGCGCCACCCACCAAAGTAGCCTTTCAAACCTACCCCAGGCCTCTGCCATTGCAGGGCCTGTGCGCGCAGTGTTACTGCCGGTGTGATGTGGCACCTAAAGTGTGTGCCATGTCTGTGACCCCCCTTTTACTGCATGTCAGTCAACCCTAAGTTAGGCCCTAGCTAGCCCTATGGGCAGGGTGCATTGTAGGTAAAAGGTAGGACATGTACCTTAAGTGTGCGACATGTCCGGGTAGTGACAAACAGCCATTTTGGTTTCTCACTACTGTGAGGCTGCCCTCCCATAGAAATGCATTGGGGATTCCCTGATAAGTGTTTCAGTTGTAATTCCTGATATGAGAGGAGCAGCGTGGTCAAGTTTGGTATGGTTGGAATAGTAATAATAAATGCTGCGCAATGGTGTGCGCAGATTTAGTATCACTATTTTAGAAATGGCAATTCTAAAAGTTGGCATTTCTGTGTGCTATGTGTCTTCCTGCCTGATGTGGATTGCATGTGTGGCTTTGGAGTGACAGGGGCTGGAGAGGTGTGTGTGGCTCCAGGAGGGGCAGGGTGAGTCAGCGCTTGGCTAAATAGGGCATCTGCATTTGGAGTAGTGGGTGGATTAGTCCCCTGACCCTGAATAGACCTGGGCCTGCCTATGTGAATGCTGGCTCCACCACCCTGTGGTGTGTCTGGTGGCAGAGCCCCCATCTCACAAAGGAGGGTGTGAGCACTGTCCACAAAGTGCTCCACACTCCCCAGAACCAGTTAGGACTGGTTCCCCCAAGCCCTGTGCCAGGGCAGACAAAGAAAATGCTAGTATAAGTACTGGGGCTGTGACCCCATTAAAAGGCGGCTCCTGTGCTTACTGGGGGCTTGCTGCTGCTGGGCTCCAGGAGGAACCGCCACAAGGGACTGCCTCCCTGCTGGAGGGCCCTGTGTACTGGCCTGTCTGGACCCAGCTGTGCCCCTTGGACTTTGAGGACTTTTAGCACCTCATGAGCGCTTTACCTTCTTTGCTAGGAAGCGAGGAGCTGGCGTTGTGCAGAGCGCTGCTGCAGTTGAAGAGGGAATCCCGATGTGGGGATTCCCCCAGCTGCTTGAGGAAGCGGGAGCCTACGACACATGGTGAGTGCACTTGCAGCAGAGCGGGAGCCCACCCCGCACTGCTGCTGCTGAGAACAGCCAGTGCCCACCTGCACTCGTGCTTACTTGAAAGGAGCTGATGCCCACCCCACGTTTTAGGGGTGTCGGTGGGAGCGAGTGCCCACCCTGCATTTGTGTAGAAGAGCAGGTGCCCACCCCGCATCTGAGCTTCGCTTGAAGGCAGGAGCCTACCCCGCACTATGCAGCGCCGAAAGAAGCAGAGAAGAAGCCGTCGCTCCGGGAAGTGACCCGGAAGCCAGGCGGCTGTGCCTGGTTGTGGGCGGGGCTAAATCCTGGCCCACCAGTAGAAGCTTGCCGGGAAGAGGAAGTTGCCTAGGCTGCCAATGAGAGCGCAGCCGTGAGAGAAGTCAGGCAAGTGAAGCCTGATCGTGGGCGGAGCTCTACTCCCATTATCAGAGAGAGCCCCGCAGGCTGCCCAACAATGGAAGAAGGCCGCCAAGAGGGACCGGAACCTCGCAGGCTCCATGCTAGAGTCCTGTGAAGCTGTCTCCCCGGTATCTGCAAGGAAGGAGAATGAGCCTCCCCTGGGTCCTGGAGCAGAGGAGAGGAGTCCCTGAGCCTCCCCGGTGAGTGGGGCTTTAAGTTGCCTATTGTGGGTGCCTCCCCCTGCCAAAGGGGGCACCAGAAGAGCCGTGTTGGGGCTCCCAGAGGCACATTTTCGGTGCCTGGAGACGCGTAGATGCTCCCTGGGGCCCTGAGGTGCTGTGCTGATTTCTTTTGGGGGGCATTGTTGTAAAAGTCCCGGAGTGGGACTGAGAGGCCATTGTGGCCAGTGCCCGCATTTATTTCCTGCACAGCTGCATCGCCATAGCAGGCAGCAGCACCAAGGGGGCACTTTTGTTCTTTAGAGTCCCGGAGTGGGGCTCAGGCGGCACAGTGGTGCCCGGCCTGTTCCACAGCTGCACCACACAATCGCAGGCAGCTGTAACGTTTGGACACATTTTGTTGGAGAGTCCCAGTGGGGGAACCAGGGCACAGGAGTGCCAGTACCATTATTTCTTTGGGGGCATTTTGGAGACAGGGGTGACTTGCACCCCACGCCTCAGTGCAATTGTGCACTTTGATTGCTGCATTGGCAGCCAGAGGGCTATTTTGATAGCCCTGGAGTAAGCCCTGACATTTGGGACAGAGGGCATTTGAGCCCCTATAAAAGGGCAGTTGGCTTGGGGTCAGTTCTATGTTGGTAGGGCACAAGGCCCTAATGTGATACCTAATGCGTAATGTGTTTATGCTTATGAGGTGATTGCATAATGTGTTTATGTTGGTGACACCTAATACGTAATGGGTTTATTCTTATGAGGGTATTGCATAGTGTGTTCATGCTGGTGAGGCCTAATGCATAATGTATTCATGCTAATGAGGTTTGGGCCTAATGTGTTTAGGCCTAATGTAATGCTATGCTATTTTAGGATGGTGTCTGATGCTAATGTGATAATGCTTAGGTCATTATGGTACGAGTAGTTACTGGTTGTGTTTTATATTTACTACCTGCATTCTGATGGCTCTGACCATGGCTCGATTGGCCTGGTCCTGTATAAAATCCCTTGTGAATATTGCCTAGTGCCAATTGGCACAGTGTATATTGTGTGATTATGATTCTAATGTGTTTATGATAATACAAAGGCTATTTTTTATATAACCTTGTGTGGAGTTTCTTTTGTGGTGTGCCTAGTGTGTTGCTGCTGTGTGTGTGTTGCGCAAACGCTTTACACATTGCCTCTGGGATAAGCCTGACTGCTCGTGCCAAGCTACCAAGGGGGTGAGCAGGGGTTATCTTCAGCGTGTAACTCCCTTGACCTGACTAGAGTGGTGGTTTCTGCCTGGCTTAGGCGCAAGCCCAAGCCAACCAGAAATCCCATTTCTAACAATTCATTAAACCCCTCATGCTGAAACACTGCATAACCTAGCCCAGAAACTGACCATCTCAGAAGTACAACAACTTCTGCATAGCTCAGGCACTTCTCTTCGTAAAGACCCAGAATGTAGAAAGAGTAGAACTGCGAGCCAGTCTTCTGCAAGGAGTGCACCTAAGCTGTGGAAAGGAATACCCCCTCGATTAGACCAAATCTCTCCTACTAAGTGCATAATTATGAGTTTAGCAGTCCATCGGACTGCCAAACCCATGGTGGTGGTCCCTGCACTGCCAGATTGGTGGTCCACCCGCCGTACTATGAATATGGCTGTGGGACCGCCACAGGACCATTATCGGCGTGGCAGTTAGGGGCCCTAATATGCTAGTGGTGCCGCTGTGGCACCCCCGAGCATATTAGGAGCTTCCTCACTGCCCCAGTTTTAATGGCGGTGAGGCCGCCATGAAAAACTGTGGTGGTGACGAAACAAAGGCCCTCAGGAGCAAGGCCTCAGGAGCAAGGGGTGCCTGCACGGGGGCACATGTTGTGACCCCCCTGTGAGCAGTCACCCCCTTTAGTGCATGGCTTTGGCATTCCCACTGCGGTGGCCTTTTAATAGGTACTACTGTGGGAACCTCAAAGGACCGCGTCGCCAAACCACAAGATAACGTGTGATCTGGCCGGCAGCCGGTGGTCGAGTTTGGCGGTCCTGGAACGGAGCTCTGGCACGGCAGGCCACAGCAGGACCACCAAACTTGTAAGCAGGCATTAGTCTTCAAGATAGAGTTGAAGTCCCTTCTGCTCTAATGACTCTTCTGCAGCCACAGAGAATAAATACTATTCCTATATATGTTGGACACCCTAACACACCTCACCACCCAACTAATCAACTATCTCCTACGGCCAGGTAGGTAATTAGTTGCAAATGTATGTATATTTTCTTCATTCTATTTGATAGTCTCCCTTCTTAAGACACTGTTGAGCAAGTGGTAATTGATATTATGGTAGTATGAATATGGTCCCTCATATTTTCTTGCCACAAGTCTTCCAATATAAGGCACTCTATTACCATGATGGGCCTACTCTGTGCTATATAAAATGGCAAATATATTCTCTCCGGCGATGGACAGGTGCCAACAGATCTCATTTTCTGCAAGGCCAACTATCAACTCTCTCCTCACCCATCTCCCCACCTATTTATGAAGTCTCACCAAGTCAAAGAGTGGATGGTTCTATAACCACCTCTCTGTTGCAGCTCCTAGCTCCTGCACACATGTGCTGTAATGTACACTTTTCTTAAGTTGGGATCCTGAAACAAACACACCGAAACTGGATCACCTCCAGTCTTATTCTGGTTTGATTATGTGTATTTACCACTATTTGTGCAATTTTTTCTATTGCACTGTGGGCCAAGGGCATTTAGTGCTTTACAAAAGAACATAGATAAATTGCAAATAATGATAACATAAAAAATATGTCCAATGCTGCACAAAAACCAAGCAAAAGGAAGTGAACAAAGGCAAATCAGCTTCAGCCAAGAAAGAAACAAATAACATAACAACATGGAAATATGGGAGAAAAGGGAGAAAAAGGGAAGAGCCAGGAAGAGTTGAGAGGTGAAGGAAAAAGGATGCTCAGAAGGAAATTAGGAGGAAAATTTAAGAGGGCAGTAAGGTGTTGGGCCAGCACATTAAGTCTATACGCAGCAGTGAACTATCAGTGGATAATGTAATAATGCATTTGAGGGGTATATAATGTTATCAGTCACAATATGTCTATTTAGTAGGAGGAGTTTGAGTTCCTTGTTAAAAGTTGCAAAATAGGGGTTAGTACATAGAGCCGATGGAAGGGAGTTCTGAATTCTTGTGGCTGGGCCAGAGAAAGATTGCTTCATCCATGGCTCTTGTCTGAATGTAACAGGCTCCAGGAGGAGGCATTCTGCATTCCACAATCTCTGTCGACTGCCAGACATTTTCAGTTACTCAGCCATACAGGAGTTTGCAGATGTGTGAAGGCATGCTGGCCTAAGTTATGCGCCTTCTGCAACTGATAGACATTGAGGTGTTGTAAGGAAGTAAGTAATGTGGTAAAATGTCTTGCAATCAGACACAAAGTGAGCGGTGTGCACTCCTCTAAGGGAACTAGGCGAACCTTGAGTAGGCCAGTGAGATGTGAACTGCTATAATACAGGCTGAAAAAACCAAGCAGTTGAGCTAAGGTCTTCAGTTCTTGTTCTGGAATAAAATGGCTGACACTCCAAAGGAATCTAAGTTTGTAACATGTGCTCTTGGCCATAGCAGCAATTTGTCCCTGAAGGCTAAGTGTGTTGTTGAGGATGAAACCCAGGGATTTGGCTCTCTTCATGACAGCCAATTTACAATAAAAGTGAGTACAAGCATCCGTCAGGTTGGAATTCTTCCGAAAGATTAATAGAAAATCTGTTTTTGCGGCTTTGGAGTTTTAGGTGATGATCATACATCCATCTTTGGATGTTTTGCAGGGTGTTGGAGAATATATAAATTACTTTAGGAGACTAGACCACTAGATAGGTCTGGATGTCATCCAGAGTTTGATGGAAAAGTGACTCAAAGTTCCTAAGGATGGCTGGTTCCAGATGCAGACTGAACAGTGCTGGAGACTGAATGGAGCATTGAGGAAGCCATTGTTGCAGACTAACCTTGCTAGATACAGAATTATTTTAACTGTTTGGGCACAGTTTGACAGGTAAGTGAATGAGTCTAGTACCACACCTTCAGTGTCCTTTTTATCTTCGAAATGTTTGGAGAGATGTAAAAGATACTCTTATTATTATATGCAAAGTATTGGTCACAAGCTCTATCCAAACCTTAATTAGGCCAGCGTTCTGATTCCTACTACACCTTACGACACAAAAGCTTAGACTACCAGACAACAGTTTGAAATTAGGGGGCATATTTACAAGAGGATATCGCCACCAGAGCGTCACTCTTAGTGAGTGAAAGGGGCGTGCAATGGCTGTTGCAGTGTGCTATGCGCCCCAATACCCATTGCTTTTTTACACTGCTCGATATTTACAAGGCTGGAGCTCCACCAAAAACTAAGGCCAGGTAAAACCTGGTCATAGGATGGTAATTTCTCCTTGTATTTTGCTCTTTCTAAATGTGCGGCATTCAGCAGCACACATGCAAACAGCAAATCACCTTTAAAGATTGTTTATGTGCAGGAAGGTGTCCCTACAGGCACCCTTACATCATGGCGCAAGGGTGTTTGCGCTGAAGCTAGGCAGATTTTTTAGCTCCAGTGCTAGGGGAAATGTAGGGGTGCCCCATATTATTGTAAATTCGGTGCATCCCTGCATTTAAAAAATGTCGGAGCATGGCGTTACCAATTTTGGAGTAACACTGTGCTCCGACGTTTTATGTGCCTCGTCAATTAATATATTTTGGTGTTCTTTTGCTCAGTGGGTTCTTTTGGTGATTTTAACTTGTGGTTGTAGTTCAACCATTTTCAGACCCTTGTTTTGTATTCTGCAGCAGACCCATGGGTGTCAGCACAGATCACAATAGCCATGTCTCATTTTAAGTAGCACAAGAAAGGTTACTTGCTTCACAATTCTTACTCTGTTGCAGCAGATATGAGGGTTTATATCTTGGGGGTTTGCATTTCATGTGTCCTTGTATTTGGGCAGTCCCAGTTCTACTAGTGAGGAAGTGAGTGATGGGGAAAAGTGAGGGTATTTGCATAATGTTTAACCCTTTACCGAGCATACCATGTATAGCACATGAGGAATATACCATTAGCACTGTGTATCCCTACACCACATCTCATCTGAGGAACTCACATACCTGGTGTCCCCAGCAGGTGTAATATTCAAGTTTGAGGGTAAAGAGATGGCTAGAAAGCATGCCGCTGAACCCGGAACTGGAGGAGGAGTAGGGTCATGTATGGGGTGGTGCACGGCCTTAGTCATGGCACTGCTGTGTTACACATATGTCTGTAACATAACTTACACATTATTGGCTCTAGGAGTCACATAATGTGAAAGGGAGGGTGCAGCAGTGACTGGCATGTGTAAAAAGGCAGGGCCAATGCCCGCGTCATATTGGCATATAGGGAGATCTGGCAGTGCCAGAAGGGCTTGTCTGACAGGTCAGTACAAGGGCCGTTATTAGCATCTCTGCGGGTTTGTGTTATGCTATTGTAGGTCAGTTTTGCTGTTGATTTGCCTGATAATACCACCAAAAACATTGTCTGCACAAGATCAAACGCATGTAGTCTCCCAATCCTTGCAAAACACCTATATGCATGTATTTAAAACTTCAAAAACGGCCTCCATTTGCAAATCTGTTTCACTTTTTAACCATCTGATTCACTGATGAGGGGGGGCACTTTTATTTTGGTCCCCGGGCCTATCTTCTGTCCCAGTCCGACCCTGGCCAATGCAATGCTTTACGCATGAGATACGTGGTGGCTAGCTTCACACTTGCCTCTGTGGTACCCAGATTGAAAGTGCCTTCACCAGGCCTTCTGCAGCATGCACCGGAATGAAAGTGCAGCTCAAGCCACTGTAGAGTGTTTCCTGCAGAATTTTGATAAGTTTTCAAACTAAACGCATGCACTGAAACAAACTGAACCCGTCACAGGCCAAACGCTTGAACCCAGTAAGGTAGATTCAGAATGCTATATCAGTAAAATAGCAACGTTTCGGTTAAACAACATCAATTACTTCTGCGCAAAATTAAATTTTAAAATTTTTACTCACTATTTTTATTTTCATTGAAATCTGAGAGTGAACACAAGGGCGATGTATTGTTTTCCCTTTGTATTACAGGATGAAAGAAGTCTTACATGTCTAATTCAAAGAAACGTTCTCCCATTAAGTTAATAATAACATTATATATAGTTTATAAGTAAATTAAAACCATAAACATGACTCAATCGTACAGTACAAAACAAGTAAAAAAGAATCTAAAAGGTTATCATACATCTACCTCAGCCACTGCACATGTTATTAATGGACCTTCACATTTTTTTTGTACTTCCCTTCCTAGTTATGTGGATAACCATGCCACATACAGATGGCATGTAACTCGAGATGACTGGTCGAGCACCGACCTTTTCCATAATTGCTTAAAATGTGACTTTGCAATGCAGCCAGTTGTAATTATGCCAATATAGACCGATATAAGTAATGAAAGTGCTGGTGTGCACGTCCAGAGAACATATATATGTGCTTTACTAAATGAACAATGGTATTTCAACCAATAAAGTGCCAGAATACAAACAATGTATTATTAAATTAAGTTGATCAGTAATTAAATGTTGACCCAGATTAACTTCTCATGGAACAATTTCCTGAAGAAAAAAAAACATAAAATGGTTGCTAAGAAATGCCACATCCATTTCACCACGACTGGTTCATCGCCTAGAGAATTGTTGGTGTCAGAACTAAAAATGAAAAATAGAATTATTGTATTAGCATTTTTTTACGTTTGTCCTTGAAATGTTTTTTTCCTAAACATTGGTCTCTTCTGCTAGGTTGACCAGGGGTGCAGGAACCCAGTCTGAAAACACAAATTCATAAAAATAAATGTTTGCCATTGTCATAGTTTCCCCTAATGATGATTATATTAACTGTAATGAAGAAAACATGTTCTTGCCAAACCCACACAAAAGCCTGGTGATTAAAGGATCTACTGGACAGAGCAGTAGGTGAGCTCGCTTCTGACCTCGCCCCACATGCCTGAAGTGCAGCAATCACTTTTCTGGCCAATGAAGATTATCTTTGATTGTGTTGGTGACATCACCTTGTAATCATAGAGCAACAAGTAAATGAGTCAAAACTGGCTGGGTTTGATTAATGACCTCATGTATATATTATGCTGATGGCAGGGATGTGATTGTATTCTGCTCTCCTTTTAACACAGTATTTTGGTAGAATGTTGAAAAAAGATCTGAAGGTGTGTCTGATAAAAGTGTACAAAAGGGTCTCTTTAAAACGCTAGGGGCCTCGTTACGATGTCAGGCACATGCACAGTTGTGGTCCCGGGACCAACCGACCTCCGGTCGTCGGTCCCGATACTGCTATTACAATTTGAACGCACATGGTGCGGTCACATACTCACCAGTTCTCTATGGGAGCTTGTGCTGGGCCATAAACCGGCCGTAGCACAAGCTCCCATAGATAAATGGGAGAGTTTCTGTTAATCCGTGCACCACATGGCAGGCACGTGGTGAGGGATTAACAAGGGGGCATAACAGGTGGGAAGTTGGCCTCCAAACAGAGGCTGCAGGGAAAAGGGGGGCCTGCTAGGGGCCCAAAAGCCACTTTCTGACAGGCTTTCGATGTAGGAAAGCCAGAGATGGAAAGCCTGTAGGAAACCGACATAGTAATCCTGATGGCGGAAACGTCGTCTTGGAGGGATTATGTGCCGGTTCCGACTGGCCGATGGGCTCCTTGAAATCAGCGGAAATGACTGGCCGCTTTCAATCCCGACCGCTGTCATTGTAATACAGCGGTCGAAAGTGAAACCTATAATGTCGGTCGGAAAGCCTTTCCAACTACATCATAATAGGGCCCTAATTGTTTAAATCCTCCATTGAGCCCTGACATAAGACAGCACTGAGTGAGTGTCATTTGAATGGAATTCAGGATGCGATGCAGCCTGATATTTATGGAGGCAGGAATGAGCCAGGCTTTACACACACATCTCTGGACCGGTGGCTTTGTGAAATATTCAATGTCAAAGTCAAAATTAAAACTGGAACAACAGAAATGCAGAAAGAATAGGAAAAATGACCGAGAAACGCAGAACTTCAAAAGTGTACAATAGTGTAATAAAGTACTATGTAAAGCTCATCATTCCAAAAGGGCACCATTGTTTGCTATTGACCACAGACAGGCTACCTCTGAGTTGTACTTCTTTGGGTCATTGGAAATAGCCAAATCCTACTAGATGGGATTAAATATAGCCCAAACGCCGACCAGGTGCTTTTGAACCATTATGGCAACACCAGCAAAATAGGAAACCCATGTTTACTTGAAGCAAGATCAAGATGTAGGCACACTCTAAAACTTGCCATGTATCATTTGTTAATAAATTATACATTTTATGATGTTGCATTTTCTTTGCACACAAACCAATATTTTCGTAAAAAATATTAAATCTGAAAGATATTCTTGTGCATTGACATGCTTTCTATATTTCACATCAATCACTCAGTTGGCTAACATGCACAATGGGTTGCTTTTAGTTGGGGAAAGGCCTTTGTACCAAGGTGGCTTCTTCATTTACCTAATGGTACTCAGCTGAAAACAATGTACCTCATACAATGCAAAGGATGCACTCTGTAGAAGATGGAATGATAAACAAAACACTAAGTTTCATGAAGTGATAGTTGTTAACTCCTCTGAGCCCACTGTGTGTATGTTGTGTTTAAGAAGAACAGTGTTAAAAAGCTTTGGCAGACAGCACCATAGTCAAGCCAAACCAAATAATGGTATACTAAAAAAATCAAAACATAGTCAGGTGCAACACCTCTTCCAGATAAATTTGTTGCAAAGTAATAAAATCCAGAATAAATTTAACAGATTTTCATTAGTGCATCACAACATCTGCTTACAGCCAGGCAGTCAAAAGAGAAAATCTAAACATTCAACATACTAATTGGGACCGTGGAGACAGTTCCTCAATTAAACATAAACAGTACATGATCCACATAGCTAATTGAATGTACAGTCATTACAAAACACCTTCCCCCTTAAAATACAGAAGGACAGAAAATAACATTAACAAGTAATATCCTAACAGTTAAGAATAAAACGTCCATATTTTCTTGGAGAACATCTGTTCCTACCAATGTTCTTCACCCAGCAAGCCACAGAATCACACACATGCTACCTATAGCCATAACTCTGCTGACTCACCACTTCACCCTTATTTTGCTGCCCCAAACCTTCATTTCCATCAACACTCTGTTGTATCACTTCAATTCCAGTGTCCACTCTCCTGCCCTCATCACCAGGAACAGTCACAATTTCCCCTCTGGTATACTTTTGTCAAACTTTAGAAAAAAACATCACTTTCAACACAACTCTGCACACAATCCATTTGATCTAAATCTGTCATATTTTTGCATTTAGCAACTCATCTAATATTTCACACTTTACCATCTTGCGTAACAATAATGTTAGTAAACACCTTAATGATCTTCATCGCCTTGCCATATTTGGACTAGCCTTTGTCGAGTATCCAGGTCTGAGATTCTCTTACTGCCTGCCATCCTGTCCATAAGTAGCCACCAAAAACACGTTCTGATAAGCCTCTTCATAGCCAATATGCTTCTCATTAAGCAGACGCAAAATCACTTTTTGCATATCAACCGGAGGAACACAGTTGCCTTCTCTGCATACTAATTCACATTCCACGTCCAGTTCTCCTGAAACCTTCCAAAATGGTAAGAACTCTGGAGAAATCAACTCCTTTCTAGGCCAACCTTCAATCACACAATTCTTTTGCTGTTTACATAACGTAGCCCTCATTTCACTCCCTGCCCATTTCTCTTCCGTAATGCATCAAAAGCTCCAGCTACTACAACTTTTATAGTAGCAATCATGTCCACTTCACTCACACTTACTTTCATATCCTCCAACTGGAAAAATAGCCTTGATACGCAATCAGTTGTCACATCACACTTTTCAGGAACAAATTCAGTTTTAAAACAATACTCTTGTAGCCTTGATGTTAATCTGGTAATGCATGCAGTAGTGTTCCACCCCCCCACCAGTGATAATATGTTCACAAGTAAGGGTGGGCGGCGTGCTCCGCTTCGCCCACGGAGTGCAGGTAGCGCTGCCTGCTTTGCCGTTTACGAAGTAGGCGTAGCAGGCAGCGCTACGCCCACGCCGCTGCGAAGCTGCCCGCCGCCCGCCGCCCGCCGCCCGCCCGCCCTCATTTAAAAATACTTAAAAGAATATCAAAAGTAAATTAAAGACCTTATCTGAAGTGCGGGGGGAACAACCTTTACAACGCAACGTTTACAACGCACTACACTTACAACGCATTTTTTACAACGCAACATCCACTACAACGCATTCCATTACATCGCATGACACTACAACGCATTTTTAAAAACTACCTTTACAACGCATTCCATTACATCGCATACTACCTTTACAACGCATACCATTACAACGCATAATATTACATTAAAACCCCTACACTATCCAACACTTACCCTACTGTTGCACCCCCTGGAGTTAGAATAGTAATTTTTACCCCTATACTATCCAACACTTACCCTACTGTTGCACCCCCTGGAGTTAGAATAGTAATTTTTACCCCTATACTATCCAAAACTTACCCTACTGTTGCACCCCCTGGAGTTAGAATAGTAATTTTTACCCCTATACTATCCAACACTTACCCTACTGTTGCACCCCCTGGAGTTAGAATAGTAATTTTTACCCCTATACTATCCAACACTTACCCTACTGTTGCACCCCCTGGAGTTAGAATAGTAATTTTTACCCCTATACTATCCAACACTTACCCTACTGTTGCACCCCCTGGAGTTAGAATAGTAATTGTTACCCCTATACTATCCAACACTTACCCTACTGTTGCACCCCCTGGAGATAGAATAGTAATTTTTACCCCTATACTATCCAACACTTACCCTACTGTTGCACCCCCTGGAGTAAGAATAGTAATTTTTACCCCTATACTATCCAATACTTACCTTAAATGCAATTTAATATTATGCGTTGTAAAGGTAGTATGCGGTGTAATGGAATGCGTTGTAAAGGTAGTTTTTAAAAATGCGTTGTAGTGTCATGCGATGTAATGGAATGCGTTGTAGTGGATGTTGCGTTGTAAAAAATGCGTTGTAAGTGCATGCGTTGTAAAAGTGTGCGTTGTAACGACATACATCCGAAGTGCGGCGTCCCGGGGCTCCCTCTGCTTGCTTGCTGGTAACTTCTTCACAGAAATGCGCATGTGCGGACCCCCACGCATGTGCATTTCTCGCGAGGGCGGGTGGGCGGCCGGTGGCGCGTAGTGGGGCTACGTGGACCGCGCGAGTGTGCGTAGATTTTGCGACACTACGCGCTGTTCCACGTAGCCCCAATACACCCAGGGCTGTTCACAAGCAGTTTGTGATCCATCCTTAATGTGAATTGACTCACCCACACATAATTTCTGAACTGTTTGATAGCCCCTACACATACACCAACTACTCTTTTTCAATTACTCCATACCTTCTCTCAGTATCATTTAAGGGCCTGGAAGGAAAAACTACATTCCATTCTTCTTTACCACACCTCTGTGATAACACACCACCAACTCCATACATGCTAGTGACCACAGTAATGATACAATCTTTGTTTAGACAGAAAGGCTTCAAGGTAGGTGCCTCCACAAAATCTTTCTTAGCACACTGAAATGCCTGTTGCTGTTTTTCAGACCAAACCAATTCAACATTTTTTCTTGTCAGTTCCCTCAAAGGTACATTTTAGTGGCGAAATTCCTAATTAATTTACCATAATACTCACAAAATCCCACAAAGGAGAGTAGTTGTTCTCTATTTCCAGGTGCAGGAGCATTGATGATAGCATCTACAATAAATTTCTTGGGCACAACTCCATTGTCAAACAAAGAGTGGCCTAACTAATCCACAAAATTGCGAAATAATTTGCATTTGAGGCTCTTGAGAATCAGACACTGTTTTTCCAGCCTTCTACATACTTCATTAAAATGTTCAAAATGTTCTTGTTCATCCTTTAAAAATATATACTTGGAAACACTTCAAAAAGTTGTCCATGTCATGAAAATATAGAACATAGCAGTTTGGAACACAGATGCCGCAGAATTTAATCCAAACTGCATCCTATTGAATTGATATAGTCCCTGCTGCATAAGGAATGCAGTTAAATGTTTTGAGTCCTCTGTGTAAGCAGATCTTAAATCTAATGTGGAAAATATGTTGGCACCTTCAAACATACAAACAAATTCATTGATATTAGGTAAGTGGTGGCAATCTACTACAATAGTAGCATTTAGTGTTTTCAATCCACACACAATCTTAGTTTGTGATCTGCCTTGCATGCCAAAACTATGGGAGACACTCTTTCAGATGACTCAGTCTCTTCAATTATGCCTTCATCCACCATTTCATTCAACATATTCTTGAGTTCTTGTCTTAAATTAATTGGTATCCCCCGCCTCTCTTTAGCTTTTGTTTAACAGGCGCCACACCCTTCTTGATTTTAATTCTATGAGAAAAGTCAATCAGCTTCTCTAGTGTCATTGAAGACTTTTGAAAATTTCTCAATTTTGTAAGATTCTTACATTCATAACAACTGACACTGGTTCTTTGCTAATGGGATTCAAAATGATTCCCAACTTTTATTGGTCCATCCACCCTAATACATTGACTTCTTTTTCATCTACATACAATTTTATGTCAGCACTTCTACCTTTAAATCCCATCTTGACCCATTCAAAACCAATGATATCAATAGAGGTACAATCAAAAGTTTCAGCACATATATCAGAACTTCATAGTTTCTTATGATCCAAAACATTTCCAAACTTCTCCATTAAGTAGTTCTATGTGATGATGGTCCAGGGTGAGCCAGAAACAGCCATGAGCTCCAATTCAATGCCCAAGATCACAACTTTACATTTCAGAGCTTTCCTGATTAGCAAACTCTCCTCACCAACACAGGAATCATTTACTGACAACAGAATACTGTAATTCTCTATTTTCTTCCCACATTCAGACTCACACTTGGAATCCTCTTTGCTAGTAATATATGAAACTTTCCCTCTTTGCAGCATAACATTTATTTTTACATCCTTACCCATACAGCCAAATTACCCACACGTCCACACTTTTTATACTCCTTGTCTATAGAAAAAATCCATGCAAACAAAGCAATGTGAATATTACTTCAGCATCTGTTACATACACCAGCCGTTTCAATTTTCTTCCCAGAGGTCCCATTATTACAGCAAGCACTGTTCATGCTACACACATCAGTTTTACTCACACTATACACTTCTTCAGGACTGTTGGCATTTACACTCATCATTTATTGAAGACATCCATTTTTCTGATTGCCCTAATGCCTTATCAGTGGCAATAGCATCCTGCAATTGGAGGTTACCCAAGACCCACCGCTTTTCCTATATTATTTTACTTTTTACATGTACAAATATTTGATCTCTAATCCTCTCATCCCTCATGGGACTAAAATTGCATGTCATAGAAAGCACCCTCAATGCAGTGAGAAACTCATCAAAAGACTCTCCTTCCATCTGTGCCTGGGTATAAAATTTAAATCTATTCAATGCAATACTCATAGTGGGTTTAACTCAATACTCCATTCTCAATAGTGCCTCCTCATAACCATCAATATCTCCTTGGCCTTCCAATGGTACAACTTGTGGTAAAGTTCTGAATACAACTTGACTCTCAGACTCTAAGCAGTGGAGCAAAATGCTTTTTCCTCTCTGCTCCCATTTCCCCATCAATTGCCATCATCTAAGTCACAAATCCTTCCTTTCACCTTGTCCATGGAATGGGAGGGTCTCCCTTATTCTGTACCAATTTCATAGGAGGCTCAAACTGCATGATGTTTATTTTACTCCCCAAATAAATAGAGGGAAAATACCTCCATAGTCCAAGCACACAGATAAATCTAAGTCAAAGGAAATGAGCTGGAACAGCAACAGCCCAACAACAAGTGTAAAATGATGTCCAATGACTTATTTCCCAGTACAGCCAATCCGTTTTTTTTTAAACGGAAGCAGGAAATATTGTCCAATGAACACGACGATAAAATCACTTTTGCAATAGAGTTGCAGTTAATTCCTCTGCCGTCCAACATCCGATAGAATTGGTCATACTTTTCACCAATCAGAGCGCATGATACACTTGAGCCAGTCCTCCTGTGCTCTTCAGCAATCAACTAATTTAAATGCAGATCAGCACGCTCCACACAGGACGTGGTATGCTGGAGCCGGTCCCTCCGTGCTAACGAGAGTGCTCCAGGTCACACGCTAAATGCTAAGAAAAACACTCCTCTGGCCAATTAAAACAGTGCGCTTGAGCCAGTAGCTTTACGCTTCTCAAGCGATCCCAAAACAGCCAGAAGTGGAAAAGAAAGTTAAGCCAGTCTCAAGAAGTAGCAGTTCCTTGACTGTTATCACCATTATCGCATTGAAAATATACACAGACAACCCATGGTCACACGTTGAAACCAAAGATGAGTCCATACATGGAGATAGTATCATCCCTGTGCCACTGTGATGACAGACACCTCTACAACTTGTCGCCGATTGTTGCAAAGCAACAATATCTAGGATAAAGATGACAGCTCTTTATTAGTGCAGCACAGCATCTGCTTTCAGCTAGGCAGTCAAAAGAGAAAATGTAAACATTCTACATTCTAATAGGGACCCATGGAGACTGTTCCTCAGTTAAACATAAACAATGCACAAACCACATAGCTAACTGAATGTAAACTCATTACAAAGCCATTTTTACTGAGCACTTGGAAACGTGTACTGATGCTAAAAATACCTGAACAGACTCAGAGAATATTAACACGCTGTACATAAAAACATGATCGGAAAAGTGCCCCATACAGATGGTGTGCAAGACAACAACTCTGTGAACCGAGTGGGGGAAGTTGCCATACACTATTCAGAATATCAAATTTGGAAGGTCACTTCAAAACCTACACAAATATATTGCAACAGCAAAACTCTGTATGGGCCAAAAAATAACGCGACAAAATAGAATGTCGTGGAGTAAAAAACATGAAAGACCAACAAAACTCCATAGACAAACTAGCACCAATAGAGAAATAAAAAATGGGCCTTTAATCCAAATGTAAAGCGATTGAGGGGCTAGATAAGATACTGCCCACTGCATGTCCAAAGAGAACTAGGGGAGCTTTCCAACATGATACTGCGGTCTGGGCACATCCAAGACGAGTTCCGAAAGACTCACTGCTGAGAAATCTAAAAATTGGAAAGCCTCTGTCAAATCATTTACAGGAAAACCGGTTTAAATAGTAACAACTGGAACATCTTCTACAGATTTATGAATCAAAGAATCATGAAGCAACATTTGACATAGAAGCCAACACTAATCTGCTGATCACATCCTTCCCTTCTAGACTCTGGTTAGCAAAGTTATAATGAAAAGAACATGGAGTGGGTTTGCTTTGTTATAGACTTCCACAAGACATATGATTCAATCTGGCACTAAGGACTGAGTTTAAAATTAGTGTCTGCTGGAACTGGTGAGGAGGAGCAAATACAGCCCTTTAGAATCTATCTATATCACTAAAATCCCTTGTAAGGTGAATATAAGCAATGACCAACTAGGACTCGGAAACAAAATTCCATATATATGTAAAATGACCTGTCCATCATAACTCTTAGTAAAGAAGAGCCCTACACACCTAATCCTACATGAAAAGGACTTCAAAATGTGGGATCTGGTGGAAATCCCAAAAGTGCCAAAATTATGGTCTTACAGAAAATAAATTCAAGGCTAAGAAATACCGGTTTCAGTTCCTTTTAAATGGCACAGTTGTGGCGCACACGAGAAGCTACAAGGGGAAACAACCTTTACAACGCAACTTTTACACCGCACTACCATTACAATGAAACTTTTACAACGCATGCGATGTTACAACGCATGCTTTTACAACGCAAGTCTTTACATCGACTTGCACTAGATGGCGTGCTAACATTAGAAATAGTGTTGTTTACTATCCAAACACCTTCCCTACTGCAACGTGGACTGGAGTTAGAATAGTAAATTACACATTTCTAATGTCAGCACGCCATCTAGTGTATGTCGATGTAAAGACTTGCGTTGTAAAAGCATGCGTTGTAACATCGCATGCGTTGTAAAACTTTCGTTGTAACAGCATGCGTTGTAAAAGCATGCGTTGTAACGTCATACATCCAGCTACAAGTAATAGGGATTCAGAATCGCAAATTCAGAAATGATGAACTGCCAATAAAACAGTTCTAGAAACGTCTGTTTATAGTATAATATGAAGAAACAACAGTATACTAAACGTTTACACTCTGTGGCATCATCTTTACACCCTTATTTTATGGGAGTGAAGTGTTGGGACTAACAAAAATGAGTGGATGGAGAATGGGACTAGTCTCCATGGGAACCTGACAGCCCCATTTCAAGTAACTAGTTATATGCCTGCACCAAATGCATGCAGGGCAAACTGAAGAATGTTGTTTTCCATAATATTCAGAACTCTTTTGTTTCTGGTCCCACATCTTAGACATGCCCTTAAGGACTCCACCATCAAATGCCAAAAGACCAAATATCCAGACCCTGCAAAGGATCACGGGACTCACGAGGGCAGCACCCATCAGAATCAGAACATTGGGAACCAGGGGCAGGAGGAGGGATTTCCCATTTACTTCATCAATGATAAAGAACATGCACTTTCCCTGGACCAAGGGACACACCTGGGACAGCACAAGCTTGAAATTTGAACAGAATGTGACAGCCAGGGCCTGCAGTGGGGGTGGGTGAGGTGCGCAGCAGGGGTGAATGTGTCATGAAGGAGTGAGTGAGGTCTGTAGCAAGGGTGAGTGTGACATAAATAGTGAGATGCACGGGGGGGAAAGGCTGACGTAAAATATCCCTGTCTCCCCCAAGTATCACTAGTTCTCCGATGCATTTATTTATTTATTCTGGTTTTTCCTGCTGATGAGGTGGGGATCTGCAGAGAGCATGGGGGTTGGTCTAGCAGGTTTGGTACTGAAGGATTGGGTGGGTGTTAAAACTGGGGTTGCTTGAGGTCCGGCCTAACATTTGCCCTCACACCATTGCTTGATAACTGCAGTGTGCCTAATCCCTTACCTCCTTGGTAGATCTCATATGATCCATAGCTGTATTTGGTCTCAAACCCTCCACCGTAGCATCCTAACAGTACATAGCTTCGACATCTCCCTTAATCTGGGCACTTTACATAAGGAAAGACCATGAGGGCCTGGTTCGGAAGGGTCTTGAGCCAGACTAAACCCCGCAGTCATGCTTTTCTCGCACATCCAGCATCCAGACTCTTATCAGCTAGAGACCTTTCACTGGTCCCGCACGCTGGTCATGCGCCGCACAATGGAGCAGTGAAAATGGAAAGGGTCACCAGATGCTTCAGGTTGAGGGGTTCAAGGCGGGAGTGTACTGAGGATGAAAGAAACAAATTAGATGAGCCGGTACACAAGACTCAGATCCTAGCTACCTGGGTTGAGGGACAAGAGTGCTGCTTGATGAAGATGAGGCAATTAGGCAGCTGCAACAGTCACGAGGTAGGAGAGGTTTAATCTAACCACAACTCCTGCCCAGATAGGGAGTGAGGATGGGCATAACATTTATATATCTGCACCGGCATCCAACAAGAAAGATTATATAATGCAAGTCATGCATCCAACACGGAGTAGGTACGCCAAATTCCCGGTAAAAGTGACGCTTGCAAAAGCACTCTCCTCCTGCCAACAAACAACCACTGAACTCAATACATTAACTCGCATCCTGTGAACCCATCCAACACAGCAGACCTATTTCTTATATTTGGGCATCAATAAGTTCATAACAGCAACACAATAATAATCAACACTCGCACCTGTCCATGCTTCCCGAAACTACACTTGGGAGTACAGAATTGAGTGGATGGAACCGGTACTTAGAAGTTGCTGCACAAATAACAGTGTGTCCCCTGGGATAACAGACAACATTCAACACCACACATTGCACAGAACACTATTCACACATACAACACACTTCAGATAGTCGATATAGTTGCTTGACAGTGAACTGACAAAGGTTATGACCATATTAATAAATAATCAAAAGCTCCAACAGAACACACACATACATACATCTAAAACAGCTTAGGGGCAGTGCATTGTCTGTCCTCAACGAGCCCCCACAAGCTCTCCACTTACCATAAATTAGGATTCTTCTCTATGACAACATATAACACCATAAAGCAACACCCATCGAACATGGCACAGCAACGCAGATTTGAAGGGAGCACATCCCCAACCTGCTACACACACCTCAAGCTGGGCGATGCTCTGATATATAACATTGTGGGCCTCATTACGATGTCGGGGGGGACACACCGTTGCGGAATCGGGACCGACCGACCTCCGGTTGGTGGTCTCGACCGCAGTATTAGTATCTGACCGCTCACGGGGCCTGCCACACAGTGCAGGGATTGGCGGGGGCACCTTACGTGCCCTTCAGGCCCCCAACCGGACACCACTGTTGCAAGGAGGCCCGGCTAGGGGCCCCCAAAGTTGCTCTCTGACAGGCTTTTCATGTCGAAAAACCAAACATGAAAAGCCTAAGGAAAACTGACATAGTAATCCCAACTGTGGAAACGCCGTTCTTACGGGATTACGTGCCGTTATGATCAGCCGATGGACTCCTTGTAATCTGGCGGTCAAAAGTGAAATTGATGATGTTGGTCGGAAAGCCTCTGACCCCAGGATGGAGGCTTTCTGACCGACATCAAAATGAAGGCCTATGTGTCACCAAATAGGTAAGGATCTGTAGCTACACACACCAAACAGTACAGCAATCAAATAAATATGGAATATGAACTGCACCCACACGACTGAGAATCCTGCTCAAAGCAAAAACAAAATCTGGTCTGTGACAGAACCTTCGACAAGGGAGTGGAGGCGGCCAGGCCTGAGTATGCTGCAAGGCCATACTAACGGCTATACAGCACCGTACAAATCTCTATTGACATAACTTAACAGAATATCTACTGCCAAAGGATGGCCATGGAAAAGCTGAGCCAAGGAGCTTTCTCTTACAAAGCAGAGATAAACAAAGACGTTCTGCTACCTTCTTGGGGGAAAATGAAATATCTAGGAAAGCTGAGGAAGAAAAACAGGGCATCATCTGTGTAGGTGATCTTCAAAAACAAATACAATGGGAGCTAAATGTCTCTATGCATCCGACCAAAATGATAACAAAATGTATAGTTGCATGTGCCCAAAGGATAGCAAAATGAATATGTGCATGTCACCAAAAGGATAGCAAAATATTTCTGAATGTGTGACAAAAAGGATAGCAAAATGTATTTATGTGTGTGACCTAAAGGATAGCAAAATATATCCATGAATGTGACCTAAAGGATGACAAAATGTATCTATGCATGTGACCTAAAGGACGGCAAAATGTATCCATATATGTAACCTAGAGGATAGCAAAATGACATGTGACCTAAGGGATGGCAACATGTATCCATATATGTGACCTAAGGGATGGCAAAATGTATCCATATATGTGAGCTAAGGGATGGCAAAATGAATCCATATATGTGACCTAAGGGATGGCAAAATGTATCCATATATGTGACCTAAGGGATGGCAAAATGAATCCATATATGTGACCTAAGGGATAGCAAAATGGCATGTGACCTAAGGGATGGCAAAATCTATCCATATATGTGACCTAAGGGATGGCAAAATGTATCCATATATGTGACCTAAGAGATGGCAAAATGACATGTGACCTAAGGGATGCCAAAATGTATCTATGCATGTGACCTAAGGGATGGCAAAATGTATCTATGCATGTGACAAAAGGGATGGCAAAATGTATCTATGCATGTGACCTAAAGGATGGCAATTGTATCTATGAGTGGGAAAAAAAGGATGGCAAAACGTATCTATGCATGTGGCCTAAAGGGTGGCAAAATGTATCTATACATGTGGCCTAAAGGGTGGCAAAATGTATCTATGCATGTGACTTAAAGGATAGCCTAGAGCCCGGACCCCCTAGGATGCTCCCAGCCTGCCCCAAAAAATCCCACAATCAACACTTCATAACATAAATGTGGGTACAAACGGCATTGTTTATTATAACACCATCACACATAACCATGACAAATTGAAATTACTTATTTACACATTGCACAAATTCATATACACACTTTTAATATTGGCAATCATAAACAATCAGCCGAACCGACTGACTTCCTTATCTATTAGACATTCTATCACTCCAGCACCAAGGGCCCTCCGGCTCGCATCCCCCAGCTGAGAACCACGCAAGGCGCAACCCACCTGCATTCTTGAGAGGTGAGCCCCAGCCCTCTGGTCCTTGTCCGCCATTTTAGGGTCCACCCCTCTACCACCAGGCTGACAAGGAGGCTCGTAGGGAATACCCAGGGGCCACTGCCCCAAGCCCTAGCTTGTGACCTGGCACCCTTGCCCCCCCAGCCGGTGTCCCCATTCGCTCTGCGGAGAGGTTACCGTCTCTCCACCTCAGTGCTGGCCTAGGGAGTATGTAGGAGGACTCATGTTAACCATGTGAGTCAATCTTCTGTGGTCTCTTTACCGCCACAAGGGTGACCAGGGCCCACAGGTCCTTTACCCTCCCCACCACAGAAAAAATTCTGCACAAATGACCAAATGGCGCTGATCCAAACATCAGTCCCAATGTCTGACAAATGTACTCCATCGTGGTGGAACATCTGGTCACCTCTGATCAGTCTGTGCGGTATGTGGCACAAGCGGCCCTGTCCAGTGCCCAGCTTTGCCAGCTCCCCATTGAGTCGCCTTACTGACACATTCAGTGCTCTTGATCTTACTCTTGCGCCCCATGTCCGCCGTGGAATCATGCATGACCAGTCGATCGGCGCCCGCGGGAAGGTCCGTCCCAACCATGCAAATTCTGTAAGCAATTCCTCTCTGACTGCTTGCCACACAAGGTCCATCATGTCATTGCCGCCCAAATGCAGGATAATAAAATCCGGGGACTGCTGTCCCTCATGTGCTCTTGTTTTATCCACTAGCCGCCGCAGTTGCCCGAGTCGCAGGCCCCCAATACCTCGCCAATGGAACGACATCTCCTTCAAACCCGCCGGTTTCGACACCCGCTGCTGCTGCAACCGGCCCGCGGCTCGCCATACGAAAGAGTGTCCCAACACCCATATCACTTTAGAGGGCATACTTTAGCAGGAAGAGAAAGGTCATTACAGTGGTCATGCCAGTGTATTCGTACATCATACTACAATAATTCCCACCGCTCATAGCGATTGAAACATGAGGACGACCACCGCCCCATCCCCTTCACTTCTTCCACTGATAAGCCCGCCCCCGCAGCTAGAGTCGCTGCCCCAATTCTGAATGAGTGGGATGAGTAACCAATGGGATTTAACCCCAAACTTGTCAGTGAACTCCTGAAAACTGCCCTGAATTTAGACAGGTATCCCTCATGTTCATGTATGAACAAGGCTTGCTCTCTCTCTAGTGGGCAGATCGCCAAGTGTGCTTCCATCCGGACTATCGGACATACCCTTGCTCCGTGTGCCGACTAAGCTGAATCGTGGTACCTTTTCCGAAAGGGTCAGTCTTAGATCTAAGCAATACCACCACCAGCCCTCCCTGAACCAACTTTGTGTCATGCCATTGCAAACCACCAGCATAATCTGTCTTGGAGGCCCCAACCAACTCGCCTAATCTAAAAGCCGCATAAAAGGCTAGAGTGAAAGCCGCCCCAAATAAGGTGCTCTCATAATCTGAGTAGCATACTGACTGCAAGGAGTCCAGATTCTCCCCCAGCGTGTGCAAGCCCAGAGGCCTTCTGCAATCCTTAACTCTCTCCAACCTGGCCCACCCTGTGAGCGCTTTTCTGACTCAGAATGCATTCCCTGGGTCCTGCGCTCCTGCCAATTTAGCAAAGAAGCCCACCGCTGCTAAGTGCGCCCTAGCATATGAAACCGGCCTGCCCAGCTCCCTTAAAGCCTGAAAGAAACCACATATGGCCTCAGATGAAAAGAGGCCCGCTACCCCTGAGCGCTGCACGTTAGCCTTAAAATGCTGCTGATAAGTCTTCCGGGGGCGCTCGCTCAACGAGGCGCCCACCAACCCCGCTAATGAGGGGCTCCAATCTTCCACAGTGATGTCGGGAACACTGTCATCTGGTCCTCTGCTTGTGGATGGTACCTCCGGAATCCTTGCAACTTGGAGCGAGACAAAGCATCAGCATCCTGATTTTCTACCCCTGGGATATGTGCTGCTCTGAACAGCAGACTCAGCTTCAAGCATTCCAATACTAAATGCTTCAACAGTCTCAGAGCATGCGTACAGGTAGCCCCTTGTCTGTTAATAGCTTCCACCACAGCCATGTTGTCTGCCCAAAAAACGACGGATTTATTCATAAAAAAAGTAGGCCCACACCGTAACTGCCACCACAATTGGGAATAATTCTAAGAAGGCAAGTTCCTGGTCAACCCGCTCTCGTGCCAAGCCGACGGACAATCTTCCCTGCACGAGCGTGGTCCCAACACTGCTCCAAAACCCATACTACCTGCTGAGTCAGTGAGTAAGCCCAAGGCCTCGCTGGTAACTGCAGGCGTTGGCCACACAACTTTACTGTTGAAATCCTTCAAGAAACTGCGCCACACTCTCATGTCCTCCCTCACCTCAGAACGCAGTCTTACATGATGGTGCTTCTGAGTCAACCCAACCATTACTCTAGCAATTGACCTCAAAAAGGGGCCGCCCATCGGAATGATCCGTAAGGCAAAGTTCAACTGGCCCATCAATACCTGGAGTTGGTGTAACGTCACTTTTGCTCCTGCCAATGCTGAATCTATCGCTTGAGAGAAGGGCTGCACTTTGTCCTCTGGTAACCTGCACTCTCCTACCACCGTGTCTATTTCAATCCCCAGGATAGACATTCATGTCGCGGGACCTACTGTTTTCCCAGGCGGCAATGGCACCCCAAATTCCTCAAACATGGGGACCAGTTCCTTCAAAGCCTGACCAAATGTCCCAGACGCAGACCGGCCCATGACCATGAAGTCATCCAAGTAATGCACAATGTCAGTGTGCCCTGTTCTGAAAGTAAACAGCCAATGGAGCATGGAGCTAAATGTCTCAAAATATTTACAAGACACCGCACATCCCATTGGCATACATTTGTCATAATAATACTGGTGATTCAGCTGGAAACCCAACAAGTGATAATCCTCAGGGTGTACAGGCATGAGCCGGAAGGCTGACTCAATGTCTGTTTGTGCCATGAAGGCATTGGGACCTAAGTCACGCAGCTTCTGCAATTCTGTGTCAAAGGAAGAATATGTCACCGAGCATAAGGATGGATCTATGTCATCATTTACTGACGCCCCCCTAGGGGCAGATAAGTTATGTATCATCCTGTACTGGCCTGGCTCCTTCTTAGGTACCACACCTACCTGTGAACAAACATAATCTGGCCAAGGGGGGGTAGCGAATGGGCCTGCTATCCACCCCAATGCGCTTTCTTTACAAACCTTTTGAGACATCACAGTGAAATGTGTGCGTGCAGACAATAGGTTATTGCAATGACCGACAGGTGCCACCCCCTGGGCGGGAATGCGAAAACCTGTAGATAACCCCTGGTACAGTATCTTGGCTGTATTCCTATTGGCGTACTGATTCAGTTAGAAAATCAGCTTCCCAATCTCAACTGCGGTGGGTAACCTATTGTGGGGTGCCTTGTGATCCCTACCTCTATCCTTTGATTTTTTAATGCACTTAAACTCGGAGTGGGATGGGTGACCACAGAATGCACAGGCATGCTTAAACTTACACGTCCCTGCCGGCCAAGTACATATTTTTCGATTGAATGCCCAGCAGGTCCCTCTTTTCTCGCCTGCCCCCCCTTGTGAAGTCCGAAAGGGCTGCTTCATTGGTGTTTTGTTGTTTACGCTCTCTGACCAAACAGTCACCTCTGCCTGATCCCAACCCATGTCTGGGTCCACTACCTTAGCCCATCTGAAATCCCTGTTGTAATCCAGCCATGCCATACCCCCGTACATCGTGTGTGCTTTTAGAATTTTGTTAGCATAGAATATCAATGGTATCGCCAGTTCAGGCTTTCTTTCCAACATTACTGTTGTCAATACATTAAAACCAAACAGCCATATTTTAATTGACTCCTCTGCCCTTGGATTCCTGTCTTCGAAAGAGCCCTCTTTCCCATCCTTTTCCTTAGATTCCACTTCCCTCCTTTTTGGTCTGATCAAGGAGAATATATCTATGAATTTTCCCTTCCAAATCTTCTTCCTAATGTCCAGAGGAACGTGCGAAGCCAATTTTCCTGGCTTGGACAACAGTGTATCCTGGCCCCCAATCGCGTTGACCCCGCTGATGGTACTCTTGCGTGTATTCTCAACCGCCTTACAAGTTGCGGTCACTGACGCAGCAGCAGATTGTGCGGGGGCCGCTTGACCAACCGCTGAAGAGGCTGTGCTCACGTCTTTGTCCTGCGCCCTCCCCAAGAGAGCTACTTGCATACTGATTTCATTAACAGTGCTCCTTAAGGCTGGTGGTGGTGCCCATGGTGCCACCGGTAACCCATTTCCCTGGCTCCTTGACGCAGGCACTGCCAATTGTGCTAGCAAGGTCTCTACTGAGGCTCATATGCTAGCCGTTGTCCCTTGCGTTACCCCTGCTGGCCCCTCAGAATTACCAGGAGCGGGGAGAGCTACCCCCCCTGATATGCTGCCCAGTGATGGCACTCCCTGTCTGAGCCCACCCTGGGGCACTGAGGCCAGCCCCTGTGCCCGGAGCTCGCTCCTTCTGAGTACTCTGCCCCGCCTCCTCAGTGCGAGGCCCAACCGTTGTCACTATGCCTGGGGGTTGGGGCGTGGGTGCTAATGCCTTCAATGCGCCCCGAATCTCTGCTAACACTGCCCCCCCATCATCTCGCTCTGCCCCATTGGGTACTGTCTGTGCTGGCGTGGGACGGGGTGCTTCATTTGGTGCCCCGCTAGGCGTCTCCTGAGCTGGGAGCTGCTCCTCAAGTTCTCCTTCCCCCTGTCTATCATTATGCCTTCTGGCCCCTCTCCCACCCTTACTTTTCTCCTTACTCGGGCGAATCCTGGGCCTCTTTTCTAGTGGGGGGAATCCTGCCCTGGGGGGGACATTGGTTCTACAGGGACGATCCTCCCCTTCCATGCCCTGATCCTGCTCTGTGACCTGCCCCACTGTCTCCTCATCGCTCCCCTCACCCTGACTTAACTTGGCCTGTACAAGTTTTAACAACTGGGACAGGTTGGGGTCACTGTCCTTCCTCTTTGGGTTACGCCCCTTGGCAGGCATTCTAAATTCCTACGCGTAGGCTCACCCACCTGCTTTACTGACGCTTTGCTGCCCTGAATGCCCCGCTTTCACGCTGTAAAATGGCCCCCTCACAGGTAATATGGTCCTAAATGTGGCCCCCCACACAAACAAGCTGATCTAGTAATTGTCTTTTGTGCACTTTCACTCGACGCCTATTCCCCGCGACTCTGCCCACTGTATTAATCAGGCTAGACACGCCATAGTATTTGGGGGCAAAGATAGATGTAAGCTCACTCGCTGGTGACACTCTGCCAGCTGTAGTATGCAGGCTGAGTTAACCAAAAACAAGGGAAACACCTAGGTTTGCACATGTAACCTTCCGGTTGAGAGTCCGATACCTTAACCACTAGGCCCCAGACTCCCACCATCTACACTATAAAATTCACCCCCGCAACTGAAAATTGGCCCCGCTGCTCCTGCCAGATACTCTGGGCCAAAGATGGAGGTGCCGACCGCCGCGCGCACAACCGGCAAAGCTTGCCAGCGATTGAAGACACAAGGCAGCCGCAGGGGTTGACGGAATGCAGAACTAACGCTCGGGGCAGCAGATATTATTATAACCCTGGGCGTAGTTCGCAAAGTAGCACTACGCAAAGCTACGCAAAGTGCACTTCGCACTACGCGAGCTACGCGTAGCACTTTGCGAACTGCGTAGTACCCTGTTCGCACTGTGCAAGATGCCGTTTTCAATGATTGCACAGTGCGGACAAGCATCCAGCACTGTGCAATTATTGAAAACGGCATCTTGCACAGTGCGAGCTGTAGTTTTCTGCCACTCGAGTAGATTTTTACTCGAGCGGCAGCTTTCTCAACGCGGACTGGTAGTTTCTCATCGCGAGCGGTCGCGAGCATACGCGACCACTCGCAATGAGAAACCTGACCTCCTCGCGTTGAGAATCTCGCCGGGATGTTTATTTTCCGCGCTCACGATCGGCAACTTGATGTTGCTGATCGCGAACAAGGAAAAAGTCTGACGGGATGTCATTTTGCTTGCTCGCGGTCGCCAACTTGATGTTGAGGACCTCGAGCAAGCAAAAAATTACCGCTGCACTACGCAACGCTACGCTACGCATGTTTGCACTGTGCTACGTGCAATTCGCGTAGTGCGAAGTAGCGCAAACTTTGCAAACTACGCGAGCGTAGCGTAGTGCTTTGCCCAGGCTTACATTATTACCAAGTCCCATTCAGTACTACCGCTCCCCCCGCGACTGCCCCATGCCCCCAACCCTCCGACACCTTACCTCCAGGTGCCGTGAGTACCCCCACCGAGACCGCCTGCTCCTCCTTTGCCGCACTGCGAACTCGACACTGCACTCCCGACTCCGGAACTCCTGCAATGACGATCACAGTCCACCGCCTGATGCGCGCCAGACCACACACATTGCGTCGCCTTCACCGCTCCTCCGAACCTGTAGAGGGAAACAAAGAAAGATTCCTGCCCGGAGAAGATTCTCACTGGTGACTGACTGGGGCTGGCGCGGGATAGAGAGAGAACGAAGTTTGGAGCCTTCCAGTATAAATAGGCTCCAACTCTTCCTCCCAGCGTCGGTCCCAGCCGGAACTATGTCACATGGTGACCCGGAAGCACTTCCCACTTGCCAGTCGCCAATAGGCCTACCCCGGCATGCAAGGTGGGTGTGGGCGGAATCCCAGGTGGCCGGGCTCTAATGGTGTGCTCTCTGATTTTCGTGCTTTCCAAATTGGATCTATGTATGTGACTTAAAGGATAGCAAAATGTATCTATGCATGTGACCCAACGGATGGCAAAATGTATCTATGCATGTGACTTAAAGGATTGCAAAATGTATCTATGCATGTGACAAAAAGGATGGCAAAATGTATCTACGCACGTGAATTAAATGATAGCAAAATGTATCTATGCATGTGAATTAAATGATAGCAAAATGTATCTATGCATGTGACCTAAAGGGTGGCAAAATGTATCCATGCATGTAACAAAACGGAGGGCAAAGTGTCTGTGTGCACTTTACCAATAGGGTAGCATGCTGTATTAATGCATTGTGATGATACGTCTATGCATCTCACTGAAATAGCAGCAACATGTATTTATGCATGTGAGCAAAAAGAACAAAATGTAACTGTGCATGTGACCAAAAGGAAAGCAACATGTATGTGTTTGTGCATAACAGTGTAGCAAAATGTATCTATAGATGTCACCAATAGGGCAGTGATATGTATCTAAGCATGTCACCACAAAGGCAGGATAATGTATTTCTGCCTGTACCTATGTACGTCACCAAAAACGGTGCAGGAGCCAAAACACCTTGGAATTAAAATATTCTGGAAATTGAAACGAGACGGTCAGGCTGCCTTTTTGGACGTGTTCCGTATAGTTTGGCAAGTCGTGCAAATACAGTTGATTTAGCCTATGCATGGAAGATTAACCAATGGTGACGAATTGTAAAGCTACAGGGGGCGTTACATCCAAACAGATGTAAAACACGCAAACTCAGGGGAAATCACGGAGCTATGAAATGACAGCAGTGTGTGCTACGAGGCAGAGCCAAACTTTACTTTAATGCCAGTGAGTTGTGCTGTTAGTTCTACAGTTATTGTGTTAAAAGTCTCTTTCTGAGATCTCCTCTTTCAACATCTCTGAGTCTCTGTCTTCCTCCCACTCTCTTTTCCTTCTTTCTCTCCCCTCTCACGGTCTCTTTTCCTCACTCCCCATTCCTCGCTCTCTTTGTCTTGTTCTTTTGCCTCCTGTCTCTTCCTCTATATCTCGGAATTCCTCTCTGCTATCTCTAGTTCTAACTCTTCCTTTTTCTCGCATCTTCTTACACTCCATGTCTACCCTCTCTCTTTTTCTCTCTCACGTTTTTCTATTGTACATCACTTCGTCCTGCTTCTTCTATCTTTCTCATTTACATCTTTCTGTTTGATTCCTCTGTCGCTGACATTTCCTTCATGCACTTTTCTCTCGTATCATAGTTTGGTTTTATTATTTTTAATTTTTTTCGTTTCCTCGATCCCTCTCACGCCCTCTGTTGTGTCTCTTCTCATCTTCTAGTTGTTTTTCTTTTTTCGATTGCCTGACTGTCCTATTTCTTCTTTCCTCTCTGCTCTTTAATGTTGCGTTGTCATCAATTTCTTTCTATTATACTTTAGATTCTTTTGTTTTATCTTTGTTCTTCATCAGCCCACTATGTTTTCAATGCTTCTTCTTTTTTACTATCTCACGTGCAATTCACATATTCTTTCTATTGCTTAAATTTCCTTATTTTTTTATTTCTCTCTCTTTTCCTTGTTTATGCTTATTTCCTGTCCCACATATTTCTCTTCTTGCTTTCCGTCATTTCCTATTCTCTTTTCTTGTAAACTTACTCTCTTACATTCTCTTTCACATGCTTGTTTTTTGTTGATATTTCCTTTCTTTCCTCCTTTCTTCTCTATGATAATTTATTTTCTTGTTGCTTCCTTATTTTATTTTTTCACATAAGTTTCTTTCTTTTTTCACATTTCTTTTCCTTCTTTGTTTTCCATGAGCATTACGGGGTGTGTTCTCTCTTTCTCTATATCTCTCTTCCCCTCTTTTCTTCCTACATTCCCCTCTCTCTCATTTCTTTCTCGATTTCCATTCTGTATCGAGTTTCCTTCTGTTTTCTTTCTTGTTCCTTCTATATTTCTAACATTCATTTGCTCCATTATTCAGTTTTTCTTTCCTTTTCATTTCATGCCACCTCCACAATTTTCTTTCGTTCCCGCTCAATTTAATTCTCCTTTTTGCTCTTCATTTATTTTCCTTTTTGTCCTAGGTTGTTTTCTTCTTCTTTCTTTACATTGTTTATTTCTCTTTCTTTCATTCGTTCTCTTCTCGTCTTCATATCGTTGTTATCATTCCTTTTCTCTCTCTTTCTTCCTCATGTTTCTTGTCATCCCTGCCCCCTTTTTTAGTTTCTCTATTTCGCCTCTCTCCCATACTTCCTGTATTCCTCGCGTTTCCTTCTCTCTTTCCACTCTGTCCCGGCTGGGCTCTCACAGCTGGCCTGCAGAGAGGAGAGCCAGGAAACTGGTGCGGAGATTTGCATGAAAGCTGATGGCCGCCCGGTGAGGTCACACATACCGGCCCTTTATTACTCTAAATTACTAACAGCCGCAGGAGAGTGGGGTACTGACGGACTGCTGAGGCCAATTGAAATAAGAAATCAAATCCACACACGGGACCTTAGCTGACAAGATCGTGAGTCAGCAAAAAACACTTGCAGACCAAGGCTCCCGGAATTCGGAAGAGTCTCCCAAACGAGTGGATGCCGGGTGAATACCATTAATTTACCAGGTGGTACTGCCCTATGCGTGACAGTTTCAGACTGTCCAGGCGTTTTCGTCACACAGCACGTTGTATTCTGGAGCATGTATTTTGGCTTTCAACATTCAGTGCTTTAAGAGGGCCGGGTCTTGCTGGTGCTCCGCACCGACAGTTCTAAAAATCAGGTGCCGAGACGGGTCCCTATCAGGCTCTCCATTTTTGCCCTCACCCTCAGGATGAAAAAACCTAAATTTTAACTCTACAGCAGTGCCACTCTTGACTGCCTTTGATGTAACTTCAAAGAGACTCGTTATAGTTCATTCACAGGCTCATCACTTCAGAACTGAGGCATTTTAAAATTCTATACTACAACTCCATAGTTGATGCGTATTCATGTTACGCAACTAACAACCATTGACAAAACCAATAGTCCTGGCTTGTTGTAAGTGTAATGCTACTTGTTGTATTATATATATCTAGATGCAATGACAGAAGTAACGAAATACCACAAAGCTAAGCATAGATTTTCAGCTTAGGTGCTTTTAAACCACACCTTAATTACATTGGCCACGCCCCTCTGAGAGACCCCTCAGTTTGTTTCATCCCACTTAAAGCCCTGTCAAGATTGTTAATCAAAAATCCCAAGATCCAATGGGCTGTTGGCTAAAAAAACAGGAATGCCATGGTTAGATGCGTAACATGGGTAGGAGTTTGTGAATTTGTGAAGCTGATTTTCTCGACTCCATGTAACTTTTTTCGTTGGAGTGAAGTGAAAAAAATGTTTGAATAGAATAGGAATGAAAATGGCCCCTGGCTGACCACAGGACAATGTTCTCTTTGCCGCTGAAGGCAAAAGAATGGAATGCTGCTACTCAGAAGTGCTGCACTGCTCACGCAGCTAGCGGGTAACAGGGCCGGACTGGGACAAAAAAAATGGACGCGGCACCAAAATAAAATTGTAGCCCATTAGTGAATTTGATAGGTAAAGATGTGTCCCATGTTTGCAAATTGGGACCGTTTTGGACTTGTAAAACACACAGGGGCATATTTATAATTGTTGCTGAGTCACACTTGAGACCTAAGGGGGCATAAGGGCAACACAACAACAAAGTCAGATTATCTAGCTACCAGCCACGCAAGGCCACCTTGCATGGTCCTGCGTGGCTTGCTAAATCTGGAGTTACGCATCGCAGCTCAAATCACTGAGTTACGTTACTCTGCCCCGGGGTGGGGGGGTGGTATTCCCACGCATCCACCCATTCATTTTGGCTCATTACCAGATTTACCATTACTGGTAGACCTGGAATCACGTCAAAATGCTATGCCTCCCAGGGGAAGGGTAATGAGGAGAAATATCTTTATTTCTCCTCGTATTTTCCTCTTTAAATGTGTGCAGCACACATAGAAACAGGAAAAGGCCTCCTCAGAGGATTGTTTTTGTGCACAAAGGTGTCCCTTCCTGCACAAAAATAATCCTGCTTACAATGAAGGTACCATTGCACCAGGTTGCAAGGGTCCCAGTGTTGACGCTAGGCAGCCAAGAGTGTACCAGCGCATGGAAAGGACAGGAAAGTGCAGTATGATGGTAAATATGGTGCATTCCTGCCCTTTTACGCAGCGCAGCAAGGTGGCTTGCTGCGTCGTCGCACTGTGTGAAAAATTCATAAACGTGCCCCACACTAAATAAGTGTTTCACGTTCTGATGGAAAACAGCATGGATTTGAGCTTACTATGAGCATTTTTTAGGGTTCACCTGGGACAGTTCATGTGAGACATATTGTAAACAGTGCAGGGCTTGCAGCCCACCAAATGCTTAGCATTCGTTGGCTACATTGACACTCTCATTTGATGCCTTCAATTTGGCCAGCTCATGCTGGCTTCACTTCCTCTTCCTTGGCTGGAGCATGGACCAAGTACTGAATGCTTCAGCTTGATTGCTGTCCTGCTGCTCGTGTTGTGATTTAGGCACTACTTTTATTCTTAATTCTTCCTTGTTCAACTTCTTACCATTAGTAGCTATGTTCCACTATGCTACACACTTCAGAGGAGCCCTTTTCGCCTTTAAAATGGATGTTTATTGTGACAACAGATGTTATCAGCTATTATTGTGACAAAAGATGGTATGTGCTTCCAAATGCACTTTTACTAAGACATGGGTGCAATTGCTTTCTTTATGTAATAGAATTTTTTGCAAAAATGCAATCTTTTTTTACTTTTTCACACCTGGGAAGATAAACTGATTTGCTCAGAATCACAGGGGTGAGTGCCAAAACCTGCAAAGCATTGGCAAAGCCGATAAGTCTCGCCTTCAAGACTATTGCCTCTGCAATTGCCTTTTGTTCATGCTGAACAGCATGAGTATTGCCGACTTTTGCAATGATTTGTAGCCATGCGGCATAGCAATGTGGCTGTTGTGCAGCACGGCTAAAAATAATAATAAAACAAAACTGTAATAAATCCAGTGCTAATGCACTTTTAAATAAAAATGAGCATTAACCCTGGCTGCATCATACTACTTTTAAATGTAGTTTTATCTACACTGCAAAGCATCGGGGCTGCTGTACAGCATGACTACAAAATATTTCCAAAACCAATTGCTCTCAAAGGTGAGACCTATTGGCTTTGCCAGTGTTTTTTTTCTTACAGTGAAGCTAACAGTAAAAACTGACCCAGAAGGCCATAAAACAGTTCCACAAGCAGACAACAAAACGGGCCACACATTGACCCAACAGACCATGCCATTGGGCATTGCCTGATTGACTTATAGGCCAGTCCGACCCTGCCCAGGTTGATGCCCCATGAGCTGCTCCAGTCCAAGGTTTTTCTTTGAATTTTGGTATTTGTAGTATTGGTGTATAATGGAATAAATGAGATTACACGCCCCAGAATTCAAAGAAAAAACTAGACTAGAGCATCTGGTCACACATGCACCTGGGAAAGGGCTGCATCCACTCCCATAAGCTGCCAGGTGGATGAAAGGCACATATGAAATATTTTGCACGTACTAATGTTCTAGCCAATAGCACAGAACAATTTTTGGCTTGCAGTGTTGCTTTTAATGCAAGTATGCACTGAAAGAATCAGCACAATGAGTGCTAGTGGATAAAAAGGAGTGGCAGCATTGGGCGAGCTACCGTGAAGGTATGTTCCTAACTGCGACACTAGCAATATGGAGCTCTCAAGCTTCTTAGGTGCATGCATGCATAGCCTATCCAGTCCATGGTTTGTGCTTTCCATTCTGAGAATTGTAGTTCTGATTAGTCCATTGTAAAATTAGGACTACGAGCCCCAGAATGCAAAGCAAAAATCTACACTGCACAAGTTACTAATGCATGTACCTGGGAAATTTGAGAGCTGAGTGCCATCAAATGTTGTCTCAGGAAGTCAGGCAAAGTTGTGAAACTTCTCTGACTTTGTTTGCAGGGAAGTTTACTGACTAAGCCTGTCTTTGCAGAAATTAAACATCGCCCACCCATAAGCACAGAGGTACGTATTAAACTCTTCAGAAGCATGAACCACTTAAAATAAGCATGAACAACAAATTAATTTCAGCTAATAACCCGAAAATGGCTTAAACCAATGAAAAACTCAGTAAAAAAGTAAACACTGAGAGCAACCACTAAACACCAGTTGGTTTTGTCAATGCTTGTTTCCTTTGTACGTTTTCTTCCCTCTAGGGTAGCAGCCTATGTGTATTACAGAGTGGAGACTGTTGCTGTGTAATTACTTAGAGCTAGGTCACAGTATCTGAATTTCCATACAAAGAGTGTTTTCTGTTTCGCTAATGACTTTGGCGACATTTGCCAAATCTGTACAAACCATTCCCAAAAAAGTTAATCCACCTCTTCTCTGTCAAGGAAAGTTTCACGCTGATCTGTCATGATCTGTCATGCGAGGACCAAGAAAAAGGGGAGTCCCCAAAAATGTTGACACCCCTTGCAAAAAGTTAGAACTTTACTCAAAAAGCATGCTTTATGTAATCTGATGTACATTCACTCAGTTGTTTAATAAAGATTGCTGTTTAAAGAGAGATTTGGATTGGGTATCAAGGAGTTAACGCACAGGAGAAGTTAGGTGTATCTGGATGGTTGATCTCGGAATACGGCAATATCGAAAAAATAAACAAATAGGGCATTCTCATTCGACAAGGGAGGAGTGTTTTCTTCCAGCGGCCATTTTGGTACCATAGTACTGGTGCCACAACCACGGTACCGCATAATCTCATTGACTGACCGTAACTTTGACCAAAAGGTTGAAGCCTACATTATAGGACTTAGGGACTCATCCCAGACTCCTCAAAAATTCTTTGAAAAAGCCCATAGCGGGGCAGAGTGGGCACTCCCTGCCCCTGGGCCCATGTGGAGGTCAAACGCAATAAATAAAAAAATAAAATTCAGGATGTTGGTACTGCAGTTCCAGCACCTGGTACTGTAGTGAGCAGCGTGGCAGTCCCTGTGGTACTACGGTACAGGTTTCATTAACGCAGTAACAAAAACAATTTTTTTTAAAAATGAAAGGGACCAAAAAACATTAACAAAATACAAAAGTCTGGTCATATACTAGACACTGTGGCCAATCGCATTGTTCAGACCAAAGACCGTGCATAGCAGAGATTTGGGCACCGATGGATGGATGGACGCAGTGCCTGGATGTAGGCCAGGCACTGGGGCCAACCCCCTTTGCTATTCACAGCCACAGGCAGTGAGCAGGAGGGTGTTGTAACCTCATGAGGGGTTTGGTTGTAGAGTTTGGCCATAATCCAGACCCTGAATCCAGCTCCCTGCAGCACACAGCTGATGGCGGAACGCCATGCACAATCGCAGTTTGGGCGTCTGTGGGAGGGATTTGGGTGTAAGGCCTTCACAGAGACCAGATGATGTGACCAACGACCCCGCTGTGCACAGCTGAAGCCCGTGTGCACCTGGGGGATGGCCTCTTGTGTGAGGGTTGGGGACAGGGTCAGCCATAGTCCAGGGCCTGGGGATTATCGTCTGCAGCACACAGCTAACGGCAGACGATCATGCACAGTGTTGCCCAGATTCTGGGCCTTTGGACCAACCCACCGCTGCTCACAGCTGTCGGCCATGTGCAACTGGTAGTTGACTGTCTGTGGGGAAAATTAGGTCCAAGGCCCAGCATAGGCCAAGCCCTGAAGCCACAGCTGTGAGCAATTGGGTGGCTCTGGGTGCAGGTGCCTGAAATGTTCGGGCATATTCCAAGTTTGAATATGACAAACTAACCCTGAAACTAACTGAAAAATACAAACGTTAAAGAGATGTTATATATAGCTGTGGTAAAAATATCTTCATTTACGTTAAAAAAAACAGAAGATCACTAAAAAAAAGATTCAAGTTACATTATAGTTAGGTCTTGGAATGAGATAAAAACTAACATTAAAAAAAATCTACTGAAATTCGCCAATTATAGTTTACTGAGCTAACTCAGTAAACTTTTGCAGCAATGATTGTAAGGTGAACCAAACACAAATCTCCTCAAGCTTAGCATGCTTCTATAGTCTAATAATGCAATTTAGAGTATTCAAAGATGTAATGTTTAAATCAGGCATTTTAAATATGTGTAATTACTGGATTGACTCAGTAGTTTGAGAAATGGATAGCAAAATATAATAAACATTGTAAATTAGATAATAATCTTTGTCAAGTACTGGGTGTGTGTAAATTTCTTCTGAAATTCATGAACATCTAACAATCGTAATGTCCAGAAATTATAATCATTCCCACATCACAGATGGTCAACTTGTTTCGGCCAACACAAACACATGACAGGTCAAAGGCCTTCTTCAGGACAGGGAACTTTGTCTCAAATAGATCATTAATACAAAATCATTCATTCAGAAAACATATTTTTCATTCAATTTTAATCCATAGCAGCATCTCTTCTCATTGGCAGCAACCCTAATCAATACTGTAATCTAGCCCCATAGGGGACTCAAAGGAGGCAGCCTCCTGTAGTCACCCATTCATCAAGGATCCCATGCCCGCATCTCACCAACTGGCCTGAAGTCTCTGAAGATTGCAGCACTGCTAAGTATTATAATTACATAAATGAAATATGTTGACCATCTATGAGGTGGAATCATTGTAATTCCTGGACATGGTGATTGGTTTTAAACCTATCTTCGGAACCCACAATAAAGACAATCTATCTAGGAATTCCAAGAGATAATTTTAAGTGTGTAGGGATTCTGTTCCAATCCTACAACAATCTTCTGAGCTCTCTGACAAGATCCAGGCCACCCTGACAACCGCAGGGTGTGGATGGATTACCAAATGTGGGTGAGGTTTCCTGCCCATAAGAGTGATGCATCTAGGTAGGTGGGAAGAAGACAATCATCTGTGCATTTAAACTCTTTGACACACCTCTTTGTGTTCAGTTACCTTGCCCTAATCAAAAAGATTTTCACCTACAGTAGTACGCTGGTGATACCGACCACTGGCCATTTTGGAAATACCCTTCACTTGAATAGAGTTACTCATCCTTTTATCCAGATCTTTGATAGCCTCTAGATCTATCGATGCAGCCATAGTGTCACTCTGAGACCTACCCCTCTTAATGTTACCCAGCCAGGTCATATCAAAAACTCCCCAGTTGCCCAGGTTATCAGGTCACAGGCACTATGATCTTTCCCTTCATGTTCCCATGTCAAATTCTTCATTTTCCCTGGGTCTTATGTTGCGGTCGGACTATCAGAGAGCCACACACGAGGTGCCATTTGCATGTATGTGTTTGGAAAAAAAATAGTCTAAAATAGAAAAGCAGAACAAAAGAGGGGCTTTGGAGGCTGCTCCAAATATTATATGGTTAAAAAAAAAAATAACTGCTATAAAATTTTCAATATAAATATATGTATATCAATTCAAAACAGAAAAAATAAAGTATTTGCAAAAGAAGCAAACTATGTAATCAATATTTAGAAACAAACAGAGTGAGGAAAAGTAAAATAGTGATCAAAAGGTAGAAACATTCAATGAGACAAAGATGAAACAACTATTAATTTACAATAATTGAGACTCCAATACAACCAAATAACTAGGGGTGGGCGGAATTTGCGAAAGTGACTTTCGCAAATTATCGCGAAAATATAAAAAATCTCCGCAAACACGCGGAAATATCGCGAAGATGCGGAAGTTTTTTTCCCGCCCGTTCGCGGTATTTTCTGCGTGGTCGCGGCTCGCCAACTTACCCATGTGGTTGCTCGCGGGCGCGGCCATCCTGTTTTCACTCTTCTCGCGGTGCATGATACAAATAACCCGATTGAAACATACATAAAACGATGATTGCATGCTTTGTTTAATTCAAAAAATCACTGTCAAATAAAATATTAATATATTTTCTCTAAGCAAATATTAGTAAACATAATTAGTGGTAAAGATAAAGAATGTGATAGGTTTAAGTTCATCTGCCAAAATACTTTTTAAAAAATGTAAACAATTATTATAACAAATGCTTTGAATTAGGGTTAGTATACAGGAAATTAAAATAATCAGTAAGTAAAATATAAGATTGCTATTAGAACAAGTGTAAGAGAAAATAATTCATAAAGTTAGAAAATTTAAAAATAAGAGACAAAAAATGAAAAAACTAACACTAACAAAGTTATGTACACACTAATGAAAGAGAATAAGCTCCTTCATTGGCTGGAGGCTTTTCTATGCGACGTAGTAGTATTTAGTTTGCATCACAAACTCAGAGACAAGTCGCAAAATGTTAGTGAAGAATTTGTGCCCACTTTTTGTGACGGATTTTAAGTAAATCTGGCCTTATGGTCCATACAATAAAAAACATATAGCCAATGATCAAAGGAGTAGGGGAAAAGAATATAAATACCAGAAGAAGTGCATACGTGTAATTTTAAAGCTGGGAAGAGGAGAAAGGCATCAGGTGGAGATTATGGAAATATGTGAATTTATTGCACAAATTCATCTGTAATGTGATGAGAATTAAAATTATTGGCAGAGTGTATCTCATCAGGTAAATGACAAAAGTAAAAATGGAAAGTGATAGCCATAAGTACATTTATGGGAATCAAACATAAGACAGTATCTAGCAAAATTTTATTTGGGTAAGGCAATATGTTCACATAGGATTCATCTTAGGATACTGATGGAGTTTGGAAAAATGTTGACACCAACACAGTTAGACATTCTAACAAATAACAATGAATGGCTATACTGAGGATGTCAGTTAGACATCTCAATTGTGCATACATTAATTTTGTCATACTAAACATCAACTTAGGTGTTGAGTATTAAGGGATTTTCAGCCCCAAAAATCCAATTATAGAAGAGAAAAATGTCCCAAACGTATATTTCCAGAAGATCAGCACACCATCACACATTATCCCAAAAAATCAAAAATGTGTTGGCTAATCAGAGGCTTAATCCAACTAGTACTAGCAATAGTCCCTGTGTGTCTTCACCATATGACTTACAAAGGGTTGTTCATCTCCTGGTAGAATCACAACCATTGTCTGATAAAACGAGAAATCCTCCTACCAACACTTGTTTCGTTCCTGAAGACGTGTAGTCAATAGGAACTTCATCAGGACTCATTCAAAGTCAATACAGGGTCATCAATGAACTGTTAATGTGGTGCGTCACTTTCAATGCATATTATTCCAAATAGGTTCTGCTCTTGTATCTCAAGCTTCATTTCTTAAAGGGGAGCTGAAACTTCGTACCACATTCTATCCGTGTAGTCAGAGTAATGCTGGAGTGTTGATCTTGTCGAGAATTAAGGCATCTTAACAATTTGCAGGATACAGTAGTGGCACAGGTGAACTGCAGAAGAATAGATTTAGAAATAATTCTCAAACCATGAAAGGTGGAAGAAGGTTGGAAAGAGGGGTGCAAAATGTGTGTAATAATGTGCTTCCGTATAAGTAAGCGAAATTACACGTAATTACATGAAATTCAAATCTGTCATTTAGTGCTATATTTTAGCACTATATTTTAGCGCAAAATGCGTCCTTGTGTCACTTTTGAAACAAGTGTACATTTTGCTTTAAAAAAATAGCACAAAAAAAGCAAATTGCATGAGCAACAGTACAGTACTTCAGATACTATTGCCCTACTATTACTCCTTTGTTTTGTCTTTCCAGATCAATCCAATGGATTTCTTTGAAAAGGGGACTTGGGACTTAGATGAGTGAAGGCCCATCGGTGTGATGCACAAGGATTTCAGAAAGTTTCTTACATTGTTTGAAACAATCATCCTAAAAGCAATCTAAGTTACCTTTGGGTCGGTCCTCTTGTGGAGAACCAGATGAAGAACGGTCAAAGTTTCAAAGAGGTGGTGGCGAATGGATTTCACTTCGGAGAGAGGAGTAACACAAAGTTCAGTACTAGCTATACGCAATTGACTGTCCCTCTCATCTATAGAATGACCAACTAGACAAAACTTTAATAAAAGTGCTATATATTTGGCATGCCATTGTAGAGTGTTCCAAGGCCCGAAGAAGGGAGTCTCTTCAAAGAAAAATGTTTGCTAAAAAATAACAAAACTTCATCGGAGTGACATTGAAAAAAGGTTTGAAAGAAAGTGATGCTGTTTGGAAAGGAAATAAAGACTTCCAACAGAGTTTATATTCAATAAGAAATGTAAATAACTTTGGCCCAAATTAACTTAAAGAGCACTCAGATTCCAATAGCACCCTAGGACCATTCCAGGGGTGGGAATGTATTGTACAAATAAATATAACATAAAAAAGTGTAGTGTATATCAAACTATAACTTAGCATCACATTTGCGATCATGATTAGAGGCATTTTCAAAACACAAAGTGCAAATGCAATAGTGTAAAATCCATTAGTGTGGTGGACTGTCCAACAAATTAAGTGGGCTAGTCTTGCGAAATTCTGATTTGCTAAAAGTGATTACGGCCACTGCAGGTGCATCTCTGAATGAACTGCAATAGAACTACATCTACACAGTCAGCAGTTTACTGTTGGCCAAGGGCTGAATGTTATCGGAGCTGCCGCTCAGGTCGGTGGCAGATGAATTGTCCTACATATCCACTGCGGAGGGTATGTAGTCTGTTCTGGGGTCCATCAAGGATAACTGGTTCTTTTGCTCACCACGTCACCCCAGTTTACACTCAGCCATATGCAAATCAGTCTTGACCATGTTCCTCATGGAAACAGTCCAGCCTGAACTGCCAAGCCGGGTCCTCCCTGGGTTGGAAACATGCATCGTAGGACAGGTCTCTGGGTATTGACTCTCATCAGCCAGTCTAGCTTGAATCCAGCGGCACCAAACTGGGGTGGCATAGTAGGATGCTTGTTTCCGGTCCAGGGAGGACCAGGCATGGCAGTTTGGGCTGGACTGTTACCATGAGGCGCAGGGTCAAGACTAGTTTGCATATGGCTGGGTCCATACTGGGGTGGCGTAGTGAGCAAAAGAACAATGGATTAAACCCAGATCTAAGAGTGGGGGGGTGAGTGGTTGAAAAGTTTAAGTTCTCCGTCCATCATCTCCTTGTGTTTGCTTTGTTTGCCCTAAGTTGGCAGGGTATGCCCAGATGTGGGTCCCTTGCTCGCTAAGCCACTGGATTCAAGCTAGCTTGGCTGATGAGGGGTGAAACCCTGAAACCTGTCCCAGGATGCTTGTTTCCATTCCAGGGAGGACCTGGCCTGGCTCGGGCAGGACTGTTCCCATGAGGAACAGGGTCAAGACTGATTTGCATATGGATGGATCTAAACTGGGGTGGAATAGTGAGCAAAAGAATGGTGGATTAAATCCAGATCTGTGGCTTGGGTTGAGTGGTTGAAAAGTTTCAACACTCCGTCCATCATCTTGTTGTGTTTGCTTTGTTTAACTAAGAAGCGCTATGTCTATTGTATGAACCACCTTTGACTTTGACTTGTAGGGCAAAAAAGGCCTTCTCTGTTGACTTGTCCACAGGAAAAGGCCTTTATTGCCCTATTCGGCAAATTGACCTTTCAAGCCACTACTTAACTCCAGAGGAGTCAACCCAGGGTTCATATTGCTTATTTTTTCACATTTAGACTAAAGCTGGCAAACTTCACCAGAAAAGTTGGGCAAAGTAAGCAAACGTTGCACCATGTCCAGTTTGTGAATATTGCCAAGTTTCACTATCTCACTTGTGTGAGACGATTGTCTTCTAAAAAAAAGTATTTTTCCAATAAAATTCCCTCATTGCGAGTATTTTTGTTAAGGTTTTCTCTTTTTTTAAACAAAACTTGTTATGGGGTTTTGAAATTGAATACAACAAGGTCAAAAACAACACAGAAACAAGGCTGCACACTCATCAAACTCCACCTCTTCCAGGAGCAGCTGGTGCCCAGGGTCATCCATCAAGAAGAAGGTAGCCTGTGAAAGTATCCCTGCACCCCAGACCCTCGAAGGCCGCCTGTGTAAGCATCCATGCACCCCAGACCCTCGAAGGCCGCCTGTGGAAGCATCCATGCACCCCAGACCCTCGAAGGCCGCCTGTGGAAGCATCCATGCACCCCAGAACGTTGAAGGCCGCCAGTGGAAGCATCTATGCATCCCAGACCCTCGAAGGCTGCCCGTGGAAGCATCCATGCACCCCAGACCCTCGAAGGCTGCCTGTGGAAGCATCCATGCACCCCAGACCCACAAAGGCCGCCCGTGGAAGCATCCATGCACCCCAGACCCTCAAAGGCCGCCCGGGGAAATATCAATGCACCCCAGACCCTCGAAGGCCACCCATGGAAGCATCCATGCACCCCAGACCCTCAAAGGCTGCCCGTGGAAGCATCCATGCACCCCAGACCCTCGAAGGCCGCCCGTGGAAACATCCATGCACCCCAGACCCTCGAAGGCGGCCCGTTGAAGCATCCATGCACCCCAGACCCTCGAAGGCCGCCCGTGGAAGCATCCATGCACCCCAGACCTTCGAAGGCTGCCTGTGGAAGCATCCATGCACCCCAGACCCTCAAAGGCCGCCCGTGAAAGCATCCATGCACCCCAGACCCTCGAAGGCTGCCTGTGGAAGCATCCATGCACCCCAGACCCTCGAAGGCTGCCCGGGGAAGCATCCATGCACCCCAGATCCTTGAAGGCCGCCCGTGGAAGCATCCATGCACCCCAGACCCTCAAAGGCTGCCCTTGGAAGCATCCATGCACCCCAGACCCTCGAAGGCCGCCCGTGGAAGCATCCATGCACCCCAGACCCTCGAAGGCTGCCTGTGGAAGCATCCATGCACCCCAGACCCTCAAAGGCCGCCCGGGGAAATATCCATGCACCCCAGACCCTCAAAGGCCGCCCGGGGAAATATCCATGCACCCCAGACCCTCGAAGGCTGCCCGGGGAAGCATCCATGCACCCCAGACCCTCGAAGGCCGCCCGGGGAAATATCCATGCACCCCAGACCCTCGAAGGCCGCCCGTGGAAGCATCCATGCACCCCAGACCTTCTGGTGTTTCTCTGAGCAGCCACGGGGTTGGGTTTTTCTCTTGGAGGCGAACCTTTATAATAAGTTTGCTACCTCGTTTTGTTTGTTTGCAAATCTATAAAAAAAGTATTAAATGTATTAAGACTGAAAAGTCTAAAAAAATCGAGAAGTAAGAAAGAAAACATCTCAAAACGTCTTGCACCTTTAATTAGACGCATTGCCACAAATGCTTCATTCAAACTTGCTTCATTACTTCTCGATAATTCAGGAATGTGATGCGACATACCTAGACGTTATATTAAATTCGGTTATGTCATATTAAATATTGCCTGTAAAACGCATTGACAGCATACTATTGATAAAGTAATAATTGTAATAAGTGCCGGTCGCCATACATGAATGCCGGCGGACCCGACCTGGAACTGCCAGTGCAAACTGAGCGCTGCAGGTCCCACCTAGCTTTGTGTGTCTTTTTTTTTGTTACTTAAACACCCCCCCATTCTGCAGTTGGATAATTGTTCCCCACCCCTACACCCCCACCACACCCGCTCCAGGTAGTTGTCATCAAGTTTGAGCAGCTGTGTGTGTAGCAGAAGCATGATGACACGTGTGTGCATGCGGCACCACGCTTACGCGTATGTACATCCTTGCCTTTTTTTTGCCGGTGCTGTTTAACATCGGCAATAACTGGTTTCTTTTATTTTTGCCGATGCTGAACAGCATCGCGAAGAAGCATTTGGCAAAGCAAATAGTTCTGAATTTGCACAGCCGAAAGGCGAAACTAATGTGGTTGAAATTCTGTTTATCGATCTGGTCACTTTGGGCCTAATGTGGCGCAGCACAGACCACAAACAGCTTGTTAAGTGTGAAAAAGGCCGCTTTATTGAAGACAGGTGCACCTTACAACAAATATCCTTGGCCTGTGCCGTACAAAACTAAACCTCACTAAATAATTTCTTCCTGCCTTACCCCCCACCCCCACCCCTAAAGTTTCCCCATTTGCAACCATTTATAAACCCCCAACTCTGTCTTCCCTGCCGACTCATTAAACGTGTAACGTCTTATCATTTCCTAAAATAACTATCTCCTTCCTGAGTTACTTCCCCTTCCTGCGTGTACCCGTAGTGATATTTTCCAACCAATCAACTTAAACTGTGAACCGATCTACCAACTATTACTAGGGAGAACGCCCCCTCATAAACCATAAACCTGGTACAAAAACCCCGCACCTGCTTCAAGCGACAACCAAACAGTACATGTTTCCTGACCCGGTGCACCTGTTCCCAACAAAACCCTGAACCAAAAAGAAAAACCCCAATACTCCCAGAAAAAACCAGTGAAATGTGTCTCCTCCCCCCTTCCCTTTAACAACGGGGAGGGAGGGCGGGAAAAATGTCCTCACCCTGCCAAAACCCCCGGCCGGCTGCCGTGACACCCCACTGGAATAGTGGCTGGAGACCTAAAATGGCCGCATACCTATCCCCCCAGCCCAAATGTAGCCCAACAAGCCCAATTAGGCTCTGGGCTGCACCACCGGAACCATAATTCCCCGGGGGTGGCAGGCCTCCCGTTGGTCGGCCGCCTCCCCCAAAGCCCTATTGGGCCTAATGTGGCGCAGCACAGACCACAAACAGCTTGTTAAGTGTGAAAAAGGCCGCTTTATTGAAGACAGGTGCACCTTACAACAAATATCCTTGGCCTGTGCCGTACAAAACTAAACCTCACTAAATAATTTCTTCCTGCCTTACCCCCCACCCCCACCCCTAAAGTTTCCCCATTTGCAACCATTTATAAACCCCCAACTCTGTCTTCCCTGCCGACTCATTAAACGTGTAACGTCTTATCATTTCCTAAAATAACTATCTCCTTCCTGCGTTACTTCCCCTTCCTGCGTGTACCCGTAGTGACATTTTCCAACCAATCAACTTAAACTGTGAACCGATCTACCAACTATTACTAGGGAGAACGCCACTCAGAAAATTCTGGCCCCCAGACTTTTCTGACCCCCCCCACTAGGGACACCTTCATTTATTCATTTATTTATTTATTTATTTATTTATTTATTTATTTATTTTTTATTTTTTTTTATACGCCCCCTCCAACCTCCTGGATTTGTTTGCGGACTAACTCCAGTCCAGAAGCGTGACCAGTGTTCCCCCCATCTTCCCGATGAATTGAACCGCAGCCTACTTAAGCCCTGCCAATTCTGCTCTCCCTGTGCCCCTCGCCACCACGGCTCGTTGCACCCCCCCCTCCCCCTCCCTGGCCTTATCTAGCGCTGCTGGCTGCTCTACCCTCCTCTGGTGCCTTTGTGAAGTGAATGCGGTCCATATTCTGCACTATCTGACCCCTGCTGCCTGACCCCCCAGCAGGTCCGTCTACCTGCCGTTCACCGTGCTACGCCTTACACTGACCCAGGTCATGTCCCCCCCCAGCTGAATAAGCAACCTCGGGACGAATATCACCCTGAATCCTTCTGCGTACGTATGACACAATTCGTGCCACCGCCATACCCCCGTACCCTGCCAATGAACAATGACCCACCATGAGACGAAAACCCCCATCCAAACCTTCCCTTTGAAATTCATAACGCTCTGCCCATGTGACGAAGGACTGTCCCACGATCCATCTGGAAGAGGCCACCCCAGCAGGCCCTGCTACCGCACCTGAAAAGACACATATATGAGCCCCAGAAATGAGCGCTATGTTACCCCTTCCCCGGAGCCCCGCAGCTGAACTGTATGTTATAACGCAGCCCGACGTCCCAGGCACTGCCGCATAAGGTCAACCCACCAAACATACCAGGCATGAGGCCCAACCTGGCGAAGAGACTGTTACTGCTTGTGCGCGCTGCGCTCCCACCCCCGCCCCTCAGGGCCCCGAAACCGGAACTGCCCCCCAAATGCATCCCAGACCGCCACGTGACCGGCGACCCCCTTCCTCTGCCACCCGGCAGAATCTGCCGCAGGACCCACTACAGCCGGCCAGCAGCCCGATATACACAAGCCTGGGGCCCGCCTCCCCTTTCACGTGCCCAACCATCGTTACGCAACTGCCCCATTGTCCCGTCGAAGTCCCTCAACTCCCACATAATTTGCCCATGCAGGTTATGCCCGACAGCCTACCCGCCATAGATACCGTAGGCCAACCGTCGCCCCTCATGGACAACCTAAGCTAACCCACCTGCTCCTCCCTTTCCCCTGCCCTGCTCGTCACCTTGGGCCCCCCTCATGAAGTCCCCGCCAACCTGCTCTGATGGCCTCTGTGTGGCCGCGGCCATTGACCCCAACCCCAACCGCGTAACCCTTTGCCTCCGAGGTATCACATCCCCGCAGGGACTGGCACCCTGCCCTTTTCCACTCCCGTGACTAGCATATGCAACCTTCACCACCTAGAGAAAGACCAAGCGTCCACTGTGCACGAGCTCACTCCCGGCCCATGCCTGGCCCGGAACCGGATACCATGGTCCACCCTCGCCGCACAACCTCCCGCGGCCTCCGCGCCCGGGCCTCCCAAGTTGATGGTCTGTGTGCCCCCAGTATTACTGCCATGGTGTCCATCACTGGCCACCCTACAGCTAAAATCGTGGCGCCCAACCGAAACCGTACTACCCTACACCACCCCCACTGACACCTCCAGCGTGGCCCGCAACCCATCGAGTCCCCTCAGCATGTGCAGTTGCTTGTCTCTCCGCAAGCGGGCTTGTATCGCCCCCACAACCAAATCCCTACCAGTAAAGTGGCAGAACTGCACTAGAACCTTGTGTCAATTCTGCTGCCAAGTGCGCCCCAGGTGACCCGTGGGCTCTAAAAACTTGCCAGTTGCTACCGACAGTCCGCAGAACCGGGCTGGCCCCCGCTGTGATGTAGTCTCTGAAGACGGAACCACCCCCTGAATGCCCTCCTTGCCCGGGGAAGAGTGGGCCCACCCTGTAATGCCCGCGACGGCCTGTGGTGCCCCCTCTAGTGTATATATGAGCAGTTAACCAAAGGGCACCCCCAAAACGGGTCCCCCATGCACCCTTCCCGGTGTTCCTGGTTCCCCGCTGCTCGCCCCACATCCCCACCGAAACGCACCTTACCAAAGCCCACCGGGGCCCCTCCCCTTCCTGTGGCGTGCCATCGCCCCTCGTGTACCCCGGTGCCTTACCTGGCGCCAAGGTCGGCGTCCTGCTGAAGCGCGCCGCCTAACCAGTAGTGAAAGCGGGGGAGGCCGGCATTCCATCCGCCACTGAACGCCATCTGGCCTGCCTTCTGCAAAATTAGACATCACATTAGTGACCCCCCCCCTTTTCTGCACCACAGCAATGGGCCGTCCTCCGTGGACTCCAGCCCGTGACCCCAGCGCAATGGGCCGTCCCCCGTGGACTCCAGCCCATGCTCCCAGCGCAATGGGCCGTCCACCGTGGACTCCAGCACATGATCCTACAGCAATGGGCCACCCTTCGTGGGTTCCAGCCCGTGATCCCCCCCGCCATGGGCCGTCCTCCGCGGACTCCAGCCCGGGATCCCCTAGTTTACCATAACATATTCTGGCTCAGGGAAGGGCATTGCCATCAGTTTTGGTACTATGTGCAGCCATACAAAGCGGATCAATCCCCCTACTACTCCACACTCCTGCAGCAGTACCGCAAGCCCCTCCGTTGTATCCTGCTGTTGTTCTGGACCCCCCGTGTCCCCAGAGGCCGCAGCGACCCACCAGGCCATAGTCCGTCCAGAAGGTCCCTCGCTGGGGCAGGCCGCCCGCACGAGGCAGAGCCTGCCCATCCGCTCGGTGGGTGGAGCCGCATGTAACTCACCCGAGTGCTGCGCCTGCTGCCACTGCAAAGGAAACGAGGAGTCCGACATGCCGGGGTTATTTTCCCTGCCTGTCCCTGTCCCCCTTGGGTACCCCCACCAGGGCCCTGTGAATACATTTATACGAGTAACCCCTTTACAAGTGTCAACCAACTTTTGCGAAACCAAACGATGGGTGTGGGCTTCGGGAAAACTACTTGTGCCTATACGCATGCCACACTTACCCAGCCACACACCCCGAAAAAACTGTGCCAACTGTCCCCCACCGAGGGAGATGTATGCCTCGTGCCACAGCGCAGTCTCAATATCTTCCTGAATATTCAAAAATGTGAGGGCTATCAGCCGCGTCCCACCTACTTAGGGGCTCGTTCACACGAGTGCCAGCCGTGGACAGACTGCCCGTGCCCACGTCCCTGTCACCCTGGGAGGAAAAACGGCACCCTCCTGCTAGCCCCCGCTGCCCCGCTCTGCCTGCCAACCCCCCGCGGCATCCAGAGAACAGTCCGGAGACCCCACTCCACCGTCGGCCCTGCACACATCGCCTCCCTACTCGATGCGTCAGCCTAGTGCCCCGACCCACGAGCGACCGCGGCCTCCCCCAGCAAAGCCACGCATTGTGCAGCTAAGCGGCTGCTGCCAACAATTTCTTCCCTGTACAACAAGATGGAGTCCCGTGAAATACAGCTAATGTAGAGTTTGTAAAGGGGCTTGGCACGCTTCCCGAAGTTTGTCAATTCCTCAGGCTAGTCCGCTTAAAATTGCCAGCAAGCCACCTCGGTTCAACATCAAAGGGGCAACACAACCCCATCCTGCCATGGCGCGCGGCAGGCCGGCAACGCCCACGCCATTGTGGTCCCCGAGCACAGCAACACAACTAGGCTCACGGGTGGCTGGCCAAAAGGCGAATGGCAAACCGACACCCAGGAAATGCCTGCCAATTACCACAAACTCAGGCAACTCAAAATGGCGGATTTGCTCAGGACAACAGCACACACAGGAAAACCTGGCTAGGAAGAGCCGCCGATACCAGGCGACCACCAGCGAAGGGCCCCGCCACCACGACAGCGTGGAAGGGACAAACAGGTCCCTCAAAAGAACAACCCAGCGCCGCCCAACAAGAAAACTCCTCCCATCTCCAACATAAACGAGATTCCTGAAATGGCAACCCCAACGCAGAGCGCCAAACCGCGGGGGCGCCAAAGGGACGGCCCACGAGAAGATTCACACACCTCCGACCACGCAAAACGCCGCGCGACAGAAGGGCGCCAGTGCTCCCCAAACCACCCGCCCCACGGTGAAGGCGAGGCCAGGCAAAAATTGTCTGAAGGTGAGCCTCCTCAAGGGCACAACGTGGAACCCGTGGGGATACACCGTTCACGCCAGGGCCGCCGTCACTGCGCGAAATTCATGCAGTGACATCTCCCAACAATATCTCAGTTGCTGCCACGGGCGGAGCCCCAAACATCCCAAATCGCGAACAACGACGCCCAGCCGCGGAACCCCGAACCCCCTCCCCCCCAATCCCCCCGCAACTCCCTCGCGAGCTCTAAGTCCAACGCCACCAGGTGCGCCCCACAACACACGCCATGAAGTTGCCAAGTCGCCGACACCACACCACACTCCGCACTCCCAGCACCCGCCCAAAACCAACAAAACCAAACCTTGCGCAAAATCCGACCAACCAAAATGTAGCTCATACCCAGAAGGCGACCACCCCAAAGCTCGAACCAACCACCTCTAAAACCGCGGCAGGACGTCCGCAATCTGGCACCCAGAAGCCACCGCAGACATAAGAACAAATTTCCGAAATGTTTCCACAAAACCGGTCCAAAATGTAAAAAATGTCCTCACCCTGCCAAAACCCCCGGCCGGCTGCCGTGACACCCCACTGGAATAGTGGCTGGAGACCTAAAATGGCCGCATACCTATCCCCCCAGCCCAAATGTAGCCTAACCAGCCCAAATGTAGCCCAACAAGCCCAATTAGGCTCTGGGCTGCACCACCGGCCCAAAATTCCCCGGGGGTGGCAGGCCTCCCGTTGGTCGGCCGCCTCCCCCAAAGCCCTATTGACATGGGCGTTCATTAGGGGTTGCCAGGGACAGATTTGCACCACCTGGCTTCCCCTTTGGTACCCTTTTGGCAGAGGTCGTAAAGGGGTGCAAGAACAGAAAGTAAACAGAGGTTTAAACATCATGTTTGCTTCCTGTGATATCCACTATATTCCCTTCCATTTCAACCAGTTCCTCAGCAACACAGAGTAGGCTGATGGGGGGCTATGAGTGGGGTAAGATGTCAACCCTGTAATGTCACGGTCAAAAGGTGTATGATGTCACTTTCTCCCTCCACGGCATTTTGGTGAATGAAGCCCATACATTCTGATTCGGGAGACCAGGAACTCGACGCTCTGAGGTGTCGCTATACATGACGTCATGTCAATCGGATTCGCAACCTCTCTCCCCTCACCCAACCCTCCCTCCCCCCTCTGTCCTCTCTCCCTCACTCAACCACAGCAAAAGGCGCCATCTATGGGAAGAATTTTTGAATGTTGACCAATGCTTGTTAGATGTTCCCAGCTGCCCCTCGAACCATGAGTGATTTTCTGCATGCTGATCGAGATGTGCACAGTTCTCCCCACTGTACACAACCTTTGACCCGTGGAAACAACGACAGGGAAGAGTCGTGTTTGGAGATGGGACGGCAACAGTAGCTTACAAATAAGTTAACCGCATGGTGGACGAATTTTCGGGGTGGGGGCCCCGCACCCCCAGCATAGCAGCCGTGGGAGCCAAGCCACACAAGAAGGAGCACAGAGAGACAAATATTTGTATGTAGACTTCACAGGCCAACGACAAGGCATGCCCCCCCCCCCCCCTGTCCGCGTGCTCACTATTCAAGGCACATTCCTCGTGCGCCCTCCTTTCAAAGGGGTGGTTTCGGGACCCTCCTACGGCCATTCCGGAGCTTTGTGTCGGGTCTGGGGCCACATTGTCCCCCGAGACCCGAGGTCACCCCGGAGGGAAACCATTAGCTAAGGGCACAGACACTGCTTTAAGGAGACCTGGGAGCAGGCCAGTGAACGTCCAGGTGATAAACAAAAAAGCAGTTAGCTCTCTCTGGACCCTGCATGCTTTTCAGGCGGCCTGTGCCAAGGGGGGCTCCATTCTAGAGCTGCTTAGGGTCGGAATCAGAAAGATTTGAAACTAGTTGGGGAGACCCCCTTGGTCAGGGAGACTTAAACTGGCCACCCAAGGCAGGAGCTCAGTTCTGTCGTGTTATGTGTATTTGCAAAGCGCACTAACACCCGCGAGGGTATCTTGGCGCTGAGCAGGTGTGTGTGCCGAGCCCTGCCTAGTGTAGGTCTATTAATTAAAAATATAATCAAAAGAAAAGAGAGAGGGGGACTAGGAGCAAATAAACTTCCACTACCCGCGCTCCGCAATTAGAATCAAGTCAAATGGGGGTAACTGCTCCTAAAGGAAAAAGTCGAGAGGCACTAGACAGGACGTCAAGGGCAATCACCAGGACTGTCTCTTGTTGCCCTCACAGACCTCTAGGGATGTCATGCTTCATCATTGGGTGGGTGCTCCTCGCCGGGCCGGAGCTGCAACGTCCTACGGTTGCCCAGAAGGGTCACTTTATAGGAGTTCTTTTATTTTTTACTGCCGTCTGATGAGTGTGAGTGTCTTCAAGTGGGGGTGACTGTGATATGTGAGACGGAGTGAATTAAAACTGACTAAGGGATGTCCAATGAACCTTTAATATACAGACTCCCCTGCCAGATTAAAAACCAGAATAGGTTTATGCCACTTAGAGGAGTGGAGAAGTGTGGTTCAATGGTTAGAGCGGCAGACCCTGATGCAGAGGTCTAGCCTGGGACCAGGGTTCAGTTCCCCGCCTCGGCGGGTCTTGGGCTCAAAGATTCCACGGACCTGATAATTCTCGCCTCGGTGCCTATTCCAATCATGGAGTCCCACTCTGCAACTCTGGGCAATAGCTTGCTTAATCTCCACAACGGCCCCCACAACGCTAAGGATGCCTGGCCTCCACCTTGGGGGTGCCCAGGAGTGGACTCCTCACAGGGAAAGCCAGGATGGGTTCCACTGTGGTATTCGTACAAGTGCCTTGAGACCCTTGCGGGTGAGTAGTGCGCTATACAAGTATCAATTTACAATTTATTTTTTATTTTTTATGATGTGCCCAAGTAGCCTGAGTAAGTGAGGTCAAATGAATTAAGTGAAAAGCCAGGTCTTGTGGAATTCATGAAGAGAAGAGGTGGCTCTGGTGTGGCATGTGAAGCCGTTCCCGCTGCCAACTTACAAAATAACTTCACAATGGGAGGAGGGGGTGGGGCCTTGGAGGGGGCGGGGCCTTGGAGGGGGCGGGGCTTGGTGCAAACAGCTAAGAGGCACTCTGCCCCTCACCAAGCCCCCACCCCTCACAAAAATATCCCACAAAAAAAAAAGGTCATCGAGGCTGTCACCGGTGTCCTGTGGTGTTTTCACACCTCTTAATGGTCATCGGCTGCCTTACTGCCTCCGAAAACCAGCTGGGAGTTCACTGTTTCCAGCTGTCTTCAGCTGGTTTTCCCTGCCACTGTGTGATTTCAGCTCCTCACTGTGTGACCGTGTGATGGGAGCTGAAATCGTGTGAAACTCAGTGGCACCATGTGAATTGGCATGCCTGGGTGCAGTGTGAGAGAACACCCATCCTCCAGATCTGGTTCTGTGTATGCGTGGGTTGCATGCAAGTAGGAGACATGTAGAGTGGAAGCGTCTGGGTTGTTGGTGGAAGGAAATGAGATTGTTCAGGTAGGAGGGGCCTAATTTGTGTAGTGCCTTGAATGTGTGTGAGGAGTATGAAATGAGTGCGTTTTTGTAACAGGAGCCTGTGGAGCGCCCTGACGTGTGTGGTGATGTGGGTGAGTCTGGCTGCTGAGCTCTGGGTGGTTTGCAATCTTCTAATGAGTTGCTTGGTGATCCCGGTTTAGAGAGTGTCCCATATTTTAACTTGCTGGTGACTAGGGTATGAGTGACAATTTTCCTAGTGTTGCTTGGGAGCCATTAGAAGATCTTCCTCGCCATCTTCAGGTTGTGGAAGAAGGATGCAGTGACAGGGTTGAGCTGTGCCATCATGTTCAGTTTGCTTGTCGATGATTATTCAGAGGTTTCTGGCGTGGGTGCTGGCTGTGGGTCCGAGGTCAGCCGGCCACCAGTTGGCGTCCCATGGTGAGGTGTTCTTGGAGAAAGATCACTTCTTCTGTCTTGTCGGACTTGAGCTTAACGCAGCTGGCTTTCATCTAGTTAACAACTTTGGTCATGCACGTGATGAACTTGTTTCTTGTGTTGGGGGTCTTGTCCAGGAAGGAGAATATGAGTTGTGTGTCATTGGCATAGGAGGGGATGTTGATCTTGTGTACGTGGATGACGTTGGCCAGAAGGATCATGTATGCATTGAAGAGGATGTGGCTGGGTGATGAACCTTGAGGCATTCTGCAGTTCAGTTTGCGGGTTTCCGAGGAGCAAGGTACCAGGCTAACAGCTTGTATTCTATCAGTAAAGAAAGAGCGGATCCAGCGGAGAGTGGGTCCTTGGATGCCAATCTCACACAGGCACCTGATGAGGATGGAGTGTGAGACTGTCAAATACAGCAAAAAGGTCCAGGAGAATGAGGACTGATGTGCCTGCTCTGTCAACGATCATGCAGATGTCATCTATGGCGGCAGTGACTGCTGTTTCTCTATTGTCGTTGGGCCTAAATCCGGACTGTGTGGTGTCGAGGAGCTTGTAGTTAAAGACGTGTACCCCTGCTCTCAGTGCCCAACTGCACTGTGGTCTGGATCCCTAATGCTGGTTATTTGTCATAAGTAAACACAGATCATGCTTGTGTGCCATGACGCAGGCATGTCTCATTGACTGCGGTCTTGTTGAACCAGGAGGGGTGCCCAAAGCGCTACTCTCATAGAGGTGGAAGGCTACTGTCTTCACCGAGAGTTAAGCAGCGGGAGCTCAGTGGTGGTATCATACCGTGTAGTGACTAGTAGTAGCGAACAGGTCCTTTTTATCCTGTGTCACTGGAGTGAGGGCTACAGGCTCACTCATCTTTTTAAGAGTTTGGCTGATGTGTGCTTAACTCACCCGTGGCCTACATCAGGTGGATGTGGAATGCTGTGCAGGAGTAGGGACTCTGCACTGGATGTATGTGGGCCTGGGAAGGATACAGTACAGAGACAGAGCAGTACTGCGCAGTTATGTGTGGTTATTACATGTACTGAGTGTATGTATGCATGTGGGGAATACATTACATGAGAGGTGTAGTGCTGTGCAGTGAGTTCACAATAGAAGCATATGGGGCTGTATGTGTGTTTGCATGAAGTACAATACATGAAGAGTGACATGATATGCAGTGCAAACATGGTGAGTGTGTGTGCTGAACGGTGCATGTTTGCAAAAAGCTCACCCTGGTAGTACCTGGTACAGTATAAAAAAGATTCAGTGCAGAATAGTGCATGCAGACTGAATGTGTGTGCTGAATGCATGTATGCTTGTAATGATACAATGCATGGGGTAAAAGTGCTGGACAATAAGTGTGCTGTGAATGTACAATGAGTAAGCATGTCCGCAATGGTACATTACATGGAGGATCCTGGGTTTCATTTTTCAAAGCCCAGACCTGCCTGGTGAAGACGTGAGGAGGAGAGGAATTCTCTCCCCTCCCCTCCCCCGAGAGACTTGTGTGTTGCTGCGTTCCTGTAAGCTGGATGGGACACACACTGGAGAAAGGAGAAAGAGACTCCCTTTACACTTCAAAAAGCTGCTCTCTGATTCCCTGATAGATCACAAGGAAGGGGCCAGGCCACACCTCAGGAAATGAGGTAGGGATAATAAGGGAATCATAAAGAGTGGGGGAGGGAGCCGGGGATTTACCTTTTAATGCACATATTACTGCCACGGACATTCAGGGGTGAACTCTGGTCACTCCCATGAACTGTGGGGTGGGTCTATCAAGTTCAGAGTATTTCCTGCTGTGACAGACAGTCTTTCAAGAGGGAAGAAGAAAAGGAAATGTGTACATTTCAGAAGAAGCAGAACCCCAACATAAAACTTAAAAGACTCAGACCCTAAATCAAATTTGGTGTCTGGAAAGGGATTATAAGAAGGGGAGGTTGAGACCACAAAATGTGTCATCTGCCAAGCAGCCAGATGGGCTGCGTGAGGAGGGGAAGCTCTGCAAGACATCTGCTTGTGACAAGGGCTGAGGGAAAAGACCTGCTGGTCTCCAAGCTGGATGAGGGGACATCACTCAAGGAAACCAAGATCACCTGCCCTGGAGCACCAGCGCCTGCCTGCTTGTCAATGCCAGTGGCCCTGTGAAGGAGAGGCAAGTGCTGGACGGAGCGAGATCCAGTTGAGTGCCCTACCGAGAGGACTACCTAAGAGAAGTGTGAGGGAATGGCTGTGCACTGTACCCTGTGCAACCCCTGTATGCCAGGAGAGGGCCGCCGTGACCTGAGCCATGTTGAGAGCGCCATGCGAAAAGTGTAAGACCCACACCACCTCATTGCAGTGACCCTGACTACCAGAAGGGGCTTCCGGTACCAACACTGCCACATGTTCAGGTAATAATAATAATAATAATAATAATAAGAAGAAAATAATAATTTTATTAAGCGCACAGCTACCCCCAACAGGGTGTCCCGGCGCTGGAGCAGACAAAGAGCAGAGCAAGTGAGCAGCAAGGCTAATCGAATCGGCTAAATAGCCAAGTTTTAAGAGACTTACAGAACTCCAGATCTGACTGAATCAGGTGTAGCTCAAAAGGTAAATTATTCCAACATTGAGTGGCACCCACCTCAAAGGATTTGCCTCCCATTCTGGATTTTAAGAACCGAGGGGTGACAAGAAGATGTTTATTATTAGATCGAAGGAGTCTGGCTTGATGGTAGGGGTGGAGTCTCCTCCTTAAATAAAGTGTCCCTTTACCTTTACTTGCCGAAATGCTAAGGTCAAAGCCTTAAATTCTATTCGCTTAGCAATGGGCAGCCAGTGGATTTGTCTTAAATAGGGAGAAATATGGTGACGAAGCGGGACCCCGTAGATTTGGCGTGCCGCAGCATTTTGTACAGTCTGGAGTCTGCGAAGCAAGCTAAGTGAAAGACCCAGATATTACCATTAGCATAATCCAGATGGGAGGTTATCAGCGCATGGACCACAGTTTTACGGGTTGCATTGGGCAGATAATTAATGAATTTTCTAATGATTTTGATTTTACCGAAACAAGCGGCCGAAACCGTTTGGACCTGTGTAGACAGGGACAAATGTTTGTTCCATCTAACGCCTTCATTCTTGATCGAGTCCTTAGGTAGGGGTGCAGAACCTAATTCATTAGGCCACCACAGATTCGAGGAGAGGGGAGAAGGTTGATTAAAAAATAAGATCTCAGTCTTGTCCGCGTTGAGTTTTAAAAAGTTAAGGTCCATCCAGGCCGCTGTATTCTTAAGGCACTCTTTTAGCGGCTCAAAAGTGGAGGTGGATACATCCCAAAAGGTGAACAGTAACTGGGTATCATCCGCATAAGATATAATTTTGATCCCAGTTTTAGAGATCAGTTCTGCCAGAGGGGTCAAGTAAACATTAAAAAGGAGCAGGCTCAGAGCAGAGCCCTGATGCACACCCCACTTAAGCGGTTTGATAGGGGAGATGAAAGGATGGGTCCGCACCTGTTGATTGCGGTCAGATAAAAAACTCAGAACTGTTCCCTGGATGCCAATATCCCTAAGTCGATACAAGAGGATAGAGTAGGAGACAGTGTCAAATGCCGCAGATAAATCTAGCAGCACCAGCACCGCCTTAGAGCCTCCATCGACCGCCCAGCGTATGGCATCAGCCATTTCAATCAATGCTGATTCCATGCTATAGCCAGGATGAAAGCCAGTTTGAGAGTCATGAAGAAGATCATTGGTCTCAATAAAGCCGGCCAATTGCTGATACACTAGTTTTTCTAAGACCTTTGCGGGGCAGGTAACAGCGAAATAGGTCTATAGTTGCTGGTAATTTCAGGATCCGCATTCACTTTTTTTAAGATGGGCAAGAGAAAGGCGTGTTTCCAAACTGCAGGGTAGATACCCTGTCTAAGTGAAGAGTTCCAAATGGAGTTCAAATGGGGGTTGAGGAGTTCTGCAGGGGCGCTATATTGTTTGGCTGGCCAAGGATCACTTGGGGAGCCTGATTTGCACTTCTGCAGCTCAATGAGAGAGACTTCAGCAGATACATCAACAAATTCTGAGAACACAATACTGAGGATCAGCTCCGGATGATCAACCATAGGGGTCTGGGATATCTCCTGTGGCTCGGGAAAGGAGGCATAAATCAGCGCGATGTTTTCCTCAAAGAACTCAGAAAGTTTATTGCATAGCTTCTGTGATGGGGATGAGTATGTGTAAGCGCTAAACGATCAGTAAATGATTTTACAATTAAAAAAATTTCTCTAGAGGAGTTTTTAGCACTAATAATTCGGTTGGCAAGAAAGTCTCTTTTGATTCCAATGAGAAGTTTGCGGTATTCTTTGAGCGCCGCATGATAGTCTGCCTTACTAACCGCAGAGTAAGTAAGTCTCCAGCTACGCTCTAGTTTTTTGCATTCTGATTTCTTTGATCTGAGCTCCTCCGAATACCAAGGAGCAGAGGGGAGAGATCTGTGTGACTTTATTGCTTTCAAAGGGGCAAGAGAGTCAAGCGCATCAACAACCCACTTATTCAGGTTTAAGATGCTGTCCTCGAGATCACTGGATAGAGTGGGCTTGGAGTCCATTAGGTGTTGAGTTAGGTGCTCCGGAGTGACTCTCCTCCAATTCCTACTATACTCTTTAGGAATAGAGGTGACTCTACCAGTGCTAGTCATCTGAAGTAGAAAAGGGATCAGAAAATGATCTGACCATGCTACTGACAGCGGAGAGTGAACAGTAATTTCAGGTAAATTGGTACAAATCAAGTCCAGTATAGGGCCTGCCTTGTGGGTTGGATGGGATACCTGTTGTATAAGATTGCAACCAGCTAATGTGGAGATAAAATTGGAGCTATGAGGGCAGAGGAGATCATCCACATGCAGATTCAAATCCCCTAGCATAATAAAATTGGAATATCGTATACGAGCCTGTGAGATATAATCAGCCAGGGTGGGGATTTGATTAAGGCTAGAGTTAGGAGGTCTATAGTTCAGCATACCAGAGCAGGAGGAGGACGCCGAGAATCTGATGCAAAAAGATAGACGCTCGATGGGGTCTAACTGATCAAGGATAGAGGCTGCTAACTCCCATTTCGTTTTGTAAATGATAGCTACTCCACCACCCCGTTTCCCATTTTGCCTGTTAGCACAGACTATGCCGTAATTTTCAGGAATAGCTAAAGTCAGATCGGGATTGGTGTCATCCCGCAGCCACGTCTCCGTCAGAAATAAAATGTCCCAGTTATTGTCTTCGATGGACTGAAAGATATCCAGCGCATGCTTGGTCATGGATCTACAGTTTATCAGCCTGGCTTTTAATTTCACTATAGCGGGAGCTAAAGAGGAATTGGGAAAACTGGTAGGGTTGATAGCACTTAAAGAGAACCCACAACACAAGCATAAATATTCCTCCTTAGGATCCCGGAGTGTCAGGATAATTACCTGGATTGTGGCTGTGACTGGTGGGTCAAGTGCGCACACCAAGACCTGTACCTGACTGATTCTCCCGAGGACTGTGAAGGACACCACCGTAGACGTTGCACCTTCGCTTGGCTCCAGGAGGGTGCTGGAGGATAGAATTCTCCCTTCAATGTCCCCCATGACGGAAAGAGTGACTTACCTCATCTTCGCTGAGCGTGTGCACCTCTGCCAGCGCTGCTCGAGGTCGAGGACCTGCACTTCCTGGTGCTGCTGCATGTTCCGTGAGCAGCCCGACTTCGGGTAACAGGATCATGACTAGTGAACCTAGAACTGGGCCAGTGGGGCCCTGGTGGACTAGCTGATGATGGAGCTGCTGCACCATAGATACTTTTGACTAATCCCTAAAAAGTCAAAGGGAGCTATTGAGTACAACCTTTTAACAAGCTTTCCTTGGAAGTGGCAGTGAATGGAGAATAACTCTGACCACATTAAAAGGAAATGAGTGGCACAAGGATTTACCTGACAACTACTAGAGCCCCAACCTCAAGGGAATTGTGTTGTCTTTCAGGAATGTTGTTATTCCTTTGAATATGCAGAGTTAGAAATAAAAGACTCCTTTTTCTTATAAAATTAAGTATTTAACTGGACATTGATCTATTGTTAGTACTGTGTGCACTTTGAGTTTTGAGTCACTCACCTGTATTTACACTTTGCCTCCCCGAGGCGCCCTTTGACTGCTCATTCCACAGCAATCACTGAGATTCAAGTGCAGAAGGGACACTTTACACAGTTGCTCAGGATCCATAGTAGGTCCGGCCCCAGGACATCAGAAGTAGAAAGCCTCAACCACCATGGTTGGACCCAGTACCCCTGTGGCCCTCTAAAAGTAGTTCCACAGTTATTTTCTCAAAGGCCTTTGCTGGGCCTGGTGGGACTAAGATGGGTCTGTAGTTGGAAATCTTGGCTAGGTTGGCAGCCGGATTCTTGAACAGGGGCATTATGGTGGCATGTTTCCGGGTGTCCAGGAATGAGTCGATGGAGGCATTGAGGATGGGTGTTAGTGCTTGGATGATCGGTAGGAGTCATTTGGTGAAGACATACTGGGGGCAAGGGTCAGATGGGCCCATAAGTGGATGGTCTTCACGGTAGCAGCGATTTTTACGGTGGTTAAGGGAGGGCCACAAGGTCAGGGCATGTTCATTGCCCGTGATGGGAAGTCGAGTTGTGACATGATGGGTTCGGGTTGACGGTCAAAGTTGCTGCATAAGGATTAAGGAGCTGATTTTGCTACAGAAGAAGTCTGAGACTTTGTTGAAAAGGTCTTGTGCAGGGGGCAGCAGGAGGTGTAGTGTAATCTTTGATGATGGAAAAGATTTCCTTGCTGCTATTGGTGCCAGCATCAATGCGATCTGCAAGAGCTGTGCGGTTGGCATTCCATATCTGCTCATGGCAGCATATCAGGGTTGATTTGAAGACGTCTTTATCTGTTGGGTCTTGACTTGTTCTCGATTTGTGCTTCAGTTGTTTGCAGTGATGTTTCACCAGCCTGAGTTCCTCTGTGTACCAGCTGACCTGTGGTCAGGCTCTTGTCATCGGGTTGTGCTTGAGGGGAGCCAGGGTGTTGGTGCATGCTGTGATCCAGTTATTGAGGTTCCTAATTACTTTGCTTGGGCCACTGCACTGATAGAGTGGAATCCCACTCCTCTTTTGTAATGCTTTCCAGTTGTGGCAGGCGATTTTGGTGGAGGAAGGCTGTAGTGGTGTGTGATGGGTATGCTGAAACTGATTAGTGCCTGGTCTTCCGAGGTCATATTTGCTGGCTTGTTGACTGTGATGTTGTTGATTGAGCAGAAAATTGGGTCCAATAGATGTCTGGCGTTGAAGTGGATTCAGTAGCATGCTGGGTGAGGTCAAGGTTTCTAAGGTTTGCTTGAAGGACCACAGAGTTTTGAACACCATAGTGACTTCAATACTGTGAGCAGAAGCACCCTGCCTGGGCAGGCTACCCATGTTCCCAGAGGTCTAAAGCTCTGATACTATCCAGGCAGAAGCGTCCTATACATAGTACTCTGGAGCACGCACAGAACCATAGGCAGGAGCACCTTATTCATAGTACTTTTAAATGTGTACAGAACCCGAGGCAGGAGCGCTTTACCCATAGTGCTTTGAAGCACTGATAGATACTACCGTAGGCAGAATGGACCTATCCATAGGTCTCTGAAGCTCTGATAGAACCGTAGGCAGCAACACACTGCCCACGGTGCTCTGAAGCTAGAACACTGCTATAAACAAGAATGTCCTGTGCATAATCATCTGAAGCTCTGATGCTACCCCAGGCAGCAGTGCCCATTCCATAGTGATCTGAAGCTCTGATACTATGCATACTAGCTATGTTACCTATAGTGATCTAAAGCTCTGATTCTGCCCAAGCAGGAGAGGCCTGGCCATAGTGATCTGAATCTCATACACAATGTTAGACAGGGAAACACTGTCCATAGTGATCAGAAGCTTTCGTAAAAACCTAAGCAGGAAACAACACCATGTTCATGGTGATCTGACACTATGCTAGATAGGGACACACTAACCATAGTGATCTGAAGCTCTGATACCACCCCAGAATTGAACGCCCCTTGCTCTTAAGTTATGATAGAAACCTAGGCAGGAGCACAATATCCATAGTGATCTGAAGCTAGAACACTGCACTAGACAGGAACGTCCTTCCCATAGTGATCTGAATCTAGAATACTGCCTTAGACAAGAATGATCTGCCCATAGTGATATGAAGCTCTAATACTATCTTTGGCAGGAGTGTCCAGTCCTTAGCAATCCAACACCTTAATAATGTCCTAGGTCAGAACGTCCAGTCCATAGTGATCGGAAGCTTTGATACTAAGGTGGACTGGGACACACTATCCATAGTGATCTGAAGTGATCAGTAACACCTTGTCCATAGCGATCTGCAGCCATAATACTATGGTAGGAAGAAATACCCTATCCTTCCAGTCCACCAGATAGTGTAATTTACCCCTAATGCGTTTTGAATCAAGGATTGCTTTTACTTCAAACTCTGGTGTGCCATCCACCTCAATAGCGGGAGGGGGTCCACTGATTCGGGTATGAGCATGAAAAGGTTTTACTAATGAAACATGGAACATTGGATGAAAATTATACTTGAGTGGGAGTGTCAAACGTACACAAACTGGATTGATTACTTTTTCAATAACAAAAGGTCCTATGAACCGTGGACAAAATTTTTTACAGCCTTTTAGACGTAAATTCTTGGTTGTTAACCAAACTTTATCCCCCACTACATATGAAGGTGGGATGGTTCGGTGTTTATCAGTACTTTGTTTTTGAGCTTCCTTCGCTTGTGCTAAATGGTATAGTGCCTGTTGTTGAACAGAAACCATATTCTTTAAATACTCATCTACAGTTGGATTTGTTACTGGAGTATTCTCGTGTTTAATGGTCGCTTTAGGATGGAATCCGTAAGTGCAAAAAAAAGGAGACATGCCAATAGAAGAATGATCCATGTTATTATATACGAATTCCATAGCCCATAAAATATCTGACCATTCACTTTCACAGGTGGCTAGCATACAACGTAAATACTGTTCAATAGTATGGTTTGTTCTTTCAGTTAAGCCATCAGTCTGTGGATGGTAACTGGATGAGGTGCGCACTTCCATGTTTAATGCTTTCCCTAAATGTTGCCAAAAATGGGAAATAAACTGGGCGCCCCTATCAGAAAGCACTACAGAAGGAATTCCATGTAATCTAATTATTTCCTTTATAAAGAGCTGAGCCATTTCAAAAGCAGTTGGTAAATTCCGTAGAGGAATGAAATGAGCTGTTCGAGTGAAATGGTCAATAACAGTCATAATAGTAGTAAACCCAGATTTTGTACATGGTAATTCCACAATAAAGTCTAGAGATACTGTGTGCCATGCTTGTGGAGGTAATGGTAAGGGTTGTAACAACCCACTGGGGGCATGATGCATGGGCTTGTTTTGAATGCAAGTTACACAGGTTTCCACATACTGTTGGATATTATTAAACATGGAAGGCCACCAAAAATGTCTCTTAATCAAATGATACATTTTAGTCACGCCTGGGTGAGCAGCCAAAAGCGTATCATGATGGACTTGCATGATTCGGTTTTGTAACTGGGATGTTGGTACAAAGATTTGGTCATTAATATACAGGTAATTATGTCTCCTTTGCAATAAAGGATATTCTTTTTGACAATTTAATTTGTGTTTTGTCTTTATTTCTGTCTCTATGTCCTTCATGACCTCTGAATCGATGATTCCCACTTGAAAACAGTGTGAAGGTAAAATCAGCTGAGAAGATTCTACTGTTACATTTGTATCATCCGTTATACCAATTCGTGTGAGAGCATCTGCTTTGTTATTTTCTTACCAGGTCTGTACGTGATTATAAAATTATAATCATTAAAAAATAAAGTCCACCGTAAATGACGGGCTGAAAGTGCTTTGGCTGATCTCAATGTTTGCAGATTTCTGTGGTCAGTATAAATGGTAATTGGATGACGAGCACCTAACAAGTAGTGTCGCCATTCTCCAAATACAGCTTTTATTGCTAATAATTCTCTATCAGAGATCGCATAATTCTGTTCTGCTGGGGTAAGTTTTCTAGAATAGTATGCTATAGGGTGCATTTGTCCAGTATTCTGATGTCTCTGGAACAGAATTCCACCAATAGCATATTGAGAAGCATCCGCCTCTACTATAAAGGGTTGAGAAGGATCTGGATGCATAAGGATTAGGGATGAAGTGAATTGTCTCTTTAAGTTTTGGAAGGCTTGTTCAGCTTCATTATTCCATTCAAATTTTTTATTTTTTCGTAATAGTCATGTAATGGGGGTAATGAGTTGAGAAAAATTAGGAATAAACCGTCTATAAAAATTTGCAAAGCCTAAAAAGCTTTGAATTTGTTTCCCTGAGGACGGACTAGGCCAAGTACAGACTGCTTGTATTTTCTTTGGGTCCATTTCAAGTCCAGATGGACTAATTATATAGCCCAAAAATTCCACTTTGGTGACATGGAACATGCTTTTTTCTAGTTTTACGTACAGGGAATTCTTTAAAAGCTGTTGGAGAATGGCGGCTCTTACTTGCTTTACATGTTCTTCTGTGGTTCTTGAATATATTAAGATGTCATCAATATATACCACACAACATATATCCAGAAATTCTCTCAACACTTCATTTATAAAAAACTGGAACGCAGCTGGAGCGTTGCAGAGTCCGAAGGGCATGACTTGATATTCATATAAACCAAATTTGGTACGGAAGGCCGTCTTCCATTCATCGCCCTCACGAACGATTACCAGATGATAGGCTCCGCGTAAATCCAGTTTTGTATAAATGGTTGCATCCTTATTTTGGTCCAGTAACGTTGGTATTAATGGTAAGGGGTATCGGTTTTTAATAGTTACATTATTTAACGCGCGATAGTGAAAGCACGTGCGCAAGTCACCTCCTTTCTTCGGAATAAAAAAAAGAGGCAACGAAACCGGAGACTTAGAGTGTCTGATAAAACCATTGGCAAGGTATTCATCTAGATAACTTCGTAGATGGTTATTCTCTGATTCAGTTAGTGCATAATTGCGACTACAAGGCAGTGTAGCACCAGGAGTTAAATCGATGCGACAGTCAAAGTCTCTGTGTGGGGGTAAAGTATTCGCCTTTTTTTGTCAAAAACCTCTAAGAGATCTTCGTACTCTTGAGACACTCCTTCTAATAATAAAATATTTTTTGATTCCATAGGAAAATCGTAACCTTGGACTAAATGTTCTTTTTCCTGATGTTGAAAACAATGAAATACACAATGCTCTGATTTAAATAAAACGGTTTTCTGTATCCAATCAATATGTGGATTGTGTAACACCAACCAGGGAATTCCTAATATCAAACGAAACTGTGGAGCATCTATAATGTCAAATGTTATGTTTTCACGATGTTTAATGGAACAGAAGAGTTTCAGTGTGATGTCTGATGGGTCCTGATGTTATTTTTTTTCCGTCAACTGCTCGAACTCTTTCTGGGGTATTCTTAAGTACCTTTTGTAAACCTAAGTCATTCATCAATTGAGCATCAATAAAATTCCCTGTTGCTCCTGAATCTATTAATGCATCTACTGACCATGCTCTGTCTTTATTTATTTGTCATTGCAACAACACTCGAATACTAATGTGACATTGTGAAGTGGTTGGTGTAATGGAGGCAAAGGTGGATTGCTTACTCGAAAAACCGACCTCATTGTTAGTCGAGCATGTTAGTTTTCCGATAATTGAGAAACTGCCAAATCAGAAACCTTAGTTTGGGGTTTTGTAGGTTTGGGAGGACAATCCCTCACACAATGCCCTGCTTTTCCGCAATACAAACATTGATTTAATTTTCTGCGTTTCTCTTTTTCTTCTTTGGTCAGAGGTACCCTAAGGGTTCCTATATGCATGGGTTCTCCAAAATCAGGTTTATTAAATGTCTCAGTTTTAGTGAATACCCTGTCCTTAAATTGAAATACCTTATGATCTGTTTTTCCTTTTTCACCTCGTCTTTCAGAGAGCCGATGATTTAATTTTACTACTAGGTCTATGAAGTCCCCACAATCTGTGGGAGGATCTAAAATCTGAGTGACAATATCTTTGAATTCGTCTTTCAGACCTTTATAAAACAAAGAAACTCACTTTTCTTCTGGCCATTCTGCCTCTATCACAAGCCTATTGAATACAGAAATGTAAAGTAAAAGGTCAGAAGAGCCTTGTTTTAATTGTAATAACTTGTGGTCTGCTGATTGCACGAAAACATGCTTAGCGAACAATTTTTTCATTGTTTCTTTAAATCGTCTAAGGTCATAGAGGATGGGATCGTTTCGTTCTACAATAGGTACAGACCATAAAGCCGCATCCCCAGCTAAATATGATAATATAAAAGCTACTTTAGAAGAATAGTCTGGAAATGCAGCTGGCTTAGCGATAAAATGAAGGTTACATTGATTCAAAAAGATTGTGAATTTGCTGCTATCCCCATTGAATCTCTCCGGGGGTGCTAAAGGGACTGATACCGGGGTTACTACCTGAATTTGTGTGGGTAAAGCATCAGTACCAACACTCTGTAGTTTCCGCACCTGAGGTTGAAAACTGGTTGGTTTTAAGATAGGTTTGTTTGCAGATGGAAAACTCCAAGGTTGGGCTCTAGTCGTACCTATATTAGCCTGTAAAGCCGAAATATCTTTTCGCAATTCTGCGTTTTCATTTTTAATATCTGTTAGGAGAGTTGCTATTTCCTGAAGAGAGATCAGTGATGATTGATCCATAGCGTCTGGGCAAAACTTTTTTCATGGGCTTGGCCTTCTGTCAGGTTACCAAGTCACTCTTACCAGCTGGATACTTGTTCTCTTACCTGTAAGGTGCTTGGTGGGTTTTGCAGAGACGCTATGGACCAACCTCCCTGAACCCCTAAGATATAACCAAATATGTTTATTTGAAAACGCTAAGGCCATAAAATAGAAACTTAGGAAGGAGGGCCGGATTCGGACGCTACTGGATCCTGTTGTCGACCTGCGAGGCAACAAGAAGTATTTTGAGTGCTATGAATCTTTAGACTTCCTAACTCTACTCACTCTCTACTTTTAGTCTGAGAAATATAGTGTGTAAACGTCCTACCTGCGAATCTACAGGTGTGGTCCTAGCGTCCTGTTGTCGTAGTTGGATGGAGTTTTGATTCCGAAGTGAAGTCCGGGAGGAGATACGTGTTAGGATGTAGTGATTTATCAAACAGTCTCCTTTTTGAAAAGAAATAACAAGTATTAGCTTTTTCAATTCTATTATTCAAAAAGGTTTCACTTTTCTCTTATTTTTTGCTTTACTCTAATCAGGTTTCACTTACTCCACATGATTACGTTTCTGCATACTCCATCGTCTGAAGTGGGTTCTTTAACTAAGAATAATTAGGCCTGGGCAAAATTTCCGTTCCGTTCGCGGAATTTGCGATAATTTGGCATTTCCGCGTTCCGCGGAGAGCGCGGAAATGTCAAAATTTCCGCATTCCGCAGCTTTGCGATAATTTGGTTCTTGCTCGCGCTGTAAAATAATACATTCTCGCGCCCGCGCGATCGCCTTACCTGAATCCCCGCGTTCGCCGACAAGTTTTCCCGATCCGGTCGCGTTCTCCATGAGATGTTGTATTGTTTTAGCCATTTGCGCTGTCTCGCGACAGTTCGCGCCCGCAGTGACGTCATGCGTCGCGCGATCACGTCTTTCTTCTCGCGATCATGCACCGCGAGAAGAGTGAAAACAAGATGGCCGCGCCCGCAAGCAACCGCATGGGTAAGTTGGCGAGCCGCGAACACGCAGAAAATACCGCGAACGGGCGGGAAAAAAACTTCCGCATCTTCGCGATATTTCCGCGTGTTTGCGGAGATTTTAAACATTTTCGCGATAATTTGCGAAAGTCGCTTTCGCAAATTCCGCCCACCCCTAAGAATAATACATGTGCATCAAAAGAAAACATTAAACATCTACTGATCAGCTGTAACTAAATACATCTGACATTCAACGTTGCTGAGGTAAAAGTCCTTTTGATATTCAAAAGTGTGTCCAAAAATTGTTCTTGATTTTCAGGATGCTAGATACTCCTTTCTTGCGTAGGGCGCCTTGTTGAATAACAGAATTGTAAGTCCGGAAGTCCGAAGGAAATCAGGTAAGCCGCTGTGATGTTAAAGTGACCGCACTCGGAAGGCCAAGCGCCTTCTAGAGGCTCGGGTGTGGCTTTTATAGGCCTCCAACACCCAAACCTCTCCCGTATGCCGATTGACGTCGCTCGCGTTCATACGCGAGGCGACGCTTCACCGGCAGAGGTTCCTCTTCACTGCGCTCTCAGCGCGAGGCAACACGCGAAGCCTGTTCTCTGCATTAAATGTTCAAAGCACAGTTGGTAGCCAAAATGCCACAAAGAATCAAATCAAATCATTTACTGGATGGGTCAATATTTCCAAAAAAAACATGTTAGTGCATTTTATGAACGATCAAAAATATAGGCATACATAAGTAAATACATGAGCACATAATAATACTTCAAGGCACATAATGATACTTTAAGGAGTGCAGGATGCACGGGATAGGGGTGGGTTTTTTAGATGGGAGCATAACTGCTACGTTAATGTACGGATCAGTCGTTTTATGCTTGGTTAACTGTGGAATCGTGACACTATACTCTTTAGGAATAGAGGTGATTTTACCAGTGCTAGTCATCTGAAATAGAAAAGGGATCAGAAAATGATCTGACCATGCTACTGGCAGCGGAGAGTGAACAGTAATGTCAGGTAAATTGGTACAAATCAAGTCCAGTATATGGCCTGCCTTGTGGGTTGGATGGGATACATGTTGTATAAGATTGCAACCAGCTAATGTGGAGATAAAATTGGAGCTATGAGGGAAAAGGAGATCATCCACATGCAGATTCAAATCCCCTAGCATAATAAAATTGGAATATTGTATACTAGCCTGTGAGATATAAACAGCCAGGGTGGGGATTTGATTACGGCTAGAGTTAGGAGGTCTATAGAGCAGCATACCAGAGCAGGAGGAGGACACCGAGAATCTGATGCAAAAAGATAGACCCTCGATGGGGTCTAACTGATCAAGGATAGAGGCTGCTAACTCCCATTTCATTTTGTAAATGATAGCTACTCCACCACCCAGTTTCCCATTTTGCCTGTTAGCATAGACTATGCCGTAATTTTCAGGAATAGCTAAAGTCAGAGCAGGATTGGTGTCATCCCGCAGTCACGTCTCCGCCAGAAATAAAAAGTCCCAGTTATTGTCTTCAATGGACTGAAAGATATCCAGCACGTGTTTGGGAATGGATCTACAGTTTATCAGCCCGGCTTTTAATTTCACTATAGTGGGAGCTAAAGAGGAATTGGGAAAACTGGTAGGGTTGATAGCACTTAAAGAGAACCCACAACACAAGCATAAATATTCCTCCTTAGGATCCCGGAGTGTCAGGATAATTACCTGGATTGTGGCTGTGACTGGTGGGTCAAGTGCGCACACCAAGACCTTTACCTGACTGATTCTCCCGAGGACTGTGAAGGACGCCACTGTAGACGTTGCACCTTCGCTTGGCTCCAGGAGGGTGCTGGAGGATAGAATGCTCCCTTCAATGTCCCCCATGACGGAAAGAGTGACTTACCTCATCTTCGCTGAGCGTGTGCACCTCTGCCAGCGCTGCTCGAGGTCGAGGACCTGCACTTCCTGGTGCTGCTGCATGTTCCGTGAGCAGCCCGACTTCGGGTAACAGGATCAGGACTAGTGAACCTAGAACTGGGCCTGTGGGGCCCTGGTGGACTAGCTGATGATGGAGCTGCTGCACCATAGATACTTTTGACTGATCCCTAAAGAGTCAAAGGGAGTTCTTGAGTACAACCTTTTAACAAGCTTTCCTTGGAAGTGGCAGTGAATGGAGAATAACTCTGACCACATTAAAAGGAAATGAGTGGCACAAGGATTTACCTGGCAACTACTAGAGCCCCAACCTCAAGGGGATTGTGTTGTCTTTCAGGAATGTTGTTATTCCTTTGAATATGCAGAGTTAGAAATAAAAGACTCCTTTTTCTTATAAAATCAAGTATTTAACTGGACATTGATCTATTGTTAGTACTGTGTGCACTTTGAGTTATGAGTCACTCACCTGTATCTACACTTCGCCTCCCGGAGGCGCACTTTGACTTCTCATTCCACAGCAATCACTGAGAGTCAAGTGCAGAAGGGGCACTTTACACAGTTGCTCAGGATCCATCGTAGGTCGGGCCCCAGGACGTCAGGAGTAGAAATCCTCAACCACCATGGTTGGACCCAGTACCCCTGTGGCCCTGTGGCCCTCTAAAAGTAGTTCCACAGTTATTTTCTCATAGGCCTTTGCTGGGCCTGGTGGGACTGAGATGGATCTGTAGTTGGAAATCTAGGCTAGGTTGGCAGCCGGATTCTTGAACAGGGGCATTATGGTGGCATGTTTCCAGGTGTCCATGAATGTGTCGATGGAGGCATTGAGGATGGGTGTTAGTGCTTGGATGATCGGTAGGAGTCATTTGGTGAAGACATACTGGGGGCAAGGGTCAGATGGGACCATAAGTGGATGGTCTTCATGGTAGCAGCGATTTTTACGGTGGTTAAGGGAGGGCCATAAGGTCAGGGTATATTCATTGCCCGTAATGGGAAGTTGAGTTGTGACAAGATGGGTTCGGGTTGACGGTCAAAGTTGCTGCATAAGGTTAAGGAGCTGATTTTGCTACAGAAGAAGTCTGAGACTTTGTTGAAAAGGTCTTGTGCAGGGGGCAGCAGGAGGTGTAGTGTAATATTTGATGATGGAAAAGATTTCCTTGCTGCTATTGGTGCCAGCATTAATGTAATCTGCAACAGCTGTGCGGTTGACGTTCCATATCTGCTCATGGCAGCATCTCAGGGCTGATTTGAAGACGTCTTTGTCTGTGGTGTCTTGACTTGTTCTTGATTTGTGCTTCAGTTGTTTGCAGTGATGTTTCACCAGCCTGAGTTCCTCTGTGTACCAGCTGACCTATGGTCAGGCTCTTGTCATTGGGCTGTGCTTGAGGGGAGCCAGGGTGTTGGCGCATGCTGTGATCCAGCTATTGAGGTTCCTAGTTACTTTGCTCGGGCCACTGCACAGATAGAGTGGAATCCCACTCCTCTTTTGTAATGCTTTCCAGTTGTGGCAGGCGATTTTGGTGGTGGAAGGCTGTAGTGGTGTGTGATGGGTATGCTGAAACTGATGAGGGCCTGGTCTTCCCAGGTCATATTTGCTGGCTTGTTGACTGTGATGTTGTTGATTGAGCAGAAAATTGGGTCCAATAGATGTCTGACGTTGAAGTGGATTCAGTAGCATGCTGGGTGAGGTCAAGGTTTCTGAGGTTTGCTTGAAGGGCCCCAGAGATTTGAATACCATAGTGACTTCAATACTGTGAGCAGAAGCACCCTGCCTGGGCAGGCTACCCATGTTCCCAGAGGTCTAAAGCTCTGATACTATCCAGGCAGAAGCATCCTATACATAGTACTCTGAAGCACGCACAGAACCATAGGCAGGAGCACCTTATTCATAGTACTTTTAAATGTATACAGAACCCAAGGCAGGAGCGCTGTACCCATAGTGCTTTGAAGCACTGATAGATACTACCGTAGGCAGAATGGACCTAGCCATAGGGCTCTGAAGCTCTGATAGAACCGTAGGCAGCAGCACACTGCCCACTGTGCTCTGAAGCTAGAACACTGCTATAAACAAGAATGTCCTGTGCATAATCATCTGAAGCTCTGATGCTACCCCAGGCAGCAGTGCCCAGTCAATAGTGATCTGAAGCTCTGATACTATGCATACTAGCTTTGTTACCTATAGTGATCTAAAGCTCTGATTCTGCCCAAGCGGGAGAGGCCTGGCCGTAATGATCTGAATCTTTTGCACAATGTTAGACAGGGAAACACTGTCCATAATAAGCAGAAGTTTTCGTAAAAACCTAAGCAGGAAACAACACCATGTTCATGGTGATCTGACACTATGCTAGATAGGGACACACTAACCATAGTGATCTGAAGCTCTGATACCACCCCAGAATCGAACGCCCCTTGCTCTTAAGTTATGATAGAAACCTAGGCAGGAGCACAGTATCCATAGTGATCTGAAGCTAGAACACTGCACTAGACAGGAACGTCCTCCCCATAGTGATCTGAATCTAGAATACTGCCCTAGACAAGAACGATCTGCCCATAGTAATATGAAGCTCTAATACTATCTTTGGCAGGAGTGTCCAGTCCATAGCAATCCAACACCTAATAATGTCCTAGGTCGGAAAGTCCAGTCCATAGTGATCGGAAGCTCTGACACTAAGGTAAACTGGGACACACTATCCATAGTGATCTGAAGTGATCAGTAACACCTTGTCCATAACAATCTGCAGCCATAAAACTATGGTAGGAAGAAATACCCTATCCATTGTGCACTGCCACACTAAGATTACCCTGCTCAGGAGCATGGTACCCATGGGAGGTATTACCGTAAGGAAGAAGGCCCTATGCATAGTGATCTCACACTCTGACACTACCCTAGGCAGGAACACTCTAGCCATAGCGATCTCACACTCTGACACTACCCTAGGCAGGAACACGCTATCCATAGCGATCTCACACTCTGACACTACCCTAGGCAGGAACACGCTATCCATAGTCATCTGAAGCACTGGTACTGTCCTAAGCATGAAATCCTCTCATAAGTAATCTTATGCTCTAATTCTACCCTGCTCAGAATTGGAACATTCTGCCCATATCGATGTAGCTCTGGGGCTTCCATTGGCAGGATAACCCTAGCCACAAGAGATCTGAAGCTCTCGGGCTTCCCTACACAGGATCACCCATGCAACAGGGATCTGAAGCTCAGAGAGGAAACTAGTCAGGGACATCCTAATCTTAATGATCTGAAGCTTTGATGCTTCTCTAGGCAAGATCATCCTAACAGTAGCGATCTGAAGCTCGGAGAGGAGACTAGTCAGTGACACTCTGATTGACCTGAACATAGGCAGGAACGCGTCTCAGTGGTGATCTAACACACGACCACTGCTCTAGGCAACAGCACTTTTCAAAAGAGATCTGATAGGTTGTATGCCAGATGGCTGACCACAATAATATTGCGATACAAAACATTGCTGAAAAATTATTGAGAATAAAAGTACCAACTTTACATGCTCTTGACGTAAAGTACAATAACATTGACTACAAACATATCATGGACAAATATATTCTCATTATATAGGTAAGTATATATAGTTAAAAGTATTTAAAATTATAGTAACTAAAACTGCACAATACGATTTGTATTAGTAAAAAAAATCACTTTTTCAGATATCGGTATTGGTAAGTAGGGGTGGGCGGAATTTGCATAATTGCATTACGCAAATCTCCGCGAAACGGTAAACAATCTCCGCGAACACGCAGAAATTTCGCGAACACGCGGAATTGCTTGTTCGCGATGCTTTTTTCCTGTTCAAAATTGCTGTTTGCGTGCTCGGGGAGAAATATCTCGCGAACACGCATTTTCAGAACGCAAACAAGCAAAAATTTCGCGAAATCGCGGAAAGCAGACTTTTGAGCAATTTCGCGTTCTCCGCGGAACGCGAAATTACGCAAATTACGCGAGCGGAACGGAATTTACCGCCCAGGCCTATTGGTAAGAAGGAAGCTAAAGTCCTGTAATTTGTTTTAACAAAGTTATGTCATGATGATTAGCTCAGCATTTTAAACGACAAAATCGTCAATTGTAAAATGAATAATATGCTTCTGTGCGTAAATATACTATTTTTAATATTGATCTGTTTTATTACCTGTGGACTTTTTTATAAGTATACATTCTATGATTTGAAATAATCAAACAGTAAACTTAAATTACTATAGCAACTACAATTATAGTAACTTTAAAAAAGGTAAATTATTTATTTTAAAAAATGTATACATTAAAGAAAATATATGCAGTATAATAATGTAACTGCAATCATAATAAACAAAAAATATATAAAAAATATGCAACTTTAAAATGATCAAAAGAAAACAAACCCTTTCTAAAATTAATATCTGGAATAAATACAATAATTAAATAAATTACATTATTTATTAATATACATATTATTAATTTAGATCATATAAAAGATCCCAATATAAAGCTATATATTCTTAATCAATTATGCAAATTTTTTTTAAAACTCTACAATTTTTAAACCAGAAAAAATATTTCAAATACGTTACAGAAACCAGTATGCCTTTAAGAATTTAAAAAAAGGCTCAAAAAACAAAAAGTGAAGCTTAAAATATATTTCAATACATATATACTATATAACATAACAAAACTCAAATAAAAAACATTTAATTCAATGTTCACACATACCACTATAAATACAATGCTAAAAATATAATAACAATCTGTACATTGTAGGAGCAGAAAGGGCAAATATTTACAATTCTAATTCCAATCTAATAAATGTTTTAAAATACATTTAAAAACAAAAATACATTTATAACTTCAAATCAACAGAAATTACAAAAAAACAAATGCAGCAGAGAAAATGTATATTTACTATTAATACTCGAACCTAAACAACATTGGGTAAAGTGTTTGACTTTGGAGGGGGTCAGATTTACTATGCTCACTCCAAGCTGATGAACTCTAGGTAAAGTGTTGGAGTTTGTAGGAGCCATATCTACTATTCCCCCTCCAATCTAAATAACAGTAGAAAGTGTTGGACATTGAGAGCTCAGATTTACAAATTCCACTCCAACCTGAGTAACAATAGGGAAACTTAGTATACTCCACCAAACTTATCAAAACTATATAACTGTGGGGCTTTGGAGGGATTGGATTTTCTATTCTGACTCTGACCTGAGCTACAGTAGGGAAAGTTTTGGACTTTGGAGGGATCAGATTTACTATTGACACTTCAAAAAATACATTAACAAATAAATCAAATCACTAAATATACACAAAATCCATACAACTATTTAAAAATTGATAAACATTGCAAAATTCATATCAAACAAAATAAATAAAATATTTTTTATACAATGGCCCTCATTATGATGTCGGGCAGAACACCACCGACAGGCCGTCAGTTGCGGTTCACCCGACATCCAGGGCATCGCTCCGACAGCTGCATAATGAAGTAGGTGCTCAGAGCGATAATCTCAGGGGGAAAGACCGCCGCCTCCGACAGGATTAATGATCCCGTCGGGTCTGCGGTCGGATTCGTAACCCTACTATGGTGGAGGTATCTGCCAGTGGCGGCCGGCATGGGCATGGTGGATGCGGGCAGCGCTGTGATTGGTTTTGAGCGTCCTGGTTGGATGCTCAACCAATGAATGGGGGCCTAGGGTTGTTCTCCAAGCAGGCTGTAATGCAGCCTGCATGGAGAATGGGGAAAGTGCACATGGCTGGTTTTGGCGGCAAGGGAGAGCCGACCAAACAGTTGTTGTGCACTTACGAGTAGGCAAACTACTCCTACCCTGCCCTGCTCCAAGAGCAGAGCAGCCGCGCCCGCCCACAAAGAGGCAGGAAACATAACACTATAATAACTCTAAGTTATTATTATTTTATGTTTCTTCTTCCTCACACTGCTTACAAGCAGTGGGGCTATGCTTCTCCGCCAGAGCGGAGGAGCCGCCCCTGGTGCCTGCGCAAGCAACACCGTAGGCATTAGGATATCCCTTTCTGATTGCCTGTTCATGGCAGTTCCACCGCCATGAATAGGGAGACGGAAAGGGACTAAGGGGGCCCCAAGCAGGGCCCCTGTTCCCCGTGGGCCACTGCTAAGTGGCCCGGGGGGCACATATAGTGCCCCCCCACATCCCCGCTCTGTGTGCCTGGCACCACATGGTGCCTAGCACACAGGGCATGGATGTGCACAAAGTGCCTTTTTCTAGTGTGGCCTGTGCTGCGGCCCTTTTCCTGGCCGCAGCACAAGCCACACTAGAAAAAAGGATTTTACGACTCCCAACACAGTTGTCATATCCTAATAGGGCGGGTGGGGCCCCCGACTCGTTGTAGGATGGTTCCTGCCCAAAACTATGGCGGTCGGCGGCCATACCAGCCGCCATCATAATGAGGCCCATAGTTTTTAAAGAAAACAAAAAAATTTATTCACGGTATAAAAATAATAAATAAAAATATAACATTAAATAAATAATACCATTTATTTTTAAAAATTGCATGGGTAATTATAATTAATGTAAAAACACTACTATAAATGTACACTAAAAATTATACCCTAATGGAATGAAATTTATAAACTTAACATAAAATGTGATAACACAATATTTACAAAATTAATAAATAATCCAGCCAATTAATAATGAATAAATAAACAGTCCTAAAAATATTTGTAAGACACTTCCAATCCTGTTTACCTTCAATATGATCAATCATCAAAAACAAAATCATGTCAAATAAAGTAAGCACAAATTATTATAAATTATCAGAAATAATAAACACAAACAGCACAATTTAAAATCTGCCTTAATACAAAAAATTGAGCATATAAATTGTAATATATATATATATATATAACGGAAAATAGTTTTGGATGTTAAGTGAGGAGCCTGACTCACTCACGCCCCCAACCTACGAAGGACATGCTAATGAGCAAAAAAATGGGATGCGAGTGGAAGGGATTCGAGCAGGATGATTCCTGCTACTATCGTGCTGCAACAGATGGTTTCTGCTGGTCGCACGCAGAATGGAAACACTGCGGCATTTCACCTGACTGCTTTTTTACTTAAACCACTTGAACATCAGTGCAGGTATTGAGCATCTATGTCCAACAAGGCTCAAATATAAGGACTTCCAGTTTAAACATCTCTAATTGCACTGCACTATGGGAGTTGATGTTTTCAAGTCGTCACGTGATTAAAAAATCTTTTAAATAGCACGCCCAAGCGCACGTTGGTGTCTCCTTCCTCCTGTGATCAAGGCTATACAGCCGAAACGTTAGGAAAAGGGAAGTAGGCGCTGCTGGACTTTGCGGAAGCTTGAGCTACAGTATTGGGCCTCATATCTTTGTTTTGCATGGCAAGCGTTTTTTTTTTGGGATGTTCCGTGCCCATGATGAGGCCGCCCTGAAGAGTCCTGGGCTCCAGAAACGGAAAATTGTTTTGGATGTTAAGTGAGGAGCCTGACTCACTCGCGCCCCCAACCTACGAAGGACATGCTAATGAGCAAAAAAATGGGATGCGAGTGGAAGGGATTCGAGCAGGATGATTCCTGCTACGATCGTGCTGCAACAGATGGTTTCTGCTGGTCGCACGCAGAATGGAAACACTGCGGCATTTCACCTGACTGCTTTTTTACTTAAACCACTTGAACATCAGTGCAGGTATTGAGCATCTATGTCCAACAAGGTTCAAATATAAGGACTTCCAGTTTAAACATCTCTAATTGCACTGCACTATGGGAGTTGATGTTTTCAAGTCGTCACGTGATTAAAAAATCTTTTAAATAGCACGCCCAAGCGCACGTTGGTGTCTCCTTCCTCCTGTGATCAAGGCTATACAGCCGAAACGTTAGGAAAAGGGAAGTAGGCGCTGATGGACTTTGCGGAAGCTTGAGCTACAGTATTGGGCCTCATATCTTTGTTTTGCATGGCGAGTGCTTTTTTGGGATGTTCCGTGCCCATGATGAGGCCGCCCTGAAGAGTCCTGGGCTCCAGAAACGGAAAATTGTTTTGGATATATATATATATATATATATATATATATATATATATATATATATATATATATATATACATACATATTAATAGGAGTGTTTGATATATATATATATATATATATATATATATATATACATATATATATATATATATATAACTTCTTTTATATTCTTAATATTGGACAAAAATAATTTTCATAATCTACATGACTATGAAACAAATTGACCACCTATATTTAATAATTGTTCAACAATTAACACATTAAAACAATTATATTTCAAACACTTTTCATCCCTCTCTAGTACAAACCCAACAATTTGTGAAAGAAATACAAAATAATATTTAAAAAATAACTAATATTTCATGATACATAAAACACACACACACCCACTACACTGAATACTGCTAATTCATTTTAGCAAGCCTTTAGAAATGTAAAACATTTATCAAAATAACCACATACAGAAACCTTTACATATAAAAATGAAATACTTCATTTACATAATTTATAATCTCAGTAGCCAATTAAAAATAATACATCAATGAATAGTATAAATGTATATATACATTTATATATGTATACATTTATACTATTCATTTATGTATAATATATAAATATATAAATTACACAGTGACTGACTTCGACGTGAAATAGGGTTTTGTCCTTTGTATTTAATAGTTATCAAAATGGCGTTCTGCCTTGTGAACAAGGTGGCGTGTAGCCGCCAAAACGCGTAGATGCCATCACTGACCGATTAAAAGTTGAGTGGAAATAACGCCGTGGATTGCTGGATTATAGCCTTTTGAAGTGAGGTGATTTGTACCTGATATATATATATATATATATATATATATATATATATATATATATATATATATATATATATATATATATGTATTTTCCGTGAAGCCACAAATGCTGTGAAGCCGCTAAAGAAGTGGTGAGTGGTTTCGGATGCGGCCCCCAGCTCAAAATCCACTAAATACCTCTTGCAGGGCAAAGAGTACACGGTCACCTGAAATAAGTAGATGAAAATTATTTATTCAGCGATTTCCAGCCCATGCTAGGCATTTCGCATACTCAGCCTTGTTCACGCACGGGGTGGCTGTGCTACCAAACTCCATAAATGCTCATAAGTTGTGAACAACAAAATAGGGCAAGTCAGTGCGGCTTTGATAATTACACAAAACTATGCTGCCATCTTAGATTATTGCAAATATAAAGGAAATGTATGCATTATCAGCTCTAAAATGCAGATACACATGAACAGAGACATGAACATCAAGAAATAAAATATCATTGCATGCCAAAAAACTTCAATCCATACAAGGAAAATAATATAATATATTACAGCACCACCAGTGATGTCAACAGGTCATTCATGAATCCAGTATATGGGTGACTCATGCCGGTTGCAAGTGGTGTTGTGCTCCTCTGATAGGCTGCTCCTCTAATAGGTCACACCCAAGGGGCAGGAGGTCAGCAGTGTATCTGCTGCAAGTGTGGAGCTAAGCCCTCCATGACAACAACACTGGTGAGGTCAGACAAGTGTCAATGGTGGTCAGTGAGGGGCTGGGATTATGCCCCAAAGGGCTAAAGGGTAAGCATGTGTAAGAATAACGGGTGCTTGTCAAAAGGAGTAACTCATAGTTAGATTGGGGTATTGGCCAACATGATAACACTGAAAATGGTAATCACAAGGGCATAGCCCAGGTGGGCAACAAAATAATGGTGCATGGCATAAGGGTATGAATAGGCAAGAAGCCCCTGCTGGCATCGTCACAATGTATTGCCCTAGTGGGCGACCGGAGTGTATAGAGAGACTTTGGTGATTAAATGATCACAAATTACTCGCCCAAACTAGTCCAGTATAACATAAAAGAAAATAAAGTACAGATCATATCACCCAGTATGTGCCAGGTGTTTGGGTACAAAAGGGTAGGGTGCCCCAGCCGGGACTTCTTCTCAAACCCAGCGCACCAGGTGAGAGTACCTTCCTCTCCTCCCTGTAAAATAAAATATAAAAACAGGTATCCCATGTTGTCAAAATAGCATCAAGATTATCCTGCACACGAACCCAACCAACTAAAAAATGCATTAAAACTTAACTCAAATCGTAATATAATTATTACGTACGACATGCTCCCTAAGGACTTACTCCAAGTGGACAAATAGCTCCTCATCTGAGTTAAGAAAATAGGGGGCCTCATGTTCAGCTAAATGACGAGTCTAGATTCATGCTTCTTTAGTGTGGCAATCTGGTCCCCACCAGGGTGGTCTACCCTAATGTGGTCCATCCCCATGAACTTAAGTAACTTCCTGTCACGGTAGTGATGTACCTTAAAGTGTCTCGCTATTGGGTAGTGTTTGTCCTGACTTGTGATTGCTCTAGCACGTTCCAGGATTCTTTTCAGCACCGGGTGCACAGTACTGCGCACATAACCTAGGCCACAGGGGCATTCCAGGATGAAAATACCAGAGGTTGTGTTGAATGTGATGAACTGTGTATCTGTTTCCATCTGTTCATACCCGGAACAAGAATTTCCTTGCAATTGGTGGAATGGTCACAAGCTTTACAATTTCCACATATGTAAAAACCTTTCAAGGGATAACCCAGTATGTCACATATGGTCTCTATTGCCTGTATATCAGTTTGTACTAACATGTCTCTGAGTGATCTAGTTCTGCGGTACGTTATTTTGGGCTTCTCACTAATAGTTTCTCCTGTGACTGGGTCTTACTTCAAAAGACCCCAATTCCCTGCCAGAATCTCATGTATTTTACTGGATTTACCATTGAATGTGGTGATGAGTCTGGTTTCATTCTCACCCCTGTCTGTATTGTCTCCTCCCAGCTCTATATTGGGTCCAAACAAAATCTCATTTATAGTGCGTTTGTCTACTTTCGGAACAGCTTTGTAGAGTACCCATTTAGGGTACCCACGCTGTGTAAAATGCTCAATCATGTTTGCCTGTCGGTCTGGAAAGTGCTGTCATCACTGCAATTCCTTTTCACTCTTACCAATTCCCTATATGGGATGCTTGTTGTGCTTGCTCGGATGTCTACTGAGCACGTGGAGTGTAGAGCAAACTATTGTCCGCAGTGGGTTTCCTGTGCAATTTAGAAGTGACCCTGTTCGTTTCTACTGACATCTCAACATCAAGAAAAATGACATGTTCTCTGCTGCACCTTGCAGTAAATTCAAGATTAAGGCTGTTGTTGTTGAAGCGGTCAACAAACTTTTTTGCTTCATGCTCTTTGCCCTGCCAGATCAGAAAGACATCATCAATAAATCTCATCCAGAGTATGACCTTCTCCATATCATCCCTGTATTCCGGTGCAGTGGACACCTGTTCCTCCCATCAGCCCATGGGAAGATTTGCATAGCTGGGAGCAAAGCTGGTGTCCATTGCAGTCCCCGGCACTTGTTTGTATAGTGTCTTATTGAAGGTGAGGATGTTGTTGGCTAAACAGAATGTCATTATATCAAGAAGCATCTGTGTGGAGGAGCCTAGCGCTTGACCAAGATGGCCGCGTGAGCTTAGAGCTCCCGAGACCCTCGCGCCCTCCGTCGACTATCCTGTCTCTAATCCTGACGGTATGCATGGCATCGTGTTGCTGAGTTGTCAGGGAGGCGATTGATACTATCCGCGGTCGGATCGCCCATCGGGAACCGGACTTACGACGGGCGAAAGATTGCGGCCTAACTCCCGGAGATGCCAGGGGCTAGAGTTGGCAGGATGCCCGACTCCTAGTTGATCAACAACGGCCTGGTGAGGTGTGAACTGTCTGACGGAGGCCCTCGCTCTTTCACTTTCGGTTTCGTTCCCTTTGTCTGCCCGGACACTGTAGAGCTCTGGGTGGCTTTATAACCCCAGGGACGCTCGGCGGGCTACTCTGGCAGCACAAGGCGGACCTGCTCACTCCTTATTCCTCTCTCTGAGAGGGAGCGGTCTTCACTGCATTGGACTGCCTGGAGTCCATTATGTCGGGCAAAGCAGAAGGGGATCGGTTGAAGACTAAGTCCACCAGGCGGGGAACGTATTCCCAAGTCAACAGTATGGACCGCTACGCCCTCCTGAAAACATCGCCGAGTGGACCGAGCCAGGCGCCGGATGCCCAGAAGGAGGACTCGCCTGGGACACCGGAGCTATCCCTGCAGGATGTCATGGGCGCGCTTGACGGGATGCAGACCTCGATGGGGAGGCAATTCGAGGCCCTGGCGCATAAGGTGGATGCCATCCTGGTGGATGTCAATTTGATCCGCTCGGATCTGGGCAAGACAAACGAACGAGTTAAGAACCTGGACCACAAGACCACGGGCCTCGCTGATGATGTCGCGGATTTGCAGAACGAGGTCCGGAAGCTGAGGGCCGAGAGTGACCTCGCCGCCCGCCGGCTGGAGGACTTCGAGAGCCGGTCCAGGCGCAATAACGTGCGCGTCATCGGGGTCCCGGAGTCCTCGGATGAGGCTTCGACGGACCTGCTTGTGGAAGATTTGGTCCTCAATCATCTTAAGCCTAAGGGCCTTGGAAAGTTTTTTGCGGTGGAAAGGGCCCATAGGGTGCCGGGCGGGCGGCCCAAGGCGGGTGCCCCGCCGCGGCCGATTGTCGCCCGGCTCTTTCACTTTCGAGATCGGGACGCTATCCTGCAAGCTTCGAGGGTGACGGGCCCAGTCCCCTTCCAGAATGCGTCGGTGAATTTTTATCCGGACTTCACCCAGCATGTGCAGAGACAGAGGCAGAGCTTCCTGGGGGTGAAGCGGAGACTTCGGGAACTGGACCTGAAGTATGCCATGCTTTTCCCCGCCAGACTACGGGTGGTGCATGAAGATCGGACATTCTTTTTTGACTCTCCTGTTATGGCCGACGAATGGCTGGACGCTTTGCCCCGGCGACGGACCGGGGACGACACAGCCGAGCATGGAGACAGTGGCCGGAATGGACAGGGCTGATATCTCAAAGCCGACCTGACTTGATTTAACCATACTTGAAGATTTGAACAGAGTGCAGTAACTGTGGAGGGTTGCGGGAGGACGAGGGGTGCTCTTTTCCTCCCTTAGGGTACTTTTTGTGGATTTTTGTTTTTGTAGGACGACAGGCACACTGCAAGTTGGGGGGGCTTTTTAAGCTGCAGCAGGGGTGCAGGGTGGGGGGAGTTTTTGGGATTTTGAGTTTGTTGTTGGGGGGTTTATTTCTGCAAGGAATGATGATTATCCTCAGGGCTGTTCCATGGTGGCGCCTCGGGTGTGGGGTGGGCCTCTTTCCGTTTGAGGATGGGGGGTAGAGGCTTAAGTGTTATAAGCTGGAATGTTAATGGTTTGGGGGATCGCATCAAGAGGGGGATTGTGTTGCAATTTTTGAAACGCTCAATGCCAGACGTTGTCCTGCTGCAGGAGACGCATCTCATAGGCAATACGTGCTATGCCCTGAATAGGAAGGGGTATAAATTCATTGCACACTCGGGATTCTCTTCTGGGTCCAGGGGTGTGGGCATCCTCGTTAGAGCATCGCTGCCTTTTGAGGTGGACTCCACCATTGTTGACGATAGGGGGAGGTTTGTGGCGGTGGCGGGGCGGTGGGAAGGAAGGACTTTGGTTTTGGTTTCAGTTTATGTCCCGCCGGCCCTGCAGGCCTCCACATTTGCTGAACTGGGCAGGGCTTTGCTGACTCTCCCGGGGGGAATGCTGGCAGTGGGAGGGGATTTCAACGCTGTGGGTTCCGGACTGTTGGATAGATACCCGCCCAGGGACACAGGGGGGGCTCAGAAATGGCTTCCAGACTTCCTGGATACATTTGGTCTGATAGATTGCTGGAGGCTCCGGCACCCCACACAGAGTCAATACACGTTTCACTCTGGGGCGCATGGTAGCCTCTCCAGGATTGACTACCTGCTCACTCTGGCCGCACATGCCTCGTTGATATCCGAGGCGAAGCACATGGCACGCGGTATCTCTGATCACTCGCCAGTGTGGATCCGGCTGGATCTAGGTCGGGAGGGAGGAGGGAGGGTGGCCCCCATCAACCCATGGTATTTCCGAGACCCCAAGATGCGCAGCGCCCTGGTGAAGAAGGTAGATAATTACTTTAAGGACAATCTGGGAACCGTGGACTCGGCGGTGTCGCTGTGGGAAGCTTTTAAGACCGTGCTTCGGGGGGAAGCCCTTTCCCTTGTGGTGGCTGCCAAGAATCGGAGGGATGGCGAGGTGCGGCAGGTGGAGGAGGAGATTGCGGCCCTTGAGGGAGATATGGAGGAGGAGGTTACAGAGTCCTCATTGCATGAGCTTTGCCTGAAGCAGGCGGAGTATAGGGACCTGGTGACGAACGCCGCTAAGACCCTCAGCAGGGAACAACAGGGCCGCCTGTATGACGTTGGGGATAAGGCAGGGAAACTCCTGGCGTGGCTGGACAGGAAAGAACGGGTCAATAGAGTGGTGCCAGAGTTGATTGGAGAGGGGGGAGAGGCGATCGTGGAACCTGAGGGGATTGTGAAGTGTTTCGCGGAATATTTTCATAGGGTTTATTCCTCTGTGTCGGACAGGCCGCCCGAGGACTCGTCTGAGCTCCTCCGAGATATCGAGTTGCCCTGCCTCTCTGACATAGATAGGGACGATTTGGATGGGGACATCACGGCTGATGAGGTGGCGGGGGCGATTCGCGCGTTGAACTCGGGTAAGGCCTCTGGACCGAATGGACTGCCGATCGACCTGTACAAACTGTTCCCGGATAGGGTCGCCCCTCATCTGCGCGCCATGTTTTTGGAGGCGCGGGGGGATGGGATCCTTCCGTTGGACCAGCGGCTGGCGTCGATCGTGGTCATACATAAAGAGGGTAAACCCCGAGATAGATGCTCCTCCTATCGGCCCATTTCACTCCTCAACGCTGAGCCGAAAATTCTGGCCAAACTCCTGGCTACCCGTTTGATTAGGGTACTTGGCGATTTGGTCCACCCGGATCAATCTGGCTTTATCCCGCACCGAAATACAGCATTGAACCTTAGGCGTCTTCATGGCGTCATCGCCAGGGCGGGCACGCTGCGTGAACCGGCTGTTGTGGCATCTCTTGATGCCACGATGGCCTTTGACACGGTGGAGTGGGCATATTTATGGGCCGTGCTGGCCAAGTTTGGTTTCGGTCGCGGTTTTGTGAGTTGGGTTCGGTTGCTGTACGAGGGGCCACTAGCGAATGTGGTGGTGAATGGACGGGCATCTCCTCCGTTTCAGCTTGGTAGGGGTACCCGGCAGGGCTGCCCCCTGTCGCCTCTGTTGTTCGCCCTCACCCTTGAACCGTTGGCTGCGTGGATACGTTGGCACCCGGATATACGGGGCCTTCGGTGGTCGTCTGATCATGAGGACCGTATTTCGCTCTATGCCGATGATATCCTGCTGTATCTTGCCTCACCTAAGAAGTCACTTATAGTGGTCTGTGACGTACTCGCATCGTTCGGTAGGAACTCGGGGCTTGTGATTAATTGGGGCAAATCGTACTTGTACGTTCTTAGTGGCGAGGTCCCACCGATCCCTAGAACATGTTCGATACAGGTTGCCCAGCAGGGCTTTGTGTATTTGGGGATTTTTATATCCTTGGATCCTGCTGTGCGCTATGAGAGGAATCTGCTCCCCCCCTTGGCACGCTTGAGGCGAGATGTGGAAGGTTGGCGGAGGCTGCCGCTCTCCCTCGTTGGGCGTGCGGCCCTGTTTAAAATGATGTCTCTTCCCCGCTTCCTCTACGCTCTCCAGAACACCCTGGACTGGGTACCGGCCAAATACTTTCGGGAGGTCGAAGGCCTCCAAAGGACGTTGCTGTGGGATGGGCGGCCGCGAATAGCTATTTCAAAGTTGACGCTCCCATGGTACGATGGGGGCATCGCGCTCCCAGACATCCGACGGTACTATTGGGCCACGCAGCTGAGCGCGATCAACCATGGGTTTTATGGCCCTGCCCTCAGCCCTGGGTATGCCATGGATAGGTGGCTGCTGCGTGGCGGCAACTACTACAGGGCGTTGTATTCGCGGTCCTTAGACTCGTCCCTCACGGGGCCCACAGGTGTGGCGGTGCGCGTATGGAAGATGGCGACTGACTCGTTGGGCTGGAAGGATAGGCTAACCCTCGCTACCCCATTGTTTGAATCGGAAAGATTGGGAAGACTCTGGCACACGAAGGGCTTTGATAAGTGGGATCTGATAGGTATATCCAAGGTGGGAGATGTACTGCATAAGGGGAGGGTGAAGTCTTTCGAGGAGTTGCAGACTGAGTTTGAGCTAGGGCCCTCAGAGTATTTCAGGTATATCCAGCTGCGTCACGCCCTCCGATCAGTCCTTGTTGAGGGTGAGAAGGTGCCGGAGTCCTCTCCCCTTGAGGACCGAGTCCTTGATGGTCATATGCCCGAGAGCACGATCTCGCTCATATATAAGAAGTTGATAAACGTCCGGGCAGACTTGCTATTGGGGCTGAGAGGACAGTGGACCAGGGATGGTCTTGAGTTGGATAATGAGGACTGGCAGTCAGCGGTTTCTTCGCCTAAGGAGGTTGCGATCCCGTCGCGTCTGAGGCTGGTGCAGCTTAAAATACTGCACCGGGTGTATGTGACGGGGCCAAGGCTGGTCCGCATGGGATTCTCGGAGGACGGTCTGTGCAGAAGGGGATGTGGTATGGTGGGCACTTTCCTGCACATCATTTGGGAATGTGGTGTCATTGTGGAGTTCTGGAGGAGAGTCCATGCAGTTATGGGGGAGGTGACGGGCATTGTGGTACAGCCGGAGGCGCGGTGCTGCCTTCTGAACGTCTGGGGGCCCACTGACCTCGACGAGGCGCAGACCCAATGGGTGACTCTGGGTAACATGGTAGCAAAAAGGGATATCGCGCGGCTATGGGGCTCCTCGGGACCCCCTACACTGACCGCGTGGAAGGAAAACATGGATTGGAGCATGTTTAGGGAGAAGACGGTCTACTGCTCTAGAGGTCGCCCCCGGAAGTGGCATGCCATCTGGGGGCGGTGGAACCAATACAGGGGGGGAATATGTCTTGCCCCGGACCTGGAACCTCCCGAGGAACAGCTTTCCCCCTGACCTACTTTCCAGCACAGCTTGGTTTTAGTAACTGTTCTGGGCCTCTGCTGTTCCCCTTCTTCCTCCGTACACAGTCTTGTACTTAGTAGACGAGTGGGGTCCGGTCTCCCCTGGGGGCCTCCGCCATGGGCTCACAATGTCCTTGCCTTGCTGGGGTTTGTTGTTAGTTGTTTCTGTGTTTATTTAAAATTGAACCTTCTGCATTATTCTTTGAACTGCATTGGGGACACATCACTGTATCTAACTTGTAATGCTGCCGAACCCTCGGGCTGTCGGCTGAATAGCTGTGTCCTGAATTTTGAAATAAAGGTTTTCAAAAAAAAAAAAAAAAAAAAAAAAAAGAAGCATCTGTGTGTGTGTGCAAAAAAACAGAGTCATCTGGCTCCTAAGAAATGTTCATATGCTTTTATACCATCATGGTGTCGTATGCTAGTGTATAATGCCTTGACATCCATGGTCATCGGGATGAAATCAGGTTCCTAACTGATACCTTCAATTCTCCAGAGAAAATTCTTGGTGTCTACAATATGTAAAGGAAGAGCACTCACAAAAGGAACTAGGAAATGGTCTATGCACCTCAAAGTATTTTCCACCAGACTACCAATACAAGACTCTATCAGTCTCCCCTGTGGGTTTGTGGGAGATTTCTGTACTTTAGGTAGGAGGTACAATACTCGTACCCTGGGGTGGAGATTTTTCAGAAGTTTATATTCTTCGGTTTCTATCAGGCCTTTGTTTCTCAGTGCATTAAGTTTGTCCCCGAACTGCACAATGGTTTCTTAGTAATCTATCATTGTAATAATGGTTAAATGGGACAATATTTTCATAAATTATATTTCTATCAAAATATTTAAATCAAAATATATTCTAGACAGTGGTTTTACGAATGTTTTGTTGACTCACAACCAGCTGCCAGCTGTCAGCCATGTGCCCAGGATATCTTAGAAAACTGGGATAGTGGAAAGATGTTTCATGGCAACCTTTGTGCATTGCAGCATACTGTTTGGCACCATTGTCAAACTGACTTAACATTGTAAGAACAGCCCATTGTAAAATACCAGAGACTTGAAAGTTTCCAAAAGAGAGGACTAGACCCCAGACCTTTCCCCAAAAGATAACAGTAGTCATAGAAGTGTAGGTTTTCTAGTGCTCTACTTTGTATGTATTATTGTATTATAATCGTGTTTAAAAGAGGGTCAAATGCCCAGAAGTTGCTAGGACCTTCAGGTTTCTTGTGTACCTCCTAACTTTAGCAGAAAACTACAGTAAAGTCAGGGGTGGAATGCTTGAATTAATCTAAACCACTTAGAGTTACACTGCGCCCCTTTCCAGTTCATTTTTTTTGCTCACTAAGCCACTCCAGACACGGACCAACCATACGAAAATCAGCCTCGGACCATCTCCAATGGAAAACGTCTAGCACAAACTGCCACGCCATCTGAAAGTACACAAGAAAAGCTGCCTGGCCAAAGCCTTTGTGGACAGGCGCGCAACGCCCATTGGGCTCAAAGGACTTCAGCCCCCCCTGTCATGTGTGGCAGCCCGGGCTGAGACAGCTTCCCGGGCACACACACAGCCGCACCCGAGTACTTCACAGATCTTTTGAAGACCATTTGCTTGTTTACGAGGCTTTGTTGTTTTTCACCCCTTCTTAGAGCCCCTGCAGCTCCACTCTGCCTCTTGCTTGAAAAATTAGCCCCCCCCAAATCTTTTCTTAGCCCCCTCGCAAAATTTGGCTCTAGTTGCGCCTCTGTTTGTGGACCTCATCAGTTTGGTGCAGTGTGATTCCAGTGACACACTAAGCTCCAGGGTGTGTGTGTTGAATGTAATTACTTGTGCGCTCCAGTATTTGAGTTCCAAACTCTTTATGATCTACTGGAGTAAGCCCTGATTGCTTGCCATCACTACCAGGCAAGTGTTTGATCTATGAAGAGATCGTTCAATTAAAGTTCTGGAGTACGTAGGTTCTGCTAGACAATGCAGCAGCGAATCTTATTTGTTTTTGAAAACACATATTAATCGAGGGCAGAAATGTATGTTGAGATAAAGCATGTGCTAAATGCAAATGTGTAGTTGGTAATCATTCTTGAATGTTAAAGGCCTGCTCGTAAATTAACTGCTGGACTAATTTAACCTAACTGTCGAGGTCATACTAAATGGCAAATAATGTATTAACACAGTAATGCCTGTTTTTCACATTGATTAGTTGTTTGTTCAAGATGTTTTTCATCTCTTTGCTGCAGATGGTGCAACTTTGGAGGCCTACTGTTAGTTAGCGACTAGGCAATTATTTTTGTATTCGACAATTGAATGTGAGGTTCTCATCTAAAAGAGACCATAATGACAGGAAGAAGTTTTGACCGCATGAAAATAACATTGTAACATTTCCTAGGACTAATGTCTGAAACTCTATTATACTCTGGTGAGAACATGGGAAGTGAGACATGCCTATCTACATAAGCAATGGAAGGTTGGATACAGGGTTTTTAAACCCACCATCCCCACGCACCCACACTCACCGCTGTGGCGTTCATCTAAAAAGGACTCCGATAACGAGCCCTCTCGCGGGGCCTGTGGGGGACTGCAGCGCCACCCCCACGAGGAGCAAAACGCCCAATAATGAAGCATGAAACCCGTAAGGGTGAGTGAGAGCAACTATCCAATTAGGAGGAATTCCCCCCCCTGTATCCAACCTTCCATTGCTTACATAGATAGGCACGTCTTTATCTTTACCTCGAGCCGCCGATTAGGCTGGCTATCTTTAGTAGGAACAGTGGCCCTCCAGTGACTTACACATATTACCTTGGGAGCACGGGTACTAGACCTCTTTTTTCCATTAGCTCCCCATCCCTCATTTGTGTGCATGAAACATGGGGAGTGAGCCTGTTCCCAGGATTTTGCTCATATTCTATTGGTGGATGGAGAATACAAAAGAAAATTATATTGCAACATAGAATTTGTATGTTTATATTATTGCGTGTTCCTAGAATACTTCGGGTATTATTGCCCATACCACGGATAGCGTGCAGAGCAGACCTTAGTAGATCTTGCTGAATTTCTTTCCCTGACAGTCTGACTAGAGACTTGTCTCTGATCTCCTAGACTTCTCTACATGAGAGGTTACTTATTCTAATTCTGTATGTCAGCTGATTTATGACTGTAAAAAGAATTCCAGTCTGATTTGAAAAAAGCCTTATGTTTGAGCATTGATCTCTCTCACTGTCAATCAGAACACTTTATGGGTTTCTGAACTGACATCTTTCTTCTCTTAATTCAAATTCTATGTAGAATAGAGAGTTTCCTTTATGGAACACGTTTTTTGCATTATTACTATTTTGAGTGTTATCTGTTTTATTTTATAATCAAATCTCGATTGAGGGATTATTTTAACTTCTAATGCTGAAATTAAAGAACATTGTCTAATAAATAAATAGATGAAAACCAAAAAGCCTTTAACTCACACTAACTCTCTTTATTGACTCAATAATAAGTCTTTAACAATGTATTGTTTATGTAGATGATTGCTCCTCAATTCTCTTAGTCAATCATCTAATGTCCATAAGACCAGTGCCGTTTTTTTTTTTTAAATAATTGCACTGGAAGATTAAGGTACAGAAAACCCTGCTCCATCAGCAAATAGTAAACACTGGTGCCCACCATGGCAACTTCTCAATAACCACTGACTTCCCCAAGAGCCACAGAGCAGGCCTCACACGGGTCAAGGCACCTCAGTGGAGGAGAGAACGTGCCTGCTATTTTGGAATGGCCAGTGCCTATTAATATGAAAATGTGTGTTTTTAAATCTGTTATAGGAATCCTGTCAATGATTATTCCTTCTGCACTTTACCCACTTTGCATCTATACAAGAACCTGTCTGTAAAAGCAGGAGCAAGACTGACCTGGATTATAAATCAAGGTACATACTTTTTCATAGATGTATTGACTTGTCCTAATTTGCAAGGTCTCTTTTTGTGGGTGAGACGGAAGGTGAAAAACCAGAATGCCCCAATTGCCCTGTGTCTAGCTGTAGTGTTGTCTTGCCTTTTTATTTTATTACTCTGATCATTGCAGTTTATCGAGAACTGAAATAGAGCCTCCAGGTGTGGGTTTGTTCTGGGGCTACACAGTTATTTCTGAACCTTTTGTGTTGACTTACCATCTATGCTGTACCAACTGAGTCTGGGGTAACATAGATCAGTCCCCAATTCCCTAGTGTGTGGTACCAAGAGTACCCCTGGCCTGTAGATTAAATGCTACCACTTCACTAAATGCTACCACTTGTGACATCCACTGCCGTGGCACTGTACACCATGTTTCCAGGCCTACCATTGTAGCCTGGCTGTATAGTTTTAAACTGCAAATTCAACCTCCCAATATAACCCCTTTTAGACAGGCATAAACCTTCTTTTTAAATATTAATGTCACACTTAAGTAGGCCCTGTTGCCCATAATGCAGGGTGCATGCTATTTAACAGTAGTGCATGTAAATGTTTAATGTTAAATATGTCCTCATTGTGAAATGGCCCTAAAAGCTATTTTCACTATTGCAGGTTTGGATGTTCCATTGGAAAGCATTAGGATACAATATTAAGTTTAATACATGTAATCTGCATCCAGGAAACAGCTACAAACTTCATTTCTGAACGTTTTTGAAATATGAATTACAAGCCCAATTCACTGGTGAAACCCGATTTATAATACATATTTTGGAAAGAGGATTGTTAGAAAGTTACCTTTGCCTTGCCTGAAGTCCCTGGAAGCTAAATATGCATTTAACTCTGCCACTTCTGCCAGCCAGTAATGAGCAATCCAATTGGTGTGAAGGAGGTGTGAACTTGCTCCCAGGAGCAAACATTAGGCTAACCTGAATGGGCAGAGATGACCCATCTGAAACTGACAGAATATGCATTGTGAGACTGTGAGGATCTTCTTTGACATTAAAGTGAAATTTCCTGATGAAATATTACATTCAGCCCAACAGGTCTGCCGGGTCTTTCCATATGACACTTGGGGTGCACTTCAAAGAGCCCTTCCCTGTCATAGGCAAATATTGGCTGACACATGAAGACCGCCCTTATTTGGGTCCCCAGTCTGATAGGTTCCAATCACAGTGGGTCTCTTTTTGACATTACAGTGTCAAAGCCTGTTTTACAGGTCTGCTGGGTTTAGATTTTACACCTCGGGTTTTGGGGGGCCAAAACAGTTTGAGTGTATCCATTGTCGGAACTCGGCTTTTGATCTACCAGACACCTGTCTCTGAGCCGTTTACATATACAGGGCCTGCCTACAGCTTGATATTAGTGTTAGATGTGGAAGGACATTTGGATTACCATAGTACTCTCCCCCCCACACACACCCAGCCCTCAGAGTAAAAGCCTAGGGTAGCTGAAGACTTCGACCATCTTGGAAATGGGAGAGGATGTGGTCCGTCAGCTATACTGCCGACTTTTGTGCTGGAAACTAGGGTTCGAGCCTCGGGGTCGCGTCCACATCCTGTGATTCTGGGGAAATCACTTAATCTCCCCGTGCCTGAATGTGTAACGTAACCGGTGCTCATGTAAAGCGCTCCAATACCTTTGGGTCGAGTTTGCGCTATATAAAATCTGCAAAAAAAAAAGCGGGAACCCCAATGATTAGGGCCCCTCAGGGGTCATTCCTGCTCACTGTCTCATGCCAGGCATAAATGCGGCATCTCCATCTTCAGAACACCCTATGACCTGAGGAGGATCACAAGTGGACTAAACCTGCTGGCTGCATCCTGAGAAGAACCTAAGAGAACTGGACCGACTCTCTTATACCTAGGACAAAGAAGGGGACTCGAAGGGTCATAAGGCGCCCGTCCTGTGTAAGCTATAGGAATACAAAAAGCTACAAGAGGCCCTTCCTGCTCTGCCCAGTGGCAACTGGACCTGGACTGTATTCTGCTGATACCCTGTGAGTCTCTAAGCGACTCCTTTGAGTTTCTGGGGGCTAGAACTTTACACCTGCGGTGGATTGGTATTTAAAGGACTAAAATCAGAAGGTAAAATCTTTGACCGGTACGCACATAGTTAGTGTATCGGACCCCCGCTCCATCGTGGGCACTGTCTACCACGACCACTGACTCTTGTTTGCCACTTTGCGCTTCTTGTCACTATTTCCTACTAAAATCTTTAAAAATTCATATCTCTGGTTCGCTTTATTGGATTTTTTTCATTTTGGTGCCATTTTGTTTACTAAATGTTACCGTATTTTTCTAATTCATTTTGGGTATTTTATTGAGCTGCATTTTGACTTCAACACTGTTTGTATGCTGCATAAATTCTTTCCACATTGCCTCTAAGTAATGTCCATCTGTCCTGTGCCATAGCTACCAAAGAGTTAAGCACAGGTTTATTTACTGGCTCCAGTAGTTCATCCTGAGGAGTATTGTGAATATTACTTGAGGTGGGTGTGTACCCCCTCGAAAAATAACCCAATTTCTTACAGTGGGTTACTCCTATAGCGCCTGCTGCCCAGAGCAAGGAGACTGCCTCGAACAAAATTGCTCATAACACATCTGCAGAGCTGCCCACTTTGAAATGAGGAACCAGGTTCGAGTCTCGGCGTCAGCTCAACATCCTGTGATTCTGGGCAAATCACTTCATGCCTACCAAAAATGAATGTGTCCTTGTGGTATGTAATTGGTGCTCATGTAAAGCGCTCCAATACCTTCGGATTGAGTTTGCGCTATATCGCAAAAACTGCAAAAAACAAATACGTCACTCACTTCATAGCCATTTAGGTACTCGTGCGAGGCGAATGCGAAGCAATAAGATCTCGCTGTGTGAGAGCTGTCTAATGTAAAGCAGTCCCTTTCCCTGCCAGACACATTGAAAATACTTTCACATGTTGGCCTCTGGTGAGCGCTGGGAAGCTGCTGACATCACAGCTGTCGCCCAGGGCGGGACGGGCCTGGAGCAGGGCCAGGCCCGCCCCGGTGACCTGCAGGTTTGAGGACGGCCCCTCTCCTCCGGAATCCTGTCAGAACCAGGGATGTCTCTCAGTGCCACATCAATCGGGCCGGCTCGACAGGAGTAGAAAAATGTTAAACATGAGAAGATGTTTGTTTATTTGAAGAGGCTGTGGCGAGCAGCGGCCTTCCAGAAGCCCCACTCCCGGCTCCGATGCCCGCCTCAGACACTGACTGAGACGCAACAACGGAAAGAGTGACTTGCAACGTTCCCGCCTGTTCGCACGAGTGTCTGCACTCAGTGGCAGCCATATTGTGGCCTCGTGCAGTTCTGTACTTCTATAAATAGCAGACAAAGCAATTTGCACAATCGTTGAGTGACTGTAATATACCAGAACGTGACCAATTATCATTTTGGTTTATCAAAATATATATGTATAAATAAATAAAGTAAGAAAAAAAGATACAAATATGATATGAACACCAGGGTACTTATAACGAATGCCAAGGTCCTTTAAATGAATAACAAATATTCATTTTGTATATTGTTTATACTGGTACTTCGTGCATTCACAATTTTGACTGACAAACGTTTTGAGAAAGTCACAAGTGTGCACTCTGTGAAATTGCAAAATGTGTCAGCTTTGAACCATGATATCTTTAGGCAGAATATAAATAAAGAAAGGGGTTTGAGTGATAGGTTTTCCTCAAAAATTATTTTGCAGAAGAATACTTCCTCTTGTATTAGGTATCTTTTAAGCTTTTAGACTTTAAAAAGTTGATACATTATTAAAATTTGTTAAATGCTTATTTTTTTTGTAACAGAAGCAAAGTCCTGCAGACATTTGATCAGAGAGGATGCCAACACCTGAAGATATCTATTTATTGGTCTCTGTCCTTCTTTGTCAAGAAGCTGCTTTATGTACCAGGGAGACGCCAACAGTCAGGATGCAGAATGCGGCTACCATATACCAGCGGTGCAGCTTAAAGGCCCCGGATGCTATCACTGTTGGTCAGCAGAATGCCCAGTGTGCTGCAATGTTTGCAGTCATATAATCAGACCCCCCAAGATATTGCGGCATGGATTAGCAAATTTAGCGGCACAAATATGGAAATATAGCGGCATTTTTGCGGCACTTTATTTTACTCATTATCATTCCTATTGCGGCATGGATTAGCAAATTTAGCGGCACAAATATGGGAATTTAGCTGCATTTTTGCGGCACTTTATTGTACTCATAATCATTCCTTTTCAGCCTGAAATCAATGGAAACTGTTTTAGCGGAGTATTCCACTTTGCAACAGGCATGTTTAAAGTGTCTGCAGCTCTAAGGAAGCACAGCTCAAGTCCTAACCTCATAGGAGGGAGCTGTATTCCTCCCTGGGATGTTCTAGTGGCCATGTATACACCTCTGCCGGGGCACCGCTGCCTCCCGGATCCGCGAGGTAGGACACCTCTTCCTCGGGCACCCTAGGGCGCAGGATCGTAGTGGCTGATCCAAATAAGTGAGACAGACTGCATAAGGAGGTCACTACCTGCTTACCTGGTTCAGTCCTCATAAGTCGACGTCAGCATGCACCCAACACCCTGGTACTATTCCTTGTGCCGCTAAATTTGCTAATCCATGCCGCAATATCCTGGGGGTCTGACTAGAGGAGCAAATTGAAAGATCTGTAGATAAGTGAGCTGCAAAGCAAGCTGGTTTCAGTTCCCCCTTAGGTGAAGACGTAATCATTAGCTCATCAAGGTTCCATTGGATGCAGGCAGGAGAGTGTTGTGATGGGAGTAAAAAATGTAAGGAATTCTGCCATGCATGGGGTGTTCCCCAGGAGTCACACGTTTGCCGCAGAAAAGTGGTCCATCATATGTGAATTTGTATTCAGCCTACCTTTTGTATTTTATCTGTTTCAGGCATGTACGTTCAACTATAATTCTATGCAAAATGTAGAAATTGACCATTTCAAACTAGAAATCTTCTTCCTTGTGGGCTAAACCTACGCCTCTCACCCTGCTAATCACCTCAGACTTACCCTCTCACATCATTAAGGTCTTCAAAGTTTCCACAGAGTAGCTTAGAAGTGGTCTTTTTGGACTCTGCACTTTTTCATATTTATAGCGCAAACTCAACTGGAAGGTATTGATTGGAGAGCTTTACCTGAGCGCCAGTTACTTTACACAAGGACATGTTTATGTTTTTCATGTTTAAGGGATTTGCCCAGAATCACAGGATGAAGAACCGACACCGAGATTAGAACCGAGTTCTCCAGTTCCAGAGTCGGCAGTTTTGACTGTAACGCCACATCCTTGCCTCACTCACCACGAGCTGCGAAGTATGCAGGCAATGGTTTCCCTTGATTACAGTCACTGTAATCAAGGGTCTGCGCCTTCCCCCTTTCTGGTTTTGATTGTAATTTGAGTCATCTCAAAGTATTTGACGTTTATGAGTCTCCAAATAATGAAAAATAACCATGCTCGTGCACTGCCAATTCCTTGCATGCGATAAATATTGTGTCGCAGATCGTTTTATTTACACCATACTTCAATAATATTTTGCAGTTTTTTTGTTGTTGTCACGAAGCACGTGGAATTCTATGCCTGGCTGCGTCTCATGCATTCAATGCGACTAACAAACACACACGGTGTGAACAAGAAGTCTCAGGAATGTGTCATAAAGTAATGGCCGAAAATATAATTCAAATCCTAGAACATGCTGTTGTGCTCAGTATTGACGAACTGGAGACAATCCAATAGAAATACTATATATTTTCTAACATTGTTTAATCGCACATTTACTAAATGATTTTCAAATACTTTTTCTGGTTTTCTTGAACATACATTAACACAAGTGTAAGTTTAATAAACTCTTAGAGTGTATGTGCGCATCTCCCCGCTTAGGCTTTCACAGAAATGGGAAGCTGCTTCGTTGAGCAACTTTTGATCCGCCGAAGGACGGCTGCTGCGGCTTTTTCAAGATTAAGTTCAGAGGTCGGCGCAAGTTCTAACAATACTCGAACCTTGTCTTGATAAAATGAGTACAGATGCTTTTATAGAGGGCACAGAGATAATGAGCTGGAGTGCCTTTTAAAAAAAGAACAATTTCGTTTCCAAATTTCGCGGGCAGTTTTGTCAAAATAGCGAACTTTTTACAAAACTGCCGATTTCGCTGTTTTTTTGCAAATCGCGAAATCGCGAAATCCTGGAGGGTCCGCATATTGGATTCCATGCTTTGTCAAGGATCACAACATTTGCTCACAGGAGAAGCCAGGATTATGAGTCAGAGCGCGGGCTCAAGTCAAAAACTTAGCCTGTAGGCTGCACCTGCCTGCTAATGAACCACATTTCTTTGGGCCCGATCACGAGTTTGGCGCAGTGGCGCTGGCTCAATGCTGGCTTCACTGCACCAAAGCCGCTCAAGGACACCCAACCACATTACAAGTTGAAAATGTGCAACTTGTAAGACGGTCGGCAGTCCTTTGGCCGTTCCCATGGTGGTGCCTTGAAAACAAGGCACCGCCACGGGAATGGCCAAAAAGCTCCAGCACGGCATGGACGGTGATGTCCATGCCGTGCTGGAACTGGGGGAATACAGACAGGGGGCATATGTTGTCCCCCCTGAATGTATCTTCATGGCATGGGGGACATCTGGGCAGGGCCCCTTTTGTTCTTGCACCAGCTTTTTCATGGCGGGGCTCTGCCATGAAAAGGCTAGCGGTGCAGGAACTCAAAATATAATGAGCAGGACTGCGCCAGTCCCAGCTCAGCATAATGCGTTGTGGCGCTCCTGTGCCACCGCCAGGGAACGATTGTTCATTGGAGCAGCAGGCGGTCCACCGCCGATATAACTTGGTAGGTCGTAATCGCAAAACAATGGACTGCCACTCCTGTGCCACCGCGAGTCTGGTGCTCGCAAGACTGCCAGACTCGTAATCAGGCCCCTTGTGTTGGAAAGCATGAAACACATCCCAATGGCATTATTAGCATAATATGGAAAAGCTCAGTGGCTCCAAATATACCTGACATGGACATCCTACCTATATAGCCATGGAACTCCTAACATTCTTTAAAATATCCCTAAAAACTTCTTTGGGGTGCCCAAGGTATTCTTAAAATTCACAAGATCACTCTTATTTTTACGAATTACCTCCATGTACCCATAACAAAGATAAAACTAGCTCAAACCACTAAACAGAAGGTATTCATTTTTCATATTGTTATTTATGTGTGTTTTTGATACAGTAGAATATACCCAGAAGGCTTGTGAATGGAGTGTACAATTCTGGAAAGACTTCCAGGTGTTCACAATCTGCTCATGAAAAGCCAGTAAAAATGTCACTGTTTTCAAAAACTATTGTTGAACTGATTTGTTTGCAGTGTTGTACTAATGATAAAGTGGGTTTCAGCAAAAATGAGGAACAGTGTATCGCGATGCAGTGCAATTATGCTTACAGTAAAAATATAAGAAAAAGAAAAAGAATAACAAAAACAAGCACTGGCAAAGTCAATAGGTTCTATGCTCTCACTCAAGTGCTGTCAAAAGCAATAAAGACAATTACAAATGCATCGCTTTGTGTGTATATAATATATGGATGAGATTAAGAAATTTGTGATGACAGTGTAATTTTCAGATGCACAATAGTCCCTGACATGTTTCAGTGGAGGTGTAGGGTACTGCAAAACAGTAAATACAAAGGTGGTGAGACTAAAATACTAATGTGGTCTGATCCACGGTTTGATAGACAATGTCTCAACACAATGACTGAAGGTTACTAAGCAACGGAAACCAATGTTTGAAGGAACCTGAAGCAGAGCTCCTTGGGCTATATAAGAATACAATATGTTTGGTATGCTGATACAATTTGCAATTACACGTCCAACTTAATGGGAGTGAGGGGGGACGCCTTCACCTTTCCACACAAGTTGTGAAACAAACTGTAAAAGACTCACACAAAACACACTAAAACGTAAATAAAACGCTCACCCTGTAAAGCTAGTTTTGTAATATATAGCAGTACTGTAATGTTAATTATCACGCGGAACAATTACAGACTAGCTAACATTGTGTTATCAGACTGAGCTCCAGCCTAAATACATATTCAGTCCCAGCCAAAGTCCCAGAGTAAGGTGTCAGTATAAAGGACACTTGTTGCAAACCCCTGCCTGCAAAGATGGGTGGCAGGACAGGGCTAGATCGACAACAGTGGAGGACTTGATGTGGGGTTGTCTTTGTTAACACTGACGCGACTTGTCTCCACGTTACATCAGTATTAAAACAATGGAGCTCTATTAAATACAGTTGCCTTTCAGAGGGCCATTAATGGCTGGTACTGACCTTCTGCTCCAACATTCCAACGCTATTTCTCCCTCTTTAGTTCAAACATTATACCCTTGGTGGAAGAATGTTCTAAAGGTCTTCAGCCCTTCTGCTCGGGGCTATACTGGCTGTTAAAGGCCCTCTCACTAGTTATAGGTCCAGGGCTGCAGCCCAGACTTGTATCTCCTGTATTGGCCTTTAACTACTGGAATATAATGCTACAACAGAGGTTGGCTCAAACATATAACTGTGGATTTGTCAATGTGGGATTACCACATGACTCCAGGTCACTGGGACTGTGTTCCTAGCCCTGTTGTTTTCATTTAACAAATCAGTGCATTTTTGAGGAGATAAACATGGCTGGACTAAAGTCCAAAATCAGCCTCAGCAAATATGTTCAAACCAGCCCCATTCTGCAGGAAGCCGGGAGTAGGATATGGTTATTGAGAAACAGTTGGGCCATATCAACCCATCCTACTGTAGAAATAGCCCAAAGCCTGCATCCAGAGGCGCAACTAGAGCCAAATTTTGGGGGGGGCTAAGAAAAAATTTCGGGGGGGGCTGAAACTTTAAGCAATAGGCAGAGTGGAGCTGCAGGGGCTCTTAGAAGAGGTGAAATAACAGCAAGGCCTCATTAACATGCAAATGGTCTTTTAAAGACCAGTGAAGTGCTCGGGTGCGGCTGTGTGGGTGCCCGCCAAGCTGTCTCATCCCGGGCTGCCACACACAACGGGGGGGGGGGCTGAAGCCCTTTGAGTCCAATGGGTGTTGCGCGCCTGCCTGCATCCCACTGGGAAGATGCCTGAGTTGAAGAATAGCCAGTTCCATCATGCAGTTATAGTCTTACTACAGTTCTCTCGGTCAAATTGCCCTAAGATATACGAACGCAACAGTTTTTATGAAATGTGCTTCATTACTTAAGTACGTATTTGTGTAGTTGTAAGCAGTCTCCAAACACTCTTTGGGAGGTAAAGAGAAATACTTGGAGATTTGGCATAGTGCTGCAGTGAAACCCAAATCCACATCCAAGCCATATGTTTACCCCTGGGTGGTGGTTGGTAAAGAGCCGCCAGGAAAGCTTCAAGTCAGGCAGGTAACCAGGTGCCCTGTTAGGGTCAGGTAAACCATGCAAAGTACTAATCAGTCTCGCATGAGGTTACCTGTCACAAAGTATCAAGAGAGCAAGGCATTGACTGCAAGCTGCAGATGTTTGAGCAAAGCCAGCTTCTTGCGGATGGCAATATCCGGTCTTAAGCATCTGACCACACTTCAATTCCAAGAATAGATATAGTCTCTCCACTGGTATGGGTCATAATGGTAAGAATGATTGTAAGGTTATTGCTAAGAGTTGGATTTGGCCCCTTTTGTAGTGCTTAATTAATAAATGAAATGGTGCAGGTGCTCAAAGCTCTGCTCTGAAACATGGACTCGTGCAATTGAATGTGTGCGCATGGAATTCCATGGCTGTCTATTCCTAAATCCACCTCATTCATCTCCAATTCGCTAGCAGACACCCCATTTACCTTCATCTCACTCTGGAGGTTCCTTCTTTCTCCCTTTGTGACTGTCTTTACGCATTTCTCTTCCTCCGTCTTTCCGCTTTTAAATGTCTTTTCCTCTCTTGCTCTCAGTAAATGTCTAATGCTGATAAATAAGTGCCGGACCCCAAAAATAAGTGCCCCCCACCAAAAACCACCGGCCCAAATTAAGCACTGGTCATATCCAAACATTTTGCTTTCACCCTCCTGTTTTCTGATCCTGTTTTGTTGGCCTTAGTACTCTGTAAACTTTACCACTACTAACCACTGCTAAAGAGTGTGAGCACACTCCTTAAAACCTGGTAACATTGACTGGTCCCCAAATAGGAATATTTAATTTACTTGTAAGTCCCCTTTGAAGTGGTACTACATGTAGCCAGGGCTTGTGGACTCAAAAACGTGCAGCCAGGAGAAGCTAAGGAAACGGTCACACCGGGAGCACTCCAGAGAAAGTACAAGACATAAGAAATATAAGAGGAGGCGCTCAGCCTGTAGGAGCAACATATGGAAGATTACCTCCCATGAAGGAGCTAGCCCATAAACCAGTAGCTAGTCCACCTCTGATAAGAATACACATGTCCACACTAAGAACACTTGGCCCTGAAGAAGACCTTCCATGAAAACATCGTTGAGGTCCACAGTTGAAGGTCGAAACGTGTCAGCGTACATTATTTTAAGGTCAAGAGACTAGTTGAACCATCAGCAAGTGCACATAAGGCACAGATTACTAAGCGCAAGGAAGGGCACTACTTTAAACCATCTATTAACATCTCTGACCTTACCAGGACCGCTATAAAACACCAGTACTTGAAAGTATTAGAGGACATAATGCCATTAGGTCCCAGTACACAAGAATAAGGACACATGACACTGTTTTCTAAGCAATGTTTGTAAAAGAATGTTTGTAATCTGTGCTACCATGAAGAAACAATGAGTTAACTCACAGATGAATGCCAAAATGTCTTGTCAACATAAAATGTTAGGCATTTGCGAATATGTAATTTAAGTTGATGTACCCAGTCACAACAAATCTTGGTTTACTTGTATTACTTGTTTATGTTAGTAATATTTGTTACTTGTCTACATGTTTTGATTGAATGTCGACACAATGATGTGATTGTATATATAAATGTTTGTCTTTGCTTATTTCCAATTGAAAAATTACTTTTTGATATAAAGAACTGAAAACAAGTCCCAGTGTAGACCTGTTTACTCACTGTGCAGGTCTGTAAATTGACAATCTGGAGGTGGGGATTTTTGAAAAATATCTACACCAAAAATTGTAGAAAGAGGTTAACGAGAGGAACCTAGTAGGGATAATGTTTAAGATCCTCAAGTATTAAAACATGATAATTGATGGTCTGGGAGGCAACCCACCATAGATACGTTACTGGTGGACCTGCAGCACAGGTAGTGCCACCCACTTAAGTAGCTTTGCAAAACCTGACTCAGGCCTGCCGTTGCAGTCTGTGTGTGCAGTTTTAAACTGCCATTTCAACCTTGCAAATAAACCTTTCACCTGGCACAAACCTGAATTTTTAATACATATAAATTACCTCTAGGGTAGGCCATAAGCAGCCACAGGGCAGGGTGCAATGTATTTAAAAAGTAAGGAATGTCATTTTAAGTTTTGCCTGTCCTTAAATGTGTTTTTCTTTACTGCAAGGCCTGCTTCTCCTATATGATAACATTGGAGTTACCTTATTAAATGTAATAATCTGTAACTTCCAAACGGGAACAGGTAAACAGTTCATGTTTGCTGTTTTTGGGATTGTAATTGAAAATACTCTTTTATGGTGAAATCACATTTTTGGTTACAATTTTGAGAATACTACTTTTTGGAAAGTTGGCATTTTCCTGCCTCAGCCATTTAGTGCTTGCAGTCTGTATCTGGGTCATATGACTGGGCGTAGTTGGCAGTTGGTCTTTCTATATTCCTCCTTGACAGCCACCCACAATAGAGAGCGTAGGTTTGCCTGGATGGGCCATGACTGGCAGAATGAGAGGCCAAGTAAGGCACAACCCCACTGACACCTGAATAGGATGTGTCCTGCCTTTACACAAAGGATTGCATACTCCCTGTAGTTAATCTGGAGCCAGGGCAAGGGAGGTAGGAAACCTGAGCATTTCAAAGGGAATCCTCTAGAAGTTTCATCCACTTCAAAGAAGACACTCGGTAAACACATTGGACCCCCATCACCAACACTTCAGTACACTCCTGTACCTATGGATACTACAGAAAAAGGAGTGCTGTGCTGCTTTGCTTCTAGAAGGACTGCGCTCTGCTGCCCCGTCACCCTGCCACTTTGCTGCTCTGCTGCCCTGATTGCTAAGAAGGAATACTGGGCCTACACCCTTCATCCCAGGCTAAAGCAACTTTAATGGTCAGCCAGCTGATCTCCTGTTCTGAGCTACAGGAACATAACAACCTCCAGAGGCTCTCTCCAACTGTCCACCTGGCCTGCTGCCTAGACCTGCAATTGGACGTGCTGCTGGACCTACCGTAGCCCTGCTGGTCTCTGCTGGAGTGAGTTCCTGACCCACACTTGCGGTGTTGCTCAGGTCCTAGACCCCGGGTTTGGCCTCAGTTGAGCTGTCCTGAAGTATTGGGGCTCTCATATACGGACCTGTGCATGCCAAGATCTTGTCGGCCACACCTCTCACTAACACGAAGCTGCATCGTGCTCGGCCTGAACATGTGAATTTGGGCCATTTTCGCACAACCAGATAGCCGTGGGTGGGGCTTTGTGTTTTTTGGTGCTACTTTCACATAATTCTTTAAAATGGCATATCTCCAGTTCTACTAATTAGATTTTTGTGTTTTGGGGGTCAAATTATTTATTACACTTTACTCTGTTATTCTAAATTGGTGTGGGGATTTTCTTGTGTTGTGCTTTCACTTTATTACTGTTTGAAGTGCTGCATAAATACTTTACATTTTGCCTCTAAGTTAAGTCTACCTACTCTTACCAGAGGGCTGAGCATAGATTAATTTGGGGTTTACTTGTGACTTCACCCTGACAGGGATTGTGGTTGCTGCTTGAGTAAGGTTCCACCCCACCAATCCCCCAACCAGTAACCCAATTTCTTACCCTAAGGGCCTGATTCTGAGATTGGCGGTCCGACGCTGGACCACTGTTGCAGTGGTCAGGAGAACGCCGCCAAGCCGGTGGCATCCTGACTGCCGTATTCTGAATGAACTGCCGGGCTGGTGATGTTGTGTCGGCAGTGCTACGACAGAGACATGCATTGTCTCACAGAGAGCCTCAAGCATGTGCCGCCGCCGTGGCAGCACCGCCTGCATATCGGTGCACTGTGCACCATGCAACGTGTTGTGAATGGCACACAGTGCACAAACGACAGTGCAAGCAGAGGGGGACACAACATGTGCCCCCATGCACTTTGCTCAATGCCCAAATCACCCTGGGGCCTTGTTTGGTGCCCCTTCCCTGCATTTCTGTCAACCTTTTCATGAGTGGGTTCCTGCTCTGAAAAGGTCAGCGGTAAGGCAGGTCATAATCTACACATCGGTGCTGCCATAAGCGCCACCACCAGAGATCAGCGCATTCCCCACCACGGCCACGTCTGGATCCAGGATCCTGTCATTGGCGGCGGTCTTGTGGCGGTTTTATCACCCTTCTCATATTCGGGCAATCGGATCGAAGAGGATGCGGCAGTCAGACCTCCTCCAATGGTACGGCAGTCTCAAGACCACCATACTCGGAATCAGGCCCTAAGTCTTAAAGTCAGGCGGCAGTGTTGAACTGATATGCTGTATTGGTTCTGTGGTAATAGTGTGCAGTGAGTTAAACTGCCCAACAGAGGGAGTATTGGGCTCTTTGTCACGCAACAAGACTTCTGTCTCAGAGTTGATTAGACACAAGTTGGCTTAGGACAGCCGGCAAGTTAATGGAAATCCAGGTCTATCTGAAGGGAATGAAGATATTTTTTTGCAAGCCTCACTTTTTAGAGGTCACCATGCTCCTGGTGATTAATTTATCTATACATTTTAAAGAAAGCCTGAGCTATTGATTAATGGCGAGACAGATAACATGACTAATACCACTAGGTAGCTCCAGATGCTGGATCTGACTTCTTTTATGTTTTTTCTGCAGTACATTTTGTTTTAAACTTTGAGGTTTATGGGGACTTTGCTTTAGTTTGCTGTCCCTGGCTCTGCAATAGCTTACGGATGCCATCTGTGCCTCAGGTTTCCAAGAATAGTTGGCACAATTGATTACAGCCTGCAGACCAGGATACGACTCTCTGATACGGCTATGTAGACCAATAGTAAGGTAGTAAGTTATTGGTTACCAGAGGAAATAGGGCAACTCCTCCAAGCAGAACTAACCTTAGGTTAGACATAATATTCTCTCCTTTAGAAGCGAGTGGATCAACCAATGCCAGTGCCCGAGACCTAGGCGATACTTCAATGCTGCTCCTATGATTTTGTGATCTGCATTGTCAAAGGAGGCAGAGCTGTCCAGGAGGAGCAGGGCTGATACTCCAGAGATAATGGAGGACAGAAGGATGAGTCTTTAAACTGGTAATTGTGGAACCACTGTTCTATCTCCGCTTCTCCAATGGATCACATTGTGTGAACCTGGGCAAATTGCTTTATCTCCCTGTGGGTCGTTAAACACCTCGGTTCAGAATTTCTGGCCCTTTGGTATCAATGCAGATAACTCTGGGGTAACATGGAGTGCTGCAGAGATCCATGAGCAACATTTAAGTACGCTTTTGAGGGCCTTGCTGTGATAACTCACCCTTTCCCCTCAGGGGTTGATAATCACGACTAACCATGGTCGAAGTAGCGCTGTTGCAAAGTGTATAAAGTGCCTAGACTCTTTAGAGAGAGTATTGCAGGGTCCAAACTAGTTATATAGAAAGGAGTCTAAAAAGAGCTCATGAGGGTAGTAAGAATTCAGTATGATAAGATATATTGAATTAATAATTGGATTAGGCCATAGGACAGTCCTCACGCTTTTAATGAAACTCTAATCAGTGATATAATTGCCAATAGTAGCCCTGGTGCAGCAGAGCTTCGGAAGCAGTGAGCCTGAGTGATGTGTTCGCTCTTTGCAAAAGGGTAAGCATGAAGAAGACTGTCAACTGCAGCCCAGTCGGTCTCACTATTGAGTATGAAAATTAATGGAAAGAGGTGTGACAAAAAGGAACAAGCATTGCTAAACCCAATAAATCAGAACTTGGTATAATAATGGACTGTCAAACCCGTGGTGGTGGTGCGGCTACGATCTCATTGATACAAGCACACACTCATCCATACAGCCACTCTCACAATCACACACTCTCACATATACCCACTTATATACTCTTACACACATATATACTGCCTTTCACATATGTAGTTAGTCACACATGTACCACTGAGATATACATTCAATCCCTAACACACCCATACATACACTCACCCAACCATACAGTCCATCACAGATGCACTCTTAAAACCATGCACCCATAGAATCACCCACTCACACATGTATGCACAGAGTCACACACACCCCACCCACACAAACACTCAGGCACCCATACAGATACTCAGACAACCAATCAATTACCCATAGAGACACTCATATAGCTATTCACAAAACCATGCAGCCACTTATACACCAACAGACAGACAGATACAGACATTCACACAGTTTAGTCACTAGTCTGCAGTAAGATACGTTTAATGACTCACTTATAGAGTCAGTCACGCACCTCTTCCATTCACACACTTAAACATCCACTCATTCTTCCATAGGTTTTTCCCTATATGTATATTAAACATATTTAAAATTTACAGAAACACACACTCACTGGATGACGTCATCAGTGATGTCATTTCAGATGTCATCAGTGATGTCATCAGTGATGTCCCTGACCATGTCATGAGTGATGTAATATGTGACGTCATCAGCAGTGCATTGCGGGGGCGCGAGTTATAGTTAGCTGAACTAACTATAACAGGGGAATTTCTAGGGTTTTGTATGAGGGAAATGTCCAGCTAATTTTAACGCCCCTGAAACCAATGGTTTTTTCAGTGAATTTCTAAGGTTTTTTAAATGCCAATTCCTAACTATAACGCCCCTAAAACCTATGATTTTTTTCAGTGAATTTCAAAGGTTTTTTAAATGCTAATTCTTAACTATATCAGGCCTGAAACCTATGGTTTTTTCAGTGATTTTCATCAGCAGAAGATTGCGGTCGCGTGAGTTATAGTTGCCTGCACTAACTATAACGGGGGAATTTCATTGGTTTTTTACGAGTGAAATGTACAGCTAACTATAACATGTGTGAAACCTATGGTTTTTTCAGTGAATTAGCAAGGTTTTTTAAATGCTAATTCCTAACTATAACGTGTGTGAAACCTATGGTTTTTTCAGTGAATTTGTACGGTTTTTTAAATGCTAACTTACTTTACGCCATTCGTGGCGTGCGCGCCCAGTTAACGCAGTTCGTTCATTGAAGTGCTGGGCTAAAATATGCAGCCCTGGGTTCTCTCCTGATAACAGGTGAGTAAATCGGAATTCGTAGTTCGGCTGAATTTAGAGGAATATTTGTACGTTTCAAAAATTGACGCTGAAAATTTTCTGGTGAAAACCACACAACGGATTCCTATGGAAGGAAATACAAGTTACTGGTAAGTACGCTTAGAATTACTTTTCAGGGTCAGTGTTGGGCTAAAAGATGCAGCACTGAGTTCTCTCCTGATTACAGGTGAGTAAATCGGAATTCCTAGTTTGGCTGATTTTAGAGGAATATTTGTACAATGGTAAAGGAAGGGGGAGGGGCCTGAGGTGACGTGTGCTTCAATGAAGCAAAGCAGTTTGCAATGGCAGGGTGGGAGCCGCGAGGCTCCCGCCCTGCCATTGCAAACAGCACTGTCCCGGTGGTGGGCACCCCAGGACACTGCAGGAGCCGGCCCTGGGGGGTGGCGGTCCCCAGGGCCATCTTTGGCTCCAGGAGGGGGGCCGCGCAGCCCCCCTCCCACTTAATTTTAAGCCCCGGGGGTGGTGGTCCCCAGGGTTTGGGGGTCCATTACGGACCCCCTATTTTAAATAATTGGTGCCCCGGGGAGGTGGCAGTCCCTGGGGCGTGTGGGGGGGGGCTCGAGCCCCCCCCACACAGTTTTTTTTTTTTTTTTAAACAAACAAGCCCCGGGGGGTGGCGATCCCCGGGGCAGGGGGCCCCTCTGGGCCCCCATTATGATAAAGATATTGCCTGCGGGACTTGGCCACTGCGGGGGCTAAATAAAAACGAAGCACGGGAGGCCGCGCTTCGTTTTTTTTTCGTCAGCGGGATGCGCGGACCCTACGCACATCCCGCAATTTAAAAAAAAATAAAATAAAATTGGGGGCCTTGGGGGTCCTTGTGGGACCCCCTAAGCAGGCCTAGGGGGTCAGGGTGTTTCTACCCTTCCCCCTTGTCGCGTTTTGCGCCTTTTTTTTGGTTTTCTTGTGCCTCGGTTCCACCGAGGCACAAGATGGCTTCCAACACTTCCTGATTCAGAGTGTTGGCAGCCACTTAGCATTCAGCTCGTGCTCGGGAGGGTTCGGGGAGGGTGCGGGGAGGGTGCGCGGATCCTCCCCGGACATAGATATCACTAACTTTTTTACCCTAATTTTCTCAGGAACTACTGAACAGATTTACACCATTTAAGCAAAAGGCACGAGTCTGAACTGAGGACTACCTCTTTGCCAAATTTGGTGTAATTCCGTTCAGCAGTTCGGGCTGTAGCTGCGACAACAGATCCTATAGGAAATTGCATGGGGAAAACGCGTTTTGGGACCCCCTTTTTTCTCAGCCCCCGCTTGACGAATCACCACGAAACTTTCAGGGTAGGAGCGGAGCGGAGCTGGCCAAAAGTTTGGAAATTTTCGCGAAGATTCGTCAATCGTCGCCAGACTTTGGGAATAGAATTTTGCGGATTTCCTATGGAAAATAGGTCCTAACTATAACTATCTACTGTATATCCATTATATATATATAAATTCTACTCCAATTGCTACTAGGTTAGCCGTTCTAAAAGCAAAATGGTGCCGCTGCCAGCGACGGCGGCAGCTGCAGTCTAAGGGTGCAAAATAAATCCTAATCTAATCAGGAAATAAAGGTGTCCTGGTTTGGCTTGCCGTTCTCACTTTGTCAGCCCATGAAGAAGTGCGCGCCGCGCACAAAACGCGTCAGCTAATTGACTTCGAATTTGGATGTTTGTCTTCACTGTGCAGCTGCAGCTCTCCCCAATAAACCGCTGAAAACTTACCTTGTGCTGTGTGGCTCTCACTAAGGGGACAACATTTTGTTGTGGATATATATATATATGTGTGTCCATAGGCATCGACAAAATACTGCGAATATGATATCAACCAGAGTTTGTTTGATCACACATTTCAACAGTAAATGTAATTCCGAATTTCTTATGCAGTAAAACATCTCGTCGCATACATTATCCAAAAAGTCAATCAATTCTTATTTCTTTTGTTCATGATGAAATGTCATACATGATCGTAATCAATAAAGATACCAAATACAAAAATCGTTTAATACTGTGCATGATCATAATCAATAAATTGACCACATTTAACGGATCGTTCTGGTCACAATAAGTATATCATTCACAGAGTTACATAGTTAATTTTCCACTATATATACTTCATATGTTTGGTGTGTGTCACATCCACTAAAGTGCATTAAGTGCTCAAAGTAAAGAAATAAAATAAAATAAAATGATATTGCCTAAATATATAAGCAATAGTATTCCAGCTACCTGCTATAATGGTGGGTTATAATCGATAGACCTGCATGTGCCCCTTGTCTCCCAAACTGTTACATAAGTTGGAAGACGTGTGGGTGCTCGCGGGCAATTTATGATCAAACAAAATCTGGTTGATATCATATTTGCAGTATTTGGTTGATGTCTTTGGACACACGTATACTATTTCTATGTGGGGTTGGGCGTGCGCTCACTTGCTTGACAAAGGCTTTTGCCGAAATGCATTGCTTGCACCTTTATTCCCAGATCAGATCTGGATTTATTTTGCATAATTGAATCATAGGCCCACTGGGGCAGAATTGAAGAACATAGGACAATGCCTATACTTTAGTCGCTATTATTGTTGAGGCCAAATAGCTTTTTGTTCCAAAGTATAATTTATATGGGAATTCAGCATGAATTGTTTAGAAATGCTTATTCAGCCTATGTTAACATTTCACCTAAAAGTATCCTAACATTGAGATACCCATTACAAAATGGATGCCATTTCTGTTGTGAAATGATGATTGTATTGTGGTCCTACTTCCATGTTCACTATTGTGCACTATAAGTAAATGGTGGTAAAAAATGTACTATGTGATCAAGGAGCGGCTGCTCCAAAACGCGTCTGGCGTTTTTCGCTGATTTCTATTAAATAAGCATTCACTCCTAAAGGAATTGGGCTCAGCTTTGGTTTATTGATTTACGAACCACGGATGAATACAAGGTGGTATGTGACCTCGCTGTGAGCCTGCCCCTACTAAGAGGCAGGAGACTCGCAAAACCAATTGATTAATATATATATATATGTATATGTTAGACTTGGCATATTTTGGGATATTTCCCCTGATTTTTTGCTTTCTGACCTCCCAGTTTTGATGTTTTTTTCTGGCTTAGTGTCTCTGTGCACTTTCTCACTGCTGATCAATGCTAAAGTGCAAGTGCTCCTGTTGTAAATTGTGTTATGGATGGGTGTTTCCATGATTGGCATATTTGATTTCCTTGTCAGTCCCTAGTAAAGTGTACTGAGTGTGCCAGGGCCTGTAAATCAAATGCTGTTAGTGGGCGGCAGCACTGGATTGTGCCACCCACACAAGCAGCCTGTAAATGCAACTCTGGCCTGCCATTGCATAGCCTGTGTGCAGTCTGGGACTGCCATGTTGACTTGGCAAGTGCACCCACTTACCAGGCCCTAACCCTCCCTTATCTTACATGTCAGTCACCCCTAATGTAGGCCCAAGGTACCCCTGTGGGCAGGGTGCAGTGCATGTGAAAGGTAGGACATGTCCATGTTTTTCACTATTGCAAGGCTACCTGTTCCCATAGGACAGAATGGGGAGTTTGTTTTTAACATCTTATAAACATAGCTGGCCCTGGGTACAAGGTAGACAAATCAAGTTTATCATGCCTGAACTCTGAATCTAAAGATGCATCTTTTAGTGAAGGTGATTTTTACATTCTGTGTTTGAAAATACCACTTTTAGAAAGTAGGTATTTCTTTGCTCAGCCATCCAGTAGGCCTCTGCTGGGTTTGTGGATTGACTGTCTGGGTTTTAGATGACAGGGGCTGGAGAGGAGCAGTGGCTCCAGAGAGTTTAAATGGGTCAGGGAAGGGATTAATAGACCTGGGCTGCATTTAGAGTAGAGAGAGGAGATTTCCTTTCACCTGAATGCGCCTGTCTGCCTCTGACAATGCTGTCTCCACCTCCTGCCAGGACGTTACACCAGAGAGGCCAGAACTGGTTCTGGCTCAGCACAGACTCCATCTGCCTGAGAGGACAAACGGTTTGGGGCTATAAAAAGTGGGGACCAAACCCCTGAACTTTAGAACTCTTTTGGACAAAGAATACTGCCAAGAAGAAGAGCTGGAGAAGCTGTGAGGAGGAACTACCACTTTGCTGAGTGCTTTGCTGTGTTGGTCTGCAGTGGCTGCTTCTGTCTTGGGCAGTGAAAGGACGGGACTGAACTTTCTACAACTTCTTTCTTTGAGTATCTCCAAGGGCTTGAGGTAGAGCTTGCCCCCTGTTCAAGAAGTCTCAGGAACAGCAAAGACTTCAAGGGGCATATTATCAAGCCAGGCGATAAAATTATCAGCGTAGAAAACTGCCGCTAAAACGGCGATAATGGGCTTGATAATATGCTCTATGGAATTCCAATTGAAGCCAATGTTAAATGTGAAGGACGTCTAACATGGGCTTCAATTGGAATTCCATAGAGCATATTATTGCAGATTCATAGCAAATCCCGTGGCGCTCAGATGAAAGGCAGCCACTTGGAGCAAGAAGTTGCGTTTTATTTGGGACAATTTCTGGTGATATGCACTTGAAGGAGTGAAAAGTAAAGTATGTTTTTTAAAAAAAATTTGAGCATGTTCATTTTTTCAGAACCCACAAGGGTATTATTGTAACTCCAACTCCCGAGATGCAACACATTAAGAGGCCCACCTGGGCAGGATATAATTAAGTGAGATATTTGCAGTTGGAGAAATCACAGAATGAACATTGCTGTTTGCATGCTGCCTCCGAGGAAGGACTGTTAAGTTTGAAACGCGTCAGGCAAGGCATGCTAACATTTCATTTCACCGAAGCTGTTCGTTGCAAATTTGGCTTGTTGGGAGTGCTCTCTGCAAAGGGCAACTTGTGAAACTTAATATATATATATATATATATATATATATATATATATATATATATATATATATATATATATATATATATATATATATATATATATATGTATATATATATATATATATAAACTACCATTACAACGCATTCCATTACAACACATAATACTTTTAGGACAACAGTAGGGTAAGTGTTGGATAGTGTAGGGGTAAACATTACTATTCCCACTCCAGTGAGTGCAACAGTAGGGTAAGTGTTGGATAGTGTGTAAAAATTACTAAGGGCCCAATTCCAATGTCGTTCGGAAGGCCTCCGAATCGGATTTGACTTTCCCGGATCTGATTCATAGCCCTTGTTTACGACCGAATGGTACACAGGTAAGAACTACCAAGTACGATGCGAAGATCACATACGCGCTGACTGAATCGTTTCCGGGACCTGAACCTGTCCGTATGACTCGTTCGTAGACGAATAGTGACGTGCTATGGAGCTGAATTCCGACCGAGCGAGTACGATGAACGTTTCGGACAGCCGCTTCGCCTCGGTCTCAAAGAGACGAAATGGCTGTTGGAAGCGTACTTCGGGGGGCCGGAGCAGGCCCCACTTCACCCCGGCCCTCTGAATCTGTCATGGGGGTGTGCCCATGGGTCACCCCGATCCAGGCATGCACAGTGTGAAGGGTACCATGGAGTGCCCGCCACAGGGTGTACTCTTTTCCCCACCCACCACTTTTTTGCTATGGGAGCCTGTGTACGCATCTGTATACAGGCTCCCATAGAGTTCAATAGGAGTCCAAGCGACCCGAGTCCTTAAGCATACGGCTGCATCATACTCGCTCGTTCGGACCCCCGGAGCACATTTCGCTTTGAAAGCCCCCCAGATCCGAGTCGTACGGAGGGCTTTCTTATCGAGATCGGAATCGGGCCCTAAGTGTTGGATAGTGTAGGGGTAAAAATTACTATTCCCACTCCAGTGAGTGCAACAGTAGAGAAAGTGTTGGATAGTGTAGGGGTAAAAATTATTATTCCCATGTACCCCAAAACCCATATCCACCCTAATACTAAGAAAATCTCTATTACTTACCTTATAATGCATTGTAATGGCATGCGTTGGAATGGTATGTGTTGAATTGGCATGTGTTGTAGTGAGATGTGTTGTAATGGCATGCATTGGAATGGCATGCAAAGTAAAGGAAGTTGCGTTGTAACAGTTGTGTTGTAATGGATGTTTCCCATAAAAAATATATATAAGCATTATACTCATTTAAAAAACACACATATACATTATTATATGCATTTATTTATATATATTTAATTTTAAAATATTATTAAACTAAAATTTACATTTATATGACAATTTACTAATTAGATTTTTTAAATATAGTGATATAACATATATATATATATCTATACCCACTTCGGACTGAATGGAACTACAAGTATGGCTTATTTCTATGGACTACTTTAACCAGAAAGCCACGGCAAACGCTGACGCCCATACGGGCAGGGCTTGTTTATTTAATAAAGATGTCCCTTTAAAGTTTTGCTAAATCCTTACACAATCATGATGCTTACCTGCCAGTGAACAAGGGTACAGAGTTACTCGAAACGCGTTTGGCCTGTCATCTAGAAGCACGACCAGCAAGCTGTATTTGCAACCGCCTGAGACACGTGTGTGTTCACCCCCTTTGTGTGTGATGGCTTCACTGGGCAACCTTCTTGTTTTGTATAAATGCGGCTGGTCCGGCAGCGAAACCGTCCCGCCACTAGAGAAAGCGGATCCTTGAGCTCTGCAAACACGAGCTTGAAGTTGCAATGAAGGGGGACCTGAGCCTCAGGTATATATTGGGATGTACTGCAGAAAGCTTGTCCAGCGCTTGTCTCTATTTTAGAAATCATTAATTGAACTTTACTTTTGTGCTTGGACATTATTGGGATGTGCAAAAACCCACTTGGGACTGAATGAGACTACAAGTATGGCTTATTTCTATGGACTACTTTAACCAGAAAGCCACGGCAATCGCTGATGCCCATACGGGCAGGGCTTGTTTATTTATTGAAGATGTCCCTTTAAAGTTTTGCTAAATCCTTACACAATCGTGATAGTTACCTGCCAGTGAACAAGGGTGCAGAGTTACTCGAAACGCGTTTGGCTTGTCATCTAGAAGCACGACCAGCAAGCTGTATTTGCAACCGCCTGAGGCACGTGTGTGTTCACCCCCTTCGTGTGTGATGGCTTCACTGGGCAACCTTCTTGTTTTGTATAAATGCGGCTGGTCCGGCAGCGAAACCGTCCCGCCGCTAGAGAAAGCGGATCCTTGAGCTCTGCAAACACAAGCTTGAAGTTGCAATGAAGGGGGAACTGAGCCTCAGGTATATATTGGAATGTACTGCAGCAAGCTTGTCCAGCGCTTGTCTCTATTTTAGAAATCATTAATTGAACTTTACTTTTGTGCTTGGACATTATTGGGATGTGCAAAAACCCACTTGGGACTGAATGGGACTACAAGTATGGCTTATTTCTATGGCATGTGTGTGTTCACCCCCTTCGTGTGTGATGGCTTCACTGGGCAACCTTCTTGTTTTGTATATATATATATATATATATATATATATATATATATATATATATATATATGTATATATTATCTACTGGTGGTCGCCAGTAGATAGTTATAGTTAGGACCGTGTTTCCATAGGAAATCCGCAACATTCTATTTGGAATAACTTTGGCGCCGGTTGACGAATCCTTGTGAAATTTTCAAAATAGGTGGGGCGCTCCGCTCCTACCCTGAAAGTCTCGGGGAGATTCGTCAAGCAGGGGCTGAGAAAAAAGGGGGGTCCCAAAACACGTTTTCCCCATGCAATTTTCCATAGGGACCTTTAGTCCAAGGTACAGCCCGAACGGCTGAACAGAATAACTTTAAATTTGGCAAAGAGGTAGTCCTCAGGTCAGGGATGTGCCTTTTGCAGGTCTGGTGTCAATCTGTTCAGTAGTTCCTGAGAAAATCAAAAGTAAAATCAAATATATATGTGGGCGGAGCCTAACCACACATCTCATCCTGAGATCTTATTGGCTGTCAGCACTTCATCCAAGAAGTGTTGGCAGCCATCTTGGGACCAATATACATGATAGCACCTCATTAAAAAGCATTGCAGTTAATAGAAGGTTTTAAGACTTTAGTTACATTATAAATCATTTGTTGATGGTACCATACTCATTTTAGGAATTGTGGTATGTTCTAAGGTGATTTCACCATGTGAAAAAGCCTTCTGCTGGGATATCATGATTGAGAGAAAAATATTTTCTCATGCTTTTCCCACAGAGGTTTGGAAGGTGATCTATAAGCTAAACTGAGAGCTTATTTTCTGTAAATTCACATTATCTTTCTCAGTCATGTGAGAATGAAGTCTGACATTCTCAGTAAAACATGTACATCCAACAAGGGCAGAGACTGTCAGTTGATTCCTTTGTGTTCTACTGCAACTTCCCAGAGTGTTCCAAAGAACAACTAGAGCGCTAACAGTCCTACTTATGATAAACGTATGGCACACCTGAAGCCATCTTGCTTGGATTAAAGTGGTAACTCTTAAAACATTTAATTTAAAAAGGAACAAAATGAGGGGGTTCATTTTTCCATAAAAAGTATGATTAGTGCTGCAGAAAGAAAAATTAGGGCACATTTTGAGTGACTTCTCAAATCCTTTTCTATTTCATTAAAAAATTCTGACATGCAGACTGAAACATGCACTTTCAATACCAGCAGCAGTTTTCCCTTGTGAGCAGTAGCTTTACTACAGTGATCTAATGAGCAAAAAGAGTGCTAACATTCTAAATTTATGGCAAATGTGTGACACATCTGAATGCCTTCTTGATGGAATCAAAGTAAAAAACTGAAAGTATTTCCTACTGAGGAGACTGCAGTAAATGAGGAAATTAGGAAACTTCATAACAAATAAGTCTCCCAAGATGGCCACCAGAGATAAAAGAGCCCAAATGTAGCCCAAATATCACCCAGATGTAGCCCAAGTATAGCCCAATGACAGAATGTCCCAGAGTGTTCTCAAAAACAACTAGAGCGCTTACTGTCTTCATTATGAAAGAAGTATGGCACACCTGAAGCCATCTTGATTGGAATAAACTGGTAACACTTAAAACATTTAATTTAAAAAGAACCACAATGAGGGGGTTCATTTTGCCATAGAAATTATGATTAATGCTGAAGAAAGAAAATGAGGGCACATTTTGAGTGACTTCTCAAATCCTCTTCTATTTCATTAAAAAAGTCTGACATGCAGACTGAAACATGCACTTTTAATACCAGGAGCAGACTTCCATGGTGAACAGTAGTTTTACTACAGTGATCTAATGAGCAACTAGAGTGCTAACTTTCAGAATTTATGGCAAATGTGTGACATATCTGAATACCTTCATGATGGAATCAAAGTAAAAAACTGAAAGCATTTCCTACTGAGGAGACTGCAGTACATGAGGAAATTAGGAAACGTCATAACAAATAAATCTCCCAAGATGGCCACCGGAGACAAAAGAGCCCAAATGTAGCCCAAAATCACCCAGATGTAGCCCAAATATAGCCCAATGACAGAAGTGTGCAAAACACTGATTATTTTGTGTTTTTGCAGTGTTATATAGTGCAGACTTGTCAGGTATTGGAGTGCTTTACATGAGCATTGGTTACATCACACAAGAACAAATTCATTTTGGTTGTAGACATGGGGAGACTAAGTGATTTGACCAGAATCACAGAATGTCGAGCTGAAGCAGAAACTCCAACCTGGTTCCCCAGTTGCAAAGTCTGCAGTTCTGGAAGTAACACCACATCCTCTCCCCTAAGTGCAACATTTAATCAAGTGGTCAACTGGATAAAAAAACATAAAGATAACAAATAATTTAAAAGTGCTTTGTCGCTATTTGAAAACTCAGAAAATATGTCCTTATTTTAGTCTTTTAGAGCACTAACCATAATTTTGATGCCAATAAGACCCTCTCATATATGTAATTTCTAATGGAAATGCTCTAGGTATTACAGTTTTGATTACATCAAGATGACGTCAGGCGTTCCACACTTTTGTAATAAATATAGAATGTTAGCAATCTAGTTGTTCATTAGGATACTGTTGAGAGGCAGAGGCCAGGGGCACGGACTCTGAAAATTGAAGGCAGGTAGGAGGGTGCAAAGGCAACAATTTAACCACACTGAGCAGGCAGGAAGGGCCGTGGCAGCACAACAGACTATGGAGGGCAGTGGAAAGGGGGGCAACAAACCAACAATACAGGACTTGCAAGAGAGGCTGTGGCAATGTAATAGACCATTGTGGGCAGAAGGAAGAGGCAATGGTAGTACAACCATACATGCCAACAGACCCGATTCAGCCAGGAACCGTCCAATGTTTTTAAGCTCAAATGGGCTTTATTTGATCTGTCTCCTGTCTACAATCTCCTCTTTTTCAATGTAACTCAAAGGGGAAAATCAATACCCCAGTTTTTTTTCAAAATCTCCCTCTTACCAAGCTCAAAATGTTCGCAAGTATGGTACATTGGATCATGGAAGGAAATGGGGTAGGGACATGGACTTGGATAACAGAGGACAGGAGGGACATGGAGAGGTGCACCAAACTGACCCTGCAGGGCAGGCATCAGGGTTTGCAGCAGCACAATACACCACACAGGGTATGCGGGACGGGAGTGCAGCACAACAATTCATAGAAAGCAAGAGGGAGGGGACAGGACCATGCACATGGACAACAGACAACAGAGGGGCAAGAGGCAATGGTAGCTAGCTGACCATAATGGACAGACAGGAGCGAAAGCAGCAGCATAACAGACCATAAAGGGCAGGAGGGACGGATCAGGGGCATTACAATGGAACAGACAAGCCAGGAGGGAGGGAGTAGGGGTCTGCACATGTAAACAGAGGGCTGGGGTCAAGGGGGCAGGGCAGGAGCAGCAAGATAGCCATGGAGGTCAGGCAGGATGGGCACTAGAAGCAAGACACACCATGAAGAGCAACAGTGAGACTGTGATGGCATACACACAGACCATGGAGGGAAGGTGGGAGGGGGTCAGGGGCAGCTAACTGACCACACAGGGAAGGTGGGAGGGGCCATGGCAGCACAGAAGACCATGCATGGCAAGTGGGAGGGTTAGTTGCAGCACAATGGCTATGATGGGCAAGAAGGAGGGTGCAGGGGCATGCACAAAGGACGATGGAGGATAGAAGGGAGGGTCAGGACCTGTGCACAGACAAGAATGTTCAGGGGAAGGGGCCTCACAACAGACCGCACGGGGCAGGCAGGAGGAGCAGTTGCAGCACAACAGACCAGGGAGGGCAGAAGGGTGTGGCAGTACAATGGACCATGTAGGACAGGAGGAAGAGGATAGGGGCATGGCATGTGGACAGGCAGGGTGGAGGTGGCAGGGACAGGTTACAGTCATCTGACAATGCTAGGCAGGTGGGAGGGGAGTGGCAGCTCAACAGAACACTCAGAGTAGATAGGAGTGGCAGGTCCATGGAACATGGTGGGCAAAAAGGATGGAGCAAGGGCATGCACAAAGACATCGGAGGGCAGGGGGAAGGAGAATAGGGGCAGCAAGCTAAGCACAGAGTTTAAGCAGGAGGTCAATGATGGGGCATAGAATTGGGCAATGGAGGGCAGGAGGAGTGGACTGGTACATCATACTAAATTGAGGGCAGTGGCAGCACATCAGACCATGCATGGCAGGAGGGAGGAGGCTAGTCCATGGATTCACACAACAGAGGATAGGGAGGAGGGGGATGGGGCAGCAAGCTAACTGTTCAGAGAAGGCGGGTATTAGGAACTTTATTGTTTTTAAAACGTGTGTCTGTGCGAACTACTTAAAATATGAACAAGTATGCAGCATAATCTCACTTTTATTCAGGAAGAAGAGGGCGTTTGTGACTGTGACTCCGGGCTCACTTGGCAGAAACACCCCCTGACCCTCCACCCCCTATCGCAAAATGTAATGCCCGTGAAAAGGGTAGGTGAACACAGTGTTATATAGAACATAGTCCTGAGAGCACGATTGAAAATTAAAACTAGATATAGTGTATGGTATAAACTACGCACCAAAAAGTGTGATATAAGATGAACCGGGCGTGAAATATAATATGCAATACATTGTGCGCAATGACAGATTCATTGGAGAGCGCGAGATAGCACAGGCACTAGCGCGTGCTATGCGATATGCGCCTTGGAGTGTAATATGCACAGGGCAGTGTTGTGTAACCTAACTAGTCTCTAAAGTTGTAATATAAAATATGTGCTGGGTAGTGTAACGTTGCATATGCACTGTGACAAAGATATGGATCCCAGATTGTAATATGTATGGCATAGCACTGTGCGTTATAACATAGGCATCGAGGAAGGCACGTTAGATGGGGCAATATAACCCGGGCGAAGACAAGTGTGGCATGACATATTCACGGGGTGCTGTTACAGTGCACATGGGCTAGAGTGTCATAGCATATGCACTAGCTGGTGGAATACAACACAGAGGTGTGTGGCACTCGGCAGGCAATGGTGGGTGTAACACGGCATTGGGCTCTGCCAGGAGCGCGCTGTGACTCTCAAGTGATGTTCGTCCCCTTTCCAGAGAGTAAAATAAAAAGTATTACACATCCGGCAGTGGATGTGTGTTTTATTAACCGTGAGGGGGGTTTCTTGCATAGTTTTGGTCGAATTCTTGTCGAATCCCCTTTTAATGGCTTGGTGTGCATGTGTATTAAATGTGCCCGTCAATAGCTACCCATGTTTGTATAAATAAACGACATGGGTGTCTACCGGGATTAGGCACGGTAGGGCATCAGACATGTCTGAGCTTCACTAGTGGTGTAAATACATTCCACGTGGATTCATTGTATGCATAGTCGCCTTTTAATGAATATCACGCAAATCGTCATGGTGATAGGTACGTACGGTTTGTCCAGCATGTCCTAGGTGTGTCTATAAATATATATTTTTTAAAAATAATAAAAAACAGTGGCCGGCCCTGGGGATTGGGGTCAAAAAAATATAATTAGGAGACAGGCCCTGGGGGATGGGGTCATCAGCGCCAATAAATTAGAATAAGAAGGGGACCCACATAGCCCCCCTTCTTAAAAAATTAAAATAAATAAAAGACTGGCATCGTGCCGGAGGCCACGCCCCCTCCTTGCAGCACTCTGCAAACGCGCCCCCTGGCGAGTTGTAAGTTGGGGAATTAATTTCTCTTCAATACTGAGGGTCCCTGAGGGCCAACTAGCCCAACAGGCATCTCCAGTATGCGCCAGGGAGATGCGCTGCAGAGAGGTGTTCTGAGGGCAAGCCCCTTTTTACACCTCTCTGCAACGCAGCTCTGTGGCGCTTACTGGAGGTACCTAGTGGTCTAGTTTGACCCTAGGCACCATTAGGATTCAAGGGGACTTAATCTCTCAACTTAGAACAGCCACAGGGCGCGTTTACACAGTGGTAAAGGGACGGGGCCTGAGGTGACGTGTGCAAACACGCACTATGGCACGTTTTAAATTGGGGATATAATTTCCCTTCAATACTGAGGGCCCCTGGGGGCTAACTAGCCCACCAAGTGCTTCCAGTAAGCGCCACTGAGCTGCATTGCAGAGAGGTGGTCCAGGCCATGCCACTTTTTACACCTCTCTGCAACGCAGCTCTGTGGCACTTACTGGAGGTACCTAGTGGGATAGTTGGACCCTAGGGACCCTCAGGATTCAAATGAACTTAATCTCCCAACTAAAAACGGACACAGGGCGTTGCTAATCACAGGGGGACCCCAACGCATAATGTTCCCTAGTGTATGTAGGTGTTTTCACTGTATTCTAAGTGTCTTTTAACATAGCACTGGCTCTAGGACTGGTTAGTCAGACTCAGTTACCACCAGTATCCGTCTGAAAAAGTTGAGGGTACAGGATGATTTTGCAACAAGGATTCTTTCTGCTCTTCTTTTTGTTCTTTCTGCACGTTATCCTTCTTCCTGCACTTTTCTTCGTCTTTGAGGACTTCTGTTGCTTCTTTCTGCACTTCTTTTTTTTCTTTCTGTGCATTTTTTCTTCTTTCTTCACATGTCCTATCTCTGTAGGCATAGTTAGAAATTAGCATTTAAAAAACCTTTGAAATTCACAGAAAAAACCATAGGTTTCAGGCACGTTATAGTTAGGAATTAGCATTTAAAAAACCTCAGAAATTCACTGAAAAAACCATAGGTTTCAGGGGTGTTATAGTTAGCTGGACTTTTCACTTGTACAAAACCATTGAAATTCCCCCGTTATAGTTAGTTCAGCTAACTATAATTCGCGCGCCCGCAATGCACTGCTGATGACATCACATATTACCTCACTCATGACATGGTCAGTGACATCACTCATGACATCACTGATGACATCTCAAATGACATCACTGATGACATCACTGATGACATCATCCTTGTGATAGAGTGGCAGACCTCCTCTCACCCTAATATAACCTTTGATACACATATTCAAAACTAGAGACTAAAATGTTCAAAACAATGGACATACCAATACCAGTTACAACAACCTCTTTAGTAATTCTAAGATCCACATACACATCCACTCATTCACCAACAGTCCTATACAGTCACTCATACATGTACTCACTCATCATATGTACTCATACACCTATACACCCTGTTACACAATGCCACTCATCCATAGAGTTACTCACACACATAGTCACTCATGCTAATAAAGAATCAAACATACATTTACTTGCATATACAGTTATACACACAACACCACACTTACTTCTACGGAAACTTACACATACTTAGTCTTTTAAACAATCACTTATAGAAACACATACTTATTCATACAGGAACTCTTTCAATCTCTCACTCTCACATATACTCTCTTATATACACCAATAGTCACATATACTAGTTTAAAACATATGTAGTTACTCATAAAAACACTATTGAGACAGTCATTCACTCACTAACACACCCATACACACACTCATCCACCCATACAGTCCTGCACACATGCTGTCTTCAACACATACAAACAGTGAGTCACTCATTCATGCACCTATGCACTACGTAATACCCCCCACCGAACCATGCAGACACTCAGACTGATACTCAAAAAACCAACTAATAACCTATATAGACACCCATGTAGCTACTCACCAACCCATGCAGCCACTTATACACAAAGTGAGAGACTGATACAGATATTTACATATTTAAACATTACTCACTAAGCCATGTATTCACTATGATACACTTAATCAGTCAGTTACACAATCAATTTTTCATAAACAAATCATCCATTTAGACACTTATATACCCATTTATTCTTCCATCATTGTTTAGATATACATATATAAAACATATTTAATTTTCTGAAAAACAGACATTCACTGGATGATGTCATCAGTGATGTCATCAGTGATGTCATTTGCGATGTCATCAGTGATGTCATGAGTGATGTCACTGACCATGTCATGAGTGATGTACTATGTGACGTCATCAGCAGTGCATTGCGGGCGCGCGAGTTATAGTTAGCTGAACTAACTATAACGGGGCAATTTCAATGGTTTTGTACAAGTGAAAAGTCCAGCTAACTATAACACCCCTGAAACCTATGGTTTTTTCAGTGAATATATATATATATATATACCAACTCAAAAGTGCCCTGAGGCAAGAACGAGCCTCCAGCAGTGTGGGTGTGCACCAGGAATGTTTTCAACCAGCGTGCTCCTTCCAGAAAATGATTTCTCTTCCTAACGCGTTTCAAAGCCTACACGGCTTCTTCATCAGAGGAAAGTCACGTGAAACAGAGAGTGCTGCCCCCAACACTTATACGCATGCAGTATGTAAATTGTTCTCAGGTGAGTATAGTCCAATGCATGCTAGTGCCAGTAGTTCATGATATCGGGCGCTTGTATTCCCCCAGTGGGTTCTGATAACACGCGACCAATAACAGTCAATAAAATGCCTAAGTAGGCCTCCGGACCAAACCGTCCGGTTCTATTGTTTTTCTGCTCCCTGCTGTGCCTTAATCCCAAGCGAAGTCTTTCACTCGTGAGGCCCCACAAGCCCGTGGTGGCAGGTTCTCTGCGGCCAGGCTGCCGCATGCAAATACCAACTCAAATGTGCCCTGAGGCAAGAACGAGCCTCCAGCAGGGTGGTTGTGCACCAGGAATGTTTTCAACCAGCGTGCTCCTTCCAGAAAATGATTTCTCTTCCTAACGCGTTTCAAAGCCTACACGGCTTCTTCATCAGAGGAAAGTCACGTGAAACAGAGAGTGCTGCCCCCAACACTTATACGCATGCAGTATGTAAATTGTTCTCAGGTGAGTATAGTCCAATGCATGCTAGTGCCAGTAGTTCATGATATCGGGCGCTTGTATTCCCCCAGTGGGTTCTGATAACACGGGACCAATAACAGTCAATAAAATGCCTAAGTAGGCCTCCGGACCAAACCGTCCGGTTCTATTGTTTTTCTGCTCCCTGCTGTGCCTTAATCCCAAGCGAAGTCTTTCACTCGTGAGGCCCCACAAGCCCGTGGTGGCAGGTTCTCTGCGGCCAGGCTGCCGCATGCAAATACCAACTCAAATGTGCCCTGAGGCAAGAACGAGCCTCCAGCAGGGTGGTTGTGCACCAGGAATGTTTTCAACCAGCGTGCTCCTTCCAGAAAATGATTTCTCTTCCTAACGCGTTTCAAAGCCTACACGGCTTCTTCATCAGAGGAAAGTCACGTGAAACCGAGAGTGCTGCCCCCAACACTTATACGCATGCAGTATGTAAATTGTTCTCAGGTGAGTATAGTCCAATGCATGCTGGTGCCAGTAGTTCATGATATCGGGCGCTTGTATTCCCCCAGTGGGTTCTGATAACACGCGACCAATAACAGTCAATAAAATGCCTAAGTAGGCCTCCGGACCAAACCGTCTGGTTCTTTTGTTTTTCTGCTCCCTGCTGTGTCTTAATCCCAAGCGAAGTCTTTCACTCGTGAGACCCCACAAGCCCGTGGTGGCAGGTTCTCTGCGGCCAGGCTGCCGCATGCAAATACCAACTCAAATGTGCCCTGAGGCAAGATCGAGCCTCCAGCAGGGTGGTTGTGCACCAGGAATGTTTTCAACCAGCGTGCTCCTTCCAGAAAATGATTTCTCTTCCTAACGCGTTTCAAAGCCTACACGGCTTCTTCATTAGAGGAAAGTCACGTGAAACAGAGTGCTGCCCCCAACACTTATACGCATGCAGTATGTAAATTGTTCTCAGGTGAGTATAGTCCAATGCATGCTGGTGCCAGTAGTTCATGATATCTGGAGCTTGTATTCCCCCATTGGGTTCTGATAACATGCGACCAATAACAGTCAATAAAATGCCTAAGTAGGCCTCCGGACCAAACCGTCTGGTTCTTTTGTTTTTCTGCTCCCTGCTGTGCCTTAATCCCAAGCGAAGTCTTTCACTCGTGAGGCCCCACAAGCCCGTGGTGGCAGGTTCTCTGCGGCCAGGCTGCCGCATGCAAATACCAACTCAAATGTGCCCTGAGGCAAGATCGAGCCTCCAGCAGGGTGGTTGTGCACCAGGAATGTTTTCAACCAGCGTGCTCCTTCCAGAAAATGATTTCTCTTCCTAACGCGTTTCAAAGCCTACACGGCTTCTTCATTAGAGGAAAGTCACGTGAAACAGAGTGCCGCCCCCAACACTTATACGCATGCAGTATGTAAATTGTTCTCAGGTGAGTCTAGTCCAATGCATGCTGGTGCCAGTAGTTCATGATATCTGGAGCTTGTATTCCCCCATTGGGTTCTGATAACATGCGACCAATAACAGTCAATAAAATGCCTAAGTAGGCCTCCGGACCAAACCGTCTGGTTCTTTTGTTTTTCTGCTCCCTGCTGTGCCTTAATCCCAAGCGAAGTCTTTCACTCGTGAGGCCCCACAAGCCCGTGGTGGCAGGTTCTCTGCGGCCAGGCTGCCGCATGCAAATACCAACTCAAATGTGCCCTGAGGCAAGAACGAGCCTCCAGCAGGGTGGTTGTGCACCAGGAATGTTTTCAACCAGCGTGCTCCTTCCAGAAAATGATTTCTCTTCCTAACGCGTTTCAAAGCCTACACGGCTTCTTCATCAGAGGATATATATTACTTCAAAAATGTACTGCCAAAAACGCTGTTTCCATGCCCAAAGCGTCGGTGCCAGCCGTGGTGGCAGACAGCCACAATAATTCAAAAAAGGGGGTTGACTTCCACAAAATCAGGAAGAAGGCGGCACAACTATCCGTGCTTTCTGGTACTTTTTATTAAGCTGTAAACAACGTGTTTCAGCCGCGAACGGCCTTCGTCAAGTTCACTATACTTCCCTTCAGCCGCCATTTTTAAACATCATCATTATAGAGAGAAACCATATACATTCCGTAATTACAATTGATCACAGAAATAATCGCTTTGTAATATAATCTATATTTATAGAATATCATTGAATATTATAAGAGATTCATATAATTTGGGGGATGTTTTCTTGGTTTTTAAACGTGAATCATAACACAATCCGAACACAATTCATGAACATAAAAGAAAGATGCCGAACTCGTAGCTTAATGTAAACAGAGTATCACACGTAAGTACAGAAGTACATCTAATTTCGTCACCGTAATCCATGAGGTTCTATATAACATGAAAGTTCAATCCCACAAGTGTGGTTATTATTGCAGTGGATCGAAAAAGATCAATTCATTACGGCTATCCATATAACAAATTCTCCATGTATATACAAGAAATCATTCCCTTTCGAAGTGATTCATGATGAAATACAATTTCCTCAATACATTATCCTGAGTTTAAAATAGACAATCTCTTTTATGGCTGTTAGTGGGAAAGAAAAATCCATAACAGGTGTCCTTTATCGTGAAATACTAGTGATACAAGGTGCAATAATGAAAATTACAAACAGATAAAAACAAACATTGTAAAATAAAATAAATACCAAATTCGGGATACAGGTTTAGTTTTCCCAATTACATAAAGTGAACTTTCTCATCATTCTTTTTTTATTTTCATTTTTTAATTCATTTTATAATGTTTTAAATTTTAAATTTTCTTTCTATTTTTTTGTATTTCTTTATTTTATTGTTGCTAAGTGAGTACAAACAGGCTCATATTGGATTTGAAACTTATGGTCATAAACGGCTACTCCATAATCCATACATGAAATATCATTGGCATAGTCTATCTATTCCATATAGACTCATGTAAAAAGAGTCTGGGAAATCCAAGCTCTTAATTTCATGATTAGTCTAAATAACTGACATTTGGATGATTAGTTGCCTGACCCCTTCCAGGGCAATATGTCCTATAATCTCTAGTGCTCCCTAATCAGATAAAAAATGAGACTGAAAAAGGCAGGGATTCAACCCAACCCTGCCATATATCAACACCCAAGAATTACTAATCACCATAGCATGAAGATTACATCACTGTTAAAAGGACAATAGTCCATATTTAAATCTGGGATACAGAGAGTTTATTCCTGGAACTGGGGCAGTTGAGACACACTACATGCCTATGTGAGTACTTAGTTCCTCTTCCTTATTAAGACCATACGGGGTCCTGGTTTGGAGGTCTGTGATGTAACGGGACTCCAGAATGCGTAGCATTTTCTCCCTGTTACCTCCACGAATATGTTTTGGTACTTGATCAATACCACAAAACATTAGGAGATCCCTATTGCTATTGTGCAAATTGTAAAAATGTCGTGCCACAGGATAGTTAAAATCCAAATTGGTAATGGCACGTTGATGTTCCAGGATCCGTTTTTTTAGGGCCAATTTAGTACTTCCTGTGTAACGTAGCCCACAAATCCCAATGAAAAGAAAAGAAAGAAACTGCATAATGTTAGGACACAGAGAAATGACAGACATAGCGGTAGGATTGTGTTACTGTCTGCTGACACACTAAAAGCCTGATTACAAGTTTGGTGGTGCACACTACCTGCCACATTATGAGTTTTCTCGTGTCTGGCGGGCAGTTCTTTGGCATTCCCAGGGCGGTGCCTATGAAATAGGCATCACAATGGGAACGTCATAGTCTGTACCTACACGGCATGGACTGCTGCAGTCCATGCTATGCAGGTACTGGGGGGCATGCACACTGGTCACGCCATATGCCCCCCTGTATGCACCTTATGGCCCAGAGGCAACAGGGTGTCCTGTAGGGCCCCCTTTGTTTACTCTCTGTCACGGTTTCTAGGAGGAGGAACCGCCATGAAAACGAATCATTGACAGAATATCGAAGGTCAGAATATCGACCTACAGAAATATCGACGCAAGAATATCGAAGTCGAGAATATCAACATCCTATCTACATTATGGTAAGTACAAAAATATCGAGAGAAAAAAATTGATGTCAAAAATATCGTTGTTAAAAATATAATTTTTTATTTAAGTTAAAAAGAATGTGAAATAAAGTAAATATTACATATAATTAAAATAAACATAGTTAAAATAGTTTAGAATGTTAAAAAATTATAAGTAATATATATAATGTAAAAATAAAGTAAACATATACGTATAATATATAATATATATACTTACTAATAATTTTTAATAATTATTTTAATAACATATTTTTTAAAATATCGTATTAATTATAAATACATCTATACACATAAAACACGAATATAAATAAAAATTAAATAAATATATATATAACAAATGTAATTATTTTTTATCTTTTTAATATTAATTATATACTACATTAACTAAAATAATACAAAAAATATTAGATAGCGGAGGTAATAAAATTACTATTCCATCGCCAAACACTGCAACAGTAGGGAAAATGTAGGATAGCGTAGGGGTAAAAATTACTATTCCCACCCCAGTGAGTGCAAAAGTAGGGAAAGTGTTGGATAGCGTAGGGGTAAAAATGACTATTCCCACTACAGTGAGTGCAACAGTAGAGAAAGTGTTGGATAGCGTAGGGGTTAAAATTACTATTCCCACTCCAGTGAGTGCAACAGTTGGGAAAGTGTTGGATAGCGTAGGGGTAAAAATTACTATTGGCACTCCAGTGAGTGCAACAGTAGGGAAAGTGTTGGATAGCGTAGGGGTTAAAATTACTATTCCCACTCCAGGGAGTGCAACAGCAGGGAAAGTGTTGGATAGCGTAGGGGTAAAAATGACTATTCCCACTCCAGTGAGTGCAACAGTAGGGAAATGGTTGGATAGCTTAGGGGTCAAAATTACTATTCCCACTCCAGTGAGTGCAACACTAGGGAAAGTGTTGGATAGTATAGGGATAAAATTTACTATTCCCACTCCAGTGAGTGCAAGAGTGGGGAAAGTGTTGGATAGCGTAAGGGTAAAAATTACTATTCCAACTCCAGTGAATGTAACAGTGATGAAAATGGAGGATAGCGTAGGGGTTTTTGTAAAATAAATAACATATTAAAAATTAATTAACTAAAAAATTAATAATAAATAAATTAAATTAATATTTACTTAAATAACACTAAATTACTTCCCACCCTATTCCCCTATAAACACACAACCCGCTACACATAACAATTAACATAATTAATGTAATTAACAATTAATACAAATTAATTACCAATTAATAACTAATTAACAATACATTAATTAACAATAAAAATAAATAAAATAAAAAATAATTATAATGAATATAATGATAAATTAATCAATTATTAAAAACGTATTGCCAATTTATAATTGATTAAAAATAAATTATTAATCAATAAAAATAAATAAAAACATATTAATTATAATTAAATTACTTCCCACCCTATTCCCCTATAAACCCACAACCCGCTCCGATACTAAAAAGCAAAATTTACTTTAAAAAGATTACTAATTTCTAAACATTTAATACATATATTTAAAAATAATAAAAACACATTACAAAAAATGGTAAACATACATATAAAATACATACTAGAATACATAACACGAATAAAAATATCGATATTATTAACAATGATATTTTTGCTAACAATTATCCTTACTTTGATATTACTAACTTCGATATTACTTACTTCGATATAAAAAAAACCTATATTACTTACCTTAAGGTCGATATTCTGGTCACCGATATTCTTGGCATTGATATTCTGTCCCTACGATATTAAAAACTCGATATTACTGTAGGTCAATATAAAAAAAATGATATTTTGACTGCTTACCCATGAAAACCATGGTGGAGAGGTTACGGCGGTCCCGCCAAGCATATTGCAGCCTCAAGACCACCACGCCACCGATCAGCTGCAGCAGTCCAAAGACGGTCTGACCACCTGAGTCATAATAGGGTGGTCCGAAGACCACCACCAAAGCGTCCCCGTGAGTATGGCGGTCCATTGGATCGCCAGACTCGTAATCAGGCTCTAACAGGAGTGTGAAACGTACCCTCCTATATACACTATGTAAATGGTGTATGTACTGAGAAAAAGTTAGGTTCCAATTTTGTTTTGTCCTTTACTCAGGGCCGCACAGGCATTTTAGGAATTCTCCTGGATTTCCCGGACCCCCGTAGGCCGGTTTCGAACACCCAGGTTCGGCTCCTGGTGCCTCTGCCATATTTCCCAGCTCACCAAGGTTAATGGTAGCAGGCAGTGGGAGGCTTCAAGAGTGAGACATAGAGTGAGAGGGAAGAGGAAAGTAGAGAGACCTCAATGAGAGTGGGAGAAGAGAGAAAGGAGAGAGAGCATGGATTAGAAAGAGTGCGATAATAGCATGAGGATACGAAGGGAGCAGGGCTGGTTTGAGTATTTTTGGAGAGCTGTTTTTGCTTACCCAGTCTTGCCCTGCCTTTAATCATATGACATGTAAAAGTAAATTGAAACAGAATCTGTTAAATATGTCAGCTTTTTTCTGGTTAGCGTTGGTGCTTCAGTATCCAACTTTTACTGTCTTAGGTACATTACAATCTTTTATGCAGGTTTATTATTTGCCATTATATTTACAGGTATTCTTCACCACTATGAAGCTGAATAGTTTTCGGGCACATGGGTGCGATATTAAATTAATAAATACAAAAGTTTTAAGTTCTCAACAGCAATAAGTAAATAGTCAGAAAGAAAGACAGAAACGTGTGATTCCTTGTATCTCATAGCGAGATACCGGCCAGAATCATTAATTCCAGGCTCTGGTATCGGGGTGTTTGTAACAGATGCCTTAAAACCCATGGCATCACTTCTGACAGACTGCCCATAACTAGCATTTATGTTTACTACAAGGGTGAGGAACATAGGAGACCTCAGAAGAACAAGTGTATAGGACTCAGGACAAAGATGATCGGAGACACAGAAAAAGAGCCAACATGAAGCCCAGAAGCGAGAGATTAGAGGTTTCCAAAAATGAGAGAAGACACATACAATGGCGTAGCTCTAGGGTGGTTTTTGGGGTGTGACACTCCCTTAATAAACAGATCCTAGTGTGTATAGTTGGCTCCATGGACCTCCATTGGACTAGCAGTGTATGTTGTCAGGTTTCCACTCAGATTAGCGGCCCTCATAGCACAGATACGTCTCTATGAAACTGTGCAGAGCTTGTATACACCCACCCATCCTCTTCCCTCTCACACAAAATAGGACCAAGAATAAACAAAGGACTGGATGGCTCTTATGTGGTGCGGAGAAGCCTTTTATACGTAATACTATTTTCATACATGTTGCCATTTCAATGGCAGTGATGGTTGAGAAATCTCTGACCCACATCTCCCGAAACTAACTGACTAAGCTACACCCCTGCAGACATACCCAAGAAAAGAGAGGGGGTTCCAGAACAGAGATTGGCAATGCTCAAAAAACGTCAAAGGGGCACCAAACGACAAATGACAGGGCTACTAGAGAAAGCGAAAAAGGCAACTCTAGAGGGGGGTCAGAGGAGAGAGAGTTCTGCAGTGCTAAAAGAGGAGGAAAGAGGAGACCACAAGAAAGAAGATGGGAGACAACAAGGCAGAAAAACCAGAGGAAACAAGGTAGAGAAAGCAGTGTGTTAAATGGGCAGGTACTGTCTGGTACTGAGTTTCTGCACTTCTTTCATTTGTAAGGGAGTGTACCGGTCCTACTCGGTACTTCTGGCATGCATTTAGTGGGAGAGTATCAACACTTCTCTGGAGCAGACAGGTACTCTGAATATAGGGTTTTCAATCAATCAGGTGGCTTGTAGAGCACCACTACTCACCCATAAGGGTCTGAAGGTGCTGGGGGGGCAAGGGTGGGGGGGCCAGCTGGTCAATCGAAGGTGCTTAGGTTCAGTAGAAGAGCCAGGTTTGAGGTACTTCCTGAATTGAGGCAGTGACGGTGATTGCCTGAGGTGGAGGGGCACGGTGTGCCAGGTCTTTGCTGCAAGGTAGGGGAAGGATCTTCCACCAGATGTGGTCTTGCGGATATGTGGAACAGTAGACAAGGCCAGTTGGGCGAAGCGGAGGTCACTGGTAAAAGCGTGGAATACGAGGCGGTGGTTAAGGTATGCACGTCCGACATCAGGTAGGGCTTTGAAGGCGTGTTTGAGGAGCTTCAAGGTGACCCTTTTGCTGACTGGGAGCCAGTCGAGGACTCTCAGGTGGCCGGTGATGTGGCTGCAACAGGGGTTATTGAGGATAAGTCTGGCTGAGGTCTTCCAAATGTTCTTCAGTTTTGTGAGGAGTTTCTGGGTGATGCCAGCGTAGAGTGCGTTGCCGTAGTCGATTCTCCTGGTGATGAGTGCGTGGGTGACAGTATTTCTGGACTCGGTGGGGATCCACTTGAAGATCTTTCAGAGCAGGCGTAGCTTGTGGAAACAGGATGATGAGACGGCGTTGATGTGGCGGTTTATGGTGAGCGAGGAGTCCAGGAAGATGTCGGGGTTTTCACCAGCTGTCCCAGATTTCGAGAAATTCAGCTCATGTCCCACTTTTTAAAGAGGGTCGACTGAAAATGATGGCCGGTGCCTTTTTATGTTTTCCACAGCAGGGATAGTTAGCAGCTGTTATAAGAAAGCAATTTAATTAACAGGCATGATGCTGGCTTAAAAAATTGCATTTTATTTATGTTCTTACTGCCTCTTCTGTAATTGTATGCTGATGAGCGCTGACATTCTGTGCGCTCAATTAAAGTGAAATTGTAGTACTTTTTCTATTTTTTCTATTTTGATCACCCTATCTGGATAGTGTCAGCAGGGCTTTAAGTGGGATGAAAAAACTGGGGGTCTCTCAAAGGGGCGTGCCCGATGCAATTAAGGGCTTGGCTTAAAAGCACCTAAGCCGAAAATCTATGCTTAGCTTAGAGTGCCGCCAGACTGGTATTTTGCTACTTCTATATTTACATCCAGATATATACAGCAGCAAGTTACATTACACTTACAACTAACCAGTACTATTGGCTTTGTCAATCGATGTTAGTTGCATAATATGAATAAGCAACAACTATGGCTTCATAGTATAGCATTTTGAAAATGCTTAAATTCTGAAATGATGAGACTGTGAAGGAACTATAAGAAGTCTTTTTAAAGTTACCCTAAAGACAGTGAAGGGTGGCACTGCTGCAGAGTTAAGATACATTTTTTTCATCCTGAGGTCAAAAATGAAGAGCCTGATAGGGACCCGTCTCGGCACCTGCTTTTTATAGAGGCCGGTGCTCAGCACCGGCAAGACCCGGCCCACTTAAAGCCCTAAGTATTCAGCACTTCTATGTTTCCATTTAAAGGACAGAGAGGAAGACAGGAGGCCCAAGGAGGAACAGGGCGATGCTCCTCTCCTTGAGAAACAGGAGAAAGCACCCCTTCTGGATAATGGGGTTGGAGGGAGGCCGGGGACAGGCATGAAACGGTAGCCATGGAGGTTTGTTTACATCGCCCTCAGCCAGACACAAATAAACAAGCAAAGCCGAGAAGTGGATTCCATTTTCAGGCGAAGCAGGCGAGGGGAACGACAGCGGCGCTAATCACCCTGCAAATGAAAGGGGAAGTGTGTGTTTACTCTGATAATGAATGTTTATTATCAATTTGCAAATGTAAAATCAAAGTGTGCTCGAGAGGGCGAGAGAAGGGCCTGGCCGGGAGGGGATCTGATTAAGCCTGGCTGGGGCGGCTCCTTGGGAGGGGGTCCAGCTCTCACCTCCATGCAGGTCCAGGTAAAGTGCTGCGTATTGCTTCCTATTGCGCCCTGTACATGGGCCCCCTGCCCTCCCCAGGGAAGGCCAGGCCCGGACACCTGGCCGCATTAGCTAATTGGATTCAATGGCGACTAATAGAAGCCGCAGAAGGGAGGAGACAGCGAGAGGCCTGGTGTGAAGAACTGAGATTACAGGACGCTCTGACGCAGAGGGCAGCACGAGGCAGAACTGACCCGTGCGCGCCACCGTAGAAATTAATAGATTCGCAGAAGGGAGGAAGCAGCCAAAGCCATAATATTAAAAACTCGGATTAGAATTTACCTACATCTTGCAAGCAGTGATGGTCCAAGCCATATTTTAAAAATAAAAATTACCCGTGCGATAAAATCGATTTCTCAAATGTCCAATATATTTTTGGTAGAAAAAAGTTACAGTTTCAAAGCTGCAATAACCATCAGTGCTTTAAAAGTCCGTTCAGGTTCCAATTTTGTCAAGTGCCAACGTTTATGATATTCGTATTTCAAATATGTTTGTGTCGTTACATTTTAAAACATGCTAAAACTACCACTTTGACGTACGATTGCGAACAGCAACACACATCTAAAACATTTCAGTTTCGTTTCATCGGTGTTTGGTATGAGCTTTGTAGCGCTTTGTTTTTTGCATTGGTGCTTTACATAGTCAGGCGCTTGAGATGGTGGCGTGGCACCGGAGCTCTCCGGACCGGTTTCTCTATTCCTTGCATGGGTAGCTTAGCTAGTCCACGTTTTCACCTTGCATACAACTGCCTGTGTTCCCGTCGAACTCACTATAGATTCAAGTCTATTGAAAAAGTTGTTCTACTGGATCGAATTGAGTTACTTCGTCCCAAACCTAAAGAAATTGAAACCCCCAAAATTCGATTCATTACGAGGTACCGCAACCAAACATGAGAACTCAAGAAGAGTTTAACCAAATATTGGTTAAAACAGATCCTGACCTTGTTATGCCTTTTAGTCAAAATCCAGGAATAACGTTTAACAAGCATTTGCAATGCAATAGGTCTCGCATTTACTCGAGTTTGAGCTATTGGCATTGTAAATGACAATGCCTTTTATTTATGTTTTGGTTTTTAAAACCTAAATAAAAGGCATTGTCATTCACAATGCCAATAGCTTAAGCTCGTGTAAATGTGAGACCTATTGCATTGCAAATGCTTGTTTTGCTCATTGTCCTACTGTAAAAGGGGGAATAACTTTATGAAAATCAGCCTTTGCCTGGTGTCAACGGGAAGAGTTCAGTTCGAAGTGCTGGGCTTCCGACACTCTATACATGAACGAAAGCAAGCCCAGGCGTCATTCGCTTTGCTGGACCTCATGACTGAAGAGCTTCCTGAGTTCTAAAAAAAAAGAAAAAGACACCCAAAGTCACCATAATCATGAGCGGAAGAGCCTCAACCACCAAAACGAAAATGCCCAGAAAAGAAAGACTGCAGAAAAAGCATCTGGAGAAAAATGTTTCGGGGAAAATAAACAATTATTACACACGGCTGTTGAAAACTTCACATTGCCCAAGTGTAGGACTAAAGGGCTATGTAACAAAAACATTGACAACAGTAAGAAACCAATATACAAGAGAATATAAAAGCATACCACAAAATGTAAATAATGTACTGCTTCAGATAACATAACATTCAGTAATTGTAGACAGGATTTATACAGTACTCATAATAGATGGAAAAAGACAGCCGATTACCAGGACTCAATAAAAAAAAAAAATATACACAAAAAATGAGTTTATTACAAAGGCTTTATTTCTCATCTACAATCACACATCCGCCTGTTGCAGATAGTACTACTGGTTAAAGTATTTAATTTTTTACCCCCTGCTTTTGTAACTGAGATCTTGAACGTAAGTTCTGGATCAAGGTCGAACACAATTTCCTGTATTCATAGCACATTCATAACCATGAGTGGATATTGTAACTATGAATTTGTCTGACCACACACATATGTATATAGGTACGTATTTATGCAGCATAACATTCTAGTTGTAAGTTTACTAGCATCACTTGTTAGCGCTATTTGGCGTTATGATAAATTAAGTTGACCAAACCTTAAAACCTCCCAAACCATATTCGCAATATGGGTGCAGGTGGCTAAGGGCAACATATTCTCCCTTCCTGCATTCCAAGTAAGCTGGGAAAGAGTCTGAACTTGTGATGGGGAGCTATAGATGACCTTTTTCATGAGATCGGAAAACCATGGTTGTCTCGCCCACACTGGAGTCACAAGAATGAGCGTACTGATAATTATATGTACATCAAATGAGACAGGTGAAAAAGCGTTAGCAAACATTTAGGACCATCTCATTGAGAGCACATTTCCAGTTAAAAATAATGTAGAAGCCTGAGCATGAAGTCTTTGCATTTTTCTTTGAGACAAAAAACCTATTGATGAATATTTTAAAAATCCTATTTGTTATTCCGCTTGTTCCTCAACTTATGGTCCTCTGATAGGAGATGATAAGCAATGAAGTGAAAGTTGCGAATCAAACCCAACCCCAAATCTCCTGTGCTAACACTGACTGGGGAAATGTCTTGCTCACCCCTTCTTGTGCACATAAAGCTTTGCAATATTACATCTGTGAACACTTGCGATACACATCCTAATACTTACATTTTAACACCAGCTACGTTGTCTCAAGCTTTAACATTTTGATTTGTTGCACTGCCTCTTTGAGACTCTATTAGCCCCCTTGGATAATCCAGGCTGGAATTCATCTGCTGCATTGGTCAATGCCAAGACTGCATGAGTTCCACCAACTCAAACATTGGATACTACCAATCCCTACTTCCTCAATTTGTCTCATTTGTAGGGGGAATATGAAACCAGATGAACGCATGATGCCATCACACCCAACAGTCGCATAACTGTCCTCAATGTAAGAGACTGAGATACATCACAAGGAGAATATGTTTCTGAAAGGTCAGTACTCTCTTAGGTATTGCAGTTGCTTAAACTTTCTATGTGTTTATATATGTACACAGAACCTTTTTTATTTAGGAGGTACCTGGCAATCTTTTTTCATATTTACAGTGCAACCTAGTGTGCATAACAACTATAGGATACTTTGCTGGCAATCAAACCTTAGACCTCCTAGGGTTAAAGCGCTTTCTGTGAAAGGCTATGATTTCAAGTATTCAGGTTCAACAATGTAGTCGGGTATCAATGCAGAATTCTATTAACTAATGTTCACAATGACTTCAAATGTAACTTGTCTGCTTCTGAAATCGAGACCAGAAACAGATTAGCAACAAGCATTAGCATAGCCAATACTTCCTGCATTTTGGATCTTATAAGTATTTAGCCATGCATCACATTATCCTGGGTGCTACAGCATCTACTGTTCTTTAACGTGGAAGCTTTGACACTAATAGGCACTTTACAGCACTGCATCAAGAAGTACTTATTTAAAGTGTTATTTTTGTACAACTGGTATTCTGAGCTCAAATATCTGGAAGTACTTTTATACGCGATAATGTAGAAAAAAAAAAGTGTCAGTGAAATAAATAATTTGCCTGATAATTTAAGCGAAGAAGCCACAGAACAAATAGAAAAAGATGCGGATTGGGTATAGCACAGAAACATCAGAAATTTCTCCAACGTTATTGCAACTCTATGGTAATACATGAATTCACCCCCGACCAAACCAAAGACTAGTGCCGGCGCACTAGAGGTATGGTATCCGAGGACACAACGCGACCTGAGCTCAATGTCTAAACATCGAAGCCACGAACATTAAAAATAACCCCTACTCTGGCAGGATGAATGACCGAGGGACAGCTTTACCCCCTATTAATGTCTGACCAATAAAACAAGAAACAAAAAGAAATTAAACCCTACCAATATCAGGGACAAAACCAGTAACATTAAAGAAACCACTAGCCATCCACATACATGTTGAATTACCATGTGACAATAAGTTTATTTAAAAAAAAAAATTAAAAATAAACAATTGAGATCGCTGAGAAAGCAGGTTGACCAGAGACACCATTACAATTGAAAATATGTATCACACTATCAATGCATTACCAACTACATTAAAAAACCAAATCATCTAGTTACAAAGCCAGTTTAACTAGGTCCTGTTTGTGAAACCAAACAGGACCTAGATGCGACCAGTGAAAATAGTAACGGGCAAAGATAGCCAGGACCACGGCTGAGGTTCTGCCGGCGGCACCAGGTACTGCCATGGATGAAGGGTGCAGAGCCCTGACCAATTACAGCCACAAAACCACTCTGTCCTGGCTTGACCATGAACACTCTTGTACTAGTACTCGTGCCGTGGCACGACCAGTGACATTCACAGACACTGTGTGGGAGCCTGGCAGGTATCACCTACAGCCAGGCCCGTGGCACTCTCCAAATGCATCTTGCTGGGTCCTACGTGCACACACATCACATGCAGGAAAAACATCTTTAGCCTTAAAACAGTTCATAACCATGATAAGAACGTAAGGCACTCCAAAGGTATCTGTGCGAACAGTCACCTATAGAGCATATAAATTATAGTTTCTGCCAGGATGAGGGTCACATACTACATAAGGGTTTGCAAACTCCCAAGAGTGGGAGCACGAACACTTCCGGAGGACAACGGGTCACTCACCTTGTCCCCAGCACGCAAACACCCATAGCCCTATGACACCAACTCCCAGTGTACAAAGTATATCAAGGCGTCCTGCGGCACCTTGATCTCCTGGACCACAGTGGCGAACAGCAGCTGCAGCCCCGGAGCCATGCTGAGAGCAAAGATAAGACACAAGTGAGCAGCGAATTTACCGTTCCCGTAGTTCTAAATGGTTGCACTGAAATACATTACAACTGCCGCTGACCAGCTGGCTCGGTGAACCTCGAGCCAGGCTGCAATGGCAATAGAAGACAGTCTAGACCGCCCCTGCCTTTCCTTAAGCAACCGTAAAAATCTGATACTGGCCACAATTCTGCCACTGTCTGCTGGCCAGAACGAAAACGATGAAATAAGTCCCTTCGATAACAATTTGAAATAAAATGTCGCACAATTATACATATTAGTTTTATTTTAAAAAATGAATGGTGATTTAAGAAACACACAAATAATTTTTATATCAACACTAGAAATGCATTTATTAAGTAACGAAAAACACAACATAATGCGCCCACTGGTTGCTCGCTTTGCACCTGCACACAAAACTGAAATGCAAGATGGGCGACATGTTTACACGCAGTTCAATGTGAACTGCATACTGGTTTTGCTGTGGTTCCGACATGTCCAAGTCTCCTCACAAACACACCGATCACGATGGGGATTAAATCATTCTAGCTATAGTATCAAGCATTTTCTTTTCTATTAAACACACGGAGGCAACTGGACCAATGGTACAATAAAATGCAAGCAGCTATGGGCGACAAAGCGAAACATGCACACGCCGAAATACGAGCATGAAACAAAGGAAACAAGCATTCGGCCGCGCGGCCGAAAACGAAAGTAATAGCGATCGCGAGCAAAGCGAAAGTGATCGCGATCGCTTGGAAGGGAGCGCTGTGTGGCAAGCACGCGAGTGGTGCGCGCGCAGCAGTGATTGGCGGCTGTGCGCGTGCACGTTCACGTGCACTGTAGCTTTAGGCCACGGCAGCACTTTGAAAAACCCAGTAATAAAATGTCTCTTTCGAGCCTTTGGCTCGCGAGACCTAAAAAGGCAAGATCATTACAAGATACTCAAAGTCACAGTCTGGTAAGTCCTGAAAAAACTAGGAATGATATCAAAGGCTTTTTTCACATGTAACCAATACAAAGCCTGCAAACACAGCAATAGCTGTAAAACTAACACAAGACCCGAAACCTTTTGTGATTGACAAGCAACTCACATGTAACGCAGAGTATGTGGTGTATGCCCTACTATGCCCATGTAAGCGAGCATATATAGAGAGCATAATCCATTGGGCAAAAAAGCGCATACTTGAACATATGTGCGCCACCCGAAATGGCGTTAAACAATGCCCAATAGCGCATCATTTCAAACTCATCATAATCAAAACTGCAAATTATTAAAATTTGTAGTTTTTGACAAAATTCTCATCTGTGAGAGAGGGGGTAATCGAACATTGGAATTGAGGCGATTGGAATCCAAGATGGTTATCAAATTTAAGTCTCTTCACCCAAATGGATTAAATATGGATGAAGAATTGTCTGTACATTTAGGCTAATCATGAAGTATAAAGTAACCAATAACTAATTCCTTCCTTCTGTATAGGTTTATGCCTTTTTTATTATACATGTGTGTTGTATTTTTGATTTTAATTGATATTTTCTATGTTGATCTGTTTCAGATTGAAGAACACGAAAATGCAGATATGCTCTTATATCTCAAAACCTATCAGCTGGTTTCGGATTGTAATCGTTATGGGACAGGATGAATTTATTTGTTTTGAATTGCCCACAAGGGCTGAATTAGTTACAGATTATTATTTGCTCTATTTTTGTAATCATTGTGCAACATGGTCTTCAAAATTATATATGAAATAAGAGGGATTTCATTCCTTGCACTGCCCACTGGGGCTGAATTGTTTACGGGCCACAATTGCTTGTTGTATGACTTTATTGACATCTATAAGTATTCAAGGAATTGACATAAATGAGAAATAATGGGAAGGCGATCATTTACACCTCGATGTATATAGTGTGTGTTGGCATTCATGAATTGGTGATTATTTACTTATGAGTCAATCCTAGGTCTTGTGAGATAGCCCACTGGGGCAGTATTGTGACGTCGTATAATGAATTAAGCAAAATTGGCTTATAACAAGAGGAAGGTGTTTGATATTATGGAGAACTCCCCTGAATTTAACAAATGACTAAAATTATTACAATTGGTCATTTTTGACCGTAAGGCTGATAATAATGACATTACTTTACATTTTGGATGACATTCCAATGTATTCTGTATTCCTGTGATCAAGCCTTCAGGAAAGGCGAAACGCGTTGGGTACGGCAGCGTTTTGAAATAAAGCCGCCTTGAACTTCAACTAACACGAGTGAGTGCGTCCTTAATAATAACTCAAGCTGTCGCGAGGCAGCAGAGTTGTATTTGGTGCAATTGAAACCGGCTTGTCCCTAATGCACCGCCTTAGAAGTGAGCGCCAGCGTCGACATAGAGGGCTACACTGTGGCAAAAAAAATAATATATATATATATATATATTACCTACTGGCGGTCGCTAGTAGGTAGTTATAGTTAGGACCAAGTTTCCATAGGAAGAGCATTTTTTGTTTTGCTTATAACTTTGGCGTCGTTTGATGAATCGTCATGAAATTGTCCAAACTAATTCTTTGTCCATATCAGCTCCTATGTTGAAAGTTTGGGGGTGATTTGAGAAGGGGGGGCTGAGAAAAAAGGGGGTCCCAAAAGTTTTTTCTCCATGCAATTTCCATAGGAAACTTTAGACAAGGCTACAGGTCGAACGGGTGAACGGAATTACCCCAAATTTGGCAGGGAGAAGGGTCTTGGTCTAGAAAGCACACTTTTGTTTATTTGGTGTAAATCCGTTCAGTAGTTTTGGAGAAATATCAAAATTTACAGATATCGATATTTGGGAATTCTGCATCTGATTGGCTGATGCGTTACGAGCACGAGCTTGCTGCTTATTGGCTGCGAGCGGTGCGAGCGGTTGCAACTAGGAAGTGTTGGCAGCCATTTTGTGATTCTGTTGAAGCGAGTAAGGGGAAAAAAGGACGAAAAAAGTAGGAAAGAGGAGGGTAGGAGCACTGTAACCTCTGTGGGGCGTTTAGGGTGTGCTATACAGGGGGTGCGAAGTGAACTACTCATCCCTACCGGTCTGAAAGTGCTGGGCTATGGAAATTAAGTGGTATTGCCTAGAGTCTGATGCTGCTAAGGTGAGCTGCTGCGGGACTCGGGGATTTAAGCGTGAGCCCAAACTGTGTGTCTTATGCTGTGACTGAAGTCATGTGCCCTGGCCGCTGCACCACACCTGTGGAAGTAGTGTCAGCATGTGTTTATACCTACTAGGACAAACTACTGAATCCTACTGGTCTGAAAGTGCTGGGGTATGGAAACTGTGTGAAGTATTGTCTAGAGTCTCATGCTGCTAAGCTGAGCTCCTGCCGGACTCGGGGAGGAAAGCGTGAGTCCAAAGTGTGTGTCATATGCTGTGAAATCATGTGCTCTGGCCGCTGTACTACATCTGTCCAAGTAGGGTCAGCATGTAGTTATACCTACTCAGAGGAACTTTTGTTTCGAACATTGTAACTTGTGTATGGTGCTTAGGGGGTGTTATACATGGAGTGCGAAGGTAAATTCGTGCGTATCAAATCAATTCGGTATTTGTAAAGTGCAAACTACTCACTCCTATGGGTCTGATGGTGCTGGGGTCGTAAGCTGAGCTGCTGCCGGACTCGGGGATAAAACCGCTGAACTACTGACCCCTACCGGTCTGAAAGTGTGGGGTACGGACATTCAGTGAGGTATTGCCTAGAGTGTCATGCTGCTAAATTTTGCTGCTGCTGGACTCGGGGATGAAACCGTGAGCCCAAACTGTGTGTCCTATGCTGTGAAGTCATGTGCTCTGGGCGCTGTGCCACACCTGTGCAAGTAGTGTCCGCAATATTTTATACGTAGTAGGAGGAAGTTTTGTTTGGATCACGGTAACTTGTATATGGTGCTTAGGTGGTGTTATACAGGGAGTGCGAAGGTAAATCAATACGGTATTTGTAAAGCACAAACTACTCACCCCTATGGGTCTGAAGGCCCTGGAGGCCGGCGTGGTAATTATGTGAGCTATTAAGTGAGCTATTGCTCAGAGTCAAATGGTGATGAGCTGAGCTGCTGCCGGAGCAGGGGATTAAACCGTGATCCCTCTGCTCTGAACTCATGTTTTCTGGCTGCTGTGGCACATCTGTCCAAGTAGTGTCAGCATGTGTGCATACTTACAGTGTTACGTCTGTAGGGTGATTGGGGGGTGCTACAGAGGGAGTGTGAAGTTCAATGGTGCCGTTTCGAAACAATCCGGTATTTGTAAAGTGCAAACTACTCACTCGTACGGGTCTGCAGGCACTGGGGGCCGGTGTGGAAATTAAGTGAGCTATTGCTAAGAGTCACATGGGGCTATCCTGAGCTGTCGCTAGAGCCGGTGATCAAAGCGAGAGCTCTGTGCTCCAAAGTCAGATGGTCTGGCCACTGCGCCACAGCTGTGTGGAGAATAAAATTTGGCGAGGGTCCGGGAGTTGCCGTTACCTGGCCCTAAAATAGCGGGCCTAAGTTGTCAGTTATAAGGCGGCTATAAAAAGAGCCCTTGTGTTTATTAGTTGGAGCTACATATAAGTGCGGATCCACAGCTTCAGGTTATTCAGAAAAACTCGATTTCCCTGATCTGTGAAGTGTAGTGCATCACTTCTGTAGATATCAGCCATATCAAAACATATGTTGTTGTTGTAGATGGACCCCATTCTATGGTCTCTGAGGTATGCAGACACAGCTTTGTTGACATTCTTCCTAGATTTTTCAATCTGAGGATAAAATTGGTTTGACCATTTCCACTTCTGTCTTTGGCATATATTGGAATATACAAAGACAGTTTGAGGCAAAAGCAACATCAATTGTCGAAAGGTGTCCTTCATTAGCATTTCCAAACCTACCCCAGTCAATGTGCCTAGGTCGTTTCCACCACAGTGCACAATCATGAGGTCAGGGTGTTGGAGATGCAAACAGGTTTTCACCATAGGCAACAATTGGTGCCACTTTATTTTATTTATTTATTTTATAGTTTGTAACGCGCTAGAATCGACTCTATACAGAGTATCTCTGCGCACAGAAAGCGAAGAGAGAGAGAGAAAGAAGGAGACCAGCAGCAACAGTTTAGCTTATAGTTCAGTTCAGTATGGACATAGGGTACATGAATTAAATCTAAAATAAAAATGTTTTAAGTTTTTTTCTAAAATTAAGATGTTCTGGACATTGCCTAAGTTCGAGAGGAAGTTTATTCCAAGAAATTGGTCCGACACCCGACAAAGCTTTGCCACCTTGTCTGGCCTTCTTTGAGGTTGGTACTCTCAATAAAAGTTGGCTGCTTGACCTGAGAGATCGTGTGGGATTATATGGGATAAATTTATCCTTCCAATAGCAGGGCCCACATCCATGTAGGCTCTTATGGATCAGGCAGCAAATCTTAAAATTGATCCTCTTACGGACTGAGAGCCAATGTAAATTATCCAGGAGGGGTTTCGATGGCGTTCTGGGAGGGGCATTCAACACTAGCCTCGCTGCAGTATTTTGTATCACCTGGAGTTTTGCTAGGACACCCTCATAGGCTGACAACAGGAGTCCATTGCAATAATCCAGGCGACTCAATACTAGTGCCTGTACCAGAGTTTTTCTGGTGGAGTCCGGTAATATTGGAAAACCTTTTCGTAAGAGTCCAATAACATGGAAACATTGGCCAACCACCCAGTTACCATGTTGTTTAAAAGAGAGCTCTCGATCGAGGCGTACCCCTAGGTTTTTTACAACCTGTTTAGGTTGTGGCACTTGGCCAAGCTCGCATGGCCACCAGTCCGGCGTCCACAAAGCTCTTGCCTCCCCGAAAAGCACGACTTCGGTCTTATTTACATTACATTGGAGATAGTTCGATGTCATCCACTTTGCCACAGCTTTCATGCTTTCGGAAAAGGCCATCCTCACTTCGTCGGTGAGACTTTTGAAAGGAAATAAGAGCTGGGTATCATCCGCGTAGGAGACGGGGATGAACCCAAACTCTCTCAGAATTCTAGCCAGGGGTTCCACATAGATGTTAAAAAGAGTCGGGCTCAAACAAGAGCCCTGTGGCACCCCCTTCGTGATGTTAGTCTCAATCGACCGAAATGAGCCCATGCTGACAGCTTTGGTACGGTTAGATATAAAGCTCTTTAACCAGGCTAATGCTGTGCTCTCAATGCCGATCATGGTCAAGCGTTCGATTAAGATTTTATGGGATATCGTATCGAACGCTGCCGACAGATCTAATAGTACCAGGATAACAGAGTACTCTCTGTCTTGGTACATGTGAAGATCATCAGTCACCGATAGCAGGGCAGATTCGGTGCTGTGTTTTGGTCTAAAGCCAAACTGAGAACAATCTAGCCTACCAGTCTGTTCAATATAGTTTGATACATGTTTATTAACATGTTTCTCTATAAGTTTCCCCAAAAAAGGAAGTAGGGAAATAGGCCTAAGGTTAGATATATCAGTCCAGGGAGTGGAAGGGTTTTTCCTGATGGGCCTCACTAATGCTTTCTTCCATTCCCCAGGAACTTGACCCTCCATCAGTGAGAGATTCACAAGACATTGAATCTGTGGGCTAAGAGTCATTCCTACTACCGGTACGATTCTGGCCGGGATGATGTCTGAGGGACTACCGCTCTTAATCTGGCCTAGGTAGCATTCAATCTCTACCAGGGAGATTGCCAAGCGCGACTATCAGGAAGCGCGCCCTTAGGACCCGGCACCCCCCGCCCCTGAGACACACCCTTTAGGGGGAGGCGGCGGCTTGACCGGCAGCCGGATTGGTAGCCGGTCGGCAGTTGTCCTTCCGGGTCATCCAACGTTGGGCGAACGTGCACTTCCGGCTGGGACGAGTGGAGGCGGGGCGTGGGGGCTATTTAGGCCCGCTTCTCTCCTCCACTCATCCTCTCTTCCTGCTGATACGACGGCGACTTTGGAAACTGCAGTGGCGTAGGCGTTGGCGTGTTGATCGTGGTGGTGCTTCGGATCTCTGTGGGCGAGTCGTCGGGTCTGCTGCTCGTTCCGGTGCCGTGCTGCGGGGTGCATGCTGGTTTGTCAACGGGCTCCTGCGTCGGTGTGCGGGTCGGCGTCGCGATAGTCAGGTAAGGTGCTTGGGAGGGTGTGGACTCGGGCACAGCTGCGGGGGTTCCGTGGGCGACAGCGTGGAATTGTGTGCTGCTCCCTCGGGGCTCTGGGCGTGTCGTGGTGTTCCGCTCCCCTTTGCATCATCGCGGTAGCCGGGGTGTTGTTAAGTCGAGGGGCGTGAGGAATTGTGGAAGCTTGTCGGGTTGGTTCGCACAGCACGCAGTGTGGGGTTTGGAGCGGGAAGTGGTTAGCGATTCACCTCCGTTCCCACCTCCGTTCCCAATCGGGTCTCGCTTGGTTCGATAGTGCGTTCGCTCCTGGGGACACAGGGTGCTTGTTGCGCGGGAAGCGGTCGCGTCCGGGGCCTGCTGTATGCCAAGATCAGGGTGGTGCGGCGTCAGGTACTGGAAAAGCATTTAGCGGTGAGAGCGCGCCTGACTTAGAAGCTGCATCAGCGAGGGTGATTAAAGCAGGCAGGCTTTCCGGCTTCGTAGCTGGGGTAGTCGGGGCTAGGACTGTGAGGGGCTGTGTTTGGACTTCGAGCTGTGGGGGATTAATCAGTGAACTAGCTGCTGCAGCATGCCTCCTAAGAGAAACCAGAAAAGGAAAAAAGGAGATTCAGAAATCGCGCAATTATTAAAGCTGGTGCTAGCTAAGATGAGTAGGGAGGAGGACAGCGAGGGCGAAAACCCTGAGGATGCGGGAGGTGTGGCTCCCGAGTCGGACAGTGAGGGGGGGGCAGAGCCAGTATTGCCTGAACGCCAGCGAAGGGCCATAGTACCGCCAAAAGCGGCCTTCCCTCCATTAGTTAAAAAAGCAAGGGGTGGCAAGAGGAGGAAGGTCGCGAAGGAAAGTGAAGGGACTGTTCCTGGGGGGCTGGATTTACAGCCAGAGGGGCCTCTGCGGCCATCAGCGCCTGCGTCTGCAATACCTCATACTCCAGTTGCCCCCCTGCCTACTCCTGCGCCTCTTACTCCAGTAGCACCCCTGCCTACCCCTGCGCCTCCTAATCCGGTAATCCCTCCTATGGCACCGGTATTACCGCCTACACCACTCCCTGTAATACCTGAGCCGGTAGCGGCTCCAGCAACGCCACGGGGGGGTCAGTGGTAGCAAGGGACGATATTGGCCTGATTTTGGCAGAGATTAGGGGGGCTTTCAAAGCCTTGGCGCCAGCCACAAGTATTCCGGTGCCAGAGGTCCCAGTGGCGCCTTCACTACCAGCAGCGATGCCAGTAGGACAGGAGGTGATAGCGGGGGAGAAGGTGCCCGATATACTAGGGGGAGGTGGACAGGCTGTTAACTCGAATATTTTGGCAACGGTGGCCACACTGTTGGCTCAGCTGGGGGCGCCAGCAATGACTAATGTTGCAACTGCCCCATGGGTGCCTCAGACAGGAGGGGGGGTTTTGGCGGAGCTGAGCAAGCAGGTGACACTGTTAAGTAAGACACAAGAGACAGCGAGCAATGCGACTGGACCAGCGGTGGGTCAAGCGGCCCCCGCGCCTTCAGCGCCTGAGGTGCCCTCTGCAGGTAAGGTGGTGGAGGGCACAAGTAATGGGGGCAATGAATCTAAAGGGTCAAGGGGCGTTGAGACGGTGCTGTCAAAAAAGGGTAACTTGGCGGCACACGTGGCACAGGACGTGAGAGAGAAGATTTGGAAGGGTGACTTTGTGGAGATTTTTTCACTGATTAGACCAAAAAGACGGGAGGAGGGTGATGGTGAGAAGGACAAGAAAGAGGGTGCATTTAGGGAGAGGAAGCCAAAAGTAGAGGAAACTATCTCCAATTGGCTGTTTGGTTTTAATGTTTTTTCAATTATAATGCTGGAAAAGAGGCCAGAGTTGGCAGTACCATTGATCTGTTATGCAAATAAGATCTTGAAGGTGCAGGTGACCTATGGAGGGGTTGCTTGGGCAGAGTACGACAGGGATTTTAGGTGGGCGAAAGTTGAGGATCCTGATATGGGGTGGGACCAGACGGAGGTCAACGTATGGCTTGAGAGTGTGAATAAGTTGCAGGTGAGGCAGCCCTTTCGGGCATCTCAGGGAGGCCCTGGTGAGAAGAAAGGCACTTGTTGGGCGTACAATAGAAAGACATGCAACTGGGCCCCAGGGACATGTAAATTCAGGCACGCCTGTACTTACTGTGGCCACTCTTCCCACCCAGAGTTTAAATGTATCAAAAAATCCAAGGAAAAAGGGAGAGATTCCAAGCCTCCCCCGGCACAATGAGTTACCTTTGCCGGTCAACGTAGGGAAGCTGATGCTCTGGCTAAATCAGTACCCTGACAGGAAGGCAGCCAGGATGTTGTATGAGGGGTTTTCTGTGGGTTTCCGCATTCCCGCCATAGGGGTCCCACCAGTAAGGTACTGCAGGAATCTAATGTCAGCACGTATGCACCCAGAGGTGGTGGCAAGTAAGGTGGGCAAGGAAAAGACCCTGGGGCGGGTGGCGGGTCCTTTTGGGTTGCCCCCTCTGCCCGGGTTTGTTTGCTCTCCCCTGGGGGTGGTACCTAAAAAAGAACCTGGGCAATTCAGGATGATTCATAATTTATCGGCCTCGCAGGGGGCGTCGGTGAATGAGGCCATAGATCCGTCTTTGTGTTCAGTAACATACTCTTCATTTGATGCAGCACTGCAGAAGCTGCGAGATCTGGGCCCACACGCTTTGTTGGCAAAGACGGATGTGGAATCAGCCTTTCGGCTCTTGCCGGTGCATCCGGAGGACTATCACTTGTTAGGTTTTCAGGTTGACTCGCGGTATTATTTTGACAAGTGCATGCCGATGGGATGCGCTGTGTCATGCAAATATTTTGAAATGTTCAGCACAATGTTACAATGGCTGTTTGTGGAGAAAACTGGGCATAAGGAGGTTGTACATTACTTGGACGATTTCATGATCATGGGCCCTCCAGGATCTGAGAGTTGTGGGTGGGCTCTGGGCCAGCTGATAGCGTTGTTTGAAGAAATGGGAGTGCCTTTGGCTCCAGGGAAGACAGTGGGCCCTGTGACTTGCCTGTCCTTTCTGGGGATCGAAATAGACACTGTGGCAGGGGAGTGTAGGCTGCCGCTGGAAAAAATCAGAGCATTCTCTCAGGCTATAGACGCAGACTTGGCAGGCCCCAAGGTTACCCTGCATCAGCTCCAGGTTTTGGTGGGACAACTGAATTTTGCACTTCGAATTATTCCCATGGGCCGCCCGTTTTCAAGATCCATTGCTCGAGCCATGACTGGCCTCACGCAAAAATATCATCATGTAAGACTACGGGCTGAGGTCAAGGATGACCTGAGGATCTGGCGTGATTTCCTGAAGGGCTTCAATGGGAAGGTGATCTGGCCAGAGCCAGCGCTGTCCTGTTCTGAGTTAGGCTTGATTACAGACTCAGCGGGCAGTATTGGTTTTGGGGCAATTTTGGAGACTCAATGGTGTAGGGGTGATTGGCCGGTGGCTTGGCATGAGAGCGGGGTGGCTAGGAACATTGCCTTTTTGGAACTATTCCCTATTGTGGTGGCAGTGGAAATTTGGGCTCCATTTTTCAGAAACAAAACGGTGGTCTTCTGGTCAGACAATATGGCGGTTGTAGAAGCCATTAATAGACAGGGGGCGTCTTGTAAGCACGTATTGCGTTTACTAAAGCATCTGGTGTTGGCCTGTTTGAGGCTGAATTTGGTATTCAGGGCCGCACATATTCCCGGTGTACATAATCAGGCTGCTGATGCTTTGTCTCGCCTCAAGTTGCAGGAGTTCAGGAAGCATCATCCGCAGGCGGACAAGCAGATGACACCTTTCCCAGCTTCCCTGTGGAGGATTGGAGTGCCGGATTAGCAGGGCTGGTGGGAGCATCTTTGAGCAGGAACACAAGAAGAACTTACCAGCAGCATTTCAGAGATTACAGGAATTTTGTGGGACAGTTAGGCCACCCCTCCCCTTTTTCAGCTAGAGCACTTTGCGAATATTTAATGCCGTTAAGGAATCAGGGTAGAACAGCATCGTACGCCAGGGCGCGCGTGACAGCAATAGCCTTCTTTGCAAAGGTAGCTGGGATGCAGGACCCTGGGGCTAACTTCATGGTAAAGAGGGCCTTGTCCGGCTGGGCCAGGCTGGAGGGGCAGAGGAAGGATATGCGGAGGCCCCTGAACGTGCAGCTGTTAAGGGACATCCTGGGCGTGTTACGGGCGGTGTGCGCATCACATTATGAGTGTATCTTGTTTAGGGCAGCGTTTTCCCTAGCATTTTATGGGGCCTTCCGCTTGGGAGAATTGGTGGGAGCTTCAAGGGAGGACCAGGCCGGGGGACTTCAATGGCAAGACACGAAATTGGTCTCTGGGGGGTTGGAGGTGGTCCTGAAGCGATCAAAGACTGACCCACTGGGGAAGGGATCCACCATCTACTTATCACCAGCCGCTGGCGACATGGCTTGTCCCATAGCCAATTTAGAAGCTTATCTGTTGTTACGCCCAAGCTTGGGCAGACAGGCGCTGTTTATTCATGAGCAGGGCGCCTGTTTGTCTAAATTCCAGTTCAATGCCGTCTTTAAACAAGCATTGAACGCTTTGGGGCGGGATCCCACGGGGTATTCTTCTCATTCCTTCAGGATAGGGGCAGCAACTCTTGCAGCGGGGGCGGGTTTACCCGTAGAGGCGGTCAAGAAAGTAGGGCGCTGGGCATCAATATGTTTCCAGCGTTATGTGCGGCCAGAGCTGCTATGAAGGTGTGTCTGGTTCAGGATTGCATTATGCTGACATTGTTTTCTTCTCCCTCGTTATTAGTATGGCGACAAAGGTAATTTGGGTCTTGGGACACTCGTTCGTGCGGCGGGCCACGGTGCGATTGCGGCAGAGGCGAGTGGTGAAACCAGCAGGATTGAAGAGAGCGTCGTTCCTGTGGCGAGGCGTTGGTGGCTTGAGGATCCGGCAGTTGCGCCAGCTGGTTCAGGAAACTCGGGAACGCGAGGGACTTCCGTCCCCGGATTTGATCATTTTACATGTAGGAGGAAACGACATGGTGGATTTGGGTCGCATGGCTGTGAGAGAAGATTTACTGACTGAATTTGCTTGGCTGGGGAGGGCATTCCCACAGGCCAGGATCGCTTGGTCATGCATGATCCCCCGCCGAGTTTGGTCAGGTGGGGTCAGATCGAGGGCCCTGAACGTATCGGTGAGACGACTTAACGGAGAGTTGGCTAGGTTGTGCTCAGTATCGGGCCGCTTATGTCACATCCCCCACAAACTAGTATCTGGCGATCACATGTTTCACCACGACGGGGTGCACCTATCGGACATTGGCATGGACACATGGATCAAAGGAATTTGGTCTTTTGTACAGAACCTCTTCTTTGGTGGGGAGGGTGAAGGACCTGTGGCCCCTGGTCACCCTTGTGGCGGAAGAGAGGTCACAGGGTTGTGATTTTAAGACAACGGGAGGCCTGCTGGCATACTCCTGAGGCCAGCACTGAGGGGAGAGATGGTAAGCTCTCCGCAGGGAGAATGGGGACACCGGCTGCTGGGGAGGCAAGGGCGACAGGTCACACGTGCCTCCTTGAACAGTCTGGTGGCGAGGGGTGGGCCCCCGGAAATACACGGACAAGGACCAAGGGCTTGGGGGCTCACCACTCATGGACGCAGGTGGGTTGCGCCTTGCGTGGTTTCTCAAACGGCGGGGACGCGAGCCTGGAGGCCCCTTGGTGCTGGAGGGTATTAGGGTCAAGAAGAATAATTAGGCTATGAATTCTGAACACTAGGTTTTAATGTGTGATGCTTTAAATTCATAGCCTAAATTGTCAAATGATATTTGATTGTCATGTTTGTGAAGATTTGTTGTATTAAACATGGCCTGTTTTTTCCCACACCTTGAGTGAGGCTGCTTTGTGGGTACAGGGGGTGGAGCAGGGGCGAGATGGGGGGGTCCGGGTTCTATGCCAAGCGCGACTATCAGGAAGCGCGCCCTTAGGACCCGGCACCCCCCGCCCCTGAGACACACCCTTTAGGGGGAGGCGGCGGCTTGACCGGCAGCCGGATTGGTAGCCGGTCGGCAGTTGTCCTTCCGGGTCATCCAACGTTGGGCGAACGTGCACTTCCGGCTGGGACGAGTGGAGGCGGGGCGTGGGGGCTATTTAGGCCCGCTTCTCTCCTCCACTCATCCTCTCTTCCTGTTGATACGACGGCGACTTTGGAAACTCCCACCCACCCGTCCCTTGAGTCTAGGTTTTCGGCTTGTTAAGTAGGGATAGGGGGGTTGCGGAAGAGAGGTCACAGGGTTGTGATTTTAAGACAACGGGAGGCCTGCTGGCATACTCCTGAGGCCAGCACTGAGGGGAGAGATGGTAAGCTCTCCGCAGGGAGAATGGGGACACCGGCTGCTGGGGAGGCAAGGGCGACAGGTCACACGTGCCTCCTTGAACAGTCTGGTGGCGAGGGGTGGGCCCCCGGAAATACACGGACAAGGACCAAGGGCTTGGGGGCTCACCACTCATGGACGCAGGTGGTTTGCGCCTTGCGTGGTTTCTCAAACGGCGGGGACGCGAGCCTGGAGGCCCCTTGGTGCTGGAGGGTATTAGGGTCAAGAAGAATAATTAGGCTATGAATTCTGAACACTAGGTTTTAATGTGTGATGCTTTAAATTCATAGCCTAAATTGTCAAATGATATTTGATTGTCATGTTTGTGAAGATTTGTTGTATTAAACATGGCCTGTTTTTTCCCACACCTTGAGTGAGGTTGCTTTGTGGGTACAGGGGGTGGAGCAGGGGCGAGATGGGGGGGTCCGGGTTCTAGGGGGGAAAGGTGTCCAAGGTCATCGATCCTGGTTCTTTTCCTTCTTCCAGGAATAAAGGTGTATCTCCTGTAGTGGATAAATTGATTCTAGTGATGTCATCATGTATCCTATTTATCTTGTTAGTGAAAATCTGAGCAACTTCGTTGCATAATTGTTGTGACGCTAGTTCAGGAGTTTCGCAAGCAGCTGGTTTCACAAACGACTGGAGGGTTTGGTATAAAATCCTGGGGGTGTTTCCTGGGGCAGAGAGAAGAGACTCTATATGTGTTTTTTGGGCGCATCGAATTTCTTTATGATAAGTGGTGAGAGCTGCCCAGTAATGGTTCCTGTCAGTTTCACTATGGGTCGTTCTCCACACCCTTTCTAGCTTTCTAGCCAATTGTTTAAGTGATTTTAAATGCTCCGAAAACCATGCTTCCCGTTTACGAGCTAAGCGTAGTTTAAACGTTTTCATGGGGGCAATGCAGTCGACCGCTTTAAGAATTGCATGATTATAATTGGCTAAAACCATATCAACATCCTTTGAAGAGCTAATGAAAGGTTCAACAAATTGCTCCTGGAACGCTTCAGGGGTGACCTTATGCCATTGCCTGCGTCTGTTAGGAAAGGCTTGCACCTGAGGGGGGGCTTTACCTGGATGGGAGGTGTGGAATTCCAAAACAAATGATCTGTCCAGTTTATTTGTGTTGGAGGAACGCATGTCATGGTGTTAAATTTATTCGTAAAAATAAGGTCCAAAGTATGTCCTGCTAGGTGTGTAGGACCAGTATTCATTAGAGTTAGTCCAAGCAAGGAAAGATCAGTCAGTAAGGACTGTGCATCTCCATTTTCCTTCAGATCGCTGTGTACATTGATGTCTCCTAAGAGTATAAATTCATTCTCAGTGTCAATGTGTCTGGCTAATATCTCCAGCAGTGAGATGTTAAAGTCGGCACAAGGGCCTGGGGGGCGATAAACTAGTGCCCCTTTGTAACTGATTTTATTAGAAATGCAGACTTTAAAAAACAGAATTTCTAGATCTGGGCTGCTATTTTCTTCTAAAATGGTGATCGATAAGTTGTTTTTATATACGATCGCAATACCTCCCCCAATCTTAGTTGGACGAGCTAACCTGACTATTTTGTAGCCTTCTGGGATACCTAAGGTAATAGCTGGGACCGAGTGGGGTTTTAGCCATGTTTCAGTCAGATAGCAAAGTTCCGGTTGCACCGAGGAAATCATGTCCCATACTTCACTATAATGCTTAGACAGTGATCTGATGTTACATAAAGGTTTCTGCTTTTTAAAGGGCCCTATGGGACTACCTTTAGGACGGTGGTTTCATATGGAAGGAATGGCGAATGATCATAAAGGGCTTGGTATTGACATTTGCGACAGGCAAAAGGTCCCTCTGGAGGTACTCCTCCTCCTCCTGAGCAACCCTGATGTGGTGGCTTCCAGATACGTAATAGATCCAGTGATGCCTTCATTCCTCTCTGTGCAAACCATTTAATGTCCACATTTTGCAAACCTAGGTCTAAGTCAATACGTCTCTGTTCTGCATACCTCTTGCACCAGAAAACATAGCTATGTCCTACGATCCACACTAGCATTTTGAAGGTATGGCTGGAAGGTATGGAAAGATGTCTGTAGCTCATGCAGTTCCTTCGTAGAGTAAGAGATATGTTTAAAGATGGGGAAACATCTTTTTTTCCCCACAGAAAACGATAATTGATTGGAAGATAAGAAGCATTGGGTACTAAAAGCTAGGATGAATATTAGTTGCATGAAAAAGCATGTTTCTCATTGGTAATAAAGAGCAGACTAAACGTGGAGTACATACGATAGGATGAAATGTGCTCAGCTCAACCAGACTTGCTACTTGCATTTGGAAGGTACATTTGGAACTTAAAACAATGGGGAACTTTTAACCCGCAGGTGCTGTTAAATGTTCGAGAATATGGTGGGAAAAAAAACGTTACGTTTAAAAACTTTTAACCTGCAGGTGTCGTAGAATGTTCCAGAAAGTGTGGTGATAAAATAGGTTGAACTTCTGACCTGTATGTGGCACAGAATATTAAGTAGCTTTTCATATGGAAAATTCATAAATAACCAATGGAGATAAGTTTTGGAATGTCAATGAAGGAATTAAGTATTCTGATTTGTTCTTACATGTATTTATATGTGGAGCGACAGAGAAAATGTGCCATTACTGGTTCCATTCTTGATTAAAGCGGTGCATTACATGTACTGTGTGACAAAAAAAGAATTGCATGCTTGTGTGACATTTGAAATCTGCATACCAACTACAAAGGTGAGGTAGAAATGAACAAGGTGTGTTATGTGTTCTGTAGTAGTGATTAAGTATTTGAGGTGATATTTTTAAGTTTGAAAGTATTTTTTATTTCAAAATAATATACTGTTAGTAAAGTGTGGCGTTTCATATTGGTTATAAAATATGCATAAAGTTTGACCTGTTGTTAAATAGGTACTTTGTATATGTTTAGGAATGTTTCACAAAGAAGAAGTGTAGCTTTTCATCTTTAAAGGACTGTATGGTTTTGAAAATGAGGTACAACTTTAATTTGGGTTTGCTAATGTATTCAGGCGAGATAAACAAAATGTCCCACGTTTGCAAATTATAATTTTGGTGGAAATAGTGGGGAAGGGGGGTAGGAGATGTATGTTTTATTAAGTTAAAAGCGATAAAACCAAACCCAGAAATGTAATATGGACAGGTTGTGGTCTCATTTTTGACACTGAGAGGTAGATTTGAATATAAGTCGAGGTAGGTTGTTGTACTGTGAGGCCGTCTACAGTGTTTGGAGATTACATGGAGAGGAGATGGAGATAGTAAAAGTGATACGTTCCTTTTATATGTACACATAGTTTGAATCATTTGATCATAGGTTGAGATATATTATGAACATGGTTTCTGGTTTGGATTTGGGTATAGTTAATAGTTTTAGTTGTTTCTGACTAGTGAATAATAAAAAGGTAGATATACTAAAATATATGGTAGTAAACGTATTAATGATTGTCTGTTCTTATGAAATAGAAGTGGTTGGGGATTGTTTCTTTAGAAGAGATGTTTAATAAATGTGTGAGAGATAAAAAGAAATGAACATATTCGGTATATTTTCTGTATGACTTTCTTGACATTAGTAAACTACATGTGATTATAAGTGACACTAATTGTCAGGCTGTGTCCCTGTGCTGAATAGGTGTTTAAGTGGTCTGGGTTTTACCGGTGCTCAGCTTCACTATCCCTTTTGAGACACTCGTCAATTTTTTCATTCCATTTAATGTCCTTAATATACATACAGTAAAGGGACAGTATATCAAAAGTTTTGGAATTACAACTTTCTTTACTCTCCCCATCCCCTGCTATAATCTCTACAGAGTGTTTAAACGACTTTAGTAACATACAGATGTCTAGCTAGTAAAGGTGGTGTAGTGCCACTGGGCCCATTTATAAACCGTGCTATGGGATGGTTTATGTTTTACCCGCCAATTTGCATGTTTGAATACTTTTTGCTGATAAGCATTCCGGCAGACACCTGTTAAAATTAAGCCTCTGTATGGGTATAGTGGCGCTACTAGGAATGGTGGGGGGTTCTGTTTGATTTCGTACTGTTAAGCAAGGGCGGGGGTGGGGGCAGTGGGTATGTTGGTGATTAAAACACAGACTTTAGTAACGTGCAGATATCTAGCTACTAAAGGTGATATAGTACCACTGGGACCATTTATAGAGCGCCCTATCGCATGGTATATGTTTTACCCACAAATTTGCATGTTTTAATACGTTTTGCTGATGAGAGTTTCGGGAGACATCTGTTGAAATTAAGCCTCTGTATGGCATAGTGGCGCTTCCAGGTTTGCTAGGGCTCTTTGTTTTATTGCGTAAAGTTGAGCAAGGGCAGGTATGGAGGTGGTGTAGTGGTACTGGGACTATTTATAAACCGCCTTATAGTATGGTGTATGTTTTACTTGCAAAATTGCAGGTTTTAATACCTTTTGCTGATGAGCGTTCCGTCAGACACCTGTTGAAATTAAGTCTATGTATGGCTATAGTGGCGCTAACGGGAGTGCTGGGGCTCGTTGTTTGATTTCGTAAGGTTAAGGAAGGGCAGGGGTGGGGGAGGTGGGTATGTTGCTGATTATAACACGGACATTTGTAACGTGCACATGTGTAGCTAGTAAAGGTGATGTAGTGCCACTGGGTCCATTTATAAAGCGCTCTATGGCATGGTATATGTTTTATCCCGAAATTTGCAGGTTTTAATACCTTTTGTTGCTGAGCGTTCCGGCAGACACTTGTTGAAATTAAGTCCCTGTATTGTTATAGTGGCTGTACCAGGTTTGCTGGGGCTCGCTCTTTGATTTTATAAGGTTAAGCAAGGATGGGGATGAGGGTGGTGTAGTTGCACTGGGCCCATTTATGAACTGCTTTGTGATATGGTATATGTTTTACTCGCAAATTTGCATGTTTTAATACCTTTTGGTGATGAGTGTTTCAGCAGACAGCTACGCAAATCACACAACATTTCTGAGGATAACAAATCTTCGTGATGATAGACACTCTTGCACTGTGGTAGAAGGCTGCCAGCATTGATGGCAAATTATGAAACTTGGTGCCATTGTAGATTTAAATGGAAGCTTGGACCATTTCTTTGTTACTATGGTGCAATCAGGGCTTTGAGTGGGAAAAAAACCTGGGGGTGCTCTAAAAGGGGCGAGGAAAGCGTTTTAAAGGGGTGTGGGATATCCAAGTAGGGGCGTGGTCTAAATCAAGATAACTAGCATTGTGTGCTTGAGAAAATCCCCTCTAATTATCCTACCTTCGGAAAACACACTCTTTAAAGGATTACCCTTCCTCCTACAACGTGGCTCACCTAGCATGATGTCTCCACTTCTCAGTAGTGAGCAAAATGAGCATGCGCACATCAATGTGTATGCTCTCACTGCAGTCCAATGAAAAACAAAAAAAGAAAACTGACTATCTTTGCGAGGGCCGAAAATAGAGCCCGATAGAGACCCGTTTCGAGGCCCCCTGAAAAGAACTGCCGGTGCTCTGACACGGCCCACTTAAAGCCCTGCATCCATCCATCCTAAGCACTGCGCCATTCAACCATCTTTCAATTCATCCATACATTCCTACCTACATACATACATACATCTGTCCCTGCACTTACCCTATGCATCTATCAGCCCACTCGCCTATGGTAAGCACTGTTCCATCCATCCTGCCATACGCCCATATATCCATACATACATTTCTCCCAAAACCACTCCTAAGCATCTATCAGCCCACCCGTCTATCCTAAGTACTGGTCCATGCATCCATGCATCCTTCCATCCATCCATACATCCATACATCTAGCTATCCATTCATCCATCTGGCCATCTATCCACTTGCCCTTTATTCAACTATCTGTCCTTATTTCCGTGCACCCTCTGCCCCCGATCCTAAATAACGCGTATTATACTCATCCACCCAGCCTCTTAAGAGGCCGAAAAGGCTGGCGATAAGCATTGACAGGCAGATGTTTCTGATAAAGAACAAGAAAGCTTTGAGTTGCTCTTTGTGGACCATAGTTCACCACCCTTCTCTGGTGGTGTTTTAAACAAAGGTTGATCCAGCGAAAGAAATGTAAAGCAGCTTTTCAGTGTAAGACGTTAATTTAGTAACATAACGTTTTGTCCATTTCTATATAGGAACACTGCTTTAAACTGTCCGTGACTGACAGATACTGAATACCTGTAGTTCTTACATTTGAGAGAGTATACCGGACAGCTAATTTGGGGTGCTGAGAACCTGCACTTCTATATTTCCATGTGAAGCACAGTATAGGGATGTAAAGGTAATTCCAAAGCTGCTATCTTCATATTAAAGAGGGTGTGTGAGTGAGCCAGGCAAAGCATGTGTTTTCATAGCACTAAAACAAGACACTTTGAAAGGTCAGAGCAGGGTCGTGCTGGAGTTAGGAGCCTGTGGTCGTCTCCAGAGGCGCAACCAGAGCGAAATTTCGGGGGAGGCTAATTCTTTCAGCAATAAGCAGAGTGGGGATGTAGGGGCTCTAAAAAGGGGTGAAAAATGAACACAGCCTCAATTACAAGTAAATGGTCTTTTGAAGACCTGTGAAGTACTCAGGTGCGGCTCTGTTTGTGCGCCCGGGAAGCTGTCTCAGGGAGTCCGGGGCAATGTGCGTTGCGCACCTGGTGGACTCTCTGCTAATCTCCCCATGGTGATACTGCTCCTGCGCTGCAAAAAGAGAAGGTAAATCCTGAGACAAAATGGCTCTCTTTAAAGGATTTCCCTTCTCCTACAACGCGACTCACCTGGCATGATGTCTCCACTTCTCAGTAGTGAGCAATGTGCATGCTCTCACAGTCTCGCTGCAGTCCAATAAAAAAAAAAACAACGGACTACCTTTGCGAGGCCCGAAAATAGAGCCCCATAGAGAACCGTTTTGAGGCCCCTAAAAATAAACTGCCGGTGCTCAGACCCCCACAGACCCCCCCACTTAAAGCCCTGTGTGCAGTGTTATGTTTGCGAAGTTGTAGATAAAATTGTTAGGCTAATAATGGTAATTTTTGTGTGTGCCGCTTGGTTGATATCATCCTAAATACATAGATTACAATTTTTCAAAATACTATCTATAAAGTTGTCTGCGGTGGGTTGCAGAGGGAGTGCTGTGGGGTGGTGAGGTGCGGTGGAGTGGTGAAAAGTACGAGGTAGTGCAGTTACATATAAATTGTAAAGGTGTATGTAAATAATTGTTAGAAATGGGGGTCTCTAGTTGGCAATGGCTGGCCACTGTCCAAGTAGGGACCCTTCTTCCTAAGTCAGAGTAAGCAGCCTACACCCTTTGACAACCCCTGCTCAACCCTGTGGTAACGTAGCACGAGCAGCTAGGCTTATCTCAGAGGCAGTGTGTGAAGCATTTATGACCATACACAGTAATATAATGAGGAACACTACAGATGGACACCACTCAAGTAGTTATGAAAAATAGGTATTTTTATATAGACTTAATCACAAGACCAATAACAGTAAAAATCCACAATACTGTAAAAATATAATTACTTTAGAAATGCTGCAAGGAAAAATAGTTCAGGATGCACAAAATGATGTTTAGTTCAAGGCAGTGGTCTCTGCGACCCTTTTACTCACAAAGTATCTGGTTCCTGGAGCAAAGCAACAAGAATGTCGCTAAGGCGTTGTAGCGATAAATTTCCTCACGCTAACCAGCGATGCGTTGAATCCTTACCGCAAGGGAGGATGATGCGCTGGGTTGCGGGCAGGACAAAGCGACAAACTTCCTCACGCTAAGCCGGTGATGCGATGAAATCCTTGCCGCGAAGGGAGGATGATGCACCGAGCCTGTTGCGTGTGCGATCTTGCTGCGTTGACAAAGATGGCGCTCCGCGAGGAAGCGACGATCCGGATTCGATGCGGGGAAAATGGCGAACGCTCGGCATCCGCGCTGCGATGATCCTGTTGCGATGATTTCCAGATAGCGGGCGTTTTCAGGCCCGCAGACAGGTGCTGCGACGATCTTCGGATAGCGGGCGTTTTCAGGCCCGCCGACAGGTGCTGCGACGATCTTCGGGGTTAGCGAGCACTCGGCGACAGCGGAGCGGCGATTTTTCTCACGCTCACCAGCTGCAGCGGCTCGCTAACGGAGGTTAGCGACGATTTTCGGCGCTCTCTTCTCAGCAGTAGAACTAGAGGCCCTGGAACACACAGGAGCCTCACCTGCAGATAGTAATCCTCGCTGGGAGGAAACAGGAGGCTGGTGGTGGAGTCTGATGTGCCTGAGACTCCAGCAGGAGGCTAGCTCTCTCCTAGCCCTTGGGTGATTGCTGTAGCACAAAAATAAAAGTCCAATCAAAGTTCTTTTCCTCTTCTTGAAGTCCAGTAGTAACAGCTGCAGGCCAGTCCCAGAAACAGCACACAAGGCACAAGGACAGTCCTTCTCTTGCAGATTCCTGTAGCCACACGGACAGAGGTTCTTCTTGTTATCCAGGAGCAATACCAATTGTAGGGGTTTGTGCACAAATATTTATACCCCCAAAGTCTTTGTTCTTAGGGGTCCCAAGTCTCTGAACCCAGCCAGAACCAGTTCTGCCCAGCCCTAGAGCACTTTGTTGATCAGGCTGCATCCTTCCTTTCAGAAAGAGGGGGTCTGCCTCAGACGCACAGTGGGAGGTGGAGCCAGCATTCACCTTGCCAGGCACAGTCCTATTCAAGTGCAGGAGCTACCCCTCCCCTCACACCAAGGCAGGTCGCTCTATTCAACCCAGGTCTGACTCAGCCTGCCCTGTCCCTCCAAAACCAGACAGCCAATACACATCATAGCAGAGCAAACTGGAAGGCTTAGGCAAGAAAGTACCTATACTCTAAAAGTGGTAGTTTCAAACACAGAATATAAAAATAACCTTTACTAAAAGATGTATTTTAATATTCTGAGCTCAGGCATACTAGATTCGTTTTTCTACCATGTTCTGTGGGTCAGTTAGGACTATAGAATGTAATAGCCCAGACCTCCCATTCTGGCCTATGGAGAACAGGTAGCCTTACAGTAGTGAAAAACGAAATGGGGTGTAATTCACTACTAGGACATGCTACATACATCAGGGCATGTCCTACCTTACACATACAATGCGCCCTATCATAAGGGGGACTTACAGGATGCCAAGGGAAGGTTTAGGGGCTGGGAAGTGGGTGCACTTCACAGCCAAGATGGCAGTTCTGGACTGCACGCAGACACTGCAGTGGCAGGTCTGAGACATACTTTACAAGCTGCTTCTGTGGGTGGCACAAACCAGTGCTGCAGGCCCACCAGCAGCATTCGGTTTACCAGCCCTGGGCACACACAGGCCACGCTACTAGGGACTAACAGGTAAACCAAATAAGCCAATCATGGATGTACCAATTCATATGTCATCTTTACAAAGGGAGCATTCGCGCTGTGGCACTGAATGGCAGTGGCACAGCGCCCAGAGCATCTATAACCAGCAAAAACAGAGGAGACACAGCGAAAAAATGGAAGGGAGGCTCACGCCAATGGTGCCAGGTCTAACAATAATTAAATAAATACTTGCTGCATGTTCTATGGCACTACCCGTCATCCTACTGCTCCCCTGCCCTGCTCCATCACGTTGCAGCACTGCCTCTGGAAGCCTTCAGTAGAACTTATGTAATTGTATGTTATTATTTTAATATATTGAACAGATGTAAAAAATAATTGAATCTATTTTTTCTTTTTCAGAAAATTATTTAGTTTGGATTAAAATTTGATAATGCCTAGAACAGGGGTCTCCAACCTTTTCTGTAGTAGGAGCTGCTTCCAGTCAGTGAAAGTTGTCGTGAGCTACTAAAGGCCAAGCAACTCGCGCATTTCGAGAGACGCCCCAAGCCCAGTTTAATTGACTTTAAGCCTAATTTCTTCGGAGCCCTTACTGTCGTTTGAACAAGAGGGGCCACACTCCCTCTTTTGAAGTGACAGACAGCCGCAGGTTGTGCTACCTGAAGCAAAAGCTTGTCTTGCTTGGATGCATTCCTGGAAAGTATAACGAGCTATGTGGGGTACAAGCCTAAGACCTGCTTTTGTGAACCTCAATCAACTTGTTCACACACTGCAAAAGTTAAACCTCAACATATATTCCTTACCAATTGTGATTTATTGAAGTCTAGCTTAGATGTGCACTCACTAGTTTTCGAAAAAGAGGCCCATTTTAGAAGAACCTCAATTACTTCCCCTTCACCACATACTCTTTTTTTGTAAAGTTCAGTCTACTACTTATTAGTGGTATTTACGTCTATCATGTGTGACACTTTTAATAACATTTTATCAAGAGAAGTTAGAAAGAAAGCGTGTATGGGACAAAATATCAAATCATCATCCATGTATTGACACCTAGATTAGATCACCAATTCCACCATAGGAGAGTTTGGGATTTCTAAAGCTGTTGTGCATCAGGTTCCATAGTACTGTGGTTCCTCTAAGTTTTTTAATTACATTCAAAATCTATTTCATTCATTGCAACAACTAACTGCCCCACCATCATTAACAACCTTAAAAACTCCTTACTGCTCTCTTGCCCCACCATCCCCATCATTGAAATGCATGCCCAGAGGCCTCAAAATAAACATACCAGGGACAGGGCAGAGAACAGGAGCCGGGGAGGGGCAATAACAGGGTGTCAGAGGAGGAAATAATAGAACCTAAGACAGGGCAATAACAACATCTGAGGGGGCAATAAGAAGGCATCAAAGGAAGCATTAATAGCGAGTAGAGCTGGCAATAACAACGCATCAGAGGGGACAATAATTAAGCCTGGGCAAAGCACTACGCTACGCTCGCGTAGTCTGGAAGTTCGCGCTACTTCGCACTACGCGAACTGCACGTAGCACAGTGCGAACACGCGTAGCGTAGTGTTGCGTAGTGCTGCGGTCATTTTTTGCTTGCTCGCGGTCCTCAACGTCAAGTTGGCGACCGCGAGCAAGCAAAATGACATCCCGGCGAGACTTTTTCCTTGTTCGCGATCAGCAACCTCAAGTTGGCGATCGCGAGCATGGAAAATAAACCTCCCGGCGAGATTCCCAACGTGAGGTGGTCAGGTTTCTCATTGCGAGTGGTCGCGTATGCTCGCGACCGCTCGCGATGAGAAACTACCAGTTCGCGTTGAGAAAGCTGCCGCTCGAGTAAAGATCTACTCGAGCAGTAGAAAACTACAGCTCGCACTGTGCAAGATGCCATTTTCAATGATTGCACAGTGCCGGTTGCTTGTCCGCACTGTGCAATCATTGAAAACGACATCTGGCACAGTGCGAACAAGGTACTACGCAGTTCGCAAAGTGCTACGCGTAACTCGCGTAGTGCGAACTGCACCTTGCGTAGCTTCGCGAAGTGCTACTTCGCGAACTACGCCCAGGGTTAACAATAATGAGACATAAGAGGGGGCATTAATTAGAGACAATAGAGAGGGCAATACTAGCATTGTTGTCATCAAAGGGGCTAATAAGGCCTAAAAGAGAACAATGGCGAGGCGTCTGTGAGGGTAACCAGACACGACAATAATATGGCACCAGCGAGGGCAATAAACAGGTACTGGGCATCATAGAGGGCAATAATGCAACATCAGGGAAATAGAGCACCAGGACCAGAAATATCGACATTATACCTACTTCACTTGGCTGCTGCCCGGTCGCAGAGGAGTCCTAATGTTTGTGTGTCTGGGAAGCTGCAGATGGGTGGTACTTCTAGGCAGCACCTCACTCCGGCCTGCTAGGGCTGGCTGCAGCAATGCAGGCTGCAGCAGGCTGAGCTCAGGCGAGGCCGTGATTCCGGGACCATTTGCCGCCTGGCCCGCGGCCTCCACACAGTGATTGGGCTGTCACTGTCCAGAAAGTTCAGTGAGGGGCCGCCCAGTGATACTCTCCTAGCAGCCGCTTTGCGCTGAAATTCCCGGGTCATCACTTCTCCAAAGCGCCTGTATTCGTTCATACTATTGAAAACACACATTCATATCCTTGAATATTGGATATCAACACATGCATAATTTATATGAGCGTGCCTGTGCTCTGTCAATGACCTGGCAACAGAGGGTATGAAAGAGTTCAAACAGGATCATAAATTCATAACTCTTCTGAAGAGTGGGACAATTACATTATTTTTGGGAGTGCAGACGGGAAGAGCTTTTCTTTATTGTGTGCCTTTGGTAAAGAAAACTGAAACTTGGCAACACACTGCTGTCCTGATTTATAGCCCAGAGCTGGAAAGCGGGAGAAAAAGATATTCCCAGTCTTTCAAAAGCCCGTGGCATACCAGCGGCTAAGGCGCACATCGCAGCTCCAGTCTACAGAACAATGCATATGGTGTTTCCTGGCCAGGCCAGCGCTTACCAGGTTTGATCTGCTGCTGCAATATGTTCCAGGCAGAAAAAGGCAGGTGGTGGGGTTCGTAGCAGGTCAATACTGCTGGCGCCGCCTACATGGTAGTTGACTATCCGGAACCTGCTGCTCCACTCTGACCCACCTGTTGCTTGCTCCGGCACATGTCTTGCAGAATCAAGACTGCAGTGCCAAGCTGTGAAAGGCAGGTGGTGCGGACTCCGGTTCAGCAACAGCGTCATCATCATTTGCCCTGCCCCGCCCCAGCTAAGCTCAGTTAGACCAATCTGAGCAGCTGGTTTTGGTGATGGCAGGCAACGGCTTTGAAAATAGGCCTAAGAACAATAAATGACAAGAATAGGCTACAAAATTGAGATGCAATGCGCGAGCTACTCATGGGGGTTCGGCGAGCTACCGGTAACTCGCGATCGATCGGTTGGAGACCCATGGCCTAGAAGAACTGAAAAAAAAGAAAGAGAAAAAAATATATATTTGAACAAAAGGAAAGATTTTCAATTAGAAAAAAATGAGAGTACTACACAAACAGTTTCTTCTGGTAAAAACACTAGACAATTTCTGAAAAAAATATTACGAACATTTAATGAAAATAACATGACACAAAGCAAAAAGAAGAATTTTTCAAGTAAGGAGAAGCAGAGTTCAATTTCAAATACCAGGTAAAGAAAACATGATAAAGAAACAGGATCTGTTACCCGGAGACAAAAACAATTTCAAGAAATTCGTCAGAGACTTTTTGGAAGTAGAGTGATTCAGAATTTAATGAAAACATGCTTCAAATATAAAAAGAAAGTGCTGCAATTCAAACAGAAGCAGCGTATTGAAAGTATAGTGGATACTGCTTTCAATTTAAAACAGAAGTTATTCATTGTGATTTTGAAGAGGATCAAAGTGTTGGATAAAATAATGAAAGTGTTGAAAGAGAAAAGTAGAAGAAAAAGACTTGTGAACAGAACCAACTTTTGCAAAATCTTTAGTGGACATTGGAAACATACTTCTACTAGTGAGTCTCTTTTTAATGAGGAAAGTTACTTCCAGGAAAATAGTTTACCATTTGCAGTTGATACTGGAGGTCGTTGCTACAAAGTTCAGGATTGTTGTCCCCTTCCAAACGAGGAAATGGTTGGTAAAAGTGCAGAAGAGTTAATAGCTGAAGAAGTGCAAGGGAAACGTACACAAGCACCTGTGTATAAGTGGGGTTGTAGCAGTATTTGTAGTATTCGACAGGAATCTAATGATATAATGCGAAATTTGCTACGAGAATATACACAGAAAAGTATTAAACAGACGATTAAGTTGTTACATGGACTAGATCCATGTAATGTAAGAAAATATACAGAGAAGCATGGGCATTCTCTGGCTTGTCTTTCAAGAAAAGTGAGTAAAAGTGTTTTTCATCACTTGAGGATATTAGCAGTACACCATTCAGAAATGCGGAAGTTTGTAAGGAAACTGTACTATATAAAAAGTCCTGCATTTTGTTTAAGTGAACTGAATACAGGTATTCTACATGGTTCTTTATTAGATGTTCAAAAAAAGTGTGATGATATTGAAATGCGATATTTTGGTTCAGAAGAACAGTCCATAGAAAGTGAAAGTTTGACAATTACAGATGTTGAAGGAGATGGGAAAGTGATTAGCACTGATCAGTTTGAAGAAGAAATTGGAAGGTTTAATGTAGTGTGCTCTGAAATACCAAACTATGTTTTTGTTTGTTGTCGACGTACTCATTATAAAAGTAGAACTAGGAATGTTGATTTGTATTTGAAAAGTGAAAAGGAGAACAATGGTAAGTGGGAAGAATTTGCAAATTACTTGTTGGTGGAAGGTCGCTTTGAGTTAGGTAGTTATCAACGTATATGTAAATATTGTTACAACAAATTAGAAGGGAACAAAATGCCTGCTAGAGCAGTACATAATAACTTAGAATTAGTAGCTATTCCGGAGGAACTGGCAGAATTGAATACATATGAGTCGGTTCTAATTCAATATGTTCATCCTTTTCAAACTATAATTCGGATAGAGCCTAAAACATGTAAACTGCCACCAACAGACTTGCAAAGAGGGCTGAAAGGAAGAGTGGTGTACTAACCTTTGGATTTTAAGAAAAATATTGAAACTATTGCTGGAGAGAAAGAGGAAAATGAGGCAGTAGTCATTCTAGTAAATGGTGTACCAACAAAGAGTCGGAAAATATGGCAAGAATTTGTGGATGTTAATAAAATTGAAAAGGCTACCTTATATCTTATAGAGAACAATATTTATTACAAAACTGTAAATGTGGATGAACAGGTAATAACTTTAGAAGATGAATCTGAAATTTCAAGTGGTCAAATAGAGAAAGTGGACAAATCAAGGACTGAATAGATTTATGAACATTACACAATATGTCCTTTGCATTCAAAATAATTAATAGGAAGAAGCATTGAGTTATTTCAAATGAATAAAGCACAGGGAACTCCATTGAGTGTATGGGAGAAAAGTTTGGAAGCTCATTGTTTTCCGCAGCTGTTTCCTACTGGAGAAGGTGTACGATATGATGACCGAACTGTACGGATTCCAGCTTCAGAATATCGGTCAACAAGATTATATTCTGAAGATCCTAGATTACGACAGTGCATTCTGTGAGAAAGTGGCCTGATATATGCTGTCCACTAGTTCTAGTGGGCACCTTGTATCAATCCAAACAACCCCTTATGGTGAATGGTTAAAGACAACCTTATATGAAAGCTATCCTAGTGGTAGGCTAAGTCTTGAAGGAATGTAAAGCAGCTTGTTTTGCCAGTCTATAATCTCTTGAATGATCAAATGAAAAGACAACCACACCAGGTATATATTCAAAATATATGTATTTAAGATAAAACACACCCCTCTAGTCTCTTTATGAGACTGCAGCTCGAAGCACTTTAGTTACAAGTGATCAAGCATCAGTAAAAGCACAAATACACGTTTGGGACCTAGGGGAGTACCACACCATATACCAAAAAAGTGGTATAAGAACCACAACTGGAATAGGCACTAAGCCTATTGCCTCTAGAATCACTGGGACCCCAAGGAACCACCCAAGGTAGTGACACAGGGGACCCACGGGAGCTGTATGCAGTGTGAAAACACAACCGCGGGTTCCTATTATCTTCTATGGGCTATGTCGTGGTTGGAAATTTAAAGATTAGGGACACTTCTAATAGAGTCAGGACCAAACCCTTTTGGACTTAAGAAGTTCTAGGGCTAGCACCTATGAGAGCCCTGGAGTACTCGAGTTACCTCACCCAGTGAAGCCGGGTGCATAGGTGTCTTTTGGTGTCGGGTCGCTTCGTCGATTTCTATGGAAGCCTGCAAAGAACTGCTGCTGCCGGGAAGAGGAGAAGTGTCTGAAGAAATCCAAGCCTGGATCTAGGATGTAAGGAACCTGAAAGCAGAGGGGACAGAGTCTGGGTCACTTGCCAGTGACCGAGGGCAAGATGGACCAATGCCCACAGATGTCGGGTACTTCCGGTGAGTTGATGGGTGTCTTGACTCTTCAGCCACGAGGTCCAGGAGGCGTCGACGAAGTCCAGGAGCCGGATTCGAGCTGTCCCATGAAGTCTGTCGAGTGCTGCAGTGTTGGCGACCAGAAAGAACCCAACAAGCCATGGCAACGGCAAGTCACAGGAAATCAGAGAAAGGACTGCGGTGCAGACCAGCAAGGTCTGAGAGACTCACCCAGCAAAGGTAAGTCAGGGCATGTCTGGAGCAACCAGGTAAGCTCAATCAGAAAAGGAGTCACCTTTGTGGGGGCATGCTAGCCAATGGGCTAGTGATCGCAAAGGAGCCTTGAGCGATCGTACTTGAAGCTGGCCCACGGGTCACTCATGGAGTGGAGGCCAACAATCTTCGGTGCAGGAGGTGCTCAAGGCTGGGTCTCCTTGGAGCCCAAAGCACAACTTTGAGGAGTACCAGGAAGATAGTGTTGCTGCAAAAGTTCACGGTGTCCAGGGGTCATGGTTCCACGTCACCCACGATAGCCACAGGCCTCAGCTTTGCTGTGGACTCAGGGTAGCCTCAGGGAAGTCTGGAAATCCACCTCTGGGGATGCAGAGACTTCAGCATCTGGCGGGTGCTTCAGAATTGCAGACCAGTCAGTTGCTTCTTTGGTGTCTGCCAAGCAGGGGAGTCATTCCTTGACCCCAAGGGAGATTTCTTCCGACTTCTAGTCAGGATAGAACCTCGAAGGTCCAGGATGTATGTTGCAGAGTTTTGTCCAGGGTAATCTTAAATCCTAGGGACTGGATTCCTATACTTATACTAAGTTTAGGGGATTGACTAACTCTAAGGCCCCACCTATGGGAGGACCTGGGGTGGGGGTAATTACACCCCTACTCCTTTGTCCAGTTTCGCGCCAGAGCAGGGGCTGAGTGCCCCTGCAACTGGTTTGAACTGGGCTATGCACAGGAACACCTTGTGTGCCCCAGGCAATGTCTCAAAAGCATTCTCTGAATGCACCCACCCTGCCCCAATACACATCTGCCTGTCTGGGGAGGTGGTTACACCTTCCTGTGACAGGAAACCTATTGTCCAGGCCTCCCCTGCTGGAGTTTCCCTCAGCAGCAGGAGGCCAGACCCGTGTCTGTGGCAGTGGCATCCATTTTGTGATGCCAGGGCTTTGGAAAGTTTTAACGGGGTAGACCAGTGTGAACATGTCTCTCCCTCAGAAGGGTGGAATGCTACCCCCGCCACCAGAACTTGTGGGGGGGGTAGTACTCCAAAGCGTTTGACACAAAACACGACATGTTTTGATGTAGCCATCCCAAAGTTAGCATTTACAGCAAGGTTATAATGCACTTAAGAGTATATGGTATGGCTTTATCACAGAACAGCCATAAGGAAGTATTTCCAAAAGTTGCAGAGGGGCTCAGCTCATGGTTGGGCACCCTCTCACATAAAACCAAGCACTCTGCCTTCAGGATTGTCAAGGCCTGCCATAGGAGTGGCTTATAGGTTTATATGTGTCTGTATAAGGTAGTGATATAGGTAGCCTATACCACTGTAAGGGGTGCAAGCCCACCCTTACCCAGGCTGCAGTAGCAGACCTGTGGTGTCATTTTGGAGGGCTTCCCAGGGGTGGCATAATATATGATGCAGCCCCTGGTAGGCCTCTGAGGTACCTATGCCCTAGGTACATAGTATACCATATACTAGGGGCTTATAAGGCACTCGAGAATCCAATTAGATATGTACCTAATGTACATGGAAACCATTTTAGAGAGGAAGCAGCTAGGCTGTGGTCCCGATTAGCAGGGCCACAGCCAGACTAAGGTCGAAAAACAGTGAAACACCAGCAAAAAGTGGGGGTACCCATGTGAAGCAGATCCTACTCTCTTACACATTCCATACATATTTCACCTTTTGTTTGAAAGTGATCTGTCTTCTCTGTCGTATGCAGTGAACCACATACTTAAAACTGGAGTTCATCAATCACTTTTTTCTGCGAAAGAATTTGTAGAGAAAGTACAAGAAACAGATGAAAATTTAGAAGCACAGTTAATCAATTTGATGGCATGTCAACGTGGAACAAATGAGTATTGGTATCGTCATCATGGAGAACTCAAGTGTATGTTATAGAACTTAGGTACACCAACAGGGTTTGTCACACTTAGCTGTGCAGAGTATGCATGGGAAGATTTGCTTGAGTTTCTAAAAGAAGCAAATTCCAATATAAAAAATGTTGAAATAAAGACACCTGGTGAACTGTGTTCATTGGATCCTGTAAATGTGTGCAGATATTTTAATCATAGGTTTCAAGCTATAATGTCTTTTATCTGCAATAAAAAGAATCCACCTCTTGGAGAAGTTACCGATTTCTTTTGGAGAAAGGAGTACCAAGCAAGAGGTGCACCTCATATACATATGCTACTATGGATCAAGGATGCACCTACATTTGGAACTGATTCTGATGAAACAGTATTGTCTTTCATCGAACAGTATGTGACATGTGAGATTCCAAGAGAAGAAGGAGATATAAGCTTGAGACAGCAAGTTTTACATTTCCAAACTCACCGTTGTGGAAAGTACTGCAGAAGAAAATACAAGTCTAAAGGAAAATTTTACACCAAGGTGCCGATTCCGATCCTGTAAAACCCGGGTACAAATGGTCGTACGGAGCGTTTTCTCCGTACAACTCGTACCCAGGAATTCCACCGTACAAACCAGCAAGTACGATTCGTACAGAAATACCATTTCCGTACGAATCGTAAAAAAACACAGTGCGGCTAAAAAATACATACAATTCCGATCCTGGACAGAGCGTACGCAACGTCCGCACAGAGTCAGGCAGCATTTTACGGACCAGCAAGTACGATTCGTACCTACAGCACTCCACACGTTGATATTTTTACGGGAGCCATAAAGTTTCGGAAAAGCTAAGTACGCCGCGATGCACGAGGAAAAGAGGGCCCGGTACGCGCCGTACCCCCACCCCCGTATGTACGCGCCGTACCCCCACCCCCGTATGTACACGTCGTATCCCCAGCCCCATATGTATGCGCCGTACCCCCACCCCTGTATGTACGTGCCGTACCCCCACCCCCGTATATACGCGCCGTACCCCCAGCGCTATGCACTGGGGGTACGGCACGTACATACGGGGGTGGGGATACAGCACATACATACGGGGGTGGGGGTATGGCGCATACATACGGGGGTGGGGGTACAGTGCGTAAATACGGGGGGCTGGGGTACGGTCCTGGGGTATGGGGCGTACAGGTGCGGGGCTGTGCTACAGTGTTGGGGTACGGTGCGGAGGGGGGGTACGGTGCTGACATACGGGGGTACGGTGCTGACATGTGCGGGGTGAGGGGGGGCTGTACGACTCGTATCCGGGCACAAGTTTACCCGTGTACATGTGTGCCACAGCGTTCGCTCCGTACGGGGCCTTTTACATGCGGTTGTGTATTCGGACAGGTGGTACGGATCGTACTTGCGTGCTCGGACTTCTGTTTTATGATTTGCACGTAAAAATGTCCGCCTCCCTATCGGACACTTTTCCCGACGCTATTCGGACGTAAAAATGTACGGCTCCCTCTCGGACCCTTTTCCCGCCGCAATTCGTATGTATTTTTCACGTACGAATCGTACTTCGCAGTTTGTACGGTACTTGTACGATTCGTACGTGAAAATATACGGATACGAGTCGTACGCAATTTTTTTTACCCGGATCGGAATCGGCACCCAAATGTCGGTTTGGTTTTCCACGTCCAGTCATTTTTAAAGGAAGAGTAAATTCTTTTTTTTCTTCTGTAAGGCACACAATAACTCGGAAATCTCCAAAGAATACCTACAGCTTAAAAAGAACAGAAGTGCCAAAGTATATCAATGACTACAATCCAGTCATTTTAAAAATGTGGAATGCGAACATGGACATCCAGTATTTTGCAGATAACTCAATTGCTGTTGCACGTTATGTTACATCGTACATAACAAAATCAGAAAAAACAGAGATGAAACAAATCTGGGAAGAAATTGCACAAGAGAAAAGCCTTAGCAAAAAATTGTGCAGCTTTACTTTGAAAATGCTTTCCCACCGAGAAATTGGATCCTGTGAATGTTCAGACCGCTTGTGCTCTTCAAGTTTATATTCAAAGTCACAAGGAATTATTTGGGTAAGTTTAGGTCTTGCCTGCAAACGAAATAGAGTGTTGAAATCATTTGAAGAAATTGAAGAATTAGCAGTAAATGAACCAGACAGTACAGACATTATTAAAACTAATATGTTGGACACATACTATCCGAAAAAGAGTCGACATCTGGCACAGCAATGTCTATATGAAGTACTTCAACATTACAGCTTCAAAAGAAATGTTAAACAGAATTTAAAAGAAGGAAAATATGCAGTAGTTGGATGTCATGGTTGTTTAGTAAAACATGCAAAGGGTAATCATATAAACCACAAGAAACTCAGTTGTGAAACTCCAGATAAGCAAGAATTTGACTATTTAGCCCTTCTCCAACTCTTTAAACCATGGCGTCGTGAAAGTGAATTGCTTGGAGACTTTGACTGCTATGAAGATTCTTTTAATGCATGTAAAGATAGCATCGCATGTACAACTTTCCCTACATATTTAAAAATGTTGAATGATGAAGTTGAACAGGAAAAGACTATTACAGCTGAAATAGCTAATGAAAGTTCTCAAGATAGTCAAAGTAGTGGTCCATGTAGTCAAGATCCTCTTGGACAACCAATACTGGAAAATGAAGCAGCGATTGCTATGCATGAAGTCGAAGTTGCAATGCAACAAGCACACGTGGAGAATATTACATTGGAAAACCTAGAAGAACAAGTAAATGTTGAACAGAAAGAAATATATGTACAAGTGAGAGAACAGATAGAACATGGTTTGTTGCATGAAAAAAAGAATGTGTGTGTTCATCTTTTAAACCTCTTTTGATGTACATCAGTGGTCAAGCTGGGACAGGTAAAAGTTTTTTAATTAAAGTTTTGACCAGTTATCTTAAAACAACTGCTGGTTCACATTTATGTTGTGTGGTAACAGCTCCAACTGGATAAGCTGCACACAATGTTAAAGGAGTTACTTTGCATAGAATACTGATGTTACCAGTTGAGCATGATAATAAATTAGAATATCAGACGTTGTCTGGAGAAGCTTCTTCTGAAGTGTCAAGAGTGCTGAAGAAAATGAAACTTTTAATTATTGATGAGGTGAGCATGGTCTCAAACTTAATGCTTGCTTTTGTACACTTAAGAATGCAACAGGTATTAAAAACAGATTACGACGTTCTCTTTGGAGGAAAACATTTAATTGTATTTGGAGATCTTCTACAACTAACCCCTGTAAAAGGAGAACCAGTGTTTAAAACTCTTCTACATGAAAACACTAAGAAATCTTTGGGAAGTATTGGAAATGTGAATCTTTGGTTACATTTTGAATATAAAGAACTCACTCAGAATATGTGACATGCAAGAGATGAAGATTATGCAAATATTCTAAAAGATGTAAGAATTGGTGTTCTAAGCAAACATGGTAAACAAGCTTTTCAAAGTCGTCTACTAAAGAACTTGTTTACAAATTAAAACACACCAGCAGAAGTAATGTACAAGAAAATTAAAGAAAAAAGGTCTATAGTTTGCTTAATGCCTACAGTGGAAGAGTGTTATACGTTTAATAGAGAGCTTTTGAAATTGGAAAATCAAGAAATAGTTCACATTGAAGCTATTGATAAAATCGAACATCAAGGAATAACAATTCTTCTTTCAGAAAAAACTACAGACTAAATTGGATTCTTTGGAAAAGTCTGTATCAAAAACTGCTGGCTTAGAAAAAAAATTAGATGTATGTTTAAACTGTCAGGTAATTTTGAGGCATAATCTGAATGTAGAAGAAGGTTTAGTGAATGGAGCAATGGGGAAAGTTGTTGATTTTGTGAAATATCAAAATAGAAAGGGAATTGATTTCTTGAAAGTTATATTTGATCAGATTACAGAGGTAAGATAGATTGTGCGTTCTGCTGCACGTTTTTTGCTTGTAAAAGATGTGTATGTTTGTAGAAAACAGTTTCCCTTCTGTTTAGCATATGCAATAACTTCATAAATCTCAAGGTTTAAGTGTAGATAATGCTTTGGTAAATGTAGGAAGAACTGTGTTTAAAGAGGGAATGGTTTATGTTGCATTATCTCGAGTTAGAACATTGTCTGGTTTGTATTTAATTGATTTTGATGAGAACAAGGTTAGTGCTGAGGTTAATTGGGTAAGAGAATATAATTGTTTGAGAACGCTTTATGCTCCAAGTTTAGGTGAATATCCTATTTATCAGAAACGTGTTGTGTGTTCAAAATGCAAACATGTTGAAGAATCACCTATGGTTGAAAAGCAGAAACAAAATCAAGACAAAAGAAAAGATGTAAAGAAGCAGAAAATACTAACAAGTGATGATGTTGTTGGATACCAATTAGAAAATGCTTCTGATGTCAACTGCTATGGTAATGTTATTCTAAACGTTATATTTTATATTGAAGATGTTTATGGTGAAATTATGGAAAGTCAGGAAAAAAGATTATGTTTGGCACGTTATACTTTATTTCAAGAATTGAGAACTGATAGAAGTAAGATCCATTCTGCTTCTGGTATTCGCCAACTGTTGGATACATGTACTGGATCTCTAACGTTCAGTGCTAATATACAACTAGATGCACAAGAATTTCTGATGGTTATGCTTGGAGTACTAGAAGATGAAGGAATTCAGATTGAGAGTTTATTTGGACTCAGTTACAAATGTGAACAGTGTTCATTAACTTCAAGCATTATAGTTGACAGAGAACGATTTCTATATTTAAGAATACCTGACTGCAAATCTGTACCATTTTCCAAATTATTAAAAGAAGCTGATCACAAGATGATCTGTTCTCGTTGTAAATCAACATTGGTATCTACAGTATGCCTACAAAAAATGGAAAATATTTGATTATAATGCTGCAACGCTGTCGACCAAATGGGAGAAAAGTGGAAACCAAAAGAATTTTTTTAGTTGCTAGTCAAGTATCTATTTCTGGAAGAAATTTTGCAACAGTTGCTATTGTTTTCCATGCTGGAAATACTACCACAAGTGGACATTATACAGTTTATTTAAAGTGTAATAAAGGTTAGAGTCACTGCAACGATACACACTTGGAAATGAAACCTAGATTGACTTATCAATTACCCAACTCATACTTGATATTTCTGAAACAAAGATTTTAGATACATCATTCGGCCTAGTGGGAAGGTGTAAAGATACTTTAAGGAATTCATACTGGATGATTTCAAAGCAAAATATTTGATACATTATTTGGCGTATTGGGAAAATGTGAAAAGAAACTACAAAGAAAAGGTAAGATTTGAAGATTAGAAATAGTATTGGATGTGTTATTTGTGTTGATTTTGTTTTATATTTGCAAGAATTAGAGATTTGTTTTATTTTAACAATCTAGTTGATTGTATTTTTCCCTGCTGTTTATGATGAAACTACACTGACATCACTGTGAATAGTAAAGTTAAGTAGAAGCTGATGACAGCAAAAAAAGGGAGAAGAATTGTTTTCTGAATGTTACATTATTTTGTATTATTTAAAAACTCACTGTAATTTGTGAAATATATTACATTACATAGCAGTTTTGCAGTTTATTTTATGTAGTTGAAAAGTTAGAAAAAACAGTACTAATGACAACTAGCACAATAGTAGTTTGATATTTAAAAAACCTTTTAAATTCACTGAAAAAAATGGGACGTTATAGTTAGAAATTAGCATTTAAAAAACCTCAGAAATGCACTGAAAACACCATAGGTTTCAGGGACGTTATAGTTAGAAATTAGCATTTTAAAAACCTTAGAAATTCACTGGAAAAAACCATAGGTTTCAGGGATGTTATAGTTAGAATTTAGCATTTAAAAAAGCCTTAGAAATTCATCGAAAAAACCATAGGTTTCAGAGACGTTATAGTTACTTGGACATTTAACTCATATAAAACCAGAGATATTTGCCCGTTGTAGTTAGTTAAGCTAATTATAACTTGCACGCCCGCAATGCACTGCTGATAACTTCACATATTACATCACTCATGAGATGGTCAGTGACCTCACTGATGACATCACTGATGACATCTCAAATGACATCACTGATGACCTCATCCACATGATAATCTGATGCACATACTGATGCCCTAATATAAACTTTGATACACCCACTCTAAAATACAATGTACTATTTTTGAAACCATACACACAACAATGCGAGATACTACATACCACTGACTATTTCCTAGGTCTACACACACATCCAGTCACTTATACATGCAGTTACTCATCAATAAAGTACTATAATATGCACTCATACACCTATACATACAGTCACACTCTGCCACTCATCCATAGAGTTACTTACACACCTAGTCAGTTATGCAAAGAATCAATCACATACCCATTTACTCTTGTATACAGTTATACACACCAACTCTGTTATTTATACACACCACATCACTTATTTATGCAGATACTAACATATACTTACTGTCTTATACAATCACTGATACAAGCACTCATTTATACGCCCTTCCCAGATGCACTTTTGAATACATACAACCAGTGAATCACCCACTCAGACATCTATGCACAGAGTCACACCCCCCACCCACTCACACAGCCACTCAGACACCCATACAGATACTCAGACAACAAATCAATAACCCATATAGACACTCATGTAGCTACTCATCATCCCATGCAGTTGCTTACACACCAACTGAGAGACTAATAGAGACTTTCACACAGTTTAGTCACTAACCCATGCATTCAGTAAGACATGTTCAATCACTCACTTATACAGTCAGTCACGCACCTACTAAATAATATATATAGCTAGCTCAACTAACTATAACAGGCAAATTTTTCTGGTTTTATATGAGTCAAATGTCCAAGTATCTATAACGTCTCTGAAACCTATGGTTTTTTCAGTGAATTTCTAAGGTTTTTTTAAAATGCTAATTTCTAACTATAACATCCCTGAAACCTACCTTTTAAAAGTATCTTATGGAGCTGTTCGCCGCAATTGATCTGATGGCCCACTGGGGCTAAAAACAGTTTGACACTACAAAGACCATCATGCACTTTAAACCACGAGGGTAACCACAAGGGGGCAAACATTATATAAATATGGAATAGAACTTTGGTGTCAGTTAAGCAAGAATGCCGTTACCTGTGAACAAGGTCAGATAAGACCGAAACGCGTCGGGGAATTACAGCTGGTGACTTGACTTAAATAAAAGGATTTTCATGGCCATATCATGTGTACACAGTCCTTTCTTCTTTTGGAGGGGAAATTTTCTGGAGATATATATATGAATTGAACTACAATGACCAGTATGCCTCACCGGAGAGAGCATACATAATGGGAAATGACGTTTGTAGTTGCTTTCGTCACTTGCTGCCTGCCCCTTGACGAAGAAGCATGTTTGCTTTGAAACGCGTTGGGAAGTGTTTAAATACCAGACTTGATGTGCAGCTGCCACAATAAAAAGGTTTGTTAACCTGTTCTTGTGCGGAGTCGCGTCTTTAAGATCAGAGGCACCTTTGGGAAGTCATGTCACGCGGCGGCCTCAGCCGTGGAGGATGCACCGCCCGGTGTAATGAAGACGGGTCTGCACGGCTGTGAATTCTCAGCCTGTGAACAGCGCACGAGAACTTTCAAAATTACAGCTGGCTGATAAGACTGGGGCCCACTGGAGGGCTGTTTTGAAATTTGGCAAAAGCAGGAATTTAAAAGTGCCACGTGTATGGACCCCACCAACGGGGATGAATTGAACTACAATGACCAGTATGCCTCACCGGAGAGAGCATACATAATGGGAAATGACGTTTGTAGTTGCTTTCGTCACTTGCTGCCTGCCCCTTGATGAAGAAGCATGTTTGCTTTGAAACGCGTTGGGAAGTGTTTAAATACCAGACTTGATGTGCAGCTGCCACAATAAAAAGGTTTGTTAACCTGTTCTTGTGCGGAGTCGCGTCCTTAAGATCAGAGGCACCTTTGGGAAGTCATGTCACGCGGCGGCCTCAGCCGTGGAGGATGCACCGCCCGGTGTAATGAAGACGGGTCTGCACGGCTGTGAATTCTCAGCCTGTGAACAGCGCACGAGAACTTTCAAAATTACAGCTGGCTGATAAGACTGGGGCCCACTGGAGGGCTGTTTTGAAATTTGGCAAAAGCAGGAATTTAAAAGTGGCACGTGTACGGACCCCACCAACGGGGATGAATTGAACTACAATGACCAGTATGCCTCACCGGAGAGAGCATACATAATGGGAAATGACGTTTGTAGTTGCTTTCGTCACTTGCTGCCTGCCCCTTGATGAAGAAGCATGTTTGCTTTGAAACGCGTTGGGAAGTGTTTAAATACCAGACTTGATGTGCAGCTGCCACAATAAAAAGGTTTGTTAACCTGTTCTTGTGCGGAGTCGCGTCCTTAAGATCAGAGGCACCTTTGGAAAGATATATATATATATATATATATATATATATATATATATATATATATATATGTTCCAACAAAGTGCCCAAAGCATTAAGGACGCACTCACAATGTATGCACACCATCCGGTTTATTTTAAGGAAAAGCAGCGTCTTCAATCCATCTTTAAGCAATTATGAGCCTGACGCGTTTCGAGGCCTCAAGCCTCTTATTCATAGGCAGCTTGGCAGCGAGTGAACAAACAGTGCTCCGATTTACATAATTACAAGCATGATGTCAATTAAATCGCCCTGAGTGGGCTTTTGCTGAGTGCAAATATTTACGTGCTTGCTGGGATTTGTAGTCCAGTTTGAATCGGAGCTTGCAAGTTTTTTTCCCTGAGTGGGTTTTGTTCTTTCACGCATCCTTTTCAGCAATATTGTAGCCTTTAGTAGGTCTTTTGGATGAGGCGCCAGTTTATTTTCTCCGCATACATTGTGCTGGATACCAGGCGTGGATGAAGTTCCCGCCACGCAGCCCCTCTTGCTTCCGAGGCGGTGCAGTCCTCCACGGCAGGGCTGCCGTGCAGTAAAATGTTCCAACAAAGTGCCCAAAGCATTAAGGACGCACTCACAATGTATGCACGCCATCCGGTTTATTTTAAGGAAAAGCAGCGTCTTCAATCCATCTTTAAGCAATTATGAGCCTGACGCGTTTCGAGGCCTCAAGCCTCTTATTCATAGGCAGCTTGGCAGCGAGTGAACAAACAGTGCTCCGATTTACATAATTACAAGCATGATGTCAATTAAATCGCCCTGAGTGGGCTTTTGCTGAGTGCAAATATTTACGTGCTTGCTGGGATTTGTAGTCCAGTTTGAATCGGAGCTTGCAAGTTTTTTTCCCTGAGTGGGTTTTGTTCTTTCACGCATCCTTTTCAGCAATATTGTAGCCTTTAGTAGGTCTTTTGGATGAGGCGCCAGTTTATTTTCTCCGCATATATTGTGCTGGATACCAGGCGTGGATGAAGTTCCCGCCACGCAGCCCCTCTTGCTTCCGAGGCGGTGCAGGCTCATAATTGCTTAAAGATGGATTGAAGACGCTGCTTTTCCTTAAAATAAACCGGATGGTGTGCATACATTGTGAGTGCGTCCTTAATGCTTTGGGCACTTTGTTGGAACATATATATATATATATATATATATATATATATATATATATATATATATATATATATATATATATATATATATATATATATATATATATATATATATATATATATATATTCACTGAAAAAACCATAGGTTTCACACATGTTATAGTTAGCTGGAAATTTTACTGATAAAAAACCAATGAAATTCCCCCGTTATAGTTACTGTAGGCAACTATAACTCACGCGACCGCAATCCTCTGCTGATGCTAATACTGAATTTAGACACTTATTTGCCCATGTCTTCTTCCATTAAATTTTAGCTATACATATATTACAAATATTTTTTTTTCATAAAGACACATATGTCATCAGCACAGGATTACGGTCGCGTGAGTTATAGTTGCCTACAGTAACTATAACGGGGGAATTTCATTGGTTTTTTATCAGTAAAATTTCCAGCTAACTATAACATGTGTGAAACCTATGGTTTTTTCAGTGAATTTGCAAGGTTTTTTAAATGCTAATTCCTAACTATAACGTGTGTGAAACCTATGGTTTTTTCAGTGAATTTGTACGGTTTTTTAAATGCTAAGTTACTTTACGCCATTCGTGGCGTGCGCGCCCACTTAACGCAGTTCGTTCCGTGCGCGCACGGTGCGCTTCGCGCACCGTGCGCGCACAGTGAGCACGCGGTGCGCTTCGCGCACCGCGCACCCACTTTACGCAGTTAGTGCCGTGCACTCACGGTGGGCACGCGGTGCGCTACGCGCACCGCGTGCCCACGTTACGCTAGATGGGCCATGTACGCACGATGCGCTTCGCGCACCGTGCGCACATGGAGGACATATTATGCGCTTCCTTGTGATAGGTAATCTGTTGAAATTTTTTGGGGAAATGCTGTGCTCATTTATGCCATGCACAAATGGTGGCCTTCGGCCACCATTTGCACACGGGGTGGAGAGAGTGTGGATTTCTTTTTTAAATATTTTTTTACCGTACGGTAGCGTAATCGGCGAAATTTTCGAAAAATAAAAAATTACCTTTTTTTGCCTTGGGGAATCTTTGAAGACTCAACTAACATGGTTATGTGCATGGGCGCTGTCTAAACAGCCCCTTTATATGTTTTTGGCATTTGTTTATCAGCTCCCCCCTCAGAGTGCGAGAGAGAAAATGGCGGCCGCCGCTTCCTGGTTTCGACCAATTCGAATGTTTACTAAGATCTAACAGCCAATCAGAATCGCGCTCGCGCACGCCACCGTACGCGCACGGTAAGCGCACCGTAAGCTGCCACAGATATATATATTGATTTAAATGCTATTTTCTCAGGATCTACTGAACAGATTTACACCAAACCTACAAAAGGCACTTCCTTGACCTGAGGACTACCTCTCTGCCAAATTTCAAGTAATTCTGTTCAGCCGTTCGGGCTGTAGCTGTGTCTAAAGGTCCTATGGAAAAATGCATGGGAAAAATGCGTTTTGGGACCCCCCTTTTATCTCAGCCCCCGCTTGACGAATCCCCCCGAGACTTTCAGGGTAGGAGCGGAGCATAGCGCCCCATCTATTTTGAAAAATTCGCGAGGATTCGTCGACCGGCGCCAAAGTTATTCAAAATAAAATGTTGCGGATTTCCTATGGAAACGTGGTCCTAACTATAACTACCTACTGGCGACCGCCAGTAGGTAATATATAGATATATATAGATATATATAGATATATATATTTATATATATATAGATATATATCCACAATACTTTGCCACCACAATCCCCTGGAAGGATGAAGGCAGTCCCAGGTATCGGTGCAATTTAAGATTTTATTTTCAGATGCCCTGCACCACCGCCATTACGCGTTTCAGCCTCACAGAGGCCTTGATCACATGATATGCTAATGGAGAGTTTTTGTTTCTATTTAAAGTGCAAGTGCTCAAAACACTTGAAAACACCATCACAGGTAATCATAGACATAGACAACATATTATAATTCATATGGTCTGTTACAATGCAGTAAATGTCAAGGCGAATTACAGTATAATGATGAATATCATGGTGCAAATAGAGCAGGGTCAATAAATATTTATGAATAAATACATAAATAAATATTTAAAAAGCAGTTAAAGCATAAATAAGATTTCATATAAATGCTAAAATGTGAGCTAAAAAATACATATATAAAAGACCATTGTGCAAGACCCGCAAAGTTAAGCAGCAAAGTTGCAATTCCAAACTTGAAAGTCAAAGAATAAAAAATTGGTCATTATATAAAGCTCTATTTGCGTGTAACTTAAAATCAAGTTTGAATACTGATTTATGATAGTTACCGCAAAAAAAGGGTTTATGACAATAATATCGCATCGCAAAAATATACAAAGAGGTCCTGCCCAAGTGGGCAATGTGATTTTAGCTGTGGAAAAAAGTGCATAGTGCCTGTGCATAAACTACCAGTGTTCTCACCGTTCCAAATCACAGCCGTGATTGGATGTGCAATGCCGATATATATATATAGCACACAAAATCCAAAGTAGTACGTACACTCAGGAGACGGCAGATACAGAGTTTAATGTATACAGGTAACGCGTTTCGACAGACTCGCTGTCCTGGTCACACATCATACATAAATATATATATATATTACCTTCTGGCGGTCGCCAGTAGGTAGTTATAGTTAGGACCTATTTTCCATAGGAAATCCGCAACATTCTATTCCCAGTAAGTCTGGCACCGGTTGACGAATCTTCGTGAAGTTTTCCAAACTTTTGACCAGCTCTGGTCCGCTCCCATTCTAAAAGTTTCATGGTGATTTGTCAAGCGGGGGCTGAGAAAAAAGGGGGGTCCCAAAACGTATTTTCCCCATGCAATTTCCCATAGGACCAGTTGACGCAGCTACAGCCCGAACTGCTGAACGGAATTACACCAAATTTGGCAAAGAGGTAGTCCTCAGTTCAGACTCGCGCCTTTTGCATAAATGGTGTAAATACGTTCAGTAGTTCCTGAGAAAATTAGAGTAAAATAGATAAGTATATCTATGGCCTCGGAGGATCCACGCACCCTATGCGCACCCTTCGTGCACCCTCTGCAAACCGAACGCGCACCCTCCTGATCACGCGCTGAATGCTAATTGGCTGTCAAGTGTCTGTCTACATTCGAAACCAGGAACTGTTGGCAGCCATTTTGTGACTCGGTAGAAGCGAGGCTGATTAAGTAAGGTAAATAAGTGTGTGAAAGATGTAAAGGGGGCAGGGTAGAAACACTCTGACCCTCTAGTGTTGCTTAGGGGGCCCCCTTTTTTTTTTTTAACGGGGAAATGCGCGCAGGGTGCGTGGTTCCCTAACGCGTTGGGTGTGCGGATCCCAAAAAAATGGAAAAAAAAAAACGTTTTGAAAATATAGTTTACAAAAATATTTTAAAAAAAATAAAAATATATTTTAAAACATTAACATTTTTTTTTTAAAACCCAATCAAACAAATAATATTTTTTAATTTTTAAAAGAATTAATTGAAAAAATAAGTTAAAAAAAGGTGATAAAAAAGTATTTAAAAAAAACATAATTAAAGGAATTGACAAACTGAAATTGAAAAATTTAGAAATTCAATGAAAATCATTAAACATCATAGCTTTAGAGATACATTATAGATAGGAATTAGCATTTAAAAAACCTTTGAAATTCACTGAAAAAACCATAGGTTTCATGCACGTTATAGTTAGGAATTGGCATTTAAAAAACTTTAGAAAGTCACTAAAAAAACCATAGGTTTCAGGGGTGTTATAGTTAGCTGGACATTTCCCTCGTACAAAACCCTAGAAATTCCCCCGTTATAGTTAGTTCAGCTAACTATAACTCGCGCGCCCCCGCAATGCACTGCCGATGACGTCACATATTACATCACTCAACAACAACTGTGCCCCTTAGGAAGCACATTATTGCTGGCCCCCTTCTTGCTCATTTGTGGTCATGCACACACCACTGCAACTTCTCACCCACGGAAACCCTCTAAAATATTTCACTATCTCAATCCCGCCCTCCCTGAATATATAACAGTCTGTCCAGGCAAAGTACCTTAAAATATGCTACCACACTGCCTCACCTCCTATTTATAGCTATACAATCTCCCTCTTACCCCCCACACGTCAGTGAAGTACGCACAAATGCACACCCAAAAAAACAAATTCATACACAATCACATACTCAGACTGAAACAGTTTCAAACTTACTCACTCACTCTGGCCCTAGTATATACTCAAACATAATCACTCACACAGCATCTTTCTCATAAAGACGCTCATTCCCGTTCCTAGAGTGGGTGACTCTCTGTGATTGGAACTGTATGTGAGTGAGTGTGTGTGTTGGGGTGAATTCTGTAAATTATGTGAGATTTGTTGGTGGCATGCGCAATAAATGGATGCTCGATTCATATGTTACAGGGAGTTTTATTTAAAGCCGTCAGAGCTATGTCAAAGATGCTTTTCCACATCCATGTTACCTGTATTGCCTAGTAAAGGCGAAGGTATATCTTGCAAATGTCTTTTGGTAGGGAAGTCGAGATCTTTGGGTCAACATTCTCATATGGCTGGAATCCAGAGTAACCAAAAAAGGGCAAATTGGGTTTAGGATTACAAATAAGAAATTAGTGTTTACAAAATTTAAAAAAAAACATTTTATGTGATGGGAAATTGTATAGGAATGGTTATGTCTTGTTATGCATATTTTAGACAGAAACCCTACATACAAACTCTCCACGCATAGTGTCAGTGCCATTGGTAATGCATCGCTTTCGCCTATGTAATGAACAAAGAGCTGTTTTCATTAATCATTGTGCGGGAGAAGGAAAAAGCTCCTTGACAGATAACACAGGTGTGGGGAGGATGAGGTGCAGCAGTCAGAGCTGCTAAATCGAGAGCTGGGGATCCCAGTACAAGTCTCGGCAGCTCCGGACAACATCCTGTGATTCTATGCAAATCACTTAATCTCCCCAAGTGATAAATTGTTATTTAAATATGCTGCAATAGTAAAAGGCAAAACTTTATGAAAATATAGTTCCACCAAAGCGGGTGTTAACAGTATTTCGGCAGCGGGAAACTGATAGGAGAAGCAGACGAGGAACAAGCATTGGTAAATGCAGGAAACTGTGCAGCAGCAAATAGAAAAGGGGGAAAGGTAAGTGGCACACACAGGAACCAATGAGAAGCCAGGAAAGAGGTTATAAGTCCCTTTTAAGTTTATATTAAAAACAATAGATTTCTCAAGCACAGTGCAAGCGCTGTGCAGGCGAAACCTAACGAAGAAAGATTTTTGTCAATGCAACTGCATGTGCTGCTTTGATAAATCTAAAAGAAATATAAAGCAAGTGGTTAGAGTGAAAAATGTTGAGCACACATAGTAAAAGAGGGTGCATTAGAGTGTTATACAAGCTTCCAGCTGAGCCAAGTGTACAGTAAAGCTATGAGCTTTAAAAAAATGAAACAGCACTTTTTTCTGCTCCCACTAGTCAAATTCAAGATGTGTCAATGGGAAAATGTTTCATGAAGTTTTTGGCACAAAAATAGTGATTTTTATAACACTTATACTGGCAAACCCAAAAAACCCATGACATACGCGTTCCAGATGCAGCAGCATTATATGTTTTCAGATGGTATTCTCCGTTTGAACTATGTGGGACTGGTTGCTGGCAGTGGCAAGTTGTTTGTTTAGTAACACCGACATTCATCTCACCACTTGATGAAATCTTTTGATTTCATTTTCAGTCATAAGCATATCCTTATTTCCCACATGGTATTTTTTTAAATCTATTTTTTACTATTCAACACAAAAAGCATTTGTTATGTATTAACTCAGATCATTGAAATTGGACCAATTTTCATCTGAACGTTCTGCTTTTGAATGATGGAATTTAAAAGTTGAAGCGAAGCAAACATAAAATAAATCATAAAATTAAGCTTCTAACCCTATGATGCTGCTGAGTAACTGAGGGCCAGATGTAAGAAGCATTTATTTGGTCTAGAAATTGGGCCATTTGCGACCGCAACAAGGCCATCTGGTAAGTACTAACCACAAACTGCGATTTAATAACGTTACCAAATCGCAATTAGGGTTTGCGACCAAAGTACGACTCGGAATTAGAAAGGGGTGTGTTTAGGGCCTGCCTTCCAAATACCAATTCGCAATGGTATGTATTAATGTTTTGCTACCGAATTCTGGTCGCAGAAAATTAATCTTTAACTAGCTACTGAAGCGCAGTGGTAAGGCATTCACAAAAAGGAACAGATCCCTTAGGGGGCCCTTCCCCATTAAGAATGTTGAAATAATACTTTTTATGAGGAGGCAGGGGTCTGTACTACTGTATAACATTAAAAAAATGTTAGTTACAAGTAAAAAATTGTTTTAAAATGCATTTCGTATTCCTTTAAAGAAAATTGGTTGCAATTAAAAACAAAACGCTTTATTTAAAAGCTATCACAGACATGGTGGTCTGCAAACCTCAACAGGCCATATATTATTCATTTGACAACGGATATTCATTTTGTACCAATTAACGACCATATTCAGGAAGTAGGTCAAATTGCGACCAGCTACAATTAGGGTTTTTGCAAACCGACGTAGTGGATAGGTTGGTTCGCAAAAACAGAATGGATTCAGTAAAAGTCGTTGCGCAATTTGTGAGCCCTTTTATCAAATCCATTCTTAGTACACCTGGCCTAAGACTAAATAAAGATTACAAGCCTTCATGTTATCCTTCGTTGCAATGGCTTTACCGCTGAGAATACTGTCCGTACTAGCATAGAAGTAATCATCCATCTAACTTTGCCATATTTTGGTAAATAGTTCCAACTATTTGCCTTGAACAAAAACAAAATCATTTTATTGGATTACACTATGAAAACATTTATGAAATTGTGAATTGATAAAGAGATTCCTATGCATTTTCATATATAACAATTACAATTGACATAATCATTCAGAACCCGTGCTGATGCAGTGCCTAATTTTTCTAGCTACCAATGGTATTGTTGTACAGACACTATATTTACAAAATAGAAGATACAAGAATTTTAACATTATGTGAACAAATTCACGATAATGATTGTCTTTCCGAACATAAATTATTTAGTTGAAGCTGTTTGCTTTGGGGTAGTACCTTTGCAGCATTGATTTACACCAAATCAACAAGTAGTTTTCAGTCTTAGTCTTCAACTAACCAAGGACATCCACCCAAGAACCAGCATAGAATGCTTACTGGCTGACTCTTAAGATGAAAACATATTACATCATCTCTGTATTAATTTCTGCTTTAGTATAATGAAATGACAACAAGAAACTCTTTAAAACAATATAAGAACATTATGCTACAATTTGCAGGAAATAAAAGTACATAGGAAGAACATTAATGCATTTAGAAGCGAAAACAAAATGGACAGAATCAAAAGTCACATATATTTCTAGATATTTATCCTTGAGTCACAAAATTAAGACATCCATTTTAAGACATTTGAATAAAATACAGCGGCAAGAAAATTAAATCAATTGTTTACAATGGAACCAATGTCTGCTTATAAAAATATCTGCAAGTCTGATGCACTAAGTGGAACACGATCAGTGATAGGCTGTCTAAAAGGGAACATATTGGTGTTTAAACTGTAAAAGATTCCAAAATTTTACTGTGAAAATCCATTACAGCATCCATATACAGGATGAGTATCAAATTATACTCTGGAAACAGTCAGAGGTTCCTAAATGTACTCCTGGAAAACATTTGTGAATTCCCACTTGCAACTATGCGAAGTGCATTCTGAAATTACAATCACACACACTATACATTAACACATGCAAAAGGCCTTTTAGAGCTTGTGCAGTTGCACATTTTTGTATTTTTTCCATGGGGAAAATACCATTGCCTGTGGAGTAACCCCTTCCCTAATACCACCATCAATTTTGGGGGAATCCCAAGTGCATTCCCATCCTGGACAGAGATTCACTCCCTCCTTTTTCAGAAGTAAATAGTAAATCCCAGTGCCAGGATAGTCTGAAACAAGTTTGTAAATGCCAACAAACACTTGTTACCAATCTTTCCAGGATTTTATTGCCCTTCAATGCCCTGACACATTTTTGTATTTTTATCAGCAGATACAGTCCAGTTTTAGACATTCAAAGCCCAGTAGAAAGCACAGGTTGAAATCAAGCTACTAATTAGAGCCAGGAGGTCCAACGGACTTAACCCACGTACCCCCTAAAGAATTATTCAGGATGGTGTGTACAGGGCAACAATCAATTCTTTGAGACTGCAGGATAATATATTAGTAAGTTCCTAGTCCTCTTTTCTACATAGATGAAAATACACAAGAAGCTCACGTTATGTGTTTGAAAGGCTTATTAAAAAGGAAATGTCTCTACTGTAGACCATAACAAATATCTTACTACAAAACTAACATAGTGGATGTAATTAAAAATACGGTTAAATAGTGTGTTAAAATATTTGCAACATTTTAAGTAGTGTCAAGCTTTAGTCAGTCTATGATGAATTCCATTCCTTTGTGAAGGCCTCCTGGCTAAATCTATCTCAACAGCAAAGTGCCATATGAGTTTCCCAGATAGCCTCTAAACATGCAAATCTCTTCTGGTTTACAAAGGTGTTTTTGATTGATATGTTTCTTGTAGTTTTTATATAAAGATACATCCCAAGCGTAGGTTTTCAAAACCTCTGGAGAAACTGCAGCCTTGACGGCAGCTGACCAAGGAAGACAGTACCTTGCGAGACTGTAATCCACAAATCACTTGAGCATTACACAAAGATGGTGCTTTCTGGAAAACAATCAGTCCTGTGAGGCTCACACGATTATTTGTTGTTAACAGGCTCCACATCTCTTTAAATCATGATTAGATACCTAAAGATCCATATTAGGGATATATTTTATGATTTTATTAAAATCAACATCCCATCCTAGTGTAAATAATGTGTATAATTGTAACTATGAAAATAAACAAAATAGTGGTAACAAAAGTGATTAATAAACAAACTATTAAAAATAATTTCAACATTGTCATGTTTTTTCAGAAATTTCCTTCATGGAAAGATGGAGCCAGTCTCTTTTCTCCAGAACTAGCCGTCTTGTCTCTAGGTAAGCTATCTGAACATTAACAAGGGTTATGTATGAGTTTCTAAGATGGCCTCTCAGCCAAATACGTTAGCGGAACAACAGAAGTGTTGTTTTGTAGGAAGAAAGTTGTTTACTAACTCTGTGCTCAGTAGCTATGGTATCCCCAGCAAGTCAATAAGGTCATGCTACTGTCAGACCTGCCTGAATATGGCCTTCATGAATGATGTTTACAGTTTTTGCTTTCTTGATCCCAGTCCCTCAGGAAGCTGAAGATTCCTCTCTGCTTTGTAATTGTCCGTACAAGGTTTGGGAGAAATTTAAATTATGTCATCTTGATTTTCGCGACTTAAGGAATTCCACGTGACGCTTGTTATGCCGTGGTAGATGTGACATCCTTGGCATAGTATTATCCCGAACACTTTGCCTTTATCCCGCCCGTTTTGCTGAATTAATTTTTGTTGACTTTAGGACTCTGTGCAATTTACTACTGCTAACCAGTGCTAAAGTGTTTGTTCTCTCCCCTTCCAACATGGAAAATGGGCCTACACTCAGTGCATAATTTGAGCCGGTGGTTTCCAGTGCTCGGCACCGGCACATAATTGCCAACACTGGCGCTTGTGACACTCTGCCACAAGGTGGCGGTGTCTAGGTAATTTAGAAATGACCACAACAACAGTTAATTATTAATTCACTATACATTAAAAAGCACTATTACCTGACGCCCAAGCCATTTTTATAGCTTGGGAGCCTGAAATAGTCCGTATTGTCACACTTGTAGGAGTATGATGGTCATTAGCTGTGTTGTTACTATCATTGGAAGCATAACAGGAGCAATGTGTGGTGCAAGCTGCAGCGGCCTCCTGACGAAAGCCCTGGCAATTAATTTTTTACAAATTAAGTACTGGCATAGAGTAACATATATGTGGGGGCAGTGTGTGTGTCTGTGTATGCATGTATGTATGGTAGAGTATGATCAGATATGACCAAAGCATACTTGGGCATATGGCAGCCCTGACTGGCCTTTGAGACATACTTGGCTCAAAGCGGCTTTGCATGGTATATTGAGCATACATGGGCACAATCTTCTAGCAAACATGGCATACCTGTGCACAAAACACTGACTGGCCAAAGAACAAAAGAATGATTTTGGGTGGCATATGGCGTATGCCTAAACATACGGCATTAGGCCTTATAAAAGGCAGAGGTAGGCACATGGTGGTGTTTATTGTGAAATGGGAAAAAACTGACACATGACGTTTACCCACGGACTGGGAGCACTCTGAGAATGCTATTGCATTGACTACATTATTCTGTTTGTTAAAAATAGCAAGTTAAAATGTAGTGACAAAATAGTTTGTTTACTACAAACGAAAAGTTGGTATTGGGGGGACCACAGTAGTGCATTGATAAAACCAATCTGATTTTTGAGAGCTCATTCATTGGCTCACTAAAAAACAAGCATTGGTAATGCATCGGTTTCACCTATGTGATAAATAAAAAGCAGTTTTGATCATTCATCATCCAGACGAAAGAAAGAGCTCCCTGATAAGTAACACGGAATGGAGAGGATGTGGCACAGTGGCCAGAGCTGCTGACTCGAGAGCTAGGGATCCTGGTTCGAGTCTCGGCGGTGCAATATCCTCTGATTCTGGGCAAGTCACTTAATCTCTCCCATGATAAGTTGCTATGTAAATCTGCTGCTAGACGAAAAAACAAAAAAAGGGAAAAACTTTATGAAAAAATTGTTCCACCAAAGCTGATGTTAACAGTATTCCAACTATGAGAGACGGATAAGAGAAGCAGACAAGGAACAAGCATTGGTAAATGCAGGAAAATATGGTATAGCCAATACAAATGTAGGAAAAGTAGGTGGCACGCACAGGAATTAATGTAAAGCCGGGAAAGAGAGGGGGGGATGAATGCCCCTTTTAAGTTTATATAAAAAAGACTACAGTCGAAAAGCACAATGCAAGTGCTGTGCAGGCGAAATCTAATGAAACCTTATGCTTTGAGGACATGATATGTATTTTCTGAAAATGGCAAGCTGGAAACAGCGGGGGCAGAGTGGGGGGGTAAAATTGGATAATGTTGAGAAAATTACATACTGTTATTTTAGAACTAAACCATTGCATTTCCAAAAATATGAAGTTTTTTTGACTGATACTTCATAGTGATGTTGAGCAACTTATCGTCAAAGATGTGTCATAATTTCCTTAGCTGCATCAGTGTCTTCCGGAGGTGATGGTTATTTAATGACACACAGTTCACTGTCTCCAGGTATAGTTTCTTATGACTTTATTATTACTGTATATATTGTAGTCAGGGCCTGAGCCCAAGGTATCAGTGTTGATGATCACTGACAAATCGGATCCATCATTTCAACCTGAGGTACATCTCTCCTCACTAAGCCTTGAGACTAAGAGACATGTCTTACTTTTCATATTTGCATGCTTCCTCTGAGGGGACAGGAAAGGTGGAAGCACTGGCTAAATCCTTTGAGTGGGCCTAATATTGCCCATACAAAGGAGAAGTGTACTTCCTTCAACATCTCCTTCAAAGTCAAGATTGAAAAATATCTGACCCCAAATCAATAGTTTCCCACTGCCTAGCATCCACACATCTCACCAGTGAACACACTCAAACAGATATCAGCTTACAGAGAGCCTGGATGGCATACTCCAGTCACTGAAGGACACCACCTATGAAGACAGGGCCATCCCATCTTCAAACATGAAAATGATGACGTGAGAACCGCTCACGCCAATAGTAAACCAGTGCTAGTAAACCAGTGCTTAATTTGAGGCAGTGGTTTCCTGTGCTCAGCACCTGCACTCAATTGTCAGCACCGGTGCTTATGGTAGTCTGTCACATGGTGGCACTGTTTATCCAATTTAGAGACCAGCACAACAACAGTTATTTGTTAATTCAATATACCCTAAAAATAACTTACACCTGCCTTCCAAGCTATTTTTAAAGCTTTGTGTGCCTGGAATAATTGGAATTGTCACACTTGGAGTTGTGCGATAGTAGTTGTGTTGGTACTCTCATAGGCAACACTGGCAAGAGCAATGGGTGGTGCAAGCTGCAGTGGGCTCCTGACAAGGGCCCTGGCACTTATTTTTCCACAAATTAAGCACTGCCTACACCTAATTGGTACTTTTAATTTACTTGTACGTCCCTAGTAAAAAGTACTACATGTGGCCAGGGCCTGTAAAGTAAATTCTACCAGTGGGCCTGTAGCACTGATTGTGCTACCCACTAAAGTAGACTTTTGAAACAAGTCTCCAACCTTCCATTGCAGCCTGCAGTGCAGTTTGAAGCTGCCATTTTGACCTCGCCTAATAAACCCTTTGCCAGACTTAAAACTTCCTCTATGATACTAATATGTCCCTACTTTTAAGTTTTTAAGTTCGTAAATGCTATACGGTTATGCTCATTTGTATTAAAAAGTAGGACGTGTACTTACGTTTTACATGTCCTGGCAGTGAAAAACTCCTAAAGTCATTCTTCACTGTAAGACCTATCTCCCCCGTTTACTATTACATTTAATAAGAGCTAACTTTGTACTGGAAGCAGATGGACATATGCTGTCTACACTTACACTGTCACTTTTAGAAAGATGTTTTTTACAACAATATCCTAATTGATATTTATTTAGGAGACAATACTTTTCGAAGTAGTTAAGTAATTCAATTAACTTAACCTTCTTTAAATTTGTAAGTAATAATAATACATTTGAACATTGTACCTATACACTGAACATCATCTTCAAACTACAATCAAAATTTTACACATTATTTTTAAGGCCTTGAAAAACAATGTAAACAACTCTTTGTATAAACTAAAAAGAAACAAAGGAAAAACATTATTCCAAACTGAATAAATGGCACTGTACAAACACATAACAGACTTTGTTTGTGTTATACCAGTCAACTGTTCATGTGTTGTTTGAGTTTATGTGTTAGTATCAGTCTCATGTACTGAAACGCCTATTAAGGACTAATACTGGGGTTTGGTATTACAAACTCAACATGTAGGCTCCCTTTCTTTTATGAAGGATTGCGTGCATTTGTTTGTCTTTATTGGTTCTACTCCCCAGATTGGGTCAGAGTAATCTGTTGTGAACCTCACATTTCTTTTTGGATTCTCCTCAGAACCTTGACTGGTTGTGTCTGTGAAAAATCAACAAAACCACAATGTTGCTTGCTTTTGTATTAGAGCATGTACCTTATGTTCCATAGTTATAGATATAAAGCATATTACCTCTCCTTCCATGTGTTGTATTTTTATTGTTAAATGCTCTCGGGTGCTTGGATTTTTGTTGTTCACTGACTCATTTTTGTGCTAATTGTGTTTGCTGTGTCCTTTAAACATGGATTGAATTTTGACTCATGATTTATTAAGCAGTTCACTTTCTCAAAATGTAGTTTCTATCCTAAGGATAAATCAATATTAGTTAGAGTATGCTTGTAAAGAACAATACATAAGTGGCCCAACCTGCTGACTAAAAGGCCCAACCCTTAAGTACGTGGACATTTAGAAAGTTGCCATTTTGTTGTACCAACTATCTGTGCCTTTGGCAGTGTCCTGGGTTACAAGACTGTGAATGGCTCTGAGTTAGGGGTTTGTGTATTCCTTCCAGACAGTGACACAAAGGGGGCTCAGGAATGGACAGAATGAGCCATCCTGGCAGGATGACTGTGGCGGTGCTGTACCCATTCCCACTTACATTTCAAAGGGTGTTGCCTCCTGCATACACAAAAGGACCTGACACCAAACCTGCCTTGCCTGTTTTGACCCCCAGACTGTTTGGAGCCTAGACAGGGAAGGGGAAGAAATTTCCAGAATGAGATGTGAGAGTAGGACAGGGAGCCCCCCCACACAAAGGTTGGACCTCCAGAGCCACTCTTCAGAACAATCTGTACCTGTGGAAGATTGAGAAGAAGGACTGCCTTGCTGCCAGAGGACTGCCCACCTGTTTGATGGACTTGCTGTCTGAGAAGGATGATTGGACCTGATTGACTTCATCCCAAGCTACCAAGAGTCATTCCAAGGGTCGGTTGAGCTACAGAGACATATCAAGAGTCAGAGGCCTCCCTGCATCCTCCCAGCAGACTTGCTACAACAGCATGAGCCCTGCTGCTGGCCTCTGCTGGAGTGAGTCCTGATCCCCAAGAGGTGCCCCCTCGTTCAGGACACTTGACTAGCATCAGTAGAAGTTCCTCCTGAAAGAATAGTGAAAATCCTAAGTTTGGGCTCTTCGTGACTTCGAATGGGCCCGTTCACCCAAAGATTCTGCCTCCCACAACGACTGCTAATGTGAAACCTGCTCTTTATGCTACAGCAACGACAGCCTGTGGTGACTGCCAACGCAAAACTACAGCAATGGCCATCCCTGACACTTGACCGTTTCTTTGTGCTACACTGCCAACCGTCTGCAACACCCAACCTGCACCTTTGCGCCAAAGCAACAACTGTCTGCAAAGCTTAGCCTCCTTCTGGCAGCTTAATTCAATGTCAATGGAACACTTAGTGCTGGGCTTAAAAGGTAACATTTCAGTGAAACTAATCTGGTCCCTGCATCGGGTCCAGCTCTATTGCGGTAGGCATGAACTAAAAATGTTGCCTGGTCTATCACAACCAGATAACCGTGATTAGCACTTTATGCTTTTAGGCACTATTTTCACTAAAAACTTTAAAATACAATGTATCTGGTTCTACTGATTCGATTTTTGTCATTCTGGTATCATTGTATTTCTTAAACTTTACTCAATTTCTTCTAATTGGCTTGGGATTATTCTTGTGTAGTGTTTTCACTTTATTACTGTTTCTGTGCTGCACAAATACTTTACACATTGACTCTAAGTTAAGCCTGACTGCTTTGCTACCAGAGGGTTAAGTACATGTTAATTTACCAACTATGTGGTTCACCTTGACAAGGATTATGGTTGTTGCCTGAGTAGAGCTTCCACATCCCTCAAACAATAATCCAATTTCATACACACCAAGTTCCTGAAACTATGCCATCACACTACTGTTGGAAATGGGGGTCTCTAGTTGGCATAGGTATGCACCTTTATCCAAATAGGGGCCCTTGCTTCTAGTCAGGGTAAGGGGGATACACACTTCAGATTACCCCTTCTCGCCCCCTTGGTAGCTTGGCACGAGCAGACAGGCTTATCCCAAAGGCAATGTGTAAAGTATTTGTACCAACACTCACAGTAACACAGTGAAAACACCACAAAAGGGATGCCACACCAATTTAGAAAAATAAATTATCTTTATCTAAACTCAACAAGACCAAAACAACCAAAATCCAACATACAAGTATTAAGAAAAATGACTTTCAAAAGGATATAGCAAAAATCAAGCTTCTAGAAAAAAATAGCACCAACTGAGGCTATTGCGACGTCAGGACAGCAATAAATCAAAAGTACCGACCACGTGGAGCGCGGCGTCGGGCAAGGAGTCACACGGACCCCCAAACAAACAGTACCTTGGAAACGAAGTCTATGACGATGCACGACGTTGGGGAAGTGAGGCATTGGTGCCGTCGGTGCCGATGTCAAGGCCGGCTCTCTGGCTGCCACAGGGAGCACCACAGGCCCAACACAGTCACAGGTAAGGGTGGGCGACAATTTCCGTTCCGCTCGCGGAAATTGCAAAATTTCGACATTTCGAAAATGTCGAAACTTCCGCGATCCACAGCGGAACGGAAATATGCAGGGCAGGATTCATTCTGGCACGATGCTCCTGTCATTTTAAACCTCAACAGGAAGCACTTACTGTTTTAAATAAAGCAGGTGCCCGAGTTGAAGGTCAAATTCAGTAACGTATTAAGCAGCACAAAAGATTCATGAGCACGGTGGAGGCTAGACAGGTGTGCTTTCTCCCCATATCTACCGTCAACAATTTGCTGTAATCCCATCGGCGCGGTGGCAAAAGTTACAGACACACATGGTCGCTGGAGACAACTCTTCTGGCCCTTTACGCAGCTGTAGTGTAGGAAAAGCACTATACATTTACCCACCGAGGTAGCACTTACTGATTAGCCAGTAGAAAGTACTCCAGTTGAGTAGAGGTATTGCACAAAACGGTGGCATCTTCTTGGATAAACATGCAGGGCAGGATTTCTTCTGGCACGATGCTTCTGTCACAAAAATTAAATCTCAACAGGAAGCACTTACAGTTATAAATAAAGCAGGTGCCCGAGTTGAAGGTCAAATTCAGTAACGCATTAAGCAGCACAAAAGATTCATGAGCACGGTGGAGGCTAGACAGGTGTGCTTTCTCCCCATATCTACCGTCAACAATTTGCTGTAATCCCATCGGCGCGGTGGCAAAAGTTACAGACACACATGGTCGCTGGAGACAACTCTTCTGGCCCTTTACGCAGCTGTAGTGTAGGAAAAGCACTATACATTTACCCACCGAGGTAGCACTTACTGATTACCCAGTAGAAAGTACTCCAGTTGAGTAGAGGTATTGCACAAAACGGTGGCATCTTCTTGGATAAACATGCAGGGCAGGATTACTTCTGCCACGATGCTTCTGTCACAAAAATTAAATCTCAACAGGAAGCACTTACAGTTATAAATAAAGCAGGTGCCCGAGTTGAAGGTCAAATTCAGTAATGCATTAATCAGCACACGCGAAATTTCGCGTGTTCGCGGAGATTTCTTGCCATTTCACGAAATTTAGCAAAAGGCAATTTCACAAATTCCGACCACACAGGCACCTCTTGGCAGGTCAGAACTCCCAGCAATGAAGTTCAGGGGAGCTGGGGGTGAAGTCTTTGTGTCCCTGAGACTTCAGAACAGGAGGCAAGCTCTACTCAAGCCCTTGAAGACTTTCCTCAAGCAGGGGACACAGCACACAGCAAAGTCCTTCTTATTTCCTTGGCAGAAACAGCAACTGCAGGCCAACACCAGACACACAGCAAGGGCAGTACTTCTCCTCAGTTTCTCCAGCTCTTCTCCTTGGCAAAGGTTCCTCTTGATTCCAGAAGTAGTCTAAAGTCTGTGTTTTTGGGTCTGATACTTATACCCCAAAATGTATTTGTGCTCTTAGTGCTGGGGGCTCTGAGCCCAGGTCAAACCAGTTCTGCCTTCACTGGTGCAGCATGGCCACAGGAGGTGGAGACAGCATTGTGCAAGGGAGACAGGCTCCATTTAGGTGCAAGGTAAATCTCCTCCCACCACTCTATATACAGCTAGGGTCTATTCAGCTCAGGACTGGGTCATCCAGAAAGGGCCAGGCACACCTCATCCCCCCAGAGGCTGTCTACAAGGAATGCACATCCTCTGTCTCTGTCACACTGAAAGCAAACAGTCAGTCCACAAACAGGCAGAGGCACACAGGATACTTGAACAAGAAAATAGCCACTTTCTAAAAGTGGTATTTTCAAAACACACAATTTAAAAACCATCTTTGCTAAAAGATGTGTTAGTACATCCTGAGTTCAGGGATACCACACTCCACTTTTCTATCTTATCTCTAAGGAAATATATGCTTGCAAAATGTTACAAAGCATTCCCCATTCTGTCCTACGGGGCAAGATAGCCTTTCAATTGTTAAAAACGAAATTGGCAGTATTTCACTATCAGGACATGTTACACACACCAGTACATGTCCTACCTTTCACATACACTGCACCCTGCCCAGGGGGGTTCCTTGGGCCTACCATAGGGGTGTCCTATGTGTAAGAGAAGGGAAGAGTAGGGCTTGGCAAGTGGGTGCACTTGCCAAGTCGACATGGCAGTTAACAAACTGCACATAGGCACTGCGGTGGCAGGCCTGAGACCACTTTTCAGGGCTCCTCATGTGGGTGGCACAATCAGTGCTGCAGGCCTACTAGTACCATTTGATTTACCAGCCCTTGCAACCTCAATGCACTTTACTAGGGACCTACTGGTAAAACAAATGTGCCAATCACGGAGAACCAATCACAATACCAATTTACACAGGGAGCACTTGCACTTTGACACTGATCAGCAGTAGCAAAGTGCCCAAAGCATCCAAGCCAGCAAAAATGAAATCCAGCACAGCATCAAAAACACAGGAGATAGAGGCAGAAAGTAAAGGAAAACCACGCCAAGGATGCCAGGTCTAATAACGACTTGATTAAATACATGCTATTGACTGTAAACATTTGTCACGAATGAACAGAAGCAACCAGAATGCGAGCAGTTGTTTGCGGTGCTTGTGTTTTTTTACAACATTTCTTTGTGTGAAATGCATTCTTACATCACAAATTGATGTAAAGACTAATTTCATGCTAAAATATAGTATTAAATGCAGAAATTACATTTCATGCATAATTTTGCATAACTTTTCCAACATTTCACAAAATTACAAGAAAACAAATTATGCATATTTCATACACTCCTGGTCTGTATCCAGCTATAATGCCTGGATACCGTCATGGGTAACAAGCAGCCCTCTACAAATCCACCTTACCTTACAAGTACACTATTCTATTCATTTTGGAAAGAGCAGGCCTCACTTCAAATGATGTCTTAATGTAAAAATTACCATATTAATCTTGTTGCAACTTCACTTAAATGTATACACATTTAAAAATCTTTTAAATATATATATGTGTGTGAATAATTGAAGCACTATTAATCTATAATAAAGCAAATGGTATACGTTATACATGCACAACAACTCTAAATGCAATATGCATTGATAAATAAGAAATGTACACTCAAATAAATGAAATATATGAAAGGGAGTGCATAAGCACAAATATGAAGATTACGCCATGATCTGCTACTATACTTTTAGGACCAGATGTATAAAGATAGTTATTTGTGATTCCCTAATTGCGTATCACAAGGATTCGCAATTAGGGAATCGCAAAATGCCATGTATGAAAGTGTATAGTACACCTTTTGTGATTTCTAGTGGGTTGCAAATGACCTACCTCATGAATATTAATGAGGTAAGTCGCAATTTCTGACCCTCTAGGAATCGCAAAAATCACAAGATGGTGGCCTGTTGAGATCAGAAGACCACCATGTACGTGATTGCTTTTAAATAAAGCAATCTTTTTTTTTGTAAAGCAGCCCGTTTCCTTAAAGGAAAACGAGATGCTCTCCAGAACGAAAAATGAAAAGTTTTCTTTTAATTTTTAAAGAGCAGGCTCTGGTCCGTGGGACCACTTCCTGCTCTTAAAAATGGTTTTACAAACATTCACGAAGGGGTACCTGAAGTAGGTGGTGACATGCGAATGTTTTGCGACTGCAAATGCAGGCACAAAACATTCATACATACCGATGCAATTCTGTTAGGAATGGACGCCCTAAACACGCCCCTTCCTAATACCGAATCGAAAACCCATTTTGCGATTCGGTGACAGGTTACCAAATCACAAAATTAGGTTTGCTGCATCGGGAAAGCAATTTTTGTGTTCGCAAACGGGCAGATTCTGAGAATCTGCCCGTTTGCGAATGCAAAAATGCTTGATACAGCTGCCCCTTAGATGGTTGCAGTTGTCTCTATAATGGCGTTCGGGCTGTAAAAGGTACATATAAGGCAAACTCAGTGAGCCAGTGTTCTTCAGCCAGGATGTTTGCAGTACGCAGCTTACTGGAAGCTCCCAATGAAAGTTGAAGGTATCTCTCTCTGAAAATGCTGTTGCTTTTGTATAAATATTAAGGCAGAAGAAGGACTGGTCTTGTCTGGGGATTCATTTAGAATGTACTGTATGGGCCTCTAGCATAAACATGCTGATATGTTTATAAAAGTATTTTTTATCTCTACCATGGCACAGTGCTGATTTGCTTCAGATGACCCTTGGATTCATGGACCATGGCTACTCTAGGAAGCACTGTCCAGTGGATATTACATTGAACCCTGACAGGCTTGAATCTAAGATGGAAACAGCCAGTCAAGCTGAAACAAAAGCAAAAACAATGCTGCAACTTTTGGTAATATTATAATCAGCATCCTGAAAATGAGGACAGTCAAGGTGTGGCTTTATAAGTGCATTTCTTAGATGGCCATTTAAAGATGTGCAATTGAGAAGCTGCATATCACAAAGTTACTCCATATTAGGGGAAAGTAAAAACCAGGAAAGGAAAAGCTTAGTGGTGCTGGGTTGAAGTCTGAAGTGACACCAGCCTCCTGAGCTTAACAGAGAGGATACTAGGTAAAGCAGGAATACTGAAACATAATTTAACTGAAAGCATAAATATTGAAATGTTCAAATAGTTTGATAAATTTGAGTGACAGTGAATCCGCTATCATAAAACACTGCATTATTATTATCAATAAAAAGAACAGATATTGAAAAACTCCTCTAATGAGATTCTTTTCTTGATCTGCACATGGAAGACCAATCGTTTATATAATGAATTTCTAAGCATTCAGGTCTTGCTAATACGTAGCATATTTTTGGATGTGTTATACTTCTAAGTGTCAGAAAGAATATTAGAATTTAGAATCCAAGCAATTGGAATAAACAGATTAGACAGACATTTTTTGCATGGTGTGAAAAATTTAGGGCTGGGTGAATTTTAATTATGAAGGCAAAAGTTGAAAAATGTTCAATAGACAAATGCGAAAATTTACAAATAGACTCAAAAGTTAGCATTGTGCAATTACACATCATTTTTGTCCGAAGGATTCTGATTTGTGCAGAAAAAGGCTTGATTATTGACATTTTATGCTTGAACCAGTCTTCTTCTGATAGCTCAAGTGATTTGTGTACATGCATAAAATGTTGTTTAAGGTACCAGCAAACCATGTTTCACTTTAAATGTTGCAAAATTTTCCAGATAAAAATATGCAATTTTATATATACCTAGTAAGTTTCCAACTTTTTAGAATCCACAAATACCTTCAGAAGTGCTCCTGGAAAGCTACAACTTTTGCTGTTTTCCTAGTAGTACACCCGCGGTACACGCCATATGTGCTCAGGTTAAAAAAAAGCACATTCTACCTTTCCTTTTTCTCCATTGGGAACATATTTTTTCACCTTGGAGAAATCCCTTCCTCTATTCCTCCACCATTTCTACGGTAAATCGACCCCATTTCCACTCTGGATAAGGATTTGCACCTGCTTTGATGGGGTAAATCCCTGACCGTTTCCAGGATTGGACTTTTCCAAGGAAAAGCTTGCGCATAAACATAAACCTGATATCTTGTGGGTGTTCACCAGTTTTCCACAGTATGCCCACACTGGGAGCAGATTTACTTATTATATTATCAAAGCAAGCCAGTATTATGTTACAGTAAATACTTTTTGGAATATAAATTCACATTTTGCCAATGCAAAACATGAATTTGCACTTGTAAATCGTGCCATTTGCAAACCTTAGTTGAACTTGAGGGAACAAATTGTTTTTAAATGGGGTATTCAACTTATGCACTCAAACATCCATACTTTGTATAGAACCATGCTCCACATAGATTTGTAGATCTAAGAATGCAATCTTCTGTTTATTGTGGTCATTGTTAGCATCACATTGTATGGATTTTCATAAAAAATGTGAGATATTCAGTGAGTTGGTCAGCTGATCTCTTCCATAACATGATAATATTGTCCATATACCTACCCCAAAGACAATATAGTCTGCCCAGGGGAAGGCATACCTGCCTCAGGCATGCTCCCGCCCCCACCAGCCCAAAAAGAGGCCGGCATAGGAGGGAGCAGACCAGGAGCCCATCGCCGTACCTTGTATTTGGTGGTACCAGCATTAATCATGTAAAAATATTTTTGGGGGAGAGAATGATATCCATCATCTCAATGATCATCTTGTTGTGCTCTAACAAATCTGCACTTCTTGTACGTAGAAAGAATTCGACTACCCAAATGCCAAAGGTCTTTTGAATGCAAGTGTACAAACTAGTAACGCAAAACGTTATGAAAATTAGTTCTTCAGACCAAGGGACATCTTCATACTTGTTGAGAATATCCTTCCTATCCTGTATGTATGCAGGTAAATTGCACACAAAAGCCTATAAGAACTTGCCAATGTATTCTGCAAAAAGTTAAGTTGGAGAGGATATCCCAGAAATTGTAGACCTCCCTGGGGGAAAGGTCCCCCTTTGTGACTTTTAGGTATTGTAGTATATGCATGGGAATTGTGGGTTTTTAACAGAGAGCTATCTGTACTCCTCATCCGAGATGAGACATATTTCCATCCAGTCATTAAGTCTCATATTTATAAATGACACCAGTTCTTTAATCATGTTGTCTTAATTTGAAGGATGGCTATGTAGACCTTTAGAACAATTGATGATGATTTATATATACTTATGACAGGCAATCTGCCCCCTGAGCCCATCTTGCAACTCTGCTTTTTCCTTTCTTCTTTTTTCCTTCCTCCTTCCCTTTCTTTCTTTTTACTTTTTTCTTTTTCTTTTTCCTTCCTTATCAGCTTTTTTTCTCCTATAATCTTGGTTACAAGGAACAAAATATACTTGAGAAGAAATTGAAAATTGTAACACAACTGCTAAGACATTTTATCGACATTGATCTTGAGTATAGACCTGGATTCCCATGTTGAGATTTGTCGATCCTAAGCAAATATATTCATGAATGTTATACAAATGATAAATACATTATTCAATATATTTGATGTATTGATACCTTATATCGCACAATGAGTTATGTGGGTAAATGTCTTACCCATTACCCTTGAGTACAACCTTGAATTATGTTTTTAAATTTGGTTTTATACTTAAGGTTTTGTAGCTTGATGTATGTATTATGGCACTGATAGTGGTGGGCTTTTCTGTCAATGAAGGTTTTGTATTGTCTATCTCACTCTTATGTGAGTTCTTTTCAAATATTTATATTAATGTGTATACATTATTTTGTATTTTTAATATACCAGCCCTGAAGAAGTTCACATGTTGTCAACGAAATGCGTTGGCTGTTTGCTGTAACGTCTGGAGTGTCTTTTGAATACAAAAAAAAATCAAAACGTGATGGAATATTTAAAATCTTGATTTGGACTTTCTTGTATGAATATTGGCAGTTTGGTGCACCACTATTTCTGTTTTTGTTTTAAGATGTGGCCAAAAGGTCGCCCACCTGGGCAGTGGGTGTCTATAGTGAGTGCACATTACAAGGACTGAATTTGAACAAACATTTGGATTTGGGACAATGGAGAGGGGCAGTATTTTTGGGCTCCCTGGTCTGGTGTTTTTTTGTTTGTAAAAAAATTATTGTGAGTAATAGTTATGTTTAATTTGCCACATTCTAATTTCCCAGAACAAACTACAATTATGGTGCGAAAAGTAAAGTAGGATTTCTATCACTGGTGCAAAGTGTTTGGGTAAATTGGTTTTTAAATGTTTTTGAGGTCTTGGACAGGTTTGGTAATAGACTGTACATCTTTTCCTGATATTGCAGGCTTTCCTGTTGGCTATTACATTGTAGCATTGGATGCTTGATATAAATCAATGCACACAGGACCAGACAAAACTAAACATTTCATTGACAACTGTTAAGTAAAACTGTGACATTGCATTTGTTGTTAGACGCCATTAGAAACAATGGCAGCAATGACGGCACAGAAATATAATGAACGTTTAGCAGAGAAAATCCTCTTTCATAGGTTTTTGAAAACTTCTGGTACAAGTGAGTGAGTAATGAAGATTAAATATTGAGGGCTCAATTGACAATAGTTCAAGTAAGTCCCCAAAATATGTATGCATAGAACTATCTCTACCTTTGAGCATGCTTCCCTAAGAGATATAGGTTAGCTTCTAAGTGCAGGCAAACGTGGACATGTTCCCTTGTAACTATGTAAATCACAATAACATATTACTTTCATATTACTTTCATATCTCATACTAGGACATTTACATTACCTATAGAATGCAATCTCTTAAAATCCACTAATGTCCTCCTAATCTCACATTTCAGGCTGTGGATGTCTATTGAGAAGACATGATCAATAGCAGTCTACCGGTTAGGGCTTATGATGTCACACTAAGGTTCATGACACTTAAGGTATCTGTCACCTGCAAGTGTCATGTCACCTAAGGTATCTGTCAAACCCCATTTGGGGGGGCACAGGGCAGAAAAGGTCAACTGGTCCCCAACCGTGATGGTTGAGGTGGTTTGCCATTGTTGTTCTAGGGTCTAACCTGTATGGGTCTGCATAAGTGCACCCTTTCTACACTTGACTGTCATGGTAGTGAGGGGTGCAGTCAAAGGCATCTCAGGAAGGCAGTGTGGGGAAAGATCTCAGAACTCAGCAGTCAAACAACAGATACAATTGAATAATGTCCAGCCCAGTAAAGAGGGAAGAGGGGAAAGAGCTCAGAACTCAGCAGTCAAACAACAGATACAATAGAATATTGTCCAGCCCAGTACTTATAGTTTTTGATCAAAAGAATGTACTTTAATCACACTGTATAATGTAATACTACACAGCCCGAATAGGGGTCTCAGACCTTGAGTTATAGTCCAGTTTGTGATCGTCAGTGAGATGCTACACTCTTTTGGTACCCACCCACCGCTATTGGAGTGTCCTGGTGTATCCAATCCCTGGAGTGTACCATGGCCCAAGGTACTGCTTTGGCACAGGTGCACTTCAATCAAAATATGCCCACAACTTAGAGGCGTACACCAGTTCAGTTTGCTTTCATCAACTCAACCTCACCGGTTCATACGGCATAATTCTAATTGCTTCCTCATTCTCTCGTTCCACTCAGTTTAGGCCCTGCTGTTACCTATGTTCTGTAAATTGAGTTCTCATGATGCGAGACGGGTGCATGTAGCAGCGATCACGATAATGCACTGGCGGCTCTTGAACTGTGGCAGCCATGGCTATGGCCTTGCTTGGAACTTAATGGCTTGGTGACATCATCATGGCAGTACTGATGCTCAACAGTAGCAGCCCACCTAGGCTGGGTTTAGATGGGGCGCTTGTATTGCAGGTTCGGCCTCTGGGCTGGTCACCAGTAGGTGAGTGGTATTGAGCAGCTGAGGCTCCCAGGCCAATGAGGGATTCTCCTCGGCAGCGACAAAAGTCAGACTTTGTTTCGTGGACCAGAGGGAAAACAAGGGCTACTGCTCCCGAAACATGGTGGATGACATCATTTGCCGCTCGTGGTCTGGGGTTCATACTATTATGCCTCTGCAAAAGCACATTCTTTCTACACTTGACTCTCATGGTAGTGACGGCGAGCAGCCAAAGCATCTCAAGAAGTTAGTGTAAGGGCAAGAACTCAGAACTCCACGGCCAAGCAACAGACAAAATATCAAATTGTCCAGCCCAGTGGTCAGAGGTTTCAAACACAGGGTGGTAATCCTGTTTTCTATCTTGAGTGCGGATTCCATTTGCTTCCACAGTCTTTTATGTCACTCACAAAATAGGTGCCATGTTACCTCCTTTCTAAAGATGAAGAGGCCATACACAGGGATATGCAACATACGGTGTACTCTCCCAAACTAGGGGGGCAGAGATACCCCAGGCAACTCTCAGACTGGACTACTCACAAGTGAATATCACACTCTAGGATCATTCTTGATGCTTGTAATTAACTCATCATCTTAGAAATTATGCCCTGAAGAAGTTGACGGTGCAGTGCCGCAACGGTGAGACACATGTTGGCTAGGGGACCTTTTTGGACTTATTGGAGAAAAATTTATCTTGCAAGAATTAATTTATGACTTGAAGGGTTACTTATCCTAGGATGAAATGTTTGCTTAAAGGCATGACATATTGTTCTGTAGAGGCCGTTCTCATGGCGACACCTACACACTCATGCTCATGTGAGTCAACGATTCAGTTCAGGGCATGCCTCAAGACTCACCATGAATTCAGCATCATCTGCAGGGACCCACCTTCTGCCCCTATTCCTGGCACACCCTTATCGCACTTATAGCATAACCAATACCAGCTAAATCCTGCATTAAAAGTGCATGTACCCACTATTTATATCACCTAATGTACTTCGAGTTTACACTGTCATAGATGTTTTGAGATGTGATGATATTTAACCACACCCATCCAGCCTGGGTGGTCGAAGCCCAGACGAGGGGCGGGCGTTACAGATGTAAATTTCTTCAGCATAATTACATGTGAAAATTACTTGGAATTACACACAATGACATGAGAAGTGTAATCCAGCATTTAATGCTATTTTCAAAATGCACGCTCACGTCCAAAATGGGCCCAGGGATGCATTTTGCGCTAAGAAAATAATACTGACTGCTAGGAGACATGACCAGCAGTAGCTAGCAGCTGCTTGCTCTCTCTTAGTTTGTTGTTCCTGTGCTCCTGTGGTAGGACTTTTGCCCCAAATTACTCAAGCTGGTGTCATCGCGTAGTTCCACATCACAAGAGTAATGCGTAATTATTCTAATTACTGCGATTTCTCCAGCATAATTAACATTTCTCCCAGGCCTAGTCCAGGCCCCTGATGCTGGCGTTACTAAAAACCGTCAGACCAGCACAACCACATGCAAAGCATTCTGCAAAGTATATCGATTCTATGCAAAAGACACACAAATGATGGACGGAATGTAGAACAAATCAAAACATTCACCCCCAGTCAAGAGATCTGGGTTAAATCCATCATTCTTTTGCTCACTTCGCCACCCCAGTTTAGACCTGGCCATATGCAAATCAGTCTGCCCCTGTGCCTCATGGGACCAGTCCAGCTGAACTGCCAAGCCAGGTCCTCCCTGGACCGGAAACAAGCATCCTGGGACCGGTTACGATTCTATTCTCCAGCGCCTAGATGCTCCTGAGTTTTGAAGTGAGTGCAATCCAGGTATGATAAGCATAAAGGTAACTATAGTCCAGGCATTGATGCGTAATGGGGGGCTCTATGCAGAAAGGCTGTTGGCTGTTAAAGGCCAGTGAAGCACAGAAGTCGATCAGGGGAAGCCCTGGGTTGAACCCTGGCCCCCTCAGATTCGGGGATCACACACTTTGAGCTTCTAAAGTTGATTGGGGTCTTAGGTAAAGACTCATTAATCTGGGGGTGTCAGCACACAGACTGCCCACCTGCCTCCCGCTGCCCGAAACCAGCTGCAGCCCGGGCTCACCCCTCAGTGCCCTGATCTTTATGGCACCCCTGTCTTCAAAGCCGCCCTGGCCCAGCTGCGAGCCCCTCCCCTGCCCACCTTCAAGTGGTCTCGAGCTCCGAAGAGCCCCCCCTGCCGGGAAGGCTAACATCGCTGCGGCCCTAAAGCCGTGCCTGGAGCTGGCTGTCCGGCCCTCTGTTTGACCTGCCGGTTTGAGGCCTCTGTGGCCAGCAGTGGGCTTGGGCTGACTCTAGATGGAACAGCAGACCCCTAGGTGAGGGAGAGAGAGAGAGCCCCCCTTCAAACACCTGCCCCTCCCCGGAGCTCATCCCAAGTGCACACTGTGTGAGCTTAGGCAGAACAGCCACCAAATGGGTGGGGGGGGGCGCTGCAGAGAGTGTTGAAGTTAGGACTTTACAAAGGCAAGGTGATGTAAAGTGCATGATGGAATAGCAAAGTGCCGCGAGTGATTACTATCTGAAACTGATGAAATAGCTGAGTTCTGCGTCATTTCCTGCTTTTGAAGCCTACAGGATGGCTCAGTGAGTTAAATAACCGCTGCTGAAGTTCTCTTAGCTGCAGGTCATAGGTTGAATCGAGTTCTGTCGTCATCCTTCTGAACTTGGTGAACTGAGTACCACTGTACTCGGTACAATTGGGGCACTGTATTTAAAACGCTTAGAAACAGAAGGGCCATCTGCAGACCTACACACAGCTGCAACAGTACGCTTTAATGTTTACATGGACTCACTGCCAGTCTGTTAATGTCAGTCATGCAACTCACGGAGTAAGTCGTAAATCTGCAGATTAACAGCCTGTGGAAGTTTGAAAACCTTTCCAGGCCGTGTGTAAACGTGCACCGGTCATAGCGTTCCTTCAAAACCTGGCAAAGGTTAGAGAATTCAATATCCACGTGTACAACTTGTGCAGCAGGTGCAGTGGCGCCGTACACCCAGGGATGTGAGTCACTACAACGATGCTTTTCTTTTTCCACCCATCGGGTGGGCTGGAAGCTCTCTGTGCTTGCATTAGGGCCGCGCCACCCGTGGTACTCCATTGCAGGTGTACTTTTTCAGTTGAGTCAGAAAAGGACAAGTGCAAATTCGATTGCTCATTCTTTTTTTTTTCTTCTCTATGCTGTAAAATATTTCCCCCGCAGCAAAACGCCTTCCGTAATAACCCTGCTCAGTTTTTGGGGGGTGTTTCAGTTCCCGTCCCGCTGTAGAACGAGATTGACTCCTGCCCTCGTCAGGAGTGAATATCTCACTATTTCCAGGCGGAGAAGGGCTCGGAAGGAACTTTCAAGATACACAAAAAAACAAGTTGTGATTTTTCACAAAGTGCAAATTCATGGCACTTCAACTTCTTTCCAAAAAGAGGAGATTTACTCACTCAGAAACCTTCGTGTGAGTAAATCCATTAAAATGGGGGCAAAAATAACTTTGGTAAACTGCAAAAGAAATTTGCCCCTGTAAAGGAAGCTATTTGCGGATGTAAACCGTGCTTTACGTGGGCAAACAGCTTTGTGAATCCGGCCACTGGAGCAGGCAACGAGGTTTGTGAACTGTCGAACAAGGAGGGAGTAAATATCTGGTCACGTTGCACATATGAAGCAAGTGAAACAAACACGCCTAACGTCCCCCAACAAGGCACTACATGGGCCTTATTAATGAAAACTGTTGCATCGCAGCGTGAAAACAGAGATGCAACAGTTTTCACTGCGCCCTCCTTGCGACCAGATGGACGTGTCATTTACTGTATGATGCATCATGTCGCAAGGAATGACAGATACGTCAGTACTACTGACATATCTGTCGGCGCAAAACTGACACACTGCTGGAGTTGTGTCGGAAGCGTGACGCACCTCCAGTAATGCAGGTGGGAGGGCCATGATTATGGCACTGCGTTACCCTTACACCTGCTATGAGGCAGATGTAAGGATTTGACGCAGTGGCATCCTAGAAGTGACACTGTGAAATCCGACAGATTTCACTGCGCCACTTCTACGAGGCTTTCTTGCGTCGGAACGCCCACCCTGCATACATTATACCTGATGCAGGTATGATGTGGCACTGGGCTTTATAAAGTGACGCATCTGCCTAGATGCGTCACTTTGTAAATAGGGTGCAATATTTTATGCCGCCGCATCACAAAACGTGACACAACAGCGGCGGAAAAAGTGACGCAGGGGCTCATGAATAAGCCCCTATATAGGGTACTCTTCTCGCAAAGAATTAAACAAAAAAATGGGGCACGTGGTACAGTTTGCAGTACACTTTCCTTAATCATTGTCTAAAACGCAATAGGGTTTACAAGCAGCTCTAAGGGAACACAAAACATCTCACTTTTTGATGGTCTGCTATGCAAGATCAGTCCTCAGCAGGGGTGTCTGGGGCCAGTGTAAACCTGCTCCAAAAACAGAATTGAAACTATTAAGCTAACAATGCATATTACAGCACTATTTCCCAAATAAATTATCTGCCAAGCTGAAGAATTCACTGGCAGTCCAAACTCCTGGGCATGCAGTCTGACATGCGCCATATAATGTTTCAAAATATACAAAGCACCTGCCATGTGTGTGGAGTTCTACAGCACAAGTCTAGCTACACAGTAAAAGTGTTCTGAACAGTGGAGGGGGGAGCAGGTCAGGGTAGGTCATAGAGGGTAAGGGGGCAGAGAGGACTGGTACTCATGGCCACTGAGTACCTATATGGTCCTGGTCAAGGGGGGGATCCTGGGCAGCAGGAAGAAAAAGAGGGGCAAGTTTACAAGAGCATTGCTCCACCGGAAGGTCGCTTTTAAGAACACTCCAGTGGTGCAATGCCCTGCTCCATATTTACAAAGCGGCGGTAAGCCACTTTGCGTGAATTAAAGCTGCTTTGTAAATATAATACCCTTTTATGCAGGTATCTGAGTGAAATGGAGGGTGCAGTGGGTGTTGCTGTGGACATTCCATCACAGCACCCATTGCTTTTTAGGTCTCGCCTGACCCAGCGCATGCGCTGGTCTGGCGAGACTTATTGAGAGGGCTCCAAAAAAGTGCTACCAGGCCAGCCTGGAGCTACAGTGCATGTGCGCAGGCGCGCGCTTTACCGCGATTACTTTCACTTTCGCGGCTGCTTTGATGTTTGATCGTGATCCCGATCACTTTCACTTTCACGGCCACACGGCAGCTTTGCATAGCCAATACGTCTCGCTTTTGGGACCTTAAAAGTATTTAGTTATGCAACTGTTGCATGGCTAAACACTTATATGGTCCCAAAGGCGAGACCTATTGGCTATGCCAATGCTTGTTTATATTGCCAAAGATTTACAAGGATCTGTAATTCTGAGGCAGCACCAAAACTAAAGCCACTGAATAGCAGGCATTAGAGTGGAGCAACAAGGAGAAATACTTTTATTTCTCCTTGTTTTTGCTCTTTCTTTGCATGCTGCAATCTGCAGCAAACATAGAAGGGGTAAATCCCCTTTAAAGATTGCTTATGCGCAGGAAGGTGTCCCTTCCTGCACATAAACAGTCATCCCTGCAATGCAGACACCCTGGCACCATGGCGCAAGGGTGTCTGTGTTGGCGCTATGCAGCTGTTTTAAGCGCCAGTGCAAGGGAAACACAGGGGTGCACCGTATTCATGTGTATACAGCCATTCCTGCTTTTTTTAAATTAAGCAGCACAGCTAAAGTGCTTGCAGCGCCAATCTGCGCCATTTCTTTGTAAATATATCCCAGAGTTTATAAGTTGATGGGCTGACGAGCAGCAGGGCCCTTAGCTCTTTCCTGATGTGAAGGATGGTTTTGGTCTTGCGGGCAGCTTCTGCGTTGACATTCCTCATTACAAGGAAAAGTCCTGTCATTTTCATTTCCTCTTCCTGCATTGCCTGACCTTTAGTCTGTCAATGGTGTAGAAAAGGATTATAGTAGGGAATATCAAATCCCAAACATCAAATCCCGGAATATTGTTACCACAAGATCGAGGGACAATATAGTGGAAGGTAAGTGCAAAGAGGAAGGTACGTATATGAGAGTTAGGTATAGAAAATATTTAGAAACGTACCTTTCGATATCTTGTCCCTCAATTTGTAGTCATGATATTCTGTCCCGTCAATATTTGGGCTTCGATATTTCCAGCCTACACCGTTGAAAAGGTGCTCTCCTGAACTGATTTTGGAAGATAGATATGGAAACTGAACCACCAGTGGATGCTAGGCTGAAAGCTGGAGCAGTTAGTGACCACCACCTAGAACAGATGTTATTCTGTTGCATCCTCATAGGACTTTAATGGGGCAGCATGGATGCAGCTCTTGAGGAGACAGCAGGGTTTCTGGGATACCTGGGATGAGGTGAAACAGCACTAGTGACTACACCGTCAATCTGATTCTTCTTCGGATATAAATATCTTTTACTCTCTGTAGAAGCGCAAGCTGATGCCAGGTAGTCTTCGTTTTGTGTGAGATGTGTATCCTATATTTAGCATAGGTTTGGATATGGAAACTAAGAGACCTGGTGCTGCTGATGAGTCAAGGAGTGGTATCCTCTAGGTTCATTTTGTTTCAATATCCTTGGGCCGTGTGTTGACTGTTGGCATTAGAGGTGAGGGCGGCTCGATCTTTGTTGAAATCAGTTTCAGATATTCCCTGCACATCCAAGCTTGGACCACTGGAAGGCTGGACAACAGGCTTGTAATTTAGAGGTCTCCAGTAGGCCTGGGTGTGAAATTCCAATACACTCGTGGAGTTTGCAGAGTTTTTCCCACTCCTCGGTCCGCATAGTGCGCGGTGCTCTGCAAAAACTCAGAGGAGCAGAGTTTTTTCCTCGCTCGTGCTCACCAATGTTAAGATGGCGAGGGAGGAAAATCTTACTCCAGTCCGCCTCCTGGTGTGATTTCTCAGTGTGGGCGGGCGCGGATGGCCGCTACCGCTCGATTTGAGAAACCTCCTGTTCACGTTGAGGAAGTTGCTGCTCGAATACAACATCTGCTTGAGCAGCAGAAAGAAGCAGCGCCCTCTGGCACTGCAAATGGTGCAGTCTGAGCTGATTTTACAGCGCGTGAAAAACACCCGGTGCTAAAAATTAGCAGGAACGGCACGATCTAATACACTCTGCCGCTTGCATAAGTCAGCCGTGGAGCTTTTACGCTAAACTCCGCCCAGGCCTAGCCTCCAGTGATCCTAAAGTACAACCGTGCTTCACCCCTCTATTGGTTGGTGTTGATGTCCATTTCTGCCAATAGGACCGCCAGAGGTCCCCTTGCAAAAGCTGAAACTACTGGACAGGTCTGTCAGAGTTTTTGTGTAGTCTGGGTCAAAAACATGACAGAGCCAACATTCGACTCCATCTAGGACTATGGCTGGGTTTAGATGTCTCAAAACTAACCAAAAGACAGGATTGCTTTAAGATTTAAATATATTTTGCAGCAGAGCGTGGGTCCCCGAGAAGGCACGGGCCTGGAACATAATGCCCACTCTGCCCTCTACTTGTGACTGCCCTGGACTCGGAGGACCCAATATGGTCTAACTGGGCTCCGCTTCTCAGGTCTCATCTCAAGCCCTGCAGGGCGGTACCTTCAAAGACCATATTGTGGGTTAAGACGTCTTCAGTATTTGGTGATAAACATTGCTGAATGCTGAGGAAAGATGAGCAGGATTAAAAAGCAGTGTCGCCATGCCCTACCATCTACAAGACACAACTAGTTTGTGGATGTTTTAGGTTTTCTAAAAGTTTTTTCAGGAAAAAGTAGGTGCACGATAAGGCAGGAGTTAGGGACGTGGAAGTGAGGTGTTAGTTATTTTTAGGGTATATTGAATTAACAAATACCTGTTGTTGTGCTGGTTTCTAAATTAAACAAACAGCACCACCATGTGGCAGACTATCATAAGCGCTGGTGCTGACAATTATGTGCCTGTGCTGAGCACCTGAAACCACTGCCTCAAATTATTCACTGCTTTACTATTGGTGTGAGAGCTTCTGACATCATCTTTTTCATGTTTGAAGATGGGATGACACTGTCTTCATAGGTGGTGGACATCAGTGACTGGAGTATGCATACCAGGCTCACTGTCAGCAGATATCTGTTTGAGTGTGTTCTCTGGTGAGTTTGTGTGGATGCTTGGCAGTGGGAAACTATTGATGTAGGGTCAGATATTTTTCATTCTTGACTTTGAAGAAGTTGTTGAAGGAAGGACACTTCTCCTTGGTACGGCCAATTTTAGGGTCACTCGAAGGCTTTAGCCAGTGCTTCCACCTTTCCTGTCCCCTCAAAGGAAGCATGCAAATGTGAAAAGTAAGACATGTTTATTAGGGCCTGATTACGACTTTGGCAGTGCTGCACCAGGTCAGCCTTGGCTCCACACGGCCAAAGCTATGGTCAGGCCGCCCACCAGATTAGGAGTTTCCTCCATTCTGGTGGGCTTTTTATCGGCATTCCCAAAGCGGTGCTTCTAAAAACAGGCACCCCAATGGGAACGCCAAAAACAGTTCCAGCATAGCATAGACCAAAAAGTCCATGCCATGGAGGAACTGGTGTGCATGCACCCAGGGAGGAGGTACTGCTTATGAAAACCCTGGCGTAGAGGAAACCCATAAAATGCTTGGTGGTGGTCCCGTCAAGGATATTGATGCCTCTACATCACCGCAACACCACCAAGGACCTGCAGATGCCTGGCAGCTGCGGCAGGGCTGTGGCAGTTCGACCGCCCAACTCCTGATCGGGCAGTCGGGAGACTGTCACCGCTGTACCACCTCTGTGCCCACATGAGTTTGGTGTAATCAGGGCCTCAGTGTCAAGCCATAGCGAGCAAAGCTGTCCCTCAGGTTGAAACAATGGATCCAATTTGTCAGAGGTCAGCAACACTGATGCACTGGGCTCAGGCCCTGACAACAATATATACAGTAATAATGAAGTCATAAAAACTATACCTAGAGACAATGAACTCCATGTGTGTCATTAAATAACCATCACCTCCGGAAGAAACTGATTGATGCAGCTAAGAAAATTATGACACATCTTTGAGAATAAGTGGCTCAACATCACTATGAAATATCAGTCCAATAACAACTTCACGTTTTTGGAAATGCAATGGTTTTGTTCCAAAATGACGGAATGTAATTTTCACAAAATTATCCAATTTTTCCCCCGCTGCAATCCAGCTTGCCATTTTTAGAAAAAACATGCTATGTCCTCAAAGCATGAGGTATCATTTTTAGTGAACCAATGCATGAGCTCTCAAAAATCAAATTAGTTTTAACAGTGCACTACTGTCTCCTGCAGTGAACAACAAAAATGGTGTGATAATATTATTTCACAAATCTTTATGCGTTTAATTGCAAAATGAGTTTCATTATGATAATGGTAGATGGTTGTTTTTAAATACTATTGTTAATAATGTTCAGCTTTCGTTTTGTAATATTTATGGTCTGAATGGATGGTATAGACTTACAATTCTGAAATGACTTTTCCTCCTTTCTTTCCTCACATGCTGTGGATGATTTGATCTTGGGTGGTGACTGTAATCGAATGATGGATCCTTTCCTGGATCGCAAATCACAAACCAAATATGTCCCCAACAAAATGCAAAAGCTTTTTCACAAAGCAATCTCATCTAGAGGCCTCATTGACTCATGGAGAATCTCTCACCCTGACACATTGGAATTTTCTTTTTTTCTCCCGTTCACAAGTCTCACTCCCTTATTGACTACATCTTTCTCACTCAACACGTCCTACAGTTTATGACCAACTCAGAAATTGGCTCCATCCTAATCTCAGATCATGCCCCTGTTATCCTAGATATGGACTTTCCTTCACCCCCTCCTACTTCCCGTCGCTGGCGTTTTAATAACTCTCTTCTCTTAGATGCGCAGTTTGTTGAACAATTCACACTTTTTATTGATGACTTCTTTCTCCACAATCTCTCTTCTATTTCTCAATTTCATTCAGTTTGGGACACCTTTAAGGCCACTGCCTGAGGTTTTATTATTTACTTTGTATCTCGTAAGAAGAAGAAAGCCCTCTCTGATTTTTCTCTTCTCCTTAAACAAATCAAAGCTCTTGAACATCAATATTTCACCACTAATTCTAATGATACTCTTTCCTCTCTCATCAAGGCTAAAATGCAATTTAACAAACATTCATGGGATTCCGCATGCAACAACCTTCTAAAATGTAACGCTAAAATGTACGGCAGACAGAATAAAGCTGGAAAATCTTTGGCCAATTATCTTAAAATTAAGAAACAGAAATCTAAAATTATTGCCATTATCGACAACTCTGGTGTTCGTCAAACCGCTGATGATAGAACACTTGATTGCTTTGTCCAGTATTATTCTTCTCTTTATACTCCAGAGTCCACTCCCTCTTCCGTTCAAATTGATTCTTTTTTTCAATCTCTTCCTCATGCTCCTGATGTTTCTGTAGATTTTAAGTAATTGGATACCCCTATTTTGGAAAAGGAATTTCTCAATGCTCTTCATCTTTTACCCAAAGATAAAACACCCAGCCCGGACGGTTTCACTGTTCGGTTTTATCTCCAATTTAAAAAATCTCTAATACCTCATTTACTTTCATTGATAAATTACTTTCTTGGTGAAGGGAAATCAATGGGAACCTTCACCCAAGCTATGCTTTGTTTAATCCCCAAAAAGGATAAAGATCCCTCCTTGTGCAAAAATTATAGGCCCATCTCTTTAATTAACACTTACTGTAAAATCGTTGCTAAAATATTAGCCATCCGTATTAACAAAGTGATTCCTGATCTTATCAATATTTATCAATCTGGGTTTGACAAAGGAAGGTCTATAACCGACAACTCGAGAACCCTCCTTAACATCATTCACCTTGCCTCTAAAATGGATTCTCCAGTGGCTGCCATCACGCTCGACGCTGAAAAAGCATTTGATAGGGTTAGCTGGGACTTTATGTTTGGAGCATTGAGATGGTATAGTTTTAGCCCCCCATTCATTTGTTACATTCAATTGCTTTATTCTGATCCCTCTACTTCTATATGGGTTAATGGATGTCAATCTAATTACTTTTCTCTTCATAGAGGAACAAGACAAGGGTGTCCCCTTTCCCCACTTTTTTTTATTCTTGCTTTAGGGCCTTTTCTCGAAAAAATCAGGCACTCACCTTTATACACAGGTTTCCAATTTCAAAATATTGACATCAAGTTTACTGCGTATGCAGATGATATTCTGCTTTACATCTCCAATCCTCCCACATCTTTACCGGCTCTTTTTTCCTTATTACAAGAGTATTCATCAGTCTCCGGCTATAAATTGAATATGGATAAATCTGAAGATTTGCCCTTAAACAAATGTTGTCTATTTTATATGTTTCATGGCTCTGGCTTTGAATGGAATCCCAAAAACATCAAATGTTTAGGCATCCTTTATGCTAACACTGGTAGGGAAACCGTTAAGATTAACCACATAGATATACTTAAAAAACTTTCTGCCCTTATTGAGAGATGGACCCCTCTTTTTTTATCCTGGTGAGGTAGATTAGCCACTATTAAAATGATGCTTCTCCCTATTATTAATTTTTATCTCTCTATGCTTCCTGTTTCTCTCCCGCTTTACTTCTTTAGCACCATTAATCGTTCCTTAAATTTTTTTTTATGGAATAACCGTAAAGCTAGGATTGCTCTCTCTCGTCTCCAGAAACCCAAAGACGTAGGTGGAGTCAATTTCCCGAACATCAATCGATATCACTCTGCCTTCACATCAAAGCAAATTTGCCCTTTTTTCTCTGATTCTCCTTGCCCTCCTGTAACGGCTTGGAGAACACTTGAACTCGCTCAGCTCCTACCATTTACATTTCTTTCAGCTATTCATTTATCGCAACCACCGAAACGTCTTTCCACTCCCATTTTTAACCATTCCAAAGACCTTGCTCTTTCTCTGCTTCGATCTCATCTTTCTCCTAGGGACTTCTTCTCTCAAACCCCAATATGGTATAATAAATTTTTAAAGATTAATAATAAAGCGCTCTTCTGGAAGGAATGGATTGATAAAGGTATCATTACTCTTGATCAATTAATGAAGGACAATTTGCCGAGGGAATTCTCAGACATTCAGGAATATTTCGGCATCTCCAACACTCACTCTTTTCACTAACCCCACTTGGCAGTCTCTCTCAATCAAATTTTTTCTCATATATGTCCTCCGGCTACTCCTGTTCAGGCTGCTTGCTCTCTAATTGATATTTCTATCCCTCTCAGAGATGCTGCCATCTATAAATTGCTCTCCCGTCCTTTAGCTGATAGAGCAAAGTCGCCAATAGAACTATTATGGGAACAAGACTTAACACAAGAATTTTTCGCTGCAGCTCTGGGAATCTGTTTGGTCCAAAATACATACCTCTTCCCGCTCTGCTAGTACTACACAAACTCTATTTTTTTTTTACAACCGACTTTTTTTTTACTCCTTCTGACTTATACAAATTTAAATTACTTGACTCTAAAAAATGCTGGTCATGCTCATGTGAAGACAGTGATCTTCTCCATGTGTTTTTTCACTGTCCATTGATTAAATCCCTATGGCTTCGTATTTGGTCCACAAATTTTACTTTTGACATTACACATATATTTTTAGGAGGCTCCTCACCAATATGGGATGCTCATTGTAATGCACGAAAATTCATAGATTTATTTATTGCTATCTCCCTCCAAATTATCACAACCAATTGGAAAGATACTTCCAAAATTTCATATCAGGCTTGGTGGAACTTGTTATGTCATCACCACCGGCTGGATCGTGCATTCGCCACTTCTGTGCCTTTATTAATTAAAAGGGATTTATTATGGTCACCTTTTACTGCATACCTTTCTAAGCATGTTCCCTGATTATTTTTGTTTTCTTTTAAAGTACCTTCTTCTTTCCCCACCTTCTGTTTACTTTTTACTCTTGCAGACGTTATGAATATTGTTTTGATATTCTTCCTTTTTGTTACTCCTTTTCCCTTCCCCGCTATCTTCCATTTTCTTTTTATTTCTCTCTTCTTTCTTCTTTCTTCTTCTCTCTCCTATTAAAACATAAAAAGCTCTTTTCTCTTAGTATAGCTTAATCTCCCAGCTATGGGACTCATTTTGCTAATTTTATAATGTAATACCGCTTGTTTTTTCATTGTAAATTATTTGTTTTGCAATGATGTTTTACTATGTTTACAATTTGCAATAAAGCTCTTTAAACTGAAAAAAAAAAGTAATGGAGAATAATTAGTGGTGGGCCCAACTTGCGGAGTTGTACTCAGCGGAATTCCGTGTAGTTAAATAAAAAGTATTCGCGATTCCGCATAGTTCCGCCCATCCGCCCTCTATAAGGCGCGTTGGATACTGTGGCATATTTCCATTCCAATAAACACCACAAGCAACTAAAAAAGTGGCTTGACAAATTGTCAATTAGATGCGGGTTGAAAAGAAACCTTGTGGTAGCTTGTCTACTAAAGCATATGCCCATGTCGATCCCTCATTGAACGTAAAAGCCTGACCATCAAAAATATATGCTAGTTATAAAACAAGAACCAAAGGAAAACGATGCCAGAGTATTTAGAAATGTTATTGAACATGTAGTGAACTGTATCAGTAATTAAGAAAAGCTTTTGGAGATAAAAAATAAATGCACACCTCATTTTGGACTCTAAAAAGGCATACTATACTTAACTAGTTAATCACCTTATTCCTACGAAACAGAGGTAAATAAATACAGTAAAATTCGCATCTGCGGCTAATCCCTGGTCACCCAAACAGCACACATTTTCAAAACCCGTCAGGGTACAGGGCTGCAGTATCCAAAAAGAAGCCCAGCGACAAGGACTCAACCTGGGTGCTGCTTGGTGGCTCCGGTGTCGCGCGTGGACACTGTGGCTGCTGGGCCAGGAGGGAGGACAGTGGATGCTGGGGCCAGGCGGCACGCTGATAATCATGCCACTCAGGTGGGGGCAGGCAGCGGCAGCAGAAGGAGTGTAAAGTAAACAGGGCAGCAAGCAGGGTCGGCACAATTTATTCTGTTTACAATGCAGACTGCGGAGGTATCCAGAAGGTTCAGTGGAACCCGTTCTCTGCAGCCCTCCACTAGGCCCTGCCGGATCTCTGCCTAGTTTGTAGCACTGAGTGGGGCAGAAGGGAGAGCCGACGCTGGAGCCAATGGAGCCTGTGGCTCAAGGAGCTCTAACTGTGGTTCCCGTTCCTTTTTCACAGGGGTGGCTGGAGGTTCCTCCATGACCCATGAATTTTCCCCTGGGCAGGTCCATCCATAAGAGCACACGCGCGCCTCTTCCTAAACAGACAAAAACAGGACAGACATGTTGCCATCGCTGTCTTTGAGCACTGTTTGGGTCGTAAACTCTGCCATGTGGGGGTGGGCGCAGTTTTTGCTGAAAGTGGCAAAACTCTGTGGACTCTGCTGGCGGAGGGGAGTTTACCACCCACCCCTAGTAATAATTCTACACTGTAATCACAGCAATTTTTTTTTAAGCCCCAAACATAATAAGGTCAGGGGCCTACATCAGCAACAGAGGTCCATATTTGTACTGACTGAAGAAGGGGATGGGATCCACATGGTCAGTACTAACCCTGGGCGGTGAACTACGCTTCGCCAGCGGAGTTTGCGGAGTTTTGCCAACTCCGCGCTCCGTTGAGAATGTGGAGTTCAGGCAAAACTCTGGCTCCGTGGCAGAGCGGAGTTAGCCTCTTAGCCACTGCGCCACGGCTCAAAATAAAAAAAAACGCTTACCTGCTCTCTGGCATCTACGGGCTGCCTTCCTCCGCGCCGTGGTGTCTCCTCCTCACCGCTGCCCTTGCTGCAAACCCCTACATTTTACGTCAGGCATGGACTGCGCATGCCCAGTCCATGCAAGACGTAAAATCTAAGGATTTGCGACCGGTGACGAGGATGGCGGTGAGGAGGAGAGACCACGGCGAGGAGGAGGGCAGCCGGGAGATGCCAGAGAGCAGGTAAGTGTTTTTTTTAATTTTTTCTTTTATTTGGGGTGGGACTGGAGTGGAGCGGAGTTCCACTGAGTTTTTAACTCCATGGAACTCCACGGTGTGCCACTCTGTGTACTCCGCCCACCCTTAGTCAGTACATGAATAAGTGATGTGTATCCCAGAACAAATAAAGTTCATACAAAACCAGTATCTGGCACTGATGGGGTAGGAAGACTTCCCTCCTAAATTAAATGATCCTCTCTGTCAGTAGTGGCAATTTAAGGACCGCAGGCCGGGAGAGCTATGAATTGAACTACATCTTGATATTGAGGTTCTCTTGGTGAGATGCCTAATATATATCCAGACCCATACTCCATGCACAGTTCTACATACACTAATGGTATGCACACATCCAATGACACACACTATTCATGAACACAGGCTGAAAGAGCCCGTCCATGAGCCGGCCCTGAAAATAGTGGACAGTCGTCAGGAACCAACTTCAGCTCGTACCACTCATTGCCCCTGCAAGTGCAGCCAATGACAGTACAAATACAACTACTAACCATCACTCTGCTACAAGTGTGATGATTCACACTTTTTCAGGCCCCCAAAGCCATAAGAATGGCTTGGGCAGCAGGTATGAGTCATTTTTCCATGTATACAGCGCAGGGCAAGGGAGATAGAGGGCTGACTCCATCGAGGGCTCCGTTCCATTCCGCACTTTCCTGTTCACCGGCACCACCGTGAGGCTAGCAACAGTTGAGGCGGCGTGTGGCTGCGGCTTCACTGTAGCCTTTCTCCGGCTGACTTCTACTTCCTAAGCCTACCGGTCTGTACTGATACCGTGGGTTTATTTGGAGGAGTGGTACTGGCAGGGGGGTTTTGAAGCTTCCAGCTGCATCAGCTGATGCCGGGTGATACCGGGTGACTCCGACGGCATCGCTCCCAGCTGCACACCGCGTTGAGCAGCTTGATACTCTGTGGCGATTTCTTTGAGACCTTGGAGGTGTGTGTCTTGATGGAAACTGGTCTTGGTCCTGTGGCTCCCTCCTGAACTTATTTTTTTTCGTTCCCTGCTGATTTCCAACGGTGTGCAAATTAGTAGCAATCTCTTTCAGGGATTCTCTTGAGGGTGCATCTTCCTGGTGTGTCTTGACTGGTGCAGGTCGTTTCCCAGATTACTATCTACTTCTCTGGATGCTGCGGTTCTGTGGGTGCCGAGTATACGGCCTGGTATTTTTGACTGGAAGATCGCGTCCGTATCTGCACAGTAGTATCCTACGGGATACAGGGATGGCCCCACAGAAGGCTAATATTTCTCGAGGTACCCAAGGCACACAAGGGGCTCCTAAAAATCTGAGGGGGGGGAGACCTAGCAGCACTCCAGGTGGAGAATCCAGGCCCTACCCTGGCACTCGTACCTCCGGCCACTACACCCTCATAAGTGGGGCGCCCTATGTTGAAGCTACTAAAGAAGGGGGCAGTACAAGAAGTGATTATGTCCACATCGAAAGACTTAATAATGAGAGAAGTATCTCATCTGGTGGAGACTTTAATGAGCTCATCTCCTAATCTGCACCAGGTACAAGACCTTAGCCTGGGTCAGAGTGCAGATCAGGACGTGGACCAGGATGTGGACCTGGGACAAGAACTCTCTGCAGTCAAGTCAACACTGGATATTCAGCGACCCTCCAGTCCTGTTCTACCGACTCCTCAAATAGGGCTCTCACCTGTGGTTATTGAAGTGCCCCTTCTGCAGGAATCTTCAACAGAGGCTTCATGGGGTATCACACAATCAGCAACTGTAAGTACAACCTTCGATACTTCTCATCTTCCAGGAGGGGGCCAAGGTGATTGAGTGCCCACCCTCTATACTAAGGGTGGATATTGCGGATATTGAGGATGATGTGGGTGTGCTACTGGGTGAAAAACTAGGAGCCACTAGATGCTACTCTATAACAGAGGTGAATGTACAGGTGACTGCTTCAAGCAAAAATGACAGTGATATTCTACATGTCCCAGGGAATCTGGACTGTAAACTACAGGCAGAAACTATTTCTACTCAAGGCATTTCTCCCCTGATAAATCTACAATAACACAGAGCAAACCAAGAAAGCCAATGGATCACAGCATGATGATCCCCATATTCAAATCTAAAAAGCACCGTCAGTAGTAGTCAAGGGGCCAAGAGTAGCCCACTCAGGAAATGGGTTACATCAAAGGGAGAAGTTAGATGAATTATCTCTCGTCTACCTGCGACTTCCGGGGCCTATAGGTGAGAATCAGCACCCTGAGATCCAAGCCCTGCACAGGTGCTCAACCCCGAATTCTGGCTCTCCTTCTGATATATAATCTGGGACCATATCGGATCACTCTCCCATACTTACATTCAAGGAGTCTGCAGGAGGAATGGAAGAGGCTGTACAGGGACCGACTTTAAGATCAATTATGTTAGCACTGCAGTCTCACAGGGCTGTGACTAAGGCATACTATACTCAGGCAAGAGCAGACACTGTGCAGTTGCAAAAATCTCAGGAGGAGGTTTCCGGACGGATCGACAGTCTTACAGCAGATGTTAGTGAATTGCAACAAAGAGTGGCTTCTAGCGAGGAGATAGTCGCGACAACGGCTAAGTCTACTGAGAACCATGAGGGTCGGCTTAGATTCCTCCAAACTAAGATTGAGGACATTGAGAATCAACATAGGGGGAACAATCTTAGGATCTTCAGGATACCAGAGGGCAAGGAAGGCTCCAATCCTCGAAAATACATGGTACAATTATTCAGAAGGGCTTTCCCAGATTTGAATGATTGGGACTTGGATTCACAAATATAACGTGCCCACTGGTTCCCCCTCAATCGCAATGTCTCTGGCTCTGAGGGCTCGCAGGCCCGACCTATGTTGATATACATCGGAAACTTTCTTCTGCGGCAGGCTACCTCCTTGACGCTCGACCAACATCCTTGGTCTCAGTAGACGGGATGACAATAGTAGCCCGGTCAGATCTATGCAAATCCACGATGGACCATCGATGGAGGCTTTAACAGTTTACTGACCCATTCAAGGCTGCTGGCGCACAAGCTTTCCTACAGGAACCTGCTCGCCTTAAGATTGTAATGGACGGGTGTGTTCAGATGTGCTTTTCTGAGGAGGATGCAAAACAAGCACTTGCTCGACTAAAGGAGACAAATAATTAGCATGCTTAATACTGTATTTATATACTCTCTATGGCTCTTGCCTCATTCTCCTTTTTTCTTTTTTCTTTCTCTCACTTAGTGGTTGGCGGCGGTGGGTTGGAGTGGGGCGGGCAAGCGGGGGGCTCTCTTCAGGCCTTCTTTTCATCAATGGCCCTAGGTTGGGGTGATTCCATCCTTAGGACTGGGGTTGGGTGGGGGAGTCTCTGGGGTGCTGGGGGCAGTGGGTGGTGGATCTAAGTCGGTGTGCTATGAGTGCTCTTTGCTGGCAGGCAGGTTTAGTTGCAGGGGGTTGGGGGATGGGGGAAGAAATAGGTCACAATTTATTGATTTCATACAGGCTGAATGTTAAGTTTACTATAGAATATTCTAGGTTTATGCTTGAATATCAAGACACAGGAGCCCAGCTATTTTTCTGGTGTGTAGATGGCTAAGGCTGCGTGAATTTGATATATGTGTTGGAATGTGTCGGGGATTAATGCACGGGTAAAGCGACAACTGGTCCGGGAGGAGATCGGATATTATAAACCAGATTTGGTGGCACTAACTGAGACACACTTGGCATATAAGGATAGAGCCCTACTTAGGCAGTTGAATTACAACATAGTCGCTTCTACGTCTCAGACTATTTCGATTCGGGGGGCCGCTCTGCTTGCCTCTAAACAATTTGATGGTCAAGTATTAAAAAGGCAGTTGATCCAAGGGGTTGATTGGTATTGGTTGAACCTATGCTATTTTCATTTCATTTAAATTTGTGATGTGTGTTGTTTATGGGCCAAATATTGACGACCCCAATTTTTTTTTTTTATACACTTTCATTTGAACTATTGGATTGGGAGGGAGAACTGATTTTAATGGGAGACTTAAATTATGTAATGAATAATGGCATTGATTCCACTAACCGCAGGGTGACATCTCGCAAACCCAGAGCTAAGACCTCTCTAAATGACTTGATCAGGCTGTATGGTATCTGTGATGCTTGGTGGACCCTCTATCCATTAGATCCCGGCTACACATATTATTCTCTTCCGCACAAAAACGACTCAAGGATAGACATGGCTTTCACTAAGCGCACATTGGTAGATAACATGCAGATGTCAGTATGTCCAAAGGTAGTTTCAGACCACAACCCCATTTATTTTCACTTCACACCCGATTTGAAGTGGGATAAGTCTGTAAGGCCTTAGGTTTACCTTCCCCCGGCACCTATTAACTAATACTGTATATATACGGTCTCGGTCTCGGTCAGGGCCGCGCTGGGATGCCCCGTTGCTGGGGCAGCCATGCGCGCTACAAATCGGACTAATAATAATAATAATAATACGGACCTGTTCAGGTTTGCTCAGGGAGTTTTTTTCTAGTAACAAAGGATCCGCTTCCCCCACAATAGTCTGGGATGTCCGTGGTATAACGCTTCAATATGGGACTAAGCAAAATAGAGCTGGGATTGAAGAAGCAAAGACTCTCCAGAAAACTGTTCACCAACTAGAGATACAACATACCCTCAAAATTACCCTGGGTGCTACAGTTAAAGAACAAATATTTTGTCAACTATTAAAAGTGCGATCTCAGACTGGACGCAGATTGAAAGAGCAAGTGGCGACCAAATATGTAAAATATAGACGGCTCCAAAGATGAATTTGAGGAAAGGGTAGGCCGAGTTCTAGAATACCAAATCAAAGACAAACAAACTAAGGGTAAAATTCAGGACATTAAGGGGTTGGATGGTAAGCTTTATAAAAAATCTAAACTTATTTTGGAGTAATTTGCTGGTTTTTATAGTAAGCTTTACAGCCAGTCACAGATGTTCAATCAGTCCGAGTTCAGGGACTATATTCAACAGTGTCACTTGCCCTCTCTTGTGGATGAGAAGGCATTTGATCTACAGATAGGAATTTCAAGCTTGGAAGTTGAAGGTGCACTGATGGCTCTACCCTTGGGTTAGGCTGCGGGAGACGATGTTCTTCTGATTGAGTTTTATATAACGTTCGGAGAGATACTGCGTGTGGAATTTTTCAACATGGTGCAACATATTCAGGCAGGGGGGCTATTCTAGATAGCTGGAATACAACTAATATTGTGGTTTTCTTAAAAAATGGGGAGTAACTCCGTCAATAGACAGGACAGATAGAACGAGGTGCCCTAAGTGTGACCTCCTGGCAGCAGATGCCCTGCACATGTTTGCGCTCTGCCCTGGCCTGGAAGAGTTTTGGAAGGGGGTGATACATTATATGTCATCAAGCTTAGGCTTTCCTATACAACTGTCACCTAAAAAGATAATGATGGGCTTTAAATATGATTTTATAGGAGGCCTGCAGCAATTGGTCACAACTTTGTTAACATCTCCTTGACTCTGTATTGCTCGAGCATGAATTTGAGAGAATTCTCCTAATGTTGCAGAATGGCGTACCCTTCTTTTTCAAATATATGAACTAGAGCTTGCACTGGCTAAGACTAGAGGCCTCTCCACAGTGTTAAAATTTTACAACATTTGGAGGAATCTTAGATGGGATTTTGTTAATCCCGATAATGCTTTATCAAGTATAGTTATACCTCAATCTCTTGTCTGTTTATGTGTGTGTAGTTTATGTTAGATTATATCATTTATATGTTTTCAATCTGTCTGGTATTCGAGGGACTCTCAACTGTCATGAATTAATGTTGGATATTAATTCGATATATGTACATCCATTTATGTTACCCGCATTGGGCGCTTGACTGTGTCCTCTTCTTTTCCTTCTGATGGCTCTATCCTGCATGAACTGCACTGATGTACTGGTTTTTGACCTTATAAAAAAAATATATACAAAAAAGAATTAATGAACAACTGTTGTTGTGCTCATCTCTAAGTAAGATAAACAGTGCCACCATGTGGCAAACTTTCATAGGTGCCGGTGTTGAGCACCAGAAACCACTGGCTCAAACTCTCCATAACCCCTCTCTCTCTTTAGAGCATTACTCATACTAGAGTGTCAGAGCACTTCACTTCAAAGCACCCGTTATACAGAGCCAATGAATCATTCATGGTGTCAATCAGTCTATAGGAAATGTTACATAAGACAATGAGGACTACAAGGTGTAGGAATCACAAGTCGTCGATTCTAGGAGCCAGTATATTTCAAGAGTGTTTGGTCTGAAGCAACACAAACCGGGGATTTAAAACGTACAACATTGGTTGAGGTAGCTTTATTAATAAGAAGATATTTCTACCCAAATTAACCCTTTTTAGCAACATTAGGGTAATAAAAGACTGGGGAAAAAATGTTACATTCTAACCTATCCATGCAGTTGTATGCAGCTCTTTGATGCCAGTTCATAGATCTCAGTGCTATATTAGGACCTGTGAACTGCAAGCAACAGAAGGATCTCTGTGACAAACACAGCAACCTACTGAGCGTACCACCCAAAATACACTTCAGTGATTTGCGTGGTTCATGCTCTCTGCAGTAGGCATATAACCCTCTGTGCTACTTTATCATGTGCTAAAACTCCTACTAGAAAACGTTCCGATCTCTCTCCAGCAGAAACATTAATCACCAGGGTTATCATGACATTTTTATTGTTGCCCAAAGAGTGCTGGGCACAGAGAAAACTCTGCAGCAGGTGCTTTTTAATCCCATGTTATTTCTAAACATGCGCCACCCTTCCCCCACATCTCCCAGAGATGAGTGTCAGGTATCAGAGCGCTTTACATTGCACCAGTTACGTTACATGAGGACACACATTCATTTTTTTTTTTTTTGTTAGGCACGGGGAGATTAAGTGATTTGCCCAGAATCACAGGATGTTTAGCGTTGTTACCGAGACTCGAACCCAATTCCCCCAGGTCCGAGGTCGAGCGCCCTAACCGTTAGGCCAACTCCTCTCCCCTAGCACTAGCAACTAGACTGCTGACCTGAACTTTGTTCAGCCTATCGGCTTGCTTAATGTCACTAGTGGATGACCAGGTTAGTGGGACTACAGAACGCTTGCCCTTATGGGCAACCCGCGGCTGGCCGCGTAACACAAAATCAACCCCCATCCACTCTCATCAAATCGAGGAGTGGGACATATAAGATTTCATCAGTTCACTGCCACGTTTCCAAGGTCCTTGTGTGGTGTGCTCTCCAGTCCAGGTTCTTTTCCTTGATGGCTGGGCCTTGTAGGGGAGGAACAAAAAGAGAGCGAGGAAGAATATAGAGGTGCGCCCTCTTCCCCTGATTGGTAATAAATTCAACAACGTGGACTGACCTGTGTGTGTGCTGAAAATAATCCACAACTCACATGGCTATCTTCACTTTTGTAGCCACATCACCACTCACGATCCTTGGTCCTGAAGAAAGCCTCATTACTAACAAGGAGGCTGAAACATGTCGACCAGCACTTAGGAGATATTGAAGAGCCATTTTTCATCTCCATCATATCCCCGCTTTGTTTTCAACATGTGATGGGACCCTATCAATAAATCATTTCCCGGTTGGGCATCCGAGAGACATTTTTAACCTCACCACTTTTTGAGCACATATCACATTGACAACTCCCCCAAAAAAGCTCTGCTGTAATTCAGACGTCAAAGCACAGCTCGGTTGCACTCGGCAGCCCAGCTGGGACCCCCATGATGTAGCATGCCACCAACTAGGTTGGTGGGGGAGGGTTCTTCTTACAAATCCATTGGATTCGTGTGCTCCAGTGCTTGACACCGAGTCGGAAAAACTTAAGGATTCATTACCAGGTCCGTCCACATTGTTTAATTTATTGCTGGGCCTTGTAGTCATGTTTTACAATGGTAAAACAAGACTACAAGTCCCAGAATTCAAAGAAAAACCTGGACTGGGGTAGCACATTGCGCATGAATCTGGGATATTTGGTAGGGATGCTATCTGGTGGCATAACAGATATTCCCAGACATTGGGACTGAAGCATGGGGTCCCCTGTGCCCAGACAGAATAATGGTCCATGTTGCACCCCTGCCAAGCACAGCTCTACCAATTAATTTAAGTTTTTTTTGCAGCACTTCCAATCCAAACCTGTCCTTAATTGCAATATCCCACACCATCTCAAAACCTTCAAGCCCACCCCAGCTCTGTCAAAGCACCTCACTCGTGTTCTGCATCGCCTCTTGCTATTCCAGCCCTTGACCCCACTATGACTTTGCGCCTTGGCTCTCAGAGACCTCTGTCAAAGAAGCTTATTCCTGGCCTGGTACACCTCTGATGTTTACTCTAAGAATCATTTCTCCAATGTAGCTCCTTCCTAATTTGAACATTCACTAGTGATTCAGTACTGGGTCTAAGACACCGTGCTTCTATGTAGCGCCATTTGTGACGTCAGCATCCTTACATATTGCCAGAGAGCACTTTTCCATGTGTGTCTAGCTCACATATTCCTGTTTTTTTCCCTTGCATTCTAGGAACTGTCGTCCTGCATAACACATTATAAAACCAGGACTACAAGTCCCAGAATTCAAAGAATATTCCTGGCCTGGATGGGCTACTCATGCTCCACTCTGTGCCTGTAACCAATCACGATCCTGCAGCCTGCTGGATTATTGATGTTCACTCACACAAGGCTCCATCAAATATCTCACCCCTTCTCTGCAATAATTCCGTTGCACTGAACAATACAGCTGAAGAGAAGTCCTATGAATGAGAAACAGCTCTCCCTAGTGGGCATATAGAGAACAAACTGAGATTTTAGAAGGTAGGCCAGAGGTCTTCAAACTTTTGTCGTCTGACCCCCCCATCTAAACCTTTTTACACGTCGACCCCCCCACCACCACCCCCTGACAAAAAAGTTCTGGAAGCTGGTACTCTGCGTCATTGATGGCCATTCCCTCCTGCAGAGCCCTGGTGGTATAGGGAAAATAATATTAAATAAAGTAAGAGTGTTTAGTAAACTGAAGTTTTTGTAGTGCTTGTGCTTATTATAAAGTTCAAATGAAAAGTCTCCAAGAAAACAAGAGCCCCAAAAAATTACATTGGTGCTTTATTTTTCACATAAAACACAAAATTTAGGATAGATTAGTAAAAACCCTCCCAAAACACAGGTGAGGGGCGTGCCTGTTTTTCTCCACAGAGACAATCAATGTGTGGATGGATTCTTGCTTCTGCCATCCTTAGGTTGTGCTCCACTTCCAGTCTTGAGCAGTACCCGGAAACGGGAGTGCTCACAACATTTTGTGAAATATTTTTGCTGTTTTATATAGTGTGAACATGACCCAAAGGTATTGGAGCGCCTTACAGGAGCATCTTTTACATTACACAAGCACACATTCATTTTTTGTAAGCACAGGGAGATTAAGTGATTTGCCCAGAATCACAGGATGTTGAGCAGACACCAAGAATTGAACCTGGTTCCCCAGCTCCACAGTCTTCAGCTCTGGCTCTTGCACCACATCCTTTTCCCTATACAAGATATCAGAAAAAGGGGATCCACAAAACATGTTTTCTGACACAATTAAAAAATCTGTGATTATCTGGAGCATGGCCAGGTGTTGCCATGTCAATAGGAGCCCAGCCACAGTTTTCCAAGAAGGCCTAAGGGACATTTACATCATACACATGTGATATAAGTGATTCAAGAGGATATATACATCTTTATTCTCTAGCAGCATCAAGAGTCAATTTGTTAGCATAGTTGGCTTAGAAAGAAGATCGCCTTAGAAAGCTTCAGAAATAACTGCACAAGAAAGCATTTAAATTTGGTCTACGAAAGAAGTGAGGACAGATGGTAGGCATACTTCACAATATTTGTTATATTGGGCTTGTGTACTCAGCTCTAGGGATTGGAACATGTCAAACAAGCACCAGCGACATTAATCAAGGTCAAATTCATTTTCCGTAAGTCACTGGTAAATTAAGTGATTTTGCCCAGGATCACATGATGTTGAGCCGATGCCAGGACTCGAACCTGGGTCCCCAGAACCAAAGTCAGCACCCATGGCATTATCTCCAAATCCGCTCCTCCTTGAAGCCTCCAATGTTCCCACTAGTAGTGGGACAAAGGGGAAAGGAGCGAAGCTTAAAAAAAATAAAACAAAAAGCTCTTCACTCTTACCTGCCAGAGAATGGAATCTTCAGGACAGATACAACCATTGAAAATTCCTTGCAGTAAAATGCAGTAGCTGCCAGGGTACAACCCAGGATAACCTTGAGGGGGAAGGATTCAAGAGAGAGGCGAAAAGCAGCAACCACATATCAAATTCAGCAACCACGAGGCAAAAGACAACAGAAGAAGTGCTGTTTCTTTAGCAAAGTTTGAAGTATTTTGCAACTTTATGTACACAAAATTTGTGGCACTCCCTGGCATCTCTCCTGCTCTCCCGCTCATTGGAGGAACGTCAGTGCTGACATCAAAGCAGTGCTCTGCTGCAGGAACTACATGCTGATTGGCAGTTCTGGATGACTACTCCAATCAGAGAGCCCTAAATCGAGAGGGGGGTATGAAAAACAGGCAGCAAATATATTTCTGACATGGGAAGCAACCACGGGTGCAACTAGACCCGGACTTCGGGGGGAGGGGGCTAAGCCTCCCAGCCAGGCCTGGCCCTAACACTTGTCGCCCATGGTGCAATAGTCTTTTTGAGAGCCCCTTTCCTCCTTCTCCATGAATTCCCTCCCTCACTACCAATCGCCAATAATGCATCATCTCTCTCTATAGCCCCTTTCTGACCAACATTTCACTTTTTTATAGGGCTACCGTAGTTCACTAACACTCAGTTCTGTGATATGCATGATACACGTTCTTTGTAGAAGGCACATTAACCCTCTGCACTGTGTGGGTGGCAGGAGTGCCCATGTGAGTGCATGGTGAGCGATGCGACAGTGTGAGAGTAGGGTAAGAGGAGTGACTGCAGGGTGCATGAGGTGACCATTTGGGTGCAGATGTAAGTGCAGAGTGGGACAAATGAATGTATGGTTTGTGATGGGCTTGTTTGGGTGAGATTGCAGAGTGAGCAGTGAGGGACAGGTGAATGAAATGTCACATGAGCAGGGTGAGTAGTGTGCTCGTGTGACTGCAGGGTGAGGTACATGGTGAACAGTGCAACAGCATTGTGAGTGCTGAGTGATCACTGTGAGTGCAGAGTGAGCGGTGTGTTCATGTGACCGCAGGGTAAGTGGAGGGAGAACAATGTGAGTTCATGGTGAGTGGCATAAGTGCAGTGTGGTCACTGAGTGCAGGGTGAGCGGGTCGTGTGAGTGCATGTTGATCAGTGTGAGTACATTGTGATCCCTGTGAGTGGAGGGTGAGTGTGAAAGTGAAGGGCGAGAATGAGAAGTGAGTTGTCTGAATGCAGGTTGCATTCCCAGACACAGCTGAAGTTATTCAGCATGTTATTGAGGGCTGGCATAGGATTTCAGATATAAGTTACACTATTGCTTTTATGGCATTATTCAGGGTCCAGGGATCGAGGATGGAGGAAATATTGTGCTCATCCTGCAACAAACTTCCAGTCTTGGGATTAGGGTTGCCTGCTCATTATATTGATGTCCCAGACCGTACAATTTTCAGCACGTATCTGTGCATACTTTGAACAGAAAGCATTTTTAATTGTGTTCTAGGGCTGCCTGAATTATCCATGACTGATAATTAAAGGGAACAAAGATTGAAAAGTCACATTACAAATAAACACATAATATTTTATTTATAACCCTATTTAGGTGCCGATTCCGATCCTGGAAAAACCGGGTACGAACCGTCGGTCGGAGGGTTTTCTCCGTCCGACTCGTACCCGGTCGTAACACTTTACAAATATGCAAGTACGATTCGCACGGAAATACTATTTCCGTACGAATCGTACAAAACCCCGACCGACGAAAAGAAACATACAAATGTGATCCGGGAAAGCGCCGACGTCACGTCGGGACGCATGCAGCCTGCGTTTCACGAACCAGGAAGTACGAATCAAACCCACAGCAGTCCGGACGGCAATATTTTTACGGCACCCAAAAAGTGCCGGGAAAGCGAAGTATGCCGCGAAACGACCAGATTAGGGGTCCCGGTATGTGCCGTACCCCCCCAGCCCCCGCATGTACGCACCGTACCCCCCCCAGCCCCCGCATGTACGCGCCGTACCCCCCCAGCCCCCGCATGTACGTGCCGTACCCCCCCAGCCCCCGCATGTACGCGCCGTACCCCCCCCAGCCCCCGCATGTACGCGCCGTACCCCCCCCAGCCCCCGCATGTACGCGCCGAACACCCCCCCAGCCCTCGAATGTACCCGGGGTTCGCGCCGTACATACACGGGTGGGGGTACGGTGCGTACGTACACTGGTGTACATACACGGGGGGTACGGTGCATACGTACACTGGTGTACATACACGGGGGTACGGTGCGTACGTACACTGGTGTACATACACGGGTGGGGGTACGGTGCGTACGTACACTGGTGTACATACACGGGTGGGGGTACGGTGCGTACGTACACTGGTGTACATACACAGGTGGGGGTACGACTCGTACATTCGAGGGCTGGGGGGGTGTTCGGCACGTATGTGGGCACATGTCTCCATGGTTGCCATGGGAGTTCGGTGCGGACGGTGTTTTTTCCATACGGTTGTAACATCGGACGCACGGGATGGATCGTACTTGCGCGGTCGGACTTCACTTTTCACATTTGTACGGTAAATCGTCCGGGGAAGTGTCGGACACATTTTCCGACCCGAGGACGTGTGGGGAATTATTCCCAATGCGATTCGTATGGACTTTTTCCCATGCGAATCGTACTTGGCAGTTTGTACGGCACTTGTACGATTCGTACGGTAAAAAGACCGGATACCAGTCGTACGGGGACATTTTTTCCAGGATCGGAATCGGCACCTTAGTGTCAAGACAAGGCCTTTGCAGGCTCTTTAAACAACAGAACTCTGGCATTTTTCTTTTGGTAACCAAACTTTATATACCTATTCCTAAAATGCATTCTCACACTAAGGCAGTAAAAAGTAAAATCCAAATTTAAGAAATAGGCAGAGTGGGGGCTCAGGGGGTACTGGAACCAGAAAACAAACAGCCTCTGTAGCCAGTTTACACACGGTGTATAGCTGGCTACACATAGGAACATGGGTGTAATATGGACACCAATGTTCAGAGTTCATTTAAGTAAGCACCAAGCTCACCTGGGTCAAGTCCATTCACTGAGGTAGTGGAGCCTGGGTAAAGCGCTAAACACGTTGCCCTGCCCCTTTACCTGCGACATCGAAACCGTAGTAAAGGGCAAACAAAAGCCTGAACAAAAATCACTACATAAAAAGAAAAAAAGTTCCATTGTTTTCGGTTTTCTCTAAAGGGATTCCTCTTCCGTTAAGCCTACAATCATGCCTTTTATGACCGAAACTTATGAAGTTATGAATGCCATTCAAATGTAACAGGAAAGTTTAAATGGTTCGCTATCAATAGGTCCGTTTTCGGTTCAGACTACCCCCAAGCATATTTAAAAAACCTGAACAGTTTAGCAGCCATTAACAATACTGAAATTCCCTATCGAGACAGCATAAAACGGGCCGCACTCGAGATGTGCATTTTTTGCTCCTTTCTTTTTCCTTTTTGCTATGTTCTGCTTTTTTGTGCCCTTTTGTGTTATTTGTACGATTCTTTGACCTTTTGGACTAGTTTGTGCTCTTTTGTGCTTGATTTGAGCTCTTGTTTGGCTCTTTGTGCTCCGTTTCCAAGATATACATGGGTTGCAAATGGTCTTTAAAGACCTGTGAAAAGCTCGGGCGTGCCGGTGATAAGACTCCAGGCACTGCCCTGACGAGACACCAGCAGCCTGAGCTGCAGCAGCTGCTCAGACTGAGACACACGAATCCTAATGGGCCTGGAAGGACAATGGAAGGTTAAGTGGTGGGGTGGGGCGGAGTGCGCGCCCCCGTGAGGGGACGCTGCGCCCCACCAGGGGGGCGCGCCCCACAGTTTGAAGACCTATGAGGTAGGCAGATGTCACATTTTATACTTCTCTATACCTACCTTATTCTAAACTTATCGCTGGTATAAACCTGTCAACAAAACCCACCTGTACTGTACATACCTCTGCCTCCATGCCGCCCTCTATGTAGTACAGCTTTGTATATCCAAGACTGCGCTACGTAACACGAGTTTAAATAATGAAACAGAAATAATATTAATAATGAATGAAAATATAATATAATCAATAAGAATGATAACAGTAATAATAATTGTTAGAATGGGGAACCTCTGGTTGGCACAGGTAGGTACTTGTGACAAGCAGTGGTCCCTTCTTCTATTCAGGGCGAGAGAATTACCCCTTCAGAACAACCCCTGCTCACCCTATAGGTAGTGTGGCGCGAGCAGTCAGGGCTAAACTTCAGGGCGCTAGTCAGTTAAGCATTTATGATCACACACAGTAAACCACAACGATCCCCCACAAATGGACACCAGGCGTAAGTTGTATCAAAAATACGGATGCTTTATATAAAAGATTCTTGGTTACGCAGGCATGTACAAGACCATCAATAACGGTTGCGAAATGGAAGCCACAAGAGGATAATTAGGCACTGTTCTTTTCTTTGGTAACTTATTTGATCACGAGCGCTTCACAGGGCTCGGTTGAGTCGGTCCAGTCACGATGATGCGCAGTGCACCCGGGGTACAGTGATACGGGGAAATTAGAACGTTGCGGACCCCGAGTCCGATAGAGAGTTCACTGTACCTGGGAACGTGCGATGTGCTTGGACGAGTCTTCGGGGGAGATGCAGGTTCTGCACCTCGCGGGTCTTCCGGATCAAGAATTCAGCGGGCGGCTCTCGGTAGACAGGTGCGGCCCAGAGCCTCCGACACGGACTGTGCGGGAGGTCACTGCGAAGGGCAGCACGGTCAGACTCAGGCTGGGAGGTGAAGCGGGGCGGCCGGATACGTTATGACGTACAGGCGGCCGTCCGAGGCTTGATTTCACTTCCCAATTAGAAATCCGGCGGGAGGGCGAGAGGGTACCAGAAACGCTCCAGTGGCAGGCAGGTGACAGGGAAGCGGGGCGGCCAGCCTCGATGGGTCCAGAGTGACTCAGGTAGAGCGGGGCTCTCGGCGAGGGGTGGCGGCCAGGCTTCTGGGTGTCACGGCCCTAGGAGGGGTGGCAAGGTGCGCAGAGCACTCCGGCGGGAGAAAGCACACGGCTCGAGTTCTCAGACGAGCGGAGACACGGTGAACCCACTGGTCCTGGGGTTCAGTTCAGGGGGCAAGCTCTTCTTCCAAGCCCTTGGAGATAGTTGAAAACAAAGTGCAAAGTCTCTTTCAGTCTTTTCCTCTCCTTCCTCAGCAAGGCACCTACTGCAGGCCAGTCCCTCAGGTCAGGGAAAGTTACTCCTCCTTCAGCTTCTTCCAGGTCCTTCTAGTCGGGCAGAGTTCCTTCGTGGTTCAATCTGGATCTGATTTCTTAGGAGCCAGGCTCCTACTTTTATACAGTGATTCTTTTGTTCTTTAGCGCCAGGGGGCCTGGGCCTGGCTCAGTCCAGTTTCTGGAGTACTTTGTTTTGGTGACTCTGCTCTTTCCTTTCAGCAGCAGGGCAGAGACATCAGCCGCTCCACAGCGGGCGGCGCCGGCTTTGTGGTGGCAGAGCACAGGTCTATTCCAGAGTCAGGGTGTACTCCTCCCACCCATCCTGGTGTAATCTCTCTACCCACCACCTGGCAGCCAACCTGTCTCCCGGAATCCCCCAGCCCTGCTCCTGTACTGTTGCTAGGCAGAACACACACCCCCAGCAGAGGCGGACTGAGATGGTCAGGCACGCAAAGGCTAACTTTCTAAAAGTAGCATTTGCAAACCCAGGATATTAAAATAACCTTTACTAAAAGATGTATTTTATTATCCCGAGTTCAGGCATACTAAACATGACTTTCTACCATGCTCTCTGAGTCCACTGGGGTCACAGCATGTAGCGATCCCAGCAGCCCATTCTGGCCTATGGAGAGCAGGTAGCCTTCAATAGTGAAAAACGAAAATGGCTGTAATTCACTATTAAGACATGCCACACACATCAGGGCATGTCCTACCTTATGCCTACAATGCACCCTGCGCTTAGGCCTACCAGAGGGGTGACTAACGTGTAGTTAAGGGAAGATTTAGGGACTGGCAAGTGGGGACACTTGCTCGGTCAGTGCGACGGTACCGGACCGCGCGCAGGTTCTGCAGTGGCAGATCCTGGACACATTTTACCCCGCTGCTTCGGTGGGTGGCACAATCAGTGCTGCAAGCCCACTAGCAGCATTTGGATATACAAGCCCTGGGCACCCCTGGTGCACTCTACTAGGGACTGATAGTAAACCAAATATGCCAAACGTGGAAGTCAATTCACATAATACATTTTACCATAGGGAGCACTTGCACTGTGGCACTGGATGGCAGTGGCACAGTGCCCTGAGCAGCTAACACCAACACAAAAACACATTGAGGCACAGACAAAAATGGAAGGGTGACCCACGCCAATGGTGCCAGGTCTAACACGTGTCCCCTCCAGCTGAAAAGTGGGGAGAACTACCCTACCCCAGGGAGTTCTTCATCACTAAGGCGGAAAAACCTGGACAGACCGTCAGCATTGGCGTGATCTGTGCCAGGGCGATGCTCCACCGTAAAGTCCATACCCTGTAGGGAGATGGACCACCTCAACAGTTTTGGGTTCTCACCCCTCATTTGCATCAACCATCTGAGGGGCCTGTGGTCGGTCTGAACCCGGAAGTGAGACCCAAACAAGTAGGGTCTTAGCTTCTTCAGCGCCCAGACCACAGCAAATGCTTCTCGTTCTATCGCACTCCACCTTTGCTCCCGGGGAAGTAGCCTCCTGCTGATAAAGGCTACAGGTTGGTCAAAGCCCTCCTCAGTGATCTGTGAGAGAACAGCCCCTACACCATGCTCGGATGCATCTGTCTGCACCAGGAACTCTTTGGAGAAGTCAGGTGCCAAGAGCACGGGCGCCGTGCACATGGCAGTTTTCAGGGTGTCGAAGGCTTTCTGACAGGTGTCAGTCCATATCACTTTTCTGGGCTGCTTCTTCGAAGTCAGCTCTGTCAAGGGGGCAACAATGCTGCCATACCCCTTGACAAACCTCCTGTAGTACCCGGTGAGTCCTAAAAAGGCCCTCACCTCCGTCTGGGTCTTTGGGGGCTCCCAAGCCAGGATGGTTTCAACTTTGGGTTGGAGGGGCGCCACCTGGCCGCTCCCCACTTGGTGTCCCAAGTACACCACTGAACCCTGCCCGATCTGACACTTGCTTGCCTTGATCGTGAGGCCTGCCTTGCGCAGCGCCATCAACACTTCCCAGAGATGTTGCAGGTGTTCTTCCCATGTGCCGCTGAACACTGCGATGTCATCCAGGTAGGCGGCGCTGAACTCGGACAGCCCAGCCAACACCTGGTTGACCAACCTCTGGAAGGTGGCAGGGGCATTCTTCATCCCAAAGGGCATCACCCGGAACTGGTAATGCCCATCTGGTGTAGAGAATGCGGACCTCTCTTTGGCCCCATCAGTTAAGGCGATCTGCCAGTACCCAGACGTTAAATCAAACGTGCTGAGGTACCGTGCAGCCCCTAACCGATCGATGAGCTCATCAGCTCTGGGGATGGGGTGCGCGTCAGTCTTCGTGACTGAGTTGAGTCCTCGGTAGTCCACACAGAACCGGAGTTCGGGCGTGGCACCCGGCGCTGCAGCCTTTGGGACCAAGACCACTGGGCTGGCCCAAGGACTGCTGGAGGACTCAACCACCCCTAGGGCAAGCATCTTCGAGACCTCCTCTTTGATGCAGGCTCTGACCCTGTCAGTTACCCGGTAGGCCTTGTGCTTCACAGGTAAGCTGTCTCCTGTATCTACATCATGGACGCACCAATTTGTGATACCAGGAACCAGGGAGAACAGGTCAGGGAACTGCCCCAGCAGCTGGCGACAGTCACCCTGTTGCTCAGGGGTCAGGGTGGGTGAGAGGTTAACTCCATCCACTGACCCGTCTCGCTCTGAGGCTACCAAGAGGTCAGGAAGAGGCTCGGACTCCTCTTCCGTCCCATCATCGGTGGCCAAGAGCATGCCCACTTCGGACCTCTCCAAGTGGGGCTTCAGTCGATTGACATGTAGGACCCTTAAGGGGTTCCTAGGAGACCGCAAGTTCACCAAGTAGGTGACAGAACTCTTGCGCTCCACAATCTCAAAGGGTCCGGTCCACTTGTCCTGGAGTGCACAAGGCTCCACAGGGGCCAGGACCCACACTTTTTGGCCAGGTTGAAGCTCAACCAGAGTGGCGTTCTGGTCGTACCACCGCTTCATTTCCTCCTGGCTGGCTTCCAGGTTTGCCTCAGCAAGTTGCCTGAAACGCCTAGTCTGGTTCCGGAAAGCCAGCATGTAACTGTATACATTCTGGGGAGGTTTCCTGGGAGATTGCTCCCAGCCTTCCTTGACCAGACTAAGAGGTCCTCGTACTGGGTGGCCGTACAAAAGCTCAAAGGGACTGAACCCTAGAGACTTTTGTGGCACCTCGCGGTACGCAAAGAGAAGGCATGGTAAGAGGACGTCCCACTTACGCCTCATGGGTTCCTCGAGACCCATAATCATGCCCTTCAGGGTTCGGTTGAAGCGCTCAACCAACCCGTTTCCTTGGGGATGGTAAGGGGTGGTGAACTTGTAGGTCACACCACACTCTTGCCAAAGGGACTTCATATATTTCGATATGAAGTTGGTCCCCCTGTCAGACACCACCTCTAGAGGGAATCCTACTCGTGAGAAAATTCCCATCAGTGCCCGTCCCACCACGGGGGCCGTCACTGTCCTCAGAGGGATGGCTTCAGGGTACCGGGTGGCATGGTCCACCAAGACCAGGATAAACCTGTTGCCCATGGCTGTCTTGGGGTCCAGTGGCCCCACAATGTCAATCCCCACCCGCTGGAATGGGGTACTGACCACAGGGAAAGGTTGGAGTGGAGCTCTCAGCTTCCTTCCACTCTTGCCACTTGCCTGGCAAGTCTGGCATGTCCTGCAGTGAGTGTCAGAACTCCTGCGCATTTGGGGCCAATAAAAGTGGGTGACAAGCCTTTCAAAGGTCTTGTCCTGCCCCAAATGTCCTGCTAACGGTACGTCGTGAGCCAGCCCCAGTAGGAAGGCTCTGAACTTCTGGGGTACCACCAGCGCACGGGCTGACCCAGGTTCAGCAACCTTAGGCTCTGAGTATAGGAGGTCGTTCTCCTAGTAGATCAAGTGAGTTCCGGACTGATCACCATTGGCCTGGGCTGCAGCCTGCTGCCGCATACCCTCTAGAGAGGGGCACTCTTTCTGCTCCCTGCAGAATTCCTCCCTGGTGGGGCCTCCTTCTTGCTGCCAATGGGTCAGCTCAGGCAGGTCCCCCAGTTCGGCTATCTGTTCCCCGGTAGGCTCCAGGGCATCCCCCTCAAGGTCTGCTTCCTCCTGGGCCGTGGGAACTTCAGGAGCCGGATTCCCGTGCCTCCCTTGCCCTCTCTCTAAGGCCGGTTCCTGGGCCTCTCCCTCAGGCTCCAGGGTTCCTTCAACACCCCTACCGGCTGCCATCGACCGGGTGGTCACGCACGCCCAATCAGGCAAGCCCACCATCCGCAGGTGAGTTGTCTTCTCCACCTTTTCCCAAGGGGAGCTCTCCAAATCGTTACCTAGGAGACAATCAACAGGCATGGCCTCTCTCACAGCCACTTGTAGAGTACCAGAGACCCCCCCCCACTCAAAGGGAACCTGAGCCATTGGACACTGACTCTCTGTGTTGTCGGCGTTGACAACACGGCAGAATGCGTGTGGGACAACCTGCTCTTGAGACACCAGGTGTTGCTTGACAGCAGTCACACTGGCTCCTGTATCTCTAAGAGCCCCCACCCTCTTGCCATTTATGGTCACCCACTGCCCATACTTTTGAGTATTGGGGGGCAGCTGGGCCTCAGCGACCATCTCACTGTCTCCTAATGAGACTAGGGTCATCTGTACGGGATCCCCCGCCCCTGGGACATCTATCTCCCTCCCCAAGGCTACACTATTCACCTGCTTGGGGGGTGGAGCACCAGAGGGTGCTGGTTTACCATACAGGGGGCACTTGGGATCCACGGAAATGTGCCCCAGGTTGTTACACTTGTAACATCTGAGGGGCCCTCTTTGAACAGGGTTACCTGTCGGGGCCCCGGTCTGCTTCGGGGGTGGGGGTGGCTGAGAACCTTTCCCTTGGTTCCCTTGGGAATTACTTTGGGGCCCTCTGTAGAACTCCCTCTGTTTACCCTTGTCCCCCCCACTCTTCTGCTGGGGACCCTGAACACCTTTGGCGGGGCCTCCCACGGGACCCTTGTGGACCCTGGTGCTGATCCAGCGGTCCGCCTCATCAGCAAGCTTCCTCGGGTTGGACAGCTTGCTATCGATCAGGTGCTGGCGTAGCTCAGGAAAACAATTATCCGACAAGTGCTCCCATGCAATTAAATCAAACAGCCCTTGGTAATCGTTCACTTTGCTACCCTTCACCCAACCATCCAGCGCTCTGCAAAAAAAGGTCACATATTCTACATAAGTGGTACCAGGTTTCTTGGTGCAATCCCTAAATCTCTGTCTGTACAATTCAGGAGTTAACCCATACCTTGTCATAAGAGCCTCCTTCATGTGTGGATAGGATGTGTGGACATCAGAGGGGAGGTCTAGCAGTGTGTCCCGCCCCTCACTCAGGAACCTTCCCCACAACCCCGCTCCCCAATCCTTCTCAGGGACCCGGTGGGAGGACATGGCTACTTCATAGGCCCTGAACCACTGCCCAATATCATCCTGCTTATAATATTCTTTGACTACATCTTTAGGAATGTGCACCCTTGACTCTGTTGAATTGCTGCCACCAGAGGGTGAGTTGTCTAAACTCCTGGCCTTGAGATCCAACTCCCTCATTTTTACCTCATGCTCCATGGCCAGTTTCTGCCTTTCCATCTCCATTTGCAGTTTTGCCATCTCCACCTCATGTGCTCGTGCAGCACTCCTGTCGGCCATCTCCTCGGGCGACAGGCCTCTGCTAGGCTCAAAAACACCTTCTGGGGGTATCACCTCTCGTGCATTCTCTGGAAACTTTGATTCGTGCCAGGCTCTCAGCGCCTTCACGTACTGATCCTTGGTCGTTAGTCCACTTTGCTTAATTCTGTACTTGGAGAGATATCCTTTCAGGACATCATTTGTGCACTTCCTCAGTGCCTCGGGCTCCCAATCGATGTCATCCACTCCAGAGAATACAGAGGACGCTCCGCCTCCACCGACTGAGCTAGGCATGGTTTCTTAAGGTGGAGATTCTTCTTTAGCAACAACTGTCAATTAATCTGTGGCTGCGTTATAGGTCTGCTCTACGTGGTGATCAATAATTCACTGTATGTAAATCATAAATGCAAATTCGAAATCCCACCGCTGCCACCAATGTTAGATTGGGGAACCTCTGGTTTGCACAGGTAGGTACTTGTGACAAGCAGTGGTCCCTTCTTCTATTCAGGGCGAGAGAATTACCCCTTCAGAACAACCCCTGTTCACCCTATAGGTAGTGTGGCGCGAGCAGTCAGGGCTAAACTTCAGGGCGCTAGTCAGTTAAGCATTTATGATCACACACAGTAAACCACAACGATCCCCCACAAAGGGACACCAGGCGTAAGTTGTATCAAAAATACGGATGCTTTATATAAAAGATTCTTGGTTACGCAGTCATGTACAAGACCATCAATAACGGTTGCGAAATGGAAGCCACAAGAGGATAATTAGGCACTGTTCTTTTCTTTGGTAACTTATTTGATCACGAGCGCTTCACAGGGCTCGGTTGAGTCGGTCCAGTCACGATGATGCGCAGTGCACCCGGGGTACAGTGATACGGGGAAATCAGAACGTTGCGGACCCCGAGTCCGATAGAGAGTTCACTGTACCTGGGAACGTGCGATGTGCTTGGACGAGTCTTCGGGGGAGATGCAGGTTCTGCACCTCGCGGGTCTTCCGGATCAAGAATTCAGCGGGCGGCTCTCGGTAGACAGGTGCGGCCCAGAGCCTCCGACACGGACTGTGCGGGAGGTCACTGCGAAGGGCGGCACGGTCAGACTCAGGCTGGGAGGTGAAGCGGGGCGGCCGGATACGTTACGACGTACGGGCGGCCGTCCGAGGCTTGATTTCACTTCCCAATTAGAAATCCGGCGGGAGGGCGAGAGGGCACCAGGCACGCTCCAGTGGCAGGCAGGTGACAGGGAAGCGGGGCGGCCAGCCTCGATGGGTCCAGAGTGACTCAGGTAGAGCGGGGCTCTCGGCGAGGGGTGGCGGCCAGGCTTCTGGGTGTCACGGCCCTAGGAGGGGTGGCAAGGTGCGCAGAGCACTCCGGCGGGAGAAAGCACACGGCTCGAGTTCTCAGACGAGCGGAGACACGGTGAACCCACTGGTCCTGGGGTTCAGTTCAGGGGGCAAGCTCTTCTTCCAAGCCCTTGGAGATAGTTGAAAACAAAGTGCAAAGTCTCTTTCAGTCTTTTCCTCTCCTTCCTCAGCAAGGCACCTACTGCAGGCCAGTCCCTCAGGTCAGGGAAAGTTACTCCTCCTTCAGCTTCTTCCAGGTCCTTCTAGTCGGGCAGAGTTCCTTCGTGGTTCAATCTGGATCTGATTTCTTAGGAGCCAGGCTCCTACTTTTATACAGTGATTCTTTTGTTCTTTAGCGCCAGGGGGCCTGGGCCTGGCTCAGTCCAGTTTCTGGAGTACTTTGTTTTGGTGACTCTGCTCTTTCCTTTCAGCAGCAGGGCAGAGACATCAGCCGCTCCACAGCGGGCGGCGCCGGCTTTGTGGTGGCAGAGCACAGGTCTATTCCAGAGTCAGGGTGTACTCCTCCCACCCATCCTGGTGTAATCTCTCTACCCACCACCTGGCAGCCAACCTGTCTCCCGGAATCCCCCAGCCCTGCTCCTGTACTGTTGCTAGGCAGAACACACACCCCCAGCAGAGGCGGACTGAGATGGTCAGGCACGCAAAGGCTAACTTTCTAAAAGTAGCATTTGCAAACCCAGGATATTAAAATAACCTTTACTAAAAGATGTATTTTATTATCCCGAGTTCAGGCATACTAAACATGACTTTCTACCATGCTCTCTGAGTCCACTGGGGTCACAGCATGTAGCGATCCCAGCAGCCCATTCTGGCCTATGGAGAGCAGGTAGCCTTCAATAGTGAAAAACGAAAATGGCTGTAATTCACTATTAAGACATGCCACACACATCAGGGCATGTCCTACCTTATGCCTACAATGCACCCTGCGCTTAGGCCTACCAGAGGGGTGACTAACGTGTAGTTAAGGGAAGGTTTAGGGACTGGCAAGTGGGGACACTTGCTCGGTCAGTGCGACGGTACTGGACCGCGCGCAGGTTCTGCAGTGGCAGATCCTGGACACATTTTACCCCGCTGCTTCGGTGGGTGGCACAATCAGTGCTGCAAGCCCACTAGCAGCATTTGGATATACAAGCCCTGGGCACCCCTGGTGCACTCTACTAGGGACTGATAGTAAACCAAATATGCCAAACGTGGAAGTCAATTCACATAATACATTTTACCATAGGGAGCACTTGCACTGTGGCACTGGATGGCAGTGGCACAGTGCCCTGAGCAGCTAACACCAACACAAAAACACATTGAGGCACAGACAAAAATGGAAGGGTGACCCACGCCAATGGTGCCAGGTCTAACAATAATAATATCAGCAATCTTAATAACAAATTATTATTATTGTTGGTATTCTTCTTCCTATACTATTATTCTTATTCGTGTTAATAGAATTGTTGATATTGTTATTTTTATTATTATTTTTATCATTAATAATATTATTATTAGTATTTGTATCATTATTATTGTCATTATTATTACCATTATTACTTTTTCATTATTATTATTGCTGTTATTATTATTATTATTATTATTATTATTATTATTAATATTATTATTATTATTTTCATTATTAGTATTGTTATTATTATTATTATTGTTATTATTATTGGCAATATTTCTATTTGTATTATTCATATTGTTATTAATCTTGTTGTTGTTATTAATATTATTATTAGTAGTATTACTACTTTAATAATAACAACCGTAAAAATATTAGAAATAATAACAATAATAATAACCGTGTGTTGTTATTATAATTATGTGGTTATAGTTAATATTATTATTTTCGTGACGGGCATTATTACTATTACCCTATTACCACCACTGCTGCTTTTATTGTTCTTGTTACCACTCTTATCATTATGGCTGCTCTTCTTCATCTTCTTTAGGAAACATTTTGCATCTCTGCAGACTTCATTATTTGAAAGTATTTGAAACATTTTACTCTGAGGGCTGCGAACGTCTGCGTCAAGGTCACACAATTTATTTCTGTAATCACTTATTTGCTAGAATAAGAGGATCCTGCATTCCCTGCTCCTGCCAGCGGCTGGCAGCAGAGAGAAGACAATGCAAGACAGAAGCCTGGTGTAAGGCCATGCAGCCTCAGTGCGAATGAACCGCCACCCATAGTTATTAATTTGTAAAACAAATAAGTTCCCGGGCTCTCGTCAGGAGGCAGCTTGCACCAGCCCATTCCTCCTGCTAGCAACGCCTAAAAAAGAATCAAGTACTAACCATGAAAATGGCCTGCCGACTTCGGAGCTGGGGAACCAATCTGGAGTCTCGGTGTCGGCTCAACATCCTGTGATTCTGGACAAATCGCTTAATCTCACTGTGAAAAGCAAAGGTGTTGATGATGAAGTGCCGTGCTGAGCACCGGAAAACACCGGCTCAAATTAAGCACTGGTCAGCTGGAATCACTATCACCAATAACGAGAGGGTAAGTAGTGGGAAGTGGAGCCGAGATCTGAATTTGCGTGGGTGTTTGTGGATAGGTTTATGCGTGTGTGATAAGGTTTGTGAATTTCAGGGATCCTAAGTGCATATGAGCGAATGTGTCTGAATGAGTGTGTGTATGAGTGCATGTGCGCATACATATGTGTGTTTTATAGGGGTGTATGTGAATAGGAGGTTACTAGTGCCTAATGTATCTCATCCATGTCTGTCGTGGGTGAACTTGTAGCTAAGCTGTCTGTCCCTGCAAATAGTGGGACAATAATCACATAATGGGGCTATTCCTTGTAACATGCTTGTTTCCTCAGACATAATGATGGCCCTTCAGTAGTAACTCATTGATGGCCTTTTTGTGACTTTCTGGGTAGCTCTGCAAATACTGGAAATCTGTGAGATAGTTGTGGGCATTGTTGGTGACATGCCGCGCAACCTAAGTCGATCCCATGTCCACTGAGCCGGAATTGAGGCTTCATAATGGTGGCCCATCCGTGACATATTAGTGGGTATTCCCAGCAACATGCTGGTTATCCCTGACCTGATGGTGACTCCTCAGTGACATATTTGTAGCCATTCTTGATGACATAGTATCAGGGCCACTGGAATTATGCGGCAGAGGAGGACCAAATTATGTGGTAAGGTTGACTAAGTTATGCGGCAAGAAAGTGTAAATTATGCAGCATAATGAGGCACATTTTGAGATAGTATTTCATCATTATTTTGTCATTTTTACACCTGGTAACAATATCTGGGAAAAAAGTTCACCTTAATTAGTACCAATATAACACTCAAATCAAACAATTAACAACTGAAAGATGACGAGTCAACCTTTGCATACAGCCCTCCTGTGCACAGGAACTTGAGTAACCCTATTTTTTGTAACTTTGGATCAGTTTGAGCTAGAAATAATTCTTTTTGCTAAAATCTGCAGATTATGCAGCACATGGTGGATTATATGGCCAATGCGGCAAATCCATAATTGTGCGAATCGCATAATTCCAGTGGCCCTGCACACTAGCTAACCTTAGTACATACGTAGTAAGTTTTTTTTACAATTTATTTGCATTGTATTAGTTTATGTAGAATGTCATACTTGTTAGAGTCATGCTAACACTCTACATTCTAGGTTCTGGTTATATATTATGGTGCGTGGAAAGTTATGATGCATTCACTGGGAGCAGCTACTAGTACACACCTATTTGTATCAAGCCTGATGGATTGGTAATAAAGAAGATGTCACACTTCTTGTAGTGTATTTACTGAAGAAACACTACAGTACACACACCTCATAATTGCGACCTATTAGTGACAACATACTTGTGGGCATTCATGTCAGACTTTTAGCAATTCCTGAAATACCAAAGGCCCTTCTTTGAAATCTTTCTGGCTGTACTTGGCAGAATGGTGGTGAAACCATTGATGTATGATTGGCATCCCTGGTATTCTAATGATGCAAAGCGGACCTGAAAGGCTGGCCATGTCCTTGTGTGACAGTGGTATATCTGGGTGACAAATGGACGTTGGGGACCCAAGACTTAATTTTCGAAAAACGAAAGGCTATTTTTAGGAAAAAATATTTTTTTCCCATTACTATTAATAAGCCTCTGTTCAGAGGGATTATGCCACTTATCTAAAATAAAACAATGTACTTGATGGTGAGAATGGAGAAATCCATGTTGAATATGGAGCCTTATGTTGTTGGTATTTACTTACATGGAGGCTTTTAATATACATATTGATAAAGCTCTTTTGGGATTATCCATATTACAGTAGAGCTCTGGGCATCTAAGATTGGTGTACCCTCTCTGCCCTTAGTCTAAGTAACTGTGTAGCAGCATTGTTGAATGGACTGCGACATTTGTCTGACTCTGCTATCAACAGACTTTAATTATGAGATTTCCATAACCTCTCATTTGCTGCCCTGGCCCTTCCAAGCAGAGTGTCACTCGCCATATGACAAAGAATCTTCTTAGAAGGGGCAGGATGGGAAAAATGAAGTGAATACAAATACTAAAAATTATAGGCCACGTGACCTTGCATGGCCCTATTTTCGTAACTTCCTATATTACATATAGCTTTTTAGCGAACTTCCAAGGGATATTTGTTAACAAATCTCTTCTTTTACCACCATGCTTTTGATGTTTATGTTGGGGAAGGGGAGTCCAAACAACTAGAGGTGTGGCAATCCCTACCTGTTATGCCACAAAATAAATTAATGTCCTTTCATTTTCACATTTTACCATTTGCCACTAGCTAAGAATTGTAGGCCCATACCAAATTCTATGAATTTGGATCTACATGTCCCATCATGCTTAGTGCTGTTTGGTGAAATGTTCTCCGGCTCTGGTGTTCACCAAGGGTGCAGTGAATTCTGAACTGGTCATTTGCTCTGCACCCATCTCTTCAACCCCAAAAATGAAGATCCACTGAGACACAGTGGCGTAACGATAATTGAGGGGGCCCCCCTGCATGGTACGTGGAGGGGCCCCCTCCGGACTCTATCAGGAGCTCCCCGGCCGAAGTGCAGTGCTGAGGGAGCCACCCCGCACTGCGGAGGATGCGGGGGCCTGTGTTACGCCCCTGCTGAGACACCCACTTCTGCTGCTTGCCTGGACAAATAGAAGCAAATCGAGCAGTATGAAATTATTGTAGACAGAGGGGCTTACTAAAAAAGCTTGACCAAGATGTTCAGCCTTATGGAAAAGTAAGTTTTGGTCTCAGTTATTGCTTAATAGTTGAAGGCATAGATATTCTCATTTTCTTTTTCAATTTCTTTTGCTACTTTTACAAATTATATTCCTTTGACAGAATTGTAATTGTTACTTAACCCTATTTATATTTCTACTTTTTCAGTTGAAAAATATTAAACTACTATTATTTGTTGCTATAGAGTCACTAAAGTCTGTTATTCATCCAGGACAAGCTTTCCAAGTCATCACTGGTCTCCTTACTTGTCTTCAACCTATCCAGGTATCGCCTACTTTCAAAGAGGCGTTTGCAAAAACTGTTCCTAACTATCAGGAAACAGGGTAAGAGAAATTGCAAGTGCTTGTCAGCTTACGGAAATCTGGCAGTCATCATGGAGTGTCTATGCTGTCTCGACTGAGACTGCTTATGCATAGAACAAGGTGTGCAGCAGCATGCCGGCAATGAACTAGGATTCCCAGCAGGGCACAAGCTCTCACATATTCTGGAGAAGTGGCGGCCATCTTGGATTGTCAGATATAACTTCCCTCAAAATTCATAACATCGATTGCTAGGCAATCCTGATACTATGGTGCTCTGGCCAGCACCTTTCTACATGGATCTCACATGTTTCTTGCCAAGACTGATTGCTTCCTAAGCATTGTTTTGAAAATTGGGAACACATAGAAGTATTCTGAAAAGTTGTGTTATTGGTGAAAGTAAACTTTGAACTATTTTATTAAACTTTTATCTGAACTCTTTAAGACTGCGGTTGTTACATTATTATTATAGGATTACCCTGTAAAGGATCCTTGGACTGGATTATATTGCATATGTATATATGTATGTCCTACACATGGCATTAGAGTTGGAGTATGCACATGCAAATTGCTGAGAATAGAAAAGGACACAATGTTAACAGTACTTGTCGTTTTTCTGTTCTACAGAATTCAAGTAGGATCTATTTGTTATCTTCCACACAACAGTCTATCTATCATGACAAAGTTACTTATTCCAAATTTAGGGAGAAATGCTTGTGTACATATAAATTTGACATACTCATTCTTTGTATGTTTAGTTTTCATGAATTTGCCAGTTTCACATCAAAGTACAGAGAGTTGGTTACACTGAGGTATTACTAAGGCATACATACACATTCATAATTATTATTTGGTTTTGAACCCTTGATGACAAGTTACCCATTATATCTATTTGTCTTATAGTGAACAACTACAGCCTGAAGACTTCCTTCACCAGCAGAAGTGATGAGGAAGAGTGCTGATTTCTATGTCTCTGTTTTCCCTCTTATTGACTTCCCCTTTAGACTCTTCTACCACATTTGCTGCATGTTCCTGTGTGTGTGATCACTGATAGAAAAGTAAGAGACGACAAAGAACCTTGGTCCCGTTGGCCCCTGTGCACAATGTTGGTTCACCCTGACATCAACAAAAAACAATTTCATTTTTTGGAAGACTTTGTTTAAATCGAAGAAGGTAAGGTCATGGGTGCAGGTTTCATTCAAAATCTCACAAACCTGTATGTAGACTCTTGTAAGAGCTGGTTTATTCATGCAGACTTAAGTCCTTAACTGAACATCATTTGTCTTTGAAACAAATACTTTAATGATTATTTTATTTTATGGAATGCCACTTTTTTTTTGGACTTGGCATATTACTTATCTGGCACACAAGCCCAAATTTGATGTTTACATTTAATATACTTGATTGACTTCCTTGACCTGGCAAGCAAAACACACTGGTTGTCTATGTCCTCGATAGACAAACAAACAATCCTCGGACGAAAAATCTCTCTATTATTATATAATGATAATCACCCATGTGGGTTACGAGATAATTTTCCACTTGATCAACTCTTAAGGCTACGACATAATTATAAGTTGAAAGAGGACTTCTGTAATGGCTCTGAGATATTATGTCATCAATTAATATGAAGGACTTACCTACAACAATATATAAACAAAGCCTCCAGTAGCACGAGCTCATTTCTTCTTAAGCCACAAACATTCATAAAAAAAGAAAACCTGCAATCGATCCTTCTCCGGAATTGCTCTGAAAATTTGGGAGTCTCTCCCTACTGAGATCAGATGCAAACCTTCTACATCCATCCTCAGGAAAGAAGTAAAACATTTTTTTCCCCACAAATTCCTCTCACACTGAGGACCTCGACATGGTTCCAACTCATCTATTCGTTTCCATCTGCCTACATTTCACGTGCTTCTTATTGCTCCAGTTTATGTTATAGACCCAGACCTATGCTATACTAATATGCCCTTCTCCCCAGGGCTTTCATTATCACATGTATATAGGCCAGATGTACGACCATTATAGCTCTGTGCGATGTACACACCATATTTTGCGAGTCGGTAACCTATTAATGACTCGCAAAATAGGGTTTGCGACTCGCTATAAAGAAGGGGCATGCCAAGGGCATCCCTTCCTGATAGCGAGTCGCACTTCTATATACGATTGTTTTGCGACTGATCCAGCGGGTTACCAACCTCAGGTACTCAAACACCATATACTCACCTGGGCTCATAAACACACATTCACATAGGCTAGTAAATACCGCTGGGGTCAATTTTGGTAAATGCTTTTTATGAGATGAGTTACCTGTCAAATTTTAACTAATCATTCACTGCTCAAAATGTTCTTCCCTCTGGTCAATGGACCTATTAGTTGGAACTATTAATGGTGATATGACATAGATATTATATTTCTTACTTTTTGAAATAACCCCAGACTCTGGAAAAATGTTAATGTTTTATCTAGGTAAATTCATGTGTGCCAAAATCAAAAATACAGTACGAACTCCATTTCTCCAAGGAAGGAAAGTCAATTATTTCAATAATCAGTCACCTATATTAGAACGAAGTTTCACAATGACAGTACTCAGGAAAGAGGGGATTGCGAGAGCAGTACAATGACACACTACACAGAAGTATAATTACCTAGAATGGTGTGGAAACCAACCCCTTGGCCAAGGAGTTGTAAGGGTTCCCTGGGAAAGATCAGGTGACAAAGACTTCTGGACAGGTTTCAGGACAGGTTTCAGGACAGGATTCAGGACAGGATAGATGACCTCTTCTAGATCCGACGCCTCCCTCGTACCCCTCTCTGACACTATCTTCCTCCTCGATTCTTCCGCGATCTTTTTCTAATTAATTGGCTTATTTTAAGTCTGCAATAGGATTCTTCTTCGTCATTCGCTCAGCTCTCGGACAGCATCCCGATCTCTCAGAATCTCACCATCACGAGCCTTTCGAACTAACTAAAGTACCTCAATTATACCTTTCTAATGGCATGTACCACCCCTTAATGTTTCAGTTTCAAGAAAACACAAACTCTGATTGGACAGGCAAAAGGGGAATGATCATCACACCATGCTAAGTTTTAATAATTTTCTTTGTTTTTTTGTTTAATGTTCCCGCCCCTTAATTCTCATTCCCAAGCTTTATTTCCCACCCGTATTCACATCTTTATCAAAAGTATACATATGACATTCATTTCTATTCAATGTTCAGGATGTCCAGCACCTTCCCAGGACATGTAACAAAGATGGCCTTGGACCGGATTCAAAAACAACATCATGGCTTCTGGCTTGTTATTACTGCACCTGCGTTAAAGTCACGTGTGATACAGGCTTCAGTCCCGCTCAGAGGCCCAAATACGAACTAATAGAGAGGTCTAAAAGAAACATATTATATTCAAAATAAAATGATTTCACTGTATACCACCTATTTCTACTCTAATCCCATTTACTTATAATAGCTCTCTCCGCATTAGCACTTAGTAAATAGCTTGTTTTAGTTTCAACAAAGCAGATGCTTAGCATGTGAGCTTTCAAGCGGCCATTTTAGATGTATTTGCGCAGGTGCAGAAATTTCCCTAAAGAGAAAGAACGTCATTCTGCATAGATGCAGTTGACACATGCGCAGTAGTTTCCCGTGTTAGCAGCCATTTTTAAGTTTCACTCGGGTTACTTGTTAGTAAAACACGTATGCAAGCTTCATCTTGCTAAAATATGGAATGTAATGCATATTATTTTATACAATACATGATTAATACGGTGTTACATGTTATATGAGAGGATTGCTTCCGAGCATGTCTCTTTTATACGAGTCCTTGCTCCATCACAACCACAATTGCAGTCTCAAAATACTTGTAGTTTACCACCTATTTCAAAAAGTTATTAAGCCAGTCACAAGTGGACCCCTTCCCATTATGTGACTGGTAGCCAAAATATTTTTTAAGAGCAGGCAGTGGTCCCACCGACCACTGCCTACTCTTAGAAAATAAAACAGAAATGTTTCATTTTTCTTTTAGGAAAACGAACTGCATTAAAAAAACTGCTTTATTTAAAAAGCAGTCACATACTTGGTTGTCTGCTGACTCCAGCATGCCACCATCCCTGTGAGTGCTGCCCATTCCCACTGAGGTTGCAAATTGCGACGTGCCTCATGAATATTAATGAGGCAGATCATTTGCGACCCCAATGGTAATTGCTAACAGTGTCTGAGACACTGTTGTACATTCCATTTTGCGAGTCGCAAATTGTGAGTCGCAAAACAACGCAATTTGCGACTTGCAAAATGGAAGTGTCGTACATCTGCCCCATATATTTTGTATTCTAGTTTTATTGTACTCTTATCTAATGTTTTTATATTGCTTCCTGTTCCTTTGCACAGCTTCTGTAAAGTGCTCTGTCACCGTAATCGGTCATGTTCGCGCCATATAAAACTCCATATAAGTAAATAAATACATAACATAAATAAAAGCATGAAAACATGGTTGGTGCAGCCAATGTGAATCGCTGCCAGTTGAAGGATTGAGCAGCAGAGTAAGCTTCTTCCGCCTCACCACATTAAGTCCTCTGAGCTATGACGCCACAAATTGGTTTAAAGCATTGGGATATATCGCCTGCTGCATATTTCACTTTTACCAAACCTGCGTTTGCATTGAAAAGGTCCAAAAACCGCTGAGACCATCTTGTGACCGCACGTTGCCAGCCAAGGTCTGAGATTTCCATTATGGAGGAGATCATCCTTTTTCTGTCATTTTAAATATAGTATTTGTATTTTTAGTGACTACGAGCCACATGTATGAAATAAGCATTTTGCGTTTAGCAAATAGCGATTTTTATCAAATTGCTATTTGATAATCGCAAAATGCTATGTACGCAAGGAATCTCCAAAGATTTGGAGATCCCTTAATATTATCTAATAGCGATTTGGAAAATAGAGAATCACTATTAGGTAATATTACTCCATTTGTTCCTTTGGGCCAAAAGTCCCATAGGTGTGAATGGTATTGCATTAGCTAATTTGCGATTACCAAATCGGTAATTACAAATTAGGTAATGCAAAGCCAAGGGTGCCTGGGGGCCTAAGGCCCTCCCGAAGCACCCCCCAAAATGTAAATGTTCACATGTAAAGCGAACACATACCATAAGGGGCATGTGTGCACTACATGGCACTTTGAAAAATGCAGTTTTGTGCATTTTTCAAAGTTTGCACATGGTTACCATCGACTTGAAGTCGATGGGTTATTGCATTTTCCTAAATGCACAGATAGCAAATTGGAAAATGCTTCATACATATGCTAAGGGAATCACAATTTGCGATCCCTTATCTGTAGTCTCAATTTTAGGTAATCGCAATTTTTGTGATTACCCAAAATTCCGACTACAAAGCCTTTCGTACATCATGAAAGGCAATTTTGCATTCGCAAATGGCTGATTTTACCAAATCACACCGTTTGCTAATGCAAAAACTTTCATACATGTGGCCCTAAAACCTAAACCAAGTGACCTTAAAACACAATCGACTACCTTCCTTGCACCGCATTGATACTTGATGCCCAATTCTATTCTGTATTTCCTGTTTTGTGGTGTACCTTAATTATTAGAAAAACAGGCTGGCATGTGTTTCTCTGCATGGCTCATCTTTTTGGTTCTTTATTTATTTTGACTCCTTGCTATGATTAGAGTTTTGACAACTGTAAAATTAACAAGATGATTTTCCATCAGTACAATGGCCATTCTAAAAATAATTTATTGCCAACAAGGTCATTCTTCCACATCTATAGTGGAAGACAGAATATCGTCTGAATGAGTGTTTCGGCTCTTTGATATTTTAAGTACTGGCCACCACATCGTTTCGAAACTACCTAAACTGATATTTGGTAGGGTTTGAGTTTAACTCATTATAAATTCAGCACAAATACATATTATATTTGTATAGACTATGCATAGATATCTTCTTTATAAAATCTTGGTTGATACTTCCTTTGTGTATGTTTTATATATATTTCTTACTGTAATTGCGGTGCTCAAATAACTTAATCGTCTGTCCTGGTGAAGTCCCACCTATTCAGTTTATTAGGTTGAAACCTCGACTTATCTTCCCTGGACTGCCACAAGGTGGAGTCGCTTTTTTGAACTCGACTGGTCATTAAACAACCTCTGAAGGCCTATGTCACACATTTATAAGTTCAGGCATTTGCGTGTTTTCTTTGTATTTACTTTCACAAGCTCTCAAAATCACTTTGAACACCTACTGAGCACTACGTCTATAGCACTATAAATTGAACCACATGTGTTTTCCTGCAAAAAACATATATTTCGGAATCTCTATTTTCTTTATCACATTAAGTTTAGGTATGTTCACACTATCATTATACATAATTGTACATACCCTCTAAGGCATTGTTAGGTCTCGCCTGACCCAGCGCATGCGCTGGTCTGGCGAGACTTATTGAGAGGGCTCCAAAAAGTGCTACGAGGCCAGCCTAGAGTTACAGTGCATGTGCGCTTTGGCCGCTTTGATGTTTGATCGCTATCGCGATCACTTTCACTTTTGCGGCCGCACGGCCGCTTGGCATAGCCAATAGGTCTCGCTTTTTGGACCTTTTAAGCATTTAGTTATGCAACTGTTGCATGGCTAAACACTTATAATGTCCCAAAGGCGAGACCAATTGGCTATGCCAATGCTTGTTTTTATTTGCAGTCAATCAAGGGGAATCATTGTTGTGTTCCTAACTCAAAGGCAGACACAGAAATAGACACATTCCAAAAGCTCAGAGCAATGGTTTCCGGTTGCAGATGATCACTGTCTGTGTGCAGGAGCCCCTGATCACAGCACTCCAGAATTTGGCAAAGTACCCAGAAGCAATATTTCTGCAAAGCAGCTTCAATGCATGGTGTGAGACACCTCCTTAGGGCTGCTTTCATGACCGGCTTGACTGAAACACCCTCATACCTCTATTCCTGTTATCAGCTTTCTGTATACTAATCCACTGGAGACTTCCTCTATCCCTGCAGTGGTTCGTATGAAGGTTACCATTACCAACTGCCCCCCCCCCCCCCTGTAACATACGAAACCTGTGGGGCAGCCCTGGAATTACAGCCACCAGGAATGTGTAATAATTTCTAACATTTTAAGTATGAGCTCAAAAATCCCAGCATGGGTCGTCGTGTGCACTAGAGGGAGAGAGAAAAGAAGAAAGGGAAAAACAGATTAAGATTAATGTAAATAGTGACAAAGGGAGAAAGCAGAGATGAAAAAATGAAAAAGAACCCTCAAAAGTAGTATAAATAGACAGAAGAAGTGGGCTGGTGGAGGAAACAAAAATGGTACGGTTTAGAAAAAGAGACACAAAATGTAGAATTGTGTGGAAAGAGGTTGCAGTGGAATCAACACTAGGCAGCCTTTGTATTTGGCAAACCTCGCATTCAGTATTGCAGGTGGTGTTCTCCTATGAAAACTGTAGGGCTCCTTGCACCTGTTTTAATTTTATAAATTAAGCTCACTATAGTTCGACAGTACATTATAGTTCAAAATGTAAGGGTCTTGACTTTAATTTTAACAAGCATAACATTTTTAACTCTAGGTAAGTGTATGCATGATGTTCGTTTGCAGCACAGCGTCATTTGTAGCTTGCTTTGTATCTCAACAGTCTTTTCGCTCCATCCCAGGCGTACTCTTTCTACTTGGCCATATATGAAATGAATCCCGCTTCTTTTTTTTTAGGGGTGGCCAGAACTCGTGGAGTTTCACTCTGCAGAACTACTTGGAGTTACGTAAAAATTCTGTGCGATTCCGTCTTATGCTGCAATTTAGTGCCAGAAGCATGAGCAGCGCTGAAAAATTTCCTTGAATGGCACCATGTGGTGCGCAAGAGCGTGCGGCCATTCGAGTTGATTTTGTTGCCACTCACGTAGAAAATCTACTCGAGAGGCAGCAAATCTACTCGAGAAGCAGCCCTCTGACTGCGACCACTCGCGACCGCCTGCATTAGAAAATGGTGCGAGGGGACGCCAAATTTTGCTCACATTTCTTGAGCCTCATTGGGAAAAATTCTTCTCTGCAATGATTGGCAGAATTTGGCTCGAACGCGTGGTTGCCAAATTCCGCCAGCAGAATGAAACATTCCGCCCACTCCTACTTTTTTACAGAACATATGCCTTCATCTCTTAGCTTGCACCTCTTTTGCCCCACCGATTAGGACTCTGATTAAACAACGTTAACAGTGTACAGTTAACATCTGAACGCCTTCTGATCAATGCAACGTTCAATTCCCCTTGTCTTCCCTTCACCTGCTCCACTTCTCTCCCCCTTTCTAGTATAATGCTCGTGATTTATGTTTACTTGTCATTATAATTTATAAATTGTATACAAATAGAGTAAATTGCATGAGAATTCACAATAATTCTATAATATTTGGTGTAACGACTGATGCAAAAAAATATTATCCTCAGACTACTTATACCTCAAGAATGTCAATGTACTTCAAAATATTGCAAAATTCGCATACACGCAGATAAACATTACAACCACTAGATGGCAGCATACGACAAGTCAATCAACTTGGAAACTGAACCCTGCATTCGAAAAATATGAGAATAAACATCGCTCTAAAAACCGTCTGAAATTTGACCTGAAGATTTCCTCATTTTATGGAAGCAATTTATTATATGTAGGATTAGTTATATGTTGTAACGGCATAAACTTCTACAGTACGTGCTACTTTTTATTGCACTAACTGCAATTAAAAAGTCAGTACGAGAGAATGCACACTGTATCACTTTTTGTCAATGTTTGCAACAGTGATTATGGTTTTGAATCTTAATATTTGTGCTTTGGTGTCCTCTTTACTTGTTTTCTTTTCCTATTTTTTCCATCCTTTATTTCATTCTCGTCCTTTTTTCTTATTCCTAATGTGTATATATATATATATATATAATTTTTTTGTTTGATAACATGCCTCTCTGCTTTGGACTGATTTATTAAAGGTATTTAAAGGTATTCACTAGTTTACGACTTTTGAGAACAGAAATGTGAAGAAAAAAAGTTCCATTAACTTCTTCAATCGTTGAGAGTGATGCAGGCGACTAGAAGTGTCGTGCAATATGTTTTTCACACGAGGAAAATAAATTGTGAACGTATGTTGATTGGCACTTCAATCGGAAAACACTTCTGCACAAACAAATATATGTATTTTTACGGCATTCTGTCTATCTGTGTTAGTATAGGGCTGTGCTCACAAAATATACTACAAGCTGTAGGAGACACATGTCACCCATACTGGTCGACAGTATATTCTAAGAACGTTAAGTCTGGAGAAGCACAAACTCAGGATTTAAAAGGTAACACAGTTGTTGATGATTGGCTTTACTAATAAGAATGCATTTCTGTCCAAACTAACACTTTTTAGCAACATTAGGACAATGAAAGACTGGGGTAAAATGTATAACATTCTTACCTATACCACGCAGTTTGCTTTCAGCTCTTGGATCACAGTTCATATCTCACTGTGCTATATTAAGATTGTAACTTATGAACTGCAAGTAACAAAAGGATCTCTGTTACAAAAGCTGTAACCCACTGAGCTATCCACATAAAACACAGTTCTTTGACCTGCATGGTACACTTTCTTTGCAGCAGGCATATTAACCCTATGCACTACCTTATGATGAGTCAAAACGACAAGAAAACAACACTCTGATCTCTCTTCAGTAGTAACATAGAGTTATGTTACCATTTTTATTGTTTCCTGAAACTGCTGGACACACAAGGAATTCTGCAGTAGGTGCTTTTAAACCCATAAGTTACTTTAAAAGACTGTATCCCACCCAGCTCAGCGTCAGGTGCGGCTGCATAGGTCGAACCACCCGAAAACTTGCACTCTGCATTTAGTACCTTTTAGCGACGGTGCTCACGTGATGCAAAGCGAGGCAAAGCTTTGCGTCAATTCACTTGCCATTATAAATGCAGCACAGATTTGTGCCACACCTGCCGTCCCCTCCTATCCCCAATCTGTAGTAAATCAAACCAGTGAAATGTTCTAGTAGAATCTATGTCATTACAATGCATGCTTTAGATCACATGGCATTACAACACGGTTGTTACAACGACAAACCATTACAACAACTTGCTGTAGGGGGCGCGCTGGACTTAGGAATAGTATTATTTACTATTCCTACTCCAGTTTGCGCAACTGCAGGGAAGATGTTGGATTGTAAATCCAACACCAGCGTGCCCCCTACAGTGAGTCGTTGTAACGACTTGCGATGTAATGGTTTGTGTTGTAACAACGCGGTCGTTGTAATGACCACGTTGTAATGGCATGCGATCTAAAGCATGCGATGTAAACGCTGCTATCGGCTCTAGTATGGCAATATTTGAAAAGTTTAAGAAAACCTCTTGGAATGCTATCATTGTGCTAGAAAACTTGCCATGAAATTTATCAGCTCAACTCCTTCAAATCATAAAAAAAGTTCACCCAGAGGCAGCCAAAAGAGAGAGGTAGAAAATGGCTGAGAAGCTGCACTGTACAGATACACAAACCAAAGCATGTCCTTGAAGCCAGGCTTAGTGCCACTGAATTATTCTGGCACTCAATGGAAGCAAAACTGGTCTGAAGTTCTTAAGAGCCCGTTTATCTTAACATAATCACTCATACTTTGTTTGTCAGTCACTCGTCTGTTATGCTAAGAGGTTTTGTAGAGTGCGCTTAGCACCCGCGGGGTATCAGTAGATGAGTAGGCCGATCGGGCTCCTAGTTGAATAACCAGGTCATCAGTTTCTTGCAGAATTTGTGAAGGGATGGGGTGTTCCTGATGCAGGGAGGAGGATCGTTCCAGGATTTGGGGACAATGTAGGAAAAGGAGCGTTCTTCTGACTTTCTCCTGCTGGTTGCAGGGTATTTGCACCAGGTGGAGTGAGGCCTGGTGGGTTGGTGGAAGTTGAGGCAGTGGTTGAGGTAGACAGGTCCGACGTTGTGGAGGGCTTTGTATGCATGAGTGAGTAGTTTGAACTGAGAACGCTTCTGTATTAGTAGCAGTGTAGTTCTGTGAGGCGGGGCATGATGTGTGCGTTGCAGGTGGATGTTGAAGATAAGTCTAGTGGTGGCTTTCTGGTTGATCTGGAGTCTTTGTATGAGTTGATTCGTGATCCAGGCATATAGTGCATTGGCGTAGTCGAATCTGCTGATGATGAGGGCCTGGGCGACCATGCATCTGGTGGCGGTGGGGAGCCAATGGAGCATTTTGCAGAGCATAGGTAGGATGAAGAAGCAGAAGGAGGTGACGGTGTTCACTTGCTTGACAATCGTGAGCCTGTCATCCATGATGATCCAGCGGTTTATGCCGTGGTCAGCAGGGGTGGGCATGTGTCCCAGGTCTGATGTCCACCAGGAGGAGTCCCACGGAGAGCTCTTGTTCTGAAGATAAGGGCTTCAGTTTTATCTGTGTTGAGCATTAGGAAGTTCTGTTTCATCCAGTTGCTACTTTATACCTGCAGGTGTTGAAGTTGGTCCTGGTGATGTGGTTGTTGTTTGGAGGGGGAGAGGATGAGTTGGGTGCTGTCTGCGGAATTGGAGAAGTTGTCACAGAGGTCTATCAAAGGGGCAATGGAGGTGGTGGTGGCTGAGGGGTTGGAAAATTCTTAACCAATGTTGAAAAGCCCTTTGCAGTTAAAGTTGTTTTCCAGTCTGAGAGGTATTTGTACTATCTCTGTACTTAAACAGGTCAAAACCCACCTGATGCTGTTTTCAAATGCTAATGTCTCAAAAACTATTTAATAGATTTACAACAAACCAAGCATAGGCTCTATTCTAAGTAAGATGGAGAAGCACTATGTTCCTGATTTATATTTTGGTTGGTAGAAATTGTGTTGTCTTCACTACTCAGAGAAGACCCTTTGCTATGCGTGAAGGTGGAGATTCTGCCGTATCCAGAAATGTGTATTACGGCACTGAAAGAGCATTATTTACACTGACAGAATATGTGTGAATGGTTCAATATCTTAGACATCCACTAAAATGGGAAAATCTTTAAAAAAAACTCCTGCATACCGTATCCATTTCCATATCCCACTCGGTATTATATTTTCCACTGCATTTTGACCAAAGATGGGTCACCATCCACCGTCTAAGGTCATGAACACAAAATGACTTGGTTGTCCATGTTGCCTAGTGACTAAGTGGCAGATGTGCTATTTCTGTTCGCAACCCAGGAATGTCCAATGTACACACTGACTGGTTTGCGAATGGCCATGCAATTTTTGAAGCGACTAATACTAGTAGGTCACATACCAAATAGTACAATCCCAGGGGGTCACAAAACGGCCTGACTAATGAATATTAATTTGGCCAGTCACAAATTGTGACCCTCTGTGACTCCCTGCAAATCAGTGCTTAATTTAAGCCAGCGCTGTCCGGTGCTGAGCACCGGCACTTTATTATCAGCTCTGGCACTTCTGACATCCTGCCACATGGTGGTGCTGTTTGTCTAATTTTATTTGCAATTTTCTAATGAGCACAACAACATTTGTTTAACAGTTCAATATACATTAAAATACCTAATGTCTGCTACCCTAAGCTAAAAGAATAGCTTGGGCGACAGGTATTGGTCATTCTTGATATATATTAAATGTCTGAATTGTGACACTTGTAAGAGTGTGATCGTTAGTAGTTGTGTTGGTACTGTCATTGGCAAAGTTGGTGGTGGAAATGGGTGGTGTAAGGTGCAGTGGCCTCCCAGCAAGAGCCCCGACACTTATTTTTTTACAAATTAAGCACTGCTACAAATGAAGGGATGGGGGGGTCAATAGATATCAGACCTTAGTTCTTGAATTTGCTTAAGTAAGGCAACGCAGCACAAATCGCTATGTTACCTTACTCTGCCCTGGGAAGGCATTCCCTTGGTGTTCCCATGCAACTCCCATGGTGTTTGATGCATTCTCAGATTTACCGGAACTTGTTAGCCTGGGGATATGCCAAAAAGATACGCCTTCCCTGCAGAGGCGCAGCAAGGAGAAATATCTTTATTTTTCCTATTTCACTTAGAAAGAGGGATCTGCCTCTCAGGATTGTTTTTGTGCAGGAAGGTGCCCTGTCCTGCACAAAAACAATCCTTCATGTAACGCAGGCACCCTTGCAACATGGTGCAAGGGTGCCTGCATTGGTGCCAGGCTGCCAAATGAGCACCAGCGCAGACGAAAAGGCAGGGATGCACCATATTGCCTTAAATACGGTGCAATCCTGCCTTTTCCGTGTCATGCAGTGCAGAGCAGCAAGGTGACTTGCTGCTCTGCTCTGCCTGACTATTTCATAAACAGGCCAGATATTTTCTAACCGCTGACTGTGTCCAAGTTTCACATTTGGGGAGGCATTGGGAGGAACAGGCAGTGGACCCTAGGACAGGCGGGAGAGCCTTCTCCCACATCACAGCCAAGACCTGGAACGAGCTCCCTGTGAACATCAGAGGCTCCTCGACCCTGCACACGTTCAGTAAGGACCTCAAGACCTGGCACTTCGACTGATCCAGAGCTGCCCCCCCCCAGCGCCTTGAGACCCTCACGGGTGAGTAGTGCGCTTTATAAACCCCTGATTGATTGATTGATTGATTGATTGATTGATTGATTTATTGACTGCTGCCTGCTCCCTCAGAGGCCACTGATATGATTTCCAAAGTGACCAGCTTCCCCTTTAAAAATCACTCAACACCCCTCCTTGGAGGTTGGTAATTGATCAATGGTTGAAAATGATGTTGAGGTCACAAACCATTAACACATTCCTTTCCATGCTGGAAATAGGAGAGAGTTGCCCATTTCACGCCACCTCCTATTTTCATTTCCGCAATGGTCGCTAAAGCCCTTTTATGAGTCGGAAAGACTCTCCAACTCTCTAACTTGCATGAGAAATTTTGTACATTGTGAAAAGCCCTTTGTTGCTTATAACCCGGTGATTTTGTGAATTGCTGTGTTTGTGACCTCAAAAGGACTTTGTACATTTGACTTTAAATTACTGCCCATTACATCCAAGGAAAAGTGGGTTGAGCCACAAATAAAAATGTGTATTGTGTGAAAATGGCCACCATTGTACAGTGTGCTTTCTGATAATGTGTCAATTACAAGTTTCCACCCCACCCTTCTCTAAGAAATATAGCTACTGTAATTAAGCCTAACCAGGTGGTATACTGTACTATGTACTATGAACAGCAGGGAGCTTAGTCAGGGAGGGACATCTCAACAAAATTAAGCTTCGGATTGCGCTAGGCTAAAGCTAAACTGAAAATAAAGGTTATCGCTTTCTGCCTCAGAAGTATTTTGGGATAGTAAATGTTAAGGTAATAGTTTTGCAATAAGACCCTTTAAGGTAGCAACTTTGGAGACTGTAACTTCCAGCACCAGAAATAGGACAGGATCCTTTAACTGTGATTGGAGGCTTTTTTGAAGATGAAGGTCCCATGCATTAAATAATGGATTCGATTTGATCCGAGAATGTTTCGATATGATCAACTTGTGGTCCAAATTTATAAACGACGTCTCCATTTTTTTATGTTGTAACACAATTATTATTATGTAGATAAACTTGAAGATGTAAGTTTCTTAATAAATATATTTTAAAAAAGAAATATACTGCAAGAAGTGCTACTCCGCTTCTTGGAGCTAGTTCATTCTATGCATTCTCTGTGACGGGTAGCCCAATTGCCTTGTTTGAAGAATGTAGAGTTGAGAATAAGCTAACCCACCTGGACTCTAAAGCCATAATGACTACATGCCCTGCTTCCTCATTCCATGTATTTGTTAGCCCTTTTGACGTTATCACAATATGATATTTAGGGGGTGATTTACAAAAAAGTCATGCAACGCAGCGCAGACCCCCGCGAGCCTGTGCTACGTTGCGTGACAGGGAGGGAGCAGGAGAGCACCATATATTCAGAGATATGGCTCTCTCCTCCCTTTTCCCTTGTGCCAGCGCTGATTTCAGCTGCTGTGCGCCACACCCACGCCATAGCACTAGGGTGTGTGCATTAGTGTGCGATGTAATGGAATGCGTTGTAAAGGTAGTTTCTGAAATTGTGATGTAATGGCATGCAATGTAAAAGAATGCGTTGTAAAGGATGTGGTGATGTAAAAACTGCGTTGTAAAGGCATGCATTGTAAATGTATGCATTGTAACGTCATACATTATGGAACAACCTTTACAAAGCAGTCATTACATCGCACTACATTTACATAGCAGTCATTACATTGCAACATCCTTTACATTGCATGTCATTACAACGCAGCCATTACATCGCATGTCACTACAACTCATGTCATTACAACACATGTCACTACAATGCAGGCATTACATCACAAGTCATTACAATGCATACCATTACAACGCATAGTACCCTTACACTATCTAACACTTACCCTACTGTTGCACTCACTGGAGTTAGAATAGTAATTTTTACCCCTACACTATCCAACACTTACCCTACTGTTACACTCACTGGAGCTAGTTAAACCAGATTGGTCGCACACTGCTACACCTACCAGGCGTGTTCCCCCAATGAAAGTGGTCCCTGAAGGTCAGCGTCGGCGGATACACCTATGCTCGAGTGTGAATGCAAGTATGCGTGGCGTGTGCCATCCCTGGACACGTGTTTCGAGGTAGTTGCCTCTCGTCAGCAGGGAGTAGGAAAATGTGTGGGGTTGCTGTGTAAGCTGCTAAAATCGTTATCAGGTCTAGTACCTCTCGTAGCGCGCAGGTGCGTAACCATGAGTCCGTCGACTCCACCGGCTCAAGGGAGCCTGAATATAAAGTTAAACCAGATTGGTCGCACACTGCTACACCTACCAGGCGTGTTCCCCCAATGAAAGTGGTCCCTGAAGGTCAGCGACGGCGGATACACCTATGCTCGAGTGTGAATGCAAGTATGCGTGGCGTGTGCCATCCCTGGACACTTGTTTCGAGGTAGTTGCCTCTCATCAGCAGGGAGTAGGAAAATGTGTGGGGTTGCTGTGTAAGCTGCTAAAATCGTTATCAGGTCTAGTACCTCTCGTAGCGCGCAGGTGCGTAACCATGAGTCCGTCGACTCCACCGGCTCAAGGGAGCCTGAATATAAAGTTAAACCAGATTGGTCGCACACTGCTACACCTACCAGGCGTGTTCCCCCAATGAAAGTGGTCCCTGAAGGTCAGCGTCGGCGGATACACCTATGCTCGAGTGTGAATGCAAGTATGCGTGGCGTGTGCCATCCCTGGACACGTGTTTCGAGGTAGTTGCCTCTCGTCAGCAGGGAGTAGGAAAATGTGTGGGGTTGCTGTGTAAGCTGCTAAAATCGTTATCAGGTCTAGTACCTCTCGTAGCGCGCAGGTGCGTAACCATGAGTCCGTCGACTCCACCGGCTCAAGGGAGCCTGAATATAAAGTTAAACCAGATTGGTCGCACACTGCTACACCTACCAGGCGTGTTCCCCCAATGAAAGTGGTCCCTGAAGGTCAGCGTCGGCGGATACACCTATGCTCGAGTGTGAATGCAAGTATGCGTGGCGTGTGCCATCCCTGGACACGTGTTTCGAGGTAGTTGCCTCTCGTCAGCAGGGAGTAGAAAAATGTGTGGGGTTGCTGTGTAAGCTGCTAAAATCGTTATCAGGTCTAGTACCTCTCGTAGCGCGCAGGTGCGTAACCATGAGTCCGTCGACTCCACCGGCTCAAGGGAGCCTGAATATAAAGTTAAACCAGATTGGTCGCACACTGCTACACCTACCAGGCGTGTTCCCCCAATGAAAGTGGTCCCTGAAGGTCAGCGACGGCGGATACACCTATGCTCGAGTGTGAATGCAAGTATGCGTGGCGTGTGCCATCCCTGGACACTTGTTTCGAGGTAGTTGCCTCTCATCAGCAGGGAGTAGGAAAATGTGTGGGGTTGCTGTGTAAGCTGCTAAAATCGTTATCAGGTCTAGTACCTCTCGTAGCGCGCAGGTGCGTAACCATGAGTCCGTCGACTCCACCGGCTCAAGGGAGCCTGAATATAAAGTTAAACCAGATTGGTCGCACACTGCTACACCTACCAGGCGTGTTCCCCCAATGAAAGTGGTCCCTGAAGGTCAGCGTCGGCGGATACACCTATGCTCGAGTGTGAATGCAAGTATGCGTGGCGTGTGCCATCCCTGGACACGTGTTTCGAGGTAGTTGCCTCTCGTCAGCAGGGAGTAGGAAAATGTGTGGGGTTGCTGTGTAAGCTGCTAAAATCGTTATCAGGTCTAGTACCTCTCGTAGCGCGCAGGTGCGTAACCATGAGTCCGTCGACTCCACCGGCTCAAGGGAGCCTGAATATAAAGTTAAACCAGATTGGTCGCACACTGCTACACCTACCAGGCGTGTTCCCCCAATGAAAGTGGTCCCTGAAGGTCAGCGTCGGCGGATACACCTATGCTCGAGTGTGAATGCAAGTATGCGTGGCGTGTGCCATCCCTGGACACGTGTTTCGAGGTAGTTGCCTCTCGTCAGCAGGGAGTAGGAAAATGTGTGGGGTTGCTGTGTAAGCTGCTAAAATCGTTATCAGGTCTAGTACCTCTCGTAGCGCGCAGGTGCGTAACCATGAGTCCGTCGACTCCACCGGCTCAAGGGAGCCAGAATATAAAGTTAAACCAGATTGGTCGCACACTGCTACACCTACCAGGCGTGTTCCCCCAATGAAAGTGGTCCCTGAAGGTCAGCGTCGGCGGATACACCTATGCTCGAGTGTGAATGCAAGTATGCGTGGCGTGTGCCATCCCTGGACACGTGTTTCGAGGTAGTTGCCTCTCGTCAGCAGGGAGTAGGAAAATGTGTGGGGTTGCTGTGTAAGCTGCTAAAATCGTTATCAGGTCTAGTACCTCTCGTAGCGCGCAGGTGCGTAACCATGAGTCCGTCGACTCCACCGGCTGACTGGAGCTAGAATAGTAATTTTTACCCCTACACTATCCAACACTTACCCTACTTTTGCACTCACTGGAGTAAGAATAGTAATTATAACCCCTATACTATCCAACACCTTACCTTAAATGCGAGGTAATGGTATGCATTGTAATGGTATGCATTGTAAAGGTATAATGTGATGTAATGGAAATGCGTTGGAAAGGTAAGTTTCTGCAAACGCAATGTAATGGCATGCGATGTAAAAGAATGCGTTGTAAAGGATGTTGCGATGTAAAAACTGCGTTGTAAAGGCATGCATTGTAAATATATGCGTTGTAACGTCATACATTCTTTGTCCCACTTTGTATGCGTGCTGCACAGTGCAGCACAAATGCAAAGTCGGAAAAGGGAGGAGCGCTGTACATACAGCGAAAGCATGAATAAACTTCATACAATAGAAGTCAGCAAAGTGACATCACAAGGAGTACACAATCAAGATCAGGGACCTGGTAGTGGGCCACATTAGATCCATTTCTCCTAGGGCGTAAAGTATTTCCTGTAACAGTTTAGGTTTAGCGTAAGAAACCTTGGGTGGGTGCAAGGGAATGCCCATGCTCCACCCTTGGTACGCCTTCATGGCGCAAAGTAATACGAAGCAACGCTATGCGCTGCTCCGCATTACTTTTACATTATTTCCAGTGCTAAATAAGTCTAGCACCGGAAAGTAAATTGTGATAAAAGATTTTGCGCCAATTTGCATCACTTTTGTGACACAAACACGGCGCAAAATCTTAGTAAATTTCCCCTAAGTGCCTTATACAACACCTAAATAAATACATAGGAAAAATGAAACATGGGCCTGACTCTCTCTGTCCAAGCAGTAACTGTATGGAATGGGAAAATGTCACACACAAGGTCACAGATTGTCGAGAACGAATGTTCTCTTCTCTGCCCAGGATTGGAGAACACAACCACAGCTCCTAAGGAAAGGCATCTATATGATTTCTCACTTGTCAATAGCGACATAGCGCCCTCTTGAGGTCATACTGTGCTCAACAGACACACTGGGGACGTTCAGTTTATCTACAGCCCCACTGCTGTTGACCGAGGTCTTCATTAGGCCTAGGTGGAGTTGCACTTAGGCCGGAGTAATCAGAGGGATTTCAGCAGAATTACTGATAATAACACAATTACGCCCACTCGCGTAGTGAAGAATAATTTTGGGGGGAAAAATCCAATCCCGAGAGCACATTTAGCGAGCACGAGTGACTGCCAACGCTGCTATTTATGGTTTGTTGTATATAGGGCTATTTTCTTAGCGCAAAATGCATCCTCAAATCCATTTTGGATGCAATGGTGCATTTTGCATCAATAAACCAGCGCTAAATGCTGGGAGTAAATTGGGAGAAAATCCTACCTCAAGTGCACATTTAGTGAGCGCGAGCACTTAGCACAATTTGTTTTCAGTTTTCTATAGCGCATACTTGACCCGAAGGTATTGGAGTGCTTTACATGAGTGCCAGTCCCATTACACAAGGTCAGATACATTTTAATTTTTTCTGCACAGTGGGATTAAGTGATGTGCCCACCATCACAGGACGTTGAGCCGACGTCCAGACTTGAACCTGATCCCCCACTTCCAAAATCTGCATCTCTTGCCATAATGCCACATCCTCTCTTCATGCAAAATGCATCCTTGCGGCTAATTGAAGAATTCATCTGTTTGAGTAATTCCGCGTAATTTCATGGAATATATTGCTAATTCCGCGTGACAGAATTACGTGAGTTGCGCCCACCCCACACCTTGCAGTGATCAATTGTTTGATGGAAAATACAACACATGCTAAGTTCACACTTTACTTCTACACGGGCCATGTGCTTTCAGTTTCACATTTTGCAGAGGCAGCTTATCAGTTGTTTTTTTCACTGCTAGATGTTTTAATTCTGTCAGTCTTTTGCTGGGGGAGTATACAATTTCGATGTAGATTTTGCATTTAAAATTCAACGTTTTTTCCCCAGGATTCGTGGCAGATTTCCGCCAGTTTCTTGGCACAGATGGTCACTGATTGACAAATTTCCCAGAGTTCTGGTAATCCTAAATTTGCAAAAATAAAACATACACCACAAAAATTGCATAATTTTCATTTTCACCCTCCTCTATACAGAAAATTCCCTTTGCACTGGGGTATGTGAGTGTTAATACTATAACAAAAAGTGCTTCACTTGGAGTGTCTATAAAAGGAGCTTGGATTCTGGAACACAATGTAGCGTGGAAGAGAGCTGCGTGAAAAGGGCTTTGCTTGTTTATAGGTGAAGTGCCTTGAGTGGCCGTTTGTATAAATAGGGCGCTGTCTCGGTCTCTAAGCTGCTCCAGTGTAAGTCACGTGGCGTCTACATGGCTTATTAAAATACAGCACGTCACTGTAAAGTACGGATTTGTGTTTCCTAGCGTCATCCTTTTTGACACAAACAAACATTGTTGCAAGGGAGATCATGTGAACAAGCCTGGAGTGGGGTCATGTGACCGTGTTCCTGAAGAGTGCGCGGGAGCCCATCAGCGGAACAGCAGAGGCTGGGAGAGGGTTCCAGAGAATGTATGATGCATGAAGAAGTGTGGCTCACTGGTTAGAGAAGGCATACCCTGAAGCAGAGGTCAGACCAGGGACCAGGGTTCAATTCCCGACGCGGCAGGGTCTCAGCCCAAGTGTCCACGGACTCGATAATTCTCACTTCGGTGCCTACTCAAATCATGGGTTCACACTCTGCAACTCTGGGCAATAGCTTGCTTAATCTTCACTACGCCCCCCCCCCTCCCCCGCGGCGGGATGCCTGGCTTTCAACTTGGGGATGCCCAGTACGGGTTATCTCACAGGGAAAATGCCAGGATGGGTTCCCAATGCAAGCGCTGAGATGCCCAAGGGTAAGTCGAGTGCTATATAAGAACACACATACATACATGCTGTAGTTATGCATAGTTGCACGTTTGAACTTTCACAATAACCCCTTGTTTCCGATCGAGGCCTACTTTCCTATTAGAGTACAGTTTTATTTGCTGCAACAATATTGTTACTAGGGGTGGGCAAAATGTTTCATTTCCCCCCTCGGAAACAGCAGGAGCAGAGCTGAAGCCAAGCAAACTGAGAAGAAATGGTGCCTACTACCAACCCTGAGTCTGTTACGTCATCACTGATGCGCCTCGAGGACCCTATAGCAAGTCCCTGATCAGCCAACGGAGTCGGTGGCTCGAAAAAGGTGAATTCCTGGGGTTAGACACAGTGCTTAATTTGAGCTGGTTGTTTCCAATGCTCCACACCAGCACCTAAATGGTATCTGGTGCTCTGCACCGGCACTTAATTGTCATCACCACCCTTATGACACTCTGCCACATGGTGGCGCTGCTCATCTAATTTAGAGATGAGCAGAACAACGGTTGTTTATGAATACAATATACATTAAAATTGCTCATACCTGCCTCCCCAGCCATACCTTTAGCTTTGGGGACCTGGAATTATCTGAACTGTTGCATTTACATGCGAGAGAGATGGTTAGTAGTTGTTTTGGCAGCGATGACAAGGGCGATGGGTGGTGCAAGCTGCAGTGGCCTCCTGGTCAGGGCCCTAGCACATATTATTTTATAAATTAAGCACTGGTTGGCCAGCGCTAAGGGTTGTATAATCACAGAGGGTGTGTTTTAAGATGAACAAAAGGCGCTCGCACCACCTGAGGCAGAGATAGAATCACGAGCGTCTAGCACAGGGAACTAGAATTCTGATGACACTGGCCATAAGGCCAAGGTTATCCCAGGACGCTTGGTTTGGAGCTGAGAGCCTCGGGAGAGAGGTCCCTGAAATTTACTAGGCGCTAGCACTCCTGAAAGAGTCTTAAAGGTCAGAACGGGCTACAGATGTAGGGACTCTGGACACATCTCTAGTGCTGGACCATTCTTGGGTATCAGCCAGTGACCAAGATGAAAAAAAAGATGCACATAGCATTTGAGGATATTATGAGGTTCCTACAGGGTTGCCATCTCTTTTCCTGTTGTTAAATTCATTCCTGTAGCAAAAAGTAAGGCATCTATTGGAGAATACAATCTAAAAGCTAGAGCCCTACTTTTTTCAGTGTTCTTATTCTCTTTATTTTGAGAAGAACAGAAGAGCGAACATGTGGGTAAAAGATGACAATGGCAAGTTGGGCATGGATGTCTGGGTCTGCTTTCAGACTGTCTGTGCTCACCGCTCCGGTCTTCACCCTTGTTTGTCCACTTATCGGGACCGCTCTGCGGGGATCCACGGTGTGCACATGGGACTCTCAGGAGTAGGCGTTGCCACAGCAGCAAACACTAGCAGGTTCACACCCTTAATCACAACCAAGAAATCTGATAAGAGAGAGAACACTTACCCCCAAACCATAGGCCCCACTTGGACCTCCCCAGCAGCCATGTTGGCTCCCACGTGCCTAAAACACAGCTCTTGGAGCCATCTTTAACCTTCACTGTCAGCTGTGGCAGTAGTGGTAGAAACATGGTGGCCACTTCCTTTATGGTATTGCACAGTTGATATTTAGCCCTCTGATCCCCTATTGCGATCAGTCTTTATGTGTGTGGGAACCCTAGCGCTCTTGACCAACGGGGTCACCTAAAGTGACTTCCACTCATGTGCCCGGGCATAGCATGCCTTAACAATCCTCCGCACTACTCTAGAGGATATAAGAATGTACAGCTACTCAACGGCGACACAGTTAGTCGGTCCTGGATCTTAAGTTTTATATTTATTGTAGACCTCATTCACAAAGGGCCTCTGCACTCGTGGCTGAGGTCCCGTAGTCGTGGGGGAGTCTCCGCACTCGGGGCAGAATCCCCGCAATGAGACGTGGTGGGGTCTCCGCACTCGGTGCGGAACCTCTGCAATGAGAATTTTTATCGTGGAGATTCCGCCCAAGTGCAGAGACTCCCCGGCGACTGCGGGGCGTCCACCACGAGTGTGGAGGCCCCTTATGAATCAGACCCACAGTGTTTTGACACCATAAACATTGACCAGTGGGCAAGGTGCGCCCTCACACGAACACATAATAAAATGGTGAGTCATAGCACAAGAGCTTGAGTCATCTGCTACATTGTAATCCCCATTTGTTATCAATACTTTTTGGTTTTGTTGCAGCCCTGGCTGCAGTGCTTGGTGACTTAGGCAGAATCTCAACCAAGTGTTTACTGTGTTTCACTGGAGGCGAATGACCTTCCGAACATCAAAGTCACGTATCATTTATCATCGCTCTTCCCATTACAGCGAGTAAAACATCTGTATCTCCAGGGCTCCAACAACCCGTGCAGCGTAACTCCCCGGTGAAGGTTCGCGGTCACCTGCTGCGCCGGGTTTGACGTCACCTCAGCGTTGAGTCTTGCTATTTAATAAATGTTAAATACAGAGTCCATACTTCTTAAAACTGCGAACGCCCTTCGACAGCCTAAAGGTTCCACACCTCGTTCCACCAGACTTGTATGGTGGGCACATCAGGCCCTTTCCACTTGTGGGCAATAGTCAACCTGGCAGCAAGTAATCGTTGGGAAATGAGCAATGGCAGCGTTAAGGGGGTAGAGGCCATCGCCATCGGCTGCACCAAGTAATACAAAGAAGGGGTCCACGTCTAATCCAACACCTCATGTCCTGGAATTGAATGCCTTCAGGACTTGGGTTTGAGGTGGTAGGGCTTTCAAATCTCCAGCCCTCCTTGAGCACAAATGCACCTACACAACACCACGCAATAGGCTAGTTTGTGTGACATTGAGTTAAATGTCTACTCTCTTCATGGGCATCACTGGCCAATGCAGTGTGATCCTGCTATAACTACAGTACAGGATACATTACATGTGATCAGTTCTTTCCAACTGTGGGTTAGTTCCTTCCACCTCACCATGGGTCACCATGAGCTCATGGTACATGGACAGCTCAGCTCCACCGCCAGGCATTCTGCTAACACCTTTACAGTGACTGTCCTCGACATCAACCTCACAATTACTTCTGCCATGGACATTCTCTGTGCGTGCCAAAGGTGAGAAGTGGCGGCTCCTCCGCTGAGGCAGAGAAGCATCGCCCCACTGCTCTTAAGCAGTGTAACTAAGGAGCAATAACATTTTAATAAGGTGATATTATTAGCATTTTCTTGTTTATATCTGCCTTGCAGGCAGCGGGCGGGCGGGGCTGCTCTGCTCTCAGAGCAGGGGAGGAGGGGTTTCCCACTCCTAAGTGCGCAATGACGCTTTAACTGGCCTTTTGGGCCGGCCAAACTGTCATGCGCACTTTGCATGTTCTCCATCCAGGCTGCATTACAACCTGTGTAGAGAACATGCCCCGGCCCCCAGTTCCTGTCTGAGTGCTGAGCCACGGCACTCAGACCAATCACAACGCTGCATTGCAGCATTGTGTTTGGTCAGGGGACCCTGGGTACTTACCAATCACAACGCTGCATTGCAGCATTGTGATTGGTCAGGGAAGCCTGACAGTGCTTCCTGATTCAGCCAAATCCGACAGAGGAGAGACGTGGGACGCATCAATTGGGTAAGTGGTTTATGTTTTTTACATCCCCCCTCCACCGCTTCACACCTTGATCCGTGCCGGCCAACACTGCACCTGAGCGGCTTTGCTTCTATAACTCCATACGCTATCACTTGAGCACTGTTGTCAAGTCAAGGTCTTGGTCATTGTAATGGTCTGGTCAATTTAGTAGTGGACAATGTAATGGGAGTATAGGAAATAGATGAGTGCCAACCTCAAGCATTCAGGACTGTTCTGAGCAGCCCAATGTCTGGGAATATAGTGATGAAAGTCCCTCAAACAGAGATAGGTGCCTGGGGCAGAGAATGAGGGCCAGACAATTCCCACAATGCAATTCTGTAATAAGTCGTATTTGGAGTCATGTTCCAGGCGCGGACACATTATTGAAGCATTCTCAGAAAGATCCAAATACAGGATAAAGAATTGTCGGTATTGTTGCCTACACCTGCATCTTAAAATGCTTTCTAGTTAGCTCAAATCTAAATCCTATTGTGGTTCAGTTTGAACATGCCCTGTCTGCCCACTCTGCCAGCTGTGCCCTCACAGAGCTGTCTGTCAGAAAGTATAGCCAGACTGTTAACCCAAGTAGAGGTATCAGGTTTGTTGACTGACGTCATGAAGGTGGCACTCCTGGAAATTTAAGACAATAAGGAGAACCTCCGCTTTGGCAGCATTCAGTGAAAGGGATTTGGACAGCATCCAGCATGCTGCCTAGTGAGGCCATGTGTCTGGATTTAAGCTAAGTCATGCTCTCAGAGGGCCAGACAATTCGCACAATGCATCCAGCACGCTGCCCGGTGGGGCCATGTGATTAGATGAAAGCTGAGTCATGCTCTCAGAGGGCCAGATGATTCCCACAATGCATCCAGCGCACTGCCCAGTGAGGCCATGTGTCAGGATCAAAATATTCACCCCCAGTCAAGAGATCTGGGTTAAATCCATCATTCTTTTACTCACCATGCCACCCCAGTTTATACCTGGCCATATGCAAATGAGTCTTGACCTTGTGCCTGATGGGAACAGTGCAGCCCGAACTGCCAAGCCAGGTCCTCCCTGGACTGGAAACAAGCATCCAAGGACCGGTTTCAGGGTTCCACCCCTCATCAGCCAGGATAGCTTGACTCCAGTGGCATCGAGAGCATGGGACCCACGTCTGGGCATACCTGGCGCACTTAGGGCGAGAAAGCAAAAGACACAATTGATGAACGGAATGCAGAACAAATCAAACCATTCACCCCCAGTCAAGATATCTGGGATAAATCCATCATTCTTTTGCTCACTATGCCACCCCAGTTCAGACCTGGCCATATGCAAATCAAAATTGACCCTGTGCCTCATGGGGCCTTGCTCACTTTGCCACTGGATTCAAGCTAGCCTGGCTGATGAGGGGTGTTACCCCGAAACCGGTGCCAGGATGCCTGTTTACAGTTCAGGGAAGATCTGGCTTGGCAGTTCGGGCTGGACTGTTCCCATGAAGCACAGGGTCAAGTCAGATTTGCATATAGCTGGGTCTGAACTGAGGTGGCGGATTGAGCTAAAGAACGATGATGGATTCCACCAGATCTGTGACTGAGGGGTATTGCTTTAGATTTAAGCTGAGTCATGCTTTCAGAGGGCCAGGCAATTCCTACAATGCATCCAGAACGCTGCCTGGCAAAGGAATTTGTCTGGATTTAAGCTGAGTCATGCTTTAAGCTGAGACTGTTGATAAATGAAGGGTATCCCTGGACCATGAAGGGTATCCCTGGACTAAAATTTGACGGAATGCTTCAGATGTTTGTTTAATCGCTCAATGGTGTGAAAGTGACACTCCACAATCCAGTCTGTACCTCACTGGCAGCTCATTGTCCCTGGAGGTAATAACCACAGAATCCCTGATAGTTGTCAAGTGAATCTCTCCCAGCCTCATTGCAGCTCCAATGGGGTAACTAATGGGTGGAGCTTCACTGTTGAGCATTATCACAGGGCTTATGAGTTTGTTGCTGATATGGCAGTGAACAAAAACTACAGAGTTCTCAAATTGCGGAAATGAAGATTGCCTTTTACAGACATGGCTATGCCGGCCAGTGTCATCACGTTTTGCGATAGCTAAGGATACCATGCATCTCAGCAGAACGCGCCTCCAAATTCAAACTGCGATTTAGGTCAACGGCCCCCTTGTGACTCAATGATTCTTCACACCGAATACAATGTTGAAGACCTTACCCTCAATTTAAGAGATGCAACTATAAAAGTCATAAATGATCTTACAGGTATCATTGTATATCATAATATTAATATTATTCCTAATATTAATTTGATGACTATAAATATAGTATTATTTGTTGGTTTGAGTATGTGTTGCTGTTTAATGAAGCTGTGCTTTTGGGTATTGTTTCTTTTTGGTCCTAGGACAAACTCTGGGGCCAATGTATGGCCGGCAGCGACCCCTCACTGCACAGGGTCTTTATTGGAGCGCACGAGGTTTGTCATCAGAGCCAGGCCATTTGGCGAACCCTCCACCAGGATCTTTTTTTGGCCAACCCTGAAGGACTTGTCAGCCTTTGTTAGGGCCACAGTAGTAGAGGGTTCACACAAACCTGGACCTAGGACTGCAAATCCAGGAAGGGACCACCAAGGATCCAAGACCCCAATACTGGCATCCACAGCCCCAGGAGAAGAGTTTGCAGACCTTGTAGTCTGATTCAGAGGTTCACAAAACCACGCTTCAGTCCTTCAAACCTGGGGCAAAATGTCCTTTTTCTGTTTTTTTAAAGCAAGTGGTGAGTCTCTGCGGACCCACAATCATGAGCCAGTGGGTCCGAGGATGCTCTCCGTGTCCTCTTATGGCACTTCCAAAATTTTTTGACAGGATGCGGAGTTTGGGGTCCGTCGCATGCAATAGCAGTTCCAACAAAAACTGTCCTGTTGGGGCCAGTCAATCCGAGATTTCAGGTCCGTGGACCCAATTTTGGCCCGCCGACCCAAAATGGATGGGAGTAGCATAAAGCGTCCTCATCCACAGTGGTCCTTTTTATCTTTTAAGTTCAGACCCGCTGACGGTCTGCAACCCTGCGGTCAAGGACTGTCCTTGCACTAACATTCTAGAGACCTCTAACTTTTACTCTTTTCAATCCCACCTTACACATTTTTGCAATAATAATTGCTAGAAAACTACTGACCACATTTACACTAAACCAAGAAAAGGCACTTCCCTGGGTAGATTTCTAGTTTCAAGCTAATATTGGCGTAAGGCTGTTCAATGTGTTTCTTCTGTGGTGAAGAGTGAATATTCCTATGGCAGCTAGAATCAGAGACTTCCCCTTTGAGAGTTAGCTCCTTGACTGACTTCCATGAAATCCAAAATATCATGTCTAAGCTAAACATGGTTAGTGTCTGCCAACTGTGATACAGAACAGTGAAATGTTGCCGAAGATGTGAGCAGATCAAAAGCGCTGTGGCCCGCCCCCGTGCTTTAACTTTGCCCATTGTGTCAGATGTGCATGAAAACTGGGATTCCTTCGCTGGGCCTAACATGCTAACAGCCTGCCAAATTAAATGCAGATTTATTAAATAGCACTGACTTTTTTGTGTTTTTTGGGGAGTTTTATACAGCGTGAACTCGACCCGACAGTATCAGAGCGCTTTACATGAGCACCAGTTGCGTTACAGATGGACACGTTCCTTTATGTTCGGCACGGGGCGATTACGTGATTTGTCCAGAATCACAGGATGTTGAGCGTCCCTGCCAAGACTCAAACCCGGTTTCTCAACTTCGAGGTCAACCTCTCTAGCCATTAGGACACATGAAAACTTCACCCCACCTACCAGGTGTTTTACTTTCCCCTTTAATGTTGGATCTGCACATCTGCACAAGACTTGCTACAGTCAATGAACAATAAACATGCTTAATGCCTGCCAACCTTCCTGCGGATTCATCAAATGATGCTACAGTAATTTGCAAATGAGGCCTTTTTGGATCCCACCAAGAGAATGCTAACATTCCAAGCAGCTACCACATGTCATGTAAATTTATTAAACAATAACTAAGTTATGAGCAAATTAAAAAAAAAAAAAATCAACTGTCAAAGCCTTTCCAGCCCACTAAACACATTTTTCTAATTTCTTGAAAACTACTGACCAGATTTACACCAAAGCAAGTAATGGCAGTTACTTGAGTAAAGCTCTAGTTTATTGTTAAGTTCGGTTATTTGCTTTCGGATTGGCTTTTTCTCAGTGGCAGGCAAAGTTTTCTATGTGACTTAAAATAGGAAACTCCACTTTTTTAACCCACCCCCATCCAAGCTGGATAAACTTTTTTTTAAATGTTCATGCAGATCTTGTTAAATACATTAAAGTTGAGATCAAAACAGAAAAATACAAACTCTGTCGTAACAATAACTGCACACTGGCTGTCGAGGGTAGTGTGCGCAAAGTATAATATGCTATTTATTGCACCGTGTAGTGTAAGGAGGGCATTATTACACCCCCCCCCCCGCCTATCCTACTGAAAAATAATAAAATAGCATATTACATTCTGCACATCTGCCTGTGTGTTATGTTTTGTAATATTTGGATGTGTATTTGACAAAAAAGGTATATAATTAAAACCAGGATACAAGGGGTTACATTTGTGATGCAAGGTAAAATCACACTGAAGTGTCCTTGTGACTAGCAGAGTTGTTTCCTTCTGTAAAGTCATTGTAACATGCTATCAGTGAGGCAGTAAGCAGTGTTTTTCTCCAGTCAGTTTTGGTGCACTGTAGAAATAACATGGAATTTAACCTTTATCATTATGAGGACCACCAAGATTATGGCATGGCTATATCAATTATGCGGCAAGGATATCTAAGTAAACCTGTGAAAAAAGACAGATTATGTGGTACATTATCTGGCAGTATTGTTTTCCGCAATGAGAATAGCAACTATTTTTTTTTATATCCAATCTCTAATATTGTGTGTACAATTTTATGGCAGATGTAGTGAATCCAGTTATGTGGTAAAAGCTGCAGCCACAGACTTCCTGAGCCCTCACAATTGTCTATTGTTTTTTCAACAATTTATTAATGAAAAGTAAACCTAATCATTCTGATTCCAATCACTGCCCAATGTTGGTTTTAATTTGAAGAACACTGCTTTTTCAAGATAACTACACTAAAATAAACCTGTAATATAAAGAATGCATAATGAATAACATCTAAGATGGCAAAAGAGACATGCGCATTTTAAATCGCACAGCTCCCTGCTGCCATTCGACAGCACTGGCCCTGCCCTGTCCTGTCAATCATTTCAGGATGGGTCAGTTGCTGAAAAATAAAATGGTAATAAATTAACTTTATTACCATTTTAGTTTTTAGCTCTGGCCTGTGGGGCAAAGCTCCTTCTCCCAAACGGAGGAGCCGCCCCTGACCTCTACCCATACCTAAACTAGCCATGAAGTCAGGAGACAATTTATATACTCTGGGATCCATGCAAGTCTTTCTTCTCTCTCTACTGCTTGAAGGTTATCAATAGCCATGAGTTGTATAATGGCTTCAACATGTTCGTGAGCACTATAGGGAGATCTTAAATGTGTTCAGGTTTCTAATGCAAAGGGTGCCCGAATTCCAGAACTCACGAAACGTGATGGACTTTGAGCCTATTTGGTGTTTGCTATCTCTACAGCTGTGTGAGTAGTCCAGCTGTTGTTTTATCCTCTCAATATTCAATATGCTTGCCTCGCAAAACACAAGGAATCAAAACAGAAGAATAGGAATGCTGGCTATGAGCCATGAGGCTAAAGGTCAGGCCTGTAAATATTTACCTGCAAAGATTCAATAAAAGACTCAAAAAATCACACATTTCTACAAACCTCCCAGTTTCCAAAGGGTGACAGGTCTGTGAGTTAATAGGGGAAACCATTGAGTTAGTGCATGCCAGGGGCATGCGCACTGCAAGGCTAACACAAAGCATTAACTGATGTTGAGGGAAAATACAGAGGGAATGAGCAAAATAAGGGGCACATTTATGAAAGCTTCATACAGTGCAGCAAGCCACCGTGCTGCACCGCGTGACATGAAAGGAAAGGAATGTGCAGTATTTAACATAATACGGGTCATTCCTGTCTTTTCCCAGCACTGGTGCACAATGTGCAGCCGAGCACCAATGCAGGCCCCTTGCACCATGGTGCAAGGGTGCCAGTATTGTACGCAGGGCTGTTTTTGTGCAGCAAACATAGAAAGAGGGAAAAATGAGGAGAAATAAACATATTTCTCGGATTACTTCTCTCTTAGCATTTTGGCGCATTCCCCGGTCTACAAGTAATGGTAATTCTGGGAATGATCAATGGGTGGTGCATGGCAACACCCACGTAACACCCATGGAACGCTTCCCTGGGGCAGTGTAACACACAGCAGCGATTTGTGCTGCGTTACTCTGGATTTAACAAGCCACTCACGGCCACTCAAGGTGGCCTTGCATGGCTGGGTAAATCACACTTAAAGGTTGCATCGCGCTTGCACCCAGTTGCGTGGGTCAAAAGCAATGCAACCCTTTGATAAACATGGCCCTCAGTCTTGGCCCCCGATGACCTTGCTGTAATTGGAGACAGGTGTGTTGATGAGGGGAGGTGGAAGGAAGGAGGAGGCCTGGGACCTGGCTTTCTTGTTGATCAAAGCAGATTAAAAGGAAAAAGTGTACTGTGTAGATTTTAATATTGCAATCATGGTGTTGGAATGTATAAATTGCTATCTCCTACAACATTATCATTAAACTCTGACGTACTAAACATTTTCATTTCACCAGGCCCAACCACAATGTTATCATTTCACCACAGCCTACCACACAGGGGCGGTTCCTCCATTTGAGCAGAGGAGCGTCGCCCCGCAAACAAAAACCCCAGGCCAGAGCTGAAACAAAAAATGGTAAAAGTTTATTTATTCTCATTTTATTTTTCAGCAACCGACTCGTCCTGTACTGCGTGTCAGGACAGGGCGGGGCCATTGCTGCTGAGTGGCAGCAGGGAGCTGTGCGCTTATGTTTAAAATGCACATGTCTCTATGGCCGGCCATCTTGTGATGGCAAGCCAGACATGCGCATTTTAAACCTCTCTAACCCAGCTGTCTAGGACAGCTGGGTTAGAGAAAGCGCAGGCATTGAGTGCTGTTAAGAGCGCTGAGAGAGGCCACGCCCCCCAATCCTGGCGCTTCTCTCATGCTGGTTACCAGCATGAGAGCAGTGCCAGGATTGGTTAGGGGAGTTGGCTGGGTCCCGCATTGCAGCCTACCTTGAAGAGAGAAGACAGATCAAGGAGGATGATGCGTCACGCAGGAAAGTAAGTGCATTTTATTTTAAAAAAAATAATAATAATCTGTGCCACCCGCCCCTCCATCCTCGATACATGCCAACCGCCAGTGCTACCAAAGGTTTATCATTTGACCTTGAAGGATTTTTAAGTTTGACTAATTTAAGATGGAGACTTTCTAAAAACGGTTAATGTTAGTAAGTTTTGTGGAGTATTGAATATCACAAGCGCACTGCTACTGCAGATAGTTTTCAATTTTATTTAAAGAGACAAGGAGTGAATGATGCCTCAACACGTTTTACACCCAAGAGACATCATCAGACAAAGGGACAATCTAAAATCTTGAGCATTGATGATTGTTGAAGGTGCAAGGTTGGATAACAGAACGAGATCTTTTCTTTTCACTGAATGGCGCCTTTAATGTAACATGGATAGCGTTCCAAAATTTATAGACCATTTCGGAAAATCTCCAATCCTCCAGACTGAGTCTGTTTTCATTACAACCTCAAGTAAAACATCTTTTGCATGAACCAAGTCTTCTCTGTGCCGAGTAATGAAGAGATGCTCAGGTAAGAGCTTACATCGTGTATCACAGGAAGGTGGATGAGCAGAGATCAAGATTTTGAACTCAACCAGAAGCAATGCAGTCCCCTTCACATTATTGGTGTCATCTTCCCTGATGTTGGAGTTGGTCACTCGGTGTTCTGCACAATTATTTAAAGCTTTGGTATTTTAAAAGTCCTCTATGTAGGCCATTTTAGTAGACTAGGTGTTCCTCTATATTGCCATTGTAGCAATCTATGTGTTCCTCTATGTAGCACAATGTAGTAGGCTGTGTGTTCCTCTATATAACCCATAATAGTGGACTAGGTGTTCCTCTATATAGCCTATTGTAGTGGCCTATGTGGTCCTCTATATAGCCCATTGTAGTAGACTATGGGGCATATGTACAAGCCCCTATCGCCACGGAGAGTCACTTTTTTGGGTGCTTCAGTATCCCAGTGCCATTCCCTATATTTTCAAGTTGGCGCTAAGCCACCTAACGTGGCTTAACGCCACCTTGTAAATGTGCCCGTTTCTGCTGCAATCCTCAACGGCAAAGGGACATGCAATGGGTGTTGCAGTGGGTGTTCCACCACAACACCCATTGCTTTTTGTCGCTGCCCCAGGCTGAGGCAGCACTAAAAACTAATGCCAGAGAATACAAGGCGGTAGAATGGCGATACCAGGAGAAATTCATAATTTCTCCTCATATTTTGATCTTTGATATTTTAAAAGTCCTCTGTGTAGGCCATTGTAGCAGACTAGGAGTTCCTCTATATTGCCCATTGTAGCAGACTAGGAGTTCCTCTATATAGTCCATTGTAGCAGATTAGGAGTTCCTCTATATAGCCCATTGTAGCAGATTAGCAGTTCCTCTATATAGTCCATTGTAGCAGATTAGGAGTTCCTCTATATAGCCCATTGTAGCAGATTAGGAGTTCCTATATATAGCCCATTGTAGCAGACTATGTCTTCCTCTGTATAGCCCATTGTAGCACACTAGGAGTTCCTCTATATAGCCCATTGTAGCAGACTAGGAGTTCCTCTATATAGCCCATTGTAGTAGACTTGGAGTTCCTCTATATAGCCCATTGTAGCAGACTAGGAGTTTCACTATATAACCCATTGTAGTAGACTATGTATTTCTCTATTTAGCCCATTGTAGTGGACTATTTCTTCCTCTATATAGCCCATTGTAGTAGACTATTTCTTCCTCTATTTTGCCCATTGCAGTAGACTAGGAGTTCCTCTATATAGCCCATTGTAGAAGACTTGGAGTTCCTCTATACAGCCCATTGCAGTAGTCTAGGTGTTCCTCTATATTGCCCATTGGTAGTGGCCTATGCGGTCCTCTATAGAGCCCATTGTAGTAGACAATGGGGCAAATGTATAAGCCCATATCGCCACGGAGAGTCACTTTTTTTGGTGCTTCAGTATCCTAGCGACATCTCCCATATTTACAAGGTGGCGCTAAGCCACCTAAAGTGGCTTAACGCCACCTTGTAAATGTGCCCATTTCCGCTGCAATCCTCTGCGGCAAAGGGATATGCAATGGGTGTTGCAGTGGGTGTTCCACCACCACAACCATTGCTTTTTGTCGCTGCCCCAGGCTGAGGCAGCGCTACAAACTAATGCCAGGGAATACAAGGCGGTAGAATGGCGATACCAGGAGAAATTCATAATTTCTCCTCATTTTTTCTCTTTGATATTTTAAAAGTCCTCTGTGTAGGCCATTGTAGCAGACTAGGAGTTCCTATATATAGCCCATTGTAGCAGACTATGTCTTCCTCTGTATAGCCCATTGTAGTAGACTAGGAGTTCCTCTATATAGCACATTGTAGTGGATTATGTCTTCCTCTATATAGCCCATTGTAGTGGACTATTTCTTTCTCTATATAGCCCATTGTAGTAGACTATTTCTTCCTCTATATAGCCCATTGTAGTAGACTATGTGTTCCTCTATATAGCCCATTGTAGCAGACTAGGAGTTCAGCTATATAGCCCATTGTAGCAGACTAGGAGTTCCTCTATATAGCCCATTGTAGCAGACTAGGAGTTCCTCTATATAGCCCATTGTAGTAGACTATGTGTTCCTCTATATAGCCCATTGTAACAGACTAGGAGTTCCTCTAAATAGCCCATTGTAGTAGACTAAGTGTTCCTCTATGTAGTCCACTAGGGGGCCGATTCACAAAGGGAAACTTACACTTTTGTGTAAGTCTATATAGCCCATTGTAGTAGACTATCCCTTCCTCTATATAGCCCATTGTAGTAGACTATGTCTTCCTCTACAAAGCCCATTGTAGTAAACTGTCTTCCTCTATATAGACCATTGCAGTAGACTAGGTCTTCCTCTATATAGCCCAGTGTAGTAGACAAGGAGTTCCCCAATATAGCCCATTGTAGTAGACTATGTCTTCCTCTATATAGCCCATTGTAGTAGACCAGGAGTTCCTCTATATAGCCCATTCTAGTAGACTAGGAGTTCCTCTATATAGCCCATTGTAGTGGACTATTTCTTCCTCTATATAGCCCATTGTAGGAGACTATTTCTTCCTCGATATAGCCCATTGTAGTAGACTATGTGTTCCTCTATATAGCCCATTGTAGCAGACTAGGAGTTCCTCTATATAGCCCATTGTAGTAGACTATGTGTTCCTCTAAATAGCCCATTGTAGTAGACTATGTGATCCTCTATGTAGTCCACTAGGGGGCCGATTCACAAAGGGGAACTTACACTTTTGTGTAAGTCTATATAGCCCATTGTAGAGACTATCCCTTCCTCTATATAGCCCATTGTAGTAGACTATGTCTTCCTCTAAATAGCCCATTGTAGTAGACTGACTTCCTCTATATAGACCATTGTAGTAGACTAGGTCTTCCTCTATATAGCCCAGTGTAGTAGACTAGGAGTTCCCCTATATAACCCATTGTAGTAGACTATGTCTTCCTCTATGTAGCCCATTGTAGTAGACTAGGTGTTCCTCTATTTAGTCCATAGTAGTAGACTAGGTCTTCCCCTATATAGCCCATTGTAGTAGACTATGTGTTCCTCTATATAGCCCATTGTAGTAGAATATTTCTTCCTCTATATATCCCATTGTAGTAGACTAGGTGTTTCTCTATGTAGTCCATAGTAGTAGACTAGGAGTTCCCCTATATAGCCCATTGTAGTAGACTATGTCTTCCTCTATATAGCCCATTGTAGTAGACCATGTCTTCCTCTATATAGCCCATTGTAGTTGACTAGATGTTCCTCTATGTAGTCCACTAGGGGGCCGATGCACAAAGGGAAACTTGCACTTTTGTGTAAGTGTATATAGTGCATTGTAGTAGACTATGTCTTCCTCCATATAGCTCATTTTAGTAGACTATGTCTTCCTCTACATAGCCATTGTAGTAGACTAGGTCTCCCTCTATATAGCCCATTGTAGTAGACTATTACTTCCTCTATATAGTCCATTGTAGTAGACTAGGTGTTCCTCTATGTAGTCCATAGAAGTATACTAGGAGTTCCCCTCTATAGCCCATTGTAGTAGACTAGGAGTTCTCCTATATAGCCCATTGTAGTAGACTATGTCTTCCTCCATACAGCCCATTGTATTAGGCTATGTCATGTCTTCCTCTATATAGCCTATTGTTGTAGACTATGTCTTCCTCTATATAGCCCATTGTAGTAGACTAGGCCTTCCTCTATATAGCCCAGTGTAGTAGACTAGGAGTTCCCCTATATATCCCATTGTAGTAGACTATGTCTTCCTCTATATAGCCCATTGTAGTAGAATATTTCTTCCTCTATATAGCCCATTGTAGTAGACTAGGTGTTCCTCTATGTAGTCCATAGTAGTAGACTAGGTCTTCCCCTATATAGCCCATTGTAGCAGGCTGGGTCTTCCTCTATATAGCCCATTGTAGTAGAATATTTCTTCCTCTATATAGCCCATTGTAGTAGACTAGGTGTTTCTCTATGTAGTCCATAGTAGTAGAACAGGAGTTCCCCTATATAGCCCATTGTAGTAGACTATGTCTTCCTCTATATAGCCCATTGTAGTAGACTAGGTCTTCCTCTATATAGCCCAGTGTAGTAGACTAGGAGTTCCCCTATATAGCCCATTGTAGTAGACTATGTCTTTCTCTATATAGCCCATTGTAGTAGAATATTTCTTCCTCTATATAGCCCATTGTAGTAGAATAGGTGTTCCCCTATGTAGTCCATAGTAGTAGACTAGGTCTTCCCCTATATAGCCCATTGTAGTAGACTATGTCTTCCTCTATATAGCCCATTGTAGTAGAATATTTCTCCCTCTATATAGCTTATTATAGTAGACTAGGTGTTTCTCTATGTAGTCCATAGTAGTAGACTAGGAGTTCCCCTAGATAGCCCATTGTATTTGACTATGTCTTCCTCTACATAGCCCATTGTAGTAGACTATGTCTTCCTCTTTATAGCCCATTGTAGTTGACTAGATGTTCCTCTATGTAGTCCACTAGGGGGCCGATTCACAAAGGGAAACTTGCACTTTTGTGTAAGTCTATATAGCGCATTGTAGTAGACTATGTCTTCCTCCATATAGCTCATTGTAGTAGACTATGTCTTCCTCTACATAGCCCATTGTAGTAGACTATGACTTCCTCTATATAGCCCATTGTAGTAGATTATGTCTTCCTCTATATAGCCCATTGTAGTAGACTAGGTCTCCCTCTCTATAGCCCATTTTAGTAGATTAGGAGTTCCCCTATATAGCCCATTGTAGTAGACTATGTCTTCCTCTATATAGCCCATTGTAGTATACTATTACTTCCTCTATATAGTCCATTGTAGTAGACTAGGTGTTCCTCTATATAGTCCATTGTAGTAGACTAGGTGTTCCTCTATGTAGTCCATAGTAGTATACTAGAAGTTCCCCTATATAGCCCATTGTAGTAGACAAGGAGTTCTCCTATATAGCCCATTGTAGTAGACTATGTCTTGCTCCAAACAGCCCATTGTAGTAGATGGGGAGTTAGTAAGAGCCGATGTAGCCCGTCTTCTATGTTCGAATGGCACCAGAAGGAGAATTCTGTTTACTCCTAAATTCTTTATTGCAGTAGCAGGTGTTGGTAGTGAATTGAATCTTACTGCCCATAAGTCTGGTATATAGTAATCAGTGGCTTTCCCTAACAGTAGAATTATGGCACAGCAGTATTTTCAAACAGTACGTGTCATTTGATTGTGCTAGACCCCTTCTTAGAATACTCTGGTGTGGTGTGGTGACTGCTAGGCCCCAAAAGGTAAATAGACTCAAAGTTCTCAAAACGTATCTTCAATTGAGTAGAAATATATGCATCCAAGAAATTATTAAAAATACAAATCCTAGTGACAGAAATATACCTGGACTGCAGGTTGATAAACAAGTGTTGATCAGCAACTCAAGGTGCTTAGAATCCCAAACAGCGGCAAACACGCGCGACCAGGGTGGGCTCAAGAGGCTAAAGACGAAAACTGAAACAAACACAGTGACAAAGTTCAGGGACTGTGAGCACAGGCTTTAAACTGATAGAGACCGGATGTGACAGAGCTTGAAATGTAAAAGCAGGCATAGGCGAGAAACATAAACAGGCCAAAAACAAAGCAAGACGTTCCCTTCGCAGGCAAATAATGCCCGGTACATGGGCAGTCACTATAATAGAGAAGTTGGCATAGGCCAACAGAAAGAGACTGGGAATCCTAAAAACAACCAAATTATGATGCGGGACAAGCTAGAGGTTTAAACTGAGGATGCAAACATTAGCCAGGAACAAGGGTAGTCAGCACAAGCTGCAGGCTGGATTAGCCCAGGTTAGATGGGATACCCCAACCATAGACGAATACTGACCAGTCACACAGTTACTCAGCCCTTGACCAAATGGGAAGCTAAGTAGGCCAGAAGTAAGACACCCAAAATACTGCGAAGATGACATACTCATGCTTGTTTACTTTTTACTCTCCATCTCATTTCTGTAAAGCATATCTTTGAATCCTGCACCTTTGAGCATTTTACTGTGTCAATTATGTCTGTGAAAGGAGCTCTGTGCAGTGTAGTGAAATGCAGACCACCTTCATCACCTGAAAGCAAAGTATTCAGAGAAAGATAGCTTCTCACAGAACATATATAGTACGCCTAGGCGGAAGTTGAGGAATTTCACTCCGTGGAGTTATAGTAAAGCTCCGCGAGATTCTGCGAAGTCCCACCAATGGGCAGAAAATGCACGCTGTGCTCCTCACACTTTGAAATTAGCACCAGTAGTGCATTCCGCACTGAAAAATCAGCGTGAATGGCACCACGCTAATTTTGAATGGATTTTGCTGCCACTCGAGTAGAAAACCTAACCGAGAAGCAGCCCTCTGACCGCGACCGGTCGTGACAGCCCATGCTCGTAAAATCTCGCAGGAAGCCCACCTAGTGACTAAACAAACGCTAGAAGACGCCAAATTTCGCTCGCCAGCTCCAAATCTAAAGCCTTGCATTGTCCCCACTGTCCCACGCCTTGCTCAAATGGCAAACAAATTCAGCCATCCTGCGATTGGTAGAATTTAGCGGGAACTCCACGTTACAAGAGTAACACGAGTCGCCATTTTCTAGAATTCCGCTTGCAGAATACAATTTTCCCCCAGGCCTAATTTACAGATCTCATTCGACGACAGATCCAGGCCATGTGATTCATTATTAGTAATTATCCATTTAGCCCAAGAATAATTTCAACTCACCATTGAAGCATCTGTATAATATGGACCCATGCTCAAAATCCAATTTATATTTGAAATCCTGGAAAGATGTCCTATTGTTCATTAGCAAGAGTATTTCAAAAGCCTTCACATGTGGAAAGAACTTAAGCAGCTCACCTGGAGACCAGCTTTACGCCCCTCCCATCCTCAAAGCCTGGGGGCCTCTGCTCTGTTCTTTATGCATGATGTCACTACAGGCGTCATCAATCTTGGCTGCGCTTGCTTGTGACGTAGGGTGGTTGAGATGCTGGGGCTCTCCTCTTAGGCTACTTCCAAATTACAGCTATTAAGTCTGTTCCTAGCAGACAGGACCAGTACCCACAGAGGCATGGGCATATGAAGTGTGGGGACAAGTGGGATTTATCCCCACCAGATTTTTGAGGTGTGGTGCATTGGTCAATATGTCCCCCCCCCCTCCCCCACTGTAAAGTGTAAACTGATGAATAAGCAGTGACAGACAGAGCAAGTCTCTTTAAAGCCATGTTGCACATTGCCTAAGTCTCCTTGCAACTTTGTAACCAGCAGGGCAAAACCTGTCAATGTCCTATAACTATTTGTTTTGTTAATTATTTTACTGGGGCTCCTGAGACACTGAGCCTCCCCAAAAAGTGTTCTGTTCATCAAGCCATGAGATCCAAAAAGGTAGGAGGAAGGCAATAAATGCTATTTTATGTTAATGTTACTCAAGGCTTGGCTGACTTGAGGAAAAGAACATTATTATGGGAGGCTCAAGACCTCAAACCACCACAATTAAATAATTATCAAAAAACAAAGCGACTCTTGGAGCCCTCCAAAGTTTGCTCCTCAGACTACAGCTCTTCAAGGAGAGGCTTGAGAAATACAGCATTATTTCAGACAGACATGTTCTGTTACAGTGTTTGATTATCAGTGTGTGTGTGTACAAATTCCAAACATTATCTATCTATCTATCTATCTATCTATCTATCTATCTATCTATCTATCTATCTATCTATCTATCTATCTATCTATCTATCTATCTATCTATCTATCTATCTATCTATCTATCTATCTATCTATCTATCTATCTATCTATCTATCTATCTATCTACCTACCTACCTACCTACCTACCTACCTACCTACCTACCTACCTACCTATCTATCTATCTATCTATCTATCTATCTATCTACCTACCTACCTACCTACCTACATATCTATCTATCTAGCTCACTGCCTGTCTGTATGTCTGTCTCTCTATCCGTATAGGTTGTGTCAGTTTGAGTTAAGTTGTGATAAGTGTATTCTTGAACTGCGTATACTAACGCTAATTGAATAACTGAACTCTAAGCGCTCTACTTGGGTGTTAAATGCAAGAGGGAAGGATTTAACCCTGTAGTCTCTGAACTGCACGACTCAAATCCCGGCTTTGACCTGTTGACAAATTGTGTCATCCACGGCAATTACTTTACTTCACTGTGTATCATTTTCCTGAACCACTGAGGATGAGAGCATATTGAAGTAACTCAGCACAGGAACTGCACCCCACCAAAACCTCAGTTATGCATGGTTAATATAAAACAATCTTGCTTCACACTTAATAACAACATAGACTATATAAAAAGAGAACATGATAAACAGGCACATTTTGGATAACTCATGGCAGAGTCCATAAGGCACGGATGAATTCTAGAATGTTTAATGTTTAAAAACAATTTACTTCCAATAAATGACTTAATGATATAAGCATATGTACTTCATTGATATACTACTAAATGTTGAAAAATATATTATTTTCCATTTTAAAGACTTCATCCTATTTTTTTATGACATTTGTAGTCTGTTTACATCTTTTGATGGCTCGGCTCGTGCTTTGGCGTTTAAAACTGAGCCAGACTCATTGTGTGGCTTCTTCCAGGGGTATCCATGTCCCCCCACAGAACTTTAGTGTCTCCTACGCCCTTGCACTGAGAGCCATCATTCCTGGGTGCCCTCCAGGTCATGGGTCCAGGATGTGCTCCCAGCTAGCTCACGAAGGCACGAGGGCCACTCCCAGGGGCGTAAAGTGCTGAGCTGGAGAGCCATTAAACTGTGAGGAAACCCATCAAATCCTCATTAGAAACCTGAAATAGAAACCCCAAGGGTGTTTATTGGCAGCACACATCGAAAGTCCAGCACAAGGTATAGCGTCCTATCATGAACCTGTAGGGAAGGAATGCAGTTCCTCCTGTGCCAGTCAACAATAGTCGCGATGGTTCACGTCTCATCAGGGCCGGAAAATACTCAAACCTTGCACCGAGTGCCAAACAAAGAAGTATGCAGGTGATGGGTCTCACTTTTTCTTCCACCCGAGGTATCCTTCTGTTTTGATCTGTCTGTATGCACACTTATTAATATATTCCCCTATTTAGGAGCATTTTATAGTGCTAAGGATGTCAGATACTGAGGCATGAGTTTAATATGAATTCTCCTGCAGATCGTTCTTCCGGATGTATTCCAGTTGGAATGTAGTGGACCGAGGAGAAGCAGCAGCCCTCATCCTGCTCGACCGCTCTGCGGCCTTCAACACTGTCTCCCGTAACACCGTCATCAGAAAACTCCACAAGACTGGCGTACAAGGATCCACTCTCAAATGGATCTGTTCCTTCCTGATGTGAAGGATCCAAAGGGTCGGGCTGCCACCCTTCACAACAGAGACCAAGAAATTGATATGCGGATTCCCACAGGGATTGTCCCTCACCCCTGGCACCACTCGCCAACATCATCCGATCACAAGACAACACCGTCATCTTCTATGCCGATGACACCCAACGGACAATATAACCACCACCAGAACCAGCCTCAGCAAACGCATGACCATGGTAGCAGACTGTATGTGACCCAACGGCCTGCAGCTCAACTCTAACAAGATGGAAGTACTGGCCTTCGGCGACAAGACCTTCCTATGGAATGCACCTGGTGGCCATCAGAGCCAGGACCAACGCCCACAAGAAATCAAGGGATCATCCTAGATGGCAAGCTCAGCATGACGGCTCAAGTCAATGCAGTACGCACCTCCCGCTTCCACATCCTATTCATGGTTGCGTCAGAGCTCAAGACAGTGAAGACCTGGCTCTTCATAGAAGCACCTTGGGGACCACAACCCTACACACCTACCCAAGCGCGTGGATACCCTCTTGCGTGATTAGTGCGCTATACAAATCAATATAACATAACACTCTGCTGGTCCCATAAGGTCATAGATGAGGTGAGGATTGGGGTGAGTGAGCTGGTGAGGTGGAGAAACGGGAGCTGAGAGGGGAAACTAACTTTCCTTATCCACTGCCCTGTTAATCTGGGATAACTTGCTTCTTGCTTGCTATGTACCCCTTGAGGATGAGTGTCAGCCCATAGATTCCATACGGAATGTACCATTTGAGGTGGGAAAGGTGAATAATTACTTGTCATCCATCCCCACCTACCTGTATGGGGACAGGAGGTGGGAGCTGTAGGATCATGGTAGAAGATCTCAGCTTTGCCTCATTGCATTGGAGTTGGGACATGCTCTCTTTAGGTCTGGCCTGACAGCACAGCTGTCACCAGATGTAATGTGATCAACCTAAACAAGAGCTTTCATGAGTACTACAGAGAGGGGCATTGGCTCCAGTCACATGGTGGAAGCCAGGGGTACATGTTGATGAAGACAGAGAGCCACTGCCCCAGGATGAGTGTCAGCCTATAGATTCCATACGGGGGTGGGGTCTCCTCTAGGCGCTCCTTCTTGTAGGTGCCACTGGTCTCAGGGAGAGCCCGCCAGCAGACCACTGTCAGATGGGCACCTTTTCAGGGTCCTCAAACTCATGGCTTGATCAACGGCCAAAAATCAGACTGTAGGTCACACAGTCAGAACTGGCAGCAGAACAACTGATCAACCCCTCATCAATCTTAATTAGCAATTTTGTGTAGACCAATGTCTGTCAACATTTAAGTAAGGTTTGCCCCTTGGAATGATCCAATCTCTTGAGTGGTCACATTATTGTGAATGGCGCATCACCACTGCTTTCCGTTCTGCAGGAACCAATCAGCAACCTCAATCCGCTCTTAACCTATGTCATAATCCATCGACAACATCCTCATATCCCCCGCTAGTGGTGGGAGCCTAACGGGAGGCAGAAACCTGGGGCACAGTCTGTCCTGGCTGACCCCTGCTCACAGAGTCACCAGGGGCTGAGAAGGAGTAGTTACAGCTGCCACAGAAGCATCCTCTGGGTTGGGGGGTAAAAGGGCTCCTATATCCTTCTTGATGTCCCAGAACAACAGAAAGCACAACTGAGACCCTCCCTCTTCCAACAACTGCCTTAAGAGCTCATGAAGCAGGAGGAAGCGAGGCCTTGTAGCACTGTGATTGACCGCCATGCAATATGTTCAAAAGATATACAGCTCTTCACATGGCTGACCAGCAGCCTGCTTGATATGCATACCATGAGGACCCAGAAACTACCCCACCGGTGCAGGACATTCGAATGGCTCCCTGGCTCTGCACCAGGTGTGGGGCAGAGAAGACTATATGCTGGGTTCTCCAAGGAACCCCTGCACTGAGCCTGCTTATAAAATGGCCATCTACCTGTGGGTGCGGTATTCTGAGGGCACCCACTCTGCGCACAGCATGTTGCAACATACTTTTTCTGGACACATCACTCTGCAAGAGAATATCCACCATAATCAAGGGAATCTGCCAATCAGCCCATTTTTGTGAGCACAATGTTCTAAAGGGACTCATTTTCTCTTGCATCTTATTCGGTTCAGTTGAGTTCGAGTTTATTATGGGCTATCTTTGAAAAGCACAATAATAATTCAATGAAAACGGAGACATTACAATCAATAAAATGCAATAAAGCAGATAGATATCCAACCAAATCAATGTCATTAATCGGGGCACGCTCCGTCAGCACCATCAATGTGTTTACCCAGCATCTGCCCCGTGTCCTTTGTGTTCAACCTGTGTTGATGACTTGTGCTACTGTAAAGACCACAGCAGGGTCATCAGGGGAGATCGTAAGAACCTCAGCACTTTCAAAGCCCTTTCCATAAGATTAGCGTTGGCGGCGTCCGGTCACATCTTAGCACCAGCGGGCAGAAAAATAAGACTCCACCATATATGGAAAATGTTTTAATCTACTGTCTGGTATAATGCATACTCCCCTTTGACCTTCTCGGCCTCTCTGCTCAGCGTGAGGTCATAAGAATGCTGAGAGTGTTTGTGCTTGGATAAGAGTCCATTGGAGTGCATAGACTGAGCAGCAAGGAAGCTTCTCCTTGTGGGGCATTACATTGGAAGCTACCATCTTCCTGTAACCTGTAACTGAAGATATAACTTGATGAATAAACTTACATCCTTTTTCCACATGATCTGACTATCTGGCTTCCTTCGTTTTAACACTGGCGACGAGGGTCGGATAGTCTTCCAAATTTCCTGCCCACACCCCCATCTTTGCAGGAATTGGCAGGTGAGATTTAGTGTATGGGTGACGCAGGAACCATGGCTTGACCATGGAAATTAGCATGCAAAGACCCAAGCACTCTTTTATTCCACATAAAACAACAACATCTCAGTCAGCAGACCATCTCCTTGGAGCGCCTGATACAAAAGTCTTAAAGTTGTGAGGTCTCGCATTGTAGACTCTCTAAGGTGTTTTACCCATGTATGATGCAAGGTCATGGATAGGAGACACCATGATGTGGTTCAACCCTCCAACTGAACGTGATCATGCCAAAGAGTGCGCCTTAAGAAGGGTTCTGAGGAAAACAAGAGCGCTAGGGTTTTGCTAAACTTGGGGAAAGGAGTTGGCCTAATGGCTAGGGCGGTCGACCTCGGAGCTGGGGAACCAGGTTCGAGTCTGACAGGGACGAGCAACATACTGTGATTCTGGGCAAATCACTTAATCTCCCCATGCCTAACTAAAATGAATGTGTCCTCATGTAATACAACTGGTGCTCGTGTAAAGCGCTCCGATACCTTCAGGTAAAGTTCGACGCTATATAAAACTCCGTAAAAAAACAACAACCTTTTCCACATTTACACGGTGGCGCTTATCCACTTTCCATGGCTCAATGCCACCTTATAAATATGCCCCTTTCCGCCACAGTCCTCTGAGGCAAAGGGGCGTGCAATGGGTGTTGCAGTGGGGTTCCACGGAAACACCCATTGCTTTTTGATGCTGCCCCAGATTTACATGGCTGTGGCAGCACCAAAAACTAACACCATGGAATACCAGGTGTTATAATGGCGCAATGAGGAGAAGTTATTAATTCCTCCTCGTTTTTTGCTCTTTCCATGTGTGCTGCATTCTGCAGCCCACATAGAAGGTGCAAATCACCATTATTGATTGTTTATGTGCAGGAAGGTCTCTCTTTCTGCACGTAAATAATCTTCCCTGCAGTGCAGGCACCCTTGCTACAAGGTGGCAGGGTGCCTGCACTGGCACTGAGCAGCTTTTTTTTGCGCCAGCACTAGGGGAAACACAGGGGTGCACCATATTTTTATGAAAACTTTTGAAAATGTCAGAGCGGGGCACTGCCAAATTTGGCGCCACTCCATGCTTTGGCATTTTCTTGTGAATATGCCCCCTGTACCTGTTGGTCATTACCTGAGACACGGACCACCAACACACAGTACTCTTACATCAGCCATCCCTCAATCCTTTTGTCAACATTTCAATAATTTTACCTTCAGTTCCTCTGCTCAACATTTGACCACAGGGGTGAGCTAAGATAGCCAGGTTCTCATGGTTTGATACTGCAAAATTATTATAGTAGAAAAAGTTAAACTTGCCTCACCTCTACCCAGGTTACAAACACATCCAGCCACAAAGTAATCAGACGAGATCGTATGTGCACCTTGGCTGCACACGGAGTCTGCAATGCCTTAGCAACAGCATATTAACTCTTTATGCTAGTTGCATTAAAGTGGTATGTGCATCAGGTAAAAAGGAATGCAAAAGGCTGCGACCCATGCAGGTAAGAGTGGTGAGGCGGTGGGGCCGGGTAGGGAGGATTTCGACAGACGATAGGTAAGAGTGGTGAGGCTGGGTAAGGGGGATTTCGACAGACGATGATGAGGGAAAAATAAATAAATAATTCATTTTTCCCTCTTCATCGTCCATTGAAATACCCCCTACACCGCCCCACCACTCTTCATTGCACTGGCCGCGGATGATTACAAATAAGTTGCAAAATGCGCCAGCTGAGACTTTTTGCCCATCTGATATTCACTAAGTGATTCCTGGTGTAAATTAGGTGAGCATTCCCATACAAGCCCCAATTCAGAGTTCTGCAACTCAGAATTGTGGGCACTGGCTAATTACTGCATCCTGCATTATGGGCATTTAACAGGTATGCAATATGAACCCGAAATAGCGCCTAACTTGCGATCATGCCCTGTGTCTTAGAGGCTGTGGTCAATGTTGTCAATCCTCCACAGTCCACCACTAGCATTGCCGTGCCCATCTGTCTCATGACATTTTGCAAATCTACCACTTTTTCAGGAAATTCATTTTGCCCAAGAGTATTCAGTGAGCTAAAGCTCAGAGCTCCCATTCCATTGAAACCTGCAATGTCAAGATCACTAACTGTATCTGCCCTTCCTCATAACATATCCTCAAATGTGAAATCTGGTAATGCATCAGACATAAAATGGATGTCCTTTTGCAGCTCAAACACCACTGCTAAAGTAGCCAATGCAGACCAAAGGCGTTTGGCCAACTACAGGTCCATCACCAATCCCCAGGCCCAGCCAAGATTCTTAGGGCTGTAGTGAAAACCCAACTTTCTGCCCACTTTGAACAGAGCAGCCTTTTTGAGGCGAGTGAAGGGGACTATTCTAATAAAGATCAGTGAAGAAGGAGTACTATGGGGCCACATTTCCGAGGCCTTAGCGGCACTTTTGCCCCAGTTGATCATTGCTTTTTTGGCACTTTACGTGGCTTTTCTTGTTCTTGAAAATATGTGCTCCTTTCACGCAGAAGACTGCCTGAAAGCGGCATTCCATGGGTGTTGCTGTGGGTGGTCCCACGCAACACCCATGGATTCTGAAGCATTCCCAGATTTACAAGGAATCGTAAACCTGGGAATGCATCAGATTCATATGCCTCCTCAGAGGAGGCGTTGGAGTGGCGCAACGAGGAGAAATACTTTTATTTCTTCCTCTTTCTACACGTGCTGCATTCTGCAGCATGCGTAGAAAGAGGAAAATGCCATCAATTATTGTTTTTTGTGCAGGAGGGTGTCCCTTCCTGCACAAAAACAATCACAATCATCCCCGCAACGCAGGTACCCTTGCAACAAGCTGCAAGGGTGTCTGCGTTGGTGCACGGCAGCTGTTTGTGCGCAAGAGCAGTGGAGAAGGAATGCGCTGTTTCTTGTAGATACGCCACATTCCTGCCCTTTTCTTTTGACGCACGACAGAGCCGCAGGAAGGCCCTCTGTCTGTGCATTGATCCTCTGCAACGTCTCAGCCATGTTCAACTGTTCAACCAGTACAATCTCTCAGGCTGAGGGCCAGTGATTCAACGCCCGCATCATTTTAGTCTGATTGGTTTCAACAAGTAAAATCAGCATCTTACTTACACACCTCAACCAGTGTTCCCGCGCTGGCATGTGATGTCCCTCTTCAATACCTACATGGAACCCTTGGTCAAGATTTTCAATACATTCAGCAGGGACAATCAAGGAAGGCGTGAGATGCCTACAGAAGGCTGGGCCCCATGTGCTTGGCCATGGTAGTGGCCACTGTGCCATCTGTGCCCATGCATGAGGTTGGTGCATAATCCGTCCCCTGGGACATCCCAACTTACTGGTTGGTGGCTGAAGGATCTTGTAGCTGATTTATAGTGTATAGCTAAGACCTTAGAAAGTATGAGGCACATATCTCTGAAACGTATGGTGTGGGATTATTGTGAGTTGCATGTAGAGCCCTATATTCACACTTATGTAATTAGCATGCCAAGTGTATATGATTGCAAACTTGTTCCTGGGTTTACCTTTTACAGGCTTACCTTTGCACAGAGTTGACATTTCCAGGTTTATATTTTCCAAAATTGTAATTTTCCAGGTTTACATCTGCCCAGGTTATAAGTTTGCCCAACTCTGCAATTCCCAGGTTTAAACTTGCCCAGGTTTTAATGTACGCAGTTTTGGTTAGTCCAGCTTTGCATTTTTCAGGTTTAGGTTTGCCCAGGTTTGCATTTTCCAGGTTTAGGTTTGCCCAGCTTTGCATTTTTCAGGTTTTGGTTTGCCTCGGTGTGCATTAGCCAGGTTCAGATTATCCTATCTTTGCATTTTTCAGGTTTGGGGTTGCCCTCAGGTGTGAAATTTCCAGGTTTAGGTTTGCCCAGCTTTGAATTTTGCAGGTTCAGTTTTGCCCAGGTGTAAATTTTCCAGGTTTGGGTTTGAACAGCTTTGCATTTTTCAGGTTTGGGGTTGCCCCAGTGTGCATTTGCCAGATTTAAATTTGCCCAGGTGGGAATTTTCCAGGCTTAGACTTGCTCAGGTTAGCATTTTCCAGGCTTGTATTTGCCCAGGTTTGCATTTTCCAGGTACAGGTTTGCCCAGGTGTGGAATTTCCAGGTTTAGGTTTGCATTTTCCAGGCTTGTATTTACCCAGGTTTGCATTTTCCAGGTACAGGTTTGCCCAGGTGTGGACTTTCCAGGTTTAGGTTTGCATTTTCCAGTTACAGGTTTGCCCAGGTGTGGACTTTCCAGGTTTAGGTTTGCATTTTCCAGGCTTGTATTTGCCTAGGTTTGCATTTTCCAGGTACGGGTTTGCCCAGGTGTGGACTTTCCAGGTTTAGGTTTGCTCAGGTTTGCATTTTCCAGCCTTGTATTTGCCCAGGTTTGCATTTTCCAGGTTCAGATTTTCCCAGATTTGCATTTTACAGGGTTAGATTTCGCCAGATGTGGACTTTCCAGGTTTAGGTTTGCTCAGGTTTGCATTTTGCAGGAGCAGGTTTGCTCCGAACCCATGTCTTTCTCTCAGTGCCCCTCTCTCTGTGACCCAACCATCCTGGAAACTAATTCTTGTGATTCTCACTTTTTCCTTCCAAATTAACTCAGCACTTATCAGTAGACGTACTGTGTACAAGTATATAGGATCATGAAAGACTTCTGGAAACATAAAAGCGACATTCTATACTCTCGATCCCTTGAGAGGGTTGTATGACAGAGGCATGCATTGGCTAAACCGTGTGTGCCTCTGCTACACTGCCTAAACCACGAGTATGTCTGAACAACACATTCCTTTACCATGCATACCTTTACCACACATGCCTTTACCACACAATTTCATGATAAAGGCCTAACTGGAATAGGGATGTGCGATAAAGGTCACACCTTATGCCACCTGCCCTTAGCCCTAACAACTACCCCAAGCCCTAAAAAGTACCCCAGCTCCACCCTGTGCCGTAAAAACAACCCTGACCACCCCCCCAAGCTCTAAAAACGACCACAGCCTCCACCTGAGCCATAAAAGCTACCGACCCACCAAGCTCAAAAAACCACCTGGCTCCAGCCCTAAAAAAAACAACCCTCACCCCCAGCCCTGAAAACAACCCCAACTCCCTAACCCTAACCCTTAAAAACGACCCTAACCCATAAAAACGTACCCCTACCCCCAAAATCCCGACCCCAATCCCACCTACCTCACCCCGTACTCTTCCAATCCTTCTTCTTCCTGGGCTTTTCGTTGGAATGGCACCGTGGTTCTACCCATGGCCATTTTCCGAAATAAATTGGGCATTATTTAATTTTGGTATATCAGTATGACTACAATGAGTGCGATATGACCCAGTCCAAATATTGAATCCTTCAGAGGATGACACAGTCAACACATTACAGAATTTATCAACAATCTAATACAATGCAAGATGTATGGATGCCAATCAACAACCATGTTAACCCCACCCACAACTAGCCTTTCTTTAATCCAAGCTCAAGAAAGGCCCCTATAAAATCTCTTATGTCTGCAGTGATCCTATAAATAATGCATCTGTCAAAATAAGTAATCCTATTAGTTCTAGTCTGGTTGTTTTACTTGTTTTTGTGTGCACTATTCATAGAATGAGACATATTTGGCTTGCATCTTCATGTAGGTGATAGGTGTACGTAGTCATCAGATTGCCCTTCGTATCCTAAGATCAGATTTTCACCAAGTAATGACTAGTTCTATTGCAAAATTCCTGGGTGCCATGTGGGTGCTCTGTAGCAAAGCTCTTCACTGTTCTTCCACATGGTCTTGTTTGTGTGTACTGCACTTTGTATGCACTTTTTGCTGTTTTTCATTACTCTGTTTTAATGGCACTCCCCCATTTTATCTGATAAGCAACTGTGTATATATATTATGAATTACCAATTTTTTAAAAAAAAATATCTGTAATATCTTACATATTTTTGTATGAACTATTTGATGATTCAATTTGATTTAGTTTCACATTATATTTATTGTAAATGGATTGCACTTTTTGGACCTGGTGGCCGAAATAAAGTGATTTTGAATGATTGATATAATGAGGTGTTATTCTGTGAGTGCTAGTTGGCCCCCAGGGACCATCAGTATTCAAGGGGACTTAATCCCCCAATTTAGAACATGCCAGGAGGGGCTTTTGCAGAGTGGTGGAGAAAGGGGGCGTGGCCTGTGTCCAGCTCTCAGCAATCACACTATCTGGGACATACTGGAGGTATCAGGTAGGCTTATTGGCCCCTAAGAACCCCCAGCAGCGAAGGGAACTTTAATCCCCACCCAAGAGCGCGCCAGGAAGTGCATTTGCAGAGTGGTGGGGAAAGGGGGCGTGGCCTGCTATGACAACTTAGCAATCCTGCTGTGCAGGACTTACTGGAGGTAATAGGAGGGGTAGTTGGCCCCCAAGGTTGTCCGTGGGGACCAACTACCCCTCTTGGTACCTCCAGTAAGTGCCACACAGTGGGATTGCTCAGACGTCATAGCAGGCCATGCCCCCCTTTCTCCACCACTCTGCAAACGCCCCTCTTGGCAGAGTACGGGATGAAGGATGAAGTTCAATTTACTCCTGAGGGACTTTGGGGGCCAAGAAGCCCTTCATGTCATGAATGATGTAATATGTGACGTCATCAGCAGTGTATTGCGGGGGCGCGAGTTATAGTTAGCTGGACCAACTATAACGGCCGAATTTTTCTGGTTTTGTACGTGTGAAACGTCCAACTAACTATAATACCCTGAAACCTATGTTTTTTTCAGTGAATATATATATATATATATATATATTCACTGAAAAAACCATAGGTTTCACACATGTTATAGTTAGCTGGACATTTTACTGATAAAAAACCAATGAAATTCCCCCGTTATAGTTACTGTAGGCAACTATAACTCACGCGACCGTAATCCTCTGCTGATGCTAATACTGTATTTAGACACTTATTTGCCCATATCTTCTTCCATTAAATTTTAGCTATACATATATTACAAATATTTTTTTTTCATAAAGACACATATGTCATCAGCAGAGGATTACGGTCGCGTGAGTTATAGTTGCCTACAGTAACTATAACGGGGGAATTTCATTGGTTTTTTATCAGTAAAATGTCCAGCTAACTATAACATGTGTGAAACCTATGGTTTTTTCAGTGAATTAGCAAGGTTTTTTAAATGCTATTTCCTAACTATAACGTGTGTGAAACCTATGGTTTTTTCAGTGAATTTGTACGTTTTTTTAAATGCTAAGTTACTTTACGCCATTTGTGGCGTGCGCGCCCACTTAACGCAGTTCGTTCCGTGCACGGTTTTTATCAGCTTTAATAAGCCCTGTACATTTGGTGGCCTTCGGCCACCAAAAGCACAGGGGGTGAGGTCAATGTGGATAGTGTTTTTTTTATTTCGATTTTATAATTTCATGTTGCCAAAATTACGTTTTTTTTCTCTATTAATAAGCCCTGCACATTTGGTGGCCTGCGGCCACCAAAAGCACAGGGGGTGGGGTAAGTGTGGATAGTGTTTTTTTTATTTTTATTTTTTTACCGTAAGCGTACGGTAAGCTTACGGTAAGCGTACGGTAAGCGTACGGTAAGCGTACCCCGCGAAATTGCCGAAAAAAAAATAAAACCGTTTTTGCTCTTGGGGGATGTTTGGGGACTCCCTCAACATGACTATGTGGGAGGGAGTTGTCAAAACAGCCCCGTAACATGTTTTTGGCCATCATGTTTGATAAACAACACTCAGTGCGAGAGACAAAATGGCGGACGCCGCTTCCTGGTTTCGGCCGATTCGAATGTTTACTAAGATCTAAGAGCCAATCAGAATCGCGCTCGCGCACGCCACCGTAAGCTTACGGTAAGCGTACGGTAAGCGTACGGTAAGCGTACCGTAAGCGGGCTCAGATATATATATTGATTTAAAGGCTATTTTCTCAGAATCTACTGAACAGATTTACACCAAACCTACAAAAGGCACTTCCTTGACCTAGGGACTACCTCTCTGCCAAATTTCTAGTAATTCTGTTCAGCCGTTCGGGCTGTAGCTCGTTCTAAAGGTCCTATGGAAAAATGCATGGGAAAAACGCGTTTTGGGACCCCCCTTTTATCTCAGCCCCCGCTTGACGAATCCCCCCGAGACTTTCAGGGTAGGAGCGGAGCGTAGCGCCCCACCTATTTTGAGAAATTCGCGAGGATTCGTCGACCGGCGCCAAAGTTATTCAAAATAGAATGTTGAGGTTTTCCTATGGAAACGTGGTCCTAACTATAACTACCTACTGGCGACCGCCAGTAGGTAATATATATATATATTAATATACACACATACATATATATACACCTATATATGTGTATATATATGCATATATTTATTTATATAAAATCAATGTACATATATGTGGAGTTAAGTACAGTTAAACAGTATTTACCTATAGAAACTTACCTTCACAATATATTTGCCCTAGATATTCTTCCTACACCATTTTTGTCACATGATATTTTACCTTCAATATTCTCAGGTGTCTCATTGGATGTAGGGACATGTGTGCATGTGTTCCCCTATGTAATGTGTGCTCTACCAATTAGCAGCCAATGCCTCACTTGCAATTCTTTGGCAAGATACCTATAAAGGCCGTCTCCATCCAGCTACATAAACAAATCAACAAGAATAACATATTGAATGAGTCCTTGTCTGGCTTAGATCCTGATTCGGCAGAGAAACATTATCCACGCTATTTGTGGTAGCAGCCATCTCATTTCGCACAATGGCATTCCATGCTTGTTAATTCTGCTTCATCACTCTTCTCCTTTTGTCCTCATAAACCATCAGTCCATAACTAAAATTCTGGAAGCATACATTGGAAGCTTGGAATTCACTCTTTGACCTAAAACAAAATCATTCAAGTCATTGAGTTATTGAAGATTTGGCTCTTCCGTCAAGCCTATGATTAACTTATCTCCAGCCGTATCCTGTCCTCTATTGCCGAGTGCCTAGGAACCTCCCTGGGGAATGAGTGCTTTATAAAACTCATATAACATAACATATAAAACACATATAACATAACAGGTCATTTATTGTCTGGACCAGATTCAGCAGGTCTACTAGCTTTCACAAGTCATAACAAAGAAGTATTGAACCTGAGGCTCTCTAGCACTTTTTGAAAATCAATGGATGGCAACTCCATGTGCAAGTGAACTCACCGCAAGTGTCAAATGGCTTGGATTCATCCTTATCACATACTCCTGCTTTAAGCATCACATTACCAAGGAACCTTAGACATCACAGTAACAGAGGTCAATGCTGCAGAAAGGAAACAGACACATTTTCCAAGCCCTGGTCCTCTCCAACTGAATAAGGAAAAGCTGCCTGCATGCCAATGTACCTGTCTTCACACTGGGCCTCCACTACTCAAGTCAACAATACGACCAAGTGACTCTCACATTGTGGACCTGCACTGACTACCCCACCAACCCGACATCACCTTCAAAACCTGCTGCATCGCCGAAAAACAGCAAGAATAGGTGGCCCAGCCTAAACCAACTAAAGTGACTACTTTAGGGGACCAGCATAGCACATGGAGCCAAGACATGGTCAGGCTCGAAACCGAGAAGCAAAATAAAAGATGAAACATAGGAGTGAAATATCATCCCTCTTTGGTGCAAGGATCTTTCTAGCATAATACCGGTTCACACATCGGGCTAGCAGCCGTAATCTGTATCATTCATGGGTACTCAAGACACGCCCCTTTAAGTAGCACTTCTTCACCATCACTGGTCGAACCAACCAATCTCCCCATGCTGCTAACCCAGCAAATTCTATCCTATCCCATACCCTATCCTCCGATATCCCAGAGTCTTGAATTGTTCTCTCCCATTCCCTGAGAGAGTTTCTATGTCTCCTTATAGGTAGGTACAGTGCACCATTTCTCCCCAGGTAGTGTCTCAGAATGAAAATGCCAATCCCTACTTACATTAATATAAAATTGTCCTTTATTGTCCTGAATCAGGCTATTTTTAGACTTTCGGGACTGATGTTTTCCAAACAAATTCATGATTAAGCAGACATCGCTATTTCTATTTTGTGTTTTAGACATCTCTAACAAACATGAGTGTTTTCTATTTTAAGTGGTTAATATGAGACATAGACTTCATCACAAACTATTTATAGGACTTTGTGAATGTCTTGACTTTTAATAATTGTGCAGTAGCTGAACATTGGCCACCGTGAGCCAATGAGACGGAGTTGATCATGCTGATGTGTAGGCCTTGTTTTAGGGTGTTTGCTGATTTGTGCTTGGTAGCCAGTGAAGGAGACAATAGTATGGGATGATTTAAAAGCTTTGGAATGAGAAGATGACTTGGTGATGATTTGGCCAGACAAGAACAGATGGGTTATCAGTAGTCAACATGATACAACATTCAAAGACAAGATCAATGATTGTTATCACATTACTGGTGCTATTGATGGTGGCTGGCATGTAGGTTGAGATGATGTTCTATTGACTTTAGATGGTCTCTTTCTGGAGTGCCATGGGAGCAAAAATCAACATAGTGGAATGTGGTCCTGAGCAGTTACTAGTGGTGGACATTGGCACAAGAATTTCAAGCATTGCACACAAAACTTGACTACTGAAGTTACCAAGGGAAATATTTTCAGTGCGAGGTCAAGCAAGGAATCAGTAAAGGGGGCCCATCCTGACTGAAGATAACGTGTTGGAAACGCGATTTCGGGGTTCAGCCAGTGAGTCTAGACGAGAGTTGTATAAATGAGAAATACATGTGCCGGTCGATCAGGGAAAATGTCAATGCTTTTTTTAAACATTAATTAAAGTTGTTATTGGGTCATTATTTCCCCCCTCTAGAGGGCTGCCATCAGGGGGGGGCACTGACAGTGCGCCACTTTTTGGTGGCGCACTGTCAGTGTGCCACCTAACAGCTTCTTTGCCTCTGCGCCCGTGTCTATAATATGGCATAGGCACAGAGGCAAAGGGATTCCCTCATTTGCATGGGTCCACGCAGGCATATATTTAACCAGAGGCAGCGTCTCCATTATGGTGGAGGAGTGTCGCCCCGCCTGCTGCGAGTGCAGCAGGCACACACATTAATTAAATTATATTAAATAACATTTTATTAATGTGTCCAACTCTCAGCGTCATGGCAGGGGGCGGCACTAGAAAGGCAGCCCCCTGCCAGTACGCAGGTCAGATTGGCACCTCAAAGTCTGCAATCCCAAGGCTGAGAAACAGCCGATGGATTGCAGCTGCAGGCCCCCAGCCTCAAAATGGGCACTGGGTTAGCCTGCTCCAACCAATCCTGGAGCTGCAGCGCAGGATTGGCTGGTTTCGCATACTATGGCGGAAGTCCTTTCCTTTCCGCCCAAGCCGAGGAGAGAACCGGGAAGAAGGAGGCCGCATACAGAGCCGGCAGCACCGAGGACACTGAAAAGAGCCTTGGGCGGCAAGTAAGTTATGTGCATTTTATTTGCAATTTATATTGTCTGTATTCCCCCCTCCCCGCTGTGCGAGGGGGGGCCCAGCTGCAGGGGGCCCCCTCAGCTCACTACTCATGCCTAAACGCTCCAGATTAAATCCGGCGTGGGGGCCCCTCTGTGTGCATTGGAGGGGGGGGGCCTTAAACTTTCGTTACGCCACTGCCCCCTCCCCATCATCGTCCCCGCCCTGTCACTTCGCCCCCACACCAGCTGCTACAGTCTTTAACTATTCCAATGACAGGGAAATACAATCTAGAAAATGAGTTTAAGTACTAGGGTTTATGTATTTGAAACTGCAGTCATAGGTGTGCTCCCAGGAATAACAGTGTTTACATAGTTCTGGAAGAGGGACTAGTGGGGTTGTGACTGTGTCTCTTATGGAAGATCTGTAACCATCTGTTTTTTTACTATTGGCCAAAATAGGAGTAGATCCGTGTAGATTTAATTTTTTCCTCATTCTAGACTTATTTAAAGCATGCCATCTTAAAGTAAGAGATGTGTTTTTTTCCCCAGTACAAGAAGTTTTGGTAAAATTACCCGGGAACATGGACCGGTAAAACGTGTAAAATTTGCATAAAAAAATGAGTATTGTAGAGGTTTAGGGCAGCCTCCCTGCTCACTGTAAGAATAATGTCAAATGTGGAACTATCTTGGCCTTGATAATAGAGAACATGTGTATGGGGTGGAGGTGTGAATGTCCCTCCCTGTTCCCTGCCACTCTCTCACTCCAGAGATACATGAAAGTGCTTAACAAGCTACCCAGCGAGGAAAGTGCATAACAAAGTACCCGGCGGCGAGGAAGCCCCATTAGGAAATCGCATCTCAATTCAAAGTAAGTGAAAGGAAAAATAAATAATAATAATAATAAAATGGATAAAAACCTAGAACCTTCAGGCTTCCATGCCTTCATCATTTCCTATCCTCCCAATCTTTCTAAAAATGCAGCCAAGAAGTTCAAGCACAGACTACTGAAAACTCACCCTGAGACTCTTATTTCTGATCCTTACTTCTGCATCAGCAAAGACATACTATTGAATGACCTCATCTTCCATACCAATAAACGTGAACAGTGGAGAAATATCTTCAACTCCATGCTTCGAATCTCCAATGCCAAATAAACCCTCATGCCCTCAAATTGTCGGTAACCGCCTCAGACTTCTGCACTGCGAATGCTACCATATCCATATACAACAATGGTAATTTCCTTATACAAGCCTCTAATGCAAATCTCACTATCATAGACAAGATTTTCCCTACTCTCAAGAAAGCAGCGAACAACAAGAAAAACTCACTCACCGCCACAACGTATCCAGATTTTCCGGAAGACACTCCAACTCTTATACAAAATCCTATAATGAATTCAATTTAACCAAAATCTCTCCATACCCCCATTGACCCCTACCCCTCCATCATAACAGTCCCTACCACACATGGGTCTCTTAACCAGGGGTGGACAGGGATACTCTTAGCCACCCGTCATCCCAATGCAGATACACCACTGATATCCTTGATGACCAAGGGAGAATCCGCCAACCCGGATGCCTCCCCCGACATCCCACTCGCTCCTCTTACAGGTGAGCTGCCGCGCAAAGTTCCCTATGACCTACCATCTACCAAAGCCTCCAATGACCTGCCATCTACCCAAATATCTGATCTACACCTAACACCTCGAGACTCTCTCCGCTCATCCAAACTGACCAAGCAAAGACCATACCCCGCCCACATGCATCTGTCCCTATCATGCGATCACCTCTCAAGGCCAGCCCCCACACTCATTCGGACCCTCCAACAAACTCCCATGATCAACTAACCCCATCGGATCCTAATAACGATATCTCCATGCAACCAGTTAATGAGATCCCCATGCAACCAGTCCTTACTTGTGGACCTCCCCCTATAATAGAACATATGCCTATACCCATAACTATTTCTCCTAACTCTAAGTGGATCACATGATTCAATGAGTTAGCTAGCGGCCTATCCCATCTCAAGGATGAAATGCAAAATCTATCAACCATCACCAAAGAATTCCTAAATGCACACAAAGCCACTAGTGCCACCGTGAGCCGAATCAGTTACCAAACCAGCAAATACATCACCAAGAATTCACACCCTGAGGTCACTAGACAGATTAAGACACCTTCCCCCAATGACACATATCGTCCTAGAAGGGCAATTGTTGAACTATCTGACAATGACATATATGACCTCCTCATATCCTATGCCGGTACTACAGACAACTGTAAGTCTCTATGTGGCATCATCCAATCCATTCAAACCAACCCCTACAGAGAACCCACTCACAACTACAGATCCATTAACAGAGGAAACCTCACAAATATCAACATAGTGCAAATTGAGCCCACCCATTGGGTAAATAGTTCCTCCTCACCCATCCTAGACCTATTGGTCCCTCCTAGTCACGATATAATCTGCCTCGACAGGACCATAAAAACCGGATGGCGGGATAGCCTGCATCTATCGTAACACCATCTCAGTCAATCAAGCAGACGCCATTTCTTTACTATCCTGTAAATATCTCTGTATCAACATCTCAGATGACAAGTGCCTCACCAGCAAACTTCACATAATATACCACCCCCCCGGGTGATAATCTGATGTTTATTGATGAGTTCATGGAAGTCATGACATCCAACAATAACTCACAAGTGACGCAGATTTTCCTGGGAGACTTTAATCTCCATTGGAACAGCACAAGCAATCATGAAGTGAGCTGTCTTAAATCCTTTTTGTCAGATCAGGATCTGTCCCAAATCTGTGACAGTCCAATCCCCAACAAGGGAGAGACACTAGACCTCATCATAGCGAAAGAGAACATTGTATCATTAGAATTCATCACCCCTTGTGATTGGACTGACCATTACAGCATTCTCTTTTCCATCAATATTGAGGTAATTCCCCAAAAATGCCAACCTACAAAAACAAAACAATGGAGAAGGAATATCCAAAATATTAACCCCATCGCCCTGGTAAACCAATGCAACGCGGCCCTGATTCCCACATCAGGCATGGTTGACGTCCATGACCTTACAGTCTTTTACAATTCCACTATGCTTGAAATTCCTGACTCTACAGTGCCCCTCCAAGAAAAAAAGTTTCTTCCAAAATCTCCAAACTATGGTTCAATTAGAACCTGAACTCTGATTGGCGCAAGCTAAGATCAGCTGAACGACTTTGGAAATCAGCACCCTCCATTGATCACCTATGTCACCTTAGAGTGCTGAGGAATACTTTCAACAGGAAAATCCTAAAGGCTAAGGCAGACTTCCAGCTGAACCAAGCCATTAACTGTCCCAAAAAACTATTCGAAATCGTCAAACAACAATTGCGCAACACTCCTAACGAGTTGGAACTAAGCGATTCGACTACTCCTAAATGCGATGAGCTTGCCAATTTCTTCCTAGAAAAGACAAAATACATTGAATACGCAATTCAATCTAAGAATGCCCTTCCACAAACTATTGCGCATGACTCTACATCTTACTCACATATCAAGGACCATTTTACTATTCCGATTGAAAATCCAAAAAACAATGCTTCTTGGAACACCTTCTCGCCCATCCCTGAATACAAAATCTATAACACTCTTCTAACGATTAACCCCTCCAATCACTTCTCTGAACCCTTACCCGCCTCTCTATTCAAAATGATAAAGGCTGCTCTTCTGCCCTTATGGGCAAAGATTGTAAACGCCTCTCTGAAACAAGGTTCCATACCTGACTGTCTTAAAGTAGGGCAGGTCACACCTATATTAAAGAAAGCCAACTCCCTCTCCTCAGATCTCAACAACTACCGCCCTATATCCAACATCCCTACTTTGGCGAGACTGCTGGAAAAATGTGTACAAATTCAATTATGCAACCACATCGAGAAGTACAACGATCCTAGACAATCATTAATCAGGCTTCCTCCAAGGTCACAGCACTGAATCTGCACTTACCCATATAATGGATGACATACTAAAAATGTTAGACCATAACGAGTCATGTCTACTGATATTTCTCGATTTATCCTCCGCTTTCGACACGGTTAAGCACGACAGTCTATTGACTCTACTGGAATGAAGGATGGGCCTAACTGGTCCAGTGTTACAATGGTTCACCTCCTTCCTAAATAACCGAACCCAAAGAATCAAGATGAAGCACTTTCGCAACTCTCCATGGTCACCATAGGGGTTCCACAGGGCTCAGCAGTTTCACTCATTCTTTTTAACCTACTCATGGAACCCCTGGCAAACGCACTAAAGTCTGCGAACATTCTATATCACTTGTACGCGGACGACACACAACTGTATATGAAAATCTCCTCTCCTGGTGACTTTATATCCCTCAACGTTATCTTTCATAATACTCAAAGTTGGCTCACTGACAACCACCTCATGCTCAACACTAAAAAAAACAGAATTCCTTCTCATCTCCCCCCCAATCACACACCCAAGATAGATTTATGTCTGAAGCGTCTAACTTCCTTTGACTGCGCTCCCCACATCATTGACTCAGCGAAATCCTTGGGGTTTCCCCTAGACAAACACTTGAATATGCAAGCGCAAATCAATAATGCAACCAAGGGGCATATGTATGAAAGCAAAATTCAGTCGCAAAGGCTGCGAATCGCAAAAAACAGCATTTGCGACTAAAATTTTGCTATTTCATATGTATGACACACATTCCTAGTGAAAATAAAAAAATAGCTAAATTAGCGATTTCTAATGCTGCAAAACACAAAAATAGCGAATAAATTTGCGATAACTTAAATTGCGATATTCTTAATTTGCGAAAATCGCAATAAGGATATCGCAAATTAAGAAATCGCTAACAAATGTATGAAAACCTCGCTAATTGCGAATTTATGGAATTCGCTAACTAAGAAATCGCAGTTAACACCAATTGCATGCAGGTGGTAAACTGCTGCTAGGTACTTAAACCACCCCACAATGCAACAGAACCAACCACAATGGCAGCACTGTTCGTGATAGCCAGGAGGCAGCGTATTCGGGCCCTTGCACAGAGGAGAATGAGACAGGAACGTATATTCAGGCTGCGCATCACCCTGTTCCAGCACACTGAAGAGGACATCTATGACAAGTACAGACTGCACCCACAGACCATAATGGACCTGATTGAGGAGCTGAAACCCTACTTGGAACACCCTACACGCAGGACACAAACAATTCCCACACATGTGCTGGTCCTGTGCTCCCTGCACCTCCTGGCGTCAGGGAGTTTTCAACGAGTAATAGCGGAGGTTGGGGGGTGTCACAGAGTGCACTTTCGCGCTTCTTACATGCCTTTCTAGAAGCAATGCTACAGAGGCTCTCACATCACATATACTTCCCAAACACCCAACAGGCATTACAGCAAACAAAACTGGACTTCTACCAGATAGCACGTTTCCCACACGTCATTGGCTGCATCGCTGGGACCCATGTGGCCATCACACCCCCATCAGCAACTGAATATGTCTACAGAAACCGTAAATGCTACCATTCCCTTAATATACAGATTGTGTGCAATGCAAAGTATATCATCACTGACATTGTACCCAAATACCCCGGCAGTACACATGACTCTTTCATCTTTAGACACAGTGGAATACACAGACGTCTGAGTGCTGGAGAGTTTGGGGGGATACCTGCTAGGTAAATACATGGCACACATCCATACATCCACTACATCACTGGAGGGTGGGGACATTGACTTACCGATTGTGTCTATCCCTGCAGGTGACAGTGCCTATGCAGTGCGGGACTTCATCCTGACCCCGTATCTGTATCCAGCAAATGCAAGTGAGAGGAGCTACAACAGGGCACACAGATCTACACGCTGGGTCATTGAGCGTACCTTTGGAATCCTGAAGAGCCGCTTCCGGTGCCTGCATAAAAGTGGAGGCGCACTGCAATACAGCCCTGAGACCTGCTGTAAAATCGTGGCAAGCTGTGCAATGCTACGTAACATGGCAATGAAGAAAGGCACCACAATTGATGTGACCGATACAGACACATCGGATGACGATCGCCCTGCTCCCCCTGCCAGACCTGCGTCAGGAGTCGGGGCAGCTGCTGGACACCAGAGACGGACAGAGATCACACAAAACTACTTCTAGGTGAGCAATGATGACATGAGACAAAAAAGCTTGATAATGTGTGCAGTGTTTATTCACACTTCACAATCATTAAGCGTGTAGCTGTACCCAGCACATGTTATGCACACAGTGCAGGTAAGGCACAAGTAACTGTGCAATCTGCATAGTTGGGTTACTTCACCCTTTTAGGATTAATTGTCACCGGACAGTTCACCTCCTTTGGTGACGCATTGGTGGTGTTTGGCATCCAGGCTGACTGCCCTCCATGGTGTTCCTGGGTCCTGCACCCTGTCTGGTACTGCGCCGTCTTTCTCCAGGCAATGTAGGAGTGATGCTGCTCCTACTGGAGGTTTCTTCACTCTCGCCAGAGGCCATGAGAGCGCTGCCACCTGCGTTGGTCGTCTGCAGGAGCTCCACAGCACTGGTGACCTGTGCTAGTCCTCTGGCTATGTCCTGGCAGCATTGTGACGCTTCGACGTGTCAGAGTGCTGGTGGTGGTGCAGATGCGGTTCACGGCCTTGGTATATGTGTGAAGGCGTGCATTGGCACGTCGGCCAGCCCTCTCACTGGCGGCTTGGTTGTGCCTCAGAGTGTCACAAAGGTCACGGATGGCACCTGCCATGGCCATGATGCCCCCCCCCATGTTTTTCTGATCTTTGTGGATACGGCATAGCTGCCTATTTATTGACCTGAGTGATTTACTTTGCAGGCGCTGTTCCTGCAGCATGCTGTGTTCCAGCCCAGAAAAAATGGTTTCTTCCGCTTCAGTGGCAGTGCTGCTCCTGGGCCTTGACCTGCGTGTGTCCTGTGGTGGAATCCTTGGCCTTGGTGTGTCCTGAATGGGCATGTGTGACACACCCAAACTCCCCTCTCTCCTGTCACTGTCCTCCCCTGTGGCCGGTATTTCATCCTCAAATGGAGGCAGTGGGGGCACATGTGTGCGTTTCCTGTGCTGGATTGGTATGAGCTCTGTCTCGTCACTGGAGTCCGCAGGGTGTGCAGGCTCCTCTCCCTCTGCGCTGTCTTCTTGTGCCTTGGATTGTGCTGTGGATGTAAAGGGGACTACATGAGTTTGTGTCTTTGTCTGCAATTAGCAATCAATAAAGTTCCTACAGTTTGTATCGGCTAACCTCTGGCACTGTATCATTCACTTATCCCCAACCCACATGTTGCATTAGATTTCCTTTGTCTCATGGACCCACTGTCAGACATAGTACTACAAGTCCTATGATGCATTGCTGGGTGTGCTGTAAGACTTGGACTGGAATGACATTTTGTGAGGATATTTAGCGCATTTGGGGAAGTGTGCATGGGATGGGGATCAGTGCAGATTGATTTTGCATGCATCTTACCTTGGCTGCTGGATGCAGGGTCGGAGCTGTCAATGTCAGCCACACCACCGACGCTCTCAGGCAGGAGAGTGGACTCCACAAGCTCCTCGTGGGGTGTTGGCTGTGCTGCTGTGGATGGTCCTCCCCCAGTCTGGTTTGCGTCCTTTAGTCTGGCTGCCACCCTTTCCTTCGACCTCTGGCGCATATCATACCATCGCTTGCTCAATTCTTCGATGGTGCAATTGGTCACTCCCACTGCATTAACCTTATTTTGGATGTCCAGCCAGATTTTGCGTTTCCTTGCCTCTGAGACACGCAGTGCCTTCTTACCAAAAAGGAGCTCATGGCTGCACACCATCTCCTCAATGAGGACCTCCAGCTCCTTTTCTGAAAACTTGTGTTTCCTCTTCCTCTTCTCTGCATCCTTGCCCTCCTGTTGTTTGTTGGACTCCATTGCTGTTTGCTCTCTCCTCGGATGCCTCCTCACACTCTCCAAGCAGCCTCTGGGTGTGGCTCAGGTGAGCAGGTGCAGGAAATCACTCCATCTTCCTGTTTGTGATGTCATCAGGCTGCACCTGTATTGCAGATTCCCGTTTTTTGCGATTTCTTAATTTGCGAATTTCGCAATTAAGGAATCGCAAATGCGGTTGCTGAGAATATTTTGCGATTATTAAGAAATCGCAAAACATTTGTGATTTATTTTTTACATCCCGATTTGCAAATCTCAATTTGCTAATTGCTAAATATCGCAAATTGGGATTCGCAAAACGGGAGTTCATACATATGCCCCCAAGGGAGCTAATCATCAGATGAGCATCCTAAGGAAATTTAAACCCTTCCTCCCATGGGTCACGTAGAAGGCCTGTTTTGAAAGCTCCTTCATGTAACACCAGAGCAGGATCTTGGGCAGTATGATAAGATTCTCTAAGGGGTCGTGAGCCCGGAAGTACTCCAAAGTGCTGCACCGAGGAAAGGAAAAATTAGCTGAGGACACGAGAACGATTGAGAGAATAAAAAAAGTGAGACGTGAAGTAAATGTAATATGAGTTGCTTGTTACTTGAATACAACTGGGGGAATTGTCGCTCCTCAGGAAGAGACACTGAAGGCAGAAAGTGAAGAGAGAAGCTGGATTAACAAAGCTAAGGGGAAAAGATCATCCCAGAAGGAGGGGTGAGAAGTCATCGTCAGTGAGAAAATAAAATACCAAGCAGATCACCGAGACACCTGGGGGTTGCTTACAACCCTCTTGTGCTGCCAGTGCGTCACTTTTTATGACACTCCGGCGGCACAGAGTGCAGGCTCATATCTACAAGGCCTCGCAAAGCCACTTTGTGTGACTTCATGACCTTGTAGATATGGTGTTAGGCAACACAGCACAAGTTGCTGCGTTGCCTTGCACTACATTAGGGGAGTGTTCCGTGGGCGTTGGGGTGGGATTTCCCATGCAACACCCATGGGTTTTGACACATTCCCAGATCTACAAGCATCTGTAAACCTTGGAACACGTAAAAACTGTACGCCTACCCAAATATGGTGATTTCTCCTCCTTTTTTCCTCTTTCTATGTGTTGTGCATTCTGCAGCACGCATAAAAAAGGAAAAAGCCTCCATGGATTGTCTCTTGTGCAGGAAGGTGTCCCTTCCTGCACAAAAACAATGCCTCCTACAACTCAGGCACCCTTGCACCATGGTGCAGGGGGCACCAGAGTTGGTGCTAGGCACCAAATTCTGTGCCGGGTGAGGTAGAAAGGACAGGAATGCACCATATCTTGGTGCCCTAGGCCAATTTGTAAATGAGGCCCCAGAGGTGAGTTTCCAGGAGAGGTTTCTGCTCAGGGAAGGAAGATGTGAGGACACAATCAGATGCACAAACATCCACTGGCTTCAATAATCGATTAATGAGGGTGTCAAGGGTCAAGTGCACTGATAACCGGGCCTGCTGACTTATCACACATACTTCCGCACTTCAAGTCATGCATGCTTGACACAAACACCCCTCTAGTAATGTGGCACCTGAGAGGCCCTTGTTTCAAAGGAATGCTGCCATATCAAGATGGTATATTGCTTTACCCAAGATCCGCGAGGTCAACAAAAGAAGCAAGGATTAAAAACTGGGGGGAGGGGAGACTCTTGAAACTTGTGCGCACCTATGTCAAAACTTGGGGCATGATTTACAAAAGCTGTTTGACCGAAAGCACATTTATTGCATGCATTAATTACCAAAAATAATTTGCGCATAAACAAAATGCACCACATCTGGGCAATTTGCATTGTCCTTCCCCTTCTGGCACTGTTCAAAGATTGGTACCTGGGATATTCTAGGAGTGTGAGAGATGCAAACCCCAGGACTTCCTTCATTCTCAGAGGGGTGCACTGAGGTTTGAATCTGTCACCCTGCTTGGGCGGATCTGGTGGCTCAGTGGAGTAATGTGTCCACTGCAGGGGCCTGTGTTTGACAGCATGGTCACAGGTTCAAATCCCAGAAGGTCCACTCAGCCTTTCATCCTTCTGAGGTCGATAAACTAAGTACCATTAAGTTTGGGTAACAATAAACAGCTGTTATTCAATGCCAAGATACCCTGGAGTGAATGTGCACTTTAACATGATATCTATGTGTTTACTAGGGCCCTGTGATTCATTCGAGCCTGTGGTTGCAGGTGGGACCCTCTTTTTAAGGAGCGGGACTTATTTTGAATCTTCAAACTTTGACCCAGAAGAAGAGAGAAAGAAACACAAGAGAGGAAAGAAAGAGGAAGAGAAGGATAGAAAACAGGGACAAAGGAAAAATGCAGGGATAAGAAATATCCTTCAAGACTGAGATAAAATGGCAGGTGATGTATATTAGTTGCTGGAAGAGGCCTGAGGTGGAATCTAGTCTAGACAGAATTGGTATGCTCACGACACTTCTGCATTTAAAAATAAGGCACTGGATGGAAGGCATTGATGAAAGGACAAGAAGTTGCTGGCCTTAGCTGCATCTCATCAGTGCAACCAAAGGAGCTAATGGATGACATCTGCTCCACCAAACACAGCGGGCGCGACTACAACCAGGGGTGGACTGGCCGTACCGGGCTTCAGGAGTTTCCCCGGGAGGCTGGAAGGGTGGTGGCCGGTTTAGCAGCGGTAGGGGGCAGTTTTGTTACTGGGGTTTTGCAGCGGTGTTGCAATATCGGCTCCAGTAGCAAAAGCAGCAAGCAAGAGTTTCCAGACTCCCGGGGCCAGGCAGTGCTTCCCCAGGGGCCAGTCCGACAAAATTGCCAGGGCTGCTTTGGGTTCCCAGTCCGGCCCTGACTACAACTCGAAGGAGCGACTGTCATTGTTGCCTAGTGCTCCTCATGCCCAGAGGGAGGTTTGTCAGATTGGAGCTACGTGCTCAGAAACTGGGGTTGCACTTCTCTGAGGGTCACCATGGCCCTCCTAAATGGAAGGGTCCTGGTTTAGTGAACAGGGGCGCCTCCTCCGCTATGGCAGAGCAGCGTCATCCCACTGCTTCCAACAACTGCACTGCAAAGTAAAGGAAACATAAAATGATAATAACTTTGAGTTTTTCTAATTTTATGTTTCATGCTGTTTTGTGGGTGGGTGGGCGGGGCTGCTCTGTTCTTGGAGCAGGGCAGGGCAGGAGTGGTTTGCCCACTCCAAGTGCACAATGACTGTTTGGTCAGCCCTCTCGGGCTGCCCAAACCAGTCATGTGCACTTTCCCCATTCTCCATGCAGGCTGCATTACAGCCTGCGTGGAGAACAAGCCCAGGCCCCCATTCCCTAGTTGAGCGTCGAACCAGGACGCTCAAAACCCATCACAATGCTGCATTGCAGCGTTGTGATGGGTCAGGTGAGCCTTTTCTGTGCTTTTTGTACCTAGGTCTGATGAGGAGAGCAGGTGCAGAGACGCTGGACGGGTGCGGCAATGTAAGTGTTGCTTTTATTATTGTTTTTTCCTCCTCACCTCCCTTGTGCCCCCCGCACGCCCACACCCATCACGCGCAAATAATGCCAGCCGCCACTGATAGTGAATCAGCCCCATTGTGTGCAAAAAGTGTCATTAGTGCCTGCAAATAATAGATTTTGATTCACAGAATCAGGATAAGTCGATTTTTGCGGGTGCAGACTACACATAATACTGCAGAGTCCACTGGTTGACTGGATTTCCCGTTGTCGTATTTGACTTTGAGGGCTAGAAATATTTGTGGTCTCATGTGAATGTTGTGATGGGGGAGGGAGTACATTACCCTTCAAAATGTTAGAAACCCACCAATTATGAGTATGCCACAACACTGTACTAAGAAGGAAACTAGACACGGTATACAGGTTAATTTGTATGAGATGACATTGAGGAAAATTTAGGACATATTGGTGGGATCTGTTTTCTTAATTTGCAGTGTTTAACGCATGAGAAATCAAGCTCATGCGAACTTAAGTCAATTTTCAGCTTTCTTCCATTTTGGATGTGGCATCGTAACCTATCACGTGATCACTGTTGACATTGTTTCCTCGCTGTAATAAAGAATTGTGGGCTTTACATTGAAAAGAATGAAACCTTCCGAGTCATACTGAACTGAACTGAACCTAATCAAGGGCAACCTGTCTCAGACTGAATCGCATACTATGTAACAAGTCATGTCACCTGAAGAGACTCTGGGAATGCCTGAGTCTAAAGTAGTAAAATTGTGGGAGCATCTTCAAATGTATTCCGTATTAGAACATTGGAATGTTAGGAGCTCAGTTGAAAACAATGGAGTGCTCCGGGATTCTAATGGCCGGTAGAAGCCTGGAGCTCCAACATTCCAATGTTGTTGTTCACAGATGTTGCTATGAACAAAGAGCTCATGGAGGCGGGCTCCGTGAGGCCTTTGTTTTATTTGTGAGAACATTCTGCCCTCTAGTACCGGTATGTTCTAATAGACTTTACGCCCTCCGTAGCTGGGCTATAGCAGCAATAAAGTCCTGCTCACTTGTTTGCTCGGGCCTTTAACGCTGGAGTGGGCCTTTAATAGACGGTAAAGCCCACTACCGTGGGCTATAAGGCTATAGTAAAATGTTTTTTCTTCCTCGTTCCCCATTGGTACATACCCTGAGAACCATGTATTAGTGTAGTGAATGTATGTAACCCTTTGTCGAAAGTCCTATAAAAGGACCAGCCTTTTTCTATTCCGCGGCTCACCTTTTACCTTTCTTAGGAGGCGAATATATGCCAGATTTTCAGCAGAACATCATTAAGTTCTTCCATGCTTTTTGATTTATATGCTTAATTGATTGATGGTCCAGCTTATCTATTTCCGTACTTATATTTGATTTGATTTTTGTAAAGCGTGACAATTGCGCACAGGCTTCAAGGCGCTATAATTACAGCAGTCTGCCACAAGCCCACAGCCATTCAACCTGTATGAGTTAGTAGGGGCTGCCTAAAGAGTGTACATTCAGGTCTTTCTAATAGGCAGGTGTCCATTTATCACAGTCAAAGACTGGGGAAGAGAGTTCCAAACTCTGGCAGCAGCAGCCGAAAAGGATCTGCCCGCCCATCTCTTCTTGCAAACTCTACCAGGAATTCTTTGAATAAACTATTAAACTCTAGCCCTTGTCTGTCATTTTTACTGAGAATGTTTACAGCTTCATTCTAACGTGTGATATTTAATTATTTAAAGACAAGTCCTTTGGGGAACGCCAAAGTCCGTTATGGACTATACCGCTCCAGGTCTAAGCAGCTGGTGTGCACTGGGCAAGTAAATGAGACACAGACTTACGTGCCAACACATGTTATGACCCCAGTACCGGACAGGCCTTTTCTACCACTGGGCATTTCCCAGGCGGTCTGTACCCTTCAATACTGGTTATGAAAGCCCAGGGCCGCTGCTGGTCTTTGTCACTTTACTCAGCTCCCCAAGGTTAATTTCAGCAGGGAGGTGAGTCTTCAAGAGAGAGAGCAAGAGAATCAGGGAAGGGGAAGGTAAAGAGAAAGTGATCAGAGAAGGAGAAGAGATAGAGGAGGGATTGAGAATGGATGGATGGATGGAAGGCGAGAGATTTCGTAAGTAGATGAAGGGAGTGGTGCTGGTTTCAGAATGTTTGCTAGAGGTGACTTTGATCCATACTCTTGTCCATTATCACCTTCTAATGTTTTCCTAGTGATAACGGTGAACACTCGAAGCACACCACCAGAGCAGTCAGGTCGGTTGATGCGGACTATGTTGAACAATGTATTGAGCTTGTTGTGCTGCTGCTAGACCCATAACTAGTCCGGCCTGAAAGGCAGAACTCTTCTTCACAGACAACTCAGAGTGGGTAAGCAGATGTTCTAACAGCTGATCATGTTAACTAGAGCATATGTCTTTCCAAACTGTTGCTAGTGACCAGCCAATGTAGGCTCTCCAAGGACTTATCACAGCTGGGGCCGGCTTTTGGCTGAGCTGAAGCCAGGCCCAGGGCACCTACATGGAGCTGACCTCACCAGCTGCTTTGAATAATGTTTCTTCCACAGATAAGGATCAGCAAGGATTACACTTGCAAGCTTCTACAACATTCTGTGAGGTCAGGTAATGACTACTGGACCACTTGTGCTTTTGTGGGGTGGCGATTTGAACTGTACTCTGCAAGAGCTACTTGACAGTTCAACTGGACACGGGTCCGACACTGCCATCTCCCTGTAAGCCATATTGTTGGAGCATAAACTGCTAGACATCTGGTGGCACACACACCCCTTGGCAAGAGAAGGTACTTATTTTTTGAAGGTACACAACAAGTGGCGGTGGCTGGACTTCTAGCTGTCCCTGAGGTGATTTGATTACCTGAGTGCGGGAGGTGAAACACCTAGCCAGGACACTTTCTGACCATGCACCTTTGCTACTGAGATTGGAGATGCCCAGGTTACGTTCAACTATTGGGCAATGGCATGTAGGGGTTGCGGCACTCACAGATAGTTTATTTTGTGAAGAACTAAGATCTGAGATAATAGAATACTTCTAGTTCAACTGAGAAACAGTAGACAGTAAGGGTACGGTCTGGGAGACGTTCAAGGCCGTGGTCAGGGGCAGGTGTATGGCCAAACATGATGGGATGGTAAGATCACTGAGGAACCATCTGTCACAATTAGAATGTGAGATCAGGATTCTCACATTTGGTGCTTGCCCTTCCACCTTATATGAGATCAAATACAAGCTGTCCGAATGCTCAGAAGTTGCCAACAGCGAGAAGAAACATCGCAAGAAATATGCCTGTGCATGGCGTTTGACGAAGGGTGAAGCCCCGGCAGAATATTGGCACATATAGTTAATTAGACCTGTGCTGCCAATACCATAGTCAAGACAGAGAACCTGCTCAGTGTCCCTAACCATGAGCCAACTCAGATCCTGGCCTTATTCTGAGACTGCTACTCTAAATTATACTCCGCTGAACGTATACTCTCGTCCACTCAGACAGCAGAGTATTTGGAGGATACTGCCCTGGCAGGGTTGAGTGATGCCCATCGTCAACACCTTGACCAGTCATTCACTGTAGATTAACCAAAGCTAGTGATCAGTGGACTGCCATCAAGTAAGCCGAGGGCTCAGACGGTCTTCCCGCTGAATTCTACAAAACATCTGCTGATGCCCTCGCCCCTTGTCTGCTGCTAGTATGTGAGCAAGGCAGGTTGAAACACGTTCTCCCTCCGACACTGAGAGAAACACTGTTGATCACATTGTTAAAACCTGGGAAACCTGCAAGTGGATGTGAGCCATACAGGCCACTCTCACTCGTACACTGCAGTGTGAAAAATCTAGCCAATCGCAGTGCTAATGGCTTATCTCCTCTCCATCCGTATTTGGTACTTCCAGACCGTGCGAGGTTTATCCCAGGCAGATCAACTGCACACAACTTTGCACCCTCTTTGCTGTTTTGCATGCCCTTGAACCAAGCCCAGATGCGCCGGCAGTGGTTTTATACGCTATCAAGACCTTCCACCCCATTGAGTGACAGTATCTATTCACTATCCTGAGAAGACGTGGTATTCCCAGGGGCTTCATTGGACTGGATTGGATAGCTATACTCTTCCCCAGTAGGCTGCATCCAGATGAATAATATAATTTTATCACCTATCACTATCACCCGTGGAACTTGGCTGGGCTGCCTACTTTCACCCATCCTATTCACGATAGCCCTAAAACAATTTGGTGAGAAGCTTCCCCAGCGTTACTCACACTGTGCCCTCAGACAAGCTACTTGTCAACTCCTGATCTCCCTAAAAGCAGACAACAGGACTCTTTCTCTGGAAGAACTGGGGATATGCCTTAACTTGATAACAAGGGAATTTCTTACGTTTGGCACCCCATCAGCATAAACTAGAATGAATGACAGATTTTTCCCCCCCAAGTAGATTTGCACCAGAATTCCCCTTGGAATGTTGTGAGCCCTCAATTAAATATCTGAGTATTTGGATTGACCGACTCAATCAAGGAAATTATGGCTTCACTCTTGATAAAATGGCGGATCAGATTAGCCGCTGGTCCTCTCTCCCGCTATCATTGGCCAGGTGAATATCACAAATGAAAGCTATGCTGCTTTCCAAGCTACTCTATTATCTCATGAACATCCCTCTCCCTCTCAGCAAGTCCTTCTTTCAGGCGCTAACATTCCAGATGGTTAGACTCGCATGGGCTGGTGAGCAGCCAAGAGTCAAGAGGGGAATATTAACTCTACCATTTTACCGAGACGGGTTTGAGGCGCCTCATTTTGAGCTGTATTATCTCTGCGCATAGGCACACTTTGCACACTACTGATTCCATCTGATATATGCCACACATCGCATATGAACTCCGTGGTGCCGCTCCTCTGCCCCTTTGGTCACCGGTGGGAGGGCCTGCTCTTCTCGAGTATTAGACTTTGCAAGATCCGCTTTAGTTTCTTACACAGGGCTTGTTAGACCCCCCAGGAAGCTGTGGTGGTGGGGCCAGGGAGGAATCATATATGCAAGACGCCGCTGCCCTGATCCACGTGTGGGCGCTACCAGGCTTGGATTTGTAAATGGTTTCTGAATATAGTTCAGAGAGAAGCCCTCTGTGAGATCATGTTGTGCACCCAGAGCCTCAGAGGCCTTGCTCGTCGTGATTGAAACCCCGGTCAGGCGACACTGTAAAAATAGTTGGGATCATCAATGAGGTTCGCAGTAGATGGCGATAGACACCCATGTACTTTGTGAGACAGGAGGCTTTTCTCTAGGCAACACAGCGCACTCTGCCTGCAAGCTGCCTGCTTGAATGCAGCCTTGTGGAGGGTGCCTGGTGGGGTTTTCCCAGGGCGTGGTAAGGTGTGACTAATGCATTTTTTTTAGCAGTGATGTGCACACAGTACTAAAATGTGTTAGTCTAACCCTGATGCGGGGTACTTAGCAGGACTGCAAATTAAGAGAGGTCCGGAACCCCCGGGGGGTAGGATGGTCTTGCAATAGCATCCACGCATAGTGCAACAAGATCATGCAGCAATCAATAATGATATATTGGACAATCCCCTCCACCGGACGATAGTACTACAGAGCTGCGTGGAGGGAAATCCAACCAAAAATAAGAAATGTACTGCTCTGGCACTCCCGCTGGCCAAAAGACTGGTGGCCTGCGGTTGGGTAGAGATGGGGCACCAAACCACAGTCAACGGCTGGAATCTCATGTCACCTGTAGCAAACAACTTGAGTTACAATCAAAGCCAATGCAGACCTAAGACATATGGGGTCCTGTTGTTGGGTGGTCCCATAGGGTATCTCAAACCCACCTCAGACTAGATGTTATCAGGCCTTTTAGGTATTAATTCTCTTTATTTCGTATGTTCTTGTCATACACACAGGTTTTTTTTTTCAGTACGCTTGATACCCTTTAAGGGAGTGTGGGTGGTCTTGAACTATTAAACAAAAAATATTTTGTGTCCTCGGTCTCTTCTTCCTGTGGTCTTCTTCCACCTCGGGGTTTTGTCCTCAGGAGAGATGCAGAAACCCAAGCGTGCCTTGGCTCTTGGGTCTTCCTCCTCTCGCGGCACGTCTCCAGCCTCTGGTGGCTTTCCTCCTGTTTCGGGGTATTGGCAGGAGGAGTAGGTAAAGAAATAATCTTTCTTTAGAAGGCCCCTCACTCACCAACCTTGTTGGTGACATGCTTCATCATCGGGGCCCCACCCAGAGAGCCGAGTGCCATCCGGGTGCGCTGTCCGGGACTTTCTTCACCGGGAGACTGGACGGATCACCTCTAGGCTAACACGCTGGTCGATTTGTGGGTCTGAGTGAGTAAACTGGAGGGGCAGCGACACTTCAAGCATGCTCCAGCACGCCTGTTTCCTCTATTTATACATCTCACTATCTTGTCTTCGCCTAGATCTGATATCACATATCGAGTGATCCCGTCTTCCTTGAGGTGCACAATTCCTGCTCTCTAAGTAAGCGCATTTCCCCCCTTCTCCCTGTTTTTTCACCTCCGATCATGGGTTTATCACATTCTTTTAATAGGTTACTACGCTATGCGATCTTGTAATTCACGTCGTGTTTAGCGGCCCGCCCTCCGTATTAAGTGAGGCTGCGGCTTTTTACCCACCACTATATTTTAGTTATTCGTGGGTTCACTGTTACCGTGGATTTCGGGATTCCCCCGTTTTTCTCATGGTACTACTGGTGCACTAGTACACTTTTACTCTTTTTAGAGTATACAGACACCCACTCCTTCGAGATACGTATGAGTGGGATTGAATAGTTGAATTCACCACTGTTCCTGATGTATGATTACTGATCGCCTGCATTATCATTGTTCGTGATTGCGTGAATACACTAATGTTTATCATCGATGGAGTTCGTCTAATGTTTCACGTTTGTGGCATCGAAACAGATTTTCTTGGCAGATAATATGAGTACTGACTGCACGAACAGAATGACGACTATATGTTTTTCTATGTGTTTGTCTTGTGTTCGTGTGTGCTTTCTTCACAGATTTTTTTACTTTCAACGACTTGGAGAAAGTGAGTAACGGATTAGGTCCCTACAACTGACCGTGGACAGGGCACACCTTAGCGAGTGTGTACCTCCCGGGTCATGTTTTTATGGTCCTGACGAAAACCTTTGTAATAACGTATTAATGGTTGAAACATGTAGACCTGTAAATACACTCTTTTCACAATTTTTATCAAGATACCTTAGGTCAATTTAACCTTTCGTGGTATCTTCATCAACTTTTAACCATTGTCCAAATTACCCTAGAATAAATTAATTTTTGGGTTTAATCTGGCCAATTTTTATTTTTTTTTAAAAAACTCCCCATTCAAAAAACCAGCTCCACTGTAGTCAGGTGTCGCAGCACACCCGGATGGCACTCGGCTCTCTGGGTGGGGCCCCGATGATGAAGCATGTCACCAACTAGGTTGGTGAGTGAGGGGCCTTCTAAAGAAAGATTATTTCTTTAACTACTCCTCCTGCCAATACCCCTAGACAGGTCTCTGTCTTCTGGGTTGCACTCCCTCGTTTTGTTTGATAGTTTATCATTAGGGGATTGGGAGTGACCCCCCTGTTAATGGTGTTCCATTAACATAATCCCTCTCTCTCTTTTTGTTTTGTTTCCTCCTGTTTCCTCACAAACTCGGTCCTCGCGTTGTCCTCGGGTCCGTTTCTCTAGCAACGCTCCTCCTCTCCTATGTATGCTGACGAAAAGACGCCCTCCGTCGTCCTCCTTCCTTCCTCTTGATCCGTGACGCTTCTGCGACATACTCGGACATCTAGACCAAGTTCCTCATTTCCGGGTTGGTCTATGGCAGCAGCCATGTTCAGTTTGCCGCTATGGTCGCAGGGGTCAGAATTGGGCTCCTCACAGGTCCCTTGAAGTCCTACTTGCTCTCTAGGAAAACACCGCTACATCCTGAAAAATAAGACTTTCTTTCATGTTTGGCTCCTTGCTGACACCTGTCACACTTGTTTACATGACCATTGTAATGCTATTTACAAGAGCACCTGTGGTTCTTTTCATACCTTAATACACTGACCAGTAACTTATTAATTGGTGATGGTCAATGAGAGGACACCTTACTATTGGATGCTCGACTGACTCTACGCTGTACCTAATGCATGCTACAAGCTGACGCTGAGTGATGTGGCCAGACTGTTATGTTTATAAATGTCTAAAACCAGCAAACACATTTGAAATAAAGGAATGTGTTCCCTGAGGTGAGTGTGGAAATTTAGCTTGTAACTGAACATTATCTGCGCCATCTTGCCTCTCCCCAGCACCACGCACAGCAAACGCACGGCCGCCATTTTAGGCACCCCACTCTCTCCCCGCTCATTTTCGATCGCCAGTGCGTTCCCCTGGCGCTGCGAGCATCCCCCGCATGCCGGCCACCCCCGCTCTCTCATACACGGGCCATAAACCCTCTCTTTCTGCGCGACCCTGCCATGGAACCACATCCCACACCTGACCGACATCCCATAGATGGTCATGCCTCTCTTTGATAAACCCCCTTCCTCTGCGCCCCATTGTCCGAACCGATCCCAGGCCATCACCTAGCCCTGCGGATGCAGTTTATTGCCCCTACTGTAAGGGAAACACCCCACATCAAAGGGATTACAGTGGATCAAAGCCCCTACCCCCCTGAGACCCGGCCGGTTGCACACACCCCCGGGAATTGGCGGAATATCCAGCTGCGTGATAGCCATCTCCTACTGTGGGTGGGGTGGGGACTTCTACTGTAGATATGTGTGGGAACGAGCTTGAAGTGGGTGTTCCAAGGATGTCTTTCCGTACATCAAAGTCTCAATAAGAATGTACCATGTGTAATAAAGCAATAAACCTGTGTATAAGAGGCCAGGCCTCAGAGATGCAGTTAGAGCACCTCGTGACGATACCTTGCTGTCTGATCTGATGTGTTCTGCTCCGACGGAATAAAACTTTGTTTCCTGCCTTCCAGTCTCCGGCGCCTGCCTCTTGCATTGATAAATTATCGAATGGTATGAGAGGCGATTAACGCCGGGCAATACTTGAAAGGTTATCGACTGAAACTGCCGCTACCATTTAACAATTGGCGTCCCAAGCGTGGGGCCCATCAGCGACACGTGGATCCAGTGGGAGAGGTCCTGACGACAGAGTGAACGACTGCAACGATCGGGAGAGCTCCTGCCCGATAGACCCTCGTCTGGCAGCCGATCATCCGAACTTCAATGGTTCCGAGCAGACCTCTCTCGAGTGATCTACGGTCCTGACTGGGAACCATCAGGAGTGCCGCGGCAAATACGGAGAGTAGAGGACGATCGGGCGCTGGAGGCGGAAGACGAGAAACTGTCCACGCGGTCCGGGTAAGGTCGTGAAGCACGACAAATTGCGAAATAATTGATTGATTGTTTTGGAAATACTAGTATTGCTCATTGATTGTTCTCTTTGAGATATTTCCTGTCTACAAACGAGGAGGAGTAGAAACTCTCTCTCTCCCTTTGCAGATAGTGAAGGGTAGGTAACGCAGACTTTTGTCCCCGTTGAAACCCGTCGTGCCTATCTTTATCTCCCCACTGATTGATTGTCCGAACATTGATTGTTTTGAAGAATAGTGCTCTTTGAGATATTCTCTGTTTGCAAATAACGTAGAATAGAAATATTCTGTCTAGTCTTTGCAAATAGTGAAGGGTAGGTAACGCAGACTTTTGTCCCCGTTGAAACCCGTCGTGCCTATCTTTACCTCCCCATTGATTGATTGATTGATTGATTGTCCGAACACTAGTTGTTCGATATTGGTTCTTTGGAGGTATTCTCTGCTTACAAATAGCGAGGAATAGAGATATTCTGTCTAGTCTTTGCAAGCAGTGAAAAGATAGGTAGTGCTGACTTTTGTCCCCGTTGAAACCCGTCATGCCTATCTTCTCCCCACTGATTGGTAGTTGGTTCTGCCCGGACCGCTTATTAGAGGTGGACCATCCGGCTCCACTGGAAGGCACCCCTAATAAGGACATGTTCACTAAATATGGACTAGTCGCCGTAGCTTATAGCAAGCTATGGCATAAATATACAAGGAAGGACCCCGAGAGTCAGTGGCCACTGATGGGATCCTTCGACGACCATAAGATAGAAGTGCTAGAAATGGCTCTGCGTAGCAATAAGACGACGCCTACTATGCTTGACAGTATCGGCATGTGGCGCAAAGAAGCAACGCAACGGAAAAAGAGGGAAGAAGTAAAAGCAGAAAAGGAATTACGAAAGGCAGCTCACCTTGCCACTAGAAAGTTAGAAGAAGAAATAAAGGAGAGAAGGGAAACTAAACTAAGACAGGAGCCCGAAACCTCAGGCCAGTACGCTGTTAGGACCCCCTCTATGCTCTACCCTGAGTTGTCCTCTAAGCAACGAACGAATGATGAATTACTGTTAGGTCCCCCGATCATTTACATGCCCCTCCATACGCACCCTCCCAATCGGTAGTGCAACACCCACAACCCCCAAACACGAGCGACAGCAGTACAGGGGCCTCGGTCCTCACGGCCTCCGCGCCGGCTGAGCCTCTTGTACTGAACCCAACGTCGGCTATAACGTTAGATGACCCTGAGATGAGAAAGAAAGATTCCACCAGAATGAATCGATTAACAAAGGATGAACGAGCAGGAATTGACAAGATAGTAGGGACACTGGTGGAGCGAAAGGAAAGTGAGGAGTATATAACAGACGTGTATAACTCGTATGCCGACAGCCGCAGACGACACTTTGTCGTACGACTTTGTTATCACGCCCTGAATGCATATGAGGATAGGTACCACGATAAAGGTCCTGAAGGCTTAGCGGCCCTATATAGGAAGGTAGACATCGGGGAAGAAAGAGAGGGCGATGTGACGAACCTCTTCACTCGTACACTCGAGGTCTACCGACACCTTAAAGAACACAGACAGACAACCAAAGCAGAAACCCCCATAGTGACTAAGCCCCAGGAAGGAAGGATTGATACCATGATGCCCATCAAAGAGGCCGCCCCCTACTGGGTCCCCCCACGAGGTCAGGGAACACATGACGACATCAACCACCAAGATGCGAAGGGGAGGGTCGTATATAATTGGGTCTACCAGCCATGGGACCGACAAGATATTTTGACCTTTAGAAAAACTCTACCCGACTTAAGAAAGAACCCGACTGCCTTCTACACCGAACTAGGTACAGCCCTGGGCTCAACAATAATGACTTTAGCAGATATCGACTTGTTCTTCGGATTATGTCTGCCGGCTGATGTGGGAAGCAAATCCGGAAAGTTGACCACGCTGAGCCGTTCGGATATACCTGGGTACAACTCGATACTATAGATAAACAGCGAGAACCAGGACAGAAGCCCCCGAAAGCCATATTGGAACTCCCAGACAAGATTGTACAGAAATTGAAGACTCTAATCCCAGAAAGAAAGTTAGACTGGTCGATAGTGACGGCTTGCCGCCAGAAACCCCAGGAGGATGTGTCTGAATACTTCTCCCGATTCGAGACTGTGTTTTCCGATTATAGTGGCCAGGACATGACCACTGCAACCGGACATCACCTCTTTGTCCAGAATTATGTGAAAGGCCTGTCACAAGAAGTCTCCCAGAAGCTGCAGACCAGCGAGAGTAGTTGGGCAGCCTCCAAACCCGCCGCAATCCTCCAGATGGCCCAATACTACGAAAACCAAAAGAACGAGAACGATAGGGCGTCGGAGAGGAAGAAAAAGGAACTGAAGGAGAGGGTAATGATAGCACAGTTGCAAGGGGTGACCATAGGAAGGGAACCCCCGAAAGGGAATTACCAACCAACCGCCCCTAGAAAGCTACCCCCTAGAGACCATACACCTGCACCCTACAACGGACGGAGAGACTTAGATGGGAACCAATGCGCGTTCTGTAGAGGGTTCGGACACTGGAAATCCCAGTGCCCGGTCCTTCTGGAATTGAACAGAAATAGGGACCCCAGAGACACAGCATATGACCCCAGAAATAGAGGACAGGGACGAGGTACACGAATGACGCCATCAACGATAGGCCAGGCAGACCAAACACCTTTGATCGCCCCCGACAAAACCAGTGTCAACAGTCCGACTATGAAAGCACCCATGACTTCGCATAGGACCGCCAGGGGCAAGGGAGGGATCCAGTCGAACTCCGTGTTGACCAGCAAGGTCCTTACGTCACTGCTAAGGTCTTGGGCACAAAATCTCCATTCCTGGTAGATACTGGGGCGACACGTAGTGCGTTATCTAAACGACTGATTCCTAGGGCACCCTTGTCTGGCTCACACGTAACCTCAATAGGCTTCGATGGAACGCCCTCCACTAACCCCTTATCAGCACCAATCTCCTTTGACTTAGAAGATAACGCCACTGACACGACCTTTTTGCTCTCCTCCAACACCCCCGATGCTATTATGGGACTTGATTTGCTAAAACATTTCCGAGCCACCATCAGATGTTCCCCAGACGGAGTTCGAGTCATCCTGCACGATAACCCAGATCTGTTCAGACCTTGTCACACACGACGTATGCTCTCTATAACCGATGCTGACCTGTCCCTACTCGACACGTTACCTTCACATCTATGGGCTAAAACCGACTCAGATGTAGGGCGCATGGTGATCGACCCAGTACACATAACCGTCCGACCGGACGCAGTGCTCCCAAAGCTCCCGCAGTATCGGATATCGCCCGAAGGCGAGAAGGCATTGGTGGAAATCATCGAGTCCCTGGTCGAGGCAGGAGTGGTAGAAGAAGTAGTCAGTAATGTTTGCAACAGCCCTATCTTACCCATTGTTAAGAAGCAAGGCGAGGGAGATGAGAAAGCATACCGCTTTATTGTTGACTTACGAGAAGTTAACAAAGTAGTCATACCTCAGTACCCCGTGGACTCAGACATCACCACCATCCTCACCCTGATTCCGTCCACTGCCACCACCTTTACTGTTATTGATCTCAAGAACGCATTCTTTTCCATCCCCATCCACCCAGACAGCCGCTACCTGTTCGGCTTCACTTTAAAAGCCCGTTCGTACAGATTCTGTAGGGCACCCCAAGGTTACACTGAGAGTCCCAGTATTTATAGCCAAGCCCTCAAGAGACAACTAGATGCAGTCCAACTGCCTGATGGAGTGGTGTTAATACAGTACGTCGATGACATTCTTTTGGCGGCCGACACCACTCCACTTGCCGTCGCAGCCACCATTCACCTCTTCCGCTTCCTCGCGGAGAACGGTCACAAGGTCTCCAGAAAGAAATTGCAATTCTGCCATCCCCAAGTAACGTATCTAGGCCACCTACTATCCAAAGACGGGAGGAAACTTACCCCTGACCGAATTCAGACCATCCTAGAAACCCCTGTTCCCAAAACTCAGAAGCAAGTGCGGTCCCTAGTAGGCCTCACCTCCTTTTGTCGACAATGGTTGCCAAACTTCAGTCTTATCGTAAAACCTCTGCTTTCCCTGCTGGCTAAAGATGTCCCCTTCCCCCTCCCCTGGACACCCGAATGTCAATCCTCCTTCAAAGAATTGCGAGACGCCCTCTGTTCGGCCCCAGTCCTAGGAACCCCAGACTACACTAAACCTTTCTCCCTCTACACCCACGAAAGGGAGGGATGTGCGTTGTCTGTCCTAACCCAGTCCATAGGCCCTAAACAACGCCCTTGTGCCTACTTCTCTGCCACTCTTGACCCTGTAGCCAGAGCTTTGCCCGCCTGCCTTCAAACAGTAGCCGCCGCTGCTGTCTCTATCCGGCAAAGTGAGGGAATCGTGCTCTCGAACCCCCTCACAGTATTGGTACCCCATGCGGTTGACACCCTCCTGAACCAAACCAAGACTCAGCACCTGACTAGCGCACGACTGACTGGTTACGAACTGACTCTGCTTGCACCCCACATCACATTGAAACGATGCACCACTCTGAATCCAGCTACTCTACTACCTCTCCCTGACGCTGACCCCAATGCGTCCCCTATGCATGACTGCGTGACCCTCACCGACGAACAGACCAAGAGTAGGGTTGACCTCCGGGATACTGCCTTCCCAGACCCTGACGGAGAACTGTGGGTGGATGGCTCATGCATCAAGCTCCCCGATGGCACCACCTCAGCTGCCTATGCAGTCACCACAGCCCGAACAGTTGTTGAGACAGCCCGCATCACACAGCGATCCGCACAGGCGGCGGAACTAATTGCTCTCACACGAGCCTGCATCCTGGCAGCAGGGACAACCGCAAACATTTACACAGACAGTCAGTACGCCTTCGGGGTAGTTCACCACTTTGGGCTCTTATGGAAAGAGAGGGGATTCTTGACTTCCCATGGCACACCCATCCTGCATGGAGATCTAGTCTCTGCCCTGACCGAAGCAGTCCTCCTCCCCACACGGCTGGCTGTGATCAAATGCCAGGCACACAAGAAGGTGACAGACATTGTAGGGCAGGGAAATGCACTAGCTGACATTACTGCCCGAACCACAGCCGAGAACAGGTCCACGACCCATATGTACGTGACCAGGTCACAAACTGAGAAATGGAAGGATGCTAGGGAAACGATCAGGGATATCCAACTAGCCAGCACGCCACACGAATTAACTGAATGGGCACGGGTGGGATTAAAGGACGATGACGGTTGCTGGCGAACTAAAGATTCGAACAAATGGTTGCTGCCCGATTCATACTTGATCCCCATGCTGACCATGGCACACTCCCCCGCACACATAGGGTCTGCCCCCATGGTCGAACTCATCTCCAAAGTCTGGCACAACGACAAAATCCCAGACTCAGCCAAACGTCTAGTCCAACAATGCCTGGTATGCCTCCAACACAACCCAGGGAAAGGAACTGCTGTACCCCGGGGAGGGTTTGGGGTCCCTAATCACCCCTTTGAATTCCTACAAATGGACTATGTCCAGTTAGAAAGGTGCCAAGTTTTGAAGTACGTACTTGTCGTAGTGTGTGCCTTCAGCAAGTGGGTGGAAGCCTACCCAACCCACGACAACACCGCTATGACTACCGCAAAAGTACTACTGAAAGAATTCTTCCCCCGATACGGCCTTTGTCGAATTTTGTGGAGCGACAACGGACCCCACTTTGTAGCCGAGGTCATCCAACTCATCTTAAAGGGGCTGGGTGTAAAACAGAAGTTCCATGCAGTTTTCCATCCCCAGTCTGCAGGCTTGGTTGAGCGACATAATGCTACATTGAAGCTTAAGATAGCAAAAATAGTCGCCACTACAGGACTGAAATGGCCAGACGCCCTCCCGCTAGCATTACTATCAATGCGTTCCACCCCCACTAAGCACCACTTAACCCCCTACGAGGTCGTTTTCGGGCGGCCCATGAACCTTTGGGCTGCACCAAAGCCAACATCCATCCACGACGTCCCGGACGTCCTCATGTCTGACTATTTGTATAACCTAACTAAAACGTTGTCTGTTATCCATCAGCAGGTGCTGCACGCCATTCCCGATGTTTCCAGGGGCCCCGGTCACGACATCCAACCCGGCGTCTTCGTCTTAGTGCGTAACTTCCAGCGCACCAAGAATCTGGAGCCCCGGTGGACGGGCCCCCTGCAAGTCCTGATCACCACCCGAACAGCTCTTCGAGTGGAGGGGAAGCGCAATTGGCTGCATGCACACCACTGCAAGAAGATATCACCGACCCTGACAACCACGGACAACATCACCGCCCAAGAAGAACTTCTGGACAAAGACCGACCATCCCTGAGCCACTGCTCGGATACAGAGACACTTGAGTTAGTGAAATATCCCGATCCCACCGTGCCATCCAAGGAAGGGTATAACTTGCGACGAAAGGAGAGAACTTCGGCTAAGCAGACCACAAACTAAGCGAAAATCTCAGAACGGTAGCCTAGTCACCTCAAAGGCCACCAGGAGAGAAACTAAACAAAGTCTGTGGTTCTGCCCGCTACCGAGTCTCTTGAAGGTGATGGAAGCGCCCGACATGAAGATGATGGAAGCACCCGGACGTCCGAAGACCCACTACAAAAACCCAAAGACTGACAGAATGCACAGCTCAAAGACTATTGCACTTTTCATTACCCTTCTCTTTTGCCTTCTCCTTGTGGTCACCTTCTGGATCATGGAGGAGAGCACACCCGCTCATAAGACATTGCTGACCACCGTTCAACCTACCACCATGAAAGAACACCATCTGATCTCACTTTCACCCCAACTCCGAGAAAGGCGTAAGGAGTTCTGGAATAACTCCTTTGTGCAGTTGCTCCACCAACACAATCTTGCTGCCAACGCCACTAATTGCTGGATCTGTGGATTACTACCACATGCCACTGGACACTCTATCCCCTTCATCCCTTCACCTTTTTCTGTCCATGGTTCCTGCCTCGCCTGGCTAATCCTCCTGCAGGAAAGCTACAAGGATAATGCCACTTCCGGCAAAACTGTGTCACACTTCTACCACGGGTTCTGGCTGAACAAAACTGGAAAAACTTCCGCCCCCTTCTGCCCTCTGAGATCGAACACTTCTTTTCACATGGACATCCCTGCCAAAGAACGAGTTGAAATGCAAGTGTTCAACAACCCGGCCAGACCCACCTTCTCTTATCTCCGGAAACGAACGGCCGCCACCCTGACAGTGGCCCTATCCGTCATCAACATCACTGGATTTGTGTGCCTCAAAGGCCTGGGGGCGCAGCTGGTAGGCCACAGCTCCTGCCTCATCACCCGGACATTGGACTCAGTTGATCCACCCTCCTTTGTTGCCTCCCCGAATATGTACTTCGTCTGTGGTACTAAGGCCTACACCTGGCTTCCGAAAGGTTGGGGAGGCACCTGCTACATCGCCTTTGTCCTTCCTCCGACATATGTGGCTCCAGCAAACCATCACCGACAGAAACGTGCCAAAGACATTGTGCAAGCCGACTCCACCGGAGCACAGTTCCTGGATGCAGTAAAGGGACTTGTTCCACTCTGGGGTCCAATGGCAAACAGCCGTGCCATCCGCCACTTAACTCAGGCAGTCGAGACGGCGATGAACATTACTGCTGGCATCCTCGCCAACAACACCGCCGAGCTTCAGGCCGTCCGCCTGGTGGCTCTTCAGAACCGCCTCGTTCTAGATGTGGTTCTGGCTGATCGTGGAGGAGCATGCCGCATCATTGGGTCCAGCTGTTGTACCTACGTACCGGATAATTCACCCTCAGTCTACAAAGCAATTGAACACCTCCACAGACTTTCCGCAGAGGTTCATCAGGAGCAAGAAGGATGGTCCCTTGGAAGTTGGTTTTGGGACACTATTAAAAGTTGGGGATGGAGGCTGTTTCCATTTATCCTAATACCGATTGTGATACTATGTGGATGTTGCTTGGGGATTCAGTGTCTGCCACCTTTATGCTCGCTTTTTATGAACTGCATCTGCCCTAAGACTTTGAACTTTGAAGCAGAGCGAATGAAAGCTTTGCATGAGGTGGAAGTTCGTAATATTATGGGGATAGATCCGAACTAGACAAGCTGGCGAGATATGTTAAAAGGGAGGACTGTGGAAATTTAGCTTGTAACTGAACATTATCTGCGCCATCTTGCCTCTCCCCAGCACCACGCACAGCGAACGCACGGCCGCCATTTTAGGCACCCCACTCTCTCCCCGCTCATTTTCGATCGCCAGTGCGTTCCCCTGGCGCTGCGAGCATCCCCCGCGTGCCGGCCACCCCCGCTCTCTCATACACGGGCCATAAACCCTCTCATTCTGCGCGACCCTGCCATGGAACCACATCCCACACCTGACCGACATCCCATACATGGTCATGCCTCTCTTTGATAAACCCCCTTCCTCTGCGCCCCATTGTCCGAACCGATCCCAGGCCATCACCTAGCCCTGCGGAGGCAGTTTATTGCCCCTACTGTAAGGGAAACACCCCACATCAAAGGGATTACAGTGGATCAAAGCCCCTACCCCCCTGAGACCCGGCCGGTTGCACACACCCCCGGGAATTGGCGGAATATCCAGCTGCGTGATAGCCATATCCTACTGTGGGTGGGGTGGGGACTTCTACTGTAGATATGTGTGGGAACGAGCTTGAAGTGGGGGTTCCAAGGATGTCTTTCCGTACATCAAAGTCTCAATAAGAATGTACCATGTGTAATAAAGCAATAAACCTGTGTATAAGAGGCCAGGCCTCAGAGATGCAGTTAGAGCACCTCGTGACGATACCTTGCTGTCTGATCTGATGTGTTCTGCTCCGACGGAATAAAACTTTGTTTCCTGCCTTCCAGTCTCCGGCGCCTGCCTCTTGCATTGATAAATTATCGAATGGTATGAGAGGCGATTAACGCCGGGCAATACTTGAAAGGTTATCGACTGAAACTGCCGCTACCATTTAACATGAGGACAGCCACTGTCATGAGATGTGATGTGATGTGAACGCTCATGCTCATTGTAGACCTTGTGAAGATGTGCATAGCAACCGAGACATCTGCAGTCCATAAGAAACTGGGCAAAAAGCTTCCATGAACATTCACATCTGTTTTTACAAACAGCTGGAGAGTCTGTTACTGGTTACCAGATGTTTTGCCTCACTAAGGAATAAACAAACTGTAAAAAGACATCCTACGGTCTAGACTCAGGAATTGACTGCCTTATCATAGTGACCCTGAGATCGGGTCTCACGGAGGAATGGACAACCTCTTAAGAGTCATCGGATGGTCTGTGCTGTCACAAGTCTGAAATGCCTGTCGTCATAAGGTCTGCAAACATACCAACGCAATAGATTTAAAGGGACCTAGAGCGTGTGTGTCCTGGGCGTGGAGCTTGTTTTTAGACTCCTTCAAGTATGTGTAAATGACTAGTTCAGTAACCCTGCCTGGAAATAGCTCTTCTTGATAAGTGACAGTTTGCAAATGGAGTCTAAGATGGTAAGCTCCGAAATGGTCACTTCTTGGAAAAGGCCTGTTCAATAAAACTATCAACAGCAATCAGAAAAAAGAAATCCCTTCTTTAGATATATATGTTTCAAATTCCAACTCCTCTGGTTATACTTCTATTCAGGCACCTCAAAATCTGGCTCTTGAGGGACTCCATGAAATGATTCGCATAAAATGTTCATAAGGAAAAAAGAATGCCCAAGGAATCTTAAGGATTACCGAAACATGTTGTATCCATGGAAGCAGGCATGCTGGGTCTAGAGACATTTCACTTCTGCGAAGGTATCTCAAGGCACCACACATTGTGGCTGCTTCAAACACGCCCCATGCCAGATACTCACCAACAAGTCTTGAACGTACCCTGCCCCAGAAACATACTTTTTGGGCTGAACCATAAGTGAAAAAGTTAGTCTAGTTAAGACTGAAGTAGGTACATTAAGGGGTGCAGGGTGAGTGAAAAAGAGAGTTTGTGACCTTGGTGATGCACCGTCGCCATTGGTGTATTCAGCCTTCCAATGGCAGCATCAGTCTCAAACGCAACGTCACATTTGCCACAAAAGTGGCCATCTAGAGGATAAAGCAGCCATCAGAACTCCACAAAAGCCATGAGCTGCCGCCGAGTAATTGCCCCATCTCTTCTCACTGTGACTCTGGTAGATTGAGACCTGCTCACCACCAGGAAGAGTAGCAATAAATCAAAAAGACAAATGAGAAATAAATATTATGAGAGATGGCTTCAATAGCTAGGTTCCATCCCTGAACATTTCTCCCTAAAGGTCCAAGCCATGCTATGATAATACTAGGGGTGGGCGGAACTCGCAGAGTTAAAGAGTAACGCATAGTGGCCAAAATTCCTCCAAGTCCGCAGGTTGAACGGAACTTTACTCCCACCCCTGGAGAATATCAATTTTGGGGATGTTCGCCTCATGAAATGAAAGACAACACTAGAGGCTGAAATGCAAACTACAGGAAGGTGATAACACTGGCTATCAAGGTGAGGCGTGGTGAAAGAATACAAGTCAGGGTAACTACGGAAGGCTGGGTGGGTCACTTTTTTAATTCATAATTCTACGAGGAATGCCTGGTGTGCACCACAAGAGGAGAGTCAATTATTCTATTCAGTCTCTTTGATTATTAATGAAGCTGCCATGATGGAAACTTACCTAATCAGAATCCTGATAGGCTTTTTTGAATTTTTAAATCCAGATCCCAGAGAGAAAGGACAGAGTGTCGGTTCAAGATGCCAGGGCAGGGACACAGCTATGATGACATTGGTAACCCATAAATAAAAGTATAGGTATCGACATACAGGAGTGCGACTATCCTCACACTCTTCAACACTTCAGGGCATATTTATAAAGTTTTCATGCAGCGCAGCAAGCCACCTTGATGCGCTGCACTGTGTGAAAGGGAAAGAGCAGCCATGCACCATATTTAACAATATACGGCTCACTCCTTTGCTTTCCTAGTGTTGGCGCCTAGCACCAGTGCAGCTTAGCGCCAATGCAGGCACCCTTGCGTCATGTTGCAAGGGTGCCTGTGTTGCAAGTAGGATTGTTTTTTAACAGGATGGGACACCTTCCTGCACATAAGGAATCCTGAGAGAAATTTCCTCTTTCTATGTGTGCTGCATAAGGCAGCACGCATAAAAAAGAAAAAAACGAGGAGAAATAAAGATATTTCTCCTCGTTGCGCCTCCACTGGGAAGAAGTAGAAGCTTTGGCGCATTCCCAGGTCTACCACTCATGGTAAATCTGGAAATGTGTCAAACTCCATGGGTGGATGAGTGTTAACACCAACGCTCCACCCATGGAACACCTCCCTGGGGCAGAGTAACGAAAGGCAGCGATTTGCGCTGCCTCGAATTGCTCTAGATTTATGAAGCCGGGCAGGACCATGCAAGGTGGCCTCACTCGGCTTGATAAATCTCACTTTGGTTTGTGTCACCTGTGCATGGCGAAAGAATAACTCAAAACATTGATAAATGTGGGCCTTGACGTTTCTATGTAGTGAAGCCATTGCACCATGTTTAGAGCGCATCTCCAAACCTCAGGCAGCTCCCCCATCACCTTCCATCTGGGTCGAACCGACATCCTTATTAACAAGGGCGTCCAGTAACTCGATGAAAACCAGAGCGCTACGATAGCCGGTCAGGGACATGAAGCACTATTTAGGTGCTACAATATTATACGATACAATGCAATACACAACGCTTGCAGAATGAACTGCCTTTCAACTGTCCTAGTTCTGCATTGCACCACAGGAGGCAGCCAAACTACATTAAACTGACTGTGCATTTTCCCCCTCTCTGTGCCTCCTCCTGCTGTCTGCCCAGTTCTTTTAAATTTCTTTTTACGGATAAAATGAAGAGAGGAAGCGAGGCAACGGAAGGTAGAAAGACGTGGCGTTTTAAAGAGTTATATGAAAACACTAGGATAATAAAAATTAATTTTAAGTTTCAAACGTAAGACACGTTGGCTGACACCCTGGAGGAACGATTTTAAAGAAAAAGGTAAAGCCATTTTATTTGCAAATCCTCAAGGGACACCTTCCTGCACAAAAACAATAATCAATGCCATTTTGTTCCATTTATGTGTGCTGTAGAATGCAGCACATATAGAAAGAGCAAAAAACTACAGAAATAAAAGTATTTTTGCCTCGTTGCGCCACTGACATACGTTTTTGGTGCTGCCTCAGGTATACAGATCCTTGTGAAACTGGAGCAGTGTGAAACAGCAATGGATGTTGCGTGGGAACGCCCCAGCAACACCAATTGCGTGCCCCTTTGCTGCAGAACACTTAGTCGAGGAGGACCATGTTTACAAGGCAGTGTAAATCCACGCCAAGTGGCTTAGCGCTGACTTGTAAATATTGAACAGGGTACAGCCCCACCAGAGCGTCGCAAAAAGTGACACTCCGGTGGCGCAATGCCCATGTTAATATATGCCTGCTAGTCACTCTCCCAGAAAGACCCTCACCCTCGCAGACCCATGTTAATGTAGACACACGCACTGGAAGACAATCCTTGACACTAAATCAGCTACTCACTCATGCAATACTCACCCATACTGATTAACATCCAGACACTCACTGACAGAGAAGCAGACCCTCACTTAGGAAACACTCACTCACATCGACACTGGTCTACACCCAGACAGACCCCCACCTAGGGAACACTCACTCACACTGGTGCACACCCAGACAGACTCCCACCTAGGAAACACTCACTCACACTGGTCCACACCCAGACAGACCCCCACCTAGGGAACACTCAGTCACACTGGTCCATACCCAGACAGACCCGCACCTAGGAAACACTCACTCACATCGACACTGGTCCACACACAGACAGATCCCCACCTAGGGAACACTCACTCACACTGGTCCACACCCAGACAGACCCCCAACTAGGGAACACTCACTCACACTGGTCCATACCCAGACAGACCCGCACCTAGGAAACACTCACTCACATCGACACTGGTCTACACACAGACAGACCTCCACCTAGGGAACACTCACTCACACTGGTCCACACCCAGACAGACCCCCACCTAGGGAACACTCACTCACACTGGTCCATACCCAGACAGACCCGCACCTAGGAAACACTCACTCACATCGACACTGGTCTACACCCAGACAGACCCCCACCTAGGGAACACTCACTCACACTGGTCCATACCCAGACAGACCCGCACCTAGGAAACACTCACTCACATTGACGCTGGTCTACACCCAGACAGACCCCCACCTAGGGAACACTCACTCAGATCGACACTGGTCTACACCCAGACAGACCCCCACCTAGGGAACACTCACTCACATCGACACTGGTCTACACCCAGACAGACCCCCACCTAGGGAACACTCACTCAGATCGACACTGGTCTACACCCAGACAGACCCCCACCTAGGGAACACTCACTCACATCGACACTGGTCCACACCCAGACAGACCCCCACCTAGGGAACACTCACTCACACTGGTCCACACCCCACCTAGGGAACACTCACTCACATTGACGCTGGTCTACACCCAGACAGACCCCCACCTAGGGAACACTCACTCAGATCGACACTGGTCCACACCCAGACAGAACCGCATCCAGGCAGCCCGTCCTTCCCCCTCATCGGGGATGCTGTATGTTGTGATGCTGAGGATCTACTCATGATGGCCCAGAGTTTCTGTCCAGATTACAGGACAGAATGCCAGAGGTAGCTGGGCACTGGGCCTATTAGCAACCAGAGCCTCCTGCTGTGCCACATACTGCATGGCTGGTGTGGCAGCATGAGGCTAGGGTGTGGGATGGAGCGGAATCTCAAGTTCAGCGCTACGGGAGTCCTAAATAACAAATAGAGCTTTTAAAACTGGAATTTTTGAGCCCATACTTATGATGTTAAAATGAGACTACAAGTAAATCAAGGCAACTGACTGCTGACTAGAAAGCCACAACTAGAGGGCGATGTTACACAGGACATGAGGTCATTTTTTAGTCGGCCTGTGCATGAAATTCTGCTCTACTCGGGGAGTTTGCGGAGTTTTTCCCGCTTCGCGCTTGGTGTAGGGTGCAGAGTTCCAGAAACTCCGCTATATGTAGTGGAGCAGAGTTTTTCCCACGCTAGTGCTCTCCAATGTGGACGTGGCGAGTACGAGCAAGGAAAATCTTACGCCAGGCCACCTCCTGGTGAGATTTCTCAACACGGGCAGTCACGGATGTTGAAGAAGCTGACGCTCTAGTAGAATATGCACTCGAGCGGCCGAAAGAAGCAGCGCTCTCTTCCGCTGCTCATAGTGCTGTTCTCGCAGATTTGCCTGCATGGGACAAACACCCAGCACTAAAAATCAGTGCAAACGGTGCAACCTAACGCACTCCACCATTTGCGGAACTCCATGTAGCGGGGTGGAGTTTTTACACGGACCTCCGTGAACTGCGCCCAGGCCTATGTGTGAGCTATGGGTATGTGCAGACAAGTAATTGGACAATTTAGAAGATAATAGAAAGAAGCCTTTATGAATTGTATTATTTGGACCTGGGCATTCACCTTGAGTTTTCTGCATTTATCTGCCAATGTGGCCTTCACAGACCTGAAGGGATTTAGCACCTTGGCAGAAATTGCAAGTCAGCCCCCCTATCATTGCTGCATCAGAGCTCGAAGGTCACTCCTTGGTGTATTGTGCACTTTCACACTCTCTAGTTTACTGACACCACCAGAAAGTCTCCTTCATCCAGGTCCAGCAATTGTCCTCTGTGCCGACCGCAACAAAGATCGGCCTGAATCTGCAAGCACGCATGCTGATATGATAAGCTCGGAGCACAGAAAACCGCTGGTATTGGTGACAAAGACCAACCTCACCAGCAGCCACAACACCCACACTTGCATCCCTCGGCTGCAACACACTGAGCCTGACCAAATGTAAGTGTAGCAGGTAGTCAATGTGAAGCAAGGTGCGGAGGGGGGGGGGCTAAAAAAACAAGGCTGTGAGCAGCCAAAAACTGCACCCCACATTATTGTGCCATGAATGATCCTGGTCACCTTTAGGGTATAAAATGAAAAATAGACCTATTTTGTTCTTTCTACGATGTTTTATGGAACGTTTGTTCCTCATGAATTTGTAGTTTTGCATATTCAGATCCTTCTGGCCCCTTTCTTTTAACAACGTGAAATGTCTTGGAGTGGGTTTGTTTTTTAGGTCGTGTTTTAATATGCCTTTATTTTATGTATATGTTGATTCGTAACTTTTATGGTTGTCCTTGTGTAACCGAATAAAGTTTAATTTGAATTTGTAGTACTGATCCTGGACACAAATGATCAGATTCACCTGGCCTGAGGAGGTGAATGAATGAGGCAATGGAGCGGGGTCTAGGGTGGTGGGGTACCAGTAGTCACTCAGTTATTCATCCAACTGTGCACATCTGTTTGCCCTTCAACTAAGACAACCTGCGATTTCGAAACCTCAGCCACATGGGAAAGCCCTGTGAAGTCAGAAGCCACCAGAACAAAAAGTGGATTTTTCTGCACACTGAGAAGTGCAGGGCCAAAAGTAAAAGGGGATGCTTGGGTCAATTCACAAAGGGGTGTAAGAGGACATTAAGTGGTGCTAAGGAAGCACATCTGGACCTGCTCTTAATAATAATAATAATAATAATACAGAATTTTATAGAGCGCGAACAGCTACCTCACAAGGAGGTGTCCCGGCGCTAAACACAGGCAGAGAAACATACACCAAAATTCAAGTCATTAGCGGGGTTGGGTGAAGAGCCAGGTTTTCAACATTGTTTTAAAACGGGGTTCAGAGGGGGCCTGTTGGAGCTCTGAGGGGAGTGAGTTCCAAAGCATCGCTACATTGGCCGAGAACTTTCTACCACCCAGCCGAGCCTTTTTTATTCGGGGGACAGCTAGCTGGATCCGGCAGTTAGAGCGAAGAGAGCGGTCCTGCGTGTATCTTGGTAGCCGGTCCCTTAAATATTTTGGACATGAGCCAGACAAGGATCTGAAGGCTAACGTAAGTGCCTTAAATTTGATCCTGTGGGCAACTGGTAGCCAATGCATTGATTGGAGATGCGGAGAGACAGAATGCTTGAATGGAATGTGCATTAACAGCCTCGCAGCCGCATTCTGGACCAATTGCAAGCGTTGAGATAAATATTTGGGCAAACCCAGGAGCAGGCCATTCGCGTAATCCAATCTGGATGTAACTGTCGCATGGATTACCGTTTTCCTGCAGTTCACCGGAAGAAGTCGCAAGATTTTGCGAAGATTCCTAAGTTTACCCAAACAGCAACCCATCAGCTGTTGTGTGTGCGAAACAAAGGACAGATTGTTGTCCCAACGGACTCCCAGATTTTTTGCCGAGCGACTAGGGGAAGGGGGCGGGCCCATTGCCATCGGCCACCAGAGCTCAGAGGGGGGCGGGGTGCCTTTGCCAAAGAAGAGCACGTCCGTTTTGTCCGCATTTAGCTTTAATTTATTAGTGTTCATCCAGCGCGCCACATCATGAAGACAGCCTTTGAAGCTTGACAGGGCCGCCTCTCACACCTCTGCATATGGGAACACAAGCTGGGTGTCATCGGCATAGGATACTGCATTGACCCCCCAGTTAGCAATAAGCGTAAAGAGTGGGGCCATATAGATATTGAATAATAATGGACTGAGCCCCGAGCCCTGAGGTACACCACAGCATAACGGCTTAGGTGTAGAGGAAGCAGTCCCCAGGGCCACCTTCTGGGTTCTCTGGGACAGGTAGGAATGTAACCAGTCCAGCGCTTGATCCTGTATGCCCACTTCTGCCAATCGCATCATCAACCTTACGTGGTCGACAGTGTCAAAAGCTGCCGAGAGATCCAAGAGCACCAGCAAAGCTGAGTCTCCCGAATCCAACGACCATCTTATTGACTCTGCCACCTCGATCAGAGCTGTCTCGGTACTGAAGCCGGGTCTAAAACCTGACTGTGTCTCATGCAGAATCTTGTTATCCTCTATATATTTACTGAGCTGCCGCTGGATAACTTTCTCCAGCATCTTGCCCGGGGCAGCCAGTAGAGAGATAGGGCGAAGGTTGTTAAGGTCCATAGGATCTCCATTAGGCTTTTTCTTTAGTGGGAGGAGGGTGGCATGTTTCCATATATCAGGGAAAACCCCCGAAGAAATGGACGTATTCCAAACGTGTTGTAGGGAAGGGGCAACAAAATCCGCCATTGTGCACCACAATTTGGGGGGGCAAGGATCGTCCGGCGAGCCCGACTTGCAGCATCTTAATTCCTTCAAAACCGCGGACAAAGTAACTGGTTGAAAACAGGCCAGCGGCCCGCCTGTCAACTCTTTGACAAACTGATCTGTTTTCACTGTTGTTACCTCTGGGCCAAATGAGTCGTAAACACGCTTAATTTTTTGGTCAAAAAAGTCCGAGATTTTATTGCAGAGGGAGACCGAAGGCGGTATCTCCCTTTCAATACATCTAGGTTTGAAAAAGGACTGAACCACCTTGAAAACTTCCTTGCTAATGCCTTGTGAATTGGCCCAAAATATCTAAAATGAGAATAAAATTGGTATATGTATATACAATGAATGCAAATAGAAAGGACTGTGTCCACCTTGGGCTTTTATTTGTAGGATTTGGACATTCCAGGGCAGTCAGAGCCGTTTTAAGGCATGGGCAAAGTGGGCTCTGGCCCAGGGCTCCAGTCCTTCAGGGGGGTCTCTGATACAGCCAGTTCTGTTCTGCTGAGTCTTCTTGCCCTGATGACCTTGAATAATCCTTAAACCTACTATTTTAAATACTAGTTTCCTTCAATTTATTTTTAAGGTGGGTAATGTTTGAGAGTCTTTTACAGACATTTAGATGAGAAATGTGTTTATGGTTCATGCAAAATCCATAAAAAATAGTTCCTTTAAATCACAACAAGACCTCACATATGAGAAATGGGAGGGGGGTCTCAGAGATAATTTGCATTCATATTAGTGAGCTGCTGCTGGGTTACAATATTGAAAATACGCCTCACTGTCCTTGCAGATTAGATGTAAATACATTTAGCAATTGGACGAGTGCGACTGTGCACTGTCAGTGACCTGGGCAAAGAGGGCATGAAAGAGATGAAATTGATTCATAAATTCAAAGCTGTTCCAAACAGGGGCTCCAAAAATACGTTTGGCCCATGGCCCCCGAAATCCTTAAGATGTCCCTGCCAGGGCTGATTCTCATAATGCATGAAATGGGACTCACTCCGGTAGTAACCCCATTCTCTCAAAGGACTTTGTGAATCAGCGCCATTGTGTTCACTTCATCCCACACAGCAGCCTGGGGTTCTGCTCTACAGAAAGGGACCTATCCAGTCCAGCAGGGCTAATGTCAGAGTCGATTAGGTAAAGTTGGTTGTAGATTGCGGCAGGCTGTAGATTCACAATAGGGCTTAGTCTCTTGAATGCAATTTTCCCACGATTTGGGGAGAAGGCTTCCTACCAACAGATACTCAGAATCACAGACAAGTTTTAGAACCAACATCAGCTCAAAAGTGTATAAACTTTTCTGCTTTGGATATTGCTAATAAGGATATGACATTGGCGCCTAAGGTAGAGTAGTTTGGTGCCGCTGGGTAAAACAAAGCCCCATTACTCCGCCAAGATCAGGACCTGAGCTCAGATGAGCTTTAATTACAGCCTGATGTGTTTTGAAGCTGTTTTTTATTGCAGGCTGGGAACAAACACCATTAGAGCGCCGAGGTTCAGTGGGGACGCATTTAACAGGTCAGCACACCTCACCCTAGACTTCTGAGAACACAGTTGTGGAAGGTGGATTATTATGGGCTGTCTCGGAGCATTCACTAACTGTGGCTGAGCAGCAGTAATGCTCTTGAACTGTATACAAGAGCTGTGCTAGAACGTGTTCCACAAGAAATGTTATCAAGTCAAAAAAAACACAGTGCAAGTTTAGTTTGTGAGTTTGTTACTGTAGCTTGAGCTCTGTTTCTGACAACAGTCACGCCGTACTTGAATGAATATTAATGATTTAGCAATTTATAAAGCACGCACAAATGCCCGAAGGCGACAACTGGATAATGCTAACTCAAGAGCACTGACATCATTAATGTTAAATGTATGATTCTTGATAAGATCATAGGCATATAATAAAAAATGAAATTAAGAGGTATTAAAAGGTCAAAGACACAGTGCTCCCAAGGATTGTCTATCGAACACGTACTGAAACTGCATACACTCGACCAGGCCCTCATGCCAACCATGTTGGAAGTATCAGGCAGTAGCATAAAATGAAGTTAACACATCTTGGCTCTCATTATCAGCTGCGGTGAATGGTATAATATGTATTGCACCAGATAACATCTGACTCTGCCCAGTGGAAATTGAAGGAGTTTGATAAACACCAGTCAATTGTGAACCTTTTGGGGAATAACATGCAGATTTTGTTGCCTATCCTCCGGACACCAAGTTTTAGAAGTCGGGTTGAGGGATAATATTAGCACCCCATGCTTACCCTCTTTCTGACATGTTTCCTCCAGCTGGCACCTCTGTTCAAGCAGTTTACTCTCATGCTTAGACCCTGCTGCCTTCCTAGATACCAGGAGCCTGCAGAGAGTCCAAAGAGATAACCACACACCCACCTCTTACTGCTGTTTGCCACAAGGACCTGATGCGTACCATGAACATTGCGCTAATCGCAGATGCTGTGCTGCTGGGGAACAGCGTAGTAATCAATCAATCCACCAATCAATCAATCAGTAGATTTGTAGAGTGCTACTTGTCACCCATGAGGGTATCCAGATGCTGGAAGGGTCCAGTTGATTAGCTGAGTAGCCAGGTCTTCAGGGACTTTCGGAACTCTGGAAGAGATAGGGAGGTCGATCGTGCTGTGGCGCAGCATTCACAGTGGTGACCGCCCTCGGTGCCACAAGATCGATTTCCTGCATGCGCTCTCCTGGGCTAGAGTCAAGTCCACCTTTCTGGTCCACCTGTCTGCAACACCTCTTCCACCAGAGTTGGCCACCCAGACAGAAGATGGGAACACTATATGCACACAGCATGGAATGTCAGCCCCCGTGCAGCAGAGTAAGGCCTTGCAGAACAGTAGGACAATTTCTTTAAGAGTACAGAATTCATACATCCAGAAGATTTAAAGCAATACTTGGAGCAAAAAAAGAGAAAACATTGAACATTACACCAACAAAAAAAGAGACAATGAAGTAAAACACACAACAGCTACAAGGAGAACAAATCAGATGGATTTCTCTCCAAGGTTGACGAGGAACATACATTTAGTAACACCTTGAGGATCATGCCAGAGGAGGGCAGACAGTAAAAAAGGAATGAAATACAGAATAAAATCCAGACGGCAACCATGAAGAGCATTGCAGCAAATGCATAAACTCTCGACAGAGGAGAGATTGGCTTTAGGGAGCCCGTGCAGCTGGTCCAGGTGATGAGATCTGGTAGTGGTACGATGGAGCCTGAACAGCAATCGAGCTGCTAAATCTGCTACCAATTGAAGACATCATACTGGAAAATGAGGGAGGCCAAGGCAAAAAGCATTATAAGATTCCACCAAGGATCCAACAAAAGCCGGAATCACAGTAAATCACAGTAATCAAACCTCCGCAGGGAAGAAATCGAAGAATACTTTTCAGAATTTTCAGGTGAACAAAATAAAATAGAAAAACTGTTGAAGAACAGTGAGACAGACCCTGGTCATAGGCAAAGCCTAGGTTGTGGACTGACCACTCTTGGCGAGACAGCGGCTTAGATTGGGAGGCCAGAAGCTGGTGGGCAAAACAGAAGAACGGCCATCGGCAATCAGGACCTCAGTCTTTTCTGAATTCAGTTACAGGCAATTGCTGTCCAACCATTTATATACAGCGGGCAGTGTAGGAAACTGGGTCTGGACCAGTTGTAATTTGCAGTCCAATCACAAATTGAGTTGCATGTCATGCGCATAAGGCAAAAAAAAAAGGTCAAAAGCCTTTATAACTCTAGCAAGTGGAGCAACATGGATATTAAACAAAGTAGGGCTGAGTGAGGAGTTCTGCAGGACACCGGGGCTCAGAGACTTCAGCGAGGACTGAAACGGGGCAAAGTAACAGCTTCAGAATGAACAAATAGAAAAAAATCAGTCAAACACTTTGTATCTGATTCCAGCCTCTCATAGACGAGAAAGAAGGGCTCTGTCAGACTGACACAGCATCCAAGGACCAGAGAAGCAGAGTTGACCATGTCCATAATCAATCTTAGCTCATTCCGAACAGATCCAAACTTCATCTCTCGGCCATGAAGGTCAGGGAAACCTGCACTAGTGGTGTTGAGAAGTTTACCAGTTTGCAAGAGTGTATAAAAGGAGACAATTGACAGCTGACTTCCATCTCTGCCAGCTGAGTGGCAACAGAAAGCACAGAGATTGGCCAGTACTTGGAGGGCAAAAGACAAGTCAGCAGAATGGATTTTCAATGAAGGGGCATTGAGTGCCTTCTTCGTTCAGCGGGAACTAACTACAGAAAATTAACAATACGAAGTCCACTATGCTGTGAATGCCTTTAACACAGTGGAATGTGGGTACCTAGTAATGGCGGTGTGGTTATTTGTGGTTACACTGATCTTTAGACTGAGAAAATCATTTATTGAGGAATGTAAAGTCTCATACAAACATGGTGGCGAGAGTGGAGCAAATGGTCAACAATCACCAACAGTAGGTGTTCTAGAATGTTGCTTTGTTTGATGATGTCAGCTGGGGTTTAGAGATGTATTGTGACATCACTCACCAGCTGTCCCCAATAAGAAAAGCACTAGACGGGGATACCTTTTGTCTCCTCTGCTCTTTCTGTTGGCTCTGGAGCCAATATTTATTGTCTTCAGAAACAACCATTACGGGATGTGGTTTGGCACCGGACGGAGATGGCTGCCATTTAAGTGAGCTCCGTTGCAAACGCGAAGGAGAATCGGGCCGTTCCCACCAGTGAGATCGCTGGAAGCCCTAGGACAGCAGAAAATGCAAGGATAAAGTTTTCTCCTTCGGCCGGCTCACTGTTGATTCCGCTTCTCCTCTCATTTCGGTAATTACTTTCAGCCGACGGCGTGAGAGCTGACGGATTTGTCGCACCGGCCATTTTGTTTAATAAATGGGGGTGATTCCTCACAGTATTAGACCTCAAAATGATTTTACATTTTCTAGGGGTGGGCGGAATTTGCGAAAGTGACTTTCGCAAATTATCGCGAAAATGTTAAAAATCTCCGCAGACACGCGGAAATATCGCGAAGATGCAGAAGTTTTTTTCCCGCCCGTTCGCGGTATTTTCTGCGTGGTCGCGGCTCGCCAACTTACCCATGTGGTTGCTCGCGGGCGCGGCCATCTTGTTTTCACTCTTCTCGCGGTGCATGATCGCGAGAAGAAAGACGTGATCGCGCGACCAATGACATTACTGCGGGCGCGAACTGTCACGAGACAGCGCAAATGGCTACCAACAATCCAACATCTCGTGGAGAACGCGACCGGATCGGGAAAACTTGTCGGCGAACGCGGGGATTCAGGTAAGGCGATCGCGCGCGCGCAAGAATGTATTATTTTACAGCGCGAGGAAGAAACAAATTATCGCTAAGCTGCGGAATGCGGAAATTTTGACATTTTCGCGCTCTCCGCGGAACGCGAAAATGTAAAATTATCGCAATTTCCGCGAGCGGAACGGAAATTTAGCCCAGGCCTAACATTTTCCAGGAATTTCACATATCATTCCAGGCAATAGATTCTTCATAATTTAAACACAATTCTGGCATTTACTTAGCAATATTCTTTCACTCAGACTGCTATTGTCTGGTATTCACTGTGCCATTTTAATGTGCCATTTAAATTTTGCCTGAAGAGGAAAACTAGAAATTTGAAATTGCATATGCCTGTTTCACCTACTACTGCCAACACCACCGCAGTTGATACTTTTAACTCTTTCCCTACTTTGGATACCCTCATGGAGGCTCCTACAGGTGCACGCCAGGATTCTTATCCTTCTTACACAGCAAATATCATTCCAATCACTAAAATGGCCTCAAATGGTAGTTCAGATTGAAGTGCGGTGGAGTAGGGTAGGTTGGTGTGGGGTGGAGTGCGATCCGATGAAGATGGGGAGCAGTAGTGCCATGAAGAGGGAGGGGCAGCAGTGCCATGAGGAAGTGCACGATTAAGTGCACGTTCATCTCTATTATCAACAGCTGTGTAGGCAATTTGTCTTGAAAAGACAAAAAAAAACTTTTCCAGCCCAGGACACATTTATCCCATGATTGCAGGTACACAAAGAAAAACCCAACTATCTAGTTTCAAACGCTTGGCAGCTGCTTTAAATGTAGGTAATTTGTTAATAAAAACATATTCACATTGTGTAATTTTTTGTCTTTGCATTCAATTTGTGTTGCTCCAGGGAGTCCAGGCAGACAACTGCTATATTGACGAATTCTGTTTCCCTGCATATCAGATTAATTTCTTATTTGTCTAAAACTGCAATGTTGAGAAAGCCATTCCAGGATTTATGTGCATGCCCGTAATGAATGTACGACGGAATCCCGCATGAGTTTAGCATGCATGCTTTCATCAGGCCCGCATTAAAATGAACACGTCGTTAATACGCATTAATTCAGCACACAAGTCGTTATAACGACTTGCCTTAGATCATGGGTTCCCACAAATTTTCTGTCGGGGCCAAAATTACTGCGTGGTGTGAGTCGAGGGCCGCACCTGTAGTGGTGGGGTCAAGGTCTGAGAGGGGGCGGGGCTAGAGTAAAAAAGCATCAAACCCTTTTCAGAACATTAAATAATGCGACAATGCTGTATTTCACAAGCAGATGTAACTACAAAGAGCACATTTTGATAATACATTTTTATTAGCAGACAATAGCAATCTTAAGAGGCATTGCATAGCGTCATACACACTTTGACCCCAATTCCGTCACAGTCTCTCTCTCTCTCAGTCAGTCAGTCAGTCTCACTCAGTCAGTCTCTCTCAGTCAGTCAGTCAGTCTCTCTCTGTCAGTCTCTCTCAGTCAGTCTCTCTCTCTCTTTGTCAGTCTCTCTCTCTGTCAGTCAGTCTCTCTCTCTCTCTCTGTCAGTCTCTCGCTCTCTTTGTCAGTCTCTCTTTCTCATTCAGTATCTCTCTTAGTCAGTCTCTCTCTCTTAGTCAGTCTCTCTCTCTTAGTCAGTCGCTCTTTCTTAGTCAGTCGCTCTCTCTCTTAGTCAGTCTCTCTCTCTTAGTCAGTCAGTCTCTCTCTCTCTTAGTCAGTCTCTCTCTCTTAGTCAGTAAGTCTCTCTCTCTTAGTGTCAGTCTCTCTCTTAGTCAGTCTCTCTTAGTCTCTCTCTCTCAGTCAGTCTCTCTCTCTCTCAGTCAGTCAGTCTCTCTCAGTCAGTCAGTCAGTCAGTCTCTCTCAGTTAGTCTCTCTCTGTCAGTCTCTCTCAGTCAGTCTCTCTCTCCGTCAGTCTCTCTCTCTGTCAGTCTCTCTTTGTCAGTCTCTCTCTCTCTTTGTCAGTCTCTCACTCTTTGTCAGTCTCTCTCTCTCTCTCTCTCTCTCTCTCTGTGCCAGTCTCTCTCTCTCTTTGTCAGTCTCTCTCTCTCAGTCAGTCTCTCTCTTAGTTAGTCTCTCTCTCTTAGTCAGTTTCTCTCTCTTACTCAGTCGCTCTTTCTTAATCAGTCGCTCTCTCTCTTAGTCAGTCTCTCTCTCTTAGTCAGTCTCTCTCTCTTAGTCAGTCGGTATCTCTCTCTCTTTGTCAGTCTCTCTCTCTCTTTGTCAGTCTCTCTCTCTCTTAGTCAGTCAGTCTCTCTCTTAGTCAGTCTCTCTCTCTTAGTCAGTCTCTCTCTCAGTCAGTCTCTCTCTCAGTCAGTCTCACTCTCCCTCAGTCAGTCAGTCTCTCCGTCCCTCAGGCAGTCAGTCTCCCTCTCAGTCTCTCTCTCTCCCTCTCTGTCAGTCAGCCAGTCAGTCTCTCTCTCTCTTTGTCAGTCTCTCTCTCTCAGTCAGTCTTTCTCTCTTGGTCAGTCTCTCTCTCTAAGTCAGTCGCTCTCTCTCTTATTCATTCGCTCTTTATCTCTTAGTCAGTCGCTCTCTCTCTTACTCTCTCTCTCAGTCAGTCTCTCTCTCTCTTAGTCAGTCTCTCTCTCTCTTAGTCAGTCAGTCTCTCACTCTCAGTCAGTCAGTCTCTTTCTTAGTCAGTCTCTCTCTCTTAGTCAGTCAGTCTCTCTCGTAGTCAGTCGCTTTCTCTCTTAGTCAGTCTCCCTCTCATTCAGTCTCTCTCAGTCAGTCTCTCTCTCTCTTAGTCAGTCAGTTTCTCTCTGCCTCTCTCAGTCAGTCAGTCAGTCTCTCTCTGTCAGTCTCTCTCTGTCAGTCTCTCTGTCAGTCTTTGTTAGTCTCTCAGTTAGTCAGTCTCTAAGTCAGTCAGTCTCTCTCAGTCAGTCAGTCTCTCTCTCAGTCAGTCAGTCTCTCTCTTAGTCTCTCTCTCTCTCAGTCAGTCAGTCTCTCAGTCAGTCAGTCCCTCTCTCAGTCAATCAGTCTCTCTTTCAGTCAGTCAGCCTCTCTCTCAGTCATGCAATCTCGCTCTCTCTCAATCAGTCAGTCAGTCTCTGTCTCTCTCTGTCAGCCAGTCAGTCTCTCTCTGATAGTCTCTCTCTCTTAGTAGTCAGTCTCTCAGTCAGTCAGTCTCTCTTAGTCAGTCTCTCAGTCAGTCAGTCTCTCAGTCAGTCAGTCAGCCTCTCAGTCAGTCAGTCAGTCAATCTCTCTACTCTCTCTCCACTGTCTTTCTCCCTCCACTCTCTCTCTCTGCACTCTCTATCTCCACTCTCTCTCCCCCTCCCTCTCTCTCCCTCTCCCCCTCTCTCTCTCTCTCTCTATCACTCTCCCTGGCGCCCTCCACCTATCTCCCTCTGTCTGCCACTAGCGCCCTCTCTCCCACTCCAATTTCTCTCCCTCTCCACTTTCTCTCCCTCTCCACTCTCTCTTTCTCTCCACTCTCTCTCTCCACTCTCTCTCTCTCCACTCTCTCCACTCTCTCTCTCCACTCTCTTCTCTCTCTACACTCTCTCTCTCTCTCCACTCTCGCTCTCTCCACTCTCTCCACTCTCTCTCTCCACTCTCTCCCCACTCTCTCCTCTCTCTCTCTCTCTCTCTCTCTCGCTCTCTCCACTCTCTCTCTCCACTCTCTCACTCCACTTTCTCTCTCTCTCCACTTTCTCTCTCTCCCCACTCTCTCGCTCCACTCTCTCTCTCTCCACTCTCTCTCGCTCTCTCTCTCCACTCTCTCTCTCCTCTCTCTCTCTCTCTCTCTCTCTCTTTACTCTCTCCCTCTCTCCTCTCTCTCTCTCTCTCCCCACTCTCTCTCTCTCTCTCTGGGGGGGCATGGGTACATTACCTGTAAGGTCCGTGGGCCGCCAAAGAAGGCCCGCAGGCCGTACTATGAGTACCAAGGCCTTAGATGGACGCTGGACTTTGGAATAGGATCATTTACTATTCCAACCCCAGTCTGCGTAAAAGTAGGGAAGGTTTCAGACTTTAAATCCAACACTATTCCACCATTGCAGCCCCTCTGAAGCAAGTTGTAACGACTTGAGTGCTGAACGAATGCGTGCTTACGACTCATTTGTTCTATTGCCGGTGTTGTGAACGCACAGCATGATGGTGGCTTCGTCCTAAAGGACGTTTCCCACCCGTAATGCCATGGGATCTAATTGCCAATTTAAGCTGCTTTCTCCTTTTTGGTTGTCTTTTAGCCACACCAGCAATAGGTTTGAAAGTTGCCAGTAGGCAGCGCAGAGTACATGGGCAGTGCGACTGCTGCAGCCGCACCGGGCGCTGACCTGGGGAGGGGGCGCTGACCTCGGGGAGGGCGCTGTGTTTAGCAATAACTTATGATTTAAAAACACATTCAGAAGAGTTACTTGTGCATCCAGTTTTCAGGAAGCAATAATAATGTCAAGGTAACTCTTGTGATTAATGTTCTTGCGAGAGAGAGAGATCAGAGTTTTATCTAGGGGCAGTTTTGACTCACCAAAAAGTAGTGCAGAGGGTTAATGTGCCTGCTGAAAAGAACAGATCTGTATTTTATGTGGATAGCTGAGTGGATTACTGCTTTTGTCACAGAGATCCTTTTGTTACCGTAGTTCATAAGATACCACCCTATTATAGAACAGTGACTCTTATGAACTTTCATCAAAGAGCTGCATGCAAACTGCATAAAATAGGTTAGGACGTTCTGTTTTCCCCCCGCAAGTCTTTCATTATCTATTCCTAATGTTGCTGAAAAGTGTTATAAGTAAAGTCAGCCATAACCTTAAATGCTTTATAGCAAATGCATGTGAGAGAGGGGTTATGGAGAGATGTGAGGGGCACTTACGCCTGGTGGTGGTCGTGAGTAAATCCGAGGAGGTGGTCATGGGGGGGGGGGGTAAAAATGATGGTCGCACCAGGCGCCAACAGCTCTAAAGCCAGCCCTGTTTCAAAATCACTCTCACTTTAAAATCGTTTCAAATTAGTGTTTTATATACTGTACTGTAAGAATTTGCTGTAGCTCAAACTCTGCCTGCAAAACGTTGCAGCTTCTCCTGCTTCCACGTGCGAAGGAGAAGCAACGGCAGCTATTGAGAAGGAGGGTGTGCAGGGTAGTGGGAAGCGATATAGAATACTGAGTCAGTGCATTTGCTTGTTTGTTACTGTGAAAGTAATAGGAACGGAACCTCACTCATATAAAGTGCTTAAATGCAATTAAAGAGTGGCAGGGGTGGGGGAGGTGAAATGGAAATTAAGCAACACAGATGGAGAAAGGAGCGAGTGAAAACACAAGCACTTTTGTGGAGTGCGTAAACACAATAAAGTAGCTCCAAACAACGGTTCAGGGGATGGACACAAGTACTTGGTCCATGCTCTATGGGGAGTGCCAAACACAGGAAGAGGCATGACACATGCATGTCATGGCAAACTGAAACGAAGGATATGATAGTGATGTTGCAGTTAAAAAATGGTAAGCCTGTCGGCGGACTGTAGCCCACTAACTGTAAACAACATGTCTCAAAGAGACAGCACATGCGCTGTCTAACTGAGACATAAACATGTTTAAAGGAGATTACCGAGTTAAAAGCGATGGTGGCCTTCCACAAAAGTAGGATCAATGAGCAAATGTGCTTAGTAAGGAACTTGCAAAACACTCATGTGCAGCCCAAGAGGTATTGCTCTCAATATAGAGAGTTGTCTATGTACATACAGCACTGATGGTGAGTGGGACGCGATGTTCACACTCAGTGGCAAATACATCACCGCTACTACCTTCACTCGTAACAAACATGAAGGATCCTATGATACAAATGAGGATGTTGACTTGGCGGGACTCAACTGGGTGTAACAGAGCCTTGGCCCCCAGATTAAGGAACTTACCGATTGCAAAACACCCTTTGGAAGAAGTTCGGGGAAGGGGGAACAAGAAGTACATCTGAGATACCCATCCCCGACCAGCCAGGAAATTAGGCGTTACCGCAATGATTGGTTGTGAGTTGAGTCTTGTTCTGTATTTATGGTGACTGTAGCTAAAACCTCCTTCTGGAGTGGAGAGGATGAAGACTCCCTGATTAACAAATATATCCATTGGATATGCACAGTCCGCAAGTCCCATTTGTTGATCTGCTCTGATATTTTGTGGGCAAGACACTATCCCCAGTCGACTCCAAGTGCAAACCTTTTAGACTATATTGAATTAGGGTTAATAAAGCAGGAAACTGGCGGATGGGCTCTTTGGGATGGACCTACGCACAAGTTCGCCTGCAAACTCTCTGATACAATTCAATGCAATCGATCACTGGACCTCACATGCACTAATCGACATAATATTACATCTAGGTCATTCACAAGCCCTTGCATGGGATTCAGGGCTAACACAGGTTGACTGGCTGGACAGAATAAGTGCAGAAACCATTAATCTATTTAGCACGCATGTCCAGCTTGGCGTAAAAGAGCATTCCACATCAATACAAGGTATAGGGCACCAGGTCGAAGTGAGTCTATTAGGTACAGATCAGAGGGTGCACATAAGTCGCGCACGCGTTCAAGCTGAAACACCGATCAAGAACTTCAAATATCTTTCTGGAACTTAGCAGGTATAGAATCGAAAGTAGAACTACCAGAATAAGAGTCATAGATAGATCAGTATGACATATGCATTCTCCAAGAGATATCGAGGACCATACCGGTTTTCAGACCAGGTTGCATTCCAGCTCAAATGACAAGCTCTCTGGATAGAAATGGCATTAAACTGCAAATTCAAACAATTAATTGTAAACTACAGGGACATCTTAGGAGTCACTGAGAACCCCCTGAGGTGACACATATTTAATATGTATAATATTCATACCTCTATGGGAAAGAGGGGAATTCAAATTATTAAAGCAAATTGAACTACATGTGTATATATACTCTGAAGCAGGACCCAACATTGTTGAGGGAGCCTTTAATACCACTTTTGAACCCTTAGATAGTAATGAAACATCGATTACAGAAGAGGAAGATGTGAAATGGGCTATAACCGCTACATGCTCCCCGCAATAAAAAAGCGGACCACCTCTGCTCTCCAGTTGACTTCTTTACTATTGGTACAGCGACTCGGCTTACAATGGTTGGGCGCGGGAGATTGGTGGTAGCCTTACTTTCACCAAGAGTAACTGCACAAGCAGAATGAACTATATCCTCGTGATGTGATCGATATTAAAGTAACAGATAGGTGGTATAGCGACTCTAATGCTTTGCACCTTTCTATGAAGGACATTACCTGGGTTGGGGATGTGCCAGGTAGTCAGTCGATAACCTGGGATATACGGGTCTGGAACAACAAACGATCTATTAAATGGGCCCTGGTAGAATGACAGCGAGAAGTGATGGACAATATACATAGAGAGCTGATTGCAGCCACTACCCAAGCCATTGCTGCATCCAAATCTCCCAACAGTATTGGTCTCCAACTAGTTGTATTTATTTACCACTTTAAGAAAGATCTTCCAGAGAAACGCAGGACCCACCCCTAAAAATGCCAGCATAAGCTGTACTTGGTTCAGTAAGGAATGCAAAAGAGCTAAAAGCAATTTAGTGCAGGCAATAAAGAGCAAAGACCAGTTGTGTGTAAGAGAAGCTTGGAAAGCACACAAAATCTCTTGAATAGTGACTCGGAGGAGTTGGATGAGTAACATGGGCAGGACCTACTGATAGCAGCAAACAACAATGGCAGCAAATGGTTCTGGCATAAAGCGGCCAATGGGAGCCATAGTTTACAGAATACAATTGATCATTTCATTCAACCAGGGATCTGCTACAATTGTTTTACTGAGCTGTAGGAATACATTGGTAGAACATCAGTAGCGAAGCAGACCAGGGACTGGGTGCGCTGTCTCCGAATGTAGGGCATCTTGTGATAGACCCCAAAGACACTCTGCACGCAATAAAAATGTTATTCGAGGTAAGGCGCAGGGCCCCGATGGAATACCCAGTGATATTTTCCTACAGGACTCTAGCGGGTAGGAAATTTACAGAAATCTTACAACAAACGCCATATTTGGCGAACAGCCATACCCAGTACTTGGCATGGTGCTGAAATAATTTCATTATACGAGATGGGGGGGGGGTTATCCGTTCAATTATAGACCCTTTAGCCTGGTTGACAGTCTGCAAAACGTTTTCTTTTGCCAAGTTCTCAATAAATTGCATTATTTAATGGAAGAGGGCAAATTCTTTCAATCCTGCAGGCTGGCTTCAGAACAAATATCAGTACTGTCGACCTTGTGTTTAGATTTCTTGCCATATATTGGAGTACCGTGGCTCTCAACATGGGTCATCTGTGCATTGCTTTTGTTGACTTAAAGTTGCATTTGATCTGCTAGTACGTAAAGAATTTGGGTAATTTTTAAGGGAAAGTGGTCCTCGGTAACATAACATCAATATGAATCCATTTACACAATAAGAATCATGCCAGGTGCGGTGGGGCAGCCAGGGCGAATTGACAGAACGGAGTGCGGCAGGGATGCGTTCTGGCCGCAACACTATTTTCCTTGTATCCAAATGATTCTTTTCCATATTTGATTGTTTGCGTAAATGACTCTCCAATGCTCACAGGTAGTAAAGTCCCTTCATTACTCTTTGCAGACGATACTCTGCTGGTCTCAAAAACCCACAGAGGGATACAACTCCTAATGTGCCGCTTTGTGGCGTTCCACACCGAGCGGGGATTGGAGGTAAACTTCTGTAAAGCAAAATATTAGACCATCAGTCTGCACAAATCGTATCGGGGGAGAATATCTTTGGGTGGAGTAAACCTTGGAAGGGTATCTAATTGAGTATCTGGTACAGAATTATTGGAAAATGTGTCTTGGACAAAGGTCATCATTAAGAGCTGCTTAAAACTCCAACTGATCATCTCTGGCATTCTAAGACTTTGAAAATCAACAACAACCAGACCAGCATCACCAGCTCTTCACATCTACCACGGTAAAGCCATAGCAGGACGCATGATGCAGCTGAACTATGGGGCTTCCTGCTGCCAAGCGGTCTTACCACAATCGAAAACAAATGTATACGATCTTCGATCAACCTTCTCCCGAGCTACCCGCTGCTTCTGCTATGTTTGGATTTTGGGGTGAGGAATGTATCCTTATATGTAAACATTAGGTCCCTGATATACTAGCGGAGGTTGTGGTACACCCAAGAACTATTACCACACCATGTAGCCTTAGAAGAGATTATTTCTCTTGAGAGGCAATTTACAATCCCTTGGAGTATAGGTGTGTGCTCAATGTTGACATCGCTTGGTTTGGAAAAGCAGTGCAAACATACGATGGGTTCTCAACTAGGCCTGGGCTAAAATTCCATTCCGCTCGTGTAATTTGCGATAATTTGACATTTTCGTGTTCCGCGGAGAGCGCGAAAATGTCAAAATTTCCGCCATCCGCATTTTACCGGAAATTTTTTGATTGCTCGCTCTGTAAAATAATACATTCTCGCGTGCGCGTGATCGCCTTACCTGAATCCCCGCGTTCACCGACAAGTTTTCCCGATCCGGTCGCATTCTCCACGAGATGTTGGATTGTTAGTAGCCATTTGCGCTGTCTCGCGACAGTTTGCGCCCGCAGTAACGTCATTCGTCGCGCGATCACGTCTTTCTTCTCGCGATAATGCACCACGAGACAAGTGAAAACAAGATGGCCGCGCCCGCGAGCAACCGCATGGGTAAGTTGGCGAGCCGCGACCACGCAGAAAATACCGCGAATGGGCGGGAAATAAACTTCCGCATCTTCGCGATATTTCCGCGTGTTTGCGGAGATTTTTAACATTTTCGTGATAATTTGCGAAAGTGAATTTCGCAAATTCCACCCACCCCTACTCTCAACCTTCAACCAAAGTACAGTTGAAGGAATTATACTGGGACCATGTGTCGGAGAAAGAAATCACCAACTCTCAACTCAAGACTCTACCTGTAGCCTTATTGGGCATTAAATGTACCCGTTCTTATGAACATTATTTTGACTTTATCACTCTTCCAGCGGCTAAGCGATTGTATGTAAAATTTAGATTTGGCACTTTCTTAGTCAATGGCTTTTGTGCCACCTCGCGGAACTTGCATTGACTGCCAGTGCTTCCCCATGCAATTCACCAGCCTCAACAATGCAACCCTGCCAGGTGCCATGCATCCGACGTCCGGCCAACGCATTTCAGTGCCATGGTCCGCATCACAGCACTGAAATGCGAAGTCATGCATTATTGCCTCTCCTCAGCTATCAAGCCAGAGTACTGCTATAATGCACCATAGTGACTGAAAGCTGCAGTGGCGGCGCGCTGCTCCCGGCAGGCTAGGGGGCTGAGTGAGCCGCTTGCAGCTCTAGCTGCTACTCTGCTACTATGTAACACATAATAGGATGCCTTATACCACGTGGCATTACATTCACTCACGTCAGGAGTCAGACACAGTTTAATAGGTGGGTCCGGCCTGCCGCCCGCGGCTCGAGCTGGCGGCTGTTCATTAGACTGCATACAATTTTGGTTGGTGCTTGAAATGGCAGCGGTAAATGATCCCTCGACCAGGACCCAACCCCTCTGGCGCCGGCAGCTGAGTCAAGTGAACCACAGACCATGGCGGCCACCGAGTGGTTCTTCAGCAGCCCAGAGCACACCAGTCCAGTGGGCAGCTGAGCCAGAATCATGCGGAATTGCCACAGGAGTCTACGAGTTGCTGCGGCCACAGCCCGCCAATTGCCACCAGCGGGCTCTCGCCTCACAAAGTAAGTGCATGAGTGTGACAGCGAGGTATCTCCTAGTTAAGTTGCCAAATTCTAATAAAAATCTGCTTTATAGCGGCATGCAGTGTCATGAACATCTTCTGTGCTGCCTACCCTGTGTAACAGCTGAGAGCAGTCTATCTGCTCACTGGCCGTTTTCGGTTGTGTTGGTAGTCGCACTAACTCATTTTGGGGCTCAGCGCCGAGCATCACTAAGTCAGCAGAGCCTGAAGTGTTGCTCTGTGGCAGACTGCGGCTGGTGCGGAGCTGGGCAGGAAGTGGGCGGTGAGCCGGACCAGGGCGGACCGCTCAGCTAATCGTTTTTACAGGAGTGAGCAAGTTGAAGTCTTGCCTGGCTGTGACCTATGTATGCCTCAGCCTCACTCTCCTGAGGGCTTATATGTTTCCTTTGTCTTTATTGCATGATTTTGCTCACGAGAAAGTGTCACTCATAATCGTTGGAATGTCACTCATTTTTTTTTTGTTTTTTAACATACTTTTATTCAGTTTTTGCATAGGAAGAAGCAATGAATTACAATATGTACGAAGCACAGTACATATACAGAGATCTAAGGATAAAACATAGGAATCTTGTGCAGTTTTACAAATGGTGCCCCATAGTTGTCGATGCACACCAATTAAGCCACAGATAAGCTTGAAAGTACATCAGTCCAGCACACCACTATGTATCCGACCATGACTATGTGCTACCTTCACAACCTACAAGGTTCTGAATCTATGGGGGCAATGCCTCCCGAGCAACCCTCCAACTCCCAACCCAATCGTTGGAATGTCACTCATAATTAGATTGAAATTATGAAAATGTCACACATAAGCAATCTGAAATCTTGGCAGCTATCACAATGGCCCAGCTATTGGTATTTTGCACAGCCTACAAAATCCCTAGGAGGAAGTGGCTATATCCGATTTGCCGGTTGTTGGGGGTAAATCAGCATGTAGAGGCGTTAAGGATGTTGAGATCAGATACTTGTGAAATCACTGTATGTTGTTTGACAAAGTACCATATACTGTATGGTGTATCAGGAAAAGTTCAACAGCAGGTCAACTGTACAAGGATCATGATAACAACGGCACATCAGGAAATACTGATAAATTTGACAAAACAGGACGCGTATTGTTGTATGCTCATATTCATATCCCATATTGGTTTATCAATGAGTTTTTATTGCAATATTGATATGAATTTTACAAATGTTGTTTTAAACGTTTTAATTACACCTGCAGCCAGATAGAAGGAATTTGTCCCTAATGTTTTAACTGCATTTGTTATTTGTTTTTATCTTTTATCGTTGTAAATAACCGGAATAAAGATTTATGGCTGGCTGAAATTCCAACATCCTACACGTCACCCTATGTGTCACCATCACCTCTGATGCCCCTAAGGATCTGCAAACGTTTGCCAGGGAGTGTATGTAGGTGTGTGTATGTATGCTACTCCAGATAGAGAGAATTTACCTGAGCTGAACATTAGTGATGGGATCTGTTTCAAAATTGTACTTCGGGTAAAGGATTTAAAGGAGAAATGGGAACAAGGTAAAATGTAGGATTTATCATAGAAAGGCTGATTATATTTTGGGGAATTACCTACCGTAGGAGTTTTACGTTATCCAATAAATTGAGACAAGTTTTCGTTAGTTAAAGATTTTACTGTTTGTTGCATCCGCACTTAGAGCAAGTCAAGAACTTTCTGAAGGACATGATCGTTCAAGAAGGTAAGAAATAGTTCTTGCGCTTTCAGGCAACATGTTCGAACACCTTGCGATCATCGCGTGGCGGAGCAGCCATTTTCTCCCCCCATACCCCACTTCATTTACCTCCTGACATTGCTTACCACATCCCCACAACAATGTACATGGCATGATACATTCTTGCAACTGAAGTCTGCCATCAACAGGCAGGTGCCTCCATTGTCCTCACAACAGTTGCAATGTTCCATTATCAGGCTAGAATGTTGCCACATTCCCTCACTGTGTCAACCAGCAGCAGCAGGGGTCTCATGCCAAAGTGAATGGGATACAGCCTCACCGATAGGCTGCAAGCGAGCCAGTAGGAGCCCAAGGGCAGCGGCTGAGTATCGTGTCACCTCTGGTCTTGGTATGGTTTTACTGCCACTGAAGATAAGCGTATCCGTAATAAATAACTTTTACATGTGCGCAGCCTGTCTAAAGGGCCAGTACATGTTGGGCTTTCATCGATTCCTACAGTGGCGACAAGCTAGATGAGGGATTTGTGGACTTGGGCCAGGTCACAAGAAACAAAAAGAACTTGAAATGTATGTGGCTCAACTGTATCTTATCAACTTCAGAGGGATGGGCAGGTGGTTACAACAGGTGACCAATATTCAGAGTAGAGGGTACCGCAAGGTGTGAGAAGGGGTAAGGAAGCTGCTGAATGGAAGAGCTGCTTTTCAGAAGATTAATAGGAGGTGTTGGCAGGTGGAAGTAAGAGGGCTGGAACGCCAGAGAGAAGATCCTGCTGGAAGAAAGAGTCACTTCAGGAAAATGGACATTGCAGTGTCTTGCACCCAATTCCACCGACCAGCGATGACTTCTGGATGCTAGTCGTGAGCCTTTGGCGGGCACTGCAGTCCCAGTTACTCCTGCAACTTATTGTATTTGCATCAGGAGATGGTTGCCAGTTGTGAAGAGGTAATATATAAATGAATCAGTTTGCCCTTGCGGGTCTGAGTAGGTGTGTACGCTGAATGTTTCTGGTGCATTGGGAACCACATGGCTTTGCACAGTTTAAAATGCACTCCACTAGGTGGTCATGATATAAATCTGAAAGTGGAAACAATTGCATTCAGTTGTTGTGCATGTCTGCATGTGGGGGATTGCTATCCTGGGTCTGGCTTGCATCCTGAATGATCACCATGGGAGCCCACTTTTAATAAGCATGAGAGGACCTTAGGACGATGGACTCAGGCTGCAGCCCTGCTCTTGGGCTTATACATGTGATATAAGATCCAGATCTTGCAATGAGATGTATGCATTGACTATATTATAGACCAAGGCCTGTATATGAATGCAGATTCATCAGAGATAGGATGAGGTATTTATGTATGTATGTAGATTAATGAATTTTTAGAGATTGAACCTAGCTACAAAGCAGTAGGTGCTACAAAGAGCTGGGAGTAAAGGTGATGAGTGAAGTGGGGATGAGGGCTTCTCTACGGTCAGGTCAAGGGTCACTGTCAGTTGGGGGTCCTCATCCAGTGGTCTACACCCAGTGCTTAATTTGAGCTGGTGGTTTCCGGTGCTCGGCACCAGCATTGACTTGTCGACACTGGCACTTATGACAGCTTATCATGTGATGGTGCTGTTTATCTGCTTTTTGTGAGGCACACAACAACAATTGTTTAGTAATTCAATATGCATTAAAATGACTGATGCTTCCACCCAAAGCTATAGGAATATCTTGGGCAGCAGGTGTTAGTCATTTTAATGTATATTTAAAGCCTGTTTGTCACACATGTGAGAGTGCAATGGTTACTTCTGTTGGTACATTCACTGGCAGCGTTGGCGGCGGCAACGTGTGGTGCGAACTACAGTGTCATCACCACAAGGGCCCATGCACTTATTTTTTTACAAATTCAGCACTTGCTACATCCGGATGTGAAGCTTCAAAAGGAGGGACTTGAGTTCCAACCTAATAGGCGCCCTGACGATCTATCCAGATTTGCACTGTGAGAGAGTTTTTGGTGCTAGCGGCACAGAAGGGGAAGGGTTGGTGTCTTGTCTCCCCCTCCCTGCCTTGTTTTGCCTTCAGCCTGATGTGGTTACTGCTGTGAGTGTTACATGCCCGCGCTTGCCAGACATGGTGGAGTGCTCAAGCGTACCACTTTGTAGATGATGCAGCATACTTCGAAGGTGATGAGGGCTGGAGGAAGGAGCCAGTTTAGATTTTTGAGGGTGGGTGAAATTATGTCAAGTTTCATGAAGACCGTGAACATTTGGGTAGTGACGTAAATTATGTATTTTGGGGGGGACTGGTGTGATTATGGGATGTCAGCGAACAGGGTGTTGCCTCCGTTTAGGTGAGATTAGCACAGGCAGTGCTTAACTTGAGCCGGTGGTTTCCGGTGCTTGGCACCGGCACTTAATTGTCAGCACCTGCACTTATGCCCGTTTGCCACATGGTGGTGCTGTTAGAGTAATTTAGAGATAAGCACAGTAACAGTTGTTGATTAATTTATTATACATTAAAATGATGAATACTGGTCACCCAAGCCATTTTTATGGCTTTGGGGTTCTGGAACACTGTGAATTGACAGACTTACAGGAGGACAATGGTTAATAGTTGAGTTGGTACTCACATTGGCGGCACTGACAGGGGAAATGGGTGGCGCATGCTGTAGCGGCCTCCTGAAGAAAGCCCAGGCACTCTTCTTTTTTTTTCACAAATTAAGCACTCAGCTTTAATATTTTACCCCTATTCTGAAGTCTGTCCTGGTGCTCCAGTGCTCTTGGTTGGCCTGGACACTGCAAAAGTGGGGTGAGGAACTTCACTTACGTCCAAGCGATGTCAGTGTTGAAGGGGTTAAGCGGCACTGCCTTTATGATGGAGGTTCAGCTGAGCAGGATCTGTGGCCTTCTAGAGATGCTCCGAGTGGTACCATGTTTAATTTTCTACGAATAACTCTTACAGCCATTCTGGCCACGTTGGGGTATGTGTTTTAAAAAACACTTTTTAAAAATTTTACAGCTAACATTATGGGTGCACTTGAAGAATGAAGTTATCGGGGTCTGGTGGCTTAGTGGAATAATGTGTCTACGGCAGGGGCGTGTGTTCGATCTCATGGTCACAGGTTCAAATCCTGGTGGGTCCACTCAGCCTTTCATCCTTCTGAGGTCAAAAAAATCAGTGCCATTGAGTTGGGTAACAATAAACATCTGTTAGTTAGCACCAAGATACCCTTGGGTGATCATGGGCTTTACAAATACATGTTATGTTATAAAACTCTTATGGTAGTAGTTCCACTACTTTAACCCTAGTCATAATTAGTGCATACATACTTTGAACATTAATAGCAAAGGGTCTCCCGTGTTTTGAATATGTGGGAAGTTATTTACTCAAAGAAAATGCTTATACGGTGCAAGTGTTTCCCGAACTGTGTTATTAGCGCAGTTATTTATGTTCTCTGTTAAGTTTTTTGTGGGCCAGGGAGAGTGCCCATTTGGGTTGCATTTAATTATCTTGTGACTTTCGTGTCCGCGTTTGATATAGTCAGTGCTTAGTTTGTAAATTATTAAGTGCCAGGGCTCTGACCAGGAGGCCACTGCAGCTTGCACCACCCATCGCCCTTGTCATCGCTGCCAAAACAACTACTAACCATCTCTCTCGCATTTAAATGCGACAGTTCAGATTATTCCAGGTCCCCAAAGCTAAAGGAATGGCTGGGGAGGCAGGCATTAGCATTTTTAATGTATATTGCATTCCTAAACTACCGTTGTTCTCTTCATCTCTAAATTAGATGAGCAGCGCCACCATGTGGTGAAGTGTTTTGAGTATGGTGTTGACAATTAGGTGCACGTGCCGAGCACCGGAAACCAATTAAGTGCTTAGCACCGGAAAGCCCCGGCTCAAATTAAGCACTGGATATAGTGCAAGTTATTGAAATGTACGTCTGTGCATGGTACCTTTTAATTGTCATTATATGTAAATTCGTACTGCTATTGAAGTAGACAGTGTGATAGAATGATTGGAAGATAGTCATGATATGACATTATGTTGTGTGTGCAGAATTCCCCTTCAAAGTGGGTGAACGAGGGTTCAAAGGATAGCCCCCCACTTCCCTGGCTGCAGGGGTCAAAAGGATACATAGGGGCTAATTATGGGTTGGTTGGAGCAGAGTTACATTGTGGGATTCTTCTGTGTCTGATTCCAAGTGGGTCGGTTTGCCACACCAGGGGGCAAATTTATGAAAAGTGTTGCTTCTCTGGGGGATACCAGCGATGCAACACGTTTCATAGCTCCATCCTTTTGACGCCATAGATGCGCTGTATTGACTGAACGGTGCTCCGTGTCGCAAGGATTTACAGATACGTCAGCATTCTTTAGGTGCAAAATTGGCGCATTGATGGAGTGTGTCTGGAAACAGGCGCAACTCCAGCAATGTGTCACTTCACATGGGGCAAGCCCCATGTGAAAAGGCCAGCGCCACTCCTTACATCTGCTTTTGACGCAGTGGCGTCTCAGAAGTGGCATAGTGAAATTTCACAGATTTCACTGCGCCACCTCTACGAGGCTTTTGCGGGGGAACGCCCACCCTGCATACATTATACCTGGCGCAGGTATAATGTTAACCAGGGGTTTACAAAGTGACGCATCTGCCTAGATGTGTCACTTTGTAAATAGGGTGCAACATGGTGCACTTTTGAAGCCACCACATCGTCACAAACAGTGGTGCAATAGAGGCATAAGGGCTCATACATAAGGTCCCAGATTTCCAGCTGTGTGAGTTCTAGACCCAAATTTTTCTGACTGGTAATTCCGGCTGGGAAGGAGCACGTAGCTGTCAATGCAGCAGCAGTCAATCTAATTTATTTCTGTCTGTGGGACCATACAATGCTTCAACTGGCAGGAAACATCTTCCCTTTTTCACACTAAGGGCCAGATGTAGATAATCCACAAATATCGAAGTCTTAATACCGAATTTTACCGATTCGGTATTAAGAAATCGGTATTTCTTATGTAGCTAATGAATCGGTAAAAAATACAGATTCCTTAATATTCCTTATTACCGAATCGGTAATACCGATTCGGTAATAAGGAATACCTACCCATTCATTCCCATGGGCTTGGAGGCCCATAGGAATTAATGTAAAGCCATTCTGTATTAGCGATTCGGTATTACCGAATTGGTAATACCGGGAGGTATTTCAAGGGTGCCAGGGTGTCCAAAGGACACCCTGTTGCACCCCTGAAATGTGCCTGTGTGCACATGTGGCACACATACATGTCTTAAGGGCATGGATGTGTGCCACATGGCACTTCAAAAAAAATTAAAAACTGAATTTTTAAAGGAATTTGTTAATTACCACCAACTTGAAGTTGGTGGTAATTAACAAATTCTTAAAGTACATAAGCACTCTTTTATGTGCTTTCTACATTGCATTTACCGATTTGGTAAATACCGAATCATCACCTACATTAGGAATGGCTAAATACCGGTCGGTAACCCTGAAATCTACAGAATTTCGGGGTTACCGACCGGTATTTAGCCACCTACATCGGGCCCTTAGTCTCTCCACCACCACTTCTACACACAACGGTCCCTGCACCCATTTACCACCTGCTCAAACGAAAGGTAAATGTAACGTAAACCCAATCAATTTCAGAATTCCCAGTGGTTTTACGACGAGAAATATCCACATGTTAGTTCCCCTTTCCAGATGATTAAACTTGTGACTGCACTGTACTGGGGCAGATTTGCCCCAGAGTAAAATCAAATGACTGACCCCCTTAGTAAAATCGAATGAGATTCCACTCATAATGAGTTCCAAAGGTGGTTATTCAGGGACAGACATATTGGGATCTCTACTGAAAACCAGCTGAGGGCCTACTCCACTCCCCTGCCAGATTTGGAGGTGGGGGAACTGCTGATTGGACACCAGTGGAGTCCGCCAGCAGCCAATAATTGGAGGCGGTCCATCATTTTTTACTCAGATCCTCCACATTTGCTGGATGTGGGAGATTGACCAATTTAGGGCATCCTCCCGATGCAGATTTTTTTCTTCCTGGTTCCACCAGAGGAGACGCAGATGATTCAGGTGTGGAAATCAACAGCAGCCCCAGTCGTAGGAAGAAAACTCCATGAACGCAAGAGACGATTTTTGTTTTGCTGGGTCTAAAAAAACTTAGCTTGTAAGTTCAATTCTGCAAATCACATTACACTGTCTTTGTTTCATGGTTATTATCGAGTTAGTGTGCTATGGGGGTGAAAGGGTTCTTGTTTGATAGAGGACTTGCAAGTATCAGTGGTAAGAAAAATGCGCACCCATGATTGTTTTCTGGTTTTCAGGCGGCATGTTTTCTGATTATCAGAGCAGGTGAAAAAGTCCCTCTCGTGGTAATGGACGTGTGCCCTCTGACCTGAGTGCCCTTACTGTAATGATACCTGGCCCGATGCTGATTTTCATTGTCATTGGCGAACATGGATCATGCGTGTGCGCCATGACATAGACTTGTCTCACATATTGCAGTCTCTTTGGACCAGGAGGGGCGCCCAGAGCCCCCCCTCATAGTGGTGAAAGGAATTAAGCAGCACAAGCGCGTGGTGGCCGCGCACCGTGTAGTGTCAGTGGAAGTGAATAGGCCTTTTAGCCTCTATCACTGTAGTGAGGCCTACAGGCTCAATCACTCAATCAATCATTTGTAGAGCGCACTACATACCCGTGAGGATCTCAAGGCGCTGGGAGGGGGGGACAGGGGGCCACTACTGGTCGAACTGCCAGGTCTTGAGTAGCCTCCTGAAAGTCAGCAGGTCTTGGGTCTGTCACAGGCTCAGTGGGAGGGTGTTCCAGCTCTTGGTGGCGAGGTGGGAATAGGATCTTCCGCCGGTGGATGTTCTACGGATGCAAGGGACGGTGGCGAGTGCGACATCGGCAGAGCGGAGCTGGCGGTTGGGGATGTAGAAGGAAAATCATCTGTTGAGTTAGGCTGGGCCGGTCTTGTGGAGTGCCTTGTGTGCGTGGATGAGGTGCTTGAAGTATATCCTCTTGTTGACGGGGAGCCAGTGCAGGTTTCTCAGGTGGGGGGTGATGTGGCTGTGGCGTGGTATGTCGAGGATCAGTCGTGCAGAGGCGTTTTGGATGCATTGCAGACGTTTGATGAGCTTGGTCGGGGCTCCCACGTAGAGGGCGTTTCCGTAGTCAAGTCTGCTGCTGAAGAGGGCCTGGGTGACTGTTCTTCTTGTGTCTGCCGGGATCCACCTGTAGATCTTGCGGAGGAGACAGCGTTGACTTGCTTGGTCATGGAGAGCGTTGAGTCGAGGATGATTCCCAGGTTGCGTGCGTGTTCTGTGGGTGTCGGGGCTGCCCCCAGTGCCGTCGGCCACCAGGAGTCGTCCCAGGCTGAAGGGTTGGAGCTGAGGATGAGGACCTCCGTCTTGCCCGTGTTCAGCTTCAGTCGGCTGATCTTCATTCAGTCGGCCACGGCCTTCATTCCTTCGTGAAGGTTGCATTTGGCAGTGATGGGGTCCTTGGTGAGGGAGAGGATCAGTTGAGTGTTGTTGGCGTAGGAGATTATGTTGAGGTGCTGCTGTCGGGCGAAGTGTGCGAGCGGGGCCATGTAGATGTTGAACAGTGTCGGGCTGAGGGAAGATCCCTGGGGTACGCCGCAGGTGATCTCGGAGGCTTTGAATCAGAATGGGGGAAGGTGCATGCTCTGGGTTCTGCCAGAGAGGAAGGAGGTGGTCCATTCCAGAGCCTTGTCTCAGATCCCTACGGCGTGGAGGCACACACGTAGTGTGCAGTGGCAGACGGTGTCGAAGGCGGCGGAGAGGTCCAGGAGGATGAGGGTCGCGGTCTCACCGTTGTCCAGCAGGGTCCTGATGTCGTCGGTGGCGGCGATGAGGGCAGTCTTGGTGCTGTGGTTGCTGCGGAACCCTGACTGGGAAGGGTCCAGGATTTTGTTTTCTTCAAGGTATCGGGTTAGCTGTCTGTTGACGATCTTCTCGATGACCTTGGCAGGGAACGGAAGCAGAGAGATTGGCCGGAAGTTCTTGAGGTCTCTAGGATCCGCCTTGGGTGTTTTGAGTAGGGCGTTGATCTCGGCGTGTTTCCAACTCTCTGGGAAGGTCGCGGTCTCGAGGGAGAGATTGATGACGTTGCATAGGTGGGGTGCGATGGAGCTGCTGGCTTTGTTGAAGATGTAATGTGGGAGTGGGTCTGAGGAGGAGCCGGAGTGGACTGTGCTCATGGTCTTGATGGTGTGATCGAGGCTCACGTTGGCCCAGGCTAGCAAGGGGTCGTGGTCGATGGTGTGCGGAGAGTCTGTTGTGTTGATGTCTATTGGGGCTGTCTGGGTGTTGAAGCTGTCGTGGATGTCTGCTATCTTGCGGTGGAAAAAAGTGGCGAGGGAGTCGCAAAGGGCTTGCGACGGCGGGATGTTGTTGGTGTTGGAGCTGGGGTTGGAAAGTTCCTTCACGATGTTGAAGAGCTCCTTGCTATTGTGTGCGTTGTTGTCGAGGCGGTCTTTGAAGGAGGTCCTCTTGGCAGTCCTGATGAGGTGATGGTGGTTGCGGATGGCGTCCTTGTGGGCTGCGTGGCTGTCCGGAGTCTACTCACTGTGCCATTTCTTTGTTAGTTTCCGGCAGGCTCGCTTGGAGGCTAGGAGTTCTGGGGTGAACCAGCTGGCCCTCTTGCTGGTGTCTCTGTAGGAGGGTTTCTTCAGCGGGGCAAGGGTGTTGGCGCAGTTGTCGATCCAGCGTCTGAGGCTGTGGGCAGCGTTGTCGGTGTTGGAGGGTTCGGTGGGTGGGCTGAGAGTGAGGTTTGTGTGTAGCTGGTCTTCGGTGATTTTGCTCCAGCAGCGGGGAGCGATCTGTTGGGTGCGGTGGTGTGTGGTGGGTTTCTGGAAGGTGAAGTGGATGCAGCAGTGGTCGGTCCAGGGGAGTTCGGTGGTGTGGCTGAAGGAGACGTGGGAGCTTGAGGAGAAGACGGGGTCGAGCGTGTGGCCGGCGGAATGGGTAGGCATTGTGACGAGTTGCTTCAGTCCGAGGTTGGTGAGGTTATTGATCAGGGTGGTGGAGTTGCTGTCATTGTTGCTCTCAAGGTGAAATTTCAGGTCCCCAAGGAGGATGTAGTCGGTGGAGGTCAGGGCGTGCGTGCTGATGAAATCGGCGATGGAGTCGCTGAACTGGGGTCGGGGTCTGTAGACGAGGGTGCCTCTGAGGGTGGAGTTGGGGTCTGCGTGGACCTGGAAATGTATGTGTTCGGTGGTGCTGAGAGTGTCGTCGGTGCCTGTCGAGACCCTGATGCTGTTCTTGTGGACGATGGCGATTCCTCCTCTGACTCCGGTTGGGCGGTCTCTGCGGGTGATCTTGTAGCAGTCTGGGATGGCAATGGCGATGTCGGGTGCGGAGGAGTTGTTCATCCAGGTCTGTGTCAGGAAGGCGACGTCCTGGGATGAAGTGTCGAGCAGGTCCCAGAGCTCGACGGCATGTTTGCGTGCAGAGCGGGTGTTCAGTAGGATGCATCGGAGGTGATTGTGGTCGTTCTTGGCGGGTGGTTCGGCGGCTCTGAGGTTGGTGTAGCTGCAGTTCCGGCAGGTGAAGGTACCTGTGGGCATTTTGGCACGGCTTTGAAGCAGGTGTCGGTCCGTACCAAGTTGAGAGCGTGGAGTGTGCTGACATCGTAGCAGCGGCGGTCGTCGTGGCAGGTGCGGGGACCAGGGGTTCTGGCGCTGGGCGCGGTTCAGGCAAAGACGGGCGCAGACAGACTTGCCTTAGGCGCGCCAGCGGCGCGGCCGCACAGCGGCTGCCATATATGGGGGGGTGGGAAGGAGGAGCAGCTGGGAGGCAGGGCAGGGGCAGCGAATGAGCGGTCAGGGGGCGGGGACGCAGGGGACGCAGCAGCTGGAGCGGGAGCGGTGAGGGGCAGCGAGGGAACAGAAGGCAAGCAGGCACAGAATTACGGGGCAACGAAGGGAACAGAGGCAAAAAACGGGCACAAAATTACGGGGCAACGAAGGGAACAGAGGCAAAAACGGGAAGAGAAACACGGGGACAGCGAGGGGAACAGAAGGAAAGGAGGGCACAGAACAAGTACAGGCACCGGGGGAAGACAGACAACAGCAGTCACAGACACCAAATAGCAATAGAGGCAATGCAGTACGATACAGATGGTGATACAAACCTAGCAGCGGCAGCTGGGGCAAGGACACACAGGGGATGCTGTGCGGAGGGGGAGCGACCTATCTAGCAGGGTCAAGGGTTGCTCCCCACTCATTTAAAGTTCTGATGACGTGTGCTTGTAGTGTAGTGAGGAATGAGGATGTGGCTGCTGCATCGATCGGGTCATTGCCCATGTGCAGGAAAAAGTTGTCGACCCCCATGTGCCAGAGGAGAGCCACAGTGAAGTGAGCTGTGACTAGCGCTACACCGATCGGGTCATCGCTCGCGTCTAGGCTGTGAGTCAGCAAACGTGTATTCCAGGTGAAGAGTGCTGCCTTGCCAATCGGGCCATTTATGTGCAGAACAAGTTGGCAACCCCGTGTGCCAGGTGGGGCTGCCATGCTGTGCCGATCGGGCTGTAGCCCGCATGCAGAGCTATGTGTTTGCGAATGTTGTATTTTACTTTGTGTTTGTACATAAATACTCCTTTTTTCATGAAAGCAAGTGTTTGACTGGACAATCATTTATTGCTGCAGCAGAACGTAGGTTTGTGAGCCTGTGTTCACACCCTTATGTCTACCTCCCCCCCCCCCCCCAGAAGCTTTGGACTGCTCGACCCGCGCTACCACTGAGAGTCAAGTGCTCAAGGGGGACCTGGCCCAGTTTCCCAGGCTCACTAGTAGGTCGAGCCCCAGGACATCAGGAGTAAAGGGCCTCAAGCACCTCGGTTGGTCCCCATAGCTCCTGCTTACCCTGTGGCCCTTTGAAAGGGGTTCTGACAAATAGGTATCATGGTCCATGGTAGGACGATCACCTGTTGATGCAGGGTGAAGGCTAAACCCGTTGTGGTGTGCACCTGTTGAGGTCAAAGAGAGGATCTGTTTTCTATCTTTCAAATTTCTCATTTCAGTGTTGTTTTTTGTCTTTACTCACTCATCCATCGGTTGCTGTACGAGTGTGTGTTTGCGCGTGTGTGTTTGATCCTGTAAACATGCTTGTTTGGAGTATTGGATGGGGGTAAGCAGCTGGACCTCTTGCCCCTATAGATTTTAACGCTGTGCCCTCCTGTTACAATATTTTATAAATATAAATCAGACGGCTGATGTTTTGCTTCAAGATGCAGCTAAGGCGGCAATACCCCTAGGTGGCGCCATTTCCCCATAGTACATTCCTTCTTCATTCCCAGCTGGTCCCTCAATCCAGCATCAAAGAGAGACCCCACAATATTTTCGTCCTTCGGACCCACAAAAACGTGTGACATGCCTGTTTGCAGCCTGTGATGTTTCACAGCTGTCATCTGGTGGGTCCAAGTGGGGCAGAGCTTCTGTGGTTAGGGAAGATATTGTGTCTTGTGTGTTTGTGATCGGGTGTGGGGATGTGGATGTTCGCCTGTTCCCTGCTTGACGTTCCTCATTAAGGACTAGGGTGTGTCCTGTTCTGTGTGCTGTCTTCCTGTTTCAGCCTGTCACTGGTTCTTCTGATGCAAAGCGGGACTTGTGTGTCTGTGATGCACAGCTGGTGCCTTTTAGGTGCAGCCACAAGTCTAACATCAGGAACAAGTGGTGGGTGAGTTCCTTATAATGATGACGATTTACACTCACTCCTGTGTCCATGAGGCCAAGGACTCCCAGAGTTCACCTGGCACTAATCGCCCTCCACACCAGCATGACAGGAGCGATAGCACGCACAAACTGGACGCAAATATTGTTAGGGCAGATTACAACTCATTTTTTTACGTGTAGGAGTAACTGAGTGCAATGCAGGGCCGCACCGCGGCGGAAGAGTTATTGGTTCACGGGCGGTTTTTGTTGCTGTACTTTACGCACATGTCTACATACCCCTTCATAGCGCCTTGTGGATGTGGCCTTAGGGAGTCTATAGGCGACGGATGCCTGTGGCCGAGTTTTACGTCATCATTGGTCCTGATGGGACTTTACTTCTATTCAAGACAGGGGTGACTGGATTAACCAACCTGCACTTTGAAGCTTCCTGACACCGACTCTCCAGCTCCTGCGCCAGGCTCCGGGTTGGATGGGACACTGACCACCCATCCAGGGTGACACAGGCTTTCTGCCTCCTTCTGAAACACCACCCTTGCTCAAAAGTAATCAAGAATGTGAACGATGAATGTCGACACCATTTACAATTTAAAAGCTCTCACTCTCTCTCTACCTCGCTTCTCTCTCTCTCTCTCTCCCCTTCTCTCTTTCTTTCTCTCTCTCTCTCCCCTCTCTCTTTCTCTCTCTCTCTCTCCCTCGCTCCCTCTCTTCTCTCTTCTCTCTCTCCCCTCTCTCTTTCTCTCTCTCTCCCTCTCTTCTCTCTCTCTTTCTCTCTCTCTCTCTCTCTCTCTCTCTCTCCCCTCTCTCTTTCTCTCTCTCTCTCGCTCCCTCTCTTCTCTCTCTCCCCTCTCTCTTTCTCTCTCTCTCCTTCTCTTCTCTCTCTCTCTCACACACACACTTTCTCCTTCTCTTCTCTCTCTCTCTCTCTTCTTCTCCCTCTGTCTCTATCTCCACCCGACCCACCCCCCGCATGATGTTTCATCTGCCAGCATTTGGACGAGCAAACCAGAAACCATGATCAGCCCCGGCAAAAATGTTCAAACATGAACCACATTCCACCAATCACCTTGCAAGTGAGTGTAACAAAGAAATCCATCCTACTTCAAACGGCATGCCGCAGGTGGGGAGGGGCTGTTTTCTACCCCAAAGTAACATTCTACAACAAGCATTAGCAAAGCCAGTAATCCTCACATTTCAAGTGTGCGTGCAGAGCGACTGGCTTGCCAATGTTTGTTTGTTTGGCATACTTTGTAGCCAAAACAATTCAAACAACAAAACCCATGGAACTGCATATGCTTGAAAGGGTAGCAGCAATATTGGACATTTTTATCCAACAATTCCAACATGGCTGCCGATGCAGCTGCATGCCTGTGCGTGCGGTGGCGGCAATCTTGGAATTATTTGTTATAATCGTTAAAAACATACCACAAATGTATTCATACGCCTGGACGTGTATCCGCAGCTATCTTGGATTTTTTTTCAAGCTATATAAAAAAAATTCACGGTGGCTACTGGTGCTTGCTCATGAGTTCACGTTTCTGCTCCAGCAGAGGGGCCATCTTGTCCTTTTTTGTTATACTTTGTTATTAATTTACCATTCCAAGATGGCCTCAGCCATTTTGTGATATTAAATTAATAAATAAAACGTGTGTGGGGATGCTGCACCCTTAGACAATGTGTGAGGCTGCAGCAGTGTGTACCTGCCAGACCGTGGCAAAAAAATTTAAAGAAAAAAGGAAGGGGGGGGGGGGGGCCTTGTTGGCACGCAGAAAGGGGATGTGGTGGTGTGCATTTAATGGGGAAACAGTGGACTGGGGAGAAAGTGAAAAGACACATGAGTTCCCTTGGAGTGTCAAAATAAAAATGAAGCAAGCATTGGCAAAGCCAATACGTCTCGCTTATGTGAGATCTACTGGCTTTGTTTGAGTGGCTTGGAGTAGCATGGCATGGAATGGCATTGTGTAGCGTGGAGTGGCACTGCGTGGTGTGGCATTTTGTGGTATGGAGTGGAATCATGTGGAGTGGTATTGTGTGGGGAGGAGTGGCATTGTGTGGGGTGAGGTGGAGTGGAGTTGAGTAGAGTGACTGTGTGGTGAGGAGTAGAGTAGCATTTTATGGAGTGGGGTAGAATGACATTTTGTGGTGTGGAGTGGAGTGTCATCATGTGGCGTGCAGTGGCATCATGTGGAGTGAAGGGAAATGGAACGGAGCAGAATGGAGTGCAGTGGAGTGGCATCATGTGGAGTGGGGGGGAGTGGCATTGAGGGGAGTGGAGGGGAGTAGAGTTGCATTATGTGGGGTAGAGTGGTATTCAGTGGACTGGAGTAGAGTGGAGTAGAGTACTGTTGTGTGGCGTAGAGTGGAGCGGAATGGCACTGTGTCGCGTGAAGTGGAGTGGAATGGAGTGACATTGTATGGTGTCAAGTGGAGTGGCATTGTGTGATGTGGAATGGAGGGGAATGTCATTGTGTGGCATAGAGTGAAGTGACATTGAGTTGCGTGGAGTGGATTGGCACTATGTGGCATGGAGTGGAATGAAGTTGAATTGTGTGATGTTGAGGGGAGTGGCATTCAGTGGAGTGTCATTGTATGGTGTGGAGTGGCATTGAGTGTCATGGAATGGAGTGGTATTGAATGGAGTAGAGTGGCATTTCGCGGTGTGGAGTGGCATTGAGTGATGTGGAGTGACATTGAGTGGCGTGGAGTGGTATTGCATGAAGTGGAGTGGCATTGTGTAGCGTGGAGTGGAGTGGCATCCTGTGATATTGTGTAGAGTGGAGTGGCATTGTGGGACATGGAAGGTTGTCAAAACACAGGGAGGGCCAGAGGAGGTTTAGAGACCTTCAGGGGTTGACCCCCCTACTCAGAAACCAACAACATAAAAGAAAATCTCCTGGGTCTAAAGAAGAGGAAGAGTACTACTGGAGTGTCCCTTTTAAAGAATCGTTTTCCTCACCTACACGAAGGTGGCATGCTTCATCATAGGGTAAGCGCCTCGCATTATCAATCTAGTCATAATGCGGGATACAACTCCCTCTCTGAGAGGGAGGAGCTTAGGGATGTTTTATGGTAGAAAGGGCTATACTAAATACCTTAGATGAGCTGAGTGTGATGAGGGGTGCAGAGCAAAGTGAGTGTGAAGTAAAACTAGCTCTAGGGTATGCAATAGACTTTATTGGGGTGCCCCTGGACCAGGATTAAAAGCCAAGCCATAACAGGAGGGAATTCAACCTGCCATGGAGAGAAAAATAAGTCCACATGTTTCAGCCTAATACCCTCAAAGGAGGTGTGGCGGCCTTCTTCAGGATCATATGGAAGCTACTGCAAGGTAAACAACGGTGATAGAAAACAAAAAGCAAATTTGCCAGATAGGGAGGAGCCGACCTGACTGTCTGGCAGATCTGTGCATGGTCCAGCTGATGAATGGTCATTGTGGAGCAAGCTGAGCTGTCCAGAGGCCACAAGGAGAGCTCAGATCCTGGGTCCCCACCCTTCGACTGGCCAGGAACAAGAAGTGAGACAGAGATCTACCACTATGCCAGGCCCAGCGGCTGAAGTTGTGCTTCTCAGGCCACCATTTTTAGAGTAGCGGTGGGTCTCCACCTCTATGTTACAGATCCCAGGGAGAAATGATGAAGCATTTGGATCCAATGAATGACCCCTACTTCCAGGACTGTCCCTATTACTGGAAAACAGGGTCGGACTGGGACAAAAAATAGTCCCAAGCACCAAAATAAAAGTGGCCCCCATTAGTGAAGCAAATAGCGAAACAAAAAGCGGTAATATCAGGGAAATCAACAAGGAAAACCGACTCACCTGGCCATTAAACCGGCCCACAACTGCTTAAAACAACAGCCCACACACTGATCTGTCAGACCCATCCATTGGGCACTGCCTGATTGCCCCATAGTGCTACACAAACAAATGATGGATGGAATGCTGAATAAATCATACATTCACCCCCAGTCAAGAGATCTGGGTTAAATCTATCATTCTTTTGATCACTATGTCACCCCAGTTTAGACCCAGCCATATGCAAATCAGTCTTGACTCGGCTCCTCGTGGGAACAGTCCAGTCCGAACTGTTGAGCCATGTCCTCCCTGGACCAGAAACAAGCATCCAAGGATCGGTTCCGGGGTATCACCCCTCATCAGCCAGGCTAGCTTGAATCCAGTGGCAAAGTGAGCAAGGGACCCACATCTGGGCATACCCATCCCACTTAAGGCGAAAAGTTCTACACAAACAAATTGGCCCTTCTGAAAAAATGCGACTATCACTAGCCAGTTTAATGACAAAGGCCCCTAAATGTTGGTACCCTAAGGGAATGCTATGGTGGGGTCTGACCCATTGCTACATCTGCCCCCTCCGTTCAGAACAGTGAGGCCAACTGGGGCATTAATTGGTCTGGAACGAGACTAGGTCCTGATTGAACACCCACCATCGATCCCGAGTAACGCTCTGGAACTGGACACCTTCAAATCTCCATTCACTTAACTCAGGTGGGACCGTTGCTGTTTGCGTGGTTGGTTTTTGGGTACAAAAAATCTGTGACAGTTTATAATGGAAACTCAGCCGCTGAGCCTTCATCCCACTGAGTTGTCCGGCCGTGCACTCAGAGCCAGAGACCATGGATAAAGAGGATGCCCAGGCTTTCAAAACAATACGGCTACACTGTATACCTGTGACCGCTCAGTTCCATTGGCTACAGTATCATAGCAAGGATGCCATGGGCCCCGGTGCACGCATTGAAAATGGCCCCTTTGACTGCTACTGGGGTAGTCAAATACAGCAATTATCAGGGTTCAATAGGTCCCTCAGGGATTTGGTCCCTGGTGCAACTGCACCTGCTGCACCAGTGGTAGTTACGCCTCTGATTAACTGAGAGAATGTTTCTAAACTGAGCTGGGTGTTGATTTTTTACGAAGATCGGCCTCATAGAATAGCATTGGCTTTACGGCCGATGTGGCTGAGAATCTGTGACCAGAGTGTAAACATAATAAATGTTTGGGATCGTATCGCGTCCCTGACGCTGCTATCACCTACTGCTTATCACTGGGGCGTAAAATGGTGGGACGCTGCTAAATACGAGACACGGCAGGGGACACGAGGAAGAGGAAGAAAGGCAGGGGCAGATTGTTGGGCGTTGGAAGGGCAGTTCAGGGGTTATAAGGTGCAAAGAAGAGAACTTAACCTAAATAGTGTCCTCCCTTATAAATCAATGTGATGAGGAGAAAAAAGATACACCTATACTCCACCGCCCTTAGAGGTGGGAAAGGGGTGGGAACACTTTTTTTTATATATAATATAATATTTAAAAAAACATCCTTTTCCCACCTCTAAGTGCGGTGGAGTATAGGTGTATCTTTTTCTCCTCATCACATTGGTTGGGAGGCAGGGGCGTAACACAGACCCCCGCATCCCCCGCATCCCCCGCAGTGTGGGGCGCCCCCAAGCTCCAGGGGCCCCCCTCAGCACTGCACTTTGGCCGGGGAGCTCCTGATAGAGTCCGGAGGGGGACCCGCCACGTATGTTGCAGGGGGGCCCCCTCAATTATCGTTACGCCACTGAAGGGAGGATTCTATTTAGGTTACGGTCGTTGCACCGGGAGTATGTATCCCCTTTCTTTTCAGCCTTGAAAGGATCGCTCTACCCTCTTTGGGGTCTGGAGTTGCGCTCCAGACCCCACTTGGTAAAGGTAAAGATGGAAAGACCCAAACTCTTCTTAAAGCTCAGTCGTGATAAAAACCGAATTCCTTGTGAAGTGCACAGAAAGGGCCATAGGGTGATTAAGAGAAGTGCAGAGAGCATGGAGCGAAGGGGCATGCCTTCAGAGGACATTTCAGGGTGTTACACCCCCAATGTATTTTCTGGAAAATAGCTGGAAACAGGTGCTTTAAGTCAGGTATGGTGAGGTGTCTGTTGGATTTCACAAGGAATTACATAAACACAGACAAAAATGCACACACGCTCTTTACCTCCCTGCTTTGAAAGTCTTCAAAAATGTTGGTTATTTTACAAAATATTGTGTTTTCTCTCACTTAGGGCCGTATGTATCAAAGGTTTTTTCCCATTCTGTGTCTATGGGAAAATGTGTTCATACATATGGCCCTTAGTCCCCCTACCAATCCGCAATTGTTTCCCTTTCCACCAGTGGCGTAGCTAGGGGGGGCCGTGGGGTCGGTCCGCCCCAGGCGGCACTATTTTGGGGGAGGACAAAGGCATTCAGATAAGGCTCTGCTTGCTTTCGTGGACGTTCGTGGACGGGCAGAGAAGGAATAGGGCTCGGGCAATGTCCTCTTCTTTTTTGTGCTGGCAGCTGCCACCCCCCCCCTCTCTTCCTATTATTCCCTCTCTTTCTCTCTTGCTCCTCACTTACTGTGACTTGAAGAAACGGTTCACAACCTCTTTCCTTCTTTCATTTAGTTGCTTCCCTGTGAAATGGATCCAAAAAAGAAAAACACTCTTGCGAGAAATGCCCTTTTTCTGACATTTTTCTATTCTAAAGTGCAGTGGGATGGAGAGAAATAGAGGTTTTAAATATGAAAAATAAATACATAACTAAATAAAGCAAGACAGAGTGGTTGCAAAGTGGCCAGATTGGTTTTATTCACATCCAAACACATCAGCCTCACTTTACAGACTTTGCCAGTGAAGCGCTACTTGTGTTTTCTCGTCTTTCTTTGAGCAGCATTGTTGTTCCCAGGTGGGAAAGTGTACCATTCCTGGAGGTACTGCAATACCTGGTTGATGGGTGGATTGGAAAACAAAATGTGTACCATGGCTCTGTTTATGGATGTGGTCTTTTTAAACCATCCTGCTTACGTTTTGTAAGGATATAAGCAATGGACATTGAAACGGTTCCCTTCAGGGCCCTCTTGTCATGTCCTTAACTTTTCAGGTAAAACCACTTGCTGATTTCTGAATAGTGAGTGAGAGTTCATAAGGTAACCATTTTGTTTCTGCTTACATTTCAAATGCTTTACTTAATCCTGCATTCCCTATGAGTGTTTGCTTTTATTTATTTTTTAGGCAGGATATTACTCTTATCAAGTGCATAATTTGAATTGAGCCACATCCAAGTGTTTATAGCGGGCACAATTAGGTTATAGCTGAAGGCAGTGCGAGTTTCTCTCAGTGGGGAAGTATGGTGTTTAGTGGGGGAGAGGATGTGGCACTATGGCCAGAGCTGTCGAATTTGGAACTGGGGAACCGGGTTCAGCCTTCATGACCAGTCCACCAGACCACTCTACTGAGGGAGCACATTCCCATGCTAGACCTTAGAGGGCCCCACTAGACCTTAGAAGGCTTGATGTCTTAGCACAAGCAGGTGTACCCTAGTGGTGTCAATTGTGTGTTAACCTTGAAGCCCTGTCCACCACAATCCATACTGAAGTTCATCTCCAGTCTTGCGGACAGGCCTACGAAGCAGCACACCCTAGAGCAACAGTGATCCAGTCGCTCTGACTCTCTCACTGAGGTCACATGAACCTTGAGCAGGTTAGGGCGCAAATCGTGTGACCACACTGGGTACCTATTTGGAGTTAGTGCGTAGTGTTTGCAAGTATATTATGGTTTTTAAAAAACTTGCTGCCTCTTTCCTGGCCTCCAGCAATTTTCAGAAACAATAAAAATGTCATGATAACTTTGTGATTAATGTTCTTCCTAGAGAGAGATCGGAGTTTTGTCTAGTGGAAGGGTTGACTCCTGGAATGGTAGCACAGAGGGTTAATGTGCCTGCTGCAAAAAACATGTACAATGCAGATCACAAAGTGCACTGCTTTAATGGGGGGACCATGATGAATGGTCATTTAATGTCAGCTGTAGATGATGGATCCCTGAACAGTGTCATGTATGTGCATGTTTGCATTGTGCTGAGGGGATTACCAGGTAATTATTCACGCAGCTCTCCGATTGATGTCACATGCGGTTTTTCTGAGTCCCCAGATAGATCATGCAGTCTGTGTGTTCTCTTTTGTACTGCCAGTCACTGCCAGCCACCGGTGTATTCAACTGTGTAGCCTTGGACCGTGTCATGTATGTGCATGTAACTTGCATGATCGAGGTAACTATTAGCGGCGATACTACGTGTCTCTCGGACCTCTTTCAAGTGCTCGCTGTCCTTTTTCCCCAGCAACCCCCCCTCCCCAGGGGCGGCAATCTGAGGGATAGCCCCGGGCGCCACAAGCTCTAGCTACGCCTCTGCTTTCCACTGCCTCTTTAGCCCCTCTCATGTGCCCTGCTTGTTGTATCTGGCATTTTAACATTATATGCCAGCCTGATTGTTTGAAAATCTGAAGCTCGCACCCCCCTAATGTTACTGACCAAGCTACGCCCCTGATGAAGCAATGCAGAGTTGCCACGTTTCACAGGTCTATGCCTGACTATTTAGGCCTGTCCAGGTTTTTTCTCAGAATTCTGGGACTGGTAGTTCAGTTTAACCCAGTCTAAAACAAGGACTACCAGTCCCAGAACTGTAAGATAAAACAGGGACTGGCGTACCTAGTCGCGCACGGACCTGGAAACTTGGCAGTTATGGAGGTGCGGAGTGGTGCGGTAGAGATAGGCACAGCAAGGGCGATTTGAGGGGCAGTATCTAAAAGGGCAGAACAATGAGTTAGGGGGTGGGCAGATGTATGAAGTGCTGGTGCTAGCATAAATGCTATGGTAGTCACAGAAACGGAGATGTTTTAAGGCCTTGGCAAAATGAGCTTTGTCCTATGGGCCCCGGCCTTTCAGACGAATATATGACGTTACTTCGCATGCGTTTAGTACGCATGCCATTACTACGCGGTCGTTAGTAAGACCGCGTTTTTAGTTCGCATACCTTTCCTACGCAATTCGGAACAACGACTTGAGGAGCGGGTGCGCTGGATGTTGGAATAGTATAATTTACTATTCCAACTCCAGTCTATGCGGACACTAGGGAAGGTGTTGGTTTTTAAATCCAACACCTTCCCCCCCCTAACGCAAGTCGCTGTTCCGACTTGCTTAGGAAAGGTATGCGAACTAAAAACGTGTGCGTACTAACGTCCGCGTAGTAATGGCATGCGAAGTAACGCATGCTAAGTAAACGCCGTTTACCTTTCAGACGGGCCCCATGAAAGATCGGGCTCTGTTCCCCACACAGTTCTGCCCTGATGACCTTGAATAATTCCTAAACATAGATTGCTGTAAATACCATTGTCCTTTAATTTATTTCTAATGTGGAACATGTGTGAAGGTCTATTACAGACACTTAGAAGAGAAGGGTTGTGTTTATGTTTTTCAACATCAAGCAAAATCCATTCAAAAGTTCTTTTTAGGTCACCACAAGACCTCACACATGAAAAAGGGCAGTGGGTCGAAGAGATTATTCGCACTAATGTCCGTCAGCTGCCGCTATATTACAATATTGAAAACACACAGCACTATCCCCGAATATTAGATGAAAACACATTTAGGGTTTGGACCAGGGTGCCCGTGCAGTGTCAGTGACCTGACCAAAGAGGGCATGCAAGAGCTGAAACAGGATCATAAATTCGAAGCTGTTCCACAGGGGGCCCCCAAAATATGTTTGGTCCAGGGCCCTCAAAACCCTTTAGATGTCCTTCAGTTTTATGTAGTGCAAACTCGATCCAAAGGTATCAGAGCGCTTTACATGAGCACCAGTTGCATTACAGACGGACACATTCATTCCTATTTATTTAAGGCACGGGGAGATTAAGTGATTTGTCCGGAATCACAGGATGTTTGAGCCTCCCGCCAGACTCGAACCTGGTTCCCGAGCTTAGAAGTCGGCCGCTGTAGCCGTTAAACCGCATCCCGTGAAGCAGTTCTAAGTTTTCTTTCCATTTTCAATGTGGTAGTTGTAGTTTTGTGTGCTCTGACTTAACTTTAGGACTACAAGTGCTAGAATGCTTTGAAAAAAATAAACAGAAGTTCCTTGGCCGTGGGTCATGGAAAGTGAAAGTTCTGGGTGACAGTGTGACAGCCCAGGAGGGGCTGTCACGCGGTTCTGCGCATGCCATGTGTGACACTTTGCCCCAGACCTGGGTTTTAGAGCACAGCACGGTGCATGCTGGGATTACCTGCTGATATGTGCACTGAGCCAAAGGCGAAAGGACAAGTCCCAGAATGCCTCGTTCCGGTGGCTTAAAGGCCAGGCTGGCTGCGGTGGCACGCATGGCATGGGGCACTTGACATCTGGGACAGGGTGCAGAGGTGTGCTGGGGGAGGGCCGAAGAGGGGGGCGGGACCCCTGGGAGGGGCAGAAGCACTGTGCCCAGCACAGCTGGGAGGTCCCGGGGCGGTGCTGCCCGGCCCCGGAGTCCCGCAGGCAGTAGAGAGTTGGATCCGGGAGCGGGAGAGAGGGAGCCGGGCAGAGAGCGGACGGGAGGTGGGGACAGGGAGACCGGGGAAGGAGGAGAGCCGCTGCTCCCGGAGCGAGAGGCTGGGCCTGGGCAGGACGGGAGCTGCAGCCGCCGGAGAGGGATCTTGAGCCGGCGGAGGTGGACAGGCTGAGCACAGACAGAAGGAGCCGGACAGCACCGAGGACAGAGAGGTGCCCGACACCCGGGAGAAGCACCGGGAGCCAGGGGTAGAGCCGGGACCCTCCCGGGCAGCATCACACCGAGCCAGGAGAGCACCGAGCCGGGCGCACAGCTCGACATGTCCGGGGACGGGATGGAGCCGCGGGCGCTGCAGTACCAGCAGACCCTGGTAAGAGACCCCCCAGCGCGGCACCCCTAAGACCAGCGCTGCTCGCACTTCTGCTGTTCGGGGACCCCAAATCAGCACTTCACACACGTCTACTGGCAGAACCCGAAATTTATTAGCATCTGGTGCACGTCCGCTGTCAATAGAGCCTTAAAGCGGGCACAGCAGGCTCTCACTCCCAGCCTCCTGCACACCGGGCCCTGGGGGTCAAGATACCACTTAGCAGCACCACAGAATCGGCACCACACACCGATTGTCAAAAGACCCCCAGCAGCAGACACCACACCAGCTACTCTCACCCAGCACCCTCACCCAGCCACCTGTAAACCGGACCCTGGGGTCAAGAGACCCCCAGCAGCTCCCACCTGCACACAGGACACCGGGTGCCAAGAGGCCTATAGCACCCCCCCCCCCCCCAAATCAGCACTTAACAAACTTCCATTGTCATGAGACCCTAGCAGCAAGCATCACACCAGCCTCTCTCACCCAGCCCCTTGCACTCTGGACCGTGGGGTCAAGGGACGCCATAGCAGCTTCTCAAAATAAGCACTTCACAAACATCCGCTGTCAAGAGACCCTAGCAGCACCATCACACCATCCTCCAGCACACAAGACCCTAGCAGCACCATCACACCATCCTCCAGCACACAAGACCCTAGCAGCACCATCACACCATCCTCCAGCACACAAGACCCTAGCAGCATCATCACACCATCCTCCAGCACACAAGACCCTAGCAGCATCATCACACCATCCTCCAGCACACAAGACCCTAGCAGCATCATCACACCATCCTCCAGCACACAAGACCCTAGCAGCACCATCACACCATCCTCCAGCACACAAGACCCTAGCAGCACCATCACACCATCCTCCAGCACACAAGACCCTAGCAGCACCATCACACCATCCTCCAGCACACAAGACCCTAGCAGCATCATTACACCATCCTCCAGCACACAAGACCCTAGCAGCACCATCACACCATCCTCCAGCACACAAGACCCTAGCAGCATCATCACACCATCCTCCAGCACACAAGACCCTAGCAGCATCATCACACCATCCTCCAGCACACAAGACCCTAGCAGCATCATCACACCATCCTCCAGCACACAAGACCCTAGCAGCATCATCACACCATCCTCCAGCACACAAGACCCTAGCAGCACCATCACACCATCCTCCAGCACACAAGACCCTAGCAGCATCATCACACCATCCTCCAGCACACAAGACCCTAGCAGCACCATCACACCATCCTCCAGCACACAAGACCCTAGCAGCACCATCACACCATCCTCCAGCACACAAGACCCTAGCAGCACCATCACACCATCCTCCAGCACACAAGACCCTAGCAGCAGCATCACACCATCCTCCAGCACACAAGACCCTAGCAGCAGCATCACACCATCCTCCAGCACACAAGACCCTAGTGTGAAGAAGCACTTAGAAGGCACGACGCCAGCCTCTCACACCTAGCCTCCTACACACAGGGCACTAGTGTCAAGAGACCACACGGCAGCACTTACATGTCCCTTGTCAAGAGACCCCTAGCAGCCATCCAAGCATCCTTTCACACCAAAGTCTCCTGCACACAGGACATTGGTGTCGAGGGACGCCATAGCAGCACCCCAAAGTCAACACTTCACACAAAGTCTCAGCCGCAGATCACTTGCATCACCACAAAATCCATTTACTCCCTAGACACAACACCAAATCAAAAAAACTGCAAATCAACCCGTTAAACTCCTCACCCATTTGAGGGACCCTCCTGAGTAAAATAAAGCGTCCCTCACACTTAGTGCTGCCAAGACACTCCCGGGACAGGGCTCCCAGGTGAATCCATGTCACCTGCACACCTCAAACCCAGTCCTGGGTTTCATTAACCAGGCCAGTGGCATCTGGGAGTTAAGACCTTTGAACCCATGCACCTAAAACAGTGATTTGTAAAAGGGCCACCTTGGTCAACAACTTGGAAGGAAGTTGTGCCAGAAAACATGGCACCAAGTGGAACCCTAGCCTGGCTAATGCACAAAGGTAATCACTCCTGCTCAGATTCCTCAAACGTGTAACCTGTAAAGAACTCCTCCAAAGTAACCCCAAAAGTTAACACTTTACATGTAGTTTCCCCCAATAGAGCATACTTCAGCAGTATACCGGGTCAAAGATCCCAGCCAACATCCATATGCAACTACTTAAACCCCACCACACTAAAATAACCACTTTGCACAAACCCAAACTAGCCCCCTAAACTTGGTGACATCCCACTCCTGCTTATAGAATATGACATCGTCATCCAGACCCAAGTGGTGTCATACAGTCACCTACTTAAAACCAGTACCTCAAACCTGTCCCCTCATCACCGCTCCGAGAGTCAAGCCGCGCCTTGAAGACTAACCAGTTAACTAACCTAATTTCACTTGTCACCTATCCTTACGGTTTTCTAAATAACCCTCCCAGCCCCATTGACATTCCAGACCCAAATCCCACATTATTGGGGAGACCAGATCACTCCATGTCACCAGGACTCGGTTATTGAGAAATGGACTTCTTTTACAAATCATTTTTAAAAAATATGTTAGTTCAGATGATTTAGTTCAACTGAACTGGACTACATCTCCCAGAATGCACTAATTTAATAAACCAGAGGATGTGGGCTCATGAGATGATTTGGAGGTCCTGCTAGTCATCTATTCAACCATCTTCGGTTTTGTTCAACTCCCCTCCCCCCATGCCATGAAGAACACACATTTCCTTCTTGAAACCCTTCTCCTCTCAGCCTACTAAAAATCCTGTCCAAATCATCTCTAGGCATTTGACCTTTGTGCACTATGACCCAGCCCTCTGAATGACCATGTGCCTGCACCATCAACATCTGAACATTGGTCCTTCCAAAAACGCCTCCTTCCTGTACCATGTCCACTACTCTCATACAAGGATGAACGGAATTTGAGAAGGTTAGGAAGTTCTCTTCTTGGAGAAGTGCTTCAAAGAGAAGTCCAATTAGAGAGACCTGAGGGTGGTGGGGAGAAACCGCATGCGGATGAGTCTTGTCTCTACTGGTTTCTGAAAGCCGGGTCCCAGTTCCGGGAAGTTCCAGATTCCTGCTTCTCAGGCCATTCGACGTGATTTTCAATTGCCAGACCTCCAGTGTGACCAGCTGTGGTTTCTTTGATGGGTTGTTTGTTTATAAATGAAGTTTTTGTTCATGTCTCTTTAGTCGTAGTTTTCGCACTTGCAGGGTACGAGCACGCAGTCAGATGTGTATGATACATGCTTAAAAAGTTAAATCTCTCCTTACAAATTATCATTTACAAAATAGGACCTATGAAAAATTCAGCGCTGAGGTTCATTCAAGACTGTCGAGATTTTGCAAGGTTTGGGAATTTAACTGTAGTCATTATGGTGGCCAAAGGGTGGAGAAATGTGTTTTTCCATACGAGTGGGCAATGCAGAGGTGATGACCCATGTCATGGATTAATTAAAAGTCTTACATGAAAACCAGTGCAGTTACAGTAATCTCGCCCCCAGAATTACTGATGCTAAATGGAACAGTAAAAACCTGATGAGGTCTTTCGAGTTTCAACCATCACAGTGAGGATTAAGCATAGGAATTGTTGTTTGTGGTAGAGTTTCTGAATGATTTCCCCTCATTCTGAATACTTTTGTCTGCACCCATTCCACCTATTTTTCACTGGGGTAATGTGTCTGGGGGAAAAACACAAAGTTGTGAGTTTTATTACAAAACCAGTATTTCGAATTTAGTTTGAATAAGGATTACCAGGAGACACACATGGAGGGCCAATGTCAGAATTTGTGGGAATTTACAAACCTTTTCAATGGTGTTCCAGTACTTACTACAATTTTAAACTTGTGTACATTCCAGGGTGCACATCATATGGGGAAAACGTGGCATTACTGGGTTACACCCCACGCCAAGGACCAAATCTCAGAATGGTGTTGAAATTGCGCACTTGGCGGTGTTGGTATTGACGTAGCGCTGACTTAACGCCCTGGATTGTGTGAATCGTATAGTGACGCTTTCTGTTTATATTCCATAAGCGTAAGCTTGGGGAAAAAGGCATGCTTTGGAATGCTACAAAAATCCATATGTGGAAATCTACGAAAATCCATCTTTTCTCTGGCATTGGCCAAACTTGTATGAAAAGTCGCAAATGTTTGAGTTTAGATGACTTTTTTTCTGTGATCGGTGCAAAGCGTAAGAAATATCTACATTAATAGTGGAAAGAATTCTTATCTGATTTAGTGACAAGTGACCTTATGTTTATTTTGTGAGAACTGGTAAGACGTATGAGTGGAGCTCTTGACTCAACTGGAAACCAGTGGAGAGGCTTCAGGATTGGCGGCATCCCAGAGAGCCTTGTTGCTCCATATGTTGAAGGCCAGGAATGTATTTGTCAGTTTCTGTAATCAAGCACCACATTTTGGGAACTCCAATAAACGGGGGGGGGGCCTGACTACAGGTTGCCTGCAGCAGTCTCCCAACGGGGGTGGGTGTTACAGATCTGTGGGATTCTGAGGTGCCGGTTGTCCGGTATGGAACAACAAACCCATTTAACTGGTAAGAAAAGCAATGGTTGTAAAACCAGAGATTTCCATGGACAGTCTCCGCTTGCTTAGAGCTGGTGGAAAATGTTTGCATGAAAGGCCCCAGAATCTGACATACCTGCAGTGTTTGCTCTGGTAAATCAAAGTCCTGCTGGTTATTCCCCATTCCAGGCCCTGTAAACCATAAAGGATGGAAACTGTTGCATACGCTCTAAGATCATTGATTATATCCCCCCCCTAAAGGCGCGCCAACCTCGGGAAGCGGGCAAGGGTGTTCTAATAGTATTTTTTCTCATTACTTTGCCCTTGCTGCAGTGTCCAGGTGTGACTGCTGATGGTCAGTGTGTATCAGTCCTGATGGATCTACTAAATGGAGTCGCTGACCCCTTCAGCTGTGCGACTCTCCCAGAGGGGGAGGTTTAATCTCTAGTGATGGGGTGTTGAGAGCCGTCAGCTTTGGTTCTGGGTGATTTGTCTTCAGACACTCAGTCTTGGGTGTTCAGCGCTCAGTCTACTGACTCTACAGGTGGGAGTCCAATGCACAGACCTCACTCCTCAGCTGCACGTGTCAAGTACGGAGTCCTCACCCTTAGCTGGGAGTCTTGTACGCTTGGGTTTCAAACAACTCCGCTGGTGGGCTCTGGTTTAAGGTCTTTAAACAGTATGTCTGGTTGTTGAGTCCAGAATTCATCAGGCACGGGTCCCTGGTCCGTAATCTTCAACTGATCAACAGCGCTTCTATGGTGTGTGGACGTCAGTCTTTCACCGTGTGTCTCAGATACATGGTCTTTACACCTCATTTACTGGTCCGCGCACATGGTCTTCAGATTCACCAGCTCTGGGTCTCGGGTACACACGGATTCATCAGTTCTGGGTGTCTGGTACACACAGATTCATCAGCTGTGGGTCTTTTGTACACACAGATTTATCGGCTCTTGGGTACACACGGATTCATCAGCTCTGGGTCTCGGGTACACACAGATTCATTAGCTCTGGGTCTCGGGTACACACAGTTTCATAAGCTCTGGGTCTCGGGAACACACAGATTCATCAGTTGTGTGTATCGGGTACACACGGATTCATCAGCTGTGGGTCTCGGGTACACACGGATTCATTAGCAGTGGGTCTCTGGTACACACAGATTCATCACTCTGGGTCTTGGGTACACAATGAATCATTGCCTGTGGGTCTCTGGTACACACAGATTCATGAGCTCTGGGTCTCTGGTACATACGGATTCATCAGCTCTGGGTCTCGGGTATGCAAAGATTCATCGTCTCTGGTACACACAGATTCTTCAGCTCTGGGTCTCGTGTACATACGGATTCTTCAGCTCTGGGTCTCGTGTACACACGGATTCATTAGCTGTGGGTCTCTGGTACACACGGATTCATCAGCTCTGGGTCTCGGGTACACACAGATTCATCAGCTCTGGGTCTCGGGTACACATGGATTCATCAGCTGTGGGTCTCGGGTACACACAGATTCAACAGTTGTGTGTCTCGGGTACACACGGATTCATCAGCTGTGGGTCTCGGGTACACACGGATTCATTAGCTGTGGGTCTCTGGTACACACAGATTCATCACTCTGGGTCTTGGGTACACAATGAATCATTACCTGTGGGTCTCTGGTACACACAGATTCATTAGCTCTGGGTCTCGGGTACATACAGAATCATCAGCTCTGGGTCTCGGGTATGCAAAGATTCTTCAGCTCTGGGTCTCGTGTACACACAGATTCTTCAGCTCTGGGTCTCTGGTACACACGGATTCATCAGCTCTGGGTCTCGGGTACACACAGATTCATCAGCTCTGGGTCTTGGATACACACGGATTCATTAGCTGTGGGTCTCTGGTACACAGATTCATCAGCTGTGGGTCTCGGGTATACATGGATTCATCAGCTGTGGGTCTCGGGTACACACAGATTCATTAGCTGTGGGTCTCGGGTACACACGGATTCATCAGCTCTGGGTCTCTGGTAGACACGGATTCATCACTCTGGGTCTTGTGTACACACTGATTCATCACTCTGGGTCTTGTGTACACACGGGTTCATCACTCTGGGTCTTGTGTACACACGGGTTCATCACTCTGGGTCTTGTGTACACACGGATTCATCAGCTCTGGGTCTTGTGTACACACGGATTCATCAGCTCTGGGTCTTGTGTACACACGGATTCATCAGCTCTGGGTCTTGGGTACACACGGATTCATCAGCTCTGGGTCTCTGGTACAACCGGATTCATCAGCTCTGGGTCTCTGGTACACACGGATTCATCAGCTCTGTGTCTTGGGTACACACGGATTCATCAGTTCTGTGTCTCGGGTACACACGGATTCATCAGTTCTGTGTCTCGGGTACACACGGATTCATCAGGTCTGGGTCTCGGGTACACACGGATTCATCAGCTCTGGGTCTCGGGTACACACGGATTCATCAGCTCTGGGTCTTGGGTACACACGAATTCATCAGCTCTGGGTCTCTGGTACACACGGATTCATCAGCTCTGGGTCTCTGGTACACACGGATTCATCAGCTCTGTGTCTCGGGTACACACGGATTCATCAGTTCTGTGTCTCGGGTACACACGGATTCATCAGCTCTGGGTCTCTGGTACACACAGATTCATCAGCTCTGGGTCTCTGGTACACACACGGATTCATCAGCTCGGGTCTTGTGTACACAATGAATCATTACCTGTAGGTCTTGGTCAAACTGTCTATGCCTCAGATATGGGTCTCCATCGCTCCCTCAACTCCTGTATTCAGGTGCACGGTCCTGAAATTCTTAAGGTCTCTCTAGATCTTGGGTGTCCGCTCTTTGCTTATTCACTCTGGATATGTGATGCTTCCTCTTTCCTCCTCTTTTGGTCTTGGATGCATAATGTCCACTCAGCTGTGCTCCCCAGGTGCATGTTTTCAGGATTATCAGCTGTGGGTGTGTGACCTTGTGCTTGTCAGCTGTTGATAGGTAGATAGACAGGTAGATTGATTTTATTGCACAATTACTTAGTCATTGCAAAACACTGCGTGAATAAAACACTGATATTACCTTAAAAACACTTTATAGCCCCACTCATCATAAAAACATAAGTTTACAATGTCAGTAGTTTAGAAAAGTGCCCGGAACTGGCGTGCAGGCGACCTTAAAGTTAAGAGGTATATTCGGACTTCGTCAAGGCTATTGTCGCTGTCATAAAATGTGCAGCCATTTGCACCGAGTCACCTCTCATGCACTCTCTCAGTGCATCTTGTCAGCTGCTCTTTCTCTGTGTATTCTCTACACACACACACCACACACCTTGTGTGCAAGGCTCCGTCACCTGTTGTGCCTCCAAGGTGCATTATCTTTACTTATCCATTTTAGTCTTCACATCATAATCATGTCTTTACTCATCTACGGATTTTTGAGAAATTATCTTCAATTTCACCAGTCATTGACCTTGTGTGCATGGCCTTCACTTACCTGACTTTCTTAATTGTATTGTTGTCTCTGATCCACTGCGGGTTTTATATGTAAGCCTGGGCGGTGAACTCCCTCCCGCTTGCGGAGTTTTTCACATCCGCAGAGCTAGCGGCGTTCTGAAAAACTCCGCTCTGAGGAGCGGAGGTTATTCCTCACTCGCGCTCGCCAACAGTAAGTAGGTTAGTGCGAGCGAGGAAAATCCACCGCTAGACCACTCCCCTACGAGATTTCTCAATGCGGGTGGTCACGGATGTTCTCTTCCACTCGCATTGAGAAATCTTTCATTCGCGTTTAGGAAGTTGCTGCTCAAGTAGAACTTCTACTCGAGCAGCAGAAAGAAGCAGCGCCCTCTTGCACTGTGCGAGATGCTGTTCGCACTGATTTTACAGCTCGGGGCAAACACCTGCCGCTAAAAATCAGTGCGAACAGCGCGAGATAACCCACTCCGCTGCTCACTGAACTCCACGTAGCTCTGCAACTTTTTTTTGTCACTTTGCGGAACTCCGTAAACTCCCCGCAGGCTTACTTATATGCATGGTCTTTACCCATCTGATGTGGGCGTCGGGTGCATGTCTACACCCACTGTGGCTCTTGGGTTCAGTGCATGTGTTCCCATATCCCCTATGGTCTTCAGAGCATGGTATTCACTCATTTGTGTTGTGTGAATGTCTTCGATCATCTGTTGTACTTGTATTTATATAGCGCTTACTCCCCCGATGAGGCGTCCAAGCACTTTTCGGCGAGTAACCCACCCAAAAAGGATTTGTGGTGGATTAGTATAGGGAAATATGTGTTGATTTGAGCGGTGGACGTGTAAGTCTGTTGTTGGATTGAATCGGATAATGAAGGGATAGAAGATCGAAGAGGCTGAAAGAGGTATTTGGGAAATTATAGTAGTATAATGAGGTCTGGGATGAGTCAAAGGAGGGATACATGAAGGAAGACATTAGAATGGCTTGTTTGGGAGATCATAGAAGTAAAATGAGGTTTCAGGAGACCAAAGATGGGATAGAGGGGTGAAGAGTTTAGGAAAGGTTTTTTGAGAGATCTTGGTAGTAGAATGAGGTTTGGAATATGTCAGAGAGTGGAGGTAGGGGATATATTGAGAGAGGTAAAGGGTGAGACAGTAGTGCATTGGAGAGATTCAAGGTTTATTTTTTTCCTCTATTCTCCTTCTAAAGTAGGAGTAAAGTAATGCATTTATAGATACATAACTACATAGAAAGGGTATACGCAGTATATATATTTTTTAATTCATTTTTTTCTTCTTCTACCGTAGGAGAAATAAAATAAATATATAAATGCATAACTACACAGAGAGGGCATACATGCATAAGGAAGATAATACATTGAGATTTAAAGTTGTATTGTACAAACTCAGACTTTCAACTGAAGCTGTACTTGAAGCTAATTTATTTATGTTTGCAATGTTATCCTTTTCTCTATATTTCAGTAGTGAAGCTCTTGCCGTGGTCTTCCTTCATCTGAAGTGGGTCGTAGGAGCTCGCCCTTTTCTCATCTGCTGTGGCTCCTCAGCGTATCCCTCCATTCATGCACAGTGCATCTTAGGTGCTTGGTTTTCACCTATCAGCTGTTTTTCTTTGGGGGGTTAATTTGTAAAAAAAAATATATATATATATATATATATATATATATATATATATATATATATATATATATATATATATATATATATATATACCTGGGATCTCGCCACTGAAGCTTGCACCACACATTGCTCCTGCAATGCTGCCAATGACAGTACCAACACAATTACCAACCATCAGACTCCAACAAGTGTGACAGTTCAGACTATTTCAGGCCCCCAAAGCTATATGAATGGCTTGGCCAGCAGCTGATAGTCATTTTTAATGTATATTCAAATAATAATTACCTGTTGTTGTGGTCATCTTGAAATTAGCCTGATAGCACATCTTGTGCCAGACTGTTTCAAGCGCCGGTGTTGACAAATAAGAGCTGGTGCTGAGCACCCGAAACCACCGGCTGAAATTAAGCACTGCTGATAGGCTTGGACCTCACTCCTCTGTGGTGGGTTTTGAGTGCAAGTTTTCACTCATTTGTTCCGGGTGTTAAGTACATGGCCTTTATTTTTATGGGGCTGTTGGAAAATTATGCTCACCTGTGTTACGTGTGTCCTGTGGGCGGTAGGTCTTTACTCACCATAACTCTTTAGAAAGCTCAGTTTTTGACCCATTTGCAGTTCATAGACCATCTGATCCAAAACAACCAATGCTTGTTGGAGTCTTTTAAACACTTTCAAGGGTCTTAACATAAATGAAACGTAGATAAAAATGCATTAAGCTATAGTAAAACAAAAAACTTGTGTATCATACAGACACCGTGGGGTGGACGCCCCTTACCTAGAAAGAGCCGTCCTCACCAGAACACACGTGATGGTACAGGAGAAGAATTCAAGAGCTGCAGTTTTAGGATGATGACCTGGGAGAGCCTGGGAAGGGGTAAACCCCTTAATCACATCACTCCGAAGTGTGTGGTACCCAGCAGTAACCTCATGCAACAGCACTGAGTTAAAAGTGCAAACAGTTATTGGTGAACCTTCACATTCTTGGATGCTTAGATAGTAAACAAGAACACAGGGTAAGTCCAGGGATCTGGTAGCACCATATATTAGGAAAAGATCAAGGCTGTGTTGTCTTAATTAGCTGTTTTTAGGTCTCGCCTGACCCAGCGCATGCGCTACTCTGGCGAGACTTATTGAGAGGGCTCCAAAAAGTGCTACCAGGCCAGCCTAGAGCTATAGTGCATGTGAGCGGCCGCGCTTGACCGCGATTACTTTCACTTTCGCGGCCGCTTGGCATAGCCAATAGGTCTCCCTTTTGGGACCTTATAAGTATTTAGTTGCATGGCTAAACACTTATAAGGTCCCAAAGGCGAGACCTATTGGCTATGCCAATGCTGTTTTAAGTGGCATTGTTGTTGGCTAAATTAAGCATGTTGTCGATCGGCGAATGTGCATAGCTTAGTGGTGCACTTTTCATAGACTAGCACGTGACCGCAGGGAACAGATGTGGCATAGTGGCTGGAGCTGCTGACCTTGAAACCGCTAGGTTCGAATCTTTAACTCACCAATTGACATTGTGTTATTCTGGTCAAATCACTTGATCTCCTTGTGCCTAGAAAAAGTGATCTATAATTGTGAGAAAAGTAACACAAATGTGTAATTCCCGCTTGATGTACGCAATCGTCTCGCAACACCCCTCATAATGAAAGGTACTCAATTGTTCTCTAGGTAGGATTGCATGATATATATGTGTACACATATACATGGACATACATGAATATGTAGAGCGTCACTTGGTTTAGAGGCTCACCTGAGTTTAATAGTGCTTTACTGTGGGGTTCTGGAGACACGGTTACATGGATAGGGCTGAAGGTACTTTGTGTAATACGGCCCCATATAGTGTAAGAAGCTATGTGTCCTGGGTGCGCCGCAGGCGTTTGCGCCAACTGGTCACTTTGGTATCACAGAAGGCACCGCAGACGCTTCTGCGTCCCCATCTGTAATACTGAAAGCACTGGTGCACATACAGCACCAGCGCTTCCTCAAGATGGGCGTTCCCTCATTTGCATGGGGCCGTGGCACCCATGCAAATGAGGGAATCCCTTTGCCTCTGCACCCGCGCCATATTATAGATGTGGGAATTATAGATGTGTCAAAGAAGCTGTCAGGGGGTGCACTGACAGTGCGCTACCTAAAATGTGGCGCAAATGGCAGTGTCACTCTTCTTGTTTGCACCCGGTGCACCTGTTTCAAGTTTGCACCTGGCGCAACAGGGAAAATGCGCCCCATACATAATAGGGCCACTGGTGTCCTAACGACCCCAAAGGGGAACGTACCTTTTATACACACCTAACTGAAGCCGTAGAACCACCGCCCCTATCCTAAGCATCCAAATTGTCCTAGAGACCATTCACCCCTAAATCGTTCCAGAGTGCGGACACTAGACTAAAATGCATTAGTCTAACCCCTGATGCGTGGTGCTTGGCAGGGCTGAAAACGTTCCCGAGTGTTGCACGCACCACACAGCCCAACATTCCTGTTCAACCCCCCAGTGCATCTGTATGTAGACGGAAATCTATTACCTCCGACCTGTTGAGCTGTTGTAACCTATTAAAAGACCGTTCAAAGGCCAGTTTCTTCCTTCCTGGGAGGATCAGAGGTCAGTTTCTCCCTCCTAGGTGACGTAAAGTCGGTGAGGGTCACCTCCAGGTTTGACCATAATCTCGCTGCCTGGTATTCATCGCAGTAAGCCCTTTAGCTCCACTGGGGCATTCATCTGGCCAACTGCTAATAAGCACAGCAGGGCTTTATTAATTTTTTAACTAATTAATCTAATGGAGGAGCCTGTGAACCTGGCATCCAGGCAGACAAAAATCGTTTTAATTTGATCGCATACATTTAACTCGTTGTTTAATTTTTATTTCTTTTCACTTGTTTTTTTTTTTTTTAAATCATAGAAAATTGCTATAGTTGAAATGCAAATTATGTTTAAAAAAAAAGTTTATTGTCTTATATCGGGGGCGACGACGGTTTCTGCTAGCTCAAAAATAGCTTTATAGGCGCCCGAAAAGTTAACGATTTGGCAATGAAAGAAATTGTTTGTATGCATTGTGTCTGTTTCACGGTTGCCAAGTAATGCAGCTAATCTTTGCTATACATTGCCCCGGCCTAGTACATTTTGTTTTTATTGGTGTGTAAATATGTTCCTTTGCTCGATGGCCAGTTCTGTCCAGTTTCAGGAACAGCGTGCACTTTTCACGGTCTTTGCATGTTGTATTTTCACACGTGGCTTCAAAGTCTCAGCTGGAGTCATTTGTTCCAAGTTTCTCTCTTCTCTGAGCCCCTGATTTTTCATCAGACTTGTTTGTGAGATGGCTTCGCCCTCGGGGTGTCTTTTTGTCCAGTTTGACCTGTTAAGCCAGACATTACATTGTTGCAGCCATGACCTGTTACTCTGTCACTTTGACAAATGCTGGCAAAAGCTGCAACTGTCACAACTTCATTTTCTCATTAGTAATTATTATTATTATTTTTTAAATTAACATTTCTGAAAATTGCTCCTGCTTTCCCACTGTTGGCATCGATCCTGGTAACGGAAGATACTGCTGTACTGTTGATCATCGGACAGCAGATCGTGCAAAAGTTGTGAAAATGGTGATAACACTTTTCACTAATTGTTGCCTCCACTGTTTGACCTGGTGGACAAATTATCAGAATTTCCGGAAAATCTACAAAGATGCACATAAAGAGGAAGGGGGGGGGGGGGGCAGCCATGGGGCTTTTTAAATGAGAAATATGGCCTGCCAGCGGCCATCATTGTAATTCCTGCTGTTTCTGGTGCCCTACAAATGTACCCTTTTACCTTATAAATACCCACAATGCAAAGGGCAGTATTGTTTGCATTATTTTAGTTCTGCGTTTCGGAGTGGGAATAACAGTAAAATGCTTCTTTATCTCCATTCCGATGTGCAAAAAGCTAAATCTTTGGGGGGAAACTGTAGGGTATGCCAATGTCTGTGAACCTTGTAAACTTCAATTCAGGCACAAAGTCCCACTTGAGCGGGGTTGGACTGGGAACCCAAAGCAGCCCGGGCAAATGTTGTACGACCAGCCCCGGTACAGTGCATAGTGAGTGCAGAGAGTAAGCGTGACCACTACAAGGGGGGGTTTGAGGCAGCGGCGGCCACTCTATCAGAGCGGAAGAGCACCGCCCCCCCACACCCACCACCTGCAAGTAAAACGATAATAAAACGGGTTTTAAACCTGATTTAGTTTTATCCCCTGGGGTCCCGGGTCCAGGCGATGACACTGCTGGTGGGGGAGTGGTGGGGAATCCCTTCACTGCACATGAGGGTTTGGCCGGCCGTCTCAGACCAACACCAGTGGCGTTGCTGGAGCTGGAGAGAGCAGGCACAGGCTCCCAGTCTGCCTGGGAGGACAAGTTGCCGACGCCCAGGCCAGTCCCGACGCTGCTTTCATGCAGCGTCCGGATTGGCCGCACTGCAGTGTGGTATCCTGTGCCCAGAAGAAGAGCGCGATACGGCAGAGGCGATGCTCAGGGAAGTTGTTTTTAAAAGCAGTAACCCACTGAGCTATGCGCACGAAATGCTGTTCTGTGATCTGCTTGATACACGTCCTTTGCAGCAGGCATATTAACCCTCTGCGCTACCTTAGACGCGTCAAACCTACCACTCTGCTGTCTGCAGCAGGTATGTTAATCATCAGAGCTATCTTGCTATCTTAACACTTTTATTGTTGCCTGAAAACTACTGGATATACAAGGAACTCCGCAGCAAGTCTTTTCAAAAGTTCTGCACTGCTATAAAAAAGACCCCCGTAACAAAACTGCCCCCCTCCCCCACCCTTCCAGCTTCCCGGGGAAACGCTCGATGCCAGGTACAGCCAGTTCGGCCTTGCACCTAAGACCAAATCTACATTACCCCAGGAAGTAAATTGTGCGCCTGTTGTCAGATGTGGGACCATGAGACCTGATTTCTAATGTTGCCTTCCTTCTGTGACCTCAATGAGTGAACATTGGTGTAACACCTCATCGCACCCATCTTGCACAGCAAGATTTTAAGCAGTTAGATGCTCATTAAATCTCAGTTTTGGGGTCTACAAGAAACAGGATATGCGTAGTATTTGTATGGCCTCGAAGGCGCTTACGGACCGGTACGTGGTGTCGAGGGTAAGAGAAGGGACTGGGTGCAGTTGCCGCCACATTGTGGGACCGATCCCTAGTGTCTGTGAGCTTCACCCCTGCTACATTGACTCCACTAGATCTGCTTACCCCTGCATGGACACCACAACAATGTCTCCCTACACCTACATATCTCTTCCCTGCCAACACTACAGTGACCCTGTAAGGCTAAGTTAAGGGGTAGGGTTGGAAATAATGTTTCAGGTTTGTTAAGGGATTGACTTAATGTTGAGGTTCATGCTAGGGTAAAGTTTAGAAGCTGGGAGTAAAGTTGGGGTGATGAGTAGAGTTAGCCTTACTTGTTAGGGGAAGTTTTATTTTAAAGTTAATGTCTGTGTTGTGCTTAATGCCATATATACAGTGGCTAATTACATTACTCAGGCCCCCCCACACCCCTAGCGCCTTGAGACCCTTACGGGTGAGAAGTCATGCTTAACAAACACCTGATTTGATTTGAAACTGGGCTCAAATTGTTATAATTGGAGCCTTTTACTGCTAAGTTATTAAGCTTTACTTCACTACTGAGCCCAAAACTGAGCACCAAGTACAAACCCTTGCGCACTTGGCCCCGGGGGAGGTGACGTCGAGCCGCCCAATGCTTATTCAGAGAGTTGTTGTGGGCTCGATACTCCGCAAAGTAAACAACTTCGGTCAGTAAACCATTGTCCAATCAGTTATTTTTCTTAAAAGGAAAATGACTTTCCTTCTACTCACAGAAATCCATATGGTACATAAATGTTCAGTTCCACCAGAATAGACACAGTTATCTCTGGGTTCTAATCAGAGTGTTGGAGAACCCACGGGTATTGCGTAGATGATTCCAGTAGACACTGGACAGTTTGGGCAAGATAAATTGACCTTAGGGGACTGGGACACCGAAGAATGCTCTCCTCGCTCTCAGGCCGTCTTTTGCATGGACGTCGTGTCCCATTGGTCTGCACGTTGCCCTTTACATTGTTTTACAATCTGTGCACAGTCCATATTTGGAGGCTCCATTGGCATTGGCTGTCCTCACCTGCTGAGACTGGGCCTACTCTACTCCTCCCCACCTGCTTCAGGCTTCAGGATGAGGTTGCGTTGACTACGTACCGGCCAAGGTAGCGTTATAGCTGTCCCTTGCGTTTGTCTCTAGAGGGCTGGTATGCCCTCTAATGAAGGGAGCGGTGGAGCAGCCCGTGCAGATGAGCATCGATCCCACTCCATTACCCGTGATTGATCGGAGACGGTGGATCCTCCTTCCGGTGTCTTCTGCACGCACAGTCACAAACCGGCCCCCAACAAACCAGGCTATGGGAGTGAGGGAAATGAGCTAATGGAGTGGGGAGTGGATGGGAGGATTCCCTTTCAGAGCCACGGGCAAGCAGGCCGCTGCTTGGTGAAGGGATGTAGTTGGGGAGCAGGGTCTTATGGTGGAGTTGGAGGAAGCAGACAATATCTCTGACTGGGTGGGATGGCTAGGGGTGAGCATTGCGACCAGGTTTTGTCGGAAGTGGTGTCTCTTTAGCTGTTTATTGCTGTGGGGGGAGAGTTAAAGCTGGTATCTGAGCAGTGGCGGATGCTGCATAGCTAAAGTGGAGGGTGGGGGAGACACTGGATAAGGGAAATAATTTTAAAAAACGTACCTGTCAACACCGGCCTCCTCGGAGCTATGTTTCGGCTCTTCTTCTGGCTGTCACTAGGACAAGGGCTCACCACCCAATCCCGGCACTGCTCTCATGCTATACCTAGCATGAGAGCAACACTATGATTGGTCTGAGCAGCCTGGGAGTCTGTGCAGTTTCTCCAACCCGGTTGTGCAAACAAGTTGGGTTGGAGAAACCTAAGTGCGCATGTCTGTTTGGCCGGCTAAACCAACATGCGCACTTTACAGTGCCCATCACTCCTCCCCCTGCCATGCTCCGGCCCCACCTTACACTGACATCGGGTCAGTAAGTCAGCTGAAAATAAAATGATAATATTGTTTTATTATCATTTTATTTTTCGCTGACTGAGACTTTGACAGGTGGGGCAATGCTCCTCTGCCATTACAGAGGAGCCGCCTCTGTAGTTGAGTGGTGCTGCAGTTTCCAATGTCTTCCTGGTGCTAGTTGCCACTTCCTGCTGTGGTTGTTAATTTATGACACGTGCATGCATTTGGTTATTTAGGTTGATCTGTCTAACTCTACTGTTTAAGACTGTGAATTCTGTGGATATTTTAATTTTTATTCCCAGCTCTTCCCAAATAAAACTTCAGCCATAAAATGTTACTTAGAATCTACTTGAAAGGGATTGCATGAAAAATAAAGCACTTGAATTGATTAGAAGTGAAGGAAAAAATGATCAATTAATTATAAAACTACCCACAACACGTGAAATGACCTATCTGCAATTATAAAAGTGCCTCAGATTCTCAGCTACTCATTAAAGAACTTGTGTTGAAAGTGACATTTCCTGGCCACGATTTGTTTAAAAAAAAGTTTTGGGGGGAAAGCGAACCCCCAAACATTCCTGGGAAGATCAGGCATGCTGGCACATGATGAAGTGAGCGGAATAATTAATGAGTGCCCCATCAGAACCTAAGGCTTCTTAGCCAGTGTGCTTTACCCATACTTTGTTTACAGCATATTTAGATGCTCCACCGCTGACCATGGTGCCCCTTGAGCAATGCGCCCACACTGTACAAAAACCTACCTCTGCTACTCCATTCACACGCGAGCAGGACACCCATCTGCCCTTCCAGCAGCAATGAACACATTGTCTGTTAACTTCTCTGTCCCCGTCGCTCATGCTCTCTTTGGCTTCTGGCCAAGGCTGTTCCCACCACACTGGGATCTTCTACTGTGCGGGCCGGATACTGCCCGCTCTTGAACACACTGTGCGACGGACAGCATAGGGCACGGGACATGGGCGAACACCATGTGGCAGCAATACTGTGACTGACTTTGCGGTGTGCACTGCCACACCGAAGGTGCGAGCACAGAGCCATGCCCATCTGCAATAGAGCCTCACTGGTGCCGCCTACGTAGGGTAACGTACCATAAAGTTCACTTTAGAAATACACGTTCAATAAGTTTTGGGTCTCTTGACGTTGAACTAACAGATGCTTATTGTTACCCCACTCAACGGTGCACCTTCTATCATTCTTGAGAGTATGAGCTTAGCGGGCCCGCCAGGATTTGAGCCTGCCACCATGAGGTCAAACACAGATCCCTGGAGTGGATGCATTAGTCCGTTGAGCCACCAACCCTTAGTTCCTAAATATGAGCTCAAGGATGGAAACCAGTTCCTCGCTCCGCCCTATCCCCTCTAGAGTGAAACGAGGGACCAGAAGGAAGTCACAAGTGCAGTTGTCCAATCCCACTGCATCAGCTGAGACGGACAGCATTCTAGCCATCAGAGAGCACGGCCCCTGGATCTTGTGTCGGAATAGCGGCGGAGGTCTTAAAGACTGCCAAGATATCCAACATGTTGACCTTAGTTGAAACTCGGGCGACCCCGGCCCAAGGAGTTGCTTCCAGTTAACCCAACTTCAAGGGCTAAATCAGTGTTTTCACCAAATAAGAGATGGAAGGGACACGTTTCAAATCACCAGTCTACCTGAAGACTTCTTTAGGACAGATCAGTGGTTGAGATCACAATTGACATTTTAAATAGTTTTTTGCAAAACATTTCAGAAAAAATTGTAAAGGTGCCATCTCACCTCCTTCAGCTTTAGGGTCAACCTTCATTCTGGAAGAGAAAGCTTTATAATCAGAGTGTCAATGTGTTAACCACTTTCACCTCCCTGAACCTGCCCAGGGTCACAGGCTTTGTGAGGGTGACAAATCAAAATGCAATGTGTCATAATGGCATTGGAACTGTAGATACCTTTTCGAATGAGAGCTGTCAGCAATCGTGTGGAGGGGGGTAGAGGAGTTGACATCGATTTTATAAGCCTACGTGCTCTATGTCTCTTCCGCAATGCGCCACTTTTTTGGCATTGGAATCCCTGTCTACTTGGGCACGTGTTGCGCAACCATCTCTTTGCCAATGTGAACACTGAAATGGAGCACTGCCTATCCTTCGCTGTGCTGAATCTCTTCGATGAAGCAGGGCTCCTGAGGAGGAAGATGCTATATGCTGTGCCTGAGTGATGCCCTCCAGCACCACCCAAGGAGTTGGGTAGTCCACATCATATACGCTGTGCAAACACAGCTCCACCACAAGCCAGCTACTCGTTTGGCCCATGGTCCTCCGCTTTGACTGTTAATGCAGGAGAAAAATGTGTGACTTTAACCTAGACACATCAATATGTTGACCTGACTCCTTCCCCACTCTCCAGCCTAGTCATCTTTTACTATAACTTTAGGGGAGGTAGTTAAATTTACAAATTTGTCATACGTGGACTTATTGAAGGAAGCGCTGAGGAAATGTGGAGTTGAGACAATCAATTGCACATATTGTGCTGCGGCTTATTATTCTTTTTTTTTGCAGATTTATATAGCACAAACGCGACCTGGAGGTATTGGAGAGCTTTACATGAGCACCAGTTACGGTACACAAGGACACAATCATTTTTTGTAGGCACAGGGAGATTAAGTGATTGGCCCAAAATCACAGGTTGTTGAGCCGACGCCGAGGCTCGAACTTGGTTCCCCAGCTCCAAAGTCTGCAGCTCTGGCTGTAGGGCCACATTCTCTCCCCTTGTTTACTCTCTGAGGATCATTGTTTAATTGTTTTCAGTCTTTTTTCATCCTGTAGAAACTTGTGGTTCGTGGCCAGCTGAGATGCTTAAACACCATGGCAATTCTTTTTTTTCTGAAATAGTTATTTATTATTCAAAGTTTTGGAGTTTTTCCAAAAACTGCTACAATTGACTGCATTTCTGTTTAAGCAATAGCAAAAATATTAGAACCCCAATCATTGTTTTTTTAAAAACAGATCATAGATTGAAGGTCTTATTTTGAATTTGGTGGCTAAGATGCTCCATCAAAACCTTACAGATATCCCGTCCACCGTATTACAAGTGTCCTAGGCTGTAATGCACATGTAATATCCTGTCTCCCGTATTACAAGTGCCACAGACTGTAATGCGCGTGTAATATTTTGTCCGCCGTATTACAAGTGTCATAGACAGTAATGCACATGTAATATCCCATCTGCCGTATTACAAGTGCTATAGACTGTAATGCACATGTAATATCCTGTATGCCGTTTTACAAGTGCTGCCAGAAGAATGGCGGAAAACCATAGTCCATGCATTAGTAACATCTAGATTGGACTATGCGAATGGCCTTTATCTGGGCTTGCCAAAGTAACTAATTAGACGTCTTCAGATGGTACAAAATGCGGCTGTGAGACTGATTAGGTGTGTCCCTTTCCGCGAGCATGTCTCTCCGCATTTAAAATAACTCCACTGGCTACCAGTTGCTAAAATAATTGAGTTCAATGCCCTGACGCTTGCATTCCGAGCCACTCCTGGTAAATGCCCCAACTACCTAAAACACAGACTACGCGTTGTCGCAGGACAAGTGAATGCGTGAGGCAGGGTTTATACTGCAGGGGGGGTTTTATTTAGGTACTTTGCACACAAAAGGAAAATACGCCACCGTTCACAGGTTCTCCACTGGGGAATTGGCTCCTCGCTCCTCTGGGGTCGCGTTGTTCCTCACGGACTCTCCCAAGCGGTATGAAAAGACAAAACGAAAGGAGAACACAGCCTTAATATCAGGCGGTTTTGTGACTACGGGGGAGGGGATAGTGAGGGAGCACCAGTACGACGGGGTGTGGGGGGGGGGAACCACCACCGAAATGCTGGCACGCGGTGACACCCACAAGGCTATGGATCCCGCCTGTTAACTGCCACCCGGGAATGAGGCACCCGCCCGTCTCCCAGGCCCCCGGAATCGGTCACGCACCTGTTGGAGCCACGAACCTCCAGGTCCGTGGCTGGGCGCTTGGCGGGAACTGCCTCCTGGCTCCTTGCTGTCCTGCCCGGCATCGGGGTCCCGCTCCGCAGCAGTCGCCCTTCCCTCTCCACGTTCCGCTCCTCCGGGCTTCTCCTCCTCCTTCCTTTCTCCTCCGCTTCCTGGTTGAAAGTCCAGCCTCTAAGAAGAGGTGAATCCTGTCCATCGTTTCCCTTGGGGGCGGGGCCTTGCTGCAGATCAGCTCCGGTGTTAAAGGGCGAACAGCCCGGGATATCCGGAATTCCAGGGTCGCCAATGGCAACCTCCGCTCCCGGAAGCTGCAAACATGAAGAGGGGCGTGCGACAGGTGAGTCCTTGGACTGTTGTCCGGGGGCGGGCGAACCCTGACACGCGTATATAAGCAGTCTAGATCCATAAGGTCCAATTCTCTAAAGCTACTCTGCACACCTCGTTTCAAGAGGGACCGCATGAGGGGCAGATCCTCTATGGTCGGGGCGGCAAAATTGTGGAATTCCTTGCCAAACGATCTCCGCAGTATGGATACAGAACCACTTATTAGAAAATTGGTTTAGACCTGGCTCTTTAGGGCAGAATAATTGGGCCGGGGGCGCGGCTGTCCGGCTTGCCATCTACACACTACTGATTGCTTTAGCGCCGGGACACCTCTGTTTGAGGTAGCTGTCGCACTCTAGAAGTGTCTGTATTATTATAATTAACTGTAATGCACGTGTAATATCCCATCTGCCATAATACAAGTGCCATAGACTGTAACGTACAGATAATCAGCCACATTTGTGATGGAGTGTCTTGTCCTCCAAACTGTAATTGAGGCCCTAAGTCTTTCAAGGTTGGTTGTAGCTAAGAGTTTTATCCGTTCTGTGTCTATGGTGAAAGGAGGTGTTACAGGAATGCCTGGGTTTCTTAGAGAGCTACTCATAGTAACAACTACTCTAGGGTGTGATTAGACCATGATTAGTTTGTGTTTCTGGGAAAATGGCAAATGATCTTGAGGAATGCAACGAGCAGCATCTGTTAGAATGCCTGCCCTCCATGTGCGGACTTATGCACGTGCAGTTGCCACTAATTGTCCCACGACGAGGTTGTCCATGGAATTATCTGGTCAGTTCTTGTGTAGCCGAGATCAACTTACAGGTTGGAGTAATACACCAGGATTTAGAATAAATCAAACTATGGGCTCTAGTTAATGGATGTTCAGAAACATAAAACAATTGTGCAAGTCCCACTTTGGCAATAGAATCTGACAGGCCAGGAAACAACATTTGCATTTCGAAATATTTCAATATCTAAGACTTGTGATTGCAGCAGAATGCAATGCACAGGCCCTGTACTTTGATTCAGTGTGCCCTGATCCGCCCTGCACCCCGAGCTCCTCCAACAGGCTTACAATCTCCCTATATGCATCTAAAGCTGATTACGTTTCTCTCATAATCCTCTGAAAATGCCAAGAAATGCAGGAAATTGCTTTTAACAAACACAATCTCCACAATAAACATTTGTAATACTGTGACTGCATTCTGTAGTGAGATAGGGAGAGATTTGTTTTTACTTTTATTTGCATTTTACTTTAGAGATCTGTGTATTTTATCATTTATTGCTGTAAAATCTGCCTTGCCCCACAAAAGTGTAGTTTGCATACTGTACTGAAGCTTGAATTGCTACATATGGCTGTATCTAATAAAATTAGGCTGTGTGTCGAAAGTCAATCTTGCATTGGGACTAAAAGAAGTTGAGATGTGCCGAGCAGTCCAGGTCAGATGGAACCAGGTCCCACCTCTAAGGAACCGCGCAATATCACACATGTGCACCTGGCCCCCTGATGCAATGGCCTAGGGTTGGGAAAATGCACACTTGACAAGGACCAAATATTGTATTTCTGAGTCCAGTGGGCTATCAATCAAGTCCATGTTATCAATAGCTTGGCCTTTTACCGTGTTTCAATTTAAAACACTACAGGCGGACATAAAGGCCTATTTCGGTTGCATATGTGCGCACTGACCCCCAGCAGCTGTGGCTAGGCTGACATCTCTTTTAAAAAGAAAGATTATGAGAGTGTATAAAAGAGACTTTTTCTCTACACCAGAAGACTTGTGACATCTTCCCGGAAATATTAATTTGAGATTGAAGTCTCTCCTACATGATTTTGATGGACTAATGTTTATCACTTATATAGGGCTCCTCCCTATAAAGTATAAACCTCCATGTGAAGAAATTCTATATTAGGGTACTTTGGTGACTGACCAGTTAGTGCGTTATGGCCCAAGATGTGTAATCCCATGAATGCAGCAGGTACAAAGGGAACTTGCTTTAGCTGCTGAAATTCTCTATGTGGTACCCTCAGATTATGGCCACGTGTAATGGACCGTACTGAAAAATGCAGTGGCGCGCGAGTCTAACATATCGAACTGAGACACCTCCGCACATGAAGACAACGCGTGCACAAACGAGTACTTTACAGATCATGATGGGAGGCTCTGGAGAAGTCCATGAAATGGTTGGCACACACTGAAGCGTATTTGTAGAACCTGGATGCCAACCAAGCATACACTGGATCAAGCTCCTTTGTGATACAAACCTCTGCTTCTTCCTGCATGACGGATGCATATTGTATGGACCTGAGGCTGACATAAATTCAATCTAATGGGGACAATGGCCTTCCCACATGGGTCAACGACGGATGGAGCAGCTGAAATCGGGTGGGAGCCGTATGCGCCCTTGAAGAAGGATTGCCAGTACAAACCAATTGAGGGATCCCACACCCGAACAGTGGGCACTCGCTGAAGGTTCACACCAGCACCATCCATGTGATGACCAGGAGTGGAAATGCAGCTGAAACAAGTCTGCTGACCCGCTAGAGGACTTTGGAGTGTGTCCGCAGATGCAATACCAACCCAACAACATCCGATGGGAGAAGGTTGCAATAGTGAACACACCCGAGCCACATCTTATAAAAACACTCTCATACAACAAGATAAGACATAAACACATGGACTTAAGACCTTGTGCCCAGTGCATGTCAGTAGACCATCAGAAGGCAAATGGAAGCAACAGGGGTGTGTAAGAGATCTCCGCGAGATCTCAACATCAATATGTAGAAACTCTGGGAAAAGCAGGCCCAGAAAAAACAGAAAATCACGGTTTTCATTTTAGTTGCACACAACTGGCTTTACCTCAATAGGAGGGTGAAGTGCTTTCACAATCAAGGCACTTTTTAGAGAGCTTAAGTCAAAGTTAATAAATGTATCCTTTTAAAAGGGTGTGTAGCTAGTGTGACCTGATGAGGTTGTGCCACCAGAGATGCAGCTAACTGTGAAAGAAGCAACGCTTAAGCCGAGTTGTAAACTGTGTCTGAGTGTTGTATTAGAAGATAACGGAGGGCAATAGACTCAGCATTGGAGCGTCCCCAACAAGTCCTTTTGGACCCTGCTCTGACCTTTCATCCACACACAAATCAATGAAAACAAACCCAAGGTTATAAACCCTCATATAACTGGCACAAACACTTCTGCCATTGGCTGTCAGCCTTTTGGCTTTGTCAGCACTTGTTTTGTTTCGTCAGGGGTTTTGCAAATCCATATTGTTGGCGAAGCTGCAGGGCCCTTTTCAATCTAAAAAAAAAAGAACAATAAATAAAAATATGTGTTGGTTTCTAAAAGGCCACATTACCATAGTAGTCACCGGTACTGAAGGGAACTACTTTGTGTGTGGATGTGCTCCTTGTGAAAGGGCAAATGCCATCATTCACTGTGAGGTTACCCAGTGGTTGAAGTGGCCCAGTCCATTGCCTCATGCTGTAGCACGCAGAAGAAAAATGTGAATGACACAATAACAGACGGGAGAATGAAGAGCCAGTTGAAAGCCCCTATAATTAAATATGCTGTACATATAATTTAAGTGAAATTCTAACTTTGTGCCTAACACAAGATCTAAAAGGTCTCCTGTTGTTCATGCCTGAACATGAAAGAAATTCAATTTCTTTGTTGTGGGCGATAACAAATGCATAATCTCAAATGATCCTGTGTCACCCCAGTGATTGTCAACCATTTTTCTTCTGCTAAAAGTTGTAAGCATGCTGGGACTTGTAGGCCCATGCATCAAAGGGAACATTCAAATACAAGTTCTAGGTTGTGTGCTGGGAAATAAGGAAACCAGCCAGACTGAAGGTCCCTGTCCTGACATGGGTCAGCAGACAGCTATGAGTTGTATAGTTGTATCATGGAGATCTGCCTTCTGAAAATGCATATTTACGTGGCAAGGTTGCCTAGTTCAAGAGAAGTACATTTTAGAGCCCTCCATTTTTCCCCAGTGCTGGATAAACAGAATAAGCATCGGCCTGTGAGCCGCGCTTTCCCCTCAAACTGTTGGTCTTTACCAAATCGTGAGCCCAGATCCAAAATGGTCACCCACACAATCAAGAGTCTAACAAATGGAAATTTATTTCAGTGGAAATTTGGAACACCTTCACCAGAGCTATTAGAGCGCATAGCACCCGTCATCAGAAGTTTCCTAATCACCTGAAGGCCAATCGTTCTGAAGATTGAGAAATGGTGAACCAATCACAGTATTGCTTTAGGGTGCACACTCCTGTGGCATCTAAACCTGTGTATACAGGAATTATTGGAGCTGGTCAGTATTGAGGTCCTTGCTCGTTCCAACTCATCCCCCCCCCCGAACTGCAAACCAGTTGTAAAATTCCCCAAAGCATCCTCTTAGCATCATGTGGTACCCCAGAGATGCAGCAGGTGATCCAGGGACCAGCCTAGCTGACCCCCTAGCACCAGGTCATGTATGATGGGGAAGTACTCCCTGAGGAGTCTGACACTAGTCCAAGCTTCAGGAGTCATGCTAGGTTTTCAGGATAACTAAGGACTTTGTAAATGATCCCCATTTCTATGCCTGATGGTTGATTAATCGTATGGACATCTCATTTGCTGCCGTATGTTCAGTAGAATCCATACCATGCAGGTTCAACTTTCTCCAACATGAACGTTGTACGCATCCCAAGAGGGAAGGTCCTCTCTCTGATGTAAATAAATATCCACATCAAAACAGAGCTCAATTTTGCTAAATATCCTTCTAACTGAAAGATGAGCAAGAACCAAAAATGTTTGGGTATAACAACGACAAGTGGCACCCCCGCAAAGTGGACTCTCCCAGTCATTAAAGGTCTTGGGCAATAGATCTTCATCGGGTGAAGACCACACTGTCCAGTAACTCCCAAGTGCCACATGTGCTACATTGCATGTCCTTACTGTGCGCCTTCTTATGCAGAGCATACCTTTGAATTCGATCCGCTCCATGCAACCACAGCAGTGGAGATGAGTGACAGACTCTGGTCTAGTGTACCAGATATTGCCAATCAGAGCAGTAGTACCAGGTTCAAGGCTATGATTGATTGAGGAGTAATCTTGATTGATTAGTATAAACTGTTTTGTATCAAAGTTGTGGACACCTGGTTCGTATACGCTAATATTGCTCTTCCGCTCTAGTCTCTGAGTCGTTTCGTACTGAGCCCTCCGCCACCTCATTGAGATTTCAGAAAACCAGACTAGAAACTTGAAGATTGTGTTGTACATTTAAGTAGTCCTAGCTCAACCATATTATTTGCTCATCTTTCTACTAGTCTGACTTGCTGGTCCGTCTGGTTTCCTCTTACTCCCTTCGAGGTAGGACTCTTTTCTGATCCTCCAACTCTTTTGGAGCCCAAGTTCTCTCCACATTGTTCTGTCTTTCCTAGAGCTTGGCTCTGGGTGCTCTCCCTTCTCTATATATGGGTTCCCTCCCACAGTAGAGGTGGGTTCCTTTCTAGTTCTCAGTCTTTGCGAGGGCTGTCTTACCTCACGTGTCTGCTTACTTCTAACTCAGCGTACGTACTTGTACTTTCAGGAGTTCTCTCTTGTGTGGGACTGAAGTTGCTCCCAAAGGATGGCTCCCCTGCTGGACCGACTCTCTTACACATTACTAGGTTGTCTCAGAGGTCGTCTGTCTTCCCTTGGATGGGTTCCGCCCCAGCGTCTCTGTTTTTTGCGATTTGTCTTCCCTCTCAGGGACCGTGCCCTCTTTGCCTAGGGTTGGTTCATCCGAGGTTCCCTGGAGTTGGATTCCTTCCCGGTTGCCTCTTCTTGTCTGTGGTTGGTTTCTCACTTAGAACTTCTCTGCGATGTGGGGTGGTTTCCTTCAATGGCCTACTAGTTTTCTTGAATTTCGTTTAACTTGTCAATGATAAAAATGCAGTATTATTTCTCTGCGTTGATCCTGGTGCAAGCAGGTTTGAAGACTAGGGCTGTATGTGAACATCCGTGACAAACAGCGGGCACTGTGATTTCAAATTTCAAATTCACAAATTGAATACCCATCTCAACACCCAGCACTACTTTGGAGGCTACCTAAAAGTCCTGCCCCAGTGCCACCTGTTGACACAGCATCCTGCAGGCTGGATGAAAGGCCTGGCCTTCCAGTGGACCTAGGGACCCACAGGCCATTTCAAATCCCTTTCCTATCGATGGACATAGCCTGCAGGTGAACTCCATGCCGCGCCCTTCATGCGGACATATCATTGTGCAGCTTAATGGGAAACCGTGCAATACTGGTGGACCTAACACCCTGCATGTTACCTCAAAGCCCTGTCCTTTCGGAGGACATAATATCCTACAGGCTGGTTCAAAGCACAGTCCTTTGTGTTTCTATACACCGCAGGTTGGCTCAAAGCCCTGCGCTACTGGCCGACGTAATACCTTGATACCTGGCTCAAAGCCCTGTCCTATGTGGAGACGTAATTCCCTTTACGATAAGTCCCAGCGATGCTCAAACTCTCCTCACCTGAGCACATGATAGCCGGCAGGCTGGCTGTGAGCCCTGCCTCATAGGTGACCATGATGTCCTGTATGCTAGATGAAGGTCCTGCCCAACCTATAGCCATGATGCATTTCTATTGGCTCTAAACGAAGCTGCACCTGTGGACATTATTTTCTACAGGTTGACCACATACACTATCCCACTGCAACATTTGGCCATGATGCACTGCCCTTCCTGCTGACGTGACGGCCTGAAGACCGGCAGCCACTTTGCGCCACCGCACCTCTGCCAGCCCTCCACCCCCGTTCCAGTCATCACTTAGAAACTTCTGCAAGATGCAAAATCCTTCTACATCAGAGGGAAAGAGTCAAGCAAGCCCTTAAACGCATTATTTGCACGATAGCTAAAAGGTTTTCAATTACATTCCAAACAAGCATTGATAAAGCCAGGAGGTCTGACCTTTGCAAGCATGCAGTTATTTTGTAAACCGATGCAATAAAAGTGTTACAGTAATAAAAAGTAATACTGCCTCCTAAATGTAGCATGCATGTTTGTAAATAAAAAAAAAAAAGGAGGCAACAATGAACCACTGCAAAAATAACTTGAATAAAAATTAAATGAAAGCAGAAATTGGCCCGCTAGCACTGATCTGCACTAACTTGTAGGCACGTGTTCAACGGCAAATTATATCACTCACATTGAAGAGAGCCTATGGCTGAAGTAGGCTGTCTCCGTGCCTCATGCTATAGGCTGTGTGCTGAAAGCAAATATGAATGGCGCTTGGAAGACCAGCGGACAAAGAGGGCTCAATGAACGCCTTTTGGTGGGAAATATGAGGCTGGGGAGAGAGCTAAAGCTGTTTCTAGGCCAGACCCAAAAGAGAATAGCAACTTGGACAGTCAGACGATCACAAATTCAATTCATTTTGCATATTGTCAACCCAGTTGCGTTTCCCCCCCCTTCCTTGTATCTTGTTTGAGTCACTGAAGAGCCTCCGAGACCTTCACTCCAGTTCACCAAAGGCTCTAACACTTTGCTCTGCTGGTCTCCTAGGCTGAATGTCTGCCCAGCACCCCCCACACCCCCACCCAGGTGGACCTAACCTGGGCAAACACAATCAACAACTTGTGTCTTTCAGATACTGTGCCAGGTCCTAGCCTCAGCCTCGGGGTCCTCATAAATGTTGGTCATAGTCCACCTAAATTAAGCACCACATCTCTGTACAAATTCTACATATATTCCCTACTAAGTCTGTTTCATTCATTGTCTTTGCCAATTGTGCATGATCCGGAAGCCTAGAATTCAACAATGCCCACGCCCTCACCAGCAGAAGTAACTTATCGACAGATCTACAGTTTCTCCTTAGTTCTGCCAATTTAGCCTCCAGAAAACCACAGAGCAGCCTTTTATCTCCCATTTGCTGCTTTATCTGATAAAAGCGCATTAGCATCACTTTCCTTTCCCTCAAAAATGATACCTTTAGGTGATAATTAACTTTGGAAGAAAAAACAATTACCCACAACTTGTAGAATTTGCCAAATGATTTGCAGTGCAGACTGCACAAGTTCCAGGAGTGTAGTGAATTCTTACCTGCTCTTGTTTCTAATCTCTCCAGAATGTGCTGAAACTTGTTGTGGGGTCAGACGTTGTTGAGGGTGCTTGTCGCACACCCCAACAAACAAGTGGGTGCGACCGTGTCAATTTGCAGTGCAAATGGCGATGGAGAAGTCGCAACTTTTTTTTTAATTTATTTTTTTAATTTTTTTAACTCTTTATTTAGGTTTTATGCAGCACAAACCAATAAAAAAATGCAACACACTTGTCCAGACATGGAGGCAATAAAAGAATGACATATTACATGGAATCTTGTACATCGACCATATATATGTTACTACACAACACTGTCCCCCCCAAGGCCATCCCTGATCCCCGAGTCATCCCAGCATAGGCCCCTCCCCTCCCCGATAGGCCCCTCCAATGAGCACCTTCAACAAGCAGTGTGCCCCTAGAGACATCCAGCCGCACTACCTCGTACTGGCAAGTGGCATTCCCGTATGGCTCGCTGTGGCTCTGTGGTGGTATGTTATGTAAGGGTAGCACCGCGGGCGGCCATCGTCTATGCCTCTGCGCTGGCAGCATCCCCACCGCATCCCCTTGGGTAGGACAGGAGCAAAGGATACAATCCCCAAAGGCCTGCACTAAGTGCCTCCCCCCCCGCCGGGGCCAGTAACAGGAGAGTCATCCCTCAACAGAAGCGGGAGGCGATCGCTGGTCGCTGTGTGCTGCGAAGTACTGTGTCAGGGGTCCCCAGATGTCGGGGGCCGGGACGTAGGTGGTAGCAGCCCTGAATACAAAAGGACATTTTCCTGACAGGTAATCAAATCCCGCAGCCATTCCTTGAACTTGGGACTCCTGCCCCGCCCCCACCGGCACGCCACACGGCGCTTAGCAAGCAGCAGCGCACTAGTAACAAAGCGGCGGTCTGGCTTAGGTATGTCTCGAGTATACCCCAGTAGGGCCTGTAAAGGAGAGGGCAGCAACGGGGACCCTAGTATTTCCCCCAAAGCCTCGTATACCTGGCTCCAATATTCATCTATGCTTGGGCAGGTCCAGGCCAGGTGTAAGAAATCCGCTCCAGGAGAGTGACATCTGTCACAGCGATCATTATCACGAAGATGAAACCTATGCATCTGGGCCGGAGTGCAGTAGAGGCGATGCAGGAATTTATAATGGATAACACGGAACCTACTACTAGGGGAGATCATCTCTGTCTGCAAGCAACAGAACTCCCACTGGTCATCCGTAAACACAATGCCAATCTCGGCCTCCCAGCTCGCACGTGACCTCAGTACCTCCCCCCCCCCCCCCCCCCCCCCTCACAATTATATATCCGCCGATAAAGCAAGGAAACCATGTGCGAAGGCGAAGAGGAGTCGAGCATGTGATGAAACGGCTCCAGAACGGGGGTTTCACCCGGGTATGCCGGCAACAGTTTCTGCAGCCCACTGCGAAGCCGAATGAAGGCGAAGGCTTCCAGGGGGGTGGGGACCACGTCCCGGTAGAGGAGCGGGAGATCACGGAACCTACCGTCATGAAAGAGGTCACCCCAGCTCACAATCCTCATCTTATTTTTATTCTCCGGAACATCTCTTCTCCTAAAAGTGGGAGAGACGGATGATACAACCGGGGCATCAACGGAGAATAGAGAAATGACGAGCCCAGACGGTCAGCGATAACACTCCATGCATGCGCCGTAGCATGTACAGGGTTGCGGTCCGCGCGTGACGAAGGCACCTCAGCGAGGGCCACTCCCTCAAGCCGAACCGGATCCGCCAGCCAGTGCTCCACCGCAGTCTGCGGCATGAAGGGCGAGGGCCGATACCAATAGTACGCATAGTGCGCCTGAGCACTGCTATAATATAGTTCGAAGTCCGGTATATCAAATCCGCCCTGCCCGTATGGACGCGTGAGTACAGACCACTTGAGCCGCGGTCTCTTCCCTCCCCACACTAAACCGATAAGCTCCGATCTTAATTCCCGAAAGAAGTAACCTCCCGGATGAAACGGTATGTTGAGGAAGAGGTAGAGCAGCCTAGGGAGTATAACCATCTTTATAAGGGAAATTCGTCCGGCCATGGTCAGCGGCAAAGTCGGTCACATGCGAGCGTATCGCCTCGAGCGCCCTGCCATAATTCATGCGCAGCACCTCCTGTCGGTCCCTGGACACCCACACTCCCAAGTACTTCACGCCCTCGTCGCACCACTCCAATGGATAGTCAAGCGGGACTCTATCAATACCATTCGTGAGAGGGAAGACAGCGGACTTACCCCAGTTAATGTGGATCCCCGAGTACAGCGCGAATAGAACAAACTCTCTAAGGATAGGGTTCAGATTGTCCCGAGGGTGCTTAATGTAGAGTGTGAGATCATCCGCATAGAGTGACAGTAAGATTTGCCGCCGTTGGCATCGCAGGGATGCCGCGAGGTAATTCTGCCGCAGGCGGGACGCCAGAGGCTCTATCGCCAATGCGAAAAGAAGCGGCGACAGTGGGCCCCCCTGTCGAGTACCCCTGGTTACTAGAAAGGGAGCAGAGATGCGGCCATTAATAAGGATTCTTGCCTTGGGGCAGCATTACAAAATCTGAATCCATCTGGAGAATGCCACTGGTATGCCCATATTTTTAAGGATCAGATGAAGATAGTCCCATTCGATCGAATCGAACGCCTTGGTGGCGTCCAGAAAACCGCCACCAGGGCAAGGGAGGGGTCCGCGTTATTCAAGACTGAGAAGAGCATCCGCAAGTTATGGGAGGTAGAGCGGCCCGGAATAAACCCCGCCTGATCCGGCAGTATCAGCCCTCCAATCAGGAGATTGACCCGATTAGCTAGCACCTTGGCCAGGATCTTTACATCGCTATTAATAAGAGAGAGAGGCCGGTATGAATCACAACTATCCGGGGGCTTTCCTGGCTTAAGAAGAGAGACGATGAGAGTCTCTGACATACTGGGCGGCAATGAGCCGGTCTCATTAGCCTCCTCGAACACCTCTCGCAGAACTGCCGCGAGTGGGTCGATGAAAGTTTTATAGTACTCAATGGGGAAGCCGTCCAGACCCGGTGACTTACCCGACGCTGTCTGCATTATGGCCTCCTTAATTTCGGCTAACCCTATAGGAGCCGCCAGGAGTTCCCGCTGAGCATCAGAGAGCCATCCGAGGGTAAGCTCGGACAGGTACTCTGTCATCTCCAAGGGCGATTCACGCTGGGACGTATACAGGGCAGAATAATGAGACACGAAGGTGGACAGTATAGAAGACCTGTCACGTTGCATAGTACCGTCTGGGGCCCTGACGTCCAGGATATGATTAGCGCCGCGCTGAGGGCGGACAGCACCCGCCAAGAACCTGCCAGGTCGCTCACCCTCGCCATATGCGCGCGCAGTGAAGTATTTACCGCGGAAGCACACTTCTCTCTCAGCCGCGAGCTTAAACTCTGTGAGTTTGGTGCGGTAATCCAACTGTGCCGCAGGGTCACCCATAAAATTAGGGTCTGTTTCTAGGGCTTGTAAGGCGCGCTCTAAGGTGGTCAATGTAGCGCGGAGCGAGCGCAGCACTCCCGAGCCCTTAGAAATACACACTCCCCGCATGGTGGCTTTAAAGGCCTCCCACACCGTCGCCACGCAAGCCACCGACCCCCGATTCCGATCTATAAACTCCGTAATCTCCTGGGCCATCTCAAACTTAAACAGTTCGTCCAGTAGGATGTTAGGCTGCATGCGCCATGGAAGCGGGTCACCAACCATTCCAGTCCTAGCCAGAGTGAGGAGCACAGGCGCATGATCAGAATAGGTATGAGGCAAGTGTCGCGCGCCCAGCAGGGAGGGTCCCAGAGTCCTTGACAGGAGCAGGTAATCCAACCGAGCCCAAGTGGAATGCAATGTCGACCAGTGCGTGCCCTTCCGCGTATCCGGGTGAATGTGTCGCCACGCGTCAAGCAGCGAGTGGTGCGCCATTAGGTCAAGCACATAAGCCTGTGAGCGGGGGTGGTGCGCAGTGTCTGCGTTAGAGCGATCCAGGGCAGGGTCTAGGGTAACATTGAAATCCCCTCCCCAAATCAGGTGCGTGGACCCTATGTCTAGTATGGCTTCCCACAGGGAGATGAAATGTGTAGGTCCGTCCACGTTAGGCCCTTAAGAAGATACAATGGTAACGGTAGCATTACCCATCCGTCCCCACACCACACAGAATCATCCCTCAGCGTCAATTTTGTCCCCCAGAGGCACAAACGGGGTATGTTTTTTGACTAGGACGGCCGTCACCCTGGAGTATGTAGAGTATGAAGAAAAGAGGCTATATGCTGCCCACCTTGACCAAATGTAGGTGCCCTACGGGGGTCTGTATGTGTCTCCTGTAGTAGTGCTATGTGGATTTGATGGCGGTCTAGATAACCCAAGACCTGACGACGCTTACGCGGGTCCCCCAGCCCTCTTATGTTCCACGTCAATACATTGATCCTACTATGCGGGTCACTCTGTGCACTTCGCTCCCCCAGCGCCATCACTCGTGGGGACCCCAATGGTCAAAGCCAGGTAGGCCCTGCGGCCAAGCCTCCACGTCCCACTGTCCAACCTGCCTCATGCTAGGAAGGTACCATGACCCCACCCCCAGGCCCCAAAACAGAGATCGCCAAAATTCAGGCCCGAGCAGAGAACAGTGTGTGTGCCAGTACTCAAGTGTGTTGTCATAAATACAAATCCCCCCCCCATCCAGCCCCACCGACTTCCCCAACTCGTCGGGGGGAACCCTCCCCAAATACCATTCCCCTGTAAACGCCTCCATCTCCCATTCCACCCCCTCCCACCGCAGCAGCCCAATCCTGCCGGAATCCAGACCCCCTCCCATCCCTTACAGTGAGCATAACTGTTAAATTGGGGTATACCCTCTACGGGAGACACCAGTGTGCCGGACCTACCCTCCCCAGCCACATCTTTGCACCCACCACACCATCACCCCATTGGGCGAGGAGTCTACGTGGGATAGGGGGGGGGGGGGGGAGTGCCAAGGCGAAACATGTCATCAACGTCCAGACCAGCCCATCGTAAGCATTGGGCATCAGTACATGCGGGTCCCCAGATAGTAATGTCTCCTCATCCCCCACTTCTGAAAGAGAGGTCTAAAGGCTAAAGCAGCCACTTCCATGGCAAAAGCCATCGCCCCAATGAGTGTGGCCACTCCATATCCGCCGCCAAAGGGACGGGTCGGCCAAAGGGAAGATACAAGAGCAAGGAGAAACAGACAGTGCCAAGCAAGGGGGAAAGACGGGCGCAGAGGGAAAGAGATAGAGGAGAAACCATGACAGCAGTACTCATCAGTCTGGAGCAGACGTCGGAGAGCGGGAGCCCGATCGTGTCCCAGGACTGCGCCTCTGTGAGGCAGCAGAGGGTTGTTCTTTTAGGAAGTCCTCCACCTGCTGCGGGTTGCCGAAGAAGAGGGGCTTGCCATGATGAGTGATCTTGGGCTTGGCGGGATACTGCATGGAGTACGGAATGTCCCGTTGTTGCAGCTTCTTCTTTACTCCTGCAAACTTGCGGCGGCCCTCTTGCACCGTCTGGGTAAAGTCCGGATAGAAGGAGATAGTGATATTTTCATGCAGAATCGGTTGCTTCTCCCTGGCCAGGCGCAGCAGATTGTTGCGATCCCTATACTTGAGGAATTTGATGATGACAGGGCGCGGCGGAGCCCCAGGGACCGGTCGGGGCCCCAAGGAGCGGTGGGCACGTTCTACCACCAACTGCGACAAAAAAGAGTCCCGACCAAATTTATCGATCAGCAGCCGCTCAATGAAATCCTCCATGCGGCCCCCACCACTGGACTCCGCAAGGCCAATCAGGCGGACGTTGTTCCATTGGGAACGTGCCTCTAAATCTTCATTTTTCTCAGCAATAACCTTGAGCAGCCGGTCCATCTGTGACACCTTAGCTGCACCAGTCGCGGCACCATCCTCCAGCTCCGATATTCGCCCCTCCGCCTCCTTCAGGCGCTCCCCATGCTGGTCCAGCCGATGCACCACCGCCTCCAGGCGCGTATTCATGTTGTCAATTTTGACGTCTGCATGCCTAACCGGATAGTCTTCCAGTCCACCTCCTCCTCCTCACCGGGGCCCGACTCTCCGCCATCCACAGGTGGCGCACGCGTTTTCTTTTTTGAGGGGTTAAAGTGTATCGTCGATTGCTTAGCGTCTGTCTTGCCCATGTTGACCGCTAGCGAAAGCCCAGGTCACCAACAGCCAGTCCGCACGGTGGTCGCTATGTCGCGACACCCCCTCGGCCCCGCAGGGATAAGGTAGCAACACACCACGCCACAGGCACCGGGGTCCCAACGCGGGCGAAGATCCAAGCGGGAAGCCGGGAAGCCCCTGTCGGGTCCGGTCCGCCGCCGCCTCCCAGCGCAGGTCCAGAGAAGGGACTTCGTCACAGCCCCCACCCCTATGCCGCTCCAGGCGTCTCCGACCACGGCTCCCGAGCGATGCCCAGGCCCAGAAGAGCGCGCATCGGCCTCAGGGTGCGCAGGCCAGGCAGGTAGGGCAACAGCAGGCGCTCCGCCCGGGCCCTCGACACAGTGAGGTCCCACCCTAGGGCCCCAGCTCAATCGTCGCCACAGGTGGTCGCAGGCAGGGCCAATTTAGAAGGGGGAGGCCCAGGCTCACCGCAAGTGTTCAATGAAGGGTCAGCTGCTCCGGCCACAGTCGCCGTCTCGACTGCGGCCTACAAGGCCCAACGAATCCCCAGGCTCGAGTCGGCAGAGGTCGCCACTCCATGGGTCCGCACCGCGCATTGCACTGCGCCCGGTGTCAGCGACTAGCTATATCTCCGCCGCCAGGTCGTCCACTGTCTTCAAACTCGCACCGAGTGGTCCCGCAAAGCTGTGCTGCCCTTCGGTAGCGTAGGGTTGGTGATAAGTGGCCCGGAGGATAGTGCTGCAAGGTTTAGTTTCGCCCGGCCGGCTGGAGCCTCACTGAAGTGCGGCTATGTTGGTCCAGCGCCACCTAGCGCCCCCGAGAAGTAATAACCTTAGTAGGAAAGTGTAACCTACACACGTTGAAAATGTAAGAGTCACTTCTGAGCCTCCAAGCAGTCAAGTGCAAGGTATTGCGGAAGGTTGTAGACCTTCTGCTCTAGGGTAAGCCGAAGATTCCTTCTTTGTAGGGTCAGTAACTTTAATCTGAGCATCACTGTCCGGTGCCTCAAGAGGACCCAAACAGGGCCTTTCTTGCCCAGATACATGACCACATATTGCTTATCCCATCGGTTTATGCCTCAAACCCCTAACCAAATTCATCAAGAACGCCTCCCACCCATGGTGGAGACGCGGCAACCGGTGCCACTCTGCAACCGGCGCTACAGTTTAAGAGAACCAGCAACAAAAACAAGTGAGACTGAACTGTAGAGAACTGAAAGTTCACTTCTGCATCCTGGAAAAAATACTATAGATTCTTTATATTTGGTAGAAGCTATGTTTTGTCTATTATAATGTACTATTAAAAGTCCTACTCGATTCTAAAAGGAGTAGAATGGGCGGGGAGTGGCATGGTGACCTGTTCTCCAGCAAAGTCTAGCACTCTGCTGGTGGCCCGGGTCACCAGCACAGACCAGCACTCTGCTGGTGGTCCATGTCACCAGCACTCTGCTGGTGGTCCATGTCACCAGCACTCTGCTGGTGGTCCATGTCACCAGCACTCTGCTGGTGGTCCATGTCACCAGCACTCTGCTGGTGGTCCATGTCACCAGCACTCTGCTGGTGGTCCATGTCACCAGCACTCTGCTAGTGGTCCATGTCACCAGCACTCTGCTAGTGGTCCAGGTCACCAACACAGTCCAGCACTCTACTAGTGGTCCAAGTCAACAGCACTCTGCTGGTCATCCATGTCACAAAGACAGACCAGCAGTCTGCTAGTGGTCCATGTCACCAGGAACCTGCTAGTGGTCCATGTCACCAGCACAGCCCAGCACTCTGCTGGTGGCTCAGGTCACCAGCACAGCCCAGCACTCTGCTGGTGGCTCAGGTCACCAGCACAGCCCAGCACTCTGCTGGTGGCTCAGGTCACCACCACAGCCCAGCACTCTACTAGTGGTCCAAGTCACCAGCACTCTGCTGGTGATCCATGTCACCAGCACAGACCAGCAGTCTGCTAGTGGTCCAAGTCACCAGCACTCTGCTGGTGATCCATGTCACCAGCACAGACCAGCAGTCTGCTAGTGGTCTGGGTCACGAGCTCAGACCAGCCCTGTGCTGGTGGTCCATTTCACCAGCACTCTGCTAGTGGTCCATGTCACCAGCACTCTGCTAGTGGTCCATGTCACCAGCACTCTGCTAGTGGTCCATGTCACCAGCACTCTGCTAGTGGTCCATGTCACCAGCACTCTGCTAGTGGTCCATGTCACCATCAATCTGCTAGTGGTCCATGTCACCAGCACTCTGCTAGTGGTCCATGTCACCAGCACAGTCGAGCACTCTGCTGGTGGTCCATGTCACCAGCACTCTGCTGGTGGCTCAGGTCACCCGCACAGCCCAGCACTCTGCTAGTGGTCCATGTCACTAGCACTCTGCTAGTGGTCCATGTCACCAGCACTCTGCTGGTGGCTCAGGTCACCAGCCCAGCACTCTGCTAGTGGTCCATGTCACCAGCACAGTCCAGCACTCTACTAGTGGTCCAAGTCACCAGCACTCTGCTGGTGATCCATGTCACCAGCACAGTCCAGCACTCTACTAGTGGTCCAAGTCACGAGCACAGACCAGCACTCTGCTAGTGGTCCATGTCACCAGCACTCTGCTAGTGGTCCATGTCACCAGCACAGACCAGCACTCTGCTAGTGGTCCACGTCACCAGCACTCTGCTAGTGGTCCATGTAACCAGCACAGACCAGCACTCTGCTAGTGGTCCACGTCACCAGCACTCTGCTGGTGATCCACGTCACCAGCACTCTGCTGGTGAGTCACCGGCACAGACCAGCACTCTGCTGGTGGTCCACGTCACCAGCACTCTGCTGGTGATCCATGTCACCGGCACAGACCAGCACTCTGCTGGTGGCCTTCTACTATTCATGGCACTCTTCTCGAACGCGTGTCCCTCAGCAGAAAAGATGCTCGGTGACAATGAGGATGCTATCAGTATCCGGGTGGCAGTGGGGTCCTGTGTCCGGCCCTACAGACCGGCGAGCTTGGTCGCTCATTGCACCGTGGGTTAATCTGAAAACAGTTTGCGGGGCTGCTGGTGGTTCCTCGCCTGGCCCTGTCTGTGCACCATCACAGGTGCCTTCTTACCTAAGCTCTCTGTGCAGGTGCCTTGGCATGGAGCCTGGCTCACACAGCTGTGGCTCGCCTGCCCACTGAAGTTCCTTATGTTTCTTTGAAGCTTTGTTTAAATCTATTCTTGGAAATTCGATTGGTGATGTAAGGTTTCACGGTTTTGCTCGTGGTCTCAGAATGTTTTCAGAGAGGAGAACAGGATTTTCCCACTGATGGCTAAGTTGAGAAGCATATATATCAGAAAACACAATGGTACCTGTGGAGGAAAATAAAACAGAGGCAATATTACTTATAGTAATGATAATTCTTGTGTTTTTTTCTGCTATATAATATGTACCCTGGTTCCTCGTGAGTAGGGTTACCCTTGTTTCTCCTAAACGCGACATTAAGTTGAGATGCAGACATTTATTTATTAAGGGAGTTCCTTCCAATCTCGGATGGATTCGTGTTTTACGGGAGGGGCAAGAGATGGCGTCAAGGGCCCCTCTCTCCTAGAACAAGCGCTCCTAAAACGTCATTAAAATAACGTAGCGGGGCCGGAAACGCCTTCATGACATATTCCCTTTTCTGTGTTTTTTTTTTTATTTTTTTTTTTGGAACTCACTTTGCAGCTCTGTAGATTTTTCTACATATCTTTCTACATATTGAACACCAGTGGGTTTCTGCGGAAACTTATGTGAATCTCAGAACATGCTGTTTGCGTATAAATCAGGATAAAGTGGCCTGTGTGATTCTAGTGATACTGTATTGGTTTGTTAATTAGTTTCTATTTCATCATCTTTGGCAAAACAGCCTCTATGTTCGATCTTACATGCGTTATATTTTAGTCACATTTTATCATTTTATTTTGTTGCTGTTTATGACTTTAAAATCACCAACACTTCCCCCATTCTACTGTAATCCATTTTCTATTATGTTTTCCATATCTCCTGTTCTTCTCATTGCTGGTGATTTACCAGCCCAGCTTCCTTGGTGTCTGATAAATCCAGTATCGGCCCTTCTTTTCTTGTTATAATATGGTGGATTGCTTTTTTTCCCCCTATTGAATTGAGAGAATAAGTATTATGTTAATGTGCTGTGCATCAAAGTGATGTCAGGTCACAACTCATGTAACCCTTTTTGTCCATGGCCTACCTGGCAGCATCAGTAGTCTTTGCCTGCTGTTATGTGCTTTGCTGTTACTGGGTTGGGTGGATGTTTGGTAGGTTTTAGCTTCATGCAAGAGCGGTGCCTTACACAGTCAACCTTGTATCATACCTGCCAACCTGAACGAAAATCTTACAGTGTGAGGAGGGAACAGGGCCTTGGAGGGAGTAGGGCCTTGTGCCAAGAAGCACCCCGCCCCATGCCCCCTCCTTCCCAAAAAAAAAGAAAAACAGCTTGCTGAGGCTGGTGCCAATGTCCTGGAGTGTTTTCACACCGCTTAATGGATGTGTTCTGTTCATAGCCTCAGAGAATGAGCTGGAAAACCATTATTTACAGTGATTTTTCAGCTCGTCTTCCCTGCCACCATGTGATATCGGCTCCTCACCGGGTGACCACGAGATGGGCGTGGATATCGTGTGTCATTCAGATATCTTTGCACCCACTTGGTTCACTCTAAAGGTGGCTTCCACGGTTTCACTTGGCACTAAACCCCACGTGGGATGCAAGCTTAATCTGTGGTTTCTTCTCATCTTTACATGCAGAAATCCTACTCCAAATTTACAGACTCTCACTAAGGTGGTCTGTTTTCAGATCAAGTAAAACACAAGTCTGAGTTTCTGTACCCTTCCTTCCAATTGCTGAGAATACTTTTTGGCGTCTGCCTAATTTTATCACCGCTGAGTGGAAGCTGTTGACATTTCAAGAACCTTGGAGACTTCAAAACATAAACGGTCTATGAAAGACCCTTTCACCGAAGCACATCTCAGGAACTGAGGCATGAGAAAATACCTCCAAATAGTGGTCATGTATATGGCCAGAATTGATCGTCATTTTCCTTATCCTAGAGGACTGGCATTCTACCTTTCCACATGTTGCGGGGAAGGGAGGGGGATCGCTTGCACCCCTTCAGAGACTGCAGGGCTAATCTTCCCGTTCCCCGCATCCTCAGCTGTTCCCCGCATCCTCAGCTGTTCCCCGCATCCTCAGCTGTTCCCCGCATCCTCAGCTGTTCCCCGCATCCTCAGCTGTTCCCCGCATCCTCAGCTGGTCCCCGCATCCTCAGCTGGTCCCCGCATCCTCTGCTGGTCCCCGCATACTCTGCTGGTCCCCGCATACTCTGCTGGTCCCCGCATCATCAGCTGTTCCCCTATGGTACACCTGTGTTAATATTATCTGCCCTTCTTCAAAACATGAATGTCAAAAGTTAGGGCTGATTACCATCTTGGCGGATGGGATACTCAGTCACAAATGTGACGGATATCCCGTCCGCCATGGCACATTTCCATTATATCCTATGGAATTTGTAATACGGTGGACCGGATATCCACCACGTTTGTTATGAAGTATCCCATACACCAAGATCGTAATCGGGCCCTTATTTTTGACCTCCGCTATGATCGGGAAAGTGCCAGCATAAGCATCATGCAATTTTGCAAACTAAAATATTTGGTGACCCAGCAATGCCAAACTCGCCCTAACTGCCTTTAATACATTGACTGAGGCTTCATGTACCACACTTCAAGGGAGCGTCGGTCATATCACAGGCTTGCACCATTAAAATATTTTCCACCGAGAATGACCGATGCTCATCTAATCTACCCTTAATGCAGGTCTGCAAATTCTTATTTCTTTTCTAATGCCCTGGACTGAGCGCGCCAAACCTAAGATCCTGATACGACCCGTTGGAAGGCGTGCGCTTCCTCGAAGAATGGGGAAAACAGAAGTGCTACACCGTAGTTATCAAAGTGAGCTGAGAAAACACAAATATAATGTTGAAAATTGGGAGGGTTGCTGTCCATGGTTTGAGGGTTTCTGGCTATTCTTTGATTACAGCCATGCTTCTTTAGGGCAATCGCCTAATCTTGATTAAGATAGTCTGGAGTAGTACCATAGTCTAGCCATATATGTGTGTACCCCTATGTGCATCTCCAGGCTGTCACCTCCACTTTAAGCAAATTAACAACAGCTGTGCGAGTCTTGGTAATGTGTGTCCTGATTCTCTGATCAGGCCATTTTGTTATTGTTATTTGTTTAGAAAATCTTCAAATTGTCATGGATAACAAAATGTATTATTATTTAAGACCAAATAAATTCAGATTGAAAATCCCCCTTCATAATCATTTCCGTTTCAAGATGATTACAGGTTTCACATCCGAGGTACTACACCAAAGATTGTTCTAGTGTCTCTATCCAAGATACACATTCGTGGTATCCCATTTCTAATACACACGCCACTGAGGATTGTTTTGAGAAGGTGTCTTCCTGGTTAGTCCTGCAAAGGACAAAAGGCGGGATGTTTTGTTGTTTCAATAGACGCTCAATCATTATAAGATATCTTTCTAATTCCATTCTTTCACGTGCATGCGCCCATATCAAATTTATCCTTGCTAAGAGTGATTTTGTAAGTAGTACATGCAGCACTCTATTCCCACACTTCAAATAAATATTTCTTATTATACAGGCTGGTGTTCCTTATAGTGTAATGCTAGGTTGAGCTGTGCCTGTTTTATGCCCATCTGTCTTCAGTGCCTGATTCAACATTTTTCTAAAACCATTAAAGACAGGAAATATGATTCCCCAGGCAATTTGGAGCAAAAAAATCCTTATCTTTCCACTACTCTCTTTGTTGTACCTGCTGAGTCTGCACTTTTCAGAAAAATCATGTCCTGATGTCTTTACTGCTTCATGTACTTTTTTTAAAACCATTATAAATATTACTGCTAATCATATAAATGTTATTAGACATCAGATTTATTTCTAAGGGTTGGTGAATGGTTATTGTCACCTCGCCCAGTGCATTGCCAAGGAACTTTGCTTCACTTTCCTCAATTTATGAACATGTAATGCACCACTTTCAAAAACCCAATATTTTCCAAATGTGTCTCTGCTCTTAACACATTTCTGTTTTGCTACCTAAGTTTGACCGGTCTTTGAGTGACCAGCAAGAATTTTTTTAAGCATTAAAATTTGGTAATGACTTAATACTTTAGTCACCCAATCATGCCGGGGACCCCCATCGCAGTTTTTCACCTGTAATCCTATGTGAGACAAGCCCCTTTTTGAGTGGTCACCCCATTTCTGGGCTGAATTTTATTGTTGGTTTTTAGACTCTGCATACTGGGGAACCTCTGTCCAGCTCTTTTTCAGAACCTCCCCCCCCCCCCCCCCGGATTTCGCGATTTGCCCCAAAAATTGAGAAGTCTGCACTTTTGTAAAAATGCCGTGATTTTTACAAAAGTGCCTCCAAAATATGTTTTTTTTGTTTTTAAAACTGCAGTTCACCCTCTCTTTACTGGCTCTGTGCTGCCACTGAGCCAGTAAAGAGAGGGTGAGCAATGGGCCAGCAGGCAGCTGAGGTGTTAAATGCCTCTGCTGCCTGCCTTTGAAATGTACCTAGCCCCCTCCTGAGCAGAAGCCTGCCACCTCACATGCTTGCGTGCCCCCTGCGGACTAACCCCTAACCTCCCACATGTCTCCTATTGATTTTTTTTTATCTACCCTCAACCTTCTGTGCCGCCACCTCCCACCCGTGCTGCCCTGCACTCATTCTCAGGTTGTCTGATGCCAAAAAGAGCAGGTTTCATATTGTAATCTGCTCTCTTTGACATCAGACACCCTCTGATTCCAGGCGCTGTGCTGCTGGAGACTATCCAGCATTACAAACCGTGACATAACACAGTCTCCAGCAGTGACCGAGCACAAGCTTTCGGAATTTTTGTGGCTGGCACATTCTTTGCCAATCGCAAAAATACTGCAAAGTTTGAAGTTTTGGAACGCAAATTTTGCATTTATTTTTTTTGCTGCGTAATTTGCCACTCATAGCCGCAAAATCCTGGGTGGGACTGCTTCTTGTAGGTGTTTTGACCCCTAAAACATGTAAAAATTGGGTAGTCCCTGATTTACATATTTATAGAACAACTTTTTATTGATTTTCAAGGTTCCCACCATAACCAATACACAGCTTATTCGCCTACAACCTTATAGGCCGGCAGCCAAAGAACTCAGATAATGAAATGCAGGGGTCTAAGAGACAATGAGGCCATACTATAACCCAAGAACAGGTCTAGATACAATCACCCACTTGAACAGAATCCCCCGCCCCAAAAGCTCTATATCCAACCTGGTCAAAACTTCAGATGAACAATATCAGACAAGTGCGGGGGTTCCAGCAAGTAATAGCAGAGGCGAAAGGCGCCGCCCGCGCCCTAAGAGGGCGATAGGCCCTGTTCGGTGCATGACGCTAGGGCAGCCTCCTGGTTTCCAAACCCTTCTTACTGCAATTCCAGCCAGACCTGAGGCTATGCCGCCCTAGAGGTAGCAGCACACCAACAGATCGGGCAGCACCTCCCCACAGGCAGCGGCCATCCAGGAGGACGGTGTCAGGGGGATCTCTTTACCATGCCCCCATCCCATTCTTCAACAGGGGTACCCCTGAGCAAGTCACAATGGCAGGAGTAGAGTCCTATGGAAGCACCAAATCGTTCGCCAATTACTTGCAGAGCATAAAGTGGCACACCAGCTATCAGGCTAGACATGGCAATAGAAAGACAGGCAGTAGGGCAATCCAGCGTTACCTTGGCATGGCGGCGGGCGAACCCTCCGCTGTACTCCCTGAATCAAAGGGTGCCTATACGGCAGTCAACCAACTGAGGCGGGGTGATTTACATATTTAACTCCCCTGTAAGGCCATAGTATAAAGTGTAGATTTTGCACCGGCAGCATGGAAAATGAAATGGCAGCTGTGACTTGCAGCACTTGTTGTGCCGTCCATTAGGGTCACATGAGACACATGGCTTCAGACCTGTCAATGTAGCCTGACTGCCTCTGTTTAAATCCACATCCTGGCCTGTCAAAATGACCCTTTTGAAAAGAGGAACACCTTCATTTTAAGTAGAAATCATCCCTATGTAGACCTCGTAGTTCATAAGGTAAGATGCATGGTATTTAAAACTGGGGCATGTAGAAGTTTAATTGTACCATGGCCATGCAGTGATAACCTTGCAAATGTTCTTTTCCTTATGAAAGACTGTATCAGTCCTATGAGAAAAACTAGACTGCAGATTAAAATATTAATGTTGTTATCTTGGGTTTGGGACAAGGTAGCTAAAGAGGTCCACCTCTTTTTATACTATTCATCACAAATCTAAATCAATGGTGAAGTTAGATTTTTACTAAACATTGAGGGAAAAGTGACTTTGGAAAGGTACCTTTTTCATGTCTGATGCTCCTGGGGGCTAATTTGCATGATCCTGCCAGCAGTTGCCCTGTCAGTATTTACCTTAGTAAACTGTTCCAAGAGGAGAATAATGGGTTAGACCTAGTAACAGAATGGGTTGGGTCTGGGGCAGGTGATCGTTATCAGGTCAGGAAGTGCCTGGTCAGCTTCCAGCAGCTTCATTAACTTGAAATGGACCAATGTGAAGCCTGCCGATTCATAGTTTAGTGAACGGGGAGACTTGAAAAATGAGAAGCCTTTGTTTTTTTTAGAGCCCAACTCAAGCATTTAACAAACAAGCTATAAAATCCAATTTTAGTTGGCTGCTTATTATCGGCCATAGTTGTGGGTAGCATTGGCATTTCAAAATAGTATAGGGCAAACCTCCTTTGGCTTGTTCATCATAACGTATGATGGCAAATCTAGGCACAGTCATTACCAAATTTGAGATATTTTTATCTTGATGTTATTAATGGTTTGTAATAAATTAAATATTTTAGATTTAAAGTGAAACGTGTACATTTGACCCTACTGATGTCATGTTCATCTTAACATGATTCCCTTTTCCTTACATTTGTTGTGTCTGTCAATGCAGCAGAACGCCTATCCTGCTTAACAAGCAACAGCGTGACATTGCTTCTTGCCTAATCAAAACACCCATATACTGTTTCCTTCCCATCTCGTTTAATCAAAACACCCATATACTGTTTCCTTCCTAGTATTTCTGTACGTTACCTAATTTAATTTGCATTACTGTAGACTCAAGTTTCAAGTCTAAGGTTATTAGATATAGAATATAACCATTACACCAATATACTGTGAAAGTTTTCCACTTGTATCACAAGCTGTCTGCATTTTGGTCCAGTAGTATTTGTTAATGTCATAAACCAGACTCCGTATATATCATTATATTTTGAAAAAGGTACACATATGTCAGGAGGAACCTATAAATCAAAGCTGAAGCATTAGTTAAAATGGCCTCCACCAACATCCTACTTATGTCCTTATTCTAATTCACCAGCAGTGAAACACAGTAAAAGTATTATACATTGTTTGTAGACTAGCAGGTATGCAGATGTGTGCAAGAAGTGTTTACCTGTCATGTTGTGTGTGAAGAACAGAGTTGTGAAAGTAAATGTGTTTTTCAAACTGAATATAGTGCTCACTATGGACACATTTAAATAGTTGTTATTGTTTTACCTCCACACTCTTAATATTATTATTAGAAAATAAAGACAAAAGCTTCAACTGGTTTAGTTACTCTGGAAAAAGTTCAGGCCATGATATTTGTTTAAAAAAAATTGTTTGTCAAGTTATTTACATTATAGAGTGCTGACAGAATTTTTAACGTTCTGAAGGGGTTACGAGGGTGCAGTGCTTTAGTGTTGAGGTGTGTGTGTGTGTGTGTGTGTGTGTGATATATATATATATATATATGTATATATATATATATATCCAAAAACTATCGTTCGTCCACTTTCACAAAAACGATGCCTCGACCACAATATCCTTCACAGCGTGTCTTATATTCTTTTACAGCCTTATCACTCTACGCGTTTCGGAGAAACACCTCGTGAACAAGGGGGTGTTTCTCCAAAACGCGTAGAGTGATAAGGCTGTAAAAGAATATAAAACACGCTGTGAAGGATATTGTGGCCGAGGCATCGTTTTTGTGAAAGTGGACGAACATTTTTTTGGGAATATTTGGGTTTCGCTACCCCGCCATGGGCCGCCACTGAAAGCGGCTCGGGGTTTCTAAGCGAACAATTTGAAGTGGATAGATATAGATATAGATATAGATATATGATTAAAAGTGTAGAAAGCAGCAGAATGAAAATCACAACACTGCAATTTCTCCGTATGTTTTCTTCCTGACACCTTGCATGACTACGTATGCCGAAGGGCCAACCCTCGTCGTATGATTGGACAGCGGCTTGTGTCCGAATTCAAAATGTAGAGTTTTGCAGCATGAGCTCTTGCATTGCATTGCTGAGGAACATCTTACCCTACCAGTCTTCTGCATTGCTCAGTTTGAATTGGTTATTGAAAGAAATCACTTTGTGGATGTTGCCACTGCTCAGGATTGTGTCTGTCCCCTTGGCTTCACACCAATCTACACAACTCAGTTCTCAGTTAAGCATTGAGCAAATTCTCTGCCCAGCCTTACACAACCGAAAACTATCAAGTATCGGACACAAGTGATCAATGGCCTTCCCATCTCCACACAAAGGGGCTGCCGTATAGAGAATGTGCCTTCAGTGTCCTAACAGTGGTAATTAGCTCTGTAAAAACGAGAATTGCATAACACCACAATGGCCACAACTGGCAACAACTTCAAAAGAGGGTTTTGTGATTAAAAGTGTCATAAATCTGGACACATCCTCTGGCATGAAAAGAGCATCATTCATCCCCTACATGTGCACCCTCACGCGCCAACTTGGGCCATTAGGCTGTTTCCATTTCATGGCCTGAGTAGCAACAAAGTTGCACCAGAACATTGGAATGTTGAGCGCTCCATTGAAAACCATGGAGTGTTCTGGGCTTCCAATGTTTGTTCACAGCAACAGCTGTGAACAAAGGCCTCACGGAGCCCGAGGGGATTTCAGTCCCTGCGGGCTCCGTGAGGCCTTTGTTTTTACAAATTAGAGCATTCTGCGCACTGAGACAGAATGTATAATAGCATTTGAGCCCGTCGTCACGGTCCTTACCAGCTATTAAAGGCCTATTCCTTTGTTAAAGGACCTCGCCTTCGACTCAGGCCTTTAACACTGCAGCGGGCCTTTAATGGCCAGTATACCCTGCTACGGCGGGATTTAACGCTATATTAGAACATCGGAATGTTGAACGCTCCATTGAAGACAATGCAGTAGCTCTAGGCTTATAATGACTGGTATAAAACTCCTGCTACAACATTCGAATGTTTGTCCTAATGTTTCTCCTTTTCTAATTTAGAACATTCTACCGTTAGTGGGTAGAATGTTCTTATAGCCCTTCTGCCGAGGGCTATACCAGTTGTTAAATGCCCTGTCTCTCAACTCCATTGCAGAGCCATTAACATCTTCTACAGACCTCGGCAGCAAGCAACAAGGCTTTAGTAAATCCAGCTGATGCTTCTGCAGCTTCATACAGCATTGTTGTGGTTGAATAATTTGGCTTGTCCAGCTGCTGTAATGTAGACCTTTTTAGGTCTCGCCTGAGACAGCGCTTTAGCGCTGCTCTCGCGAGAGCTTTTGTAAATGGGGGATCTGGAAGTGCAAACGAGTGCTTTCAGGCCTCCAAATACAGTGCATGTGCGCCGGGCGCGCGCACCCTTTGGCAGCCTGCACACCGTTTGCTTTCACTTTCGCTGGCCGCACGGCCGCTTTGATGTGATCGCGATCACTTTCCCACAGTGCATGTGCGCCGGGCGCGCGCACCATTTGGCAGCCTGCGTGTACATTTCGCGGGCGCTTTGATGTTCTCAGTGAGCCGCACGGCCACTGCGAACATCAAAGCGCCCGCAAAAATAAAACTATTTGTGCTCACTGTACTTCTAGCCTTTTCACTCTCAGCCATAAAAACAGCGGATGGGGACTTGCAGTTTGTGCATTTACTGGCACCAGCGCCGAAAGGGTGCAGGACATTCTCTTGCTAGGAAATGGGGGCAGATCCTTCATATCCGTGCTTCTCTCTTTGTCAGCCTCCATGCGCTGGTGATAACGCCTTGCAAGTTACAAAATGTCTTCTCTGTGACTCAGCTTTCCAGAATCTCCTCTAACTTTAAGCTCGCTTTACACATTCTGGGCCTCAATTCTATGTTTTACTTTGTTGCAGAATTCATTTTTTTATTCGAAACTTCAATTATCTTCCACTACCTGAAAAGATAGCGCTCTTTTTCAACTACCATGTGCTATTTCTTATAACGTACGTGTGGGATTTTTTCACACTTTACTGTTCCTCTTTTTTTTTTTGCATAGGAGACGCGGGATTTGGTGGCTAGCTTCAAGCTATGCTAGCAGATGCTATTAAGTGTCTCTTTCAAACTTATATGCATTCCAGCAGTCGCGCCATATGTTCTTTGTGACCTTTCCTAAACAAAACGAAGCGGCAAGAAAAAAAGCCACCGAGATAATTCAACATTGGAGCGCTGAAAAGAGGATATTATTACACAGGCACTAATCTATACAATATTTAAGGAATTTAAATACAGTAACGAGACGGGGAGAACTCATTGATGTCTTCTCGATCGTAAGTACAGCCTGACAATGAAATTCAAAAGACACACCCGGTCAACTTGCGCGCACACACATTCACACAGAATGTGCACAGGGCGGGGCTCGGAGTTGTAAGGTCTTTTGCAATTTGCAATGCAATAGGTCTCGCATTTACGCGAGTTTGAGCTATTGACATTCCAAATAATAATGCCTTATTTTTTTTTTAAGCATAAATAAAAGGCATTGTTATTTACAATGCCAATAGCTGAAACTCTCGTAACTGCGAGACCTATTGCATTGCAAATGCTTGTTAATTATGTTCTCATTCTCCTAATCACAGTAATCTTAGTATGACCTAAGGGTCCACCATTCTTTCTTTATTCCACTCTGAAAATGAAAGTATTCTTCCTGCCCATGATGATTTGCTTGGCAGTATAGGCTGGACTGTTCCCATGAGGCACAGGGTCAAGACTGATTTGCATATGGCTGGGTTCAAACTGGAATGGCATTATGAGCAAAAACGATAGATTTAGGCTCAGATCTCTGTACTGGGGTGAATGTATGACATTGTTCTGCATTCTGTCCATCAACTGTTGTTTTTGCATTTGTCACCCCGAGTGGGACGGGTATGCTCAGAAGTGAGTCCCGTGCTCTCCTTGCCACTGGAATCAAGCTATCATGGCTGAAGAGGGGGGAAACCCCGAAACCGGTCCTAGGATGCTTGGTTCCAGTCCAGGGAGGACCTGGCTTGGCAGTTCGAGCTGGACTGTTCCCACGAGGTACAGGGTCAAGACTGATTTGCATATGGCTGGGTCTAAACTGGATTGGCATGGTGAGCAAAAAACTATGGATTTAGGCCCGGATCTCTATACTGGGGTGAATGTATGACATTGTTCTGCATTCTGTCCATCAACTGTTGTTTTTGCATGATGATTTGCCTGGTCATTAATTAGGCAGCCTGTCTGGATTAATCTGCTTTAACTGGTTTACATCATGGATGGGAACAGTCTGGGTTACTTGATAATTCCATGTGGTTGGGACACTCTTGTCGTTATAAGTCTTCCCTACAATGTGTGTTAATTCAGTTACCGCTATAGATCCGAGGTATGTGCCCAAGCCAGCAAAGCTGTTTGACATGTAAGTGCAACTGACAGATGCAAAAAGTATTCTTTAGAGTGTAAAACCCCATATACACATCACAAATGTTTGTTTTACGCTCCTAAAGATATTTACTCACACCAAGACTTTCATGTATGCTAATCTACTTCTGTAGGTGTTGAGTGGATGTGGTGGTCTTGTGGCTACTACTTGGGGAGTGGGCATGCCAGGGCTGGTGTACGCTGGGACTACGTTAAACCTAAACGACCACAATTCAAGGGTTAAGGGGCTTCCTATCAGAATTAAAGAAAAATGCATTTGTATGCATGGGAAGGTATTCTCCATTATGCACTCATTAATACATACAGTACTGAAAACGGAAATGCCTATGTGTGTAATTGTAAATTATATTTATACAGTGCTTACTACCCCTGACAAGGCAACAAAGCACTTTGCTGCAAGTAGCACGCTACTCTGGAATCCAAGATTAGAGGTTAGAGGGGGTGACCGCAATTCAAGGAACCAGCACGTAGCACTTTCTACAGAGCCCCTGCCCTGCTCTGGACACACTCAGCACTTTGTGGCCGGTCCCTGGAGAGAATTCAAAGTACCGGTGGCGGCCCTGCTACGCGGGAGACCGCAATTCAAGGAATCAGCACGTAGCACTTTCTACAGAGCCCCTGCCCTGCTCTGGACACACTCAGCACTTTGTGGCCGGTCCCTGGAGGGAATTCAAAGTACCGGCGGCGGTCCCGCTATGCGGGAGACCGCAATTCAAGGAACCAGCGCGTAGCACTTTCTACAGAGCCCCTGCCCTGCTCTGGACGCACTCAGCACTTTGTGGCCGGTCCCTGGAGGGAATTCAAAGTACCGGCGGCGGTCCCGCTATGTGGGAGACCGCAATTCAAGGAACCAGCATGTAGAACTTTCTACAGAGCCCCTGCCCTGCTCTGGACGCACTCAGCACTTTGTGGCCGGTCCCTGGAGGAAATTCAAAGTACCGGCGGCGGTCCAGGGCGAAGACCGGGCCAAGACGAGCCCGTCTTAGCCCGTCTTAGACCGACCAAGGCCGGGCCGGGCCACATCTCTTTCATCCACCATACGTAAGGTACTGTACCTAGGGCTTGACTAGAAAACCCATGCTTTAGGCCTACTTCACAACTATACCGTAGAGTTATTACTGGCAGAACATATAGTTTAACTTGTGCCATCACGCGCCGCTCCCTCCTGAGTTGGAAGGAGGGAAGGAACTAAGTGCGAAGTAAGACTCTGTATTCCGACTGATCGCCACCATATGATCATTGGTTTAAGTACATTAATTTTAAGGGTGCATACATAATTCATTATCCATTTATTCTTTGTTTAACCTTGTTTATTTTGAATTGTACTGTTTTGATTTGCCACCTACTTGATTGATCATGGGGAAAAGAAAACTGCCGACTAATCAGAACAAAATATCAGTAAAGTCGGGAGAACACCCACGCCAGTCATTATTTAATTATTTAACGGGCGCGGTGGGGGCTATTGAACGCCATATAATAACTGTAGAAGAGACTTTGAACCCAGTCATGGAGGGGGGCGTAACTTGGGACATTAATCCCTCAAGTGCAACAGATCGGGGAAGTGTTTCGATTTTAAATGGGTGTGTGGTAAATATCTCTGATCAAATAATTGATGGTGAACAAAATAGCGAACATGATCACGAAATACAACCGCCGACCAAGCGCCCTAGAAATCCTGACGCATGTCCTTCTATTCCCGAGACATCACGTTCAAAACAAAGTAAACCTCTACCTAAATTATGTCAAAAGGCCTCCATAAAAGCTAAGTCCCAGAATCCCGAAAATTGGGAAAAATCATTACTCAGCTCTAATGCGCGTATACAGAGCGAGGTGGGTAAGCTAAAAGTCAAGCTGGAGGCCCTGGAAACGTATATTAGAGATAGTATAAGTAATCTGTTGTCGAGATTTGGGCATGTGGAAGAAAACTTGACCAAATGCTTGGACAAATTGGAGTTTTTTGGGCAGGGGTGTGTTCCCACCCATGAAAGTTTGTTGGGTAAGGCAGTTAATAGACTGAGAACTGATACAAATACCTCTGCCGTAGGCATCGCTAATGACATAGGATCAGGCATACATAACACACTGCATCAGCCCCCCACCATAAATATACGGACCTCCCTGCCAACCACGCCACCAGCTAACATCATGCCTACATGTACTACTATTGGTAATAATTCCAATACCCCACATGAAGGGAAGAAGGACCAGCGTACAACATATCTTGATCTACCTCCAGCCGCCACGCCTTATATCGTGGTGCTGGCAAATGTCCCTAAATTAAATCGTGGGCCAGAAGAGTCATTGGAAACATTAAAAAATAGGTCACTTCATTGGCTTGGCACTAGGACAGGCCTCGCGGGGGAGCTATTCCATGAATTTAAAATGGCAAGGAGAATAGGATGGGTTGGTAGAGGATGGAAAATATTCCCAGGGGATTGCGTAGTCTTGACTTTTAGGACCCCTGGCTTAGTAAATCTGATTGAGTCGAACAGGTAACTACACTACACTTGTACAAGGTATTAATGTGCTCCCATTAGGCTTTTTTTTACCAACCGCCATATAGCAGTCGCGTACGGTCAGATGCGGAACCCCGCATGGTAAACTCCAGCAATCTTTTTAACATCAAACATATAACCGCTTCGATGTATTCATCAACCTCAAGGCGGTAGACTGGGTGCCTTCCCAGATAATAACACCTAGAAATATTGAAAACCGAGCAAGTTTGGGTATGTCAATAACTGTCCTTAATACTGAAATGAACGATATACAAGGAAAAGATACAATGGGATATATACAGGCAAGTGCGGGATTAGCAACAGAAATCCCGGCTGCGACAATTTCATCTTCCCCTGTTCAAACGGGGATTATTAATCTGCAGGGGGGGGGAGGGCCAGGGTGGGAGCAGGGGTATAGACAGGCGAGATACATGCCAGTTCCTATTTTGGAACGTGACTGGTTTAAAAAGCAAGACATCCATTAATATATGGTTGGACTTTATGTGCAAATTTGAGATAATAAGCCTCCAAGAAACTTTGGGTTTTGGAACCAATCCATATAAACGGGTTTAAAACGTTCCATACCCCTGCAATAAGATCCCATCATGGTAGAGCTAAAGGAGGGCTATGTACCTATATCTCTAACCATTTAAACCTGAGGAAAGCGGAACTAACTATAACTAACAGGTACTATCAACTTATAACTTTACAAGCTGATTTAGGCACACAAGTGATTATATTAAATTTTTATAATAACATTCCAATTGATTCGATCGAGACTACATTGCGTAAATTAATTGGTGAGATGAACAAGCTACTACTTCATTCGATTAATTAAGCTATTGTTATATGGGGTGGCTACTTTAACTCCCCGATCTGCCAAAGGGATGCTAAGGGGGCATGTGGAATAATACTTGGAAGAGATATTACTTTGCCTCATTTTCCACATACACCTCTAGGAGACCTACTAAACGAGATCATCTTTTCATACGACCTGGGTTTTGCAAACAATTTATGCTTACAGATGGTCCCTTTTTCCTCAACGTTTAACGGACGAGGTTCATTTTCTACTATTGATTTTATATTGGTAGCATGTAGGCACTCCACACGTGTTAATGCATTTACAACATACAATATGGCCCTAAGTGATCATTACCCGCAGAGCATTGATCTCGTAGTTTGGAAAAAAAGATTCCCATTCGAAAAGCAACCCTAACCAGTTGTTGAAAAACATTACATTAACTAGACAAAATGGGTATGCACTAAGGTGGGAGAAACTGAATATAGAGGACTTTGTTACAAATATTGTCTCGAAATGTAAAAACATGTTTTACTCTTGTTTAAATGAGAAGTCTACTGATCAGGAAATCATTATGAGCTTTCTGAATATTGCCTCTCATATTAAAGACACATTGTGGGTACAAACAAGAGGGAAGAACACACGCAATGAAGGATGGTTTGATTCCCATTGTACAAAAGCCTACACCAAACTTAAGCATGCCCTGAATATGGGGGTATGGATTCAGGATTATATCAGGGAAACCAGAAGGAACTATAGGAGGGTCCTAAACACTAGGAAAAAAACCTTAAAAGAGGAAGCATGGAACGCTTTGCACAAGGCATCAACTGATCGAGACCCTATAGCTTTCTGGAAAGCAGTAAATGCCCCTTTTTTGGTGGAGAGTAACAAAGCAAGCATAGACACTGCTATAACAGAACTGGAGCGGATCTCACACTATTCCAATTTGTATAATAATGTCACTAGAGACTCTAATGAGATCCCGGTAAATGGCGATGTAATGGAACCCCCCCCCGCCCCCAACATTTCTAAAGTTACCTTTGGTTTTTACCCTGAATGAGGTTAATTGCAAGCATGGGGGGAAAGGCGCCAGGGCCAGATGGCATTCCAGTCGATTTATTTAAATCCAATCTGGCCCTGTGGGTACCGATTTAAACGCAAGTTTTTAATGCGTGTTGTTGAGAGGGATTTTTAACGACCTCGTACGATTCCTTAATAGTTCTAATTTTTAAAAAGGGCGATAGGCTGTGTCCAGCCTGCTATCGCCCAATCTCATTATTGGATTCCACAGTGAAGATTTTGGGTCGGGTAATTTTAGAAAGAATGCAGGCTTGGATGGATGAACATAGAATTATAAGTGATCTACAATATGGTTTTCGTCAAGGCTTAGGGACCATCGACCAGGGATTAAATTTATAGATTTTAATTGATAAATATACAAAAGCAAAGGGAGAAAGGTTGTTTTTAACTTTTGTTGATCTAACGGCTGCATTTGATTGCGTTGTGCATGAAAAGCTGTGGTCAATTTTAGGGGAGCAGGGGGCAGATCCTATTTTAATTTCCTTTTTAAGGCAACTTTACATGGGCGCAAGGGCAAGGGTGCGCTTTGGGCCGGACGGGGAATGCACAAAACGTTTTAGAGTTAGGAAGGGTGTTAGGCAAGGCTGGGTCCTTGCCCCCTTCTTATTTACTATGTATATAAATACCTTAGCGACTACCCTTGTAGAGGAGTGCAGGGATTTACCATTAGTATCTACTCGACCCATCCCTGCGCTCCTCTACGCAGACGATGCGGTTCTTATGTCACGTACGCCACTTGGCCTTCAAAGGGTAGTTACTTCTTTTAATAATTTTATGTCCAAACTGGGCCTTACTATTAATTGCTCAAAAACTTTTGTTATGAATTGTGGCACTGGATCAGATAAAAAGAGTAACACTATTTATATTAATAACAAGGCCATAGAACGCTCTAAAACATATTCCTATCTAGGGTTTTTATTCGACCAAAGAGAAAGTTGGACTAGTGCAGTTAAATCTAGAAGACTCCTGTTTAGTAAGTAATTGGCGGCATTGGCAAACTTCAGTAGAAAGTTGGGAAAACGCCCTCTGAGGGAATTACTCCATATATATAAGGCAAAATGCATTGCGATCGTCACTTACGGGGCAGGAATTTGAGGTTTTTCCAACGTCACTATACTGCAAACGACAGAAAACATGTTTCTTAAATTTCTTTTGTCTGTACCAGACAGTACGTCTAATTCTATGTGTCATGCCGAACTTGGCCTACCCTATCTGGAGGACACCATTAAGATCCAGCCTGTCCTCCTTCGGCATAGGGTCTGGACCACAGATGAGTCGATTTTTAAACGCCACATACTAAAAGATGTAATGGGCCTTGATGGAGCAAAAAGTATAAGATGGCTAGAATACGTAAAATTATTCTTAGGCCTGATATGCCATTAGGAATATTATTATGATCCCCACACTTTACGCAAGGTGTCTAGAAAGGACCTAAAGTCTAGTTGCATGAAATTTCTAAGTGAAAAGAGAATTTCGAGTGAAATGGACAAAACAACAGTTCAATCCCATTATCTAACTCTGGCCTTTGAGCATATGCAGCCCTATATTCTAATGGTCACTAGCGATTATGAAAGATTCTTGCTAACTAGATTTAGGCTAAACATTATATTTAGGTCTTTAAGTTTTCCAGAATTGAATGACTGGTCAAGAATTTTATGTAAATACCCGTGTGATGATCTCTCCGCACAATTCTCCTTACACATTTTGTTTTTCTGCAAATTTTATCATAATCCTAGGAAAAGATGGATTGTACCAGTGCTTAAAAAACTAGGATTGAGACCATGCCGTCCTGCATTACTAGCACTACAATTCTTGGATAGTGAATATACAATTGCTGCTTTTTTTAAAAAAAATGTTTTCAAATTGCGGAAATCAATTGTGTTCTGATTAAGCCTGGGCAAAGCACTACGCTACGCTCGCGTAGTTTGCGAAGTTCGCGCTACTTCGCACTACGCGAACTGCACGTAGCACAGTGCGAACACGCGTAGCGTAGTGCTGCGGTCATTTTTTGCTTGCTCGTGGTCCTCAACGTCAAGTTGGCGACCGCGAGCAAGCAAAATGACATCCCGGCGAGACTTTTTCCTTGTTCGCGATCAGCAACATCAAGTTGGCGATCGCGAGCATGGAAAATAAACCTCCCGGCGAGATTCCCAACGCGAGGCGGTCAGGTTTCTCATTGCGAGTGGTCGCGTATGTTCGCGACCGCTCGCGATGAGAAACTACCAGTTTGCGTTGAGAAAGCTGCCGCTCGAGTAAAAATCTACTCGAGCAGCAGAAAACTACAGCTCGCACTGTGCAAGATGCCATTTTCAATGATTGCACAGTGCCGGTTGCTTGTCCGCACTGTGCAATCATTGAAAACGACATCTGGCACAGTGCGAACAAGGTACTACGCAGTTCACAAAGTGCTACGCGTAGCTCGCATAGTGCGAACTGCACTTTGTGTAGCTTCGCGAAGTGCTACTTCGCGAACTACGCCCAGGGTTAGTTCTGATATGATCGTATTATAAACCGTTCCCTGTTATTTTTCTTTCTTTCTTTTTAAACTGTACAAATTATGATATGTGCTTTTATGGTATGCTTATAAAGTATCCGAATAAAGTATTTTGAATTGAATTGATTAGAGGTTAAAAGTAGATTAGTACAATTTGTTTCAGTTTCTTTGTGTATTAGTTGTGTTAGGTTTGTGCTCTTGATTTCTTACGTGTTTAGTAGAGTTTGGAGTGGGGCTAGAACGATGGGAGTGGATTTGTAAGGAGAAGTAGTAAATTGTTTTTAGGTCTCGCCTGACCCAGCGCATGCGCTGGTCTGGCGAGACTTATTGAGAGGGCTCCAAAAAGTGCTACTAGGCCAGCCTAGAGCCACAGTGCATGTGCGCGGGCGCGTGCGCCGCGCTTCACCGCAATTACTTTCACTTTCGCGGCCGCACGGCCGCTTTGATGTTTGATCGCGATCAATGCTTGTGCTGTTTGCCATTGCTAAGTCGGTTCTAGAAGTAGACTTGTTTTATTTTAAAGTCCCGACTCTGCTGCCTAAATTTTGCAAATGGGAAAGGCTTTTTTTAAAAGTAACAACTGCGACTTGGAACCCTAAATCAACCCAGATTAAGTACTGCAAGATTATTACACGCTTGTTGGTTTGAAGACAGAATACCTTCCTGGATGACAGACAGATGTTTGAGTGCTTTCTAGTCATCTGTCTTGAATTAAAACGGCGCATAGCTGTCCCATGTCTTGTCATCACAACGCCTTTTTTGCAAGACAAACCTTTTGTGCGAAAGAAGCACATTTAATTAATTTGGCTGACGTGTCAGCAAGGCACCTTCTGTTTCAAACCCATAGAGAATCTTGGTCACACACCTTCAGGACTGTGAGAACAGCTGCTGCAGAACTCATGTAGTGAGATCTACATCACCCACTTCCAGTAGTGTGCGTGAGTAGAGCTATTGCACGACCTTTGGCAGTAACTTTTGTAATCTACTTTCCGAACTGTGAGCAGAACAGTTTCCGAATCCCCACGGAGAGATCTAGGTAACCCCCTGAACACTTGCTGCACTGCGAGCACTTTATGATTATGTTTGGAACGAGGGCTAAGCCTTCCGTATACATTTACAAGCGAATACAGCAGCTTCACAACGTTTGACAGCCAGGTCTCACACCTTCAGCAGTCTACAAGCACATCCGCTTTCAGTACCTCACTTTAGTTGAAATATCTTTGTAAGAAAATAGAAACTTCAACCGCTCCAATTGTTAGCTAGGTGTGTGCCAAAAAGTATTAATGGGAACACAATAGCTTAAATGGCCCAAACGATAAGACCTAACTACTCATGTAGCAATGTGTGCAGAACAGTTTTCACAGCTCTGGCTTAAGGGTCATATCAGATTAGCAGTCTCGACTATTACACCACACTGTTAGCCTGGGTATTTCAGGGTTATTGGTAAGTGATGTATTCTCTTGTTTTGTACAGCTATGTGTCACAGTCCCTACCGTCTCCTGAACAGATGTCATTCTTACAAGTCTGGCAACATGCTAAGTCCCTGAAATGTCAGTATTATCTCTACCCAAGTCATAAATACCAATCTGTGTCTGTTTGAGGCTCTTTGGGCAGGGTTTGTCTACTCTATTGATAGGCAGTGGGTTGCAGAGTGTAAAGACCGATGCCTTTGGTATGACACTAATGCTTTGAGTACTTTAATATTTGATGTTGTTGAGAACTGTGTGAGTAGTTTGGGGTGGGTGTGTTGAATCTGACGATGCTGGGGCCAAACAGTGCTGATACTAGACACAGCAGATTTAACATAATGTTTTTCTTTGTTGCTTTTCCTGGATTAGTGTTTGTCATTGTTGGTGAAGCTATATTTCTGGGCATGACATTGTGCACTCAGGTGGGGGTTCCCGGCATCTTTCGTTACTTGCATAAATGTGTACAAATCAGTGGTGCTTATATTTATAGCACTGTAAAACAAGCATTGGCATAGCCAATAGGTCTCGCTTTTGGGACCTTATAATTATTTAGGTGTACAGCACAATATCCTTGGTACACCAACATCAACTGTTGCATGGTTAAACACTTATAAGGTCACAATGGCGAGACCTATTGGCTATGCCAATGCTTGTTGTAAGTAGTGGTCGTCTGCGCCTATTGGGTGGGTGACATGGCTAAAAATGGAAGGAAAGTTTGAGAAGGATGTTTGGGGGTTCATAGTAGTAAGAAAGTGTAGGGATGAGTCAGAGAGAGGAGGAATGGGACAAAGGTTGAAAGGAGAAATTATTTTTTCCTCTTTTTAGGTCTCGCCTGGCGAACGCAGCGCGAAGCGCTGCTGTCGCCAGCGAGATCTATTGTTGCTGACTTGCCTCAGAAGTGGGACAGGAGATGGGCCCGCGCAGGCTTTTGGCGGATTGGAGCCTGTGTACGCGCTTCAGGCACGCGGCGTGCACATCTCCTGTCCCTCTTCCCTCGCAAGCCAGCATGCAGTTTCACTTTCGCTTGTGTTTTTTTTTTTTATAAACTCGACATATGGATAATCCCCCACTCACCCGGTCTGCGGGGGGAATCCTTCTGAACGGCGGCTTCCGGAGCACTCCAGCTCCACTACTGCCAGCACGACGCGGGGCTCTCTCCTTAGGAATGGGAGCCCCGTAATGCTATCTTCCGCTCTTCACCCGGGCCCCCTCCTGGGACCCGGGACTTCAGCTCCCACACTTCCTCTCTGGCGGACAGGCGCTGTCTGCACCGGCTGCACGCGAAAGTGACAGGTACTGCGCATGCGCGGGCAGCCCTCGCCCTCCCAGGTCTCCTCCCCAGCTCGGAGCTGCTTTCTGTTTTGCTTGTTATCCATTGAGCTCGACTGCATGACCAGTGGGGAGATAAACCAATGCTTATTTGAGCTACAACTAAAACCGTCCAACCTGCACCAGCCAATGACAGCACCTGCTCATCAATGACAAATGTAACACAATGTTTCTCTAATCAATCCATGCTCTTTTGTCATCCCAGCCAGCCTTTCCAATCCCTGCACTCTACACACAACCCTTCCTGTAATAGCTGAGCCCCTCCTTTCACCTCTCCTCCATCCCAGATATAAGCAGGGAGGGTAGGCCGAACCTACAAAGGAACACAACGCGCTCACTGGGTATCTCGCGCACTCACAGTGATACGACTGTAAATAGGGCGGCTTTGATGAATTCTCCCAAATGTTGCTACTTTATGAATCGAAAAGCATCTGCCTCCTGCTCATCGGATGGATTTACTGAATATTCTAAGGCTGAGAATCCTCCAAGCTCGCCCACAAGTGTGCATTAGTCATCACTTGTTTTACATTAGCATTGTATTGGAATCAATGAAGGGGAGAAAAGTGGTTGAAAAGAAGAAGTAACGTTTCCTCCCACGGATACACGTCACTCCCTGGGAGAGGGCATCATGCTGACGGATGTGCACGCAAGCAGACGGAACACGGTGCATCGCACAGCTTAACTGTCATGAAAGGAATGTTCATACGGGCTGGTAAACTGGCGAGTGGGCGGCACCTTTTGCATCTGGTTATGTACTAAATTGATAATTTACGTAACGACTCTTCAAGCAATTGCCGCAGACTTGTCTTATAAATAGGTTTCTAACAGCGTCTAGTTTTCTATCTTATGGGTAAAGTGGATTTGTTTTGCAATGTATTTCATAAAGAGCACACCAGACATGGACATCCGAGTGCTGAAGGAAAGGCCAAGAACTATAGAGAAACAAGCCTTTGCAATGCAATAGGTCTCGCATTTGCGAAATTTTAAGCTATTGGCATTGTAAATGACAATGCCTTTTATTTATCTGTTTTCAAAACCAACACATAGATAAAAGGTTTGTCATTTACAATGCCAGTAGCTCAGTCTCGCAAATGCGAGACCTATTGCATTGCAAATGCTTGTTTTTAATATTAATGATGTCTTGCGGTTGCTCTAGGAACAACTGTGTGCATCCTGATTGTAGACCAGCACTCTGGGGCAGTCGTATGGGGTGTGAAGCACGTTGTAAACCCCCAGCCCCCTTCAGGGGTATTCCTGGAAGCCTGTGACTTGTGCAATTTTCCAGCAGACCATTGGAAGCCTTCTTGAATTCCAAAAAGTCACAAACTGCAGTATGCACGTGCAGCTTTTCAACTTTTTCTGTAAATTGAGCAGGAAGGCTACAACCCCCAGAATGACTGCATTAATAGTCCAGATTTTAGTGTCCTGGTGACGGTCATCCAGTCACCAAAGCATTATGCCCAAATTCCAGCAGCAAGTACAAGGTTCACAGTGTACTTGGTCATATGGCTGATTACATAAAGAACACTGGCCCCAATGTCCATCTCAGGATGGAATGTCGAAGGGACATGTGTACAGATGCGTTGTTCCAAGAAATCCAGAGGCCGGGAGTCAGGACTTTATCTTTAACAATTACTACAAAACCACAGAAGGAGATGACATGGACATGCCAATAAAATGGATCAAAGGCCTCTATAACAGCAATCTCATGGTTTGGATCCAGGCCATGCCAGGAAGAAAACTAGGAAAGAGAGTTTTGGGATGTGGGCAAATGACCGAATAATGCAGCCGTGCCTGCTCAGGGCAACGTACCTGAACAAATCAACCAAACTACATCAGAATCACTCTAAATCCAGAAACGTCCATCGTAACTTGGGATGGACAGCTTCTCAGACCAAGCAAAACCAGCGACGTCATTGGCTTGTCTTAAAATGGTTCTTTTGCATGGAGTCTGGGGCATTTACTAGAGCAATCCGGTGGAACTTGGATTTGGCAAGGACAAAGGGTGATCTATTGGAAATGCCTCATGGCATGCCACCTACAAATATATACAGATGGGTCCTGGACAGAGTCATGCCACGGAACAATGTAGTGATGTGAAATCTGGAGCATTTACCTGAAAAACCCAAAAGGATGGAGCCAAGAGCTTCACAGTGAGCAACTCAGTCGAATTAGTTCAAGCAAATGTATTTACTTAATTGGAGAACAAGAAATAGAATTTTAAACACATGGGTTGTGCCTAGGACAAGTATTCGTTCAGTGTATGAGACATTAAACTGAGCGGGAGGAGTTATGGAAACCATTGCATGGGGTTGTTTATGGTATCTGCTACATAAGATGTTGTGTGAGAGCAATAACAGCAGAGGAAAGTGGGCACCTTAATACAACAAAGTAGTAGAGTATATACAATTGGCCTGCGCAAGAATTCCTCACTTCCGGAGCGTATACAGAAAATTCTGCATTTATATGGTTTTGAAATTTAGCAGAAATAGTTCAGCTCCATGGCGTGGCCCCTAACTTCTAAGAGGTGGCTTATTAAAGTTCTTTAAGTTTCTTTTCTGTTGGGCTTGCCCTTATTGTCAGTGTAAAAGTATTCCAGTGTGTGGGTCCTAGAAGGCGGGAGGACCAGATGTGAACAGTGTGCACAGGGGTTTCGCTGCAATTATGCGGTACTGAGCAGATGATCTTAACTTGTAGCAGGTAATATATCTGGATACATAGCAGAAAATGTAGCTTCTTGAAGTCCTGCTAATGACTTTGAAGATGAGTTTGTAGAGGCCCTGCTCTTTGTGAAATTTATTGATGTTAATAATGTGAAGCAGGAGTATTTCTAGGGTATTGTATAGAACTGTGGTGGTGAACTTTGACTTGGTCAATGAGGGATGGGCAGGATGAGGAAGGTGCACTGAAACTAAAACTATATTTCAATAGTCCTTTGTGAGGATAACCAGAGAGTTAATTAAGGCTTTGCTTTGCGAAAGGGGATACGAGTTATACTTTAGGCAGGTTTAGGATTTGGTTCACTATGCAGTAACTATGCTGGTGATCAAAGATTCCCCCTGCATGGAGGTGTTGAAAGCATCTCAAGTTTCTTGCGGAACTGACAAAGTGCAGTGTGTCGGGGTGGAGAAGATCGAGCTCAAGGTAGTGGAGATAGCGGAGGAGGAAAAATATACGACCCCCATCTTAGAAGAGTTCAGCATTCGATGTCGAATGGCAGATATACAGGAGTGTAGAAGAGTTGGGAATGTTGGGTAGAGAGATGATTTGCATGTTGTTTGAATATGGGTGTAGGAGAACTCAAAAGAAGAGATTATGTTACCAAGGAAAGCAGTAAAGAGAACTAAAGAGGAGAACCCAAGACACAGCCTTGGAGGGAGGCCGACAGGTAATTGTGTGAGTGGTGAGCTATTGAATTGCCAATTGGTAGACAAGGACAGGTCAGAGAGAGAGGAGGAAAACCAATTGTGGGCTGGACCGGACTATTAATCAACAAGCCACTAGAGCCTTCCTATGGGGGGGGGGGGTAAGGTGCTTCAGCATAGAAACACAAGGACACAAACTGATTGGATGTGTTTCACGACTCCTTTCAGAACTTAATAGAAAGGCCATGCTCCTTGCCATGGCAAAGATGAAAGTACCAACGTGCCTAAATGAGGGTATTTAGTGTGGCGGATTTCATTTTTCAGACTTGGGACCAATTATCATTTTTTTGGTGCTTGTGCAGTTGACTTTAAGGGTATTTGGTGAAACCCTGAGTTCAATTTCCCCAAAGACATCTGGGTGTGGTTTGGGTGTGTTTCTCGTTGTATTTAGGTATGCTTATGTTTCTTTATGTATGTTTGTGTTTTTTGATGATGGTTCATTGTTAGTAGTGTGGGTGTTTGTTCTGCTTGGGTTTTCGGATCAGATAGAATCCGCTCAACAGAGCCTCTCTAACCCAAACCAGAACGTTACCCCCTCCCTAGGGCCTATTTTCACCTAAGAAACCACATATATACGTACCACCTAAGGACAGGGAATTCCTATTACATACATGTATATATACCTACAAGTGGCGGCCTCGCGGTCCCAAACGGACCCAGGACTTCCTGCCCAGACGGCAGCCTCAGACAAGTGGCGGCCTCGCGGTCCCAAACGGACCCAGGACTTCCTGCCCAGACGGCAGCCTCAGACAAGCGGCGGCCTCGCGGTCCCAAACGGACCCAGGACTTCCTGCCCAGACGGCAGCCTCAGACAAGTGGCGGCCTCGCGGTCCCAAACGGACCCAGGACTTCCTGCCCAGACGGCAGCCTCAGACAAGTGGCGGCCTCGCGGTCCCAAACGGACCCAGGACTTCCTGCCCAGACGGCAGCCTCAGACAAGTGGCGGCCTCGCGGTCCCAAACGGACCCAGGACTTCCTGCCCAGACGGCAGCCTCAGACAAGTGGCGGCCTCGCGGTCCCAAACGGACCCAGGACTTCCTGCCCAGACGGCAGCCTCAGACAAGTGGCGGCCTCGCGGTCCCAAACGGACCCAGGACTTCCTGCCCAGACGGCAGCCTCAGACAAGTGGCGGCCTCGCGGTCCCAAACGGACCCAGGACTTCCTGCCCAGACGGCAGCCTCAGACAAGTGGCGGCCTCGCGGTCCCAAACGGACCCAGGACTTCCTGCCCAGACGGCAGCCTCAGACAAGTGGCGGCCTCGCGGTCCCAAACGGACCCAGGACTTCCTGCCCAGACGGCAGCCTCAGACAAGTGGCGGCCTCGCGGTCCCAAACGGACCCAGGACTTCCTGCCCAGACGGCAGCCTCAGACAAGTGGCGGCCTCGCGGTCCCAAACGGACCCAGGACTTCCTGCCCAGACGGCAGCCTCAGACAAGTGGCGGCCTCGCGGTCCCAAACGGACCCAGGACTTCCTGCCCAGACGGCAGCCTCAGACAAGTGGCGGCCTCGCGGTCCCAAACGGACCCAGGACTTCCTGCCCAGACGGCAGCCTCAGACAAGTGGCGACCTCGCGGTCCCAAACGGACCCAGGAGTTCCTGCCCAGACGGCAGCCTTAGCACGAGTTCATCCTATGATTACCACGACATACAACAGGGGAATCAGTGTTAATATGTATCAGATCACACAAAGACTGCTAGTTGAGCACAACCTGTTCTCCAGTTCGAGGGGCTCCTTTCTCCCTTATTCAGTTACCACTTACCTGATCAGGGTTAACATCTGTTCATATCAAGTCACAGCTGACTAGAAGAATAGGCTACCCTCTTATACAAGAACACGCAGCTCATGTTGATTCACGATAAACTGGATACTTTATTTAGTTACTACATACACACTCACAGAACATAATACATATCATAACCTGCAAAGAAAAGTGAAAAGATTAAGTTGTACACTCTAATAAAAAGGGGTTGACATCACCTTGGTCGTATGTAGCCTGCACTCAATGGTCATCTAGGTTCCCTTCTCGTCTGTGCCTCGGCTTCGCCTGGAAGTCACACCTCCGCAGTCACGGATCTACTCCCGTCTCCCTCTCCGAGTCACTGGGACCTCTTCCTCATCGGCTACTCTCTTCTCTTTGGAATATCTATTTCTCGGTTTTTCTCCACCTTCAAGTTTGTCATCTGTCTTCCCTGAAATAAGTAGTAGCTTTACTGCTAACGGCCAGAGGCCGCCTACGGACTAAAAAGCAAGTGCCAGTATCTGCCTCAGACTTTCACTAATATAGAGGTGCATTCTCTCATGGAAAATTCCAGCCCGTAACCTGCCGCCCACCAAATTCTTGTACCTCCCCGTGCCAAGGACACGTTCCCAGCCGGCCGGCCTGATGTAGTGTCTTCGGCATGAAGAAAAATACAATCCTTCGATAAGGGCCGGCCTGAACCGGTTCTCTCCAAGCGAATAACACCTCATAACTAAAACACTGCCTTTGACCTAGAAGCATCCCAAGCTGCCAGAGCAGGAGGAAAGATGGAGTCTCTCCCGTTTAAGGCCTACCAGGCCTGAATTCAGCACGGCTCCATGAAATACCCTCACTACAGAACAGATTACCCCTAATGCTAACGAATCTATCCCCTAGGATATGTATGCAAACCCTGATCTATGGGGAAGAACACAGGATCATGTCGAAGTGCCTAATAAATAGGCTCTATACACTACTCTAACCCTTAGACTTGAATGGAAAGAGACTGAAGTCATATTAATCACCCTTCAACACAATAAGGCCGGAAAAATCGAGCAGTACATTTCACCCTTGACTTCAGTCTATTATACATTAAACAAAGCTAACTGATCTATGTCTAGTACCAAGTGTGCAGAATTGAAGTAGTGAAGGAATACACTGAATAAAGCAACAGATAGAAATCAAAACAGCAACAGCAATCAAAATACCACCTAATGTTTGGCGTAGCATGTGTATATCGGGTAACCAATTAAAGAGCCAGTCAAACCAGCCCTGGTCAACGTGTTTTCTAACTTCTTCCGTTAAGTCATGCAACTTGTCAATATGTGCACGAATGGATTGTGTATGATCAGATAAGTTAAAACAGCAGAGACCTTCGAAGTCAGAGCAGTCATGTCCTTGTTTAAGCAAAAGATAATCAATGGCTGCTCTATTTTGCAAAATGGCCCTACGTTCACCCTGGGCGTCTAATAGCATGTCAGACAAGACTGTAGAAGTATGATTAATAGATTTCACCATCCAGCAGGCCATTTTCCCAATGGATTTGGCATTATAAACCGCCAAAGCAGGAACACCAATAATTGAAACAGCTAAGCTAAGGTATTCAGACTTGGAATATAAATGCAAAGATGAGTCACAATCCTCCTGTAACATCACAGTATCTCGAAGCACACGAGAGTTGGCATTCGGATGTGATGAAAACATCAACAAACTGAGTCTCGTAATGGCACAAGGGCCTCCGGAAATGTTTGCAGGGACATATGGCCAGGAAGTATTACCACATGAGAAAAGCCATCCGGCAGGTAGTAACATCGTGCGATAGTGACTGGGGGTAACTACCAAACTATTGCAAGTCATATTGTTCTGAACTGAAACACATGTGGTCGGTGTCCTTTGAAAGCACAAAGTCCGTTCATGAGACAGCGTCCAAAAGTTCGATGATGAATCCCACGCATCGAAGGAACGCAACACTCGGGTTCTTAGTTCATCCCGGGTTGACGGGATCCCTTCTCTCTCGTCGAACCATCCCAAAAGGAGTCCAGCGCCGACACATCCTGCAGCAACAGTCCAAAGAATGATCTGAAAGAGAACCAAATACAGGCATTAATCATTCTCGTAAATAACATTTGTCAGCTGGGACCGCTTCCCAGCTATCTTTCCCTGGTCTCCTAACCAAAATGGTATTGTCCTGACCGGTGGCAATGATCTCTGCTGGTTCAGGGGGATTCTTAGGCGACTGAACCCAAACCCTAGCCCCAGGGTTATCCGTAGAGCCAAAACCTTTCTGGCCTCGTATAGTTAGCAAAGTTGGGGCAGTGCCTTTCGTAATCTCACCACTGAAAACAGGCATTATGAGTAATTGAGCCACTCGGTCAGTGCGATGTATCAGTAAATCAACCTCACTGCTATTCAGCAGGAGCACCTTAATCTCTCCCTGATAGTCACTGTCAATTATTCCTCCAAGCACCTGAATGCCTTTTACAGCCAGCCCCGATCTAGGGGCGATCAATCCGAAATTCCCAGGTGGTATATGAACACCAACACCAGTAGTAATGATGACCCGGTCCTTGCTTTTGATAACGGTGTCATCCATAGCATGCAAGTCTAAACCTGCCGACCCAGGGGTCGCTCTGCATGGAGCCAAAGCTCCGGGAGTAATTTCCCAATACATCACAGTTTCTCTGATTTCATTAGGCATAGTCTCAACATTCGGGGGAAACAAACGCATAAGTGGAGATTCAGCATTTAAAAAGGACGATTATTCAAAATCAATAGTGCTTGGGGTAGAAAGTCTCGCCAATTTTTATACTTGTCATCTGTTAACTTACGCAACTGGTCCTTTAACAGGCCATTCAATCTCTCCACCAGGCCCGAGGCCTGTGGGTAGTAGGGTATATGGAATATCCATTCAATATTATTTTCCGCACAGAATTCCTGTACCAATCTTCCACGAAAATGGGATGCATTATCAGATTGAATTTGGAATGGCACACCATAATACATCATAATCAATTCTAGTGTTTTAATGGTATTCAATTGGGTAGCTTGCTTACATGGAAGGGCTACCAGCAAGCCACTGTATGTATCGACAATTGTGCAAACATATTGACAATTCCTACTCATAGGAAGTGGACCGATGTAATCAATCTGCCAAATTTGAGCGGGCAGTTTTCCGCGATGTAAATGACCTTTGACAATTTGGGGCACCTTACGCTGTCTGATATGCTGACAAACTGGACAGTGTAAAATAACATTTTTAATTAAATCTAGGGGAATATAAATTCCTCGATCAGCAGCCCACCTGCTAGTGGCCTTCTCTCCAAAATGTCCTGCCTTCTGGTGTGCCCATTTCGCCAATCCCGCAATATCAGAATCTTGCCTGTCCACCACTGCCTCAGCAATTTTAGATTTCTCATCTGCAATGTTATGAAAAAATTTGTCAAGGGAATCTATCGGGGTGTGAGCATCCACATGGAAGATTGTAACAGTACTCTGTGGGAGCATCTCCCAAATCTCTTGCCATAACTCTTTTCCCCACAGTTCTTTGGAATGTAACTTCCAATTATGAGAATGCCAAGTCGGCAACCAAATAGCCAGTCCATTGGCAGTAGACCAAGAATCGGTGAAAATATGACATGTACCAGGTAACTCTTGTTTCAAAACTTGGTAAACAGCGTAAAGCTCGGCAAATTGGCTGCTTTTACCTTCACCAGTTGTGCTCAGCAGTTTCTGTGTGACCGGATTATAGGACACCGCCTTCCAGTGCCGTGTCGTCCCTATAAACCTCGCTGAACCATCTGTGAACCAAACATGGTTTCTTTCCGCTGCGGACAAATCATCAAAAGGCTTACCCCATTTAACAGGAGACTCCTGCGCTAAAGGTACGGAACACTCACTCTCAGTCTCAGTCGACGGTGCTCGCGCCACCTGCTCATGTAAAGAAGCAACTCCTTTCGGGCCCACACGTGCCCTGTCTTGTATGTACCATTTCCATTTAATCACACTCGCCTCTTGAGCATGTCCAATTCGGTGAGTTCTCGGTGAACTCAGAACCCACTGCATGATAGGAATTTCAGGACGCAAAACTATATCATGTCCCAAAGTCAATTGCTCAGTATCCACCAGAGCCCAATAACAAGCAAGTAACTGTTTCTCAAAGGGTGTGTAACGCTCACCAGCATCAGGTAATTTTTTGGTCCAAAAACCTAACGGTACTCTACTCCTGCCTTGTTTCTGCCACAAACTCCAATTTGCATAAGGGCCCTGTACAGACACATTCAAATCCACATCACCATCACGTACAGGCCATAAATCCAGAGCATGTTGAATTGCCTCTTTTGCCAGACTAAACGCATCTTGCTGTGGTTTACCCCATTCAAATGCATTCTTTTTACGCGTAACCCGGTACAAAGGGGCCAATATTTGACTCAAATGAGGAATATGCTGGCGCCAAAAACCAAACAAACCAATGAAGCTCTGGGCTTCTTTCCTATTCCTCGGAACTGCAAAATCAAGAATCCTCTGTTTAACCTGAGGGATCACTTCACGGTGCCCTTCATGCCAATTAATACCCAAAAAATTTACAGCCTGGGACGGACCTTGCAATTTATCCGGATTGATTTCCCAACCTTTCTCACGCAGACACTCAATGACTCTGTCCAATTGTGTCTGAACTTCCTCTTGTGTTTCGCCTTGGATCAAAACATCATCAATATAATGACATATCTGAATTTGGGGATGAACCGGTACCTCAGCCAAATGCTCTGCCACCAGCCGGTGACATATCGTAGGACTATGCACATAGCCCTGGGGAAGACTTCTAAACGTCATCTGACGCCCGTTCCACGTAAAACTGAACTGTTCCTGACACTCAGGGGCAATTGGGATAGAAAAGAAAGCATTAGCAATATCAATGGACGCATACCATGTACCTGGATGTTTTTGAATTCTTTCAATTAGGGTAATAACATCCGGTACTGCAACAGTCAAAGAGGGCGTGTGTTTGTTCAATTCTCGATAATCAACAGTCATGCGCCAAGAATTATCACTCTTACGCACCGGCCAAACAGGATTATTCCAAGCAGAAGTAACTGGAGTTATAACTCCTGCATCCACCAACTCCTGAATAGTGGTACTAATCTCCTCATGGCCACCTGGAATACGATACTGCTTCTGACAAACCACTTTTGTCGCCTGGGGAACTTGTATGGGGGGCATTCTTAAACGACCAACCCGTATAGGCCTGGACGATATATAATGTGTCGTTCCAAATTGGTAACACCCATCATCTAGATGTAACGTCATTCCTTTCAAAATATCAATTCCAATTATGAATTCTAAGAGTGGCACCACTAATACAGAATATTCTTTTCTAGGGATTCTACCTATTCTCATTTTAAGCAAAGTTTGAACTGCAGGGGTTTCTTTTCCACCTAATCCGGTAATAGTAAAAGGCTGACCTGTAAACTTCTTTGATTTTCCATGAATAAGAGTGGCCTCCGCTCCTGTATCTACCAATGCTCGGGCCCTTTGGATATTACGATGTCTCCAATAAATATCAATATCTACATAGGGTCTATTATCTCTGTGAGCCCATCTGTGTACCGGAGCTTGACCTATTTCCTAGTCATTCTTACTGCATTCTGTGTACGAAGACAAATCAGGATAAAGACTCTCACGTTTCTTAGGTATCGGTACCTCCTGTTCATATCCATTCCCCGTACGGAACGGATTCGAGTCTTCAGTATTGTACCGCGGGTTACGATCGACCAAACTGTGACGATCCTCTCTCCTCCTCAACTCAGGGGATTGATCCCTATCATCTCTACGTCTGCTGTAAGCATAATCATTTCTTCCCCTCTCTCTTTCCCCCTCTCTCTCCCTGTCTCTCTCTCGACGGGGGGGACACATCACGTACAGAACGCCGATCATCACGACGATCAGAGCGCCCACGGCGGTCGTCATCACCGCTACCGTCGGAACAACCACGATCACACTCAGTCGTCCGAACACGCCGGGCACCCTCCTTCCGATCCAAACCACGTTTGCGAAACAACTCCCACAAACGAGTAGTGGTCTCACCGTCAATGTCTTCCCTACGTACACCATCGGCCACAAGACCAAAAAAGATATCACGTCTAGTAAGTTTATTCTCACCAGGAGTACGAGTGTCAGGCCGGGACTGACGTTCAGGTTTAAACCACTCACCCAACTCACCGAGTTGGCGCACTGATTCCAACACTGTAGATAACACATTGCCAGTCTGATTAATCAATAAAGTCATCATAACCTGCTTGTAGGCAACAGGAGAAGAACGAATAATACGATTCCGCACAGAAGATGTCAACATCCCATCAAGCAACCTGTCAGCAGTACCCAGAAAAATTGCCGTCTTCATCACCTCCTCTTTGAGACGTTGCGCAGCGTCACGCAGAGTATACCACGGCTTGTCATTGACAGGCCAGTCAGATTCAGTAGGATATTTCAAATTACAACCCTCAGTCGCCAATTGGAGTAAAGAAATTTGAGCGCCATCATTATAGTTACGAAAATGATCCTGCACAGTAGAATCCAAACTCAAGGAACAGAACTTCAAACAATCGCCAGTATCCAGCATAATACCAGCAGCGCCCAGTTCATAAAGGCGCACCATCCATGTGAGTAAGGCCTCACCAGTCCGCTGCCTAAATCGCTGCAAAATATCACTAATTTCCTGTTGCGTAAAGTCTTCCAAACAGTCCAAAGAAACACCCTGCGGAGCATTGGGAGACTGCTGCAACTACCGACGAAAAACTGGATGCGCAGAGTCCGCGGGACGAGCAGCACAAGGAGCCCGATCAGTACTCGTAGAGGGGCAATCAGTGTAAGAGGCCTCGATCCCACCCGAAGAACGAGCGTAATCACAGGGTGCACCATCAGAGGTGCGAGAAGTAGACTTACACTCATGACGGGAACGAGAAGACTCGCGTTTGGCAGACTCCTCACCCGAGGAACAAGAGTCAGTCGAGTTCCAGATATTACCATCCCATTCATCAGGATCCCAATCCAGTCCGGCTTTCGCAACGACTAGACGCACCTTTCGCGTCGAAACCCGACCGCGCCTGTTCTTGTATTTATAACGAGCAATTCGCACAGCCGCCCTTTCGGCAATCGTTTGGTAAGTCTCCAGTTTATCAGCAAGCAACTTATTTTGACACCGCAACAAAGTATGAGAATTCTGAATCTCAACAAAGTGCGCTTCCACATCCTTAAGAGATATCTGTAACTTCAACAACCTCTCATGTAGAATCCTGTACGCAGACAGAACAATCCAACCTCTGCGCCCCAAAATGGGAATCTCCTCACCCTTCGATACGGGTGCCTTCTGTAAACAAGTAATCACATTAGCCGGCTCCGCCAGCTCCAAAGAAGAATTCCAATTCTCACTCAAACCAGTAGAATCAGCCCACTCACGGGCTAAGGCTTCATAAGGCGTTGAATCCCATCCGGGAATATCAACGGGCAACTTAAAAGTAGATTTAGATTTTCTAGAAAACATCGTGAAAAAGAAAGAAGAAAAGAAAGAAAAAGAAAAGAAAGAAGAAGAAAAGCTAGACACACAAGTATACCACAAAGAATATACAAACAAAACCACGCACACGCCGAAAGCAAACACGATACAACACGACGCACACAGGTTTCGTAAACGGTTCGTGACGCCAAATGTTCTGCTTGGGTTTTCGGATCAGATAGAACCCGCTCAACAGAGCCTCTCTAACCCAAACCAGAACGTTACCCCCTCCCTAGGGCCTATTTACACCTAAGAAACCACATATATACGTACCACCTAAGGACAGGGAATTCCTATTACATACATGTATATATACCTACAAGTGGCGGCCTCGCGGTCCCAAACGGACCCAGGACTTCCTGCCCAGACGGCAGCCTCAGACAAGTGGCGGCCTCGCGGTCCCAAACGGACCCAGGACTTCCTGCCCAGACGGCAGCCTCAGACAAGTGGCGGCCTCGCGGTCCCAAACGGACCCAGGACTTCCTGCCCAGACGGCAGCCTCAGACAAGTGGCGGCCTCGCGGTCCCAAACGGACCCAGGACTTCCTGCCCAGACGGCAGCCTCAGACAAGTGGCGGCCTCGCGGTCCCAAACGGACCCAGGACTTCCTGCCCAGACGGCAGCCTCAGACAAGTGGCGGCCTCGCGGTCCCAAACGGACCCAGGACTTCCTGCCCAGACGGCAGCCTCAGACAAGTGGCGGCCTCGCGGTCCCAAACGGACCCAGGACTTCCTGCCCAGACGGCAGCCTCAGACAAGTGGCGGCCTCGCGGTCCCAAACGGACCCAGGACTTCCTGCCCAGACGGCAGCCTCAGACAAGTGGCGGCCTCGCGGTCCCAAACGGACCCAGGACTTCCTGCCCAGACGGCAGCCTCAGACAAGTGGCGGCCTCGCGGTCCCAAACGGACCCAGGACTTCCTGCCCAGACGGCAGCCTTAGCACGAGTTCATCCTATGATTACCACGACATACAACAGGGGAATCAGTGTTAATATGTATCAGATCACACAAAGACTGCTAGTTGAGCACAACCTGTTCTCCAGTTCGAGGGGCTCCTTTCTCCCTTATTCAGTTACCACTTACCTGATCAGGGTTAACATCTGTTCATATCAAGTCACAGCTGACTAGAAGAATAGGCTACCCTCTTATACAAGAACACGCAGCTCATGTTGATTCACGATAAACTGGATACTTTATTTAGTTACTACATACACACTCACAGAACATAATACATATCATAACCTGCAAAGAAAAGTGAAAAGATTAAGTTGTACACTCTAATAAAAAGGGGTTGACATCACCTTGGTCGTATGTAGCCTGCACTCAATGGTCATCTAGGTTCCCTTCTCGTCTGTGCCTCGGCTTCGCCTGGAAGTCACACCTCCGCAGTCACGGATCTACTCCCGTCTCCCTCTCCGAGTCACTGGGACCTCTTCCTCATCGGCTACTCTCTTCTCTTTGGAATATCTATTTCTCGGTTTTTCTCCACCTTCAAGTTTGTCATCTGTCTTCCCTGAAATAAGTAGTAGCTTTACTGCTAACGGCCAGAGGCCGCCTACGGACTAAAAAGCAAGTGCCAGTATCTGCCTCAGACTTTCACTAATATAGAGGTGCATTCTCTCATGGAAAATTCCAGCCCGTAACCTGCCGCCCACCAAATTCTTGTACCTCCCCGTGCCAAGGACACGTTCCCAGCCGGCCGGCCTGATGTAGTGTCTTCGGCATGAAGAAAAATACAATCCTTCGATAAGGGCCGGCCTGAACCGGTTCTCTCCAAGCGAATAACACCTCATAACTAAAACACTGCCTTTGACCTAGAAGCATCCCAAGCTGCCAGAGCAGGAGGAAAGATGGAGTCTCTCCCGTTTAAGGCCTACCAGGCCTGAATTCAGCACGGCTCCATGAAATACCCTCACTACAGAACAGATTACCCCTAATGCTAACGAATCTATCCCCTAGGATATGTATGCAAACCCTGATCTATGGGGAAGAACATAGGATCATGTCGAAGTGCCTAATAAATAGGCTCTATACACTACTCTAACCCTTAGACTTGAATGGAAAGAGACTGAAGTCATATTAATCACCCTTCAACACAATAAGGCCGGAAAAATCGAGCAGTACAGTGTTGTGGTGTGCGGCAGTCTTTTCATATGTGTAGACTGTTCGGTGGCTGTTTTATGTTCTTTGGTTGTGTTTTTCTGTTTGTGTGACCTGTAGGCTGTTTGACTGTGTTGCTACATTTACTTGGTTTATGGGCAGTACTTAATTTGCAAAAACAAATAAATAAATAAGTAGAGGGGCTCAAATTGTTTTAGACCCCGCCTACTGGGGCTGCCAACGCAGGGGTGGGTGAATTGCAAGGCTGTCTAGACTTGATTTCCTCTCATGTCTCTTTGTTTCACCACCATACACTCCAATATCTTTATCTGACTCGTGCAGATTCTTTTTCATCCCTGCGTATTCTCCCTTTGTCATTTCTCTCCTGTCTATCTTCCCACCTCGTCCTCAGTTTTCTTCCTTTCTCTCTCTTGCGATGGGTCAAAGTCTGATTATGGAAAATAAGCCCCAGTTTAAGAAATTGGGTTGTTGGTTGACTGAGGAGTCGGCCCTGGTCAAGCAGTAATGACAAGCCTTGTTAGGGTAAAGCATACCCCAAATGAACCTGTCCTCACCCCCTTGGTAGCTTGGCACAGATCAGTCAAGCTCAACTCAGAGGCAACACTACAAACACTAAAACAGTGAAAACACAGTGCTAAAGGAGCCCACAACAGATTTTTAAAAAATAGAGTAATTGTTAATAAATAAATGTAAAAAAAGACAAAAATCCAATTAATAGAGTCTGAGATATTCAGTTTTAAGTTAAAATAGCGCCCAAAATCCCCAAGCGCTAACTGGGGATATCTGGTTGCGCTAGACCAGGACAAAGTCAAAAGTTCAGATCAACCGCGATGGAGCATGGGCTGGCTACAGGAACCCAGTTAGAACCGCTGAACAAAGTACCTTTAGTCCTGGTTGTGGAGTGATGCGTGGATTGCATCGAAGATGCACCCCGCAGGCTGAGCGTTGCGTCGGTTCATGATGCGGCAAGGCTGCAGTGTGAGGTCCTGTTGTATCGTCATTGAGTATCCCATCGACGGGACTCATGATGTCAAATCCGGCATTGGGAATGCGGCATGCAGCTGGCAAAGCATCAGTTCCGAAGAGCTGCGGGGCTGCGATGCAAAGTCTGGCATGGTTGTCGAGGTTGCCATCGACGAGAGATCGGAGTTCCTGGGCTGTGTATGTGCTGTGCCGTCGGGGCGATGCATTGGTTCCAAGAACTGCGGGAGCGCCGCAGGTCTTTGCAACTGGTCTAATCCACACATCAGCAGGGATGTGTCGGTTCTGCTCGGGGATGTGCCTCTTAGCTGAGGGGATGCGTCCGTTCTGCTCAAGGATTCACTGCTTTGAAGGGAAGATGTGTTTGTTCCGCTGGCGAGCACCTTGGGCCCACTTCCAAGGGTCCAGGACGGAGGTGGCACAACTTGCCTGGGTAGACTCACAGATAGCAGAGTCCAGGTGAAAGGTTGTTGGAAGCCTGTTATGTCCCTGAGGCTTCACATAAGGCGGCCAACCAACTAGTCCTTGGAGTCATTCTAGGTTCTGGATTTAAGAGATCCAAGTCCAGTCCTTCTCACCCAGTCAAGACAGCAGCCGACAGTAGGTCAGCACAGCAAATCTGGAGTCGAGCAGAGTGGCAGTCCTTCCGCCGCACAGCAGTCCTTCCTGGCAGAGTATCTACAAGTCCAGAAGTGTACTGAAGTGGAGCGTCTGAGTTCCTTCTTTTATATATAGTTGTGCCTTTGAAGTGGTGAGCAGCTTCCACAGCATGCCTTTGAAGTGCACAGATGACCTGCTCTGGCTCCAGACCTTCTACAGGGGATATGCAGCCCATTGTGTGGAGACAGGACACAGCCTATTCAGGTGTAAGTGAAGATGGGCCCAGCTGCTCCCTCCTATCCTGCCAGTGGTGGCCCACTCAGTCACACCTAAGCTCCCATTGTGTGTTGCTATCTATGGTGGATACACAAAGCTCAACTGCAAACTACACCCAGCCATGTGACCAGAGACAGACTGCAGGCATCAAATAGCAACAGCAAGAAAATGACAACTTTCTAAAAGTGGCATTTTAAGAATTGTAACTTAAAATCTGACTTCACCATAAGTTAGGATTTTAAATTCGGATTCCAGAAACGCCAAACTTGAATCGGTCATCTTCCCATTTGGAAATTACACTTATAAGATGTAATAAAGGAATCCCAATGTTATCCTATGGGAGAAATAGGCCTAGTGAAAAACTAATTTAAGAGTTTTCACTACCACAACATGTAAAACTTAAAACTACATGTTCAACTTTAAAAATACATTGCATCCTGCCCTCAGGGCTGTCCAGGTCCTACCCTAGGGGTGACTTGTATGTATTAAAAATTAAGGTTTGAGCCTGGCAAAAGGTTTATTTTGCCTGGTCGAAATCGCTGTTTAAACTGCACACACAGGCTCTGCAATGGCAAACCTAAGTCCTCTTTAAAGGGTTACTTAAGTGGGTGGCACTATCAGTGCTGCAGGCCCACCAGTAGCTTTCAATTTAAATGCCCTGGGCACATGTAGTGCAGTGTACTAGGGAATATGCCAATTGGGTTTGAGCCGATGTTGCTATATTTAGAGGAGAGGGCACATGCACTTTAGCACTGGCTAGCAGTGGTAAAGTGCTCAGAGTCCTAACGGCAACAAAATCACATTCAACAAAAAAAAGGCATAGGAAGGCTAAAGGTTTGGGTGTGACCCTGCAAAAAGGACCATTTTCAACACGGAGTCATTTACAATGAGGTGTGTTACCCGTCACCTACAACCATCGGCACCAATTCAGCACTGTGGGCGTACTGTGAGTGTTACGGCTATGTATGCGTGTGTTTGCCTCCATCTCTTTACAGTAGTGTGTATACTTCTATTTTGCTACAAGATTAACTCTGGCACAAAGCTCTTAGGTAGCTCCACATAAGACCAGCCGCATGACAGAAACAAACATTTTTATTGCACGGCAACAACAGCCTGACTGACTGCCCAGGCCTTTGTTTGTGGATAGAGCTTGTCGGGGGGGGGGGGGGCACTGGTTAGCACTAACTCCAGGGAGGGGCCGAGGGGGGGGGGGGTAGTGCCCTGCCGCCCCTCGGCTATCACGTCTTGGCATTCCAATACTTAGTTCCATCTATTTCCAATAGGGACCGATTCCTGGGGCGCAGGATGCTGGGAGACAAAATAAAGCTGTCTGTACTAAGTGTATTCAAGGCTCACTGCACTCCCAGGCTCCTAGATTACCAGTTCTGAAGGCCTCTGGCAGCCAGTGGCTTAGAAGGGGCCAGGGAGGGGTGTGCTTCGGATGTACCCCCTACCACCACTAATCTTCGACTGCCGCCCCATGTGCGGCTGGAGCGTGCTTAGCCCGCGAGGCGGCCCTGGGGCACGCGCGGCGGCTGTCCAGCCGAGGCGCCAGAGTAGCCTGCTGGACCATACCACTTTCAGGTGCCCGGGGTGAACCAGCCCGAACTAAATGGAGACGTATGGAGAGGGGTGACCAGGTGGCGCTATGCCAATGGGAGACCACTTTTCTAATGAATGCGTTTTGATTTTACAAATCATTATTACATTTATTTTCCATTCAATTCAAATTACCGGTATCAGACTACAAATTCCAGAATGCACTTAACTGTTACGTGGAACCCAAAACTGGGCACGAGGCCTGCTTCTCAGCGCTATACTGGCATAATGGCTCGCTGGACTAATACACCCACTGGAGGGGACTATGTTTGAACTCATGGTCGGACAGAGGTTGAAACATTGATGGGTTCACTTGGCCTCTCAGGACGGGGTTTCTCCAGTGGGAAAGTATTTTTTCCTCTGGTGTACCAAAAAGGTGCATTTGCACGCGAGTCAAGCACTTTTACGTCCCCGTCTGTACATTTTGTATAATTACGCAAGAGGGAATGCCTTTCCATGGGTTTAAATGGAAATTCCTAAATTTTCATGGACTAATCCTGTAAACTGACACTGTCACAGCTTTCTGTGAGTAAACCTCCGAGATTCCAATACGGTTTGAACCTACAACCAAAACGATTTACAGTTTTTAAAAAAACTTTCTTAAGAATCGGGGCATTGAGGTCCCAGTGTAAGAAGGGAGATATGGGAGCGCCTAACAGACCCCACCCTAACCTAACTCATCCTCTAACATGGAAGAGGGCAGGCGGCTGGCAGATCTGTAACCCTAGTCTGCTCAAGAGTGTACAAATCCTCAGAAATTCATTGGCACTACGGGCTGTGCAGTTCTGTGTGTAAACACAAAGCCACAAGTTCGACACAACAGGACTGACTCAAGCGAAGAGTTAAAATATTGTTATTTGGAATTCCGGAACATGTCAGTAAAACATAATTTAAAATGTGCCACAGTACAGTGTTTTTATTTACATATGTTCAACCACTGGTGCACCCCGAGACGCTGATCCTTCCGACTTCTGGGGCTCCATTTCAAGGCCCCCCTTCCCGGTTCACGCCGAGCTCCCTGCCTCCCACCCCACCAAAGTTCAGACCAACTTTTGGACATGCCAGTTAAAAACAGTGAAAGGCAACATTCATCCAGCACATTCCTAGGCACGGTCGCCAAATGACTCCTTTTATATAGATGTGTATATTTCTGTGTAAATATTATTCTGGCATATGTATCAAGCCCTTTTCCCGTTCGCAAACCGGCCGATTCTCAGTTTGCCAACGGTAAAAGGCCTTCTGGGATGTATCATCCCAAAAGGGAATCGCAAATTAGAGAATCGCAAAATTTGCGATTCTCTAATTTGCGATTGCATTTAAGGAATCGCAAATTACGATTCCTTAAATGCAATGTAGGAAGCTCAGATTAAGTACGATTTGGCTTTAAGGAATCGCAAATTACCACCAACTTCAAGTCGGTGGTAATTTGTGATTTCTTTGAAAAATGCACTTTTTTGCATTTTCAAAGTGCCATTTGGCGCACATACATGCCCTTAGGGTATGTATGTGTGCCACATGTGCACACATACATATTTCAGGGGTGCAACAGGGTGTCCTTTCGACACCCTGGCATCCTTGGAATTACATTCTCATTTGGAGATTCTATAATTGCGAATCACAAATTGAGAATGTCTTCCCATTCATTCCTATGGGCCTCCTAGCCCATAGGAATGAATGGGAAGGCATCTCTTTATTGCGATTCGCAATTTGCGAATCTCAATTAAAGAATGCCAAGGAATCGCAAAATATTTGTGAATTTTTTATTACATCCTGTTTTGCGATTCTCAAATAGCGATTGTCTAAAAATCGCTATTTGAGAATCGCAATAACGGTATTTGATACATATGCCCCATTCTTATTACTACATGTCTTTATAAACCCTTGTTCTGATGGATACTTCTAACTGCAGATTCCTCACCTTGTCAATATTGCCGGACACCAGACTTGATGTGGTCTTTTCTCAGCATTGCTCATGCTTGCCAGCAGGTTGCATTGTGCGGGTTCTTGTCGGCTTCATCCCGATCCAAAAGTGACATTGGACCACATACAAGTGCTGCCCCTGCTCACTGACGTCTGTTCCTTTCTTTCTGTGCCTTCAGACATGGATCCAAAGATCACTCACAAACTTTTTTTCTTGTCTCTGAAGTGTTCTTTTACTACCAAATTCTTATTCAGTGTGCTAGAGACATGTTCCCTTCTAAAAACACATGGTTTAAGACTTGAAGGGTCTGTCACTAGAAGATGTCTGTGATGGATCCCCACAAGGTGTGACTCTGGCGTCTAGGGTCGTCATATGACTCCAACGCTGGCGAGGACTGCACCCAGATGAACCCCAAGGCCACCTGGACAATGAAGACAAACTCTGTCACTGAACACCGGCGGAAAGTTCGTAAGTTCAGCTCCAGTCGAAGTCGCGTGCCTAGACCTGCCCTCACTCTTGAAGCTGTTCTCTTGACAGATCCTCTTCTCATTTGAAGTCTTCAGGTATGTGCAAGAAGAATATAAGTAAGAAGTCAAAATGGGCATCCTTCCCATCCAGGCCCTCTCGACCCGAGCAGTTGTGTGGACATCAGGGTGGCTCTCGGTGCCAGTTCTCTGCAGAGGAACTGAACCCCCCAATTGATTCAGATTCACCCAGTTCTTCCAGGCCTACAACAATGTTGCAGCAGACCGACGCTTTCAGGGTAGCCATGCAGCGCATATTTGATAACGTTCCGGCTCATTCTGGTGCCTCTGCCGGTCTACAGATCTGAGAAGGCCTCCGTCTGGTTACTGTCGGCGGATCTGCCCTCCATGCCATTTGTGCCGCTTGATCTCACTGTGGGGGTCTGACCTGACTCTGGGGCTTACGCCAAACCCAATTTTGATCCTGGCACCACGACCAATGCCTGTGCCTGCCACGTCAACACCGCCCAGACACCAGAGGAGGACCCGATTTATCTTGTCCAACTCCGAAACTAATCCAACTCTACCTGTACCTCAGTCAACATAATCCCAGAGAGGACATTGAGATGATGTTGGGGATGGTGCCCAATAGTATGATGGTGTGAATTTGAACATAAATTTGCAGAAGGCCAGTAGTTTGACAACTCTAAGGACGCTGGACTGAGTCCACTTCTCCTCAACAAAGGAACCAGATTATTTTGCTGTGGCCATCCGGTGTGTGGTCAAATATTTGGGCCTACAGCTCCCTTCCATTGAGGCCAATCAAGACCAATGTGTTGATAGAATTTATGCAGCCATGACAGGCATTTATAGAGCCACTTCTCTGCTTAAATGAAGCACTCACTGACTCGTTATTGGGCACCTGGGCTAAACCTTGCTCTTGCCTCCTGATATATATTTATTTAGTTTATTTATTTATTTATTTATTTGACAGGTTTTATATATCGCTGGCTAGACCAAGAGGTATCCGAGCGCTTCACAGGTGCCTAAACAAGATTCCAAGAGTTGATCAAAAACTCAGTATATACAATACAACAAAAAAGACGTTCCAGTGAAGTATGAATAACATGGTCACTACAAAAGCATATACATTTGCACATAAAGTGTTGGTGATGGGAACACGCTTTAGGGCTGAGCTATAAACTATAGAATAACAGCAAATGTTTCATTGAGGTCTAGTGAATATATACATAACAAAAGCTGGTAGATATATGTATAAAGTGGTAGATGGGGGGAAACAGGCTTCAGGGGAGGAGGGAGTATTATAGGGAGATAAATGGGGGAGGGGGATGGGTGACGGGGAGGCAAAGAAGTAGAGGAGGGGGAGGTCGGAGAAGGTCAGAGGACTGATTAAGGACCCCAGTATTTGCCTAGAAGGTGTAGTTTCAAGTCTTTTTTTAAGGCACTGTAGGAGGGGTTGCAGCGCAATTTTTTTGGGAGGGCATTCCATATGATCGTCGCGTTTCCAAAGAAGGAGTGAGATTGAGTGGTTTTCTTTTTGAATAAGGGGGGGATGGGGAGGAGGGAATTTGTTCTCCTCATCGTTCTGGCGCAGCACGCTTTTTTCAGTGTGTTCGCGAGGTACAGCGGGGCATTCTGGTGTAGGGATTTGTGTGTGATGCATGCTGTCTTATAGGAGGATCTACCTTCAGCTGGAAGCCAGTTGAGAGCCTTCAGGGATGGGGAGATATGGTCAAAACAATTGTAGCCAGTGATAAGCCTGGCTGCTAGGTGGAGCACAGATCTGAGTGGGGCTAGGTGGACTCTGGGGGTTCCTGCGAGGATAGCATTATCATAGTCAATTTTTGAGAGTACCAGGGATTGGACGACCCATTTGAAATCTTCGGGAGGGATGAGGGGTTTGATTTTCTTCAGGTGACGGAGAGTGAAGAGAGCTCCTTTAGCCAAGTTTTTTATGTGTTTGTTGAGGGTAAGATTTTTGTCAACGGTGAAACCAGGGGATTTCGCTGAGTTAGACAAAGAGAGCGAGCAGTTGAGCGCATTGAGGTCAGAGATCCAGTTTTGGATGGAAAGTCTGTTGTCTTTAGGGGAGAAGAGGACGATTTCAGTTTTCTTGGGGTTGAGTTTGAGATGGTTGGTGTGAAACCAGTGTTGGATCTTGTTTAAGGTGTGGTTAAGATAAGTATATCAGCGTGGGACCTAATTTTGTAGTAAAGTTGTGTGTCGTCGGCATAGAGGTGGTAGTTAATTCCAGCTAGTTTCAGGATGAGCGCAGGAGGTTCCATAAAAAAGTTAGAGTGAAGGGGAGAGAATAGAGCCTTGGGGGACACCTAGGGTGACCGGATGGGGTTTAGATACAGTCGTTCAGTTTGACTTGTTGTGTTCTGTGTTGGAGAAAAGAGGTGAACCATTTAAGGACCTGGCCGTTAAGGCCAAAGCGGGACTCGAGTGAGTTTAGAAGGTAGTTATGGTTGACTGTATCAAAGGCAACCGAGACGTCAAGGAGAATGAGTAGACAGGCTTCATCGTTGTCAAGGGAAGAGTGGATGTCATCGATTATGTTTAGCATGGCGGTTTCCATGCTGCAGCCTTTTCTAAAGTCGGATTGCAGGGCGTCAAGGAGGTTGAAGTTGTTAATGGGTTTATCTAGTTGGAGCAGGGCACATTTTTCCAGGGCTTTGGAAAGGAGAGGTAGGTTGGAGATAGGGCGGAGGTTGTTCATGTCATTTGGGTCTGAGGAGGGATTTTTAGCGATAGGCATGATTTGACTGAGTTGAAGTGAGTCCTGGACACTACCTGTGGAAAAGGAGGTGTTTATGATGTTGGTCCAGTACGGGGCAATGGTGTGGTTGAGATCCTGTATGAGACTAGAGGAGATAGGGTCTTTTGAGTGTGAGGACGGTTTAAACTTGGTTATGATGTTGGAGACTTCGAGTTCGGTTACAGGGTGAAAATTAGTCCAAGATGCATGGTTTTTTAATTGTAGGGGGGTAGGCTGGGTTCAGGAGAGGTATAAGGGAGGGGGGGTAAGGAGACAGAGTCAGGACGGGTGGATCGTTTAGTGTATTGACAGCGACGAGAGGGGAGCTCGGTGGGATCCCATTTAGATGGAAGGAGTGATCGATTTTAGCGACTGTATCCGAGAAGTTGGCAATTTCCTCACATCTAATTATCGAGAAAGTAAGTTTGGGGGCGGCTATGGTTGTTTGTTTGCGAACAATGTTGAATAGTTCTCTGGGTCTGTTTTTAGCTCGATCGAGTTGTATTCAGAAACAAGCATTGGCATAGCCAATAGGTCTCGCCTTTGGGACCTTATAAGTGTTTAGCCATGCAACAGTTGCATAACTAAATACTTATAAGGTCCCAAAAGCGAGACCTATTGGCTATGCCGAGCGGCCGTGCTGCCGCGAAAGTGATCGCGAGCGAACATCAAAGCGGCCGCGAAAGTGAAAGTAATCGCGGTAAAGCGTGGCGCGCGCGCCCGCGCACATGCACTGTAGCTCTAGGCTGGCCTGGTAGCACTTTTTGGAGTCCTCTCAATAAGTCTCGCCAGACCAGCGCATGCGCTGGGTCAGGCGAGACCTAAAAGGAGGGTTTATCCCTGAAGATGTGTTTTTTATAGGATGATCTAGCGTACCTGAGACTGGCAAGGTGGGCGGCTGAGGGGTGTTGTCTCCATGATCTTTCAGACAGTCTGAGTGCTCACCTTTTGTCGTTCAGGTCAGGGTTAAACTAGGATTTGGATTGAATGGTTCTTTGCTTTTTTAGTTTGGGAGGGGCTGGGAGGTCAATGACCTCACTGGCGGTCTTGTTGAAGAGTTTAGTGAGCTCATTTGCGTCTTGGGAGGGGGGGGGTTGAGAAGAAGTTGCGTTTGTAGTTTAGACTCGAGTTCGCCTGGAGGGATTTGGTTAAGGTTTCTGATCCATTTCATGGGAAGTTGGTTTTTGGTATGGGAGGGGAGGGGAGCCGATTCAATATTGAATAGGACGAGGTGGTGATCAGACCAGTCAATGGGAAGGATGCTGGGGGAGGGAGACCAGGTCATTTTTGGATATGATGGCGTCGAGAGTGGCCCCTTTGATGTGGGTGGGCGAGTGACAAAGTTGAACGAGGCCATTGATTTCTAGAATGTTGTTGAGATGGGAGACTGTGGGGTCAGCAGTATTGTTCCAGTGGATGTTAGTCTCCAAGGAAGAAGTTTTTCTCAAGTTGGAGAGAGCAGATTGAGAAAGAAGGTCGGTTAGTTCCTCAGCGAAGGGAATTGGATCACCCGGAGGGTGGTAGATGTTATGTAGTCGAATTGGGGGGGAACCCTGGATAGAGAGATCGACGCCAAGGTATTCAAAGGTTAAGTGTTCAGAGTTTTTAATATAGGAGAGTTGCAGTTTATTTTTGTAAATAATAGCTTGGCCACCTCCAATTCTGTATTGTCTGTCATTCCTAATGATGGAGTAGCCCGGGGGGGGGGGTGAGTATGTCCAGGATGGCCGTTGAGTGGGCGTTAAGCCAGGTTTCTGTAAGGAAGGCAATGTCGATGGATTCACTAAGGAGGGTTTCGGATATTTCAGTTGCTTGTCGGACAGCTGAGCGGCAATTTACTAGCATGCAGGAGATGGGCGTAGGGTTGGCTTTGGCGGTAGTGCACGAGTGTATGGTGTTAAGTTGGGTTGGGGGTCTGGGTGGTATGGGAGAGGAGGGTGTCCTGCTCGTACCCAGAATCCCAGGGATGCGGGAGAAATGGGGGGTATGAGCTGGGGTTTGGGAAGGTAAGAGTTGCATAGGTCCGTAGTGGCCGAGGGGGAAAGGTCGTTCCTAGCACGATGCGGCCTAGAGGATCTTTTTTTGAGGGGAATAGTTTTCCAGAGGTTATGTTGGGAGGGGTGAGAGAGGCATGGGCAGGCGGAGCCGTAATGATTGGGGAGGATCTTGTTGTTCAGACCCCTGACGTCTTCTCTGAGTCTCATAAGTTCAGTCTGAACGATAGAGAGATTCAGTTCAATGTTGGAAAGTGTTAGAGCGATATGGTTGAGAGTTGGGTATGGGGGTTCGATGTTGGCCGGAGATGAGAGCCTTAAGGATGAAGGGAGGAGATGCAGCTTGATGGGGTGGGGGGGAGCTGGTGCAGTTGTACGCTGAGGAGGGAGCTCACTAGTGCTGGTAGGTCGTGGGACCGGGGGGGGGGAGAGAAATGTTGGAGAGAGGGGAGGGCGGCGATGAGGGGTTTGAGCTAGAGCTGTTGGACGCTGTGGTGGGGGGGTCACTAATGTTGGTAGGGCGGTGGGGGGAGGTGCGTTTGAGATAGGGGGAGGTAAGGTTATGGTGAGGGGGAGGAGTGTGATTCTGTGTTGGAGGAATAGGTGTAATGGTGGGAGGGGTGGGCAGCACCGGGTGAGGGGTCTCGGACTTGCATTCCTCCGCATGCGTGGGAGGAGTGTAGTTTGTAGTGGGTGTTGTGTGTTTTGGGAGGGGGGACGTTCAGGGGGGAGGGGTCCTGCAGATGTGGAGAGGCCTACGGCAGTGAGGAAGGTTTGGGGATGTCGATTGGTAGGTGAGGTGGGGATTTGGGTGGTGGGACGTCAGCCAGACGCCACAGACCAGCCCCTTGAGACCTTGTCTTCCTGACCCAGCATCTGACACCTAAAAGCCTGGTTGCCCAGGCCTACACAAGCAGGCTCAATCCCATCGCATTCCCTACAACTTTTCTTGTTAGAGAATCCAAATGAATGGACAGGATCTTCTGTCGCAGCAGCAGGGCAGGGTCCTGCCCCCAGGAGTGAACAATCTATGCATCCCGGCATGAAGATTGACTGCAACAGTTGACTGCTTTTGACCTCCCACCCTAGGTCGTTGATGTCATCTTGGCGACCAAGGGCCATTCTTATACATTTTGTCTTCTGGGTGCTGGGATTTGTTTGCACATTTTAGCAATTGTGCATATTGACAATATAAGGCAAAAAAGGATGAGATTTCCTGATCAATCTTAAATTGCTGCAGTGATGCTCATGTGCTAGCACTGCAATGTTAATGTTCTCACGCGAATGTTGTGACTGCGTAGCGCATTAAAAGCCCGAAGGAATCATAGAGCGCATTTACTAGCTAAATAAAGGTGCAAATGTAATCGAGGCAGCTTTATGTTTTCACTTGTGTTAACATGAAATTTTGATAAAGATCCAGAAGATGAGTAGAGATGAAATATGGATAAATGGAGCTAGCCATGCAAGAATAAATAAATATCACAAACTTGGAAGATCCTACTTTTAATATTTTTTTTTTCCACCGTCCACTCTCCAAACACCGCTACTTCACGGGCATAGTCCCACCACTGCTAAAAATGTTACCTCCCACCTGTTTTCTGTGCTTCGGAGCATCTGTTTGCGTTGCTAATAATTTTAAAGACATATTCAAGTAAGATACACTGTACAGTGAATAATTTGTAAAATACAAACAAAAATAAAACCATAAGTTCCAGGGCCCTCATCAGGAGGGCACTGCAGCTTGCACCCTCCATTGTCCATTCCAGCGCCACCAAAGACAGAACCAACACAACTACTAACCATCACACCCAACAAGTGTGACGATTCAGACTTTTCCAGGACCCTAAAAATGTAAAAAATGGCTTGGGTGGCAGGTATTCGTCATTTTTAATGCATATTGACTTAATAAACAACTGTTGTTGCATTCATTTCTCATTTAGACAAACGGCACCACCATGTGGCAGACTGTCATAAGTGGCGGTGTTGAAAATGGTGTGCCGGTGCTGAGCACCGGAAACCACCAGCACAAATTAAGCACTGGATGAAGGTGCAAAGATTACTGAATCTTTCCTTTCAGTGATCGTGTATCACTTTCTCCAAACAAGTCTTCCTCATCTCTGAAGGTATCCCAGTGAAATCCAAATTGAATTATTCCAATGCGAATCGCCCAGATTTGCACCTTGTTCAAATTAACACTTCATCCTATTTTGGGGGTGACTATGCTATGTTCACTTTGATACCGCACTTGCATCCTCCTCCATGTTGTAATATTTTAATTTACTATTTCTAAATCCTTTAAGTTTACCTGAAATGATTTAACAATTTACACCAAATTTACTGCAAACATTCTGGCTGCCACTCCCCCACGCCCGTTACTTTATCTCACTCTCTTCTTCCTGCAGGGGAGATTTTGTTACTTTGAACTGACCCAGCTCCAAGGAGCTCCCGCCACTTTAAAGAGAACATTTTTATTGCAGCAGGAGCGTCTCAAACAGGTGGTGGTGCATGTGTGAGGTTCGGTTAAGACCTGATTTCAGAGATCAGGATATGACTGGGCAGTACTGGCCAGCACACCACACAGCTGGTTTTTGCATTTTTAAACTATACACATTAATCAGAGGCACATGTCAGAAGAGTGATTTGCCCAGAATCCCATGCGGTCAATGGCTCCTTTGTTCTGCTCGGTCTTGGACACAAGTTCAAAGCTTGCATTCAAAGTTTTGTTGTATAAAGAGTTTCTTTTTATCCCCTGTCGACAACATTATTCTTAGTTCTGTGAGACCTTTCTGCCTCTATTAATCAGTTGTCTCTGGACAAGAAACCATGAATCCAGCTGAGTTTGCCCAAGTAATTTTTTTATACAGGCAAATATTATTTTTGGTGGAGTAGTGGGACTGGAATGGCTAAAGTCAACTGAAGATGGAGTAAACCTGATCTTTGGACCTGGGACAGCCTTGAAGGGATGTGCTCTTCCGAGAGGTGATGATGAAGGTTGGGCATCTTCCTCTGTAGAGCTGGGGTGACCTGGACTCCCCAGTCCCTTTGGAAGAGGGGAGCTCTATCAAACACGCCTGGTCTCCTGCCATGCAGCGTTGGGTACTCATCCGAAATCCAATCATCGAGTTCTGAAAGTGTAACTCTTCACTCTTTTGAAGAGAGAGTGGATGCACAAGGCGCTAAAACTGAAATCCTAAAATAAAAATATGGGGAAAGATGTCAGCAGTATGTGCACTGTGGATCCATTCAAGTCACATTGAAAGGCCGCACTCCTTCCAAACCCAGTCCTGATCCTCTGAAGTGATGGTTGTAGGTATGGTAGGGCGACCACTCTTCACAGGTCCTCTTGAATCTCTGTGGTGGATGAAGCTGGGAGTAGGAGGCCTGCTCAATCGCTCACAATACTTAAAGCCAAGTGCGCGGCAGGGGATCAGCAGTTTGCAAGACCTGTGCTTAGATGGGCACCTGGGCTAGCTGGCAATGGTGGAGGGCAGTGATGAAAGATGCTCATGTCAAAGATAAAATCAACAGGTCATGATGATCAACAAATTTCCTGTTGACTAGTACCATAGCATCTACCAGGTTGAGCAGTTGGTCGGATTCCGATAAGTCTGGGCTCCTGATTGGACCACAGGTGTCATCTGCTCCACCCTTGGGACCAATGCTGCTTGCGTGCCATGGATACAGAAACCCGAGGAACCGGGGAGGTCTGCAGAGTTTGTCCATGTAGTCTTGACCCTAAATCTATGTGAATCCTACAACTGGGGCCCTCAACATAGACTCACGTGGTATTCTTTGTTTAGAACCAGGCTCACTGAATAATACGAGAACCTTTATCGGACTCTTGAGTTCCAAGAGTACTTTCTGTTTGCAGTGTCTGTTGACCTCAACGTCTTTGAATCTGGGTATGCAGTGGGGGTAAAATACACTTGTGAATTTTCGCTTTGTCATCTGCACCCTACCGTACCATAAGGCAACATTTTGTTGTGGCCCAGCCTCACAAAGACTCGCTATAGGCCAGTAAACAAGAAGAAGTCCGGAAGCTATGCAGATTGCCACCCTATCAAGTGTGTGGTGTAAAGAAATGCTTATATCACGTACTATGTACATGGCATTGACTCTTGGCCTCAAACACACGTTGAGTACTAGTTAGGTTACAGTTGTGGTTGTTTGCACCAGTTAGACAAACAGTATGCTCTTTAGGCCTTTATCCAGAGGTTGGGTGTTTGGGTGTGCTAAGAGGGTTCTGGAGTTAAAAGACTTTGGGTGGTTGGCCAAAGGTCTGCCAAATCTCTCTACTAATGTTGGCATTGTGTCGCTTCAGCACAAAGTTGGTGAGCAAGCGAAGCAACTTCTAGGTTTGTGGTGAGCCAGCTGGAAAGGTAGGTGGTGTGCAGCTGTAGGCCTCTGTCAGGAATGTATATATTATATGGTTTTGAAGGTGGCCTTGGTTTGGATGAAAGCTGATTGCAGACCACTGTAGAAGCCAGAGATAGGGGGCTAATAAAGTCCTGCAGGTGGTCAAATTTGTGTTTGGTTTCACTGTAGTCCAGTTTTATGTTGATAACCAAGCAGTTCTGTAGAGATCAGGCCGCAATATCTGGAAGATGTTGCAAAACCTGCAGGTGTGTTGAATTGGATTATTTACTCAACCTTCAAGCGATGGTCTCAACAATTGAGCAGGACCCAAAATTGATTTATTGAATAAATACCCTTCGTAATGTACTAAAATGAAATGGTTGGTCAGCTGGAGAGAGAGAGAAAGAGAGGGAGTGAGTGAGAGTCGCCGAGAGAGAGACGCTCTCTTGCTGTCTCTATCCCCCTTTGTCTCTCTTTTTCTTTGTGTGACCCTTTCTGCCTCTAGGTTGCTATATCTGTCAGTCTTTCTTTTTGTGTCTCTGTGTTTTTCTCTCTTCTGGGTGGAAGCCTTGTCTGTGAAAGAGCAGTGAGTATTGAACATTCTTTATAGTGGTTATTTTTATGGCTCATTCATCTTTTAGGTCCATGTGGAATATGGTGTTTTTGTAGGCTTTGGAGGACTGAAAGAGCATTGTTGTGCTAGTGTTTAGATCTGAATCATTTCTATTGAGTTTGGAACAGCAGTGGGTAGTTTGTTTGTGCCCTGTTTGATTGGTGTTGAACCACCTGTGGTGGTGAATCTCGCTGTAGCTCCACTAGGAGGTTTTGTGTCGGTTGCACTGGAGTGGAGAAGGTACTGATGATCCTATTTTCAGATATGGAAGGGTGAATTCTTTTTGGTAATCCTATATGAAATTCTTCAGTTTAAAGGACAGTAAGAGCATTGAAGAGGATCAAGGAAAGTCCTGTATTAGTGAAGAGGTGTAGACGAGGATAGGATAAGAAACCGAGACGTGTGTCTTGAAGTTTGAAATTGGTGCAATAAAGATCATCTGCGACTGATGGAGGCTATCAAATAATGCCATGTCTGCATTGGGAAGGACAGTAGGTTGTCATGAAACACCTGGAACAGCTGGAGGATGTGTAGGGAGTGTCTCAAACTCAAACTTGAGCGAATGGTAGGTGAAGATAAGGGATTGTTCTCCATTATAAAACGGGTTTCGATCATGACGAGGCGGTCCATGTTCAACCACTGTCTTTGTAGAATGGAAGAGATGACTTTTATATATCACGATACAATGTGGTCTGGAAGCGTGGAGGTGAAGGGGCAGTTAATTGTTAAAAAAAAAAGTACTTTCACAAGGGATCAGTCATATATATGAAATCATTCCATCTCAATACTCTAAAGAGATTGCTAGGTTTATAGTAAAAAATGAATGGTGGGGGGCCGAGCGCGATGGCCGCCACCTAGAGAAGCTCCGGGGACACAGCGATTTCCCCGAGCAATCTGGGCTATAATCTGGACGAAATACGGAACCAAAGGGCCCGCAACGCAATCCGGAGGCGCTGGTGTCCCGATCGCGGCACTTATGCGGAGAGAGTCCAGTCTGGAACGCCGGTTCGACCACAGCGCGAGGAGCGGCCTGGACGTGCACCGGGAGCCGGGGACTCGCCTGACTGCTAGATCCGGTGGAGCGGCGCTCTGCTTCACTACTTCGCTGGGAGGTGCGCAGCGCAGACCCGGTGACCGCTCTTGGAGGGGGCATTAAGGAGTGGCCCTGCCGGCGGACATTCCCCCCCCTCTTGCTACTTGGGTGGCGCTGTGCTGCCCGCCTGGGACCAGCTGCTGGCGAGGCAGGGGCGGGGAGGAGAGAGACAGGTGCCCATGGTGGAAAAAAAACAACAACAAAAAAGGTACTGCCGAATAATAGGACCACAGGGCCCCATCGGCGGAGTGCCCCGGGGCGGGGAAAGGCAGCCCTGAATGCCTAGTGCCGGCCAGTGACGACCAGGTCGGATCAACAGGTGCCATAGACGCCGGCACTGAGAGCAGCGTGGGCATGCGGAAGAGGCCCTTCACTGAAGTTTCTGGAGCCTTGCTTTGGTGCACCAAAACTGGAGAATGCTGGACGGCTCGGAGCTGGACGGCGGCGCTGACTCTGGCCCCTCTGAGCTGCGCTCGGGGGACTAAGGTGCAATAGCCCCTGAAGTGATTGTTGGAAGACCCACGGCCTCGGGGCCTTCCAGGTGCTGGCGCAGCGAGAAAACCAACAGGCCGCACGTGAGACGACAGCCCCGTGGCGGGCGGCGGCGATTACCGACTGCGACAGAACTCATCACGGAAAAATGGGAGGCAGGGGCCCACGCGCGAACACCGAGGGCAAACTGGAGAAGTACGCCTACATGAAAGAAATGCCGGCTTCCGTGTCCTGCAAAGAGGTGCAGGAAAAAGCAGCAAACCAAGGGGAGGCGAGTAAGGTGACGCTTGATGATATTATGGCCGCGCTTTCTCAGGTCCAGTCTACGGTGGGCACCATTTCAACCGATGTGTCTTTTTTGAGAGACGACTTTCAAAAGATGGCGGCGCGAGTCACGGAGGTGGAACACACGACAAAATCCCTGGTTGGTGATACCACAGCGCTGCTTCGGAGGGTGACACACCTTGAGGCCGAGAACAAAACTATGGTGGCGAAGCTCGATGACCAGGAGGGGCGCTCCCGCCGCAATAACGTCCGAATTACGGGCCTTCCCGAGGGTGAAGGGGGTCAGGCCATGGATCTGTACGTTGAAGAACTCATCAAGACACGACTCCAGCCGAGAGGATTATCCACCTTCTTCTCGGTTGAAAGGGCGCATAGGGTGCCGGGTGGTAGGCCTAAACCGGGGGCACCCCCCAGGCCGGTGTTAGCGCGCATCTTTAACTTCTGTGACCGAGATGCCATTTTACAGACTGCAAGAGTGGCCCCACCAATTCGTGTGCATAACTCACTCATCTCCTTTTTCCCGGACTTCACAGATGCAGTCACTAAACGCCGCAGAAGCTTCCTTGAGATCAAAAAGGATCTCCGGCGAAAGGACATTGCCTATTCAATGCTATTTCCGGCGAAGTTGCGAGAAGTAGCTGATGGAAAAACGTGGTTCTTTGATTGCCCAGAGGAGGCCCGAGAGTGGCTTGAGGGGTGGCGACAAGTGAAAGGATGTAAGTGACCAGACAAACATCAGCAGCGGCGACGAGTGGAAGAGAGCCCCGAGGATCGCGAACAGACACGAGAAGGAGGCGCGGAGCAGGATGCAGAGACAGAGAAATGAGAAGAGGAACCATGGATCTCGCATAACTGCACACGCAGAGACAGAATATGATGGTAGGGTAATGCTGCCCAGGTTGATGGTCGGCGGGGGCCTCATGTGATCTTCTATACACACTAAATGGGTGGGCATGGACCCGCCGATGCAGGGTACACATGGCGGCCGCAGAACGGTCTCGAAGAACAATGGCTCTAATGAAGGGGATGGACTGTGGTGAACACCGGACTTCTCACCCCAACACGCAAGTACTGTTACTGGGAACGGGTATAAAGCGCTCTGCAAAGTTGGGGTGGCGTATAGTTGTAAGTCCGTCTAGCAGGGAGGCAGAGTGGGGAGTGGAGGGTTGTGTTTTAATGTTTTGGTTTGGTTTTGTGTTCATGTTTTGTATGCAGGCACTTGGAAATGATATGTCCTCACATGAGAATGGCAGAGACTCCTTCCACACATATCCGTCCCATTGACTATACGTCTTGATGATTATGACAATGTCACACTCGCAGTCCACTGAGCAAGGGCAACGGTCGGACACAAAGGAAAGATCCCTAACACTAATGACGTGGAATGTACGTGGCCTGGGGGATAAAATCAAGAGGGGACTTGTGCTGCAGTGTATTAAGCGAAGCTCCCCAGCTGTTGTCCTGCTGCAAGAGACTCATCTCACTGGGAGTGCATGTCAGGCGTTAGATAGATGGGGGTTCAGGATGGTGGCCCACTCGCAGTTCACGTCAGGATCCAGAGGGGTGGGCATCTTGGTACGTAAACAATCGCCACTTATAATACATTAGACAAAAACGGACACGAATGGCCGCTTTGCGGCTCTGGTGGGACAATGGGAGGGACACTCTATCAACATAGTGTCGGTGTCTATTCCCCCGGCGCTACAGGCAGTTGCGCTTCCGGCCCTGAGTGACTTCCTCCTTGATCTCCCGGAGGGGGAACTGCTGATTGGAGGGGACTTTAACGACGTGGTGGATGGAGATGTGGACCGGCACCCTGTGAGGGAGCGGGCGGTGGGGGGGTCGCGACTCTGGTTTTTTTTGGAGGCAATGGGGCTGGTGGACGCCTGCCGACATCGGCATCCCACGGCGCGTCATTTTACTTTTCATTCTGCGGTACATGATAGCTTATCGAGAATAGACCACTTTGTGGCCTCCGAGGAGAACCTCAGACACGTAGACTCAGTGGACATTCGGCCTAGAGGTATTTCAGACCACTCGCCGGTGGTCTTAAGGTCCACTCCCCGTCCACCCTCTGGGAGGCCTATAAAACGGTACTCCGAGGGCACACTATCTCCTCTATATTGGGGTATAAGCAAGAACAGCGGCTAGAACTCACTGCCTTCGAATCAGAGCTCCAGAAGGCTGACGCACAACATTCACAGGACCCGACTCCCGTTACGGCCCGCACACTACGCCTCCAACAACAATTACACAGGGAACATTTGAGGGGGGTGACTGTACTTAGACTGTCAGCAACGAGGCATAAAGTGTACGAGGCCGGTGATAAAGCAGGGAAGCTGTTGGCGTGGCTCGATAAGAGGGAGAGAGATAGAAAGTGGATAGCACAGCTTAGAACGACAGATAATGCAATGAACGCTGACCCAAGCGCCATAGTCCACAGGCTAGCGCAGCACTTTCAGCAGGTATACATGTCACAGTCAGCGATGACAATGGAAGAGGCACTGACCTATATCGGGGATATTGCGATGCCCAAGATTGTCCCAGAGACAGCCCTCACATTGGAGGCGAATCTGACAACCGAGGAGCTGCAGGTAGCAATTGGCTCCTTGCAGACGGGAAAAGCGCTAAGACCGAATGGAATCTCCGTAGAGCTTCATAAAAATCTGGCGGGGACACTGGCCCCACACCTACTTAACATGTACCGGGACAGCTTGACAAAGGGAGAACTCCCGCGGGATCAACGTGTGGCCACAATAGTGCCGATCCCGAAGCCAGGGAAGCCCTCGGAAGAATGTACATCGTACCGCCCCATTTCCTTAATTAATGCGGAAGCTAAAATATTAGCGAAGGTCCTTGCGCTGCGGCTTACTCCGCATCTCGCAACCCTGGTTCACCCGGATCAATCGGGGTTTATGCCTAATAGGAACACGGCGTTAAATCTGAGGCGCCTGCATGGAGTGATGGCCCGTATACCTTATCTTCAGGAGCCAGCAGTTATCCTGTCATTGGACGCCCGTATGGCGTTCGATGTGGTGGAATGGCCCTTCCTATTTGAGGTTTTGACACACTTGGGGTTTGGCCCACGGTTTTGTGTGTGGGTGCGCCTACTCTACACAAAGCCACTGGCCCACGTAGCGGCTAATGGACACATATCCGAGGACTTCCCACTGTCCCGAGGCACGCGTCAGGGCTGTCTGCTGTCACCGTTACTGTTTGCGCTGGTGCTGGAACCACTGGCGGCATGGATCAGGTGGGAGCCTCAGATCCGCGGACTGAGATGGACAGAAGACTGGGAAGATCGTATATCGCTTTACGTGGATGACGTTCTGCTTTACCTGGCCTCACCCAGACGCTCCATCTTGGTACTTCTCAATTTATGTGACCAATTTGGTCGGGCATCAGGCTATACTATCAATTGGTCCAAATCAATACTTTTCGTACTCCGGGGCCCACCGCCACAGCTCCCGGAGGATTGCCCACTGCAGATCTCGGTGGCGGGATTCCGATATTTGGGAATCTACATCACGGCGGATCCCGATTAATTTTTTAAACAGAATCTTATGCCTCCCCTGGAGCGTCTCAAAAGAGATGCCACCCACTGGGGGACTCTTCCCCTAACGCTGCTGGGGAAGGCAGCGCTTTTTAAGATGATGGCACTGCCTCGATTCCTGTATGCGCTCGAAAATACGCCATTCTCGGTGCCGCCCACCTACTTTAGGCACATTGCGGCTCAAGTCACGGGGCTACTGTGGGGGAACAAACCGGCACGCATCGCACAACGCAAGCTCAACAACGGGTGGTATGATGGGGGCATTGCACTGCCGGACATCCAGCTATATTATTGGGCGGCGCATTTGAAAGTCATTAATCAATGGGTGCATGCTCCACAGGCGAATCCCGCCTATAAGGCAGATAGATATGGGCTTGGGGATAAAGGCATGATGTCCGCACTTTATAACAGAAAGCGTACACCGATACTACTCGGACCCACTAGGCAGACGATTGACATCTGGCATGTAGCATACGCTAAAATGGGATGGGCAGGAAAGATAACACAGCTCATCCCTCTGTGGGTGACACAGCGGCTGGGCGGCTTGGGACACTGCAAGGGCTTAGACAAGTGGGATGCAATTGGAATATCAACAGTGAGTGATATGTGGCATAAGGTAGGAATAGCCACGTTCGAGCATCTCAGGGCGCAATACGACCTGGCGCCCTCTGAGCGCTTTAGATACCTGCAGATCAGACATGCGCTACAGGCGGCCCTACCACCCAGCACAGAGGTCCCTGAGGCCACCCCCTTGGAGGATAGGCTTTTGAAAGACTGCATGTATAAACGAGCCATTTCTTTCACATATAGAAAGTTAGTGAACAATCTCCCGGACCCTCACGGGGCGCTCAGGGGAAAATGGTCACGAGATGTGGGCGATTTCGACGACTATGAATGGCGAGAGGCGCTAGCCTCACCACGGGAGGTGGGGATATCGTCCAGACTTAAACTTGTGCAACTAAAAATCTTACATAGAACTTATTACACTAGACATATCCTACACACAATAGGGTCGGCTCCACATCCGTACTGCCTGAGACGCTGTGGGGAGGAGGGCACTTTCCTCCATACCTTGTGGGAATGTCCCAAGATAGTGGAATACTGGGTAAAAGTGATGAGGACCATATCACAAGGGGTGGAAATATCGTTGGCGCCCGAGCCCAGAAGATGCATTTTAAATGTATGGGAACCGAATGACCTCACACGCCCAGCACAGAACTGGGTAACAATGGGGATAATGGTGGCTAAGCGCAACATCGCACAAAAGCGGGGAGCGAAAGAGACACCGTCACTTGCCGCCTGGTGTGGGGATCTCGATTTGGCCATGGTGGCAGAGAAAGCAATGTTTGTAAATCGTGGCTGTCCGGGGAAATGGAACAAGATATGGGGGGCCTGGAATAAATACAGGGGATACATTTGTGAACCCCCCGACATTGGAGTAGAGGAGGACTCAGATACTGAAAACAGAGGGGTGCTGGAAATGTAATGTGAAGACAGTTACCAATTTATGGAAATGTTTAGGATTTTATAACACCAAGTGCCATAATTTTCAACAATGTAAAGGTAATGATTATATGTATTTGCCTAAATGTGTCAGAAATATCTATGCCTTGAACATGAAAATAATAAAAACAGTTTTCAAAAAAAAAAAAAAATGAATGGTGGCAACTACCACACTCTTAATTGGTACCAACTTGGAGATCATGATGGTTCAAAAGTCATCTAGAGACTCAAGCATTTTAATGGCCAACTGTTTGTTAAAGGAGCTGGGGTGCTCTCCGGCCACAAGGCCCCTGCCTACAAATCTGGAGGTCACATTCGAAAGTGCGCCTGGTATGTCTATATCTACCGTCCTCAATTCGAAGGTTTATACTGTAATATATTTGTGTTATTTTACCACCCGAAACTGATCCTGTCATAGATGCAACAATCAATAACTTGGTATTTTCTTTATTTTGTTTGGTCTTGGGAGACTAAAATTATAAAATGCCACTTCCAAGGTATAGCAACCAGGCTGCTTGCACCTGGGCTGCTCAAGGCATACCGCTTGGGTCTCCAAGGCGTATAACCTGGGCTCCTAGAGTCCTGGCTCACCCACAGCGTATCACCCAGGCTGCTCGAGGTCTACCACCTATCGCTCAAGGCGTTCCGATGCTCCTGAATATAGTTATTAGTGTATGCATTTGCACTATTGGGACACTGTTTATGGGAACGGATATTGGTCTGCATAGGAGGAGCTGAGAAGGGGGAGTTCCATCCTGGAGACCTGGGTTCTGATCCGGGCTTTCGAGTTTCACGTGTTTAAATAAAAATGGTGTGATTGTGGGCAGTTAACTATCACTCACTGTGCCTCGAACTCTAACTTTACGCAACGTTCAAAATATGTGTGATGGGAAATGAAGGACGCATCTTGTGTCATCACAATTCCATCCTAATTTTTCTAGTCTGATTTGAACATGATTTTCCCCTAAGTGAGAGTGTGTGCTCCCCCCCCTTCCCCCAACTCCTTCATGATTAATTAAATTCAAAAGTAAAAGCACTCAACTGTAGTAGGGCACAGGTGGGCAATAGGCCTGTAAAAGTAAAGATCAGTGTTTGTGGCATACGCAAGTAAAAAATACAACTACAAAAAAACGTCTAGGGCAAACTTCTGTCTTCGTTAACTTTGATGCCTAGTCGCCATTCGCTTCCAGTCCCTCAATGTTTCCCACTCTGCTGAATGTTAATTTCACCTGAGCAGCACTTACACAAGGATTTTGGGAGTCCTAAGGCAAAATTACAGTTTGCTCTTCTTAGTAAAATGGTCATCTTTGAGGCTATTTGTTGTAATGTGACTCCCTCTTGTGGCCTGATGCGGTGTTGCAGTAAGACAGCTGCCTACAGCGGTCTTAAAATATACTGCCTCTCCCCATACACCACCGATATGCACCATTCGTAACCCTGCGGTCACAAGCATCCTCTTTCTAGTGATTATGACTCAACGCCATCTCTCTCTCTTGCTTCTGCTTTTCCTTCTTGGTGGTTGCTTCCCTTCCCGTCATGTGGTTGGCTGGTAGAATCTCCGCTACTTGTCATTTCATCTGCTGTGCTGTGATTCACCCTGTGTAACACCACTCAATGTGCTTTCTTCTTGGAGGTAACTGTGCTATATATAGATCAAAATGCAAATAGAGTTCTGTTCTCATAAATGCTGATAATAAATGTGTTTTTTCTTGGTACGAGATGTATCAGAATTGTAGGAATAGCATAAAAAATACCTAATTGTGGCGAAGAATTTGAACACCTTATATTGTTTCCTCCACCCAAGATCTGTGATGTCATTTATTAATCCAAGATATGTAAAGCGCAAACTTATCCAAGCACTGGGGGCTGTCGGAGAGATTAAGTGCCCAGAATCACATGATGCTGAGCCGAGCTGCTGTTTCATTAGTGACAGCCCTGCACAATCTGTGTACTTGGGAGAATTTGTGTTCATTGTGTGGCCAATGTGGGAAGTGTGTATGAGGTATTTGTACAGCACAATCCTAGCCAAATGACAATGAAGCAGTGCACAGGGTCAAAGGTTTGGATACAGTCAACTAGAGATGTCTTGACTTGTACTGCATCGCGATGCGGTGTTCTTCGATGCGTTGCACAGGGTTAGGGTGGTCCTTATGGACCCAGGGATGATGCTCCAGATCCAAATGCAGGATGTCCTGCTCAAGGGCAGTGTCATGAAGGGATTTGTTTGGGAAAGAAGGGCCATTGGAAGGAGACCTCTGAAGGTCTGAAGGACCTCCATGTTGGATCGAGAGGGTCAGTGCCGTGCCAGATTATAAGAACCGTTCATTCTGTAAATGATACACATTTAGTCTTATTTCACGTAAATATATCCCAGGCATCTTTGCAACTTAGTTTAGAATATGGCACCAGAAGACCTCCATTTTAAGCCTCGCTTTAACACTTAACTAAAATGCATAGTTCCAAATGTATCGCTATCCTCGTTTAACTTAGTTCCCACATCTGACCGCTTCTCAGGAGGAACGTGCACACATACAGTGCCTACCTCATAAAAAAAAGGAACACCTTCCTCTGGTGAAGTTCAGTTTAATTATCATTCTTCTATCTCCAGCTCTAAAGCAAGCCCACCACCCAACTAACTGATATAAAGGAGAAACTACTGAAGAACTCACATTTCCCCAGACTTTTGCATGATCACAACCTGGACCATGTTCATTTCCTCAAGTGAATATTCAATCTATCACCGTGGAAAGGCAGGTCGTCCGAGGCCATTGGTCGAATGGTGTGGGACATTGGGAAGGTAGCATAAGCAGTTCCGCTGAAATAAAAATTAATGACGATAGAACCCACAAGGGGACAGCAAAGAGGAGACCGCGACACTAGGAGAGGTGGGCCATACAGGCAACGCCAGACAGTGAAATAGCAAGTTTGACTTAGAACGGGGTTGTAAAGGAGACAAAAATCCAACTAACCAAGAGTACAAGTGAGCTAAGAAAATACTATACTATGAAAGACCGAAGTCCAGGGCGCAAAGGTGGAAGGAAGCCCTTATCAGCAGAACAGCGGTAGATCAGCAGAACAATAATAGTACAACACAATTAACCTTTGCTACAGACTTAACAAGCCAAGAGCAAAGGCAATGAAGTCACAACATTGCAGAGAGAATTAGGCAGAGCTATGAATACAGGGTGTAACCTTCCTAAACATACCGGCTCCAGTAGTTAAACCTTATACTAGAGCCAGCAAGTTCTGTGTTTAATTAGGACAGGGGTAGGTCTTCCACCTTAAATTCAAGTCTTTTTTTCCTTCCGATCTCTGATAAGGACAGTCCAAAGGCAAAGCTTGGTTGCTGACTAGGATTTACTTCCCCATGGGAGAGCTGGAAATTGGAACTGGTAGGCAGCCTTCTAGCGGGAGAATTGAGGTCCTACTTGGTTGACGTACGAGGTGAAATTGGAACATGTGGAATTGGAGGAAATCTCCACAGCGAGCAATTAGCAAGAGTCATGTTGTGGGCATTCTGGTGTTCAGTGGAGGTCCCCAAGTATGCTGGGAAATGTGTTCTCTAAACAACTTCTTAAATCTCTACCGTCTGGTGGGCGTGCAGACCAGTAAAGCTCAGTAAACTCTGGACCTTCATAAAGGAGTTTTTAGGAGTCAAGATCCTACATTATTTAAGCAGAAATCACTGTTTTTGTGTGATTTTGCTCAACAGAAGGAGGTTTTGATCATATATGATGATTCATTTTTCTTTTACAAAATTAATATGAGAAAGCAGGAAGGGACTTAGGTTTATCCTAAACCTGGCTCATGCCTAAATCAGCCTCAGATAGTCACATACAAATAACCAAGCGTCTTTAAAAACACCTACAAGTCATAACTGAGAATATTGTTATCCGTCCAAATTAAATTATTTCCATTCAAAGTGAATGAGATCAGTTAAGTTAAAAAAGAACCAGTTGAAACAGAAGAACAGTAATAGACCGAAACAATATAAAAAGAAAAGTAAAATAACAAGGTAACTTAAGCATCTAAAAAACAAAGAAAACCTCTGGCTTGGGTTAAACCACTCTTGTGTAACAAAATTTTGGACCAAATGATAAGAAAATCCGGGACAAGATGCTGATGAGAGAACACATGCTCACAAGCATAATCAAGTGGCGACGTATCACTGTCAAAAGAACATAGTAGATTAGCCTGGACCAATCTCTGGATTCCATCTTGTCCAGGCAGTTCCTTAACATCCTGAGCACTCTGGTCTCATGCCGTTGAATGACTTCAGTGGGAGCAGACCTTGTCTCAGGCAAGGTTAATATAGAACAGAGTGATGCTACCTCTGGAGGCAGAGCAGATCCTGGTGCATTGAAATTAGATTATGACCAATCGCTCATCGCCTAGAAGACATTAGGCGCCACATAGTCTTAATGGCACCAAGTCAAGTCACCTGGTACCAACTGACAAGGGACTCGTTGTTTGATTAAGACGTGTGCTTTTTCCGCACACAATCTCCATAGTGCAGTTTCTTTGTCAACAACCTTCAGACCCACTCTCTTAACATGGGTCCTTGTAGGATAACTAATCCTGAACATTACTGGGGGCATCCTATCGGTGGTTCCGGTTTAACTACAACTACTTAGAATTGTTTTAAGTGCCAAGTCTTTTATACTTGGCCTTTGCCTCATCTTGTCTTTAAAATATCTCATGGCCACCTGGATAATATTGCAGCCTCCATCTTTCTTGATTGTGAGTTCAGTTTCGGGCCGGGTTGACTCAATTGGAAGAAGTTGCAATTATTTTTTGTTTGTTTGCTTAATTCACCAGGATCTAAACTGCCTCCATCAATCTAGTGATGTGTAGACTAGTGTCCTGAAAAGTTTGCAGAATAGAACTTGGAGCTAAGTGCCACCAGATCTTGGCTGCAGCAGGAGTGCCCATGAGTCTCTCAAGATCACTGGTTGGGAGTGTTGGAGCCTTTAGCACTTCTGTTCAGGAAGGAGCCTCACTTTTCTGTAAGTAGGGATTCAGGCAACAGCAAAAGGGTGATTCTTGGAGTCAAGTTCTTGAAGAGATGAGTCTCAACAAACAGTTCAAGCAGTCAATCTTCCCTTACTCCAGCATCTTGGAGGTAAATGGAAAGCAGCGATGAATGCATCCCTTAACTCTCAAGAGCCACCACTCAGGAATTCACCTTTTCTCTTACTGTCGGCTCTGCAGGAAAGCGAGGAGAGAATATCCTGTAGATTGATCCCAGTTGATATATTCCAATTGAGTTGAGTGCTCTACCCAGATAAAGGAACAAAATGGCTTGGAAGGAGCAGAAACCTGGTCAATAGTCTCCCAAAATCAAAACACCAGAACTTAGTCTCCTCTAAATTCACTCCTCAGTCTCATCTCAGAAAATAAATGAGAAAGTAGTGAAATAAGAAATGGCCGAAAGAAATGGTTTATGGGAGACTCCTTGGTTGTTTCCACACACATGAAATCAAGCATGACAAGATCCCACTAAACACAAAGGATGGACCTGCTCAAATAATAATTAACCCTGGGTGGACAACTACGCTACGCTTGCGAAGTTTGTGTAGTTTGTGCTACTTCGCACTACGCGAATTGCATGTAGCACAGTGCAAAATCGCGTGGCGTAGTTGGCATTGTTTGCTCACTAGCAGTCCTCAACGTCAAGTTTGTGACCGCGAGCAAGCAAAATGACATCTCGGAGAGACTTTTTCCTCATTCGCGATCAGCAACCTCCAGTTGCCGATCGCGAGCGTGGAAAGTAAACCTCCCGGCGAGATTCTCAACGCGGGGAGGTCAGGTTTCTCATTGCGAGTGGTCGCATATGCTCGCGACCACTCATGATGAGAAACTACTAGTCCGCGTTGAGAAATCTGCTGCTCGAGTAAAAATCTACTCGAGCAGCAGAAATGACTGCTTGCACTGTGCAAGATGCCGTTTGCAATGATTGCACAGTGCGGACAAGCATCCGGCACTGTGCAATCATCGCAAACAGCGTACTACGCAGTTCGCGTAGCGCTACGCGTATCTCGCATATTTCTTTACGCATAGCGCTACTATGCGAACTACACCCAGGGTTATAATCTGCATTTTAGGTGGAACTGTACCCATTTCAGGTGTCCTCTAGATGACCTGATGAACCATTGCTCAAAGAGTGGAGGTGCTTGCAATGCAGTCTAAATGGATGAGGGGCCATCACCTGGGTTATGCACCTGTATACATTTGTGGTACATTTCAGGATAGTTGCAGAGGCAGATGTCCTTCCTGCTCCCAGAGTACTGGACTCAGGACCTCAATATTTGAATATCCTGTAAGCTGTGTATGAGCCATGCACACTTTACCCTCTTCTCAACCATTAGAAACAGTTTACTTTCTAGAATGATGGTATTTTGCCCATCACATGGAGTATGAAAGTCAACAGCTAGAGCTTTAGTAGAGTTCAAAATCGATTTTACGCCATCTATCTGGCTTATTCCTTGATGAGATTGATACATCCTGGCAGCGTCTACACCATAGAAGCCTCCTGATACCAACGCAGTGCCTTCATTATACTCGTGTAATGTTCTCTGTTTCTTAAGCGGCTAACAAAGAAGTGCCTTAGAAGAAGTCATGTCAGAGACCCCCTGGAACTCCTTAATTATAATGCTTTAGCCCCCTATGAAAAACATCTAACTAGCACTTGACCAGTGCTAATTCTTGCCACCCCTAAGGGTCACGTGCAGGGCAACACATTTTAGGGAGTCACTCTCACAATATATTTCCGTCTGTTGGTGGAGATGCACCCCCTTCCCCAGACAACAGAAACCTAAGTTAGCCTGCCTCCTTGTAAAAGAGATATCCTGGGGCTCCCCCCTATTTTCAGTGCTCCGTTGCTCCTCACCTAGGATTGTACTATATAAATACTGCTATGTAAATGAAGATCTGTTTTATAGTTGAGCTGTACAGGTTGGCTGCTAAATACAGTGCTTAATTTGAACCGGTGGGTTTGGGTGCTCAGCACCGGCACTTAAATGGCAACACCAGCACTTATGACAGTCTGCCACATGGTAGTGGTGTTTGTCTAAATTTCGAAAGGAGCACAACCACAGTTGTTTATTAATTAATGTACATTAAATATGACTAATACCCACCACCCAAGCCATTCTAATAGCTTTGGGCGTCTGGCTAAGTCTGAATTGTCACACTTGTAGGAGTGTGATGGCTTGTAATTGTGTTGGTACTGTAATTGCCAGCGGTGGCAGGGGCAGTAGGTGGTGTAAGGTGCAGTGGAATCCTGATGAAGGCTCCGGCACTTATTTATTTACAAATTAAGCACTGCTGGAGCATTGGCTTCCTCCAAAATCGAGTGCTCTTGGCCAACCATATATCTATTGTGAGTGTCAGTGAGGACAGGGGAGTAGGCCTCAAACTGAGGCATATAATAAGGGCACATTTTAGTTGTTCATTGTAATCTCTGATTATAAAGGAGGAGGGAACACACTACCTCACATCTCAGCACTCGGTCCACCCAGATGCATTATGGTAAATGCAGTGCCTGATAAAACTTCAGTGAAAGTCTAATTTTCACCATTGTTGGTGCAGCCAGTGCTGTGTATCTCTAGACACGTGTTTTAGGATTGTTGACCTCCTTCAGTAGAGAGTACCGAGTTGTGTAGAAGGGCTGAAAATGCTGCTCTGAGCCTTCTCGAGTCTCTGTCCAACGGATGTATGATGCTACATCGCAAACGTTTACATCGCATGGCATGACATCGCAGTTTTCACATCGCATGTCACTTTACATCGCAAGCATCCACCACGCAAACCATTACGTCGCATTTCCATTGAAATGCATACAAAATACATTTACAACGCACACAAACAACCCGCATGCTTTCACATTGCGATTTTTACCCCTAGGCCGACTCCCCTAAACCCGCAATTCTAAAACCTTTAATTTTTACCTTACACAAGGACCCCCTGACCCAATCCTGAAGCCTAAAACAGTACCCTACAGTACGACCCTTTAACACTTCCCTAAACCCTAATACAGTACCCTACAGTAAGACCCCTGACACTGCCCTAAGCCTACCCTACACTACGACTCCCTAACAATTCCCTAAGCTCTAATACAGTACCCTACAGTAAGACCCCCTGACACTACCCTCAACCCTAGGCCTACCCTACACTACGACCCCCTAACACTTCCCTAAGCCCTAAACTACACTTTAAGCACAATCCATCTTACCTCTCTCTCCTCGTCTCGTCCGCCTCTGTCCCAGTGCTCTGCCCCGCGTCCATTACACCACATGCGATTTAAAAGTGCAGGCGATGTAATGGGACGCGACGCAATGTGTACGCGTCGTAACGTCGCTTGCGTTGTAACGCATGCGACGTAAAGGCATGCCTAGTAATGCCAGCGTTGTAATGGGTTTTCGCTTTCATAGTGCGCAGGCGCATCAACCAGAGCTCGTCAGCTCATCAGCTCAAGGGAGCCTTATCAAGCAAAGGGGGAGGGTGCACACTGCTTCACATCCCACACTGAGTTCACTCAGATGCATTATGGTAAATGCAGTGCCTGGCAACACTTAAGTAAAATCTTTAGTTTTCACTATTTAATGTGCAGACAGGGCTGTGCATCTCAAGACGTGTTTCAGGATTATTGTTCTACATTAGTAAAGAGTAACAAGTTGTTTTAGAGGTGCTGAAAGCGCTTTTACAATAATTGTTTGATAAGTTCCCGAGTTTATAACAAAAGTGATGGGTGGACGGTTTGAATTAATCTCAGCCACTGGTAATTACTCAAGGCTGCATCCCAGTCCATCGTTATTTTGCACGCCATGCCATCTCATATGCAAATCAGCCTTTACCCTGGTCCAATAGAAACAGTCCAGCCTGAACTGCGAGGCTGGGTCCTCCATAAACCAGAACACAAGCAGCCCAGGACCGGTTTCACCCCGATTAAGGCTCTTAAACCGGTTGCAGCTTAGTTCCAGAGGCTTAGTGAGCACAATATAAGGAAGACATCAGTGAAAGGCCGAAGTGCAAGAGAAATTGTCACAAATAACTTTATTATGATGCTGTGGAATGAATATGACACAACATTGTTTAACGATTCAATAAAATATTTCTCAAGGGCACAATAAAACACCGTTCAAGAATATAAATTTTTTCAGTGACGCACGTAAATACTGTTCAGAAACCGACACTGCCTAAATGCACTAACAAATAAATAATTCTCAAAAATTGACAATAAAATCCTATCCAAAGTCACAAAGAAGTGAAGCTTTGCAAATACAAAAATAAAATATTGCTTAGCTAGAAAATGAGTGCTACTTATAGCTGTATACCATACAACACTGATCAAAGTTCTGACCTTAATCCTGCTGAAAAACACAAACCACTACAAAAAAGATGTAAATAATTAACCCACTGAAAGATTCAAGTCAACACTGCACAATAATTGCATAGCTTAATAAATGAACAGTGCTATCTGGAAGTTTGAACAATACCGCACTCATTAAAGATACAAACATGAATCAAATGCTCATTAAAACACTGATAAAGGTGCAAACAGTGCTCGAAGATTAAAGAAAACTAGCAATAAAATATGACTCAAAGTCACAGCAGCTGATCAATGAAACAAAAATACTGCTATCAAGACACCCATGAAAACGGATTACAGATACTACCAAAATACTTTTCATGGCTCCAAACAGTCATTGGTCAGTGAAACAAATGGTAAAACTCTTTAAAAACTACCCAGATGCTGCTCACTGGTTAGAAAAATAAAAAAAATAAAAACTAGTGTAGCTCAAAGACTAATATCCCACTGATCAGATATAAACAGTTAAGCACTAGTCAATGACACAAACAGTAAATCGCAGCTCAAAGGCCAAACACTGCTCAGAGACTAAAACAAACGAGACGTAACTTGTAAGTATTTAGGAATTCCCTGGACCCCAACTGGTGAGCCCCTTTTTTTGATGCCTGGGACTCTTTGTGCTTTAATCTTCACAACCTTTTCTCCGCGACAGAGGTCCAAGCCAAATTTGCTTCCTTTTTAGGTCGAGCATATACTTTGATATATACTTATATATGTATGTACATTTTGGGCTCTGGAGATCAGCCCTAGGACTTGTCTGCTTCCGCTTAGGGACTTTTTTTTTCTTTTGAACTGCCTCTATTTAACTGTCTTGATAGAAAACGACCAGCAGAGGTCAGTAGAATACCAGAATTGCTTTCTGCTGAGGGACTTTCTTTTCTTTATTTTTCTGGCAACTGCCTCTATTCAACTGTCTTGATGGAAAACGACCAGCAGAGGTCAGAAAAATACCAGAATCACTTTAGCATTCTCTAGATTCCAGTCCATAGAAACTGTTTTCCACAAGCACCCGTAGACAATAATATTTTTTTCAAATCTTGTATTTTCAGTGATATGACCACCGATATATTAAAAACAGAGCTTTGGACTATACCATTTCCCGCTGCAAGGCAATTTTTCTTTCCACGTGTTCCCATACCTAGTGTGTCACACAGTTTGGTGCTTACTTTCCCTCCATGTTAAAGAACAGTAGATGTTTCAGCACCCAGGCTAATGTGCTGCATAGCTAAATACATATAAGGTCCCAAAGGCGAGACAGATTGCATTGCAAATGCTTGTTTCACATGTTGTGAGTTGTAAAGGTACCCACTGTTTGTGGTTTCCTTGGAGAGACCCAAATAAATTGCCCGAACATGGCGTTTTTTTAATTGTCCCTAAAAATGGGGACCACGTGTGGTATATTGACATGCGTTTTATTTCTTTTTTTTTATTTCAAAAGAATTTTATTATTTTAAAAGCGCAAATATGAAACATAAGATACAGGCCAAAGTGATACAATTGATATCGGACAATAAAGTAATAAATACATTAAAATAAAATTAATTAATAGGAGAACAAATCAATGTCATTCATTAATCTGCAGACATCAGATAAATAATTACTTAAGGAGGGAAGACCCAAAATGATATCTGGCAAAGAAATATATCAAAAGTATCACCCACAGATGGCAAATTAGGGAAAAGAGGGAAGATAAGAAAGGAAGAAAGAAAAGACAGAAAGAGTAGGAAAGAGAAGAAGAAAGAAAAAGAGAGACAGAGAGGAGAAACGGAAGAGGAGAGGATTTCCAGAGGAATCACCCAAACACAAGACAACACTAACCAGACAAATCAAAGGGAAATTGCGCCACCAACCCTTCAGAGGCCAACTCCATGTATGAATCTAAGGCTTTCCAAACACCAGAGGAAATAGAAGGAGAAAGATGAGCATGGTCCACTGACGTATGAGCACTTCGTAGAAAGGAAACCCAAGCCCACCAAGTATGGTAAGAGACGGACGAAAAGGATTTCCACTCCATGAGAATTACTTTGACTGCAATAGTTAACAAGAGGTCCAACAACTGTAACTCCATGGGATCTAAAGGCAGAGGGACTGGGGTCGCCAATGGACCCAAAAGAATTAATGGAAAAGACAGTTGGCGTTTGATGTTAAAGATGAGCATGAGGTGTTTGTGAACAAAATCCCAAAAGGATTGGAGAAGGGAACAATCAAGGAACATATGTTGAAAATCACCTGGTAAAAGCCCGCAGCTCCAGCACAAATTGTCTTCTTTAAGATTAAGTGCATGCAGACGAATGGGAGTCCAGTGAAGAAGATTAATAGAGAAAAACTTAGACTGCGTTAGGGAAGGGGCAATTTTGTTACGAAGAGAAAATTTACCAATATCTTGCCAGGTATCAGGAGAGATATGAGCAGTAACACTCTGATCAAAATGATGTACCCATTTTTGCTGTGTGACAGTTTGGGAGGGGAGTGTAGAGGACGATAAAAATTTGTAAATCCGAGACGCAACATGACCAGTCCTAATCCAAAGCTGAAAAAGCGTAATCGTAGGGGAAGAAGGATGAAGGTGTACTTTAGCAAGTGCAACTTTAATCTTAAGAAAAGTATAAAAATCTAAATTAGATAAAGAGAATTGTTGAGCAAGGGATGAGAAAGGGGAAGGATCATTATTGGAATCATAGAGATGTTTAACAAGTGAAACACCTTTCCCAGCCCAGTAAGACATCAACTCAGGGTCAATATTAATTTTGATTTTAGAATTGCGCCAAATAGACGACCATCTAGTTTTATGTAAAGGAATTGCTACTCTCTTATCAACCTTACGAACCGCAGCAATAGTGTCTAAAATAATAGAGCGAGAGAATGGAATAGAAAGGGTGTTTGTGGTTAAAAAGGATGCAGTCGGCAGTGGGGAGGCCAATTCCTGTTCTATTGTCAACCATGCTGGAGCATGAATAGATGGAGAAGAAAACCAAAGAGCACCCTGGGACGCCAGAAAAGCAGTTTCATACTTCCCCCAATCAGGAAAATTACAGCCGCCCTTATCATAAGATTTCCGTAAAAATTTATAAGCAATCCTAGCCCTTCTATCATTCCATAAAAATTTAGAAGTAAGCAAATCAAGTTCATGAAAGAAGGAATCAGAAAGCCTTACTGGAAGCATAGAGGAAACAAAATTAATAATAGGAGTGATCATCATTTTAAGAGTCTGCATACGGCCCCACCAAGAAATATGCTTCGGAGACCAATTTTCTAAGAGACGTCTCACCTTAAGAATAGTTTGGGATTCATTATAAATAGCCGTAGCATATAGGGTGGAACAGAAATGGATACCCAGATATTTTAGCTGTTTAGATTGCCATTTAAAGCCCGCCGAACCCATATGAGAGGAGAAGCAATAAGCATTTAAAGGAAACATCTCTGTCTTATCTTTGTTCAGAGTGTATCCTGAAACTTTTGAAAAAAGAGCAATCGTATCCGAAATAGCAGGAATGGCCAGTGCAATATCATCAGAAAAAATGAGAACATCATCTGCGTATGCAGCTGTTTTTATTTGATGAGACCCAAAAGAGAACCCCTTAATATCTGGATGCGAGTCAATCATTCTGAGGAGAGGATCAATGGATAACAAAAATAAGAGAGGGGACAAAGGACACCCTTGTCTAGTGCCCTGACACAGGTTAAAAAAGGAAGACGTAGCACCATTCACCCGTATATTAGCCCTAGGTCGGGAGTAAAGAGACATAACCATACGAATAAAGGAATCACCAAGAATATGTGCACATAGAACAGCTCTTAAAAAAGGCCAAGAGACCTTATCAAAGGCCTTTTCAGCGTCAAGGGCCAAGGCTGCCGCCGGAAGATTAGATCGCTTAGCGGCACCAAGAATATGACAAAAAGTACGAATATTATCCCGTGCAAGACGCCCCTTTACGAAACCTGTTTGTGAGGGATGAACCAATTGGGGAATAAAGGACTCTAATCGTTTAGCTAAAATTTTAGCAAAAATCTTGGCTTCCATGTTAAGAAGGGAAATGGGACGAAAATTTTTGGGATCTGCGTGATACTTCCCTTCTTTGGGGATAACTACAATAGTAGCATCAGCCGCGGAACCAGACACAGAACCATCCTTAATAAAAGCATCAAAAACGGATTGGAGTTTCGGGACAAGCACGGGAATAAAGGTTTTATAAAATGCAATAGGATATCCATCCGGACCAGGAGCTTTACCAGACCGAGTAGCTTTAATCGCGGAAATGATTTCATCAGAAGTAATCGGGCAATTTAATGATTGATTATCTGCCTCCGAAACAACTTTCAAAGGAACCGACTTCAAGAACTCCTGACATTGTTCAAAAGAAGCTTGAGCCGACGGGGTATATAAATTATTATAAAAATCGCGGAAAACATCAAGGATTTCTGCAGTTTGAAATTTTTTCTTACCAAGCTGGTCAGTAATAGAAGGAATTTGGAAAGTATTACAAGAAGATTCCTGAAACTTTAAAGTGACTGCAAGAATCTTGCCCGCACGATTTTTTAACAGCAGTCTCTTAGATTTCTGAGCCTGCAGGCCAATATGAGCTCTCTTAGTGACTATAGTATTGTACGAATACTTTAAATTCTTAATAGATTGGAGGCAGGTCTTGTCCTGAGAATGTCGAAAAAGGGATTCCTGACGTTTGATCTCATCTGCTAAGTCCGTGAGTTCCTTCTTAATGGCTGTGTTTCTCCTTGACATACATTTAATGACCTGACCACGGAAAGTACATTTGAAAGAGTCCCAGAGAACAACAGGGGAACTGACTGACCCAACATTCTCAATAAAAAAAGTCTCAATGTCATTGGAAAACTCTCGCACCAAGGACTCATCATGTAAGATTTCTGTGTTGAGTCTCCACGAACGAGCTCGTGCCCTAGGGACAAAGGACGTAAGAGTAAATGTCACTGCGGCGTGATCAGAAACTAAAATAGGGTGAATAAGCGGAGAAGAAGAAGATTGAACCAAAGAAGAGTGAACCAAAAGATAGTCAATGCGTGAAAAGGACGAATGAGGGGAAGAAAAAAAGGAGAAGTCACTACCAGTGGGATTATGAAGACGCCAAACATCCTGAAGATGGGTAAGAGAACACATATTAGTCATTTGTTTGTGTGCTTTAGGGGGACGAAAGTTAAAGGCAGAATTCCTATCCAAAATAGGGTCCATTGGCAAGTTAAAGTCACCACCTACAATAAGATTGCCAGAGTGAGGGGTATCCTCGAGCTTTTTGGTGATAGCATTCCAAAAGGACGGGTCATCCTTGTTGGGGGCATAAATATTCATGACAAATAAGTCAGCATTACCATTGGATACCTTAGCTAATAACCAACGACCCTCTGTATCCTGTTCAGAGGAAACGATAAATAACCCAGAGTGTTTAGAAACTAAGGTAATTACCCCATTCCTTTTACCACAAGCATCCGAACAAGCAACATCAAAGACCCACTCTTTCTTCAGAAACAACGCCTCCTTGGCAGAGAGCTTTGTCTCCTGAAAAAGGACGAGGTCCGAAGAAAGAGACTTACAGTAGTCCAAAATCTTTGACCTTTTTACTGGATGATTTAACCCTTTAACATTAAGGGAAAGTATATTTAGTCCAGACATAGAACCAATATCAGGAAAAAAAGATATTCCATATGTGACACATGAAGCGCAACAACCAGGAGAGCTAACCAGCAGACATCAACAGCCAACACAAAACAGGGTGAGACCAAAGAGGAAATCCGAAGAGAAAAAAGGAAAGAAGAGGAAAAGGACAGCAAGAGAATACACAGAAAGAGAGAGAGAAGGGCCCATCCGGCAGGTCTGGAAGAGACCAAATTCATACAAGGGGGGACATGGGAAAAAGAGCGAGGGCCAACAGGAGGAATAACAACAATGGCATAAAAAGCCCCAGAACAGAGCATAGCTGATTATACATTGAAAGGAAAGACTATCTAAAAGCTAAGAACTGGAATTAATGATAGCTATTTAGAAAACAAAGCGAAATGAGAGACTATAAAGGCAACACGCTTGACCAAATTAATATATAAATAACAACTAAAATGAATCATAGAGAACGGTAAGAGCAGGAAAGAGAGAGAAAGAAAGCACTTTCAGGCAATAAGAGCTGGTGGAAAGTGAACTAAAAGATAACATTATTATAGGTAGAACCATACCAAAGCAGACTCCATCAAGAGAAAAAGGAACATAATGAAGAGAAAAGAAGAAATACAATCTAAAGCATACTATATGATACAATATGAGAAAAATAAGTGAAACATAATAAAAAACGGTATATAACCTTCTATCAATATTACAGTCAATGAATCCCTATGGCAGTTAAATAAGAGACCTAATACTATATATAAATGTGTAAAATCTATATGCAATCTTATAGATAACTGACCATGAGTAAATAAAGCCATATACACACAAACTAGCAGAATAAATATGCTTGCCTAAGTAAGAGAACATGTAGATAAGAGAGGCATAAATCTATCAAGTACAAAGCATCTATAAAAAACTAACCTACTCGAAAAAGACAATTAATAACGCAATGTAATCAAATCACTCAATGAAAAAATCAATAAAGTAGTTATAACTAGCAACTATATGAACATCACATATTGATTCTAAATATAGCCATAAATAAACACCTAGTAAACATATATGCTTAAAACACCTAGACCCACCATACAACAACACGTTGATAACGCAACGGAAAACACAATGACCTACTCCGTAAAATACGGAATAACAGGAAACAAACATGAAGCAAAAAGACCGACCACAAAGGGATAAGATAAACCAACTTTACCACAAAAATCGACGCACATATCGAAGACATGCAACGGGAGAGGAAAAGGACCATGACCTAATACGTCGAGAGACAAACTGGGGAGGCAAGGAGTAACAAGACGACACGCGAACAGGAGTGAAGTCAAGCCAACAAGAAAAGCTACCACAAAAAATTAAAAGGTTTATACAATAAAACTAACAACACTAAAGACCAACACATCATACCGATAATAGGGAAGCACCAAGAGACGACAAAAATACGTCAAAACCAATAAACGTAAAGACCACCGCGCAGATCTAAAAGCAGCTAGACTTAATAGATCTGACAAAGACAAAAAACAACGCAATATGTATAGCCACATCAGGTGCCAGAGGAACCAGGAACATGTGAAGCCCCTGTTTGAAGATCCATCTGCAACTCCATTTGATTATCCAAAAACGAGGCCAAATCCGCAGGTTCGTCAAAAATTCTGACACGACCTTTGAAAGTAATGCGGAATTTTGAGGGACCAGCAAAAGAGAAGGGGATATTCATCTCAGACAAACGCTTCCGGAGATTAAGAAAGCCCTTTCTCCTTATCACCGTGTCCCTGGCAAAGTCTTGAGAAATTGAGATACGATGGCCATTCCAAGAGACAGCTGTAACCTTCCGCATATGAGCCAAAATCTGCTCTGTATGTTGATGACGCAGCGGTTTAAAAATTATCGCTCTTGGTTGCGTAGCAGACTTGGGGCGAAAGGAGGGGACACGGTGTGCCCGTTCCAGTTCAAAATCTTTATGGAAAGAAATTTGTAGTGTAGATGGAAACCATTGATAAAGAAACTCAATCATGGAAGATGCATCCTTCTCAACATCCTCTGGAAGACCAAAAATACGCAGATTGGATCTACGATTACGATCCTCTTGTTCAGTGAGGTCTTTCCTCAATGCTGCCATGGAACGCTCTATCTGCGTGAGAGATCTAGAGTGCTTTTGCATGGTATCCTCTGCGCCACTAATCCGTGCTTCTGTACCTGAGACACGAAGGGAAAGGGCCTTGAAATCATTCCTGATGGCTAATACCTCCACCTGCAATAAATCTGTATTTGTCTTAGTAGACTGCGCAATTTCATAGACCTCATTAAGGCGCGTCAGGATGGACTCAAGAGTCGAATTAGTGTCTTTAGGAGCAGACTCAGGAGTTGGGGATACCTGTTTGGACCTCTTAAGAGATGCTTTAGAGTCCTTAACGTCTTTAGCATTCGGTGAAGGGGCCATATTCTCAGCCATAGGGCAAACCACCTCCACAGGAACAAAATACACCTCCTCAGATAGAGCGAGAGCAAAAAATGTCAGGGGCTGTAAAACACTCAATGTGCGAGAGGAAAAATGAACAGGAAGGAATAATGTACTTGCATCAAAAGAGCCGAGCAGAGATTATGGCAGGCGATCCCCGTCAGAAAAAAAAAAAGACACCACACAAAAAAAAAAACTCACGTGCTGCAGGCGCCAGTAGGCACACACCGACACCTGAAAACAACCAAAATCAGGCCAAGAGCAAGGAAGTCTCACATAGGGAAGTGGCAGTGCGTCTGACGAAAAATATAGTAGCAGAAACCACAAAAAGATCACGCAGTGGGCAGCACTACAATAGGCGGCAAAAAGAAAGCAAAATAAACTCAAGAAAAGTGAAAAAACGTCACCAGCTCCTGTATGCCTCCATTCCTGACAGGACAGTGCAGTAGCGTCGTCGTGTAGAGGTGATCGTACAAACTCCCTCACAGAAGAAACAAAATGGCGGCCGCTCGTGCAAACATGAAGCGCTACCTCAAAATGCCGATATATGGACTCTGGCCACTCTCCATCACCAGAAAAGTCCCTCGTGGCGTACACGGCAGTTTCCCAAGCAGGATGTCATCCTCTGCGCTGAACAGGGCATTCCTCAGCGGCAGAAATGTCTCCGTCGGCCCCTGCTCTTTACGGAGCTCAAGCGCGATCCGCCATCTCGCAGCGGCGCGCAAGCCACGCCCCCACATGCGTTTTATTTCTAACAACATCAACAAAAGTTTTGCTGTGCTAACATCACCTTGTTCCTAACTTTTAAAAACGTTCATAGTTTCAGTTGCTGTATTTGCAATTTTTTAAGTCGAGATCAATATTTCCTATTTTTATGATGTCTACCTAATTCCAGTTTGAGAGGGAAACCTCTACCAGACTCTTTCCGTCGTTGAAATTTACAGTGTTTGTCGGTTGTCGAAAACCGCAAGATACCCAGAACCACCAACCAGGCTGTGGCTTATCATGATTTTTCATTGTGTTTTTAGAGCGGTCGACCTCGAAGCTGAGGGAACCGGGTTCGAGTCGCAGCATGGACGCTCAACATCCTGTGATTCTGGGCAAATCATTTAATCTCCGCGTGCCTAACAAAATGAATGTGTCCGTCTGTAACGCAACTGGTGCTATTGTAAAGCGCTCTGATACCTTCGGGTCGAGTGTGCGCTATATAAAACTCCCCCAAAAATATTTATATATAATAATCTACTGAATACAACATTTGTATGAAGGAAAGCGGTCAATAGTTTAAATGGTCCTTAGAATCTTGAGTTTAGCAATAGGAGTTATTCATACCACTCAGAATTTTGGTTTACCCATAATATTAGGTTATTCTGAGGGTGTTTAGCTTTGGTAGTATAAAATTTGGAGAAATTCAATAGATGAAAACAATTAGCCTGCTATTCTGCGTTTACAAACTTCTGATGAAACCTGCACTCAACTTATGTGGGTGGGAAACTGCCCGCCACATGAAAGTCCCAAACACACATGAGGAAAACACCCAGATTGTTTTTATTTGAATTACATAAATTCCAGGAATGAGGGTAGCTGCTGGATGTGGACCTAGGCTTGGCCAGCACGCACGGTAAACTACCAACCTCAGACAATAAATTTTTTTTTTTTTAAAATGGGTTATTGTACAGGACATTGTATACTGTCTGCCAATGCCTGTGACAAATTTAAAAATAAGACAACCTGCAGAATCCAGGTTTAATGTATTTCACTACTTTTCCATGCCCAGAATGGAAATTTAGTTTTTTTCAACTTAACTTTTACATTTGTAAGACATAATAGGTAAGTAAATGTGCAGGGACCCACTTAAGCCACAACCCCCTCAGTTCCTCTGGGTCTTCAGAAATGCCTCCGGTTGGTATGGTTTCTTGGTAAATCCTGCAGCCATCCATCATTGAAATGAAGAGGAAACTGTTTTTTGAGCTTACTTGTGACGTTGGCACTGCATTCTGGGTGTGAACCATAGAGGAGCCATGCAGTGCAAAGCACCATGAATTCCAGGGGGTGTCTAGTTTTCAGAAATGTCTTGAATGATGGGTTTCCCTAGGTGCTGGCCAACCTGAGACCAAATACATTAGCCATCGCCCTGGAAATGTTGCGGAAATTGGCTGTTTTTTTGGCATACTTTTGACTTTGACAGGACATTCTGGGTACGAGCATGTAGTAGACCTGTAGTAGCCACACCACCATGGTCTCCACTGGATGTTTTATTTTCAGAAGTGCCTCAGGGTAGTCGTTTGTCCTAGCTGCTTGCCGACCCAGTATCCAAAATTACAGCCTTCGAGTAATTGAAGTCAATATTGACTCCACGTGTGTTTAAGTTTAAGCCCTTTACTCTCCAGTCCGAAAAACCTCACAGCCATGTTGGAAATGATTTTAATTAGAATAATTGTGGAAAAGGTAGCATTCCTTGATGACACATATTGTGAACCTCAGAACAAAATGCCGAAATTTCACTAAATGTGTACATGTCAAATTTCACCCACTTCTTTATTGGGTGTTTCCTTGTCCTGCCTATGGCACATAAGCGATTTAGGAGGCAGACCTAACCCATAGAATGTGGCATGCTTTCTTCTTTGTTGTCTGGCCATCGCACAGCAGGTACTAGTGTGTGAGTGTGTGTGGATTAGATAGTTTATATGGATGGAGGATCCGCACCCACGCAATGTGCCGCGTTTCATCAGCCGGTCCTCAAATCTAGCACTGAGGATTTTTCTTTTGCTGTGTGAAATGCAGTGCTTCATTTGAGCCGGGGCTTTCCGGTGCTAAGCACCAGCACTTAATTGGCTTCCGGTGCTCGGCACCGGCACCTAATTGTCAACAGCATGCATAGAACAGTCTACCACATGGTGACGCTGCTCATCTAATTTAGAGATGAGCAGAACAACTGTTGTTTAGGAATACAATATACATTAAATTTACTAATACCTGCCTCCCAGCCATTCCTTTAACTTTGGGGACCTGGAGGAATCTGAACTGTCATATTTACATGCAATAGAAATGGTTAGTAGTTGTTTTGGCAGTGATGACAAGGGTGATGGGCGGTGCTAGCTGCAGTGGCCTCCTGAGGAGAGCCCTGGCACTTAATATGTTACAAATTAAGCACTGGTGAAATGATAACCGATGCTCCTGTATCTATGAAGGAGAGGTATGTGATTGTAGTATGACCCGAGTAGGGTTTGGTGAAGTGATTTGTGTGTCACAACTACCTTGACCTCCTCTCTTCTACATAATGTTGAGATCTCTTTAACAAGCTAATGCTAGGCTTTGACTCCCTCTTAATGCCTTTTATCTCAATGGGAGACCTGACTTCAGGTCTGTGGGAAGGCTGATGAACTTTTACTGTAGCCCCCACATTGCAATGTGGATGGGCTCAGGAGGGCTGCCTTCATGCACTTTTCGTTCACTCACTGTGTTTAGTAAGAGCCATCCTTGGGGAATTTGAGGTGCTAATAGGCCCCTGGATATGCAGTTGGTTGTCAAGAACACAGTAGATATTTGTCGAAATCCAACTCCTCTCATGGTGTTGGTAGTTAACCTGGGACATTTCTGAAACCTCCCCTCTTTTGACGTGGCGAAAATAATTAAATGTGCCCATAGAGGTAGACTTCCTGAGGTAGACCTTCCTAAATTCACTAAAAACATGTCCAAAAAGATGTACCCTAACAAATCAGAATGTTAGCGAGCAGGCCACGAGTGTCATCAAGATGTACTATTTTTACTTGCACCAGTGCAAACGAAACTGTTTGTTTTTATAAGTAGTAAAGAAAAAGTTAGGGATTATGGTAATTGTTTGGGTGAATACTTTCGTTTATTTTCGAGTTTAGATGGAGCAATTTCAAAGGTAACAGGAAAGTTAAAAAAAAAAAATAGTCCATGGAAGGTATTTATTCTGGAAGATAGATTTGAAGTTGGATACTAACTCACAGACGACTGTTCAGTGTCAGTCAATTTACCATAACTTCAACTTTGTGTGGTATAAAGTATAGCAAGTCAAAGGCACAGACCTTGTTTAGAAGAGCATTGAGGACAGAAGTAACAAGACTACTTACTACTGTCTTTCTTGTCGAGTATAAACTCTTTCTTGCAGTGCTTAATTTGTGCCGGTGATTTCCGGTGCTCAGCACTGGCACTTAATTTTCAGGACCGGCTCCAGTGACTGTCCACCACATGGTGGCACTGTCTTTTTTATTTTGAAATGAGCACAACATCGGTGTTTATTAAGTTAATATACACTGAAAATGAATAATACCAGCCTCTCCTGCCATTATTATAGCTTTGTGTGGCCTGAAATAGCCGGAATTGTCACACTTTTAGGAGTGCGATGGTTGGGTGTTATGTTGGTATTGTCATTGGAAGCGCTAGCGGGGTATGGGTGGTGCAGGCTGCAGTGGCTTTCTTTAAAGGGCCCTGGTACTTGATGTTTTACAAATTAAGCACTGCTTTCTTGATATGGATGATTCTTCATCTCTGCTAGAGGAATGCAGTCAGGAGAGTGTCAATGCTTCACCCTGGTGGTACGCCCAAAAGACTAAGTGGAGGCTTATGCTTGTTTATATCATGGTCATCTTGGTCACTGGTGTACGAGTCAAAGTCGAAGAAGGACTTCAGTCTTCCAGTGGTACTCAGGCAATACACAACATATGATTGTACAATGCCAAATGGACCGTGTGGCTATCCAACTTCTTGCACCAAGTGTGAGTTCCACGAGCCTCATCATACGGTTGAAACAATTGGCCAGTTGAATCTACCCCAACCATGTTCTGTCCTCAAACCGTGACCAGAGAAGTGCTTTCACTATGAACAATAGTGAGCAAATGTACTTCCACTCTTCTTCCCAAAACCTCATTTCTAGCTATCTTTTGCGATGTTTGGCACTGCGCTTACCTTGTTTGAGATTTTTGCAGACAAGCTCTGAGGCAAACATTTGCAGTTTCTTCAAATTGTCCCACGCTGCAGTGCCAGCATTTGACAGTCTGCGAAACAGCTGTTGTCTTCTATAGATAGTGTGTACATAAAGGCTATAACCTTTATGAAAGAGAGAGTGAGCAAAATCCCACAGAATCTTCTCATAAATCCCTAATGAAGAAGGGCACCCAGCAGGCTTTATTTGTAGCCCTTTTCAGTATACACTCTGACTGCATGCGGAACCGGTGGAACTCTCGCGCAACATATCAATGTAGATGCCGCACCAAGCTCTCGTACTAGGTACAAACTGCTTGAACAGAACCCTCTCCTTTGTATAAGATTAAAGACTCATCCACCGCCTTCTTCTACCCTAAGGTATAAACCTCGGGAAACTTCGCTGAGAAATGTCTCATTGCACATGTAAAAAGGTTCTGTTGGATCAGCTTTCAAATAGAATTCAATATATGGGAGTCCAGAATACAGATCCTTCCAATGAGCGAAAATGGTGCCTTCACTTTTCACATATAAGCATAAGTAAAAAGAATTTTTGGGGAAAAAAAAATATATTGTCTTAACAGAATTCATTACATTAAGGAAACATCATGAAAACAAGAAAAATCAGAGAAGGGGTGCTCCGTGCATATGAAGTGCTCATGCAAGGAAGTGTGTGTGATATGACAATTGGTTAGAGATTATTTGACATTCTATCCACAGGACAGATCACAGCACTTAGGGTTGTTTAGTCATAAATACAATCTTCTAGCGACAGCGCTTCGCCCATAATCTTGATGTCTTCCTTTGTCTCATTGGGAGTATCTGAATTTCTGTATTCTGGACTCCCATAAAATGAATTGCATTTGAAAGTTGACCTCATAAAACTCTTTAATATGTTTACTGTACTGAACTCAGGTTCTGAGGAACACAGGGTAACCTCGCAATGTGTTGCGCTTCGAGAAATGTTTCATTACAAGCTAACACTTCAAGAGTCTATAATGATCTCATTTCGGATCGAAGGGAGGTCACCCCAGGATCTGATCAAACCGGGGAAGGGTACAAGATCAAACATGTTTTACCACTCAGGGGGGGGGGGGGAGGAGCGGGGGGATTGAGTCCTATGCCAAAAGGGACCTTCCTCCTCCCACCACACCAAGAAAACAGTCTTGTGGTATCCAGTATAGGATTCCTGTGTGGGGATCACTGTTTGACCATGATCTCCAAGCAGGAGTCCTTTGGGAATGGGCACCATTGCATGCAAATGGGAGACTTTCCCCTCTCCAACTAGCTCTTTCACGATGGGAGGTGTTAAGGGAGGTCCCCCCCCCCCTCCCCAGGACATAGACTGCAAGACTTTCTACAAAGGCCATGTCTTTCGCCCAGATGATGACATTGGTACCCCCCAGTATGCACTGAGCTCATCGTTCTAATGTGACAAAGGAGGAGGCCTCCAGGGCAAACCTTGGAGGCTTCCCCACACACTAGTCAGAGAAAGTGACTTTCACGAAGAACGTGAATGTCACATTCTCTGCACTAAAGGGGTTAAAGACTCGAATATTTAAGAGAATGGGCGTAAAAGTGGTCTTCCTTCATATACACCTGGACTCCCGTCTATTACATTGGCTTCATTTAAAACAGAAGGGAAGCTTCACTATGCATTGCATAACCCACAGAGCAAGTTGCTCTTGGTGTGTGAGATGCCTGTCTAAATTATTCCTCAACTACGAGCCATCTTGCACCTTGAACTGATCATCCCTACATCTTTTAGTAAGTAGGGTACGGGTATGGAAGCCCTTGGAGCATGTAGTCTGAATGCATGGAACGTCCTACCACAGTCTCCGATACAACTGGAGCACCATCTCAAGTTCAGAAGTGAATGAAGTTCATCCTTTTCCTGCAGATTTTCCCTCAGCGCCTCCCTGGTCCACTTGTTATCTATTCATGCCGTTTTTTTGTTTATAAAGCGTGATGCACTCATTTGGAGTCTCCTGGTGTTGCATTGCCACAAGAAGAAGGCAAATATCAGATCGCAGTTTACGAGCTCCATAGCCAAGTTTTAACCCCTTCCCTGCGGGGGTAATTCCCCCACGGAGGGGGGGCGGCGGCGGCGGCGCTATGCTCGTGACGAGCTAAGCTCGTCATGACTCACAGTGGAGCTGTGCTCATGACGAGCTGAGCTCGTCACGACCCCGCCCACTGATTTATTCTCCCGCACAGGTGGGGAATTAATCGTGCGTGGGCGGGCCGCGACGGTTATGACGCGCCCAGCTCGTCATGAGCACAGCTCTACTGTGACTCATGACGAGCTGAGTTCGTCATGAGCACTCAACCAGTTAAGGAGTTTGCAGAATTTCTGGTGATCAGTCACCAACTGCATAAACTGAGGTATGGAGACCCATAATGTTGAATCCAGAATCTGCAAGGACCTTCTACCACAGCAATGTAGTTTATATGTTAGAATTATAAATGTGGGGTTGTTGGAAGATCTCAGGCAGCCTCTTGGCACCACTTTATGAGAACTTCCCTTCAAAAAAGATGGTGCTGTCCCATGAAATGACCAGAATATGACTGTGAATCCGATCCGTGGGCAGACCTATTAATATATGGTTGCTGGCTGAAACATCTCCTGATTGCAGCACAAGGAAGATAGTTATTTCGGTCTTTTTTGCATAGGGAAAAATGTTCAGTTCACCTTGATATATAGACACTTGTCTATAATCTGTGAACTGTGAATATTACTTGTCTTTACCTAAGGACCGACACTTATATTTTTATAAATTGATCCTTGTGTGCATGTATTCTTGTTCTGTTGTCAATTGTGGTCTGGCTATCAGACTTCAGAGACTTCTCTGGTGTGTGGCTTATCTAGAGATTCAAATTTAAGGCCTTGAATATAGTCCATAAGGCCTTACACAATGTGGGTCTAAATTATTTCCAGAAGATTTTTTTCTGGCATGCTCTTAATCGTTATCTGAGATCAGGTACTGCAAAATTAATGGCAATTCAAGATTGGGAGGTAGAAGTTTCTCTTTCCTAGCAGGTAAGCTTTGGAATACTACGCCTCTTTCCTTGAGATCCAATCAAAGACGCTGCTTTTCAGGAAGATGCTAAAAACTTGGCTTTTTTTTCATCCATACCTCATAGATATCTCTGCATACTCATTCGGACGCTAGATCTAAGATGCCTTAGCAGTTGCGCGGCTTGTGGGTGGCACTCCGGAGCTGGACAAAAGGCGCCAACAGGCCGGCCTCTACCACTGACCAGACTGGTAGAACTTTGAGTTCCCAGATGGTGCGGTTCCAGTCGCGTGTACCCTAAAAGGCTGATCTTGAACATATAAAGCCCATGGCATGTTATTTTCTTAAAATTGTTTAGGAATTTGTTTGATGCATTATGAAACTGACCCATTCGCCACAACCCCAAGAGTTGTGATGACCAGGACCAGAACCAGCCCTCAGAGGCCAGCACCTGATGACAGACCTCAGCAAGTTGCACTGAATTGCAGGTGAGGGTGTTGGATGCAGGCACAGTGTGGAAAGTGACAAAAGTTTGTCTTGCGTAGAGTGGTGTTTGTTGAAGCTGCTGGGCAGTGTATGCTCTACATACAGAACCACAGTGGCCACGAGCTTAGTAACGCCTTCTTTACATACCTTTGACTTCGTGGAAGCCCTCGCGGCAAAACTTGCTTTAGATTAATTGATGTTGTTCTGTCAAATAGGTGTTTATATTTCTCCTTTCAATGTATTGAAATGATGCTTTTATGGTTTATTTAACCTGAACCGAATACAGTTTTGAAACGTCTTTACATTCAGACGCGTTGTGAATACAGACCTTGGTAATGTATCCTTTCGTTATGTGGGCATTATGTAAACTGGCATTGTAATGCATGCTTTATATACCTTAACATGTGTGGAAGCTCTCCTCGCAATACATGCTTTACATTTAGAAGCATTATTGATTACTGGCTTGGTAACGTGTTCTTTCGTTAAGAGGGATTTTGGAAACTGGCAGTGTAATGTATGCTTTATATACCTGGGCCTTTCTGAAAGCTGTAATTCAGAAGCATTATGGATACCTACTTGGGAATATGTTCTTTGCATATGGGCAAGTACGGAAATTGGCAGTCTCATGTATGCTGTACATACAAGGGCCTTTTAAGAAGCTGATTATAAAATGTATGTTTTACATATAGAGGAAAGGTGGATATTGTCTTGGAAATATTTTCTGTGTATATAGGGGTATTATGAAAACTGGCATTCCAGTGTATGCTTTATATAAAGTGTTGTCAGGGCATTCTGTGGTTTTACATCCAGGAGCATTGTGGAACTTGTCATGCCATTATATAATTTAAATACAGGGGCCATTGTAGTAACTGTCCTGGTTTTTTTTTTTACGTATGACGACTAACAATCACCCATGACTGCCTGGCACATGAAGCAATAGTCTGTAATATTTGGCCATCACCCTTAGCAGGTTGACATTCTGAGCATCATTGTATAGGCAGCATCCTGGCACAGTCTGTCCGAACAAAGTGTTCAAAACCGAGAGGAGGGGGGTCTAAGGGAAACTTTTTAAGACCGGCGCGGATAAATTCCCCAAAACAACTGTTACAAAACAGCAAATTATCTGCGGGTCTGGCAAGCTTATAGAAGCTCTAAGAACATACAGCACAAGCAAAAGCAGAGACTCCCAGTCATACATGTGGGGAATCCTTTAATAAGGACGGAATCCCATCACCCACCGAAGTATGTCATCACAACCAACCGAAACTGAGACTACTGGATGTTGTAGGTTGTATACGTTCCATCAAACTACCAAGTGTTCTTATGACAATTTTCTTCACTCTTTCACTGTTACGAAGTAGCATTGAACATCTAGGTCCTGAGGAAGGTCACAATCCCATTGAGATCACATTGCCTGAAACATGTAGACCTCTTTTTTGGACAAATGCAGTCAATATTTCTCAACTGCATATGCACTGTTTTTAACTTTGACACCAGGAGTTAATGAATAAAGGTCTTTTCTCTCTTGGTAGCCAATTTTAGATCACATATCACTCCCCTTGTTTGCACTCCGCCCCTCACTCCAATACTATAGCGCTTTACATCTGATGGATTTTAGTAGATCCTACCACTGAGTAGTATCTAAAAAACATCCCAGAGCTCCTCCCTCACAGTAAGTGGGTTGTAGTCCTTGCCGGCACTAGGTGTTGCAACCAAGAGGAGATCCCAGATGATGAAGCATGCCACTTCGGTGGGTGATGGGATTCCGTCCTTATTAAAGGATTCACCACATGTATGACTGAGAGCCTCTGCTTCTACAGTCTGTCAGAACCCTAAACCAGCATTTTTAGCACCCTGAATACTAGAGCAACAGTTACGTATGTCTTGCACCTGCCCTGACAAGAATGAAGGACGGTGCCATTGACTGTGCCTTTATTCACTCACTCATGAGTTTACTGGGCCTTGAACTGGCACAGAAGAAAGTTGTGCGCACTACTTAAAGCTAGTGTTTCTTCCACCACCAGAATGTTACTTTCCGTTCTTTGGAGTGGGACTGAGCTAGGCACATGTGGTGTCTTCATCTTTGCCATGCATTCTCCTCTTAGGGTTATGTCCCCTGCTCCTCACTCAGAGGGACTGTGATGTAATTAGAATGTTGGTGTGGGCCTGGTTTGAGAGATGGTCCGTGGAGTACGTGGACTGAGCAGCAAGGATGCTGCTCCCGGTGGGGGAGGGGGGGGGAGGCTTCCTTCATACCTACTTTACCTGTAACCCGAGACTCCTAACTTATGAATAAACCCGATCCTGTTTCACCTTACTACTGGCTACCATGTATCGTCATTTACCACAACGGCGACGAGGCTTTCCTTGCTACAGGCGCTGGTGTTTTGTATCGACAGCACGTTTTTCCCAAACTGTAATAATTATTTGTCTCCATCTCTGAATAAGTGCCTGTAAGACCTACATTTGTCAAACTGTGCTGTAAAATGCACATTTAAATATTCCAAATGTTTTCTTGGCAGGAGAACCTCTCTCTCCAGCCCCCGGTGATGCGGATGGGCGTGGCTCGCTGCAGTGTGGGGCTGGCAGGGACACTTACCCAGAGTCCACCTTGTGACTCCTGTGTGCATCACAAAATGTGCATGAAGCTCGCTCTGTGTGGGTCGGTGCAAGGTTTGTCTTTATACAGGTGCACATAAGCTCTGGTGTACTTATGTCAATCAAGGACTCACTTCCCTTCTGAGCGGGCACGTTAGTAGGGAAAGTTCGTCACCAGCTTAGGGCACCACCAAGTGTGTGGCATTAAATCACTGACAAAGGGCCGGAAATGTTCCATTTTGTCATTGTACTGGGAGCTCTCCAGTGGGGAAATGCTATTTTGCTTACCTAGTCACTTTGCCATCAGTGCAGCGCCAATTCCTGTTCCTCGCTGGTCCACATAAAGTTTTTTTTTGCTGATAACCATATTCCAGCAAAATGGCTGAATGAATTAATGTTTCACTTAGGTATCAGCTGTGATCTGCCTGTAATGAGTTTCCAGCCATGATAGCCATCTTAGTATAATAAATTAGCGTACCATGAAGTTGGGTAAGAGGAACATCTTTTATTTACAGTGCCTAGAAACCGCAGTGGTGCCATAAGACGCGCTATGTGGAAATACTACATAGGAATATGTTTCCTTCTCTTTATGCCCCCCTTTCTGTGGTTGGGGGTCATGATAACTTTGTTCTTACACTTTGACCACCGGCTGCCCGGTCCTTTATCAAACTTATTCTCAGATCTCGTGTTTTGATTCCCTTTTGAGAGATGCCGACGCATCTCTATTTATTTTGACATAAAAGCGCCTTTTTAAAGCACTAAACAAAAGTGGCATTGTGAGGTGTGGGCAGAGAGGACACTGGCGGCCGGGTGCTGGCAGCTGAGGGGCAGGCGGGTGGGCAGTCCGCTAACCAAGGCCTTTGTAGTGAGATAACATATGAGCAGTTTGTAGCGTCACCCACAGACCTGGGCACCGCTGACCCTGCGTGACCTCTGGGGACGTGGGCGCTGGAGACGCGTGGGCGCTGCGCCGACGCTGGCAGCTGCGACCAGCTGAGAAACGGAGTAAGTTTGGGTCTGAATTGGTGCATAATGGACGAATAATGTATTTCTAAAGAGAAGGAGAGAAAACAACATATCATGGTGGAGAGAAGCCAGAGAGCAGGACAGACAAGGAAAGGGAAAAAGGGGAGAGCTGGAGGTGGTTGGGTGGGGAGGGGGGGGCGGGGGTGAGGGGTCAAGAGGTGACTGGCACATGGACATAAAATAAGAGTAAAAGGTTTTGGTGGAGGTGGATTTCTAGGCGCAGAAAAGTAAGTGCAGCTCTGATAGAAAGTATCGTTTTATGTAGTGTTCACTTTAGATAAATTGAATCTTGGCGCTAGCCATCTCCCTGGGAGCCCAGATAGATTTTCCAGTTTGATAGCGGCCAAAGCAGGTAAAATCTACGTTCTGCGCCTAAACATACGGGCATGGAGCGTCGCAGATAATTCAATGCCACGAGAATGAAAGAAAAATTCCTAAGTGAATTTTCAATCCACTTAATTTAAACCAGAATAGGAGGCATCATAGGAATAAAACAGTACAACCCTAGGCAATCCCAATGAAGTGTTTGCAGACTGGTTCTGTGGGATACGCCCCATGGCACGATGGGAACTGGGTGCATGGGCAAGGGTTTCTGGCACGGGAAACGTCCATTAGAACGAAGCCGGAATCCCGCTGTGCCTTCACAGCGCCGGCAATAGCACGAACGCCTCTTTAGTACGCATTCGTTCAGCACGCAAGTCGCTATAACAACTTGCTTTAGGGGTTGGTATTGGTGGAATGATGTTGGATTTAAAGTCCAACACCCTCTCTACTGTTGCGCAGACTGGAGTTGGAATAGTAAATTAACCTATTCCAAAATCCAGCTCCCCCTAAGGCAAGTAATTATAAGGACTTGTGTGCTGAACGAATGCGTACTAAAGGCACGTTTGTTCTAATGATGGCGCTGTGAAGGAATACCATCATACATTCATCTGGCACAACCCTTGACTAGACTGATACTTCAACCTTAACGTCAAGATCGGTTCTTCTTCTCAAGCATGTTTGGGCATCCTCAAGGGGTCTCTATGGGACCTGGTATTGTTTAATGCTGAAATCCAGCCTTTAGCCCAACGTCTTGAAGTATACAACCCTTACTTGCCAGTGTGTGCCGACGGTCCTCAGATCCATCTGCGACTCGATGAGGCGGAGTAGGAAGACATTCTCTACCGGAAAAGGAGAGCCGCCTTGTTGAAGTGTAGAGATAGGTAGGGATCTTAAAAACTGGTGGTAGCTCTACCAACACCATCCTGTTGATCCAGTCAGGCACTCGGAGAAGCCTCCGTTGCAGCCGAAGAGGCCAAGAATTGACATGGGTATTGACTGGGCATTGTGCTAGGCAGCAACGTGTCCTTCACACTCCATTAGAAGCCATGATCATGGCCAGTTACGCTACGCAGAACAACTCCACTACGCAGAGTTCCGCAAGTGGTAGAGTGAGTTACACCGCACCGTTCATGCTGATTTTTAGCAGCAGGTGTTTGTCCCGCACTGTAAAATCTGCGTGAACAGCACCACGTGCAGCGCTAGAGGGCGCTGTTTCTTTCTGCCACTCAAGTAGATGTTCTTTTCAAGCAGCAGCTTCCTCAACACTAACGGAAGGTTTCTCAGTGCGACCGGTCGCGACCATCCGCGTTGAGAAATTCCACTGGGAGGTGGTCTGGAGTAAGAATTTCCTCACTTGCGCTCGCCAACTTAACGTGGTGAGCGAGGAAAAAACTCTGCTCTGCTGAGTTTTTTTAGAAATCCGTGTGCTACATGGCGCATAGTGGGAAAAGCTCTCCAAACTCCGCGAGCAGAGCGGAATTTCACGCTCAGGCCTACATAGATTAGTGGGAGCTTTAGTGGGAGCTTTAGTGACCAAAGTGCAAAACCTTCATCTGACTGTGTCCAAAATTGTAGAAAAAGCATTCGGTGTAGGGGTGTTGATCCTTGGACGTTTCCCAATGTGTGCGATGACGTACTTTCAATGCTTCTTAAACATATTCTCTCACCCGTAGTCGATGACGCGGGAGTGCTCATGTTTCTTCCCTTTTTACATCACAAGGCTTCTCCTCATAACTACAGACCACTGAATCTTTCACAGGATGCTCTGTTGATATCATTGGCCCCTAAGAAAACTTTATTTGGTTTGTAGGCACGTTGGTTCCTTTTTTCAGTTTAATTGTATTTTTTTATATTCATTGAGGTTTTAATCATACAAAGCAGGGAAAGAAGTATGCAGGACGAATAACGCACTTCTTACATACATTATCACCTACTCAACATCGAGCTTCCAACATACATTATCACCTACTCAACATCGAGCTTCCAACATACAATATCACCTACTCAACATCAAGCTTCCAACATATACTATCACCTACTCAACATTGAGCTTCCAACATACATTATCACCTACTCAACATTGAGCTTCCAACATACATTATCACCTACTCAACATCGAGCTTCCAGCATACATTATCACCTACTCAACATCGAGCTTCCAGCATACATTATCACCTACTCAACATCAAGCTTCCAACATACATTATCGCCTACTCAACATTGAGCTTCCAACATACATTATCACCACCTCAGTGTGCCTAGGTGGCAACAAGTGTGCAACACTCTCTGCAAATGTAATAATAAATATATGAATGTGAAGGCATTAAGCAAGGGAGTACCTGGGACATAGGAATCGGGGAGACAGCCCTAGTTTTGAAAGTTGACATAGATATTCAGCCCAACAAGGAGAGAGGAGTTGGCCTAACGGTTAGGGCGCTCGACCTCGGACCTGGGGAAACTGGGTTCGAGTCTCGGTAACGACGCCAAACCTCCTGTGATTCTGGGCAAAACACTTAATCTCCCGTGCCCCAAAAAAAAAAAAAAAATGAATGTGTGTCCTCATGTAACGTAACTGGTGCTATGTAAAGCGCTCTGATACCTGATTGGATTCGGGTCAAGTTCGCGCTATATAAAACTCTGCTTAAAAAAAAAAACATAACTCCAAATGGAATTGTGGGAAGCATCCATGTTGTACTAAGTTAAAAAGTCGCCTACACCCATCAAGGCCGTGAGGAAGCGATCTTGACGTCGCACGATATGCCGTCAATCCTTATTACTGTGTTCGAGGCCTCAAGATATCAGGGTTTCTCTTATGCGATCATCATAAATTGTCTAGCTTTGCGGCACTCGCAGTACGATGTCACTAACTCAACATAGTGTAGACGGTGGTGCACTTATTTTTTTTTTATATAAAACTTTAAGATGTTGATTATGGTCCTCCTTCACCTCTCCTTCTTATCCAACCCTTTCTCCGTGACCTCATCCTTCCATGGTGCTCTTTGTGAATTCATGAAGCTAGAAGACTCCTGGGACTGGGATGGGAAACAACCATTACAACGCATGCATTACAACGCATACTTTTACCCCGCATGCCATTACAATGAAATGGCTTGCTGTAGGGAGTATAAGGTGTTGGATTTAACTCCAACAACTTCCCTACTGTTGCACAGACTGGAGTTGGAATAGTAAATTATACTATTCCTAACTCCAGCACACCCCGACAGCAAGTCGGTGAAAAGAAATTGCGTTGTAACGGCATGCGGGGTGAAAGCATGCATTGTAACGTCATACAAACGACTGGGACTATATTCCATAGTAATATTTTTGTAATATAATGAGATTTGTAAAACGCTACATATGCTCATAAAGAGGTTCTAGGTGCTGGATACTCAGTGAACAAAAGAGACCGGAGCTGAAAGCATTATACAGAAGAGGCTTAAAGTCTAACTCTGTTGAAAATAACACGTTTTAAGATTTTTCAGGAATCATGAGCGGTCTGCTGTGGCACGGAGGGTGGGAGGCAGGTGATTGCACAGTTTAGCTCCTACCACAGCGGCATAGGTATCTTCTCTCCTGGTATTGTGGTTCATGCTTTCACTGGTGGTAATATCAAAAACAATGGTCCTTATCCAATGATTAATAAATCTGAGATATGTTTTACTTAGTCAGTTAGTTAACTAGTCATGAGCCTAAACACGATTTTTCTTAAACAGAGGCTCGTAATATTCAATAGGTAATTACAAATCAACGAAGGACAACAACCAAAACACTGAAGACCGTTATATATACATTTATTTTATAGTTTTGGCAATTTTCTACAATATTCATAGAACAGAACAAGGTTGCTCCAAGAGAAAACGTACATCAGAGGAAAGTGATTGAAAAGTGCGTGGATAGGACAAGGAATGAAAGATGCATAGTAGTAGGAGTGATCAATAAATTACAATTACAGGCAATGTGAATCGGTTGTAATTCACCGTCCACAAGCCAAAAACCTGGTCACATTTATTGAGTACACAATTAATATATTTCAAAAAAAGACCCCATTGGTGGTCTTGCACGAAGGACTGGAATTGTGTCCCAGGTAGCAAAGGGTGGGCGTCGACGTTTCGACCCGTCTTGATGGCCTATGGGGATTTTAAACCTTGGCCTTGCGGGTCTTCATCAGGACCAATAAGGGGCAACCTGACTGGAGGGTACTTTAATTGAACCACCTGAAATATCAAAACAATGGGGTGTGAGGAAGTTGTTCTAATTAAAAACATTTAAAAGTTGCGGTTTGTAGGGAATTGTTCGCCTACCTAGTGGTATGGTTCCACTGAGAGATTTGCCGGGTTAGAGAGCTTGGTTTGGAAGGGTCTTTTAATTAGTGTCTAATGGAAAAATAATTAGAATCAATAAGGGTAAGTATGCCAGACAACCAATGTAAAACATATTGGATTACGGAGCCTCGGACGAGCTCACACTGCGCCGGGCCCTCAACGGAGACAGACGTGGGACACAATTCCAGTCCTTCGTGCAAGACCACCAATGGGGTCTTTTTTTGAAATATATTGCCTGTAATTGTAATTTATTGATCACTCCTACTACTATGCATCTTTCATTCCTTGTCCTATCCACGCACTTTTCAATCACTTTCCTCTGATGCACGTTTTCTCTTGGAGCAACCTTGTTCTGTTCTATGAATATTGTAGAAAATTGCCAAAACTATAAAATAAATGTATATATAACGGTCTTCAGTGTTTTGGTTGTTGTCCTTCGTTGATTTGTAATTACCTATTGAATATTACGAGCCTCTGTTTAAGAAAAATCGTGTTTAGGCTCATGACTAGTTAACTAACTGACTAAGTAAAACATATCTCAGATTTATTAATCATTGGATAAGGACCATTGTTTTTGATATTACTAATTCACCCAGGTCCTTTTTCCTTGGGTTACCCCATTTTTGTAATTCACTGGTGGTAGGCGTGAATGCAGCGTCACTATTGTTAGTCATGGTGTAAAGCAAGGAAGCTTGATTACTTGTAACTGTAAAGATGGTGAATGAAGCTTGCTGTAGGCCTGGGCGGTAAATTCCGTTCCGCTCGCGGGATTTGTGGAATTTGGGTAATTTCGCGTTCCGCGGAGAACACGGAATTGCCCAAAATTCTGCGTTCCGCGGCTTCACAGAATATTTTGCTTGTTTGCATTCTCAAAATGCGTGTTCGCAAGACATTTTCCCCCGAGCACGCAAACAGCGTTCGCGAACAGGAAAAAAGCATCGCGAACAAGCAATTCCGCGTGTTCATGAAATTTCTGCGAGCTCGCGGAGAATTTTTACCGTTTCGCAGAGCTTTGCGTAGCGTGACTACGCAAATTTCGCCCACCCCTAGCTTGCTGTGCTACTGCTCATGCTGTGTGTGTGTGTGGAAGATGCTTGCACTAGTAGTCGATGTGAATGAAGATTCACTGGCGAGTTCCTGGTGTGAATCACCCAAAGGTCTCCTGGATCCAGGTGGTAAATAGATCTGTTTTGAGGACTTTTCCCTAAAATCAGCCTGGGAAATGGTGACTTTTGGGAACAGTTGAAGGGCATTCCAAACTTGTGGTGCAAGAAAGGAGAAAGAGCATCTGCCCAAAGATTATTTACAGAAACGAGGGATCTTGAGGAGACAGCAATGTGTAGAGCGAAGAGTTGGAACATAAACAAATCTGGAGATTCGGAGACCAGAAAGGCAGGGGCTGAACTTAAAAGGCATTTGTACAGGATACATAAGATTTTGAGCCATGCTCTATTGCATATGTGAAGCCAGTGATGCTGACCCAGACGAGTCTAGCCTTCACCAAAGCAATGATCTCAGAAAACTGATCTTGTTTGATGTTGTATAGAAAATGTTTACTATGTTGCTAGGTGCTAGGAAGCGCCCAACGATGAGAGGTCAAAAAATAAAGGGGCACTAAATACCATACGATTACTGCGAATATTTTTAACATCAACTAGTTGCAGCATACTTTAAGAACTCCTTATGTCTCCGCTTAATAGTACAGGCACATGTCAGTATACAATTTTTTGTTTTCTACAGAAAGTCACATTAGTGGCCAATGTTTTGCCCATCTCTTCCCCAAGGAGTACCCTTACAGGGAGCTGGTGCATGGAGAAGCTTATATCCCAATTGGACGATATTGACCAGGGCTTGAACACAAATATTATACTGAACAAGCTTGAGTCGTATCATTTGCACTGAAATAGCAGAACCTAGGCAGCAAAACTTCCTCAAAAATCCTCCATTCATAGATATTTTAAGACGACCAATTGGAGATGGATGTCTACTCAAAGACATAACTTATGGTAGGCCGCATTTTAATTTTGTAGATTTGCATAAGTTAATTGAAAACAATTCTCCCTATAGAGTTAAGGGTATTGGAGAGAATCCGCATGCTCCAGGGATTTATCACCAAAATTTGTGTAGTGTATTTTGGTCACGTAGATCGCTAGAGACGTTTTATCTAAATCAACACAATTTCTTACTATTTCTAATTTCTGGTGTCTCAGATACCAGTTATACGCCACCCCTCTTTTTTTTCTTCCCAAAGCTAAAATGTATATCTTTAGAAAATTATTTTCCGCATAATTATATAAGACCCGCAAAGTTCTCTGTAGACATAATGGAGTCAAGTAAAATAGAAATACATCATGTGCATTCATAAGAAAATGCATATAATTAGATCCTAATTTGGAAGAAAAAATATTAAAAGACATAAATTGATGTGGAAAGTCTAATGTTTTGAAAATATGAATGGTTCCAGCAGGCAAGACCGTTATTTGCAGCGATAGGAGGAAAAAAACCTTTAGTGCCCGCCAACAAAACTTTACAACGTGCCGAGGGATAAAAGGAAATAATTAACCGTAATAAATTGTCCATAGTACCTATTGCAGACCGTCTTACCCGTACTGTCGGAAAGTCCAACTGATCAAACGCTGTAGCCAGATCAATAAAAGTTGCATATACAACTGGCTTATTTTATCTACATAGTTATCTAAAATAGTGTGTAATACCTCAATATTGTCCGGAACCAGGCAGTTCGATCTGAAGCCAGATTGTTCTAAGAGGATAATGTTGGCCTCATATTCCCAAATTCTCCAGATGTTCCAAACTTCTTCCGGTAAAGATCTTTCCTGTGGCATCGAGTAAGGCAATTTGACGGTAGTTTCCTGAAATGTGTTTTGCATCCCTTTGCATGGAGCAGCATAATACTCCCATTCCAAGATTTCTGGAGGATACCTTTAGTAAAGCAATAAGTTAATAGAGGTGTAATGGTTTTGGACCTCAATTCTTGATACGCTTTGAACTCAGACATCGCAATTTCATCTGGGCCCATCTCAATTTCATCTGGACCCATCACAATTTCATCTGGACCCATCACAATTTCATCTGGACCCATCTCAATTTCATCTGGACAGATCTCAATTTCATCTGGACAGATCTCAATTTCATCTGGACCCATCTCAATTTCATCTGGACCCATCTCAATTTCATCTGGACAGATCTCAATTTCATCTGGACAGATCTCAATTTCATCTGGACCCATAGCAGCTGAGGCTCAGGCTCTTTTTATATAACTGGCCGTCAGGTCACGGGTAGGGGGAGAAATGTAAATCCTCAGTTGGTTATTAAACTGAAACACTTGTACCTCTTTGTTCATTTTGTATAGGTTGGAAATGTAGTCCACCTAAATTGACACATGTATCACAACATTTACCGTAGCCTTGTTTTTAAAGTCACAGCTATGGGCAACAATGCGCCAAAAAGTCCTTGCGCAATTGAGATCCAGCTGTCGTTGCTTGTATGCTGAGTGATTTCTATTTTGTTTTCTCCTGCGCAACCTTATTGTTTTCATACGGGCAGGAGAAAAAGATAAACTGTTTTTAGATTAGGCTGTTTATTTCGACTGATTCATCAAACTTCTTCTTTGTTTTTCACTAATCTCTGAGTGCAAATGCTACAGTTGCCCTCAATTTTTATGCGTTTATCCAGATTTCCCATGAACAACTAGTTAGTGATTGGGTCTCCCCTGATAGTGTCCTGTGATGTCGTATGTACCGACGCAACCACATAATTCAAATAAACAATGTTACTAGGGGGGTTCTAGTGTAGTCTAGCATCTTTTTGTTGGATATCTGCAAGGCTGGAGGCGGTGTTTAGCGGGCAATCCAAATTTGTTTTAAGAGGCAGATTCAGGAGTGTTCACAGAGAGGCATTATCACAATAGGGTGTAGTTATGACATTAATTTCTAAAACCAAATCAAATGTTGTATAAGATACAATCAAATAATTGATGATAGAGGCTCCAAGAGGGCCTTTCCTTGTCATCTTGAATGGTATTTCTGGATCAGTTCTTCCATTTAATTTTATAGCACACAGGGTCCTCGATTCAATTCAATTCAATTCAATTCATAAAGCTTTATTCGGAGCTTGACAACAAAGTCCATAAAAGCAGTACACATAAAAACATCATGATACACATAGGCTAAAAACAAGAGTAATTCATAAAAAACATCATCAAGGTGTTAAAACAGGTAATACATAAAAAACGGCAATATCGATTTTAAAAGATGATAATACTAGGCCTAGCCTTGATTGCTTTTAAAAGGAATGTGGCTGTAAAGAAACAGACATCAGGGGAGGGGTTAAATATCAGTTTCAGGACATCCTTAACTGTTCTGACACCTAGTTTCTTATATAGGGGTTTTAAAAATGCAATACGGTAGTTACCATATAGTGGGCAAAACAATAAAAAGTGCATTGTACTTTGTGCTGTAATTCCATCACAGGGACAAGGACCCATGGGGTATTTTTTGATATTAGGAAACGCCACCAGATGGTGAGCAATTCCAAAGCGCAGTCTGGTTAAAACAAACCTGTGAGATGGCCTAGTAACAAAGCTCAAATAAGATTGATAACCTGACATCTCACAATTGCTGTCATAGAGCTTACAGGTGGATAGATTGCTACCGGCCTTCAAGTGTTCCTCGAACTTTAATGACAACCAAACAGACTTCATTTCGCTTTTAGACATAGTGTTGGCAGCATAACAATCCTCATATAGATTAACACCATATATGTCCTTAAAACTGTGCATAACAAATTTTACCCAGGGGATCTTCAGATGGTTATCTAGAGATAAACAGTCCTTGATAATATCTCTATTCATGGAGGTCTCCTCCTTAGCCCATATCGCACGCCACAGCATTAAAGGTCTATGGGCAATGGAATCTAATAGATGGGATATCCCAAATTCCCTATGGACCAAATGCGTGGATGCTGAAGTAGGCAAACAGAGTAACCTTTTTAAAAACAGGTTTTCCTCCACTTGGAGACTCCCAACCGAAACATGCCCCCAGACACCCGCTCCATAAAGGGCAATTGAAAGGCACCTCATCTGATAGATCTTCAACATATCACTAATTCGTTTTTCCCCGATCTTGCAGGCGAACGTGAATACCCCGTGAGCACATTTCGCCATTCTTGCTCTAACGTGGGTAACTTCGCTGGTCCAGCTACCTGTCTTGGAAAAGGTGATACCCAAGTAGTTAAATGTATCTACCGTCTGTACCCTCTGTCCTTCCATAAAGAATGAATGAGGTTTTTTACGGCCCTTACCACATTCCATGACAAAAGTCTTTGTTTTGTTAATGACCAGTTTCCTCTCCCCAATAAACAAGGAAAACCTGTCCATGAGGCGTTGGAGGCCTACAGGGGTCCTAGAAAGAAGGACTGCATCGTCCGCGTACAATAATACCGGGATATAGGAGTCAAGAATGGTTGGGGCATCAGCCCCCACTGACCTTAAGACAGAGTCCACCTCGTTGATAAAAAGTGTGAAGAGCAATGGGGCTAACACACACCCCTGCCTAATGCCACGCTTAACAGGAAACTTAGGGGTGCGTTCCCCTCCCGGGCCATATCTGACGCTAGAGCTAAGGTTAACGTACAGTCTGGCCAGGAAATGGACAATGCCCTCCGGTGCCCCCATTCTCAGTAGTGTCTCCCAAAGAATCTGATGGTTAACCATATCGAAGGCACTACTGAGATCGGCAAAACAGAGGAAGAGGGAACCCTTCTTGGCCATAGTATATTTCCCAATTAGCAGTTCTAGGTTGAGGCACTGTTCGACTGTGCCTCTGCCCTTCCTAAATCCATATTGGGAATTGGCCAGAATATTGTTATCTTCCGCCCATTCTTCTAATCTGACAAGGAGCACCCGGCTCATGATTTTCACGGACGAATCGAGGAGGGAGATAGGCCGATAGTTCTTAGCATCACCCTTCTCCCCCTTTTTATAGATGGGAATAATAATAGATTCCTCCCATGTAGGCGGTGCACCATGCCTCACAGCAGAGTTAAAAACCTTGGTCAATAGTGGGCCCCAGATTTCAGGTTCTTTTTTATAGATATCCACCGGCACACCATCTGGTCCCTGGGCCTTCCCACCTTTACTTGCAATAATGCATCTCTGAACCTCGGCACATGTTATATCTAGGGGGAGAATTGGCCAGGCCCCACCACCATTGACCATGTGTTTATCAGAATCAAAAATCAGGGAAAAATGGGAAACCCAGCTTTCCACGCTAACGTTAGCAGACAAGATAGGCGCAGTCTCGTCCCTTAAAAAAGGGCTGTTGACTGTGGCCCAAAACAGCGAGGAGTCAGAGGTTTCGGCGGCCCGATCTAACTTATCCCAAGCCTCACGCTTAAGTTCAGCCTTTCTATCTGTGAGGGCTGCCTTATAGGTTGCCCTAAGATGCCGGATGAGTGTAATATCCCTTTGTTTTTCTGCCAATGCCACCTTAAGGCTCTTCAGGGCAGCAGTACAAGCACGATCAAACCACCCCCTCGGCCGATTTGAATCTCCCTTAAGATTTTTGGTGAAAACTGCTTCTATGGAGTGATTGATGTCGACAAATGAATTCAGTATAACCACTGTCGATTCTTCACTCACTAGGATTGTTTCGATTTCTTTAGAGCAGTTCTCAATGATGGTACTAGACAGGAGGTCTGCCTTTTCTCCCTTCCACCTAATTCTATATCCATTAGGTCTATGTGGCTCGATGTTATCCACAATACTAGGTTTGGGATCTGTGTTGGTTTTCCAAAAAGCCAACTCCATGGTCAGGCAGTTGTGATCACTAATCAGATTATCAACTACTAGAGGGGCAGAACACCAAGGAATAAGGCTACTGGAAGTGCAAATAAAATCGATGACGGAGTTAGCGTTTCTGCCCGTGAAGGTAGGGACAATTTCATCATGGATACCCCTCGCATTCCCCATGATCTCCATGTCATATGTCATCAAAATTTTATTTAATGAATCCCCATATGGATTATGTGGAAAATGGGCGACTCCCTCTCCTTGGGTACTTAAAAAACCACAAACCCTTCGGGCAGAGGACACACAGGTAGAAATATTGAAATCACCCAACCAGATAAAATCAAAAGCGATTTCATTACATGTAACAATTTTAACCAAAGCTTCCTCCAAAGCAAAAGCTATACGTTGCCTAGAATTATCAAAAACATTATTATAAAAATTAATTAAAAGGATATTCCTATCCTGCTCCTTATAAAGCCAAAGGATCTGGGAATGGTCCCCCACCGGGACATGTTTCTTTACTACAAACGGGGCGTCAACAGAAATCAGTGTCAGGAGGCCACCCTTGGCTCTTCCAGAACTAGAAGCCACTGCAGGTATTGAATATGAGACAAACCCGTTATAGTTGATGGGGACCAAACTCCAGGTTTCCTGAAAACATAAAATGTTAAAAAGATTGATAAAATCGAACCAACCTAAGCAATCATCCTTGTGGGATAGTCCCGCAACGTTCCAACAGGCTATGACACTAGAACCAGGGTTGACTAAACATGTGGAAGGGTTCTTCGGGGACCTATCCCCGTTCGGGTTTGCCAGATTCCCTTGGTCGCATGCCACAGTAGAGTTCAATTCGCTTACCCCAATATTATTATTAATTAAAGTTGATATCCTGGGTGCCCCAATATGGCTCACTTTGCTCGAGTCCGAGTCCTCCGACCTGACACCATCAGTAGTCGGCTCCAGTCAGTCATTGTAATCAAGCCCACTTAACGGCTGGAATCTATTAAACGTAGAGATAGTGGGTATAGCACCCAGGGCCTGAACTCTAGGCCTATGCCAATGGCGCTCATCAACAGATTGAATAACAGGTTGGGTTGCAAAATCTCTATAAAAGTACCCAAGCGGCCGCAGGGATATACCATGGTCCTCGATTCATCTAAGAGGAGATCTCCGCGTTTACCCACTCTACTTGTTTGTGGGAACCGGAACTCTGGAATATTCCAGCTTTCCACAATTTCTGTGTTCTTGAAAAATTGCATAGATGAATTTGTGATCTTGGCATTCAAATCACCTGCAATAATAACCCAGGTGGTCTTCTCTCTTAAATATTGACTTATTTACAAAAACAAATGCACCAATAAGAGTGGAATTATTTTGTATGCTGGGGAAATGTAACTTGAATAAAAGGAGGGAATGGCCTTGGGCTCTGTTTGACAAAGGAAAGCTGATCACTAAACATTGAAGGTTATTGGTGCAATATAAAATACTGCAGGTTTTCTAATACAAATCAATTGATGTTTAGATGGCAGTAACCTAATGGTAAGCAAAAGACACACAATTGATGGACAGAATGCAGAACAAATCAAAACATTCCCCCCAGTCAAGAGATCTGGGTTAAATCCATCATTCTTTTTCTCACCATGCCACCCCAGTTTAGACCTGGCTATATGCAAATATATATGCCCCATGGGAACAATACAGCCTGAACTGCCAAGTCAGGTCCTCCCTGGACCGGAAACAAGCATCCTAGGACCGGTTTTGGGGTTTCACCCCTCTACAGCCTGGATAGCTTGAATTTATTCTGCATTCCGTCCATCAAGTGTGTGTCTTTTGCTTTCACGCCATAAGTGCGCCGGGTAGGCCCAGACGTGGGTCCTGGGCTCACTGTGCCACTGGAATCAAGCTATCCTGGCTGATGAGGGGTAAAACCCCAAAACCAGTCCTAGAATGCTTGTTTCCGATCCAGGGAGGACCTGGCTTGGCAGTTCGGGCTGGACTGTTCCCATGAGGCACAGGGTCAAGACTGATTTGCATTTGGCTGGGTTCAAACTGGATTGGCATGATGAGCAAAGAAAATATGGATTTAGGCCCAGATCTCTGTACTGGGGTGAATGTATGATATTGTTCTGCATTCTGTCCATCAACTGTTGTTTTTGCATTTGTCACCCCGAGTGGGACGGGTATGCACAGACGTGAGTCCCGTGCTCTCCATGCCAGTGGAATCAAGCTATCTTGGCTGACGAGGGGTGACACCCCGAAACCAGTCCTAGCATGCTTGTTTCCAGTCCAGGGAGGACCTGGCTTGGCAGTTCGGCCTGGACTGTTCCCATGAGGCACAGGGTCAAGACTGATTTGCATATGGCAGGGTTCAAACTGGAATGGCATGGTGAGCAAAAAAACGATGGATTTGGGCCCAGATCTCCGTACTGGGGCGAATGTATGACATTGTTCTACATTCTGTCCATCAACTGTTGTTTTTGCAGTAACCTAATGCTGATCCACTACAAAAACATCCTCTTTTCAAGTTTGCTGAGGACAAGTAATTGTTGATTGTTGAGACCTCCGTTACCTTATTTCCCCATTCTCCAATCCTGACATATTCCTTGAAAGAAGGGTTTTTTTCACGCTAAACAGAGTGATGTGCTTGGGAGTAAGATCTATGCCTATTCAGTGCACCTGAAATCCAGGACCATGAAAGGTCTGAGTTAGACTGCTCGCAAATATACGCTTACGCATGCATTTTTATAGATCTCCCAACTTTGTCTAACTCTGCTACAACTGGCAGGAGTAGATTTAGTAAGACAAGTCATTGGTCAAAGCAGTTACTGGATTCTTGTTCAAGAACTTAAAATCCGGTAATTCCCCAGCACTAATCTCTTTACACGTACTTTCATATAATCCATTACTGGCAATATGTCATACCCATTCCTTCTGAAAAAAATGCAGTACATAAGATAAGCTCATAAGAACTGCATCAAGGACCTAAAACCTGACAATGTTGTACATTTCTTTCCTTGTCGAATGTCACTCTACTCAACAGCACGCCCTTACTGTTCACCCAGCTTACAACTGTAAAATTGTCCTATGATAGGTGATGTGTAACAGTTACCCTTAGGTCAAGCGCACTGTCAAGCTCTGCATGGGGCGCTATATCTATATATAAGACCAATATATAATTACCTTTAGAGAAACAGTAACAGCACTTCCTTGCCGAAAACAGATATTGAGTAAGTAATTGTGTGTGCCCTGTGCTTAGCACTTGCACTGATAAGCAGCGGCGGTCCCTCAATTAGGGCGAAGGAGCACCGCCCCCACCCTGCCACCACCCTCACATAAAACGATAATATTATTTCTTTTATTCCCATAGACCCGCCCCCACTACTCTGACGAGTCTTGGGGGTGGGTCCAGGGGGATACTGCTGGCGGGGGAGGGGTAGTGCGCTCCCTTCACTGCCGATGATGGTTTGGCTCTCCGTCTCAGGCCGGCCAAACCCTCATGCAAAGTGAAGCTCTCTCCAGCCCCAGTTTGTGGTGTGTGTCAGGTAAATGGTCCTTCACTTTCAGACACCCCCCTCTGCGACTGGCTCAGACCTGTCCTGATGCCCTATGTCTCTTAAATCATGCTCACTCCTTCCTTTGATGCCCTGGGAAGCCAGGGACAAAGGTTATCACGCGCACACATTGCTTGTGTAATCACAGCAGTAGTTACAGGTGTTTTATAATACCATGGTATCTGCTCGCTGTGCGACACGTGGGGCTTGTGAAACTTTGTGCACAATGTGATAATCTGCCCCAAAGTTCAAGGCTGCAGATTTCACACGTGGTGACGTCGGCACTTTTTTTTACCAACATTGTTGGACTGATTGCTTCGGGCAGATTGGCACTGCCAGATAGCCAAGCTTGAAGGGGCCACTGTATGGGAGGAATTTCCCTTTAGTGTCCTGTCACCACTCATGGAACGAAAAAACAAGCATTGGAGAAGCCAAAAAGTTTTTCATGCAAGAGCTATTGGCTTTGCCTGAATCTTTTAGCCGTGTTGTAGAGCCGTGCAGCTGCTGTGCAGCATGGCTAAAAGGTCTAAAACAAAAATCACAATGATGCGCTGGCAGTGTCATCGCCTTTTTTTCCCTTATGGCAGGTGGGGCTGGGCAATGACAGACAACAGTCGGAAGGGTGTGAAGGAACAGGCAACACACCGACAGCAAGACGGAGGGTGGACAGTTAAGGACAACAGGACAAAAGGTCTATGATGCAGACAGCATTGGCCGCGTTATAGTGCTTTTTATTCGTATGGTGTGTGGGGATTGTTAACACGGACACCGAGAGAATGGGTGATGGGAGGGGATGAAGCAATGACAACAAAGTGGTTGTAGGGGGAAGAAGGAACACAGACAACAGGGGTGGGACAGGGACGAATCAACACAGATAATGTAGGGGTGGCAAGAGAAGAAGCAACACAAACAATGGGTGTTGGGGGTGGGAGGGGGAAAGAAGCAACACACACATGGGGGTGGGAGGGAAATACACCACATGGGGAGGGGAAAGCAACATGGACAAAGGTAACCTGAAAGAAGAAAAAAAATACTACCTCCATCCCAGCATGATCAGCGAAAAGACAGCAATCAAGCTAAAGCATTCAGTACTTGGTCCGTGCTCCAGCCAAAAGGAGAGGAAGTGAAGCAGGCATGGTCAGGCCAATTAGAAGGTAGCAAATAAGCAATGAAGCCAATGATGGGTAAGCAATGGGCGGGCTGCAAACAACTTGTATACAATATCTCTCGCAGGTAAGAGAGAATGCAGCTAAAACGGCTTCTATCACTCCAACGCTTTCAAGCTGGCCCATTTGGAGGTGCCAGACTGTCAGTCCAACACAGTGCCTTGCAGTCGTACCCTGCATCCACATAGGCTGGAACAGTGCAGCACCACCTCCCTACTAACGCCGGACAGTACTTCCATGCTGCTTGCTTCATTGGCACCTCACCCTTGCACTGCCTCTCACAACTTCCACACTACTAACACACCTTTACACTGAACCTTACTACTTCCACACTACATCACAGCTGTAACACCTTTTCACTTCTTCTCACTGCTTCCAGATTCCCTCCACCACTGCAGTTTAAACTCTGCACCGCCTCTTCCGCCTTCAGCACAGCCTCCATCACTACTTTTGTACCTTTGCACTGCCTTTCATTCCTTTCACACTGCCTCCGTCACTGCCCCCACCCGACTCGGGTTGGCAGGACGGGCAGTCGGGCACCGGCCGAAGGGCCCAAGTCTGAGACTCAGGCACGGGCACTTTTGCCTCAATCTGCCTGGCCCGAATTTCATCACACAACCCAAAGCTGCTGCAGCCTTGGGAAGGTGTGCACAAGTCACACAACGGGTTGTCCCGTTGTCATGCCAGAATGACCACGGCCCAGCTGTGCTTTCATTGTGGCTCCTCGCTCGCTGTGGGGGCAGGGACCTGGAAGGTGGTTCTTTGGGGATACAGAAAATAACGAAAAAAAATTAGAAAAGCAAAAAAGAAATAAGGGGAGATGGCTGAAAGAGAGACTGAAGACAAAAATAAACACAAGCATGTACAGAAGAGAAGGAGACAAAATTAAAAATCAATATTAAGAAAACAAGGGGAAATAAACAGGTGCTTTATGATAAAGCATTAAACGAAAGAAAAATACCATTTTAGATCAGTAAAACAGTAGCAATGTTCTTTGGTTAATCTGAAGGCCAATGGCTTCCAGGCCAGCTCCAGGAGCTTGATTGGTTAATGTCATCAGTGCTAAGATCTCACAGGCTCTAATCTACTTTCAGAGCACTGTGGGTAAACGCACCTACTGCAGAGGTCTGTGCACAGATTCTAATCCCAGCCCGTGGCTCCCCCTGCAGGATGTAATGAGGTGCCCCCGACTCTCGCGTTTCACATATATTCATTGGCCATGGGGGCAATGGGGACCCGTAAATGGATGGGGGCCAAACTTGTTACCTTTGATGTGAACATTTATTGTTGTAAAGTGCTCTGATACCTTCGGGTCCAGCTTAGCCCTATATAAAACTCTTAAATAAATAAATAAATATAAGTGTAGAGTTAGGGGCCCCTGCATCGCAGGGGCTGCTGGAATCTGAGTTACACCCTGGAGACCAGCGGCAATGTTCAGTGAGTGAATACCTTGCTGTTCTTCTTCTAAGCACCCTGGGGACCACAAACCTACACACCTGCCCAAGCTCATGGATACCCTCTCGGGTGATTAGTGCTCTATACAGATCAATATAACATAACCGAACACCTACTCCAGAGCTTTGTGTGTCTCATGATGCAGCTTCTGGTGCGAGGGAGATAGCTGCACTCGCAAGAGTGCACGCTCAGCGAGAGATCTATATAGACAGCATCAGACTGTTCAATAGATGAAACTGGAAAGCAAATTGAAACCTTTACTCAGTGCTTAATTCGTAAAACAATAATTGCCAGGGCTATCATCAGGAGGCCACTGCAGCTTGAATCACACATTGCTCATGCCATGCTGCCACTGATGGTAACAACACAACTACTAACCCTCGCACTCCTACAAATGTGACAATTCCGACTATTTCGGGCCCTCAAAGCTATAAGAATGGCTTGAGTTGCAGGTAATAGTCATTTATATTCAATTATTAATTACCTGTTGTTCTGGTCATCTCTAAATTAGCCAGACAGCGCCACCTTCTGGCAGACTGTGACACGCGCCGGTGTTGACAATTAAGTGCCGGTGTCGAGCACTGGAAACCACGGCTCAAATTAAGCACTGCATTTACTTCTAAAATACAACAATGTTGCACAGAAGACCGCCTCAAAGTCTGACCACCCTAAACTATAAATCTACTCCACATAACACGGGCACCTTGGGTTTTCAGTTCCTCTTCTCAGTTGTGGTTTCATGATTTAATTTATGTCCTTCACCTGGGTATGTTTTGCACACTTGGGGAGGTCAACATCAAGTGAAATATAACCATCTGTATAAAGAGAGCTGTAAGAATTGGGCAAAGCAAGAGGAAAAGATGAAATAAGGAAAGTGTGTAGAGAAAATGGGAGAGAGTGAAATGTAAACCGAGTGTGTGGAGAGGTAGAGATTCATAGAATAGGAGTTATGCGGAGGGGAAGAGGTAAGGAAATTGGGAGATGCTGTAGAGTGAGGGGAAGGGAGTGGAGTTTAGCGATGGGCCAAGTGGTCGCCACCCAGGAGAAAGTTGGAGACCAAGACTAGGGTGAAAGTTTAAAATGCGGAATCTGGCAAAGGGTGAGTGGTGAGACTGAAGGTGGAATCACAGTAGTGTCCGGTAGCAGAGACAGGAGAAGATGGACTGTAGAGTCCGAGGAAGGTGCTCAGGTAGGGGAGTTGGGAAAGGAGACGTGTCTTGGATCCGGAAGGAGAGCCTTTAGTGGTGGCGAGGGTCAGATTGTGGTGGAGTGACAGGAAAGGGGGAAGAGGTGGCCCAACAATAAGCGACCATTTAGTGGACCACTTTGGCCACATTTTGGATACTGGTTATTGGACATGGTGGTCCTATGGAAGAGGAACACAGACGAGAAGACAGACCTTAGGAACAGGAACTCATATTAACACTCAGTGAGCCAGGCTACTTCATGCATGTTCCAGTCCATGGCATGAGTTGCATGACAAAAGGGTGTCTCAACCCTTGATCCACTGCCCTCTACCAGGTTTCAGGCATTACCCATCTCTCCTAGTGTTGTGTACTGGATGTGGCGTTCATGCTCCAGTGGCTCCACTCCCTGCGCCTATTCCATGCCCTCGATGCACTGAAGAATAGAGGTGCTCCAGCTGGATGGCTATTATTGCCATATAACTTCCCTTTCAGACTAGTTTTCACAGCTGTGATGGAATAAAGGTGTTTTCACTATTGACACTGCTGGAACACCATTGCACGGATTGTTACTACTTCCACACTTCCTTCGTCACTGCCGGAACACCTTTGCACTGAGTGTTACTACTTCCACACTGCCTTCGTCACTGCCGGAACACCTTTGCACTGAGTGTTACTACTTCCACACTGCCTTCGTCACTGCTGGAACACCATTGCACGGAGTGTTATTACTTCCACACTTCCTTCGTCACTGCCGGAACACCTTTGCACTGAGTGTTACTACTTCCACACTGCCTTCGTCACTGCTGGAACACCATTGCACGGAGTGTTATTACTTCCACACTGCCTTCCTCACTGCCGGAACACCTTTGCACTGAGTGTTACTATTTCCACACTGCCTTCATCGCTGCTGGAACACCTTTGCACGGAGTGTTACTACTTCCACACTGCCTTCATCACTGCCGGAACACCTTTGCACTGAGTGTTACTACTTCCACACTGCCTTCATCGCTGCTGGAACACCTTTGCACGGAGTGTTACTACTTCCACACTGCCTTCATCACTGCTGGAACACCTTTCCACTGAGTGTTACTACTTCCACACTGCCTTCATCGCTGCTGGAACACCTTTGCACGGAGTGTTACTACTGCCACACTGGCTTCGTCACTGCTGGAACACCTTTGCACTGAGTGTTACTACTTCCACACTGCCTTCGTCACTGCCGGAACACCATTGCACGGATTGTTACTACTTCCACACTTCCTTCGTCACTGCTGGAACACCATTGCACGGAGTGTTATTACTTCCACACTTCCTTCGTCACTGCCGGAACACCTTTGCACTGAGTGTTACTACTTCCACACTGCCTTCGTCACTGCTGGAACACCATTGCACGGAGTGTTATTACTTCCACACTTCCTTCGTCACTGCCGGAACACCTTTGCACTGAGTGTTACTATTTCCACACTGCCTTCGTCACTGCTGGAACACCTTTGCACTGAATGTTACTACTTCCACACTGCCTTCCTCACTGCCGGAACACCTTTGCACTGAGTGTTACTACTTCCACACTGCCTTCGTCACTGCTGGAACACCTTTGCACTGAGTGTTACTACTTCCACACTTCCTTCGTCACTGCCGGAACACCTTTGCACTGAGTGTTACTATTTCCACACTGCCTTCGTCACTGCTGGAACACCTTTGCACTGAATGTTACTACTTCCACACTGCCTTCCTCACTGCCGGAACACCTTTGCACTGAGTGTTACTACTTCCACACTGCCTTCATCGCTGCTGGAACACCTTTGCACGGAGTGTTACTACTTCCACACTGCCTTCATCACTGCTGGAACACCTTTCCACTGAGTGTTACTACTTCCACACTGCCTTCATCGCTGCTGGAACACCTTTGCACGGAGTGTTACTACTGCCACACTGGCTTCGTCACTGCTGGAACACCTTTGCACGGAGTGTTACTACATCCACACTGCCTTCATCGCTGCTGGAACACCTTTGCATGGAGTGTTACTACTTCCACACTGCCTTTGTCACTGCTGGAACACCTTTGCACGGAGTGTTACTACTTCCACACTGCCTTCGTCACTGCCGGAACACCTTTGCACAGAGTGTTACTCCTTCCACACTGCCTTCATCGCTGCTGGAACACCTTTGCACGGAGTGTTACTACTTCCACACTGCCTTCATCACTGCTGGAACACCTTTCCACTGAGTGTTACTACTTCCACACTGCCTTCATCACTGCTGGAACACCTTTCCACTGAGTGTTACTACTTCCACACTGCCTTCATCACTGCTGGAACACCTTTGCATGGAGTGTTACTACTTCCACACTGCCTTTGTCACTGCTGGAACACCTTTGCACGGAGTGTTACTACATCCACACTGCCTTCATCGCTGCTGGAACACCTTTGCATGGAGTGTTACTACATCCACACTGCCTTTGTCACTGCTGGAACACCTTTGCACGGAGTGTTACTACTTCCACACTGCCTTAGTCACTGCCGGAACACCTTGGCACTGAGTGTTACTACTTCCACACTGCCTTCGTCGCTGCTGGAACACCTTTGCACAGAGTGTTACTACTTCCACACTGCCTTTGTCACTGCTGGAACACCTTTGCACGGAGTGTTACTACATCCACACTGCCTTCATCGCTGCTGGAACACCTTTGCATGGAGTGTTACTACATCCACACTGCCTTTGTCACTGCTGGAACACCTTTGCACGGAGTGTTACTACTTCCACACTGCCTTAGTCACTGCCGGAACACCTTGGCACTGAGTGTTACTACTTCCACACTGCCTTCGTCGCTGCTGGAACACCTTTGCACAGAGTGTTACTACTTCCACACTGCCTTCGTCACTGCCAGCATACCTTTGCACTGAATCCTAATGCTTCCACATTTCTCTCAGTATTGCACCCAACTCTGCAATGCTTCCCAATTCTTTCACCTTGCCATCACCACTGCTGCCTCACATGTCAATGTCAAATGTTCTTATTAAGCGCACATATCACCGGGGAGGTCTCATGACGCTGATTTCACCATCTCTGTATATCCACCCTGCCACACCTCTGCTCTCACTGCCTCACACTATTTCCATACTGCCTATAGTTCTGCAGACCCTACTACACACTTATTCTCAAATGTTCCACCTCTGCACTGCCTCTCCTGATAACTTCATCGCCTTGGAAGTGTTACCACTGCTACATGGCTGCTCACTATTTACGCATTGCTTCTTACGTGTTCCACCACAACCTTTTCACTACTGCCAGGGTTCCAGACTCCTCCTACGCTGCTTTGATCTCCGCAGCCCCACATTGCTTCTGCCTATTTCCACTTTGCCTTCAGCACCACATTATTACTGCCTTTCACTATTCCCACACTGCCTGTAGCACTGCCTCGCTACGCATTCATTGTTACCGCCACACTGCCTCTCAGTACCGCCATTGTTTCTTTCTCCTTACTATCATGAACTACGTCCAACTGGTTCTAGCACAGAAGCCCCACTTCCTTAAATCTTATTTACTACCACACTCTCTCATCCTGCTGCCATCACTTCAGCCCCACCTCTTTACTGCCCCTCACAGCACTGCACTAGTTTTAGCACTTTCACACTGCTGCCACACCAACTTACTGTCACTTGCTACTTCCGCCCTGATTCAAGCACCTCTTCACAGCCACCTCACATCTTTACTATCTCTTACTACTTTCACAGCCACCTCACATCATTACTACCTCTCTTAATACCTTCACAGCCACCGCACATCTTTACAACCTCTCTTACTACCTTCACAACCACCTCACATCTTTACTACCTCTCTTACCACATTCACAGCCACCTCACATCTTTACTACCTCCCTTACTACCTTCACGTCCACTGCACATCTTTACTACCTCTCTTACTACCTTCACAGCCACCTCAAATCTTTACTACCTCTCTTACTACCTTCACGGCCCCTGCACATCTTTACTACCTCTCGTACTACCTTCACAGCCACCTCACATCTTTACTACCTCTCTTAATACCTTCACAACCACCTCACATCTTAACTACCTCTCTTACAACCTTCACGACCACCTCACATCTTTACTACCTCTCTTACTACCTTCACAGCCACCTCACATCTTTACTACCTCTCGTACTACTTTCACAGCCACCTCCCATGCCATTACAACGCAAGTCTTTACATCGACTTGCGCTAGATGGCGTGCTAACATTAGAAAAGTGTAATTTACTACTCCAACTCCAGTCCACTTAACAGTAGGGAAGGTGTTGGGATAGTAAACTACACTATTTGTAATGTTAGCACGCCATCTAGCGCAAGTCGATGTAAAGACTTGCGTTGTAATGGCATTGCGTTGTAACATCGCATGCGTTGTAACGCATGCGATGTAAAAGCTGCGCGTGGTAAAAACCATGTTGTAATGGCTGTTCCCCCCCTTCACAGCCACCTCACATCTTTACTACCTCTCTTACTACTCTCACATTGCAACTGACCATGCCACGTTGCTCGCAGGATGACATAGAGGGGACTACAACCTTGCCTTGCTTCCTTGCTGGTCAGAATGGGCCAACTTTGTCTTCAGAGTTTCCGCAGGCCAACAAGGGCGGTCCCTTCCGCCATTTTGTCGTATCACAGGGAGCAGGAAGGCCATGTAAGGGGACAGCAGGAAAAGCGTGGAGTTGTCAGTAGACCATGTGGGTCTTAGCCGCTGAACGGTCTGTATCCCTTTGGGTTTCTTGAACCCGCCCCTTAACCTCCCATCCATTACTTCCCCCAACCACCCCCCTCTTTTCAAAGCATATCTCTTATGCTGACTTGGCCATCATTGAAGTTGGCTTCCTTACAAATAAAGGCCAAGAGTGGTGTTTTGATGCTTGGATTCTGTGACTTGCTGAACTCGTTGTCCGGTGTACCTATGGTACAGAGTTACGGGACCGCGCGGGAAGCACACAGAGTGCATGGTCTGGCAATGGCTGCTAGAAAGGGTGGCAACCACTTTCATATAATGAGCTGCAGGGATAATTACGTGATAGTAGTTTGATTACAAATAGGGCAGCTCTAGCCTTCTCAGGATGGGTTCATCTGTTTGCTGAGCTCATTGCAGGCCCCAGGCTCACCTGAAGCCAACCCAACATGTGTAATCAATAAACATGCAACATAACTCTTTCCAGAAAGACTTTACTGTGTCATTTATTATGTTGCTAGCAGTATTCTTTTAAGCTTTGACTGTTTCTAGCACAGTGCTTTATTTGAGCCGGTGGCTTCTGGTGCTCAGCACCAGCACTTAATCAGCAACACCGGTGCTTTTCATGAGCACCAATTAAGGACACATTAATTTTTGGTAGGCACAGGGCAATGTAAGTAATTTGCCCAGAATCACAAGATGTTGAGCCAACACCAAGACTCCAACATGGTTCCCCAGCTCCGAAGCGGCCCCTTAGCCTTTACGCCACATCCTCTCCCCACGTTCATGGTTCTGTTTTAGGTGGCGCTAACAGGAGAAATGGGCTGGTGCAAGCTGCCTCTTGACGCGAGCCCTGGCGTGTATTATTATTTATTTTTACAAATTAACCACTGAGTCTCACACATCCTCCAAGGGCGCCAGGTAGCAGTGCTATTTTGTAAGCGCTGTCTCCGAATACGTTGCCACCCCACCTCCGCCTGCCGGGAAGTGTAGGCCGTAGCGGTAACATTCAGCCCAGACTGGTTTGTTGATTGGTTGAAGACCTTTGTCTTGAATGCAAGCTGGCGCCGAGGCAGCCTGAGGAAGGAGTGGTTTCCTAGGTTCAGCCCATCTGTTGCCGATTCTTTTTCAGATTTGGACCTTCTTCTGGGCATGAAGTGGATAAGGAGGTCAGTGAGGCTGAGACACCCTTGACTTTGCTCTGCAGCTACTAGGGCTGAGATCCCAGGGTGGACTTGTCTTGCTGTGGTTTTAAATCTCAATCCTGGATTGATCGCCCCTTGGATACTATATGGCAATGACCAGGACCACTTTGACCTCTCAAAACCTGAAATGTATTGTTGTGGTTGCAGACATTGAGGTGATGAATATTGTGTTAAATTGTTAACAGAATATTATTTGTGCAACCTCACACTTTCTCTTACTGTGTTGCATTTTTAATATTTTTCTTTCTCTCTTTCTTACTCTCTCTCTTTTTCTTTCTTTCTTTCTTTTTTCTTTCTTTCTCTTCCTTTTCTTTTTCTCTGTATTTCTCTCTCTCTCTCTCTCTCTCTCTCTCTCTCTCTCTCTTTCTCTCTTTCTCTCTCTTTCTCTCTTTCTCTCTCTTTCTCTCTCTCTCTCTCTCTCTCTCTCTCTCTCTCTCTCTCTCTCTCTCTCTCTCTCTCTCTCTCTTTGTTCTTGGATGTTGTAAATACTTGCAAAATCTTGTACTTGGTGGCAGTAAAGCTCTGATCTCACAGACTTGTGCTCCAGGAAAGCTGATGCCCGGGGTGCCACACTGTGCCCGGCACTGGCCGCTGTCTATAATGCAGATTAGTTTGATTTGGTGACTGCATAAACCCTGCCCATGTTGCACTGGTGGTGAATAGGAATGGTATGCAGAATAAACTCTCAGCTCACCAGGGCCACAGGCCGCCTCCTATAAAATGAATGAATGAATTTACATTTGAGTAGCACAAACCGCTATCAGAGTGTACAGTTGTAGCAACCACACTAAACTGCCTGCTTTAGTTTAGTCCTTTAAAATGAAGTTTTTAAGGCATCTCCTGGAAAGGGTTTTGGAGCCAGCAGAGTATTCCGTATATTTGTCACCACATAATTAAAGATGCACTTACCCCACATAACTTTTCTTATTCTGAGGATTGTTAACAAGCTCTGCTTCAATTATCAAAGTGTTCTTCTGGGCACAATTGTTTTATGAGAGTGGACAGGAAGGTGCTTTAGAGTCTTTTTTAATGCTTTTAGAGGGACAAACAGGTAGCCGAGACAGCCAGAAGTAGAGCAGAGGTCTTCAAACTGTGGCTATCCCTTACATTTGTGTTTTACATTTACTGCCGTAGTGTGAGAATGCATTTCATGAAATGGAATATAAAGTAGGGTTGTCAAAAGAAAAATGACAGCCATGTGTTTTTTTAAAGAGCTTGCAAAGACATTGTCTTGACACTGAATAGGGTTATAAATAAAAAAGTATGTTTGTGACTTTTCTGTCTTTGTTCCCTTTAATTATCAGTCGGGAATCATTCAGGCCGCCCTAGAGCACAATGAAAAGTGCTTTCTATTTATATTTGCTGTTCGAAGTACACACAGATAATTGCTGAAATTACAGCCTTAGGTGACTGTTTATTTTTGTACCGTCTGCGACATCAACATAAGGAGCTGGCAGCCATTATCATAAGACTGGAAGTTTGCTGCAGGATCAGCACATTATTTATTTCCTCCACCCTCGATCCCTGAATAATTCCATAATAGCAATAGTTTAACTTGTATCTGAAACCCTACGCCGCCGTCAATAACAAGCTGAGTTACTTCAAGTGTCTGGGAATGCACCCTGCATCAAGACAACTCACTCCTCACAATGGTCTAGGAGACAGAGGAAAGGAGCGATATTCATAGATAGAGAAGGCATAGAATAGGGAGCACTGTATGGGGACTCATTTTTATGTTTACAAATGGCCAGAGACAGCTTCTTCAGAGAGATACCCCAAAGAAGGGGACAATATAAGTGGGTTTTAAAAAAAAAAAATTAGGGGACATTCATTAGTGAAGCTGGTACTGCTGCCAAGTGTGAAAGTGGCCACTGCTTGTTATCATTAAGTAAGCAGATACAGCAGTACTGGGGCCCAGGAATTTGAGGGGCCCACTGCATGACAGTTATGGCTGTGTACCTTTAAAAAGGGGCCATCAGAGCTCATTTTCCTTTCAAGCATTAGGACCGAGGTGATGATCCGTCATGGTGGGGAAGAGGTCAGAGATGCAGAGGAGATAGCCCACTACTCAAGACTGCAGTTATCATTAGTGCAGCAGGTGTATTTGCATTGGGGTCAAAGAGTGTGAGGGGCTCACAACACCCCAATAATGGGGAGCAGTTTGTTTGGGAAAATATCTGTGTTTGTTCAATGCATTTGCTGTTTTATAAGTCTCATATTTAGTGCGGTTCATAAGCTATAGAAAAAGTATTCCTGAAATCGTCTCATAAGCCCCGCTCCCTGCACACAGCCATGTCCCTCCTGCTCCCCCAATCCTTGCCATAAAGTTTTTGAGGGGGGCCTGACCTCCAAATATTTTGCTTAGGAGGGGCTCAGAGTAAAAAAAGTTTGAAGACCTCTGAATTAGAGGCTTGAAAGATAGCTCTTGATCCAGTTTCAAGCCCACAATCCCTGGCCGAGAGCAGCCATTCTGTATTTCCAGTTCTGTATTTCCACTTTAAGTGAATTCTCAAAGAACCGAATCCCACTTTTCTCAGCATTCGGCTGCATTCATCTGTTCTGCATCCATCTAGCAACTGCACGCAATCAGCTCTGCAAACTATCAGTGATGGGTTTGCCTCCTTTTTGGAACGCCAGTATCAGGTGAATGCCACCTGTGTATGACAGTAGGTTCATACCCCAAGGTTCTACCGCTTGCGACAGCGAGGCCAAATGGATATTGAATTGAGTACGGCTCAAGGCTGAACTACTCCCTGTTGGACGAGAAATAAGGGGGGAGGAGGACAGATTGTTGTGGATTTCAGACATTGTCTAGCTATCTCCCTCTCCCACTTCATTCAACCGTTCAAAGAGGATGGAAAGAGAGACAGTGTTGAGGCGATTGATGGGTTCAAAAGCATTACCATAGATTTCAGGCTAGGGTCTAGCTTAGTTTTTACGAATTCAGCTACTGCCAGCAAGCTAATCTCTGTTCCACAATCTGGACGGAAACCTGAGGAGTAGTAAACATTTTTAGGGATTGATTGAGTATTGTGTTAACCATAAGTTTAAAGAGTAAATACTGTAACATTTTCGGATCCAGGGTGGGCAGGGTATCAATGGGGGAACCCGAGCTACAAGATAAAACTGCCTGGATGTTTTCTGCTAGAGATTTTGTTTAAAAAATACTATAGCCGTATAGCCCGCCGTAGCGGGCTATACCGGCTATTAAAGTCCCGATGCAGCGTTAAAGGCCTGAGCCAAAGGCGAGGGACTTTAACAAGGCAGCGGGACTTTAATAGCCGGTATAGCCCTGCTACGAAGGGCTATAAGGCTATTAGAACATTCTGCCACTAGAGGGCAGAATGTTCTAACAAATTAAACAAAGGCTTCAGGGAGCGCGAGGGGATTGAAATCCCCTCAGGCTCCCTGAAGCCTTTGTTCACAGCCACAAAGAAGCGTTGTAATGTTGGAGCTCCGGGCTTATACCAGCCATTGTAAGCCCGGAGCACTCCATTGTTTTCAATGGCGCTTCCAACGTTCTAATAATGCTTAATCCACCTCTATCACTGGTGCCCCAGGGAACGTTATTATTGCATGGAAGGGTCCGAGGTTTATCAATGGACCTATAGATCTTTTCTACCTTCTTATAAATAATAATCTGCCAAACTGTCATATAATGCTTGAGATGGAAGCCCATCCTGTTGGCAACCACGGGGAGCCTGCCCAGGAACATTGCTTGTCGCTGCAATTTGTGTAGAGAAAGCCTCCACCTCAGCTTTCCGAATAGACTTCCTAAAGCCCTTAAAAACACTCTTTATATAACTTTTTTGCCTCCTAGTCATAACATTACCTCCAGCGCCTTTCTATCTGTGTGCAATTGTGTTTGGCCGCTCTTACTTCGGGGAAACCAAGGGGCAGATGGTTTCAGTCTCCTCCAAGAGCTCCTTCCTAAGAGGGCAGTTTTGTGTTAAGCCCAAAGAAGGGCCTCAGACCAGTAACAGTTTCTATAGGAAGAGCATTTTTTGTGTTGCTAATCACTTTGTTGACAATCTGCACTAAACTTTCATTAGAAAAAAGGTCATCTATCTCGACTCCTTCTTGGACAGGTTCTGTCCCGATCACTCAAGCTGGGACCATGAAAAGGGGAGTTTCAAAACCTTGTTTTCCCATTTTAAATCCCATAGAACATTTTGCTGTCTGATACAGGAAAAAACAGCTTAACAGAATTACACCAAATATGGCAAAAATGTAAAACTTTACTTAGAGTGCGTGCTTTTTATGATTTGATGTAAATCTGTTCAGCTGTTTTCGAGAAATTCACATTTAACCCCTTGCGTGCGGGTTTATTTCTCCCGCTGTGCGGGAGAAATAAACAGCGTTCGCGAACATGACGGCTCCCGGCCGTCATGCGCACACGCCCACCGTAATGCATGACGGCCGGCAGACGTCGTGCGCACTCAAGGGGTTAAAGAGGTACTCTGGGACATCATGAAGGGGTTAAAAAGTTAGGTATTTCTGGACAGTTAGTCCTGTGGGAGTCATGCGGTACACAAAAATTAAAAGAAAAAAGGACCCTCTGATTAGCCAAGGGTGCTTTTTCTCCCATTGGCCATTTCAATACTGCGGGACCGGTACTGAGAGAGCTGATCGGCTGGTCACAACTTGAATGAAAATGTTGCGACCTCCTGTACAGAGCTCTGTCCCCGTATCCTGAAAATGTTTTGGAAATAATGCAGAAGAGGAACCCCCACCACCCCAAGGGCAGTGAACTGGCCAAACAGAGTGTGGCCATCCCCTGAGGTACTGCAGTACTCCTACGAGAGACCCCATTCATGTGGTACTGTGGTACCACATAAACTTCGCAAAACCAAAGGAAATGATGGACGGAGTGTTGAACATTGCAAGCACTCACCCCCAATCAACTGATCTGGGTTTAATCCATCACCGTTCTTTAGCCCACTCTGCCACCCCAGTTCGGACATGGCCATATGCAAATCAGTCTGACCCTGTGCCTCATGGGAACAGTCCAGCATATGGCCATGTCTGAACTGGGGTGGCAGAGTGGGCTAAAGAACGGTGATGGATTAAACCCAGATCAGTTGACTTGCTCACTTTGCCACTGGATTCAAGCAAGCCTGGCTGAAGACGGCTGAAATGCCAGAAACCGGCCCTAGGAAGCTTGTTTCCGGTCCAGGGAAGGCATGGCTTGGCAGTTCGGGCTGGACTGTTCCCATGAGGCACAGGGTCAGACTGATTTGCATATGGCCATGTCTGAACTGGGGTGGCAGAGTGGGCTAAAGAACGGTGATGGATCAAACCCAGATCTGTTGACTGGGGGTGAGTGCTTGCAATGTTCAACACTCCGTCCATCATTTCCTTTGGTTTTTACCACATAAACTTCCTCGTCGGAGGCTTGCATGGTGTTGAAGCTTGAGTGGCTGCAGCCTCGTACCACGGAAAAATAAATAAATATTATAAAGCAAAATGAGAGTTGTGTGTCCGCTGGTGTTTGCCCGTAGCAAACCCCTCACTGCTGTGGTGTCATTTAATATGTCAGTAATGATGTAATTTAATATAAGCAGTGCATAAGGGAGATGTAAGCTATAGCTAGCTCAGTAAACTCCAACTAGTAAATTTCAGTGTTTTGTTTGTTTTTTAAAGCTCGGTTTTTATCTTCTTTCAACACTTAAGTATAACCTAATTTTAAACTTTGTTTTTTAAGCGAAGCCACTTTCTCTCTCTCTCTCTATCGCACCCCCTTTTCTTTCTTCCTCTCTCTTTCTCTCATTCTCCATTTCTCCTGTTCCGATGTCTCAGTGCCGGTACACACTGTTGGTGTAATCAGGTGCTCTACAAATGGAAATTAAAATTAAAAAAATCTCAATCTCCTCTTCTTCATCTATCAGTCTGATCAGCATAAAACGTTTCAGGTCTGTCCATCCACTTTGTCCATTGTCTCTTTTGTTCTATGAGTGACGCACTTTTTCTGATCCCATGTACATCCACCTAAAAAAAAGTGCACTTCTCTGCCTAGTCCGGTGGGCCAATAAACTTTGACAATAATTTTATATTTATATTCTGTACTTTTTTTTTCATTCATTCTTCTGTGTTTGAATTAGGTCTTCTTGATGAGTACTTTTTTTCTTTGCACCAGTAAGAATCATGTGAGCCTTTAAAGTGCATTAAAACTAAAAAAGGTTTCTTTCCATCTTCTAAGTACACCTAAATGCCAGGAATCATCTGTAGTGCTCTATTAAAACTATGTACAATGGTTACTTTATTTATAATTTTAATGTGAAGCTTTTATTGCAAACATAAGTCTGCCGCATTCTGTTGGTGGTTTCTTAATCTCTTTTGTCTCTCTTTATTTTTATGGCATATGCTTGCAATAAAATAAAAAAAGAAATGTAACCTCATTGTCCTAACTTGCCAAGACCTATTAACTTTGCCAGTGCTTATTGCAATTTGGCATGCTAGACGTGTCTTGAGTGTTCTTACAAACGTTTATTGACACTGTCCAGCTAAAGGTCCTACAATGGAGTGCGCAATGGGAAGGAATTGCCAAGGGTTTTGTTGTGAACCCCACTTTGACTGAGGCACAGTGAAAGTATAATTGCTGCTTTATGGGAGCCCTTCTGTCTGTTCTTTATAAGGGTGCTCATAAATACAATTTAACTAGAATGCCATGTCTGAGGTAAGAGGTGATAGTCCAAAGATGTCAGTGAAGCAAAAGGGATGTAATAGACAAAGACAAATGATGAAAAACTGAGAAGAAGGAAGAGAGAAAGAGGGGGGAGAGAAGAAACAACGTATGTCAATGAGAAACAAAATGTGCATGGAAATAAAAAGGAAAGATAGTAAAGGCCAGAAAAAGATTTCTTAGGAGTAGTATATCCCCTCTGAACAAACTCACCTCTCTTGAAAACTCACTCTGTGCCTTAAAGGAATGGTTAAAGTGGGAACCATTTTAATTTTCTGGGTGCACGCTTACCTGTCGGACACAGACGTTTTTAGGTCAAGCCTGGGCAGCGCATGCGCTGCTCTGCAAGGCATGCTGTATTCAGGTATGGACTTGAAGCTCCGCCCACTCTCCCCCCATATTTTTCATTGGTTTGTGTCATTGTCCTTTGGAAACTGTGGCTTTTCATTGGTCAATAGGCGTAGTAGCCCCTCCTTAGTACCACCTTGTCTCATTTTGTAACCTCCCATGAGGACACCCCCTTTTACATGTGTTGTTGCTCTGTTGGCTTTAATTACAGCTCCGAGCACTATTTTGTTTAATGCTGTTGCAGGCAGGGCACTCTCTCTCGCAATGCTTTATTATTATTTTTTTACACAGCACGGCATGCAACTCGGTTAGTGGCGGCCATGCCTTTGCTTTACCTACTTCGCCAAACGAGGCTGCATGTTTTTTTTTCTATTTATTTAATTCTTTTATTTTTAAATTGCCCCATGCCGCACTCGCACTTTAATGACGGCTACGCCCCTTTCCTTAAACAAGCCGAGTCTAAGGAAAGGGGCGAGGCCACCATTAAAGTGAAAGCGCCGCATGGGGTGCTTTTACAAAAAAAAACATTTGTTTGTCAACTTGACTTGCTCTTGTCTCAGGGTAATTGTTTGCACTTTACAAACATTCAAATCAAACCATGAGCATCCTTATGCAGTCACTGATGTTGGAGAAATATTTAAATGAGAGTTAATGGAAAGCTGGCTCCCATTGCACCCCTCGGAGAGGGAGAGCTCAAAGGCACTGCAGTAAGGATCTTATAAAACAAATCTCGTGAAGGTGTTCTACCGATCCCTAACGCGTTGTACTGTCACCTTGTCACCGGATTTGAGGGTATCTTAACGATTTTGTGTAGATATAAGAAGAATTTTTTTTAACTAATATATTGCAATGCTTTTCATTCTTTATATAGTTGACGTGCCCGGCATCATTCATCGCAAACATATTGTATTCTGTAAATAACTTGGGGGGCTTTGGAGCAGCCTCCTTCAGCCATTGGCTTGTTTTTGGCTGCGAAGCATTCAGCAAGAAATTCACACACATCTTGGATCAGCCCACGTGTTATCTTCCCTGATATTATTGGGGTCACACCATGTAGATTTCCTAAGCTCCAAAGGGAAATGCTGCCTTTTTGTTGAAAATAAAAGTAACCTGTGTGACCAGAAATCATATTGGGAATACAACATTGAATTTAACATTGAGCACCATTTTTGGGTTACCTGGAATCATTGGGGTGGCAAACTATAGATTCCCAAAGCCCCAAAAGAAAATTGTGACATTTTTGGAAGAAACAAAAACTGGCAGGCGTATCTCTCGCCCTCCTCACTGGTCCTGTATGGAAGAGTGTTATGAGTCCCACCAACCGGTCAGTGAGTTTGTCATCTGCAGGTTATCATGCAGATCCGGCCCTGAACCCCAAAAGGACTCCAAGCACTCACGGATACACACATGTACCTATTTGTATTTTACTAGTATTTATAGGTGTTGTTCGCCTACTGATAGAGTAAGTATTATCCCCATAATTATTAGTGTATCAGTGCATACAGTAGATAAAAGGGTGAACCCCTAGGTAAACTCCCAATCATGTTGTGTAACCCGTCCCTAACCAGTTAGTCAAATCCTGCCTATGTTCAAATAAGCTGATTTTCAGCCTGGTCATTTTCGAATAGTTTACTCTGAGTCATTCAAAGCTCCCACATTCCTTTATGGCATTGGGGCTGAACTCTCAGACTCACCTTTCAGCATCCCTGCAGCATCTGCCTTTCCCTGTCCCAGTCATCGGTATCTATTATACCTTTTCACATAGCATAACGTGTATTTGTAAAGTGCACGTTCGCCAAAGGGTATCTTGGCGCTGAATAACAGATGTTTATTGTTGCCCAACTCAATGGTACCCATTTTATCGACCTCAGAAGGATGAAAGGCTGAGGGGACCCGCTGGGATTTGAACCTGTAACCAGGAGGTCAGACACAGGCCCCTGCAGTGGACACATTAGTCCACTAAGCCACCAGATCTGACTATATAAGGGAGTTTATGGAGCAAAGCTGCTTTTCCTCATGCTCTGCTCCTTAATTTCTTACATTAGAAGGTGAACAAGTACCGCCATATTGATTTTAGGATGCACAATTAAGCTGGTGCTGTTATCTCTCTCCAGCAGAAACCACAAGGCGATAGAAGGGATGCTTAATGCCATCCACTTCCAGTCACTCCTGGCCACATTCCAGACAATCCTTTTCACCCCCAGTGCCGTTCTAAACCGAGAATTGCCTTCTGCAAATCAGTCTTGGTCCTGCCCAAATAAAACCAGTCTAACACGAATGACCAGGCCATGTCCCTCCAGATGGGAACACCAGCAACGCCGTACCGGTTTTAACCTACTTGGGTCTCATCAGTGAGGGATAGCTTCAGTCCTATGGCTCGGGGAGCACGGGAACCATGTCTGGGCATACCCAACGCAGTTAGGGTGTCTACTACAAAATTAACAAGGTGATGGAAGGAATGCTTGAATTAATCTCAGCCACTGTCAATCACTCTGGACCGCATTCCAGACCATCGTTTTCCACCACTGTCCCAATATAGACCGTTCTATCTCTCCAGTTCCTTTTCTACGGAACCATTACAAGGTTGGTTACCATGTACAACTGACCATCAGTATGCCTGAAATATAAAATACATCGGAGAATAGAAAAAAATCCTTTATCTGGCTTGTTATTGTGAGCAATAGAAACATATCTGGTAATAGAGGACTTATAGTTTGCAAGTTCAATGAGTGCCAACATCAGTAATGATCAGGTATTTCTTCAAATCCCCACATTTTGACCATGCACCTAAATCTTTTGAATGTACAAAAATGATCATGTTAACATACAGCAAGGCCTACATTCTATACAACATTATACAAACTCATAACAAAAGCGATGCCCTCATGTCACAAAGAAGTATTTGATTTTATTTATTTTTCTTTATTTATTTATGTTAGGTTTCTTTCATATACTGTTAACCTAACTGAGAGGTCATCAGAGCTGAGGAATTGAAATAACAGGACTTGGCAGGTTAATCAGCAGCGGCGTAACATAAGCCCCCGCTGCCCCATGATGGGGAGGGGGGATCCTGAGCTCTCTCCAGGGGTTCCCCTCAGTAAAAGTGATAGGTGGTGGGCTGGGAAGTGGGGCCCCCCCGCCGTGTACTTTGGAAGTGGGCCACTCAAGTTTTGTTATGCCGCTGAGGTTAATAGGGTATGGATGGGGACATATGACTAAGTCTGAGCACAGGGTAGTTGGTCCAAGATCTGGAAGAATAGACCAGAAGATGCTTTTTGAGGGGTTGAGTCTTGAGCTGTGTCCTAAATGAAAGGCGGTTTGAGTTCATGGGGAGAGCTTAGGAGATAGAGTTCCAAAGACAGGGCGCCGTGCAGGGGAAAGCTTGGTTGGCAGTTGTACTTTTTCTTGATTTGGGATTTGTGAAATGTTTTCTGTTGGCTGTTTTGGTGTGTCTCACATCCATTCGAATGCACAAGGACTATTTTATATGATGAATGGCACAACAATATGTAGAATTCCATTCCAACATGGCCGCCATGTTTACAATCCATTGGCAAGTGGCTCGGAGGCCTAGCAGTGACAAATCTGGAAAACACATGCTGCAAATAAAAGGTTGTTTTCTCTGTGGTATTCGTTCTTCCGGTGCTTTGGCCAGCACTTGCAACCACTGCTGCTGTGCCCTTTGCTGACTGCTTATAAAAATACCCTATTATTGTTTTAGTTTTCAAAGAAAGCTGCCATGTTTCTAATCTGTTGGCAAGCAGCCTGGCAGCACTTAGAGTTAAAGCTTACAAAAGCATCTGAAAAATGTATGCTACAGAAAATAAAGCAGCTATTTTTATGCCTATTGTTTCAGTACACATAGAGTGGGCATTGGGTCACCCCCTTACCCATTACTAAATGACTTTTTTTTTCTAGCTAGTATTCCTGCTCACCATTTGATGACTTTCTTTCATATTCGTGTGATTATCCTGCCAAAGAACATTTCTGTCTGTGTCCTTATGGGATTACTTGTGCCCTATGTCTGCCAACCATGCTTGCATTTGGGGAGCTGTTTTTTTTCTTCTAGTTAAAGAGCTCATTGAGAGTGTATGTGTTTTAATGCTCTCCCCCCTTGTGCTGCTTTCCCCCACACTTTCCACCTTCCCCTTCTTCTCTATGTTGCTTCTCTACCCCTTTCCCAACTAGCCTTCTGCATCCGTCGCTCCCTATAACACACAATTAATTTTTTTATTATTCCCCTCATGGCGGCCATCTTTGAATGCATTTGTAGTGTTTTACAGCCAGTGATAAGATGCCAGCCGCACATGCATGCATATTCCCAGCGGCTCTGATTTAACTTTAAATTCTTTTTTTTTTTTGGTAGCAATATCTTCTTTATATGAAGTTCAATATTAATTCATGAATTTCTATTACCAGATGTTTAAGGAAGCAGCACATGGCGGAAAATGCCAGCATATTTTATCACTAGAATGATTCCCATGTAGTCTTTCACACAACTGTAGTAGGGTTTATGCACAGGAAGCTCACCTATTTACTAGTCAAGCAATAGAAGATCTCCTATTGGGTGGATGTTTGATACGAGATTGCGGACTGTATCTAGGATTTCATCTTTGCAAAGATGCTCAGTTACTAAAAATTAAACTTCAAAGGCAAGCAGTAAAATTATGAACATAGCAGGTATTCTAGTTAAAACTTCACTTCTTGACATTCCCAGACAATCTGAAATCCTAGTTTGGAGTAAAGGAATTGCTTTGACTTAAGGGAACTTAGACACTTCTGTTCTGGGTGTCGGGGCAAAGACTTGTGTGTTTTCTCTGCTCATTTCCTGTTCTCGGCCCAGATCCAATAGTTCCAAGGGTACAAAATCATCCCTTTGAAGCTCCCCCCTCTAAACTTAAGCCTCGGTGGGAAACACTTACAAGTACCATGTGCCCCAGTTGAAGCTGTACTTCTGTCAATTCCCAATGATCTGAAATCATTGATTGTAATAAAGGCGTTACGTTGACATAAGCAATATCAAACAATTCTGTTCTAGCTGTAGTGGGGAAAAAGTATGTACTCTCAGCTTATACCCTGTTTGAGCTCAGAGCTGATAGTTCCAACGTGTAATCACTTCATAATAATGGAGGATGTCAAATCACCTAAAAACTATGCCCTCTTCTTCCCACCATAATGCAAGTCTGACCTTTTTCTTAGGGTAACATTGGGTTACCTTATTACATTTAGCAAGTGATAACTTTTTCTTGGGAACATGTAGAAATGTCATGTTTAGTCTCTGAAGAATTGTAATTTAAAACCCTCTTTATTGGTGAAGTCAGATTTTAAGTTACAATTCTAAAAATGCCCCTTTTAGAAAGTTGCCATTTTCTTGTCCTAACCATTCGGTGCCTGCAGCCTGTATCCTGGGTTGCATGACTAGGTGAAACTGGCAGTTGACCTTTGTGTATTCCTCCAAGACAGTAGCACAAAAGGGGGCCTCTCTGTAGACCGGATGAGCCATCCTGACCTGATAGAAGGGCCAAAGCTGTCACCTACCACACTTGCACTTCAAATGAGCTGGTTAAACACGCACACACACACTACCGCTGCCGCCACCTCCACCTCCCTCCTCCTCTCCAGAGATCCTGGATCCAGAGAAAGGAAGGCAATTCCAGAACCAGATGTTGGGGGAGATCTAGAAGTTTCTATCGCTTTAAAGCTTGCACCAGGTATAAATATTGGACCCTCAAACTAACTCTTCAGGACACTTGTGGACACATGAATAGTAAAGAAGGACTGCCCTGCTGCTAGAAGACTGCCCTGCTTGCTTAGGCCTGTCCTGCTGTCTGAGAAAGAAGACTTGATCTACCCTCTCATCCCAGGTTACCTGAAGTGACTCCAAGGGTCAGCTGACTCCCATCCTGTTCAAAACTACAGGGACATACTACACTCCATGGATCTCCCTTCAACTACCCACCTGACATGCAGCACTGTACCTGCCTGAGCCCTGATGGAGTGAGTTCCTGATCCCTAAGAGTTACTTCCCAAGTCCTGGATCATTGGTTTGCCATCAGTCAAGGTTCTTCTGGAAAAAAGGAGAAATCCTGAAGTTTTTGGCTCTTCTCAACCAAGCATTGGCCCATTCGCGCCAAGATCTTGCCACTCATGGAGACCGCCAACCCGAAGCTCTGCTGAGCCAGACTCTTCACACTACAGCGACTGGTAGGTAACACAAGATCTGCTTGTCGTGCTACAGCATCGACAGTCCGTAGTGACCGCACACACAAAGCCCCTTCGGTAACCATCCATGATGCCTGACAGGGTCTTAGCGCTTCAGGGATGACCGTCCGTGATGCCTGGCCTGTTGTTCACGCTACAGCGATGACCATCCACAACACTATCCCTGCCTCCTCCACCACCACAAACTGGATTCTTCACTTCAGCCTTTGAAAAGGTGACTTTTTCTGTGGGACTAACCCGGTCCCTCTATGCAACCCGCAATCCATCACGGTTGGCCTGGACTTGTCACTTTGCCATGGTCTGATAAAATCGGACGACCGCTAGTAATGTGTTTTGTTTTTAAGCTCTATATCTTTTTAAATCTATAAAATTGCATATCTTCAGTTTTACTGATTGGAATTTTGTCATTTTTGGTGTCAAGTAATTTATTGCACTTTACTCTATTTTTCTAAATTGGTCTAGAATTTTATCTTGTTTTGTGTTTATACTTTATAACTGTTTAAGTGCTGCATAATCACTTCACACATGGCCTCTAAGTTAAACGTGACTGCTTTGTGCCAAGGTAACAGAGGGTTAAGCACAGATTAATTTAGGGACGTTTTGTGGGTCATCCTGGCAAAAGACTGTGGTTGTTGCTCGAGTTGGATTTCACCCCCTCAACCAATGACCCAATTTCTCACAGTTACCATTTTTCATGCGAGCTTTGGCATGATAACGAACAGAGCATTCTCTATGTGCTTTTACAGAATTTCGATGTACATTGTTTTCACCCTCCTTTTTTATTGCATGCTCAATGTGTGTGCTGGTCCCCCTTTTATGTTATGCTTCACGTAGAGCAAGCTATCTCCAGGAGATTGGTTGAATGCATGAATGAATAAAGGCATTATAGTGCAGTGAACCAGGTTGCTCGCTGTCGACATCTATTGCAACCTGCAAAGGCACGAGTGAGCGTGCCGGCAGTCGGAGTTTAGTCTTTCATCATTCTGAGGTCAACTAAGTGCCATTAAATGGAGTGATAGTAGCAACTTCATTGACACGGTTGAAAATGGCAAAAGTGTGGTATTTAGTGGTATGTAAAGATCATGTTTTTTATTTATATAATACCACATAGCCATACCATGCAAGGGATTTTTACTGTTTTCATTTGACGAGTTTTGATCAGCATAGTATCATTTAGTGTCTCCCTACCAAATTAGCGGAGTAAAATTGGTCAAACCTGTTAGGATTTGCAGACCGCTGTTAAGTGGAATTTGGTGGTTTACCCACAAAGTATTTCAGTTCAGTTCAGAGCAAACTGTGAGGCGTTTCTAGACCAGTGCTTAATTTTTGCTGGTGGTTTCCGGTGCTCCGCACCGGCACTTAATTGCCGGAACCTGCACTTATGACAGCTGACACACGGTGGTGCTGTTTGCGCAGTTTAAAGATGAGCAGAAAAACAGTTGTTTGTTAATTCAATATACATAAAAAACTAATACCTGCCACCCAAGCCATTCTTAAAGCTTTGGCGGCCTCGAACAGTCTGAATTTTCACACTTATAGCAGTGTGGTGGTTAGTAGTTGTCGAAGTACAGTGGCAATGTGTGGTGTAAGCTGCGGTGGCCTTCTGACAAGGGACAGGCACTTATTTGTTTTACAAATTAAGCACTGTTCTAGACACCTCACACTATTAACGTTGGCGAAAACTAGGATTCGAAGACTATTTTACAAGGGGTTTGGGAACCCTCCCCAAGGATGTTTTGAGAAATGCGCTGAAATGTAAGCGAGTTCGGCATGTAGACATACAAGACTCAGTGTAATAAGCCTAATTGAATAACTGAACACAAAGCACTGTCCTTGCGTGTTAAATGGAAGAGAGAAAGATGGAACCTTACAGTCTCTGAACTGTACAATACACAGTCCTGGATTCAAATCCCAGCTGCTCACTTCATCAAATTGTGTGATCCGTGGGCTACTGCTTTACCTCACAAGGTATCATTTTTCTTAACAATCCAATCTGAGTGCACATTGAAGTAATTGCGTCTGCACTCTAAAAACCTACCATATATTAGTTAGTATAAAATAATATTGCTTCACATTCAATAACAATAGACTATATAAATAAAGAACATGATAGACACTTTTTTGTTAACTTGTGGCAACATCGTTAGGACATGGGGTATTCTTGAAAGTTTAATGTTTGAAAATAATATTACTTCCAATAAATGTCACTCAATTCCCTGATATAATAGTATGTACTGGACACTGAGAAATGCTGAATAACATATTTTTTTCATTTTAAAGTCTTTATCATTCTATTTGACAACCTTTGTTGCCTGTTTTACATCCTTTGATGGCTCGGCTTGTGCTTGGCTCTAAGAGCCGGAGCGCCGCCTAGCTATACTCAAGGTTGCCCATGTCCCCCTGCCCAAAAATGTAGTGTCTCCTACGCCCCTTATTCCTAGCCTGTCGGCCACACAGATTGGTTAAAGTAGAACACGTTCCTCTCACATTTGGTGAAATTAATGCATTATTTTCATTTTTTATTTGAATTAACAATGGCCTTTGAGAGACGGAACTTAGTGCAGCGCATGTACCATGGTATGCTTAGTGTTCTCAAGACCCGGAGTTCAGTCCCCAGCTTTTGTAATTTTGTCTGCCGTCTCACAAAAGTCACTCTTCCCTACTGCTCGACTACCACAGAAGCGGAGGATAGGCACATAGCAGCTGACCTGCTGTGCAAACACATGGAGATGATGGACGGAGCGCTGAAACTTTTCAGACACTCACTCCCAGTCACAGATCTGGGTTGAATCCATCATCGTTCTTTAGCTCACTTCACCACCTCAGTTCAGACACGGCTATATGCAAATCAGTCTTGACCCTGTGCCAGGGAGTGGAAGACCTGCGTGACTTATGGTTCAACTTAGCCAAGAAACAAATATTGGCTCTCCACTTCTTAAGTGTCGCAGTTTTACAGAGAGTCACTCCCAGGACCCACAATAATGGCCGGTGGTGTTGCAGTGCGGGTGTCAACTCTCCGCTTATTTTCACTGAATTGCACAACACCCCCACAACTTGTAACACCAGCTGTGCTCGCGCCTCCCCAGAAACGGTGCAGAGTGAGCCCCACCGATGTACAAATCAGATTAGACTCTAAGGGCACCACCGTTTTACAGCATCACGATTTTTAGGTCTTGCCTACCAGAAAGCTTTTAGCCATCTCAATCAACCAATCAGGATTTATAAAGCGCGGCTAGTCACCCAATAGAATATGGAGGCGCTTGCAGGCCCCGGAGGCTTATTCGAACAGCCAAGTCTTGAGGGCCAGTCGGAATTCCAGAAGTGAGGGGATGGTCTGGAGGTGCGTGGGGACCTATCTGTGGGCAAAAACCTATTCGGACCACAGAACTTTTAGCGGGTTGAAAAAGGTGAGGGTCTCTAAAAGGGGCATGGCCTATGTCATTAAGGGCGTTGTTTAAAACATGTGAACTAAAATTCTGTGCTTCACACAGCATGCCACGTAACCAGTATTTTGGTGCTGCGCTGTGAGACTTCTGTTGCTGCGTACAGATGTGTCGCGCAACAGCGAACGCACGCCTAAAACAAGCCAGGCCGTTTGGCCTTGCAAATGCTTGTTAGCAGTTTCATATAAAAAAGTAGCAATAGTGATTTTGTGGTGAATAATTAGAATTGGTAATTACAAATGGTGTATATGTGACCATCACTATGTGCACTGATGAGAGGCCATGTATTGGCTGAGCATGTAATGTGAACACTATTATGCTCCACTGACGGGCGCTGTGAGAAGCACGCACTGCCTTCAACGTGCGCTCCAGCGCACTCCATGAACGCTCTCCCACAACCTGCACTCACTCAGACACCCAGAGGTCACTCAGTTTACAAGCACTATCAGAGTTTGGTAAAGCCAGCAGGTCAGCCTTTTAGGGCCAAAACCCCTTAGCTTTGCCAGTGCTTAGTAAACTAAATTGCAATGACAATGCGTTTACAATCTGCCAACAACTGGACATATAACAAAATGCGCAAAGATAATTGCAGTAAAACAAACCGAGTTTATAAATACCAATCAAGACTTCGAGCAAAAATGAAATGTACTTTGTACAGTAAAAATACTACGACCAATAAAAACTTGGCAAAAAGAAGTCTCTACTATTCTCAAGTCGTTCCTTTCTAGCCAAGCCAAGCTTGACATGAACATTGCCAATGTTTGTTCATCTCCACTTCCTCCATTTGTTACTCTTTTCCCATCTTTTTCTTCCCCCTTATGTCTTTCTCTTTACACTTTGTCTCTTCTACTATTGATGAAAAATAGGTCTTGTTCCCCAAAAAATGAATGCCAGCCCAAATAAAGCGGGATTCTCATGTGAACCCTTCGTGACAGGGCAGGGCCGCTTTTGATGGGGAAGTGGCGGTTTTATGGAAAGACTTGTGGAATGAGAAGCAGTATTACTGCACCGTAAGAGCTCTTTCTGCACCATAATGCAAAATGCAATACATTTCAGAGCTTAACTCTGGCAAGAAAATCTGATATTTCCACTTCACGAGTTCCAGGTCTGGCTTCCCGTTGCTCAGGAAAACAGTCTGACAGGATCTGATCCTGATCGGGACTGAATGGAAATTGATAACCCCACAGTGGGAAACAAACCTTAAAACCGTATAAACTCTTGGCAACAGGAGGTCCACCAAGCGTCTGCAATCCCAGTGAGATAGTACAGTGCCTCAGGTGCCTGCTGCGAGGGTGTGGATGTCACCAACTGAAACATTGTTTTTTTAATGAAGGTAGCGGCTAAAACCTCCAAATAATGGTCACTTAAACGCTATTCAGTGGCATAATTGTCTTTTTATCTGAAATGACGCCTTCACTTTGATGCAAACAATAGTCCACTCCAGTGCTTGAAATGGGAAAATAGAAGTGCAGGTACTCCGTGCCAGAGTACCTGCTTGTTTCTGAGAAGTGCCGGTACTCTCCAATTACAAGTATTACGTCTGTCTTGAGAAATGCTGGTACTCTCCGTCTCAAAATGAAAAAGTGCCGGTAGTCCGTAGCGGACAGTACCGGCCCATTTAAAGCAATGGTCCTCTCTAGTCTCATGCCCCACGCACCTCCAGACCATCCCATCACTTCTGGAATTCCGACTGGACCTCAAGACTTAGTTGTTCGAATAAGCCTCCGGGGACTTCAAGCGCCTCCATATTCTATTGGGTGACTAGCCGCGCTTTATAAATCCTGATTGGTTGATTGAGATGGCTAAAAGCTTTCTGGTAGGCAAGACCTAAAAATCGTGATGCTGTGAAACGGTGGTGCCCTTAGAGTCTAATATACTTTGTACATCGGTGGGGCTCACGCTGCACCGTTTCTGGGGAGGCGCGAGCACAGCTGGTGTTACAAGTTGTGGGGGTGTTGTGCACTTCAGTGAAAATAAGCGGAGAGTTGACACCCCGCACTGCAACACCACGGGCCATTATTGTGGGTCCTGGGACTCTCTGTAAAACTGCGACACTTGAGAAGTGGAGAGCCAATATTTGTTTCTTGGCGAAGTTGAACCATAAGTCACGCAGGTCTTCCACTCCCTGGCACAGGGTCAAGACTGATTTGCATATGGCTGGGTCTGAACTGAGGTGGCGAAGTGAGCTAAAGAACGATGATGGATTCAACCCAGATCTGTGACTGGGGGGTGAGTGTCTGAAAAGTTTCAGCGCTCCGTCCATCATCTCCATGTGTTTGCACAGCAGGTCAGCTGCCATGTACCTATCCTCCACTTCTGTGGTAGTCGAGCAGTAGGGAAGAGTGACTCTTTGTGAGACGGCAGACACAATTACAAAAGCTGGGGAGTGAACTCCAGGTCTTGAGAACACTAAGCATTCCACTGTACATGCGCTGCGCTAAGTTCCATCTCTCAAAGGCCATTTTTAATTCAAATAAAAAATGAAAATAATGCATTAATTTCACCAAATGTGAGAGGAACGTGTTCTACTTTAACTAATCTGTGTGGCCGACAGGCTAGGAATAAGGGGCGTAGGAGACACTACATTTTTGGGCAGGGGGACATGGGCAACCTTGAGTATAGCTGGGCGGCGCTCCGGCTCTTAGAGCCAAGCACAAGCCGAGCCATCAAAGGATGTAAAACAGGCAACAAAGGTTATCAAATAAAATGATAAAGACTTTAAAATGAAAAAAATGTTATTCAGCATTTCTCAGTGTCCAGTACATACTATTATATCAGGGAATTGAGTGACATTTATTGGAAGTAACATTATTTTCAAACATTAAACTTTCAAGAATACCCCATGTCCTAACGATGTTGCCACAAGTTAACAAAAATGTGTCTGTCATGTTCTTTATTTATATAGTCTATTGTTATTGAATGTGAAGCAATATTATTTTATACTAACTAATATATGTTAGGTTTTTAGAGTGCAGACTCAATTACTTCGATGTGCACTCAGATTGGATTGTTAAGAAAATTGATACCTTGTGAAGTAAAGCAGTAGTCCACGGATCACACAATTTGATCAAGTGAGCAGCTGGGATTTGAATCCAGGACTGTGTATTGTACAGTTCAGAGACTGTAAGGTTCCATCTTTCTCTCTTCCATTTAACACCTAAGGACAGTGCTTTGCGTTCAGTTATTCAATTAGGGTTATTACACTGAGTTCAATATATACACTTAGCACACCTTTGATCAAACTGATACTATATATTGTCGTGTGTTTGTCCTAAATAAAGATCAAGGACAACTGTTCCCATGAGTGCTGGTATCCTTACGTTACCGCGAGCTTGTTTGTTATACGTGGTCTCCTTCACTGCATCCGAAAGCACCCGACCACGAGTGGTTGTTTCCCTGGGTGTATAGGTTCAAGAGTACATATGGAAACACCTGTATGGGTGGGTGAGTGTGCGTATAGGTGTGTTGGTGAGTAAATGGATGTCTCAGTGGTGCATGTGTGAGTAACTACATATGTTTTAAAGCAGTATATGCGAGTGTTGGAATATATACATGACTATATGTGAGAGTGAGTGATTGCAAGAGTATCTATATGGATGAGTGTGTTTTTCTATGAGTGATTGTTTAAGAGAGTAAGTATGTGTTAGTATCTGTATAAATAAGTGTGGTGGTGTGTGTACGACTGTATAAGCAAGGAAATGGGTGTGTGATAGTTTCTTTGCATGACTGGCCAGGTGTATGAGTAACTCTTTGGGTTAGTGGCATTGTGTGAGTGTCTATATGGGTTTGAGTGGATATATCAGTGGCTGTATAGATGAATGACTGTATGTATGAGTGACTGTATGGGTTAGTGGGTGGATGTGTGTGTAGACGTAGGAATCACTGAGCAGGTATGTACTAACTGCTATTGGTCTGTCTATGGTTTCGATATTGGTGGTCTGTATTGTAGAGTGGGAGTATAAAAGGTTTTATTAGGGTATGAGGAGGTGCATCAGATGATCACGTAGATGATGTCATCAGTGATGTCATTTGAGATGTCATCAGTGATGTCACTGAGCATGTCATGAGTGATGTATTATGTGATGTCATCAGCAGTGCATTGCGGGGGCGCGAGTTATAGTTAGGTCTACTAACTATAACGGCTAAATTTCCATGGTTTTATTCGAGTGAAATCTCCAACTAACTATAACGTCCCTGAAACCTATGGTTTTTCTCAGTGGATTTCTAAGGTTTTTAAAATGCTAATTTCTAACTATAACGTGCCTGAAACCTATAGTTTTTATAGTGAATATATGTATGTGTGTGTATGTATGTATATATATGTATGTATATATATGTGTATATGTGTGTATATATATATATATTCACTGAAAAAACCATAGGTTTCACACATGTTATAGTTAGCGGAAATTTTACTGATAAAAAACCAATGAAATTCCCCCGTTATAGTTAGTGCAGGAAACTATAACTCACGCGACCGCAATCCTCTGCTGATGCTAATACTGTATTTAGACACTTATTTGCCCATGTCTTCTTCCATACATTTTTAGCTATACATATATCACAAATATTTTTTTTTCATAAAGACACATATGTCATCAGCAGAAGATTGCGGTCGCGTGAGTTATAGTTTCCTGCACTAACTATAACGGGGGAATTTCATTGGTTTTTTATCAGTAAAATTTCCGCTAACTATAACATGTGTGAAACCTATGGTTTTTTCAGTGAATTTGTACGGTTTTTTAAATGCTAAGTTACTTTACGCGATTCGTGGCGTGCGCGCCCACTTAACGCAGTTCGTTCCGTGCGCGCACGGTGCGCTTCGCGCACCGTGCGCGCACAGTGAGCACGCGGTGCGCTTCGCGCACCGCGCGCCCACTTTACGCAGTTAGTGCCGTGCACGCACGGTGGGCACGCGGTGCGCTACGCGCACCGCGTGCCCACGTTACGCTAGATGGGCCATGTACGCACGATGCGCTTCGCGCACCGTGCGCACATGGAGGACATATTATGCGCTTCCTTGTGATAGGTAATCTGTTGAAATTTTTTGGGGAAATGCTGTGCTCTTATATGCCATGCACAAATGGTGGCCTTCGGACAACATTTGCACACGGGGTGGAGAGAGTGGGTTTTTTTTTTTTTAATAATTTTTTACCGTACGCGTACGGTAAGCGTACGGTAAGCGTAATCGGCGAAATTTTCGAAAAATAAAAAATTACCGTTTTTTGCCTTGGGGGATCTTTGAAGACTCAACTAACATGGTTATGTGCATGGGCGCTGTCTAAACAGCCCCTTTATATGTTTTTGGCATTTGTTTATCAGCTCCCCCCTCAGAGTGCGAGAGAGAAAATGGCGGCCGCCGCTTCCTGGTTTCGACCGATTCGAATGTTTACTAAGATCTAAAAACCAATCATAATCACGCTCGCGCACGCCACCGTACGCGTAAGGTAAGCGTACCGTAAGCGCACCGTAAGCTGGCTCAGATATATATATTGATTTAAAGGCTATTTTCTCAGAATCTACTGAACAGATTTACACCAAACCTACAAAAGGCACTTCCTTGACCTGAGGACTACCTCTCTGCCAAATTTCAAGTAATTCTGTTCAGCCGTTCGGGCTGTAGCTGTGTCTAAAGGTCCTATGGAAAAATGCATGGGAAAAACGCGTTTTGGGACCCCCCTTTTATATCAGCCCCCGCTTGACGAATCCCCCCGAGACTTTCAGGGTAGGAGCGGAGCGTAGCGCCCCACCTATTTTGAAAAATTCGCGAGGATTCGTCAACCGGCGCCAAAGTTATTCAAAATAGAATGTTGCGGATTTCCTATGGAAACGTGGTCCTAACTATAACTACCTACTGGCGACCGCCAGTAGGTAATATATATGTGTATATATATATATATATATATATATATATATATATATATATATATATATAGATTGAACAGTATAATTTTAGATTGGCATGTTTACACAGGCACTGAAGATCAAACACTGTAACAGAACTTGCCTGCCTGAAATTCTTCTACAGCTGTACCCTGAGGAGTAAACTCTGTGGGGGCTCCGATTCCTCTTATGTTTTTTCCTAATTATTAATTTGCCGTCATTAAGGTGTTGAGCCTCCTCTAAAATTGGTCAGCCGAGCAAACGGTAACATTTACATAAGAGGGCCTTTTCTTCCTTCTCTTACTCTGCTGGCTTCCCTGGCTTGCCTAACAGAGCCATTTTAGGTGAAGCTTAACACCTCAAAGACTGCAATTAAATAATTTACAAAACAAAGAGGTCTTGGAGCCCCCACTGGGGCTGCTGCTTGGGTTACAGCTTCAAGGTGACCCAGGCCATGTGCAGCAAGGCTTCAAAGAGAATTGTTCTGTCTCCCACTGTTTGTTCATCAGTTTACACTTCAAAAGTGGGAGATATTATCCAGTGTGCCCCTACCCCACTCCACAATCTGATGGGCATAAATCCCCTTCTCCCTTATGGTTCATGGCCTGTGCTAGTAATTGCTCGCTGACGGGCTCCTTGTGTGTGAAAGTAGCGACCACATTTTATGAGGCTTCAGGAGTGGGGGACTAGGAGCCAGGCAACAAGGCTAGTACTGCAGCCCAGGATTGCTCATGCTACATAGACCGTATGGAACAGGTGATGTCATAAGGACAAGTTGGGAAGAAAATAGTCCAGTTACATCAGCTGTGGAAGGATACAAGGCATCCATTGTGAAAAAGCGTTGGGGAGTGCGCTTTTCTCCAAGAGCGGGATAAAATGCAATATGTTATACATTTTTAAAGCGCAGTGGTCACTCCAAACGGGGCGTCCCCGCGCTAGGATTGCCCTACACGAACATCAACAAATATCGGAAAAAGAGAATCTGTTGAGAAAGGGGAGAGAGAACTGAGCCGGGAGCAAGAAAGAGAGGAAAACAAAGAATTGAAAGCAGAAAAGATAAGAAACGCAGCCAATGAAAGAGCCTAAAGCTGGTGGAAAGGTGTAGGGTGCAGTGCTGCCGGCCACACCACTTGTAGAGAGACCACGAAAGAAACCGCAGTGCAGGAGTGAGCTAAAGAGACAGGAAGTGCAGGTGGTGAAAGAAAGAGGCATATGGCTGAATCAAAACTAGGCACTCTCTGTATTGCCAGCCCCAGCCTATGGCAACACCAGTGAAGGGTTACTAAGGAAACCTCTGGGTGGGCCCTACACCTATTTATTTATTTTTTGCAGTTTTATATAGTACAAACTCCACCCGAAGCTATCGGAGCACTTTACATGAGCTCAGTTGCGTTACACATGGACGCATTCATTTTGTTAGGCACCAGGAGATTACTGATTTGCCCAGAATCACAGGATGTTGAGGGTCCCTGCCGAGACTCAAACCCGGTTGCCCAACTTCGAGCTCGACCGCTCTAACTGTTAGGCCACATCCTCTCCCCTATACTTTTGCAGATTGAGAACTTTGTGGGTAGAGGGATTCCTGTTGTCTTTCGGTCACTCTGAGAATGTTCTGCATTCAAACATTTAGCATGGAAAGACTGCTCTTTCTAGTGTTATAGAATTAGGTAAGTAAGTACAGTTTCATATTTAATGGAAAATATTTTTGTAATAATCACTTTCTGCGTAATTGCTCAAGGTGCTTTGAGGAGCAGGCGGCGTGAAGTTTTTCTTTCCAAGTTCTTGATAACGTTTGCTATTATCTATACAGAGTTACATTGATTTTTCTACATTATCTCACAATTAGAAATCCTTTTAAAGACTTTGCAGAGACTTTAACCTTACCATTATTGCTTAACAGTTCTCTCTTATTGGTGTGTTCTTTCCAGTCTTGCTAATCTACTTGGGTGTGTCTCAGTTCTTACAAGGACCCTGCACTTCGCCGGATACAAGTACAATTTCCTGTAGTCCGTTTTATAAATTGCTGAAATTAGAGATGACCCTAGTGACACACTTGAAATTTTTTTGTTTTCAAGCCATTTGCAATAATTAGTAACTTCCTCCCAGCGGCACTTTATCAAAGCGCCTTGCCTGGAAAGTAAATCAATAAACATCATCTGTTAGCGGGCAGCTGGATCATTGGCAAATCCCGATATGTTCCTGGCTTGTGACCATCCCTGAACCCTAAATTCACCCCTACCTTCCTTTAACTCTACCAATCCCTGATCCTTAAAATCACCCTTCCCTCTCTTTACTTCAACCACCGTGGAACTATAAAATCCCACTTAACTCCCGGTATCCAGACCCAATCGGAATTCAAAATTCAGCCTTCACTCCCTTTATCTCTACCCACCCTGATCCCTCAAGTCACCCTCACCTCCCTTTACATCTACCCACCCCTGAAACAACAATTCACCCTCAGCTCCCTTTACATCTACCCACCCCTGAAACAACAATTCACCCTCAACTCCCTTTACATCTACCCTCCCCTGAGCCCTCCAGTCACCCTCACCTCCCTTTACCGCTACCCTACCCATAAACCTCACATCACCCACCCCTCCCGTTACCTCAAGCCACCCTTGAGCATTCGTCACCCTCTCCTCCCTTTACCTATACCTACCCATCACCCTCATCTTCCTTTACATCTACCCATCCTGAACCCTCCGGTCCCCCTCACCTCCGTTTACATCTACACACCCCATAACCCTCAAGTCACCCTCACCTCCCTTTACATCTACCCACCCCTGAAACAACAATTCACCCTCAGCTTCCTTTACATCTACCCACCCCTGAGCCCTCCAGTCACCCTCACCTCACCTCCCTTTACCGCTACCCTACCCATAACCCTCACATCACCCACCCCTCCCGTTACCTCAAGCCACCCTTGAGCATTCGTCACCCTCTCCACCCTTTACTTATACCTACCCATCACCCTCATCTTCCTTTACATCTACCCATCCTGAACCCTCCGGTCCCCCTCACCTCCGTTTACATCTACCCACCCCTGAAACCACAATTCACCCTCTCCACCCTTTATCTCTACCCACCCTGAAAAAACAATTCACCCTCACCTCGTTTTACATCTACCCACCCCTGAAACCACAATTCACCCTCATCCCCCCCTTTATCTCTACCCACCCTGATCCCACAAGTCACCTTCACCTCCCTTTACATCTACACACCCCATAACCCTCAAGTCACCCTCACCTCCCTTTACATCTACCCACCCCTGAAACAACAATTCATCCTCAGCTCCCTTTACATCTACCCACCCCTGAGCCCTCCATTCACCCTCACCTCCCTTTACCGCTACCCTACCCATAACCCTCACATCACCCACCCCTCCCGTTACCTCAAGCCACCCTTGAGCATTCGTCACCCTCTCCTCCCTTTACTTATACCTACCCATGACCCTCATCTTCCTTTACATCTACCCATCCTGAACCCTCAGGTCCCCCTCACCTCCCTTTACATCTACCCACCCCTGATCCCTCCAGTCACCCTCACCTCCCTTTACATCTACCCACCCCTGAGCCCTCCAGTCACCCTCACCTCCCTTTACATCTACCCACCCCTGAGCCCTCCAGTCACCCTCACCTCCCTTTACATCTACACACCCCATAACCCTCAAGTCACCCTCACCTCCCTTTACCACTACCCATCCCTGAGCAGAGCTGTTTTAAGGCATGGTCAAAGTGATCTACTGCTTTATTATAATATTGAAAAGATGTCCCTATCCATAAATATTAGATGTGTAAACATTTCGAATTTAAATCAATTTGCCTGTGCACTGAGGGGGACCCGGTCAAAGAAGGTGTGAAAGAGCTGAGATGTAATCATAGATTCAAGGCTGTTTCAAACAGGCTCCCCAAATTATGTGTGGCCCAGGGCCCCTTAAGTCCCTTCCCCTGAGCCCTCAAGTCACCCTCACCTCCCTTTACCTCTACCCACCCCTGAACCCTCAAGTCACCCTCCACCCCTTTACCCAGGGCTGGACTGGCCGTAGCGGGCACCGGGCAATCCCCCGGTGGGCCGCATGTGTGGGGGCCGGTTTTGGGCCCCTGGGGCCTGTTTTTGTTACAGGGCCGTTTTTGCAGCATAGCTGCAAAATCGGCTCTGTAACAAAAACGGCCGAAAATCGGCCCTGGCAAAGAGCTCGGCGGCACCCCCGGGTGGTTGAGGGTGCCGCCCGAGCACTTGGCCAGGGCCGGTTGTGGTTCCCAGTCCGGCTCTGCCTTTACCTCCACCAAACTCTAAACCCTCAAGTCATCCCCACCTCTCTTTACCTCTGCCCGCCCATGAGCCCTCAAGTCACTCTTACATCCGTTTACCTCTACCCATTCCTAAACCCTAAAATCCTTTTTTTTTACTGAAAAAGTAGGTTATAAAAACAAATACTTGTGTGGTAAAGACTGTGTGGTAAAGGTTGTGTTCCTCTCAGGCAGGACAAATCTATGTCCCTTCCTTTAACATTCTCCTGCTTTCAACTTGAGTCCCCTAAATGTTTTGGAGGCACTGTTGGTTGATTTATGCCCTTCTGTATCTTTGGTGCGTACCTTCGCATCTTAAGCATTTTGCCCCCTCCCTCCTCCACACCCTGCACTTTAAGTCTCTTTGTGAGGCAGTGCATGCTCTGTCACTTGCAAGACTTTTTGTTTACTTACATGGAAGTAAGAGCCCACCCATTGCTTACCTTTGGTGTTCTTCATCACCACTCTCATTTCCTTGCTTTTCTATGGTTTGAGAGAGTTGGCTTCACTTTCTCTTGGTATATTTGTCCCTACCCTGGAGCATGGCTCAAGTACTGCTTCCCTAGCCCAGTATCCTTCCACTGCTTGTACTTTCAGAGGTACTTTTTTCAGTTTTACCTACACTCTCTTCCTCCCACCTACATTGTTGCTTGCCATTCCCCTTATCCTCCTCCTGCATTGTTTCTTGCCCGTTCTGTCTTTGCTCCACCCCTAACCCTTTGGTGCTTGCTTCATCCACTCAGCTTCCCATCCACCTACCACAACCTGCCCCTTTTTTACTTACCTCCTTCAGTCCCACAGAATACAAGGGCCCAGAATTCATGCAAAAGGGTTTGAAGACACTGCAAACAAGTAGATGGTGCTGCTCTCCTTGCTTTGCATGGCCTTTTTGGCACTGTCTGTGTGCTCGGCCAACACTGCCACGGCCATAAGATAATTAAACAGTTTTATTTGTGAAGGCTGAGAATAATCCCATACTAAGAAAATGGATCACTGACCCTCACAGTCAGCGTTGGCCACGTCTTGTCGCTTTTTAGTCGAGCCTGGGCAGCGCATGCGCTGCTCTGCGAGGCATGCTGTATTGAAGTATGGAATAGAAGCCCCTCCCACTCTCTGCCCACATTTGTCATTGGCTTGTTTCACTCCCCTTCTTAAATGCAGGCTTCTGATGCAGTAATCTGCTTTCTGATGTGGTAATCGGTTTGTTAGTCCCTCCTTAGTACCCCCTTGTCTTCATTTGTAACCTCCCATGAGGACTGGCCCTTTTACTTCAGTTGTTGCACGGTATGTCTTATTTAGTCTTTAAGCACTATTTTCTTTAATGAGTTTCTCCTACTGAAGGCACCATGTGCTTTCCTGTAACATTTAGAGCGCAGAGAGGAAAGCTCGGGGAAGAAATGCTTAACATGGGCATTGATCCTCCCATTGTGCATTTTTTAGCTGCCATGCACCAAGATGTGACAGGGAGAGTCCAAAATAAAGCAGGTGGCAAACTTACGACACCAATAAAAATTAATCACGGGGTTCGCTAGGGTTGCGTTCTTGCATCCTTTTTATTTTGCCTGTATTTAAACGACCTAGAAACTTACATTACACAGGGGAAAGTGGACGTTCCCCTGATAGGTCGCAGGCGGTTACCTGCATTGTTATATGCAGATGACTGCTTTTTAATGTCCAGGAATGGGGTGGGGCTGCAGAGGCTTTTAACTAGGTTTAATGATGTTGTGAATGACCTTGGCCTGAAGACTAATGTAGGGAAATCTTATACTATGGTGGTGGGTAAACCCCCCACCGTTTTAAAAACGTGGTTTATAAATAATGAAAAATTGACCTATGTCCCCACATTCTCGTATTTGGGAATTCTCTTTGACCAAAAAAGCACATGGCATCACCTAGTAGAATCTCTGGTTTTAATCGAAAGCTGGAGACGATTTGTAGATTTACTAAAAAATTAGGTTCAAAACCTATGAATGCACTTATTAATATTTATAAAGCCCGCTCATGCGCCGTCACTTTGTATGGTGCTGGAAATTTGGGATTTTGTGACACAGAGGGGCTACAAAGAGTACAGAATATGGTCATGAAACGTCTGATAGTCCCCAAAAGCTCTGCCGACACTTTTTGACATAGTCAACTTGGTTTGACTCCTTTGACTTTTCGAATACAATTAGCCCCGTTATTATTATGGAAATAACATCTGGGCAAAGGAAAAAGCAGTTCTAAATCGCGCTGTCATCTTAGACTGTTTAAAACTGGAGTGCGTGAAAAAAATACCTTGGATTAGCTATATAAAAGAGCAGCTAGAGACCATGGGGCTGGCTGATTGTTTTTACAATCCAAGGAATACTGCCAAGTTGTCAAAAGTAAAGTTGAAAAGAGATTTCTTAACACACTCATATTTGATTAGAGGGTTGTAGAACACTCATTGTTAGTCTGTACTCCAGGCATTGAGCCTTAGCTCTCTTTCTTTTTTACTCACGCTAAATTGTTTTACCTTATAAGGTTCGGGTTTGGCATCTCACACTTTTTGGTCTTATACCCACGCAATGTATATTGTGACGCCAAACTGGACCTATGTACATGTAACTCAGTCAGTCCAGAGCACCTTACATTTTATGTTTTTCTGTACATTTTATATTGTTCCAAGGCGTGCCTTTTTAATACCTTTTTTAAAAAAATTAAACATTAGACCATGTTGGGCTACATTATATCACCTCCAGCTTTTAAAAGATGAATTTACTTGTCTTATGATCTAGAGGTACATCTCTTCGGCTGTTCGGTTACAGGACATTGTCCGAAAATGACTTTATGAATTCATTTACATTTTGTGCCTTGGCTTTAAGATGCTTCCCTGTGGAATTAATTATTTATGATATTGATATTTTGACAATTGAAACTGCCACTGGAATGGATTATTATTATTAGATTTTTGTATCTATATCTGTAATTTTTGTCTGAAATGCTCTTTTATGATGCACTCTTTTATGGCTGGTACACAGCCGAATAAAGACTTTTGACTGACTAGAGTTTGAGCTATTGCCATTGTAAATGACAATGCCTTTTATTTATGTGTTAATTAGTAAAACAGATAAATAAAAGCCATTGTTATTTACAATGCCAATAGCTTAAACTGTTGCAAATGTGAGAACTCTTGCATTGCAAATGCTTGTTTGTTCTACATTTTGGCCATGCTGCACAGCATGGCTAAAAAAATGACTGAGCCAATAGACTCTCCATAGGCGCGACCTATTGACTTTGACAATGCTTGTTATTTTTTGTACATTCCACTCCTTGCTCCTCCCCAAATTCCATCATCAGCAAATAGGTGGCTGTTGAGGGTGCAAGGGTGAGCCTAAAGGGTCAACCCTGAGATGTCATCAGGTATCAGTGTGTGTGATGTAAACTTGGGGGATAACCCTATTTAAAATTCGGACAGGACAACCCCAAATTTGGTGCAGACTGATCAAATTGTTCAAATGTTATAATAGGGCAGAGGGGAGGGGTTTCAAAATGTGTGGCTTTTAAATTGAACATGAGTTTTCCCCCCAGTAAACTTTAGTTGTAAGGTTGAAACCACTGGCAGAATGGGCATAACATTTGAATGGACCAGCATCATCCCATCATTATGTACTTTTCTCAGTTTGATTGATTTTCGTCCAGTCTTTCCTTGAATGTAAGCAAAATTGCACCTGCCTAGTCCAAGCATGGTATATTTCATTAAATGCTTGTGTAATCCATCACGAACTACGAAAAACACACCCTGCACTCACGCACTGGAAAATAATAATTTGTAAACATCTCAAAAGACAAGCAAAAAAGGCAAACACAACTGAAAAGCTGATGCTGTACTATGCATAAGTGCGCAGGCCTTGGGCCGACCATTTATGCAGACCTCTTCCCTGCAAGTCACGCAGGGCTCGAAGAGAAGTACATGAACAAGCATTTGTAATTAGGCCTGGGCCAAAATTCCGTTCTGCTCGCGGAAATTGCGATAATTTGGCATTTTCGCGTTCCGCGCAAAGCGCGAAAATGTCAATTTCTGCAATCCGCATTTTACCAGTAATTTTTTTCTTGCTTGCGCTGTAAAAAAATACATTCTCGCGTGCGCGCGATCTCCTTACCTGAATCCCCGCGTTCGCCGACAAGTTTTCCCGATCCGGTCACGTTCTCCACGAGATGTTGGATTGTTGGTAGCCATTTGCGCTGTCTCGTGACAGTTCGCGCCCGCATTAACTTCCTTTGTCGTGCGATCACGTCTTTCTTCTCGCGATCATGCACCACGAGAGTATGAGAAGATTGAGATCTCGAACACGTCATTCTCCACCGCGAGCGAGAGCAGGCACGTCATATCGAACGCAAGCGGGCGGGACAAGTGAAAACAAGATAGCCGCGCCCGTGAGCAACCGCATGGGTAAGTTGACGAGCCGCGATCACACAAAAAATACCGCGAACAGGCGGGAAAAAAACGTCCGCGTCTTCGCGATATTTCCGGCGTGTTTGCGGAGATTTTCAACATTTTTGCGATAGTTTGCGAAAGTGAATTTCGCAAATTCCACCCACCCCTATTTGTAATGCAATAGGTCTCGCATTTGCGAGAGTTTAAGCTATTGGCATTGTAAATGACAATGCTTTTTATTTATCTGTTTTGATAATTAACACATAAATAAAAGGCATTGTCATTTACAATGCCAATAGCTCAAACCCTTGTAAATGCGACACCTCGGCCGCCATTTTCACGTTCTGCTTGGAAAGTGAAAGCGGGCATGGCGTGCTGAATGTTGCAGGATGTGAACAAAGGACAAGGGAACCCTGTAAGTCAGAAGGGGCCAAGGGTCCCGTATATTAGAGACAGATGTCCCTATCAAGGAAAATATGCAATCATAAGCACAAAGCTACAATCAGAGTTGGGTATGTTAACGTCCAAATAGAAGGTATTCTATTTATTTGCACATTAAATAAACATGAACCAGCATATAGTATCATGCAGTGAGCAGGAAGTGACGGGGTACTGGAACTTAGCAAATTTCCAGACCTCAGGCATAAAGCTATAACGTGACTTTTGGTGGTACATAAGTTACAGTAGTCACAGTAGAAAGAACAGCGTATGCTCCACATAAGTCATGAGTCCGGGTATGGAGTCAAGATTTAGTTGTTGACGACGTTTCGATCCTCAGGGACGGTTATGGGATCATCAACAAAACAAGGGAATCGGAATGCCTGAGAGGTGCTGTCATTCCGGGAAGCGGACCACAAGTTCGGGGGTGTGCAAGAACCGGTGCTCAGCGCGTGGCAGCACGGTACCTCGGTACGTGGAAGTACAAGGTTGCCAAGATCCGGCTGGGTTGGGGGAGATCAATGTCTCGTTTGTGGCGTTTTCCGTAAAGCCCAGAATCGGGCGGCGGTGAAATCTCAGAGAGACTGCTATGCAGATGATCTGGGGGTGTCATGCTTGCAGTGGGAGAAACGCATTAAAGAAAATCGTGCTTACAGACTAAATAAGACCTACCGTGCAACAACAGAAGTAAAAGGGCCAGTCGTCATGGGAGGCTACAAATGAAGACAAGGCGGTACTAAGGAGGAACTAACAAGCGTATTAACAAATCCGAAGCCAGCATTTACAAAGGACAATGACACAAGCTAATTAATAATATGGGTGCAGAGTGGGCGGAGCTTCAAGTCCATACTCTAATACAACATGCCTTGCAGTGAATGCGCTGCCCAGACTGACCTAAGGGCCTTTAACCTCTGTTCTCCAGGTCTCATCAGGACCGAGGGCATGGATACAGATGTTAGCCTCCCTGACATGGTACTGTGGGCCTGCAGGAATGTCTGCGCCCACCCTGCCTCGCCCAGGGATGGGCCAAGCATGGAAAGACGTGAAAGAAAGGGCAGCTTCCAGCTATCCTGGCCATTCTCCGCCCACCCTCCACTCCAAGTCAGGGTCCTGGTAACTAGTTAACTATCCCACCTTTCCTTGAACAGTTTGACCACGTTCTCGCCTGTGTCCAATCGAGTCACTTCATACATGCCAAATCTTAAGAACAGCAAAGTGAGAGATTTTGTAAAAAAAAAAAAAAATGGAGAATTTATTTTTCCTTTTGACTTCTATTGATGCTACGGAAATTTCAGGCGGGAGACAGCTAAAATAACATGTTTAGCTTAAAAAAACGCATGCATTTGGGCTACCAGCATGTATGTGATTTAGGGGAATTCACTACACCTCCCTGCATTTCCCAAGGGCCGATATTTGCCACTTGCCACCACGCCGTGCCCAAGGGTCACTGGTGGGTAGTGGGGGTACAAAAATAAATATGTAGTTTATGAAAAAAAGAGCAACTAACAGCAGCTCTGCTCCTCTGTGGCCCTTTGTACACAGCAGAGAAGAGCAGGGCAGCTCTGAGGGGCGGGGCCAGAGGGACATGTAGAAAGAACAGGGCAGGGACAGAGGACCTCTGACAGGGACAGGGTCAAAGCACACTGGCCAGAGAGGAGCAGGGCAGCTCTGAGAGGCAGGGACAGGTAGAAAGAACAGGGCAGCGACAGAGGAACTCTGACAGGGACAGTGCACACTGTCCAGAGAAGAGCAGGGCAGCTCTGAGGGGCTGGGACAGAGGGACAGGTAGAAAGAATAGGGCAGGGACAGAGAGGGACAGGGAGAGACCACACTGGCCAACAAGACATCTCTGAGGGACGGGAACAGAGGAACAGGGAGAAAGAACAGGGCAGGGACAGAGGACCTCTGACAGGGAGAGAGCGGGACAGAGAGACACTGGCCAGAGAGGAGCAGGGCAGCTCTGAGGGACGGGAACAGAGGGACAGGTAGAAAGAACAGGGCAGGGACAGGGACAGAGCACACTGGCCAAAGAGGAACAGGGCAGCCCTGAGGGAGGGGGACAGAGGGACAGGTGGAAAGGAACAGGGCAGGGACAGAGGACCTCTGACAGGGAGAGAGTGGGACAGAGCGACACTGGCCTGAGAGCAGCAGGGCAGCTCTGAGGGACTGAGAGACGGGGACAGAGGAACAGGTAGAAACAACAGGGCAGGGACAGAGGACCTCTGACAGGGACAGAAAGGGACAGGGACAAAGCACACTGGCCAGAGAGGAGCAGGGCAGCTCTGAGAGGCAGGGACAGGTAGAAAGAACAGGGCAGCGACAGAGGAACTCTGACAGGGACAGTGCACACTGGCCAGAGAAAAGCAGGGCAGCTCTGAGGGGCGGGGACAGCGGGACAGGTAGAAAGAAGAGGGCAGGGACGGAGAGGGACAGGCACAAAGCACACTGGCCAGACAGGAACAAGACATCTCTGAGGGACGGGGACAGAGGAACAGGGCAGCTATAGAGGACCTCAGACACAGACACAGAGGGGCAGGGGTACCGAAGGGGACAGTGACAGAAGACAAGCTCAATGAGCAGAGACCGAAAATGGGACAGGAGTAATTAGGTATAAGTGTAGGAGTTAAATTAGGAGTGAGTAGAAGTGGGAGTAAGAGTAGGTGTTACTAGGAATGAGATGCGGTGGGAGTAGGAGCAGGCATAGATAGGAGTAAGTTGTAAAAGATGCTGTGTGCTGTGGAAGTTTCCTGTGACTGCTCTTTGTGCACAGTAGTGACTCCTTTTCAGATGCACGTGCAGCTAAATGCTGCGCGTGCATTAAAAACTACAGCGCTCAGTAGAAACGTGTTCACTTCTTGGCACAGAACCAGGATCGTCTATATATTTCTCAGCCGAAAGTAAACCATGCTGACCTGAAAACATCTCTGCATCGCTTTTATGGCCACGAACAATCCTTAGCCCAGGCCGGAAACTGCTGCAGGGCAGGGCTTCGAGGGGAGGGGTATGGGTGGTCACTGAACTGGACTGTCACTCAGTGGGCTATCTGGAATTCACAGGGTTGGACTTGTGAGTAACTGTTGGATGTGAAATCAATTCTGGGGGTCTGTGGAATGGACAGTGAGAGGCCAAGCAGTGATGGCCCGGGACTGGTACTTGCTGGACTAGAATGGAGGCCACTTTGATGGGCTAGCTAGAGTTCACGGCGTCAGACTGGCCGTCAGGAGACTTGGTCACTGAAATGGGCTGAGTCTTAGTGACCTGTCTTGGTAGCACTTTTCATCTATCCCCGGTTCTCCTTGGGCCACACCAGTTTGTGGTCAAGGCGACCGGGGCCAGTGTCAGCAAACCTATTGCCATGTTTGTTATTGTTACAGGGCATCTGGGCAGTTGTGACCTCTACCAAACTTCCTTTACCCTGCCATAAAATAGGATGATGGAAGCCAGGGACTACTGACCGTGTCCATGGCACTACGTTAAGTATAGCGAACATGGCGGCAGGAAAAGCTGTGAGCTTCCCCCTTGTTCTCAGCCTGCGCCCCGGCCTATGCGGTCAAAGGAAACCTGACACAGGACCAGTGCTTAATTTCAGCCAGTAGTTTCCAGTGCTCGGCACCAGCACTTAGTTGTCAATACCTGCGCTTGTGACAGTCTGCCACAAGGTGGCGCTGTCTGGCTTCATTTAGAGATGACCACAACAACAGTCAATTATTAATTCAATATACATTAAAAAAGACTATTCCCGGCCACCCAAGCCATTCTTGTAGCTTTGGGGGCCTGAAATAGTCTGAATTGTCACACTTGTAGGAGTGTGGTGGTTAGTAGTTGTGTTGTTACCATCATTGGCAGCACTGGCAGAGGCAATGTGTGGTGCAAGCTGCAATGGCCTCCTGACTAGAGCCCTGGGCTGGCACTTATGTTTTTTTACAAATTAAGCACTGCACAGATCACAACTAGCCCCGTGCCCTCTTTGAATTGGCGTACTGGCCACCGCTTCTCAGATGCCCTCTGCCTCCTCATCCTCAAAAAATGAGGGGGAAGAAGGCCCCTGTGTCCGGAAAGCAGCTTTACCGCACTCCTTTCAATGACGGGCAGGCCCCCGAAAGAAGCTCTCACCTGCCCCCGGCCACCCTGAGCCATGTCATGCTGAGGTAGGGCACAAGTGGCAGCTGCCCAGGGCTAGGTATGCAACTGCGAGCCGTGTACTGTCCCGGGTGGCAGCGGTCATACCCCCCCCCCCCCATTACCTCATAAAAGATGAGGAGCGGGGAGGGCTGGGACAAAGTTATGGTAGTATCTGACGGTCTTCTGAGGCTTAGTGGTGTAGAAACTATTACACCCCTCCAAGGAGATCTGTACTTTAATTGAAAAAATATATTTTTAACATAACCTTATGCAAGCTTCCTCACTATGAGAGATGACGGGGCAATGAGTTGGGCAGAATATTCTGTCATTCTATTTTTTTTTTTTTAGCTCCAAAGGCACCACCGGCTTCATACTACTCCCTTACCGCTCTCCTTTGAGTCTGCGTGGCGTATTTGCTACACTGGATTTTAGTTTGACGCTTGGGTTTTACACAATCCCTATGACTTTAGTGATATAACATTGGTGGCAGAACCCCCGCTCTGAAAATTGTTCCAGCGCCACTGGGTCTGGTGGGTAATAATGACTTGGGTATGGATACCAGAAAGACAATATTTTCTGTGTCAGATGTGAGCTTGCTATTCATTTAATTGGCTGTAGTCCCACAAGACGGCGTTCTTTTTTAAGTTTTGCTTGCAAAATCTCTTGTAAATAAAAAATACTCCTAAAAACGGGCTTCAAGCCTGCTTATTACTTACCGTTACTTACCATTGGTTAGCTCCAATGTCACTCTCTTTTCCTTAATTCTCATTGGGCAGCGCCTACTCCCCATGGGACCCTTTCCCCTTTTTGTCTGCAGTGAAAATATTTTTTAAGAGCAGGCAATGGTCCCATGGTCCACTGCCAACTGTTAAAAAATGAAACCGAAACGTTTCATTGTTCTTTTTTAAATGCATCCTGTTTTTTTTCAGTTCTTCCAGTCTTTGTTGGAGCTTGGATGAAGTAGTTACCTGCCTGCGGCCACTGTCTTCCTGCTGGCCGCCCGCTTGCAAGGGCAATTTTTTTTTCGATTTTAAACTAACACTCCATAAGAGTGCATGTGTTTTAAGACCCTCTCTATCCCTCCCATCTGCCTCCTGATCTTGTTACATGCCCCCTCTCTCCCACCCCCTCCCAAATCATCCTTGCAAGCCTCATTCCTCCCCTTCCTGCTTCCTCCTTGCTTGCCCCCGCCTCTACCCCTTGCTTCGTCCTAGCATTCCAATCTCTCCCACTCCCTACTGCTTCTTTGCATGCCCTCTCTGTTCCACCTTCTACTGCTTCATCCTTACATGCCCCTCCCTCTCACCCCCTACCGCTTCATCCTTACATGCCCCTCCTTCTCACCCCCTACCGCTTCACCCTTACATGCCCCTCCCTCTCACCCCTTCTGCTTCATCCTTACATGCCCCTCCCTCTCACCCATGCCCTCTCTGTTCCACCTTCTACCGCTTCATCCTTACATGCCCCTCCCTCTCACCCCCTACCGCTTCACCCTTACATGCCCCTCCCTCTCACCCCTCCTGCTTCATCCTTACATGCCCCTCCCTCTCACCCATGCCCTCTCTGTTCCACCTCCTACCGCTTCATCCTTACATGCCCCTCCCTCTCACCCCCTACCGCTTCACCCTTACATGCCCCTCCCTCTCACCCATGCCCTCTCTGTTCCAACTCCTCCCGCTTCATCCTTACATGCCCCTCCCTCTCACCCATGCCCTCTCTGTTCCACCTCCTACCGCTTCATCCTTGCATGCCCCTCCCTCTCACCCCCTACCGCTTCATCCTTACATGCCCTCTCTGTTCCACCTCCTACCGCTTCATCCTTACATGCCCCTCCCTCTCACCCCCTACCGCTTCACCCTTACATGCCCCTCCCTCTCACCCCTCCCTCTTCATCCTTACAAGCAGCCTCCCTCCCACCCTCTCCTGCTTCGTCTTTACATGTCTTCTCCCTCCAACCCACTCCTGCTTTGTCCGTACATTGCAAGTTTAGGCAAATGGGCAGAACATCAGACAGGGCCGGACTGGGGGGGGAAAAGCAGGCCTGATTAAAAACAAGCATTGGCAAAGTCAATAGGTTTTGCCTATGCAAAATTCATGCGGTTTGCCAATGTTTTTTACATGTTGCATCATAGCCCTTTATATAAAAAAAAAGATTTAAGCCATGTTGCACAGCAGTTGAGCTGTGCAACATGACTTAATGCTTTTTGTAAATAGATTTTGCATATGTGAAACCTATTGGCTTTTCCAATGCTTGTTCTGAGATCCCAAAACAAATAGAACAAGTACTGACAATGCTTATAGGTCTGGCATATTTCTGTAAGTGACCTATCGGACATTGGTGAGTTTAGGCACTCAGAATGTCATACATGAACTCTCATATATGCACTCTTTCACTCTTCTTTGCATTCATGCATCTATTTCTCGACACATTCACTTATAGCATTTACCAGCTCACTCATCCATAGTAAAACACACACACACACAAACTCAACAAGTGTCTACAAGATAAATTGGGAGAATACAGGTATAAAGAAAAAACATGCCACAGCATAAATATGCAAAAACAACAGTTGATGGACAGAATGGAGAACAATGTCATACATTCACCCCAGTACAGAAATCTGGGCCGAAATCCATCATTTTTTTGCTCACCATGCCAATCCAGTTTGAACCCAGCCATATGCAAATCAGTCTTGACCCTGTTCCTCATGGGAACAGTCCAGCCCGAACTAGCTAGCCTGGCTGAAGAAGGGTGACATACCCTGAAACCGGTCCAAGGATGCTTGTTTCTGGTCCAGGGAGGACCTGGCCTGGCAGTTCGGTCTGGACTTTTCGCATGGGGCACAGGGTCAAGACTGATTTGCATATGGCTGGGTCCAAACTGGGGTGGCGTAGTGGGCAAAAGAACGATGGATTTAACCCAGATCTTTTGACTGGCGGAAAATGTTTGCATTGTTAGCATTCCGTCCATCATTTGTTTGCTGTAACACAGCATAAATATGGCAAGTATGCACTTGCAATAAAAAATACATTAACAAAATTAAACATAGCAGCGAGCTTCCATCTTGGAATGGTACTGTGCCTCGTGTATTATTGCTCTACAAATCCAATGTGGCCAGCACGCTGCTTCTACTAAACATGTTTGCCATGTTTTAAATGGTAATACAATGCTGCACTATGAAAAATACCATTGCAAGATGGCCACCCGATTTAGATGCAGTTGTCGTGAGATGTGGTGCAGATTGCAGATGAAATGAGTAGCAAGCAAGTAGCTCACCAGCATTGACTGGGTAGTTGCTGGGCCCTTCAAAAAACAGCAGGGATCCAAACATTGCCATACACGCAGGGCGCTTGAGGTAAAAAATGCTCAAGTGCAACCAATGCAGGGCGGTCCTACTTTACAGTTCATGGCAGGGAGGGCTGAAACGCAGTCAATGCAGGGCAGTCTTCCCATGCAGTTCAAGGCAGGGAGGGCTCAAATGTCATCAATGCAGGGCGGTCCTCCCATGCAGTTCAAGGCCGGGAGGGCTCAAACGCAGTCAATGCAGGGCGGTCCTCCCATGCAGTTCAAGGCATTAAGACTTTTTTGCAGCCAATGCAGGGTGGTGCTATGTGGTTTTCTATCAGGAAGACCTCTTGTGCAGCCCATGCAGGGTTGTCTTCCCTTGCAGTTAATGGCAGTGAGGCTTCCGTGTAGGGATGGTCCTCCATTGCAGTTTACGCCACGGAGGCCTCGTGCATCTAATGCAGGGTGGTGCCCCTCGCAGTTCATTGCAAGGCCATCCTTGCGCAGCCCATGCAGGGTGGTTATTTCTTTCACTCCATGTCATTGTGGCCCTATCATGTAGTGCATTGGAGGCTGCCTACGCATGCAGCAGCTTGGCCTCTTTGGAGTCAATGTCAGGGTGGTCTTCACCATAGTTCATGGCAGAGAGCTCTCGTGTGCAGCCCATGCATTGCTTGGCATTGTGGGTCATTAGCTTGAAACAGAGCTCGTAGCAGGGTATTCCTCCTCGGCCATTAATGATTTGGTGGCTGCCTGACTAGCCACTTGCAAGTTGCAGTGCATGGCTTTGGGGACTTATCAAGCATTCCAGAGGAGGATTCCTGCGTCCTGGATGGCATGGTGGACTTCCTGGGAGCTCAATGCCATGTGGGCCTCCTGTGGCTGGCATGGTGGACCTCATGTGTGCTGGGTGGCATGGTGGGCCTCCTGTGTACTGGCTGGCATGGTGGGCCTTCTGGGAACTAAATTCCATTGTGTGCCTCCTGTGTGCTGGATGGCATGGTGGACCTCCTGGGAGCTCAATGCCATGGTGGACCTCCTGGGAACTCCATGCCATGGTGGACCTCCTGTGTGCTGATGACATGGTGGACCTCCTGGGAACTCAATGCCATGGTGGGCCTCCTGTGTGCTGGATGGCATGGTGGACTTCCTGGGTGCTCAATGCCATAGTGGGCCTTCTGTGGATGGCATGGTGGACCTCCTGGGAACTCAATGTCCTGGTGGACCTCTTCTGTGCTGATGACATGTTGGATCTCCTGGGAGCTCAATGCCATGGTGAACCTCCTGTGTGCTGGATGGCATGGTGGACCTCCTGTGTGCTGAATGGCATGGTGGGCCTCCTGTGTGCTGGGTGGCATGGTGGACCTCCTGGGAGCTCAATGCCATGGTAGACCTATTGTGCCGGTCAGCAGGGTAAGCCAACTGTGTACCCCATGGCTGGGTGGGCCGGCTGGGTGCTCCATGGTAGGGTGGACCAGCCTTCCACCTCCATGGCTGGGTGGACCAGCTGTGCACTCCATCTTAGGGTGGACCAACGTTCGACCCCATGGCTGGGTGAACCAACCGGTGCACCACATGGCTGGGTGGACCGGCTGTGCACTCCATCGTAGGGTGCACCAGCCTTCCACCCCATGGCTGGATGGACCAGTCGGTGCACCTCATGGCTGTTTGGACCAGCCGTGCACTCCATCATAGGGTGCACCAGCCTTTCACCCATGGCTGGGTGGACCGGCCATGCACTCAATCGTAGGATGGACCAGCCTTCCACCCCATGGCTGGGTGGACCAGCCGGTTCACCCCATGGCAGGTTGGACCAGTCGTGCACCTCATGGCTGTTTGGACCGGCCATGCACTTCCATCGTAGGGTGCACCAGCATTCCACCCCATAGCAGGGTTAACCAGCCGTGCACTCCATCATAGGGTGGACTAGTCTTCCACCTCCATAGCTGGGTGGACCAGCCTTTCACCCATGGCTGGGTGGACCAGCCATGCACTCCATCGAAGGATGGACCAGCCTTCCACCCCATGTCTGGGTGGACTGGCCAGTGCACTCCATGGCTGGTTGGACGGTCTGTGCACTTAATCGTAGGATGGACCATCCTTCCACCCCATGGCTGGGTGGACCATCCTTCCACCCAATGGCTGGGTGGACCAGTCAGTTCACCCCATGGCTGGTTGGACCAGCCGTGCACTCCATCGTAGGGTGCACCAGCCTTCCACCCCAAGTCTGGGTGGACTGGCCAGTACACTCCATGGCTAGTTGGACGGTCCGTGCACTTATCGAGGATGGACCAGCCTTCCACTCCATGGCTGAATGGACCAGTCGGTTCGAACCATGGCCGGTTGGACCAGCCGTGCACTCCATCGTAGGGTGCACCAGCCTTCCACCCCATGGCTGGGTGGACCAGCCGTGCACTCCATCGTAGGGTGCACCAGCCTTCCACCCCATGGCTGGTTGGACCAGCCGTGCACTCCATCGTAGGGTGCACCAGCCTTCCACCCCATGGCTGGGTGGACCAGCCGTGCACTCCATCGTAGGCTGGACCATCCTTCCACAGCATGGCTGGGTGGACCAGCCACGTACGTGCACACACTCGATAACAGGGTGCGCCTCGAGGGTTCTCCATTCACCGCTTGCTTACTTGGATTTATGGGACCCCTGTAGCAGATGCACCTATGCCGGCGGCAGTGAGCCTGCGGCCTACTCCGTGGGTGGGCGTCCTTCTATGCCAGTCCACCTGGCACGGCGGAGCTTCTGTGCACGGAGGTGCACGCACAGTGGAACACCCCCATGGCCTCTGAGAAGCGAGCTTTTGAAAAGTATTGAATGCTCGCGTGCCACAATATTGTTCTCGAAGAATGAGGCCCATTTCGGCAGGATGTTTTTTCTTCGAAGTTCGCTCATTTGCGAGCCAGACTGCGCTCAGACAGGGGAAGTGGTGTGTGTGCGGCCCGGGGCCCCTTATCTCGGGGATTGTTCAGCAGACAGAGGGCCCGGGGCGTGCAGACCCAGGGCGGGGCATTTTGGAAGGATCTTTTGTTTAAAAATATAATGTAGAGGGGAAAGGCGGGGCAGGGACCAAGGGCTTGCTGGAGTGGGGTTAGAAGACCCTTTTACACCCCCCACACCCCTCCGTCAACCCAGGAGCCAAGGAGACCCCAAACCACTCATCTGTCGCAGCGCCTCGATCTGCAGAGATGCTTGAGGCAAAGACGGTCTCTCGGAGGTATCGAGTAGTACACCCAGGAATTATGTGGCGCAAGAGGGCAAAATAATGTGACGGGATTGCCCTACGTTTTGCGGCAAGAAAAGGCAAATTATGCGGCATAATGTGGCACATTTTGTGAGAGTATTACTTCGCTATTTTGTCATTTTAATAATTACGTTATCTGGAGAAAGTTTTCGTCCCATTAGTATCTGTTTAATGCCTAAATAGAGTAATCAGCAACTAAAAGGGGAACTTTTGCAAAGTGCGTGCCACTGCGATCCAACTACTGTGGCAGAGTTTTTAGTCAAGTTTGATCCCTTTAAACTAGAAACAATTATGTTTGCGTAAAAATCTGCAAATTGCGCAGCAGATGATGGATTATGTGGCAAATCCATAATCCTGCAGAAGTTGCCACTGAATGTCATAATTTCCGTGGCCCTACCAGTACCTCAGACAGGCTGAAGTTTGGTGACCGCGTCAAAGCCAATCGCTGCAGCATGCGGTACATGCGGCAGAGGGGCTGAGTTAACTTTAGAGTCCATGTCAGAGCCAGTCTGTTAATCCTCTTAAAACAGACAGGGCAGAGGTCACACAGTGTCTGCAGTAGGGATGTCTGTGCTTCCTTTGCCCAGTGACACAATAACACAGACAAACATAATGTACTTCGCAGTCGCTGTGTGACCAGTGACATGCCCAGACCTGAGGTCGCACCACTGTTTTCGTGGTCAGGCAGGGCTGTGTGTTGCACACGGTACTACAAGCAGACATATTGTAATGTCACATCAGTGTGTAGTCCGGAGGGTCTGTGTGCTACACACAGTTCCACAGGCAGAGCTGCGATCACACCAGTCTCCGTAGGCCACAGGGCTCTGTGCTGCAACCAGTAACACAGGCAAACCTAAGGCCACTACATTGTCCGTAGGCTGGCAGACGTGTGTGCTGCACACACCACAGACAGACCTGGGGTCAGACGGCTGTACAGCGGACCTCTGTGCTGCACTCAGTCCCACAGGCTGACATGGGGTCAGGCGGCTGTACAGCAGAGCTCTGTGCTGCACTGAGCCCCACAGGCAGACCTGGGGTCAGAAGGCTGTACAGCAGAGCCCTGTGCTGCTCTCAGCCCCACAGGCAGACCTGGGGTCAGACAGAGCTCTGTGCTGCACTCAGCCCCACAGGCAGACCTGGGGTCAGACAGAGCTCTGTGCTGCACTCAGCCCCACAGGCAGACCTGGGGTCAGACAGAGCTCTGTGCTGCACTCAGCCCCACAGGCAGACCTGGGGTCAGACAGAGCTCTGTGCTGCACTCAGCCCCACAGGCAGACCTTGGGTCAGATGGCTGTACAGCAGAGCTATATGCTGTACTCCGCCCCACAGGCAGACCTGGGATCAGACGGCTGTACAGCAGGGCATCTGTGCTGCACTGCACTATCTCGCTCCTTCCTGTACTAGCAAAAGCCCTTGAAAACATATCAATCAGCAATCCTTTGATTTTCTTGATACTGATAATGTTCTGCGTGCCTCGCAGACAGGCCTTCACCCCCTCCGCAGCACGGAGGCTTCTCTTTTGCGGGTGACCGATGAACTCTAGGCCAGGGAGGGAAGCACCGAAGAACTCCTTTTGTTGGACTTGAGTGCTGCCTTTGACACTGTGTCCCATCACGTGCTCCTGGGAAGACTCCGGGAATGCCGGATTTGTGACAAGGCTCTGGAGCGGTTTAGACCTTTCTTGGAACGGCAATCTTTGTGGGTAGTCTCAATATCTTTTTCAGCTTCACTAAGACCCATAGCTTCTGATGTACCTCAGGGACCATCAGTGTGCCCGACACTCTTCAGTGTCAGTCACTCCACTGGGACAAACTGTAGAAGTACCTGGCCTTACTTTTGTAACTTGCAACTCGCGATTCCTTATGTAAAGCGCTCTGATACCTCCGGGTCTAGCCAGCGCTAGATAAAACTCAAGAAAAATAAATAAATCTAATATGGGGTTGATACCCAGGTTGTCTTGTTATAGTTCATACTAAGTTCAGGAGAAATATTTCTTATTGTGGTTCTTTCTTACCAGAGTACACTTGCTGCCTTGGTTGTTATTTTATGACTTGTCTTAAGGCTTTTTGTCTTCTGTATCGATAAAGCTTTTATGATATAATCCCAGCTTTTGGCTGAGCCCTAAGCATGTGAGATGGGTGTAATAGATCCAGTATCTGAAGCTAAGATGCCTGTGGGGGTTCAGTGGCACCACTGCATGAGCCGGTAAGGTGTGTCCTTCACCGCTGTCTACAGCCTTTGGCTGTGGTCTTTCTATAACCTGTATTTGCTCAGCCTGCCTTCTTTGAAGATTCTCAGCCGGAACCTATGAAAGAGAATCTACCAGAAGGGGGCTGGATGGAACAATGAATGAATGAATGAAGGAAGATGCCACATGGATTTTGGAAAGTTGGGCAGTGTGACTTTTCACCACCAGATTTCTTTAACTGGCTGGAGTGACCACAGCTTTTTGTCCAACTTTTAGGGGGTTGAAAAGTCTACAGTTTTGCCGCCATTCTTTTAAAATTGTCTTTAATGAGTACAAGTCCCAACACCCAAAGGGACATTAAAGGCTTCCCTGGCACACCCAAGACTGTTCCAAAAATTCAGATAGCCATTTTCAGAATCTATAGATTGCACCCCATTTATGTAAAAATTCTGTTGGAAAATGCACCATATGGCCTGGTTTTTTTTTCTTCCAAAAATGTCTGAGAGAGACAAGCCCTCCTTAATGAAATCGGGGTCTCTTGTTCCAGTTAAAGAAAGGTGTTTATTCCTCACCACTGCTTCTTGCCAGGGCTGGACCACACATCTTTCAGAAATACATTCCCAGGACCATGTCCGTTCTCTGTCCTCACATCTTCAACTCCGTCATCCATTGGGGTGTTCTACGTCCATGCACGAGTGCATGTCTCTCTCACACACTCTCACACTCTCACATTCACACTCTCTCCTCTGCCCCATCCCCCTTCCAGTGGCGTACCGGTACGTCATAGGTCCTACAGCATGGAAGGAAATACCGCCCCCCCTCCCCCGTCTGCCCCTGGCAGCTGTTGAATTCTAAAATTCAGCAATAATAGGGGTTCAGTGGGCCCCTCAGGCCTTTGGGCCACGGTGCCACTGCACCTGCTACACCCAGGAAAGCAACGCCCCTGCCACCCTGGCTGTCTTCTACTAACACGAACTCCCCCCACTCCCTTGACACACACACACCCTCACCTTTCACAGCCCTGCCCCCTCTCTGTATCCTGCCTTCGTGGCACTGGTTCCAAGTTCCCCCTTTCCCCACATTGCCCCCCCTCTTCAGCTATCAATATTTCCCTCACGTCGCTGGAAGTTGCAAGTTTTGTTGCCAGAAGGTTTTGGGTTCATTCCTCGTGTTTTTTTTCTTCTTTAGTTTGAGTTTGTTTGCTCTGTGTGTCCGGTCCGTGTTCCCAGATAACACGAGCTGTCTGCATTCAGTGCCCGTAGCTAGGAACAGTGAGGGACAAAGATGGAGTCAGGCTTGGCAGAGACCACTGTGTACAATAAATAGTTCAACATCAGCAGCCCGGAAGGAAGGGTTCTCCTCTAGCCGGAGGTGTGTCCCCTCATACCTTCAGTTCCCTCTCCTCCAGCCGGAGGTGTGTCCCCTCATACCTTCAGTTCCCTCTCCTCCAGCCGGACGTGTGTCCCCTGAACCCTCTCTCGCTTCAAGACCTTCAATATGTGTCCTCCCACTCTCCATCGACCCCCTCACCTCCAGCCACAAGATCATTTTCCTCTGCTCCTCTCTCCCTTCTTCTCCTCCCGACTTCCCCATCCCTACTTCACTCCATTTCTTCCAGCTGCACCATCTTTTCCCTCTCCTCCCTTCTCCATCGTTTCTCCTCCTCCTGGCTGTTCCTTCCCTCTTAACTCCATCTCTTCCATCCACACTATCTCTTTCCTTTCTCCCCTTTAGATCAGGTTATGCTATGTTTATTTGTAAAAGCGCACTATCACCCAGGTCAGGGCTCGAAAAATCCAAAAAATGGAACTAGTCCTGCAGGTCTAGTACCTTGAAAAATCTCCTTGACCTAACTGCAACCTACTTGACCTCCGACTCTGAAAGGGGCGCAAATGTGGCAAGATAAAGACATCTTTATTGCTCATTCCTTTGCGAGCAATAAAAATACCTTTAAATCTTGTTATCTTGTCACATTTGCTCTGTTTTCAAAGACAGAGGACAGTAGTTTGTCTTCCTACTCGCCAGAAAGGCCAGTAGGACCTAAAAATGGTAAACAACGTTTACCCCAAAACTTTTTCCCCGCTTGGAATCAAAACGCAGTCGTTACAACGTCCGCGTTGTGAATCCGCATACCATTACTCCGCAAGTCGTTCTTCCGACTTGCGGAGGGGGGGAAGGTGTTGGATTTAAAATCCAACACCTTCCCTAGTGTCCGCACACACTGGAGTTGGAATAGTAAATTATACTATTCCAACATCCAGCGCCCCCCCCCTCCACAAGTCGTTGTTCTGACTTGCGGAGTAATGGTATGCGGAATCACAACGCGATCGTTGTAATGACCACGTTGTGATTCCAAGCGGGGAAAAGGCGGCGGAATAACGTCGTAGATTCCCTAAAAATAGCTTGTCCTCATTAATTCTACCTCGCAAATTTGAGCGGGCGAGGGGATTTGTCGAGCCCTGCAGGTGGGTATCCTGGTGCTGAAAGTTGGAGGAGTCTGACCTTGCCCAGGGCTAAGTAGGAAGGCCTATTTGAAGAGGCATGTCTTCATCTTCTTGCGAGGGTTTACAGTTGAGGCTGCTGCTCTAATGTACAACCACAGGTCGTTCCAGGCTTTGGGAGTGATGTAGGAGGAAGTCTGACCGGTGGAGCTGGTTCTGTGTGTGCGTGGCATATGTGCAAGTTGGAGTCCAGCTGAGCGGTGGCGGCTGGTGGATTTATGGAGTGTGATAATGTGATGCAGTTGTTGAGGTAGGCTGGGCCCTTGTTGTGTAGGGCTTAATAGGTGTGCGAGAGGAGTTTGAACTGAGCTTGTTTCTATATTGGAAGCCAGTTTCTGTATTGAAAACTAGTGGAGTTTCCTGAGGTATGGGGTGTTGTGTGCGTGTGTGGCATTCAGGCACGCAACCTTCATAGGGCTAAAAGGGCTTCAGCCCCCCTCCTCCCCCGTCGTGTGTCTCAGCCTGGGCTGCTGCAGCTGGAGCTGCTGCGGGCTCGGCTGGGCAGTGTCTGGAGTGTCCGGCACGCCCAAGTGTTTCACAGGTCTTTAAAGACCATTTGCATATTTACATACCTTTGTAAACTGGATACCGAGGCTTAGTAATTTTTTCCGGTTGCAGTACCCCGGGGACCCGCTGTCAACTGCCGTGAGGAGGGGAGGGCTACTGCTCCCATACTGCCCTGCTGCCCACGCTCGCGCCAGGAGGCGCTGCCGCCATTCCACCGCGCCCGGAGGCCCATAAATCACAGCGCGGCTCCCGCTTCGTGGGAACCGCGGTCAACTGCAGTGAGGAGGGGAGGACTACTGCTCCCATACTGCCCTGCTGCCCACGCTCGCGCCAGGAGGCCCTGCCACCATTCCACCGTGCCCGGAGGCACATAAATCACAGCGCGGCTCCCGCTACGCGGGCGCGCGCCGTGCGAAGCCTGGGCCAAGGGCGGGCCTGTCCGAGGCCGAAGGAGGCTGGGCTGGGCCACGTAATTTGGCCCTGGCGGTAGCAATCAACGTTGTTTTGTCCTTTCATCTCAGGATATCCGGTGTTAAGGTACTGTGAAGCAGCTCACTGCTCATTGTCTTTTTATTTTTTAATGTTTGGTGGGTCCACAATCGTGTAATTGGGCTACTACATTACTATATGATATAAAATGAGCAAACTAAAAGGGGTAGCCGGGACCCTGGACGCATTTATTGTAAGGGCTGAATCGCTTCTAACACATGAAATCCATCTGACCGAAAGACGGATGTCTTTGGACCCTGCCACGCTCCAATCACGTCTGTCGCTGGGTGGTTCTGCTAATGTCAACACAACTTGTCCGAATATACCAAACACATCACCAGCGAGGCCTGACTTTGTTTCCCCCAACCCACTTTTACCATTTGGGGACTCCCCTAATGTGTCTGTTTCAGACGTGCCCTGTATTAACACCAGGGGTAATGCTGCCAAGTCACAAAGGAATATCAAATCAAGTGTTCAATCTACTAAAAAAAAAAGCATGTTGTCACTGCCAAACCCAATTCTAAAAATGCCAAAGGCCGTCAACCTGTTGGCAGTTCAAATATTGACGTGGTCACCATTACAAACTCAGTAGCGACCCAGACACACACTATTTTTAAATTTATGTGTAATGAGTCCAACATAGGTGTCGTGGGGGGGAGTCACACAAACAGGGTCTGCAATGGAAGCACTTGAGACTATGTTGGTTACCTTCAAGGATGTGATTGATAAACATTGTGAACTGTTGTGGGGGAAATTTAAGCAACTGGACCGTATTGTGGATACTTAAGCGGCGGGAGGTTGAACAAAGTTTTTGATGAAGCGGAACGAGGGAATCCTATAACATCCGTGGTCAACAAATATGGTCCTGTTATGCAATCGATGGGTGCTGCTTTCCCCCCCCCCCCCCCCCCCGGTTACCAATTCCTTGGTTGAGTGGAGTACACCAAAGCCTGTGCAGTGTCTATAAAGAAAGTATTTTCTTAAATCCAAACATAGCTGACACCTTGTCAAAAAGGGAGCTTAGAGATGTTCTCTACTCTTTATATAATACAGAAAGGATTGGTCTAGAATCCAAGGAATCTTCTGTTCTTAGTTATATGTCTATTGAACAGCCTCACCATCCCCTACCTATATATCTCACCCTACGCATGAGCCACTGGGAAAGGAGCCTATTATTCCGTTTTAGAGCAGGAACTGTCAGATTTGCACTGTGCTTTCCTCTCGGCTGCCACCTTAATCTTAATCACGTACCATGCCCCTGTGATGGGGTGAGTGGCCAATCAATTTTACATTTTTTATTTTTTTGTAAGTATTATATAAAATATACAAAGTGGCTTTTAAACCCATTTTTTTTAAAGAGAAGACCTATTAGTCTGGACGATGCTTATACATGCTTAGTCTCCCTCGCTGATGAAGAGCTGATCCTTCGCATACGCACCTTTTTGAGAATCGCCACCAGAGCACGTAAGACTATGCCCGATCCCCGAGTTCTCATCTGTCTGGCCATCTCTGTGTAATTGTTAGTTGATATAATGGTTTATTAACAGTAAATTATTTATTTATTACCAATGAAGATCCTTTTTTAATCTGTCATCAAATTTATCAAATGCTATAGTTATATTACTACAAATGTTTGATCACAGTGTACTGTCAATCCTTCATTTTGCTATTCATTTTGTTATGATGTTGTGCTTTTATGTGTATTAAGTTACCCAAATAAAGTTTATGAACTGAGCTGAGCATTTGTATTTTACATTTACTGCCGTAGTGTGAGAACGCATTTCATGAAAAGGAATATAAAGTAGGGTTGGCAAAATAAAAATGGCAGCCATGTGTTGTTTAAAGAGCCAGCAAAGACCTTGTCTTGACACTAAATAGGGTTATAAATAAAAAAGTATGTTTCATTTGAAATGTGACTTTTCTGTCTTTGTTCCCTTTAATTATCAGTCATGGATCATTCAGGTCACCCTAGACCACAATGAAAAGTGCATTCTATTCATATTTGCTGCTCGAAGTGTGCACAGATAAATGCTGAAAATACTGCTTTAGGTGACTGCTTATTTTTGTACCGTCTGCGACATCAAAATAATGAGCTGGCAACCCTAATCCTAAGACTGGAAGTTTGTGGCAGGATCAGCACATTATTTATTTCCTCCACCCTCGATCCCTGAATAATGCCATAATAGCAATAGTTTAACTTATATCGGAAACCCTACGCCGCCGTCGATAACATGCTGAGTTACTTCAAGTGTCTGGGAATGCTCCCTGCAGTCAGACAACTCGCTCCTCATTCTCGCCCTTCACTTTCACACTCACCCTGCACTCACAGCGATCTCAATGCACTCACACTCATCACCATGCACTCACACCATTCACCCGCTTACCCTGCACTCACACTGATCACCATGCACTCACAATGCGCTTGCTCTGTTCACCTTGTACCTCACCCTGCAGTCACACGAGCACACTACTCACTGTGCACTCATGTGACACTTTACCCACTGCTCAATCTGCAGTCTCACTCAAACAAGCCCATCACAAACCATGCATTAATTCGCCCCACTCTGCACTTACAACCGCACCCAAATTCATATGGTCACCTCGCTCGCCTTGCAGTCACTCCTATTACCCTACTCTCACACTGTGCTCGCCGTGCACTCACATAGGCACTTCTGCCACCCACACAGCGCAGAGGGTTAATGTGCCTGCTACAAAGAACATGTACCATGCAGATCACAGAACTGAATGTGAGTAAACTAGGAGCAGCGCTTTAAACAAATGAAACGTTTGTCAGAAAGGTGGTACAGAGAGATGAGGTGCATTGTTGGTGAGTGGTAGTGAGGGAATTCAAGGAGAAGGAGGAAATAGAGGAGGGTCGCCCCCAAAAAATGTGGCTCCGTGTGCAACCAGTGCTAGGGATTGCCCTGGCTAGGAGCGTTAGCCCCCGCGAAGTTCGGGTCTAGTTGCGCCCCTGGTGGCATGGTAGGTGAAGTGTGATCCTGCCTGCAAAGGTCCGTGTGGTTTGGAGTTGTCTAGTTAAGTGCTCTGCTTCCAGCATAGAGAGGGTTCCCATAGTCCAGTTTCCAATCTTTCTACTGCTGCTAGTGCATTGTTCTCAGACTTTGGCGATAGTCCCGGCTTCTACTGGGACGCTGTTCCAGCCTTGCCAGGTGGGTTCTTCTGTTCCAGCCCTCTTTATCTCCTCTTCACTCCATCTCTTCCATGTTCACCATCTCTTTCCTCATTCATTTCTCCCTCACTTCTCCTTCTCCGGCCCCCTCCTTCCCCACTCATTTCTACCATCTCTACCGTCTTCCTTCCCCACGTTTGTCACTCATTTCTCCTTCTGCCCTCCCCTTGCTTCTCCCTCCATCTCTTACACTCACACCATCTCTTTTCTCTCCTGCTTTGTCACTCGTTCCTACGTCTGTCCCTCTCATGCACTGCCTCATCATTCCCTCGTTGAGGCCCCCCTCCCTTCAAGGTACATGAAGGGGCCCCCACTCAGTATTTAAGATGGAACTCTCAGGCCTGCTCGTACTTCCCACGCTATGGTTTTCCTCTACCCCTTTTCTTTTGCCTCTTGCTGTCTCCTTTCCTCTTCCCTCCGCAGTCACCAAATTCACAGCCTCCCATCTTTCCTTGAGGGTTCCTCTCCTGATGTCTTGCAGCTCTGGCCAACAAGCTTGCTTAATCTCCACAATGGCCCCCCCGCGGCGGGATGCCTGGCTTTCACCTTGGGGATGCCCAGTACAGGTTATCTCACAGGGAAAAACCAGGACGGGTTCCCAATGCAAGCGCCAAGATGCCCAAGGGTAAGTTGAGCGCTATATAAGAACACATAATAATAATAATAATAATGTCTCCCCCTCTTTCCCTCAGTCTCACTCACACCTGCTCGCTCGTTCTCCGTCTCGTTGTTGTGTTCCATGAAGCCAGATGTGTCTAACGTCTCATCGGGGGTAAGAGGCATGTGCTGCACCAAACCGGCCCCCTCCAGTGTGTCTTTTTTTGTGCTCTCTCCCCGAGTTTCTGGTGGTTCATACACCTGGGGAGAGGACTCTTTTTGGGGGTTTATCTCTGTCTTCCCCGTTCATTTCATATTTATATCAATGGGGAGCATTGGGCTCCTTTCGACAAGGATTTATTTTATTTATTCATTTAATTATTGCACCATGCCGCACTCGAAGCCTGCTGAACATTCCACACTGGCCTTGACTCACACTGCTCAGTCGCCTGACCCGGTGCATTTCAAGGCGCCAAAGAGTTCTGTTAATCCGAGCGCGCCCGGAAGCAGAGAAAGGAGAAAGTGAGCGCTATGAGATCGATGCACGGCACAGTGCTCTGTTTTGTGCTCACACATTGCAAAATAGATGGGTAGTCGGGGGTTAAACTTTTTGGAGATGACAAGAATACTTGAACACTTCGGGGAGACGGTCTGTGTGTGCTGCGTTTGTGCTGCACTGGTAGAGAGTTTCTGAAGGTCACCGCTTTGATACAAACATGTACTTCATTGCTTTTCTTTTGAGAGCCATCCTAGGCGACCAGACCCATGGGCCTCTAGGACCCCCCCCCCCACCCCCCCCCACACACACACCCCCCATGGACAGCTCTTTCTTCGTGGTCTCCTGACCGTGCCAATTCTAATCACATTTCCAAATGGATTTATAAAAAGTTGCAAACCAGACAAAGTCGCCTGCCCTCTAGTTTTCCCGCCTAACATCACCTTCTGGTTTTCTGCCAATCCCAAACTCTTAATGTTTTCAAGCAGCCAAAATTCTTTCTGCCTTTGCCCAAATCTCTCAAGTGACCAGCCCCTGCGTCCCTCGGGCTTTTCAGCGCGCCCCCTGCAGCCGTTTCCCGCGCTCCTGACCCCACAAAAGCCGCTGTCTTTCAGCCGGGCCCAATTCCCTTCACCTTCCATCTTTTAAATACCAAATGCGGGGTTTAGTCACTGACGTGTTCGCAGGGAACAAAGGCGGCCGTCGCAGCGCCGCATCCGCCAGTGGCCTCGTCCCAAACTGGCCCAGTGGCCGGACTTTGTAGTCAGCCAGTCAAGCATCCGCTTTCAGAGGCCCTGGAGGGTGTCCCATCGCCTCCCGGCTTCTCTGCTTCTCTTTGAAGTCAGGCACTAGTAACATAAAAATGTTAAAAATGAAGTTTTCTCTTTCTACACATATATCCATTCATACACCCACTAAGGCTGAAGCAAGAATGATGCAGACTTTGAACCCCGACCAAAGTCCCACTCAGGGATGGACACCAAAGCACATCCAGATGGTACCCAAGAAGGAGGCGCACAGTTGCTCATACGTCACCGTTGCTGGGGAACATGCCAGCTTACTACGCATTCTTTCCCCCCCCAGGCAATTACAACGCGGCTGTTACAACAACAGCGTTGTAACAACGCATACCATTACTCCGCAAGTTGTAACAACGACTTGCTCTGGGGGGCACTGGATGTTGGAAAAGTATAATTTACTATTCCAACTCCAGTCTGTGCAACAGTAGGGAAGGTGTTGGATTTTAAATCCACCCCTTTCTGACCCCTCCGCAAGTCGTCGTTCCGACTTGCGGGGTAATGGTATGGGTTGTTACTATGCGGTCGTTGTGACAACCGCGTTGTAATTACCTGCGAGGGAAAGGATTCGTAGTAAGCGATGTTTACTGTTGGAGAATATGCCACTTTACTACGACTGCGTTGTAATTGCCAGCGGGTAAAGGGGTTTGTGGCAAGCTATGTTTTCCGTTGGTGGGAGGTAAATTGCCAACACATATATAAAGGGATGATTGCTGGCTTTCAATTTGAAAATTCATAACAAGTTTTGATAAAAAAGAAGAAAAAATGAATTTATTCGGGGTTCCAAGAGAGGAGAAGTTCTTGGGTAGATTGGACTCCCCAAGGTGCTGGAGAGGGCCTCTGGTCAAAGACAGTGCTCTTTGACCCGCTGCTTCTTCTGTGAGGTTGACCAGTTGCCAAAGCCTATAAACTTGCACTCTGCACTTCATTAGGCGTAAAGGTGTTGCGCTTTCGCACTTTACTTCAGTTTGTGTACTTTAAGTTTAACTCTTTTCTCACCATTTCATTACTCACTTTCTGGTCCGCATTCTGGTTGTGGTTGGAGCGCTTTTACTGGCCCCATCTTGACTGGTCCATTTAGAGGCGCCATTTTATTTGTGCGTACTCTAGTTGGCCACCACTGTTTAGTTACCAGCCCAGCCTTAAAAATGAAGGGAGCTGCATGGATAAACCACTGGCGCACCAAAGAATAGCCTAAGCAAAGCCTATATGTGCCCTGCTATTCCCAGCCGGTGTCCGGTACCATGGTGAATCCAAGGATGACTCCATTTGTTACTCATCCAAAGACCTCTTGGCTTTCTGGGTACGTTTTTCTACCCCTTGTCTGCCCTCGATCAGTCTTGCAGATAATGTCCTCATGTATGCATTACCAGCTGCAGCCCGTGCAGGTAAGAGTGGTGGGTCGGTGGGGTCGGCTCGGAAGGGGATTCGACAGACGACCACGAGAGAAAATTAAATAATTAATTTTCCCTTGTCGTCTGTCAAAATCCTCCCCCACCCACCCCCACCGCTCTTACCTGCACGGGTTGCGGCTGTAGATTACCATTTCCCTTTAACTCCAGCAATTTTACTGACCAAATCTACTAATAAATTAAAAGGTCCTCTCAATCAATCAATCAATATTTTATTTGGTTAAATAAAAAACACAAACGTACATCAGATGCATAGGAAAGGTCTTCTCTGATTATTAGCTGCTGCTCTATAGCGGAACATAAACTAGAAATCCTGACTTTTATTGAGGACAACCCCGCCCTGATGCCTTGTTCATAACCGCAACGTGTCTTTGTGCGTGTCTAACGTTGGCTGTTGTAGCAATTCCATAATGGTGCGCGATTGTTAGACAGGGTCTGAATGACAAAAGTGGGGGCGGATTTGCCATCATTTTAAAATCAATCTTTGGGGGCTGCGCGGCTGAATTGCGAGTACCAGACTACAAGGGCGTGATTTTCTTCTTCAAGATTTCCGCAGCTTTCTCTTTTTCTGTCGCCTTGATCTTCTCGTCCACTCCTGGCTTTGCCACCTACTTTTCTCAAGCGTTGCTCGAGGTCTTGGCAGCACGAGCTCTTTAACTTTTCAAGTTTTCAGTACTCTGCGATCTAAATCTTCATTTTGAGGCGACGTACCACCTTGTGGCAGTCAATGCGATTCAGGCCCAAGAAGCTATTGAATTAAAGCAGCTGGTCAAGAACTACACACACATGGCTGGGCATATTTACATGCAATATTTCCAAATCTGTTGTGACTCAAAGTTTAGCCTCCTATTCCTCTTGTTTGGAAGGATAGCTTCACCGTTGCCATGTTTCTAATCCGGCACCTCCCGGCTTCTACCAAGGCCTCTCTTCGAAACACCATTAGATGACGGTCCACTCCTATTCCTTTGGAATTTTGCTCTGTGCTAACCTTCACCAAACCATATATTGGCCAGGCAGTCGCAGAAGCCGACGCCATCATTAAAGGGTGGATCTCGGCTTCTTTAGATAAGTTTGCCCCAGTGACTGACCTTCCTAGAACCACTGCTAAATCTTTTGAACCCTGGTTCGATTCATATCTCCTTGACCTCAAAAAGGGTGTAAAGTACTGAAAGAGAATAGCATAAAAACTAGGATCCTACCTTTAGAAAGAAGTTGAGAGGCTAATAAGGCCTATCGTAAAGTCATTGAAGAGTCACATCATGATTTTTGCAGCCAATATCGGTGGTGATTTCAGTTGGCCAAAGAGACCTTCTCTATTGTAAATCTGTTGGATCCCTGTGCTAGATCTCTGGAGGTTGCTTCCTCAATATCGCATTGCAATAAACTGGTAAGATTTTTCTCTAAAAAGATCTCTGACATCTATGCACCTTTCTCAACAGACGCTTGCAACTGCATGGTTCCAAATGGGTCTTGACCCCCCCCGTGTCCTTTGCCTACATTTAAGGTAATTGAGTCAGCCGACTTTAAGGCCTTACACAAATAGTTTAAATCACGCTTACCCCCGGAACCTGCCTCCTCCACCCCCCATTCCATCGTGAATGCTGCCTCTGAGATGTATCCGGCACGGAGAGATCTTCCTAATCTCTCTATTTCTACAGTAGTGGTACACGCCGCCTGGAAATATGCTCTGGACAAAGCACTCATGAAAAACACATAATTGGACCGCGCGTTCTTAGAAAATTATCGACCGACCAGTATCTCTTCTTTCTTATCTTGCTAAGATCCTTGAAGTATTTTAATTGTCAATTGTCAGATTATCTTGCCAAGAATAATCTTCATTCGTCTCAATCGGGTTTTCGCCCTCATCACAGCACAGAGTTGGCCGTGCTGGTAGTGTTAGAAGTTCTTAGAGGGACCCCTGTTTAGCTGTGATTTCAGTACGATGTTTAACACTGTGTCGAATAACATCCACCGTGGAAGACTCCTTGATGGATGGATTTATAGTGCGGCCTTGGAATGGTTTGCTTCCTTCTTAATAAACAGATTCTTCCAAGTGTTTGAGCTGTCCTTCTCTTCTAGCATTCTTTCACTAACCTGTGGGATTCCACAGGGATCCACTTGAAACCCAACTGGAGAAAGACAGAGGGGATGGTACTGGGTAATAATCCACAGTTCTGGACTCTTGACCCAGTTTCTCATCCAAAGTCAACAGCAAAGATTCCTGGCGTCTGGTCTGATGATGAGCTATCTTTTGGACTCCACATTAGGAAGCTATCTACCGGCTGCTATGACCTTCTTAAGACTCTTCGGAAGATATTATGGACTCTTCCCCCCCCTCCCCCATTCTCAAACCCAAGCCAGGCAGTTGGATGCAATGTTATCCTGTGCTGGTGGCCAGCTCCAAAGACCTTATCCCTTGGGATGGCTTTGTATTGAATGATGCTAAGAGATTAATGGACGGAGGTGGTATTAGAACATCCACTCTTCTTGACGACTTCGAAAACTGTTGTACATTGTGTCAAGCTTGACCTCCTGTGAGTTTTTATCCAAAGACCACCCCCCTGCTGGACAGCCTTGTTCAAGTTTTTTATTTATTAGCAATTGGTAACATATCATTATTCTACAATAAAAAGACCCTAAAATTAGGAAACCTAAAAACTTCTATAAAAGAGAGACAACGGGGCTATAAGATAGAAATTAAATGGTTAGTCACAAAGTGTCTCATACAACAGCAGTATTTCTACACTGTATGTAAAAATGTTAGCTTTAAGACGAATATGTCTGGTAGGGTCTGACAAGCTTACCCCCAAAGCATCTTTCATAATTCAGACATTGTATTTATTTAATACTGGGTTTATCGATAGTCTTTGCAAAACCGTCTTTGCGAACTGCCACACTTGTTCTTCTTAGACCACAACTACACAGTAGCTTTTGCCTCGTAATCCCTTAAAATGAGGCCTCCCAGGGTTCTTCACATTTTTGTGATGGGACCCAGAGATGATTCTAGGCCACTTCAATCTTTACCTGCAGCAGATTGAACTTTGGATGGACAGGAGCATTTAAAAACTTAGTTTATCAAAACTGAAATCCTTCTGTCAAGTAAATGAGCAAAGGTCAGTCGCATTCTGTCCAGAAGCAATTGATGATGAACCTCCTTTCATGATCCAGATTCAACCCAGGTGGTGGTGATGACTCCAAACACACACTGCATACGCAGGTCGGCACTGCGCTTATTTTTGTCCCAGGTGAGAATACTAGAAGTGTTTGCCATTCCTCGCCTTCCACTATAGGGTGGCTCTGATCACTGCATTCATTGAGGAGGGTCAAGACTACCTCAAAAGTATATACTTTGGGATACTGAAAGAATGGCACCACGTACAGAGAAAGCCACGTTTGACTCTTCTCGCAGTTTCTCTGGTTCAATCATGTCACCCCGCAAGCCTTCCTCTCCAGTGAGTCCCATTTGCGCAGTAGGTTGGATTTAAGGCCATATGCTTGGTCTGTAAAGCATTGGCAAGGTTGGAGCCAACCTAACTGCAGAAAAAGGTTTGCCAGATCTGTTCCATCCAGAGCTCTGCGCTCAGCGAAACAATACTCGTTGGCTGCAGCGTAGATCTCCCTGTCACATTTTGTACCCGTTTACGAAGGTCTGGAACACTTTCCTCCTCAACGTTCAGAACGTCATTGGCATATGGGGTTTCACTGTACCATATAGTCCTGGCTGTTCCCATAACTGCCCTTGCTTTGTTCTCACCTTCTTTTGGTGCCAAGATGATTGTAGGCAAATGTTCCGCTCTGTAAAACTCGTAGAGTAACGCGACTCATTACCCCAGCTGGGAAAATACTGAAGTAACCAGCATTATCAAGAAGAGCATTTTGCTGATTCTTTCTAGTATTACTTGCTTTGCGAGAACTAGTTATCTCTTTGTTTAACAGGAGATGAAGTAGGAATCCACCACTCTGTTATGAGCAAACTACTGAAGGTGTAAATGGAGAAAGACTACTACCTGCAGGCACAAAACAAAATCCTCGCTTGTAAAATTAGGATCCGACTGCTCTAATGGGTTAGAGCTACGCCATTCAGGGGAAACAACCTTTACAACGCAGTCATTACATCGCACTACCTTTACAATGCAGTCATTACAACGCAACATCCTTTACATTGCATGCCATTACAACACAGCCATTACATCGCATGTCACTACAACGCATGTCACTACAACGCATACCATTACAACACATACCATTACAACACATACCATTACAACACATAGGTTTTACCCTTACACTATCCAACACTTATCGTACTGTTGCACTCACTGGAGATAGAATAGTAATTTTTACCCCTACACTATCAAACACTTACCCTACTGTTGCACTCACTGGAGTGGGAATAGTAATTTCTACCCCTACACTATCCAACACTTCCCTTAAATGCAATGTAATGGTTTGCGTTGTAATGGTATAATGCGATGTAATGGAATGCGTTGTAAATGTAGTTTCTAAAAATGCGTTGCGATGGCATGCAATGTAATGGATGTTGCGATGTAAAAACTGCATTGTAAAGGCATGCGTTGTAAATGTTTGCGTTATAACGTCATATATTCCCATTCAGAGCTACTCTGAGCCTTCGTAATGAACCACTCCTTGTGAGATATGAACCACACCGTCCAGGGTTGTGTGGTTTAAGCCATTCTAGGGCTGTCAGAACCAGGGCTACGAGGCAAGCAGGGAACACTGGCACCAACAATAAGGGTTGAGGTTTTGTACTCTTGATATCCCGGAGCCCGACCTACTATGAAATCTGAATAATTGGGTCAAGTACCCCTTCTGCACTTGACTCTCGGGGTTGGGTGGGCCGAGCAGTCTAAGGCTCTTATGGTGGGTTGGGGAAGAGGGGGGGGGGTATAGTGAACAGAGGCTCCAAACTCAAAATATGAGCAGCAGCACTAAATCGTTGTCTCACTCTTATGAAAAAATAGAAGTATTGTATTTCTACCGCATACCGCACAAAGGAGAAATAAGATATTCACAAACAGTTCCCCACACACCATTAAGGTGCGACTTCTACTGTTTTTATGGCACTTCCCTGTCCCACTCCCTCCTCATGTTGACAATAGTGGTTATTCCCCATTTATTATTGTTAACATCCGGAATATGCCACATAAGCATTCTGAGTCTCAAGTATCCACTTTGACTCCAATTTGAAGTCAATAGTGTTCCAGCGCTACTGCGCTAACTTAGCAATGACTTCCCCCGGGTCCGACAGGCCCGAAACCAGTCTTTCCCGCACTGGCCGGCCAAGAGGCATCTAGAGTTCCTGAGTGCCCCCCATCCACAGGAGCTCGCCGTGGCTGTAGCTGAGTCGGCCACATGTGGCCCGGTCTGCTATACTTTGCGGGTGCAGTCTGTCACTCACAGTTGTGTTCCTGAAGAGACCAGAGACTCTCTGTGGCTTCTCCAGCGAGGTAAATGCCCAACTCCTCTCCCTATGGGGGTTGGTTGCCATGATCCGGTCTTGAGTCCCTCTCCTAGGGGATGGTACACACTTTATTTTCATTCCTTATAAATTTCTAGTTAAACCTACACTAGAATAGCAACATACTATTAGAATGCATGTTTTAATTTCCTTACAATGCACTTTCTATTGTAAACTTGACTTACAATAATACACTTTTTTTTTTACATAAAACAAGTTTTAAATATTAGCACACTATCCCCAACAAAAACACACATTTCTCAAAACATTGACCGATATGTCAGTAGTCTCTGGCCAACAACCAATAATAAATTGATGATGTTCGACTGTACTAAAATCAATGAATCAGTCGGGTAATATAAAAAATACACGAGGAATGCGTAATATGCTCATATATTGCACCTTGGGGTCCAGTCGACCATCGGCCTCATGTTTTATAAATGTCACCAGAACCCCTCAATCTCAGCTCACCATTTCATTTTCTCTGCAGCCTTCCTTGGTGCCTAGAAGACCCCAGGCTCTACACGTACCCTGTTGATGCTGAGGACATTGGCGTCCTTGACGCGGGGCGGCCACGCGCTGGTGCCAGGGTGCTCCAGCCCGCGGCACAGTGTCTTGTTCTCGGTGCTGTGATGGGAGAAGCTTAGCAGAGCTGCACAATAGCAGCAGATTGCACAATGCCCCTTATCTGCCTTACATTGTTGTCTACCAGGCGCTGGGGACGCCTGCAGTGACCTTGGCCGTGACCTTCCAGGATCTCTTTCTCTCCACAAATTGATTTGTTGTGTTTTCACCTTTGTGAGTGGGAATTCACGCCTATATGGATCTGCCCTCCTGGTCTATCAGGGCCTCTGTTGTGGTCAAAGATGAAGATTAATGTGAGTGTGTCTGACTCTGCCAGTCAGTGTGTGTGTGTGTGTGTGTGTGTGTCAGTCTCTGTGTGCTCATATGTTTGTGATATTGTGCCCAAATAAGTGTCTGAATGTATGTTTGTCTTACTGTGTTTGTGTATGTGTGTTCATCCGGGTTTGCGGGTATATCTCTCTAAGTGTATGTGTGTGTAATTGAATGTCTGTGTGTGTGTGTGTCTGTAATTGAATGTCTATCGGTGTGTGTGTGTCGTTATTGATGTTTTCTCTTCCCTGCTCAATTTTGGCAGAATAGTGAAGACCCCTCCCCCACTGACAGTCCTTTAGCACCTAAAATGGAGGGTGTGCTTGCAGGTTGGAGAGGTTTATGTGACTTATATATCTGAGTTTGATTAAGGGCAGAATGGCCCACCATACACGCCTGGAGCTTTGTGGGGATTCCCTTTTCAGAGCCTTCTCTTGCTCGCTCGTTGGAAGTGCAATCTGTATCGAGTTGGAAGCTCCATCGCACCTCCTACGTGTGCGTCTTCTAAGTCGCTCAACGTTTCTCCGCTCTTGCCTTTCTCCGGAATCAAGAGTCCCCTCAACACAAGGATGGTGTCTATCTGGTGCTACGTCATACAAGAACAGAAAGCCAAGCATATATGGATGGACACTAAATGTTTCTAAGGTCCAACATAAAATCCAAGTCTATCGCAGAGGAAGGACCTTGGCGTTGTTGCCTCTGCTCACTTTACCAATTCCTGGCTTACGCCTCTCTTCTAACGCAGTCGCACATTCTCAATGGCTGGCTCCGCCTTACACGCTCAACCATTTTCTTCAACTGGATGAACTGGGAGACTTTTTGTTTTTGAGAAGCGATGGGGAGGAAAGTTACTCATTATTCAAGACTGTTCCGAAGACTGTGATGATGTCATTGAAATGTGGACAACAGGCAATCGGTCATTTTTACTAGAAATTTGACAATAGTTTTCCAATACTTTATTATGAAAAAACTGATTTTAGCCACTAAAAGGCTAACAAAAAATAATACCTACCCAGTACAGCAGTGTCAAAATTAACTTTCGATATGTACAGGCCCATACACCCACCCCACACCCATCCAACACCGGCGTCCCCGGTCTGGTGACCCTGCCAATAAAAGAGTCCGAGTGCACATGCTCGTGGCCAGGTCCAGTACCTATATACTATGGTGTCAGTTTGCATTAATCTAAGTATGTGGGCCGAGAGCTCACTACTTTACACTGGTTTCGGCACAATGTGAATATGCTAAATTGTCCAAGAAAAAGTTCTCACAGTTGATCGCTCCACCTTTAAACTAACCACGTGAAGGACTCTGTTCCAAAAATGAATTTAAGCGCTGTATGTTTTTTGATTCATTTGCAGAGAATGGTCACATTATTAATAACGATCAAAGCAAAATGAGGGTCTTTCAATGGCGGTTATGGTTTCGCTGTATATCAGTCGCTAACAAAACTATCCTCAAGATAAAAATCTTAGCAAAATTGCTGGAATTGCAACTTTGAGTGTCTCTTCGCTTGAAGGGAACCAACGTATTCTAGCCATCCAGATGGTCCATCCCAGTCATGACAAATAGGAATACTCCAGACAGGAGTGAACTAATGTCTACGGTCAGATATGGATTTTTACGTCACTATGGGAGAGTGTAGTGCGACCAGTGAGTCTTCCCACCCAGCTTTGCAATAATGCATGGATGCTTGTACAAAAGAATCTAAAAGTGCATCAGGTAACATTTTGCCAGACAAACTTCAGAAGTATGGAAAGACAGGTGTTTGGAACCAGTTCAACTTTTCCCCTTTTTGAGTTTGAAATGTAAAGGACCTTGCACGATTCATGGTGAACATATTGTGTTTTATACATGCTCTGCTATGATTCAACATTCTCCGGCAATTAACTTCTTCCTTCTTTTGGGAATCTCCAGTCTTTGGCTTGGATCACTGCCAGTCACATTTTGTATCCGCCCACAATAGTATTTTAGAATCACCTTCTTTCTATTGGCTGTTTAGGTATATCCGCCCACACCCATTGGACTGCAACAGGAACTATTTTATGTTTGAAAAGTACAAAATGTCATCACACGTTTCAATCAATCTATAACTTCCCCATGCATTGTATACACAAAGCAATTCTTTGTAGGCCTTTTTAGGTTGAAGTCTAGCAGATAGAGCAGCTGTCAGGTTGCTAAAGACTTCTTGGGGACATTCTGAAAGCTGATCAAGGAATGCATTCTGCCCATTGCTTACTACTGGCTTTGTGGTTTGCAACTCACATTTGCTTGTTTTTTATTTGCTGGCTTTATTTGTTCTATGCTGTCCAGCATGTCTTTGTCCCTACCGTGGAGCATAGCCTGTTTACTGTATTCTTTCGCAAGTGCTCACTTTCTTAAAACAGACCTTTACATTTTGTTCTTACCTTGTCACATTTGCTCTGCATTCAAAGAACGAGGTCAAAGGTAAAATCCACTCTACAAACTTTGCTCCCCTCAATTCCCCTTTGCTCTATGCTCCTCCGCTATATTCCACTATATGCCACTCCACTCTAGTTCACACTGTGCCACTCCACTCTAGTCCACACTACGCAACTCCAAACTACGTCACTCCACTAAACTGTACTCTACAATTCTTTACTCCACTCTATGCCCCTCTGAGCCCCCGCTCTATGCCATCGCTCTATGCATATCCAATATAAGCTACATTTTTCTCCAGTATACTCTCTACGCCCCTCCAATCCCCTCCATTCTACGCCTTTCCACTCTGACACTCTACACCACTCTATGCCAATCTATACCACTCTGACACTCTACACCCCTTTACTCCACTCTAAGACACTTTACTCTGCTCTATGCCCCGACCACTCCACACCCACCACTCTAAACTCCTCTACTCTACAACACTTTACTCCAGTATACTCTATGCCTTCCTTTTCTACAACATTCTATGACAGTTTACTCCACTCTAAGACACTTTATGCCACTCTACACCCCTCAGCTCCAGTCTATGTCCACTCTACCTTCACTCTGTCACTCTACTCCATTCTGTGCCACTCTCCTCCAAACCACTCTACGCAAATCTATTCTACCCCAACCTATGACAATCCGCTTATCTCTGGGATACTCCTCTCTACAACACTCCGCTCTATGACATACTGTCCTACGATACTCTATCCCCTTCCACGCTATGCCCTTCAACTCTACGTCAATCCACCCTAATCACCCCCACTCTACAACACTCCAGGACACTCTATGCCACTCCACTCTATATACGCCACTGAATAGCACTCTACTCTGACACTATGCCATTCTACTCTGTGCCACTTTACTTTAGGACACTTTACTCCACTCTTCGTTACGGCTCTCCACTGTATGCCACTTCACTCTGTCACTCTACTCTATGCCACTCTACTCTATTCCGCTCTACTCTGCGTCACTCCTCGACACTCTACTCTATGCCCCTCCACTCCTCTCCATGGCACTCTGTCCCACTCTACGCCACTCCACTTCACTCTACACCTGGGGTCTCCAAACCCTTCAGTACGAGGGCCACATCGTATATGTTACAAATATTCACAGGCCTAAAAAAACAGTTTTTTATCTAAAGCACCTATTATCAAGGCCGGACTGGGAACCCAAAGCAGCCCTGGCAAATTTCGTCAGACCAGCCACCGTTTGTTTTGTGACAAGGGAGCAGAGTGAGTGTGCCTGCCCACTAGAAGGGGGATTTGTTGGTTCTTCCCCCCCCTCCACCCCCAAAGAAAATACGAAGACAGATGTCAAAAATGATGCATTCTGCAACACATTTTTCACTATACATTCAATTGTATTGGCTTTTAAGTATAGCAAATAATGACCTTAGAGTGCACCAGGATACAACAATCTTTGTTGGGGCCCTTCAAGGATTCCCTTACTATCACCCTCCAACAATGCCTCTAATCTCTCACATGTATTTTATTTGTTTAATAGCACCTCTCACACCAGTGTAGGGTGTCTGAGCACGTTACATCACACACACATTAAGAAAATGTTACATGAGACAAAGGGGGCTGCAGGGTGTAAGCCTTTTTAAGAGTGCTTGGTCTGGAGAAGCACAAACTCAGGATTGCAAACATAACGAAGTGGTAAGGGTTGGCTTTACTTATAAGAATGTATTTCTACCCAAACAAACCATTTTAAAGCAACATTAGGATAGTGAAAGACTGGGAAAAAACACAATGTTTAATTTGAGCCAGGGTTTCCGGTGCTCAGCATCGGCACTTAATTGTCAACAGCGGCACTTGTGACAGTCTGCCCCAATGTGGCGCTGTTTAGCTACTTTAGAGAATCAACCACGACAACAGTTAATTATTCATTCAATATACATTAAAGATGACTATTACCTGCCACCCAAGTCATTCTTATAGCTTTAGTGGGACTGGAATAGTCTGAATTGTCACACTTGAAGGAGTGTGATGGTTAGTAGTTGTGTTGTTATTATCACTGGCAGCATGGACGGGGGCAATGGGTGGTGCGAGCTACAGAGGCCTCCTGATGAGAGACCCGGTACTTTTTTTTTATACAAATTAAGCACTGGAAAAAACTTACGTTTTTAACATCCTGTACCATGCAGTTTGCATGCAGCTCATTGATGGCAGTTCATTGTTCACTGAGCTAGAATACGTTTGCATTTTATAAACTGCAGAATAACGATAGGATCTATGTGACGAAAGCAGCAACCCACTGAGCTCTGCACATAAAATGCCGTTCTGTGATCTGCGTGATACTCGTGTTTTGCAGCAGGCATATAAGCCTCTGCACTTAGATGAGTCAAAACTGTCACCAGATACATCTCTGATGCCTCTCCCGCAGGAATATTAATCACCAGAGATATCTTGACACTTGTATTGTTGCTGAAACTGTGTTTCTTTAACACGCGGTAGCATTTCAAATTTAGTTCATCAGAATATGATTACATCGCAGCATTTACTTAAAGTGGTAGTTTTCAAGCAAACTTAAAAATAATAATGCCCCCTCACCCCCCACCGCACCATGACGACAATGCTGTTAGTAGTGAATTTTTAAGAGTCAAGTCAACTGCTATATGTGCACCACGCGGGACCATGCCTCCTACGCTCACATTACTAGCTGGAGCAGGAGCGCCTATTCTGATGCAGGAACAGCTGGGCTATGGGCAGCACCCAGCCATGGGGGACCCCAGCTGCAGCCACTTCACCACAGCTATGGCATGGGGCACCTTCCTTCTGTTGTGTCTTAGCCGCGGCCCGTGCAGGTAAGAGCGGTGGGGCCGGTTGAGGGGGGATTAATGTTGAGAGAAAATTAATTATTTAATACATTTTCTCTCGTCCTTGTCCGTTGAAATCCCCCCTCACCTGCACGGGCCGCGGCTGCTGTGTCTCCTGCCTCGGCAGGGCGGAGTATGATTTATTTATTTATCTGTATCTGTTTGCGCAGGAGGGGCCTTTGGCATCGGCAAGCTGGGCACAGGTGTTAATCTCGGTGCCATACGACTCCGAGCTAGGGCCGCCCCTCGATTTGTGGCACCAAGAATCTCCATGCGGAGTATCGGAAAATGCACAGTATTGGCCACTGGTAACACACCCAGATACGGCAGCACAGACGCGGGGAGTAGGGTGACCAACTGGCATTGGTGCAAATTCAGGACGGTGAGTGTAAAAATTCAGGACAAAGGGTCAAAATTCAGGACACAAATTCAGGACAGGATGTCAAAATTCAGGACAAAACTTCAGGACAATAGATAAGTTTTACAGACACATCAGAGGAGGTCGTGCAATAGTATATAAGTAAGCCCACATATTCAACCATTTGCAAACCTATCCATCATGTATCCTTCCATCTATCATTTCACTCATCCATCCCTTCATCCATCCTTTCACTCATCCCTCCATCCACCCTTTCACCCTATCCATCTGTACACTCATCTATCCACTCTTCTACCCATCCATCCATTCACTCATCCATCCAGCCATTTACCCTTTCACCCATCCAGCCATTCTTTCACTTACTCATCCATCCACCCAGTCACTCATCCTTCCACCCATCCACCCGTTCAGTCATCCATCCATCCTCCTTTTCTCTCTCCATCAACCCTTTCACTTAGCCATCCTTCCTTCCATCCACCCACCCATCTACTCATCCACTCATGAATCCATCCATTGACCCTATCACTCATCCATCCTTTCTCTGATCATCTATCCTTTCACTCCTTCACTCATCTATTCATCCTTTTGTCCATCTACCCTCCCTTTCACTCACTCATCCATCCTTACATCCAACCTTTCACTCATCCGTCCATCTATTCACCCTTGCACTTATCAATTCATCAATCCATCCATAATTTCACTCATCCATCCACTCACTCATCATCCACCTTTTCACTCATCCATCCTTTCACTCATCCATCCTTTCACTCATCCATCCACCCTTTAACCTGTCCAGCTACCCTTCCACCCATACATCCAGCTATTTACCTTTTCTCTCATCCATCCTTCCACTCACTCATCAATCCATCCATCCATCCTCTCTCATTCTCCATCTATTCAATCATTCATTCATCCCTTCACCCTTACACTAATTCATCCAGCCATCCACCCATTCCTTCACTTACTCACTCGCCCACCTTTTCATATTAATTTTGAGCTGAGCCTTTTTGAGAAGAGGCCCATCAAGAACTTCACCCTCGCTGCAGGAGCCATTCCAGGGCTGGGGCAGAAGCCACCCAGGGCGGAGACAGGATCCACCACAGGGGGGACAGGAGCCATCACAGGGGGGGGAGGGGGGATGTTAGACGGACCGGGAGGGTCGGCCGAGGACAAGGGGAGAGGTCTCCGGGGAGAGCCGTCTCCAGCGATCGTACAGATAAATAACTTCCCCCCCCCCCACAGACAGACACCACACAAGGAGAAGATTTAGCGTTCTTTATAGGCAATTTCTTACGGTACGATGGAAGGTACAAGGAGGTCTGGACTCAGGGGTCCCCTCGATTCAAGTCTCTCAAGATAGGGAAAGGGTGTAGCGGGACAGTCTGGTTACCAGTCTGGTAGTTGAGGTGGTATGGTGGATGGCTCACAATCCTCGAGCTCGGTGTTCTAGCTGGGACGGGCCGCGGCAGCGCCAGCAGGTCCCGGTGAAGATGGTTGATACACGGTCCGCGGCAGCGCCAGCAGGTCCCGGAGAGATGATCGATGCACGGTCCGCGGCAGCGCCAGCAGGTCCCAGTGAAGATGGTCGTTACAACGGGCCGCGGCAGCGCCAGCAGGTCCCGACGAGGATGGATGTTGCAGAAGGCCGCGGCAGTGCCAGCAGGCAGGACGATAGTTCACAAGATAGGGCTACGGCAGCGCCAGTAGTCCGTCAAGGCTGAGTTCTCTCGGTGTCTCTCGACTCCAGGATACAACTGCCGTCCTGCTCCGGAGCTGCCCTAGTTATAGGTCTGGCGCCCTTTGATGTCCGGACCCTCGCACTTGGAGGTCGGAGGGTCCGGGATGAAGGTGTCCAGACACCCAGCAGGGGGTGGAGCCAGCGCCTGGGGGAGCTGGAGGCGATCGGCACCTGGCGGGGGAGAGCCCTTGACGCTTTGTTCTCCCATTGACCTGCCAAGTGGTCCGCTCACCTCCTGGGTGGATGGTGGTGCCGGGATGTCGGGGCCGGCCAGGCCCAGGGTTAGGGTCGGGTGGAGGCCACGCGGCCTCGTGGCGCAGGGCCCAAGATGGCGGCTTGATCCGGCCGGGGGAGCCGGTGGTGGCTCGGTCCCGTGATACATGGATGTCCGGGGGCAGGAGTTCCGTCGGGAGACGGAGTGCGGGTGATTCGTGTGGGTCACGCCTGGCGGGCCGGGGCTTAGGCCCTGTCATGCGGGGAGGGAGCAAGCCCTTCGTGTGGCCTGTCCAACAGGGGACAGGAGCCACCACATGGGCGGACAGGAGCCATCGGGGGGGGGGGGCAGGAGCCATCACAAGAGGGGGGAACAGGATCCACCAGGGTGGGCACAGGGGTGGGAATGCAGTATTCTAGTATCATCTTGGTCTCTTCCAGGGTGGGGTAGGGCTCCTCACCCCCCCTCCTGGACAAGACAACGAGAAGACAGGCTCTCTTTCCAAAATGTTAGTTTTGCCATCCCCCACTGTGATGTACAGTACTTAAAGGAGATACTCCAAGAGAACGGATTTAACTGATTGTCCTCCATACTTTGTTAATCAGTGTGGGTGCGATTGTGCCATTTCTTTATTGTATTACATTATAGGCTGCATGTTTGCAGAACTGAGGTTTGCTTACAATTTAGTGACAGTAATTAAGCTCTGTGAAGAGAACCAGGTGCTGCCTCCGTGTAATCAGGGCCGGTTCTAGGATGTTTGGGGCCCTGGGCAGAAAGGGAATGTGTGAGGCCCCTCTAAATTGCAGAGACATGAGGCATTCAGGGCTGTTTGCATCTGAATAGATGCCCCTGCGCCTGAAGCTGCAGCCCCTCCCTCTCAGTCACCTTCAAGCACCTTTTAACAGCTCATCAAGGGCTGAAGGTGTGAGGGTTGCCATCCCGCTGTGCCTCTCCAGTGCTGCTGGGGATCTGAGCTTTGGTGCTGCATCTGAGTCTCTTACACCCGACCTCGGCAGCATCGGAGTCAAGCAGGGAAGTTGGTGGAAGCTGTGCCGGCTTTAGGGTGGTGCGATCGGTGCCCGGTTAAAATTACGGACAAATGGCGTCCGTTAAAGAATCCTTCACGGACAACGGACAGACGGCCGAAATTATGGACTGTCCGTGAAATTTACGGACGGTTGGTCACCCTAGCGGGGAGTTGTTGCTCGGTGCTGGAGGAGGCGTCTCAGACCAGCGGCTGGAATGGATTTCTGCACTGCACTAGAGCCGCGCGGCGTGGTGATGAGGCGAGGAACGTGCTTTTAGGTTGAAAGGGAGGTGAGGGCGAGGGCAGGCAGTACAATTTTACCAGGGTTGTCATTGTAGCACTTTTGTGCTCTACTATTGATTGACGGTTCTGAGAGCCAACACACTCCTGTTTGCTGCTGTTTTGAAAGCATTATACCATTTAACATCACCCCTTAGGCTAGAGGTGGTGTTACATTCGATAATGCTTTCTAAACAGCAGCAGTAGAGTGCAGGTGTGAAGTGTTCCCCCCCCCCCCCCCCCCCGGGTGGCTAGAAATTTTCAGGTGAAGCCGCCATCGGAGAGCCGCGCCATATTACAGCCATGCTGACTCTATGGGCCAGATGACATCTCGCAGGCAGGTTGACTCACAGCCAAGCCGACTCTGTGGGCCAGATGGCATCTTTCCAGTAGGTTGACTCTGAAGGCCGGATAAAATGCGGTAACGGGCTGTAGTTTGGAGGCCCCTTCTCTATACCATCCCACCCCACTCCATGACGCTCTACGACCTTCCATTCTGCGACCCACCACTCCACTCTACTTCATCACACTCCATGACGCTCTACGCCCCTTCACTCTATGACCCTCCACTCTACTCTGACACTCTGGTCTACAACACTGTACTCCACTCTACACCACTCTATGCTACTGCACATGACGAAACTCTACTACACCCTGCGACCCTCCACCCTGCGACCCTCCTGCCGTATGCCCCTCCTGCCGTATGCCCCTCCTGCGCTATGCCCCTCCTGCGCTATGCCCCTCCTGCTCTATGCCCCCCTGCTCTATGCACCCCTGCTCTACGCCCCTCCACTCTATGACCGTCCACTCTACTCCGACACTCTGGTCTACAACACTGTACTCCACTCTACTCCACTCTATGCTACTGCACATGACAAAACTCTACTGCACTCTGCGCCTCTCCACCCTGCGGCCCTCCTGCTCTATGCCCCTCCTGCTCTATGCCCCTCCTGCTCTATGCCCCTCCTGCTCTATGCCCCTCCTGCTCTATGCCCCTCCTGCTCTATGCCCCTCCTGCTCTATGCCCCTCCTGCTCTATGCCCCTCCTGCTCTATGCCCCTCCTGCTCTATGCCCCTCCGCTCTATGCCCCTCCGCTCTACGCCCCTCCACTCTTTTGTCCATCCACTCTACGACACGCCAATCCATGCTGTTCCACTCCACACCATTCCACTCTATACCACTCCACTTTGACACTTCTGTACAACACTTCACTCTGCAACACTCCACGACACTCTATGCCACTCTAAGCCACTGTACTCCACTCAACTCAATTGTATGCTCATCTACTCTATGGCCCTCTGCTCTACACCCGTATGCTCCCCTCTGCACCACTCCATGCCACTCTGCTCTACGCCCCTCTGCTCCACCACTCCTCTCTGACACTCTATGCCACTCCACAACACTCAACAACACGCCACTCCACTCCAGTCTGCAACACTTTACTCCATTCTACACTACGCCACTAAGTTCCACTCTGCCAGTCCATTCTAAGCCACCCAGGACACTCCACTCTATCTATTTCCATGACACTCTAAGACACTGCACTCTACGATACAACACTTCACAATACAACACTCCACTCTACGACACTGTACTTCTCTCTGTGGCACCGTACTCCACTCCACTCTACGCCACTCCATTCTTCGGCCCTCCACGTCCCTCCACGATGCACAGTGACCCTGTACTCTTCACGCTGCTTGATACACAATGACCCTCAATGACACACATGATCCTCCACTCTGACACACTACAACCCTCCACGCTGCGACCCTTCACTCTGACACTTTACGCCACTCCACGACACTACATTCCAATGTATGCCACTCCACAACACTCTACTCTATGCAACACCCTGTATGCCACTCCTTGCCACTTTAGTCCACTCTATGCCACTCTACTCTGACACACTACTCCACTCTACACCCCTCCACTCTATGCCACTCTGTGCTACTCCACCATAAAAGATTGTACTTCACTCTATGCCCTCCAATCTACACCACTCCACGGCACTGCTCTCAATTCTGACACTCCACTCTGACATTCCACTGTACTGTACAACACTCTACTATATGACACGACTCTCTGACACTGCACTACACTCTGTGCTTGATACCTCACCCTATGACACTCCACAACCCTCATCTCCACTCTACGCCACTCCATGACAGCCTATGTCACTCCTCTCTATGATACGCTTCTCATCTCTAGGACACTCTACTGTTCTATACTCCCCTCCACGCTGCTCTTCTACATCACTAATATTTTGCCATGCTGAACAGCAGCCATGCTGTTTTTTAAAATGTCTAAAGCTCATTGGCAAAGCCATAGCTCTTGCATTGGTGAGACCTATTGGCTTTGCCAAAGCTTGTTTTCATGGCTTTTCACTGCAGCAGGCATTATTTTTAAACTTCTTTTCTCAATGTTCGAGTCTGAACATCGGTGCTTCGTATTCTTAATCTGTTCATTGTGTGTTATGTCAATAATAATCTGCAATTGATCGCTGGGAGTTTACAGCGATGTATCAGAAATGATGTGCTCAAAGTCTGAAGCCGAACACGCGGCAGGAGTGTGCGTCATTACCCAGCATGCTGCGGAAATCACCGCCCACTCGGGCTTTTATGCAAGTGCCTTAAATCACGTCAGCTAACCTACTCCATTAAAAAAAATGGATGTCTGTGTAGGGCCCTTAGTATAGGAGTTGTGCCAAAAATGTCATTTAGTTTTTCAAAATATACATATTTAATGTTTCACTAGGCTTACAAGAAGGCGTGAATATTTTCCCATGCAGTATTTTCTGAATAAACAGCAAGCATTGAAATCACAATTATTTTGGCCTTCTACCATTTTAAAAAATACCTTTGTGAATGATCCATTGACGCACCTCCTAAATGTCCTAAAAATGTATTCACACCTCAACAGCCGTAGATGCATGCACAGGCATTACCACTCCTAGTTTCAAATTCCACAACATATCTCGACAGAACATGACTTTCATGTTCCTTAGAATCCGCAGGTGTATTTGAGTGTGCCTATGCTTGTTCAGCCATTGACACAAATTCTAGCCAGTCTTTTCTGGCCGAGTTGCTAAATTGGTTGGCCAACCGCAGCACACAATATTTATTGATATGGACGTCTTCAACGGTAACTTGGTCACAGCGTGAGCCATGATGGCATCAGAAACACCCCAACACCAAATATTAAGCCCCCCAACACCCTCCCACACTGCACACGAGACCTTAAATCTTCTACTGAATGTACCCCTTCCTCAGTAGGGCCAGCAGGGTACCAGGATGTGGACACTGGGCAACGCAATATTACAACGTACCTGATGCCAGCGCTACGCATACACAATACTGTTTCAGGGTCTGCCGTGGTCAGTTTTGTCCTTTTCCGTTTATACATGAGTGAGTCCCAACACCCTTCTCAATATTCCCTTAAATGGTGCTAGATATATGAATCCCTCAACTGTATTCTTCAAGAAAGAAGTCCAAGTACTCCTTATGAACAAATTTCTTCCCTAGATACCAAGATACACTTCTTTTCTCAGTCCCACTCATGACTTCTTCTTACCGGCTACTTCAGTGTTTTCGACTTATCAGTCCTGACTTTAACCTCACTTGATCGTACATCTTTCTTGACTATAATATGTTGGTTTTTATTGGTTTATCTCCTCTGCCTTCTGATCATTGTAAAGCATACCCTTTTCTGGATGCCACCTTTATCCTGTATTTTTTTTTTCTTCGAATATGATATTATTGTTATTATTGCCCTGCACACTGCAAATGTGTAAACCGCTCTGTTTCACGCAAGAGTCATGTTTGCACGATAAAAATTCAAAATAAATAAGATCTACGTATTTTCAGTTGTACATTATGAAGTAGGTGTACACCTGAAACATTGTAACCACTAACTCTCAGGATCTGGGTCGTCCGCTGTCGGCCAGTTCCTGCTTTGTAGTCAGACAGTCTGTCGGTTTCAGTGAATTCCCGGGGTCTGTCTGGGCCTCTTACGCTAATGTGTGTCTGGGTCTCCTACCCCTGTTACTTTGTTCTTCTCTCTCTGTCCATGGATTTTGTCTGTCGAGAATCCTTTCTGTCTGTCTATTCTCCATGTCTCAGGATCTGTCCAGCTGCCCTTGCTAACAATTAGTCATTCTGTCTGGCCTCCCCGCTTGATAGTCTGTTGTCTGTTTCTGTTTCTCTGACCGAGAGTCGGCAAGTCTATCTGACTTTCCCTGTCAGAGGCGATGTCTACTTCTCGGTGGAGTAGGTGTTTGCTCTAATGGTCTTCTGCCTCTCCTTCTCTCTCATCTCCCTGTTTGGATGTCTGTTCTTCCATAAGGGTCTCTCTGTCCATCAGGGGGTCATGCTTTCGTCATTGGTTTCACCTGGGCCTTGGTCCTCCGCGATCTCCTGACACCTCTTCCATGTGATGCTTGTTCTCCAGATGTATGGTCGCTACACGCAGGACCTCGGAGTTTTTGCCAAAGAGGAGGCTGCTCGCATCCGGCAGGAGAAGGAACAGTGGAGGACGATCCCACGAGAGCACCCGCGGACAGCTGAGTTCCTGGAGTACGACAAGAACCGCTGTGCGAAGTGTCGAAGTAAGTGCCCCCCCCCCCCGCCTTCTGCAGGGAGTAAACAATACACAAAGTGTGGAACATTTTCTGTGAACTGTGTGTATTTATTTTATTTGTTTAGTAACAATGACATTTCAAAGAGGCTAGGCGGGGCTAGTTTCTCTGCATTTGCGCCTTACACTTGGAATACTCTCCCCCCAGACATTAGATCATCTACCAATTATATGGGCTTTCGAAAGCTTTTTAAAATCTGGCTTTTAAGACAAGCCTATGATTAATTAATTCTGACTGACAGCTGCTGCCTTTATTACCTTAGCGACAAGAGACCTGATGGTGTATGTGCGCTCTATAAATTCAGCGGGCAGGGTGGAACTGAGACGAGCCTAAAATAGGGTGGAGGGCAGAGAGCCAGCACGGGCATGGCGAGGTAGATAGCAGATGTGGAGAAGAGAGAACCATGGGGGCAAAATTGATGCTACAGCAGAACTGAGGCCTAGCAGAAGAACGGAAAAAGAAAGAGTGTGTGTGAGATAGAGAGGAAAATGGAGAAAGTACAGACCTACTGTGTTGCAAGGACAGTATGGTTTGAGTGGGCGGCCTAGTTGTGGATTGGGGGTGCAGTAAAAACAAGAACCCCTTTCCACTAAGGGAGTAAAATAATGTACAAAGAAGAGAATGATTGAGGACCCAATGGGAGAGGTAAAACAACATGTAGAAAGGTGGGAGAAGAAACTGTGGGAGTACAGTAGAGACCACTGGCAAAGGGGAGATGTGGATAGGAATGCACTCTGGTCAGGGGCTGGTAAGAAAGTGGAGGTTTGCAGCTTCGAGACAAGAGTGGGCAGGTCACAGAGGCAATGGGTATTGTATGTGGGTCTCTCTGGTCTCACATGAGCCCCTAGACTGTAGGACCAGTTTGAGGATGTGCATGCTAAGCATGGGTAGAAGGCCAGTATGCTAGGGAACCTTTACAGACAGGGCCTGGGATGATTCTAGATGTTTGGATGAGTCTCTGTTTAGCTATTCTGTCTTGATTGATTCCACTCGAGTCCCCGGTGGGATATGACTCCATCCTGAACAATCAGCCATCCAGCATCTTTTATGTGCCATCACAGCCTTTTCCCTACAAAATATACTGCGGACATAGGTAACATAATCTGCCATTATATGAGGTCTTAAAAGTACTCAGTCACAGGTAGCCTTTTGGCTTCTCCTGAATCCCACAATGCACCAGGACACAGACGTCACTTCCCATTGAGTTTTTTCAGCCTTCGGGTTCCAACATGTCCTAGGACGCTTAGTCCTGCCATGCCTGACGAGTACAATTTAATGGCTAACTTGTGCCACATACACCTCAAACCCATTAAGTGCTTCGGCACAGAGTCAACAGAAGTTTGTTTGAGAATCACACCACTGGTGGCGGGGGGGGGGGGGGGGGGTGCATGACGAACACATCCTTTAAATTATGATTGTCCTGTAATCATAAATTCCTGTTGTCGGATCATTGGTGGTCGGTAGTTGGGTGCACTGTGGGTTTCAGGGGCACCAATTGCCTTGAAACCGAAATGCCCTCATCCAAACTACACAACTTGTAAAGATCCGAGCCCAGCATTAGATAGCAGGAGTGTTTAAAGCATGTGAATCTATAGCATTAAAGGATGCAAACCATTTGTTACAGCCAGGACCACTGGAATTGTGTGATTGTGCAGCGAGTTTCGTATAATTATACATTTGCCGCATAATCCATCATCTGCTGCATTATGTTCAGATTTTAACCAAAAAATATTAACTTCCAGCTCAAAGGGTTCTAAAGTTACTAAAAATGGAACGATTACATCCTCCTTGATTTCAAACTATGGCCATTCGTCCAAGACATGGAAGTAATCTCGTCTACGGACAGCGACCACAATCAGCTATCCCTAAGTATACACCCTTTATGGGAGAAAAACACTGGCCCCATGATCTTGCCAGTTGGTCCACTTATGACTACCCTTGAGGTATGTCCATCTAATTGTGAGAGACGCCTCAAATGGCGCAAAGTGATCCTCGATGAGACGAAAGTCCAGTCGATTGGATCCATCTTGTGTGGCGCACAAGAAGAGTTAGCCTCCATATACTCCCATGAGACCTATCATGCCAAGGTTTCTACGCTTTTCCAAGGCCTCATTAAAGATTTGGGGTCCTTATTTTTAGTAAAAGGCAAAGGCAGACAACTATCAGGGGGGGGTAAGCAGAAATCAGTAGGAGGCTGGTACTCAAAATATTGTAGGCTGAAGAAATCGGCCTTAATTGCAGCCCTTAAAAGCAGAGTTATTTCTGAGATCCAGTTGGCTAGGAGAGAGTATAGGATTAGTGTGGCTGGCGCTAAAAAGGCTTGGGAAGACTCATATTGGCAGACACTAAAGGAAGCTTCCCTTAAGCGGGATTCTGGCCTCTTTTGGAGTACTATTAGGACAAAGAATAGACCTGATCAAGATCTCATCACCTGTAACATCTCTGGTGCGGCTTGGTTTGACCATTTCTCCAAGCTCTATTCATTTTGCCCTGAGAGTGAGGGCGAGCCTCCCTGTTTGGAGGCTCCCACCATTAAGGATTTAGCATCACTTGATCATTTTAGTGAAGGGGAAGTGATTAATGCCATTAAATCCATTGTCCCCCAGAAGGCAGCAGGCCCTGATGGTATTCCCGGGGACATACTTAGACTCGACCCAGTAAGATGGGCGAAGCTCCTTTCAGCTTTAATTAATGCCATTATGAATGGAGCACCGGTCCCGGACTCCTGGAAGGGGGCCGAGGTAGTTCCAATTTTTAAGAAGGGAGGTAGGGATGACCCGGCAAATTACCGCCCTATCAGCCTGATAGATTCAACTCAGAAGGTTGTAGGAAAGGTGATCCTGGAAAGGATGTTATCTTGGATAAGTGATAATAACATCCTCTCAAACTACCAGGCGGGTTTTAGAACCGGGACTGGTACCATAGAGCAAGTCTTTAGACTGCTCCTTATCTACTGGAAGGTTGTTTTTCTTGGGAAAGGTAGTATTTACCTTGCCTTTATAGATCTGAAAACAGCCTTCGACCTAGTCCCCCGTTCAACCCTTTGGAATGTCCTTGCTACTATGAAGATTCCACCATATCTGCTAGCTCTTCTGTATAAATTACATGAGGGGAATTTTGCACAGGTACGCTGGGGTTCCCAAGGCCAAAAAACAGAGAGAATTTCAGTGAACAGGGGCGTCCGCCAGGGATGTGTTCTTGCCCCTACTCTATTTTCACTTTATGTGAATGATGTAGTGGAGCATTTGGCACAAGTTCCCTCTGATGCACCATCCCTGGCGGGCGAACGTATTCCAACTCTCCTGTTCGCTGACGATACTCTCCTAAGATCCAAAACACCTATGGGTCTCCAAACCCTACTGAACAGTTTCCAATCCTTTTGTACCAATAGAGGGCTTATAATAAACTCCTCTAAAACTAAATACCTGATTCTGAACCCACCAAAGAAGTTAGGTCGGCCCCCTATACTAAACTCAGCCGTTTTGGAAAGGGTAAAAGAATTTGACTATTTGGGCATCCGTATTTCCGACAAAATGCAGTGGTCATCACACATACACAAGATGCTCCTAAATCACAAGCGGATTACTGGAGCCCTCATAGAGAGCATCGTTCTTCCTCCTCTAGACCAATAGCTCCCGCCCTTACGATATATAAAGCTAGAGGTGTAAGCTCAGCACTCTATGGAGCTGAACTATGGGGTATGAATAATGTTGATCAGCTCGCTAAATCCGAGTCGACCTTCCTTAAAGAATTGATGGCACTCCCTCAGAGCACACCTGTCACTCCCCTGCTGATGGATTTAGGGTGCCAGGCTCTGAAGGATACGGCAAGAGTTCGCCCTCTCCTTCTTTGGGCCCGCCTCTGGCGTACCCCGGAACTCGCGAAGTATGCTGAGGGTTTGTCCGAAATCCTTTCCATGTCGTGTTGGCATAAGATCAAGTGGTTAAGGGATGTTAAGTCCTTACTGTTTGATCTTGGCCTAAAGGATGCCTGGGTAAATAGAACTTCCCCACCTAAACCTGAATTGAAGTTAATCTATTGGAGATGGGTCACCGCGAGGAGGAATTCAAGTTCCCATGGTGCTCGATGCACCATGGAATTCCTAAGGCTCAAAGAAGAAGTGCGCTTTGAGCCTTATCTCGATACTATTCAGAAGCCCTTTGATCGCGCACTTTATTTTAAATTTAGGGTGGGTACTCTTCCAGTGCGTGAGTTGACCGCGCGCTGGAATCCTCCTTTACAAACATCGCCTTTCTGTCCTTTCTGCGAGACCAAGCCCGAATCAATAGCACACATTTTATTTGCTTGTCCGGAATATAAGCACCCAAGGTCATTCTGGCTTAAACCTTTGTGCAGAAACATGGGGATCAGAGACTATAATCAAGCCTTGCGTATCCTTAGATCAGATACCAGAACCCTCTATGTTTGTGCACTCTCCAAGTTTTTAAGGTGGGCCTGGATTTTAAGATCTAAACGTCTCGCAGTTCAAATGTAATGCAGTTTAATTACTCTGATATAGCTTTTTAACTCAATTGTCCTATTTATTATGTTTATATGTGTTTTAAATTTTATCTGCCTAGGAACCTTGGCGATGCTGGTACTTCTAAATCTCTGTTTTTATGATTGCCAACATTTTTATAATCGTTTGTGCTTTTATGATATCTATGTATCGAAATAAAGCTTATTCAATTCAATACTAAAAATGTAGTGACACGTGTTGCTTCACAGCGTAAGGCCCTTTGCAAAGCTGGACTTGTCACTTTTCTGTTGCTTTTCTGTTGCTTATTGCTATATTCGGGTGTTAAAACGGGTACTAATGAGGTGCAACCAATGCCCAGACAGTGTTACCAAGTTTTAAAATGATGAAATAATCAATTGATACTATTACACAATGTGCCGCATTATGCCGCATAAGTTGCCTTTTCTTGCTGCATAACTTACTCAACCCTAATGCACAACTTGGCACTCTCCTGCCGCATAATTCCAGGGGCCTTGGTTACAGGTTAGTAAAGGTTTCCAGACAAATAATCGGACATTTCTCCAGTGCTGTGTGCATTGAGGCAAATATGCACTTCAACCACAGTACACAATTAAAATAATCGGCCTTAAGCCTTCCTAAAGGTAAGTAGCCGGACAATTCCTCTGAAGCTTGGTTACTTTCTCCAGGCACCGTCCTGGTTTGGAAAGGCTCGTGCGTTTTTTGCAATTACAAAATTAACGCGATTAACCTGATCAGTCACCCATTGTTGCACCTGTCTAATCAATGCTTTCATTATTACACCGTATCTGCTGCGAAACCTTCGAGCCAAAATCCGTGCTGGAGGTGGGTGGGACCCTTAGTTAGACAAGATGTGGTCTCACCGTTCTCTTTTCTGAGGTTTGAAAATCATATTCTTTATGTATGTATAGAGTAAACCTTCATACTTTAGTGAGAGCTAAGTGAGAGATAAGAATCCCGCCCTCGCAATCAGTCTCTCCTGACAGAGGTGATCAGATCTGAGGATTCGCTTCTGTCAATTTCATCAGTGGGCCATCGCACGCCAGAGACGATAGCATATCTAAAATACAGGAATTATTGTTGGTACCAATGTAATGCTGAAATGTGCCACTAGAGGGCGCTCGTGCTCCGTGTGTTGCAAGCCAAGCACAACAGTCTACAAACCAGATGTTAATTGCGGCTATATCTATAAATGTAAACAAAGCGTGTCCTTGGGGGTACGTAGGCCGCCAAACAAAGTTAGTGTTGTGCGCAGAAGCCTGTTATACGAGTGAGAAGGGACTGCAAGTGAGCGGTATAGGGCCGGTAATAACAAGCCAGGCTGCATATGAGATGTACATTGACCTAGTTCAAGTGGTTTGAGGTCGCTTAATCCTTGGGGTCCATATGGGATGACAACCCTATAGTAGTTAATAGGATCCAGCGGTGTGGGGTCTGTACATCCCAGTAGTACGGAGTCCGATCAAATTGGATGCTGTGTCGCTTGCTTTTTAACTTCTTTGCTTTAGTGCTTCTCTGCGCCTACATTCGTCTCACAGCACAGAGTGGGATAGTGACAGACAGGGCTTTAAGTGGGCCGGGTCCTGTCGGTGCTCAACACCGGTAGTTTTAAAAAGCAGGAGCTGAGACGAGTCCCCTTCGGGCTCTCCATTTTTGCCCTCACCCTCCGGGCGGAAAAAAAATCTTACCTCTGCAGCAGCCCCACCCTTCACAGCCTTTGATGTAACTTCGGAGAGACTAGTTAGAGTTCAGTCACAGTCTCCTCATTTCAGAACGGAAGCATTTTAAATATTATACACAACAAAGCAATAGTTGTTGCTCATTTGTCTTATGCAACTATCTGCCATTGAAAAAAGCCAACAGTCCTGGGTTGTTGTAAGTGTCATTTTACTTGTTGTATTGTGTATTTGCATGCAATGACAGAAGCAGGAAAATACCAGTTCGGCAGCACACTGTGCGAAGCACAGCTTATTAGCGTATGTGTTCTGAAGCCACGCCCTTAATAACATCGGCCACGCCCCTTTGAGAGGCCTCCCCCATCGGCCACGCCCCTTTGGGAGGCCCCCCAGTGTTTTCATTCCACTTAAAGCCCTGCTGACAGGGGAGGTGGAAGAGAGGGTCCACGGTGGATGAAAAAGTGAGCAGGATAGCGGGCTAGAGGGGTTGGGGAGGGAACGAGTCGTCTTTGTGTGTGAGGTTTGCGACCCAGTCATAATGAGCCCTTTATCTCTTTGTCCTGGCTCGTCACGGCTTTCCTTCCCAGTTGTCGCCATCTTCTGACTTCAGGGCTGCAGTTGCCTTCTCGACTTAGCTGTAATCCGAGGAAAATGACGTCTTTGGTGATCTCTATATCTGCATTGTCCATTCTGAGACTTACATCTGATTAGTAGTTCAGCCGGTTCTCGTTGACCCAATCCATATTGGTCTCTAAGAGCCAGGATACCCGTTGGGTGACAGCTGCGCTATACAAGAATCTTATACAATGCAATACAATACAAGATTCGTGTTGACATGATTTTTAGTCTTTTTCACAATTGGCTCTAGTCCAGCTGCTATTCTCATAGATCTTGACAATCATTGCTTTGAGGTCTTCTGGACTTTACGCCATCATTGCTTTGAGATCTTCTGCACTTTACGCCATCAGGGTTGTCATCAGCATAACGTCGGTTGTTGATCTTCCTGCTTTCAATTTTGATTCCAGTCTGAACATCATCAAGTCTGGATTTTTTCATTATGTGCTAAGTGCTGAGATGGTACAAATCTGCTGATTGGATACAACCTTGTCAAACACCTTTTGCAACATTGATCCGCTCTGTTGCCGCTTCTTGGCTGGTGTAGAGATGCCTCACGAGGCTGACCAGGTGGGTTGGCACACCCTTGTCTTTTAATACATTCCACAGTTTTCCACCATCAATGCAGACGAAGGCCATGATACAGTCTATAAAGCAGAATAAGACGTATTTCTGAAATTCTCTGGCTTTTTCAATTATCCATCGCATGTTCGAGATCTGGTCACGCGTTCCTGTTCCTTTTCTGGATCCACCTTGTACATCTTACAATTTACACTCCATGTTTGGTTGGAGTCTGTCTTGCGTGATCATCATCATGCTCTTAAAGGCATGTGATTATGGACCTATTCTGTGGTAGTTTGAGCATCTTTTGCATCCCATTTCTTTGGGATTGGTACAAATTTGGATCTCTTTCTGTCTTTCAGCCCTTGCATCCTCCTCCATGTCTGCTGACAAATATCGATCATTGCGTTGATCGAGGATACTCAGTTTTTTTATTAAGAAATTCAATTGGTATTGTATCCATTCCAGCTGTTCTGCACTTAGCTATGAGTTTCAATGCCCATCTAGTCTCACTTCCCAGAATACCAATCCCTGTATCTGAGATTTGATCTTCAAACGTCTCCGACATGATTCCATCTCACTTGTATAGTTCTTCAATTATTTCCTTCCATCTTCTTTTTTTATGTTGTCTCCGTTCAAGAGCTCTTTTTCTTCTTTGTCTTTCAATGTTCCATTAATTGTGCAGAATTTCTTCTTTATCTCCTTGATGTTTGTTAGACCTGGCATCCTTGGTGTTGTTCCCACCCCCCCACTAATTCCCCCCTAACGTTTTGCCTTCAGGCCTCCTGTTTTAGCGTTATTGCCAGCCTTCGGGGACTGCACTCTTTCACACTGCTAACCAGTGCTAACGTGCTTGTGCTCTCTCCTTTAATCATGGTAACATTGGCTTAACCCCAATTGGAATATTTACTTTACTTCTAAGTCCCTAGTAAAGTGCACTATAAGTGCGCAGGGCCTGTAAATTAAATGCTACTAGAGAGCCTGTAGCACCGATTGTGCCACCCACTTAAGTAGTCTCTTAAGCATGTTGTAGACCTGTCATTGCAGAGCTTGTGTGTGTGGTTTACACTGCCATTTCGACCTGGCAAAGTAATCCTTTTGCCCGGCACAAACCTTCTTTTTTTTTTTTTTTTTTTTTTTTGAAAATCTTTATTTCAAAATTCAGGACACAGCTATTCAGCCGACAGCCCGGAGGTTCGGCAGCATTGAGAGTTAGATACAGTGATGTGTCCCCAATACAGTTCAAAGAGTAATGCAAAGGTCCAATTTTAAGTAAACACAGAAAAAACTCACAACAAACCCCAGCAAGGCAAGGACATTGAAAGCCCATGGCGAAAGCCCCCAGGGGAGGCCGGACCCCACTCATCTACTAGTTACAAGACTGTGTACGGAGGAAGAAGGGGGACAGCAGAGGCCCAAAACGGTTCCTAAAACCAAACTGTGCTGGAAAGTAGGTCAGGGGGAAAGCTGTTCCTCGGGAGGTTCCAGATCCGGGGCAAGACATATTCCCCCCCTGTATCGGTTCCACCGCCCCCAGATGGCATGCCACTTCCGGGGGCGACCTCTAGAGCAGTAGACCGTCTTTTCCCTAAAAATGCTCCAGTCCATGTTCTCCTTCCACGCGGTCAGTGTAGGGGGTCCCGAGGAGCCCCACAATCGCGCGATATCCCTTTTAGCAACCATGTTACCCAGAGTCACCCATTGGGTCTGCGCCTCATCGAGGTCAGTGGGCCCCCAGACGTTCAGGAGGCAACACCGCGCCTCCGGCTGTACCGCAGTGCCCGTCACCTCCCCCATAACTGCATGGACTCCCCTCCAGAACTCCACAATGACACCACATTCCCAAATGATGTGCAGGAAAGTACCCACCATACCACATCCCCTTCTGCACAGGCCGTCCTCCGAGAATCCCATGTGGACCAGTCTTGGCCCCGTCACATACACCCGGTGCAGTATTTTAAGCTGCACCAGCCTCAGACGCGACGGGATCGCAACCTCCTTAGGAGAAGAAACCGCTGACTGCCAGTCCTCATTATCCAACTCAAGGCCATCCCTGGTCCACTGTTCTCTCAGCCCCAAAAGCATGTCTGCCCGGACGTTAATCAACTTCTTATATATGAGCGAGATCGTGCTCTCGGGCATATGACCATCAAGGACTCGGTCCTCAAGGGGAGAGGACTCCGGCACCTTCTCACCCTCCACGAGGACTGATCGGAGGGCGTGACGCAGCTGGATATACCTGAAATACTCGGAGGGCCCCAGCTCATACTCAATCTGCAACTCCTCGAAGGACTTCACCCTCCCCTTATGCAGCACATCTCCCACCCTGGATATACCCATCAGGTCCCACTTATCAAAGCCCTTCGTATGCCAGAGTCTTCCCAATCTTTCCGATTCAAACAATGGGGTAGCGAGGGTGAGCCTATCCTTCCAGCCCAACGAGTCAGTCGCCATCTTCCATACACGCACCGCCACACCTGTGGGCCCCGTGAGGGACGAGTCTAAGGACCGCGAATACAACGCCCTGTAGTAGTTGCCGCCACGCAGCAGCCACCTATCCATGGCATACCCAGGGCTGAGGGCAGGGCCATAAAACCCATGATTGATCGCGCTCAGCTGCGTGGCCCAATAGTACCGTCGGATGTCAGGGAGCGCAATGCCCCCATCGTACCATGGGAGCGTCAACTTTGAAATAGCTATTCGCGGCCGCCCATCCCACAGCAACGTCCGTTGGAGGCCTTCAACCTCCCGAAAGTATCTGGCCGGTACCCAGTCCAAGGTGTTCTGGAGGGCGTAGAGGAAGCGGGGAAGAGACATCATTTTGAACAGGGCCGCACGCCCAACAAGGGAGAGCGGCAGCCTCCGCCAACCTTCAACATCTCGCCTCAAGCGTGCCAAGGGGGGGAGCAGATTCCTCTCATAGCGCACAGCAGGATCCATGGATATAAAAATCCCCAAATACACGAAACCCTGCTGGGCAACCTGTATCGAACATGTTCTAGGGATCGGTGGGACCTCGCCACTAAGAACGTACAAGTACGATTTGCCCCAATTAATCACAAGCCCCGAGTTCCTACTGAACGATGCGAGTACGTCACAGACCACTATAAGTGACTTTTTAGGTGAGGCAAGATACAGCAGGATATCATCGGCATAAAGCGAAATACGGTCCTCGTGATCAGGCGACCACCGAAGGCCCCGTATATCCGGGTGACAACGTATCCACGCAGCCAACGGTTCAAGGGCGAGGGCGAACAACAGAGGCGACAGGGGGCAACCCTGCCGAGTACCCCTACCAAGCTGAAACGGAGTAGATGCCCGACCATTCACCACAACATTCGCTAGTGGCCCCTCGTACAGCAACCGAACCCAACTCACAAAACCGCGACCGAAACCAAACTTGGCCAGCACGGCCCATAAGTATGCCCACTCCACCGTGTCAAAGGCCATCGTGGCATCAAGAGATGCCACAATAGCCGGTTCACGCAGCGTGCCCGCCCTGGCGATGACGCCATGAAGACGCCGAAGGTTTAATGCTGTGTTTCGGTGCGGGATGAAGCCAGATTGATCCGGGTGGACCAAATCGCCAAGTACCCTAATCAAACGGGTAGCCAGGAGTTTGGCCAGAATTTTCGGCTCAGCGTTGAGGAGTGAAATGGGCCGATAGGAGGCGCACCTATCTCGGGGTTTACCCTCTTTATGTATGACAACGATCGACGCCAGCCGCTGATCCAACGGAAGGATCCCATCCCCCCGCGCCTCCAAAAACATGGCGCGCAGGTGAGGGGCGACCCTATCTGGGAACAGTTTGTACAGGTCGATCGGCAGTCCATTCGGTCCAGAGGCCTTACCCGAGTTTAAGGCGCGAATCGCCCCCGCCACCTCGTCAACCGTTATGTCACCATCCAAATCGTCCCTATCTATGTCAGAGAGGCAGGGCAACTCGATATCCCGGAGGAGATCAGACGAGTCCTCGGGCGGCCTGTCCGACACCGAGGAATAAACCCTACGAAAATACTCCGCGAAACACTTCACAATCCCCTCAGGTTCCACAATCGCCTCTCCCCACTCTCCCGTCAACTCTGGCACCACTCTATTGACCCGTTCTTTCCTGTCCAACCACGCCAGGAGTTTCCCTGCCTTATCACCAACGTCATACAGGCGGCCCTGTTGTTCCCTACTGAGGGTCTTAGCGGCGTTCGTCACCAGGTCCCTATACTCCGCCTGCTTCAAGCAAAGCTCATGCAGTGAGGACTCTGTAACCTCCTCCTCCATAGCCCCCTCAAGGGCCACGATCTCCTCCTCCACTTGCCGCACCTCGCCATCCCTCCGATTCTTGGCAGCCACCACCAGGGAGAGGGCTTCCCCCCGAAGCACGGTCTTAAAAGCTTCCCACAGCGACACCGCCGAGTCCACGGTTCCCAGATTGTCCTTAAAGTAATTATCTACCTTCTTTACCAGGGCGCTGCGCATCTTGGGGTCTCGGAAATACCATGGGTTAATGGGGGCCACCCTCCCTCCCGACCTAGATCCAGCCGGATCCACACTGGCGAATGGTCAGAGATACCGCGTGCCATGTGCCTCGCCTCGGATATCAACGAGGCATGTGCGGCCAGAGTGAGCAGGTAATCAATCCTGGAGAGGCTACCATGCGCCCCGGAGTGAAACGTGTATTGACTCTGTGTGGGGTGCCGGAGCCTCCAGCAGTCTATCAGACCAAACGTATCCAGGAAGTCTGGAAGCCATTTCTGAGCCCCCCCTGTGTCCCTGGGCGGGTATCTATCCAACAGTCCGGAGCCCACAGCGTTGAAATCCCCTCCCACTACCAGCATTCCCCCCGGGAGAGTTAGCAAAGCCCTGCCCAGTTCAGCGAATGTGGAGGCCTGCAGGGCCGGCGGGACATAAACCGAAACCAAAACCAAAGTCCTTCCTTCCCACCGCCCCGCCACCGCCACAAACCTCCCCCTATCGTCAACAATGGTGGAGTCCACCTCAAAAGGCAACGATGCTCTAACGAGGATGCCCACACCCCTGGACCCAGAAGAGAATCCCGAGTGTGCAATGAATTTATACCCCTTCCTATTCAGGGCATAGCACGTATTACCTATGAGATGCGTTTCCTGCAGCAGGACAACATCTGGCATTGAGCGTTTCAAAAATTGCAAAACAATCCCCCTCTTGATGCGATCCCCCAAACCGTTAACATTCCAGCTTATAACACTTAAGCCTCTACCCCCCATCCTCAAACGGAAAGAGGCCCACCCCACACCCGAGGACCCACCATGGGACAGCCCTGAGGATAATCATCATGCCTTGCAGAAATAAACCCCCCAACAACAAACTCAAAATCCCCAAAACTCCCCCCACCCTGCACCCCTGCTGCAGCTTACAAAGCCCCCCCAACTTGCAGTGTGCCTGTCGCCCTACAAAAACAAAAAATCTACAAAAAGTACCCTAAGGGAGGAAAAAGAGCAACCCTCGTCCTCCCGCAACCCTCCACAGTTACTGCACTCTGTTCAAATCTTCAAGTATGGTCAAATCAAGTCAGGCCGGCTCTGAGATATCAGCCCTGTCCATCCCGGCCACTGTCTCCATGCTCGGCTGTGTCATCCCCCGTCCGTCGCCGGGGCAAAGCGTCCAGCCATTCGTCGGCCATAACAGGAGAGTCAAAAAAGAATGTCCGATCTTCATGCACCACCCATAGTCTGGCAGGGAAAAGCATGGCATACTTCAGATCCAGTTCCCGAAGTCTCCGCTTCACCACCAGGAAGCTCTGTCTCTGTCTCTGCACCTGCTGGGTGAAGTCCGGATAAAAATTCACCGACGCATTCTGGAAGGGGACTGGGCCCATCACCCTCGAAGCTTGCAGGATAGCGTCCCGATCTCGAAAATGAAAGAGCCGGGCGACAATCGGCCGCGGCGGGGCACCCGCCTTGGGCCGCCCGCCTGGCACCCTATGGGCCCTTTCCACCGCAAAAAACTTTCCAAGGCCCTTAGGCTTCAGATGATTGAGGACCAAATCCTCCACCAGCAGGTCCGCCGAAGCCTCATCCGAGGACTCCGGGACCCCGATGACGCGCACGTTGTTGCGCCTGGCCCGGCTCTCGAAGTCCTCCAGCCGGCGGGCGGCGAGGTCACTCTCGGCCCTCAGCTTCTGAACCTCGGTCTGCAGGTCCGCGACATCATCAGTGAGGCCCGTGGTCTTGTGGTCCAGGTTCTTAACGCGTTCGTTCGTCTTGCCCAGGTCCGAGCGGATCAGATTGACATCTACCAGGATGGCATCCACCTTATGCGCCAGGGCCTCGAACTGTCTCCCCATCGAGGTCTGCATCCCGTCAAGCGCGCTCATGACATCCTGTAGGGAGAGCTCCGGTGTCCCAGGCGAGTCCTCCTTCTGGGCATCCGGCGCCTGGCTCGATCCACTCGGCGATGCTTTCAGGAGGGCGTAGCGGTCCATACTGTTGACTTGGGAATATGTTCCCCGCCTGGTGGACTTAGTCTTCAGCCGATCCCCTTCTGCCTTGCCCGACATAATGGACTCCAGGCAGTCCAATGCAGTTAAGACTGTTCCCTCTCAGAGAGAGGAATAAGGAGTGAGCAGGTCTGCCTTGTGCTGCCAGAGTAGCCCGCCGAGCGTCCTTGGGGTAATAAAGCCACCCAGAGCTCTACAGTGTCCGGGCAGACAAAGGGAACGAAATCGAAAGTGAAAGAGCGAGGACCTCCGTCCGACAGTTCACACCTCGCCAGGCCGTTGTTGATCAACTAGGAGTCGGGCATCCTGCCAACTCTAGCCCCTGGCATCCCCGGGAGTTAGGCCGCAATCTTCCGCCAGTCGTAAGTCCGGTTCCCGATGGGCGATCCGACCGCGGGTAGCATCAATCGCCTCCCTGACAACTCAGCAACACGGTGCCATGCATACCATCAGGATTAGAGACAGGATAGTCGACGGAGGGCGCGAGGGTCTCGGGAGCTCTAAGCTCACGCGGCCATCTTGGTCAAGCGCTAGGCTCCTCCCACAAACCTTCTTTTTTAATATATATGTCACCCCTAGGGTAGGCCCTGGGCAGCCCACAGGGCAGGGTGCAATGCATTTAAAAAGTAGGACATGTACCTTTAAGTTTAACTCATCCTGGTAGTGAAAAACTCTCAAATTTAGTTTTTCACTACTGCAAGGCCTACCTCTCCCATAGGATATGATTGAAATTGCTTTATTAACATTTTATAAGTGTAATTGCCAAACAAAAAGAGTTAACTAGTTCATGTTCGGTGCATCTGCAATCCTATTTTAAAATCCTAAATTACAGTGAAGTCTAATTTTAAATCAAACTTCTGAAAATTCCACTTTTAGAAAGTAGTAGAAGCTGCAAAATCCATTACTAACTAACAGTTCACAAGAAACAATGTTTAATAATGTGGTCGCGCAAGTTAATTACTGCGCTCACCCTTTTTTTTTCATCTTAATCCAAAAAGATTTGTTCTTTTTTTACTAACAATCCTAGACTATGGACCAACAAATAGATGTATATCAATACATCAACTTTCTTCATTGCATCATGTTAGACAACCTCAAAAACATTGGACAAAACATATCCAAATAACATTGTTCTAAAAAAATGAATAACAATGCATTGTATGCCAACACAATCGACAAGTGTGCAGCAGTTCTGGACTTTAACCCCCAAATGGAACTTCCAAAGCTTTCATCAATGTTAGTAGCTCCTGCCTATTGGGCCATAACCAATGTCACTTTTGGCAAACCTGTTCCCTGTTTGTCAGTGTTGTCTTATAGATGCACTCTCTGGATCTGAACACGGCCGACACGTTTCAAACCCTCGATCACCAAGAACCGGACACGACTGAATGGATAAAACAACAACAAAGAAAGAGCTGGCTGAGGCCACGTTATAGCTATAAACCCCGGTAGCAATGAGCCAGAAAAGATGATGAGTGAGATGTCCTACCTGGAATCCTGAGCCTCAGGGGCTCCTTGTGAGCTGTACAACTCTGCAGTACAGCTCCACAGCAGCCATGCCTGAATAGTAAAGTATCCTTAATATTGAGCTGTAAGAAGCTGTACATGAGCTGTGCAGCCTTGCAATACTGTATCAGAGCATCCCCTTTGTGAACCCCCTTAATACAGAGCTAGAACAGGCCACGTGTGAGCTATAAATTGTGACTTAAAACCGGTCGAATGTGGTTTGTCCCACTTGTAATACTGAGAGTTATGCGGACAGCAGTGTGGGCAATGGAGGCTCCACCACTGTAGTATTTCTCATTTATATATAGACTTGGAATGCTCAACTTTCCATGACCCCACTGCTTAGGAGTCACAAATATAAGAGAGAGAACTCCTCTTCAAATATTCAAATATTGAAAAGGAGCATGCAGTAAAACATAATTCGTTTGTCAATTATAAAAAATCTCTCCAGAAATTCACACACAAATATTGTGCAAGGTGTCTTGAAATCTTTTTTTCATCAATTATTCATTATTTTCAGTCAAATGCATCAGCCCAGGCTGAGGATGTGTTATGTGACAAATCCATAATTATTGGGAAAATACAGCAGCTGCTAAATCGCTTAATTCCAGTGAACCAGACCAGGTCATGTGAGCTGTAGCGAGCTGTACATCCTTGTCGTACTATTTTACAGTCTTGTTACAGTAAAGCAGATTATACCCTGCCTGAGCTGTTCAGCCTTGCAGTACTGTGACACGCCGTGCCTTGTGTGCGTTGTACACCCTCGTATTACTGTGACAGGCCAGGGCGGTATCACGGCGGCTCTGGGCAGAGCCGAACGGTTTTTAATATACATTTTATTTTTGCCCTTGAAATGTAGACCGAACAAGTCGGAAACGGAGACACACAGTCTCTTCTCACAGATTGACTTTTTCTGCTTTAAGTTCGTGCATTTATTCGGATAAATATCGAATTGTACATCTGAACCCAAGATACCTAGTCTAGCGCCACAAAGCAGGCGCTCGGCGCTGCGCAGTGTTCCTGACACGGCCCCAGGCCTTGTGGGAGCTGTACAGCCGTGTAATACAGAGGCTTAGCAGGTCTCAGTTGAGCTGTACACTGCTGTGTAATGAGGTGCGCTAGCGCCTCTGTGAGCTGTGAAGCCTTGCAAGACTGTGGCAGACCAGGCCGTGTAGGAGCTGTGCAGCTTTAGAGTACTGCGACAGACCAGGCCCTATGTGAGCTGTGCGGCCTTAGAGTACTGCGACAGACCAGGCCCTATGTGAGCTGTGCGGCCTTAGAGTACTGCGACAGACCAGGCCCTATGTGAGCTGTGCGGCCTTAGTGTACTGCGACAGACCAGGCCCTATGTGAGCTGTGCGGCCTTAGTGTACTGTGACTGACCAGGTCCTATGTGAGCTGTGCGGCCTTAGTGTACTGTGACTGACCAGGTCCTATGTGAGCTGTGCGGCCTTAGTGTACTGTGACTGACCAGGTCCTATGTGAGCTGTGCAGCTTTAGAGTACTGCGACAGACCAGGCCCTATGTGAGCTGTGCGGCCTTAGTGTACTGTGACTGACCAGGTCCTATGTGAGCTGTGCGGCCTTAGTGTACTGTGACTGACCAGGTCCTATATAAGCTGTGCAGCTTTAGAGTACTGCGACAGACCAGGCCCTATGTGAGCTGTGCAGCTTTACAGTACTGCGACAGACCAGGTCCTATGTGAGCTGTGCAGCTTTACAATACTGCGACAGACCAGGCCCTATGTGAGCTGTGCAGCTTTACAGTACTGCGACAGACCAGCCAGGCCCTATGTGAGCTGTGCCGCTTTACAGTACTGCGACAGACCAGGTCCTATGTGAGCTGTGCAGCTTTACAGTACTGCGACAGACCAGGCCCTATGTGAGCTGTGCAGCTTTACAGTACTGCGACAGACCAGGTCCTATGTGAGCTGTAAGGCCTCAGAGTACTGCGACAGACCAGCCAGGCCCTATGTGAGCTGTGCCGCTTTACAGTACTGCGACAGACCAGGTCCTATGTGAGCTGTGCGGCCTAAGTGTACTGTGACTGACCAGGTCCTATGTGAGCTGTGCAGCTTTAGAGTACTGCGACAGACCAGGCCCTATGTGAGCTGTGCAGCTTTACAGTACTGCGACAGACCAAGTCCTATGTGAGCTGTGCAGCTTTACAGTACTGCGACAGACCAAGTCCTATGTGAGCTGTGCGGCCTTAGAGTACTGCGACAGACCAGGCCCTATGTGAGCTGTGCAGCTTTACAATACTGCGACAGACCAGGCCCTATGTGAGCTGTGCAGCTTTACAGTACTGCGACAGACCAGCCAGGCCCTATGTGAGCTGTGCCGCTTTACAGTACTGCGACAGACCAGGTCCTATGTGAGCTGTGCAGCTTTAGAGTACTGCGACAGACCAGGTCCTATGTGAGCTGTGCGGCTTTACAGTACTGCGACAGACCAGGTCCTATGTGAGCTGTGCAGCTTTACAGTACTGCGACAGACCAGGCCCTATGTGAGCTGTGCAGCTTTACAGTACTGCGACAGACCAGGTCCTATGTGAGCTGTAAGGCCTCAGAGTACTGCGACAGACCAGCCAGGCCCTATGTGAGCTGTGCCGCTTTACAGTACTGCGACAGACCAGGTCCTATGTGAGCTGTGCGGCCTAAGTGTACTGTGACTGACCAGGTCCTATGTGAGCTGTGCAGCTTTAGAGTACTGCGACAGACCAGGCCCTATGTGAGCTGTGCAGCTTTACAGTACTGCGACAGACCAAGTCCTATGTGAGCTGTGCAGCTTTACAGTACTGCGACAGACCAAGTCCTATGTGAGCTGTGCGGCCTTAGAGTACTGCGACAGACCAGGCCCTATGTGAGCTGTGCAGCTTTACAATACTGCGACAGACCAGGCCCTATGTGAGCTGTGCAGCTTTACAGTACTGCGACAGACCAGCCAGGCCCTATGTGAGCTGTGCCGCTTTACAGTACTGCGACAGACCAGGTCCTATGTGAGCTGTGCAGCTTTAGAGTACTGCGACAGACCAGGTCCTATGTGAGCTGTGCGGCTTTACAGTACTGCGACAGACCAGGCCCTATGTGAGCTGTGCGGCCTTATTGTACTGTGACTGACCAGGTCCTATGTGAGCTGTGCAGCTTTAGAGTACTGCGACAGACCAGGCCCTATGTGAGCTGTGCAGCTTTAGAGTACTGCGACAGACCAGGTCCTATGTGAACTGTGCGGCCTAAGGGTACTGCGACAGACCAGGCCCTATGTGAGCTGTGCAGCTTTAGAGTACTGTGGCAGACCAGGTCCTATGTGAGCTGTGCGGCCTAAGAGTACTGCGACAGACCAGGCCCTATGTGAGCTTTTCTGCCTTAGTGTACTGACACAGACCAGGCCCTATTTGAGCTGTGCGGCCTTATACACTATGACAGACCAGGCCCTATGTGAGCTGTGCGGCCTTATACACTATGACAGACCAGGCCCTATGTGAGCTGTGCGGCCTTATACACTATGACAGACCAGGCCCTATTTGAGCTGTGCGGCCTTGTACACTATGACAGACCAGGCCCTATGTGAGCTGTGCGGCTTTACAGTACTGCGACAGACCAAGCCCTATGTGAGCTGTGCCGCTTAAGAGTACTGTGACAGGCCAGGCCTTATGTGAGCTGTGTGGCCCTAGAGTACTGTGAAAGGCCAGATCTTCTAGGAGCTGTGAAACTTTAGTGTACTGTGATATGCCACGCCCTATGTGAGCTGCGCAGCCTTGGTGTACTGCGACAGACCAGGCCCTATGTGAGCTGTGCAGCTTTAGAGTACTGTGACAGACCAGGTCCTATGTGAGCTGTGCAGCCTTAGTGTACTGTTACATGTATTTAAAGGGAAGGAGGTGTGTGAAGTGTTTACAAGGCTGACATCCTAACATTTGCAAAGCTGGGGCAAGAAAGTAATAAAATGTTGAAATTGGTATGCAGGAGCTTGTATGAGAGGTTTAACACTGAAGGGAGAGAAAATTAACTGGTGCCAAAATGTGTGGCATGTTTGTGCCTCAGACAATTGGAGATTTGAATCCGAGCAAGATTTCCATGAGTAGATGCTATCGAGGAAGCTGCTTGTCCCACAAGCACAGACCATCAGAGGCCTTTCCAGCTCTTCTGACCACTGTGGTCAGAAGAGTACTGTGAAAGGCCAGATCTTCTAGGAGCTGTGAAGCTTTAGTGTACTGTGATATGCCACGCCCTATGTGAGCTGTGTAGCCTTAGTGTGCTGTGACAGACCAGGCCCTATTTGAGCTGTGCAGCTTTAGAGTATGGCGACAGACCAGGTCCTATGTGAGCTGTGCTGTCTTAGGCTGCTGTGGCAGACCAGGCACTATGTGAGCTGTGCGACCTTATACACTATGACAGACCAGGCCCTATGTGAGCTGTGCAGCCTTAGAGTACTGCATCAACCCATAAGGAACACTAACATTGCTGCTATTCTGGATAAAGAAGAACTTAAATGGATAATTCGTACTGACAGTTTACACACCGGGCTCAACCGCCTGGAGGACTGGTCCAATCTTCTGTAATATTATCATTGTATGAATTATCTGTACACCTACTGTGACTGACTTTAATCCCAAGCCAACGAAACCAACAACTACCTTTTTCCCCCCCCCCTTTTTAACCACATATCCCCTTTATTCTAATTCTAATCCAAACCCCGCCCCCCCCACCGTTCCCCCTCCTCCCCTTTTCCCGCACTCACTGCATTCTACCCCCCACCCCAACACTTCACTCCCTTGCCATCAGTGCCTTTTCTTTTCCCCTTTTCACCCACCCCATATCTTATTTACTGATTCATCGTCCTTCCTCCCTTATTACCTTTCCCTACTTCTCCTGGTCCCTCCTGCTTATTTCTCCTATTTTTTAATTTATCTTATCACTGCTCGCCGTGACCCTCTCCCTGGTGCACTGCACCTTCTCCTCTTTCCTCTCTGTATCCACATGACACTGCTCCCTTTCCGTGTCCTTTCTCCCTTTTCACATTATCCACATTCAGGACACGCCCCCACCTCCTACATAGGAGACTTCCTTATGACTGCCCCTTCCGGTCCGTCACTCGCTGCAGACCCGGAAACCTCCATTCGAGTATCGTCCTCGCAACGAAGATTGTGCAGACTGAGCCGATCTCCATTCAGGTAATACAATCGCCTCACTTACGGTCACTGGTTCCCTGTCACCCTTCGTTCCTGTCCGCCTCAGCAGCAACCATTCTAATTATTCCTACCCCTAGATCCGCCATCATGGGCTGCCTCTAATTCCTTCCGGTACGAAGTTTAACTTACACGCGGATATTTATTGCCGGTTTTGCCGCACCAGGAAGCATCCATACTGACCTTGTTCCAATACCAGGTAATTACGATCCTATATCACTACCGGCCACCGCTCTGGTTTTACTATTCGCCATTCTCGGCAATTCCTTACCGTTTCCCTCCCCTTTTCCCGCCATTAGAACAACCACCGCTCGTTCCTTTACGACTGTGCCCCCCGCACAGGCTCATCCAGGAGCGCTTGGAGCATCAACCCTCCAGGTAATTATCACCCTCCCCTCCCCTCCCCTGGCACCAGAACGACACAGTGACACTCCCTCACTCCTTTTTCTCCCACCCTTCTCCCTATCTAAACACAGCAGTACCCCTCACCTCTCCAGAACTGCTATCGAGCAACGTGCGCAATGATTTGCATTCTCTGCTGCAATTGAACAACGTGCCTAGTACGGCTCCTGCATTAATTTGCCTTCAGCTGTCCCCTGTATATTAAGTTCATCTATCTTTTCCTCCTCCCTTCTTCTCATGGCACCACCTCATCCTACGCCCCTTCTGGTTATCCCTACCTTCGGTCATTTCCTTCACTCACACCCCCACTCCGGTAAATTCCCTCACCTTCAATCCCTCTTACTATTATCCCCTTGATTTACACCGCTCTCCCCCTCCGGCATAACTTTATGCTTCAATGCACCACACTATGCTATTACCCACAACTCCTTTACCTTTCCTTTTCCCGCATTTTAACTCCCCTTTAATTTTTTATTTTTTTTTTTTTCTCCCCAAACCCCCCCCTCTTCCTTACCCACCCAGGCTCACTTTCCCAGGCATTCCATTACCTTGTTAGTCCTGAAGAGATCCCACCATCAACTTGGGGATCGAAACGTCGTCGACCTACATCTCTAATCTCTTGATGTTACACTGGAATTTTCTATTCAGAGTATGAGATGTTTCTCAATTGTGACTTTAAATAATCTTTATTTCAGATACACCAAAAGTCACTTTTTAAGTCACTTGCCTGCGGTTAGGAAATCGGCTGATTTCCTTTACTACTCACGGGCTGCTCACTTATTTCACCACGTGCATACTTGTTCTTAGCAACTGTATTATATCTTAAATTCATCTTCTGAATAAAACATTAAATCCAATTTTTGATTGGAAAATTGTGATATTGAAAATTGTATCTATTTTTGAATGGGACCTTGTTTCTTCTAAATATTAGAGTACTGCGACAGACCAGGTCCTATGTGAGCTGTGCGGCTTTACAGTACTGCGACAGACCATGCCCTATGTGAGCTGTGCCGCTTAAGAGTACTGTGACAGGCCAGGCCTTATGTGAGCTGTGTGGCCCTAGAGTACTGTGAAAGGCCAGATCTTCTAGGAGCTGTGAAACTTTAGTGTACTGTGATATGCCACGCCCTATGTGAGCTGCGCAGCCTTGGTGTACTGCGACAGACCAGGCCCTATGTGAGCTGTGCAGCTTTAGAGTACTGTGACAGACCAGGTCCTATGTGAGCTGTGCAGCCTTAGTGTACTGTTACATGTATTTAAAGGGAAGGAGGTGTGTGAAGTGTTTACAAGGCTGACATCCTAACATTTGCAAAGCTGGGGCAAGAAAGTAATAAAATGTTGAAATTGGTATGCAGGAGCTTGTATGAGAGGTTTAACACTGAAGGGAGAGAAAATTAACTGGTGCCAAAATGTGTGGCATGTTTGTGCCTCAGACAATTGGAGATTTGAATCCGAGCAAGATTTCCATGAGTAGATGCTATCGAGGAAGCTGCTTGTCCCACAAGCACAGACCATCAGAGGCCTTTCCAGCTCTTCTGACCACTGTGGGAAATAATTACACATAAGACAGAGCTAAGGAGCGAGATGTTGAAGATGGTGCAGAAACGACCTGGGTCAGCGAAAGGAGATTTAATTTACTTATAAAGGAAGTAATTATGTCTGCGCCACGCTCGGCCCCTTTGATGTTGAGGGGTCTCTCTGTGGTTAGTGGATGCGAGCAGGAGCCGGTTGTACACAGGGCCGGCTTTAGCCCTGGTGGCGCCCGGTGCGAGAATCATTTGTGGCGCCCCCACACCCCATAACCTCCTCCTCCTCTGATTCTCTCACTACCACCAGGCATAAGTGCCCCTCATCTCTCCAATCATAAGTTATTGCTAAACACAGCACCCCCCCATGAGGTTGGCGCCCCCTCTACAGGTCAGCGCCCAGTGCGGCCGCACCAGTCGCACTGCCCTAAAGCCGGCCGAGGTTGTACATGGTTTTGTTTCTGGAGAGTCTGGTAAAGTGTCACGAGGTTCAGTATTGATGTCTAGGGTTTTAACAGGCACAGAGCCGAGTATGCATTTACTGCACCTGAACTGCAGAGGGCAGTGTGGGTGCTGTAGCCAGCACTTTGCCATTATTTGTGGCAATAAAGATTCCAAAGTGTGCACTGATCATAAACTTCTAATTCACATTTTTGCTGTTTCCTGAGGACTCTCACTCCGGGTAGCAAAATTGAGATTGAATGATCATGAGTACAGGTCGGTGATGAAGCTTGTTCTGGAGAAGTGTGATGCTGCAGGGAAGTGTCCACCTCACCTCCGGTCTAGAAGGGTCGGTGGACGGATGGAGAGTCGGAGACAGATGTAGGGGGCTGAGCTGGAGACGCGGGGACACCTGTGAGCAGAACTGTCTCTTTTAGAGAGGAAATGTGGGGCAGTGCCACAGAGAACAGTGTGTTGGAAGAGGTGATGGAGTTTAGGAGAGGGTTGGTGGCTGTCGAGGTAAGAGGTGGAGGTGATGGACCAAGCAGAAGGGGCTTGGCTTGAGTGTGGATAGAGAGGTGGTCGCAGAAGGGGACAGATTTGTTCCAACTTTAGAAATGAGGGGGAAAGTTGTGGAACAGCCCATGGAGGCCATGCTGTTACTACTGGGGGATTATTTTTCCAAGTGGCCTGAGGTTTTTTTACGCCAACAGTAGAGGCCCCTTGTGCTTACTGATCACTGTCCCTGGCACTGCCCTGGTAATAATGCCAATGTCCTCATAATTCCTAGTCCTGAGCACTCTGGGTGGCCCGTCCTTTGGCTCCTGAACACCGGAGGCCCCTTGCCTTTGAGTGTTGACTCTCGCATGCCCTAAGTATTCTGGGTGCTGACTTGCCCTTGTCCCCGAATGGTAACTTGTCCTGGTCTCTGAACACTGACTGCCCCTTGGCCTGGAATACTGACTGCCCCTTGGCCTGGAACACTGACTGCCCCTTGGCCTGGAATACTGACTGCCCCTTGTGCCCGAGTCCTGAATGCCAAGCTGTCAGTGAGTGCTCTTTGACGTTTATCACTAAACACTCAGTGGTTCTAATCTTGAGAGCTGGGTCTTCCTGTCCCTGATTTCTGTCTGCCCTTTGACCCCGATGACCGCTTCCTGTCCGTGAACAATGAGTGCCACTTGTCATTCAGCTCTGGCTGTCCTGGATCACTGACTGTCTCTTGTCCCTGGACACCAACTGGCCTCTGTCCCAGAGCACTGACTGCCCTTTGTCCCAGAGCACTGATCGCCATATCATTGAGCTCTCAGTGCCTCTGGTCCCTGAGCATTGACTGCTTCTTGTCTCAGGGCGATGATTGCCCATGTCATTGAGCTCTCAGTGCCTCTGGTCCCTGAGCACTGGCTGCCCCTTTGTCCCAGAGCACTGATCGCCCATGTCATTGAGCTCTCAGTGCCTCTGGTCCCTGAGCACTGACTGCTTCTGGTCTCAGGGCGATGATTGCCCATGTCATGGAGCTCTCAGTGCCTCTGGTCCCATAGCACTGACTGCCCTTTGTCCCAGAGCACTGATCACCCATGTCATTGAGCTCTCAGTGCCTCTGTCCCAGAGCACTGACTGCCCTTTGTTCCAGAGCACTGATCGCCCATGTCATTGAGCTCTCAGTGCCTCTGGTCCCAGAGCACTGACTGCCCCCTTGTCCCAGAGCACTGATCGCCCATGTCATTGAGCTCTCAGTGCCTCTGGTCCCTGAGCACTGACTGCTTCTTGTCTCAGGGTGATGATCACCCATGTCATTGAGCTCTCAGTGCCTCTGGTCCCTGAGCACTGACTGCTTCTTGTCTCAGGGTGATGATTGCCCATGTCATTGAGCTCTCAGTGCCTCTGGTCCCAGAGCACTGACTGCCCTTTGTCCCAGAGCACTGATCGCCCATATCATTGAGCTCTCAGTGCCTCTGGTACCAGAGCACTGACTGCCCCTTTGTCCCAGAGCACTGATCGCCCATGTCATTGAGCTCTCAGTGCCTCTGGTCCCTGAGCACTGACTGCTTCTTGTCTCAGGGCGATGATTGCCCATGTCATTGAGCTCTCATTACCTCTCATTTGTGAGCACTCACGTTCTCTTGTCCATGAGCACTCTTCTCTTAGCACTCACTGCCCCATCCCCATGTGCTGACTGCCCCTTGTCCCTCAGCTCTGGTTGCCACTGATCACAAACTGCCTCTTGTCCTTGAGCACTGACTGCCCATTGCTCCTGAGTGCTGACTGCTTGTAAACATGACTACTCCTTTCCCCAAGCTATGACTGCCCCCAGAGGGTGACTAATCCATTGCTTTGTTCTTCAAAAAAAGGGGGGAACCCATAATAACCCTCTGGCATCTGGGTACATAAACAATGTAAAAGAGAAAATATAACGCCTCGGGACTAATGATATTTCTTTATTCCGGTGTCGAGATAGATAAATTATCTCGTCCCTTGAGTTATTCTATCCTCAAAATGAACTATGTTGTCTTTATTTTTATTGGTCATCCACGGTAATTCCAACCCAACAACAAATATATATTTCCTTAGATCTGTGTCTAAGTATATTTATTTTGTCTTTCAGCATCAATATATAAAGATCAATCTTTCAGATATATATACATAGAAATTTACAATATTTACAATATTCTCTTTCAAAGAACAAGAAACCAATGAACATATACATCAAAGAAGCCCTATATTTCAATTAGGATGCCTATAGGATTAATTTACTAAAGCATTCCTTCTAACGAAGATCACTCCTAACGAGAACTTTTGAGATCTTTTTCATTATAATCTCCACATTCATTAAAGTACTCTTTTAAAGTATATTCAAAGTAATAAACAATCCAATGAGTGTCTTCCAAATCGTTGTCGACGCGTTTCAGCCAAAAATATCTTAAGGCCTCATCAGGACTAGGGCACATGTATATATAATTTCATCGAATTCCACCTCTTATCAAAGCACTTTTGGTAAAGCGTACTGTTTCACAACGCTAATTAGAGGGGTCCTATTTCTTCAATCCCTCGGTCTGCGAACGTAGTAGAGGTCGTTCTGTAAAAATATCCTGTCGTATATTCGTAATCCTTTACATCCAAATCTCTCTCCAATGTTTGCTTGTTAATTCTTTAATTTTTCGATGCCAGAAGCGCGAGGTAGTGAGACGAACTTCTGAGAACGAGTACGAACAAACAAAGAGGCTGTTTTTTCAGTTAACCGTTTGAATGCCTGTTTCCCTGCTACAGGATGAGGAATTAAATTTCGAAAATTACGCTTTACCAAAAGTGCTTTGATAAGAGGTGGAATTCGATGAAATTATATATACATGTGCCCTAGTCCTGATGAGGCCTTAAGATATTTTTGGCTGAAACGCGTCGACAACGATTTGGAAGACACTCATTGGATTGTTTATTACTTTGAATATACTTTAAAAGAGTACTTTAATGAATGTGGAGATTATAATGAAAAAGATCTCAAAAGTTCTCGTTAGGAGTGATCTTCGTTAGAAGGAATGCTTTAGTAAATTAATCCTATAGGCATCCTAATTGAAATATAGGGTTTCTTTGATGTATATGTTCATTGGTTTCTTGGTCTTTGAAAGAGAATATTGTAAATATTGTAAATTTCTATGTATATATATCTGAAAGATTGATCTTTATATATTGATGCTGAAAGACAAAATAAATATACTTGGACACAGATCTAAGGAAATATATATTTGTTGTTGGGTTGGAATTACCGTGGATGACCATTAAAAATAAAGACAACATAGTTCATTTTGAGGATAGAATAACTCAAGGGACGAGATAATTTGTCTATCTCGATACCGGAATAAAGAAATATCATTAGTCCCGAGGCGTTATATTTTCTCTTTTACATTAATCCATTGCTTTGGGCAGCGACTGCCTCTTGTCACTAAGCACTGACTGCCAGCACATCTGAGTGTGCTTACTGCCCCTTGCCCAAAAGCGGGGGTTTACCCCTTTGACCCAGAGCACTGATTGCCCATGCTATTGAGCACTCAGTGACTCTTGTCTCTGAGCTCGGTATGCCCCTTGTACCTGAGCCCTGACTCCCCTTGCCCTGGTGAGCTGACTATCCCCTGCACGCTAACTGCCCCTTGCCCTCTGAATGTCCGTTGCCCCTGCACGCTCACTGTCCATTGCCCCTGCACATTGACTGCCCCTTACACCTGCGCGCTGACTGCCCCTTGCACCTGCGTGCTGACTGCCCCTTGCACCTGCGCACTGACTGGCCCTTGCACCTGCGCGCTGACTGGCCCTTGCACCTGCGCGCTGACTGGCCCTTTGCACCTGCGCGCTGACTGCCCCTTGCACCTGCGCGCTGACTGCCCCTTGCACCTGCGCGCTGACTGCCCCTTGCACCTGCGCGCTGACTGCCCCTTGCACCTGCGCGCTGACTGCCCCTTGCACCTGCGCGCTGACTGCCCCTTGCACCTGCGCGCTGACTGCCCCTTGCACCTGCGCGCTGACTGCCCCTTGCACCTGCGCGCTGACTGCCCCTTGCACCTGCGCGCTGACTGCCCCTTGCACCTGCGTGCTGACTGCCCCTTTCCCGTGTGCTGTGACTGCCCCTTGCCCGTGTGCTGTGACTGCCCCTTGCCCGTGTGCTGTGACTGCCCCTTGCCCGTGTGCTGTGACTGCCCCTTGCCCGTGTGCTGTGACTGCCCCTTGCCCGTGTGCTGTGACTGCCCCTTGCCCCTGTGCTGTGACTGCCCCTTGCCCCTGTGCGCTGACTTCCCCTTGCCCCTGTGCTGTGACTGCCTCTTGCACCGGTGCACTAATTGCCCGTGTCATTGAGCCCTCAGAGTCCCTTGTCTTCGAGCACTGATTGCTCATGGCATTGAGCTACCAGTGCCTCCTGTCCTGAACACCAACTATCTCTTGCCCCGGACAGTGACAGCCTCTTGTCCTTGAGCACTGACTGCCCTCGTCTTGGAGTGCTGACTGCCCCAAAGCACTGATTATCCATGTCATTGAGCTCTGTGTCCCTACCCCTGAACGCGGCCTTCTCCTTGCCCTATAATACTAATTGCCCCTTATCACTAGGTAGAGACTTCACCTGGTCCCTGAGCTCTCACTAATGCTTTCCCTGTCCACTGACTGCCCCTTGGCCTAGAGCACTGATGGCCCATTTCATTAAGTTCTGTGCCTCTCCTCCCTGAGCACTGACTGCCCCTTGGCACTAGGTAGCGACTTTGTCTAGTCCCTGGGCACTCACTGATGTTGTCCTTTGGCGTAGTGGACTGATTGCCCAGGTCATTGAGCCCTGTGTGCCTCTTTTTCTTGAGCACTCACTGATTTTCTCAGAGCCCTCTGACTCCTGTCTCTGAGCACAGACTGTCCTCATCTTAGAGTGCTCACTGCCCCTTCTCCCTCAGCTTTTCCTATCCCTGATCCCCGGCTTCCTCTTGTCCCTGGGTATCCACCGCCACATATCACTGAGCTCTCAGTGCGTCTTACCCATGAGCACTTACTGCCTCTTCCCCCAAACACTGACTGTGTGCGAGCGCTGGCTGCCCTCACTCCCAGGTGCTGACTGTCCATTGTCCCTCAGCTATGGCTTTACCTGATCACTGGCTATCTTTTGTCTCTGGACACTGACTGCCACTTGTTCCAGGAGCGCTGACTGCCCTTTTGTCTCTGAGCGCTGACTGCCCTTTTGTCTCTGAGCGCTGACTGCCCTTTTGTCTCTGAGCGCTGACTGCCCTTTTGCCTCTGAGCGCTGACTGCCCTTTTGCCTCTGAGCGCTGACTGCCCTTTTGCCTCTGAGCGCTGACTGCCCTTTTGCCTCTGAGCGCTGACTGCCCTTTTGCCTCTGAGCGCTGACTGCCCTTTTGCCTCTGAGCGCTGACTGCCCTTTTGCCTCTGAGCGCTGACTGCCCTTTTGCCTCTGAGCGCTGACTGCCCTTTTGCCTCTGAGCGCTGACTGCCCTTTTGCCTCCTGAGCGCTGACTGCCCTTTTGCCTCCTGAGCGCTGACTGCCCTTTTTCCTCCTGAGCGCTGACTGCCCTTTTTCCTCCTGAGCGCTGACTGCCCTTTTGCCTCCTGAGCGCTGACTGCCCTTTTGCCTCCTGAGCGCTGACTGCCCTTTTGCCTCCTGAGCGCTGACTGCCCTTTTGCCTCCTGAGTGCTGACTGCCCTTTTGCCTCTGAGCGCTGACTGCCCTTTTGCCTCTGAGCGCTGACTGCCCTTTTGCCTCTGAGCGCTGACTGCCCTTTTGCCTCTGAGCGCTGACTGCCCTTTTGCCTCTGAGCGCTGACTGCCCTTTTGCCTCTGAGCGCTGACTGCCCTTTTGCCTCTGAGCGCTGACTGCCCTTTTGCCTCTGAGCGCTGACTGCCCTTTTGCCTCTGAGCGCTGACTGCCCTTTTGCCTCTGAGCGCTGACTGCCCTTTTGCCTCTGAGCGCTGACTGCCCTTTTGCCTCTGAGCGCTGACTGCCCTTTTGCCTCTGAGCGCTGACTGCCCTTTTGCCTCTGAGCGCTGACTGCCCTTTTGCCTCTGAGCGCTGACTGCCCTTTTGCCTCTGAGCGCTGACTGCCCTTTTGCCTCTGAGCGCTGACTGCCCTTTTGCCTCTGAGCGCTGACTGCCCTTTTGCCTCTGAGCGCTGACTGCCCTTGCCCTTTGCCTCTGAGCGCTGACTGCCCTTGCCCTTTTGCCTCTGAGCGCTGACTGCCCTTGCCCTTTGCCTCTGAGCGCTGACTGCCCTTGCCCTTTGCCTCTGAGCGCTGACTGCCCTTGCCCTTTGCCTCTGAGCGCTGACTGCCCTTGCCCTTTGCCTCTGAGCGCTGACTGCCCTTGCCCTTTGCCTCTGAGCGCTGACTGCCCTTGCCCTTTGCCTCTGAGCGCTGACTGCCCTTGCCCTTTGCCTCTGAGCGCTGACTGCCTTTAGTCTCAGAGCTGTGATTGCCCTTTGTCTCTGAGCGCTGACTGCCTTTAGTCTCAGAGCTGTGATTGCCCTTTGTCTCTGAGCGCTGACTGCCTTTAGTCTCAGAGCTGTGATTGCCCTTTGTCTCTGAGCGCTGACTGCCTTTAGTCTCTGAGCGCTGACTGCCCTTTGCCCCTGGTTGCTGAATGCCTTTTGTCTCTGAGCGCTGACTGCCCTTTGCCCCTGGTTGCTGAATGCTTTTTGTCTCAGAGCTGTGATTGCCCATATCAACGAGCTCTCATTGCCCCGTCTCGAAACAAGGACTGACAGCCACTTGTTCCTGTAAGCTGACTGCTCCCAGTCAATGACTATTCATGTTCCAGTGCACTGTCCATTGAGTGTGGACTACCCCTTGTCCTTAATGTCCCTGAGCACTCTGTGCCTCTTGTTATGGTGCATGGACTATCCCTTGCCCACATGCACTGACTGCCCCTTGTCCGTGTGCGCTGACTGCCCCTTGTCCGTGTGCGCTGACTGCCCCTTGTCCGTGTGCGCTGACTGCCCCTTGTCCGTGTGCGCTGACTGCCCCTTGTCCGTGTGCGCTCTGACTGCCCTTTGCCCGGGCACCCTGACTGCCCCTTGCCCGTGTGCGCTGCCTGCCCCTTGCCCGGGCGCCCTGACTGCCCCTTGCCTGACCGCCCTGACTGCCCCTTGGTCGGGTGCCCTGACTGCCCCATGTCATTGTGTGCATGGACTCTCCGAGTCCCATAATGCCGACTGGCCCTTGCTCCTGCTCAAAACCTCCCCCTTATCCTGACTAATAACCTCGCCTTATCCAGAGTAATAACTTCTCCTAAACCTGATTAGTAGCTTTCCCTTATCCACAGTAATAGCTTCCTCCTCTTACCCTGATTAATAGCTTCCCCTTGTCCTGAGCAATAATGACATTGTATCCTGAGTAATAACTTCCCCTTATTCGGAGTAATAACTTTCCCTTACCCTGAGTAATAAAGTCCTCTGATCCTGAATACTAACTTCCCCTTGTCCTGAGTAATAACTTTTCCTTGTCCTGAGCAATAATGACATTGTATCCTGAGTAATAACTTCCCATCATCCTGAGTAATAACTTTCTCTTACCCTGAGTAATAAAGTCCTCTGATCCTGAATAATAACTTCCCCTTATCCTGAGTAATAACTTCTCTTTACCCTGAGTAATAACTCCCCTTACTCAAAGTAATAACTTTCCCTTATCCCGAGTAATAACTTCTCTTTACCCTGAGTAATACCTCCCCTTACTCAAAGTAATAACTTCCCCTTATCCTCAGTAAAATCTTCCACTTATCTTGAGTAATAACGTCCTCTTATCCTGAGTAATAGCTTCCTTTTTTCCTCAATAATGGCACCCCCTTGTCCTTAGTAATAACTTCACCATTCTAGGTCGACCCCGGGCAGTGCATGACCTGCTCTGCGGCATGCTGTTTTGGGGTGTGGCATACAATCTCCGCTCGTCTTTTTAATTGGCTCCTGTTACTGTCCTTGCCAAATGGTTGCTTTTCATTTGTGAATAGGCGGGTTAGTCTCTCCTTGTCTGCATTTGTTACCTCCCTTTACGAATGGACCTTTTACTTGTCTTGTTACACAGTCTGCTTTATAAATCGGTGAGCACTGTTTTGTTTATTGAATAATGGGGACATTGGTAGCTGCTTCTTGTATTTGCAGCGCGCACACAGCACTCGCGGGACAATGGCAGCCGCTTCTCGTATGGAGCGCTATGCGCCCTTTAACTTTATAAGTGGCTGCATCCCGCCACCCACCCACAGCACTCAAGGGACAATGGCGGATGCTTCTTGTTTTTAAAACTTTTACGCAGAGCGTGGTGCCCGTTTCAGGGACACCGCGCTCTCTATCAGCTTTTTTTTTTTTTTTTTACTTTAATGTTGAGCGCGGTGCCCACTTCAGGGACACTGCGCCCTCTGTAATGCAATAGGCCTCGCATTTTCAAAACTTTGACCTATTGGTATTGTAAATGGCAAAATGCCTTTTATTATTGTAAGTTTAACACATAATCAAGGCACTATTGCATTGCAAATGCTTGTTCTGAGTAGTAACTTTACCTAGTCCTGAGTTCCCTCTCCCCCGTTGCCCTGACCTTTGACCTCCTATTTGTTGCTGGTCGCTGTCTTGGGGCTGTCCCTGATGCGATGGTTCTCCCTCTTGGTTACTCTTCTGACCCTCTCCTCACTGTAGCTGGACCCCGAGGAGGCCAGAGTGTTTTGCCTTTTCATGGGTGAAGTAATTGTCACCTCTCCTGTGTAGCCTGGGAGTGAAGGGCCCTTCACACTGTATTTCTGTGTCCCTCGTGCGGTCACCATGGAAACTGCATCCGCCAACCTTTCTCGCAAACTGTTTCTATGGAAACAGAAACCTCCATGAACATCGGACTCCACCAAAGCGAAAACTTTCCCAGATTTGTTACATTTCTTAATTATGAGATTTACAGACTTTAGCAATTAAAATGCAGTGTTAATCCTAAAATGAACAAAAAAGACTGATTTAAAGGGACACACCACTATTCTGTTTCCATTTCTTTCGACGGTTTATACAGCGCTGTCATGCTGCTTTTCACCCACTTCAGAGCACTCTAGATATTGTAGGCAAACCGCAGAAATTGACTACATTTGACGTGAACCCAACATGAAGACGTGTCCTTTCTGTAAATCCTGCCAAGTCAGGATAGGAAACCTGCTTTGTTACCTTGCTTAAACCCCTTCTCATAAAATGAAGTGCACTGTTTGGGAAATAAATGCATAAGCAGTAGCAAGATTCAGAAAACGTAAATAGCTGCTGAAAGAGAGCCAGCATTCTATATCAACGGTGTACATCTTAGGTGTATGTTGGACTTGGCCCTCTGTGCAGGGTCAACACCAAACTTTAACTTCACCATCCTGTTCTTCTGAGCCCATTTACGTTGGCTTTTAGGACTCTGTTCAATTTACCACTGCTAACCAGTGCTAAACTGCTTGCTCTCTCTCCTATAAACATGGTAAAAATAGTTTACACTCAAATGGCACATTTAATTTGAATGCAGCTACTTAGTGGGCCTGCATCGTTCATTGTGCCACCGACTTAAGTAGCTCTTTAAGCATGTCTCTGGGCTACCATTGCAGCCTGTGTGTTGAGTTTTAAAGTGCCATTTCAACCTCGAGAAATTCGTTTTTTGCCAGACCTAAACCTTCCTTTTTTAATGCGTATAAGTCAGCCTTAGGGTAGGCTCTAAATAGCCCAGAGGGCAGGGTACAGTGCATTTAATAAGTCGGGCATGTACTTTCAACTTTTACATGTCCTACAAGTGAAAAACTGTTAGATTCGTTTTTCACTACTACAAGACCTGCCTCTCTCATAAGATAACATTGGGTTAGCTGCTTACATTTAATAAGTGATATCTTTCAAGAGAGCAAAAGACACACAAATGATGGACGGAATGCAGAACAAATCAAAACATTCACTCCCAGCCAAGAGATCTGGGTTTAATCCATAATCGTTCTTTAGCTCACTTCACCACCCTAGTTTCGACCCAGCCATATGCAAATCAGTCCTGACCCTGTGCCTCATGGGGACCTGTCCAGCCCAAACTGCCAAGCCAGGTCCTATCTAAACTGGAAACAAGCATCCTAGGACCGGTTTCAGGGTTTCACCCCTCATCAGCTAGGATAGCTTGAATCCAGTGTCACAGTGAGCCCGGGACCCATGTCTGGTTTGTTCACAATATTTTTCTCTCTTTTTAATCAACCTAAAGTCTTGAATGCCAGGAGAAGATGTAAATGTCATCTCCTACGATATACCAAATGTCACCTTGTGTACAGGCTGCCTCTGTCAGGTGTGCAATATTTATTATAATAACTGTTTTGAGATTAAGTAATGAGGAAAACAACCTTCTCACCGAAGAAGTACCTAATTTATTTAATTAACTGTGACTTACTTACTTCGTGGGAGATGACATTTACATCACGTCCTGGCATTCGAGACTTTGGGTTGATTAAAAAGAGAGAGGAAAATAGTGTGCACAAACCACCAAAACTAGTATCGCACTTACTCACCAACTTTACTAACATTACATACTTTGCAATAAGCAATGTTGTTTCTACCCATCCTTGTACGTTGTTATTTTTGGGTTTCTACAGATTGGCCCCTGAGGAAGGGATTTAGTCCTGAAATGCATTGGTCATGAGAAACAAACTTGTATGTCAAGCCAGCAATTTGAAAGTTGAAGATGTGTATATGTGCTAATATACGTATTATGTACTGACTTTATGTGATCACCAACATATAGAATTGAATAACTCAATTTTATGAACAAAGAGAAGTGAAAATAAATAAGTATAAATATAAATCAAATTGCTGATATTGAAAAAATTGGTGATATTGTTTTTCTTGTGAAATGTGCACATTGGTTTCAAGCAGAGTCACTTGAATTAATGGTACACTCAACTTAGGGTGACCATCTTTTTGGGATCAGATGGATTCCTTGCTGACTTTGCGAGCAGGGGTTGTTCAGGCCGTCTTGAGGACTCTAAAGGGGGAAACTGGAGAGGGTGGGGGGGGTGGGGGGTGGTAGCACTCATGACCATGCGGAAGTCCCCAAATGTTGCCAGTCCAGGTCTAAGAATCTTCATCTTACCTGGCAAAATAGCTCTTTCTCCTGGAGTTCTCCCCATACCCTAAATAAGAGGTATACTGCTGGCTTTTTCAAGTACTTTGGTACAACCAGCAGGTAATATCCTTAGGCAACTTCTTTCCCTCGTGAAAGCAACAACTCTGGCCCTCCCCGACATTTCTATATATTTGCTCGGCCTGGGTGGATTTCGCAGAGGTCTTCTCGGCAGAACTCCACGTAGTGCTGGAAAAACTCTGCCGCACTCTGCGGGGTTCCACCAGCGGTGGAGTCTGTTTAGTCACGATGCTCGCACTGATCTTTAGTGACGGGAGTTTGGCCGGTGCTTTAAATCCTCGCAAACTGCACTACTCGTCATGCCATAGGATGCTGCTGCTTTCTGCCACTCGCGTGGATATTCTACTCGAGCGGCAGCTTCCTCAACTTGAGCGGCAATTTTCTCAATGTGAGCAGTTGCAACCTGTTCCGACCGCCCGAGTTGAGAAATCTAGCTGGGAGGAGGTCAAGCGCAAGACTTTTTCTCACGAGCGCTCTACAACAACGTTGGCGAGCAGCTTGAGAGAAAAAACTCTGCGTCACTTCGGGCATTTTATTCAACTCCGCACTCCACGCCGAGTGGGCAAAACTGCAAATTCTGCCTTTGGAGTGGAATTCTTCGCCCACCCTTAATATTTGCTTTTGTTTCACCAGTGAATCCCACTCCATTGGCTATTGCATGTACCCATATAAGACTAGGCTGCATATGAAGCTGACAAATTGTCCTGGGAAGGTTGAGAACATTCTATATCATGTGACCGCTGCTTTAGGTCCCCCACTTCCCAACCCTTCTCCATAGGCCTTTACTGTTCCTAGTGGACTCGCCTTCATGCCAGATCCGCTGCAGTGCTATGGATACAGGACTCGCGATGGATAGTATTGACAAGCTCTACAAGCATTGACAAGTCAACAGGTCTCGCTTTTTAAAAATGCACGACAGTCACTGGCTGAAATATTCTACAGGTCTCTATGAACTATTTATAGTGCAGCAAACATGAGGTCTTCCAGACAGCTAGTCGTTCGAAGCTAAACCTAAAAAGGAGTCAGAACCTCACTTTCCTCATTTACTTTGGAATGCATGTGATCAACCATGTCGCCGCAGGCCTTCACTTGTCCCGGCTATCAGTCAAGGATATGGCATTTAGTTGATAGGGCAGTCAGTATGGACAGTTGGAAGAGTTCATCTTTCATTCCTACAAGCCAAACAGATGCCTAAGGTTGGCTTAACATTCAGCAACTTGACATCTTTGTGCAAGTGGTTGGGTGGGAGATGGCTCCACACAAAAACTCTTCCCTCTGGAACTTAATGCGAGGCTTGAAGCAGACTTCCTGATTGATCCTCAGAAGGTGGGCATAACGCAGGCCCCTGCAGCCTCTGCGGTGCGGAGGGGCCCCTCAGTCCAGTACTCTGGCCGGAGAGCTCCCGATTTAGTTCGGAGAGGGCCCCTCCATGTACCTTGTAAGGGGGACCCCTCAAGTTTCGTTACACCAGTGGTTCAGGAGCTGTCTTGAAACCAGGGCCGGCTTTAGGGCAGTGCGACTGGTGCGGCCGCACTGGGCGCTGGCCTGTGGAGGGGGCGCTGATCTCAAGGGGGATGGGTTCATTTAGCAATAACTTATGATTGGAGTGATGAGAGGCACTTTTTCCCGGTGGTAGTGAGAGAATCCTAGGACGTGGTCATGGGGTGTTGGGGCACCAAAAATGATTGTCGCACCGGGCGCCACCAGCGCTACAGCCGGCCTTGCTTGAAACCAATCTCTTTTCTGATGTTTGCACCACTCTGGCTGAAGAACGGGCACCTTGACCGGCAAGTGAGCGGAAGCCTCAATTGTATCTGGAAGTGCTTTGAAATGACTATGAAACGGCACAGGATCTACATAATCGTTTATATTTTTTAATTATATAGCACTTCATCCTGCACGTCTGCCAATTTCAAATTAAAGGCGTTGCTATTGCACAACTTAACTGCTCTCAATTTACCAGCGGGGGTAGGGAAGAAGGGAACTTCGGTCGGTAAGTTTGATAGGTTAGTTTAGGTGAGATATGTTATGATAGGTATGGGAGGTAGTTTTGGTATAGTAGGTTAGTTATAGTAGATCAGGTTTAGTAGGGTAGGTGTGATAGACCGGTATGTAGGGTTTAGTTGGGTAGGTATGATTGGTTATGTATGGATAAAGTAGGTTTAAGTGTGGTAGGTCTGCTAGCTAGATATTATAGGAAGATTTAATGGATATGGCTGGCAGGTTTGATAGGTACTTTAGGTCCAGCAGTTTGATATCTCAAATTCGGTGTGGTAGGCATAGTAGATTACATATGCTAGGTCTGTATAATAGGAAGGTAGGTATGTAAGGTTAGATATTGTAGGTTAGATGTAATAGATAAGGTAGGTATGGTATGGGAGGTAAGAAATAGTTCTGTTGGATATGTTTTTTGACCGATATTTAAAATGTTGCACTATTATTACATTTCTTGACTTCTTACTTGTGAATCATAGCATTGTTCATGCGAAGCACAAATACACACATTTATTAATTATGCACACCTTTTTGCTTATCTCTGAGTGGATAATTGCATGCTTGTGGTGTAAATAATGCATGCTTGTTGCTTACAATTCACAACAGGGAACACAGTTCCAGTTATATTGGAGAAGGAAAGGATAGAGCAATTGTATTTAGGTGATTTTCCCTAATAATTCAGCTGTTACTAATGGTAGTAATATTTTATAAAGGCTTCTTGGCTGAAAAGGTTGCATTAGCTTAGTTATGCTGCATTAGCTTAGTTAAGCTGTATCTCCAGAGAGGGGGGTTATGAAAAGGAGTCAGATGATGAAGTTTGTTTTGAAACTCACGACATCGCGACATATTATATAGTCATTACCTTTATCAAAAGGCCGCGATGCATGCTGCTCTTTAAGACCCCTGGTTGCACATCTTTACTCTGTGAAACAAAACAAACCTGTAAATCCAACAGTTCATGGGTACAGCAAATTATAGCAAATGAGCAGGTAAGGGTGAATGGTACACCCCACTCTGACTTTAATTTATGGCGGGCTTAGACAGCCAATCAGCAGGCAGTAAAGCCATGACTCAGCAATTACATTTTCTTTTTGCCATCGAAGTAACTACATCAACGATCACAAACTGGGCGCCAGTTTCAGGGACTAGTCATGCTGCATCTTCATTATGACAATTCATTTCAATTCAAAAAGGTTTATTGCGAGCCAAGCTGAAAAAACAACAATCCTGCATACAGACTGTGTACAACAAATCCAGCTAAAAATATAAAAGCTTGTATATGTTAAAATGCATATATTTAACACAGCGGATATAATGAGAACATCTCAGAAAAGTTATGTTGTGTGCAAAATACAGGACTAGACAATATCACATTAAAAGGGCTGGTGATGGTACCTCAATCCCATTAAAAGATTGATTAATGATCCTGCCCTGCTTTTTTCCTGGTAAGCCATACACTGTGCGAAAATCTAACCAGACAGAACACAATTAAATCCGAGGAGTCCGCCTGCATGATCCTCAATGCCTCCAGGTATGTCCTGAGGCTCACATTAATGCATTGGGTCGGACCCATCTTTTGTGGGCAATTTGCTGTGCAGCGCAGAAGTGGACACGAGGCACTGATTTACAGGCCTGGCTATTGCACATTGCATATAGTGTTAGATGTACTACCACTCAGTGCTTAATTTGAGCCGGCGGTTTCCGGTGCTCGGCACTGGCAAATAACTGTCAGCACAGGCACTTTTGTCAATCTGCCACATGGTGGCGCTATTTGTCTAATTTAGGACCAAGCACAATAGTTGTTTATTTATTCAATATACATTAAAATGATCAATAACTGTTGGCTAAGCCATTCCTATAGCTTTGGGGGCCTCGAACAATCTGAATTGTCACACTTGTAGGAAAGTGATGGTTAGTAGTTGTGTTGTTACTATCATTGGCAACGCTGGCAGGGGCAGTGTGTGGTGCAAGCTGCGGTGGCCGCTTGACGTGACCCCTGGCCGTTACTTATTTGCAAATTAAGCACTGCTACCATTAAACCAGCTAGCAGTTTTATAACAAAGTTTACTTGATTCGTTCACTAAAGTCAAATAGAAACACAAATGAAATAATAAAACCATAATAAAAATGCTATGGACCAAAGGGAATAAGCTGTCTGACCTATGGGACATGCAGACGCCGCAACAGTTGGATGTGTGGTAGAATGATGCTGATGTATCTTTAGCTCTTGTATGCTGCACACTAGGCTTGGCTTTTGTTTTGCTTTGTTTCATAAAAAAAAAACAATAACATGTTGTTTAAAAAAATGCTATGAACTTCAGTGCCAGACCATACAAGTGTTGGTAAACCATTAAAAAAAAACAAAGAATGAAGAAGGCTGCCCCAAGCACACTTTCTCTCTGTTTCTTTATATTATTTTTTTTATATATTGACGGCAAAAGCTCTACAGCGAGATACACAAAGGTCCCCCTTTCATTACTGTGTTTGCTCTCACTGCAGCATCATAAAAGGTAAAATGTTTTAAACAGACTGACTGGCAGGTGCTCACTGGAAGTGCATTGTAATTGTTGATTGAACCACTAGATGGCGGACTGTGCCAGCAATTGCTAGGTTGGATGAAACAGAACACCCTTTATATCTGCAATTCTTAACTTTTTAACTTTTGTGGACCCACTGAAACATCCTGGAATTCGGCTCCTCCCAGTGAGTCATTATTGGAAGTTGGGTCTTAGTAAATTCTATGTTTTGAAAATCAAACCCAAAAATACAAAAACAAGTATACACCAAACCATTGCTCAAGTAGTTAAGCATTTTGTGTAATTCACAATCCAATATAGAAAACTTTTTCAAATTTTGAATTCTGCTTCTTTCTTTATATATACTTTATTAATTTTAGTGTATTCATTTTAATATTATTTAATTTTGTAAAACAGCCAGGGGCACCATGAGTAAGCCTCACGGGCCCTCTGGAGTCTTCAGACCACAGGTTAAGAACCGCCTCTTTAGAATAAATCTTACACTTGTTTTGGCTACTCTGTTGTACCTTGTGAGATGAAAACAGTGGGCAGGATCACAGAAACATGTTTGACTAATGCTATTCCATGTCCTTGGTGGTAAGTTAAGGCAGTGCTTGCTCCAAGCTCTTTCTGCCATCATAATATGTAAAGAGGAGTCTGGATTTGGAAAGCAAGAGCGTTTGTAGATGTTTCTTGTGTGGGTTTTGTTATACTGGTGTCGTGTTCTGTTGTTTTTTATGCTGCTGTGTTTTGTGTTGCATTATTGTAATGTGATGTGGTATTGTGCTGCAGGAGTTGTGTTGCATCTATTTTGACAGTTTTGTTGTGGGCCCTTGTCATATTTTCCATGTTTTATGTTGCTGTGTGTATGTTGTGTTCATTTGTTTATGCCAACAAATGCTGCTACGTTTCCAGCCAAAAGAACCACATTTATTTAATGGCAAGCAGCCATTAATCGTTGCTAGGGTGAAACATATTGGTCCTGCTTTTAAACTACTTAAGACATCAGTCAGCCACAAATTGTGGCAGAGACTGGCCCAGTGTGTGGGACTTTATGGAAGGCACGTGGTGTACAGATTCCACAGACTTTCACGTCACCCTAACCTGTTTTGATTTCATCGACACTCCTTTTTAGGTCTCATCTAGGCATCACTTGTGCTGTGTCTTTGAGACATGTATTCTGAATATTGGCTTTAGCCCCGCCCATGTTCCACTTTTCTCCTTTAACTGTCTTTTGTAAATGTTTTTCTTTCGTTGGTTAATTTGTTCGGTAGTCTCTCCTTAGTTCCTCTCTTTCTACTGTTGTAACCTCCCATAAGGACTGGCTCTGTTATATGTAATCTTACTCGGTATGTTTTATTTATAGTTTGTCAGCACTGTTTTGTTAATGACTTTTTCGTAGTTAGTGTTGCAGCTACACACTTCCCTGACATGTTGTTTGTGTAATTTAAGTTGAGTTTTTTTAACTGTTCCATTGCATTACCACGCGCTGCTCCGTAAAATTGCGTGCAAGGTAAAATTCTATATATTTTTTCTTCAGCTTTGAAAATGGAGGCCGTGCGTCTTTTGTTTTGTTGTGCCTGGCTTTCCCAAATCTAGTTTTACAACATGCAAGGCAACATTCTAATATACTTTTTTTTAAGCAGCGCAGCACGCTGCACTTCAATGTAATAAATGGCAGCTGCAGTCTTGTTTCCGTTGCATTGCGGTGCGCTGCTCCATAAAAGTCTGTACATAGAAACATTCTATCTTGTTTAGGCAGCGCGGAACGCAGCGAATAATCTTTAACAATGGCAGTCACGCACCTTTTGTTTTGTTGTGCGTGGCTTGCACAACTCTATTTATGCAACATGGAGGGCACGCGGCATGCCGCGCTTCAATTTTAACACTGGCGGTCACATGTTCATTATTTTGTTGTGTGTGAGTTGCCGAAATATACAACTTTCTACATCACTCACAAAACACTAAAGCCCTTTGTCTCCTGCACTGTTGCCATTGTTAACAGTTCAAAAGTTCACATTGTTGGCAGCCTGTTATGCCCAGGAGATAGGCAAGGCACCAGCAAACTAAACTCCATTGCACATCACCTGGCAAACCAGCCTCATTACGCTTGCGCATTAAACACCCGGCGCAGGTGCCAGTTATATTATACATCACTTACAAAACACCATAACTGCAGCATTCCTAACTCCCATTCCTACACAACATTTCTCCATTCACACGCTCTCATTTGCAGCCCTTTCTCCTTGCATTATTTATTAGGGTTTAAAGCCAAATAGAGCGCAACGTTCCACTTACGGCCAATTACTGTTGTACCCGCTGTAAATTACCCGCCCTCCGAACTCTGGCGGCTGCCTCTTGAAGGCTTGGGTTCATAAAAACACAAAACGGCTCTGCCAACTCCAGAGGCTTGCTTCCTAATCCCTAGAAGACAAACTCTCGAATTAAACGTAATGTTTATGTAAGCATTTTTCATAGTATATAAACATCTTAAGGAACAATGCTTCTCTATGCAACCCGGTCATCAAAGCACACATATATGCGTCTTTAATAAAATTGCTTTCATTAATCAGATTACAAAACAGCAGTGTTGAATGCTTCAAAACAAAAAACATAAGTAAAAACGTTCTCATTTACAACACCAATAGCTCTAACTTTCACCAATGCGAGACATATTGCATTGCAAATGCTTGTTAATCTTAGCCGAGGCCTTCCCCCTTAAAGCTGCTGCAAGACCAACTTTGTTGTTGTTGTTGCAGTGGACTGTTAGAGGGTTAGTTAAAAACTGGTTATTTCCAACCTAACTTTAATGTCCACCTATTTGTGCCACTGTTAGATAGAGGGTAAATTCAGCAAGAGGTCTAGCTTCTTAATCCACGTGCCAGAAGCACGGTCTAACTCAACAAAAACCTATGAGAGAATACATTCAATCCTAGCAGCGAATAGACTGTCCACCTGTTTCAAGCAGATATCGAAATATTTTAGTATAGAATCACTTGTACCTATAAAATGTTGTTTCTTCCTACAGTTTTCACTTCGTCATATTGCATGGTTTCTTAAAGTTCTTCCTTCCATTGTATTCCTAAAACCCTGAATGAAAAACAGACTTTGACATAAATCTTTAGATTGGTTCCTCTCCTTCTGGTCTATCGAATGACCCTCTCCTTACGTTCCATCCTATGCATCCCTCCACCAACCGCTTCCAAGAACGTACATAGCCCCACTAATGATCACACCTAACTCTTCATTTAATCTACTAGAAAGTAACTGGAGTAACCCTGTGGAACGGTTTCCATGGGAACACACGACGAATATCAATAAGCAACAATAACTTCTGAATTAAAGACTAAGCTTAGATTCCAGAGTAGCAACCTACTCGCCATTAAGCACCAGCACGGCTCATTAGGGGTAGTAAGTGTGACAAAGAAGCAGTGCTTAATTTGAGCTGGTGGTTTCCGGTGCTCGGCACCAGCATCTAATTGTCAACGCCGGCACTTATGGCAGTCTGTCACATGGTGGCACTGTTGGTGTAATTTCGAGGTGAGCACAACAACAGTTGTTTATTAGTACAATGTACATTAAAACAACTAATACCTGCACCCAAGCCATTCTTATGGCTTTGGCGGCCTGGAAGAGTCTGAATTGTCACACTTGTAGGAGTGTGATGGTTAGTAGTTGTGCTTTTACTGTCATTGGCAGCGCAGGCAGGGGCAATGGGTGGTGCACGCTGTAGTGTCCTCTTGACGAGAGCCCGGGCACTTATTGTTTTTTACAAATTAAGCACTGCAAGCAAGAGAGAATGTGAAAGGTGACAGTTGTGCGTGGTAGGTGACACAAAGCAACGACCTGGCGGTTGCCACGTTATGCGACATATAAAGTAAAGCCATGGCTTGAATAAAGGTGTTAAAAAGTGGACGGTAATCATGAATCGGGGTGGGCATTTCACCTACCATAAAAATGTTATTGACCTGTGACCTTTTATAAAGAAACCTCAATATTGCCCGATTGCTCAGGAGCACAGAACTTAAGTGTCCTCCCGCTGCCTGAGTCCCCAGTACCTGTAACAGTTTTTGCTGTAACTGCAATGGAGATGACAAGGGCTCGTTATGTGTCGGAGCCTGGTGGTCGCCGATCTTCTCTATGGAGGCAGCCTGTTCCAGAATGCAGGAGGATTGGCCAGTGCTGCCGCTGCTGGTGTCGACCCGGAGGAGCCCGCAAGCCGCTGCTCTGCGGCCCCTCCTTAGCTCCAGGGCGGAAATTGCCCAGCGCGACGAGAGAGCGGGGGCTGCAGAAACCCGAGCTCCAACACACATCTCTAGCTGCAACCACAAAGTGCACCAGACGCTTCACAACCAAAGGGAAGGGGGTTGCAGGTGGAGAAGCCTTGGCTGGTCAAAGCACAGCAGTAGCGCAGGGGATGGTAACGTTCCTGAGGAATGTGAAAGAAGGGGGCCCTCAGTGGCATCTCTAGAAGCTCTTTTCTCCACCCTCTCAACAGACATTAAGAAGGGGTTCTCAGTCTCCCAGGCCAATCAAGGTGAGATTAGGGTGTTTTGTGAGTCTCTCGAGAAGAAAATCGATCTCCTGAACTCAAGAACACTCGTTTTGGAGAACGCAGTGGGAGATTTAAGAGACGACCAGGGAGCAGCAAAAGTTGATATATCATCTCTTAATACGGAGGAGGTGGTCCTACGTGAAAGGCTCGAGACGCTAGAGAATAACTCTTGGAAAAACAACCTGCCCATTTTGAATGTCCAGGAGGGGAAAGAAGGGGAAGACCTCAAACCCTACACACTAAAAGAATCACTGCAGATCGAGAAATCAGAGCTGGACTTGAAAAAAGATGTTCAAAGAGTTCATAGAGACCCTTTCAGGAGGCACCCTGACAGGACAAAACCTAGGACAATACTCATGAACTTTCTTACCTACTCCTTAAAGGAAAAAATCCTTAATATGGCTCTAGAAATGAAATCATTAAGAGCCAGTGATTTTTCATACGAAATCCGCTCTGACCTTTTGCGTGTCACCTTGAATAGGCAGTAAGAACTGGGCAGGAAGCTGTATGAGTTTAAGAAACTTGGTGTGGTTGCCCAGCTTGAATATCCTGCAATTCTAAAAATTATGCACAATAACAGAATGTATAACATCAGAATAGTGCAAGAAGCGGATGAGTTATTAGACATTCTCGGGAAGTCGTAAAGATGGTGGTTGCTGAGCAGATAGTAACAGCACATTCAGTTGGGATCCAGGATCTTTAGGGAATCTTTAGGGGAGGTTCTTGATATTGAGGTTCCCCCCCACCCACTTGTATATTAGCCCACCTTCAACCGGTTGTACGAGTTATTAGATAGGTAATAGATAGGTAATTAAAATAAATACACATGCATATATTTCTACATTGGGGCTCACATGGGGATATTCAGTTAAGGGTAGTTGATGGTAGGGTCTTAGTTATTTTTCTTTTTTTTTGTGCCTTTTTTTTGTATTTAAAATGGTTAATAAAGGGATAAGGCGGGTTGCCCCTAGACGCAACTACTGGACAACATCTGTCCAGATAAATGTAGGGTTCTCCAGGGAGGGTTTGATTGGGAGGGGTGGAGGGGAGTTGGTGGGCGGTGAGGGTAGCACGGGGTTGGGGGCAAAGGGGTAAAAAATATAAAATTTCCTCATTCACCTCATTATATGGTCAAATAAGCCTAGTTCTATCACGTTTGGTCTGGTATTGTCTACCTCAGAGTCTAAGTCGATTTATAGCCATCCCCTCTAAACCCCCATGAGAACAATTCAGTTCTTGTCCTGGAACGTTAATGGCCTGCGGGTGAAAACCAGAAGGGCTAGAATTTTGCAGTATATAAAAGTTCCTCCCGCACAGGTCATTATCCATCAGGAAACACATCTTTTGAAAGAGGAGATCAAGGGGATATTCAAAAAATTAAAGTGGGTGGAACACATGATTTGCTCTGATCAGACTGCTAACATTAGTGGCATCGCTATCCTAAATAAAAAACAAGCCAATGCCCTTATCCTAGACTCCATGGTTGATCCCAGTGGCAGGTGGGTCATTGTGAAGCTGACTATTGTAGGTGCTTTGCTAACTCTGGTGGGATATTATGGTCCCAACCAGGATGACCCCTCCATTTTGAAGACCATTTTTTCCAATCTCTGGGATTATCCAGACCCAGTTATTCTAGCCGGAGATTTTAACATTGTTCTGGACCCTAGTCTCCTTGCAGTAGAGCTAAGGTGTCTGCCAAGTCCCGGGTATACCTCCAATCTATGATGGCTCAGACTGGTCTCAGCGGTATTTGGAGGCATAGAGCAGGTAATCAGCCAGAGCTCTCATTTTACAACCGCATATATGGCCATAGATCAAGAACCAATTAAATCCTGGTTAGTTACAATCTGAGAGGTAAAGTAAAGGATATTGGCTATTTGACTCCACATTTGTCAGACCATTCTGGGGTCTGGATGGATTTGGCCTTAGTAGAAGGTGATCATCTTAGAGCTTGGACATTCAACCGGACTTTTCTTCTTGATGAAGCTGAGATGAAGTATCTATCTCAGGAGACTGAATACTTCTTGAATACCAATAGGGGCTCAGCTGAGACATCGGTGGTCTGGTACTCATTAAAGGCCTTTTTAAGGGGTATGATCACTAACAGGGTATCCTATAAGAACAGACAATATAGGGAGGAGGTGGCCCATAAGGAGGACGAGATGAAGACCACAGAGTTGAGCTTAATTAGAGAGACTGACCATGAGAAGCGCCAGGAAAATCTTGCAAAACTTAGTAAACTAAAGGAACAATTGGATAACATTACCGGACTAGGGTCACCAGGAGGTGGGAGACGAGCAAGCTTGCTCATTTTGAGTATGGAGAAAGTGCAGGTAAGCTTCTTGCGTGGAAGGCTAAGACTGATAGGACACGAAATTTGATAAAACAAATTGGTAGTTTAAACACTGCAAAAGTATTTACCTCGGATGAAGAGATTGGGGGTGCTTTTTAGGAGTTCTTTCAAGAGTTGTATCAAGAAGATAGCTTGGTTGATAAAACCACAGCAATGGAGTGGTTGGGGAGTAGCACGCTCACCTCTTTTGAGTTTTTCTCAGCAGGAAGACTTGGATCAGGACAGATCTCAGGAAGAGGTCAGGAGGGCCATCTTTGCTGGTGAAGCAGGGAAAGCTGCAGGGCCCGATGGGCTTCCTGCAGAACTCTACAGATCCTTGGGCGAGGTGATTATTCTTACCTTGACATTGCTATTTATTGAAATTTTATCTGTGGGTGTAAGACTGCCCGGTTCGTGGGGAGAAGCTACTATCACACTGATCTTGAAACCAGGTAAGAGCCCAGAGAGTTGTGGATCTTATAGACCCATCTCACTATTAAACGCTGATTATAACAATTTTGCCAAGATCCTGGCTGGGTTTAGTAGTGGGAGAAATACTTTCACCCGGATCAAAAAGGTTTTGTTAAGGGTAGGAATTTAGCGGCCCTCACCTATGATTTGGTTGGTGCAATTGACTTAGCCACTACTTTCTAACCCCCCCTCGCAGCCATGACATTAGATGCTACTAAGGCGTTTGACAGGGTGAACTGGGCATATCTATCGGCAGTCTTGGGAAAATTTAATTTGGGCGAGAATTTTTGCAGAGCTATCCAGCTTATTTATCGGGACCCATTGGCGAGACTCTTGGTCAATTTTAAATTGACTAAAACTTTTAAGATCACTAGGGGCACGAGGCAAGGCTGCCCCCTCTCCCCTCTCCTTTTTGATCTGTATATTGAGCCCTTTGCTCAGCGTTTAAGTGAAGAACCGAACATAAATCCATTCAAGTATGGAGACTGGGAGAGGAAGGTAGCTCTGTATGCTGACTATGTCCTGATTTTCACTGCTGATCTTGCGACCTCTTTTCCCTGTGTCATTAGCCTGGCACAGGATTTCGGGCGAGTATCCAGGTATGAAATCAACGCTGAGAAAACTGAGATTATGACCTGGAATTTGGTGGAGTGTCAGTATCAGACCAAATGTGACATGAGATACCTGGGGGTGAGAATAGTGCAGGACATTGAAAAGATCTCAGGGACCAACTTGGCAATAGTCTCTAGGGAGTGTCAGAAACAAATGAAATCCTGGGCTCATCTCCCATTTACTTTTTTGGGAGGATCTCAAGATGGTTGTCCTGCCAAAAATAGCCTTCCTGTTTAATACTATCCCTCTATTTTTTGAAACTTCAGCCATAGCTAAGCTTCATCAGGCAATACATTTGTTTATTTGGGTGTATAAGGCCACACGGATCGCCTGGAAGAAGCTGAGGCGGAGAAGGGGGCCTTGTGCTCCCAGATCTGTAGTATTATGCATGGGCCTTCCAGCTATCCCACTCAAGAATGCTCTTAAAACCCCCGGATCATACAGGGGCAGGGGCCATGTTCTCTGTAATGTTAAAGGGTGCAGGTCTCTCTCAGGAAAGATTTCTGTTCAAATTTGGAGAACAGAAGTTCTTCAAGAAGATTAGACTGAAAGTCCTCTTGGGAATGGTTCAGACATGGGCCAGTTTGAAACAGCGTACTGGTCTGAATTATTATTCTAGTCAGGCCCCTTTGTGGGACCAAGGCGGGGATCAAGGTGTGGGGGTACCTTGCTACTGACGGTTTACTCTTACCATGGTTGGCATTAAATAATAAGCTAAGAGGGGACATGTCTAAGTTTAAATATATTCAGTTGCAGAGTTGGTCCCAAAATCTAAAAAAATACATAGGTATAGGGAACACCCTTGAGGAACATCTACTGGTTAGACCACCGGGGGAGAAGGAAGTTTCCTTTTTCTATTGGACCATTGAGGAGGCCATCAACGGAGATTTCAAGCTGGATGAAGAATTATGGGTTTTTTTGCCTAATGAACAGTGGGAAGGTTTGTGGCAGACATCTTTCAACATCTTGTTTGCCACTGTAAAGCCAGCATGGCTCAGGAGAAATCACCTGTTCACGGTGCATAGGGCTTATTTATCCCCGATAAGATTGACCAAAATGTCAAAGGGATCTCCAGCTAGCTGTAAAAAATGCGATTTAGAGAGTGCCTCTGATATTCACGTGGAATGCACTGCTATAGCAGAATTTTGGGAAGAAGTAGGCAAAACTATTATGGACATTTTGGGTCGCCCTATTCAACTTACTCTTTCCTTGATAATATTTGGTATATCCAGTGAAATTAAGGGCCCGGCTAGGTCATTTCTTTTTTATGCAATTCTGCTGGCCAGGAGAGAAATTTGCAAAATATGGGTAGAAACTACACCTCCCCTGCATGCTGAGTGGCTATCCTCACTATTTACCACCTCTAGGATAGATATGTGCAGAGCGCAGAGGAAAAAGACAGCTTTTTTGAGTTTTTTTATCAATTTGGTCCAATGTTTAGCTTTGGCAATTTAGTGTGGAGGTTCACAAATTAGAGATCAGAGTGTTTTACTTACAACGGAATATGGCACCAATGATTATTTCTTTGCAACTTTCTTGACTGTGGGGGCGTGGCTTGACGCACGGCAAGATGGCCGCAGAGTAACGCGGCTCTGCCGGCCACCGACACAATCCTCCATCTATCCTGTCTCCTCTCAGTCATCGAACCTGCCAAAGCCAAGGCGTCTGACACATAGACACCGGGCGACAGGATTGTGGTGCTAGTGGAGGGCTTATCGCCACTACTGTTCTCTCTGGCACTCAACCCCTGGCTTGCGTGATCCGTCGAAGACATAGGGAAACGGAACTTAACTTCATCCACCGTCCGGTGGGTATATCACTCTATGCTGACGACATGGTCTTATTCATTAGGGAGCCAGATCGATACCTGACACAAGTACTGAGAGAATAGATTAGATTTGGGCTCTTCTCTGGTCTTGCTATAAATTGGGACAAGTTTGTGGTTATTCCCTTGACAGCCATTACTTCCCCGCCAACTATGGAAAACCCTTTAGTATGGACTTCAGATCCTGTTAAATACTTGGTAGTTTGGGTTCATTGAGACCCGGTGGTTGTCATACAAGAAAATTATGGGCGAGCGTGTGCCGCACTTGATCAACTGTTCGAGAGGTGGATCACTCTGCCGTTATCTCTAGCCGATCGCATCGCAATTATAAAGATGGTCGTCCTCCCGAGATTTTTGTACCTCTTTGCCAATATCCCAATAACACTTCCGCACCATTTCTTCAAAACTATATGCACAGCCTTGCTCAAGCTAGTTTGGGGCGGCAAGCAAGCACGCGTGGGCTGGCCAACCCATACACTTGACTATCCTAAGGGAGGATTCAGCGCACCGGACTTGTATACATACTATCTAAGCGCTCAAGCACAGTATGCATTTTACTGGTTTAACCCACACACTTAACCCCGCACGTGGCAGTGGAAAATGGCGATGCTCATCCGACCCCCCCCATTAGGTATCCTCACTCACACTCAACGTGATACCCCCAAAACTGAAATCAACACAATAGATACCACAATCGCTGCATGGCAGTCCATAGGTCGACTTTCCTCCAAACTTCCCATCTACGCCCCTGCGCTGCCTATAGCACACCATGCTGCTATATCAGTGACACAGGAAGATGGCCCAGTGAAGGCTCTAAGGGAGGTAGGATTAGTTACTATGCCTGACCTGTATCCAGATGGCAAATTCCTCACAGTCGATTATCTTTAGTACATCACCAACCCCACACCTCTATTCCAGTTCTCTGTCCACAGACTTAGAAACGCTGTTAAATCACACTACACTATTTACCCAGATGAACCCCCTGCACTTCAATCTCTACTGATAGTGCTAACTGTTCATTCATGGCGCAAGCTGGTCACTAAACTATACAGGACAATACAGGCCGAAACAATCAGTGTCCCGGACAGGAGCCTTGCCCGCTGGAACAATAAATTATTGCCCACCCCCTCACAATTCCACAATGAGAACATGTATGCAATCTTACCAGTCAACTCATGCCCAACGGCAACCTACGCATCATACATTTTAATTATCTCCACTAGATATATACCACACCTCTCAGACTATGTTATGTTATAAAAGGTTTTATAGCGCGCTCAATTACTCGAGAGTATCCTGGCGCGAGCAGTTATCGGAGAGCCTGAGAGACGGGGAGTTTGAGTAAGTTAATTAAAAAGAAAGGTTTTAAGTTGTTTCTTAAAAGGGCCAAGCTCCTGAATGCTCCGAAAAGTCAGCGGGATGGAATTCCAAAGCGACGCTGTTTTGACTGAAATGGACTGACCTCCCAGCCGAGATCTGCGAAAACGAGGAATGATCATCAAGCGTTGGGAGGCTGAGCGTAAGGCTCGATTGGGAACATAAAAGCTGAACCTCTTCCTAATATACGCAGGATCCACTATACAAATGTGGATTAAGGGAATCTAGCAGATGTGCACGCTGCAATCAACTAGAGGCGGACTTCTGGCACCTTGCATGGGAGTGTGGCTCAGTAGCCAGATTCTGGGGCTACGTGGTGCAGCACATGCACCAAATGGCTGGGATAGAGTTGCAATGTACGCCATTGATATGCTTGCTGTGCTTTGTTCCACATGCGAAGGGGACACTGGGTAAATTTGTAAGAATTGCACTATTGATGGCTAAAAGACGGGTCGCTATAACATGGGGAGGGACGCAAGTGCCGAAAATCGCACACTGGCTCAAAGATATGGTTTATTGCAACGAAAAACTGGAACTGTATGCAGAGGAGTTACCAATGTCTTAAAAGCCCAAAGATATTTGTGAACCCCTGCGTCAATTTTTGATTCAACAAGACCTACGTGGCTCACCAGATATAGTAGCTTGACATACTGTATAATTTTGCGTCATTATTGTAGAATCTATTGTGGTCACTAACTGGATAGCTGTAATATACCGACCCGTGTACCGATCAATCACATGTTGTTTATGTTGGTTCTTTTTCCTGAGCTACCTTACACGGTAGCAGCGATGTTTACCACAATCATTAAAACGCAATAAAATGAGTTTTTAAAAAAACTTTCTTGATTGTGTTGGGTCCCCCAGCTCTGCCTCCCTCTACAGGCCGACATCTACAGTCAGCCGGCGCTGCAAACCGGAAGAGAGTGTGACCACCCCCTTTTTTTACTTCTAGGGGCCAGTGGCATTTTAAGACTGTAATGTGCCGGTAGGCGGGGCGTTTCCACTTGGTCCCCTTCCAGAGCCTACATCTCAGAATATTGAGGAACGGTACTGACCGCTTATTTTGTTCACTAGTGGTTTGAGGTGAATGAGGAGAAGAAAAAATGAATATTGCCCGATTGCTTCTGAGCAGTCCAAGAGTTGGACTCTGAGACCACCTCTTGGTTGTCACCGTCCTAGATAAGCCTCCATCACAGACCCAGCCACAGGTGGGACTTGGTACCAGTGAGGATGAGAGTCGGGAACCGCCCCCTTTATGTTGGGAGGAGTTAAACATGGAGGAGAATTACAGCAGAAGATTTAGTTTGAGTTGTGGTTAGGCAACTCTGTCTCCTGGATGAGGCTAGACTTCTTAAAGTAAAGACTTCAATGATCAAGGAATGAGTATCCTGATAACAAGACACTGAAGGTAGCAAAAAAGAGCCCTCTACGTTGAAGAGAGGAGAGTTGATTATTGTGCGTGCGGCTGCAAAGAACTGGGAATCATTTTTCATTAGCAGGCATCACCCCAGCTAAAGAGAGGGAGGCAGAAAAGGGAGAAGGAAGGCAGAAGAGAAAGCTCTTATTTTTTTTTTCTTTTTTTTCTTTTTCGAGTTATTTATTCATCTTATATTATTCCAGAATGCATGGTTGTGAGATGTGAAGAAATACACAGATTTAGAGTTGCTGATCCTTCCTAATAAAACACTACTTTAATTCCAAATTCTGATTTAATCAAGGTGTGTTCAAAAGATCAAGCCGTCCATGGCAAAGAAAACCAGTGCTGCTGTTAAAGTCCAACTCCAGGTTACTTATAGCACCAGGACACTTCGAATGCTTTCCCCCTTATGCATAAGTTCAAATGCCTTATTGACTTGAGCGAATGGCAGGGTGTGTGTCACAAATTTGTCAACTTTAATTTTCTTTGCCATATATTCACTCATGAGTTTTGGGACACTCTCCACACTCTTCCAACCTCCAAAGGCAGTGCCTTTCCATGTGCGTCCAGTGACAAGTGGGAAGGGCCTGGTAGAAATCTCTTGTCCGGATGCAGCAACTCGAAGGAATAGTCCACTCTCCCATCTGTTAGGTCAATGAGCACCTCCTGGATGGGCTTGTCATGCTCTTTAGGGTTGATGCACTCAGTGGCTCCAAATTCTTTTGCTTTTTTAAATTTGTCTTTATTTATGTCAACACCGATGATCCGAGCAGCACCGGCTACTTTACAGCCCATGATCACTGCAAGGCCGACCCCTCCCAATCCAAAGACAGCACAGTTTTATGGTCTGGTACTTACCCATGTCCCCTACTCTAACACGACTGACCCTGTGATTATGGATAACATTTCCCTCAACCTCAGTGTAACACTTGTGAAACCACACAGATAGTTTTACTTTTGGATTTGGGGGGAGTAACCAATTAATACGCGCCTTCTCCAGAACCTGCCTCTACCTTGCCTGTGTTGACAACAGCACCATAGCCCGTGGAAATGCCACAGCCTAGCAGGCAAACTTTGTCAAAGGGAGCAGAGTCGTCAATCTTTGTAACAGAAATGTCTGCCACCAAGGTCTACTCTGAGAAGGTGCTGGTTCCCATGAAGTGGGAAAGCTGTTTCCCTTTGCAAGTGAAGCGGCTGGTGTTATCTGGCATCATTCCTCTCCCTTGAGTCACTCTGATCTTTTGGCAGAGGTTGGTTTTCGGATTTAAGTGGAATAACATGATCACCTGCTTTTACTCAAGTCACTCCTTCTCCAACACTCTCTACAATTCCAGCTCCTTCTTGACCCAGGATCACTGGAAAGCAGCCTTCAGGGTCAGCACCACTCAGAGTGTAGGCGTCGGTGTGGCATACAGCAGTGGCAACAATCTTAATCCAAACTTCATGAGCTTTTGGTGGTGCGACTTCCACCTCTTCAATGGAAAGCGGTTTTCCTGCATCCCAAGCAACATCAGCCTTGCAGTGGATAATTTTGCCCGCGGTGTCCATGCTGCTTTTCGCTCGGTGTCTGCGAGGAACGAAGTCAGAGAAGAGAAAGTTCTAAAAATGACAAAGAAGGAAAAAGCAGGGCCGTAGAAGAACCTGAAAGCGAGACAAAGACAGGGGAGGAGGACAGTGGAAGAAAGAGCCATGAGGTGGAAGCAAGAGTAATCAGCTTTGGATTCTGCGAACTCCGCATTTGGTGCCAACGATGGTGAACTCTAAGGAGCTTTGGGCAGCTGAACATGCCTTTTTTTAAACAAATTAAGCAGTGGCATAGAGGAGCCATAAGCATCCATGCTGACCCACAGCAACAGAACGATGGCCAGGCACCTCGGCCCTCTGTTGTGCTTCGAGCAGTGCTTGATTTGTAAAAATAAATAAGAGACAGGGCCCACATCAGGAGGCCTCAGCAGCTTGCACCACCCATTGCCACTGCCAGCGCTGCCAATGACAGTACCAACACACCTACTAATCAGGACACTACTACAAGGGTGACAATTCACACTATTCCAGGCCCCCAAAGCTATAAATATGTCTTTTGCTGAAGGCATTAGTTGTTTTTAGTGTATGCTCAATGAATAAACAATTGTTGTCCTGCTCATCCTTAAATTATACAAACAGCGCCACCATGTGGCAGCTTTAATAACTGCTGGTGCCGAGCACCAGACCACCGGCTCAAATTAAGCACTGGTTGAGAGATGCGAGCCATATGAGAGGGTGAAGAGCCTTTGCCTCTCGGGGAGGACTGGGTACCATGGTCCTGAGGTGAGATAGCTTGGTTACATTTCCCAAGAGGAAGTGCTGTGCAGCCCATCCTAGTTCAGTGAGGGAATGCAAACCAGTCCTTGTGCATGACAGGGCGATTTAACCTCTTCGCCGCGGCAGGAATTCCGCCGCGGCGCTGGGAGGGTTTGGGGGCAGTTGCGGTGCCGCTGTGCTCGTGCCGGAACCACTCCGTCACGGGTGAGCTGTGCTCATGACGGAGTGGTTCCGTCACGTCTCCGCCCACTGCACTAATCGCCCGCACAGGCGGGGAATTAGCGCCGCGTGGGCGGAGCGGCTGACAACGGCCGCAGCATGACGGAACCACTCCGTCATGAGCACAGCGCACCCGTGGCTCATGACGGAGTGGTTCCGTCATGAGCACGGAAAGGGTTAATAACTGTTTATTAACCCCACCTGTTCCCCAAACTAAAATACACGACCTATTCAAGAGATGTTAGTAGGTAGCAGGAAGCACCAATTAGGAAGTAGAACTTCACTGTACAGAAGTTAACTTCTTTGGTTCTCTTCCTGCCCCTGACCTAATAGAGGAGCAAACCTAGAAAAATGAAAAGTTAATGTTTGGGGCAGTAGTGATTTGGGGGGGGAGGGCTCACGTGAAAATTATGGTATTGTTGAGGAGCCTATCTTGAAGCCCCCCCTCCCCACACCAAACACCATTTCAGACGATTGATGGACTACAGCAAACTATTAACCCAACGCGTCAGGTACATATATAGTGTTTCTTTCCAGAATTGATTAATGCAGTGTACATTCCGTCCCATTACTGAATGAAACCGAACTTGTTCCATTTCAGAATTGATCCAGTGTACATTTTACGTAATGATAAAGAACTTGTCACATTTCAGAGCTGATTAAAATAGCAACATTCCTTTCTATTCTAAGGCCTAAACAGACACATTCATTGCCGACTACAACATCTCACATTGATTTTCAATACCTAATGAAACAACGCTGAGTTCTTTCCATTACTGGAGCAAAATGAATTTCCATTATGGAAGACCAAGCTGACATACATTCTTTTAGGTGAACCTTCCACCCCATAGCTGAAGAACATAACATAAGTATAGCGCTCATTCACTCACAAAGAGACAAAGAAGGCTCTTGGCGCTATTGACAGACATATAGCCACTTCAATAGTGCTCATATTGTTGTACCAAAGCTGGAAGGATGAAAGGCTGAGTGGACCTGCCAAGATTTCAAACTTGTGGCCATGGGGTCAAACACAGATGCCTGGAGTGAATGTATTCATGCACTGAGCCACAACCCCATGCATGCTCTTTTTTTTACAATCCTGTTTATTCCAGGACAAAAACATTTTTCCATCCTTCTTCTTTCTGACTACAACAGTCTCCAAAACTAAACAAAACAACGTAGCTCATAGCCCACTGCCGAGGGGGCTAAACAAGTTGTTAAAGGCCCTGAACCCGAGTTATGGGCTTGAGCACAGGCGAGGGCCCATAACGAGGGAGAGGGCTTTCAACAACTGGTATAGACCGAGACAGAAGGGCTATAAGGCTATTAGAACATTCCACCCATGAGGGTTGAATCTTCCATAGTAACAAATGAGAAACAGAAAGACAAACTTTAGATTGTTGAACCTCCGGGCTTATGCCAGCCGTTGTTCGTCCTAAGCCAGTTCATTGTCTTCAATGAAGCGCTCAACATTCCAACGGTCAAATTCACATTTCTTTCTCTTACTTGAGCAAAACAGTTTACATTCCTTAAAATTACTGAATAAACCTGTCACACGCTGCCTCTCTTGAACAGAGCAGTGCATGTTACTGAATAAAATGTGTGCATTCCTTTAAAGAGACAATTTAACATTCGATCACCGAACACCTAACCAAAACTGGAAGGGAGTGTTCCTTTGAAAAATGTCCCCTTCCGACCCTGCCAGTGTCTTTCTAAAAAGAGTTCTCTGACCTATGAACACTGTGGCCTACTAATTCAGTGACCGTAGAGCCACATGCATCAAGTCTATTGGCTGGAAGTCTGTGACATCCACCGGCATCTGGACCTGCTCAGGCACTGTGCCATCGCCACTGTGGTCAAGGCAGTATGAAGGTTTGCCAGCCCAAGTCATGCTGAAGTATACAAAGAAGCGAAGGATAGAATGATTGAATTAATCTCAATCACTGGTAATTACACAGGGCCGCTTACCAGTCCATTGTTATTCTGCCCACCATGCCACCTCAGCTTGGACCCAGCCAAATGCAAAGCAGTCTTGATCTTGCTCCAATAGAAACTGTCCAGCCCGAACTGCTAGGCCAGGTCCTGCCTGAACCAGAACACAAGCAACTCAGGACCAATTTCACCCTTATTAGGGCTCATCGGGCGGATATAGCTTGGTACACCATTGTATGAAGCTTTGCATTGAAATAGCTATTTCAGTAGCACTCTAAATGGATTGTTTGATTTCTTTTTTTTTTTATTTCTTTTTGTTGCTTTAAAGAAAAAAAATCTGACATTCATTTGGTCAATGAAATGAGTCTTTTTTCGTCAACTCTCTAAATGGGACACTTACAGTGGAAAAGTCTCACACATATCTGGAATAGTAGCCATGCCAAGAAACCACCATTGAAACATCTTGTGGGGGGTCGGCATTTGAGAGCGCTTGCAAGATCAGGTCTTATACCCCCAACAGAAAAGATATGGTCAAAGAATTTCAACTTTGTCTTTTGGAACTCACAATTGTCTGCATTCGTAGTCAACCTTGCATCCGCAAGTAAATGACATACTTGTGTGAGTTTTATTGTGCTTTTTTTGTGTAGCTCCAAAAAACAATATGTCATTGCTATAATTGAACACATTCATAACAGGCTGCATAATATGTCGAATGACGTCTTTTAAAAGGGCTGCAGCCGATCGCACACCAAAACGTAGTCTTTTATATCGACACAGACCAGAATGTGTAGAAAAGGTACCTGCAATTTTCTTCGAGTTCCAACTGATGATAACCTTTCTTCACATCGAGGTGAGAGAAGGTCTTTGCACCATTTAAATGCGTTCTCATGTCAGCAGTGTGTGGACCCGGATGTCGTTCTCATCCAATGGCCTTGTTTCCCAGATGCATGTCAACGCATATGCGTAAAGCTCCTTCACTGTACTTTTTGGGTACTATCATATGGGAAAACCCCATGGTATGGGACTCGTAGACCGCTCAATGATATCATGCTTAAGTAACGATTCAAGTTCTTTTTCAACAGCATCTTGTAAATGAAAAGCAATTTGTCTATGTCTTTGAGCAACAGGATGGATGTCCTCATTCAAATGCAGCTTTACTTTCACTGTCTTAAGCTTTTCTAAGCCATGAAACAATGAAGGGAATTGGCTTACTATGTCACGGTGAGTATTCATGTTTTAGTTTACGTAAATCAGTCTCGAATCGGCTGCTGTGTTGAAACGGAGTAGACGGACACTTGACGCTGTACCTTGAAGCACATGAATGGTTGCTTTCACCTTCGTTTTCATATGTTTCATCATCACTACATATGAACCCTGACCTTTTAAGGGCATCGATGCAGCCCATGTATACACTTTGGTTTTCAATGGCGTGAGTTGCGGTAATGGAAACAATTCAATATATTTCTTCTCAGGCATGTTCATCAAAGTACCACTGTCGATGATGAAGGTATCGAACAACCATTTATTTTCAGTGTAATCTTCGGACAATGTTTGAATGACTTTGGTGGCGATGGGACCAAGGAACAGAGAGGAGCTGTAATAAAAGATGGAGGATAAACGGTGAAAGAGGGAGACAGAAATAGAAGATAAGAGGACTGGATCGGGTCAAGAGACAGGGAGAGGAAACCTGAGATGTGTAATTCAGATAGGGAACTGCTGTGATTAGTAACTGGTAATCTTCATTACACAATTCCAGCTTCTCCTCGTCAGTCTAGTTTCCCTCCCTCTAGGTCTGTTGCGCAGTCTCTCCTATATCGATGGGGCACAGCTTGAATATTACAAACCACTTCCGGTCTAAAGGCCAATATAATCATTTGGATCAGCTTTTAGGCATTCAACTCGTCAGGACTTATAAACGACATTGGTAAACAGGCTCAGCCCATGGAGTGGCGGTGCCAGAAAAAAAGATAACATCGCCTACAGGTGGCTATGACCTTTCTGCCCTCTGGTAGAAGAGATTGAAGAACCTGCTTGCTATGGTTAGTGGGAGATGTTATAGTTTCTGTCCTGGTGTGTGTCATTGAAAGGCCCTTAAATGGGTGGTGGTATGTGAAGTGTGAGGCAATCCCAGAGGGCAGGTTTGAGGCACCTAGGAAGTTCTGCTTGGGTCTAAGCTCTGAAAAAGTAGAGCGGCTGCAGATTTTTTTTTTTTAACATTTAGATAAATAAGCTTTATTATATTAGTCAAAAAATGATTACAACAAAAATGCTTCAGAAATACATTTGATCATGGTTAAAAACAGAAAAACCACCAAGAGAAGATTCTTTCTAAAATAACAATTAACAATTAGATCTTACAATGGTGTAAACCAAACCTAAAAATCTCATTGATGCATTTATAAATGAAGGCGGTCTCCCCGCCATCGTAACTAACTTTACCCTCCGCCATATTATGATGATGGGCAGACGTGTGGCGGTTGTAAAGACTGACTGCCATGCATCCGACGGGCTCCTTGAACCCAAGGGTGTGGCGGAGGGGCTCGTAGTCCCTACAATGCCGGCGGTGCCTACCAGGCACCGCCGTAGGGATTATGATGTCCCTTTCCGCCAGCCGTTTCATGGCGGGTTACCCGCCATGAAAAGGCCATCGGAAAAAGACATTAGGGGCCCGTAGAGGGCCCCCTTCCCCCTGGCCCTTGGTTGTGGGTGTTTGGGCCCTACATATCCCTGTACCATGTGGCAGGTACTGCATGGTGCCTGCCACGTAGTGCAGGGATAAGTAACATGTCTAGTTTTTACATTGCGGCGTGTGCTGCAGCCAGCAGCGCCCGCCACAATGTAAAATATAGGCATTGTGATCGCCATGGTGGCGGTCGCATTGTAATGCCTACTATGGGACCGCTGACAGCATGTCGGGCAGTCCCAATCCCCGATACGATGGCGGACAGACTGAAGTCCATCCTCCATCGTAATCAGCCCCCTGATTATTAAACCAGAGTTTGACAGATAAGTGTTCGGTTGCCATTGTTGGGATACTGATGGCTGCCTCAGGGCAGTATTGAAGAGCTTTGGCTGAGCTGTTTGGGTCGGCGGTCCAAACAGCAAGGGTGGAGGTCCGCGTTGTGTGCGGTTTCCAGTACCGCAGTAGCAATGGGTCTTGTGCCCCGGCCTCAGGTAGACATGTGGAGATGTGTATGGATTCGGCTTTAGGCTGGCATTTGTCCTACAGCTCCGATTGTAGGTACTCCAGAGGAGCTGTTTGTGGGTTCTATCAGTGGCAGGGCTTAGGTTGCTGCAGGACAGGTTTGTTGTGTGCAGCATGAATCGCTCGCGGCGCTCTGTACAGAACAATGGAGCTGCATGGTAGGAGTCAAGTGCGGTGTCTATCGCATGCTTGGGTCCTATGGGAGGCCAGGTCAGGCTGCTGGGAGAGATTGAAGTGCATTTCCAGAATATTGAATGAGCCCCAGCAGTGGAATGGCAGTGACTGCTATGGAGCGTGGTGGGGATGCATTGTCAACGCAGTGACTGCTATGGAGCGTGGTGGGGATGCATTGTCAACGTTTTGTGCAGTATCGATAAAGCAGATGATGGTGTGGACCCAGAGTGAGTTTCATTAGCGGATTTGTGTTGCGTTTCATTTCAGAAGAAGTGTTTTGGCACAGCTGTATCATTTCAGTTAATGGGATTGCAAAGGATGCTCCAGGCCAAAATTGGATTGAACAGAGACTCGGAACCAATTTCCACAATGAAACCAGCAGTGCCAACTAGTCTGGCTTTCACTTTGATTCCTGACTGAAACATTAAAAAAAAACACACTGCTGCAGTAGAAAAAACAGCACAAATGTTGCTTTCTGTATACAATGCACCTATGGACTAGAAAAACCAATGACTGTGCAGCATTTCAGTGCGCCTTTGAAATGTAAAATAGTCCCTAATGAAGTGCAAAGTCAGTACTTCATATGAGGTGGAATAAAACACCATAAAGCCAGTAGAATGAGGTAAGAGGCAAAGAGTCTCACTTCCGGCCATAAGTTATTAACTTCTTGGTCAAACGCTGCATCCTTAGTATTTTCTTCTACGTCACTTCGCTTTCGTCACCCTGTTCCAGGCCTGCTACGGCCTTAGTCTGTGAGCTTCTAAGATTATCACCTTGGGGTTGAAGTGTTGTCACCTTTTTCCCATCCACCTATGTGCTGTCTGCATGTGGCTGGAACACTAAACGTATTATCGTGGTTACTACTCATTATTACTCTACACTTATCTGTAACTCAGTGTGTAACACAGTAGAAAGTACAATCTAAAACAATATTAATGAGAATGGTATAGCACTATGGCCCCTCAGACATACTAAGCTAACTAAGAGAATAAATAACTACAAAGCAGGTCTGCATTGGGAAACCACCTCCCTACCCACCTCCTTGCAAAAGGGACATTACTTCCTCTTTTGCTCGACATGGAGGTAAAAACTGACCTACCTACTGTGAGTCTTTTTCTTAGTGGTACCTCCCCACCCAATACAACATCTGGGTGTAGGGATGAAAGTACAGACCCAGCAAAGCAATCTCCATTTTCCCCTCTAGCTCCATGTGTTTCCTTTAATTTGTAGGTCTGTTGTTAGCCAAGACCTTTCGATTTACTTAAATTATATGTAGAATATACTTATTTAAAAGGGCTTTCCACGACATCTGTTCATCCACTGGTCTGTTCTTGGCATTAACATTTTGCTTCTGCCCACTACAGCATACAGCACGGGGCAATGGGTCAGCCTATTTCAGCCACTGGCTAACTTGACTTTGAGTGACTGCATTTTGCCCTTTGACAAGAAGCACATCCACACACAAGGTAGTTCCCTTCAGTGCAAGTGTTTTTGTTTTCATTTTATTATTACTTTGGTGTTGCCTTTGTTGGCAGAACCTGATGTACTAGCAGAGCACTTTCTACCAGATGTGAGTCCAGGGCACATTCCAGCGTAAACATTTTCTGTGTCCTGCCAAAGGTTTTCTACATTCTTTTGTTTATTAGACTGCTGCTTTTTCACATCACACCTGCAGCTCACATGAACTCTGAATATGATCTCATGAGAGTGCTCTATTGTTGCAACCCTAACTGTCTTATCTATCTGTCATGCCTTCTTTCTATCCTTAATTCTTTCCTTCCTTCATTCCGTCTTTCTTTCCTTCTTTCTTTCGTACCTCTTTTCTTTCTTTATTTCCTCTTTATTTTCTTCTCTATTTCATTCTTTCCTTTTTCCTTCTCTTTCTTTTCTTCCTTTGTTCGTTAATTCTATTCCTCTTTCTTTCCTTCTTGTTTCTTTCCTTTTTACTTTCCTTCCTTCTCGTTCATCCCTGTTTCCCCCTTTCTTTGCTACTTTCTTTTTCATTTTTTTCCTTATTTTTTTCTTTACTTCCTTTTGCCTACCTTCTTTCTTTCTTTCCTTATCTTTTTCCTTCTATATTTATTTTCCTTTCAGTCTGCCTTTTTTATTTTTCTTTCCTTCATTTCTTTCCTTCCCTCCCAAATGTGCTGTTTAAATTCTATGTTAGTCAAGACCTTTTGATTTTACCTACAGGGGTTTCAGCCAGTCTATTAGTCTGTGGTTTTGTCATTCACTTTTTTCTTCCACCCACTCTAGCATCCATGAAAGGGCAACGTGTCAGCCCACTTCTGCTATTGGCTGACTTCACTATGAGTTGAAGCTTGCTGCCCTTTCCCAAAGAGAACATCAACACACAAAGTAGTCCCCTTCAGTGCCAGGGAATACTAGGCCAATGTGTGCTTTTTTTTTAGACCAAAACAAACATTTTGCTTTTTGCCAATGTTTCTGTTTATATTTATAAGGGCCTGGCTTCTTCTCAAACAATAACATTTTGCAAAAACCATGACAAAAAAACAAGAATTGTGAAAAGTATGAAGTCAAATGACAGACCTATTGGCTTTGCCAATGCTTGTTGTTTTTTGGGTGTATGTTTTGGGGCCCCTAAGCCTAAAACACCTCAAATTGCAGATCTGGTTTTGCTCCACATGCATTCACCTTGTAGTAAACCCTCTTCAATTTCCTCTGTACACGCACTGTCTGGTGGCAGCCCAACTCGTTTTTTGGGGTGCTTAGCTGCCCTTAAAGGAGCTGGCTATTGGCCTCCGCATGTTAAATTAAGTCCACATGTATTGGTACAGACAGTTTTTCTTCCATGCTTATTTTTTAAAATATTTATTAAATTATTACAACCAGTGCGCATGTCTATCAATGTTGCCATCATTACCATGCATTAGAGGAAAGGCTATGCACACATTACCAGTACGCCATTGTTAGGGTTACCTGTAACTGTTTGACCACATTTACTTTTAAAGTAAGAATGGTTTTTGCAAGATGGAGGATGAATGCCCACAAGGAAACCCTGTCCCCCACATCATCTTCCTGCTCATCCTTTGTTTCAGTGAGTATGGAAATAATGCACATAATTTCCCAACACCGAAGTACCTGGAGGGGATTGTCTGACAGAATACCGATGAGAAAAATGTTGTGTGAACAGAATATCATGTCAAATATATCAAGGACCAAAATCTCGACAGGGTAAGTGCAAATAGATGAGTTTATATCGAAGATATAAAAGATATATATATATGGTTATATATCTCTTATATCTGCAAAGTACGTAGATGTGGAGTTAAGAATAGTAAATATATATGTAAATATATATACACACACACATATATATATACACATATATCTATATACAAGTATGCATATTGTCAAGGTCATTATATGTGGAAATAAGTATAGTAAAACTTTGCTTACCCGTACAAACTCACTTTCACAATTTTTTCGGACTTCATATTCTTGACACAATATTTTGTCCACACCATATGCTTTCTCCAATATTTTGTCCAAACATCTCAGAAAGGGACTTTGTTTCACCTGGGTAGATCTCGATCTGCAATCCAAAGTCCTCTTTCAGGGCAGAAAACATTTATGTATTTATTAATGTATTTTTTTGTTAGAGTCGAAGAAACAGTCCCAGCTCTATCACAATATACCATCTGCTGTAGACCGAGTCCTTTGAAATGATATTTCTGAAGTGTCTCAGAAAGATCTTAGGGTTGGGTTTGTTGTGGGTGACTGTTTTTTAAGTAGTGTCAGACAATTTAATGGAGACATAGAAGTGTTAATAATTTTAAAATCCATTTCAGCATTTAGAACTATTAACACTTCTTAATTGGACAGCAAGCTATAAACACCCAGAACAGAACGGATATACTCCTCCAACTCGCTCACAACAACGATGATAACACACATTTTCCTAAAACTGGAAAACCCGAATGAGCAAGACCTGACTACTGTCCCTGTGCTACCAATGAGTGAATACTGAATAGGCCTGGGCGTAGTTCGTGGAGTTTTGTGACGTGGAACTCCACAAAGTTACAAAAAAACTCTGCGAAGTTCTGCGAGTGGCGGAGTGCAGTGCGAACTGCAGTGTGTGCTTGTATTCCTGCAGCTCTGGTAGAATTTCTACCCGAACGGCAGCTCACGCTTGTGAACTTACCATTCACTGTCGCGAACTTACCGTTCGCAAGCGGGGAAAAAAACTCCACTGCACAACGCGAAGCGGAGTTTTCTGCACTCCGCTGAGTGCAGAAAACTCTGCGACCGGAGCGAAGTTCACCGCCCAGGACTAATACCGAATAACCACCTTAATCTTAGCTCCTCCAAAAAAAGAGATCCAGAGCCGGGGAGACTGGAAGACCAACCAAGATAAAGCAATGTGGGGGATGGAAGTTAAAACCCTACCACTGACATCAAATAAAGTTGGAAATTGTGAAGCAGTCACATGCTGTAATTCTTCCTACATCCCTTAAGAGAATATGTTGCTAGAAGCGCCTTCTGCATCTTGTAAACTCTTCAGCACATTTTCCTCCACATATACTTCTCATCAGAAACTGCAGAGCACTATCACTGTTGCGACCGCTCTATGCAAATCGTCATTATGCAGGGGCCCTACTATTCCACTCTTTGCTCATCACTAGTTCTATACTGGACTTGTCCACAAGATGTACTGGGTTGTCTTTGTATGCTTAGATAAAGAAATAAAAATAATTTAAAAAGTTAGATTTTTTTTGCCTTTTATTGCCATATAAATTGAATGTCTTCACCGCATAATGCAGGGATACTTGACTGGACATCTATACCTGTTTTTAAAATAGTTTTTGCTATTCCTTATATATCAAATAATGATTTCAGTCTTGCAGGTATGGTTTCTTTGAATGTTTCTTGCAGTTAATGTAGTTTTCTTGCATTGTTTGTTGTCGCGGCAGGGCGATTTTTATTACTGTTGATTCAGTGTTAAAATATGTGCACTTTATCTTTTAGGTGTAATTTAAGAAGTTGTTGTGTGATAATGAATCTGCGTTATTATATATTTGCTTGGTTGTTCTATTGGTTTTTGGTTGTTCAGTGAATGTGTGGTTTCTACTTTTCTTTGGTGCATTTTATGGTGAGCTTGTGTTTTCCCTTTTGTAGATTAAATATGGAGAGTATGCCACTGTTTTTCATGTGGGTTTTAGAGATGTTTGCAGTGTATTTGTTTGGGATATTTTTCCTGGTGGATGTAGTTTCCAGTGTTGTTGATGCGTTTGTAAAAATGTAATTTGTCTGGTAATATAGCTTTGAGGTTTGTTGCTAATGGAAACTACTTTCTCTCTCGTTGGTCTGGTTTCCAGAGATGTTGCTAAGCGTATTTTGAATGTCTGGTGTGTATAGGTGCAGTTTCTGTTACCTAAAGCTAGGCATGGGGGAAGACCCTGGATATTCTCTTCCATGTGTTATTGGTGGGGTTGCTCCTGGTGTTTCTTCTCTCTTTTATGATTCATTCTTTTGTGATTCATTTTGTGTTTGTAGGTGTCTGCTGTTTTTTACAGGATTGATTTAAGTGAAGTTGTTGTACAAGTGTGTGACATATTTTCTGACATGATAATCCTTTTAGAGCTGCTGTGAAATGTTTCTCCTATTTTAGCTTCTGTGGTTGTTGCAGTTTGATAATGTTCTGTCACTCTTTTAGTTTCGATTCACAAGTTACAGCTGTGTTCTCTACTTGCTTGCTATAGTTGCTGCTGTGTATTTGATTGACAAATTATATTTTATATAGTGCTTTGTTTGCTTCTTGAAGGTGCAACTGTTGGGATGTCTGTTGTGTGTATGTGGATGATTTGTTTGGCATACTGTCTGTTTGTTGCACATGTATTATGCTGTCTATCTTTTCACGGTGTCTGGGATTTCTTTCTTGTAAATGTAGTTTACGGGTTAGAGTGTTTGCAATGTGTTTCCTTCTCATGTGGCTGTAGATTCCGTTATTGTTTTTGTGGGAGTCCTTCTCTCTTTTCTCGTGACCTACCGGCTTCATTTCTGTCCTTAACAGTATCTTTTCCCTTTTTTTCAGTCTGTGTTGTCCGCTGCCAGAAGTTCCTGATCTCCAGAGTGGGTGAAGACTGGATATTCCTGATTCTCCTTGGCCTGCTGATGGCGCTAGTGAGCTGGGTCATGGACTTTGCCATTGCTACCTGTTTGCAAGGTGAACGCATTAGAGGGATGATAGGAGGCGTGCCCCTCCATCCATGGTGCAAACTCACACGTCCAATCCAAGTGCCTCATGTGATGGCCACGTGAATGTGATGCACTTGAGATATCTTGGGCCCGATTCACAGAACTAACTTAAGACAAAATCCTAAACTTACTACCATTTTCGTATTCACAGAAGGCACTTACTCATTTTGGTATTCACAGAAGACACTTACTCACTTCGGTATTCACAGAAGTTAGGAGTCCTAACTTTAGGACTCCTAAATGCCTTCTGTGAATACCGAAAGTCTTAAAATTAGGATTTTTCTCAGTTTAGGATTCCTAAAGATAGGACTCCTAACTTTACTACTACTAAATTGTGAAAAATCCGAATTTTAAGACTTTCGGTATTCACAGAAGGCATTTAGGAGTCCTAAAGTTAGGAGTCCTAACTATACTACTACTAAACTGAGAGAAATCCTCATTTTAAGACTTTCGGTATTCACAGAAGGCATTTAGGAGTCCTAAAGTTAGGACTCCTAACTTCTGTGAATACCGAAATGAGTAAGCGCCTTCTGTGAATACCAAAATGGTAGTAAGTTTAGGATTTTGTCTTAAGTTAGTTCTGTGAATCGGGCCCCTTGTGTCCAGCCCCACTGCAGATAGCTAGATGTTAGAAAAATCTGACATAAGCTCCAGTTCATCTAGAAGAAAACAGACCAACCTAGTTGTGACTCAGCACCATCAGGTTTCCTGAATGTTAAGTAAAGTCACCAATCTGATCTCAGATGCTAAGACGTTCCTGAGGTCAGAGTTTTGTTATAAGGATCCACTTCCCAAGTTAGCATGCTTATCACTAAGCAGGAAAGCGTCCCACTTGGAGCTGATAAAACATCTGATGATTATCTGCGATAATTTGTCTTTTTAATGCATTTCTGTGCTTGACTGTAATTGATTGTTAACTATTGCCAACGAATATCCTTCAAGGCTCCTGTCAGTGTGGTAGCCTGGAGCTGAGCACTTAAGGTCTCTTACAATGACTTCTCCAGCCTGCTCTTTCAGTAAAGGTTCCATCCACCCCCTGCACCTTTAGATAATAAGCTGGTTGCAAATAAGTGCGCTGACTCTTGTCTCCATAGAAATGGACAGTTTTAGCATCCTCCAACCTTGGTAACAGTTGCCAAGGCATGATTCTCAACAGTGAAAAAGAATATTTTGCTTCAATATATCAGATAGCTTTCTTCACTTGCAAGGAGAAATTATGTTTTTGGGTATCAGCCAATCCAGTTTTTTTTAGATCCAAGACTGATTCCAGCTGTAGGGGTCACAACGTCTTTTCACACTTCGTGTCTGTTAGCTATATAAGATTTAATATTAAAGGCTAAGTGAGGTGACGGGGTGGACATAAAAAACAGTACAGACAGACAAGGACCCCGCAGCACCCACATGCAGCACAATGTAGACTGGCCTAGCTTCTCTATACGTATATACATGGACCGCCCTTGTACATACGAGAAAAAACGATTTGAAGGTTGTGTACAGGGCCGGCTTTAGTGCTGGTGGTGCCTGGTGCGACAATCATTTTTGGTGCTTCCCCACCCATGACCACCTCCTCGGATTTACTCACGACCACCAGGCGTAAGTGCCCCTCATCTCTCCATAGCTCCTCTCTCACGCACATTTCATTTGTTTTAAAGCACTGGTAAAGGCAAGGCTGACTTTACTAATAAGAATGTAAATCTACCTAAACAAACACTTTTCAGCAACATCAGTAATAGATAATGAAAGACTGGGCAACAACACAACCTCTAACCTATTTTATGCAGTTTGCATGCAGCTCTTTGATGACAGTTCAAACAGTCACTGTTCTATATCAGGGTTGTATCTTACGAACTGTAGTAAAAAATAGATCTCTGTGACAGAAGCAGTAATCACTCAGCTATCCACATAAAATACAGATCTGTTCTTTGCAGCCGGCATATTATCCCTCTGTGCTACTTTATGGCAAGTCAAAAATGCCCCATGACAAAACTGATCTCTCTCTATCTAACTGAAACATTAATCACAAGAGTTATCTTGACATTTTTATTGCTGCCTGAAAGCTAGATGCAAAAGGAACTCTTCTGAAGGTGTTTTTAAATTGTAAGCTATTGCTAAACACAGCACCCCCCTTGAGGTCAGAGCACCCTCCCCAGGTAAGTGCCCAGTGCGGCTGCACCAGTCGCACTACCATAAAGCCGGCCCTGCTTGTGTTGATAGTTCATCCCCTACCTCTAAAAAACTACACCTTCAATAAAGAAAACAAAAAAATCCACTTAGTAATACCGTCTGATGATGTGCCGGATATGGCTACGTGGTTATCGCAGCACTGTCTTGGCGCCGTGATCTGAAACCAACCTTGGCTGCTGTTCTTTATTTATCAAACTTTAGAAAGAATACTTTTAAAAAATGAACACTTTATCCTAGATTTTCAAATAAAGTGTTTCCCTGCTGGCTGGTGATTCTTTGGCTAATGTGTTGTAAAAAGAAAGCTCTTTTAGCTTTAAAGAACAGGAAATTTACATTCTTGAAACCTAAAGGGGCACTATTGGCTGTGGTCGATGCACAAAGCTAAATACAATCTTTGGACATTAAATGACAGGGAGACTCCGACAAAAATTAGGTTTGCTGTTTTTCATCACCTGTGTGATTTTTTTTTTTCTTTGATGTGTTGGTACCAGTAAAGTAGATGTATTGCTGGAGTACCACCTAGCTCCTCTAGAGGGTGTGATTGGACGTCCAGGCTTCACAGATGTGTTTTGGCTATGAGATAGCCACGTTTAGAGTACATTTGGGTCCCATGGTTAATTTAACTCCCCTGGACTTCTTTTGACAATTTATGAAGCAAAATCTTTTTTGAGCAGATTTAGTGAGAGGTATTTTGCAGCCCAAACCAAATTCTGGATTGTGAGCTAGTGTGAATTAAAGTATCTTGTTGGAGTTCAATGACTGCTTTAAAAGCAACATTTTTGTAGTTGGCCTGTCCTTTTTTAAATATTTGTATCATCACGCTCTTAATTGAACTTTTCAGAATTGCCCTCTTTTATGGCAACTTGCCCATCAACTTTGAGTATCAGGAGGGATTTGCATAATATGTACTATAATTTAATGCATATATATTTTTAACTTAAATAATTTTACTGATCGAACAGTAAAGTACCAAGGTTACAATAAAGCATAAGATGGAACAGTAGAGTAATAAAACGTACATCATCAAAAGATATTATAGTAAGGGACAATGTAATACAAAGATGAGAAAAAAGGGGGTAAAGAAACCATCTTATGGATGAAAAACGAGTAAAAAGAGTTAAGGGTACTTATTAAAACAGGTAATAGCGGAATACATTTTTTGTTTTTTAGAAATAAGGAAGACGAAGAAAGAAAAATAGGGAGGAAAAAAAAACCAAGAAAAGAGGAGAGAGGAAGGGGAAAGATGAGATAAGTAATTAAGGTATGGAAGGGTGGGAAGATATCATTTTATATTTTATTTTTTTTATTTTTCAAGTGCAACATACATCAGAAACTCCTTGTTGGTTCTACCTTAAGGCATAAATCTCATCTTGAGTGAGGAGCTGAGCGACCCAAGCAAATTGTGCAACCAGCAGTATAGTAAGTGTTTCAGGGGTAGAGGGATTAATGGACACAATCTTTAGCGAGTCCCTTTTCCGGGCACAAACGGCAATAGTAAAAGGCATGTTTCTGACCGTATACATGGCGGTCGCATCATAATATGGCGGTCGCATCATAATATGGCGGGTGGAGTCACCGACTACTTGTTGGACGGTCTCCATCCGGCTGCGATGGCGGTCGGACACTCGTACAACCACTATCGTAATGCGGGCCCATGTTTGGTGTTGATGGGTGGTTTAGAGAGAGTGAAAAGCCCCTTATTGTGGTGTTCCACAAGGGGATGAGAGTTTGCCACCCGAATGAGTGAGTGGAGTGTTTGCATCTCGCTCCGTTCCATGCCTAACCGTACCGACATAAAGAGCTCTGTACTAGAGGGCTAAACTAAAGCTGGTCTTTAAATTCACCAGAGCCATCGTGCAGTGAACTCAAATTATGCAACTGATTCCCTTACCTTAATATACTCAAACACGCCTGTGTCAGAAAAAGTAAATTAAATTGCAAGCAAATGAGATAGTAGCATCACCAATCAATGAAATTAAGAAGCATTTAAATGTGCCACATAATCTATGAACAGTTTTAAAGCCTTTTATGATGGAAATGTGGCTGGCCATGAGAAATTAGAGTTTTCCAGGTAGAGCAACCATTGTGTGGGTCCAGTCCTGTAATCCGGCATGGGTCAGGCAGCAGATCCAAGAAAAAGTCAAAAATCTGATAATATCTAAAAGAAAGGTGATTATTTAAGACAGGGATGGATAATTCTGGGTTTTTATCATGATTGTGTGTCTGATGCATTCTTGAACTTGACTGAAAGTTGACCTTTTACATCATCTCAACTAAGGTAATTTAATAGGCTCTTGATTTCTCATAAGCTGTCTAAGATGAAACTTTGTAATGCAGAACGTACAAAAAGAATGAAAATATTGAATACAAAATTTTGTGATCTGGATTTCAGTGCCGTGGGCAATTTCAGAATAGGAGTAAGTTAAATTTGCCGAGTTGAATTCTGCAAACTTCGAGATTTATTTTTTATTTTTATTTTTTTATTTAAATAATCTCTTACTGTCAAAGAGTTTGAGAAATTTAAGAAAAAAAACAGTATTTTAAATATCAAAAAACCTACATTTTGGTAGAAGAATTCTCCTACAAAACTCTGTGGGAATCATCAACAGGCCAAGTTTTCCCATGGTGGCAAACTTTGAAACCCTTAACATAGAACCACCAGCATTAAATTGCGTACAGTGGATCTCAGAAGACTGTAGGAGAGAGTACTTAGCCTCCGGAGAGGACCAGGGTTGGCACTATTTTATATCTGATATACCTCCTGCACAGGTAGATGAGGTTCTGAAGAGGTGAACTCATGCTGAAATGGAAGTGAAAGATGTGCCCTTAGTTTTAGAAGAGAACTTTACATAAAGTGAAACTAATGCTTATAGTAAAATGGAGAAAGGAAGATGTCCACTAGATGGTTGTGCTGCAGGTGAGAGTTTAATATGCCTGAGTAAAGGGGAACTAAATGCAGACATTGCTTAAGAAAGAGAACAACGGGTGATGACAGTACCTTCCACCCACAAAATGTATCATTCTGTACATAAGACAACATGAATAAATCTCTTCCCCCTTTTCATATCTTCGTCATTGCAGCTATGGCTTGCATATCATAGGATTAAGATGAGGGCAGCTAAACTGATGAAAGCAAAAAAGGAAAGGTTATACTGCTGAGGGCTGGTTCTATAAAGCCAACTTGTGGAGCAGGATGAGACTAGGCGAATGGCTTCCATTGGTGACACTGTAGGGCATGGTCGGAAGAGGTGATTAGTTTCCATTTCTGACACTGCATAGCATGGTCGGGAGTGGTGAATCGTTTCCTTTACTAACACTGCAGGTGACTTGAGGTGACTTGCTTCCATTGCCGACACTGCAGGTCATGGCCGGAAGAGGTGAATAGTTTCCATTGCTGACGCTGCAGGGCATGGTCGGAAGAGGTAAATCGCTTCCATTGCTGACACTGCAGGGCATGGTCGGAAGAGGTAAATCGTTTCCATTGCTGACACTGCAGGGCATGGTAGGAAGAGGTGAATCGTTTCCATTGCTGACACTGCAGGGCATGGTCGGAAGAGGTGAATCATTTCCATAGATGCTGCTACAGGGCATTGTCAGAAGAGGTGAATCACTTCCATTGCTGACGAACCAGGGCATGGTCAAAAGAGGTGAATCACTTCCATTGCTGACGAACCAGGGCATGGTCAAAAGAGGTGAATCACTTCCATTGCTGACACTGCAGGGCATGGTCAGAAGAGGTGAATTGCTTCCATTGCTGACACTGCAGGGCATGTCGGAAGAGGTGAATTGCTTCCATTGCTGACGCTGAAGGGCATGCTCAGAAGGGGTGAATTGCTTCCATTGCTGACACTGCAGGGCATGTTCAGAAGGGGTGAATTGCTTCCATTGCTGACACTGCAGGGCATAGTCAGAAGAGGTGAACTGCTTCCATTGCTGACACTGCAGGGCATGGTCAGAAGAGGTGAATTGCTTCCATTGCTGAATCTGAAGGGCATGGTCTGAAAGGGTGAAATGCTTCCATTGCTGACACTGGAGGGCATAGTCAGAAGGGGTGAATTGCTTCCATTGCTGACACTGCAGGGCATGTCGGAAGAGGTGAATTGCTTCCATTGCTGACACTGGAGGGCATGGTCCGAAGGGGTGAATTGCTTACATTGCTGACACTGGAGGGCATGGTCGGAAAAGTATAACCGCTTCCATCACTGACAGTGCAGGGTGTGGCGAAAAAAGGTGGTCACATTCAAAAGCTGGCACTGCAGGACAAGTGCAAGATTAAGGTTTGTGATCCTATTAAAGAATTTAGTGATGTCGATGAGGTGACTAAATCATAATCAGGGATACTTAATTTATAAAATTCTGCAGCCGCAGCATTTTCCGAATAATCATGGTTTTATCGCACTTGTAACACATGCCACCAACTGCTCCATAATTTGTAGTTTTCAATAAAATGAAATATTTTGTTTCTGGTCCCAGACAATGGCAAACGTTTGGAAAAATGTAGCTCACCGTCTGTCAATTGTTGAGTGCTGTATTCAGGTGTCGAACTGGTGCTTTTGAGATGAAACCTTTGTCCAGACAGTACCAGTGTCCCCAGTTAATGGCTTGAGAATAAATTTCAATAGCCCATCCAATTTCAATAGCCCTTTCAATTTCAATTGCCCTTTCTTTTCCACTCCTTTGTAACTCTCACCCACTCAGTCTCTCTACTCCAATATTCATGAAAGCCTTTGACATTGATTTGAATGCAGTTGTTAATTTGAGCCCTCATTGATAACATAGAAAAATCAAAAGAAATGTTACTTCTGGTTTTAAGGTCTGATCGGCGCGTTTGCAGAGTGGTGGAGAAAGGAGGGGTGGCTCCAAAGACCTCTTGGCAGTCCCACTGTGTGGGACTTGCTGGACGTAACAGGAGGGGTAGTTGGCCCACAAGGACTTCCTTGGGGGGCAACTACCCCTCCTATTACCTTCAGTCAGTCCCACACAGCAGCATTGGTAAGTACTCATAGCAGGCCATGCCCCCTTTGCCCACCATTCTGCAAACGCGCTCCTCAGATGGGTATTAAAGTCCCCTTCGATGCTGGGGGTCACCTCCAGTAAGCCCCAGATTGCTGAGAGGTGCACACATTCCACGCCCCCTTTCTGAACCACTCTGAAAACGCACCTCCTGGCGCTCTCCCGGTAGGGGGATGAAGTCTCCTTGCATCCTGAGGGTCCCTGGGGGCCACCTAGCTGGTTTGAGGCCACGCCCCCTTTTACACCACTCTGCAAACGCGCCTCCTGGCGCACTGCTGCTCGGGGGATGAAGTCCACTTTAGTCCTGAGGTCCTCGGGACACATGTGGACCTAATCGCCCCACCAGCAGTGTGCCAAGAGGTGCGTTTGCTGAGTGGTGTAAAAAGGGTCTTGCCCTCGGACCACCTCTCCGCAATCCCTCTGTGTGGGACTTACTGGAGTTACCTGGTGGGCTAGTTGGCTCCCTAGGACCCTTAAGATTCTAGAGGACTTAATCCCCAACCCAGAATGCGCCAGGTGGCGCGTTTGCAGAATGGTGCAGGAAGGGGGCGGTGCATCCGGCAACATGCCTTTTTTTTGCTTAAAAGGGGGACTGTCTGGCCCACCCTTCTCATAATATTTTGTGGCCCTGGGGACCCTATACCCCAGGGCCTTTGGCATATTTAATGGTTTAAAAAACACAAACGGGAAGGGGGCTGCGGGTCCCCTCTCCTGAGTCCTTTTTCGGCCCCAGGGACACCATCCCCCGGGGCTTTGCCTCTTTTTTTAATTAATTAAAAAATATATTTTAATGGGAGGGGGCCGCGTGTCCCCCCTTCCCTGGGCCACTTTTGGCCACGGGGACCCTATCCCTCAGGGCCTGGCCTCATGTTGGGGACCGCGGGGGAGCCAAAATGCCCCCGCGGTCCTAGCCGGCTCCCCATCTCCTGCGGGAGCAGGCATTGTTTTTGGAGAAGGGGAGCTGCTGACATGCAGCTCCCCTTGTCCAAAAGCAATTCTGCTTTGCTTCATGGAAGCGAGAGCAGGTTCCTGCTCTCGCTTCCACGAAGCAAAGCAGTGTTTGATATGGCAGGGCGGGAGCAGTGCTCTCGCCCTGACATAGCAAACTGCACTGTCCCAGGGGTGGGCACCCCGAGACATTGCTAGAGCCTGCCCTGGGGGGTGGCACTCCCCAGGGCCAAAGAGGGCTCCAGGAGGGGGCAGCGTGGACCCCCCTTACCAACGTGAAAATAGCCCCGGGGAGGTGGTGGTCCCCCACCCTTAATTTAAAATTGCCCCAGGGCGGTGGTGGTCCCCAGGGCAGTGTGGGGATGGGGAGGAGCCCCCCCCCCCACTTTCTAATTTTAATTTAAGCCCCAGGGAGGTGGCGGTTCCCGGGGTTAGGGGAGCCTGTGAGGCCCCCCCGCCCATAATAAGAAATGCCCCAGGGAGGTGGCGAGTTAAGAGGGTGCCGAAGAGGAAAAAGATGTGGTTGAAGATGTGCAGATGGACAAGATGTGCAGTGAAAAAGGACATGCATATCTAACATAAAGCGCACATAACTGAAGGCCAAAACTCCTTCCGCAGGCCTCAAAACTACTTAATTCCCAGACTCACAATTTCAGAATTGAAACAAATCCCTGTTCATTATTTATAGAAAATCAATGTTGTTACTCCTTTATCTTAACCCATTCCCTTCTCATGACGGAACCACTCCGTCATGAGCCACGGGCGCCGTGTGCTCATGAGGGAGTGGTTCCGTCATGCTGCGGCCGTTGGCGGCTGCTCCGCCCACGCGGCACTGATTCCCCGCCTGTGCGGGCGATCAATGCGAGTGAGCGGAGTCGTGACGGAACCACTCCGTCATGAGCACAGCGCGCCCGTGGCTCATGACGGAGTGGTTCCGTCACGAGCATGGCAGCGCCGCGCTGACCCCGAACCCCCCCAGCGCCACGGCGGAATTCGTGCCGCGGCGAAGGGGTTAAGCAGCTAACCACCATTGACAATGCCAATCGTACTGCCAGGTCTTAGGCATACGTCAGTTGTGTTATATATCTGGATGCAATTACATCTCAGAGAGATACCAAAATATCTCTCGGTGGCACACTTTGGGAATCACAAAAATTTATTTTACTTGTTCCCTTCAAGAGAGCCCCTGCTTTTTCCATCCCACTTAAAGACCTGTCTGCAAATATTTCTATATGACTGATTGCAGCCACCAGCTGTGGGTTCTTCTTGAAGCCTGGTTACAGCATTTTCTTCCCAAGTTGATGCCACCGCACACACTTTAAAGGGCTGAAGTTATTGTGCTGTACAATTTGCACAGTACAGTAACTGTTGAACATATTGATGCAGTAAGATATGGGGCAGTTTTTAATGTGTTTCATATTTCAAAACTATATTTTCCCCACAGCTTTATAATCCTTGCTTTATCACTAAATTAATTTGCTTTAAAATGCACCACTTGCCAATCTTTTTAAAAACATTTCTCAGGAGGAGCACCCACCCTGAACCCCATGTTTGTCCATTAAGCTGGCTTGCGTCGCTCGCTATATAAAAGTCATACCCAACTTTTATGGCTCACCACTTTTGACTGTCACCAGCCGCCACTGAAATCAATGTATTTTTACATATATGTTGGAAATACTCTGACTATATTAGCACTGGCGTCTGATTTCACAGTTCAAGAATGGGAGCAGCTGGTGGGGCGAGATGAATTGAATTTGGCATTGCAAATGAGCCTCATTCTGAGTAATTCATGTTGTATTAAAGTGCTTTTTTATAAATGTTCTTCGAAATATTGGGGAATTCCATGCCCTGTCATGTAAGAGATAATACATTAATTTATTAATAGAAATTGGCCTAACACAGGTAAAAAATTTAGACATAAATATAAATTAGGATCATTGATTTATGGTTGACAGGGGGCACATGTTTACTGCATTGAATGGCCCCACCTCCAGGCACATATTTAAAGGCCACTCCCCTTACCTGCTCCTACATGAAAAGTATAACAACACTCAGAGAATTATCTACAAATACCCATGTTGTGTTGGTGTTTCTTAATTTCTCAGGCAATAAAGTGTCCCTGACAAGCAAAAAGAGGTTTTAGTATTGATAAAAAGGTGCCATTTTCCTCGGCAGGAAAGGACATATTCCATCATCACCTTATTTATGAGACACTAGCTCAGTTTTTGAAGACCACGTTTAAAAAAAAAAAAAATACTCTTTATTGTTTATATCTGTAATCTTACACATCCTAACATGTTGTAAACTTGTAATTAATTATTGTTTTGTATCTTTGATTTTTAGTACCATTAGTCACAGCATAAACAATGGGCATATAACGTATATTGAATTGCTACATATGAACCAACAACCATGAAATTTAAAAAACACGAGCAACCTAGTAAGTAGGTTGTGTCCTTCTATGTTGCCTCCACCGCGCTCTTGCCTGAACACACAACTCATTTACTTTCCAATGGTGTCCTTCTTTGTTGCCTACACCGCGCTCTTGCCTGAACACACAGCTCATTTACTTTCCAATGGTGTCCTTCTTTGTTGCCTACACCGCGCTCTTGCCTGAACACACAGCTCATTTACTTTCCAATGGTGTCCTTCTTTGTTGCCTACACCGCGCTCTTGCCTGAACACACAGCTCATTTACTTTTCATTATTTGTACTTCCGCCCACATTCGCACCCGCCATCACCCACACGCTCATTTGTTCAGTACACGTACCTTCCATGTTAACATTTCCCGTCTTTCCACTGTGGTTATTCATTTTTATGTAACATCATTATACAGTTATCAATGTCTATACTATTGTCTCAAGGTGCATCATTCAGGGTGGTTTCTCATCCCGTTCAGTTGAGGGGGCACCCACCCCTTCTGTCTTGCGTTGAGTTATGACCACTATCTCAGGCATGGTCCATTTATGCATATCCCATAGCCATCCTTTGACATAGGGGCTTCAGATGATGGGCAGTCCATAGCTATAATCTATTTCTCTGTAATAACTGCTGGACCAATAAACTTACATACAGTTTTGGGTCGCGACAGCCTGATGACCATGCCAAATAAACAGGTAGTCAAGCTGGTCTCTCGATATGTTTACATGTCAATTCAGTGATCAGACATATGAGTGAAAAGTCAACCAGTATTGTTGGATGTTTGGGCAGTCACATACCATATGAAAAAGAAATATGCTCTGTCTTCCCCATATCTGGGATAAGTGGTAGACATTTCTGGGTACATTTTTGTTAGCTTCGACAGGGAGAGGCAAGTGTGCTGGCCAATGTATTGTAGAGTGTTGTCGTCACTGCCTGTTTTTTTTGTGTGCACTATGTGTAGGGAAAAATTAACAAAGAGAGGGAGTGTAGAGGATTCCTAGTAGAACCTACCTCCTATGTCAGACTTTAAATAAACAATGTGGTTCTACTTAATGTGATGTAAAAAATATTTTTTTACGTTTTGTTGTTTTACAATCGTGAATAAACAAGGCAGTGCCTTATTTGAATAAAGGCACTAAGTGTTTTTAAAATACCCCTCACACACTATGAATTCCCATAGTGTCATGCTTCATCATGGGGGTCTTCCTGTCCCTCTACGGGGCAGGGCGTGCTTCGACCAATATATATATATGGGAGCACTGTTGTTAGATGATGGAAGAAGACTATGTGTAAGGTGATGGTGAGTGTGATAGGGTAAGTGAGTGAATACAAAATACTAAAAATCCCCTGGCTAGTGGAAAAAACAGACTTTATTCTATTCCCTAGCTGAGAATGTTAAAAATTGGGGTTGCGTAGGGGGTGTATGTCAATTAGATACTCCCTACTGGGTCAACATGTTTCGTAAGCAGTCCCCACTGCTTTACTCATCAGGACCTAAAAAATATATATATGTCCCTACTACACTCAAAATTATGATAGGATTGTATGCCTATTCAAAATCTTCCAAAAATTGGGGAATAATTAAAGGTACAATGACCTTTGTTGATTGAAAATAGCATTTCCATTGGTATTTCCATCGGGATGATTATCCAAATCCATGAGCTGGCATCTGAGAAAGGGGGCTTTCTACCAATTAATTTTGGTGATTCAAGTCTCACCTCAGCTTTCTGCCGATCCGCTCCGTTGTTTATTCACGATTGTAAAACAACAAAACGTAAAAAAATATTTTTTACATCACATTAAGTAGAACCACTATGTGTAGGGCCACTGGAATTATGCCACATAATCCATCATCTGCAGCATAATCTGCAGATTTTAACAAACCAAAATTCTTTTTAGCGGAAACTGATGGAAAGGTACAAAACATGGCGATGAGTATTTGCCTGTTTTGGAAGACTCTTTGCAAAGTTTAACTGGTCACCTTTCATTTGCTTATTTATATAATTGGTGGTTAAACTGGAACTAATGAGGTAAAATCATTTCGCAGACGGCATTACCATGTGTAAAAATTAATGAAGTAATGCTATCAACAAATGTCCAGCATTATGCCACATAGTTTGCCTTTACTTCCTGCATAATTTAGTGAACTCTGCTGCATAATTTGTGGCTCTCCTGTCGCACAATTCCTGTTCCTGTGTGTCAGAAGAGTGTGTAATACCTAAAAATTGGGGGTTCATTCCTCTCTTCCCCAGGTCAGTTTAATTGCTCTCGCTAGGGCACTTTATGTTAAAAAATGTCCAGGGATGATGCCGAAGTCCTTTCTTAAAGTTTCCAATGTACACAGCATACCATTCGTAAATACATCCCCGCCTGATTTGATATCCGCTTGTTCCCATGGATGTATATTGTGTGTTCTGGGCACGTCTGGTGAAACCGGTACACACAATAAAAGTTTATCTGGGGCATATGGTGTAGATACACCTAGTTTCTTTTGGTGTTTCAGTGAAGAAAGCTCTGCACTGACCTCATGCAATGATCTTGGGTGTGATCTATTTAATGTTACCCTTCTCAAAGACCTTGGTCTTGCTTATCCGTGACATTGCGGTCTCTGTTGTGCAGTTTTTTCGGCTGACCTTAGCTCCATCCATTCTGTTCTCTTGCTTTGAGTCTATGGCTAAGGCTACTTTGTGTAAACTTCTGGAAACCAAAATCTCTGGAGCCTGTGTGTTTGTTGAAGATGGTGACCTCTTCCCAAGTTCGCCCTCTCCCAGGAATAAATACTTTGCTTGTATCTAGAGTTGTTTCTACATATCTGTGAAATGCAATAGATCCCTCTTGGCTCTAATGGATCTGTCCAGGTTTAATTCAATCTCTCTGCCACCAGTTGCTACCAAACCTTTGGAGAGGCGTAGGCCTTTCTAATGAAGGATTTTATGGAGATGCCCAAATGCTTGGGCAATCACCAAGTAGGTTTTTGTCCACTTTGCCTATGAAGACAGCACTGATCTCTGTCTAGAGTTTTTTGCTTGTTTGTGTCTTTTGTCAGCATAACCACAATTTTACTTGATGCATCAATGACCTTTGACACCATCAGCCATGCTATTCTTCTTACCCACCCTACAGAGATCAGTCTGGCCGGACGAGTACTACCATAGACGTATTAACTTTTAGTAGCTCACACCCAGGTGAGGTCTACTCTCTAACCTACTGACCAAGCCTACTCTATCACTTGTGTTCTTCTTGGCCACTCAATCCCATGTGTCTTTTTTAATGCCTATATCCAACCTCTTGCAAAGCTCTTTATCTGCTGTAGGTTTCTATTTTACAACTGCCCTAGCAACACATCGCTCTTCTCCTGACCGATTGTGACGTGGAGGCAGAGGTTTCTTCTTTACAAGTAAGATTCACGCGTAGATGAGTATCGAGTTGCTGATCCGCGATGGATTGGAGGTGTTGTTGGGGGGATAGCATTGAGCTTCACAGCCTTACCTTCTTCATAGAAGCGACGGGCACTCCCCTAAACCTGTCCTCAGGCCAAGAAGATTGGTTCAAGGTTTTCATGCTCATTTGACCCTGGAACCTCCTTTGACAGCATGATTTTTATGAACATCCTTTAATAGATACTACAAGTTATGACTTCTGCATCCAACTTTCCTTCGTGCGGATGCTCTCTAATCAGGGCTTCCTGTGTTTCTTCTGCACAACTCTTCCATGGTGTGCAAAATCCAGCAATCCCTTTGCAAGTTCAAGCATCCTGCCTGTTTTCTCCGCTCCTTGGATCATCTCCAGGTGATCTCCTGAACTTGCCTTATTAAGAATGCAATGGTATTCCCCCTCTGTTAAAGCACTTTACACAGGTGCCCTATAATGTAGGCTGTGCTCTTATATCTGTCCAGCTTAATCTTCATGTGGCGCCTGGCACTAAGGAAGACCTCGAGGCACAGCATTAACTGCACAAGTTCCTTCCCTGTGGAACTCTTGCCGTCTACTGTCTCATTCTCTTTAGTCCGCAAATATCACAACTTTGGGACCTTCCTTCTTTCCAGCTGTTCCTAATCAGCACTCCTAGCTAATTTAATATTTTGAAACACATTTGTAAAGCGGAATTGGCCACTCATACATGTATTGACCTCTCATGCCAGTCTCAGTCCAAAGAAACCAGTGGGTTCACACAAAGAACTGCACATTAAGCAATAGATTCTGAGTTGCGGAGCCTGAGTTGAACCCTCGACAAGTCTGTCTGGTTATTTCCACTTACAAGAAAGAAAGACCCCATTCTCCTAACCCCTAAAATTGCCACCTAATGGGAGGCCACTTCAAATACCTATACAATAGGGGCAATCGCCCATAAATGGATGTTCTAAAGCGCTTAAGTTTTCTGAGCAGCCAGGCGCTGAGATACTTCTTCGGTAGTAGTTGTGCGCTATATCAATATCAAATAACATAAAATAAACTTTGGGTTTTTCAATCTGGGGGAGTGTCTAGTTAAACCTAGGTGTGGTGAGAATAAGGACAATAATTATGTACAAATAGGAAGTGCCTCACGGAAGCAACCACCAGAGGTCTGTTGGATTGTACTACCAACTGGCTGAACTTGGCATCATCTGCACTTTCCTATACATGCAGTGTGTAGGGGAACAGGGATTTTTATTGTTGTAAGCCGGTGAGTGGAAGGCACCCCAGTTTTATCCTTGTTTTTGCCTCTATATTGGTGACCATCCGCCACTGCCAGTGATGAGAAATCTCACCGGGAGGCGGTCTTGAGTACGATTTTCCTTGCTCCGCTCAGCAAACTCCGTGATCGGAGCGGAATTTCATGCCCAGGCCTAAATATGCTTAGGACCGTCATCCCAGTGATAACACTACATGCATTATTATAGGGCGGGGCACAGGAGCAGGTTTATAGGCTTTGCCACAACCCTACTGCCGACCCTGTGGGCAGTAGTATTGGGTGGGGCATCAGGACCGTATTATCGGCTGGGTCATCAATTCTGCTATAATGTTAATCTTGATATTAGTCTTCAGCGTATCATTTTCAATCAAGCAAGGAATTTGTAGAGTGCACTACTCGCCCATGAGGGTCTCAAGGCGCTGGGCTGTGGAGGTGCTGCTACTTCTCGAACAGCCAGGTCTTCAGTAGCCTCCTGAAGGTTAGTAGGTCTTGGGTCTGCCATAGGAGGATGGGGAGGGTATTCCAGGTCTTGGAGGCGAGGTAGGAGAATGATCTGCCGCCGGAGGTCGCTCTTCGGATGCGGGGAATGGTGGCGAGGGCGCGGTCAGCGGAGTGGAGCTGGCGGTTCAGGGTTGTAGAAGGTGAGTCGTCTGAGGTATGCTGGTCCGATTTGATTTCTGTGTTTACTAGTTTTACAGATGTGTTTTATATTTTTGCTTTGTTTCACATGTATAAGACAATCCAGCCTTATGCTTTTGAATTTCTGCTCTTTCCATGTAAATATCAAGCAATATTACGGTATTCTGAGTGGGAACTCATTTATCAAGTACAACATTCACCTGACTGCTTAATTTGAGCTGGTGGTTCCCATTGCTGGGTCACAGGCACTTTTTTGCCAACACCGGCATGTATGACAGCCTACCACATGGTGGCGCTCTTTGTCTAATTTTGTGAAGAGCACAACAGTTGTTCAATAAGTCAATATACATTAAAATGACTCATACCTGCCACTCAAAGCTATAAGAATAGCTAGGACAGCAGGTGTTTTCGTTAATGTGTATTGAAAGTCTTAATTGTCACACTTGTAGGAGTGTGATGGGTTGGCAAGGCAGCGCCGGCAGGGGCAATGGGTGGTGAAAGCTTTGGTGACCTCCTGACCAGGGCCCTGGCGCTAACCATTTTTAGAAATTAAGCACGGATTCACCCAAGGGTTTCTTGACGCTTACTGACTCTTGCCACTAAGTCACACCTCATTCCTGTTTTCCTGTCCTCTCCCCCTTGGCTCTCACCTCTCCTGTCCTCAACCTCCTTCAGGCCTTTTAAACGTATCTTTTTTTTTTTCTTTCTTTATTTCTGATCTCCCTCCTTTCATCTTGCCCTGGGCCCATGTCTCCTCCTTTTCTCTTAAATCTCATTCTTTCTTTTTACCCACCTCGCCCTTCTCTCCTTTCCTCATAGTCGTGCGGTCTATCCTTCCCTGTCTGCAAGAACAATGGTTCTGTCGGAAAATGAACGAAATAGCTTAATAGGTGCTGAATACACTTTTTCAATTATCAAGGACACACACAAAACCAAAGAAACAGGACAGAATCCAAGTCACTTGATAGAATGATATTAATTAATGTATCGAGAGCACCAAAATATTTACAGGGTAAACCAACCAAAAAACACATTCATAGTGAAACAATTGGTGAAACAGTGATAATTTGCACAAAACACATCACATGTAACGAATATGTACAATGGACAATACATAAACATAATCAACAAACAAGGTCCTATTAACAGTACATAAGCCACTTTAGGGTTCAATTTCCTTGCTGCATAAGTGGATTTGCATGAGACGCATAGGACATGTAACGTCGACGTTTCGACCCGAAGTAATTGTGCCAATTAGTATGCATCAAAGGGGGTCTTCATCAGGACAAGCGAGGTTGGGGACCTGTAAGCGCAAAGAGTTTGGTGTCAGGGCAGTGTGTGCGTCACATGTAAAGGGAATAATTAATTTCCCAAATACAGTCAATTAGCTCACCTGGGGAACCGACTTAATTATGAGGAAAAGGATTCCTGTTGTCTCTAATGCAGATGGCCAACATCAAATGTGAGAAAAATTCAACTCCTGCAAGAAATTAAAGAGGAGGGGCTGTTGTAAAGACTCGACAGGCTGCGTTTGGAGATAATTAAAACATACCTGTTTGCAAGCAAGAAGCACGTACCTGTGAGACGGTGATATTTGATTTAGAAGGGAAAGTGGTGCTGTCTCTACAATCGCCACGTACTGTGAACATAAAGGATAGAGGCGTTGCTGAGAAATTGAACAAGGTAATCATTACGAAACAAGATGCCTTTGTATGCATCAACTTAATGTAGAGAGAGGTGTAACTGAGGTATAAGACAATCAAAGGCCCGTAGTCCTTAAACAAAGTTGGGCCAACCTAGAGGCATATTGCATATCCAATGCACGGAGATATAGAGTACTGGTTGTGCCCGGCGCGAAAGCGCGACATTAAACATACATGGTTTTGCCGTATATTAGTGTCATAACGTTCTAGTAGACCAAATACCCATATGCGAGTGAAATCAACAGAATTAGGGGTATTGCCGTGTATTATTGTCATAACGTTCTAGTGGACCAAATACCCATATGCGAGTAAAGTGACATTAATTGCAAGTGGTGTTTCGGTTACGGCTACTAACATGGTATTGCCGCATATTAGTGTCATAACGTTCTAGTAGACCAAATACCCATATGCGAGTGAAATCAACAAAATTAGGGGTATTGCCGTGTATTATTGTCATAACGTTCTAGTGGACCAAATACCCATATGCGAGTAAAGTGACATTAATTGCAAGTGGTGTTTCGGTTACGGCTACTAAGGTTCAAGCGGTGAACGTGACGGCGGGACGCCGACTTACTTCAAGTCCGTGAATGGACAACTTGTTCCGTCAACGGCTCAGCTGCAACTGACAGCGAGCTCACGCCAGAGCTGACTATATGACGTAGTGGGGGCCGTGGGCGTGCGGCTGCCGGAATGAATCAGCAAAAATGGGAAAACCTGGAATGGATTTTTGAGGGGGCTCGCACGGAATACTTAAGAACAGAGAGAATCAGTGTGTTTTAAAGGTATAACAGAGGTATTAAGCAATCGAACGTGTTCGATACGATTTTTTGATGCACTAATGCGGTGAATGCGGATGTGCTTTTGAGGGGGCTCGCACGAAATACTTAAGAACAGAGAGAATCAGTGTGTTTTAAATATATGACAGAGGTATTATGCAAGCGAACGTGTTCGATACGAATGCGGTGAATGCGGATGTGCTTCCAAAAATCAGGCTTGGCAGATATAGGAATTTACATGTTTCAGTGTTCACGAACATATCATCTGTTACGAGCTAGGTGTACAGACATTATGAATGACATTATCCAAAATCACATGACAATGATAATAGCATACGGCATATTGAGCCCTATATGTATAATATGATGGAAAAAAATTTTAAAAATCCTACACAAAACTAAAGTTACAGATATTGTACATGTAAATATCACAATTTAAGCCAAATTCACATCCCATGTCAATAATGCTGGCATAAGGCACAAAGAAGCCTACACATATGTTACGCTGAAAAAAATGAAACATACTCAGGACAAGATTACTGGATGTATACCCAGTAATACATCTACTAGAGAATCTTCAAACAGATCAAGAATGAAGTTTAGAGTTTGCTCATTTGTAAGTAAGTCTCCTCATGCTCATTCAGCCCGGAGTTAGTGGCATCAAGGAGATGGATCCAACGGCACTCCTTATAATTAAGAGAAGTGCCCATGTTACCGCCCCTTCTGTGTAGTGTAACTTTCTCTAGATCCTGGTGTGTGTGTCTTGTGTTCGTGTAGTGTTCAACGAGTGGAGCCCCAAGGGATTTACATTTGATCCTACTCTGATGTTGTTGGATCCTATTTTTGACTTTTTGTGTGGTTTGGCCTACATATATCAAACTGCACGGACATCTAATGGCATAAATCACATTTTGGCTGTTGCAGTTTGAAAAGTGGTTAAGAGAATAGGTCTTTCCCAAGTGATCGAAACTAGTTCCAACCTTGGTGTTTGGACAGACCTTGCAGTGACCACACTTGTGATGTCCTTGGATTTGTGGTAGTTGTAGCAGAGATCTTATGTTGGGTGTGGGTGGGGGTTCAAGGTACGAGGATACTACAAAGTCCTTAACGTTTTTAGCACGTTTAAACGCAAACATAGGGGCTTCGGAATAACCAATATCTGGTCCCACCAAATTCCAATATTTCTTAATGACTTTGTTGATCTCATTACTTCTGGTGTTGAATGTTGTAACACAAATTAATCGCTCAATTTCTTCGTTTTTGGGTTGCACCTCAAGAAGCGTTTCTCTAGGCCTGTACCAGGCCCTTTTGCGTGATCTATTCAGCAGTCCCTTTGGGTATCCTCTCTCTCTCAGTTTGGCAATGAGTATGTCCGTTTCCTTAAAGTAGTCATTTCTTCTTGAACAGTTGCGTCTCAACCTTAGAAATTGTCCGTACGGAAGATTATCCCTTAAGTTTCTGGGATGATGAGAATTATATTGTAACAAGGTGTTGCGGTCTGTGGGCTTCTTGTATAGAGACATCAGAATACTACCTTCTTCCACTTGCAAAGTCAGGTCTAAGAAAGGTATTGATTCATTGTTGTATGTCATGGTGAATTGAATGTTTTGATTTCGTGAGTTCAACCATTCAGCAAAGGTTATTAGTTGGGCTTCTGTCCCAGTCCATAGCATGAGGACGTCGTCTATATATCTCTTCCACGCCGTGATGTTGTCAATGAAAGGGTTCAAAGCAGAGTAGATGGTGCTGTCCTCAAAATAATCCATATAAAGATTCGCTAAGCTCGGCGCGAATCCGGCCCCCATGGCTACTCCTCTACATTGAAAGTAGAACTCGTTGTGGAAGATAAAGTAATTTTTCTCCATCGCAATTTGTAATAGTTTTACAAGAAAGTCTGTGGGAACCCAGTGTGGTCTTGGACGTGAATCTAATACACTACTCATAACTTCTATGGCCTCATTTTGTGGTATGCTGGTGTATAGTGAGCATACATCCAGAGTTGCAAACAATTGCAAGGAACAGTCAAATGGTTGGCCTTCAAAGATTTGGATGGTGTGCATAGTGTCCCTAATGAAAGATCTTGTTTCCAGAACAAACGGTTGTAAAAAACTATCGAGATATTGGTTCAGGGGTTCCAGGATGGAGCCACAGCCAGACACAATGAGTCTTCCGGGGGGTTTTGATAGGTTTGTGTGGACTTTAGGAATGGTGTAGATAGTGGGAATCCTTGGATCGGTTTTATTGAGGAATTTGCTCTCAGATTCCGCGAGGAATCCCTGTTCAACACCGTAAGTTGTAAGATCACGAATGAGCTTCGCAATCTCCTTGGTAGGATCACATGAGATCTTTTTGTAACTGTCAGGACAACTGAGTTGAGAGTTGATCTCTTTTATATAATCTTCTGTGTCTTGTACGACCACCGCTCCACCCTTGTCCGCAGGCTTGATAACAATCGACCTGTTGTTGTTCAATGTAGATAGTGCAGATCTTTCTTCTTTAGTGATATTATGCTTGATGTACTTGGTGTTGTTAAGTATTCCCATCACTTCAAACATCACTACTTTCTCATACGCCAAAATCTTATCATTCATTAAGTATGAAGCCGGTGTAAAAGTAGAAGGCGGACGGAATTCAGTTGCAGTTGTATTCTTTTTGTAGCTGTCATTTTTTGCAAAGAAGTATTTTAGGCGAATCTTCCTGAAGAATTGTTGCAATTCTAGTTTGATGTTAAAGGAGTTTGGAATGGAGGTGGGAACAAAAGACAAACCCCTAGCTAGAATGTCGTGTTCTGCTTTGTTCAGAGTGTATTTCGAGATGTTCAATATAGGGTCCTTTACATTCGTGCCAGACACAGTTGTTCCTTGATGTACGGTTGGGCCTTCCGTGTTAGAGATGTTGTCTGGTATGGGAATTACCACCGATAGGTCTGACGTCTGGTGCGGATCTCCCCATGATTCTGTTGTGCTTGTGCTTGGAAGCGAACTCTGGAGTTGCCCCGTTGGTTCCCACGTGTGGTTATCCTTCCCTGTCTTCTTTTTTTTAATTTTATTTTTTTATAAAAGTGTTATATAGCGCGAACTAGACCCGAGAATTTGGGTATCAGAGCGCTTTACATGAGCACCAGTTTCGTTACAGATCTTCCTGGTCTCACCGCTCTCCCCCCGTCTCTCTAACCCCCCCCCCCCCCCCCGCCTCTCACTGACCCCTCCGCATCTTTCACTCCTCTCGTATGAGTCACCCTGCTGTCCAGTTGAATCCTCTCTCACATCACACAAGCGTCCGGGGCTGCGCCGGGTGTTCTCAGCCCATTTCACGCTCAATTTCAGATTTCTTTCTCTTTAATAAGTGTTTGTTTCCTTGTTTTCATTCCGGGAGAAGCCGCTTCTCCCTCCCCCTCCCCTCCACTCTCCCGTTTTTTTTTCCATTTCTGTTCTGGTCTCTCTCCATGAGTCATGGGGCTGATTGACAGCTCTGGATCTGCAGCAGTTTATTAAAAATGCTTCCAAGGTGCCGAGAATGCACACAGCGAGCCTTGTGAAAGGTGGGGAGACAGTAAGAAACCGAACCAAAAGGAAAAAGAAACGGGGACGTTTTCAGAAAACCCTTTGTGGAGATGCTCACTTGTTGCCAGAGTCGAGCCTTTTCTGACAGCATTTTTTCTTGCTGCTTTTATTCTTTTACTTCAACATAATTTGCCTCAATATATTAACATTAATTTCTCTGATGTCTATTCTTTTTATTCTTTTTATTAAACCTATCTATTTTAAGCTCCTTCACCCACTCCTCCCTCTTCTCCCACTTCTCCCCCTTCTCCCCTTTTCGTTCCAGTGTCTCCTCTTATGCCCCCTTTTCACTTCCGGGTTGCCTCCTTTAACCCCAGGCCCCTTCCTTTGCCAAGAGGTGGCCATTGGTTAGAGTGGGGTCCCCAGACTGCCTGCAGCTGCCCCTAGGCATGGTTTAGGTGCATGGCTTGGCTAGGGTGCAGGAGAACAGCTGACGTAGAGCCCTGGTACCGCCTGGTGAGAGGACATTGCTTGATTTCTTCAATACTCACCTGGAAGTAAAAGAAAAGGATCATGACCTTTGTAGGACCAAGGATTGACTGGGAAGAGGCATCCCTTGAGCCAGGCCCAACCATTGACTGTGCAGGACCTTGATGTGGGAAGAGCCATCAGCACTAACTAAAGACATACAGGGGCTTTATTTATGAGACGCTTGCGCCATCGGAGCGTCACTTTTTTGCACGCTCCGGCGACGTAAACCTCTTAATCATATCTGATGCGACGCACAGCCCCTCTGCGTGGCTTTGCATGGTCTCATAGATATGGAGTAAGACAAAGCTTCGCAAGTCGCTGCCTTGCCTAACTCTGCGGCAAGGAGGCGTTCCATGGGCATTGTGGTGGGTTTTCCCACGCAGCACCCATGGATTTTGACGCTTCCCCAGTATTACTTAATCCCGTAAACCTGGGGTGGTTCCAAAACCTTACGCCTCCCCCGAGCATGTGCAACGGGGAGAAATATTTTTATTTTCCTCGTTTTTTTTTCTTTCAATGTGTGCTTTCTGCAGCACTCCTAGACAGAGGGAAACGCCTCTCGGATTATTTTTGTGCAAGAAGGTGCCCCTTTCGGCACAAAAACAACCCTACCTGCAACAGAGGCACCCTTGCACCATGGTTTAAGAGAGACTGTATTGGCGCTAGGCAGCTAATTGTGCGCCAGTGCAGGGAGAAAAGATAGGAATGCACCGTATTTCATAAATGCCTGCCCTTTCACATTGGTGTTGGGTAGCGCAGCAAGAAGACATGCGGCGCTGCTCTCTGCCAATTCCTCGTAAACGAGGCCCATCATGTATTATGGCATCTGAATAATACACTGCTTTCAAATTGAACCTAGGCCCTGTGATCGATCAGTTGCTTTACTACCATACCACGTTGTGATTCTATGTCTTGTGTGGATAGATCTATGGATAAATTTGACCCACCGGACCATTGTGCTAGATGTAACTATTGGACCCGGGCTCCAGTCTGGGTAAAAGGATCTGTCCTTGTTCGTGTCCATATACACTTGTTTGGGTCTTAGCTCTGACTGTGGTGGGAAAGAGTTGGATTTTAGTTTGTAAATGCCCACTGATGCATATGTTTGTGGGCGCTCATAAACTTACAAGGGTAACCCCTCTTTGTAAGTCCACGTCATCCCCCTTTACGTGGGATTTAATGCTGAGGGTTTCTCTGTACTTGTGGCAAAGAATTCTGCACTGCTACATTTATTTACATCTGCCAGAAGGCCTTTTGTGAATACCTGGCAGCTTAGAAGATGTAGCCTTACGGCTAGAGCGGTCGACCTCGAAGCGGGGGAACCGGGTCCGAGTCTCGGCAACGACGCTCAACATCCTTTGATTCTGGGCAAATCATTTAATCTCCCCTTGCCTAACAAAAATGAATGTGTCCTTGTGTAACGTCACTGGTGCTCATGTATAGTGCTCTGATACCAGATATCCTCGGGTCTAGTTCGAGCTATATAACAAAAAAACAACTCTAAAGGCATTTTCAGTGAAAACCCGTTGTTTATGGCTGAAAGATCTCTTGTGAATTTGACCCTATATATTTATATATCTGCACATATTCTAATGTTTTTTTTAATAGATGAGGCTCGGGAGATAGCTAAAGCTGTTTCTAGCTCAGACTTTAAAAAAAGACCAGAAAAGGTGCTGGTTTCATTGTCCATGACAATAGCATGGTAATTTTATCTCACATTACCAATGATATTAAAAAGCAAGTTCGTCCAATTGTTGACCTCACAGATGCTCCTTACATGTGCTAAAAAAGCATAATGAGGATTTAAGGACTTGAAATGAAATCAAAATTCACTGCTTATAAGAAGACCGGTTAACACATAATTGAAATCGTAATCTCAGAAATTAGTTTTCCTGTGGTGAGTAGTGGTTTAATTAACCACTTTGAAATTAGCCATCCAATTTTATCCCAAAATGTGGATGGCATTGCAATTTATCTAAAGCCTGTGTAGGTCCGTATTTAAAACGGGATCAAACGACTTCCATGAGAGCTAGGGGAGGGGATGTGGTCCGTCGGCTAGACTGCCGACTTTGGTGCTGGAAACCAGGGTTCGAGCCTCGGGGTCGCGGCCACATCCTGTGATTCTGGGCAAATCACTTAATCTCCCCGTGCCTGAATGTGTAATGCAAATACGGTGCTTGTGTAAAGCGCCCCAATTCCTTCGGGTCGAGTTCGCGCTATATAAATATGCAAAAAAAAAAAACACTGACGTTCATAGGCTGGTTTGGCCCTCCATTTTGGGTCTGTTTAGAGCCCATTGGCTTATTCTTGCATTCACAGTCCGACACATCCACAGGACCACACAGACAAACACAGCAATCCATGAAGAAGCAGTTTAACTTATTTAATTTTTTTAAACAAGCATTGGCAAAGCCAATTGGTCTCACTTCTGCGAGAGCTATTTAGTTCACTTTAGCTGTGTTGTACAGCACTGTGGTTGTACAGTATGTTTAAAGTTTTATTCAAAATTGCTAAGAAACAGACATTATACTTTTGTTATTGATTAAAGTGTGAGGGATGGTATTAAGCTTTGAAATAAAATGTGAAATGGTAGAGAAGTATCAACACAAACAACAGCTGTTTTAGAAAAGTATTATGATATAACGAACACTGCACTTTTTATGGGGGCGTTGGCAGTACCTAATATAGAGAATGAGATGGGTAGTGGTAGGAAATAAGTAAGTTGGATAATGACTAGTGTCATAGTAAATCTTCATTGTGTTTGGCGGAAAGTACTGTTTAATTTTAATTCATGAAAGAATTGAATTTAAATTGGTGGAAATGGTGCAAATTAAGTAACATACACATGTAAAAATGGTTAATGACATTTCCTCCATCACATTACAAGTGAAGAGAGGTGGGAAGCACACTTTTTATCTCAAAGGAAACAGAATGCAACAGAGTGTATGTATAACAGGCCAGCAGTTCCCCAAATGTGATAACATGTGCTTGAGCTAAGAATGAATGCCATTTGTTTGAAAAGCACAGTGAAAGTGTGTCCCTGAAGCTAATTTTTTTGGCACAGTAAAGTTCATAATAAAACTTAGATTGTGGGTAAGGTCCAGTCGCAAATGTTGTCTAAAGCTGTCTAACTTAACAAATGGAAGGCAGCATTGTCCAAGGAGTATTTAAAGGTTGAAGGTAAATATTGCCCTCTTGGTCGCTTTTTGGACACCCATAAGGTCAAATAAGTGAACGGTACGATTTTCCTGTGTACCTTGCACACATCCTGGATTTTTGCAGTCACAACTATTGTTTAAAGCTGTCTAACATAGCAATAGAAAGGCAGCATTGTTCGAGGAGGAGGAAAACTAAGCTTGTGGTTGAGATGCAGTCACAAATATTGCATAAAGCTGCCTTAACTTAACAAATGAAAGGCAGCATTGTCCAAGATGAAATAAAGGTAAATAAACAAGCCCTCACATGCAAGGTCACTTTCGTTTGAGATGAGAAAATGTGTTTCCTGTACTGCTTTCGCAAAGGGGAAGGGGGACTGGATTATTCTGTTTTTTACATGTCCAAATTAGCTAATTTGCACCACAATCACAAGAAGTTGTGGCTGTTGCTGGGACTTCAATGGGGTTCTCCAGCTTCAAAGGCCACAGCTCTGCTTACAAAACACACAGCAATGCGGGTCTCGTTATCTGCAGAACAGGCCTTTGAAGCTGGGGAACCAGTAAAGTCCTGTGAAAAAGATGAATGAGAAATTCCCCTATAACGTTGCAGGTAAAGAGAGCGTTGGAAGCACCTATTCTTATCTGCAAGGAAATGGAATGTGACAGAGTGTGTATATAACAGGCAAGCACTTCCCTTAATGTGATAACGTGTGCTTGAGCTAAGAATGAACAAAAACACTCATGTGCAAGGTCCCCTCACAGTCGCACCTTAAACACATAAACTCAGGTAAATTAAAATTGTTTAAAAAAAAAAAACACAGAATGGCTGTGACCAGATGCACCGGCAAACAGTGGTGAAAGCTAAATAAACAAGGGTGGGGGCATGGCATTGGGAGGGAGGGAGCGGGAACAAGCAAGCACAGACAGACAAGGGTTGGAGCTGATGACAGAGCCAGCTAGGAAAGATGCACTCTGTAGAGTGGCTCAACAAAAAGAAAAAAATAGGTCCCAAAAGTGGGAGCAGTGTAGGGACACAAGTACTTGAGCCATGCTCTAGGGGAGGGTCACATGCAAGAAGAGGGAAGTGCCAACCACAGAACTGACCAGCAGGAAGCCAGCAATTGAGGGAGGTGTGAAGCCCACCAATGGTAAATGATGGGAGGGCTCTAAGCCCACAATCAGTAAGCTAAATGTCTCAAAGAGACGGTGCATGCGCTGTCTACGCCAGACCAAAAAAGGCAGACCTGTTCACTTTGTTGGTGCTAGTTTCATGTTTGAGAACAAAAGGGAAATCCCATTACCCAACCAATTATGTAAGAGTACCAATCTTGGCATAGGGAGAGAGATCTAAATGTACCATGTGATGTAAAATACGTTAGTGGTGAATATAAGGTTTCGGGCTTATATTAGTGGAGGGTAGACATTCCTATCTCATGTTAGCAGAGAGTAGAAGATGTCTTGCTGATACTAGTGGTCAGTAGAACATTCCTGGCTAATATTTGTAATGGGAAAATGATTCCTAGCTCAAATTATTGGGGAGCTGACGATTTCTACCTCATGTCAGTGGAGAGTAGGAAATTCCTAGATCATGTTAGTGTAGAGCAGAATATTCCTACCTCATGTGACTGAAGAGTAGAAGTGTCCCGGCTCATATTAATGGTACATACTAGATTCCTGGCTCATATTAGTGGAGAGTAGAGCCTTCCTGGCTCATATTAGTGGAGAGTAGAAGATTGCTAGCTCATATTAGCATTGAGTAGAACATTCCTACTTCATGTTAGCGGAGATATGTTGTCTTTTTTTCTAATTTTACTAACATTCTAGAGGGTCTCCACTGAAGAAGTGGCAAGAATGAGATAAGTAGCCAGATTGATGAGTGAGTGGCCCACCTTGCAATTATCCTTTCTTGTGACCTGCTTCCCCCTCCTCCTCATCACATGAAGTCTTGGGTGGCTTTTACTCCCAATCCCAACCATCAAGAGCATAGGCTGGGACACCGGACTGGGAAAAAGCTCTTGACCACCTCGGAAAAGTGGCCATCCTGTCACGTTTATGACTCGTTCAACTCAAAGTGCTGCAGATAGTGCATTCCATGCAAGCGGACTTGTATCGGGCCTGATCCGTACTGTGTGTAAGAGAGGAGGGAGTTGGACCTCTTTATCACTCTATTGGAATGCGATGATATCCAGACCTTCTGAGGACAGAGTTGGCTCTCATCTCCCTGCCATTCTTAGAGGGGTGATAACTATGACCCCCCCCCCTCCCCCTACTTAGTGTCACTCTTGGGATATGTGGGAACCTTGCCCAATGCAGCTGTAAGTTGGCTTTTTGTGCTATAGTAATGATGGCAGATGGAAGGCGTGTGAGTTTGGAGTGGGGCTGTCCCAGGATGTCACATGTAGACCTATTAGGCCAAGTTATGTGGCTTGTGTACATATGTGTGGCCCAGTTATGTGGCTGGTGTAATGCGTCTGAAAGTAATCTATGAAGGAACAAGCAAGGCCCATACTTTTCTCAAACTATGCAACTGTTAGTAGTGCTTTGGCCTGGTATAAGGTGGAATGAAAACGAAATGGGGTTGAAGTCTCAGTAGGATGAGTTGACGGGTGACCTGCTTCGTGTGTCATTGGTTAGAAGTGGAAGTATCTGTGTATCATTGTGTCGGACATTTGACCGCAACTCGGTATGTATGTATGTATGTATGTATGTATGCATGCTTCTTATATATTGTTCTTTTGCATTGTTTGGTTGTAAACAAAAGAATATGTATTTATGGAAATAGAGTACAAGCTTCTATAGAGTCAACCTACCTTGATAATGAACGTCCAGGTGCATCTTCCTGATAAAGGTTAGCACCAATGTCTCGCTCTGCACCAGAACCAAGCCTATTGGTCCTGGTGTTCCACTTGAACCCACTGTTTGGCTAATGTAACCAGAATATGTTTTTATTTCTAGTTGATAAAAATAGATCTTTAGTTACTGGCTGAGCCAAATGGGTATGAGAATTAAGAAAACATCAAGTAGGGTTGTGACATGAATTACATGATGTCTGTGCTTGCCTATGTCTGTTCCACCACTGACACAAATCCACATTTTTGTCTCCTTACAGCTCAGAAGTGGATGTACAGAGGTCTTGATGCCAACATCTTTCTGCAGTACATGGCCTGGGTCACGTACCCCGTGGTACTCATCACCTTCTCCGCAGGATTCACGCAGATCCTTGCTCCTCAGGCTGTGGGTAGGTGGCTGCTGGAGAAGGCTGTGCTAATGGTGATGAAGGGAGACTTCTAGGTTTCAGAATAGGTAGGCATCTCCTGCCCCCCCCCCCCGACCGTTTACATGGGGTGTCTAGCATAGGTCCATGTTATGCCTTCAGAGTCTACACCTATTAGGATTCCCTTTGATGGCTGATGCGCCGCTACCTGCTGTCATTGTAACCTCTTCTGAGCCTGTGCTCTTAATTCCAAAATGGCGTCCTGTCCCACGTCGCTTCCAGATCATTTAATCAGGGAATCGTACAATCCCAGGTCGTCCATTTTGTAATCTCTTTCAGTTCACTTGTCTGGTTTGGGCTGTGTTACTCAGTCCCACAGACTCTATTGTTTGGCTGCAGTCATGGAAGGAACAGACCATTATTTACACAGAGGTTCATACAAGCTGTCACTGGTTGGAGCAAAAGAGTTTATTATTACAAGCAATGGTTTCCGTTTTAGCCTTTTCCTTTGACAGTCCATGCAGGAGAACTTAAGACAATGCTACTGAGATGACATTTAGTAAAGGGACTTTGCACACTAATCTGGCAGTTCACTGTACAACTTGCAAGTCATTACCATCAGCCCCTGGAGTAAAACTGTAAAATGTGTCATTAGCATACGCATGTCTGAGACTCGCGCTCTAAGCCCAAAATCAATGCCTTCTTGCCAGCTCTTTATCTTAATTGAAGGCCTGCATATGTTCACGCAGTGGAAATTGATGATTAGACTGCACAGTCTAAATCTCCCGGTTTAACAAGATTTGCTACCTTAGCCGGCTAGACTTGTTTCTTGGGGGCACTAAATCCTGATTCTTGAATAGCGTATTTTTTTCTCTCAAAAGTTCATGAACATTTGACAAAATTACACTTTAATGGTGAAATGTGGTGTGCAGGCACCTTTCATAAATTGTTTTCCCCATACCCGCACGTCGTATAAAAAAGTCATGCAAGCTCTAAATTGGGCACCATAGCTCATAGACTCAAACATCTGCTGTCAGTGTGATAAAGAAACTGCGAGCTAAAAACATATGCATGTGAACTCTATTAAGAATTTAGGTTTTTTGGAAGGTAGTAGTCGAAAGAAAGAGTTGAATCGCTGAATTGCAGGACTGATTTTTAAAAAAGCACGTTTTAGTGAGTTTCTAACATAATTTAAACACTCGTTACGTTTGTGTGCAAAAGCAGAGTTGACAACTAAGAAATCGATCTTTACACCATGGAAGTGAGTGGGAGCATCAAGTTTGGTTGACGTGGTATTGAGCTAACGGGATTGGGAACATTGAAAAGTGTGATTTGTACCACATGAAAGAGGAATCCCTTTTTCGGAGGCTAGGAGGGTGGCAGATGGTAATCAAAAGTAGCCAACTATCAAATGTTATTTACCAGAGTGTGAAAAAGAAAAGAAGTTGTTTACCGAATAAATCGTGTCGAGGAGATGGGGGGATAGTGAAAAGTGAAACAATGTTTGGCTTCACGGTCAACGTGAGGTGAATGAAAACCCAGTAGCCTATTTTAAATTCCTTTTTCCTACGATGCTGAATGCGATAGCTGGTACATCATTAAATGTACAAAGAAACCCTTGATCTGGGTCAAGTATGATTGAAGCTTGATCACTATCACAGGCAGAGAGACTTAAATATGCTCTTTATTTAATGCGCTCATTTAATGGAAGCGCTAAAAAGACCAGAGCTCCACTATGGTGGGGTCAAAGAGATTTCGAAGAGCGACTTCCAAGAATAGAACCATGACTAATGATCATCCTGGGAAAATGAGAGAGTTTGTAGATCTGAGCAAAGTTAATGAAATGGAAAATGCTACGAAGGAGGACGGATGATCTGGGTTGTGATTGTTAATGATTTGTTCTTCTGTCTAACTTCAGCAGGTGCTTATTTTTGCCACCTGAATCTGACTAGACACATCCAGTTGCTAGTCCATATAAAATCATCCCTATCCGCTTGCTTTAATATACATATTTATGTTGCTGATTTTCGCCATTACTTCCGTCAGGTGCAGTGTTCTCTGTTATGGTTGCATGAGCAGGTGCCATCACTGGGGCCCTCATGATTGCTTCAACCCCAGTTTTCCATTATATAATGCTTGTGGCCATGTATCATCATGCTTGTCTGCTTTCCTCCCTTTCCTGCTGAATATCTATCTACTACATATTCTTGTTTGATACCATTTGAGATTTCACAGTGTTATCAGCATGGGGACTGATTTTAATACCTTTCCAGTAAAGCGTGGCTATTACAGGACTTACTGTCATGAGACTTAATCTTATGGCATGGGGCATCAAGGGTTTAGGACAGCCACATAACTTGTAAGAGTACCTGCTCACTCGCAAAGACTTAAACCTTCCATAGATTTAAACAGGCGTTGGCGTTGACTCAACCAGGTTTTAAATCCAGTGGGTAGGTGGTATTCCCTACTTCAAAGCTTTTCATAGATAAGGTTTAAAGGAGATTATGAGCCAGATCTCTTAAGATACAAAGATTTCAGACAAACGAGTGACTTATGGGAGCAGATACTTTTCGTGGCGGTGAATGTGATCCCGAGGTATAATATCCAGCTTTAACGGGCAGCCAAGTATAGCCTGTGTTTCTCAAGAAATGTGCAAAAGTTCCTTGCGAGTTGCTGAACATTGTGGAGGAGAAGAAGTGGAAGGGTTTGAATGTGATTGGCTCAACACTAGATAGGAAGTCTGCAGATAGCACCCTCAGTCACATGCTTCAAGTAGAAAGCGTGTGCAATACATGACACATTGCTAAGCTATCCTTCAGGGATTTATTCCTTCTCTCCTGGCCAAGGGTCCAAGTAAAGAGACTAATTTGTTTCTAAAGGTCTTAGACGAAGCATCTTATCATGGAAGAGAGGGATCAAATGTATATTGCATCATGCTCCTCTTCTCTCCTTTTAATTGATAGCATACTTATGTAAAGAGTGATGTATAGAAATGGATATTTAATATAGCCCCATTGGAGGAGGAACATTTTTTTAATCTATGGCTACAAATTTATGGATACATTCTTTGCCAAAGACGATTGAACTATTCCTAACAGCTGTGATGCATATGAAAGAGCCAAATCATACTCACCCAAGCTCAGAAGACATGTAAGGCATAAGTGCTCCTCTCAAACAAACTAAAGTTCTTCACCTTTCAAGGTTACTCCAGTAACCTTGAGAATCTGATCTCTGAAAAGCTTGCTTATAATAATAGGATCACAGAAGTAACCTGCAGATTTTTTTCTCAAGATCAAAACCAAATAATATAAAAGCCAGACTCGGGCTGGAAAATTGTTGACAATTTAGCTTAAAAAAATATAGGAAGTATCGTTCCAAAGTCCATGTCTCCAGAGTAGGGATTGGGGATATGATCACCACTGATGCTGATAGTACTAACTTCTTTGTTGACTTTTATCTGAGTTTACGTATCCCTGGTAAAACTCTGATTCAAAGAAGATATGCAAGTATTTTGAAATACTAGATCAATCATCAGAGAATTAGCAGATGAAAATATTCTGAAACCTAGTTATCATCTACTAGTATTCTGGAACCTAATTAGCAGATACACTATTCTTGAACATGACATCTCTTTTTTGCCGAAGTGTACAAAATCATCTGAAGGGATGAAGATCGAGGCCTTACATCACATTGTTTATCAATCAATGTATATCACCGTCTTGTGGGAATGTTTGCCGTGAAGCTTCTCAAACTTTTCAATTCTATGTAAAAGAAATTCACTAAAGCAATGCTAACTTTTTTTCCCACACCACGAAGCGTTGCTAGTTACCAAAAAGAGGATGTTCAATTTCATTTAAGATTGGAAAAGATGCCACCTCACATCTGGCCAATGTTGAACAAGCTTCTTTAAAGATGGATCAGACGTCAGGAACATTAACCCCCTTTGTCACACCCGTATTGCCTGTTAGTATGGGAAACCAGCTGGCTGCAGCCATGGACTTGAGTGGAGAGAAGCCACTTCATCATATAAGACATGTCGTGATGGATTGATCACCTACCCGGTATGACTGTGGGACACAACTAACCAGGGGCGGCTCCTCCAGTAGGGCGGAGGAACGTCGCCCCACTGCTTTCTCGCAGTGCAAGAAGCAGAAACATTAAATGGTAATGACTACCGTTTTATGTTTCTGCTTCTCGCACTGCGAGGAAGCAGAAGAGTTTGGTTGCGAGTGGGCGGGGCTGCTCTGCGAGCAGGGGAGGAGTGGTGTGCCCACTCCTGAGGGCGCAATGACTGTTTGGTCGGCCCTATGGAGCCGCCCAAACCAGTCATGCGCACTCTTACCTTTCTCCATGCAGGCTGCAATGCAGCCTACATGGAGAAAATGGCCTACCAATACGCCCCTGGCTGTGTGGCGTCCCCACTGATCACAATGCTGACATTGCAGCATTGTGATTGGCTTAGCGGAGGGGAGGGGAGGGAGGCTGCCTGCTTTCTGTTCCTGCCAGAGGCAAGAGAGCAGGAACAGGCGCCAAGTATACGCCGGACCCAGCCTGCGGACATGTACGTTTAAAAAATAAATGACTAAATTAACCCCCTCCCCACACAACCCTCCCCGTGCTATCCCCCGCCCTCAACCCCAAACCCCGACCGTGATTAATGCCGGCCGCAACTTGTAAATAGCTGATATGTCATCCAGGAGGTGACCATGAAACCAGTGTGTTTGTCAGATGGTACACTTGTTTTCTTTCTCCCTCGAAAGAGGTACCCAAGAGGGGTTCCCTTATCCCCCTAACTTCAGATGCTTTCATTAGAACCTCTCTAGAATAAATATTTAACAATTCAAAGATGAGGGTACATAGGCTCATGGAGAGGAGGTGAACATGTTTGCTTGTCCAGATAATATTCTGATCCAAATGAGAAACCACCACTCTTGTCTGAACCCGCTTCACAAAGAAGACAGTACTGCTCCAAGGTCTGTAAAAAAAAAAAAAGAGGACTGGGACTCTTTCTTAGGGCCACATTTATCAGATTTGGAAATAGCAATTACCTAATTGCAATTTTCTGTGAATCGCAATAAGGTAATTGCTATTCCCAATGTATGAAACTCTGTAAGTTATATGTAGCGATTCCTAGTGGTTCGCAAATCGAACTCCTTGTTAATATTCACGAGGTAGGTCGCAATTTTAAATAAAGCAATCAATTTTTTTTAAATGTAGACCGTTTTCCTTAAAGGAAAGCAGGATGCGTTTGAAAAAGAGAAATGAAAAGTTTTCTTTTATTTTTTAAGAGCAGGCAGTGGTTTGTGGGACCTCTGCCTGCTCTTAAAAGATGTTTTTGCTGCCATTCCAAGAGGGTATGGGGTCCCTTGGGGACCCCTTTCCATTTGCAAATGGATTACCACCAATTTGAAGTTGGTGGTAAAATGTGAATATTTTGCATCCACATTCCGGTCACAAAATTTTCATACATACCGCTGCAATTTGGTATTTGAAAGGGACGCCCTAAACCCGCCCCATCCAAATACCGATTCACAAACCCATTTTCTGATTCAGTAACAGGTTACCGAATCGCAAAATAGGGTTTGATGCAGAGGAAAAGCCTTTTTTGCATTACCAAAGGCCTGTTTATACATGTGGCCCTTAGTCTTTCCTATAATAGATGGAACCTAAAACAGTTATTTAGGGTTTAGTTTTTGGCGCAGCAAAGTAGACCTATCTGTTGTCCTTCCCTTGCAGCAGAATAATTAAGAGACAATTTTCAAGCTTGAGGACAGATTTTCTCCTTTTCCCTCTCTTGATGAGGGGGCAACCTTGACACAGTGAGAATCATAACTCCTCCAGTGCTGTAATATCATTTAAGAACTTTGCTGATTACTTTGCGTAAAACTGTCTGCAAATTCATTGATTCCAAGGCATCACAACTACTATAAACTGGTAAATTACTGGATGTACCTCCTCAAAACAAAAAAAGGATGCTGGGAAGGGAGATGTGAAATTGACAGACACATTGCAAAGCTTTTGATTGGTGACTGGTGGGGTGGGTGTCTCTGCACTAGCGAGTCCCAGATGGGTGCATTTTAAAAATAAATTCTTTAACCACCCTACCATTGAGGAAAAGCTTGCATGAATTTTACAAGATTTAGAAACTCATTTCCGGTTGTTACAAATGCTGGAAATGTAATTGGACCATAAGTTCCTCTGTCATGGACAATTCTAAATTTTACATATGCCATTCCTATCTCACCCCCTTGATGGTACAATCCAATACTTAAACTCAGGGGTCTATCTTGTTTTTGTAACTTCTGGTATACGAGTTGGAAAATGACAAAGCCCTTTTGAGAACTGCAGCAGGCATTATTCCCTATGGCGCGTTGTCAGAATACATCCTGTTGCTTCAACTAACATACTGCCTTTTGTCGAGAAATCCTTTAACCTGATGACATTCTTGCTAATTGATGAACCCAAAAGTTTTATCTCTTGAGGAAATGGTAGCTTTAAGGTTCGCCCTGTGGCCAGGTAGATTGGGTGCGGGAAGAGGCGAGCTGTCTTCTTGCTTATGGGAAAGGCTGCAAGAATATGGCTGCTGGTCTATCTCCATCATGCTGGAAGATGCAAGGTGCCCCAGGGTGCAAACATAGGACTAAAACAAGACCCTGCTGTTTGCTGGTCAGTATGGGGATTTGTCTACCTCAGCTGATATTGTGCGTGGACCACACTTGATGGTCATTGAATATCTTGACGTGGCTTCACTTTTCTTCTAGGTTCTGGAATCCCAGAGATGAAGACCATCTTGCGAGGGGTGGTGTTGAAGGAATACCTGACGCTGAAGACGTTTGTGGCCAAGGTGGTGGGCTTGACCTGTGCCCTCGGGAGCGGCATGCCTCTTGGGAAGGAGGTAAGGGAGCAGTCACCATGTTCTGGGATGTGACCCACATATGGCCATCAGGGCTTCAGAAATCACCACACTTACAAGACTTTACAATTAAAAAGTGCAAAACTGGGCCTACAACTCTGGAGTCAATTGAACCACCTATCCCATCAAATAACCTCTCAGTACCTGGAAGATATAATTTATGAAATCGGTTTACACTTTCTTAATCAGATGCCAATTGCACCTCTGTCCATTTGCGATTTTCTGCACAATTATAGATAAACTTAAGTTTGATAGCTCCTATGTTACTTATCTATCCGATCCACATCAGATTTAAAGAATAGCCACATAAAATACATTTGCACATACCGAAATTAAAAGAAACTAATTTAAAAAATCTGTCATAACATATTTTCGTGATCTGTGCCTCATGCACTGGCGTTGGATGCTTAGATATAAGAATAGCGATGTTGGGAAAGAGCCAGAGTCCATTTAAATCTTAGGGTCTGATTCAATAGATTAAGTTACTCTTTCGAGTAAGTTTATACTTTGGAGTAAGTTATTTCTGGTATTCACAAACTACGAGTGTAAACCTATTGCAGAAGTATAACTTGCATGTCTCCACCACCAGAGTAATGCAATTGGCTTACTCTTGTGTGGGAGGGTGACTCCACTCACTAAAATATCCCCAGACTCACCCTAAACCCTTCTCACTTCTCCCTTACCCCATGCATTTTAGTAGTAGGTCTGCCCTTTCCAAACAACTCCCCTGTGTCCCTTCCACATGTACTACTTAAATCTATACTCACATGTCCAGAGATTCTGCAGTTGTGGCAGAGTACTCCGCGCATGCAAGTGTAGTTAAAGTTAATGTTTTGTAGTGCTACAAACGTAATACAAGGTGCAGTTTGGGAATCAGGCCCCCTAGAGACTAGTGATGTGGTGAATGAGTGAGAGTCCACTGAGATCATAGAGACTGCTGGTGTGGGGAATAAACAACAGTCCACTGGCATTTTAGAGATTAGTGATGTAGGGAGAGAGAGTCCACTGACATTTTAGAGACTAGTGACGTGCTTCATCGTGGTTTCCGTCATCATCATCTCCCGCTAGAGTCTGCACGAGTGGAAGTTGGAATTTATACACCCTTAGAAGTAACGGGGTTCTGTATATTCTTGAAAGACACCAGCCTATGTTCTCTTAAGAGTGGTGTGGCACGTTAGGAGTTAAATCGCTTGCATTCCACTGTTGACCCCACCCTGTTGAGGGAACCCACTATGTGCAGGAAGTGTTGGGCCCCAGCTATTGCATGCCAAGGAGGACCAAGTAATCAGTCCAGTCGCGGCTCATGCAGGTAAGAGTGGTGGGGCGGCTGAGGGGGGATTTCGAGCGACGACAATGAGGGGGAATTAATTATTTATTTAATTTTCCCTAGTTGTCTTTCGAAACACACACCCTCACCCGGCCCCACCGCGCTAACACTATTACCTGCACGAGCCACGACTGAATGAGTCATTGTTTTTCTGCCTTGCCCCCTCGTGGATTTTTAGAGAGCAGTGTGGGCCCTGAAGAAGGTGCATGGCCTTTTGGCCGGTTGACACCGAAATGCGCGTTGGCACCTGCACACGCTTGTGCCTAATCCATGAAGACGTGATTGATAATTAAAAGACTGGTTTTAACAAATATGTGTGATGATTTGATGTCAAGGAAAGAATACTAATTAATATGTGAATAAGACAATCTGATTTATTCTGGTAAATAAATTTTCCGCTTGTATACGAGTATGATTACGATTTCCAACAGTATAGCTAAAGGAAATTATCTTGCATCTTCTTGCTAAATAATGTTGAAGCCCAGTATATTTGAAGAAAGTTCTTAACTGTTGTTACGAATGGTATGTGTGTAGTATGAATGCATTTGTTTATGCCAGTGTTGTAATACATTAATTGAAAATATATGTGGATTTTTGTGTAATATTTGTTAACAAATGTTGACACATTGGAATAAAGAAAAATTATTTTTGCAATTAAAATACTACTTTGAACTATTTAGTGGAGCATTGGAGGAGGTGGGTTGTGTGTTTGTTGTTTGGTTATTAGTAGAGACCTGGTGTGCCAAGTCAGTGATGGTGAATTTGTACGTGAGGTCAGTGAGGGTGCATTTGTACGTGAGGTCAGTGATGGTGTATTTGTATGTGCGGTCAGTGAAAGTGTATTTGTATGTGCGGTCAGTGAAAGTGTATTTGTACGTGAGGTCACTAATGGTGCATTTATATGTGAGATTAGTGATGGTGTATTTGTACGTGAGATCAGTGATGGTGCATTTGTACGTGAGGTCAGCGATGGTGCATTTGTATGTGAGATCAATGATGGTGCATTTGTACGTGAGGTCAGTGATGGTGCATTTGTATGTGAGATCAGTGATGATGTATTTGTATGTGCGGTCAGTGAAAGTGCATTTGTGTGAGGTCAGTGATGGTACATTTGTATATGAGGTCAGTGATGGTGCATTTGTATGTGAGGTCAGTGAGGGTGCATTTGTACATGAGGTCAGTGATGATGCATTTGTACGTGAGGTCAGTGATGGTGCATTTGTATGTGAGGTCAGTGATGGTGCATTTGTATGTGAGATCAGTGATGGTGCATTTGTATGTGCGGTCAGTGAAAGTGCATTAGGGGAGTGCTGCAGCTGTGCAAGAAGTCATTGTGTGGGACAGGATTTGTGGCCTGCCTCTGTGCTTGAGCTCACTGATCGGGCAGGAGTGGAGGTTTACTGCTGTGTGTACAGTCAATGATGGGGCAGGAGTAGAGGTGTGCTACTGCGTGTGAGCTCACTGATGGTGCAGGAGGGGAGGAGTTCTGCAATGTGTGAGGTCAGTGACAGTGCAGAAGTTGGAGGTGTGCTGCTGAATGTAAAATCAATGATGGGGCAGGGGTGGAGGTGTGCTGCTGTGTGTGATGTCAGTAATGGTGCAGGAGTGTAGGTGTGCTGCTGTGGGTGAGGTCAGTGATCGTCAGGAGTGGAGGTGTGCTGTGAGTGAGGTCAGTGATCATCAGGAGTGGAGGTGTGCTGCTGTGTGTGAGGTCAGTGATTGTCAGGAGTGGAGGTGTGCTGTGTGTGTGAGGTCAGTGATCGTCAGGAGTGGAGGTGTGCTGTGTGTGAGATCAGTGATCGTCAGGAGTGGAGGTGTGCTGCTGTGTGTGAGGTCAGTGATCATCAGGAGTGGAGGTGTGCTGTGTGTGAGATCAGTGATCGTCAGGAGTGGAGGTGTGCTGCTGTGTGTGAGCTCACTGATGGTGTAGGTGTGCTGCTATGTGTGAGGTCAGTAATGGTGCAGGAGTGTAGGTGTGCTGCTGTGTGTGTGGACGGTGATCGTCAGGAGTGTAGGTGTGCTGCTGTGTGTGAGGTCCGTGATCGTCAGGAGTGAAGGTGTGCTGCTGTGTGTGAGATCAGTGATCGTCAGGAGTGTAGGTGTGCTGCTGTGTGTGTGGTCGGTGATCGTCAGGAGTGTAGGTGTGCTGCTGTGTGTGAGGTCCGTGATCGTCAGGAGTGAAGGTGTGCTGCTGTGTGTGAGATCAGTGATCGTCAGGAGTGGAGGTGTGCTGCTGTGTGTGATTTCAGTGATCGTCAGGAGTGAAGGTGTGCTGCTGTGTGTGAGTTCAGTGATCATCGGGAGTGTAGGTGTGCTGCTGTGTGTGAGCTCACTGATAGTGTAGGTGTGCTGCTGTGTGTGAGCTCACTGATAGTGTAGGTGTGCTGCTGTGTGTGAGGTCAGTAATGGTGCAGGAGTGTAGGTGTGCTGCTGTGTGTGAGGTCAGTGATCGTCAGGAGTGGAGGTGTGCTGCTGTGTGTGAGGTCAGTGATCGTCAGGAGTGGAGGTGTGCTGTGTGTGAGATCAGTGATCGTCAAGAGTGGAGGTGTGCTGTGTGTGGTCAGTGATCGTCGGGAGTAGAGGTGTGCTGCTGTGAGTGAGATCAGTGATCGTCGGGAGTAGAGGTGTGCTGCTGTGTGTGAGTTCAGTGATCGTCAAGGAGTGGAGGTGTGCTGTGTGTGAGATCAGTGAACGTCAGGAGTGGAGGTGTGCTGCTGTGTGTGAGTTCAGTGATCGTCAGGAGTGGAGGTGTGCTGCTGTGTGTGAGGTCAGTGGTGGGCAGGAGTAGAGGTGTGCTGCTGTGTGTGAGGTCAGTGGTGGGCAGGAGTAGAGGTGTGCTGCTGTGTGTGAGGTCACTCATTGGGCAGGAGTAGAGGTGTGCTGCTGTGTGTGAGGTCAGTGATCGTCAGGAGTGGAGGTGTGCTGCTGTGTGTGAGCTCACTGATGGTGTAGGTGTGCTGCTATGTGTGAGGTCAGTAATGGTGCAGGAGTGTAGGTGTGCTGCTGTGTGTGAGATCAGTGATGGGGCAGGAGTGGAGGTGTGCTGCTGTGGGTGAGGTCAGTGATGGGGCAGGAGTGGAGGGTGTGCTGCTGTGTGTGAGTTCAGTGATCGTCGGGAGTGGAGGTGTGCTGTGTGTGAGATCAGTGATCATCAGGAGTGGAGGTGTGCTGCTGTGTGTGAGGTCAGTGATGGGGCAGGAGTGGAGGGTGTGCTGTGTGTGAGGTCAATGGTGGGCAGGAGTAGAGGTGTGCTGCTGTGTGTGAGGTCACTCATGGGGCAGGAGTAGAGGTGTGCTGCTGTGTGTGAGGTCAGTGATGGCGCAGGAGTAGAGGTGTGCTGCTGTGTGTGAGATAAGTGATGGGGCAGGAGTGGAGGTGTGCTGCTGTTTGTGAGGTCAGTGATGGGGCAGGAGTGGAGGGTGTGCTGTGTGTGAGGTCAGTGGTGGGCAGGAGTGGAGGTGTGTTGCTGTGTGTGAGGTTAGTAATGGTGCAGGAGTGTAGGTGTGCTGCTGTGTATGAGGTCAGTGATCATCAGGAGTGGAGGTGTGCTGTGTGTGAGGTCAGTGATCGTCAGGAGTGGAGGTGTGCTGTGTGTGAGATCAGTGATCGTCAGGAGTGGAGGTGTGCTGCTGTGTGTGAGGTCAGTGATCATCAGGAGTGGAGGTGTGCTGCTGTGTGTGAGGTCAGTGATCGTCAGGAGTGGAGGTGTGCTGTGTGCGAGATCAGTGATCATCAGGAGTGGAGGTGTGCTGCTGTGTGTGAGATCAGTGATCGTCAGGAGTGGAGGTGTGCTGTGTGTGAGATCAGTGATCGTCAGGAGTGGAGGTGTGCTGCTGTGTGTGAGGTCAGTGATCATCAGGAGTGGAGGTGTGCTGCTGTGTGTGAGGTCAGTGATCGTCAGGAGTGGAGGTGTGCTGTGTGTGAGATCAGTGATCGTCAGGAGTGGAGGTGTGCTGTGTGTGAGATCAGTGATCGTCAGGAGTGGAGGTGTGCTGTGTGTGGTCAGTGATCGTCAGGAGTGGAGGTGTGCTGTGTGTGAGATCAGTGATCGTCAGGAGTAGAGGTGTGCTGCTGTGTGTGAGGTCAGTGGTGGGCAGGAGTAGAGGTGTGCTGCTGTGTGTGAGGTCACTCATGGGGCAGGAGTAGAGGTGTGCTGCTGTGTGTGAGGTCACTCATGGGGCAGGAGTAGAGGTGTGCTGCTGTGTGTGAGGTCAGTGATGGCGCAGGAGTGGAGGTGTGCTGCTGTGTGTGAGGTCAGTGGTGGGCAGGAGTGGAGGTGTGCTGCTGTGTGTGAGGTCAGTGGTGGGCAGGAGTAGAGGTGTGCTGCTGTGTGTGAGGTAACTCATGGGGCAGGAGTAGAGGTGTGCTGCTGTGTGTGAGGTCAGTGATGGCGCAGGAGTGGAGGTTTGCTGCTGTGTGTGAGGTTAGTGCTGGGGCAGGAGTGCTGCTGCGTGTGAGGTCCGTGATGGTGGTGTGCTTTTGTGCATGAGATCAGCGGCGTGGCAGGGGTGGAGCTGTGATGCTGCTCCCGAGGTCTCTGTATTATTGCCCCTGACATTGTGTCTGTGTTTCATCTTTCTAGGGTCCCTTTGTTCACATCGCCAGCCTATGCGCCACGCTCCTCAGCAAGTTCATGTCCCTGTTTGGAGGAATATACGAGGTGAGTCCAGTGTCTGCTGCAGTGGGGTTATGGGCATGCCGGACACATGCCTGGTACCCTGAGGGCCAGGGGCCGGTGTTCCGGTCTGTGAACCGAGGGCTCTGCCGCAGTCCAGCCTGCACACAGCCCTCAGGGAACACACATGGCTTCCCTGTGGACAGGTGCCTAATGTGCCCTCCTATCCTAGAGTGAGTGAGCTTTGTAAACAAAGCACAGTGACCTTTATGCTCTCTTGTAAGTTTTATCTGTACTTTAGGCAATTTTACCTGAAACCACTTTTTATAAAATATAATGTGAGATCGTTTCGTGCTGCTATGAATTTGCTCATTGCACTGAATGACCCTGGAATATGTTTTTGCCTTGCGTCATACATTTAAAGGAGATTAACCCCTTCGCCGCAGCAGGAATTCCGGCGCGGCGCTGGGGGGGGGTTTGGGGGCAGCGCGGTGGCGCTGTGCTCGTGACGGAACCGCTCCGTCATGAGTCACGGGTGAGCTGTGCTCATGACGGAGTGGTTCCGTCACGTCTCCGCCCACTGCGCTAATCGCCCGCACAGGCGGGGAATTAGCGCCGCGTGGGCAGAGCGGCGGCCAACAGCCGCAGCATGACGGAACCACTCCGTCATGAGCACAGCGCAACCGTGGCTCATGACGGAGTGGTTCCGTCATGAGCGGGGAAGGGGTTAATGTAAGGAAAGGTATTGTTCATGTATGTTGATTTTTAAAGAATATTATTTATTCTGGAATATGTTAATTATACCATCTGAAAGCAATTAATGTAAGGCAGGTACTGTCGCTGTAAAATTATTTTTAAAGATTATTTGTAAGAGAAGGTATTGTCGCTGTAAATGGGTCTTTAAAGAATGTTATTTACGGTGCAATCGCTTTCATGGTTGTTTCACAACCCGAATTAAGTTTATTGAACTAAACTGACTGAAGTCTCAGAGAATTTGTATGTGTTGTGTTCTTGCAAAGATTTTAATTAATCATGCAAATAAAGATTCATTTATTCTAAACTCACTTGGTACAATTTGGGGCTGGAATGAACACATCTTCCGGGACTGCTCTTAGCTGCCCTGACGATGCCCAGGAATCATTCTAACTACGGCTAGACCAGCTCTGGTGGTCGGAGGTGCGGGCGAAGCAGTGCACCGGGCCTTGCCTACACAACCACTCACAGGAATAAAAATGTTTTATTGAAAATCTGTGTTAAATTCTAGTCTGAATGGGGCCCTTATGCTGGTGGGGCCCCCGGGCAACTGCCCAGCGTGCCCATGCATTAAGACGGCGCTGGCAGCTCACAGCAACACATAAGTGGGGGTTCTATGTCAGCAGAGTGACAGCTGTCACAGCTGCATCTTGGTTCCATGGAATAGCAGCTATCTACACAAACATTATCTCTGCTTGACAGATTTGGAATTCTACCTCCAAGGCAAGGATGTAGTGAAACACCGCTTACACCAGCTTGAGCAGGGGTCGACACCCGATGGCCTGAATATTCTTTTGTTGTTCACAACTTTGAAATGTGATCACCAAGTCAGAAAACAGAAGCAGAGCTAATAATGTGCATAGCAAGGAGGTGGATTGTGTGACACAGTTGTGGGTGGAGCCAAGCGATGGGCAAGGAACCAAACGTGGTTACCGAGAGAAGTCGTAGAGGAAACGTGAGAGGGTGAAACGAGTTAAGAAAAATGCAAAGGAGAGTCACAGATGGAAGGAAAAAGAAAGCAGGAGGGAAAGAGCATTGAAAAAAACGAAAGAAAAGTGGAAGAAAGAAAAACATGGAGAGGAGAAAATGGAAGTAAAGTAAGAAGGAAGAAAGGGATCTTTCCTTGGTGGAGCAACTCCTGCAGACCTTCCATGAAGTAATCTGGATCTCAAACTTGCATCTCCACGTGGCTGCCATAGAGTCCGCAGTGCGGGTGTTTTATTTTTCCAGCTTGTCTCTTGCAATAAGGACCCCCAGATTCATATAGAGATATTGGCAAAATGAAGCTATCTCTGACATCAATGTTGACCTTTGCATTCCCCTACCTTGTAGCTCCATCGCCTTCCTGTTTACTGTACAAAGTTGGAGGGCCAATGTCCAGTCTTTCTCCCTATATCCGGCTTCTTCATACGTGTAGTGGCCCCTACAGTGCATTATCCCTCTCAACATTGTCTTAGGTCTTCTACTGCTTGCCATGTCCATGTTGACTCCCACATATCACTCATTCTCCTGCACTCACTCCTTTTGGGAGAATAGTCGTGCTTCCCCCTTCTGAAGTGAATTAGAGCTTTCCCTGTCTCCGCGTGCGGGGCTGTGCAATCGGCCCACGACATGTCCTGTGGTGCTTGCATCAAAGACGCTCCCCCACTGCAGCCGACTGAATACATTACACAGTCACTATTCACTCCTTCGCCTTGACACTTCCATTGAGGTGGGTACAATGGCGCCAGCTCTCGCTTTGTTCCCCACTGCCCGGAATGTTCCTTCGTTTCATGTGAAATGAATTGTCCCCGACACTTTCAAGTGTGGAAACCGAAAGACCCAGCCAGGAGTTGGTGCCAACACGAGTACAGTTTGACAGCTCAGAAAGCTAGTGATCCCTGCGAACTGCGAAAAAGGCACGATGTTGTAAACCGCGTGTTCCTGTTAGGATCCAGCAAGGTGTCAAAGTCACAGGGGATCCTTATGGTTTTTTGCCGGTCTTACTTCTGGACATGTGCCCCTCTACCAGATGCCCTAAATCTTCCCTTAGGAACCGCGAAGAAGGCCTGATGTTGTAAACCGCAAGTTCCTGCTAGGTTCCCGCAAGGTGTCAAAGTCACAGGGGATTCATGGGGATTCATGGTTTTTGCCAGTCGTCATACAGGACACATGTCCCTCTACCAGACGCTCTGTTTTCTGTTCCATCCTTGACCCTCCAGCACTCCTTCAGAGTTTCTTCAGATGGCTAAAATGCTCCATGCTCTCTCCATGAACTTAGCAATTTAAAATTTAGGTGACACAAATCTATACCTAGGTGCTCCAAATTGACCTTCTAAGGAAGATTCTCCTGCAATTTTACACCGTGGTTGAAAATAATGAGGTTGAAATTCTCCTAATTTAAATCCATAGTCTCTCATCCTCCACCCATCCGTCCACCCACTCCTGCTCGAACAGCTTGTTTGTGAACCACGCTGGTCATTACAGTCTCCAGATCTTCCCCAACCGTCCCTTCACCTTCCTCCTCCGTTGGCTTGGACAACTGTGGTTGATGGTCCACTGTCGCATTCTTCTGTCCAGAATGTATTCCTTTCTTAGGTGGTACTCTCTTAAACTTTTCATATTCCTTTCTAAACCACATATGCACAAGATGTCTGCATAAGTGTGTCTTATCTCCTATGTGTGTCTCTTCTTCGCAACATTGTAGGCACTTCTTCAGGTGCAATGATATGCATGGATCCGAATGACCTAAAAACATCAAAACAACATTTTCAGACAAATCATAGTGATCCGACTCTACAAAAGCATTGCTCTCTCCTACAACTAGTAGTATTTAAAAACAAACATGAGGGCAATCTCCTACCTGGCTTTGTGCATTCCTCGGTTGTTCTCAGTCTCACACCCTACAAATGCATGCACAGGGACCCTTGTTTGCACAATTGCAGCTAGGGTTGTAGGCACACTGCACTAGAACCCTGCGGTCTGACAATGTCCTTTAACTATCATGTTTTGGTGCGGCAATTACCAATAAGGTTCTCCATGGCTTGTGCGCCATGAATGTTGCAGAAATTAATGTTCACTTTTTTTTTTATTCACTGCGATGAGGTTCAAATTGAAGAAATAAGAAATTGCCCTTAATTAGACTTTAGCAAACAGGGAAAATAAACATGCCCCAGCGGGCTCCGCAGTGGAAACCGTACCCCAAAGTCTGTCAGTCATGGAACAGTTGGTGTAAGTACCTCAGACCAGCCCCCCTATTTAGGACAGATGTTCTTTTCTTTTCAGGATGCCAGGAACATACCAATGGGCCAAAACAGAAAAAACTCTCAGGATGTCAGGGTCGTTAGTTTTTTCATTATTGTACCAGAAGAGAATCCCACTTTGAGAATTGCAATTCAATTCAAATGTATTATATAATTACTTAAAACCACTACAAATTACATAAAACAGGAATTGTATGAAAAGAAAGTGCACAGTAATCGAGGAGAAGAGCCTTGGAAAAGGCAATTTCTCTACAGAGGCATGTAAAGCAAACAATATAGCACATTGTGTGTTTTGTTTTTTAAAGCATGCAACACTAAAGTGTCAATGTGTGTAGGTATCTTGATAATACAATGCAACGTTACTTGTGAAATGCGACTCATTTATGCCGATAAAAATGAGAGTAGAGTACAATAGAAGATTGCCAGGGTGAGACCGGGTCAGATTGAGAATTTGTTTTTGTAGAATTGTTGGAAATTGCCCTTTTTACAGGGTTATCCCCAAACTTTTTGCTTTTTCCTCCTATTTTCCCTGACATTGTGTGTTGGTTTTAGGATTCTAGGCACTTTACCACTGCTAATCAGTGATAAAGTGCATATGCTCTCTGTGTAAATTGTGTTATGGTTTGGTGTTTCCATGAGTGGTTCTTTGATTTACCTGTTAGCTCCTAGTAAAGGGCACTGCATGTGCCAGGGCTGGTGAATCGAATGCTACCCGGGGGCCTGCAGCACTGGTTGTGCCACCCCCGTGAGTAGCCCTGAAAATGACCTGCCATTGCAGAGTCTGCGCGCAGTTTGTAACTGCCATGTTGACTTGGCCCGTGCACACACTGGCCGGTCCCTAACCTTCCCTTTTCTTACATGTCAGATATCCCTCAGGTAGGCCCAAGGTACCCCTGTGGGCAGGGTGCAATGTATGTGAAAGGTAGGACAGGCCATGGTGTGTGGGGCATGTCCTAATAGTGAATTACAGCCAATTTCGTTTTTCACTATTGCAAGGCTACCAGTTCCCCATAGGGTAGAATGGGAGGTTTGTTTATAACATCTTATAAACATAACTGGCCCCAGGAATTCGGTAAGAAAATAGAATTTAGTATGCCTGAACTCAGAATCTAAAGATGCATCTTTTAGTGAAGGTGATTTATACATTCTGTGTTTGAAAATACCACTTTTAGAAAGTGGGTATTTTCTTGCTCAGTCATCCCGTGTGCCTCTGCTGGAATGTGGATTGCCTGTCTGGGTTTTGGATGACAGAAGACTGAGGGGCTGGAGGGGCTCCAGATAGCCTGGGTAGGTCAGGAAAGGGCTGCGATGGGGGAAGGGGGAGGAGATTTCCTTGCACCTCAAAGGGCCTGCTCTGCCTCTGACAAATGCTGTCTCCACCTCCTGCCAGGAATTCACCCCAGAGTAGGCCAAACTCGTTCTGGCCAGGTACAGGCCCTCTCTGCCTAAGAGTGCAAAGGATTTTTGGACATAAATACGGGGTCCTGGACCACTTAACTTTAGAACTCCTCTGGATCAAGAAGACTGCCAAGAAGAAGAGCCGGAGAAAGCTGCAAGGAGGGACGACTGCTTGGCTGCGTGCTTTGCTGGGACCTGCAGTGGCTGCTTCTGTCTTGGGCAGTGAAAGGTCTGGATTGGACTTTCTGCAACCTAATTTGTGAGTCTCTCCAAGGGCTTGAGGTAGAGCTTGCCCCCTGTTCACGGAGTCTCAGGAACAACAAAGACTCCAGGTTCTTTGACCCGCAGCACTGGGGACTGTGTGTTTCGTGCTGCAACCCGAAGAACACAACCTCGACGACGCCTGTTGACGCCTCCACTGAGCCGCTGCTTGCACCGCGACCTGTGGGCACCGCACTCCACACCGCCTTGCTTCACACCGAAGCTTTGGTACCACAGAGAGCACCACCGCAACACCGTACCGCAACCTTGGTCTCACCGACGACGCCTGTTGACACCGCCACCGAGCCGCTGCTCGCACCGCGACCTGTGGGCACCGCACTCCACACCGCCTTGCTTCACGCCAAAGCATTGGCACCGCAGAGAGCACCGCCACAATACCGCACCGCGACCCTGGTCTCACCGATGACGCCTGTTGACACCGCCACCGAGCCGCTGCTCGCACCGCGACCTGTGGGCACCGCACTCTGCACCGCCTCGCTGCATGACGACGCCGTGGCCTTCCTGACGCCGCCACTTCAAGTCGAAATCGACGCCGCTGGTTGCATCGTGGTTCGAGGGCACCGCTCGTAAGTCACACGACGCACCGCCCTCATCCCGCACCACAGCCTTGGCCTACCGACACCGGAGCCATCGACTCCAGTTTGTCAGCCGACGAAAGCGCTTCAGCAACGACGATGCCGCTGCTTGCACCGTGCACCGTGACGAGCACCGCCTTTATCTCGCACAGCAACCCTGGTCTCACTGATGATGTCATCTGGCACCGCCACCAAGCTGCTGCTCGCACCGCGACCTGGTGACGCCGCACTGCTGCGCTTCACACTGCAGCACCCGACGACTGTTGGCGCCAGCGCTCCTGATCCCATCAGAAAGGAGCTCGACCTGCAACACGAGTCACTTCGAGGGCCCCATCGCCCTGCATCTCTGAAAGGTACTGTTTGCGGGTCTTCTCGACGCCGTAGCTGGCCTGCGACCCCGCGGTCAGCCAGAACTGTTTTTGGATTTGTGTATTCACTACGCTGTGGTAGCCTGGACGGAGCTATCCACACAAGGAACTCTTTTTAATGAACGTATTTTTGAACTGTGAACTTTTAAGTATATTATTGTGGAATTTTATCATGTTTGGTCTTGTTTTCATTATATAAAAATATTGGATATTTTTCTAAACTGGTGTGGTGCGTACACTGTATTACTGTTGGTTATGTGCACATGCTTTACACACTGCCTCTAAGATAAGCCTGGCTGCTCGTGCCAAGCTACCAAGGGGGTGAGCAGGGGTTATTTTAGAAGTGTAACTCCCTTATCCTGACTAGAGTGGTGTTTTTTTGCCTGGCTTTGGCCCATGCCCTAGCCTACCAAAAATCCCATTTCTAACAAGAATAAAAAGGTTTGCTGAGGGACTCTTATCAATATAGTGGGCTATCAGCAAATTTTCAGTGGCTTCAGTGGTGCTGCTGTGGTGGCTGTCCCTCTGAAGGCATAGAGCTGTCCATCAGACATGGGGCATGTCTCAATATGGTGGGCTCTGTGTCCACTGGGGCAGTGGAATACATCCCTCTGCTGCCTTTTCAGAGCCGAGAACAGCCCTCCAGGGTCTAAATGACCTCAAATGTCTCTAGACGGCATCCCTTTCATATGTGCTTAAAGGTTGCAGGGAAATGTGGCATAACAATACTAAATCGATAGAAGATTGTCACATAAAGAATAGTTTTTCAAATCGGACATTTCTGATCTGTTTTTTTCCCTCCAAGCCTGTGTTGCCAGAAGAAAATTCAGAATCTCCAGTTTCCTAAATGTTTAGTTAAAAATCACCCTTTTTGCTACAATCTTGAGTTACAAGCCAGAAAGCCCCTAATGTTTAGAAGGTGGATGAGGCCCCGCACGTACACTTCTATACCCCTGAAGGGTGTCACTTCCCTTGTTAGGTCTCGCTGGCGTTGCAGCGCGAAACGCTGCCGCCAACGAGAACTATTGTTGCCCTGATGCCTCTCAAGGGAGACAGACCGGGGCACGCGCAGCGATCGGGGTCTGTGGACGCGCTTGTGCAGACGCGCACACACACCCCGCCGCCTAGATGCCTCTCAAGGGAGACAGACCGGGGCACGCGCAGCGATTGGGCTCGGGATCTGTGGACGTGCTTGTTTTTATTTCCAGCAATAGTACCAATTCCTACCGTTTTGGTTCAAAAGAAGATGCGCACACGAGTTTGTGATACAAGTTGTGTCCATTTAATGGAGCATTTCCTTGCTAGAGCGCGCCAAATTAACATTGACGAGCAGCCTGAGAGGAAAAAAAAACTACGTTCTATGGAGTTATTAGAAACTCTGAGCTCTAGGAGGTGGGGTACTCTATGAACGGATTAGAATTTTACCCTCTTTATTATAGCATAAATAAGCCCAAATACTCGGAGCCTGACCACAGCAGCCCACTTAAGCAATGCTTTCGCACCTACACGTTATCTGATGCAGTGGATTCACACTTGATCACTTTTCCCGTGCGGTCGTTGGTCCTCTGCAAATTAAGCCCTTGTCTTTCTTTGCCACTCTATGTCCCTAAAGAGTGCTCGTCCCACTTTTCAGAGTATGAATGCCCTCAGCTTAGAACCCATTTCGTTGACCGTAACTTACCTGATACAGTCATTATCACGTACCACTCCGATGGCCTCGCACGTGGGTAGGAGACACTCCTGTAAATGTTGGCTGAAGCCAAAGCGGGTGCAGATCAGGCACCTGCTTAGGTCTAGCAGCAGCCAGCACTGGCAGCTCTCGGGAGTACTGGGTGGAGGATAATCAAAGAAAAGCCGCAGCCGAAGGGAACCTCCACTCGGCACTGACATGCTGCAGGAAGCACGGTAAAGCCCTCCTGGCTTTCCGCACCAGCTCTATCATCGACATAGAAGAAAGACTACAATCCCATCACACGCCGCGCTTGTTTTTGTCTCCAAATGTCTTTAATGCCATTTTATTAAAGGACAGACAGGAGAAGTGGCCAATCTGCATTGGCTTTACGGGCACCTAATCGGTCTGAATGAAATAGGGAGTAAGTGCGGACTAGCGGTTTGAGCCGTCAGCCCTTCGAACCTTGAAATCAGACTCGAATCCTTGGTCTTGGCAAAGCTCATGATTTGTTGCCACCTTACCCACCTCCCCACCCCCACGACTGCGTTTGGCGTGTCCGTGCGAACAATCCGGTGTGAATATGTTACATAGCACAAGGTCACGTGCATTTGTTTTGCTAGGCATAGTTAGATTATACTTCTGTCTGTAGTCATATGACTAGTTGGGGATTTACAAGCCATGGAGTTCTTGGTTGTTCTCATCTGTCTCATCACGCTGTCTGCAGGTCTGTTTTACCCTACGATATGCGGTTTCTTGACTTTATCGTTCCAGGCAGGTGTGAGGCACAGTATAAACCCAGAGAGCACAATTGAACTAGATGACTATATCAGAGATCCCCTGTGAGAGAGTGTTTATTTTACTTTACTCTTCAGTGATTTCGTTCCACTGTATAACTTGTTTTATGTACTATAACATTTTAGTGGTTTGGATTTTTTTGTATTATATTTTTTTTAGGAGGCGTACGTGCCAGATTAACGCCTGTTCGTGTTGAAAGTAAATTGCAGTAGGACCGGGTGTGTAATATTTTTAATATTTTTAACGTTGGTCTTCATCAGGCGCGCAAAACCCATTGGACTCAAAGGGCTTCCGCCCCTCATACCCCCCCCCTCCCCCCCCCACCCTCGTGTGTGGCAGCCCGGGATGAGACAGGTTCCCGGCGCACACACAGCCGCACCCGAGCACTTCACAGGTCTTTAAAAGACCATTTGCATGTTAATGAGGCCTCGCTGTTGTTTCACCCCTTCTAAGAGTCCCTTCAGCTCCACTCTGCCCATTGCTTAAAGATTCAGCCCCCCCCCCCCGAAATTTTTTCTTAGCCCCCTCTGAAATGTGGCACTAGTTGCGCCTCTGGTCTTCATGTTATGGGTTTACGGGTCGTTGTTTCCAGATTTTCGTTATCCGGAAGGATCCTATGATCCAATTGCTGTACGCAGAGTTTAATCTTTGTATAACAAAGAGAACAGTGCCGTCCTGTCGAGTTTGACCTTATATAGACTGTACTGTGAGCCACTCTGGCATCGCCACTCTGGCACCCCCGCTCTTGTCTAGACGTGCTGTCAATACTCTTGTCATCCAGAGTGGATTAACAGCGGCCAGAATCGCACGGACTCCGTCCTACGCACATAGGAAAAGCCTAGGAGCCCCCCCTACCTCAGGAGTTCCCATGGTGGTGATTAAGTGAAGGGTGCAACATTCTCAACACAGGGAAATTCAACCTCAAACCGGCACCGTAACACTCAAATAAACAGCGCCCTAGAACATTAGGAAACTCCTTGCTTGACCTCCAGTGTACCGGTGACGGCTCCAATCTTTATCAGTTAGTCAAAAAGTTGGCATATCGTTTGCACGGAATTGGATTGGATCTCAGGTGATGCCGCTCTTGGCCACTCATCTGTGTGGTGCTTCGCCACATTCTTACTTTATAGGGGTCTCGAAATTTCGACAGACCACCCCTCTTACCACCAGGCTTCACCTTCACCCGATCGCCAATCTAAATCAACATTTGACCCCTTGATGTCTTCTATGCACTCTCCTCCAATTTCATTTCACTCTCACGGAACTAACTTAGGGGCATATTATCAAGAACGGCATTAAAATAATGGGCTTGATAATATGCCCTTGAGAATTCCAATAGACACCCATCTTCTGTTGTTAACCTGGGCTTCTTTTGGAATTGTCAAGGGCGTATTATCAAGCCCATTATTGCCCCTTTAGCGGCAGATTCCTACCGCTAAAGCGGCGATAATTTTAACGTCATTCTTGATAATATGCCCCTTAGTTCCTGTCTGTCTGCTACTCATCATTTCAAATGGTGTCTTTTCTTGGACCGAAATTTAAAGTGATGCGGTACGTCCACAACATGTATTTGACTGCCCTCTGCACATCCAAGCCAGCTTTATACTCTAGTTCCATTGTGCCCTTCACCAAACGATTCAGCCTTTCAACCTGGCCATTGCTCTCGGGGTTATAAAGTGAGGTACACATGTTTTACAAAGCAAGCACAAGGAGATGATGAAAAGAGCACTGAAACTTTTCAGACATTCTCCACCAGTCACAGATCTGGGTTGAATCCATCATAGTTCTTTAGCTCACTTTGCCACCCCAGTTCAGAACCAGCTATATGCAAATCAGTATTGACCCTTTGCCTCATGGGAACAGTCCAGCCCCCACTGCCAAGCCAGGTCTTCCATGGAATGTAAAAAAGCATTCTGGGACCGGTTTCAGGGTAACACCCCTCATCCGCCAAACTAGCTTAAATCCAGTGGCAAAGTGAGCAAGGGACCTACTTCTGGGCATTGCCTGCCAACTTAGGGCTAACAAAGCAAACACATGGAGATGATGGATGATGAAACTTTTCAGACACTCACCCTTAGTCACAGATCTGGGTTGATTCTATCATCGTTCTTTAGCTCACTTCGCCACCCCAGTTCAGACCCAGCTATATGAAAATCAGTCTCAACCCTGAGCCTCATGGGAACAGTCCAGGCAGCCACTCAGTCAGGAACTTTAGCTTCTCAACCGAAGTAAGTTGAGTGCCGTTGTCAGTGATTAATTTCCAAGGTATTTCTTCTCTCCTGAATATCTCTCCCAGCACTGCAATGGTGGCTTTAGTGTTGATACATTTCATGAAAACCACTTCCAACCACCTGGACTTGACAGCAACCAATTCTGCTGCATACCTCTCTTGCTCAGGACGGCACATAAACAGGCTTATAAAATCTAAGCACATCTTCTCCCACACAACATCCACCTTAAGCAGGTGTTGGTCATGTTCCATCACTCCCAGGCCAACCCTTATTCTTTTTTCAGAGTTCTTGCACACCTCAGGTACTTCAACCCACTGTCCTGTCTGAATATCCAATTTCGGCCACCAAACTCTCTCTTGAAGTGTCTTGATCGTGTTTGCCCTAAATGCCCCTTGTGGGCTAATTTTAGGAGTTTCTCCTGAACAGCTGTCTGTGGCACACATTTCTCCTTCCTCATGATCAGTCTATTCCCCACCAGGGATAATTCTCCTAAAACTTTATGGAAAGGTCTAACATCATCAGGTAATGTGCTCTCCCTTCTCATTTCACCCCTTTTTATTTCTCCCATGGCCTCAAAAATCTCATCTCCATCCGTAGCTGTCATCCACTCGTTCTTGGACACACAGCCTTGCAAACCATCAGTTGCCTCTACTATATCAGCCACCACTTCTTCATAGCCATTGGCAGCCTTGTCAGATATTCTTGACATGCAATGTGCCGCTTGATTTCTCCACCCTGGAAGATATTCCAACTCACAATCTTACTCTTGTGTCTACTAATTGCAACGGTGGCTTCTGATAAGTTATTAATATAAACTCTACACCCTAAATGAAAACACTGAAATTTTTTTTGGCCCAGGCAGCATCTAAAGCTTCTCGCTCAATGACTGAATAAGTATTTTCTGCATCTGACAACAAGTGAGAAACCTAAGCTACAGTTTTCTCTGTCCCTTCAGGCATTTGTGAAAGTACAGCTCAAATTGCAGTGGCTCTTGCATCAACTGTAAAAATTGTCCTCGAACCAAATTTGAAAGGAACCAAACGGGTAGCTGTACAGGTGCACATTGAATTGACATTCTAAAAAGACAAACGCCCCCCTAATTTGCTTCTAGGACCAAGAGGAGGGGGGGGGGGGGAAGCAAGAACTAACAAACACCAGGATCTCTTATCTGACCTATATTTATTTGATACGACCTACTTAGGTTCCGACCATGCCAACAATACAATAAAACAAGAATTACCCGAGGAAGTTTTATTATTCATTTATATTTCATCTGTCAAATGTTATTTCATATATAAATTAAAACATTTTGGGGTGTTATTTTTCTCTTTTTTGTGTATACATTTACTACAAAGATACATACATATATACATCTCATTATCTGTGCACTAGATTACTATAGTTTTTTTTAACCAATACAATAAACAAATTGTTAAAGAAAACATATATATCGCCCCACAGCAAATTGTCAAAAAAATCTTTCTCACCAGTCACACTACTCTCATATAATCTCATTCATAATTAAAAGAGATTCAACCCAATGAGGGGTCTCAAAAAGTGTCTAAAGAGAACACAGTTCACTGCTGGAAGATCTCAAAACATCAGTTGATTGTAATGACACTCCTTTCAGGAGCCGCTTCTCATGGGTTAGTGTCTCATCACTATTTATGAAGTTCCTAGAGCCAGAGTAAGTAGCTAATCTATGGATTTATACTTAATCTCTAAGATTAGCTGTCATACGTAAGGAGTGTAGAAAGACAGGAGTGCATATAGCCAAAGCCGAAAACACCGAAGGGTTACGTCCCATCATGAGACAATGGAATCCGAAGATAATTGAGCAAAAACATGAAAAAAGAGAGAATTTAGAAGTTGACTAATAAGTTACCAGAGGGTGTTACCCAGAAAAATGTGATAAAGAGAAAACACTGTCAATGGCTTTCGCTAAAGGAGTGTGGAAGAACGTGATGTCTACATGCTCCCAAGCTAGTTAAATGCTACAATGGGATTACCTGTGATTACCATGCCGGTGGGGGAATGGTTGCAAGTTACTGCAAAGGAGACGTATAGTCTCTAGCATAACCTCCAGTTAATGTAACCGTGCACTGACTGCGCACGCAGGCGAAGTGTTATCTAAAGAGTGGAAAACACATTTAGGGATTGTTTTAGACAAGAGATTTCTGCGCTGTCTGGAAAACACTATATCCAAATTATAGTGTCGCAAGGATTCACTTACCCTCTATCGGTCTTTATTTGGTCTTTGATTCTATGGTGCGAGTCGGCATACACTCAATTTGTTGTGTGTTGCACATTCTTTCACCAAGGTTCTATCCGACACATACTTTCCAGCTGGAATGAGAGGGAATACGTCCTATAAATACTAAATATTTTTCGATACTCAGTTTCTCAAACCTCAAAGAGTTACAAAATATAAGAGCCCGCACTGTGCAGCAGGAAGGAGGGGGCAGGCTACAAGCCCCAGGAGCCTTTACTTTGTGGATGTTGCCGCCACTGCAAATCCACACCCAGAGGTGCTTAAATCTTGCGCTCGGGCCCCACAGCGCTGGCGTGCTGGACAAGGGCAAAGCCCGGGCCCGTCTGCGCCTGGAGGAGGCTGGGCCACCCCTCTAATGCTTGCCACCTAGCCATCGTCTGTTTGCGGTAGCTGAAAGATCTGGTTGAGATGGAGGGGGGGAGGGGGAGGAGCCTTGAGCGACGGTAACCCCTGGGGTAACTATAGTCATCCTCAATTCATTCTTAACTAAAGCCACTAATGCAATTTCTATAGAAATTGCTATAGCAGAGCGAATGCTCTCCCTGGGGGATGCAGCTTGTGTTTCTTTTGTAGGCCTAAGGGCGTGATTCCCACTCACAAGTCTAATGTTGATCCTTGAATACTGGGCATGGGTGTTTCAGATGCTGGTAGAACGTTCTTAATGGTTCTGTTGCCTCAATGGTTAATGCCACGGAAATCATTATGGATAATGCCATACCAATTCCTTCCTCTCTTACAATGAAGTCTACCGTTATACCGCCGGCAAGCGATAAGAGGAAAAAAGGTCCATGTAAAGAGCCAGCCCCCTCAAAAACAAACAGGCATTTGCAATGCAATACGTCTCGCCTTTGCATAAGTTTGAGCTATTGGCATTGGAAATGACAATGCCTTTTATGTGTTTTGAAAACCTGCAAGCGGTGCGTAAACACGCACTTTGTACTTGTAGTCTTTGCTTACGAGAAGCAAGGCTGGCAGTAAAAGAGGCGCAGTTACTGCCAGCCTTGCTTCTCGTAAGCAACGACTATAAGTACAAAGTGCGTGTGTACGCACCACTTAAGCAAAGGGAACAGAAGGCTAGAAGATACAGTATTGGCTAGAAGAGCGCAAAGGGAAGATCAGGATAAGAAGAAGGATGAAGAGGTGACTGGAGCAGAGGTAAATGGAAGCAGGGAACAGATGTGATCAGAGGGAAGAGAAAACTTTTAGAGATAACACAGAAAGCAGGAAATAGAGGATGGAAAATTGAAGATCAGAAGTAGAGAAAATGGAAGAAAGAATAAGGAAGATTAAATAAATGTTTAGGAAAGAGGGGAGAGGAAGCAACTGAAACAGATTGAAGATGAAAAACATTTTTAGAAAATAAGTGAAGAAAACAGATGAAGTAGAAGGGACATGAAATATAATGCTGAAAAAAAGGGGGGTAGCGAAGGAAATACGCTAATGAAAGAAGGGAGGGAAGCAGAAACAAGGCTGACAGTCTTTTACTGCCAGCCTTGATTCTCGTAAGCAAAGACTATACATTCAAAGTGCATGTTTATGCACCGATTGCAGGTTTTAAAAACAGATTAATAAAAGGCATTGTCATTTACAATGCCAATAGCTCCAACTCTCGCAAATGCGAGACCTATTGTATTGCAAATGCTTGTCCTCTTTGCCTTCCACACATACATTTAATTATCAACTTCTTTTTTGCTGTTTTTGTTTATTTTAGAGAGGTGTCAATAAAACCAAATTACATGTACAAAAATGCATCTGCATTATGTTCCTAATCATGAGAACAAGTGAGCAGCAGGGTGACAATGATGTACCCATGGTAACACAGATTGTCATCTCAGCTTTGTGCAGACAGTAATGGTTGTGGGTCAAAATTATCATCATTCAGGTGGCCTTGTTCACAAAGCTGTGTCCTTTGTTCCATGGCAGCAGCAGAAATGCTGACTTGCAAAGTTGTAGTGGGACATATCTACCTTTTTGCACACCAATACCATGCCTTCCGCCCATCTGAATACCTCGAACAAGGAAGGTCCAAGAACTGCTAAAGGAGACTGAGCAAAGCAACAAAAAAAAAGCAGCGGCGGCTCCTCCGTTGGGGGGGAGGAGCGTCGCCCCACTTAAACTCCCCCCAGCCTCCGAGATGAAAAATAAAATGGTTGCTTATTTCCACTTTATTTATTATCCCGAACAGAGTGTCAGGATGGGGGGAGGGGCTGCTGCTGAGTGACAGAATCAGGGAGGAGGGTGGGCTCGTTATGCATTTTTTTCAAAGTGCGCATGTCTCTTCGGCCGGCTGTGTTGCGATAGGCAGCCAGACATGCGCAATTTGAAACCTCTAACCCAGCTGTCCTAAGACATCTGGGTTATAGTAAGTGCAGGCTTCCAGGGCGCTGTAAAACACCAAGTGAAGCCACTCTCACCAATCGTGGCGCTGCTCTCACACCATGAGAGCAGCGGCAGGATTGGTCAAGTGAGTTCCTGCATCCAGTTCCTGTGGGCGCTGGAGAAAGAAGAGCTTAGCAGCTGAGGACGTTGTACAGTAAATCTTTTTAATAAAATTTTGCAAGCGCTTCCGCTAGCCCCGGTAGATACCGGCCACCACTGAAAAACTGTTCTTCCGTTTTCACCATGACATTCGGAAACTTGCATTTTCTAGATTAATTACTGCTGCTCTTGTATTTGGATGTGAAAATCTATGATGCAATAGGATATCTCCCCTCATCCTTGGAAGAAGACTCCTGGATGTTTGTTCTGTGTTTTCCCATAAATATTCATATCCAGTGGATAGAAGGACCCTGCTCTGTGATCACACTGGAGGTCTCTCAAGGCAGCCTGATAGGGTTGCAGGTCACCAGAACACCAAGAACAATCCCAGCACATTGCGGTCTATAGACCGGCTTTACCGTTATTAGTATTTATTTCCACTCAAGTGAAGAATCAATTCCTTACAAATCCCAATGGTTTATTCTAATGTATGGTTCCTTCATAGCTACAAACTTTTGTGAACCTTATAGGTTTGCTATGCTTCATTATTTTAACCCATATAGTTTGGCACCATAAAAACTTCAACATTACAAGAAGCTGCTGGCATCCTTTGAGTCACGTAAGCCTCATTTACATCATTTGGCCCTCAAAGTCTAGAATAAATTGATGTCTGTCCATCTCCATGTCACACTAATAAAAAGGCAACATGAGATTCTTTTTAGAGACCCCCATCTCTATCCTTATGTTTTACACAAGGATAGGACGCGGGTTACAGTGTGAATTGGTCCCAAGAGGGGGGCCGAACATGGAACAAATAGTGAACTGAACCCTTTGTAGAACATTTCACAATCCAGGGCTCATTTTCACAAAATGGTTGATTAAAAGGCATGTCACATAATTAATAGCTCAAACACCACCAAAAATGCAAGTACTGACACACATTCACAAACTCAATTATATTTGTTATGACACAACTGAATCATTGTGATCACCATTTATTTAACCTATTTAAAGATCTTTTAGAGTCCATTAACATAATCAAAAACAAATTCACATATTTTTATATATACAGCGCAAACATAGCCAAAAAAGCATACAAGTGCATAGTCATAATAATCCATGTAAAACACAAACACAATCACATATGTACAAAACAACAAAATATAATATAACTCTCCGAGAAGTATTGTGCACAGATTCTGACTTTTTTGTTTGCTTTTTAGGAGCTTGATATATATTCATCTTGTTACACCATTGATAGCTCCTAACTCAGTGTGCTATAGCCAGGCAGTGCCTGTACAGGACTCAGGGATAATTTACTGCTCTTATAGCATTAAACACGCTAGCATCACTGAGCTCCGGTACTAATTATTTATAATGCAGTTGATTGGTGAAACTACTGCCGACACGTTTCAAACCCTTTTCTCTTTGTGGGTTCCTTATGATCAAGGGTCCTGAAATGATTTGCTGAAAGGTATGTAGGGCTGATTCTGAGCTTTTTTAGCCTGCCTGCATGGTAGAGTTTGCCATACACTAGTCAAAGGGTGGTGTCATTCTTCAATATATGCAAAATTTGCTAGTTGAAAATGACTATAGGAACTCTGAAACAAAAAAATAATGTCTTCACTCCTTCTAAGTCTAAAACATGTTTTTTGAAAGCACAAATCTAAAAAATGAGTAAGCAGTGAGACAGCACTTGGTATCCTTGAGTTAATAAGCATTAGATGCTAACCCCACCCACAATTCAGCAATTTTCTGTGCATTCTTGCCCCATAGAATGCAATGGAAGAAGTACGCATGACAGAAACTGTAACTCAGACAGTGGGATCTCAGCAGGTGCCAGGCTTTTTGATAGAAAGGATTATGAGGACCTTGAAATGATAATATACCTTTCTTGGTTTCTGCTTACAAGTGCCAATCTCAAAAAGAGGCTGAATGCATCAAAAGTGTGAGTACAGTGCGGCCCGAAGGATAAAAGGCATATATAAATTGCTGTGATTTAACAAAATGGCTTTTTAAATAAACGCAATGAAAATTGACAAAAATAATAAAAAAAGGTAAAACAAGTTGACCGAACTACTTGATCTACCACATCAGAAACGTCATAATGTAAAGTCAATATCACAGTGTAACCACTGAAGCTGAGTGTAGCAAGACACTAACAAGGATTTGCGTTTGCGCCTGAACTTAGGAGACGTTCCAGCTGTCCGTGCTGCAGTGGACGGCAAAGTGGTCTGTGAAAGCGTTGGCCGTCCATGGCCGTTGTGCATGGCCATTGTGCATGGTCACCCAGCAGGCAAGAAGAATGTTCTAACCACAGAACAAGAATCTGATGGGGTTGGGCACTGCTGATAGGCTACTCCCAAGCAATCAGAATTACTGGAATAGTAGGTAGTTTACTCAGTTCTGATTGGCTGACCTAAATCAATCAGACCGAGCCTCTATGGTGAGATTAATCTGAGTGGCAGTAGAAGGAACAGTCAATCAATCAATCAGGATTTATAAAGCGCAGCTAATCACCCGCAAGGGTATCCAGGCACTTGCAGGCCCTGGAGGCTCATTCGAGCAGCCAGGTCCGATATGTATTGGCCTGGCCTGCATATCCTGTTTTGTTTGAGCCCACAATCTCACAGCGGCTTCTTAATGTGGCTTTTCAATCAAATTTATGAAACGGCTGAGTTGCCTAGTGATTCACCTCAACATGCTGTCGGCAAAGAAATTAGCCCGCCCCTAGTTTTGCCATAAAGTAATGGGACTGTCTGTCCATGCGGTGAGCTCTTGAGCAGAACAAATTACATAGTCCGACAGCTATTTACTAGTTATTTTGAGGCGGTAGGGATGTATTTTAACGTCCTGGATCAAAGCTGATCCATTTTGCACTCCAGTAGAGCGGAGTTATGTTGCTGTGGGGAGATTTGTGTATTTTTCCCAGGTGTATAACGAAGATGTATTTTACCAGTAACCAGAAAGCGATCACTGTTACCAGCTTTGATGTAATGATTGAACATCCCATACCACGGGTTTCTTTGATCAATTTTTCCTTATGATTGATCAATTGGCTTGGACTTACAAGAAGCACAGCGGTGGTGCTGCCTATTACTGAAAGCTCAATTTATGAAAAGACAGGTCGCAAAAGTGTTTGCAAGTTATGCACAGATTTTTCAATACGACTAACCCTGGGCGTAGTTCACGAAGGAGCACTACGCGGAGCTACGCAAAGTGCACTTCGCGAGCTACGCGTAGCACTTCGCGAACTGCGTAGTACCCTGTTTGCACTGTGCAAGATGTCGTTTTCAATGATTGCACAGTGCGGACAAGCAACCGGCACTGTGCAATCATTGAAAACGGCATCTTGCACAGTGCGAGCTGTAGTTTTCTGCTGCTCGAGTAGATTTTTACTCGAGCAGCAGCTTTCTCAACGCGGACTGGTAGTTTCTCGTCGCAAGCGGTCGCGAGCATACACGACCACTCGCAATGAGAAACATGACCTCCCCGCGTTGAGAATCTAGCCGGGAGGTTTATTTTCCACGGTCGCGATCGCCAACTTGATGTTGCTGATCGCGAACGATTTAAAAGTCTCGCCGGGATGTCATTTTGCTCTCTCGCGGTCGCCAACTTGATGTTGAGGACCGCGAGCAAGCAAAAAATTACCGCTGCACTACGCAACACTACGCTACGCGTGTTTGCACTGTGCTACGTGCAATTCGCGTAGTACGAAGTAACGCAAACTTCGCAAACTACGCGAGCGTAGCGTAGTGCTTTGCCCAGGCTTAAATACGGCCCATGTATTTATAGAGCGCATCGCAAAATCTCGAGCCATGGGGCGGGGGGTTGCTGCACGACTTACCTAATGAATAGTGAATTAGCAGGTCTCTTTTTGCGGCCCCATGTGATAGGCTACAAGCACAGGGAAGGTGGCCTGCATGAAACAGCTGACCACCATTCCCAATTGTATTTCCACAATTGAGATATTTATTTTTTTAAAGCAGCCCATGACACCTAAAGAAACTGGTGCTGTGTGTTGTTTTTTTATTTTTGTATTTTTTAACTCCTGTTTGGGAACACAGGAGGCAGCTTTCATTTAGTGAATGTGTTACCAACTTTTTGAGGAGTTACTAACTGTTTCATAGTTTCCAACAAACCATTGAAAAATAGCATTCTGATCACCAGTTTGGAGGGGATGCCCCTTTTGCGTCCCTTCCTAATTTTGATCTGGGTCAGTAAACCATTTCGTGATTTGGAAATTGGTTTTTTTCTGAGTCGTTAAATGGGTTTAGTAAAAAGAAAAAAATTATTTTGTGATCACAAAAACTGTGTTTTGAAATCATTGGGGTAATCACCCCAAAATGACTTTGTAGATCTGGCCCTTAATCTCCAACTGGGTGGTCATGATTACTTATGACCTGATTAAGGGTTTGGTGGTAACCGATAAAACTTCCAAAATCTGGAGGAAACTGAATAACTGAGTTGAATTTTCCATAAGAACTTCCATTTCTATACCATATCCATGGCAGGGCAAATGAAACCGGTGGATCCTTCTCTGTATTTACTTTCCTCTAAAAATTGGAAGATTTTTATCTACCACCAAACTCTAAATCAAGACCTTAATATCTTCATATGTAATTACATTATGTCTAACAGCCACACTAAAAACACAGTTACTTCCCTAGAATGAGTGTGGTTTGCTCCTTAGTTCTGCTGTGATGAGCTGTATATTTCCCAAAACGCAACTTAAAAAAACATTGGCAAAGCTAAGAGGGCTGACAATGGCAGTCAGCCTTTTGGCTTTGTAAATGCATATTGTTTGTTTCATGGTTTTTAAAAACTTTATTTTGGGCAAAGCTGTCGGGCACTCATCAGTTAAAAAAAAAGAAAATACATTGAGTAAAAGCAAAAATATTTTTGGGGTCTCAAAAGTCACTCATTCTGATAGTAGTCCCTGGGACTTGGGGGAACTACTTTGTGTGCTTCTTGTGAAAGAGCAGAATGCTGTCAATCATAGTGAAGATAGCCGGTGGCTGTAGTGGGCTGACCAATTACCCCATGCTGTGTACTGTAGGTGGTGGAAGAAAAACGTGAATGACACAATAACAGACCAATGGATGAAGGGTAAAATCCTTACAAGTAAATATATTATAAATGTTATGTTAGCAAAATCAAAAGGTCTTGGCTTTGCCAGACCTAAAAAACAAATCACCCACAAACAGGATCCCCGCTTGAATTTCAGTCCATGGCCCTTATAATCATCCTGTGGTTTGTGCATCATGCATTTGTGATCATCACATATAATAATTATAATAATAAAACAGAGTTTTATAGAGCGCGAACAGCTACCTCACGCGGAGGTGTCCCGGCGCTAGACACAGGCAGAGAGCCAAATATCGAAATTCAAGTCATTAGCGGGGTTGGGTAAAGAGCCAAGTTTTCAGCATTATTTTAAAACGGGGTTCAGAGGGGGCTTGTTGAAGCTCAAGGGGGAGTGAGTTCCAAAGCCTCGCTACATTGGCCGAGAACGTTCTACCGCCCAGACAAGCCTTTTTTATTCGAGGAACAGCTAATTGGGTCCGGCAGTTGGAACGAAGAGAGCGGGACTGTGAGTATCTTGGCAGCCGATCCCTCAGATATATTGGACACGAGCCAAACAAGGATCTGAAGGCTAATGTAAGTGCCTTGAATTTGATCCTGTGGGCCACTGGTAACCAATGAAGTGATCGAAGATCCGGAGAGACAGGGTGCTTGAATGGGATATGCATTAACAGCCTCGCAGCCGCATTCTGGACCACTTGCAAACGTTGGATTAAGTATTTGGGCAGACCCAGGAGCAAACCATTCGCATAATCCAATCTAGATGTAACTGTCGCTTGGATTACCGTTTTACGGCAGTTCACCGGAAGGAGTCGCAGAATTTTGCGAAGATTCCTAAGTTTTCCCAGACAGCATCCCATCAGCTGTTGTGTGTGCGAGACAAAGGACAAATTGTTGTCCCAACGCACCCCCAGATTTTTTGCCGAGGGACTAGGTGAAGGGGCCGGGCCCATTGCCAACGGCCACCAGAGCTCAGAGGGGGGCGGGGTGCCTTTACCAAAGAAGAGCACCTCCGTTTTATCAGCATTGAGCTTTAGTTTATCAGTGTTCATCCAACGCGCCACATCAAGAAGACAGCCTTTGAAACTTGACAGGGCTGCCTCAGACGCCTCTGCATATGGAAACACAAGCTGAGTGTCGTCGGCATAGGATACTGCCTTAACCCCCCAGTTACCAATAAGCGTGAAGAGTGGGGCCATATAAATATTGAATAAAAGTGGACTGAGCGCCGAGCCCTGAGGTACACCGCAGCATAACGGCTTGGGAGTGGAAAAAACAGTCCCTAGGACCACCTTCTGGGTTCTCTGGGACAAGTAAGAGTGAAGCCAGTCCAGTGTAGGCCCACTTCTGCCAATCGCATCATCAGCCTTGCGTGGTCGACAGTGTCAAAAGCTGCCGAAAGATCCAGGAGCACCAGCAGTGCTGAGTCTCCCGAATCCAACGACCATCTTATTGACTCTGCCACCTCAATCAGGGCTGTTTCGGTACTAAAGCCGGGTCTAAAGCCCGACTGAGTCTCATGTAGGATCTTATTGTCCTCTATATATTTACTGAGCTGCCGCTGGATAACTTTCTCCAGCATCTTGCCCGGGGCAGCCAGTAGGGAGATAGGACGAAGGTTGCTAAGATCCTTAGGATCCCCATTAGGCTTTTTCTTTAGTGGGAGGAGGGTAGCATGTTTCCATATATCTGGGAAAACCCCTGAGGCAATGGAAGTGTTCCAAACATGTTGCAAAGAGGGGGCCACAAAAACCGCCATTGTACACCACAATTTGGGGGGGCAAGGGTCGTCCGGCGAACCAGATTTGCAGCACCTTAATTCCTTCATGACCGCGGACAGAGTTATTGGTTGAAAACAGACTAATGGTCCGCTTGTCAGCTCTTTAACAGACTGATCTGTTTTCACCGTGGTTACCTCTGGGCCGAATGAGTCGTATACACGCTGAATTTTTTGATCAAAGAAGTCCGAGATTTGATTACAAAGGATGGCCGAAGGCGGTATCTCCCTTTCAATGCATCTAGGTTTGAAGAATGACTGAACCACCTTGAAGACTTCTTTGCTGGAGTGTTCTGCCTGTTGAATAGAAACTGCAAAAAACTGTTTTTTTGCTTTCCTGACAGCCTTTTGAAATTTATGGGAGGCCACCTTATATTGTGTCCTTTCCAGGGATCCATAGTTTATCCTCCACAGCCTCTCTAACCGTCTCTAACATATGTGCTCAATTCACTCAAATCCATCACTTGACTGGAAAACCTTGGACTGGGCACACAACTGGGTGCCAGCCTTTTAGATACAGAAGAGCATGTCATACTTTTCATGCCCCTTTGATGCCGTTTACAAGGTATGTGACTGGTGCTGCAAACAAGCACAAGTTGCTTTAGCATCTCACAAATTGTAGACGGGCGGGGGGGGGCATGAGGGACCAGCAGAAAATAGGTGGTTGCGGAAGGATGAAGTAATGAGGGTTGGAGGAATGAGAAACAGTCAATGACACTGAGCTTACAGTCTGCTACTAAATGTGCATTATTTTTTACCAGCTCTGCCCCAAACAAATGAATTGACGGAAAAAATGCTATAGTAGGGCTGTTCTGACTTATTTTCTTGATCACCGAATATGTTTGAAGGTAGCTTAAGGGGTAAATGCACTGGTCTTAGACATCTGTATATCTCTAGTTACAGGCCATAACTTGCGCAGCATTGCTTCTAACCTACAGGTCACAGGCTCAGATCCTAATAGGATAGTTTAGGGCATTTGTTGCAAACCTCTTTGTTTGAGGTACCTCACATGCTGCATTTCAGGCATAATAGCACAGTGGGTTTAGCGGCCATTGCAAACATCTGTATGTAACCTGCAATCAGGGTCGGCTTTAGGGCTGGTAGCGTCCAGTGCAACAATCTTTGTTGTCAACCCCCTCCCAAAACCTCTTTCTCCATGAATTCCCTCACTACCACGCTCCATCAGTGCCCCTCATCTCTCCATGGCCCCTGTTGTACATGCATCTCATTTGTTTTATAGCGCTACTCATACCAGTATAGTGTGTCAGAGGACTTTACATCACACACACATTTAGAGCCAATGAATCATACGTGTGTAAATTAGTCCATAGGCAATGAATACTACAACAAGAGCTTTTGGTCTGGAGAAGCACAAACTCAGGATTTAAAACACACCACAGTGATTGGCTTTACCCTTATTAGCAACATTAAAATAATGAAAGACTGGAGGGGAAAAAAAAACTTTTATAACTTATATAATGCAGCTCTCACTTAATGGGCGCCACAGACTGGTCCACTTTAAATTCCTCAACCGGGTTTATCATACCCCGGAGCGATTACACCGCTTTGGTCTACGCGACAGCCCCCAGTGTGATAGATGCGGAGAGCCTACAGCTGATTTTCTGCATGTGGCCTGGACCTGCCCGGGGATTGCGCACTTCTGGGGTGATATATTCTTGGAGATTAATCGCGTTACGGACATGTCTCTGTCCCCTGACCCGCTCCTAGCTCTACTAGGCTATTCACAACCACTCCCCAAGAAACATAGACGCCTTGTTGATATGGCACTGCTACTCGCAAAGAGATGTGTAGCGGTCTGTTGGCTTCGTGGCCCAACGCCGACTTTGACTCAGTGGACTAGAGATATGCTTTACTGTTGTACACAAACCGAAAATTATAGCGAATTATTGCCGCCCCGTAACAGGCCTAAAAACTTTTGGGCCCTATATGTTGCCCGGAAACCGCCTCCTGCTATTTCTGAGCAGGGAGAGGATACATCCCCGTCGGGGGCTACTTCCAACTCTTAGGATCTGACAGGACTGTACAACCTATGTTACGTACTGCTCGCCCTTGCCCACTCCCTCTTTCTCCATTACACGGCGATACACAGGTTAGGGTGCTACGGCTTGTTTAGTTGTTGGGACCGATCTTTTGTTTTCATTCTAAATCCTCTTTACCTATTATTGCTTGACTTATTCTATGACATGTGTTTTGTATATATGTATAGGATTTGCTGCAGGAGGCTGTTTATGTTTGGACTGTGTCTATGCTTTTATTATTGTTTGTAATGCTTGCTAATTTTCTATTGAAAATTTAATAAAAATATTAATAAAAAAAAAAACTTGTATAATGCAGCTTGAATGCAGCTGTCTAATGAACGTTCATAGCTCAATGTGCTATATTAGAGTTGCAATTTATGAACTGGAAAACGATCTCTGTGACAAAAGCAGTAACCTACTGAGCTAGCCACAGAAAATACAGTACGGTGATTTACGTTGTACACCTTCATTGCCGCAGGCATATTAACACTGTGCTACTTTAGCATGAGTAGAAACTGCCACAAGACAAAACTCTCTCCAGCAGGAACATTAGTCACCAGTTATCTTGACATTTTTATTGTTGCCTCGAAAACTGCAGGACACTTAAGGAACTCTGCAGCAGGTGCTTTTAAAATCTGTGTTATTTCTAAACAGGGTGCCCCCCCGAATTCTGCGCCAGGTGCGGCTGCACCGGTCGCACAGCTATAGAGCCGGCCCTGCCTGCAATGAAAAACTTGGAGGTTTTAAGTAAATTCTGTCATCCATCTAGGATTCGTAGAATGGTCATTATTTAAACAGTACTTAACATCTGTTGTTAAGTTCCAAGAAGGAATAGTGACCTATACAAATGGTCATTTTTAGTGTCACTGCACACATATCAATGTAAAGCTTGCTCACTTACAGACCTTAAGAAAAAAAAAAAGACACCTTCTTATGTAAGTTTACTTTGTGGCCAAAGTGTAAAGTGTCCCGCAAAGGGCCCTATACACAAACTTACATTTTCGTGTGTAGACTCATAGTAAATTTACTTTAACCCCCTTGGAGTAACTTTTACTGCTTTTCACTACTTCCCATTTCCACATGTAAAATCAGTCCAAAGAGCAGACTTTAGTTTTCCCACCCCTGACCGGAGACCTTATCAGTTTCTTATAATTAGCGCACCCGGTTTTATGGTATTTTTTTTTTTCTTTTACATTTGTCTGTATTTATCTTTATTTATTTTAGGGCCATTTTATTGGTATTTATCCATATTTATTTTATGTTTTGAGATTTAATGGAGTTGCAAAATGGTATCTTTCCATGTTTATTTAGCTGATAAACATGCACTCCTTCTTTGATGCCTGTCGTGCTTTAGAAAATTATACAGCCAAATATAACAAAACACTACAGCGACAGGTAAATATTGCCATTATATACAAATATATGTTAACATAGTCCTGTATGAAAAGGAATCATGCCCTATTTTTACATCCCCATGGTGTCTATCTGCTTAGCAGTTGGTCTGGAGTTCATTAAGGACAACAAAGAGTCACTCACAGGAAGCACAATTTCCTGTAGTTTCACCTGTTTAAAATAAATAAAGACTGGAAATAGATTGTTTTCTGTCTGTATTTATCTGTAAAAATCAGTAAAAACTAACAACTGAAAGCCTTACTTATAATGCCCCATGACATTAAGGATCTGAGCACCCTCTGCACGTGATTGGATGCAGCGAGGAGTCCTTCTATACTATGGGATTCTTTCTACTCTCACTTACATTGAGGCAACATTGTTGGTATTGCAGCAATATTTATTTCTAGCCAAACAAACCCACGCAAATAAAGCGTGTAACGTGTTGCAAGTCCCGTCTGTATGCTCTTTGGAGTCTCCTTCACTCACTTCCTCTTTGGTCTGATCCTTGTTTCTGCATTTTCCTTCCTCTGCTTCTTTTCTCAGCTTGCATTTGCACCTTATATTCCTTTCTGTCCTCAGGGTTGTGATTCATTGGTTAACTCTGTTGCGTTTTGTGTTGCGGCGTGATCCTGGTGACTCTTTCTTTTATATCTTTTTAATGGTGTTCTGGTACACACCTGGCTCCTTGTCAATCTGTCCCCCTTACCATCAGCAATCTCCTTCTCGCTGCAAAGATCTGCTTATGAAGCGCTTTCCTCTCCACAAAGACATCTCCATAAGGTCGAAGGCTCATTTCTACAAGTAGCCAGACCTAACCAGCTGCTTTTGAGTGCCACTCCATTATGTGCCCGTCTCTGGAGGCAAGAGGCCTCTCACCGCGCACTCAACTCTTGATTCCCTCCTGTTGTTTCCTCTCTTTCTGCAGAACGAGTCCCGAAACATTGAGATGCTGGCCGCGGCCTGCGCTGTCGGGGTTGGCTGTTGCTTTGCCGCTCCTATTGGAGGTAGAAATATTATTATTATTTGTCGTTGCTATTTTTGTTGTTGTTATTGCTATTATTAGTGTTGTTGCTATTTTTGTTGTTGTTATTGCTATTATTAGTTTATTTTGTTATTAATATTTTAATTATTGTTCTTTTTTCAATATTGTTGATATTTTTGTTGCTGTTATTTTTATTCTTATTGATTCTATTGTATATGTCACTATTGTTATTTTTATACCTAGGGTTTACTCTTATTATTGTAATGTTTATGTATTACAGTTAATGTGGCACTATTAATGTAATATTATATTGTAAATAATGAATGGAGAGAAACTATAGGGAACAAAATTCATAGGTAGCTGTACAGTTTTTCCTTTCCCTACATTATATTTTTTTTGCTGGAGTTCCACCGTGTTTCACCTTTTTTTGGTTGAGTTTCATGACCTAATCCAAAAAGGCTGGGTGGCAAATCTAGTCCCCCTTAGGCCTTAGACTCCTCTTTGTTGTGAGGGGTACCTAGGATACTGGTGTGCTGTGAGGGGTATAGTGGAGACCATATGTTAACCGCTAAACACCCTGTTGAATCGAGAGGCACCCCTGAATTTCACACTTGTCCTATCTTGAAATGCAATTCTTTCATTTGCGGTTAATACCACGTAAATGAAGTCCTCTGGATCAAATGTTATGTCGCGTCTTTTTTAAAGTTCATGCACACCATTCTTGGTGCTGCATCACCAGACGATAACATGGGACTCTGCCTGCCTTCAATTGAACAGATAGGTTTTTACTCATTTCCTGAAGCAGCCCAGGTAGGACTCCATTCGCAGATTCAAGGGACGAGGGTTCCATCTTTTCACAGCCTCAGTGGAAAAAGAGAAGCCACCCAAAGCAAGTGTGTTACTTCGAGTTAGGACAAGAAGCCCCCGCTGGTTAGATCTTCAAGATCGACAAGCTTTATACCACATGAACTTAAATACCATAAAGTCAGGGAAGCCTTGGTAAATGATTCTATGGATGATAACCATCGCCTTTAAGACAGCCCTACTAGTCAGGGGCAACCGCTGCAAACATCTTAAAATTGGGGAGATGTGACGGCATCTGGGAACTTCTCAAATTGGACAGGCAGCTTTATATTGAATCGGGTGGCGGCATTTCAAGATTTTTTGGTGAGTCCGAATAATAGATTGCATCGCCATAGTGCAATTGAGACTGGATCGGGGCAATCATTACACGAACATGATTTCTTTTTTCACCTCAAACAAGAATGTGGGGAAGAGTATTTAACTAGGAGAAAAAAAAAGTACTCACAATCTTTGCTTCCTGAGTTTCAAACTATAGATTAGAGTCCGGATGAATGCCCAAATTATGAATTGCTAGTAAGTGGATGACCCATTCTGGGTGACCAGGAGAGGTTTTCTGGAGCCTTGGCTGTGCAAGTGGTAATATGTATCTCGGTTTTGGTCAGGAAATTTGTGCCATTAAATTTTCAGGCATCCGCCAGCGAACCAGAGACTTGCTGCCATAATGGAGTAGATCTGCATGCATATGAAATCTGACCCCAACTTCATCAAGAAGCCAGATGACACATGTAGATGTTGAACAAAGTTTGATCAATATTGACCCCTATGGGGTATCACACTTAGGGTATTTTAGATTTAAGTTTAAAGGGGGAAGCATGACCAAATGGTGCCACTCTTTCTGATAGGATGTCAGCCAACTAAGCACAGTACCAGTCACACCAGAATTATTGGGTTCGCTGGAGAGGATGGTATGGTCGATGGTATCAAAGGCCGTAGATAAGTCCAAAAGGACCAGGGGCCCCACAAGTCTAGAGTCTCTATCGGTCATCAGTGATTGAGTCCAAACCCTGTTCACTGCTTCCATCTGGGCAGAAAGCCACATTTGGATGAATCGAATATAGCATTTTCTTCCACACGTCTCCAAAGTTGCAAGAAGACTAGTTTCTTTAGGAGTGTGCCCAATAGGGTAAGAGGGGTTTGGGTCTAAAATGATTTATAGCCAAAAGACTCGAAGATGGCTTTTGTAGAAGTGGTTTGGCATCCGGGTTATAAATTTGTAGCTTTTTTAAATCTGGGTGAATGTTCACAACCATTATCTACACTACATTTGCAAAAAGTGATCACTAGCACTGGAATAAAAGCAAACATAAAAGCAGAATGCTGTCACCTTCACTGCACTTGTTGTTAGGGTTACCAGCAGATCAATGTGTAAACATCTTCCGATGTGGATGGAAGGTGGGGTGGCTGCTGCGCAGAGACAAGGAGACCCACCTCCTTCTCTTCCCCTCTTCTCCTTTGTCACCAGGATCTTTGTGAGGGGAACACACAAGGTTTCATGCCACAGGAGACTCCCAAGGAATGTATCTATTTGTTCTCACAGAGGTGCCTGGCCCCTACAGTGTTTTCTGGGAGCAGGGCAAGGCCTGCTGTCTGCACCATACTCCTATAAGGGTTTTGGTGTTCTACCCCAATATGTTCTGGAAGTTAGAGCTGTTGTTTGAACTCCAAGGATGCACCAGCTCTCTCTGGCACTGGGCTGCTCTTCAACAGCTGCAGGCTGGACATATAAGCAGGATTCCCCACTTCAGCAACTGGAAGTTCTACATCAGCTAAGACCTGCTAATATATCCTGTCCGCCAAAATATAAATCCCATTGTATTCTATGAGATTTATATTTCGGCGGACGGGATATCCATCACCGTTGGGATGAAGTAACCCATCCATTGAGCTCTATATTCGGCCCCTGTCAGCTGTGCTGCGGAAATTCTGCTGGCCTACCCTGCGTCTGACCTTGCCTGTGTGGAAGCCCTTAGCCAATCTAATGTGTCCAGAGACCATAGATGCTGCTATGGTGCATCAAGAAGTCCTCTACTGCTCACTAGACACCAGGTAAGGCCTGCCCAAGACCATCCACAAAGGAGCAGGTGAGCCGAATGGTGACTCCAGCTGATGAGCACACTATCTTCCTATGGCAGGTTGCTTGTTGATGTTATGGGGCCCACACTCGCCTTTCGCTGGGTCTAGCCAGCCATCTTCTAGTGAGTTCTAGTAACTTATCCTACAACAACATTAATAAGTAGATTTCTGTGGAATAATATACCTAACTGCTTCAGATGTACATCCTCCACCATAAGCCATTAGCTATAGTTGTATCCTTCTTTTTATGGTAATGCTAGGCTCTGTTGTGTTTCTTTATTTGAGTGCAAAGCCTTCCCTGTGCTGAAAAGAGGAGCACAGGGGAACCAAGCTGGACGACTGGAAAACTACAAGCATAGAAAGATTTTCAACATCTTATTAAAGACAGGGTAGTTTTCAATTTTCATACAATTATAAGCCAAATTATGCCACAATTGTGGCATCAAGTACTGGAGAACATTTCTGCTGATGTGTTCTATCTTTAGTCGAAGGTGTAATTGATGGGCTGGTTTTCAGATTTTCCGGGTGCAAGCTGCGTAGGTATGTACCTTTTCTTGCCTCAAAACAGAAAACACAGTGGGGCTTCTCAAATGCACTTAAAAGTGCTCTCTCTCTCCACCCTCAGATGACTGTTTCAGACTGTTAGAGTAGGAAGTTCTTGAAAGCATATGTGCATTTGTGTCACTCAGGTCTACCATGTTTACGGTTCTGTGACACTTTCGGAGTCCGGGCGCCTGGTTTCTGTCTGGGATTTTAGTATTGGTCTCTTGTCTTCTTCAAAGTGGATTCCCCATTCTCCAGAAGATTCAGCACGTCAACTGTATCCTAACAGCCTGGAGCAACCTTCCACAGTTGTGGACTCTGTTTGTGGATACCCTATCGGGTGATTAGCTGCGCTTTATAAATTCAGATTGATTGATTGTTTTCCAAAGGATCTCTTGCCACCTTCTTCACTTTTCACTCTGAATCCTCTTATAATTTGCTCTTAGGGACAGGGCTAGAAGCAGGGAATGGTCTTCCTGCTCATCAGTGATTGGTCGGTCAGCTATGAAGTCTACACCTGCTGCAAGGAAACATTAGTTATAGTTTGCGGTGGAAGACTCCATGCAAATCTCAGATATCACTCCTCTCATGGCCCCCGTTGCCAGGGATTCCAGGGGGTAATAATTAGTTCCATTCGACTAATGCCTTGGAGCACAGAAGGAGATTGGTGAATTTTATGGACTCTGAGACTTGAGATTTTTACTGTAGTTATCGAATCATATCTGTACACAAGACTTGTTGTGTGACATAATTTGCTGGCGTAGTTTAAGGGATGCATGAGCACCTGAAGGAAGGACATCCGGTGCTTGTTTATATAAATTCAGATTGTGAGATACCAGAACTTCTGTCCAACTGACTTTACTACTACTACTACTCCTATTTCTCCTCCTCTTTATTGTGTGGTTAATAAAAGCCTCTGCAAAAATATACAATGGATGTTCTAATAATTATTCATCATAAAAAAGTTTCTAAGAAGAATAAAATAGAATACCAATAATTTGTATCCATACTAGCAATTCAGTTCCACCTTTTTTGCATTGAACTAGTTGCTAATAATTTTGCTAAAATCACTTTAAAATAAAAAAAAACGCCACTGTGTGGTGGTGTTGCTTGTTTGCAGCAGAATGGTCTGATGTCATCATGGTAGTGAAGTAAGGATGGAATTATATGTATGTAATGAGGGAAGTCCATGAATGGCATTGAAGTGGAAGTTGGTACACAGAGGAAGTTGTTTTCTCTCTGTGCAGAGTTAAGTAAGAAAGGTGGTTACTTACCAAAGTGACGTTGCATCTTCACTGCAAAATTAGCGACAAACTCAACTCTATGGAGGACCCGGCGTGCAGTGCAGGATTTATCCGGAGGATTGACGGAGTTAAGAGTGTTTTTTTTGCCGGGATAGACAACCGTGAAGATTTGCTTAGAAGAATCGTAGGAGCTTGCTTCAGTTCAAAGGACTGTAGGTCTGCTTACAGTGAAGCGTACGGAGAGGCATCTCTGTCAAGATGGTACAGGGTGTTGTCTGCAGCACGGAGCAGCAGGATATGCCGTACGGCATCTATATTCCAAAGTGCCGTTGCATCTTCACTATATACTGGCCCGTTGCATGTCCGCTGGGTTGAAACATGGCTTTAATGCTGAAGAGCAGAATCTGATCTTTAATTGTCTGAATGATGGAAATAAAAGTATGATTTGTTCTTTCGTCCTGAGGCTGTGCTTGCAGCAAATTACATGGACCAGTGATTCCTTCCTGTAAGGACAAAAACGACATCTTGTAAGCGGGCGAGCCTATTTCCATAATTGCCTCATCTCACCCAGGTCAAATAGTCCAATTCTCAATCTCGCAAGATCACATTTCAATTTGAGTGATATTGCCTTCATCAAATAGGGTTGCCCTGAGTCTTGGACATAAGGATTCAGTTAAGTAGCGACGTGCTTAAAAGGGAGACGGCATATAGTGGCTTTAATAAGAAACCCGTTAAATTGCTCGCTAGTTGGTACGGGCTGCAACAATTTGATGGTAGAAGATATTTCATGGAGGACTTTTCCTAAGAGTATTTTGCAGTTGTTTCTGACTTTTATGCTTGGTTCTCACAGACAACATTGCCACAGTGCTCCTGGTCAGCTGGGCGCCATGTTTCCTTTACAGGCAGGGTCGTAGGAAGGGGGGTGCAGTGGGTGCGGGCCACCTCGGGTGTCATCACTGAGGGGGGTGAAAAAATTGCAAAAATATGTGTTTTAAACACATATTTTTGCCATTTTGTCAAGCCGGGGGTGACAAGAAGTTTCCGCACCGGGTACCACCTGACCTTGTTACCCCACCGTTTACAGGGTTTTGATTTCAAACCCTAAAGAATTCTAAAATGAACAAACTCCTTCGTTTGAACTACTAATGGACTTAACAGTAATGATTCAGAGATGTGTTCTAGTGGGTGATCTTTGGAGTTCAGAAGCTGGGGAGGTTCTAATCCCGGCTTCGGTGCTTGGCTAAAAATTGTGTTATTTTGAGCAAATCACTTAACCTGCCTTTGCCTATAATTGCAACTGTGGAACATAATGGTGTTGTAAAACTGTAGCATAGCACACTTGTGTAATTCAGTACTTCAAGATATTGTATTGACTCCCATCAACCATTAATGTACAGCGCTCCTTTGCCCTCGCGTTGGGTTAACGATAAATCATTGACCATATGGTATAAGCGACTGGGCCTATTAAGAATATATTACTGGCACTAGCTGTGTTTTTTTTCTGTTAATGCTACCAAATAGTTGTGAAGTTAATATTTCCCGTCACAATTGAACGGAACAGTCTTTGAGCCATCATCAAATCGATGAAAGATATTGGAACCAGTTTCAAAATATCTCTCGACCAATGCCCCGACATCGGAAATTCTCCCTGAAACCTGCCTCCGAGTTATCGATACAGACTGGAATCTGCAGATACTTTGAGTCCATATTCGAATTCTGTTCAGAAGGACAAGACGCGTAAAGTGCCAAATCTTCAATCAAATAATACATGTTTCTGTTATAGGCTCTAATAAGGCAATTCTATTTTACAGAAAGACCAGAAGGTGGTTGGTAAAAGTAGGAAGCTCTGTTTCCCTTCTGGTACCCAAACAGGATGATAAGCAGACAAGTGTGTAGTTCAGTCAGCATTCAATGACACAGAGCGAGTGTAAAAAATCAGCATCCGTGGGAAAGTTCTCCGTCAAAACAAGAGGAAGGACTCAAAGGATAAAAAAATCCTGTAGTGAAGAACATTTTCCAAGAATTCAGCTTGGTGCTCTGAGACCAACTAGCCTGTTCCGAGCTAATTTTATATTCAGTACTAAAAGGAAAACTACAAAAAAAAAAAAGCGCCAACTCCAACCTGAAGGCATGCCGCTAACTGATCAATAATTCATCCCCGCATAGCACATTCTCTATAAATTATGCAAACATAAAATAGCTGAGCTTAAATTTTAAGTTGCACCGCTCTTCCAATTCTCTGAAGAGCGGCAGGCGCTCTGGATCCCTTTTCGTTTCTCTCATTAGCGGCGCCAAGGAATGGGCCGGCTGGATGGACCTGACACTTCTTATGTGCGTCAAATTCTGTGTTTCAATGTTCCTTCCTGTGACCCAGTCCATGTTCTCCCCATGATCAATGGAATTTTAGATCTTACCCTAGGATCCCAAAAGCAAAGCGAGCTAGGTATCGCAGGCGGTGAGATCTTCATCTGTTTTCTAAATGATTTCTCCTGTAAAAGATTTCTCTGATTAAATCAGGTTATGTCTTTGCAACAGCATCATTGCAAGAACACCCTATGTTGTGTCACATTCATATTCATTTTCCCTCCAAAATATTCCCAAATCTTTCCTTGGACCTCTGAGCGAGTAGAAGTGTGCCATCTCTCAGTTCATTCATTTTATTATATTCAAAAGTGTGTGCTTCTGCTCTTCAGTGCATGTGTTTTCATTTTTAAAATGAAGGCTGCATTTCCCTCCCCCTCATCAGTAGTGGGTGCTCACAATTTTCTAGGTTTTCTTCTTGGCGGAGCATCGTCATCGAATCTAGCCCTAATCTGGGTGCACGTGCACCCTTCCTTTGCAAAGGATTTGCAGCCACCATATCAGCAGAGATGTGCAGTAATTGGGGATCTCTGGCTGAGACTTAAATTAGCATAATAAAATGGTGCTGACAACTACTGTGTATCATTAAATAATTTTCTTAAAATAGCAGTGTGCTCTCTGCCATTGCATAAACTTAAAGGTTGCTTCATTGGGCAAGCAAGGTTCAACCCATTGAATAACATGGTACCTTATTAGATTAATTTCCATAAAGATGCTCAGCTGTAAGTCTTATGAAAATGGTACAACTGAAGTAAGTTTTCTCATCCCTGGTTCTAGACAGAGCTGCACTCAAAGGCCTGAATGACAGATCCCTGTTTGAGCCACAGTGCATCCTTTTATTTGGTGTAACCAGTGCAGCCACAAACCAGCGCATAAACTGGAAACCGCGCATTCGTAAAAGGTGAATATTAAGTTTGAAGATGCTGGTCTGTGTTTTACTGTAGACTGACCATCCTACCTCCCTTTTAAGTGAGTTCAAGGAACCCGCTGCCAAAGGGAACCATATGGGACTGCTCCTGCCTGCAAGAAGATCCCTGGGACCCTCTTTACACCCGCTCAGTGGACTGCCGATGAGGGTGTTCTGGCTGTGCGCACAGTCAGGGTGCCTCCCTACAGGATTCTAACCTCTAGACCTCCACCTGTAATGTGACTCAGGAGCAGTGGTTAATTTGTGAGAGAAAAGAAGAAGTGCTGTGGCTCTCATCAGGAGGCAGCTTGCACCAGCCCATTGCTCCTATTAGTGTCGCCTGTAACAGAGCTAACTACTAACCATGAAACCCTACAAGTGGGGGAGAGGATGTGGCGTAACAGCCAGACCTGCCGACTTTGGAGCTGGGGAACCAGTTTAGTCTCGGCGTTGGCTCAACATCCTGTGTTTCTAGGCACATCACTTAATCACCCCGTGCTTCAAAAAATGAATGCATCCTTAACTGGTGCTCCTGAAAGGCGATCCAATACCTTTGGGTCGGAGCTATAAGCTTCTCTGTTGACGATTAAGTGCCGGTGCCGAGCACCGGAAACGACCGGCCCAAATTAAGTACTGCATAGGTGCAAAAGGTTCCCTCATTTGCATTGGGTATGGCAACCTACAAAAGCGGGAACACCCCTTTGTTATCGTGATGGTGCGATCTGTATTATAGAAAGGCCGTCCGAGCATCTGAGGATCCTTCTGTAATAACAAAGTGTCCATCAGCGTATAAAGTAGGCAGAAATGCCCATTGCACCCCTGGGACGCTTTGCATCAACTGGCCCAAGGTGAGTTACTGAATGTTAAGAAGTCATTTGGAAAAGTATATATGCAGCCATGAGGGACATGTCACGACTCACTACTGCTAGGTTCAAATGGCAGAGGGACAAGAAGCAGGGAGAGGCGGTGTTTAACACATGTGGTAAATACCTCCTATGCCGAGCTTTCAGCTTCAAAATGAGGCGTATCATACAGAATCGGTATTTAACACACAGAATTCTGCATGTTTTTTGCCTTTTTTATGGAATGTTTGCCTCCATAAGTTTCTTACATCCTCTGGCTGCTCCCCAGAAAATGTCATACAGCCTCCTTCATGAAACCATGTTGATGAGTCGAACAACATATCTGATCTCCTATAGGTTCTATGTTGATGTGACACTGAAGAGAAGCCAGAAGTGAACCCATAGGTGCCCTACCAGTCTTTTGCAAGAGGACTGAGCTGGCTGGGTGTAACTGTGGAAACAGAATTCATATATCATGTGACTGCACTCTTGCACTTGCCGTGTGTTTGTGTGTGTGTGTGTGTGTGTGTGTGTGTAAACACATATGTTCATGTTGTGATACCTGTATAGCACAGACCTAGCAGGAATGCAACAGAGCTCTGAAGAAAGGACTAGAGTATGGTTCAGATTGTTTGCAGTGAGAGAGGTAATGTGTGGTGCTACTGGATGGGTGTGTAATGCTCCTTGTTGAAGGTTGTGTCCCACACAAAGGGTCATGGATCCTGACTCTTGCTACACGTCTGAGCACCTTTGCAATTATTAGGGGGCACTGACTCCTGCAATCTTTGTCTGTGCAATGCTATAAATGTCCTGTGTTCCTAAGTCATCCTCTGCTGTCTGCACTTTTTCACGCTTCCCCAGGCGTCCTCTTCAGCATTGAGGTCACATCCACCTTTTTTGCTGTAAGGAATTATTGGCGTGGCTTCTTCGCAGCAACATTCAGCGCTTTTATCTTCCGCGTGCTGGCCGTGTGGAATCGCGATGAAGGTATACAGCTTTTTTAATGTCCATATATATATCACCAATTTTTAAGATTACTACTGGACATGGGATGTTGCAAATGATTGTAAAGAGAAGAGTGAATGTGAGGCAAGACGTCTAAGTGGGAGGAGGGGTTCTCCAGAGCAGGATTAGGTGACTTGAAGAATTGTGACTCAATGGAGAGGTCTAGCTTGGAAGAAGAACATCTAATAAGAGCGGGCAGTGGGAGAATCATTACCAAGTGTAAACAATATGATGGAGCATGAAAGGTAAGGATAATAGCCCGAGGGGTATGGCCAAGCAGCAGGAGAGTGAGTCTTGGGGTTTCTTAGTCTTAAAGGCATAAAGTGAGTCTTAAAGGCTTCAGTTGAAGGCGAAAGCCCTACGGTAGAGCCCTGAGAAGGGAATGGAGCATCTATGGGGAGAGGTCTGACTGGGAAGAAAGTGACTTAGTGTGGAAAGGCCTTTCAAGGGAAGGAACATTCTGACGGTGAGGCCTTATTGGATCCCTGAAGTGATTTTGCGTAGAGATAACGTAATGAGAAACGCGGCATGGGAGGGTAGAGTGGCATATGAAGGGAGAGCTCTGATGCTGAGCCCTGAGACAATCTGATGCCTCATAGCTGATTACATATTGTGTTGATAGAGGCCTCATGGCTCGAGACTGGGTGGGGGCGCACTGGGGTGCGTGAGAATTTTAATGGCATCTTTGCGATGATGGTGTAGTGAGAGTAGAAGCCATGCAGGGTAGCGTGTGTGAACGATCGAAGGCACCCATGAACAACAAGGGAGGGCAGAAGGACCAGTAGGAAATTTAAGAAGTGGTGAAATAGAAAGAGGACAGCAGCCTTTTCATGGTTGGTCTGGTTACCAGTAGTCATCCTCTGTCATACTTGGGTCTTGTGAAGCCTTCTCCGTAGACTGGTTCTCTCTGCCTGGTAACATTCCTCAAAGAACTACTCATTTTTCTTTCATTTGTCTTTCAGAAACCATTACAGCGTTATTCAAAACCCGCTTCCGCCTGGACTTCCCGTTTGACCTGCAGGAGTTACCCGCCTTTGCTGTGATTGGGTGAGGGGTATAGCTACTCTTGATGACCTCACCAGAGCATCACAACAAACTGATGATGAGCCACCACCAGAACACAGGAGAGTGCCTATGCGCGTGGGTCAATTCACCCTACAATGTAGAGCATAACGAGCCTTATCCAGCCATCGATCATACCCATGCATCAAGACTCATCAAGAAATAGAACAAATTTCTAAGTAAATTCACCCCAAAATATGAATCGGAGAATCACAAAACATAGGGCTCATATGACAATCCAGTTCACAGCTCAGGAAGATTGACCGTAGCTCAGCACCAGAACACTTGGGATTCTGAGTACACCCAAGACAATCACCCACAAAATACTGCTAGTAGCAGAGAACATAAAGACATACCACACTACATGAATAGGGGAGGAATTATCCCGGAACACAGTGAGGTCACAGGGCTGCCTAGATAAAGCACTTGAAAACACGTAGGGATCATAGGCACCCCCACTTCCAATGGCGGAGAAAATCTTTGCCTTTTGTTGTAAGACCTCCCCATTTCAAAATTCAATAGATGGGTTAGCTAGCATCATCGACTGCCAGACGTGGCCTAAAAGTAGCCAATCTACAACCAGACAAATATTATTAACTTCAAAACCCCTATCAGTAAATTAGGTTGGCTGCTAATATTACTACATTGCTTAAATTCATAGATCAATAAATAACAAGGCTCACACACCTAATTAAATAATCACAAAAAGGAAGATATACCAGATAGGAGTAGGTTATTTATACCACCAGGGATAATACTTCTAGTGTGCAGAATACAGACCTTACGTCTAACATTCCAATCGATGTCCCTGTCAGAAGAGCATATAGTATTGTGTGTGTTGGTGAAGACACCTGGACTTTCAAATTCACCTTAATAAATAATGATAAACCTTTCGATATTTTTCATTGCCATTATATATTCAGAAATCACTGTGAGTTATGGGAAAAGCAGAGAAACTGCAATACTTTTTTACTCTGCGTATGAATCATAACCATGGATGGATAAACATCTGTCGTCCTCGACAAGTAGTCCGTGTTGGAGTCCAGATGTAGGCCATATTGTGATTGATGCGTATTTTTGTGTTGGAATAACATTTCCAACCAGTATCCCTGCACATAAATCCAGGTATTACAAATGAATCCACACAAAATAAGGAACAGGAAATGACTGGGCAGACCCGTTTGTTGGGTTGAATTGCATGCCCCGCCCCGTGATATAAAAGAGGATCTGATGAGAGTCAGGGACCGCATTTTTCAGCCAATAAATTGGGTCCTGTATTCCCATACCCGGAAAATCTGGGTGCAGGAATACCAGATTAGTTATAATTGAGTGAAGTGGTATCCGGGACCACGTATACTGCTCCATCCAAGTTGCATTTAGAGCCGTTTTGTGTACACGTGTTGGCCTATTGTAAAGTGTGAGAGGGCACTCTGGCCGCCTGTCTTTTCTCAAGCCACACAGAATCAAATAGCTGAAAGAAAGAGTTATTTCAAGGTCATTTAGTATGCCTGGTCAATTTTTCGGCGAATGTCTTGATCACATCACATAATTCTTTCTTTTACTCAGGCAAAGATTTAGGACCACCTAGCATTCTGACCTCATAGTTTAGGGGAGATTTGGGTACAGAAAATAAGGAATATCTGTAAAACTAGGCAATCCAGACCCAGGATTGAATGATAATTGAAGAATTGCTAGACATGCAGCCCCTGTATGCAAGGGAAGTCGACTACCCACACAGAACAACAAGGGAATTCACAACATCCAGTAACTTAGTATTGGTCTAGTATTGATTACTAACCAGTCCCCACCTACATGTCCACGACCACCAGACTTTCCAGCTCCAAACTAGAAGGGAAACCCAAACCCTTTAGAAAATCTAGCACTAGAATAGATAATCCACTCTGATTCACTCGGTAATCCAGCAGTAGATACCAGGGGAGGATCTGGTTCTATACTAACAAATAACGGTTCAACAACCAGAGGGTCTGAGGGAAAATTTTAAAGACCACACAGGGTTTGTTCCCCCAAAAAACAGAATAAGAAACAGTATGAAACCCGGGGGTCTGTAAAGAGTTTGGAAAGTGTGAAAACCAGTATATCAGCATACAATCAAAAATGTGCAAAAAATCTGGAAGTGAAACGCCACCTAAATAAGTAAATGGGCATATCCCTTTAAAGGACGAAATCCCTCACTCACAAAAGGTGACATTCTTCATCATTTGGGATTCTCCATCCCAGAGGAAACACCTAGTTCCTCTGGGGGCTACAACTCCCTCACTGTGAGGGAGGAGCTCAGGAATGTTTTGATAATTAAGATGTTAGGATATACTAAATCCACAAATGTAAAGCTAATGGTATGAGTGAGAGCGCAGCGCAAAGAAAATATTATAGTAAGTGCAAGTGAAGTTGAAGTTAAAACTAGCTCAAGTACGTGAGACACAACTTTATTCGTAATACGTGCTTGGCTAGAGTTAAAATAATAGTGCACCAGCAGTCAACGGATATTTCAGACCATGGTGATGGTATAACTTGTCAACATGTTTCAGCCATAAAGCCTCTAGGAAGGCACGGCTTTCATCAGGACATAGACAGCTACTGCGTGCAAATGAACCCAAGTAAAGGATACTATAGGTATACGTTCTTTCGATACGTTCATAAATGGTGTATAATGCCCGTAAATACTGGGTAAGTCACCACACCTCTACCTGGCAGCCGCTCAGGAAAGGAGCACTGCCGGTACGCCGGCGCTTCAGTGAGCCTGAAGCCGGAGGATCTGGTTCACCTGACACATAGACTGCTATTCTCATTACCCTAAAAACATGGGTATCTCTCTTAAGCAAAAGGTTTTAAAATCTGTGTTCATCGGTACAGGTTTTGTATTTCAAGATCTAGATGTGTAATATGTTTGTTACATGGAATGGTTGAGAAATTCTAAAATTCACTGGTTCTAGGAGTATAACTCTACCTTTTTCATTTATGTTTGTTGCTGTTGTTGTAATTTATCATATGTTGGCACCAATCTTCTGGAGTTTCATAAAACCTACATGACACCATAACTAGCAAAAACCCAGCACCAGTGGTGAGGATTCCCCAGAGATTACTTGGAAAGATTGCAGTTCTTTGTATTTCTATGCACTGACTGAGGCTGACTTTATTGTTAATAAGACAGTTCTTCCAGATGGCTTCTTCACTTAGGCCCTGTTAGCCTTCGGTGCAGATGCCCACCAGGGATTAAACAAAGCACAGATACTACCTATATTCAACATTCATTAAAGTCATTGGTGTGACACCCCAGGACATCACGTGCCTTTTTTACTTTTGTGCATTTGTGTGATGTCTCCCCACACCGTACAGAAGGCATAGAAATGCCAGAAAATCCCAGCATAGGATCACTTTTAAAATCTTTCATGTAGCCTTGTCCTCTCCTTGGACAATTCAGAACGTTTTAGCTGCATCTCATGGCACAGACCTTAATGAATGCCTAGCTCCTGGCACCGGGTGACCAGAAATGCATAGCCAACCAACAACTGTTCATGGACCATGTGAGGGAAGAAATAAGGGGATGCAGCGCATGAATCTCTGTAGTGCAAGAGTGTGCAGAGGTGATAACATTTGATCTGGCACATCAACAACATCAAACTGGGTATCCAGGCACTTGCCCCAGACAGAGCGCACTTTCATCGTATTACAGATAGTTGGATGTAGAGAATCCCGTTGGTTAGTCGCCAGGGGTGAAAAAGTTAGACTAGCAATCAAGGCCCAAGGAAACCAAGGAACAACTAGAAGATGTGCAGGAGAGGACCTCAAGCAGCATAATGGGGGACACCTCTTGAACCTAGAGCCTAGAAGTAGGGGAGCCTTACGGGATAATTCCATATGTACAATATACGAAGAATTGAAAATAGTCTGTCAACAGTCAATGAAACTTAGCAGGATGGCTGTTGATGATTCCTCTTTTTGAAATACCAACAGTTGGACAGGCTGACACATTTTGGCTCCACTGCATTACCATAGTGCAGTTATAAAAATATTTAAGTCAAAACTATAGGTTTACAGTAGATGATAGGCAGGTAAGGACATTTTTTGTAGGAGATTTCCAGATAAAAAAGTAAATCAAATTAGGTTTAAAAAGTCAAGGACAAAAAGTTAACTGATTTAAAAAAATAAAAAAATAAATCAGCAAAAATGTTAACTTATGAGGGTAAAGTGCCCATAGTAATGGGCTACCAAGGGCTGTTCCAAAGAGATTGAGTACCACAGAAGGTGATCCCTTAACTCTTATCAGAGTTGAGGTGAAGATGGTTTAAGCTCATCTAAGTGGAAACAACCAATGGACCGATTTAAACCTCTCAGGGATAGGAGTGGTTGATGACTAATGAAGTCTCATGAGTAGCCGAGTGTCATCTGCGTAGCAATAAAGTCAAATCCATGATCTCCAATGCCATGCACCAAGGGCGAGACCGATCACAAGAGTAGAGCTTACAGCAGAGCCTGGAGGTACCCCGAGTAGTACCAGATACAGAAAAGAGGATTGGTGAGGTGTAATCAATGCGGCCAGAGAGTGATCCTTCAGGAACGAAGGTAGACAGCCAAAGACACTGCTTCCCACTCTAGCATTCCCACTCCCATATTCTAAGGAACAAAATGGAGAGGGAGACGGTGTCGAAAGAGACCATCCAATCCAATGAAATCTGAAGAGTTGATTCACCGTGATCCAGAGACCAATAGATACAGACAAGAGCTGCAACTTACTCTTAGACGCTCCTATCCCTCAATGAGACAGCTACTGACAACCTGGCAATGAAGTAAGAAAAGGCCCACACCCATGTTCAGTGATAAACAAATAGCCTCTTTGTGAATAAATCTTTCAAAGACAGTCTATTTAGGTGACCACATGTATGCTAGGCGTGCATCACTGTGCACATGTGGGGAATGTAATCCGACCCTCCACATAAGTACTTTCAGGTCCAGCCTTTGTGAAATATGAGAAACTCTCATACAGGAGCTTAAAGAACATCAACTACCATGTACCATATAAGCCTTTTCATGCCCTATGTACCCCATTGACAATATACAAGTAGACCAAATAGTTTTTAAGTGTGTGTGATTGTGTAAACTGGTCTATTGTGAGAGTTGTCTCCCTTCTAACAAGCACTGCTTCGGTCTGTTCTTCCATCAAAAAATTATTCATGGTGAATACCAAGGCTGTGTAGTCTTGAATCCACCTGGTGTCTGTGATCATGTCTCTAGTCCACATCCAACAAGCTGAACAAAGATGTCTTCTTTATTCGATACGCATCAGCAAGCAATGGTTTCTGAAAGGCTGACTTGTAGAGCCGGCTTTGTGGGGAGGGGGGGTTTCGCTTCAGCACCCTGTACTTCAGGACTAAAGGCCGCCTTTCTTTAAGTTACTGATGTTCTAAAAAGAGTTCCTTCCTTCCATCCAGATATGTAAAATGATAGTAGTCTGTGTGATAACTTTGTACGCCTTAAGGCCCTCGACAGATGATAGTCCAGAAAAAGGATGCTGATGGACATGGCGTCTGCATATCTTAGCCTTTGAGACCTCTGACATTTCACACTCTGGACCTGAGCACCTAACTCACATTCCCAGAGGCTCTAGCATTTGTGATTACTGGATGTCTTGGACAGGAGTATAAAAGTTTACAACCAAGGTTTGGTTCCACACCAATCATTCAGGATTACTAGGCAACCTAATCCACACTTTGAAGGAAACCTGGTTTACAGGTAATCCAATCAGCAATATTAGACAAACCAGGATTAACAGGCACTTCAACCCCAACATACAAAGGAAGTTCATGACCAACAGGCAATCCAATCAAAAAGTGTAAGAAAATGCCAGGTTTAACAGGCATCCCACCACAAAAAAGAGTGAATACAGGATTAGTAGGTAAATCAGCCTCGCCATATGCATTCAGAATCCTTTGAAACGCCAGCACCATTGAACAAATTATGTTCCCTAAGTTTTGTGTTGATTTTCAGATAAATCACTCCCAGAACTCTGGAGGAATTCCCAGCTTGGAGAATAAATGAATAGCAGCGCCAGAACGCAGGAGATTTTCAGGAGATTTCTTTACCGTTATCATAGTATCCAAGAGAAGCTGAGAATTGCCCCACAATCCAGTCCATATCGCAGGAGATTTAAAAATCGACATTTGATATAATCATGGAGTACAGGGGACATTCATTGTGACCAAGAAATGCACCCTGACCCGGGACAATTTCAGTTTTGAATTTCATGACTGCCCAAGAACGCAAGGGAGTCAACCAGCCTTCGTATCCCTCAAACTCCTGGGATGAGTTGTAAATCACAGGTGATTCAATTCAAAGCACAAGAAATTGTAGCCACAACAGGAATTTGGCCCCATAAAAATTATCTCCACATTTGCAAAAAGGCTTAGGACCCTGTGACCATCAGTTTAAGTAGACCTTTTCTAAAACTGTCTTTCTGAGTTCCTTGAGGGCTCTGGTACATATTCAGTGGCGCTAGGTAATGTCTCGGCAATCCTTCAACAGTTTCTCCTTTCTCCTTGCAGGATTGTCAGTGGCTTCGGAGGGGCACTCTTTGTGTATTTGAACCGCAAGATTGTCCAGTTTATGAGGAAGCAAAAGGTCATCAACAGGTTTTTGATGAAGAAGTAAGTACCCCACACTTCTACTACTGGTTGTAAGTCAGATTTCCTTTTTCCTGCCCACCTGATAAATACATGTCCTTTCCATATTCTCAATTTCCCACCTGTGGTGCCCACTGTATATCTGCTCACTACCTGCGGTATGCCCTGCCTGTTTCCTCCCCTTAACATGATGAAGTAAGCACCTTCTTTATCTTCAACACTCAATGAAGCATACGTCCTCCACATCTGTCCCAATGTTTGTACCAAATGTAGTATGTGTTCTCCCATCACTTCATCGTCTGATGGAGTAAATCTGCTTCTCTTCCCAGTCTTCTGATCAACAGCGTCCACTCCTCTCCACCTGATGAATAAGTCAACATTTATTTATTTAGTTTATTTTAAATCAACATGTATTTAGTCAACATTTATTTCCCTCCCTCACTTGTTGACCTGCTCAATGAAGTATGTTGTTCAGAGCTCTTATGATGAAATCTGCCCCATCTCCTGATTACACAATATTAAGTTTGTGAACACTATTTCCTCTTTTCAACAAACCCTCATCCTCTCATTCCTTATGCCTATATTAGGTCCTTTCATTACTCGATGAAGGATAGCCACTTGTTTTCTCTTTTCTTCTCTGATAATTTGCATCCTCCTTCTCTCCCATCTCCATCATCTGATCTGTTATGTCCAGGGCTTTACGTGGCATGAGAATACTATGGGGGGTCTCTCAAAGGGGCATGGCCAATGTAAATAAGGGCGTGGCTTTATAAAATGTAAGCTTAAAACCTGTGCTTAGCATAGTGTGCCGCCCGACAGGTATTTTGCTGCTTCTGTCATTGCATCCAGATATATAATACAACAAGTAACATTACATCTACAACAAACCAAGACTATTGGCTTTGTCACTGGATAAGATAAATAATCGACAACTATGGATTCGTTGTATATAATATGAAAATCCTTCAGTTCTGAAATGATGAGAATGTGAAAGAACTATACAGAGTCCCTTTGAAGTTACATCAAAGGCAGTGAAGTGTGGCCTGCTGCAGAGTTGAGATTTTTTTCCCACGCTGAGGGTGAGGGCAAAAATGGAGAACCCGATTGGGACCCGTCTCAGCACCTGCTTTTTAGAACTGCCAGTGCCGAGCACCAGCAGAACCCGTCCCACTTAAAGCCCTGTTTATGTCCTCATCAATTTCTCTCCTCAATTTAACATATGTGCCTACTATCTCTGGTCCATAGTGGAATGCACCCTTCCAGTCGCTTATAATTTGATGAAGTACGTACCCCTGTACCTTCACCTCATGAAGTATGCTTCCACACTACTCTCTAATCAAAACCAGATGATGTTTTCCAGATGATTACCCGATGAAGTCTGTCTTCTATTTTCCTCTTCTCATTACTCACATAAATAAAGTGGGCACCAGTTCATCGTCTGGTTTCATCTTGATGTCTCTGTCCTCCTTTCCACTTCCTTAGTATACTATCAGTGTCACTGCTCCCTCCTCGCCACCTTAGAAAATCTGGAATAATATTACTTGCCCTCCCTTTCACATGTCCTGGTCAATGCAACAGACATGTATTACAAACTTCCATTTTTGGCTGGCAAGTCAGAGACAATTTCTCAAAAGCATTCCAAAGTCATACCGCTGTCTGCTCATCCCTTTAAACCAGGCACCCCTTGGCATTTCCATCCCTTGCACTGTCTTCTGAACAATATCACAGCTATTCACCTCCTGCATGTTGTGTTACTTTTGATGCCATTAGCCACTCGCATCTTTTTCTGGCCACAAGTTTGAGTAAAAAACATTTGACATCCATAGTGACCTATGTGAGCCTGACCTTCACAGGATCCTCTGTTAGCCTGACCTTCACAGGATCCTCTATTAGCCTGACCTTCACAGGATTCTCTGTTAGCCTGACCTTCACAGGATTCTCTGTTAGCCTGGCCTTCACAGGATTCTCTGTTAGCCTGGCCTTCACAGGATCCTCTGTTAGCCTGACCTTCACAGGATCCTCTGTTAGCCTGGCCTTCACAGGATTCTCTGTTAGCCTGGCCTTCACAGGATCCTCTGTCAGCTTAACTTTCGCGAGGACCCTTTGCTTACATGCTCTTTCTGGCTTTGGGATCTCTGTTCTCTTCCATGGCAGATTTACTTCATCTGATACTCCTTTTCTGGGTGTCTGGAGGACCCATTGCAACAATCCTGGTAGGTCAGGCTTGTTCATTCATTTTACTATCTGTCCCTCTCTGAGAACGAAGCCAAAGCCACAGTGGGTGAGGATGTGGCATAATGGCTAGAGCGGTCGACCTCGAAGCTGGGGAACTGGGTTCGAATCTCAGCAGGGACGCTCAACATCCTGTGATTCTGGGCAAATCACTTAATTTCCCCGTGCCTATGAAAAAGGAACGTATCTGCCTGTAACGCAACTGGTGCTCGTATAGAGGCTCTGATACCTTCGGGTCAAGTTCACGCTATATAAAACTCCCCCCAAAAAATGGTCGCCTTGGCTCATGTACCCTCTAAGCATAGAGAGAAAGACTAGATTTCTGCGGCAATAGTCTTATGCACAAACAATAGTGGGGAGAATTCCGAGCCCCCATGGTGCTGGAAACCGATGACCGAAAAGCAATGCGTGAGCATCCTCCCCTCTTTGTCTGGCTTCGTGTACAAACAGGAGCCCTCGGGCCCCGACCATACAGATTCCAGGGGACCAGTACAGTATCTACTATACCAGGTTGCCAATCCAGAGCCTGATGAAATCTGTTTGGAGGAGATGTTGTCTAGTGGCTACGTTCTTGGCTTTGAATCTGGGGACCTGGATTCCAATTCCCTTTCCAGCACTTCACTTGAAATCTTGTGTACCTGGATAAATCACACCACCTCCCTGGCTTATAGATTGAAATCTGAGAAATGTAATGTAATTGTAAACATGTTAATGGAATTGAAAATGTGTAAAATTTACCTCTTGATGTCCATGATCATGCACCGGCTCCCAAACCTCACAGTAATGGCCACGCTCCACTGCCTTCCAGCTAGGTTTGTGCTCTGTAAATTCGAATACGTTCATAGATACATAGAAATACAGCAACATATCCATGCAAGCACGTTTCTAGCCATGCACGCCGATGTTGTTGCTTTCTCTTACTCATTTTCTCTCTCATCCCGCTATTTCCCTCACACGCATCCTTCTGCGCCTCCTTGGCAAAGGAGCAGGCTTGCGAGTTTCATCAAAAGAATAACTAAAAATGACTCCTAGAGACCTAGGAATGTCTTCAGAGTGGAGGCCAATGGACTTCTGAACCCACTCCATCTGGAAAATGCTGTGAATGGGCAACTTAAATTCAGCATTCCTCTTCCTTAGACCTTTTTTCAGCCCTGTCAACTCTCACGGTGCCAGCGAGTGTCACACAATATCTGCTCCATTCACATGGTCTCCCGGTGAAAAGTAGATATCACACAGTGTGTCCAAGTCCACTTCTCCCCAGACAATATAGCTACCCTAGAAGATCTTTCAGCAAATACAGAAGCTATTCAACTCGAAGCTGAAATTTCTAAGACTCTAGATACTTTTGCACCCAAACTCACATTCCAGGCCAGAAACAAATCTCTTTCTGAAAAGTGGTATTCACAGGATCTTAAGACACTGAAACGGAAGTGTAAATCACTAGAACACTCCTGAAGAATGTGGAAATTAGAATCAGACAGAATAAACTATAGGACTGATTTAAGGATATACAATAATACCATTAAAGCAGCAAAGAAGACCTACTTCTCCTCCCGGATAAAAGAAAACTGTAACTCGGCCAAGGAACTTTTTAGAATTGTGAAGGAGCTTTGCAAACCAGCCAGTCTGTCTCAAACCCTGCCTCCTTCTGTGGAAAATTGTGAGAAGATTAGCGAGTTCTTCTCCAATAAGATCAGTACAATCTATTCATCATTTACCAACGATCCCTCCCTACCCCAATCCAACTGGGAATATCTTCCTCCATTTCCAGTTGGCGTGACACACATGGGCAACTTCGCCCCTTTTACAGAACTAGAGGTCGGAAAAGCTATGGCGGAAGTAAAATCAGGATCCCCCTTAGATTCATGCCCCCATTACATATTTTCTCAGATCACCCCGACAATATGCCCCTACGTTACTCATCTCCTTAATAAATCACTGGATACAACAGTATTCCCAGAAATATGGAAACAGGCTGTAGTGACCCCCCTGCTAAAGAAAGCTGGAACAAACGTTCATAATCCTGAAAGTTATCGTCCTATTTCCCAGCTCCCATACCTCTCTAAGGTTCTGGAGAAACTAGTAAACAGACAACTGGCCAACTACCTGGAGACTAATGAACTCTTAGACTGTTCCCAAACTGGCTTCAGAGCCACCAACAGCACAGAGACCACCCTCTTGGCGGTCCTCGACGACATAAGATCATCGACGGATAAGGGTAAAGCTGTTGCCCTGATCCTACTGGACTTGGCGGCGTTCGACACGGTATCACATGACCTTTTGTTAAAAATCCTTTATGAAAAGGGTATCCATGCCAAAGCCCTTCAATGGCTTAACTCTTTTCTCAAAAACAGAACCCAGATGGTACAAATGGGTCAGTTCTCCTCGACATCAGCTGTGGTGTCCCCCAGGGAGCTTCCCTAAGCCTGACACTTTTCAATGCCTATGTCTCATCCTTGGCATTGATTAGTAGGAAATGGGGACTTAATATCTGCTCTTATGCAGACGATACACAGCTGATGATTACCATAGAAGACAGACATGAAGACACCAAGGTCAAGCTAAACAACTGCCTTTCAGAGATGGCAACATGGATGACCAAACACTGTCTCAAATTGTACGCAGGGAAATCAGAGATACTACTCTTTGGTGGAGCACATTTAATCTGGGACCCAACCTGGTGGCCACAATCCTTGGGAGTGGGCCCCAGCCCCAAACAGTGCGCAAAAAACTTGGGTATAACCATTGCCAACACTCTGCCCATGCAGGACCATGTGCGGGCCCTGTGTGGAAGAGGTTTTGCTATCCTAAAACTCCTAAGAAGGCTGTTCCCTTGGATCCCGTTAGAATGCAGAAGGACGGTCACACAGGCATTGCTTACTAGCAGATTGGACTACGGTAACGCCCTGTATGTGGGCATGGCAGATTACCTCTTCTCACGTTTACAGGTGCTGCAAAACACGGCTGCTAGGCTTGTTTGTAATAAAGATAGACTCAGCTCTGCGTCCGCATGCATGAAAGAACTCCACTGGCTACCCATGCGCCAAAGAGCACGGTTCAAACTGAGTCACGCGCATAGGGCACTGCACAACGTCGGACCTAAAACCCTTCAGAACAAAATTGAATTCTATGTCCCCACAAGATGCCTGAGATCAAGACACCAAGTATTAGCCAGACCCAAGCGCATAAAAAGAGCTAGAGCCGGTGGTCGGTCATTCTCTTACCTGGCAGCTAAACACTGGAATAAACTTCCTCTGTATCTGCGACTCTTCGAAAATTATACGTCTTTCAGGAAGCAGTTAAAATCGCACCTTTTTCCAAGGCCATAGGGACAAGTAGCTGAAGACCCCCTATACAACCTATCATATGTTCTGCTAAATAGCGCCGTGATATCAGTCAGAATGAATGTCGCGCTTTATAAGTACAAATACAAGGTGATCTGAGAAACCATGCAGAAAGGAGGTTTGTAGCTCTTGCGTGGAGGCTCTGCACAGCTGAGGTCCAGGGCCGGACTGGCTGTAGCGGGCATCGGGCGTTTCCCCAGGAGGGTGGGGGCCGGTTTGCACTGGTGGGGCTGGTTTTGTTACTGGGAGCCGGTTTTGCATCTGTGCTGCAATATCAGAACCCAGTAACAAAAGCAGCGGTGCTTCACACTTGCAGCCTCCACTGGTCCCCGGGGGGGGGGGGGGGGGCTGGTTCGACAAAATTGCCAGGGCTGCTTTGGATTCCCAGCCGGCCCTACTTATGTCCATTAGAAAGTTTGGCCACTTCAGAAGAATTTGTCACATGTTTTTGTTGGAGGTCTGCTCAGGTAGTGCTCAGGGTGGAATTCTGGAACAAAAACATACATCAACATATAACAGAGGTTTATGAGGCAGTGGCGTCTCCTCCGCTAAGGCGGAAGATCGTTGACCCACTGCCATGAAGCAGCAAAAGAAAGGAAAAAATAAAATGATAATATGTTATCATTTTATTTTGTCCTCCTGCTGTGACAGCGTGCGTGAGGGGGCGGGGCAGGGCTGCAGAGCAGGGGAAGAGTGAACTCTCCTAAGTGCGCATGATGCTTTAACCTGCCCTCTCGAGCCGCCCAAACCAGTCATGCACAGGTTCCCCCTTCTCCATGTAGGCTGCATTACAGCCTGCATGGAGAACATGCGCACCCCTACAGCCCCTGGCTAAGCGCCGTGTCACGGTGTTCAGACCAATCACAATGCTGCATTGCACCATTGTGATTGGCTGCATGGAGCGTGGGAGTCCTGGTCCTTTCTGCTTCCTGTTTTTCACAAGAAGCCAGGAGAGGAGGACGCAGTACAGGTGTCGGCGGCCGGCCGGGAGGTAAGTTTTTTTTCAAACCGAATCCCCCCCTTCCCCCTAACCAGCCCCCCACTCCACTGCTGCTTCCAAGCAGCAGCCACAACTGTTCTGAGGTGTATACCTTTATTGCAGGCACTGTAAAATTCACCCATAATGACACTCTGCATAGCTAAAACATCACAGACATATCCTGGCTCATCACCTAGAGCTTACAAATGATTATAAATCTGGCTAGCTAGTTGTCATAACCGGTTATATAACCTAAATTAGCTTAATTGGCTTTCTGCAAAACCATATCTGTGTTTTGGTGTCAGAATACTCCTCTGTTTCGTCAGTAGTGCCACTTTCTGTAGTTCTTGCCACCATGAATGTATTTTGTTGTTGTTTCACAGATGTCAGCCTGGATTCATGTGCTCTTTTTCCACAGGTATTGCTCGTGGTGGATTTGCTTAGCTTTTGCTGTCTGCTTTAGTTCATGTGGTTGTTTGTTGTGCCAGCCACAATTGGGGCTCTGCCTTTCTGGTGTGAAAATGTCAGCATGTGTTGATTTCTTTTATTTTGTATCACCAAATTTAAAGTTTTTTTTATAGTTATTGGCGTGTAGGTGCCCGGTCTGATGGAAGTGATTTGTTTTTGTAGTGTGTTTGGTGTTGTCTCTTCCGTGATGTTTCACTTATTATTGTTGCTTCATCCTTAATTGATGCTTTTTGTATCTTTTGTTACACAGGCGTTTACTGTTCCCTGCACTGGTGACTCTTCTGATTGCAACCTTCACTTTCCCTCCCGGCTTCGGACAATTCATGGCTGGAGAGGTACCTTCATTATCCTGGATTCTATCTTAGATGCCCTGTGATGTATTCCATTGTGGTAGAGCCATTCTAGAAGATGTGTTATGCATACCGACCCACGTTTGGACACATTTTGGGGGGGGGCAGCCATTTTCTTGCATTGGTCACCTCTACACTAGCCCAATGTGCTAGGCATAGTGTACCTGACCCCCTCCAGAAAATGACCTGTTTGGGATGCCCTCTAGGATTGGCTTCAAGATGTATTTGAATTCTTCTATGGATGTATTGCAGCCGCGCTCTTAGATGGCCGGTTGCTGGTTCGATGTCTTTTTCCCAGTGGATCTTGAGATAAGCTGGTTTGTGTGTGTGCAGGTCTAGGGGAGTCTCAGACACCCCCTTATGGTCACAAGTGCTGCTTCTAAAGAGGTGGTCTTAGTAGGCCAAGCCTTCACCCTTGGAGGAGTGAGTGGGCTTCAGGGTTGTGACACTTTCATGTCTAGGTCCTCTGTGTTCCTGCTGTTAAACTTTGGGCAACCATACACCAGCACCTGTGCCTTCGTAGGCAACGTGTGTGAGGCAATGACTTGTCCAGATCATAGCTGATATTTCATGTGCACCTCTCACTCCAGGTTTGTCTTACCACTGCTGATGACTAGAACCAAACGCTGTGGTTGCTTTTGACCTCTGTTTTGGGTTCCATGTATGCTGGGAAGCATTCATAGCACTTTGTACATTTGCAGTTTCTAGAGAAGGTCTGTGCCGAGACCAGTCCACCTTCTACAACACTGAGATAATTTGGTCTATCACTTGACCTGCATCTGCTCCCTTTGATGTTGTCATCCGCACAGCTCCAGCGCAGTTCACACATTCCTTCTAGAGCTTCTCTGTCAAGAATCACTTCTAATGAAAAAGTGTCCAAGTGACTTTTTTACTTCATCTTGAAACACCAATTTCCTGCCATTTTAGACCCGATAGCACCAGCTGTGATACCAGGGTAATCAATGGCTCTGAAGTGAACACACAATCACAAGTGACCATTGATTATTCAACTATGACACAGCCCTGTAAGTGGAATTGTGACGTACTACTATCCGAGAGGTGGTAGGTATTGTGCCCTGTCTCCATTTATGTCTCCATCAGGGATTCCATACCTCAATCTATCAACAGAGCTTCCGCTGTAACTACTCGATGGAGATAGCAACTGCTCGATGGAGATAGAAAGTGGTCCGCCGGCTAGACTGCCGACTTTGGTGCTGGAAACCAGGGTTCGAGCCTCGGGGTCGCGTCCACATCCTGTGATTCTGGGCAAATCACTTAATCTCCCCGTGCCTGAATATGTAATGTAAATACGATGCTCCTGTACAGCGCTCCAATACCTTCGGGTCGAGTTCGCGCTATATAAAAGATGCAAAAAAAACCCCAAAAAAAGATATAAGAGAGGAAGAGATAGCTGCGGCTATCTCAGAAATGCCATACAACAAAACTCTGGGAGATTATAGTTTCCCCATAGTTTTACAAGTAGAACAAACAAACAGTGACCCCAATCCTGCACCGGATTTTCAAAGAGGGCAAAGAACGTAGTGGATTCACATCGGAAAACAAGAAAGCAAACAAAGACCCTACCGACAGCAGCAGTTACTGCCCAATATCGTTTCTTAATATGGAAATGAAAATCTTGACCCAGGTCCTAGCGACCCTGCTTGAGAAAGTCCTGCCTAGCCTGATAATTCATTCACCGGTGGGATTTGTCTCGGGCCGCTCTTCCAGAAACCACATACGTGCATTAGTGCACACACTGTGGAAGGTACATGGTGGAAGAGATCAAAAGATGGTACTCTCGCTAGATACCAAGTAGCCGTTCCATCATGTTGAATGGGGGATATCTATTCCACACGCAGGAGAGAGCGGGACTGGGTCCGGGTTTCATGGTAAACCTCGGTAGATATGTTTGAATCCTTTCCCACAAATAGACTGTGGAGGATTTATGTCCCAAACCTTCCCAGTACACAGAGGTATCAGACAGGATTGCCTGCGGTCTCCTCCTCTTTTCGTTTTAGCCCTGGAACTCTTAGCGGTGGCCATCAGGCAGTGTGGTAGAGTCCAGGTCAATGCTACACCGACGGGGGAAATGAAGATACAATTGTATGCGGACGATATCCTCCTCGCGCTCTCCAGCTGAGTACATCTCTCACAGCGCTAATGTCGCTCGTAGTTTTGTTTCTTCGGGTATGAAATCAACTAGGGGAAGAGTGAGGCCTCCCCAATCATGAACTACATGCCCAAAAAAAACTTACGGAGCCTTCGCTTTAAAGTGGAGAGCAGAAAAACTAAAATATTTGGAGATTCTGGTGTAGAGAGGGCTTGAGAACATGACCATGGACAGTTTGCGTTCTTTGAGAGCGCCCACACGCCTAGATTGGACGACAGAATTGTTCTGCCTAGGCATGTGTGAGTGAAGTATTTACAAACTGCTAGACCAGCTCCAGAAGTTTGAGGAGATGTTGGGACTTTTCCTACACCATATAGACCCCTCTATAGCCCATGAGAGACGTGTGGGGTCAAAAGAGATGGGATGAACAAGGCAGGACACCAAGTGAATCGCACTGCTATTGTAAGTTTCGCATTGACATCGATAATTGTAGGTTATGCTTTTATCATACCCTGATGGACTATGCATGCACATACGGAATCTGTTAGATTGTAATATCTTTGGAAAAATCAATAAATAAAAGTTCCAAACAAAAAACAGAGCTGCTACCAAGTCCTCTCTTAGTGCTCAGGCACCGATAGACCCAGAGATGGATTTTCTCTCGTTCAGATCCACGAATCAGCGCTCTAGTATTTTCCACTCCAGTTAATTTCCATGAGTATTCAGGAAAAGTCCAAGGATTCTTAGCGTTATTTCAGTTTCGTGCATTAAAATCCATTAAAAAAATGTCATTGCTTAGGACTCCAAGAAGCACCCATGAAAGCAGTAAAAGTAGCACCAGTGACTTTAACTTGGTTTCATGCCTATACCTTGTTGACCAAGACCAAGTCAAAGGAACAGAGTTTTCAAATAGGTGTAACCATGTTCTTCCTTAGTATTGAGTTACCATAAATTGTTGACATTGCAAATTTACTTTGTGGGTCGAATCAGCGTTTCCATAAGGTCTACTCCAGAAATCTTACCCGGTCTTCTGTTTCTGTCATATCTTTGACCTTCGAGTTGGTACCCCTTCTCCTTGTCAATTTCTCCTTTAGAATTCAAATCTACACGTTTCCAAGGAATTTGCACCCTCACAAGAGCTGCTTTATGTGCAATAAGTGACCTTTTTCAATCTTGATCATTTTCTAATGTAACGGTCACTTCTCCCCTGGTGACCGTCCTTAGATTTCCTCAACTATTGCTGAAACTGTGAATTACTTGGCTTTTGAAATTTAAGGTTCTTTCGTCTTTTGATGCATCTCTCATTAACATTTTACCTTCTGTTTCCTTGGCAATGGCTCCTGCACTACTGCAGGTGGTAAATGTATCTCTCCCTTCTGCATCAGGGCTGCTTGTCTTCAGTATTGCCATTCTTTCTCCTCTGCTGAACAGTTCTGGGCACTGGACCCAGCTGATCCCTTTAAATGTTGTCCTGTTTTTCTTTTACGATTGGAAGAGATCTGGAGAATATGTTTCATTCTCTGTTTCACACATAGTTGAAGAATTGTGAAAGCTTTGATAATTGCAAGATTGGCTTTTGCCCTTAATTAGCATTTGCGAATGGTTAAATGCAGAACAGTGTAGCACTTATTAAGAAATGTGTAAATTCCATAGGGGAAGGTGGTTTTGATGAGTCAAAATATTTGAGGACTAGTGGCAAAGCTAATGAACCATGAATCGTCTGTTACAGTTGACTCAGAAGGAAACGCTGGTCACCCTCTTCGACAACCGAACCTGGGCGAAGCAAGGGGCAGTAGTGGAGCCAGACTACGCTGGAATTTACGAAGCCTGGAGGCACCCCCAGTCCAATGTCTTTGTGACCCTTGTGGTGTTCATCATTATGAAGGTGCGTCTAATACCTACAACAGAGGCGGGAAAGTAGAGGCAAAAGATGTTAAAGAGGTCTGTATTGTACCCCCTTTTCTCCACCAGTCACTGATCATCATTGAATTATGTTGTATTGATGGGCAATTAATCCAGAAAGAACTTTAAGATGAAGGGTCAAAAGGCATATGAAAAAACAGAAAATACAAAAGACAAGAGCAGGGGGGGGGGGGGAAGACCTTCTCTAGTCAAGTCAACATGCTCTGGAATTCTCCTCCTGAACATTTGGGACTATGTCAAAAAAACACTTTCATTTAGGAAGTCATTAAATCCTATTCTGGTAGGGATATATGGACTGCCTGAGAAGTGCTTGGTTACCTGTGGGTAATATAGCACTATTTAAATTATCTGACTGATTGGTTGATTTTTGATGGGTTATGATTGGTTGTTCTGCCTTGTCATGCCAAACCAGGATTTCTTGGTTAATAAAGTGGTGCACATGCTGCAGTAGATGGAGGCCAATGTTTCTGATGCTCCTCTGAATCCATCTTTTGCAGCTTATTGACCTTATTAGTGTCAGTGGGGCTTTGGAGTGACCCAGTGAGGCAAACTTTACTTGAGATCTGCAAACAGTGGGACCAAAAATTGAAGCATATTAGTAGGATGCTGTAAGTGATGTAGTACATCTTCTTTGCCCGTTCTTGTTTTGATGATGGAGCTTAAGCCACTGGGCCTGATCGCTGTGGTGTAGCGGTTCACAATTGTCTTCGTCACAGCTTCCCAGTGAGGCTCCGAGTACTATGAATGTGAACATTTCTCTATTGATATTGCCAATTCGAATCGTGCTTACTAAGCATTTTAAGAAAAAATATGCACGGGTCGCAAAGTAATTCGCAAACATATTTGTTGATTGAGAAGTTACCCACCTCAGAATCAGCCCTTATGATGTCTTACTAAGAAGTCTGAAATGGCAAGTCCAGCCTGTTGTGGTTGATGTTTTTGGTATATGGTTTCACAAGATCAAGAACTGACGGCTGAACCAGTAAGATGACATCTTTAGTGACCACTGAGTCTGAGGGCTCATGTTAAAGGCCATTGGTCGCTCCATAGAAAATTACAATTTTCTATTGGAGTGAAGGGAGCCTCTTCCGTATCTCGATGGAAGGGTGTTGCGATTGGGGTACAGTGTGAATATGTGGAACAGTGTCCTATATGGGGATGGTGTTGTCAGGCCTACATCAAGGTGTAATTAGTTTTCTTAGTCCAGATGCAAGTAATGCTGACCCTAGGAAAATTCTCCCACCCTTTATTTATTTTATTTATTTAGAAAGTTTTATAGAGCGCGAACAAGATCCTTGCGGATATCAGAGCGCTTTACATAACACTGGCTGTAAGAGGAACAAAACAGAAATATGCAGTGAACAATCATATAAAACCACAATGAGATCAAATATAGAAGGAGGAGTTACAGCAAGCAGTGCTCATGTAAATTTTGCCATGAGGAGCGCTTTGACTTCTTTTTTTAAAGCGGCGGAGGAGGCATTCCGTCTGGTTTCGGGGGGAAGTGTTCCAAATTTTGGGCGCCATCCCAGAGAAGGATCAATTATATGTTTTCTTTTTGTTGAACCTTTGAGGTTTCAGTAAAAGGTTTTCGGCACTCCTGGAAGTCCGTAGACCACCAGAGATTGTCAGTTTCTGCGCGAGGTAGCTGGGAGAGTTGTGGTGTAAGGCTTTATGAGTCATGCACGCCACTTTTAGGTGGATTCTAGCTTCAAATGGAAGCCTATTCAAGGATTTTAAGTCCGGGGTAATGTGTGCAGTTCTTTTCGAGCCAGTGATGAGTCTTGCCGCGGCGTTGATAGACGCTCTTAAGGGCGCTGCTGCAGCTTTTAGTAGTCCACAAGGTCATTGTGGTCCTTGAAGGTCATATGCGTGTTCAGTGAACAGCAGTTTACCTAGAAGCTGATTCACCAAATGAAGTAACACCTTGGACACTTTGACAACTGATGTAGGGTGACATCTCATTCCAGGTCATCGTGGACACTCTTTCACTCCTGGACTTTGTGTAACAGCTTAATGCATTCTGGGTACTGTAGTCTTCTTTTGCTTCCATTGAACTGAAATCAATGATATACAGGTGAAAAGGCCTGGACTGGAGATAGTGTCCATAATGACATATTTGGCATTATCACTTACACCACTCTCCTCCCATGGACTGCCTGCCCCCCCTTTGCTTTTGAGGGGCTAGAGCAGGAATACTCAAAGTATGGCACGGGGCTGCTAGCAGACCCTCCTGACCGAAGCTGGCAGTGCCCGGGTGAGCAGTGGCAATGGGCTGCTGTTTACTTGACTGAGCACTAACATCTAAACAAGCATTTGCAATACAATAGGTCTCACATTTTTTGGAGTTAGAGCTATTAAGATTGTAAATGACAATGCTTTTTATGTATGTGTTGTTTTTAAAACAGATAAAATAAAGGCATTGTCATTTACAATGCCAATAGCTTAAACTCTCGCAAATGGGAGACCTATTGCATTACAAATGCGTGCTATAAAAATAAAAAAAGCGTTAGGAGAGAGAGTGACCTGCCTGCAACAGCTATTTGAGAAAATAGTGCTCGGAGGCTGTGATTAAATCCTACCGAGCAACAACACGTAACGGAGGTGTCGCCATGGGAGGTCGCAAAATGAGAAAAGGCGGTACTAAGCCTTTTGACCAATGAGCAGCCACAGTTTGTAGTGGACAATGACACAAGCCAATGAAAAATGTGGGCGGAGTGGCCGAAGCTTCAAGTCCCTACCTCAATCCAGCATGCCTCGCAGAGCAGCGCATGCGCTACCCAGACTCAACCTAAAAACTGTTAAACAGCCATGCATTTATTCACATACTAATTCAAGTAAAGAAAAAGAAGCAAAGGTGTCCATTACCACTTATCTTTCGATATGCCTTCATTGTTAATGACATTATGCAACAAAAAAATAAAAATAGGAAAAGGTCTCTGCAAAATTTTTAAAAAGTGTATTTCATTGACATGCAGTACTATTTCACCTTAGTACAACAGAATATATCACTGCATTTCGATGCATTTATTGAAAGTGGTAGCTTTCAAACATGCTCTGTGAAACGTTTCTGCCTTCCCCTGCCCTGACAACAATGCCATTAGGGAACCAGGAGGCAAGGCAGTTGTCATGTGCACCCTTTGGGTGGCCTAGTTTGTTATCATACATGAAACATTCTAGTTTATTAAATCAAACACAAGAGAATGTTTTGTACAGCGCGCATCCAGCTTTTGTATTTCAAGGTGCTCTCATATGTGATTATGAAGAAAAAGGAGGCAAAGTGAAATAAAACAATTGCCTAGGATCACACAATTTCATCAAGTGATCACGGGTTTTCTGTTTTCATACTGTGGAAATCAGCCACAAGATGGCTATCTCTTTCCCTCTCCTTTTACATCAAAAGGTAGTGCTTTGTCCTTAATTCTTGGTGCATGAGTTGACATCGTGGGTGGCAAACCGAAGCCAGATGAAGGCTCGGCTTGGCTTCTGCTCGAGGATCCAAGAGACGCTCGAGCTGTGCTAGGAAGAGGTATTTGGCTCAGGCTCGGCTCGAGCCTTTAGTTGCTCGCTCACTTCTGGCACTTGGGGGGCAAAATCGTAGGAAGGATATGATTTGACTATCACCAAACAATTTGGGGAAGCAGGAGTACCAATACCACAGTGCAGGACAGACGACGGAATAGGGAATATATGATAAAGAAAAACATTTACCTTGTGCTCGCCGCATCACCGACTTGAGCGCAAGGTAAGTGGTTTAATTAATTTTTTTATTTACCCTAATCCGTCGTCTGTCGACTACCCGCCCCACCGCTCTTAACCGCACCGGCCGCGCCTGTTTCTGGAGTCCTAACTTTCTCACTACAACATATTTTTGTGAGTGAACTACGAGACTGGGTGTTCTCTCCCACAAGGGTAAAATCAGATGATCGTTTGGTTACAGTCCTGTTCTGTTATCACATACTTTCTACCATTATTTAATTTCAATTGCATTTTTCCAGTCTCTGTTTTAAAAAAAAGTTGCTGAGAAATATGTTCAGAAAGTGATTACCCAAAAGTGCACAATTTGTTACAAGGGGAAGACGAGATTAATGAAACAAAATGCCTTCTGATTCTATAGTTTCCATCTTGCTCATTACAATTTGTTTCTAATTTTGAGACTCCCGGATTACTCTCACCAAAGATATACCACTGTGCCACGGAACCTGATCCGACTTTAAATTCAGAGTTCACAATCAACATAATTTGACAAAGTGGTAAAAACAGGATTAAACGTGAAATCTTGTAGTGACCTGGCTAAAACGTTTCCCACTGTCCTATGTCTAGTGGTGGAGTTTGGGTGTTTGTGTCTGCCCACCTCCATGAATTGCTCATCTTTTTGGGGTGTCTTTGTCACTGATTTTTATAGCGCCTGCTACCTTAACTGAGCCTGCTTCTAAGCACTCCTAGTGTTTACAAATAAGACACAAAGCATAAGGAGATTATTAGGCCCAAGATTCTATTTCATTCCAATTCAATATTGTTTACTTCCTTTGTACACTTGACTTGCCAAAGGTAGTGACAGCAAGCAGATAAGGCTTACCCCAGAGTGCGGTAGAAGGATGGCGACTCCAATACAGCATAACAAGTATTGTCAAATCTATGACTCTTCTAGAGACTGGGGGCTTAATGTGGAGCGAAGTATGTAATGAAACCCTCGCCATAACCCCACAGTTCACTATCAACACCATGCACATGCTTCACTTCCCCTACGCTCAGCTAATACACCATGGCCCCCACTTTGTTGTCATCCATGCAGTCCTTGATCACAGCAAAGCACACACTGTGTTTCATTGCATTTTTAGTTTCCAACCAAGCATGAAGCAGTGAGTCTGGACCCAAGGAGAATGATGCTCGTTACGATGCTGTTTGAAGGAGCTCTGCGGGCCTGTCCCCTGCGGCCGCAGAACCTGCGACGTCATCAGTCGGCTTCAATCAGCCTTGGTCCCAGTGATGGGTCTGACGAGGATGCTGACCGGCCACTTCTCTCTGCCGCAGTCCTGCTGAATGCAATAATCAATGAAAATGTAGCTTTCATTTTATGCGACAGCGGCCACCCTGTCCTGGCTAGGCTTCCGCCCGTCCTTTCTCTGAAAGTCAAGTGAACCTGTGCTAACCAGGGCGGGGATGCCACGGTTCTATGAGACTGTTCCTACAGCCTGGGCCTTGTATGGGACCCCAAACCAAGGCATCTATTTACCTTCTGTTCCAGAGACCCACTATACAGACAGGGAAAGCTCTTTTCCTTGCTCAAAGCCATTGATTAAGACAAATCTCTGGTTACTAATTAAAAATATAATCAATACACGCACAAAAATATAGTCTAGTACACGCCAAACATAGGCACGCAAAATGATCTTCCAAATTTGCCTTCAAGCACCATAAAGTACATGGAAATATCTCAGGTCATTAACGAAATACCTCTTCTGATGTCGGTCTGCTGGCCTTTACCTAGTGCGCAAACCACCTCAATTGGTCGGCTGTCTGAGGGGTCCCATCTGTAGGCCCCTCACCATTGCTTACTGTCTTCAGAGTCCTCCCATAGTAGTCCCTGTCCTGTTGGGAAGTTTGAGTTGAGGTGTTTGTGGATTGGGTTTGGGGCTTGTTGGTGCTATTGTTCCATAATGAAACCACCTGTCTTCTCCTCTAGCCTTCTGTGTATTCCCTGGTCATAGAGTTGCGATACTGAAGGTAGATTGTCCCCTATCAAGAATCATGTTCATTGTGATCCTCCCTCTTGTCCACCAGCATCCATCTTGTGACTTCCAAGTCATGAAGTTCTAATTCTAAAATGGAGGCGACCCACATGTTTCCGGTGAACAGGGGAAATGCCACTTTGAGGGACATAAACAAATGGCACAATATATAGACTCGTACCAGGAATTACTCACTTTCCAGGCATCCTCCAAGAGAGAATGGATGCAGATCTGTGCTCAACACGGCTTTGGTGCATCTGCCCCAACCCTCCACTCACGTTCACCCTCAAAGCAGGCAATCCTCAGTTCCTCGCCATTAAACTGGATAGCAAATGGGCTTCTTCGTCTGTTCTTGTGACACGTGTGTTCCACCAGTGCCTCCTCGTATGAACCCTTCAAACACACATATCTCCCTCCTACCTGCGGGAAACGGGGCGGTGATGACTGTTTTGAACAGCCTCCATCTTTTAAGCACAACTTCGAAATTGCTACGATTCTATTCTATAGGAGCTTATATAGCGCCTGGCAAACCGGAGGCGTCCCAGCGCTGTTAGCGCACCACAGAATATTAAAAGGGAGGTACAGCGCATCATTTTGGAAAAGCCATGGCTTTAGTGCTTTTCTTAAAGGAAGTTCATTTTCCAGAAGGAATGGTTGCAACCAAGCAGGAACGCCGTGTGGGCGTTTTACGCTGCACGTTTATCGCCAGGTATAATATGGAAATCGTGTGGAATAAAACAGCAGCATTCTGAGCTCGTGCTCCTCGGAATTGCGAGCACACACTGCATTACTGCACCATCCCCATTACGAGGTGCGGGAATCAGAATTATAGGGCAATACAACATCCGGTAAACACTGCGGTATTACCACACAAATTTCCAGAGTGAGATGTATGAGGAGAGGTAGCTCAGCGTAGACAGGATAGTAGCCAAGGATGTTCTGCACAACCAGCTCACGGCAGAAAAGGCGACCCTCGACGTCACCCAGATCACAGACCCCTCAGAGGGGGCCCAGTTACACCTTTCTGACCGGTCATGAGTATGTGTAAGTCACAGTAAGAACACAGCGCGTTTCACACTTATTTGCCGCTCGCTATAAACATTCACCGCTTTTCGCTCATTTGCGCACGTTACACTAAGCGTAAAGAGCCTTTCACACCTGTGTACATGTCACAAAAAGCACACTGCTCCTTTGGCACCTTGGTCACAAAACGATACAGCTCTTTCAGCCCAGGGTCCTGGTCACAATCTGCATGCAGCTTTTTTAACAGACACATGTGGGTCTCGGTAAGAATGCAGTGGTACTTTTCGCACATATGTCTAAATCAATGTGCAGACGGCTGTTTTCATACCTACGTGCAGGTCACAATAAGGTTTCAGCTCTTTCCACACCTATGTGCAGGTCATAGTAAGGGCCCATCTCTTTTCTACCCTACAGAAGGTGCAGGTCACAAGAAGGACGCAGCTCTGTTCACACCTACAGAATATGCACGTCACAATAAGGTTCTAGCTATTTTCACACCAGAGAATGTTCGGGTTACAACAATAAGGTTCCAGCTCTTCTCACACCTACAGAATGTACAGGTCACTAGAAGGATGCAGCTCTTTTCACACCTCCAGAATGTGCAGGTCACTAGAAGGATGCAGCTCTTTTCACACCTCCAGAATGTGCAGGTCACTAGAAGGATGCAGCTCTTTTCACACCTCCAGAATGTGCAGGTCACTAGAAGGATGCAGCTCTGTTCACACCTTCAGAATGTGCAGGTCACTAGAAGGATGCAGCTCTTTTCACACCTCCAGAATGTGCAGGTCACTAGAAGGATGCAGATCTTTTCACACCTACAGAATGTGCAGGACACTAGAAGGATGCAGCTCTTTTCACACCTCCAGAATGTGCAGGTCACTAGAAGGATGCAGCTCTGTTCACACCTTCAGAATGTGCAGGTCACTAGAAGGATGCAGCTCTTTTCACACCTCCAGAATGTACAGGTCACAAAAAGGATGCAGCTCTTTTCACCCCTACAGAATGTGCAGGTCACAAGAAGGATGCAGCTCTTTTCACACCTCCAGAATGTACAGGTCACAAGAAGGATGCAGCTCTTTTCACACCTCCAGAATGTACAGGTCACTAGAAGGATGCAGCTCTTTTCACACCTCCAGAATGTGCAGGTCACAAGAAGGATGCAGCTCTTTTCACACCTCCAGGATGTACAGGTCACAAGAAGGATGTAGCTCTTTTCACCCTTACAGAATGTGCAGGTCACAAGAAGGTTCCAGGTCTTTTCACACCTCCAGAATGTGCAGGTCACTAGAAGGATGCAGCTCTTTTCACACCTACAGAATGTACAAGTCACTAGAAGGATGCAGCTCATTTCACACCTACAGAATGTGCAGGTCACTAGAAGGATGCAGCTCGTTTCACACCTCCAGAATTTACAGGTCACTAGAAGGATGCAGCTCTTTTCACACCTACAGAATGTACAGCTCACTAGAAGTATGCAGCTCTTTTCACACCTTCAGAATGTGCAGGTCACTAGAAGGATGCAGCTCTTTTCACACCTCCAGAATGTACAGGTCACTAGAAGGATGCAGCTCTTTTCACACCTCCCGAATGTACAGGTCACTAGAAGGATGCAGCTCTTTTCACACCTCCAGAATGTGCAGGTCACAAGAAGGATGCAGCTCTTTTCACACCTTCAGAATGTGCAGGTCACAAGAAGGATGCAGCTCGTTTCACACCTCCAGAATGTGCAGGTCACAAGAAGGATGCAGCTTTTTTCACATCTCCAGAATGTGCAGGTCACTAGAAGGATGCAGCTCTTTTCACACCTACAGAATGTACAGGTCACAAGAAGGATGTAGCTCTTTCACCGCTATAGAATGTGCAGGTCACAAGAAGGATGCAGCTCTTTTCACACCTCCAGAATGTGCAGGTTACTAGAAGGATGCAGCTCTTTTCACACCTACAGAATGTACAGGTCACAAGAAGGTTCCAGGTCATTTCACACCTCCAGAATGTGCAGGTCACTAGAAGGATGCAGCTCTTTTCACGCCTACAGAATGTACAGCTCACTAGAAGTATGCAGCTCTTTTCACACCTACAGAATGTACAGCTCACTAGAAGGATGCAGCTCTTTTCACACCTCCAGAATGTGCAGGTCACAAGAAGGATGCAGCTCGTTTAACACCTCCAGAATGTGCAGGTCACTAGGAGGATGCAACTCTTTTCACACCTACAGAATGTGCAGGTCACTAGAAGGATGCAGCTCTTTTCACACCTTCAGAATGTGCAGGTCACTAGAAGGATGCAGCTCTTTTCACACCTACAGAATGTGCAGGTCACTAGAAGGATGCAGCTCTTTTCAAACCTACAGAATGTACAGGTCACAAGAAGGATGCAGCTCTTTTCACACCTATAGAATGTGCAGGTCACAAGAAGGATGCAGCTCTTTTCACACCTCCAAAATGTGCAGGTTACTAGAAGGATGCAGCTCTTTTCACACCTCCAGAATGTGCAGGTCACTAGAAGGATGCAGCTCTTTTCACACCTTCAGAATGTGCAGGTCACTAGAAGGATGCAGCTCATTTCACACCTACAGAATGTACAGGTCACAAGAAGGTTCCAGGTCTTTCACACCTCCAGAATGTGCAAGTCACTAGAAGGATGCAGCTCTTTTCACACCTCCAGAATGTGCAGGTCACTAGAAGGATGCAGCTCTTTTCACACCTACACAATGTGCAGGTCACTAAAAGGATGCAGCTCTTTTCACACCTACAGAATGTGCAGGTCACTAGAAGGATGCAGCTCTTTTCACACCTCCAGAATGTGCAGGTCACTAGACGGGTGCAGCTATTTTCACACCTACAGAGTGTACAGGTCACAAGAAGGTTCCAGGTCTTTTCACACCTTCAGAATGTGCAGGTCACTAGAAGGATGCAGCTCTTTTCACACCTCCAGAATGTGCAGTTCACAAGAAGGTTCCAGGTCTTTTCACGCCTACAGAATGGTTACAATAAGGTTCCAGGTCTTTTCACACCTACAGAATGCGCAGGTCACAATAATGTTCCAACTCTTTTCACACCTACAGAATTTGCAGGTTACTAGAAGGATGCAGCTCTTTTTACACCTATGTGCACTTTGCACTAAGCATTCAGCGCTCTCGAAGGTGAAGAATGAATCCGGCGTGTGGGAGGGAAGTGGGCGTTTTAATGCTTGTCTTAAGGCCCCTGGAAACCGTACTATGGCCCTTAATTTCCTATACAGCTCTTTTCCTCCCTCTCTTTCCCTAGTCTGGCACCCCTCTCCCCTCGCCTTCCCCTCGCCTTCCCCCCGCCTTCCTTAATACAGCGCTGCGCCAAGCAGCCAGGGCCCCCCTGATTTAGCCGGAGGCTCGACCACTGCTAATCACACACACACGTCACTGTATTATTGATCCAACACTACTCACAAACCCAAGGCTGCTTTCGTTTTGAAACCAATTTGTTCCTATTTCTGTGACTGCTTACTAAACAATGCCATTGTTAGGGCAAGTAAGACGAATTGGAAACAAGCATTTCACAGAACTTGGACCATTAAAAAGACATAATGTGATGACCCCCAAAAATCTATCTTTATTTGTCATGGAGTTAAGGGTCAGCTCTTCTGAACGCCCTCATTAGGAGACCCCGTGGCAGGGCCATTGATGACTTTTACTACATCTTGCTGTGGGCAGTGTTTCATTTGAGCAGGTGTTTGCCAGGACTCAGTGCCTGAACTCATTTAGAGCACCAGAACCTATTGAGATGCTTGCACTCATGATTGCAATGAGTGTGCAGCCGCCAGGTAGCTGTGCATTTCAGGAAAGTACCTCTGCAGCTGGGAAGCATTAGTAACCCTACGAGGGACACTCATTTTTTGGTCGAAGCCTACTAGATCAGCCCAGCTGTCTGGATTGCTGAAGACATCTTGGAGACATTCGGAAAACTTCTTTGGGAATGCATTCTTCCCACTGCTTACCATTGGCCTTGTGTTTTGTAACTCACAATTGTTCCTTTCTAATTGCTAGCTTTATTTGTTTTAGGCTGTACAGCTTGAATTAGTCCCTGCCATGGAGCAAAGTTTGTTTAATGTATTCTTCCACGTGTTCTTGCTTGCTCTAAACAGTCCTTCAAATATTTTTCTTATCCTGTCACATTTGCTGTCCATTCAAAGACAGAGGCTAAGTGTTCAGACTCTCTCCTGTATGAGAGCATGGTGTTTACCTTTCCTTCCCGGATGTAAAAGTGAGGGGGTTAATATTACAATCTGTAGTTGTGAAAGGAAAGGCTTTTTTCTAGCACCCCATACAATGTAAATGCCTGTCAATGAACAGTGCAGATATTTCAGAGTATATTAGAATTAGGAAAGCACAAGTTAAACACATTTTTGTAATTCTGAGGTGTGGTCAAGACAAAGCAATGCACCAGGTGATGCCATTACCACACATTATCGTTTGTGGGCTGTATAGTTTTATCAGTAAAACGGTATGTGTGCGTGCCCAAATGTAATGGTCATTTCAATGGAAAATGTGTTGTCTGTAATGACAGTACACTACCACACCATTCATACTCCACGCCACGCCACTCCACTCTACTCCACGTTATGCCATTCTACGCCCCTCCACTCTACGCCACTATACTCCACACTACGACCTGCCACTCCACTCTGCCAAGCCACTCTACGATACGCCACTCTATGCCATGCCACTCTTCTCCACTCCATCCTACCCCACTCTACTAGTCTTTACTCCACTCTACAGCACTCTACACCAATATACTCCATTCAACTCAATGCCACTCTACTCCTCTACACTCCATTCAACTCTATGCCACTCTACTCCACTAAACTCTATTCAACTCTATGCCACTCTACTCCTCTACATTCTAAGCAACCCCCTCTAAGCCACTCTACTCCATTTTATGCTATTCTACGCCCCTCCACTCTACGCCGCTGTACTCCACACTACGACCTGCCACTCCACTCTGACAAGCCACTCTACGATATGCCACTCTATGCCATGCCACTCTTCGCCACTCCATCCTACCCCACCATACTAGTCTTTACTCCACTCTAGAGCACTCTACACCAATACACTCCATTCAACTCAATGCCACTCTACTCCTCTACACTCCATTCAACTCCATGCCACTCTACTCCTCTACACTCCATTCAACTCCATGCCACTCTACTCCTCCACACTCCATTCAACTCAATGCCACTCTACTCCTCTACACTCCATTCAACTCAATGCCACTCTACTCCACTAAACTCTATTCAACTCAATGCCACTCTACTCCTCTACACTCCATTCAACTCTATGCCACTCTACTCCTCTACACTCCGTTCAACTCCATGCCACTCTACTCCTCTACACTCCATTCAACTCAATGCCACTCTACTCCTCTACACTCCATTCAACTCAATGCCACTCTACTCCTCTACACTCCATTCAACTCAATGCCACTCTACTCCTCTACACTCCATTCAACTCCATGCCACTCTACTCCTCTACACTCCATTCAACTCAATGCCACTCTACTCCTCTACACTCCATTCAACTCCATGCCACTCTACTCCTCTACACTCCATTCAACTCAATGCCACTCTACTCCTCTACACTCCATTCAACTCCATGCCACTCTACTCCTCTACACTCCATTCAACTCTATGCCACTCTACTACTCTACACTCTATCCAACTCTATGCCACTCTACTCCTCTACACTCCATTCAACTCTATGCCACTCTACTCCTCTACACTCCATTCAACTCAATGCCACTCTACTCCTCTACACTCTATTCAACTCTATGCCACTCTACTCCACTACACTCCATTCAACTCTATGCCACTCTACTCCTCTACACTCTAAGCAACCCCCTCTAAGCCACTCCACTCCACATTACTCCACTCTACTCCAAGACACACTACTGCACTCTACACTACTCCACTCAGGTGCGTAGTTTGGGGTTGTTTTGGGTGTTCCGACCCCTGATAATTGGATTTTCTGATAAATAGTAGGGTACAGGTGCTTTCAGTCGGGTATGACGAGATGTGTGTTGGATTTCAGAAGGAAGTTTTCCATACACACAGATAAAAATGCACACAGCCTCTCTCCCTCTCTATTTTGAGAGTCTTCAAAAATGTTAGTTACTTTACAGAATATTGTATTTTAACATTATATGTCCGCTTGTTGGAAAATCTGAAGCTCACACCTCCACGATCTCGCTGACGAAGCTACGCCCCTGGCTCCGCTCTACTTCTGATCCATGCTTTGTAAATCATGGCTGCACATCTGGGCAGAACACCCATCGGCGGGGGCTAGACTTCAGGCTGAGGGCTGTTTGACATGGCCTGCCCCTGCAGTGCCAGTGTGTGAGATACTACTCTGCGGCCACCTCTCTCTTTAATATTTTAGTGAAAGCTTCAGTATCGGAGTGCAGATAAATGACACATTGGCATATTATCATATTGATATTCAACTCATTTCATTCAGAACACACTCACCTTTCCCTACTATCTCCAACTTTTCTTCCAACCTTTTGCCTTCCTTTTTCTTCCCACGTTCCAGTCGTTTTTTATTTCTCCCCGTCCTTCTACTTCTGATCCATTTTTCCAGCTCTAAAACTCCCTCTCTTTTAGTTTCTCCGCCTCCCTTCATTTTTTACTAATTCTTTCTCCTTTCCTTTTTCACGTTTCGTTCCCTGTTCCCTTCGTTCACTTAGCCCTATTTCTCTATTTCCAGTTTCATTCTCTCTGCCTTCTTTGTCACTCAAGGTTCTCCTCCTCCCCTTATTTTTTTTCCATTTTCCTTTCTCTTTTTTCTTTAATCTGTTCTTCTTTATCACGCCTCACTCCTTTCGTTCGACACTTCCACATATTTTCAAAAGTTGTACCTTTGTCTTTTTCGCCCTCATGCCTTTCTCTTCTGTAATCCTACATTTGTTATTTTCTCTTCATCTCGCTCCTTTCCTCCCCCTCGCTCCGGCTCCTTTCTCTCGCCTTTCCTTCCCCTCACTCAGGTCCCTCCTGCTCGCTCCATTCCTGCTCCCTCCTATCTCTCCTCCTCGCTTTTCTTCCCCTTCGCTCTTCCCCCTCCTTTCACTCCGTTTTTCCCACCCTCGAATTCCTTTTTCTCCTTCCTGCCCCCTTCCCTCGCTCCCCTGCCCCCTTCCCTCGCTCCCCTGCCCCCTTCATTACCTGCAGTCTCCAGGAGGGAGGCGGAGGCCCTGTGGCCAGGCTCATTAGCCACGCGCCGCTCCTAGCCTGCGCTTGGCCGCGAGCCGCCGCGCGCCGGGCTCAAATACTCGCGCGCACTGCGACTCCATCAACGCGGCGCCAATTAGTCATTTAATGGGCCCGCTCTGTGTTTGTAAACGTGTGGTTGGCTGGGGCTCCCTGCAGGTGGCGCGTGGGCGGGCGAGGCCCACGCGGCGGGGCTGCAGCATCTTGTGCACACGGGATCTCTGCCCGGGAACTCTGGGACGGCCACGTGCAGGCCCTTGGTCTGCCACCCACCATTAGATGCACTAACACACGGCGACGTACTGCCACACGGCGACGTAACATGCAGTGACATTAACAAAGCGGTATACTGGCACGCGGCGACGTAACATGCAGTGACATTAACAAAGCGGTATACTGGCACGCGGCGACGTAACATGCAGTGACATTAGCAAAGCGGTATACTGGCACGCGGCGACGTAACAGGCAGTGACACTAAAACGGGGACAAAATGACATTCCTTATACATTGATGTATGATAGTGGTACGCGCACAGCCACTTTTTGTACAAAAGTTAAAATGTTTATTCAGTGCCGCCTGGGTGTCTCTCTCTGAATACGAGTGATGTTACATACAACCTAGCTGCATTCCCAAAACTTTGGGCTATGTCCCCAGGGCTCCGATTGGTGCATTCCTTAGCCGAGGTTAATGAACATTGAATATGACTGTTCAAGTAATGCTCTTAGTCAAGACGCTGTTCCAAATTGATTATATTGTTAAATTTCACAATATAACTAGTGTACTGCATGCATGCTGGGAAATGTAGTGTTGACTACACTAGTTATGTTGTGAATTTAACAATATAATCAATTTGGAACAGCGTCTTGACTAAGAGCATTACTTGAACAGTCATATTCAATGTTCATTAACCTCGGCTGAGGAATGCACCAATCAGCGCCCTGGGGACATAGCCCAGAGTTTTGGCAATGCAGCTAGATTCCTTATACATTGTCACGTGCTAGTATACAGTAACAACATGCTAACACACAGTGATTCACACAGTGATAGACTAACACACAGGCACACCAGCACAGGCTTAAATTAATCCCAGCCACAGATATTTGCTCAGGACCGCATTATAGTCCATCTAGTTTTTTTGCCCTGGGTGCCACTCTTCACAGTGCCTGCTGTCTAACCCCTTACGGGGCGGGGGGAGTAGGTAGTGAGGTGTAGAAGGGTCAATGGTGCAAGCGGGAGCTGCAGGGCTCAGGATGGGGGCTGGGGTCTTTTGCCTCTTACGTCCAGGGGTCCGTCCTACTATGTTCCTGCAAACTGGTCCAAGTGCATCCCCTTCATCACTTGGCCATCAGGGGTAGCGGTGGCGAGCAGTCACAGGCTTCTCAAGGTAGTGTGGGGGAGCTTCAAGCTCAGAACTCAACCATGAGCCAGCAGTGCAAAAGCAGATTGTCTAGCCCTGTGCTTATCTTTTATATGAAAAAAAGTACTTGTACTTTAATAAACTAAATACCGCACACTATAACATGCAGGTACTGGTACAGGTACCTACTGGTGTGCAGCCGCTGTACACCGGAATCGGGGTTTCCTCCTTCCCCCTCTCCTCTCTCTCCCAAACTTTGGGTTTGACTAGTATGGCAGGTTTAAGTCACAGGATCAGGGTTACTGCTCTCTTTTAGAGATTGTCCGCTAGGCTAGCAGTCTCAGTGTTCCTCTCTCACCCATGCAAATTCTTAGGAGGTGCTGGCCATGGCTAGGACCCACAGAACATATCTTGTTCTCTCTCCCTCCTCTGGTTGAAAATGCCCGGTTCCAAGTGGTTTGACAGTCTTGTCGAGTACTCCGATACAGCAGTGGAGGCCACCACCTGCAATCTGTTCTGGTGGGCAGGCTTCAGCGTCTTTGAGGGCATCCGGCTAGTTTTACACCCTTTTCTATGCATTGGGTGGTGATTTGTGGAGTCAGAGGTCACGGGCGGTACATCTGTGGCATCCGCCCAGCTTCGGCTCAACCCACGGGGATGGGACACCCGCACAATCTTCACAGGTCCAGGCACTCATCACAGAGGTGTAGTTGGCTTTAGCCACAACTTCCAGACTTGCTGCAGCATGGACCACTTAAGCACAGCTGCGGTCCGTGCAGGTAACAGTGGTGGGGCGGTGGGGTCGGGTAAAGGGGGAATCCGAGGGACGATGCAGAGGGAAAATTAAGTAAATAATTAATTTTCCCTCCGCATCGTCCCTCGAAATCCCCCCTTACCGCCCCAACGGCTACCTGCACGGACCACGGCTGCTTAAGCACTCTTCAAGGTAGAACCAAGGTGCAGGCTACTTTGGGATCACAGAAGTGCAGTCCACTTGCGCACACTTCAGTGCAAAGCCACAGTGTAGGCTGCTTAGGTACATCGTCCAGGTTACAGCCGCTCCATACCCTTGGGCACACGGTGGGGCAGTGCCATGTTGTAGACCACTTGGGTGGGTAAGTCTGCACTCCGGTCCTGGGAGTAAAGTAAGTCGCTCCCTTCAGAGTCTCTATGGGCGGACAGACCCTCAGCTCTGGGGTCAGGCGTATCTGCTCATGCTGGTGGGTCGCTCCTGCAGTAGGGTCGTCCACTCCTTCCATTCTTCTCAGGTACATCAGCCTGCAGGCTCATCTGGACAGGGAGGCCGCTCTTCTTTCCATGTCATACTCCTGGTGATGTCCCCTCATCTTGGCTGTCTGGCAAACACCAACTTTTGTTGCACTGCAGTCCACGGAATACTCTGCTAAGTCCCTCCTTCTGAGGTCAAAGAGAACTTGGAGCTGAAACACCAAGTGGGTCACCAGGTCCCACTTTTTTTTTTTTTTTGCAAAAACAATTTTTATTGCATATTTTCAGTTACAATTACCTTTCATTAATTACCCTCATGCTGATGGACATATCCGACTTCCGGAAATCAATGTGTTATATGATATAATTCGCTGTCATCCAGATATTCTGTACCCATCAGCACTCCTATATGCATTTTCACCCTACCAGGTCCCACTTTTATACGGTCAAAGCAGGAAGAGGATGCGTATTATATGTCTGCACTCTCAGAACTGCTTTGGGAGGTTCCTCTTTCATGTGTTCTTTCCAAGCTGTCTTTCAGACACGGCCTTTATGTAGAGTGATGTTGCTCACAGCATAACCATCTCTTGTTTGGAGCACCCGCAATAGAGGCACATAGAGGTGAGAGGTTTCTGCACCTGGCTATCGACAGCCACACTGATCAGTGACCAGGAAAGACTAATCTCTCTCCCCTCTCAAGAAAGGGAGCCCTGTCTCCAGTGCCTGGGTCGCCTCCGTCCAGGCTCAAGGATGTCAGCAAAACGCTTCCACTGTGTAGGAAAACAGCCTCACCTCCATCTTGCGCACATGGACAGGCAGGGGTTTTCAAAATGTGATCCGCAGGTCTCCATTGCTCTTGTTTACTTGGTACACAAAACTCTATGTGCCACACAGGCTACACACATGCACATAACACACACTGGGATCACCAGGACCTGAATTGGAGCAAGAGAAGTGGAACTTTAAATGAGTGGGCCAGTTGGCTTCCACTCCAGTGACGCGGATTAAAAGGTCTGGTTACAAATACAGATTCACAGTGCTCAGTATTTTGCTATCACTGCTCTACATGCTAAACCCAGGACACGGCTGGTATTCCACCAGCATGCAAATGAGGGCATGCTTAGAGTGCCCCTCCTGGTCCAGGACCTCACTCCTTTCACGGGACAGGCTGGGTCTTTGCACACTCACTAGACTAGAGTGAGGCTGGGGAAAAATTAAAAAACTAGGATAGCAGATGCTCCTAGTTGAGCACGCAGGGCAGGGAACCCCAACTGTACACCATTCCAGCCACAAGGGAGCTATTTGTGCATCAGCCTTTGTCCTGCTCCAGACATGGGTCCCGTGCACACTGAGCCGTAGGAATCGGGCGGTGCCGCACTAATCAAGCCTAAATAGGCTAAAACCTTTGAAAGGTTGTCTCTTTTCCCATCTGGGAGGAGCCTAGTCTGGCAGCTCGGCTGGACTGTACTTAATGGAGCAAGGACAAGGCTGATTTGCATGTGGCTGGGGTCATAGTAGGCAAAAGTGTGAGGGACTACAATGAGGCCACAAGCAATTCCCAGTGGCTGAAATTAATTCAGACAGTTCTCCCATCACATTTGTGTTTCCATACCGGTGCACCAGAACAGCTTACCACAGTGTGATCCGGACATACTTTGATATATGCATGCATACACATGGTCATATGCTATGACAGTGCCATGAATTACCTCATTTGTTCTAACTCTTGTTGCAAAATTGTTGTTTGTACAGTTAAGAGCACAAAAAAAGGGTCCCGATAGAGACAATTTAAATGTGAGGTTTTCATTACTGCCAGTTCTGAGTACAACGGGACACGCTACTCCTATAGCCCTGCTGGTAATGGTAAGGAGAAGCTATGGAAGGGAAACAGGGCTTTTAGGGACCTCTTTGCTTATTTTTCCCGCTCCCGCCTTCATGACCTGAGTCCAGGGGTAGCATGTTAAGTGTCACGGGTACCAAACACAAGCCTGGGGTAGCAGCTTCTGACATGAAAAATGTCCCCTTAACACCCTTCTCTGTTCACCCCTACATCTGTTTCTAACTGTGACATTGGTCAATGCCTTTTGTTTCTTTTAAAATGTTATGCATCGTATACTTAGTTATAGGTCCTTTCAGGCAGCCTATTTCTCCATTGGTTTTCTGTTGTATTCACATATTGTGTGCCCTCTACAGCCTACAACAACATGGGGCAGCGAGTCAACCCTCTCCAGCCATTGGCTGTCATCACTGTGAGTGACCGCGTTCTGCCCTTTCACAATGTGCAAATACAGACACAGAGTAGTTTCCTTCAGTGCTAGAGAGAACTGTGGCAGTGGGTACTTTTTTTAGAGTAGTTTTTATTATTATACTTTTAGCTACTTGGTTTTCTTTTTATTATATATTTATTTTATTTAGATTGACGGGACACAGCACCTTCCCCATCAACAAAGTTGCAAATCTAATGACGGAAGAGGAGACAAACATTGACAAAGCACAGAGGTCATCAGTGGATGCTGGGCTCTCTGGTTTTGCCAATGCCTGTTGTTTGTCTGCAGTCACGTCCCTTGCCTCTCTCCCCTCACTCCCCGGCTCAGCGCACCTTCCCCAGCCGAGCCTCGTGTCTAAGCTGCGGAGACAGGCACCAGGACACGGTTTTGGCGGGAATCCGAGGCGACACCTGCCTGCTGCCGCCTGCACCTGCCGGGACCGGGCCTCGCGCCCTCGGCCGCGCGCCCCCCTGGCTCGCGCCCCCGCTTGATCCTAATGCGCTCGGCCTCCTGTCTCACAGCCGTTTCCCGATTTTCCGCTGAGCTGTTCCCCTGTCTCCTCTCGGTACCTCCTCAGCCCCTGATGGATATACATCCGTTCCGGGCCCGGCGCGCGCCTTCACTCTGCACGAGCGCCGCTGCTACATCTGTTCAGAGCACAAAAGCAATGTTTAATCTGAATTATCGGCTGCCGCGGCAATTAGCTGTAGCTAACGGGTGATTTAATGTCTGCACCGTGGACGCATTTCACACCCTGCGGGCGAGGGTAATGAGATGTGATGGCATTGTGGTCGATGGAGGTGGCGTGCCAAGCCATGTGACGTCATCGAGCTCACTCTTTCTTTACATTAAATCGAAATCTCATCAGAAGCTCTGTTTGCAGGCTCCAGAAAGGCGTGTTTTAAATAAACCTGCACCCTAGAGATTTCGGACCACAGCATTGAGAACACATGTCCAAAACACTAGAAATTTGGTTAAAATATATATTTGTGGGGAGCAGAGACGGTGGGTGATGTGCCTTAGAAGAAGGTTCAACTTCAAGGCACACCGGAAGAGGCTAGCGAGCTCCGTATGCACCCAAGAATTGAAACTGAATGTATGGATATCCAAATAGGCTTTCCAGATCCATACGAACTCTCATAGGACGAATCACAAATGCATTTCTGAGTGTGGGAAATAGTACTCCAGGCGGACTCTTTTACACACTCTCGCATACCAGGAGGACTCTTTTACACACTCTCACAAACCTTGGTGAATCGGCCCTGTAAAGACCAACTCCCTTTTAGTAAAAGTGCAAAGAGGGCATAGTCCTAGCTAGATATGAAAATTACCATTTTTGAATGTTTTGGGGTCAGTTACCTAAGGCATTTAAGAGTATGTGACAGAGAGTACTATATGAGTGCCACTGTATGTATGCCAGGCTACCTTTGTAAATACGTCTGTTGGTCTCAGCTTGTGCAGACATGGATATTTCTTTCTAGAGAGGCCAGTTTTATCTCCGTTCAGTTGTATAATTCATGCTCGCTTTCATGTGTATAATCACCATATGTTTACCCAACTAGCCCTTACAATATCTACGTTTATGATGTTGTGCTAAGAGTTGTACATACTAATGCCTTTAAGCAGGGAAAGGGTCTGTCTGTCCACATCCCGCGCTGTGAGGATTGCTCGGTTCTCTTAGCGTGGGTTATCCTTGTTAGAACCAGACAAACACTATCTGTGTGAGGACCCGTCCCCCTAGTGTGTTTAGGTACTTTCGACCGAGTATATGAACACACTTAAGCACAGTTAGGTTTGCCTCAGTCCGCTTTTTAACCTACCCTACTATCAACTCGCGTGTGGCGTTAGAATAGTAATTGCACACTTCATTATGCTCAATTGACAGTCCTCATAAAGATAGGTATATTATGTTGTGTATGTTAAGCCTGGGCAAAGCACTACGCTACGCTCGCGTAGTTTGGGAAGTTCGCGCTACTTCGCACTATGCGAACTGCACGTAGCACAGTGCGAACACGCGTAGCGTAGTGTTGCGTAGTGCTGCGGTCATTTTTTGCTTGCTCGCGGTCCTCAACGTCAAGTTGGCGACCGCGAGCAAGCAAAATGATATCCCGGCGAGACTTTTTCCTTGTTCGCGATCAGCAACATCAAGTTGGCGATTGCGAGCATGGAAAATAAACCTCCCGGCGAGATTCCCAACGCGAGGAGGTCAGGTTTCTCATTGCGAGTGGTCGCGTATGCTCGCGACCGCTCGCGATGAGAAACTACCAGTTCGCGTTGAGAAAGCTGCCGCTCGAGTAAAAATCTACTCGAGCAGCAGAAAACTACAGCTCGCACTGTGCAAGATGCCATTTTCAATGATTGCACAGTGCCGGTTGCTTGTCCGCGCTGTGCAATCATTGAAAACGACATCTGGCACAGTGCGAACAAGGTACTACGCAGTTCGCGACGTGCTACGCGTAGCTCGCGTAGTGCGAACTGCACTTTGCGTAGCTTCGCGAAGTGCTACTTCGCGAACTACGCCCAGGGTTAGTGTAGGTGTTGGACACAGAAATGTGATGCACTGTTGGTTGTAGGTAAGAGATAAGAATATAACTAGGTTTGGGGCTACCAGGATCTCACCCACTGTTCTGGTCATCTTAGTTGCCCAAAGTGAGCCTGCGGTTGTTGTCAGAGAACTTGATTTCAGGATGAAATCCCGCCTATTGCGTGCATTCTGCAGCCGCTTACATATTTTCGTTTTAGTCTGTTAACAGTTAGGCCAGCAAGCCCAATGTGCCAAGTCACCGTGACATAATGACACGCATGTGTCTGCGTGCCAAGCAGTGCCTGAAGTGTGACCATCTGTCTGCTAGACTGTAGTCATTCAGGCCTGAGAACAGGCACCGCTTCCTTGTCCAAGCCATTATCAAACTCCCAGCAGGAGGGGCATTCATTTTGACTGTCCTGGGCATTCTGGTACACTGTCTGAATATCGAGCTCTCCGAACTACGCTACAAAAATATCTTACCCGGTTTATCCACCACCAAATAATTGTGGCAGTAAGTATTTATAGGTAAGCAATATAATGGGGTAGGTATTACCAAGGTATTGTTAGGTATGTATATTTTGTGTGTGTGTGTGTGTGTGTGTGTGTGTGTGTGTGTGTGTATATATATTCACTAAAAAAAACATAGGTTTTAGGGAAAGTTATAGTTAGTTGGACATTTCACTCGTACAAAACCAGAGAAATTCACCTGTTATAGTTAGTTCAGCTAACTATAACTCGCGCCCCCGCAATGCACTGCTGATGACGTCACATATTACATCACTCATGAGATGGTCAGTGACATCACTGATGACATCATCCATGTATCCATGTGATAATTTGATGCATCTTCTCACACCCTAATATAACCTTTGATACACCCACTCTAAATTACAGACTGCCATTCTCAAAACCATAGACACTCCAACACCAATAACTACATACCCACTCACTGATTCTTAGGTTTACACACACACATCCACTCACTCACCCGTACAGTCGCTCATACTTATGGTCACTCAGTACAGGACTATCATATGCACTCATACACCTATATAGAAACTCATCCTAGTCAGTCATGCAAATAATTAATCACACTGCCATTTACTCACCTATACAGTTATACACACACCAGCTCACTTACTCATACAAATACTAGCACATACTTACGCTCTTATACAATCACTGATACAAGCACAGACTCATCCATACAGCCACTCTCACAATCACACACTCTCACTTATAGCCATTTATATCCTCCAACACACATATACTTCCTCTTACATATGTAGTTACTCACACATATACATTCACTCACTAACACACCTATACACACACTCACCCACCCATACAGTCCATCACAGATGAACTCTTGAAACCATGCACTCAGTGAATCACCCACTCACACATCTATGTACAGTCACCCACACAAACACTCAGTCACCCATACAGATACTCAGACAACCAATCAATAATCCATATAGACACTCATGTAGCTATTAGCAAACCCATGCAGCTGCTTGCACACCAACAGACAGACGGATACAGACATTCACAAAGTTTACTCACTAAACCATGCATTCAGTAAGATAAGTTTAATCACTCACTTATAGAGTCAGTCACGCACCTACTAAATCATCTATTCAGACACTTATACACCCACTCATTCTTCAATACTCCTTTCCCTATATATATTAAACATATTTAAACTTTACAGAAACACACAGTCACTGGATGATGTCATTTGAGATGTCATTAGTGATGTCATCAGTGATGTCACTGACCATGTCATGAGTGATGTAATATGTGACATCAGCAGTGCATTGCGGGGTCGCGAGTTTTAGTTAGCTGAACTAACTATAACTGGGGAATTTCTATGGTTTTGTACGAGTGAAATGACCAACTAACTATAACTTTCCCTAAAACCTACGTTTTTTTCAGTGAATTTCTAAGGTTTTTTTAAATGCTAATTTCTAACTATAACTCCCCTGAAACCTATGGCTTTTTCAGTGAATTTCAAAGGTTTTTTAAATGCTAGTTTCTAACTATGCCTACAGAGGTAGGACATGTGATGAAAGAAGAAACAACGCACAGAAAGAAAAAAAAGAAATGCAGAAAGAAGCAACAGAAGTCCACAAAGACGAAGAAAAGTGCAGGAAGAAGAACCAACAGAGGAGCAGAAAGTCCTCCTGTGCCCACAACTTTTTCAGATGGGTACTGGTGGTAACTGACTCTGACTAACCAGGCCTAGAGCCAGTGCTATGCTAAAATACACTTAGAATACAGTGAAAACACCTACATACACTAGGGAACACTATGCGTTGGGTTACCCCTGTGATTAGCATGACCTCCTCTTTAAGACCCTAGTACAGAATAGGGCAGGGGGATCAAACCGACCTCTTAAAACGCGCCACAGGGTGCGTTTGCACACTGGTGAAGGTAGGGGGTGGCCTGAGGTGACGTGTGCAAACACGCCCTGTGGCCGTTTTTAGTTGGGGGATAAAGTCCCCTTGAATGCTGACGGTCCCTGGGGTCCACTATCCCACCAGATACCTGCAGTATGCGCCAGGGAGCTGCGTTGCAGAGAGGTGGTCCAGGCAAAGCCCCTTTTTACACCTCTCTGCAATGCAACTCTGTGGCACTTACTGGACATACCTGATTGGTTAGTGTGGCCCCCCTTCCTTTCCTATTTTATTGGCCCTGGGGACCCCATCCCCCAGGGCCTGACCCCTATTTTTTTTATTAAATTATTGGAGGGGGGCTGCGTGGCCCCCCTCCTCAGGCCATTTATGGCCCCGGGAACCACATCCCCCGGGGCCCGGCCTTTTCGTGTTATTAAAAAAAAAATGTATTTTATAATGAGGGGCCACCCCCGGGGCCTGGCCTCTCATTGGGGACTGTGGGGGGGGTCCCCAATTACCCCATGGTCCCGCCGGCTCCCCGCCTCCTGCGGGAGCCGGTAGTGCTTTTCCACACGGGGAGCTGCTAAGATGCAGCTCCCCGTGTGGAAAAGCAATGTGGTTTGGATTTTGAAAGCTTGAGCAGGTTTCCTGCTCTCGCTTTCAAAACCCAAACCAGAGTTTGCAATGACAGGGCGGGAGCCGCGAGGCTCCCGCCCTGTCATTGCAAACAGCAGTGTCCCGGGGGTGGGCACCCCGGGACACTGCAGGAGCCTGCCCTTGGGGGTGGCGGTCTTCAGGGCCATCACTGGCTCCAGGAGGGGGGCTACGCAGCCCCCCTCCCAACATTAGCAAAGCCCCAGGGAGGTGGTGGTCCCCGGGGCTCGGGGTCCGTAACGGACCCCCAAATTTGCATAGTTAGTGCCGCGGGGAGGTAGCGGTCCCCGTGGCGGGTGGGGCGGTTCGAGCCCCCCCCCACAGGTAGTTTAAAAAAAAAAAAAAAAAGCTCCGGGGGATGGTGGTCCCTGGGGCTGGGGGGGGGGCCGTGAGCCCCCTGCAAATATTTTAGAAAAGCCCTGGGGGGGTGGTGGTCCCCTGGGCTTGGGGGGGCCTTGGAGGGGCCTTGGAGGCTCCCCACCCATTTATGAGACAAGCCCCAGGGGTTGGCGGTCCCCGGGGCTGTGGGGGGGACTGTGTGCCCACTGCAAATATTTATAGAAAGCCCCAGGGTGTGCAGGTCCCCGGAACTGCAGGGGTCCCCCTGGGCCCCAGCAAATATATTTTTAATATGCCCCCGGGACTTGGCCCACCTGGGGGCTAATTAATACCAAAGCGCAGGAGACCGCGCTTCGATTTGTTTATTTTTGCAGCCGGATCCGCGGATCCTCCGCGCATCCCGCAATTGTTTTCTTTTTAAAAAAAAAATGCTTTTTTGGGGGGGGGGTCCTTGTGGGACCCCTAAGCAGGCCTAGGGGGTCAGGGTGTTTCTACCCTGCCCCCTTTTCTTGTTTTTCGAGTTTGTTTTACTGATTTCTTGTGCCTCGGTTCTACCAAGGCACAAGATGGCTGCCAACACTTCCTGGTTTGAAGTGTTGACCGCCAATTAGAATGCAGCTCGTGATCGGGAGGGTGCGCGGATCCACCGTGCCTCTATATATTGAAACTTTTATTTTTGATTTTCTCAGCAACTACTGAACGGATTTACCCCATATAAAGGTTGCTTTCTGAGCCAAGCAGTACCTTTTTGCCAAATTTGGGGTAAATCCGTTCAGTAGTTACGGCTGTAGCCTTGCATAAAGTTTCCTATGGGAAAAACGATTTTCCGACCTCTATTTTTTTGAATTTCTCAGAAACTACTGAACGAATTTACACCATTTTAAAAAAAAAGGTTTCTTTCTGAATCGAGGGCTACCTTCTTGCCAAATTTGGTGTAATTCCGTTCAGCAGCTGTAGTCGTGTCTAAAATTTCCTATGGGAATTAACATGGAGAAAACACGTTTTGGGACCCCCCTTTTTTCTCGACCCCCGCTTTCTGAATCACCCTGAAACTTTTAAGATAGGAGCTGACCGCAGCGGGCCATAAGTATTGTAAAGTTTGAGAATGATCGTCAACCGGCGCCAAAGTTATTGGGAAAACAAAACGCTTTTTGAATAGAAACAAGGTCCTAACTAAAACTACCTACTGGCGAGTGCCAGTAGGTAATATATATGTGTGTGTGTATATATGTGTGTGTGTATGTATATATGTATACATAGGTGTGTGTATATATATATATATGTGTGTGTGTGTGTGTGTGTGTGTGTGTGTGTGTGTGTGTATATATATATATTCACTTAAAAAACCATAGGTTTCACACATGTTGTAGTTAGCTGTACATTTCACTCGTAAAAAACCAATGAAATTCCACGTTATAGTTAGATCAGGTAACTATAACTTGCGCGCCCACAATAAACTGCTGATGACGTCACATATTACATCACTCATGACATGGTCAGTGACATCACTCATCACATCAATGATGACATCTGAAATGACACATTGTGGATTGCGGTCGCGCAAGTTATAGTTACCTGATCTAACTATAACGTGGAATTTCATTGGTTTTTTACGAGTAAAATGTACAGCTAACTATAACATGTGTGAAACCTATGGTTTTTTAAGTGAATTTGCAAGGTTTTTTAAATGCAAATTCCTAACTATAACGTGTGTGAAACCTATGTTTTTTTCAGTGAATTTGTACGGTTTTTTAAATGCTAAGTTATGTATTTATTTATTTATTTATTTTCTGGCTTTTCACCGTGCGCACACCCTGCGTGCACGGTGTGCTGCGCGCACCGTGCGCTTCGCGCACCGTGCGCGCGCTGTGGGCACTCGGTGCGCTTCGTGCACCGAGCGCCCACATTGCGCAGTTCATACCGTGCGCGCCTCGCCTTTTTTTACACAGTAACAATTTTTTTTTTTCCCTTGCGGGTCCTTCAATTTATTTAATAAATGTGATTGTTATTTCGTTTTGTTTTTTTTGCCGTGCGCGTACGGTAAGCTTACCGTACACGCACTCCGCGATTTTTTTTAAAAATTATTAAATGTATTTTTCGTACTTTTTGGTCCTTCGTGGACCCCCTGACAAACGCTAGGGGGTCTGCAACTCTCTTCGTTGCCCCCTTTTCACGTTATCCACCTTTGTTTTTCAGTGCGAGAGACAGAAAATGGCGGCCGACACTTTCTGATTTCGACCGATTCGAATGTTTACAGTCATGTAACCACCAATCAGAATTGAGCTCGCGCACGGCACCGTACGCGTACGGTAAGCTTACCGTAAGCGCACGGAGCGCGCTTACAGATATATATATTGATTTAAATGCTATTTTCTCAGGACCTACTGAACAGATTTACACCAGACCTGCAAAAGGCACATCTCTGACCTGAGGACTACCTCTCTGCCAAATTTCAAGTAATTCTGTTCAGCCGTTCGGGCTGTAGCTCGGACTAAAGGTCCTATGCGAAAATGCATGGGGAAAACGCGTTTTGGGACCCCCTTTTTTCTCAGCCCCCGCTTGACGAATCCCCCCGAGACTTTCAGGGTAGGAGCGGAGCGGAGCGCCACACCTATTTTGAAACTTTTGCGAGGATTCGTCAACCGGCGCCAAAGTTATTCCAAATAGAATGTTGCGGATTTCCTATGGAAACACGGTCCTAACTATAACTATCTACTGGCGACCGCCAGTAGATAATATATATATATATATATATATATATATATATATATACACACACACATACATACATACAGGCAACTTTCCGATGTGCGTCTGATCGCGGTCCTCAGACGACAAGTTTGCCAAACTCGTCATTTACTGCAAACACAAATTCTTTCCAGCCGCGTATTCTTGCAAAGGAAAGCCGGCACTTGAGTGGATTTATTCATATTTAATATGGGATCCAGTGACTCGAACTGCTTTTAGTGGTCTCCTGGGAGAACTTCCTATTTTATTTTCTGCAGGAAGGAGTGGCCGGTGTTTCTTGTTTGCTGTTCTGAGTGGTGGGAACAGATCTCTGACCATTTCCCTGCCCAGAAAAGAACCAATGTTGAAGAAAAGAACCTGTTCCTACCAACTGCAGCTGAAGCGGAGTGGCAAGCGGTGCAGAGCAATGTGGAGCGGGGTGCTGCTTGGGATGTGCTGCGGGCCGGAGGCTCAACGTCTCTCACTCTATTCTATTGGGGGCTCACCACGGTTGCTGTACCTGCGGAGAGTGACGAGATTCTTTGGCGTGTCAGGCCCGCTTCACCTTCGCCTTCCGACCGGCGCACCAGTGAGGCGCGGTATGGGAGGGCGGGTAGCTTCGAATGCTAGAGCTGCGGCACAACTGGCCTCGTAGAGGCAGCCTGCAATAGGCCAGTGCAGCTTGCGAGCCAGCGTGACCGCTCTCAGCCCGCCTGCCTTGGCTTCACCAGCAGAAATAGTTTGCCAGTGCTGGTGCCCTCTCCTGTTACCCCCGCCCTCCAACCCGTGCTCTCCCTACTGGCGTTGCACGCGGCGGGCTCTGAGGTGGGGGAAACTGAGCTTGTTGTGAGGAGCTGCGAAGATCATAAGAGTTCCGGAGCCCCTCAGCCTGCCGCGAAGAGTTCCACAGACTGGCTCCCCAGCCTGCAGCGTTCGCAGAAGGTCATAGTCCACAGAAGACCAACATGACACTAACTGACAGACATTGGGTAGGCACGACCGTGCTTAAAAAAAAAAAAAAAAAAAAAAAAAAGAGAGACCGGAGAGGATGTGCAATAATTTAGCCACAATCTGTTAATTGGTCTTAGTGTGCACTAGCAGAAGACACATTTGACATTGGGGGTGTATAACCCAAACATATCTTCACCTCAACTAGGTTATCCCCCCATCTGCCAACCCACATCCTGTCTGGAGGTGAATTCCTCACCAGTAAGTGGGAGGCTGGAATTTCCCCTCCGCCAAGAAGATAATGGGCTGTACAAGGAATCAAGACCTGATAGTGTCCCACCTCCTCCCCTTCTACTAGTGGAGGCTACTGGTAAGTGACAGGCAGACAGCCTCACTAAGCTACTATTAAAAAACTATGATGAGGTCAGGAAGAACAAGGAAAGAAACGGTGTTCAAGTGGAACAAGTGGTACAAAGAAAAGATCAAAGAGTCCTTGTACCCGGGGTGGCAACATCACTCCCCACCTTCACGCCACCTCTCTGAACTCCAGGGCATCCAGCCCCCCTTCAGGTTGTACAATAGAGGCGGAAACTATACCATCGAACGACCAATCAAATAAACAATATTACAAGCATGTCGAAGCAGCAGTGGGTGCACAAAAGAGGACCCTCAGAGACTACTTTGAGAAAAGTGGAATTAAAGCCCTATGTTCAAATAACCCCAACGAAACGACGATCCCTCCTGTACAGTCCCAGCGAGCACGCCTGGAAGTGGATCTTGCGCCAATTAAAGTCCAGGCTCTGATCCACGAGCAGCCCTACATGCAGGACATTGGTTCACCTGAGGACAGCCCCTTCAAAGGGAACGAGCATCATACCCCAGCCATCCTCAGTTTAAGACCAAACCTCCCAGTCAGGGGACAAATTCAAAATCCAATATGGTACAAATTTCGGCGACGATAACCATCCTAAGGGACGACTCCTCTATTAACCTGAGGTCACCCCTGCAGCAGGAACTCAACTTAAACACCAACAGCATAGACCCATCAGAAAAGAAGAACATTTTTAGACCTCAATCAGCGCAATGGACAAGGGTTTCGCCCGGCAACAATAAATTGCTAACTCCAACTATGCCTCCAGCCCAGGCTTATCATGGCCTTCCTGAAATAAAGCAAGGACAGCACAACAATCACTCCCTTCTGGACTTGTCCTTCTTCAAGACAGATTTGAAAAAGGAAGTGGATACATACCAATGACTCGACTCGACAGTGGCCGAGCCCAATGTCCCCTGGCCTCAACCTCTGCTAACTTAACAATCTACAGTAAAGGCATTAAATTACCATTCTGATAAACTTGATCTACAAGTTGACCTTTTAAATATACTCGCAGTCTTTATGGCAGGGATCGATAATAAACTGGAAGGGCTCAATAAACTGATATTAAAAGCACAATCCAACGCTAACATGGTATAATCAGTATGCTGCTGTTCTCCAATAATTGACAGTCTGTCCTCCCTTCCCCAGTTCCTGACCACGGTGCTGACAGAAATGAGGAAATCATCAGCCGGTCTGCAGTCTCAGCCCCATCATCTGCGCACACATCCACCCGATTTAACTGCCCAGACATCGTTTACTAAGCAGAGCGCAGAGCGGGAAATCATCACAGGAAACGAGGACCCAGCAGTAAATGTTAACACCCCGCCAACAGAAGTTCCCAACGCTCAACCGGTAGCCCTGTCTTCCAACAATCTATGTCCGATCTTTAACCCTAGATCTTTTCAACAAGCTAAATTAGATAATAAAGATCAGACTCTGACAAACGTAGAACCACAGACCTCGCCAAGGTCTCTGTCAACATGGGGCATTGGGGACACCATCCCAGGGAATGAAACAGTGAATAAATCCCCCCCCAAAAACATCTGACTAAAAGCGAAAAGAAAAGACTGCAGAAAAAGCGCAATAAGCGCAGTGCAGTGTCTCAAAATATAATCAGCAACCCCCCACCAATTTTTAAAACCATCCCGCGCACTGGCTCAACTAGTACCGTAAACAACGCCCAACCCAGTCTTTCAATGTGCTCGTAGAACATCAACGGTCTTATTACAAAACTTGAGTCATTGGGTGTGATAAAGTTCCTGAAAAACCATGAGGTTATACTTCTTTAGGAAGCTTGGTCAGAGGTAGCCTCCCAATAGAAGATACCTGGAATACAGGCCTCCTGCTTCAAGATCACACAAGTTTGGTAGACTCCGGGGTGGCCTCTCCATTTATGTCGCTCGCAAGTTAAGTGTGAAATTTGACCAGTGTGAGAAAGTGCCATCTTTCTTGCATGCTATGCCACCACTTTTTGCTGAATTGCTCAATGTACTGCGACTGAGTGTGCCCTGGACTCCTGCCAATCAGGTGCCCAGGGCCTATGTTCCTTACCTAAAAACTATGCTGAAACCTAAAACCCCAATTGGCAAACCCTGGCCACGTGTCAGCCCCTGTTAAATGGTACACTAGGTACCCAGGGCCTTGTGACCAGGGAAGGCCCCTAAGGGCTGCAGCACTTATTGTGCCACCCTTAGAGGCCCTGTACCCTGACACAAACACACTGCTCTTGCAGGCTGAGTTTCTGGGCATAGAACAAAACAGAGAGTCGACATGGCACACATCCCTGTGTGCCATGCCCACAACCTACACTGCCCTGGCATACATCAGCCACCGCTCTAGCTGGGTGCCCTATGCCAGTGGTGTGGGTACAGGAGCATGAGCCCTGTGCCCCTACAGTACCCAGGTCCATTCCTGGGCACTGTAAGGGCAGTGCTGCCATTTAAGAGTATATGGTGCTGGGAGATCGTCAACACGAACTTCACAGCACCATGATGGCTTCACTGAAGACTGAGAAGTTTGGTATCAAACTTCTCAGCACATTAAACCCGCACTGATGCCAGTGCAGGATTTAATGTACAATGCACGACAGAGGGCATCTTAGAGATGCCCCCTGAACCTAACCTACAATCCACATCTGGTCTGAGGGGCTGCCTAGGCTGCCACACAGCAGACATGTTGCTGGACCCCAGGGTAGAGAGCCATCCGCTCTCCTGGGCCTGCAACAATGCACATCCTGGGTGAGGTGCTAGTTCTCCTCCCCCAGGATGGGCAGGGGAAGCTTCAAAGGCATGCCGCCTTTGTGAGCTTCTCCAGGCCACTTGCTGTACCCAGCAACTGACCCCTACCGGTTCTAAACTCCCTCACTGGCGGGAAGACTGGCCGGAAACCCCAAGGAAGGACAGGGGGTGTGCCAGCCTCTGCCAACCCCACCCCTCAGGTGGGGGAGGCGAGGCGAAGCACTTCCCCGGGCTTTCGCCATCTTGAAGAAGGGGAGCTCTACCCAATCAGGACTAGGCCACTGCCCCCCCTCCCACAGGAGAGTGGCAGGATAGGGGGTGTACGCACTCCAGGGCAGGGACCCAGCGGTCCCTGCCCTTTACCTACCTGTAACGCCCCTAAATTTAGTATTTAGGGGCACCCTGAACCTTCCTTCCTTAGATTCCAGATTCCGAAACAGCAAAGAAGATCAAGAAGCAAGAAGACCTGCCGTGCAGCTGCTAACAAGAGGAAGACACCAACTGCTTTGGCCCCAGCCCTACCGGACTGTCAACCCTCGAACCTGCTCCTGCTAAATCCCGGCATCTCCTGTGGCCAGCAACCTCACAAACCCTGGAGGACCTAGCTACCTTGTGACTCTGAGCATCTGGGACTCCCACGAGCAGTGGCACTGCTCAAAGCAAGTAACTGACCCCTGGCACCAGCCAGGAACCACGAACCCTGCACACTCTGCACCCGTCAAACCTGGCCTGTGCTGGAGTGGACAAAGACCCTGAGGACGTCCACACGGCAACTGTGACCCTGAATACGGCACCCAAGGACCCACCTCGACGCTCCTGACGACGCCTGCAGCCTCGAAACCAGGGACTCCCCCAACCGCGATCAACAGAGGGTAAGATTTCCTGACATCAAAAGGCACCCCTGCACCCGGCGCCCTGCGGCCCCCTGTGCTCAACTCCTGGGTACCTACCTATCCTCCAACTACCCAACTTACCTCACAAAGTGGTGGTCACACCTGAAGAATCTCCGTCCCCGAGCTTGCAGCCTTTGTTCGTCCTTGAGCTTTTCCATTGCAATCCATTGAGCGCCCAACGGCTCAAAAGCACCCTGCACCCAGCCGCCCAAGTGGCCCTAGCAGTGCAACTTCTTCTAGTACCTACTTCCCCATTTGCCCTGAGCAAGTGACCAGGAGCCCAGCTCCCACAGCCGCGTGGCCTGCTAGTCAGCAGCCACCAACCAAGGACCCACTGCCTTCCATAGGATAACATTGGGCCTAACTCACTCTGCACCCGGCTGTCCCTGTGCCGCTGAGGGTGTAACAACTGTACTTACCTGACCCTGGGAGACCCCTGAGTCTATGCCCAGAACCTTAACTCTGCCAGTCGAGTGCTTACCCAAAAGCCGATAACTCACTTTTTTTCCATCGGGTAACATTGACTGGTTTCACTTGAAATTTCTTCTAAGTGTGGAGTTTCTAAACTTTAAAATATTCACCTAAAATCAACAGAGTAACAAACGGAAATACTCACCTGCTATCAGGAGAGATCCCAGTGCTGGATCTTGATGCCCAGCACTGACCCTGAAAAGTACTTACAACCGTACTTACCACTAACTCAATTTTCTTCCATAGGAAACCATTGACTGTTTTTCTATGAAATTTCTTCTGTCGATTTTTACAAACTACAAATATTCTTTAAAAATTGTACCAACTGTGAAAACGTAATTACTTACCTGTTTTAGATAGATGTCCCAGTACTGAGCCTAGGAGCCCAGCACTGGATTACAAAAGTAACGAGAACATACTTTACCCGTAACTTGAATTTTTTTCCATAGGAAATCATTGACTTTTTTTCTGTGAAATTTCTTCTGTCGATTTCTCAAACTTATAAATATTCGTTAAAATTCGCCAGTATAACTTAAACGCAGTTACTCAACTGCTTACAGGTGGTACACTAGTGCTAGATCCAGGGTCCAACACTGACCTAGAAAAAGTAACCATAACCCCACTTACCTGTTAAGTGAATTTCCTCCAATAGGATAACATTGGTAATTTGATTAGAAAAAGTTGGTCAACTTTTAAAATAGCAAAATATTGCTTAAATATCACAACAGTAACTAAAACGTATTTACTCATTTGTTTCCAAGAACTGTCCCAGGACTGAATCTAGGATCCAGTCCTGGAGTTAGAAAAGTAATCCTGAAAGTAATCAATTGCATATAACTTAAAATTCCCATTGAGCTCAATGTATTATTGTGTTTGAAATTGTGTTGCCTATTGCAGCAAACTGTAACTATTGCATTCAAAAGTCAATTGCCTATTGCAAAGTATTTAACTAAAGCATCTCATTCTGAGAAAGTATATTTTGATACCTATTGTTGGTTCTAAAATTAAACAACCATATATTTTTATATATCAACCATTGGTCTAGAGTTCAGTTCTTGAGTGTGTGAGACCATTTGCTGACTGAGTGTGTACAACAAATGCTTTACACTGTCCTCTGATACTGCCTTACTGCTCGACCAAGCAACCACTTTAGAGAGTAAGGTTATATCTAACTTTAGCCTCTGCCAAACCTCTGGGGGCTGTGGACTCTGTGCACACTGTACCTATTTGGGAACAGTATATACAGAGCCACTTTCCTACAACCAGCTACAATTCGAAGAAGATTGGATCACTGGCATAAGGATCAGAAGCTCTAAGTCAGCAAACAAATGCTCTTGATCAACGTATGCATTTCACCAAGCGCCAGAGAGAAAAGCCTCAAGTTCGAGCACCTGATCTGGATCATGTGTAAACTATTAAGCGATTACGGACATACAGCCTGTCTGATAACCAGCGATTATAATACAAACCTCTTTCAAGACGTCCCAGACTAGCACGATGTAATAAACCCACCTATTATGGAACAATCAAAGCCCAATGGCAATAAATACAGTAAACCTGGTGAATATGTGGTACTACAGTTCAACATTCTCAGCTTTATAACTTTGACTGGTCGTTTTCCTATGGACAACCCTTCAAACGGCACAAAACAAATGTCCGTACTTACTCCTTTTTAGATTACACTATATGTAATAAGGAGATGCTCCCTCTGATCGAAAATTACACCATCACTGCGTGAGGCGATGATCACCATGGACCGCAAGTAATCACCCTGTGACATAGTGTAGCTCGGCATACTACGACAAGTCTGGCAACAAAAGAAATCTTTACAGAGAACCTGATAAGGTTAAAATGGTCAGACTCTTTGATATCGACAATAATGACAGCATGTAGATCCCAGTTAGGTACAAGGAGCCTCGATGATACTCCGCTCACCACATTGTGGGAGATCTTTTCTATCCAACTGCTTACAATATTTTCGTACTCTTCACAAAAAACTAAACAAAGTAACCCAACCATTACATCTGTTGAAATCAGGAAATTAAACCTCTGCATAACTCAACATTGAGATATGTATGGAGGTGCACGGGGACGACCAGCTATTTAACATCTACAAACATGCCAAAAATGTATTCAGGAAATTAATATTTCTAGAGTCACACAAACGCTCTGACCAGTTCTGGTTAAAATTAGTCCATGCAAGTAAAAATCATAACTCAAAGACCTTTTGGTCCCTTGTGAATGGGAGAATAAACAGCCAAGGAGGTCAAAGTAGCGCGAATAACCACGAAGACGAATGGTTATCCTTTCTAACAGCCCACTTTAATGTGTTTGATAAGGAAGTTGTTTACCCTCAAAATCAGTTCTCCGTATCAACCCAAGTCAACTGCTGCTTCCTCCTGGCACAGCCCATGCTGGGACATCAGAGCAACTTGTATACATGGCCACCTGGAAGCAAATAGTAACCAATGCTAAATCCTCGCACCAGCGGGAGGTGTCCTTCCAACAAGCGTCAAAAGCATCAGAGGCACTGACTACTCGAATGGCACGCATTATAATTAAAAGCTGCTCAGACGGGGCTCCTGGGACAAATGGCCTTCCACAGGCACTGTACAAGCAGGATACTGACTTTTGGGCTGAACAACTGGCATCCTTATTCGGCTACTGTTGGATTAACTAGCTCATACCCGAGTCCTGGCGCGGAGCCGTTAAACATCCAATTTCCAAAGGCGGCAAGAGATCCAATCCGAGAAATTACAGGATGATTGCACTTTTGGGACGTCAAATCCAAATATTATGCCAATCTGTTGCTTCAAGACCTGTCATTGTGGGCTATAAAAAAACCATCTCATAAGCTTCAATCAGACAGGATTCGTGGCAAAATCAGGAAGTATTACAAACTTGCTTGCAATATCAGTACTGTTGGACAAAGCTGCCGCCTCAAAATGCCAATTCATTGCTGCTTCGTTGACTTCAAGGCAGCTTTCGATCGTGTGCTCAGGGGACAATTATGGTCCAAACTGCAGAGATGGAGGATTCCACCCTGTCCTCCTAAAGGCCATAATCCAGTTACATACAAATACATGGATTCGTATAAAACTGGGTGACCGTTCCCACATCTCTAGAGAAATACAAACAACACGGGGGATAAAATAAGGTTGTGTGTTGGCACCCCTCCTTTTCAACCTTTTCATCTCTGATCTATCGCAGTCACTTAAAGATGTTAACTCCCATCCTCCAAAACTTGGGGGGGACTAGGATCAGTAACATTTTCTATCCAGATGACCTTGCCCTGCTCAGTCACACCAGGGTCGGCTTGCAGAGGCTGCTTGATTGGTTGTTCATTTATACCACCTTAAATGATTTGGCATTAAACCTATCAAAGTCAAGGGTACATACCTATGGGTTAAGGAAATTTCAAGGAGGTAGATGGCAGTTTAATGGAAAAAGCATCAAAAAGGCCGCCGCATACAAATTCTTAGGGGTTCGCATGGACAGAAGGTGCACCTTCTCTAAACACAGGGAAGAGGTCGGAGTCAAAGCACTGAACATCCAGGTAGTACTCATGAAGCTTGCAAAGCAGTTATCCGACCCAAGCCTCTCCCCCCTAATATCTGTTTTGAAAGCCAAAATCCCCAACTACCTTACTAACAGTCAGGAGATTATGTTAGGGAAGGACAAAAGTTTGGTGAACAAAAAAACAAGAAGGATTTTTAAGCAAGTGCTGAGCTTACCAAAATCTTTGTCCCTGCACAGATACAACTTGAGTTTGGCCTCCAAGATCATCGAGCAGTTGGGGCCAGAGCATTTATCAAGTTGTGCAACAAGCTACGCTCATCCAGAAAATCAAGCCTGGAGGCTATGCTGTGGCAGGAAATATCATCAGGGACGATCATATCACCACTATCTAGATGATTCCTTACAACTTCTGGAGGCAAAAGAAATTTGGGGCACCAATACACCTCAACAAGTCCTCAAAATGTTCATTTAAAACTAACGTTCGTTCCTGGTCTTTTCATTCAGACTGGGCACAACTGGCCCATTGTAAAATCACTTGGACGGTCGTATCGCGGTTTAAGCCAGGGGTTGAGGCCTGATATCTGTCGTATACCTATGCAGTGTATTGGAAAAAAAGATTCCTGGCTCTCCGAATGAGGGAATGGCCCCACCTGCATCACCATCCCAGCTGGCGCCATACAGATGATAATACAATGTGCGGGGGGTGCGGGAGTAGCAAAGAATCCATTGAGCACGTGGTTTCTCTTTGCCCTGTATTTCTTAATGACAGAAAAATACTGCAACGTGGTGAATGGAACAAGCTTGGCGTTTGCTCATGTCGACAAGCTACCCTTACATCCATGAACCCAGAGAACCAGATGCTTAACATCCGGTTCACTGCGTTTGTTACAAGAGTGGCAAAAAGACTTACTCAATTTGAGAACCAGCGAGCCAATAATTGCTAGCCAGCATTGGGCCGCTCTAATTTTCTAAAAATGCTAACCTGCACATTCTTCTGTTCCCCTTGTAGTTTATCAGTATAATGTAAGTGGGATTGTTAGTAGCAGTGCTTTAAATGGGGGCAAAATAGTGCAGGCACTCATTTAAATGTGGTGAGTGGGCGGGGCTTGGGGGCGGGGCTTAGGGCAAGACATGCCAATACTTATTGACTTCGATATTACTTGCAGCACATACCAAAACACATGGGTAATGTCTTTCAATGAACAAAGCAGGTTTGTTTACTTATAACAAAAAACACGAAACCCAAACACGGCGATATTTCAACTTTTCGTTGTTTTGTAAAATGTGCAACATAAATTGTTGCTGTTCTCGAGTGACACAGAAAGAAACAAGCAGACATGCACCGACAAAACATTCCACACATTTCCGCTAATATAACTTCCAAGAGTGTCTCTATTGTCTCCCCCCTCCTCTCATTTTTCTCAACAATCACAGGCAAGCAAACATAAGCAGTCACTTAACAAAAGAATCGGTACGCTTTAAAGCCATTTGAACCTGGTTACCTCCCATGGCTTTCTTAATTACGCTATCACTGGGCTGCCTCGATGTCTGTGAACACCGAGATGGTATGCAAATGAGCCCACGCTGAATTGTTCAGCTGGGCTCCGCGCAGGTCTATAGAGGTGCCTTAGTAATCAAAAAAAGGCCGCCCGCGTTTCATGAGTACCGGTACTCTTCTCGGCAGTAGAGAAGTGCCGGTACTCCGAGTGATAAATCTAAGAAGTGCCGGTACTCAGTACCGGTGAGTACCGGCCCATTTAAAGCACTGGTTAGTAGGCTTTTTAGTAAAGACTAGAGTTCTGCCCCACACTTTTTAGTAGGATGTTAAAATTCAACAAACTATTATTGTCTCTTAACTGTTACATAATTGAAGAGGTCTTTGATTTAGAACTAACCCTGTGATGCAGTCTCACTTGACGTAGAATGAACCTAGAGAGCCTACGAGATTTTAATAGGCGCTGATCGGGTTTTACGCAATTATTACCGACGAATATTACATGCTTCTATTCACTGCTACCATACGTGGTACTTTTAATGGGCCAAGGGCCGTATTTGGGATTTTATAGGAAATCATGTAGCATGAATTCAGAAATCAGTGAGATTAATTCTTATTATTTCTATCGTGTGTTAACATCTTAACCATTAATTGATACATGTTTTAGTATTTGTATGCTAATATTGTAATGATTTTTATAAATCAAACAATAAATGGTACTTGCATATGTTGTTGCATCAGTGATACCATACACCTAAAAAAGAGGAACAACGCGTTTCGGCTGAATGTGCAGCCTTTTTCACTGTGAAAAAAGGCTATGAATTTAGCCAAACGTGTTTTTGTTTGTGTATATATATATATATATATATATATAGCCAACACATGTCGCCTCCTTCTATATACGACAGGGGACCCAATGCCTCATAAACAGGTGAGTTTATTCTGTAATTAGCATGACGCCTTTCGGTAAATACCTTCTTCAGATGCTAGCAACATACTGCACTGGTGCCAGCAACAGTCCTGTATTAAATAGCGAGTGCTGCCTCCCCATTGGTGGATATTCCAGGACTGCAGGATCCAACATCCATCTGGGTGGATGACTGAAAGGGCTACCAGGACCCAGTGTCTGTGGGTTGCCCAAACGTATCTGCTCGAAAACGAGGCACCCATGAGCAAGGAGCAGGAGCTCCGAAACGTGTTGAGTGAGGGAGGAAATATCCTGATGTGCATGACAGTATGATGAATAAAGACTTTGCTGCGCAAGCTGAGGTCTGTCTTTCATCGTGTACGCTTTCAAGTTTGGGCAACCTTTGGAAGATATATATATATATATATATATATATATATATATATTTTTTTTTTTTGGTACATAGAGCTCAACATACCTCTATACACTTATATGACGATATTTTCATTGTCAGTATTCTGGCTATGATATTTCGGTACCACAATATTTTTGTGCTCGATATTCAGACATACAACCCACTGTGTACCCCGAAAGTTTTGATGAGTATTCAAGCAGCTAAAATTGTGTTCTATAAATGCCCTCAATCCTTACTCGGGCCTTTAAACTTACTATTGGTAGTAGCAGAAGATAAGAGAGGCTTGTCATAGGCTCAGCTAGAGAGTAGCTCGCGGCCATCATGCAAGCTTTTCTCCATCGTTTGTCCCTCAAAAACAAGAGAATGGTTTGTCCTCTTGAGAGGGGGGTCTGCAGCACATTGCAACAGATAGTCTGAACAGGGTTGACTCACTCTTCCAACTGGCAGGACGCATTTTAGGAATCTTTTAAATTAAAAAAAGCTTCAAGTTCAGCACAACAATTACCACACCTAGAAAGGGTGTGAAGATGCGCGGCCTGACTCTTAAAGTGACTGCTCACAGTGCAGTGCAATGCTCTGCATTCTACTGTGTGCAACTTTGCACTTGTACAGTGAAGGATTCACAAATCCTTCGGTGTACAAAGGGCCAGCATGCAGTGACTTGCAAACTGCCTACCTTACGAATATCAGCTGAAGGGTAATTGGGGGTCAGCCTTGTGCATTGGTGGTGGCCCCCAAGGGACAGCAGACTTCTACCTCTGCTTTCCTATTCACAATGTGCGAGCCTTGTGACCCCCTCCCCTGTTAACGGAGCTGGAGTCATAGTGCCTTAAAAAGTGTTGCATTGTGTAAAGAATAACCCTGGGCGTAGTGGGTGTAGTGGGCGTAATGGGGCTACGTGGAGCATCGCGTAGTGTGGCCAAATCTACGCACACTCGCGTGCTCCCCGTAGCCCCACTACGCGCCGCCCGCCTCCCGCCCGCCCTCCTTTTAAAATAAGTTAAACTATGATAAAAAATAAGATAAAATGCCTTACCAGCAGCGCTGCGTCCCGGGGCGTGCGCGGACGCCCGCGCATGCGCATTTCTCGCGAGAAATGTGCATGCGCGGGCGTCCGCGCATGCGCATTTGTGAAAAGAAGTTGTCGTCAACGAGGAAGAGGGAGCCCCGGGACGCCGCGCCGCAGGTAAGGCATTTTTTTTTTATCATAGTTTACCTTATTTTAAAAGGAGGGTGGGCGGGAGGCGGGCGGCAGGCAGCTCTGCTTTGCCCTGGCGTGTGCGTAGCGCTGCCTGCTACGCCTACTTCGTAAACCGCGAAGCAGGCAGCGCTACGTACACTCCGTGGGCGAAGCGGAGTACTACGCCCGGGGTTAGTAAAGAGCCCTTGGGGCTGTATTATATATGTGATACATTTTCTTGGTTAGCGCTGGGCGCACCTTTCAAAAGGTGCGCCCAGCGCTAGCCAGAAAATGTGCCGCAAGATGGTGAATGGGCCACCCCAAAAACAGCCCTGAACTTGCGCTGAAGTGAGGGCAGCACATTCCTGTGAAAAACGACCCTCTGCTTTCAAGACGCTTCTTGTTTTCACAGTGCATGTGGCACCCGCCTGCACTTTTAAAAGGGAATAAATATCCCCTTGCAGGCGGGTGCAGTGAGTGACTGCATCCAACCTGCTAGGGGATATCTGGGGTGGTGCACTGTCAGAGCGCCTCCTGAGAGCTTCTTTGCCTCTGCACCCACGTCTGTAATACAGCACGGGCGCCGAGGCAAAGGGATTCCCTCATTTGCATGGGGCCACGCCCCCATGGAAATGAGGGAACGCCCTCTTGAGCAAGTGCTGGCGCTGTATGTGCGCCAGCGCTATAAGTATTACAGAAGTGTCTGCGGCCAGTTCTCTAATACCAAAGTGCCCCAGGGGCATGCAAAGCCGGTGCAAACGCCCGTTGCGCCCCCAGGGCACTTCTATAATACGCCCCTTAGACCCCATGTTACGTGAGCTATCCTATTTGCACATGTAGAGTGTAACCTGTCATACGTTAGCAGCCTGCACTTTGCAAATGGTCGCTGCCTGCTCCCGGCAGTCGAAAATAATGCCATGGTTTAGTGGTTGCAGCACATTTGTGAATAACCTTGAAAGTCACAAGGAGTGAATGCAACCTAGTGCCCCCCCCCCCCCCCCCCCCCCAGGACTTGGGTGTTTCACTGTGTGCATTGTGATTTACAAAGGCAGTTGTAGATTGCAATGTGCATTACTAATTGAGACTTTGCATTTTCTTTTGCATTTACTTTGCGAATGCAGACATGTGATTGGTCTCTCCTGCACCTATCAGAGGATCTCTCAAGCGATGTGGTACTATTCTGCTGATTTCTGCATCTTCAAGGTGTGTGTGTGGGGGGTGAGGTGTTCCTTTTGTGGCCGTCGTGATGACGTATGGAGACCTGGTACTGTTCCGCCCCTGTCACGTGGGGACATGCAGTATCCTTGTGTGCCATAATGGCTGTGAGTCCCAAGTTGTAATACGATTGGCTTGCTTGAATGTGGTAGCGTTAGAGATACGTTTCCATAGTTACTCTCAGGGATAGTACATGTGAAGTTACCTTCATTGCCCTCTCTAGGGTCAAAGGGTGTTGACCTGTATTGCTTTTGCGCTTCTTGGAATTTATTTCTGGTTCTAGGACAAGGCAATTGAAGGCAGCCATCTTGGATGTCTCCAGCCGAGGCTGCCAGGATTTCTTCCTCAAGCAACAAATGTTTTGCCATCCCAGGGGAGGTGGCAGCAAAATGTCACTTTACCGAGAGCCGTAACTATCCTTGTAGTCAGGGCTTTAAATGGGTTGAAAAAACGTGGGGGTCTTTCAAAGGGGCGTGGCCAATGTAATTAAGGGCGTGGCTTAAAAACATACAAGATAATAATCTGTGCTTAGCAAAGTGTGCAGCCCGACTTGCATTTTGCTGTTTGTCATTGCATCCAGATATATGTTTCAACAAGTAACATCATACCTACAACAAGTCAGGACTATTGGCTTTGTCAATGGTTGTTAGTTGCATAAGATAAATTGGTAGCAACTATGGCTTGTATATAATATTGAAAAAGCTTCCATTCAAAGGCCTGGTGACACCACTACAATGTTGCTGCTCCTAAGAGAAGGGAAATTTAGAGAGAAAATGACTCTCTTTAAAGGATTTCCCTTCCCCTACAACGCTCACCTGGCATGATGTCATACCGTAGCTTCTCCACTAGTGAGAAGTGAGCAGTGTGAGCACGCGCACATCGATGCGCCTGCTGTCACTGCAGTCCGGAAAAAATGGACCCCCTGCTCCAGGGCTCAAAACAGAGCCCGATAGGGACCTGTTTCGAGACCCCCCTTTAAAAAACTGCTGGTGCTCAGCACCAGTGAGACCCAGCCCACTTAACCTCTTGAGTGCCCATGACGAGATGGTCTCGTCATGGGCCGCGGTTGCGCTGTGCCCATGACGCGACTATCTCGTCATGAACCCCGCCCGCTAATGAAAGGGCCGGCACAGGGCGGGGAAAGGGCGGGGCACTCAAGGGGTTAAAGCCCTGCGTGTAGTGGATATGACAGGGGGTGGAAAATGTTGACTTATTGTTGTCATCGCAATCAATGAAAGCTTTTTAATATATATATTTATTTTTTTACAAAGAAATTAAAGTTCATAACGCTTCTTTTCTTTCATTGTTTTCCTATTTCCACTTTACAAATACTTGCTTTAAATTAGTTTTTTCTTGTCAACTTTTTTTTGCTTGTTTTCGGTTCTTTTCTCATATTTCTTATTTTTCATACTCCCTTTCCATTTCACTCTGATTTTTTACATTTCCCTATCTCTTTCTCTTACCCCCGCTGCCCGGCCTATGATTCTCTTGTTCCATCACCATTCCCCTATTCCTTTGACCTCCTTTTGCCTGGTTCACTCTCCAGGTTTTGTCGTCTCTCTGCCTGGTTTTATGCCTGTGTTTTATCCGCCCTATCCGTGGCTGTCTATCTGTCTACTTGTCTGTCTGTGTCTATCTCACTACCTATATCTGTTGAATACCTCTTTTACTATTCATTTATAAGACTTGCCACTCTTATTTGTCTCCTTCTTTCTCGCCAATCTCTGTTTCTTACTCTCTCTCTCCACCTCTGATTCTTACCTCTTTTTCTTCCTCCTCTAGTTCTGGATGTCCGCCCTGGTGACAACCATCCCTGTGCCCTGCGGCGCCTTCATGCCCGTCTTTGTCATTGGTAAGTTTGACATTTTTAAACTAAGTGTGCACCCCCTATATTAGCATTGAGCATCCTTATGCACTCACTGAGACACCTGAGACCAGTACTTAATTTGAGACGGTGGTTTCCGGTGCTCGGCACCGGCACTTAGTTGAAACACAGGCAATTATGACCATCTGCCACATGGCAGCTCTGTTTGTCCAATTTAGAGACAAGTGCAACAACAGTTGTTTATTAATTCAATATGCTTTGAAATGATTAATACCTACTACCAAATCCATTCTTATAACTTTGGGGCCTGGAATAGTCATATTTGTCAAAACTGTAGGAGTGTGATGGTTAGTAGTTGTGTTGTTACTGTAGTTGGCAGCATGGTAGGGGCAATAGGTAGTGCAGCCAGAAGTGACCTCCTGATGAGGGCCCAGGCACTAATTAATATACAAATTAAGTGCTGCCTGCGACTGACTCTCATGGGATTGCACTGACTTAATTTCCCCCAAATCACTGAGGTGTAGTGTGACATTCATTAACCCTATGATGACCAATTAAACTGCAGCAAGAAACATCACATTACTTTAGTTCAACCATTAACCTGTTGCCCGTGGGATTGTATAGTCTTTGATATAGATTGGTGCGTTCCTAAGGCTTTATTTCCATTTTTAGGTCGAGCCTAGGCAGCGTGCATGCGCTGCCTGCAAGACCTGTTATCTCCTCTATCGGCTTTTGGTATGCCAGTGAATTGCCATTTGTTCATTGGTGTGCCATTTAGAAATACGGTGATTTTATTGGTGCATTGGGTCTGATTCTCCCGCCTTTGTGTGTTTGGGTCACGCCCAGGCGATTCAACTCATTGTTTGCTTGCCTTGGCCATCCCAATATCTCCGCGGTTCGTCCTGGTCATCCTGATCTGCCTTTTTTATTTTGTAGGCTATCAACATCGTTTTAGGCTTTCAGGCCGTTTCACATAGCAATGCTCTGTTCGGCACCTGCAAAGTGGCAATTTCTGTCCGGTACCTGTTGAGCTATGCCAATAACCCTAACTCAAATAAAATGCGAGACTATTGCATTTCTAATGCTTGTTGAGTGGTGCTGCTACACAGATGTGTTAACGAAGAGTCGGTATTAGCAAGTGTAGACCCGAGCATTTACAATTTGCACTTAAAAGGCTGAATAGTCCTTCACCAAGAAAACCTGATAAGGGTTCAAATCTGTGCAGTCAGAAGAAATATCAGTGCTTGAGCCTGCTTCAGAGCATGGTAAAATTGGTCCAGTCTGCAAACTCAGAACGTTATTCCCCCCTACACTGATGGCTCTGCGTCGCAGGGAGCTACGTGAAGTTCTCTGCAACATCAGTCGCTATATTGTCCAGTAGGCATAATAAGTACAATGAATGTGAGCTAACTTACTTAGAAAAATAGGGTATGGTTAATTAATCATATTAATTTCATTGATTCCAAATACAATAAAGTTACGCTTAAGAGTATGAATTTAATGTAATGTAAATTAGAACTATTCAGTACCATGGTATTTCATTTAATATAGTTAGGTTTATTTGAGGAATGATTAAATATTTCATTTAATTGTGTGTCTGTAATATACACAAATAATTTTTCATATTTTGTTTGAACTGTTTGATGCTGAGAGAGATAGATGTGTATTTAATTTTAAAAAAGATGTATTTTTATTATAAAAATGTTATGTATTTGGTTTGGTTTTCAGACTTTGTAAAGGCTTTTCATTTTACTCGGATTTATTTTAATGTAAATAAATTTAGGGTTGGGTTTAAAACATAAATATTTATCATCAAATGTACATTTTTTTAATAACACTTAAAATCAAGTTGGTTGAAGTTATTTATTTAATTTTATTCTGAGTAAAGGGTTTAGGTTGGTGTTTGATTTAGATTAAGGTCACATTTAAATTACAATAATATCAAATTAGGGAGAAATGAGGCTTGTATTAGAGAGAAGTCATGGATAATTGATGACCCTAAGTAACTTTACCCAAAGGCTAAGGATTTAATTAAATTCCAATGTAAATTATTTATATATTTCAATGAGGGATCCTTAATGTTATGTTATTCTTGCTTATTTGAATAAAGGATTAGGAGTAATTGTTTAACACAATTTAGTTTTAGTAGTTAGGAGAGAAGGTTATGTTGGTATTAATAATTAAATTAAGGTCTGGGTATTATGTTGGATCTAGCAGTAAAATGCGATATGAACTCCCCTTTGTAATGTAAGGGCACTCGGCGGAGTGAGAAGGGTGCAGTTGTACTTCGATGTAGAAGAACATCAAGGTAATAACAGACAACCTTCAGATTACAATCTCAAATTACAACTCGGAACAAAGAGGAGGAAGATCATTCTTCGATATGACAAGTAAAAGATTGGAACATGTGGTATAATGGCGACTCCATAGCGCTAGAATGTGATTTGTTAATTCCTGAGTTGTATTAAAAATAAGTATTGTGACTAATAAAGTGTGAATGATGGTCTACTAATATTGGGTAAAGAGGCCAAATATGAATGGTGGATTCAGGTTCTCTTCTGGTGATTGTAGGATGGACCAAAAACATCTGTTTTTTTCTGATTGGCTTACTAGCTTATTAATGATTGTAAGTGCTTACAAATACATTATATACAGCTGTATGGAAATTAAATGACTTAATGGAAATTTCTCAAAAGTGAATGCATTTCTCTGGACTCCACTTAATGTAAATATCTTGTTATACCCCCTCCACAACACATCGATATATGTAAGACCTTGTTCTTGGTCATGTATGGAAATTGAGCATACAAGGGCTCCCCTCAATGGATGCCCTGGCACTGTCTTTCTAAAGACTGTCACTCTGTTTTGTATAGAAATGTTTTCCAACATCTGCAAAGCCCTTCTAACACACAGAGCTGAAGCTGTAGTGTTCTCATTAAAAGATAAATTATAGCACACATTACTCTTTTTCCTCATAACCCACCTCTCCGCCTCCCGCTTGTTAACATACCTAACACATTTTGTCTCTGTGATTCATGAAATATGCAAATGTCTTCTCTGTTTGATTCTCTTTACTACACTGTGTTCCCTGCTTTACTGTTTTTCAAATATGTATGATTGTCTGCCCAGCTGTTGCTTGTTTAGTAAATCTGCTGACTTTTTTGCTTGCAACCCTTGTGTTACTTTCCTTATATACCATTGTTTCTTTTTTTATTAATTTGTTTTTAATACCTGCCTTTTTTAAATGTGTGAGATCTGAATGATGGCTCTTTCCATTGGTCAGGTTTCAGCATCTTTGGCAGACTCACCCCATTGGCTTTCCTTAAGTTCTGATCCTATTGGTTGACTATGTGTTGACTGGAATGCTGCTCTTGATTTGGAAAACATTCTTCGGTGGCCTCAGGGTGCCAAATGGTCCTTTATCTCAGTGTCTGTGTCCATGTGGTTACTGGCGAGAACTACCGATGCCTTGTTCTGAAACATTGATAGGGCAACACGTCAACATGTCAGACATGAACATGGTGGTCATACAACTGACCAGACACCTGTGGTCTGAACACAGATTTCATTATGAAAAAGAAAGTGTTTTTCATTGTGAGAGGTGGGAGGAGGCCTGTTTGCATCTTTGGGGACTTTTATTATCTGCCATTTCTAAATTCTAATGTGACAGTCAAATGTCGCTAGGGGAGTGGTTGCCGGGCAACAAAAGCGACTTGCTAAACAAACATGAAGTACAAATAGCTGTGATAAAAATATAAATTTTTATTTTCAAAACATTTTTTAAAAACCTAAAACTACATCACTGGATTATTGCCGTCCATACAAATTATTTTCAAAGCTGTATCAATGTAACCCCATTATATTGTATGTCATATAGGTTTATGGCTACAGTACTGCGAGGAGAGTTAGTACTCTCACAATCTGCTTTTTAACTTCTCCCGTTCCAAGAGGAAAATTGCCAAAATCAAAAGATTATTCCTACGCCCATATGAGGCATATTTCTCAACGTTTCGGGTCTTCATTTTAGTAGTATCCTCCTTCATCAGGAGAATAATTAATTTGGTGTGAACATTCTTATTATGTAATATGTGCCAAACCCACCATAACCAAGCTATGTAGATATAGGAAATTGCCGCTTCTGTGGTAATCCCAGAGTTCATTCTTAATCCACAAAGGTTTGTTGTACTTCTATTGCTTGTACATCCTATTATTGGAATAGCCCTCACTCAAAGTCAAGTGGGTTCTCATGGGCAAAATTATATCATGCCACCATGGGCTGGCTGAAAGCACACCATTAACCATGACACCATAATCCCTTGCTATAACAATGGCCAAGATTGACCTTGCTTGTCCAAGCAAGGCTGCTGACAGAGAAAACAGCTATTAACTATGAGCAAAAGATATCAGTGTTTGAGGCCATCTAGGAAACCCTTCATCCTAACTTTTGGTGCTAATATACACCGCTAGGAGATCAGAGTGAGGGATAGCACAGAAGACCGATTCCTTTATTGATTTGTTTTAATGATTACCACTTAATATGTTGTCAATTTTCAATGTTTTCCCATGTGACGCTTGGATTATTTTCTCCATTATTTGTATATCTACAATAACACTTATTAATATAATCTGCACTAGAATGGGCTTTAATGTATAATAAAGTGTTTTGAAATATATAGTGTGGATTTCTTGCGTGCCTCCATCTTTTGGGGAACGGCATTGCAGAATCTGCTAATATATAAATGTACTCCAGGGAGTCCCTGATAGAATGAATTGATCCTTACCCATTACATGTTCTCTCCAGGTAAGTAATGGGAGATGTGTGGGTCACAGCCTGTCTGTCATCTCAGTGCAAGTTGGTAAATGAGTCCAACCCTAAGCTGCTCAGGGCCTCGGGAAGTCTGTCTGGGAGGTATTTACACACAGACACGTGAAGACATTTCACACAAACTGCTGTAGCCCAGAAATCTACAGGTGTTGCTATTAAGTGGATGCCTCAACCTATATTTGTGACGTCGCATCCAAATGTATGTTCATCAATAAGCGGTTCTCTTTTTAGGTAGATTTTGCCATACTGCGTGGTCAGGTTAATTTTATTTTTTTGTACTTTCATTAATATCTGTTATCTTTTTGTGGGAAATCAATGAGGTTTTGATGGTACGTTTATCTTGTAAGTTTTCTCCCCACTTTTCATACTCAAATCTCTTCTTTTGGAATAATCATTAATAGAACATTAATTTGTATGTGAGGGAAGGGATAGGAGCGATACATACAATAAAGTAGATACACCTGTTGCAGGTGAGATTTGTAAACAAATGTTTGCTTCCGCTAATAAACGATTATTTTGAAGACGTCTCCAGACCTCAACTGGCCGTGCACGGGCCTCCCCATGCTGGAATTTGGAACCCAGAATTAAACTTCACAGATGTAGTATATACACATGTACCTTGGTTGTCTCGTGTTTGTATGCCGCGTGTATGTATGAGTTATTAGAGTGGTAGTATGTCATGGGTAGGGATTCTAGGTTCTAGAGTGTGGGTGAGACTGGTGCTGGAGTTGGAAAGGAGTAGTTGTGTTCCCTGGCGCTCGCCTGTTCCTGTATTCGACTTTCATTTAATAAACAACGTATGTTCTTCAACCTGCTTCATTTCATCACTTCAACAGACCACAGTGTTATTCATATGAAGCTGCAAGTGAGAATTGTCCTGCACAGAGTGTGAGATTTTGCACTGCAGAGGTGCATTCATTAATTTGAAGCTTTCATACGTCTCATATTTAGAACATCAGGTGTTGGAAAGATTAACATTGAACAGTTTCAAAATGAAAGCTTGATCAACCGGAAGTAAAATGTGACCCTGTGACTGGTACGGTGAGGGAAAGGGAAGAGATCTGTGAGGAGGCGAGGGGGCTGTGAGACTAAAGTGGGGCGAATAGCAGGGAGCGGTGAGAAAGCGAAGCTATGAGAGCATTGTGAGACACACGTGGGGTGAATAGACAACCGCTGCAAGCAAGCTAGTGTGTTGTGAGACAAACGTGGGGTGAATAGCCGAGCGCTGTGAGGAAGCGAGTGTGCTGTGAGACAAACGTGGGGTGAATAGACAAGCGCTGCAAGCAAGCTAGTGTGTTGTGAGACAAACGTGGGGTGACTAGCCGAGAGCTGTGAGGAAAGGAGGGTGTTGTGAGACAAAAGTGCGGTGAAGAGACAAGCGCTGCAAGCAAGCGAGGGTGTTGTGAGACAAAATTAAAATGAATGTGAATAGACCAGCGCTGTGAGCAAGCAGGGTGTTGCGAGACAAAAGTGGGGTGAATTGACGAACGCTGTGAGGAAACGAGTGAGGATAATTAAGAAAGTTTAAGACGTTCCGTTCAAAATAATTAATTTTTCAACCAGCTGAATGCTTTTCAAATTAAAGGTTTCAAACAACATGTGCGATACTGGACAATAAATGTCGTAATCTGTTCCCGCTGCAAGGCAAGGGATTATATTAATTGCACGCATTGCTACCACAAAATCCTTTCGTACACTCGGGTCTCTTGTCTTTTCACTGACCCCCCAGACACCAACCCAATGCACCCCCCTCTGGAGCGCTCATGATCCCACACCTTCCTGCAGACAAACCACCCTCCTGCACCTTCCTGCAGACATTCCATCCTGCTGACCTTCTTGCAGACCACCCATCCTCCTGCACCATCCTGCAGATATGTCCTTCTGCACCTTCCTGCAGACAACCCGTCCATCCTGCACCTACCAGCAGACAACCCATCCTCCTGCAACTTCCTGCAGACAACCCATCCTCCTACACCTACCAACAGATGACCCGTTCTCCTGCAGACAACCCAGACAATCCGTCCTCCTCCACCTACTAGAAAACAACCCGTCCCCCTTCAAATTCCTGTAGACAACCCATTCTCCTGCACCCTCCTGCAGACAACACGTCCTCTTGCACCTTCCTGCAGGCAACCCGTCCTCCTGCACCTTCCTGCAGGCATCCCATCTTCCTGCACATCCTCCTGCACCTTCCTGCAACCAATCCATGCGCCTGGCTCGCCCCAGAGCCCCCGTGTCTGCAGATCTGGTGAATCTAGATCAACTGGTTGTGCCAGCAGATGATGCTTGTGGGCAGCACAGCTGAATTCAACTGTACAAATAGTGTTCAGTTACACAGAACCTTCTGGGTAAATAAATAATTAATTTGGTTTTCCTTCAACCCACTGTTTTCTACCTCGTAAGCAAGTGGATACGGAGAGAGAGAGAGAGGCCAACCTGTAACCAGGGGCGCAGTTTAAAGGGGGGTGTTAGGGGTGTTGCACCCCACTAATAAATGGATTCTCTAGTCAATAGTTTGGGTGCAGGTGCTTTCAGTCGGGTATGGTGAAGTGGCTGTCGGATTTCACCTGATATTTTGACATTCACTCAAACGTACGCACACCCAGAGATACTCTCTCTCTCTGTGTTTTGAAGTTCTTAAAACTGCTGATTATTTACAACATATTGGGGCAGATTTACCAACATTTAGCCCTGTGCTTCAGTCACAAAAGTGACCCAAACCTGCACAAAAATTATTTTCTATTATTTATTTTCCAGCACACAATTTGTTTTGTGCTGGAAATTACCTTAAAAGTAACGCAAAGTAGCACTTGACTTCAAAGGGGGTGTTACATGGTCGTTTGCCGCATGCTTTTTGATGCAAAACCCTATATACCAAAAAACGTAGACAGGGTTTTGCGTAAAAAAGTAGCTCCTTTTGAAAGCAGCCGTTAAAGAAAGAAATGTTTTCCTTTCTCCTTCCTTTTCTAATTTTCCATTTGTGCTGCACTGTACAGCATAAATACGAAGTAGGAAAAGTTTTAAAACTTGTCTAGGCATAGTATTTTATACTGGACGGGAAGCCTTCCAGTACAAAACCCATGCTAGACTCACGCGCACACCCTTGCACTATGGTGTAAAAGTGTGCATGAGGCACACTGCAATCACATTTTGCGCCCACACTAGGGAGAGGGGAGAAGGCCATATCTCCTGTGTGGATATGGAGCTCTCCTGGTCCCCCCCTGTCACGCAGCGCGGCATTCTTGGCTGCTGCGCTGCGTTCCATGAAATGTTGTATTGTCTTTGAAGTTACCCTAACAATCCGCACTACTCTTGTTTACACTGCCCCTATTCCCCTCATGCCCTCTTGCTAATGTAATATATGTTATCAAGATATGCCAGCGTGATTGTTGGGAAATTTGAACCTCATCAACCCCCCGCATTGAACTGACCAAGAAAGACCCCTACCTCTAACCTCAAAGAGCAGGAATAACGCCTGGCTACGGATTTGATTCAAAATGCCCCAACTTGTATCCTTCCTTTCATGTCATCACAAGGACCACTCTATGTAGACTTTGAATTAATCCTGCTATAATTTGTTTAGTCAACCAGTGTTCATTGTAGCCACCATGTTCAATATGCAGTTCATGAAAGATTTTTGTAGCTTTTTTTTTTGTTCCTTCTCTCCTCGTGATTGTAAAGACATAGATCTTGCCTTGCTCACAGCCTTTACGTGGAGTATTTCTGTGTCTTGTGTGCTTCTCCAAACCCCAGGTATAGGTTCACCCATCTCCAATCACGAAGATGCCTTCTCTTTTCAGGGGCAGCTTTTGGGCGCTTGATTGGCGAGAGCATGGCGGCGTGGTTTCCAGATGGCATCCATGCAGATGGCAACACGTACCGGATTGTCCCTGGTGGCTATGCGGTGGTAGGTAAGAACTCTGGCTCACTCAGACATTCCAGCTCTCTTTCCCCTTATTAAGTCTGCTTTTCTTCCCAGCTAACATTTTTCATATCTTTCCTTTGCATATTCTTTTTGTCTCTCTTGCATTTTATCTCTCTTGCTCTCGCTCTCTCTATCTCCTCTTCAGCTTCTTTTTCTCTCTTGCCATTTTATGCGAACAGAATGTGATGCTAGAAGATGACTTGACATCTACGTTTCCGTGTATATGATGACCACGTGTAGAGCACAAAGTCTGTAGCTTTTCTTTTGTTTTTCTATGCATTATTAACAGTACTGCTTCCCCAAGTCTACACAAAACATTTCTGAGTTCATGGATTATTTTTGTTTCCATCACCACCATTGGTGAGAGTTGGTGGTGGAAAGGGATAAGAGTTTTTCATTTGAAAGCATAATTTCAAATGTTAATCTCTCAAACCCACACTCTTTTTTGTTTCTCTTTTCACGTCGTCCCCTCTGCCCCTTCTTTTGCTTTTCTCTCTCCTCTGGTTTGCATGTTTGTCTCTTTCCTTTCTTTTTAAGAACAATCCTACAAAGTGCAAAATAACTTAAAAATTCTCAAGCACTTTGATCGTCAAAGCACAAACCTTATGACACAAACTGGCAAAAAACCTTATTAAAACTGCAGTTAAGTTTACTTTTCATCATTCAGTAGACCGGTTTATGTGATCATCGGGGTAGCAAGCAGCAATGTTGGGCTACTCATTGTGACCCCTGGCTTCCCTTAAAGTATGTCCAGATGAGGAAATAAGCAATGGGGACACTTGGAAATATTGGGGAACCCCCAGCATGCGCTTGAAGGACCTTTCAACCAATGCCTGTGTTTATTTATCTAAGGAGTCATTTTAGCTGCTTCATTCTTGACCCCGACTGATCACTCCAGGGCAGAAGTGCCAGCATCCTATATATAGTTCATACCATGGAATTGTAAACATTCTGCAAATGTCACTTTTTGCATTAGTTGAAATCACTCTAGTTCAACCCTTCCTGTAGTTCTGAACATGTGCAGAACCAAAACATGCCAGTTTTTGGCATTTGAAGAAGCACCTCATCATAACACCCAATTTTCTAGACTTACATAAATGATTTTCTCTCTTCTGGGGAAAAAAAAAAGATTCCACACATCCAGCTTAGGTGGTAAACTCTACTAAAGCCCTACTGCTTGACATTGTAGCGACACCCTACATACTTCACCCTTATCTCTCAGACTAGTAAATAGCTTCGTAGAGCGCCAGGTGCCACCAGGGGTAAGTTGTGCGGGCAGTCCTCACACATTGGGCACTAGTTTCTTTTTAGTAAAATGCCCTGAAAATAACTTTATACAGTCATTGAATGCAATATATGCCCTCTAAGAATAAATCTAGGAGATTACAACAGTACCACTAGATCGATGAAGTGACCCGAAGGCTGCTTGCACTAAAACACACTATAAAATTACTCAATAAGTAATTAAATAAATCTTGTGATTTTCTTCTGACTTTCCCAGCTAGTTGATGGAGGCTGGCCAGAGGTACCACAGATTTACCGTAAATAAACCAAACTGCACTGACTGGTGCAGACACCCGAACACACTTGAATCTGAACAACGCACTTAACAGCTGTGCGCAATTCAAAAGGCGTGCAGGAGAAAGATCTTATTTTATCTCAATCCCATTGTCTCACTCTTTTCTTCCACTGTTCGTTATTTATCATTCTTCCTCTGCCACAAATTTTCTATTTCTTTGCTTTGTCGCTCTTCTGTTTCTTTTCCACTCAAAGCTTTCTCGCATCCCACCTCCCTTCTGCCTGTTTCTCTCTCCCCTGCTCATCTTCATTCTGGAGTTGATCTAGTTTCTAATTTTTACTGAAAACAGACATTCTCAGGTTATGAACTAAGCCTGTGGGGCATCAACATCCTACTTGGCGTGGCTGTCTCCCCCTCATCTGTGTTTGAGAAAGGGGTAATCTGAAGTAGCATCTCTTCCACTGATAAACATCTTGGTAGGGCTCTGGGCCCACCTACAAGAGATCCCTCTCTCAACTCCTTGGCGTAACATAGCCCCCGCAGCCCCGCGTGATGGGGGCCCGAGCTCCAGGGGCCTCCCTCAGCACAGTACCGTCCTGAGAGCTCCTGCTTGAGTCCGGAGGAGGTCCCCTCCATGTACCTTGCAGTGGGCCCACTCAAGTTTCATTACTCCACTGTCTCAACTTGTCCATGTTCCTCAATCGCCACTTCTCCTCTACTGAAGCAACCCTCCACTATTTGCCCGCTAGTTTTGTCTCATGCATATCTTGACTCGCACATGCTTACGTACCTTGCACCATCTGCTCATTTCCACAACAGGTGCCGCCGCTCTCTCCGGCGCTGTGACCCACACTGTGTCCACGGCGGTCATCGTCTTCGAGTTGACGGGTCAGATCTCTCACATCCTACCGGTGATGATAGCGGTGATCCTGGCCAACGCGGTGGCCCAGAGCCTGCAGCCGTCGCTCTACGACAGCATCATTCGGATTAAGAAGCTCCCATACCTGCCGGAGTTGGGCTGGGGTCACCAGGAGTAAGTACACCATGGACAGAAAAGTCACGTTTGTTTGGCAATGCAACTCATAAGATGATTCAACATTAGATCTCACTATTAATAACCTGAGTAATTTATACAGTTTTACTTCCGGGATTCAGTCCCTCTGAAAAATGACAGATATTTTTGTTGTTCAGAGCAGTGCTTAATTTGTAAAAATAATTAGTGCCAGGGCCCTCGTCAGGAGGCCACCACAGCTGGCACCCCCCATTGCCGCTGCCAATAAAAGTACCTACACAACTACTAACCATCACACTGCTACAAGTTTGACAGTTCAGACTGTTTGAGACCCCCAAAGCTATAAGAATGGCTTGAGTGGCAGTTTATTTTAATGTATATTGAATTAATACACATCTGTTGTTCTGCTCATCTGTGAACTGCACAAACAGCGCCACCATGTGGTAGCTGTCATAAGTGCTGGTGTTGACAATTAAGTGCCGGTGCGGAGCTCTGGAAACCATGGGCTCAAATTAAGCACTGGTCCAGAGGGTTTGTGTTTGGCGCGAATGCTGCCGAAAACCACTTTCTATATAGGAATAATGTCCACGAGACAAAGTTACTTTTTGCCTAATTAATTGGCAAGTAAAATGACCCAAGGCCAGGGTGTAAAAATCTTATTCACTAAATGTTCACCGAACAAAAAAGTATAGGAAAATTAAATAACCCATTAGATAGATATTTGCTGTTAAAAACAATTTACAGTTCTTTAAATGGTGACCCTGTTCTGCTGTAGCAAAAGCTGTATAAATAAAACACAATTATTCTGAGTAAGAATCCTCTTTAGGGAAATATTAATAAATTAGCATGACCGTGTAAAGGGAATTGTGCATTTCTTTTTTTCCACATAGCAGATTCAAGCTTTGTGGCAATCCTTCAGTGAATGGCCACGCAGTTTCCACCTATTACATTTAATGGCAAGGGGGGTTCATTTGGTGGGTGAGCACTGGTGATCCTGGGTGGGCTGTGGGGGAGACCTGACCTTGTGGCTAAAGTGCAAACTTCTGATGTAAAAACGGAGTGTTTGAATCCCACCTCTTCAACTTGGCCACTTTCAGTTATATTTATGAAGCTTTGATATTAGCTTTTCATGCATAGCTTGCAAAACAATTAATTACGTGTAAAACACAAATATTAAACTCCCCAGCTATAAAAAAAACACTTTAAAATATCTGCATAAACTAAAGCAAATGTGTAAATTGTCTGCCCTGCACAGAGGCTGAAAAGTTTCACCCTTCTTTCTCGTCGTTGATTTTATAAAACTCAGGCGCTGAATGCACCTTCTGTGACATGTAAGTGCAGGACCGGCGTAAAATGCGTCTTTCTTTGCCATTTTTATGCTGGTGCAATGTTGATCTTTTTTAACTGAGGCATATTTGTGAGCCCTTGCTGAATAAAATCGATAAATCCAGGGTTTAACAACATAATCAATCGCACCACCTGCGCCCCCCCCCCCCCCGTTCTAATTAAACTGCATTTTACCAAGAATTGTTTTGTTTCTGACTGGGAGTAATTTGTTTATCTGTTTGCCATGCTGCAAACATTTCTGCTTACTTAATTTCAGAACGGCTTGTCCAATTAATTGCTGTGTCCTCGACTATTCCAAGAATTTCTTCGACGTTACCTTCTTTTGCTTTAAATGTAAATGTTACATCTTATGTATATATTTAATTTGCATTTATTGAAAGGATATGGGCTCGGTCAGTTGGGGCTAAGGAACCAAACACAGATGGTGCTCTTAATCAAATCCAGATAACATAACATTTCCTTCTGTATTATGTTATAAACGCTTGCTTTATTATATGTTTTTCTTTTATTTCAGCTCCACTTCTCTATTGTTCACCGTAGGGTAATGTGGTAGAATGTTAAAATGGTTCTAAGATTAGAATTCCTTTACTGAAGGTTTGTCAGTTGTGTTAGTGTCAAGGTTACAGCCAACGCGTTTCGTACAGCTAATATTTGCCGGTGAGAAGCTGAAGGAGCATGTGATGATGTGAAGGGACACACAGATTCAGGTGTTATAATTGGGGATTCATTTCCTTACTCAAGCCCAAAAGGATGGTATTGGTGCCACAATCCAATATGGTGGCATGCATCAGAATGGAGTCTTTTTCTGAAAAGAGATATATTCGATATAAACTCAAAAATAAGCCCTGATGAAGTTCAGTTCAGCTGAACGAAACGCGTTGGTTGTAACCGTTCCTGTATTTAAGGAAAACAAAATATAACTTTCCCAACAAAGAAAGTAACCAACATACAAAAATAACTTTTGACTTTTTTTGTGGGTGCACCATCCTGTGGTTTATTTTTATGTATTTCTGCTCAGCAGCGGTGTTAAGCAACGACTGACACCATGGGTGTAGTGCACCAGTATTCAATTAAAAGGAACTGTGTGGGAGATGTGGTTCCAGGTGTCTGTCGTTGCAGCTGTTGATTATATAGTTTTGTTAGTGTGTTCTGTTTGCATAAGAAGTATGTAGTATGTCTCTGGTTACGAAACAAAAAGAAACCGACTCCTCCTGGTGTGTCCTTGTACGGAGGTCTGAATCAACAATCTCTCCACTGCATGCTTCAGAACATACTCAAGGCACAAAGCTTTTGATTCAGGGCCTATTTTAAAGCTGGGCACTTGGGGTAAGATAGTTCACACTGTGAGGACTGTGGTTGTGCGTTGCACTTTTGAGTGGCGGGCCCGTGGTCGCCAACACGCGGAGTGAACTTTCTCGTTCAAGTAAATGGCCAACAACTGTGAGCCTTGGTTCCATGAACTGGAAGTAGGTAACTGTGAACATTTCCTTTGAATAAAATTTGCCACAGACTGTTAAGTGAAAATAAAGCTTAATACCTAAGCGCTGTAAGTGCTATAATAATATTTAGGATGAGATTTCTTGTTTTCTTTATGTATCTATATTTTCTGTGTTGTATTTAGTTATATGTAGTTTCTTTTTTTTTTAACCACAAAAAGCCCTGACCGAAGCGGTTCACTTATTTAGTGACATTGCGCCCAATTATGATGTCGAACGGACCGCCACCAACAGGCTGTCAGTGGCAGTCCGCCCGCCCTGACATTCAGGGCCACGGTCCGATTGCCCGATTATGATGCCCGGTAGTTGGAGCGCTGTGATGATGCCGGCAGTCGGAGCGCTGTGGTCAGGGGGAAAGACCACCGCCTCCAACAGGATCAGAGATCCCGTCGGGGTGGCGGTCAGACAAGTAATCCCTGAATGACGGCAGTGCCTGCCCAGACACTGCCATCAGGATTTCTATGTCCATTTCCCACTGCCTTTTCATGGCGGTCCGACCCCCCTGGGCCTCCATTATAGTGCCCCCCAAAAACATCCATGCACCCTGTGCCAGGCACCAAATAGTGCCTGGTGCATGGTGCAGGGTTGGTTGTAAACATATCTTTTGCCATTGGGGCTTGAGCTGCGTCCCTTTCCAGGGCCGCAATTCAAGTCTCAATGGCAAAAGGCATGTTCTCGACCACCTACACTGTGGTTGGATCATAATTTGGTGGGCGGGACCGGTGACTACCTGCCGGCCAATCCGAATCCCACAACGATGTTGGTCGGATACTCGGCCGACTGTCTGCATAATGAGGCCCATTGTTGTGTGATAATGTGTTCTTAGTGTGCAAGCTTCATCCTGTCCATGAGTAAGCCTTGGACTGCCCTGCCTCAAAGTGCCAAGAGGCAAGTGCTAAAAAGGACTACTCGGTGATCCAGTTTGGGCTCCAATAGAAAGATGGCCACAGGACGTCAGTGGTACACAAATGTGATTGGCACAATTGGAGACTAGTTACCCCTGATAACCTGGGACCAAAGGAACCTGGTTAACGGTGATCAAATCTAATTTCCTAAGATCCCTTCTTTGTATAAATCCTCTCTTTGTTTTTTGTTCTAGCATGACCATTATTCAATCATTGATCATTTACCTTTGTGAAGAAATGTGAATTAAATGTCTGTGGGAAAGCGGGATCTACAGACACTGTGCATTAGTGTGTACATGTATGTGGTATTTGAATGACACAAACCAGTCTTTATGGCAATGGAGGATTGCACAGGGTCAAAGGCAAAGATACAGTCAATGTATGCTTAGGCCTATAATAGTAGAAGGATGCTGTACCTTGATGTGGTGTTCTTCAAAGAGGTGTGTCTTCTGCTCTTTGCTAAATTGGGGCAAACCCCCATATCACAGGTTTCCCTCCAACACCCCCACTGTCTGCAGCACCAAGCCCGCCTACATTTTTCTCTGTAATAGCATTTGAATGATTTTCTGGGTGGGTTTTCATGCCTTTCCTATAAATGGTAGTCTATTACAAATGCTCATCTTGTAGACGTATGCTTTTGTCAGTGTAGGACCGCGAGTTGACGCTTTTGTTGGGTATTATGCACTTACAGTTGTATACTCACAGTACTTTGTAGGGTCATCTTTCACGTGAAGTCTGTTTCTTTGCCGCCATTTCTTTCCCTGAATCGTTTACATTTCGCCAAAAAGTGGCCGACTCCAAGGTGTCTGACTTGCTGTGTTCCAATGAATCTCCTGGGCCTGAAATAATGAACTTCAAGGCGCCTGATGTAGAAGTTTCTCACTCTTCTTCCATCTGAGCCTTTACAGCTTGCTGCCATATTGATTGCCTCTCCAGCACTTGACACAGCCTGATCCTGACCTTTCCTCAGCTTGAACTGTGGTATTTGATGCTCCATTGATTGACTCCGCATCGCCCGCCGCAGTCTTCTGCTGACCACTCTTTTCTTTGAGCCTTGGCATTTGATGCGTCCGGAGCTCATTCAATGGATTGCAGACGCGCCGGAAGCTCAAATGTGAGCAGATTCTTTTTTTTTTGTATATATTTATTAATTTAGATTTTTCTTCAAAGCTCCAACGAGTCCCAGCTTGGCCGCCTCAGAGACCATTTCAACTACTTTTGCGTATTGTCAGAAGACGCGACGCTGTGGGGTTCAGCGTGCTCATTGAAACCGAGCACACACTTTTCCGCATAGCTTCTGGTAACCATGCCACTGGAGCTTTTATCAACAGGATGCCAAACTTTTCCATATGACCCAATGCTGATGGCTCTCGATCACAAAGATGCCGGCAGAGCTATACACATCTCTTGAATAGGTCATTGGAAAAGGGAGTTGAGAGCCAGCAATATCCCGCGGGCAAACAGCCTTATTGAGTCCGTACTCTTGCGGATCCATGATTTCTCTCCATGTTGACGTTGGCTCTAGGCCCTTGCCAAGTGCTGAGGGGACCCGGGGCCCATGGTGACCTCACCGCCTCTGCTTCCTCCCTCTCAAAAGATCAGGTTATGGGCAGTACTTGAAGAAATCTGTGCTTGCTGCAGCACTTAAATAAGGGTAGAAGAACCTGGGTTGTTGCTGCTGGTGTTGGGAAGGAAGGAGAAGAAAGGCTGACTGTCATGTTATTGGCACATCATCCAGCTGTCAATTCTAGTCCTCAGTCAATGAAAGCATCTTTTACTTTGTTTCCTGCGCAGTAGCAAACGTGATACCCAGGTGCTATTGCAGTATCGTGGCTACATTTTAGGAAAAGTATTTGCACCGTTCAATGCTCTTATGGGTAAATGCGCACATGCTTAATTCCATGGAACCCTTCTCCTCCATGATTGGAAATTAAAAAGGGACAACTACCAACATTTGGGTTCCTTTTTTGTACTCCACGCGCATGCTCTTGTGTTCCAGTAGCATTTCTGGCATCTAGAAAAGATTTTTTTTCTCTTTGTCATATCAATTCTGTATTTATCACTTTGTGTCTCCTGATCACCAACAAGCAGGATGCTACATGTAGGTAAGTTTTTTAGAGAAATTACCAGATTGGCAAAAATATGAATATATTCGACTGAGTGGGAGAACAGTTTGCAAAACCAAGGGTTTCCTGCTTATCCAGTAGCTCAAAGGTTTGCAGGCCCACAACTCCACTGCAACATGTACTTAATGTTATTAGTTTTTGGGCCTGGGCTGTATCAGCCCAGGTGGCAAATAGACCTATTGCTAACAGCATACACTGAGTGGGCTTCGGGTGTGCCTCTTTAAACCATTGGCTTTCTTCAGCCAGTCTTTTCCAGCTATTGGCTGGAGACATTATGAACCAGGTCTTGACTCAGCCTGGTAGAGGATGCATTTCTCACCAAATGCTATTGGCTGTATGGGTGTATCCCTCCGTCCACACAGTTGCTTCCATTGTTCTGCTTGAGGCACTTTTAAAAAAAAATGTAGACCTCTGTCCACTCCTGCTGGCTGCCTTTTTGTGTGTCAATCCAAGTCCAATTCTGTTGTGCTAATGCTACACGTGGTAGCACACTAAACCCAGACCTGTTGGCTTTGTCAGTACTTGATTTAATTGATTTGCCACAATGCTGACATTGTAATACTAAAATTAGTGATATGCAAAATTAAAAATTCACTGGAGAAGTTTTACATAGGTAATGAACTTCAGTAGGTTGTGAAGCTTGTCACTTTTCCAAATCTCGACGGATAGACACAATTTCTAAGAAAAAAAACAGATTTAGTGGTATATATTTTTCACCATGAAAAGCTTTTATTGCAAAAAAATTCTTCCACTAAACAGTAGGTTTCGCTGCTTCCCCATACAAAATCGAAATTTTTCAATATTTTTTATCCCATATTTTTTACGACTTCGAAAATTTCCTAACTATGCAACTTTTATAAACACTTTGCTAAAATATATTCGGCCCTTTTCCTGCAGCTCAAATAATGGTGTGTTATGGTAGTAAAACGTACAGAGTGCACGTACATCCAAGGGTATCTTGGCGTTGTGACAACCAGGAGGGCCCAGGCTGATCAAAAGTTTGCTTGGAGTTATCTGTTCATTTTTCTTTTCATCGGTTTCATTATTCCAATCGACTAAACCCCCAATAAGACCATTAGAGTATATTGACAAAATATCATACTTCCCTTAAGCAGAAAATAAAATCCTGCAAACCTCAAATTCTTTCGATTTGACTTAACATCATCCAGATGATATTATCATACAAAATTCCTATTTTTCCATTCAACTCTGGACTGGTCTCTTTTCTTTCCACTTCAGAGGTAGAAAATAAGTTGGAGTGCTTCTGCCTCTATAGTTTTTTCCGGTTATAATATTTATTTGAAAAACAGGAAGATGTAAGCAGTTCTAGATGACCAAATAGGCAAAGTAGGCACCGGCCTATGGGCCCCACTCCTTTTAGGGGCCCGCGACAGCTGATCAAATTAATATTGAATTGATCTTAAATACAATCAAACTTTCTTTTTTGAAAATTTATTTTTATTTCCAGTAAACAATAAAATACCAATAATCAGGAGGCACACGATCAAAACATGTAAGTATCCCGGTAATCCACCTAAAATGGAGCTTGGATTTTGAAAGACAGACAATCAAGCTTTCTTAATTACATTGTCCAAAAGATAAAAAAAGAATGAATCAACTCAAAGAAACAAACTTTACATTAAAGACTATAGAGAAAATATTCTAATAATGAAATGTTCCCATAAACAACTTAAAGTACATAAACCAGAGACATCAGATTCACATAAGTTTGTCTCTTAAAAGCTCAAAAAAAACGGTGTATTGCGTATTAGGAGATCATTTCATTTCATTAGTCTTTATTGTCGATGCATTTCATCATAAAAGACAATTACAAAACATTAAAAATGTAAATACATATTTTGAAAACACGGTTTTTAAAAAGAAACATAATCAAAATGGTTAAAAATGAGTCAATGACTTAATGTCTCTTGAGATCATATGTGAGGGGCGTCCCAAAATTTCGACTGCTTAGGGGCCTCCACTGGGTTTAATACAACACTGGATGTAAGCGGTTTATAGAACTATAATGAGTTAATTTTTTTACAAAAAATCGGTTCAAACAAAAAAATTCTACATGTGGTAAAATAACAAGCGTTATATGTAAGTAAAGGGTGATTAAAGTTAAAATAAAACTTGCTTATTGGTTATCACTTCACTGACCTTTGAAGGACTAGATCTTAAGTTGGCCTATCATGGTGTTAAACCCATGACCATTCTCTGCACAAAGGTCTCGCGATCTTGTGCAGCAACCCACACAATCTGAGTTGGCCCTTGTGGTATTTAACTAGTTTTCAATTACTGACCTTGGTGGTACTTTTTTATTGTGCTCAGGAGGATGAAAGGAGGAGCGAACTCTAATGTGTGACCTCAACTAAACACACAGGCTGCTGGACTAGTCACCTTAAAATTCTGCTTGTGACACATCCCAGCATTGAAGTTAGCTACCTGCCGAGGTCCAGGGATATCATAGTTACATTAAGTGTGTTTGCGCCTTGGTTCATAATAGAGAGAGCGATCGAGGCAGATGATGCTGTGTAGATGGTACTTGTTGGCTTGGTTATTGGACTCCCGGGGACACACGTGTGGTTGTTCCTGGAGCACACTGTTGTTGCCCTTTGCGATGGAGCTTGTTTTGCAGTGTGCATTTTTTTCTGGATTCACATGCTGTGCATTATTCTGCCATCTAGTGGTTGGGTCTAGAATTCTCCACTCTTTTGTAGTCCTCCTTCTATTTTAGTTTTTTGTTGGTGGGCGTCGACGGACCCCCATTGGGTGTCTCTTGTGACGTCGTGCTGCTTGCTTGGGATGGAAGCAGCTGCATTGATCATGTGTTTTGCTCTAGCCTCCCTGCTCCCCACCTTCATTTGCTTCCACACTGCTCCAGATAACAGGAGATGAAAGTAGAAGGAAGCCTGGATGCAACAGGGTGGTGGTGGTGCTAGTGTGTAGTTGCCTGGTTGGGAAAAATTAGCATTGTTCGCTTTCACCTGCTTGCTCCTGTTTTGATTTCTGGGCTTGTTCTCTCATTCCACCCACAGCACTGTGCTGGGAAGATAAAATGCAGCTTCCTGTAGCACTGCTGCCATCTGGAAGGCATAAACCACTCGAGTGAGGAGGAACCAACTGTTCTGTGAGTGGGTGAGGCACACCTCATTGGTTTGAGTGCTCAATCTGCTCTGCTGCTGGTCCTCTTGCCGGATAGGTTGCAGATGAAGAGTGGTCAACTCTCTGAAGGCACACACATCATTCCAATTGCTACAGTCTCCTGCAGGACTGGGATATCTACTTCTTTTGAAACAGATGTTTTGTTGTCTTGTTTTGCATTTCACTCACCTGGGGCCCACGCTTCAATGCACCACATTTTGTACCCGGTGGCAACATGTCCATTTTGTTTTCCCTCTTCGACCTAATAGGACCTATCTTTGGCATCTGTGTGTTGGCCATGTTACTTGGAGATCAAATTATTGCTGTGCAAAAATTAAACTAAATCAATAAAATATCATAAAAACAGTTTGGGGAAATGATTTCCTTCATCTTCCTAAATCTAATTTAAAAGGTGCCCTCACAAGCCCAATAAACGTTGGATACTGTTACCCAATCGATTGTTCGAGGAAAGGAGACATCATATACCTGTAACAGATCCACGTTGCCAGTTGTTTACACATTTCATCTGGCAGATGATTATCAGAATAGTTGGAAAGCTTTTGAAAAAAACGCGTTGAGTCAAAGGCTTACATGCATTGCTTAATTTGAGCCTGTGGTTTCCGGTGCTCGGAACCGGAACTTGTATGTGAGCACCGGCACTTACGACAGCTGCCACATGGTGGTGCTGTTTGTGTAAGTTATAAATGAGCAGAACACAGTTGCTTATTCATTCAGTATGCATCAATGGCTTGATCTGTTGCTCAAGCCATTCTTGTAGCCTTGGGGGCCTCGAACTGTCTGTATTGTCGCACATGTAGCAGTGTGATGGCTAGTAGTCGTGTAGGTGTTGGTATTGACAGCGCTGGCAGTGGCAATGGCTGGTGCAAGCTGCGGTGACCTCCTGATGAGGTCCCTGGCACTTACGTTTTTACAAATGAAGCACTGCTTATATGTACCCACATCGTATTGTAAACCGTGCGCTTACTTCACTGAATTGTCCCTAGACTCCCTTTTCAATTCTCTATTACTATTTGAATAATAATAAGCATCTCATATTTGTCGTATAGTGCTTCATACCACACCGCTGCCATTTCTGAGCGCTGTAAACAACAAGTGATCCAATTACCCGGATAATTGTACTCACTTTACCATCTTCGAAAGTATGAGGAAAAGTAGGTCGCACACCGCTCGTCACACCAGCAAGTTGCCCCAAAGGACTGTGGGAAATGTAGTGGCGACGGCGGGTACGCCTATGCCACAAAATGTAAATAGAACAGTATGTGTATGCGTTAGCCATCCCTGGACACGTGTTTCGAGGTAGTTGCCTCTCGTCAGCAGGGAGCAGGTCAATGTAAAGGGGTGCCGCGTGGACTGCCAAATGTAATTAAAAGCAGGTTAAGTACCTCTCCTGGCGCGCAGGTGCAGACTCAAGGCTCGTCAGCCCGTTAGCTTAAGGAAGCCGTTTAAATTGAGGAAAAGTAGGTCGCACACCGCTCGTCACACCAGCAAGTTGCCCCAAAGGACTGTGGGAAATGTAGTGGCGACGGCGGGTACGCCTATGCCACAAAATGTAAATAGAACAGTATGTGTATGCGTTAGCCATCCCTGGACACGTGTTTCGAGGTAGTTGCCTCTCGTCAGCAGGGAGCAGGTCAATGTAAAGGGGTGCCGCGTGGACTGCCAAATGTAATTAAAAGCAGGTTAAGTACCTCTCCTGGCGCGCAGGTGCAGACTCAAGGCTCGTCAGCCCGTTAGCTTAAGGAAGCCGTTTAAATTGAGGAAAAGTAGGTCGCACACCGCTCGTCACACCAGCAAGTTGGCCCAAAGGACTATGGGAAATGTAGTGGCAACGGCGGGTACGCCTATGCCACAAAATGTAAATAGAACAGTATGTGTATGCGTTAGCCATCCCTGGACACGTGTTTCGAGGTAGTTGCCTCTCGTCAGCAGGGAGCAGGTCAATGTAAAGGGGTGCCGCGTGGACTGCCAAATGTAATTAAAAGCAGGTTAAGTACCTCTCCTGGCGCGCAGGTGCAGACTCAAGGCTCGTCAGCCCGTTAGCTTAAGGAAGCCGTTTAAATTGAGGAAAAGTAGGTCGCACACCGCTCGTCACACCAGCAAGTTGCCCCAAAGGACTGTGGGAAATGTAGTGGCGACGGCGGGTACGCCTATGCCACAAAATGTAAATAGAACAGTATGTGTATGCGTTAGCCATCCCTGGACACGTGTTTCGAGGTAGTTGCCTCTCGTCAGCAGGGAGCAGGTCAATGTAAAGGGGTGCCGCGTGGACTGCCAAATGTAATTAAAAGCAGGTTAAGTACCTCTCCTGGCGCGCAGGTGCAGACTCAAGGCTCGTCTGCCCGTTAGCTTAAGGAAGCCGTTTAAATTGAGGAAAAGTAGGTCGCACACCGCTCGTCACACCAGCAAGTTGCCCCAAAGGACTGTGGGAAATGTAGTGGCGACGGCGGGTACGCCTATGCCACAAAATGTAAATAGAACAGTATGTGTATGCGTTAGCCATCCCTGGACACGTGTTTCGAGGTAGTTGCCTCTCGTCAGCAGGGAGCAGGTCAATGTAAAGGGGTGCCGCGTGGACTGCCAAATGTAATTAAAAGCAGGTTAAGTACCTCTCCTGGCGCGCAGGTGCAGACTCAAGGCTCGTCAGCCCGTTAGCTTAAGGAAGCCGTTTAAATTGAGGAAAAGTAGGTCGCACACCGCTCGTCACACCAGCAAGTTGCCCCAAAGGACTGTGGGAAATGTAGTGGCGACGGCGGGTACGCCTATGCCACAAAATGTAAATAGAACCGTATGTGTATGCGTTAGCCATCCCTGGACACGTGTTTCGAGGTAGTTGCCTGCGCGCGATGAGAGGTACTTGACCTGTTTTAATTACATTTTGGCAGTCCACACGGCACCCCTTTACACTGACCTGCTCCCTGCTGACGAGAGGCAACTACCTCGAAACACGTGTCCAGGGATGGCTAACGCAACACATACTGTTCTTTATACATCGTGGCATAGGCGTACCCGCCGTCGCCACTACATTTACCACAGTCCTTTGGGGCAACTTGCTGGTGTGACGAGCAGTGTGCGACCAACCTTTGCACAATTTATTACGGCTCCCTTGAGCCAACGGGCTGACGAGCCTTGGATCTGCACCTGCGCGCCATGAGAGGTACTTGACCTGTTTTAATTACATTTTGGCAGTCCACACGGCACCCCTTTACACTGACCTGCTCCCTGCTGACGAGAGGCAACTACCTCGAAACACGTGTCCAGGGATGGCTAACGCAACACATACTGTTCTTTATACATAGTGGCATAGGCGTACCCGCCGTCGCCACTACATTTACCACAGTCCTTTGGGGCAACTTGCTGGTGTGACGAGCAGTGTGCGACCAACCTTTGCACAATTTATTACGGCTCCCTTGAGCCAACGGGCTGACGAGCCTTGGATCTGCACCTGCGCGCCATGAGAGGTACTTGACCTGTTTTAATTACATTTTGGCAGTCCACACGGCACCCCTTTACACTGACCTGCTCCCTGCTGACGAGAGGCAACTACCTCGAAACACGTGTCCAGGGATGGCTAACGCAACACATACTGTTCTTTATACATCGTGGCATAGGCGTACCCGCCGTCGCCACTACATTTACCACAGTCCTTTGGGGCAACTTGCTGGTGTGACGAGCAGTGTGCGACCAACCTTTGCACAATTTATTACGGCTCCCTTGAGCCAACGGGCTGACGAGCCTTGGATCTGCACCTGCGCGCCATGAGAGGTACTTGACCTGTTTTAATTACATTTTGGCAGTCCACACGGCACCCCTTTACACTGACCTGCTCCCTGCTGACGAGAGGCAACTACCTTGAAACACGTGTCCAGGGATGGCTAACGCAACACATACTGTTCTTTATACATCGTGGCATAGGCGTACCCGCCGTCGCCACTACATTTACCACAGTCCTTTGGGGCAACTTGCTGGTGTGACGAGCAGTGTGCGACCAACCTTTGCACAATCTTCGAAAGTATGGACAGCTGAGTTGTCCTTGCTTGGAGTCAAATTTGTGCCTAGCACCACATGAAAGATGGTCTTGTCGACGTTTAACTCACTGAGCCATCTTGACGGCTAATAAGGCATCTCTTTCAACCTTTTCCATGGCAACGGCCCTGAGAGTCGAATGTTCAATAAATATATTTGTAAACAACTGGAAAAATCCCTGTGTAATACGATTTGTACAATTTGAATTAATGCAGCGGTTTGCAGGCACGCGAAGATTACAATTAGTAAGTGTTTTGTTTTGAACTGTCATTGTTTTATCCGTTCAGTCTACTTTCACTTACTTTCTAAACCCAATGTTTTTTTTCTAGTCCACTTAATTGAATTGTGAATGTTTAGTGTCATATTTTTCTTTTAAATTTAAGTTTGAAAATTCTTTAAAAAGTTAGCTCACCTTGTTGTTGAATTTATTGTTAGGATTAATGTTCATGGTTGACATGAAAACACTAGTTAGAGTGTGGTATGGAAATCTCTTTGCCTTCCAATCTTGAATGTTTCATTTGCAATTGCCACATTTTTTTCTACAAATTAGAAAAAAAAGTTGCTGTCAACCAAATTTATGTCAAGAATGACTAATTATGATCCTGTCTTGTAGCCAGTGGCGGCTGGCACAGGTATGAGTGGTGAGCGGCAGGGCGGTGGTGGGGGGAAGTCGACAGATGACGGGAAGTCGACAGATGACAGGGTAGGTCAAATTAAATAAAAAATAAATAAAACCACTTACCTTGCGCTCGGCTAGCCCACATATCTCTTCAATGAAGAGAATTGTGGAGCAGTTGGCAGTGTCATAGTGTGTGCTTCTAGACACGCCTTTGGTTGACACCCACTTTTTCCTTTCATGGAAAAACAAAATGGCAGCCGAAGCATCAGATGGCCAAGGTATGCACAGCATGTGAATCTGCAAAACTACTGCTACGGGTAAGTAACTTTTTTTTATCTTGAAGCCACTTATCTTATGAAAAATTCTTTGGCTGTAATCTGGAGGATTTACTTTATGCATATTAATTTCACAGATTTGTGCAGCTATATTTGAATGTCAGAGGTTTGAAGCTTCTACCATTTCTCCTTAATTCATAATCAAATGAAATAAAAACTGCACCCAGACTGCCATGGTCGCCGCAAGTGAAGTGATGCATTGTTCGGAGTCTCTCAGTCAGTGCTTAATTTGAGCCAGTGGTTTCCAGTGCTCGGCAGTGGCACTTAATTGTCAACCCCACATTTATGACAGTCTGCCACATGGCGGCGCTGCTCATCTAATTTATAGATGAGCATAACAACGGTTGTTTATTAATACAATATAAATAAAAAATTGATAATACCTGCCTCCCGAGCCATTCCTTTAGCGACCTGGAATAATCTAAACTACCGCACTTGCAGGCAAGAGAGATGGTTAATAGTTGTTTTGGCAGCGATGACCGGGGCGATGGGTGGTGCGAGCTGCAGTGGACTCCTGTTCGGGGCCCGAGCATTTATTATTTTACAAATTAAGCACTGCTCTTAGTGGGTGTGGGCTATCCGGCACCCGGTCCATTCCAAGCTGGGCTGTATTGCTCTCTGGGAGCCGTGGCATGTTGATGGGGAGCCGGTACAGCAGGTGTTCCATGGATGTCTACAATTCACTGTGATCCAGCACTCCACAAAGTTATTTTATGATCATAAAATGTGTCTGTCCATTCAGCAGGTGTTGTTTCAAAGTTATTTCCTTATTGAATTCTTCTCCTTTTTACATCCATGGATGTCTAACTTCTATGTTGTGCGCTTGTGCGCTTGCAGGAGGTATCACATCCGGGTGGAGGACATCATGGTGCGGGACGTGCGCTACGTCACCCTGAACTGCAAGTACCGCGACCTGCAGGACCTTCTGCAGAGCTGCAAGCTGAAGACCTTGGCGCTGGTGGAGTCTGCTGGTAAGTTCCAACCCCTCGAAGGAAAAGGTAAACAAGACCATTTCCTTTCCAGACAGAAGTAAATCTAATGTTGATATTGATTTGTTTTTGTGCACAAATGAAATTGAAGACGAAACCCGCACATAAACCCTTCCCCTCCTTCTCCCGCATGACTCCCTTGAAGTCGAGCCTGCCAGACAGTGCAAACAGTCGGGCGTCAAAAGTCCTGTGGTCAGCTTACCAAGAACTTACAGTCGGCTTAAACCCACCCATTAATTACCATTGGTTGGCATTATTGTCACTCATTTGCTTGCTTCTTATTGAATAGCTTGCCTGGCTCTTCATGTATTTGGGTTAGCCTTCCAATGCTCGCCCTTTGGGAGCTAATGTTTACTGTTTGCTCAAGAACTCCGTGAGAGTGCATGGGTTTTCCAGCTGTCTCCTTGGCTTCTCTACCCCTTGCTCTCTATGTTGTGCTCTCTCCCCACTGTGCTCCGTGTTGCTCTCTCTTACCCATGTTTCTCTTCCCACCATGCTCCATCTTGCTCTCTCGTCAGTGTGCTTCTCTCCTTACCGTGCTCCATGTTGCTCTCTCTCCCCATCTGTTTCTTTCCCCTCCATGCTCCGTGTTGCTCTCTCTTACCCGTGTGTTTCTTTTCCTACTGTGCTCCATGTTGCTCTCTCTCACCCATGTGTTTCTCTTCCCATCGTGCTCCATGTTGCTCGCTCTCGTCCATGTGCTTCTCTCCCCATCGTGTTGCTCTCTCTCACCCATGTGTTTCTCTTCCCATTGGTCTGTCTGTGTTGCTGTCTCCCTCATACGCTTTCCCCAATCATCCCTCTTGCTCCCGCCCCAATCTCCTCTTCCACAGCACTCCTCTGTTGACCCCACTTCTGCTGTTAATTTTTTTGGGGAGGTTCAAGCAGCAAATTGGTGCTAACCATCATCAAAACTGCTTTCACCCACTTACAGGTTCTTCTGCTTTTTATTGACCGATGTAAGTGGTGCCTGCAATCTTGGATCGATCAATAAAAAAATAAAAGAAAAGGGTGCCTTTGTGATTTTGTAGGCGCACACATGCGTCATCACCTCAGAATGACGCAAGCAGCTGCATCACTGCCCCTTTTTTTAAATGACAGGAAACCGCATCAGCAAAAAACATTGCTTTTTACAGATGTTGCTCACCAGTCACACATCTGTACCACTGCTTCTACCATACTGCCATGTCAGTACTCCTCTGATGACACACATCCTATACCGATGCTGCTGTAGCCCAGTTGCTTGGATGCTGCAGCTGCGCTAATTATCCGTTAACACTCAGTGCCTAATTTTAGCGGGTGGTTTCTGGTGCGCAGCACCTGCACTTAACTATCAACACCAGCACTTTTCATGAGCACCAGTTAAGGTCACATTTATGGTAGGCACAGGGAGATTGAGTGATTTGCCCAGAATCACAGGATGTTGAGCCAGCGCCGAGACTCGAATCTGGTTCCTCAGCTCCGAAGTCGGCAGCTCTGGCAATTACACCACATCCTTTCCCCACTTTCGTGGTTAGTAGTTGGTTCTGTTTTAGGCAGCGCAAACAGGAGAAATGGCTTGGTGCAAGTTGCCTCCTGACGAGATCCCCGGCACGTATTTTATTTTTTTACAAATTAACCACTGATAACACTACTCATTGCGTGTTACGGCTGTAAAGTTACTGCAATGACATTTGACTGCCGTCAGACAGCATTACTAAAGAAAGCCGAAGGATGAGAGTTCAGCGTAATCCAATAGAAAGATGCCTTTCATGAGCACCAGTTAAGGAGTCGGACACATTCATTTATAGTAGGCACGGGGAGATTAAGTGATTTGCCCAGAATCACGGGATGTTGAACCAACACCGAGATTCGAACCTGGTTCCCCAGCTCTGAAGTCGGCAGCTCTAGCCATTACGCCACATCCTCTCCCCACTTACATGGTTAGTAGTTAGTTCTGTTTTAGGCAGCACTAACAGGAGAAATGTGCTGGTGCAAGTGCCTCCGGACAAGAGCCCCGGCACTTATTGTTTTACAAATTAAGCACTGGTTGGTTAGTCGTTTTATGTGCATGCGGCCAATTGTTCACTTCTCACTTGATGATTGAAAGGTAAAATGCTGACCACTGGTCACAAAGCTGGTGGTACAACTCCTCCACGCCTTTTAGACACTTTTGTTAGGCCCACAGCAACAGCTAGATATGGGCCCTGATGCAAAAAACCTGGGTTCAGTCCCTGCTTCCCAAATTGACCAAATTGTGTGACCCTAGACTGTTTTCTTGTACGGTGCTCCCTTTTCCACTGTAATTACATTTGAAATCACTGTGAAATAATTCGGTTCATGGTGCACATTGTACAAAACCCTCTTGTGTATGTGGTTTAATACATAATAATGTTTCTCCATCTAGAACAGCACTAAAGGCCTATACAGAAGTCACTAAACAATTGACTAGCCTCTTGATTCACTAATCAAATTGTTGTCAGGGCTGAAGGGGGGTGGTTCACAAATAATTCTAATAAAGGCCACTCCTTGCTGTGATATGTTGTAATGTGCTGAATTGAAACAACAAATTCAATCCTCAGACTCCGCGGCAATCAGCAGCACTTGCTGGGCGAGAAGCCCAGGATGAGCTCACACCTGCATTAGAAAAAGAATAAAAAAATAAAATAAAAAGATTTATAGAAAAAGAAAAAACTGTTTCTCTTGACTCTTCAGCCTCCATGGCAAAGGTCTTGCAGACAGAGGAGTCGTGTGCCAGGAGGGAACAGAGGTGTGCCTGCTGCAGGGAATTATTGGATCCATCCATCCCGTTACTACCACTGACCTTTTGGCACTGTTAGCAAAGTAGGAGAACCTTGTGTGATTTGGTTAAAGGGCACTTGTCCAGACTTCTCATAATAAAATTTAGATTCATGACAACCCAACAAATAGTTTGTGATCTGGCCCGCAGAACTAAAAAACAATACTTCAAAGTTTCAGTCACTAATAATAATAATAAAAATATTGTGCCTTCTTCAGGACAGAGAACATTTACCAACTCGGATTTCTGCCGGTTATTTGTGTTGGTTCAGTGTTTCTTTGAAGTTGTAACTTGTACTACACCCACAACTGTGTTGGTAATAGATGAAATACTAATTCATGCCAACAATCTAATTATTTTGGTGGCTGGCAATTTGAGATCCTCCGGAGTTAATCCTTTGATAAAAACCACCTGCAATTCGATTATGATTTTCTTTTATCAAAGCACGCCCGACCGTCACATGGGAGTCAAAAGGGAGAATTAAACTCGTTGTGGGTAGATCTTTCCTCCCCTCCTCTCTCTAACTAGACACATACCTGGCCTTTGATAAGTTGCATGTAAAATTGTTAGTGTGTATCAATGCTGAATGCTTGTATTTTTCTTTTAAGGGCTGCAAGTGCACCCCTCATTCTTTCTGCAGCTCGGCTCATACTAGCAAAGATAATGTATTTATTCGATCTTCACTTTTCATTGAGGCCGATGTGAACTCCTCCCCCACCCGCAGGTTATATAAGCGTGACCGTTTCCTCATCACTGTGTCTTAAAGATTTTATTTGGAGAACCTCCTATTGGAGCAACAGCAACTGGTGTTAATTTGACCAGCCTGTACATGTCATCCTCTTCCAAGTTCCCATGTTTGTGCAGTGTGATCTTATTGGACCGCATCAGTCCTCTGAACCCCCTTATGCCGCCATAGATTGAACCATCCAACAGTTAATCGATCAGCGATGCTACAGCATGAGATCTTTGACTCATTGGTCAACTGTTCTTGTAAAGGCATAGTCACATGATTATTACCATGATTCACATTGTTTATATCCGATAGCTGGTATGTTCTCATTGACAGCTATGCTGCTGTCAGTACGGCTATACGCCGTGTTGTGCATGCATGGTTTCTCAACAGAGGTCTATGTTAAAAGATTTAACATGAAGACCAGATCTATGTGTGGCCTCAGAAAGCACTGCACTTCTGTCAGTTGCCGGTGAAAATAAGAGTTGTTGCCATTCTGGATCAAGCACAGTTGTCTCATGAATAGTAATTAGGGATCATCATCAAGGGGTTAGTCCTGTGCTGTATAGTCCTGTGTGACCAAGGACACCACAGACTCATGGACTAACCAAAGTAAACAAACATTATGGTAAACTTGAGTTTGCAAAGTCTGATTAAACACCCAAACCCTTGGCCTATTGACTAACATGGGCCATAGGGTCCATTCTATTTAGGACTTTGATATATGCGCTATATTAGTGTTTGGGTGACATTTCTACCTCTGTGTGTCTCTGTGCATCCTGATTTTAAATGCCCTGACTTTCCTGCATGTAAATACAGATCTGTTCTGAAGCTATAGCTCTCAAAGGACATTTAGTTTATTAAGCTTAATTACTTCTCCAGTACAGCATCTGAATTCCAAGCTTCCTCCCATCACTTGCAGTAAGCACCGAGTGCTTTACTCACTCTACGGGGAGAGTCTAGATTACCCAGAGAATATCTTGGCTATCCGATTGGAGTTCAGTAGTACCTGGGAGCCTGGGGAGCTTTTCGTAGCGAGAATGCAAAGGGACAAATCTAGGGGACCGCCCCTAGTAAACCGGACCATGCACGGATAGCATTTCCTGCTGTATCAAGCGCTGATCGTTGGATTCCAAAAGTAATAAGGAACCTGTGGAGGCTGATAAGTGGGGATCTGCTGACCACAAAGCCAGCCTGGTCCACTCTCATGGTCTATTTCTTGGCCTTCTTTACATGTTGACTCTCCCGAGCTCCTGCTCTTTTAAATCTCTTTCCCCCTCCTCGATCTCAGCCCCTCCCTCCATTGTGTACCCCTCCCGGGCCGGACTGGCCGTAGCAGACACCGGCATTTCCCTGGTGGTCCGGAAGCGTGGGTTGCAGTTTTGGACAGGTGGGAGTCGTTTTTGCAGCATTATTCATGATGATCATGTACCTCACATTGTCTCTTAACTCTTTTCAATGTCTTATCTGTTTTGATATATTCCCTCGCCCTTTTGGTGTTCCAGCGCGTGTTCATACTCCTCCGTGGCCTGTTATGACCATGAACCCCATGTCCTCTTAACCTATGACTTCTTACCCCTTGTGCTATTTTACCCTGTCTCATATCTTATTCCCCAACAATTGATTCCTTTTAAATTCGATAATAACCAGTAGCGGCTGCTACCGGATGGGGGTAGTGGGTGCCGCGGAAGTGGGTTGGCGTATTTGGAAACAAAAGGGACTTACCTGGAATGGCCAGCCGCCAAGAGCGTCGGCCACACAGTCATGAGCACTTAGGGAGTGGAAACCACTCTGCTGACGCCAGCCCTGCCTCGCAACTGACTGCAATAGGGAAAATAAAATGATGATAATGTTACGTTATTTTAATTTTATTTTTCTGTTTGAGCAGTGGGGCGATGCTCCTCCGCCTTAGCAGAGGAGCCGCCACTGGTAATAACGCCTGTAATTGGTTTTAGAAGCGAGTGGGGGAATGACTTACCTGGAACGGCCAGCTGCCAAGAGGGTCAGCCACACAGTCATGAGCACTTAGGGAGTGGAAACCACTCTGCTGACGCCAGCCCCGCCTCGCAACTGATTGCAATAGGGACAATAAAATGATAATAATGTTACGTTATTTTCATTTTATTTTTCCGTTTGAGCAGTGGGGCGATGCTCCTCCGCCTTAGCAGAGGAGCCGCCACTGGTGATAACGCCTGTAATTGTTTTTTAGAAGCGAGCGGGCGAATGACCGTATAAAAGAATAAGGCTGAAGGCCAACATCCTTAATGAGTTTACAGAACTCTGAGATAAAATGCAATATACTTATATTGTTCAATAGGGGGTGTCTTATTTCTTATAATAGATTTTCAGCAAATCACATTTTTAATACTTTATCTTTGGCTCCCTTTCAAAGAAAAACTGTGGTTGCGACTATGTAAGATGAATGTGTAATCTGTACTAGAAAAGAAAAAACAATATGCAATTTGGACTTTGTTGCAAAACTTTTTTGAAGCACTACAGTGACATCACTTTCATATCCGGTTGTAGTTCAGAATGAGTGCAGATGCACACAGATTTGGTGGTATGTCACAATATCGAGCAACAACAAATGATCCTACAATAATACTGTGTGCAGGACACAGTTTGCCACAAATATTGTGAAGGTAAGCCTATATAGGTAAGGATAGATTAGCTATGCTTAGCTCCACATGCATGCAGCTTAATGTAGTTATGTATATCGACAGGGTGTGTACTTGTGGCATTACATAGCGAATCTGGCCTTACCTATATGCAACCACCTACATAATATTATGGGCACGACATTCTGGCAAACCATACTTAAAGTTTGATCCTTTAGTGGAATGCCAGCAGATTGATGCTTTCGTGTTACAAGCTTCAACCATGAATTTCAGGGTAAAGTGGTTCCCAAGAGAGGGGACAGTAAAGCCTGTTATTCTTGTACTTGTTTAAGCTATCCCTGTGATGCTTTTCACGCTCTATCCCTGTGATGCTTTTCACACTGTCTGCTGGCTGTGACTGCATGCATTGTGACTTCAGAACTCATTTGTAATAATTTATTAAAGCAGAGTAACTGTGTTGCTTTTTTATTACAGTTGATTATCTGTGGCACACGTAGACTGTAATAAGAAATCTATACACATGTTTTACCCCCTTATTTGAGGATATCATATATTCTTTGTACATTTAGTATTAATGCTAACTCCCAATCATTACGACCATGACCTCTTAATCCCATATGATCTCTCACTACCTGTTTTATTACATTTTTTCTCTCTAACGCCTCCTGTTTTATTACCTACCCTGTACATTTTCTTCTCGTTTCTTTCGAAGGCCTCACTCAGCCTTTCCTCATCTAATCCGCCCCCTTTTCGCCCTTTTTCCCCCCACACTGTCGCCCACCTGCACCTGTGAGAGACATCCAGTAATCTCTCATCAGCTTGTTTTGAATATATGTATCAGAACCCTTTTCCAATTCCGGCCCACGCAGAAAAAAAGTCCCTGAAGGGATATTTTTAGTCCCGTGACATTTATCTGCGATGTCCGCTTCATCGGTCTTCAGTTGCCATGGAAACAGGGGATGCTTTGTTGTCATAGCGACCAGTTAAGTTTTAAACAGAAAAACAAGGACCAAACTCCTGAAATGTAATGAGGGAAGGATCAGGGGACGAGGAGGAATAGATACCGGAGAACATAAGACATGCAGGACATAGTTCAGGATGGAGAAGCAAAAGAGAGGAAAAAACACAGTGAGGGGAAAAGTGGTATTTTGACGGGGAGAAGGAAGAGGATGGAGAACATGAGTAGTTAAGAGGGGGGGGAGAAATATGAGGGGAAGATAGTATTTCATTGAAAGAAGAGATGAAGCAAAAGAGTGAGAAAGAAGAGAGGGGAGAGGGGAAAGAAGAGAGTTGTGATGAAGAGAAGAGGGTCGAGCGCAGGGTGCGAAGGGGCAGAAGTGTTGAATGTGGGGAGTGACGGGGAAGGGGCCGATAAATGTGTGAAGAACACAGAAGAAAAAGGGTGGAGAGGATTCTCTAAAGAATCGGAGAGAGTGAGGGGGAGGGATCCGGCAGGCAAGGGTGAAACTGAATGGACAGTCTTGTTTTTCTGTATTTCCCAGTCCTGGACCACAGGTGGCGCTAGAGGCCTGACAGGAGCTCTAATGCAAAACTTCTTTAATGCAACAAAGAGCACGAGTAGAGTCTAGGCCAAGACTGGGATGTGAGAAAGTGCCATCTTTCTTGCATGGTATGCCCCCACTTTTTGCTGAATTGCTGAATGTACTTTGACTGAGTGTGCCCTGGACTCCCGCCAATCAGGTGCCCAGGGCCTATGTTCCTTCCCTAAAACAAACCAAAACCAAATTGGCAAACCCTGGCCACATGTCAGCCCCTGGTAAATGGTACCCTAGGTACCCAGGGCCTTGTGACCAGGGAAGGCCTCTAAGGGCTGCAGCACTCCTTGTGCCACCCTTAGAGGCCCTGTACCCTAACACACACACACTGCCCTTGCAGGCTGAATGTTTGGGTGCAGGACAAAAACAAAGTCGACATAACACACATCCCTGTGTGCCATGCCCATCACCTACACTGCCATGGCATATATCAGCCACCCCTCTAGCTGGGTGCCTTATGCCAATGGTGTGGGCACAGGAGCAGGAGCCCTGTGCCCCTACAGTGCCCAGGTCCATTCCAGAGCACTGTAAGTGCAGTGCTGCCATTTAAGAGTACATGGTGCTGAGTGCTCGTCAAACACGAGCTACACAGCACCATAATGGCAACACTGAAGACTGAGAAGTTTCGTATCAAACTTCTCAGCACATTAAACCCACACTGATGCCAGTGTGGGATTTAATGTACCAAGCACCCCAGAGGGCATCTTAGAGATGCGCCCTTAAACCTAACCTACAATCCACGTCTGCTCTGAGGCTGCCTAAGCTGCCACACAGCAGACATGTTGCTGGACCCCTGGGTGGGAGAGCCCCTGCTCTCCTGGGCCTGCAACAATGCACATCCTGGGCGAGGTGCTAAATCTCCTCCCCCAAGTTGGGCAGGGGGAAGCTTCAAAGGCATGCCGCCTCTGTGAGCTTCCCCAGGCCACTGCAACCCCCCACTCTGGCGGGAAGCTTTGGCCGGAAACCCCAAATAAGGACAGGGGATGTGCCAGCCTGCCAACCCCACCCCTCAGGTGGGGGAGGCGAGGTGAAGCACATCTCCGGGCTCTCGCCATCTTGAAGATGGGGAGCCCTACCTATCAGGACTAGGCTACTGCCCCCCTCCCACAGGAGAGAGGCAGGATAGGGGGTGTACCCACCCCAGGACAGGGACCCATTGGTCCCTGCCCTTCACCTACCTGTAACGCCCCTAAATCTAGTATTTAGGGGCACCCTGAACATTCGTTCCCCAGATTCCAGATTCAAAACTACAAAGAAGAGCAAGAAGAAAGAAGACCTGCCCTGCAGCTGCTAAAAAGAGAAAGACACCAACTGCTTTGGCCCCAGCCCTACCGGCCTATCGACCCTCGAACCTGCTCCTGCTCCAACCCGGCATCTCTTGTGGCCAGCAATCTCACAAACCCCGGAGGACCTGGCTACCTTTTGGCTCTAAGCCCCTGGTACTCCCATGAGTAGAGGCTCTACTCAAAACCTACCTCTAATCCATGGCAGCAGCCCGGAACCGCGAGCCCAGCACACTCTGCACCAGCCAAGCCTGGCCAGTGCCTGAGTGAACAAAGACCACGGGGACGACCCCACGGCGACTATGACCCGAGTCCGGCACCTAAAGACCTCCCTCGACACTCTTGAAGAAGCCTGCAGCCTCAGAACAAGGTGCCCCCCCTACCGCGATCAACAGAGGGTAAGATTTCCCGACACCAAAAGGCCCCCCTGCATGCGGCGCCCCGCGGCCCCCTGTGCCCAATCCCGGGGTACCTACCTATCCTCCAACTACCCAAATTATTATTATTATTACATTTATATTGCGCACGAATCATCCCCAGAGGGATCTCTCGGCGCCTATGAAGGCAGGCTTTGACGGCCCCGGCAGCTCAGCTAAATAGCCAGGTCTTTAAATGTTTCTTGAAGATGGTTAAATCTGTGCAGGAACGCAAATCCCAAGGCAGGGGATTCCAATATTTGGGCGCCAGATAGGAAAAAGCACGCCCCCCCCATTTTTATCTTCTTGATTCTTTGCGTTTGAAGACATTTTTGGTCGCTATATCGTAGGCACCGGACCGGAGCGTGCCAAACCAGCTTCTTTGTGAGATAAGCCGGCCCCTGTCCGACCCGTGCCTTGAAAGCTAGGCAAAGAAGTTTAAAGAGCGCCCTCTTTCTGATAGGTAGCCAATGTAGGTCTCTCAAAAGCGGGGCAGACGGTGTAACTGGAGGTTTATTCAAAGCCAAACGGGCCGCCGTATTTTGTACGACTTGTAGCCTTGACAATCGATCCTCCCTAAGTCCTACCAGAAGAGCGTTCCCATAATCAAGTCTACTGACTAGCAGTGACTGGATCAGAACCCTTCTCGCAGAGAGAGGAACCCACGGAAAAATCTTCTTTAGAGTGCGCATCAGGCCGAAACATTTCCCTGTTAAAATTTTGACATGTTGTTCCATGGATAGATTTTTATCCATAATTGCGCCCAGATTTTTTACCCATTTTTTTGGGAGAGGTGGGGAGCCTAATATCTCTGGCCACCATTCATCTGTCCATAGTTCCTCTGCCTTCCCAAACAATAAAATCTCCGTCTTGTTGGGATTAAGTTGGAGATAGTTGTCTTTCATCCAACTGGAGATTTTGATCATGCAGCTCTTAAATCTCTCTCTAGTCAATAGGTGATCCTTTTCTATGGGGATAAGCTCCTGAGTGTCATCCGGATAGGAGATAGTTTGGAAACCACAGGGTTCTATAGTGGCAGCCAATGAGGCCACATAGATGTTAAACAGTGTAGGGCTCAAAATAGAACCCTGCGGTACCCCCTTCTCCACTATTGTAGACTGAGAGGTGAAAGAGTCTATCTGCACACACTGGGATCTGTCTGATAAGAAACTCCGCATCCACTCCCAGGCCGCTCCAGTGACACCTATCTCCCGCAGTCTATTCAAAAGAATTCTGTGGGAGATGGTGTCGAAGGCCGCTGACAGATCAAGTAGGACCAGCACAACTGGGGTCCCACCGTCCAGCAAAAGCCTGATGGTATCTGTTACCTCTACCAGTGCGGCCTCTGTGCTATAACCAGCACGGAAGCCCGACTGCGAGGGATCTAACAGGTTGTGCTGAGCCAGATGAGCCGAAAGCTGGCGGTTTATCAGCGCCTCCGTAATTTTGGAGCAGCCTGGGAGGAGCGAGATGGGTCTGTAGTTCTGCAGATCAGCACAGTCTAGCGATGGTTTCTTAGGCAGAGGTTTAATAAAAGCTTTCTTCCAACTAGCCGGGAAAGAGGAAGTCGCCAGTGACAGATTACAAACTTCTGTCATTGGGTTGACAAGCTCTATGGCTAAATCTGACAGCACATAAGGGGGGGCTATATCTGACGGCGACCCTGACTTCAGGCCTTTCAATAGTGGTAATACCTGTTCCCTGGTAATGGCTGCAAACGCCTCAATCAATCAATCAATCAAAGACATTTATAGAGCGCACTACTTACCCGTAGGGTCTCAAGGCGCTTAGGGGGGGGGGGTGCCGTTACTGCTCGAACAGCCAGGTCTTGAGCTTCTTCCTGAAGGAGAGGTGGTCTTGGGTCAGGCGCAGGTCGGCCGGGAGGGAGTTCCAGGTCTTGGCAGCCAGGTAGGAGAAGGACCTTCCTCCTGTTGTCGCTCTACGGATGCGTGGGACGGCGGCGAGGGCGTGGCTGGCTGATCGGAGGTGGCGTTTGGGAGTGTAGAAGTTGATTCGGTTGTTGAGGTAGCTCGGGCCTTGATCGTGTAGGGCTTTGTGTGCGTGGGTGAGGAGCCGGAAGGTGATTCTTTTGTTGACGGGGAGCCAGTGCAGGTCTCTCAGGTGTCCGGAGATGTGGCTGTTTTGTGGGATGTCGAGGATGAGTCTGGCTGAGGTGTTCTGGATCCGCTGGAGTCTCTTCTGGAGCTTGGCGGTGGTTCCGGCGTAGAGGGCGTTGCCGTGGTCCAGTCGGCTGGTGACGAGGGCCTGGGTGACGGTCTTCCTGGTCTCCGTGGGGATCCACCAGAAGATCTTCCGAACCATGCGCAGGATGTTGAAGCAAGACGAGGAGACGGCGTTGACTTGCCTGGTCATGGAGAGGGAGGAGTCCAGGATGAAGCCCAGGTTGCGTGCGTGGCCCGTCGGTTTGGGTGCGGTGCCCAGGGTGGGGGGCCACCAGGAGTCGTCCCAGGCGGAGGGCGAGGAGCCCAGGATGAGGACCTCCGTCTTGTCTGAGTTCAGTTTCAGGCGGCTGGTCGTCATCCACTCGGCTACCTCTTTCATCCCTTCGTGCAGGTTGGCTCTGGCGGCGGCGGGGTCGTTGGTCAGGGAGAGGATCAGCTGGGTGTCATCGGCGTAGGAGATTATGTTGAGGTTGTGTTGGCGTGCGATGGCCGCGAGGGGGCTCATGTAGACGTTGAAGAGGGTAGGGCTCAGCGAGGATCCTTGAGGGACGCCGCAGATGACTTCGGTGGCCTCTGACTTGTACGGAGGTAGGCGGACTCTCTGCGTTCTTCCGTCGAGGAAGGAGACGATCCATTCCAATGCCTTCTCCTGGATTCCGACGTTGCTGAGGCGCTGCACTAGGGTGTGGTGGCAGACCGTGTCGAAAGCCGCGGAGAGGTCTAGGAGGATGAGGGCCGCTGTTTCTCCGTTGTCCATCAGGGCTCGGATGTCGTCGGTGGCGGCGATGAGGGCGGTCTCGGTGCTGTGGTTGGCTCGGAAGCCGGACTGTGAGGGGTCGAGGGATCCGTTTGTCTCGAGGAAGGCGGCCAGCTGTTTGTTGACGGTCTTCTCGATGACTTTGGCTGGAAACGGGAGTAGCGAGATGGGGCGGTAATTCTTGAGTTCGGTGGGGTCTGCTGTAGGTTTCTTGAGTAGAGCGCTGAGTTCGGTGTGCTTCCAGCTCTCGGGGAAGGTGGCGGTGTCGAAGGAGGTGTTGATAATGTCCCGCAGGTGGGGTGCGATGACAGCGTCGGCTTTGTTGAAGACGTGGTGAGGGCAGGGGTCGGTCGGAGATCCGGAGTGGACGGAGTTCATCATGCGGACGGTGTCTTCGGTGCTGATCGGAGTCCAGGCTCGGAGGGTGGTGGTGGGCGGTGTTGTTGTGGTCGTGGCGTGCGTCGGTTGGATGCTGAAGCTGTTGTGTATGTCCGCGATCTTGTTGTGGAAGTAGGAGGCGAGGGAGTTGCAGAGGTCTTGCGATGGGGTGATGTCGTTGTTTCCGGCGTTGGGGTTGGAGAGCTCTTTCACGATGTTGAAGAGTTCCTTGCAGTTGTGTGCGTTGTTGTCCAGTCGGTTCTTGAAGGCCGTTTTCTTGGCTGCGCGGATCAGTTGGTGGTGCTTCCGGGTGGCGAGCTTGAGGGTGGTCCTGTTGTCCGGTGTGGGTTCCTTTCTCCAGACTTTCTCGAGGGCTCGGCAGTTCTTCTTGGAGCTCTTGAGTTCGTCGGTAAACCATGGGGCTTTCTTGCTGCCGGGTCTGCTGGGCGGGGTCCTCATAGGGGCGAGTTCGCCTGCGCAGTTGCTGATCCACTTCGTGAGGTTGTCGGCGGCCTGGCTGGGGTTCGCTAAGCTGGCAGGAGGGTGCTGGCTCAGGGAGGCGGCGAGCTGGTCGGCGGTGATCTTGTTCCAGCTTCTACGGGCAACCTGTTGCTGGTGGTGGTGGATCGTCGTTCTTTCGAAGGTGAAGTGGACACAGCTGTGGTCACGGACACAGCTGTGGTCCGTCCAGTGGAGTTCTGTGGCGTGGCTGAAGGCGATGTCTTTGCTGGATGAGAAGACGGCGTCGAGTGTGTGTCCGGCGAGGTGGGTGGGGGTGCTCACCAGTTGCTGGAGTCCAAGGTTGGCGAGGTTGTCGAGCAGGGTGCTGGTGTTGCGGTCATTGTTATTCTCCAGGTGGAAGTTGAGGTCCCCCAGGAGGATGTAGTCAGCGGAGGGGAGGGCGTGCGGGCTGATGAACTCGGCGATGTCCTCGCTGAATTGAGTGCATGGTCCCGGGGGTCGGTAGATCAGGGTGCCTCTGAGGGTGGTCTTCGGGTCGGTGTGGATCTGGAAATGCAGGTGTTCGGCGGTGGTTAGGGTGTTGTCGGTGCTGGTCGTGATACGGATGGTGTTCCTGTGGATGATGGCGATGCCTCCTCCCACCTGGTTGGCGGTGCGGTCCCTCCGGGTGATCTTGTAGCCCTCTGGGATGGCGATGGCGATGTCGGGCGCTGAAGAGGCGTTCATCCAGGTCTCCGTGAGGAAGGCAACGTCCGGGGCTGTGGTGTCTAGGAGGTTCCAGAGTTCGATGGCGTGTCTGTGGACGGAGCGGGTGTTGAGGAGGATGCACTTGAGGTGGTTGCTGCTGGTGTTCGGCTTGGCGGGCGCTGGTGTGGGGCAGGTCCGGATGCAGGTGAACTTGCAGGCGTGACAGCTGAAGGGTCCGTGGGTGCGTCTCGGGGTGGCTTGGTGGCATCCTGGGAATCGGCCGGTGTTGAGTGCGATGAGGGTGGCGGCGGTGTACGTCAGGTGGGTTGGCCGGGGTCCTCGTAGGCCAGGGGTCCTGGCACTGGGCGCGGTCCAGGCGCGGACGGGCGTAGACGGGCTTACCTTTGGCGCACCTTTGGCGCTCAATCGGCGCGCCCACTGCGCGTGACCGCTGCGCGTTCGCACGGTCGCCAAATATGGCGAAGTGCGCGGGGGGGCGGAGCAGCTGGGAGGCGGGAGCGGGGAGGGTACAGAAAGAAAAAAAGGGGCGGGGTCAGCGGTGGTGGCGGGAAGCGGGGAGCGGGGAGGGATGAGACGGGGGCGGCTGAAAAGGAAAGGCAAAACAGGCAAAAATGGGGGAAAAAAATCAAATGAACAGCAAAGTTCATCCACAATTACAGAAGAGACAGTGACACAGGGCAGGAAGCGAGCACAGACCACGCCGCTCGATGGCAGGGGGCGTGGTCACGCGGCGGAGCCGGGGCAGCGAGGCAGAAGGCGGGGAGGCACACGCAGCAGCTGGTGGCCGTGCGGCGCGGGGGTGTCCTAGAACTAGGTCTCCAGTCTTACAGGCGCGGAACTCAGTGTTCTGACTTTCCTCCCAGTTTTCTGGTAACGGCTCAAAAGAGTCATAGATACTGTCTATTTTGTTTTTAAAATGACTCGCTAGCTTGTCACAGAATTCCTGGGAGGAGGGACACGAGGAGTTGGTTGCACTAGGTGCAGTGAATTCCTTTAAGATCCTAAACAATTCTTTAGAGGAGCCCCTTGCCCCCTCTATGCGAGTGACCAGAAAAGTTCTTCTTGCCAAATTACAATTATTTAGGTACCTCCTGTGCATGATGTTATATGCCATTCTATCTATGTCAGTTTTAGTTTTTCTCCACCTTCTTTCTTTTATCCTACATGCAGCCTTTTCAGTCTTTAGAGTATCTGAATACCACGGGGCTGGGCACTTTTTATCGTAAATTATAAACTGATTTAATTGGGGCGATCTTATCGAAGGTCCTACTGACCTCTATCTCTAATTTCTCTAGCACTGAATTTATGTCCTGGCATTCACTGAGCTGGGGGGGAGAAAATAATGTATCAAAACTCTTAGGAGAGACCTTCCTCCATTGTCTACGCAACACTCTTCGTCCTTGCGCTTTTTTCAGACCCTTCGGTGCCATAAAAGAAAAGCTCAAGGCCCTATGGTCCGACCAACTCACCACTAAGGGAGGTTCTGTAACCAAGCTAGGTATATTAGTGAAAATATTATCTAGCGTGTGGCCTGCTGAATGAGTGGGGCCAACTACTCTAGGCAATAACTCTAGTGATTCCAAAGCTGTTAACAGGTCAATAGTATCTGTGTCAGAGTTCATATCAAAATGAAAGTTAAAATCTCCTAGGAGGAAAAAATCCTTTGCTTGCAGGGCATGTGGAGCCAGAATTTCTAATAGCGCAGGACAGAAATCCTTCTTGTTTTCCCCCGGCGGGCGGTACACGATCGCTCCTATTACTTTATGATTGTGTGCCAGTTCAATGGACACAATCATCAGCTCCAGCGTGGGGGATAATATTGTGTCTAACACCTTTAACATTACCCCTAATCAAACGCAATAGCCAATCCCCCCCCCCCTCGTTTTCCTATTCTATCCAGCCTTAATACTCTATAATCCGGAGGAAAGGCAATCGCTAGGGACGGGGCCGAGTGTGTTTGTAACCATGTCTCTGTGAAAAAACATATCTCCGGTTTCCAATCTTCCAACAAATCCCAAATTTCAGAGGCATGTTTAGAAATAGATCCGGCGTTAATATATAGTCCTTTACAGACATTATCTGCTCTTAAGCCTTTATTCATGCCCTCCCCCCTAGGTCGTATTCCTGATCCCTTGCCGCCCTGCTGGCCCAATCTTATTTCCGGATGCCCCAGCTCTCTGGGGCTGGCTAACTGGCCATTGACAACGGGGGTGGCAATGTTTAAAGACTCTAGAATCTAAGCATGACCTACCGTCGCATTCCTCACCACAGTTTATTGTCCCTAGTTCCAACAGATTATCTCTGGAATACATTAAAGGTGACATTGCTGCGATACGGAGATAATAAGATTTTTTGGCTGCTGGCAGCGTCCAGGAGCGTCCAGGCGCATCCGCTGCGTGCCCGCGATTAGCGCGTTTTTAAGTGACTCGGCGGTGGACCACTAGAGCGCTGACTTTCAAAGATGGCGCCCGTTAGTGTCCTATTTCCGCTCCTCCCCAATGCGTTCCCCACAATAGGCAGTAGAGAAATACAATCAGGTTGTTTGTTCCCGCTTTGCCAACCCCCTTCTCAACTTTCCCCACAAAGTAAGTACAAATATTTAAAATGCCACAATGTATAAGGTTTAAAATCATTCAACGTCCTGGTGCAAATAGCTTATGCTGCGAGGGAAACAAAGCCTGCTACCTCTCGAAGTGGTGGTGGCACCTGAAGAATCCTCGTCCCCGAGCTTGCAGTCTTTTTCTAAACAAGAGATTTCCCATTGAAATCAATTGAGCACCCGAAGGCTCAAAAGAACCCTGCACCCAGCCGCCCGAGTGGCCCTGGCAGTGAAAACTCTACACCTACCTACTTCCCCACTTGCCCTGAGTAAGTGACCAGGAGCCCAGCTCCCACAGCCGTGTGGCTTGCCAGTCAGCAGCCACCAACCAAGGCCCCCCTATCCCTCATAGGATAACATTGGGCCTAACTCTCTCTGCACCCGGCCGCCCTAGAGCCGCTGAGGGTGAACCAACTGTACCTACCGGACCCTGGGGGACCCCTGAGTCTATGCCCAGAACCTCAACTCTGCCAGTTGAGTACTTACCCTTAAACCGATAACTCTATTTTCCTCATAGGGTAACATTGACTGGCTTTTTCCTGAAATTCCTTCTAAGTGTGGACTTTTCAAATCTTAAAATATTCACCAAAAATCAGCCGAGTGACACAAACGAAATTACTCACCTGCTCTTAGGTGAGCTCCCAGTGCTGGATCTTGTTGCCCTGCACTGACTCTGAAAAATACTTACAACTGTACTTACCCGTAACCCAATTTTCTTCTATAGGAAATCATTTACTGTTTTTCTGTGAAATTTCTTCTAAGTGTCAATTTCTTCAATCTTTAAATATTCTTCAAAAATCATATAATATCTGAAAACGTAATTACTTACCTGTTTTGGATAAAGGTCCCAGTACTGAGTCTAGGCACCCAGTACTGGATTACAAAAGTAACGAAAACATACTGTACCTGCAACTTGAATTTTCTTCCATAGGGAATCATTGACTGTTTTCTTTGAAATATTTTCTGTCAACTTTTAAAATAGCTAAATATTGTTTAAAAATCATTACAGTAATTAAGTCGACTTTCATCACTTGATTCTGAGTACTGACCCAGGACTGAATCTAGGATGCAGTCCTGGAATTCCAAAGTAATCTAAAAAGTAATCTGTTGCAAATAACTTGAATTTTGCACTGAGCATTGTTGTGTTTAAAATAGAGTTGCCTATTGCAACCACTTGTAACTGTTTACAAAAGTCAATTGCATATTGCAAAAGTATTTATATGAAACATCTCATTCTGAGAAAGTATATTTTAAATCCAAGTGTCTGTCCTAAAATAAAACAAGCATATATTTTTTTATATATAAACCATTGGCCTAGAGTTCAGTTATTGAGTGTGTGAGACCATTTGCTGACTGAGTGTGTACAACAAATGCTTTACACTGTCCTCTAATACTGCCTTACTGCTCGACCAAGCTACCACTTTAGAGAGTAAGGTTATATCTAACTTTAGCCTCTGTCAAACCCTGGGGGACTGTGGACTCTGTACACCCTGTACCTATTAAGGAACAGTATATACAAAGCCACTTTCTCACATGGGGTACATGGATAGAGTTGTCTGTGTGCGCCTCCACGCGATCGGTGATGGCCGCTGTGAGCCAGGATTGCGGTGCCTTAGCAGAGATGTGTGTGCGCCACCACTAGATCAATGATGGCTGCTGGGAGCCAGGATTGAGGTGCTTTAGCAGAGATGTGTGCACCACTACTAGATCAATGATGGCTGCTGGGAGCCAGGATTGAGGTGCCTTAGCAGAGATGTGTGTGCGCCACCACTAGATCAATGATGGCTGCTGTGAGCCGGGATTGAGGTGCTTTAGCAGAGATGTGTGCGCCACCACTAGATCAATGACGGCTGCTGTGAGCCAGGATTGAGGTGCCTTAGCAGAGATGTGTGTGCGCCACTACTAGATCAATGATGGCTTCTGGGAGCCGGGATTGAGGTGCCTTAGCAGAGATGTGTGTGCGCCACCACTAGATCAATGATGGCTGTTGGGAGCCAGGGCTGAGGTGCCTTAGCAGAGATGCGTGTGCGCCATCACTAGATCAATGATGGCTGCTGGGAGCCAGGATTGCGGTGCCTTAGCAGAGATGTGTGTGCACCACCACTAGATCAATGACGGCTGCTGGGAGCCGGGATTGAGGTGCCTTAGCAGAGATGTGTGTGCGCCACCACTAGATCAATGATGGCTGTTGGGAGCCAGGGCTGAGGTGCCTTAGCAGAGATGCGTGTGCGCCATCACTAGATCAATGACGGCTGCTGGGAGCCGGGATTGAGGTGCCTTAGCAGAGATGTGTGTGCGCCACCACTAGATCAATGATGGCTGCTGGGAGCCAGGATTGCGGTGCCTTAGCAGAGATGTGTGTGCGCCACCACTAGATCAATTATGGCTGTTGGGAGCCAGGGCTGAGGTGCCTTAGCAGAGATGCGTGTGCGCCATCACTAGATCAATGATGGCTGCTGGGAGCCAAGATTGAGGTGCCTTAGCAGAGATGTGTGTGCGCCACCACTCGATCAATGACGGCTGCTGGGAGCCAAGATTGAGGTGCCTTAGCAGAGATGTGTGTGCGCTACCACTAGATTAATGACAGCTGCTGATCTGTATTTCATTCCTAGATAAGTGATGGTTTCTGCAGGTTTGGATCGAGGAGCATCGGCAGAGACTTTCCATTATTAGATCACTGATGGTTGCTGTGGGCCACGCATTGATGTGTGTGGTCGTTGTTCTGGATGTTACAGGTCAGGATTGGGGTGCATTGGTGGAGAGATGTGTATTCCATTACTAGATACGTGGTGGTTGCTGTAGGTCCAGATTGAGTTGCATTGTTGGTGAGATGTGTGTTCCATTTCCAGATCAGTGATGGATTCTGAATGTCAGGAAGGAGGTGCATTGGAGGAGAGATGCATATTCCATTCCTAGATCAGTGATTGTTGCTGTAGTTCAGCACTGAGGTGCATTGGTGGATCGACATGTATTCTATTCCACTATTTCGGTCAAGATTGAGGAGCCTTGGCATGGACGTGCCATTATTAGTTCAGTGATGGTTACTGTAGGTCATGACTGAGGCTCATTGGTGGAGAGTCATGTCTTGCATCAATTTCTATGGGGTTCCTGAAGGTAAGGCTTGATGTGCACTGGCAGAGATGTTTGTGTGTTACCTTATCATATTTGTGACGTATCACTGGAACAGCATTGAGGTGCAAAGGCAAAGCAGTTTGTATGCTCCATCAAAAGGCTAGTTGTGGTAACTCTGTCAGGGCTGAAGCAGTGCCTAATTTGAGCTGGTAGTTTCCGGTGCTCGGCACCAGCACTTAATTGTCAACACCAGCACTTATGACAGTCTGCCACAAGGTGGTGCTGTCTGTCAAATTTAGAGATGAGCAGAAGAACAGCTTATTGTCAGTACAATATATATTTAAAATGACTAATAGCGGCCCTCGAAGTCATTTTTATAGCTTTGGGGGCGTGCAATTGTCTGACTTGTCATTGGCAGAGCTGGCAGGGGCAATGGATGGAGCAAGCTGCAATGGCCCCCTGACGAGCGCCCTGGCACTTATTTTTCTACAAATTAAGCATTGGGCTGAAGACGTGATATTGCTAGATCCGTTTGGATTGCTTTACTGTCTAGTTTTGGTCTGGTGGACACATCTCTGTCTCTGGACCCTGGGTACTTGGGCCCAGATGTATGAAGCCATCTAGCAGTAGGAAAGACTGCTATTCACTACATCACAGGGTTTGCCCCACTAAATGGCTTTTTAAAGTTACTAAACACATTTTGCAATTCCGTGACATGTTACCAAATCACAAAATGGGTTATAAATGCATTTCAGATCAGTTTGGATGGCACTTGTCTATGGCGTCCATTCAAATAGGATTCCCAATGGTTTGTGAACCCAATTTCGGTCTGGACCATTTCCAGGACACCAGCTCCTCAAAGGAGGTGGTGATCCATTCATAAATATGAATGGAAAAAAAATGTTTTGGGGTCAACAGTGGTTCAGGCAACCACAGCCAACTTTTAAATAAACATTTTTCAAAAGAGTGATTGCTTTTCCAGAAATGTAGCCCCATTTCCTATAAGGGAAACAGGCTACATTAAAACCAAATACTTTACTTAAATGCAATCACAAGCATGGTGATTTGTTGACCCAAGCAGGCCACCATCCCTGTGATACCGTACAATCAGGGTATGTCAGAACTGTGACTGACACCAAGATGAGTTTGCGAACAGACCAACTAGTACGTAGGTCAGTTTGCAAAATCTCTTTGGATTTGCAAGAAGTTGGTGTGGAATTTAAGACATTTTGAGAATCCAATTTCCGTACATCTGGCCCCATGTTCTAATGACGGCTTCTGTAGTTTACTAACATTTGTGCCAAACAAAGGCATTTATGAGTACCTACAATTGTAGATATGTGAAATGTGAAAGTGTATAAAATGTACGCGCGATCTTTTATCATCTCACGATGCTCAATTAATGTACAGTTTTTCCTTACACATATGCTCGGTGTGTACTACACACTATCTGTATACATATATGCAGGTCAGGTTTGATGTGCATTGGCTGGGCTGTTTGTGTTCCTTCATTAGATGAGTTGTGGTTTCTGTATGTCCGGAATGATGCACATTGGTAGAGTGGATTCTGCTTCGTGTTGCTACATTGGCATGAAATGTTCTAAGTCGGCATTGAGGTGCAATTATAAGGTCATGTGCATTCACCATACTTTAATTACAGGTCTGGATTTAGCTGTGTTGGAAGAACTGTGTCAATCAATCAATCAGGTTACTTGTAAAGCGCGATGACTCGCCCGCAAGGGTCACCAGGTGCTGTGTGCGGGGGAGGAGGGCCTGCTGTTCAGTCAAAGAGGCAGGTCTTGAGGTCTTCCCTAAATTGCGGCAGCGATGCTGATTGCCTGAGATGCAGAGGAAAGGAGGTCCAGGTACTTACAGTGAGGTAGCAGAAGGATCTTCCTCCAGTGGTGGTCCTGCGGATCCGTGGGATAGTGGTCAGGGCCAGTTGGGCGGAGCAGAGATGTCTGGTGGGAGTGTAGAAGGAGAGGAGTGGTTGAGGTATGCGGGTCCGGTGGTGCTTTGCAGGCATGCGTGAGGGGCTTGTAGTTGATCCTTTTGTTGACCGGGAGCCAGTGGTGGTCTCTCAGGTGGTCGGTGATGCGGCTGCGGTAAGGGATGTTCAGGATGAGTCTGGAAGAGGTGTTTTGGATGTTTTGCAGCTTCGTTTGGAGTTTAGTCTGTTGCCATAGTCGATTCTGCTGATGACGAGTGATTTGAAGGTTCGCTGTCAGACAGGAAGGGATTCTTTAGGAGATGTACCAGTATTTGTAGATAGAAATCTGGTCGCAAAACATAATAAACTGAGACTCCTGAGCTGGAGTGGTAAGCCATCAGCAAAATTAAATTAGTCCCCATTGGGACACCTTCCTCTTTTTGAATTGAAAGAAAAATAGTTTGTTGGAGAGGAGATGCTTGTTCCAGGGTGCCACTGCCAACCCTCACCCCCATCCTGAAGCCCTCCATTGCCTGCTTTTGCCACCCATACCAGCTTCAAAAGCATCATCATCATTTACAAACGCATCATGATCAACACTCGTTTATCGTGCAAACAAGTGCGCCATCTCTGGTACTTTGTGGCACAACCGCAGCTATGACAACATCAGATTGCAAACTAAGAAGTGTAAAAAAAGAGAAAATAAGAAACCAGGCTTTTTCCAGCTGTGCATTCAGGATCTGGAACAACATCCCCTTACCCCTAAGGACTGCCCCAACATTGCCCCAAATTAAAAAAGTGTTTCCTTTTATCGCACACTACATTGCAATGCATTAATATCCGACAAACCAGCTACCTCTCCTATGACCCATGAACTTTATGCTGATCTTTGATCCCGTACGGCACTCCGCTGCCTTTCGGCTAGGTTCATGCTGTAGAACATAACACATACATACAAAGTTCGAAATATTGGAAATCAAGAAATACTGAAAGGAAAACACTAGGGACTCTATTACAGATAGGACGCTTTGTCTTTGTTGAGCCACGGGGCACCTCTAAACAGGCACATGGTGCACAAACAGGCACTGTGCACCCTAATGTGCTGCCCTCAGGGCAGCTACGAACCTGCGCCTGCCCTGGGGTCTGAGCGTTTAGTGAATACGGAGCAGCTTTTTGCAAACCGCTCCGTGTTTCGCGTGCCGGCGGGATGCTGCTTGCCCTTTACAGTGGGGAGAGAGATCCCCTAGCAGGCATGTGCGGTGAGTGTTGCACCTGCCTGCAGGGGAGTTTCTGGGGGGGGGGGGTCCAAGGGACCCCCTGCAAAAGACTGCACTGATGGGGCACACTGACAGTGCGCTGTCTTTTTGTGGCACACTGTAAATGAGTCTCCTAAGGGCATGTTTGCCTCTGACTTATGTGCATAATTCTCCATATGCTCTGAGACAAAGTGAGGGCCACGCCCCCAAGCAAATGGGGGCAAATCCTATGAAGATAGCAGCAGCGCAGTCAGTATTACAGAAGGGGCTGCGGCTTCTTTTGTAACACCCTAGTGCCCCGGTGAGGCAAAGCGTGGGATTACATGTCCACTGCGTCCCTGGAGCACTATGTGTAATACGGCCCCAGAAGTCAAGATTCTAAACCTTGCAATTGGGATCTGCCGTAACACCCCGCCACAGATCAGAACCACCCTCTCGCTCCTCCAATTCAAAATGTAGTTGAAAAGGCAGCTCTTTAAGCGTCTTCCTGTCCACCTACCTCATGAATATTAATGAGGTAGTTCACATCCCACCAAACAATATACACCAAGAAAAGTGAACTGAAGTTGATGTCACATAAAAAAGATTGAGATCCTGATTGGTCATTTGCCCCTTAAGTGCTGCAGTGTCTGCACACTTTTGCACCAGGCACTTCCTCCAATGTTTGCATAGATCCTGTTCAAAGTTGGTGGTGTACATTCTTGTTCTATGTGGCTGATACTTGTAACATATATGTGTCATATGGGTGTACTGGATACACATTTTATGACCTACATATACATCAATATGGCAGCCACTGATTACATAGCAAGAACCTAGCAGAAAGGGTTAAATCTGCCCAATGAGACCCTATCTCAGTGCACAAAGTTGCATTTAGAAGTGTTAAAATAGTCCCTCTTCAGCACAGACTTGAATCATCCATCACCCTTTGGAGAGTGCTTTGTGGTTTCCTAGCCAGGTTAATGCTGTGTAATATATACTCTGCATAGATACAGCAGGCGACTGTCTGCATCCATGTTTGAGCATGTCACTGCTCTTGGCTCACATGTCCTCCCGCTGGCTGAATGCGGTTAACTGGTTTGCGCTCACACGGTGAGCATCCTTGCCAAAGGTGAGTAGAGTGTGTACCTCATCAGTCTACAGCAGCCTTCAAGGACCCCATTTACTATTCAGCCTATGAGGGCTCTAATGACCACTCAGGTTCATGGCCCTGTTTAAATTCTGGTCTGTGCATAGATTAGCATGGGGCCCCCTTTGCTTGTGGGAGCCCCGAGCAACTGCCCAGCGTGCCCATGCATCAAGACGGCACTGCCCCAGTGTCCACCCTGACTAGTTGTACCAACCACTGGCTGCGCTGCGTGCCTTGTTTACAAAAGACCTTCTGTCTTTAGCTTCTGTATTGATTCAGCAACATAGCACAGATGCTGCACACAGAGCTGCATAGAAACACAACTTGGTGGCCACCTGAAGCGGTTTCCCTGCTTGTGACCTATGACCCATGGGGGCAATGATATCAAGCAAGCAACCCAGCAGAGGGATGCGGGCAGCCCCCTCGATGAGGTTCCTGGGGTAGTGCATGGCATACTGCTTGCGACCCACTAACATTCAACCCTGTGGGTGAAGGAGGGCGTGGTCTAACTAATTGTGTGCCACCACCTGGGTGGTACAAAGGTAGCATAATCTTTCAGGGCCTTTTTGCCCATGCTATAAGATTGTGATATGGTTTAGGTGCACATACAAAGATATCTCTTGATTTGCCAGGTGCCATGCCCCATGCATATAAGGAATTGGTCACTTTGTGCATGAGAAGTAGGCACTACAAACTGAGCCACATAATTGTGTGTGACAGCGCTTGATTTGTAAAAAATAAAAGTGACAGGGCTCTCGTCAGGAGGCCACTGCATCTAGCACCACACATTGCCCCTACCATGCTGCCAATGACAGTAACAACTAACTACTAACCATCACACTCCTACAAGAGTGACAATTTGGACTATTTCAGGCCCCCAAAGCTATAAGAATGGCTTGGGCGGCAGGTAATAGTCATTTTTAGTGCATATTGAATTAATAATTGAGTGTTGTTGTGGTCATCTCTAAATTAGCCAAACAGCGCTACCTTGTGGCAGAGTGTCACAAGCGCTGATGTTGACGGTGCCGAGCACCGTAAACTACCAGCACAAATTAAGCACTGCTCTGTGAACTCTTCATTGATATCAAAGTACCCCCAAAGTGCTCTAAAATATATGAGAACCGGAGCATTTGGTGATCCAGACGCTGATGCTCAAAGTCCTCTTGCCTGGTAGCCATGTTTGATCAAGGGAGTCCAGTGGATTTTAGCATGGCGACTAGTGGGGTCTTAGTATTATTATGGGGTCAGATGAAGGGTGAAGGGGAGAGTCCAGCAGTAAATGATGAAGGGGCAGCTCAAGTGGGGTTGGGGGGTCATCTATGATTGCACCCTCCTGTGCGATGGTAACTGAGTAGTCCATGGGGAAGATGTACCACGCGGGTAATTTTTGTATGCAAGACGTATTTCAGGTAGATTTTTTACCCGAGCAAACTGTTAGGATCATGTTTGGGCGCAAAACTACACATCCAAACGCGAGCAGCAGTGTTTTGAACGTGAACGTCAGTTCCTTTTACCTCAGGTAGATTTTTTTACCTGAGTGGACCGTTCAGGTAATTTTTTAATGCAAAACTACAAATCCGAATGTGTGGGGCAGTATTTTGAACATGAGCTACTGGAAATCATCTTGAAATTATACTTTTGAGTTGAGCTTTCATTCAAGGGACAGCTCGGGTATCTATTTGAATGTGAGATGCATTTTGCATAATTACACATAATTTTGTTACATTTTGCTCTAATTTCACGTAATTACTCGACAGCAAATTATGCACGTTTTTTCTCACCTCTAATTCTTTCTAACTCTTTCCCTCGTTTTCTTTGAATCGGGAAACAGTTCAACATCTGCTGGTTTTACATCTTCATGTTATAAATCTCTGTCTCATAAAGTCAAGGAAATCTCCCTTTGGGACTCGATTTAAAAACAGAAGGCGCAATCAATCACTCATAATTATCACCAACACGCCACAATCAATTGCCCCCTCACTTTCAACCACATTTCAGTGCCACGTCCTCTAAAGTTTCTTAGATATGTAATATTGCATAAATCACCCACATGTGACAATTGGAAATAATGCAAGAGTTAAAAATGCCACAGCATCAACACCTGTTCAGACAATGTGATACCAATTTGAAAACACCAATATGTGGAACATATAAAAACCATCATCATTTAAAAACACAGAGTTTTATCATGACGTGACACAATTAAGACAAGGAAGAGAACATAAGAGACATTAATATCTATCTTGCTATCCGTTCAAATCGATGTGTTGAATGCCTGACTTTGCATAAAATCCTCTTTTGATTCAAAGTCAGGCATCCAGCACATTGATTTGCTGTGACATTTTTAACTCTTGCATTATTTCCAATTGTAACGTGGGTGATTTGTGCAACATTCAATATTTAAGAAACTTTAGACGTCGTGGCACTGAAATTTGGTTGACAGTGAGAGGGCAATTGATTGTGACTTGTTGGTGATATTTATGAGCGATTGATTGAGCCTTCTGTTTTTATAATTGTGTCCCATAGGGAGATTTCCTTGACTCTATAAGTCTCTCCCTTTGGCTTCTGGGGGACCCCTCTCTACATATTGTAGCAGATAATCTCTAACCCCCCGGATACCTGATAATCTCATAATTTCTTCCGTGGTGCTCTAATTAATGGCGGTTTAGCTGCAAACTACTGTGCACCGGCTACCTACCTTGAGATACCTATCTCAAGGTAGGTAGCCGGTGTATCACTGAAGCATGGTTTCATGACGACAAGCCAGATATTTTAAATGATATCCCTCCGTGAGGTTACTCCGTGCTATCCTTCCGCCGCAAAGGGAACTGAGGCGTCGGGTTGGATACAAATGCTTACATTTCTGCGCTTTTTGCCTACAGCCATCTTTCTTTAGAAATGATGGATGTAAAGGTTTTGTCACATTCACGGGTGTCCTGGACTTTTCTCTTGGCCTACAGACCACCTCAGAAGCAAACAAACTGCTCACCCACCGCCTTCTTTGAATCCAAATTTGAGACGTCTTAAGTAATCGTCTCAGGGGATTTTAATATACACTTTGAAAATTCAGCCGTCTCGTTGACGAGTACTTATGTTGATTTATTTAAAACTTTTAATCTAGCTATGAGCACTCCATACCCCCCTTGATGTTAAGGGGTGTGCGTTACACATCATTTGCTGTTATTCCCCTCAGGTGCTGTCTTTTCTGTCACTCTCTCTCTCCTGGGCAGACCATTTCCACGTACCCTTTGTCTGTTGACTCCTAAAAGGGTTGCAAGGAGGGGTGTGCCTACAAAAGTCAAATAGGAAAGCTGCTTAGCCCAAAAATCTAGTTCCCATCATGTCTCACGAACCCCAGAAGACTGTGAGTGACTCTCACTTGGGACTGAAGTCGCTATATCCACCTGAGCATCTCATTGGGTAGCTCCATTGTGGGAAAGAAGCATGCAGCTTCACGCGCCTCTCCTAAGTGCCTCTCGTAAGTGCCTCCTAAGTGCTAGCTGACCTGCGGAGAGAAGTTCGGGGGAGGGGGTAATGCAGCGCTGTTGGCAACGGGTTCACAACCCCACTGTTAAGGCAGAATGGAAACACCACAATTACATCTATAAACACTCTATTCAGAAGACAAAAGTGTGTTTCTTTTCCACCCATATTTTTTCAGCTTCTCCCCCATTCCCCCCACCCCCAACATGGCAGCAGCCATTTTCTCTTCACTTAGTAAGCTATGTGGCCCACTATTACCATCTTCTGATTAGGATTCTGGGAATTAGGGTAACCCGGTTACAGACTATTTAGAAGAGGAAATCTAGCCATCATGACCAGCACACCACCACATTTGCCTTCTTATGGCAATTTTCTGGCCCGGGATCCATTAATAATTGCTGGGATTTAACACAGTTCTCCCTTTTGATCAATGAAGAGTTTCTTCAACTGATGAATGAAAGAAATTAAATTAAAATATGATTTATCGAGCGCAAACATACGCTACAGAGGGAGCTTCTAGGCGCTGCAAGCGAAGCTTCCAGATCTCCTAAACATCCCCTTCTTCTTTTGAAAGATATTCCTACATTGGATCCATTCCTGACCCTTCTAAACCTCTTCTTAATGTGTCTCCGTCATCTCGGAGTTCAGATATGCAGCAGTTACGCATCTGCTGAAGAAGGTGTGGCTGGACTCTGAAGTTCTTGCTAACTACTTCCCTATATTTCAGGTGCCTTACCTGGCTTAGCTACTGGAGAGAGCAGTTTATCCCCAGACGTCTGCTTTTGTTGAGTTGCTTCCCCTCCAAGTAGGATTTTATCCCGGGGAAGCATGCATATCATTCCAGCATTAAATGTTACATGACTGAGTTCAGATGCTAATCTTCCTGTGGCGCTGATTATTTTTTTCCCTTACTGTGGCCTTCGATACAGTCAACCGTCAGAGGCTATTAGACCATACCTGGTCCTGGTTTGATAGCTTTTATCTAGAATGACTTTACAGTTCTCAGTGGGAGCCTTCACCTCCATAGTTTGATCATTATCCTACGGGGTCCCTCAAAGGTCCATTGTCCCCCCCTCTTATAATCTATACATGGCCCCCCGGGCTCAGCTAATTTAGTCATCTTGGTTTAATTTGCAGTATGCTGAAAACACTCAGATCATTAAACAAATTACTATTGATCCAGATGCCAAATCTAGTCAATTTCAATCCTAAGGGTTCCGCCTTCGACGAATGACGAGCATCTTATACTAAATTCAAGCCAGATAAAGGCACTATGCCCTTTGAGGCTGTTACCTTTTTAAAACATCTCATTTTACATGTCTTTTCTAGGACCTAATCCTATCCCGGTTTTTACCGTGAAGAATTTAGTAGTCAAATTTGATTCTGTTTTGTCCATGACTGATCAGGTGAAGACTGGGTCGGGTTTTTGCTTTTTCACCTCAGAAAACTGAAAAGGATTCTTGACCTGTACTCCTTCTCCCAGAGAGTGAAGATTTTGAATGCTTATTTTTCATCCCGCCTTGGTAGTTATAAGGCTCCATATCTTGATCTCCCTTAAATAAGGGCTTCCGGTTTCATGGTATTTATTGTTTTAATATTTAAGTCTGTAATTTTCCATATTTATTTTGTGTTTTGAGAATAAATGGAGACGTAAAAATGGAATATTTCCTCATTTATTTAACTGATAAACACAGTCTCATTCTGTGATGTCGATCACGTTTTAGCCAATTAAACAGCCACATATAACAAACCACTACACCCACAGGTACATTTTAGCTTTATATACAAGTATTTGTTAACATATGCCTGTAATCAAGGAAAGGTAATCCTGTTTTCTCCAAGTCTCCATTATGTCTGTCTGCTCAGCTGTTGGCCTAGAATTTATCAAGAACAGCATGGAGAGTCACTCACAAAAAGCACAATTTTCTGTATTTTTCCACTTTTAAAAATTAATACAGACAGGAAACGCATTGTCTTCTGCCTGGTTTTATCTGTAAAAATCAGTAAAAACGGAATACTGGGAGCCTTACTCATAAATCTCAAGTGGTTCAGAATTATGCTGCCAGATTGGCTGTAGGGTTAAGAGCCAGTGCATGCATTTCACATGCTCTAGCCTCCCTGTACTGTCTGCAATTGAAGGAGAAGGTGATTTTAAGTCATTCTGCATATTGCATAAAGCTGTACATTACCCCAGAGTGGTCCTTTTTGAGCCATTGTTACACTCTTTACCAACTTCAATGCCAGTTGAGATCGAGTGATCTCTCTTGATAGGTGGTTCCCGCTTCCAGCGGCCCTTGCTTGGAGGACAAGCCTTCTCAATCGCCACTGCACAACATTCGAATAAATTGCCTAGACACCTTAGGAAGGAACACACCCTCTTTGGGTTAGAAAGACTCTAAAAATGTAGCTTTTTCTGAAAACATCAGGAAGGCTGAGTGTTACATTTCAGGAATTTGTGTCTCACAGTTTCTCAAACCTATGATTTGGTTCTAGCACCAGCCTACCACATATTGTGGTGACTTTTCTACGCTTTATAAATGTACATACACAAACATAAACATGTCTTTCCTCGGGTCAGCAGATACAACTCCTGGCTATAGTTTGACTAGATAGGTGGCTAGAGTGGCCACGCCTTGGAGATAAAGCCCTCGTCTTGCATTTTGTTAAATCCTGTCCCTGTGGCTCTTTCCTGTTTAACAAAGAATTATGGGAAACTTTTGGGTCAAAGGAATATGGCTTGCTGGGCCTGAGTACAGTATCCCATATAAGCTGGAAGCCTTGAAGGCTGCACATTTTTCATTGCCATTAGCTACAAGGTGGTTGTATAAATTGAGGCCTGTGAACAGTGAGTGCCCTAATAGTCAGTACAGTAGTAGGAAAGACTAGGTGGTCTAAAGAAAAAGAGTCTACCTCAGCATGGTGTGAGTAAGTAAGCATTTGTTAACGCATCATTCGCTGAATGGCATCTTGGCAGTAAATTGCCCCAACACATGTAAGGTCACCCGCAAGTGCTAATTAATAAAAACAAATCGGGTCTAGAAGACCTTATAGAAAGGTTTGTACGGTCACTCGCACGTTTTTGGACTGACGCTGCTGTTTTTCGACTCTAAGAGTGTACTGAGACCTGCAAACCCGACCTCACTGCCAGTTCCCTGACCCCATAACGGGAATGTTACATTGGCTACACCTAATTGGCATAGGCTAACTTGCTGACAAGTCCATGGTATATGGTACCCAGGGCATGTGTGTTAGAGAATCATCCCAGGGATTGCAGCACTGGTTGTGCCACCCTGGGTGTGCCACAGGTAAACCAAGTCCGCCATTGCAGGCCGGACGAGCAGTTTGAAACTGTTATCATCACTTTCTCCTTTAATCCAATGGCAAAGCCAAGCCTCCCCCTGCAATATGTGTAAGGCACCCCTATGGCAGGTCTACCAAGCCCTAAGGTAGGGTGCAGCATATTTCATGGGCAGAACATGTATTTTACATATTCTGGCATTAAAAATGTGAAACTGTCATTTTTACTAAGGAGAGACTTGGTCTCCCCATTGGCGAGTAAAGGGTTACACTCTGACCCCTCAGGTGAGCTAATTCCTGAATGGTGTAACCAAAGTTGATACTCCAACGTATGAAGTAACTTGTTATGTTAAGCCCAACTTGACTCTAAAGTCACAATTAATGGAAGAATTAACAGTGTGCAACGTTTACAAAGCTGACACGTTGTTGCCTTTAATCCCCTGTGCCCTTAACAGTTAGACAAGGAGCTTGAGCCCGAGACAGCTTTCTCTCCTTCCGTGGAGACATGCAGGGCCACAACAGCTGAGAATCCTGCTGGGGCAAGTGGGTAGCCCAGAATCTACTGACTGCCACCGTGCAGCACCAGAGACCAGGTCCCTATGCTCAAAGTTGCACCCGAGTTTGCTTAGCCCAGGAGAGTTTTCGGAGTGCAGCTTAGCCATCCAGGAGCTTAGTTATAGTCCAGGGATTTGGATGTAACCATTATACAAGGTGACTAGTAGTCCAACAGCAACTGGATTTCTAAAAGCACTAAGAGAACTTTAAGGGATGTTGACCCTGTGACCAGGACCACTTCACCCGCTTTGTAACTAAAGAGTAGCTCCAGGAAGACCCCCACTGATCTCGTCGCATCCCCAGCATCCTTGAACATCTTCAGCATCCTTCATCCCTTGCATCAGTACTACTTCCATAGGAATCCATTGCTAAAGGGAACGGCCTGGACACTGCTTCATCTGTGGAGGTAACTGACTCTGAGGACCTTGCTGGTGCTCCTGACTGGCCTACTGACTGGCCTAGCTAATGGTGTTGGCTGCCTAAAGTGACTCTAAGTGACTGCAATACAATTAGCCAAACCTTTTGGTGAAAACGTTTCTAAGGGGCCGATTCCGATCTGGGTCGGAAGGGCTCCTAACGCGATCCGTACGTAAAAAGTACGAGCCATACGCTTGTTTACCGACTGATTCGTACAGCTGTATGAGTGAGCAAGTACGATGCGAGAAACCCAAAATCGCCGACCGACTTGTTTCCGGGTCCGAACCGTATGCCTCGTCCGTAAGCAAACCGTGCCATGCAATGGAGACGAATTCTGACCCAGCCAGTACAATGCACGCGCCAGACAGGCGGATCGAGCCGAAGTTTCCAGCTCGCAAAACATCCGGGAATCTGCCTTAGGGGGTCCGCGTCGGACCCCCCCGTCACCCGCAGCCTTACGACTCGGACACAGGGGGAGACCCAAGGTTCTCCCCAACACAGGCATGTATGGTACGGATGGCACCGACGCGTACCCACTGTAGGGGGCGCCCTTGTGCGAGACGTACCCATTCAGTCAATGGGAGCCCATGTACACGTCGTACGACCGGCTCCTATTGACTTCTATGGGAGGCCGACCGAACCGAGTCCGGCAGCATGCGGCCACATCGTACTCGCTCGGTCGGACTGCAGGAGTCCGCTTCGGTCAGAAAACACTCCGGGTCCGGCTCGGTCGGAGAGCTTTCCGACCCATATCGGAATCGGCCCCTTAGTGTTACATTCGTAGAGTATGCCAATGCTTGTTCGAGGTTGAGTGAAATACTTTGATTTATTATTTCTTGTAAATTCCGTATCCCCAAAATCCTTAGGTAGATCTTTTTTTCATTGTGGTGTCAAAAACTACATACAAATCCATCTTATTTTCATAAATTGGTGCTGGATTTCTTGAGTGTCTTGTCAATTTCTTGTCACTTGTTCCTTTGTGTAAGTCTTGCTGCTCAGAGCCGCAGATACCCAGGATTGAGCTGAAAGTTTGATAAACAAAACCTACTGGTCCTAAAGGGATTGGTAAGTGTATTACATGGTGAGGTCGCACAACCACACCATATAATACACTCATTTCCTCACAGTAGAAGTGGGAGTTCCTTTGAATATTGCGGGTACCAGACTCGAACAAGTCACTCCACTAGCATGGGCCCAGTTAAAAAACACTGTAAAAAGCAATTTAGGCACTAGAAACCAAGTGTCCGACTTTAGAGGTGGATTGAGAATACTGAAGATGTTTCGCTGGAATACCCCAGGGTCCTTGCAAATAAAATGGCCCATTGGCCTGAAAGTGGATCCCTTGAGGCACCAGAAGGCAGTGTGGACCCGGCCGGGCCTCCGAGAATGAGTTAAAATTCCTATTGGGCGTTTAACTCCACTGGTCCCTCTACGGTGCTCAGTACTGGCATTAGACAAATTTACACCTTAAAATGGGTCCCAAATGGCCCACCATTTCTATCCTCAGTCATAAGGGAAAAAAACAAAAAAGGAGGGGCTGGAGTTTGAACAGAAAGGCCTTTATCTTAATGTGTGCACAGCTAGAGATGGCGAGGAGCCCTCTCAATAATTGGTTAACTACTTGCAATTACATAACACTCTTTCTAAATTTTATTTTGTCAAGTTGGGTGTAAATAACATGCATGCTGTGGCAGTTAAAATAAGTGCAAAGGTCACATTTGAGTTTATTACCACAAAACTGCAAACCTGACATTACAAAAATGTATTTTACTTCCTATCAATGTGATGTCACCATACTGCACAAATGTAACTCTTTGCATCTTGGTTTTTGGTTAAATACCATTTGTTAAAACAAGTAAACATGTAAAAATACCTTGTCATAAACTGTATGTACAAAGGTGCTGGGTGTTTTATTCTGTGTATTAATTGTAATTTCAGTGTATTATTTGTAAGAGGGTAGTACAATTTTCCAGACTGTAACATTTGGTATCCAAATTTTAAAGGCTCAATGATGTATCTTCCAGTGCTCTCTAGTGATAGGTGTTTTATATATTTGAGCAGGATCAAGTTATGGTCTGCCTTGAATAATTTAATTGTTGTATTCATCATAACATTTATCATGCCAAATACTCCCCATTTATCCGCCTTCTGATTATTATTTTTTTATTATCTTGGAGATTTTTATTGCCTCAATGTGGCTTTTGTTGGAATTTGAAAGATATTTTTGACAGTCATTTCTATCCATGTCTCCTAAAGCAGATTTCTTTAATGTATGTAAGTTGTCTTCATTGGGCAACTTTGGGCAGACATTAGATTTGATCATGAGACTGCTGTCATGAGTATCTGCATAATCAGTTTCCATACCATGAGTAATAGTTTGAAGATCAAATTTATCTGAGAATGTCATTGATAAGGTCGTCTGTATATCAACCTGATCTCTTATAGTGTAATTGGAGATTTCCAAAGGTGGGGATTTGCCTAAAATCCTTATTTGGTGTAATTTCAATAATTTATTTTAGTTTTAACTGTTTGGCAAATATAAACAAATCAATGTTAAATTAAACAAAGTTAACTTGTTCCAATGAAACATTACTGAAACCGTTATTCAGTATTTTTATTTCATGCATTGCTAAGGAACACTCTAAAAAAAAACTGTGAACTATATTCATCTCTTTGCTTCTTGTCTCTTTGTGATCTTTCTTTCATTATTTCTGTGTTTACCTATCTTCTCCTATTTCTTTTCTTTCCTTCTCTTTTCTTCCACTGATGGTGTTCTCCTCTTTTGATTGATTCCATAATGATTTGTTTCTCTGCATTCCTTTCATACTTTTTTCTTCTAAGTAATCATTTGTTTAAGCACTGTAGCTGTACTGGTATATAGTTCACACACTCTAGTTGCACTGCTACATTCATGGATTGTTGGTTTTACTTGTTGCACTCTTGTTAAGATTAGCAGTGCCAGCTATGTTCTTAGCAAGGGTCTATGCATCCCATCTTGTAGTCAGTCGATCTCCTCTTTGGGAAGACTGGATTTCTTTAGAATGTTCTCTGGAATAGTATAGTTCTGTTCTGCTAGGTTATATAGATTTAGATAATCGTTTTCTTTCTTTAGTTCTGTGATTTCTAATTGAAGTTTCGTAATGTGTACATTAATAGATATTTCTAAACAACATATACTTGAAACCTTCCTCTTTAAAGGTGCAAACTGTAATCTCTGTACCATGCACAGACCTATTTCAAGTATAAGTACATTATGCTACTAATGGAATGTAAAAGATCAGGCATGTCTTTTGGAGGGATAAGGGACAGGCAGTGAACAACTCCTACTGTACCCCTCCTTGTAACAGACACACAGAAACTCCTTTGTGATGGAGGTGAAAGTGCAATGTGGTGAAAAGGCGACTTGTCATTGCTGCCTTAATCTAGTTCTTAATATTACAGATTTTGTAGAGCAGCAAATGTCCATCTCCAATCTCAGCAGACTGGCACATGAGAATTCCTTTGTGTCTCTTCAGAGTCCATGATCTTACTGGGATCTATTGAGCGGTCGCAGCTGGTCTGCTTGCTCCGGGCCCAGCTCAGCACCTACCGGCGCCTGAACTACCTCAGAGAAAAGATCCTGGCGGAGAAGAAGGCCACGCCAGAGAAGAACTCTTCCGATGAGAACCAGAAACCCTCAGATGTTGGGGTTCGCTTCCAGGCAAGCACCCTGTCTTCTACTGTTTAATAAAATCTTGCAGCTTCTAGTCTAGTCTTGTGCACTAAAATATATTATTGATGTTGTTAATGCTTGCGGTTGTTACCTGAATGCTTTAATCCACCACTGACCTTTCATTCTATTTCACTACAAATCCATCTTCTCTCTTCTTCGATCCAGATCTCTACGGATGAGTCCACGTATTCTCCAACACGCGGGGAGTCGCGGAAGCCTCTGAAGCCGGCTCTGAAGAGAATCTCCAGTACTGCCAGTAACATGTTGGAGATCCCTGGAGGTGAAGGCTCTGACCCTCGTGTGGTGGGAGGTGTTCTGTATTTTATTCTTGGTGAACTGGTCTCCGTTACCCATCACAGGGCATGTTTCTGTTTTATACCCAAGGCCTGCGGGTGAACGACATTGGCTGCCGTATTGAAAAAAAAGTAAAGGAAGACCAAAGACCCAATTTCAAGAGTGTGGTTTTTGAGATTTTGACCTCTAGCCTTGTAGTGGCCATATTAGCACTGATAGGTTATTTTGTCTACCAGAGCTCATTTCCAGAAAAGATTAAGAGCCTAATAACGATTTTGGCGCAGTTGTGCCAGCTCCCCGCCGACACAGCTGAGCCAAAGCCGTGCAAGGGCCACCTGCCGTATTACGAGTTGAACTCGTGTACAGCGGACGGTACTTCGCCTTTCCCATGGCAGTGCCTGGAAAACAGGCAACGCAGTGGGAACGGCAATAAAGTTCCAGCACGGCATGGACAGTGACGTCCATTCCGTGCTGGAACTTTGGGGAATACAGACCTGAATTTATCCTTATGGCGAGGGGTACATGGGAGCCCTGTAAGGGGCCCGCTTCGATCCTACACCGCCAGCCTTTTCAGGGCGGGGTTCCCGCCAAGAAATGGCTGGCCGTGGCGGAACTTGTAATATGCTGAGCGGGACTGCGCCAGTCCCGCTCAGCAAGTTACATTTTGGCGCAGCCCCGCCACCACCAGGGAACGACATTTGAAGTCGTAATCGGGGCCTTCGCTTTTTCTCATGCTACATATATGTTTCCAGGTGCCTGCAGTTGGGTCCTGTCTAGGAGTCTTTAATGTGTCTTGCCAGCTGTTCTGGGGAGGCTTGCGTACTCTGAATCGGAGTTGCCTGATCAAGAAGAAATTCTGGTTTCCTGACCGGTTCCCCTTTACTGTCTGGATTGTTTACAAAAAACATTAAAGTCCAGAATATGTGCGGAGACCACTATGACAGCATTTACGTCCAGTTTGAAGGTCCATTATGTGCATCGAGTACAGAGCGCCCTCTGATCTCCTCTGCTGTGCTAGGCACTGGCAGTACATAAGAGAAGCAAGTAAATGATGATTGGATGGGCACTTGTGGTCTTTTCATCACACTCCATGTCGTTGCATCTTCTCATTGCAATTTTTCCAGCCCCATGTATGGCTATTCATCACTTAAGCCACATCTCTAGAAATGAAAACAGTTATTATGTGGTACAATTGATCTCCATCAACTCTATATGCAATAAAAACTTGGCAGAGCACGTAGGTCAATTAAAAAAAAAAAAAAGCCTTGATAAAGTCTAGACAATATTGTGCCACATGTCCAGGTAGGATCCTTTTTACGTCTCGCCCATAGACCGCTTCAGCTCTCTATTGTGGAAAGACTTCTAGTGAATATTACCAATACTAAGAGGGGGCTTTCGGTTAGTCCATTGTTTCTCATTGGCTGTCTTTCTTCTCAATATTATTTGTTTGCTCATGTGCAATGTCTTTCCTTCCCCTGCTTATTTTTCTCCTTACCGTAGAGCATATCTTTTCTTACCAGCCATTTGACTACATGACTAGTATATTTACACTGCTGCCTGTTCATAACCCCTTCGGCCTTTTTATTTTTAGGTGTTGCCTGAGACCGCGTTGTATGGTGGGAAACATTGTTAACTTACAGTGGGCTTAGAAGCCCGCCCTGTGCTTACCATTGGTTGGCTTTATCGCTACTCTTATTTGAATGCTTCTTATTCGTCTGCTTCCATGGGCTTTCATTCCACTTTAATGTTAGTCCCTTCCCAGATTCATTAACCCATTACTTGTATCCATCCACTGCTCACTTTTCGGGCGCTACTTTTTTTGGTGGTGGTTAGGCACTCTACAAAAGTGCATGTGTTTTCAAGCTGTCTCCCTCAGTACTTTATGTTCCTCTTTCTCATCCATATATTTCTCACCCTCCCTCCCACAGTTGCCGTTATTGCTTCCTTCCGGCCTCCCTTTACCTTTCTTGCTTATACACCCTTCTTCGTCGTCGTCCACGTGCTTCCCCATCAGCCACCGGACCAACTTCCAATGTCTGTTCTTCCTCATCCTCGACTGCCCACCCTACGTTGTGTGTTTTTCCATCCCCAACTGCCCACCCGCCATTGCATGTGTGATTCCTCAAGGTTGTCTCTCACTTATACAACTCTCCCCCACCTGGATCCTTCTGTCTCGCTCTCCCTTCCTTCGTGTTGCCTAATCCCCTGCCCACTTCCCACCCAAACCCCCTATTCGTTTTTTTTATTTTTAAAAAAGAGTGCATTAGTACAATATCAAAGAAAATGCATTAGTCTATATCCAAAAAGTGCCTTGGTGCAATTTTTTATTTCCTTATCCATCTCGGATTGGTTCATAAAAAGAACAAAGACTCGCTGCATTTTGTGTTGGCGCATGTCTACAAACTGGTGCGGCGGATGCATTATAGCACTTTTTGGTTTACATTATGTGTACAGCAATGCTACTGTGCTGCATGCCTAAAAATCATTGCCAAAGCCGATAGGTCTGAAAGCTGAGACCTATTGGCTTTGACAATGCTCGTTTTTCCTACTGCCACTCTTCCATTGCTTACTTGTCCAACTCTCCCCTTTCCATTTTTAATCTTTAATTTTTTCCTTCTTAGAGGGCCTGATAGCAAATTCTATTTACCGTTCCCAGAAAGGGGTCTATCATCTTAAAATAGTATTTGAAAAATTAGTTATTGCAGCTTAGCAGTGGCAACAAGTATTATTATTTTCATTTTTTGTTGCTGATGCTCTTCAGTGCCATCAACAAGCATTGGCAAAGCCAAATGTTCAAAATCCCAAAAAATAAAGGATATAAGATCTTGAAGTAATCTTATAGAGAGGTTATAAGGAATCAAAGTTATAAATAGTAAATAAAGGTAAAAATGGGACCCTTTGGAAGTTTGATTATTACTGTTAATCATAAATAAAGTGTCATGGGGAAGGAGAACGGACACACTGCCTCGCTCACTTGTAGTCTCTATGGGATTGAATCCCTGATTCGCGAGAGGAGCGTCAATCTCTGCGTTGGTCGGCCCATGAGGAGTCGAGTACCGATCTCTGCAGTGACTGCATGTTCATCCTGCTCCCTCAGGTAAGAACCACTCTCGGAAGACCTTTTCTGTCCATAAATGGCTTCCACTTCTGTGCAGCTTGTGCAACTCTCACTGGGGCGCGTGTGCCTAGAGCCTTGAGGGGTGTCCATCGCTGTGTCTAAATGGGGTGTAAACAGAGCCACTAGAACTCTGTGGCAGGGGAGGACCAAATTATGTGGCAGTGCAGACTAAATTATGCAGCAAGAAAACGCAAATTATGCGGCATAATGCAGTACATTTTGTTATAGTCTTAGTTCATTATTTGTCGTTTTTATACAGATTAACACTGTGTGGCAAAGGTTTCACCTCATCACTACCAACCAGTATAACACCTCAATACAGCAATAAGCAACAGAAACGTGGCCAGTTACCTTTTGACAAGAACGTCAACTCACTTCTGCGTTTTTAGTAACTTTTGATCAGTTTGAGTTAGAATTTTTTTTTGTTATAATCAGCAGATTATACATCAGATGCTGGATTATGTTGCAAATGCAGTAAATTCAAAATGATGTGGGAAACAGTGGCCTCAAATTTGCATAACTCCAGTGGCCCTGGGTATAGAACCGTAATCTGTGTGAAGACAGGGAAATGGCCTGCCTTCAATGGTAGAGAGGCCCCGAGCTCTCTACTAATCAATGCAGTGCGCCTAGAGTACCTTTGTGAGATCGATGGAGCGAAGCCCCACTCTACTGGAAGCGAAGATTCGCACGTCAATGGGTTCATGGGTGGCCGCCATCTTGCAGAGGGCGCTGTACACTAACCCTTTGTCTCTTTTCATCCCACCCATGATTCAACCGGAACCAGTTCACCTTGTACAAGCATAACCTCCCTTGACTGAAAGTGGCCCTCGAGGACTGCAATACACCCTTTCATTTATCTATTGTTGGTCACACCACGAACTTCCAGACTTCCCCAATTTCCCACAAGTCAATAAGAACCTCAAGATGAACTTCAAGGAGTGTCATAACTACGAATCCCATGTTCATTTTTAGGTCTCGCCTGACCCAGCGCATGCGCTGTCCTGGCGAGACTTTTTGAGAGGGCTCCAAAAAGTGCTACCAGGCCAGCCTAGAGCTACAGTGCATGTGCGTGGGCACGCGCGCCCGGTTACTTTCGCAGCCGCACGGCCGCTTTGATGATTGATCGCAATCACTTTCGCGGCCGCACGGCCGCTTGGCATAGCCAATAGGTCTCGCTTTTGGGACCTTATAAGTATTTAGTTATGCAACTGTTGCATGGCTAAACACTTATAAGGTCCCAAAGGCGAGACCTATTGGCTATGCCAATGCTTGTTATATATTTTGTCAATGCTTCTCCTGCCCAGCTTACCACGCTCTTCCACACCCTTCACGCGCCTGCCAGGAGTTTATGGACTATTTTAACTCCAGGTCCAATTAAGTCCCCTTGAAAACTTTACAATTAGATGAAAGTAAATGTCATTCATCAAAGGAGTGAATGAAAACAGATTTAAGTAGGAAAAAGCTGCACATGCTTTTTGGGAACGACCCCTGCAGTGTGCTTTAGCCGCCCACAGGTGGTGGTCTACATCCTCCTGTAAACCTGGTCCCCATGGTGATGCTAACATCCGTGCTCAATTGTCTGCGCAAACCCCGCCGACACAGACTCGCATAGACAGATGTACATACACCAATAATTTGTAGGCAAAAATAACTGGATATTAGGTACGCTACGCTTTGGCTCCAGTCTCTGTTGGTCACCAGGATCCTAATGTCCGCCTGTGTTACTTCAATTCAACCCATGTCTGTTTTCCAATATCTGATAGAGACCAAAAGCTGCAGACTCCTTACCAGAAACTCTTGCATGAGCAATACACCTGCGCGCATTTGGGAGGCTATGTTCGGCTCCGCGTTCCGTCTTTGGTCACCTGTATAGGTGCCACACAGGCACGCAGACATCAGTTACTTTTCACTTTTTCCACGCCAGAAGTGCAGAGCCATGAAGTGAAATGACTAGTGTCTGTCAAAACTAGGGCCCTGTAGATGGAGCAACCCTAACCCTATAAATGAGTCAGCAGAGCGGGGAGGCATGGGCGGGTCTGTAAGGAATCTGCAGTTAGATATTGTCTCTACCAGGTAATGCGTTACTGAAGGTAAGTAACTTGTTCATCTGATAGACTTCTAGCTGCAGATTCCTTACCTTTGAATAGATAGATAACCAAGCCATACTTTCTGGCTGAGGGCTGCGGACAGATTACAAGACTAGAAAGTCCTACGGGGCCGAACGGGTGAAATGCCCATCCCTGCCGACGAGACAGGCCTGGCAGCAGTGTTTACCAAACATGTGCAGCAAAGCCCACATTGCAGCCTGGCAGAAGTGCAGGACTGGCAGTCCACGAGCAAATGCCGTGGTCGCAGCTTTCCTTCTGGTAGAATGGGACCGCAAGCCCTCAGGAGGCTGCTTCTTTGCAAGAACATAGCAGATCCTAATACAGATATCGACAAAGCACAAAATGGTTTGTTTCTGCCCTGCCCGCCCTTTATTTGCTCCTACATAACCCACACAGAGTTTGCGTCCACCTGGAACTCTTTTGTGCGGTCAAGGTCGAACAACAATGCTCTTTTTGGGCCCAGACGATGGAGACACGCCTCTTCCTTATACAAATGTGAAGGAGTAAAAGACGTGGGCAGTGTCTATTGTCCTGTTAATGATGTGCAATTTGCTCTGTCATTTTTCTTCATGTTTTTTTAAAACGTGCTTGACCTAGTTAGCCCAGTGTTTTTTCTTTCTGGCCTCTCACAGTGTGATCTTTGGTTGATGTCAGGTTAGCATATTTTGTGTTCTCTTCCTTTAATCATGTTCTTTAATTACCCTTTTTCTTGTACCTTCAGATAGGATTACATTGTGTGTATTCTAACTGCCTTCATTTACTTCAGTTTAGTGTTTTATTCTCCTTTTTACCATGCTAATACAAAGTTGTGCGTTCTCATGTTGAGCTTGAGCATTTGCCCCATTACCTCGCCTGCCACTGACTTCTTGTTTTCCTTCTCACCCTCTGCAGAGAACTTGAATCACTCCGGGAGCTCCTTGAAGAGCCTCTTCTGTGCTCAGCCGGTCATCGACCCCGATGAGGTCAGTTCTCATTGTCTTCCTTTGAGCTCCTATTCTCTGCCTTCCCCTCTACCCCCTCTCCTCTCTCTTTTGTTCCTTTGAATTCCTATTCACTCCACAATCCCTGGATGGTGTGAGGTGGAGAAAATGACCAAGGATATGTCATGGCGCAGGTTTCCTTGCGCCAGATGATGGGAAAGAAAAGGCCTCCGTGTGGGCCACAGTTGGAGCGGGCCTGGACCTGTGGGCCAGTTGGAGGTGGGGATGGCAGGTCGCTTTAAGCAGTGGGGAGAAGCAGAAGGAAAACCCACTTAAGTACAACTGAGAATGAGAGAGGGACTGACCAATGGGAAAGCCATCCACTTGTCCAGTGAGCCAGTGCCTTTGAGAGACTACCTGGGGATAGGGTCATTCACTTGCAAGGTGGAGTGTGATGTGACCAATCCTTGCACAGAAGCTCCAGCCCTACAAATTATGTGATTTCCTTCTAGACCAGTCAGTCTCTGCCAGATTTATTGAATGAGGAGACAACACTAATCTGTGGAGATTAAGAAGTTTCAACAGTAAAGTTAACTGAAGCATCAGCAACCACCCTACATCTCATTAAGGCTGTGTGTTGGCCACCAGGTAAGAGCACCCGCGAACCATCTGGTAAGCCTCAAGATGGCTCTGTCTGCCATAATTTCAAAGGCAAAGGCTCTTCCTCACCCTCCATCATCCTACAAGTGATTGAATCAGTCATGACAGACTCCAAGCTCCCCCAATGACCAGAGAGAGCCGCTTGTTTACCACCATGCCAACCACATGCTAGGAGGTACGCCTTGTGCTGCTGTAGGATAACTCCCTGTTGGTGTTTACCAGATGTTAACACAATGCATGATACCGCTCCCTTAGCACACTACTAGTCGACAGAAAAGGAAGAAAACTGTAAAACGAATAAGCATTGGATGGTAGGTAACAGCACATGCACAATGCACATCACTTCATCTTCTTCCACACCGTAAAAAGTGATTCATGGTGGTGAGCCCCTTCTAGTGAGATGTAGCTGATGTGATGCTCGGGTGCCACATGCTTGGCGGCTGGGTACGTGCAGCATCTTCTTCTGTCCTCTTCAACAGGAGACCTTTGGGAACGTAGAATTGGCCACAAATGCCAGGCGATACTTGATTTGATGTCCACTCTCTTCTGACTCATCAAATACTCGTCCTTTTTATGATGCCTCACGGATCCGCCAACCCAGTTCCCTCCCCAACCACCTTAAAATTCTAAAAGGTGTGCCCACCATCTGGTGTGGTAGAGCCAAAGAGGTGCCCAGCAGGAGAATACTTCAACCTGGCTCAAGTCATTGATGTTTGAGACAATTACTGGGTGCAGGCAATGTCTTCATAGTAGAAAGAAAATGGTCCCAGAAGATACAAACTTTGAAAACCTGAACAGGGTCAGCAAAATAACTATCGCAACAAATAAGGCATATCGAAGTGTTATTTAATCACACCTGGATCGAACACATGAATGTGTATGGAAAATCACATTATTCAAAAAAGTGCAGGGTGCCACGGGGAAGGGGAGGGAGTGACGAGTTAGGTAGGGTAGTAGGATAAGTGACATACAAATATTCACAACAGTAATACAAATCAATTGTTGGGCACATTAATATCGTGCCAAATAGTCAGGATGAAATTCATTCATTAACAAGATTGAATGTTTTGCCAAAAAACCATATACAAGTGAAGATACACAGTGCTCATTGCTCAGCCCGGTTTAACGTCACGCGGCGCGTGGCGTTCTCCTTATGAGGGCGTCTCCCCACGGGTCCAGTGCTTTGTCTGAATCGAGCACCGCATTCATGGATGCCGTTTAAAGAGGCCGATTTCCCCGTGATTTATTTCACTCAACGCACCGATCTACGTCACGGCGTGTTATGATGGAGTAATCAATCCCTCCTTTGTGATTCTATTAATATCCGTGCTTGTCACTCCCACCCGTCTCTGGAGCCTTCCTGCCCTTGCGCCTTTGGACGCCAAGCTGACACTGATTAGATGTCCGTTCTCTAACTTGGTGCCTACCCTTCCTGTTTCACCATCCTCTTTGTCCTGAGGAAGACCCCACCCGTAAGGATCAAATCAACCTACCTTGGCAGAGGGGTCGAAACGTCGACATTTAACTATGCCAGTACCTTCAATAGTGCAATGAGCACTGTGTATCTTCACTTGTATATGGTTTTTTGGCAAAACATTCAATCTTGTTAATGAATGAATTTCATCCTGACTATTTGGCACGATATTAATGTGCCCAACAATTGATTTGTATTACTGTTGTGAATATTTGTATGTCACTTATCCTACTACCCTACCTAACTCGTCACTCCCTCCCCTTCCCCGTGGCACCCTGCACTTTTTTGAATAATGTGATTTTCCATACACATTCATGTGTTCGATCCAGGTGTGATTAAATAACACTTCGATATGCCTTATTTGTTGCGATAGTTATTTTGCTGACCCTGTTCAGGTTTTCAAAGTTTGTATGTTCTGGGACCATTTTCTTTCTACTGTTTGATACCCAGGTCCCAGTGACTTTTGGGTTTGCCCTTTGTTTTAACGGGCAATGTCTTCATAGCATTTTATCCTCTTCTTTCCCCAGTTTTGCATAAATGTCCTGTTCTATTGTGGTGGCCCTTCAGATTTAGCAGGAATGATATGTGTGTCCTCTTCTCCAGGCAGTGATAGAAGATTAGCAATTCTCTGTCTTGGACTTGTCACTTTCATGGGTTCCTTCCTGTCTGGTTTGTAACCTGTTCTGTCTTTTTCTTTGGGAATTGATCAAAATGAAGGATGTTGAAAAAGCAGATTCGCCCGAAAAACGCAAGGGCAAACGAGTCCGCATATCCAAGGCGGTAAGTCACAACCCCATCTTCAAGCCTCAACCCCCAAAAATCAATGCAATGGCCATTGAACCCTTCTGATGGACTCCTGCTCTGTGCTGGCCAATCCTTGGAACAGTAGGCTAAAGGCAGAATCCTGGCCACCACCTCATAGAGAAAAACTAGCCCCCTTTGTTAAAAGCTTAGCATTCGCCCACCTCCCCCAAATAAGAATTTCAGAAGGACATACTTAAAAACACATTGTTTGACTGTAAATAAATCAAAGTACAAACTCCCGAAACACATGCTGTGTTATTGCATTGGCCTTTGTCCATGTACATCACTGCCCTTTGCATCATAAGATGGCAAGAAGTCAAGACCCAAATACAATAGAAATTAATACACTTTTTAATATGTCAGTAGGGAGAAAATGGGGGAATTTGCTTTTACGCATTTTTTCTTATTTGTGCAATAGTAGACCATGGATAATGTTTCTTCAATTTTCAAATGTGTAAAATATAATATAATTGAGGCAAAATCCAGTCACTCCGTTGTTTTGTGTGTAATTCTGAAAAGGGTGCAAACGCAGTTTGCTCCATTTTGGGCCCTCAAGTGCTGTGAGAGCAGGCCTCGCCTCTGTATTTGTATTGGAGTATAGTGCAGATGAAAATAAAAATAAAGAAATGGGAGTAAAAGCATTTGTTCCAAAGTATAGTGGAAAATATGGATTTCCTATGATATTCTAAGTACCAGGTAACCTACCCTAAAACACCATCACCCCCACCACGCCCCTGCCTGCCTTCTATTTGGGTCCGACCCACCTCCAAATTTAGATGGCAGCAAGTAAAAAAAAAAAGCTCCCCAAAAACATATTTTTATTTAGGTGTTTTGTAAAGCGCTGTGTGTCAGCTGGGCCACTCCAGAGCAATAAATAGTAAAGGAAAACCTTACTACGGTGGGAAAAAAACAACTGATTTATACTCTGATGAGATATTTTAGTGTGTTTTTGAGATGTAAGATAGTACCTCATGCTTGAGGTGAAATGATACAGGAGACATTCAATAGCATGAGGTCAGACTGTAAAACTCCTGTGAGGATGAGCCAATAAGCCAGGTTCCATGGTATGAATAGAAATGTATTATATTTTAACCAAAAAAAACCACTCCAAATAGCTGGTGGAACCAACATTTCGTGAGAACCAATTTCCCCTCACCCCAGACTCGCTCACTAGAACAAGCATGTGTTTATAGCAGGGGTGCCAGGTCCTTACCAGATTTTCATGATATCCATGTAAGATACATTTGCACACAAGCCATTTAAATAAATCTCATTTATCTAGTCTGTGGTTATCATGATGATATGGCATGGATCTAGCTCACCTGGTGCCAGGTTCAACCCCCTTGGTTTGAGATGTGTAAAAATAAATGAATAACTCATCATTCATGTAGAGTCGGATAGGATCCTCTTTATTCCAGCATGATCCTGTTCGGTCTGGCCACCCTTTACGGACAATAGGATATTAGTCACACCTGGGTACCAAGGGGCTTCCTGGAGATGAATAGGCCATTTAAACCCTGACGACCTTCTCCGAAGGACTGGATCTCCCCAACGTCCGTGTTCCATGAGGATTTCCCAGCACAGTGCGAGTCCGACAGATCTGTTCAATGCCTTGTTCCTAAATCAGAGCCAAAATAATATTTAAGCCACTTGCCTGTAAATTGATTACGATGGCCGCCAAATCCATGCCTGTTTAGTCCACAAGTCAGACAATCCTTTCCAGGTAATCATTCCCAAAATCTTCCTAAGCAAATCTAGCCAATCAAGCATCTGACTTAATTTGCTACGTGTCTTTATGTGAAACAACCAATCACGCGACGCCTGCTGCTAATTGGTCAATCCTGCGGCATGCCAAGGCCAGTGATCCAATGCCAAGTGTTCTTTCGAAGCCATGACCTGCATCATGCCAATTAAGAAATCCACTGGTAATTTCCTACATTTCTCAAACGTCAATCAACCAGTCCCTTCTGCTCCCGCCTTCCATGATCCGCTGCAATCAACCAACAGCTTATAATTGTCAGTGGTGCTCAGTGACCAGCAATTGACCAACTTCCACCTTCCAAGTCACGCACGATTACAATCAGCCAATCAGAATCTGCAAATTTCTGATGATGTCTTTTGATCCAAACCATCATTAACTTGTTTGCTAAATGACCTCTGTCCAAGTCATATATTGCCCACTGTGAGGCCTCTAGCTAGCCAAATTGCTTTCTTGACTGCAGCCAGACAGTGCCCATGTGAACAGAAATGAGGGGCAGAGCAGATTTAATTATAGGGTTATTCCAAACAAGTAGGTAATGTGTTTACTGTTACAGGTAAGTGTTGTGTGATCAGTCGGGGGGTGTATTATGATGTCTTTGGAGGTGACAGATGGGCTTACTGGTAAGTGACATTCAAAATCCGAGTGATTGGGAAGTGAATGAGATGCAGTCACGAAAGGTTGTATGTTGTAGTGCTTTGCTGGCATGTACACTCCATGGAGAGTATTCTTCGGTGGCAGAGAGGCTCTCTGGTATGTGGCGTGCACCCTTCAGCGGTAAATGAGAAGTTCCTGACAGGTGTCATACATGTATTTCCTGGAAAGTGAGGTACAGTGATGGAGATTGTATGGCACGAGGCACCCGGGCAGAGGGATTCCATGATAAAGACTAACACTGTATGTTGAGATCCTGTGGAAATTGAATTGCAATGGTAAATGGCATTCGATGATTGGACTCCTTAATAAGTGGCACACAGTGACGGGTCCCTGCTCCGCGGCCTGTTGTGACAGGTAGCTTCCATGGTTGATGGCATGCAGTAATGGGGATGTCCATCCTGAATGCCATGCATTGATGGATCCCATGGTAAGTGACTGTTGACTTTCCTGATAAGTGATCAGGGAATTTCCTGGCTGGAAGGGCTGCAAGGTAAGTGCCATTCAGTCACTTAGGGTTGGTTTCCAAAAATTGGCATTCCGTGATAGAGCGTTCCTTAATAAATTCAATGTCCGGATGGTGTTCCTTGGTAAGTGCCATGGCCTGATTGCCCGGGAACCCCGGTAAGAAACATGGACTGAGAGGAGGGTTTCTAGGTAAGTTCTTCGTTGAGACAGGAGCGTGTTTGGTGGTACTGCGTGTGCAGTAAAACCTGCTTACTTGTTAAATGGCGTGGAGTGAGCAGGGATTTCCTAGGCACTGGAATGCATGGATGTCTATTCCTTAGTATGTTAGATTACCAGCCTTTGTTTAGTTCATCTCTAGTATTTGGGAAAAAGTGTTGGAGTCAGAACCATTGGCTGTTGTTTGATGACGGTGTTGTATGTGGCTGGCTGGATCTGGAGTCGAAACCATTGACGTGTTGTTTGATGACGGTGTCCTGTGTGGCTGGCTGGATGTGGAGTCGCAACCATTGACATGTTGTTTGATGACGGTGTCCTGTGTGGCTGGCTGGATGTGGAGTCTCAACCATTGACATGTTGTTTGATGACGGTGTCCTGTGTGGCTGGCTGGATGTGGAGTCGGAACCTTTGATGTGTTGTTTGATGACGGTGTCCTGTGTGGCTGACTGGGTGTGCTCTAGGGCTTTAACGTTTAATTCACACAATGGAGTTGAAAAGTTCTCAAGCTGTGTTAGGATCAAGGAGGAGACCCTTTTGACTATTCTCCAGCTACAAGGTGTTATGTGTGTGGGTGTTTAAAGCAATAGCTAGCATGTTCTGTTTGCTTTGTCTGATAAAATGTAGAATGTGGTTGTGTGGCAGCATGTACCTGCACACGTGAGGTTGTGCTGTGGTCTCACTTAGAAGTTCTATTCACTCTGAAAGGAAAGTTTGGGTGAGTAGAGTAAGGGACCTCTGTTGAGACGTCAACTTTCTGCCAACTCTGTGACTTTGGTGCTTTGTTGTGTGACAAGGTCGGTCTAATGAGTTTTGTTGACTTGGACCTGATTTTTTTTTTATCATAACCAACTTTTCAACCACCAGTTGCGCTGGTGGTTGGTAAGTGATACAAGATCTTGGTAGACACAATGTGAACCTTGGAAAAACTTGATGACCTCAAAAGGCCTTGCTAAGCCACACAACTCGAGGGCTGTGCAGACCAAGTAAAATGGCTTCATGAGTTCTGTTTTTGCAGCATGCAGGGTGCGGTAGTTCAGTAAGTGTTGTGCGGGCTGTGTGATTAGTTAAGCACGCAGAGTCCATGATGGCATCTTGGGAAGAAACAGGTTTGTAGGGGAAAATGACCAACAATTTCTGCACCCGCCTTCTTGGAAAAGTGCTGTATTTTGATCGAACTGGCTGTATTTGTGGAGTCTGTTAGGAAATACATGTGCCACCCAGCAACAGAATCCTTGATACTTTGCATACAGCGACAAGAGTTATGGGTAAGGAGCATTATTTGGTAGAAGGTAGAATGGTGAGTGCAGAGTTGTATGAAGGGAAGGATTCCTGGGGGCTAGCATACAGTGACGGCAGCGTGCCACAATACATGCCATGTCATGAGAGTTGCACACTGCCATCCCCAATGCACTTGTCATACATGCACCTACAGCTGCACACTTCCTTCCGGGTTGCTTTTTATCCCATATACACAGCGCATGCTGAGGTGATGTGGTCCTGTTTGGACACACCCACATTGATGCATGCTCCCTAGCATGCTGCACCTGTCCTGGGTGTGCAGAGATACATTCTCCTTGCAGTGTTTCACTTGTTTGACATGCGCATTTCCCGTCTTACCACACCAGCCCTACATATACACAGGCAGGGCCATCTTGGCAGCATTACAGACGCCCCGGTCAAAGCAGTGCACTGGGCCCTGCCTACACAACCGCTCACAGGAATAAAAATGTTTAAGGGCAAATTTGTGTTAAATTCTGGTCTGCATGGGGCCCGTATGCTCGTGGGGCTCCCGGGCAACTGCCCGGCGTGCCCATGCGTAAAGAGGGCACTGTACACAAGTGAATATTGCTTGCCTTGCATAACACACAGAGGTGCATGTTGTGCAGCACCTGTGCTGTGATGCTTAGGAGGCTGGGAAGTCTGCAGCACTGCTGTGGTTATAGCCAGGAGCACCCATGAACCAGCTCATCCCCTGTCGCTCTCTCTCTCTTACAGAAAGAACGCGAGTTTGAAGATGGCATGACCGCCTCGGAGGTGAGTACATTACTAACACTGACTTGCTCCTCCGTTGCATGGCCGAAGGTAGGGAGTGCTCACACTAAGCTCTCACCAGCCAACCAACTTTGTGTGTGGATCACTGAATAAGAAACCAAAAATGTCTGTGGACTCTTGTACCTTGTTTTGTGGAGAGTTCCTGGCCTTTGTACAGTGCATGTGACAGGATGAGGACATCATGGTATGTGGTGTTCCTATTTCTCTGAAGTTTGAGTAAGTAACACCATTTTTGTTAACCACGCCACAGACCACACCGCCTTTTTGGCATGAACCGACCAGGTACAGAAACTCTGACTCAGGCTACCAGGTGGCATTTAATAATTTTCATGATGCGGAGGTAGTCTTAAATTAGAGTTTGGTGGACAGGTGACATACCACTGCAGTACCCCATACCGAGATCACCAGTTCCGTATTACCAAGTAGGCAAAGTAGGCATCGGCCTATAACCCCACTCCTTTTAGGGGCCCCTCAACAACGGATCAAAATAACTTTGATTTGATCTTTAAAGAAAATTACAAACAAGCTTTCTTAAATTGTTTCCAAAAGATAGCAAAAAACGAATCAACTCAAAGAGACTAAAACTTTACATTAAAGACACGGAAGAGAAAATACTGTATTAATGTAATGTACCCATTAACAACTTAAAGTACATAAAGCAGAGACATCAGAGTCACATACGTTTGTCTCTTAAAAGCTCATCTTCTGGCAGCAGACAGTTTGTTTAAAAATCTGGTGCAAAACTACGTATGTGTTAATTATTAAACTTGCTGGTTGGTAAAATTAAAAAGGTATTAGGAGATCATTTGTGAGGGGGGGGGGCTGAAATCTCGTCTGCCTAGGGGTCTCCACAGGGCCGCCACAGTTGTCCATCCTCAACTCTTGAGTGCAAGGTATTTCTTAATTGAGGTTTGTCCTCAACCTCCCAGAGGTGAAGAAGTGGGCTGCAGCGGAGTGGCTTCGAGTGGTATGCAAGATGTCACATAGAAAAGGATGGCTGCTGCCATGTGCTCTATAAATGCAGATAACATAACAAATGTAATAGGGAATCTTTGTTGTGCAGCACATGGTGAGAGCAAGGCAAGATGGCAGTGGCATCATTTTCTACGACCAAAGATGCAGTTAATGGTAATGGGTGCACTTTCCATTTCCTGTTTTGTGATGTGAGATTGCTGCATTATAACTAAGTTATGTGGTCCTTTGGGAGATTGTGAAGCATGATTTCAAGGTGCACGCCTTGTGTCCAGCTTTTGATGGGTTACGAAACGTGCTAATCCATAGTGGCTCGTTATTTATAGGAATCGTGCAGCGGGTACACATGCACTGTCCACTCACAAGTACACACACTCACCCACCATACAACAAGCCCACTCACTCATGCCCATCCATCCACAAGTGTGCACATATACTCACCGTCACCCATAAACAGGCACCAACACCCATTCATTCACAAGCGTGCACACTTACTCACACCCACCATTCGCGTGCATTCACATGCACATACTTGCAGACACCCATTCACATGTGCACAAATACGCGTACATTCATACATATGTACATGCACCCAAACATTCAAGAATCACCTACAAGGCTGCTGCAGTAACAATAGGACCCGGTGTGGCGGAGGGAGAAGCATGAAGGCATGGAAGGAGCTGGAGGCTTCAGTGAGGGAAGTGAAAAACAGAAGGTCATGCCGCCTTCCCTCTTTTGCTAACCTTTCATGAGTCAGAAAATGAAAGGAGGACCTTCCCTAACTCATCACAGAGTAGAGTGGGGTCACTGAGACTTGCTGACCCCACTGTATGACAAGTGCTGTTGAAAGTTATCACTTAGCATTATAGGGCTTAAAACCTGAAACTCAGAGAACTGACTATTGGGGGGGGCTCTTGCTCATGATAAGTGAGAGGACCTCACCGGGCGTTGCTCGGTTGATAAGGTCACTGCCCTCAGGGCTGTGATACCTTCAGCCTGGCAAACCTTGGCACAGGCTGCCAGGTACCTGCACATGTAAAACTCCATGCTAGCTAACCCTGACATTGTGAGTGCCTGCCAGGCTGACCTCTGCTTAGCCTGATGCACACTTTCCATACTTTGCAAAATGGAGGAGGGCAGAACTCCAGTGCCCAGAATGGTGGGCCGCCACTGGTGCTAATATTAAGGTTTAGATGATGGAGACTGGTGAGGTGGCTAACAGGAGGTTTGTCATCAGCTTTTGAATGGTACAGTACCTGATCTAATGGCGTTCTATGTAGTTTATGTAACACTGCGTGTTGCTGTTACTGTCACAATCAAACAAAACCAATAAAAGATATTTAAACAAAAATGAATGGTCCAGTACCTGGAACAGATCATTAAACCATTAACAATGGCAGTATTTGCCACCCATAACTGTAAGTGGCTCTGCAGCCATTGCTGACTTAATGCAGCCAACAATGTGTCTTGCATGCTCAGACACTCACCCGTGCACTCATGCATTCATTTATCTAAAACTTATCTCACACACGCATTCACTCACTCACCCATCCAAAATAAAACTCACACAAACTCAACAAGCATATGCAAGATAAATTAAAAGAACACATTCAGAAAAAAACTGATCCCTAAATGTGGTAAGTATTTGCTTGCACGAAAATAGTGAAGTAAAAAATTCAATACAGCAATAGACGGCCATCTTGGAATGGTAGTGTGCAAGTGTACACTCAGTGTAATAACTTATTGCCTTTCATATTTTTTTTTTGCTGTAACGTTTCAGAAAAACAGATCGTACCTAGGGCAGCTGACATAAGATTTCCATAAGTACTGATCAGGCCAGCCGCCTTTATTGTTAGCTAATAACCAACTCAAGCCTGCTAGTTTTAGCATAAGCTGTCCCGCAACGCATTCATCATTCAAACATTCATAAAATTACATAGATGTACACAATTATAATTGGCAAAACAACTCGACCAGAAAGGTATCAGATCGCTTTATATGAGCACCAGTTGCGTTACAGACCCACCCATTCTTTTTGTTAGGCAAGGTAGATTAAGTGATTTGCCCAGAATCACAGGATGTTGAGCGTCCCTGCCGAGACTCGAACCCGGTTCCCCAGCTTTAAGGTCGACCACTCTAGCCGTTAGGCCACATGGTTTTTTCGGGCCAGTAAGCTACACTCAAGAGCACTGAACATTTGTTAATCAAACCCGTTTACCCTCCAGGATGTTCATTTACTGCCGCTTGCTCCGAAGCCAATAGATAAACATATAGATAATGAATTTACGTCCTTTAGGTCTGGGGTATAGACAGATGTAGCTGTTTGTTGGCCAGACCTGTTATCTCAGATACATAACATACCATAGAGTGGGCTTAAAGCCCCTTGCCCAGGACTGTGAGGCTGTGTCATCAGTCTCTGTTGTCTGCTCCGGTTCTATGGCTTTCCCTCCTGACCCTGTCTTTGTCCCACCCAGAAGTAGTTTGGTCCTACAGAATCTTGATTGGATGAGTTGTTATCCTTTCACTGCATACAAGAGAGAATTGTTATTGTTTTTTCATTTTAAATTCACCACTCCATGGGAGGCCATGGTTTTTACCGCCTCCTCCTCCTTTTTTCCACGTACTCCTTTCATCCAGCACTGCCCCCCCCATTCCCTGTTGCTCCACACTCTTTGCTCCTCAGCTCTTTCCTGTGATTTTATTTGCACTTTTTCTCACTTGTGTGCTCCTTTTATTTCACTAGCTCTCTCCCCTCCCACTCTTCTGTATTCCCAGCTTCACTTTCTGTCACACTCTCATCATTTATTTTAACTTCTTTTTATTATTTATATTTTTATGGGGGCCAACAGCTGAAAGTGGCTCACTTCCTTTTTTGTGCATACACGGCACACACTTTTCTTCTTTTATTTATGTTATAACATTAAATAAAAATGGCATGCATAGCCAGGCGTTCATGGCTTTTTAATTCCTGGCCCTGAGACGCTGGGCCCTTTTACATGTTACAGGGGCCACAGGATGTAGAAATTATGCAATATGGTCATCTGTGGTCATCTGTGGTGGTCCTGGTTTCCTGCTCTGGGGCTGGACGAGGAACTATTTCTGCGGATTATCTTACCCTGCGGCTGGCACACTTCGATGTTGGTTAGAAGTAGTGTGTGCGAAATTCATGCAATTTGCTTTCGCATAATTGCTCAATTTCAGCAAAATGACACGTAATTATGCAAAATGCACATCTGTCATTTTGAGCTATATGTTAGCGTGAAATGCGTCCTCATCAATTTGCTGGCACAAAAACAAATGTTCAGAGTTTGTGCTAAAAAAAAAAATAAAAAAAGTGCAAATGCACTGCAAACTAGAGCCGCTCACATCCGTTGTTCCCATGCGTTTGTTGTAAATGTTTCTTGCAAATGATACATTTAAGGTAAATTGTTACTGCATGTTGCTTAATTATGCGAAGTGGCATAAAGGCAAGATCTCCAGTAACAAGCATAGCATGAAATTCCCGAAATTCTGCAAATTACACCAGCATCATTTAAATTTACCGCAGGCGCAGTCATAAATTGAAGCCGCACTTCTAAGCTCTCTGGGGGAGCCTTGTACTGCCCCTTACCTTGCCTGCCCAGGTCAGAGGGCAGAGTGCACGTTTCTTGCCTCTGCTGCAGACTGCACAGTGTCTCCTTCTCTGTTTTCTGGGTCTTTATTTTCCTTCCCAGGTCAGAGGGCAGAGTGCAAGTTTCTTGCCTCTGCTGCAGACTGCACAGTGTCTCCTTCTCTGTTTTCTGGGTCTTTATTTTCCTTCCCAGGTCAGAGGGCAGAGTGCACGTTTCTTGCCTCTGCTGCAGACTGCACAGTGTCTCCTTCTCTGTTTTCTGGGTCTTTATTTTCCTTCCCAGGTCAGAGGGCAGAGCGCACGTTTCTTACCTCCGCTGCAGACTGCACAGTGTCTCCTTCTCTGTTTTCTGGGTCTTTATTTTCCTTCCCAGGTCAGAGGGCAGAGCGCACGTTTCTTACCTCCGCTGCAGACTGCACAGTGTCTCCTTCTCTGTTTTCTGGGTCTTTATTTTCCTTCCCAGGTCAGAGGGCAGAGCGCACGTTTCTTGCCTCCGCTGCAGACTGCACAGTGTCTACTTCTCTGTTTTCTGGGTCTTTATTTTCCTTCCCAGGTCAGAGGGCAGAGTGCAAGTTTCTTGCCTCTGCTGCAGACTGCACAGTGTCTCCTTCTCTGTTTTCTAGGTCTTTATTTTCCTTCCCAGGTCAGAGGGCAGAGTGCACGTTTCTTGCCTCTGCTGCAGACTGCACAGTGTCTCCTTCTCTGTTTTCTGGGTCTTTATTTTCCTTCCCAGGTCAGAGGGCAGAGTGCACGTTTCTTGCCTCTGCTGCAGACTGCACAGTGTCTCCTTCTCTGTTTTCTGGGTCTTTATTTTCCTTCCCAGGTCAGAGGGCAGAGTGCAAGTTTCTTGCCTCTGCTGCAGACTGCACAGTGTCTCCTTCTCTGTTTTCTGGGTCTTTATTTTCCTTCCCAGGTCAGAGGGCAGAGTGCACGTTTCTTGCCTCTGCTGCAGACTGCAGAGTGTCTCCTTCTCTGTTTTCTGGGTCTTTATTTTCCTTCCCAGGTCAGAGGGCAGAGCGCACGTTTCTTACCTCCGCTGCAGACTGCACAGTGTCTCCTTCTCTGTTTTCTGGGTCTTTATTTTCCTTCCCAGGTCAGAGGGCAGAGCGCACGTTTCTTGCCTCTGCTGCAGACTGCACAGTGTCTACTTCTCTGTTTTCTGGGTCTTTATTTTCCTTCCCAGGTCGGAGGGCAGAGTGCACGTTTCTTGCCTCTGCTGCAGACTGCACAGTGTCTCCTTCTCTGTTTTCTGGGTCTTTATTTTCCTTCCCAGGTCAGAGGGCAGAGCGCACGTTTCTTACCTCCGCTGCAGACTGCACAGTGTCTCCTTCTCTGTTTTCTGGGTCTTTATTTTCCTTCCCAGGTCAGAGGGCAGAGCGCACGTTTCTTGCCTCCGCTGCAGACTGCACAGTGTCTACTTCTCTGTTTTCTGGGTCTTTATTTTCCTTCCCAGGTCAGAGGGCAGAGCGCACGTTTCTTGCCTCTGCTGCAGACTGCACAGTGTCTCCTTCTCTGTTTTCTGGGTCTTTATTTTCCTTCCCAGGTCAGAGGGCAGAGCGCACGTTTCTTGCCTCTGCTGCAGACAGCACAGTGTCTACTGCTCTGTTTTCTGGGTCTTTATTTTCCTTCCCAGGTCAGAGGGCAGAGCGCACGTTTCTTGCCTCCGCTGCAGACTGCACAGTGTCTCCTTCTCTGTTTTCTGGGTCTTTATTTTCCTTCCCAGGTCAGAGGGTAGAGTGCACGTTTCTTGCCTCTGCTGCAGACTGCACAGTGTCTCCTTCTCTGTTTTCTGGGTCTTTATTTTCCTTCCCAGGTCAGAGGGCAGAGTGCACGTTTCTTGCCTCTGCTGCAGACTGCACAGTGTCTACTGCTCTGTTTTCTGGGTCTTTATTTTCCTTCCCAGGTCAGAGGGCAGAGCGCACGTTTCTTGCCTCCGCTGCAGACTGCACAGTGTCTCCTTCTCTGTTTTCTGGGTCTTTATTTTCCTGCCCAGGTCAGAGGGCAGAGCGCACGTTTCTTGCCTCTGCTGCAGACTGCACAGTGTCTCCTTCTCTGTTTTCTGGGTCTTTATTTTCCTTCCCAGGTCAGAGGGCAGAGTGCACGTTTCTTGCCTCTGCTGCAGACTGCACAGTGTCTACTGCTCTGTTTTCTGGGTCTTTATTTTCCTTCCCAGGTCAGAGGGCAGAGCGCACGTTTCTTGCCTCTGCTGCAGACTGCACAGTGTCTACTTCTCTGTTTTCTGGGTCTTTATTTTCCTTCCCAGGTCGGAGGGCAGAGTGCACGTTTCTTGCCTCTGCTGCAGACTGCACAGTGTCTCCTTCTCTGTTTTCTGGGTCTTTATTTTCCTTCCCAGGTCAGAGGGCAGAGCGCACGTTTCTTGCCTCTGCTGCAGACTGCACAGTGTCTACTTCTCTGTTTTCTGGGTCTTTATTTTCCTTCCCAGGTCAGAGGGCAGAGCGCACGTTTCTTGCCTCTGCTGCAGACTGCACAGTGTCTCCTTCTCTGTTTTCTGGGTCTTTATTTTCCTTCCCAGGTCGGAGGGCAGAGTGCACGTTTGTTGCCTCTGCTGCAGACTGCACAGTGTCTCCTTCTCTGTTTTCTGGGTCTTTATTTTCCTTCCCAGGTCAGAGGGCAGAGCGCACGTTTCTTGCCTCTGCTGCAGACTGCACAGTGTCTACTTCTCTGTTTTCTGGGTCTTTATTTTCCTTCCCAGGTCAGAGGGCAGAGCGCACGTTTCTTGCCTCTGCTGCAGACTGCACAGTGTCTCCTTCTCTGTTTTCTGGGTCTTTATTTTCCTTCCCAGGTCAGAGGGCAGAGCGCACGTTTCTTGCCTCTGCTGCAGACTGCACAGTGTCTCCTTCTCTGTTTTCTGGGTCTTTATTTTCCTTCCCAGGTCAGAGGGCAGAGTGCACGTTTCTTGCCTCTGCTGCAGACTGCACAGTGTCTCCTTCTCTGTTTTCTGGGTCTTTATTTTCCTTCCCAGGTCAGAGGGCAGAGCGCACGTTTCTTGCCTCTGCTGCAGACTGCACAGTGTCTACTTCTCTGTTTTCTGGGTCTTTATTTTCCTTCCCAGGTCGGAGGGCAGAGCGCACGTTTCTTGCCTCTGCTGCAGACTGCACAGTGTCTCCTTCTCTGTTTTCTGGGTCTTTATTTTCCTTCCCAGGTCGGAGGGCAGAGCGCACGTTTCTTGCCTCTGCTGCAGACTGCACAGTGTCTCCTTCTCTGTTTTCTGGGTCTTTATTTTCCTTCCCAGGTCAGAGGGCAGAGCGCACGTTTCTTGCCTCTGCTGCAGACTGCACAGTGTCTCCTTCTCTGTTTTCTGGGTCTTTATTTTCCTTCCCAGGTCAGAGGGCAGAGCGCACGTTTCTTGCCTCTGCTGCAGACTGCACAGTGTCTACTGCGCTGTTTTCTGGGTCTTTATTTTCCTTCCCAGGTCAGAGGGCAGAGTGCACGTTTCTTGCCTCTGCTGCAGACTGCACAGTGTCTCCTTCTCTGTTTTCTGGGTCTTTATTTTCCTTCCCAGGTCACAGGGCAGAGTGCATGTTTCTTGCTTCTGCTGCAGACTGCACAGTGTCTCCTTCTCTGTTTTCTGGGTCTTTATTTTCCTTCCCAGGTCAGAGGGCAGAGCGCACGTTTCTTGCCTCTGCTGCAGACTGCACAGTGTCTCCTTCTCTGTTTTCTAGGTCTTTATTTTCCTTCCCAGGTCAGAGGGCAGAGCGCACGTTTCTTGCCTCTGCTGCAGACTGCACAGTGTCTCCTTCTCTGTTTTCTGGGTCTTTATTTTCCTTCCCAGGTCAGAGGGCAGAGCACACGTTTCTTGCCTCTGCTGCAGACTGCACAGTGTCTCCTTCTCTGTTTTCTGGGTCTTTATTTTCCTTCCCAGGTCAGAGGGCAGAGCGCACGTTTCTTGCCTCTGCTGCAAACTGCACAGTGTCTCCTTCTCTGTTTTCTGGGTCTTTATTTTCCTTCCCAGGTCAGAGGGCAGAGCGCACGTTTCTTGCCTCTGCTGCAGACTGCACAGTGTCTACTTCTCTGTTTTCTGGGTCTTTATTTTCCTTCCCAGGTCAGAGGGTAGAGCGCACGTTGCTTGCCTCTGCTGCAGACTGCACAGTGTCTCCTTCTCTGTTTTCTGGGTCTTTATTTTCCTTCCCAGGTCGGAGGGCAGAGTGCACGTTTCTTGCCTCTGCTGCAGACAGCACAGTGTCTACTGCTCTGTTTTCTGGGTCTTTATTTTCCTTCCCAGGTCAGAGGGCAGAGCGCACGTTTCTTGCCTCCGCTGCAGACTGCACAGTGTCTACTTCTCTGTTTTCTGGGTCTTTATTTTCCTTCCCAGGTCAGAGGGCAGAGTGCACGTTTCTTGCCTCTGCTGCAGACTGCAGAGTGTCTACTGCTCTGTTTTCTGGGTCTTTATTTTCCTTCCCAGGTCAGAGGGCAGAGTGCACGTTTCTTGCCTCCGCTGCAGACTGCACAGTGTCTCCTTCTCTGTTTTCTGGGTCTTTATTTTCCTTCCCAGGTCAGAGGGCAGAGCGCACGTTTCTTGCCTCTGCTGCAGACAGCACAGTGTCTCCTTCTCTGTTTTCTGGGTCTTTATTTTCCTTCCCAGGTCGGAGGGCAGAGCGCACGTTTCTTGCCTCTGCTGCAGACTGCACAGTGTCTCCTTCTCTGTTTTCTGGGTCTTTATTTTCCTTCCCAGGTCAGAGGGCAGAGCGCACGTTTCTTGCCTCTGCTGCAGACTGCACAGTGTCTACTGCTCTGTTTTCTGGGTCTGTATTTTCTGCAATGTTTACCGAGAGCACATAACTGATTTAGCCTCCAGGGTGGATATCGATTTTCCATCAGGGGAACAATTCCTCAACCCTGACTCCCCCCTTTACCTGCAAGTGAGAAAAGATTCCGCTGACTGAAGCTGGCGCTCTCCATCGCCATCACATCAAGCAAAGAGCAACCCTCTGTCCCAGCTTTATTAGACCTCTGATGACCCCAACACAACCAGTGCCAAGTGAGGGTAAACAAGTAATGGCAAGTGCAAAGGATGGAAGGTGACAGAAGGGGGAGGGGGGTCAGAGGAGAGGGTGGGCGATGAGACACACCATGTGAATGAGTAGAAAAAAAGATGGGGGAGTAAACAGGAAAAAGGGAAAGTAGGGAAGAGAGACTGGAATGGTGCAGGGAAGGTAAGGAGAAGAGAGAGACAAAGAAACAGGAAAGAGGGGCGCATGGAAAAGACTGGTGGGGGGATGTGTGCAAGAGCAGGTGATAGAGGGATGGGACCGACAAGATGAGGAATCAAGAAACATAAGTGGACTTAGAAATATTATGTGAAATACTGAAGAACTAACCAGAGGAGTGTAAGAGATAGAGGAGGCTACAATGGGTGGATGAGGCCCACCCCCATCCCTTGGGTCTCCCGTCTGCCTCTGCCCCTGCCCCCCCCCCCCCCCGAGAATGTCCCACACGATGAACAAGTGCATCTTGTGTTATCCACCAGGAGTGTCTCCTCCATTTGAGCGGAGGAGCATCGCCCCACAAGCCCCAGAGCTGAAAAAGAAAACGCTAATAAAGTTTATTTATTACCGTTTCATTTTTCAGCAACCCGTCCTGAACTAAGTGTCAGGACAGGGTGGGGCCAGCGCTGCTCAGTGGCAGCAGCAGGGAGCTGTGTGCTTTAAAATCGTGAGACGGCAAGACAGATATGCACATTTTAAAGTTATCTAACCTACCTGTCTTAGACATCTTGGTTAAAGAAAGTGAGGCCTCCTGTGCTCTTAGGAGCACTGAGAGAGCCTGCTCTATCCAATCCTGGCGCTGCTCTTATGCTGTGTGAGCAGCACCAGGATTAGGTAGTGGAGTTTTCTGCATCTGGAGCATCCTGGGAGACACCCAAGGGAGGAGGACGTAGCGCTGCGGAGAGAAGTGCTTTTTTTTTTGTGCCCAACCACCTTTGGTACAAGCCAGCCGCCACTTTGGTCCACGCCGTTCGTCCTGAGCCCACTTTGGGCGTTTGCGCCCGGTGCTGATGCTACCCGCGGCTACTGCATTCACCTGAGCTGACAGTTATAATGTGACTTCTGATAATGTATATAAATCAAATGGGGGGAGAAAGAAGGGCTTGTGACCCACTCAGCTTCTTTTTCTCAAATGTCAAAATATCAGGTAGAGAGTGGATCACTGGTCCTGAAAGAACCAGGATAAACATAAATGGTACAGAGTACTGTTTCGAAACCCTCAATCACGTTTTTTTCAGGTGGAATTCAGCGGTATATTTTGATATGCTAATCAGTCTTGACCCTGTGCCTCATGGGAACAGTCCACTTAGAAACCGGTCCTAGGATGCTTGATTCCGGTCCAGGGAAGACATGGCTTGGCAGTTCGGGCTGGACTTTGCCCATGAGGCACAGGGTCGACTGATTTGCATAGGGCCATGTCTGAACTGGGGTGGCATGGTGAGCAAAATAACGATGGATTAAACCTAGATCTGTGACTGGGGGTGAATGTTTTGCCAATAGGCAACATTCCGTCCATCATCTTGTGTGTTTTGCCATTTCTATAGCAGGAACATAGCCCCATTACATTAAAGCAATGTAGAGGGTCAGCCGGCCTAGCTGCCAGGAACTGACAAGAGCATCTGCATAACCAAAGGTCCGAGGACCTGAAGAGAAGCATTCCAGGACAGGGGATGTGGCAATTCAGCAATGCCCATGACCTGCTCAATACCACCCTTGTCTTGGTGGGCACACACCTACCTACCTTTTTCCAGCCCAAGAGAGTCACAAGTGTTTCACTTACAAATGTAGCCTTTCAATGATTCACCAAACGATGTCTTTACACCGTGTTGTGTAATTGCACCACGTTCACAGTAAAATTATAGTTCAGGTGCAAGGGAACAACGCGCACTGCCAGAACGCGAGCAGCTGTTGTTCACGCCCCTCTTGATTTTTGTACTTTTTTTTTTAACTGTGAAATGAATTCTTGTGCCCAAAACAGATGGGTAGAAAATTTTCATGCTAAAAAATAGTGCTTATACCGGATTTGCATTTTGAGTAATTATGCATGATTTTCAGAAAATGTCACATAATTGAGCGAAAGCAAATTGAAGAAATGTCACACACCCCTAGCGACCTGGCCTGGTAGTTCAGAATGGACTATTCCTATTGGAGGAAGGTCCAAGACTTTATTTGCAAATGACATGCCTTTGTCTAGAATGGGAAAATGGTCACCAAAAAAATGGTCTGGAATGTGGCGCGAGCGATCATCAATTGTTAACCTTAATTTGAGCATTCCTTTTTTGGGGGGAGTTTTATATAGCGCAAACTCGACCCGACTGTATCAGAGCGCTTCACATGAGCACCAGTTGAATTACAGACGAACACATTCATTTTGTTAGGCACGGGGAGATTACGTGATTTGCCAGAATCACAGGATGTTGAGCGTCCCTGCCGAGACTCAAACCCGGCTCCCCAGCTTCGAGGTCGACCGCTCAAGCCTTTAGACCACATTGTATCCATTCCTTCCATCACTTCGTTTGCTGCACCATCATGGTGAGGCATTCATTCCTTCTAATGCTGCGAGGCCCCTCTGCAGCTCTGAACCACACTGTCCATTTTCAACAGCTGAAGTGTGGTAAGTCAACTGTATCCTTTCTTGATAACAGAAGAACCGTTGTCGCTCTAGGGCTATTTCGGTCACCATGGTTGAATGACTAACATGGGCTCCTGATTGCCTCTTTCTCCTTCCGATGTGTATGCGCGCCCTCTGTGTCCGCAGCTGACAGAGCAAGGCACATATATTGACAGTCACACTTATATTCATTTTGTACCTGAACTTTGGAAAGGGTTTGCCAATCCATGGATCATTTCTGGAGTGCAGGAGAATAAACTGGTTAAACAAGATTGGTTCAAAAGGTGGGATTTTACTCTATTTCGCTTCTCATAATAAACCATGGGTTAGGGTGACATAGTCTTCTTTCATGGTTGGAACTGTGACTATTCCAACATTTGATAAAAATAAACTTCAGGGAGTTTACCTTGAAGTCCCAATAATGTGATGTCACATTATCAGAAGTCAAAATATCAGATAGAGAGTGGATCACTGGTCCTGAAAGAACCAGGGTAAACATAAACGGTACAGAGTACTGTTAAGAAACCCTCAATCACGTTTTTTGCAGGTGGAATTCAGCGGAATATTTTGATTATCCGCTCTGTGCTTGACAACGTGACAGCATCATCATCGGGTTAATGAATGCTTCCTCCACCCGAAGGTTTTTCCTCTGGTTTTTTCAGTAGTGATCGTAGATAAGTGTAGGTGTGTGATGAAGTGATTTATAGTGAATAAAGATTAAGAAACTCGTAAAACCCGTATGTTATTTTAATAAAACTGGGTTCGAGTTGGCTAAAAACGCTTTTCATGCACAAGGCAGACGAATTAAGGTCTAGTGCACTATAAAAATATGTCCATAAAAGAGGTCGACATGTTTCAGCCCTATCTAGTGCCCCGAAGGGTCAAGTGGGCTTTCATCAGGACCTTGTCTATGTGAAGGGGACACTAATATTAATGGGTCTCCTGGTGAAAAAAATGGAAAAGGTTGTTCCACAAAAATGTTCGATTTGAACCTGTTTCAAGAAAAAATAGGGGGGGGGGGGGAATTTGGAAAGAACAAACTGTATTAAGTCGGTATGCATGCTGTAAAGATGCTCAAAATTCACGGCATCAACCGTTGTAGCAACTAGAAAATGACAATACTTCAAATGTAAATTAACAAATTGGCAATCAAACTCATTTTCACGTTCAATAATGGCAAAATCAACCCTCTTTTATATTAATCTGTAATAATGGAAGGCAAAAAGCAAAATCAAAGACTGACACAACATCCATTTTGTCATACATAACTATAAGCAGTCATGTGTACCTAGAAACGGTATTGGGATTAAGGCGCCTCTATGCACACCCACGGGACTGTTCACGTGAGGTACACATAACCAAAGATGTAAATATGATGTAACATCCTGCTATTGTAAATAGCGAGGGGTGTATTTGTGCAAATCAAAACTAATCATGTTAAAAGTAGCCAGAATATCCAGCCTACATGCCAGATTAGTTGATTACAGCAAATCGGTAACTTTGGATCTCAACTGGTCATTGGTAGTAACCAGAGTAGACAAAGAACGGTTAAACACAAAGTGTCACACAATTTCATAATCTCACAATACATGTTATGAGTAAAAATGCCACGAGCATAAGAGGGAACTCCTGAGTTATTAGAAAAGGCTCTCATAGTTGATGTTTTATACAGGTTACTAGAGAAGGTACCACATATTTACAAACAAGGTATTGCTCATTTTCTTAACCTCCCACGTTCTCTTCTAGGCTATTGTCCTACGTGCATAAGGGGGAACCTTCAGATTATTAAGAAGGCTATCATTTTAGGTGGTTTAAAAAGAAAAGAAGGTGTCACAAAGATTTGGACGTGTGGTACAACTAGGTCAGAGGGGTACACTACTGATTATGTATTTATCAATAAATACACTTAAGTTTTCTCAAAATGTCTAGTTTCCCAGGCTATGTTACGAGTTATAATATTCCAAACTGAGTCGGAGAGCCTAAGTAGCTGACACGACTGCCGTCATTGATATTTCAAAAAAGTGCCATACGGACTTAAAAGCGGAATGGAAAGAGGGGGGGGGGGGGGTTGACAAGTACGCTCTACATGCTAGGTAGCGTTTTTTCAGGGGCCCCTTAAGAGTAAAAAATGCTGCACACAGAGATGAAATGAAATTTCTTACACACGCAGGGTCAGCATGCGTAACTGCCAACATTTGACAAGGAGAAAGAAGAAAAAATATACCTTGTATCCTCTAGTCGAGGGTTACATCGGGTGAGAAGGGTCTTTCCCGCTCTTAAAGATGATGAGAAGACAGGGAACAGAAAGAAAAGATATTAGAAGGTTTTATACATTACGATTCTTCGGCGGCGTCCTCGTGTGCTGGTACCGATACCTTTTTGACGGGAAAACGCGGCTTGTTCTGTCGCTGCCTCTTCTTACCCGGTACTTTAAGCAATGTTACCAGGCTGAGTTTTAAGGAGGCAGAGTCATTCATACAAAAGACATTCGAGATCACTGCGAGGCTCGTTTTGTATGTAATAGGGCGTCGTTTCGCAAACATTCCAAGAACTTAGGAAAAGATGCCCTTTTTCTTAAATGGTATCTGCGGCATAATTATTAGTGATAGTGTCGAAGAGGAGGTCAGACGTTCAAATGATTCCTTTAAACATGCCATATTAAATCTTCACAATAAAGTTGTATGAAAAGTTCTGGGTTCTTGAAAGATAAGTAAAGTAGACAATTTGAAACAGTGAGATCACTCCCTATCCGTAATGAGGTTTTTGATAAAGTAGTGTTGGCACTTTTTATCAGAGATGTTAATAACCCTTGTCAGTGCCATGTTTAGTACGGTAAAGTAAGTATGAGAAGATTAAAGGTCCCTTGTTCATGGCCTGATTCTTAGTTGTCAATACTGATGTTTTTAAGGGGCTTTTCGTAGGGATGAGATTGACATCTCTGATAAATAGTGCCAACACTACTTTATCAAAAACCTCATTACGGATAGGGAGTGATCTCACTGTTTCAAATTGTCTACTTTACTTTTCTTTCAAGAACCCAGAACTTTTCATACAACTTTATTGTGAAGATTTAATATGGCGTGTTTAAAGGAGTCATTTGAACGTCTGACCTCCTCTTCGACACTATCACTAATAATTATGCCGCAGATACCATTTAAGAAAAAGGGCATCTTTTCCTAAGTTCTTGGCATGTTTTGCGAAACGACGCCCCATTACATACGAAACGACCCTCGCAGTGATCTCGAATGTCTTTTTTCCTTTTTTATGAATGACTGCCTCCTTAGAACTCAGCCTCCTTAAAACTCAGCCTGGTAACATTGCTTAATGTACCGGGTAAGAAGAGGCAGCTACAGAACAAGCCGCGTTTTCCCGTCAAAAAGATATCGGTACCAGCACACGAGGACGCCGCCGAAGAATCGTAATGTATAAAACCTCCTAATATCTTTTCTTTCTGTTCCCTGTCTTCTCATCATCTTTAAGAGCGGGAAAGACCCTTCTCACCCGATGTAACCCTCGACTAGAGGATACAAGGTATATTTTTTCTTCTTTCTCCTTGTCAAATGTTGGCAGTTACGCATGCTGACCCTGCGTGTGTAAGAAATTTCATTTCATCTCTGTGTGCAGCATTTTTTACTCTTAAGGGCCCCCTGAAAAAATGCTACCTAGCATGTAGAGAGTACTTGTCAAACCCCCCCCCCCCCCTCTTTCCATTCCGCTTTTAAGTCCATATGGCACTTTTTTGAAATATCAATGACGGCAGTCGTGTCAGCTACTTAGGCTCTCTGACTCAGTTTGGAATATTATATCTCGTAACATAGCCTGGGAAACTAGACATTTTGAGAAAACTTAAGTGTATTTATTGATAAATACATAATCAGTACCCCTCTGACCTAGTTATACCACACGTCCAAATCTTTGTGACACCTTCTTTTCTTTTTAAACCACCTAAAATGATAGCCTTCTTAATAATCTGAAGGTTCCCCCTTATGCACGTAGGACAATAGCCTAGAAGATAACGTGGGAGGTTAAGAAAATGAGCGATACCTTGTTTGTAAATATGCGGTACCTTCTCTAGTAACCTGTATAAAACATCAACTATGAGAGCCTTTTCTAATAACTCAGGAGTTCCCTCTTATGCTCGTGGCATTTTTACTCATAACATGTATTGTGAGATTATGAAATTGTGTGACACTTTGTGTTTAACCGTTCTTTGTCTACTCTGGTTACTACCAATGACCAGTTGAGATCCAAAGTTACCGATTTGCTGTAATCAACTAATCTGGCATGTAGGCTGGATATTCTGGCTACTTTTAACATGATTAGTTTTGATTTGCACAAATACACCCCTCGCTATTTACAATAGCAGGATGTTACATCATATTTACATCTTTGGTTCTGTATACCTCACGTGAACAGTCCCGTGGGTGTGCATAGAGGCGCCTTAATCCCAATACCGTTTCTAGGTACACATGACTGCTTATAGTTATGTATGACAAAATGGATGTTGTGTCAGTCTTTGCTTTTGCTTTTTGCCTTCCATTATTACAGATTAATATAAAAGAGGGTTGATTTTGCCATTATTGAACGTGAAAATGAGTTTGATTGCCAATTTGTTAATTTACATTTGAAGTATTGTCATTTTCTAGTTGCTACAACGGTTGATGCCGTGAATTTTGAGCATCTTTACAGCATGCATACCGACTTAATACAGTTTGTTCTTTCCAAATTTCCCCCCCCCCCTATTTTTTCTTGAAACAGGTTCAAATCGAACATTTTTGTGGAACAACCTTTTCCATTTTTTTCACCAAGAGACCCATTAATATTAGTGTCCCCTTCACATAGACAAGGTCCTGATGAAAGCCCACTTGACCCTTCGGGGCACTAGATAGGGCTGAAACATGTCGACCTCTTTTATGGACATATTTTTATAGTGCACTAGACCTTAATTCGTCTGCCTTGTGCATGAAAAGCGTTTTTAGCCAACTCGAACCCAGTTTTATTAAAATAACATACGGGTTTTACGAGTTTCTTAATCTTTATTCACTATAAATCACTTCATCACACACCTACACTTATCTACGATCACTACTGAAAAAACCAGAGGAAAAACCTTCGGGTGGAGGAAGCATTCATTAACCCGATGATGATGCTGTCACGTTGTCAAGCACAGAGCGGATAATCAAAATATTCCGCTGAATTCCACCTGCAAAAAACATGATTGAGGGTTTCTTAACAGTACTCTGTACCGTTTATGTTTACCCTGGTTCTTTCAGGACCAGTGATCCACTCTACCTGATATTTTGACTTCTGATAATGTGACATCACATTACTGGGACTTCAAGGTAAACTCCCTGAAGTTTATTTTTATCAAATGTTGGAATAGTCACAGTTCCAACCATGAAAGAAGACTATGTCACCCTAACCCATGGTTTATTATGAGAAGCGAAATAGAGTAAAATCCCACCTTTTGAACCAATCTTGTTTAACCAGTTTATTCTCCTGCAATCCAGAAATGATCCATGGATTGGCAAACCCTTTCCAAAGTTCAGGTACAAAATGAATATAAGTGTGACTGTCAATATATGTGCCTTGCTCTGTCAGCTGCGGACACAGAGGGCGCGCATACACATCGGAAGGAGAAAGAGGCAATCAGGAGCCCATGTTAGTCATTCAACCATGGTGACCGAAATAGCCCTAGAGCGACAACGGTTCTTCTGTTATCAAGAAAGGATACAGTTGACTTACCACACTTCAGCTGTTGAAAATGGACAGTGTGGTTCAGCTGCAGAGGGGCCTCGCAGCATTAGAAGGAATGAATGCCTCACCATGATGGTGCAGCAAACGAAGTGATGGAAGGAATGGATACAATGTGGTCTAAAGGCTTGAGCGGTCGACCTCGAAACTGGGGAGCCGGGTTTGAGTCTCGGCAGGGACGCTCAACATCCTGTGATTCTGGCAAATCACGTAATCTCCCCGTGCCTAACAAAATGAATGTGTTCGTCTGTAATTCAACTGGTGCTCATGTGAAGCGCTCTGATACCGTTGGGTCGAGTTTGCGCTATATAAAACTCCCCCCAAAAAAGGAATGCTCAAATTAAGGTTAACAATTGATGATCGCTCGCGCCACATTCCAGACCATTTTTTTGGTGACCATTTTCCCATTCTAGACAAAGGCATGTCATTTGCAAATAAAGTCTTGGACCTTGATCCAATAGGAATAGTCCATTCTGAACTACCAGGCCAGGTCGCTAGGGGTGTGGGACATTTCTTCAATTTGCTTTCGCTCAATTATGTGACATGTTCTGAAAATCATGCATAATTACTCAAAATGCAAATCCGGTATAAACACTATTTTTTAGCATGAACATTTTCTACCCATCTGTTTTCGGCACAAGAATGCATTTCACAGTTAAAAAAAAAAAAAAAGTACAAAAATCAAGAGGGGCGTGAACAACAGCTGCTCGCGTTCTGGCAGTGCGCGTTGGTCCCTTGCTCCTGAACTATAATTTTACTGTGAACGTGGTGCAATTACACAACACGGTGTAAAGACATAGTTTGGTGAATCATTGAAAGGCTACATTTGTAAGTGAAACACTTGTGACTCTCTTGGGCTGGAAAAAGGTAGGTAGGTGTGTGCCCACCAAGACAAGGGTGGTATTGAGCAGGTCATGGGCATTGCTGAATTGCCACATCCCCTGTCCTGGAATGCTTCTCTTCAGGTCCTCGGACCTTTGGTTATGCGGATGCTTGTTTGTCCTTCCTGGCAGCTAGGCCGGTTGACCCTCTACATTGTTTTAATGTAATTTGGCTATGTTCCTGCTATAGAAATACCATATACATACATACATCTTGGCTGTTGTGCAGCTCCTTTCCTAGAGACATAACGTGTATTTGTAAAGCGCACGTTCACCCGTAGGCATCTTGGCACTGAATAACAGATGTTTATTGTTACCCAACTCAATGGTATTCATTTTATCGACCTCAGATGGATGAAAGGCTGAGTGGACCTGCCGGGATATGAACCTGCGACCATGAGGTCAAACACAGGCCCCTGTAGTGGACGCATTAGCCCACTGAGCCACTAGACCTGGCTTCCACACAGGCTTCACTCGGCAAGGCCTTGTTACTTGGCATCCTCTACAGGTGCCTTTTCCTCTCCACGCCCAGGAGACCCCAGCTTCCTCTTCTTTCATGGAGGGCCACAGCTCCATGGCCTCCGCAGGGGCCTGGTCATATTCACGATCTCCAGGTTAAGGCGTCATGGCAATATGCTGAGCCCTGTTTGTATGGAACTGTCTGTCTTCTGTGGTGCACAAAGATTCTTTTAAAAGTTTAGGTGAAGTAGAACCACTCTCTGGATTGGGTCAGTTTTTTTATCTTGTTTGGGGTACCCTGTTGTAGTGCTTAATTTGAGCCAGTAGTTTCCGGTGCTGTGCATTGGCACTTAATTATCAACCCCTGCATTTTTCATGAGCATCTCATTTACCAGTAGGACAGGGAGTTTAAGTGATTTGCCCAGAATCACAGGCTGCTGAGCCGACGCTGAGACTCAACCCTTCTACCCCAGCTCCAAGGTCAACAGTGTAGGAAGGTGGCTATCTGACTATGGTTACCCCCAACTTTTTGCCTAGTGTCTAACTGGTTTTTCGACTTAGTTGGCCTGAGACCCTGCCATTCAGGGTCTCAGGCTGTCTGCTCTCTCTTTAAAATGGACTCCATGTACGCTAGGTACATTCCCAATTGGTAAGGATCACCTTATTGGACCCTGTACAGTGTACCCTAGGTACCCAGGGCATAGGTGTACCCTAGGCCTCCCAGGGGCTGCAGCATGTATTATGCCACCCCTGGTCTGGCCTTCCAATCAGACACAACTGGCTGATCACTCAGCTGGGGCAAGGTCGTGTAATCACCCCTTGCTTAGATACAGTATGCCTATATCTACCCTTGTATATAGACACATGTATACCTATCAGTCACTCCTATGGCAGGCCTTAACAGTCCTGGAGGCAGAGTGCTTGGTAACATGTGAGATGGTGCTCTAGCATGAGCTGAGCCTGTCTGCAGCTTTCGGAACCATGTCCTTATAGCTGTTCTATGATATAGCCTACCATATACTCTTAAAGTGCCTTATAATCTTAAACGGTTATGGTAACTATGGTTTGGCTTTATCAAAACATGTCGTGTAAGGTGTCTAACACTTTGGAATAATACCCCCATACCATTTCTGGTGATGAGGATATTATTCCCCCCTTCTAGAGGGAGAGACATGTTAAAATCCTACTTTGCTGTTTAACTCTAACCAAAGCCTCAGCATCACAAAATGGATGCTGCTGCCACAGACACAAGTCTGACCTCCTGCTGCTGGGAGTGATCCCGGCAAGGGAGGCTTGGACAATAGGTTTCCTGCTTGGGGAGGTGCTAGCACCTCCCCAGACAGACTTTAGTGTATTGGGGCAGGGAGGGCTGAAAGGAATGAGATATGCCTGGGGCACACAAGGTGTCCCATGCATAGTCCAGTTCAAACCGGTGCTGGGGCACTCCAGCCCCAGTCCTGGTGCGAAACTGGACAAAGGGAAGGGGGTGTAACCACCCCCCTCCCAGGTCCCACCCATAAGGCGTGACCTAGCAGGTAACCCAGCCCCCCAGATTAGTATAAGAGTGGTAGCTGAGCCCCAGGAGATTAGATTATCCTGAACCTGCTACTTGAACAGAAACTCTGGGCCTTCGACATTCGACGAAAGAAGAAGACTGAAGAATCTCCCTTGTGGCCAAGGAGTGGCTACCCTGTGCAAACAGGCACCATCAAGAGACTACCCTTTGCTATGCTGAAGTTCTACGAGGGACCGACTGCAGAGCCCGACCAGAGCCTTGACTTCCAGACTCCTCAGACCCTGATCCACATCCACAGCCGAGCTGAGATCCGTGGAGGCGGCGAGAGACGTGGGACCGGCTACCTGGGAAAAGTAGCGAGTATCTTCCAGCGCAGCTTCTGAGGCACCCTCAAAGTTGTGCACCGAGGATTGAGAAGCCCCAACCCCAAGCACCATCTGCACCGAAGATCAGCTCCCCACACTCCACGAGTCCTGCGTGGGGCCCTTCTGCATTTTCCTGCTTGCCGCGCCTGTCCGGTTGCTTGCCCGTTGGCTAGTGGCCTTTGTGACGACGCATCCAGAAATCTTCACTGCTGGTTTGGCTCCTCCAGACTGGCTCCTGCTTCCTTGCAAAAGAGAAGCACCCCAGACCTTCCTGGTCTGCACCAGAAGCAAGTCCTCCGTTCTTCGTGGGTTCCGCTTGCCAAGGCTTGGTGAGTCCTAGTCCAACTTCGACGACGCCGACAGCAAGAGCCTTCGTGGGACAGCTCGCCTCCTTGTCCTGGTCGTCCTCGACGTTCCCTGGTCCTCGTGGCTGCAGTGACAAGCTTCACCTTCACCTGCAATCTTCACGACATCGCCTGGTTCCTTCCTGGTTCCACGTGGTCACTGGCTAGTGACCTTGACTCTGTCCCCTCTGCTTGCAGGTCTCCTCTCTTCTTGATCCCAGCCTTGGGATCCACCGGACACTCTTCACTGACTGCCTGTCAGCAACTTTCCTTCAGGCATCCATAGAAGTCCACGACGAAACCTGACGCAAGTTCACACCTATGCACCCGCAGTTCGTGGGCTAGGTAACTTGGGTACTTCGGTGCTCACAAAGGTAGTGACTATCCTAGGGTCTAGTTTCCGAGTCTCGACTCTCTAGCTGCTTCAGAAGTGTCCTTAAACTGTTAATTTCTAACTGCTAGTAATTCTATCGACTTTTACGCATTACGCGTGAGGGTTTCCACTCTGCACCTGAATCCCGTGGGCCTCCCACTTCCTAACTATTGCTAGTACAGTGTAGCCCCAGCGATTCCCTAGGCCTAGGCCTATCCTATTTCCGTGACAGTGGTCCTTATACCACTTACTTAGTATATGGTTTGCGTGGCCCCTAGGGCCTAACTGTATTACTTACCTGTGTGACTTAATGTATGCTTGAATAAGACTGTGTTGTACTTACCTCTAATCTCATAAAGAGTGCTGAGGGTTTGACTAGAATAAATACACTTTATTGTATATATATATATACCTGTTGTGGTGTCCTTTCACTTGGTATTCAAGGGATTATATATGGTATCACAGCTGGCTTCACATGCCATTCAGAGTTTAGCCTAAGACTGCTCTTGTCCATGCTACCACTAGGATAGCTGGTCTATAAGGTTGACTTTACAACCAATCACCATAAGGGTTGTTTGGACTGATATAAGGTGTACACTAGAACTAGTGAAATCATACATCAGGCCAACTTCTCACAAACAGCTCTATCCATTAAGCCACATCCTATTCCCACTTTGATAATTAGTCGTTTTTTCTGTTTTAGGCAGCACTAACAGGAGAAAGACTGGTGCAAGCTGCCTTCTGACGAGCGCCCCGGGACTTATTTTCTTACAAATTAACCCCTGCCCTTTTGTGAAGCCAGGGTCGACCAAAGCCAGGCTTCATTTAAAGTAGGAACACTCAGCCAATCAGGAAAGAAACATCTTAACAAGCTTTTTGGGGTGGGCAGAAGGAGAGGCTAGTTTACCTGTGACGAAACTACACACCTAGACCAGATTTCTAGAAGCTAGTCGGTCCCCGCCACAAAAGTTGAAGGGGGAAGTCGAGCACAGGGAACGGAGCAGGCAGAAACTAGCTCGTAGGGAAGCAGATGTATATTCCCAAGTCCACCATTTCTGCTGTCACATCTTTAGCTAAGGTGTAGGACAACCTGCGGAGTAACCACCAGTTTGTGCAAGTACGTACCGTGACCCTTTTAGGACCCCACTAGCACTTAATACATTCTTGCATGTACACAGTGGATAAGCAAACAGTGACTCGCATCACACAGCAGGGAAAGGAAAGACCCCAGTGTTCAGGGCTGGCACAGAATTTTCAGAAGAGAGGATGGTACCGCCTCTTCCTTTCAGGAGTGCATGGAAAAACGCCTGTTGCTTGAACCTTTAACAGGCTGCAACCGGTGGCCAGGTCTACAATTGCATCCTCTAAGTTGCATGTTCATCTTGAACCTCAAAGAAGTGGTGGGGGCCCCAATAATGCCATACCAAGGAAAAAGAAGACTTCTATTCCCCCTTCTTGGCAATGTAAGCCCAGTGCTTAATTTGAGCTGGTGTTTTCCGGTGCTCGGCACCGGCACTTAATTGTCACCACCTGCGTTTGATACAGCCTACCACTAGGTGGCGATGTCTAGCTAATTTAGAGATGACCACAACAACAGTTAATTATTAAATTGAATTATTATTATTAAAAAAATTACATGATGCCCAAGCCATTCTTTTAGCTTTGGGGGCCGGGAATAGTCCGAATTGTCACACTTGTAGGAGTGCAATGGTTAGTAGTTGTGTTTGTACTATCATTGGCAGCATGGCAGGGGCAATGTGTGATGCAAGCCACAGTGGCTTCCTGATGGGAGCTCTGGTACCTATGCCTCATGGGAACAGTCCAGCCCGAACTGCCAAGCCATGTCTTCCCTGGACCGGAATCAAGCATCCTAGGACCGGTTTCTGGCTATCAGCCGTCATCAGCCAGGATAGCTTGACTCCAGTGGCGTAGTGAGCACGGGTCCCACGTCGGGGAAGTGGGATGGGTATTCCCAGACGTGGGACCCGTGCTCACTACGCCACTGGAGTCAAGCTATCCTGGCTGATGACGGCTGATAGCCAGAAACCGGTCCTAGGATGCTTGATTCCGGTCCAGGGAAGACATGGCTTGGCAGTTCGGGCTGGACTGTTCCCATGAGGCACAGGGTCAAGACTGATTTGCATATGGCCATGTCTAAACTGGGGTGGCGTGGTGGGCAAAAGAACGATGGATTTAACCCAGATCTCTTGACTGGGGGAGAATGTCTGCATTATCAACATTCCGTCCATCATTTGTTTGTTGTAACATAATACCATTCACAGCACAGGACCTGCAGCCGTGTAATGATACCACTCACCGCACAGGATTTGCAGACCTGTAATAATAGCACTCACAACACAGGACATCCTGCCGTGTAATAATACCACTCACAGGACAGGACCTGCAGCTGTGTAATAATACCACTCACAGCACAGGACCTGTAGCCGTGTAATGATACCACTCACAGCACAGGATTTGCAGACCTGTAATAATAGCACTCACAACACAGGACATCCTGCCGTGTAATAATACCACTCACAGCACAGGACCTGCAGCCGTGTAATGATACCACTCACAGCACAGGACATGCAGCTGTGTACTAATACCACTCACAGCCCAGGACCTGCAGTCCTTTAGTAACACCCCTCACAGTGCAGGACCCCCAGACCTGTAATAATAAACCTTATAGCACTGGGTCTAAATTCCTATACCCCTTACAGGACAGGACATGCAGCTCTGTAATAATACCCCTCACAGCACAGCACAGGACCTGCAGACATGTAATAATACCACTCACAACACAGGACCTGCAATAACACCACTCAGCACAGTACCTGCACACCCGTAATAATACCCCTCACAGCACAGCATAGGACCTGCAGACCTGTAATAATACCACTCACAGCACAGTACCTGCAGACCCGTGATAATACCACTCACAGCACAGCATAGGACCTGCGGCCATGTAATAATACCACTCACAGGACATGCAGACCTGTAATAATACCACTCGCAGCACAGGACCTGCAGCTGTGTAAAAAAACTACTCGCAGCACAGGACATGCAGACTTGTAATAATACCACTCACAGCACAGTACCTGCAGACCCGTAATAATACCACTCACAGCACAGGAAATGCAGACCTGTAATAATACCACTCACAGCACAGCATAGGACCTGCAGACCTGTAATAATACCACTCACAGCACAGGACCTGCAGCCGTGTAATAATACCATTCACAGCACAGGACCTGCAGCCGTGTAATGATACCACTCACAACACAGGACATGCTGCCGTGTAATAATACCATTCACAGCACAGGACCTGCAGCCGTGTAATGATACCGCTCACAACAGAGGACATGCTGCCGTGTAATGATACCATTCACAGCACAGGACCTGCAGCCGTATAATGATACCACTCACAACAGAGGACATGCTGCCGTGTAATAATACCACTCACAGCACAGGACCTGCAGTCCTTTAGTAACACCCCTCACAGTGCAGGACCCCAGACCTGTAATAATACACCTTATAGCACTGGGTCTAAACTCCTATACCCCTTACAGAATAGGACATGCAGCTCCGTAATAATACCCCTCACAGCACAGGACATGCAGCCATGTAATAACACCACTCACAACACAGGACCTGCAGACATGTAATAACACCACTCAGCACAGTACCTGCACACCCGTAATAATACCCCTCACAGCATAGGACCTGCAGATCTGTAATAATACCACTCACAGCATAGTTCCTGCAGACCCGTAATAATACCACTCACAGCACAGGACATGCGGCCGTGTAATAATACCACTCACAGCACAGGACCTGCAGCTGTGTAAAAAAAACTACTCACAGCACAGGACATGCAGACTTGTAATAATACCACTCACAGCACAGGACATGCAGACCTGTAATAATACCACTCACAGCACAGTACCTGCAGACCCATAATAATACCACTCACAGCACAGCATAGGGCCTGCAGACCTGTAATAATAACACTCACAGCACAGTACATGCAGACCTGTAATAATATCACTCACAGCACAGCATAGGACCTGCAGAACTGTAATAATACCACTCACAGCACAGGACATGCAGACCTGTAATAATACCACTCACAGCACAGTACCTGCAGACCTGAAATAATACCACTCACAGGACATGCGGCCGTGTAATAATAACACTCACGGCACAGGACATGCAGACCTGTAATAATACCACTCACAACACGTGAACTGCAGACCTGTAATAATACCACTCACAGCACAGGACCTGCAGCTGTGTTCTAATACCACTCACAGCACAGGACCTGCAGCTGTGTGATAATACCACTCACATCACAGGACCCACAGCCATGTAATAATACCATTCACAGTGCAGGACCCCCAGACATGTAATAATAAACCTTATAGCACACGGTCTAAACTCCTTTACCCCTTACAGAACAGGACATGCAGCTCTGTTATAATACTTCTCACAGCAGAGGACACGATGACCTGTAATAACACCACTCACAGCACAGGACCTGCAGACCCGTGATAATACCCCTAACAGCACAGCATAGGACCTGCAGACCTGTAATAATACCACTCACAGCACAGGACCTGCAGACATGTAATAACACCACTCACAGCACAGTACCTGCAGACCCGTGATAATACCCCTAACAGCACAGCATAGGACCTGCAGACCTGTAATAATACCACTCACAGCACAGTACCTGCAGACCCGTGATAATACCACTCACATCACAGGACCCGCAGCTATGTAATAATACTACTCACAGCACAGGACCTGCAGACATGTAATAACACCACTCACAGCACAGTACCTGCAGACCCGTGATAATACCCCTAACAGCACAGCATAGGACCTGCAGACCTGTAATAATACCACTCACAGCACAGTGCCTGCAGACCCGTGATAATACCACTCACATCACAGGACCCGCAGCTATGTAATAATACCACTCACAGCACAGGACATGCAGACCTGTAACAATACCACTCTTAGCACAGGACATGAAGAACGGTAACCAAACAATTCGCAGCACAGCACCAGCAGCCATGTAATAATACCATTCACAACACAGGACCTGCAGTCTTCTAGTAATACCCCTCACAGTGAAGGACCCCCAGACCTGCAATAATACCCCTTGTATCACAGGGTCTAAACTCCTATACCCCTTACAAAACAGGACATGCAGCCATGTAATACCACTCACAGCACGTGACCTGCAGACCTGCAATAATACACCTTATATCAATCAATCAATCACTGCATTTGTAAAGCGCGCTACATACCCGAGAGGGTCTCAAGGTGCTGGGGAGGGGGGGTGCTAATGGTCGAAGAGCCAGGTCTTGAGGAGTCTTCTGAAGGCCAGCAGGTCCTGGGTCTGTCGTAGGATGGTGGGGAGAGTGTTCCAGGTCTTGGCGGCGTGGTAGGAGAAGGATCTGCTGCCGGCGGTGGTTTTTCGGATGCGGTGGACTGTGGCGAGGGCGAGGCTGGCTGAGCGGTTGTTGAGGTAGGTGGGTCCGGTGTTGTGCAGTGCTTTGTGTGCCTCAAAGAAGTGGTGGGGGCCCCAATAATGCCATACCAAGTGATAATACCCCTTACAAGAACGGGTCTGTACTCCTATAATACCCCTAACAGAAGATGCCCTTCAGCCCTGAACTAACACCCCTCAGAGCACAAAACATGCAGTCCTGTTACAATCGCTCTCACTGCAGAGAGCCTGCAGTTCTGTAATATTACCACTCACACAGCTAGATCTACAAATCTGTAATATCATCCATGGTGCAGGGCCTCCAGTCCTGTAATAATGCCCCTTGCAGCACAGGGCCTGCACTCCTATAATTCCCTTGACAGAACTGCACCTGTAGCCTTGGAATAATACTCCGCACAGGGTGGGTGGTCCCATAACACCCCTCACAGCACACATGTAGTCCAGAACACACCTCACAGCACAGGACCTGCAGTCCTGAACCACTAAGCCTCACAGAACACGGCCTGCAGTGTTATAATAACCACTCACACTGCACGGCCTACACTCTTGGCTTGGGTCCCTCAAAAACTCTCTCAGTATAGGATGCGTAGACCTGTAAAATCCCTCACAGCACTTACCCTGTAGTCCTTCAATAACTCACCTCAGCACAGGACCCTCAGCTATATAATACTAATCACAGCACAAGACCATCAGACATGTAATAACACCACTCATATCACAGGACATGCAGCCCTGTAATAACAGCATTCATAGTACAGGATCTGCAGACCTGTAATAATACCACTCACAGCACAGCTTAGGACCTGCAGACCTGTAATAATACCACTCACAGCACAGGACATGCAGACCTGTAACAATACCACTCACAGGACATGCAGACCTGTAATAATACCACTCACAGCAAAGGACATGCGGCTGTGTAATACACCACTCGTATCACAGGACATGCAGCCCTGTAATAATAGCACTCATAGTACAGGACCTGCAGACCTGTAATAATACCACTCACAGCACAGCTTAGGACCTGCAGCCCTGTAATAATAGCACTCCTATCACAGGACCTGCAGCCCTGTAATAATAGCACTCCTATCACAGGACCTGCAGCCCTGTAATAATAGCACTCATATCACAGGACCTGCAGCCCTGTAATAATAGCACTCATATCACAGGACCTGCAGCCCTGTAATAATAGCACTCATAGTCCAAGACCTGCAGGCCTGTAATAATGGCACTCATAGTACAGGACCTGAAGACCTGTAATACCACCACTCATATCACACGACCGGCAGCCCTGTAATAATAGCACTCATAGTGCAGGAACTGCAGACCTGTAATACCACCACTCATATCACAGGACCTGCAGCCCTGTAATAATGGCACTCATAGTCCAAAACCTGCAGACCTGTAATACCACCACTCATATAACACGACCGGCAGCCCTGTAATAATAGCACTCATGGTACAGGACCTGAAGACCTGTAATACCACCACTCATATCACACGACCAGCAGCCCTGTAATAATAGCACTCATAGTACAGGAACCGCAGACCTGTAATGCCACCACTCATATTACAGGACCTGCAGACCTGTAATACCACCTCTCATATCAAAGGACCTGCAGCCCTGTAATAATAGCACTCATAGTACAGGAACTGCAGACCTGTAATAATGGCACTCATATCACAGTACCTGCAGACCTGTAATACCACCACTCATATCACAGGACTGGCAGCCCTGTAATAATGGCACTCATATCACAGGACCTGTAGACCTGTAATACCACCACTCATATCACAGGACCTGCAGCCCTGTAATACCACCACTCATATCACAGGACCTGCAGACCTGTAATACCACCACTCATATCACAGGACCTGCAGCACTGTAATAATGGCACTCATAGTACAGGACCTGCAGGCTCTCAGCACAGGATCTGTAGTGCGGTAATACCACTCACACAGCCCGTGCCCACAGCCCTTCAATAATGTCCCTTCATAGTAGAGGTCCTCAGTCCTGTAGTAGTAGCATAGTGGCTGCAGTTTTATACTACCTGTGACCAGTGGTGGCTCCTCCGCTAAGGCGCAGGAGCATCGCCCTACTGCTCATGGAGTAGTGTAAACGTAAAGATAAAATGATAATAACAAAAGTTATTTTCGTTTATTTTTCGTATCATCAGGCTAGGGCGGGGCGGGGCTTCGCTTCCCTGACGGGGAGGAGGAGTGGTTGCGCATGCCGTAAAGTGCGCATGATTGTTTGACCGGCCCTCTCGGCCTGGCAAACATTCATGCTCACTTAGCATGTTCTCCATGCAGGCTGCATTACAGCCTGCATGGAGAACATGCCCAGGCCCCCATTCCCTGGCTGAGCGCCCAACCACGGCGCTCAGGCCAAACACAACGCTGCATTGCAGCGTTGTGATTGGTTCGGGGGAGCCTGGGTGCATACCAATCACATTCAAACCCTCCCTTGTCCCAACCTCCACTCACCGCCCCCGTACCTTACCGGCAGCCACTGCCTATCACAATACATGGGCTGCAGTTTAATAATTAAAGGCTTTATGTTTTTACTGATTTTTACAGATAAAAACAGACAGAAAACAATGTGTTTCCTCTCAGTATTATTTTTAAAAGAGGAAAAATACAGGAAATTGTGCTTTTTGTGAGTGACTCTGTGCTGTTCTTGGTAAATTCCAGGCCAACAGTTGAGCAGACAGACATAATAGAGAGAGATATAAAAAATCAGGATTACATTTCCTTAAATATGGGCATATGTTAACAACTATTTGTATATAATGCTAATATTTTCCTGTGGGTGTAGTGTTTTGTTATATGTGGCTGCTTAATTGGCTAAAACATGATAGATCTCAAAGGAGAAGTGTCTGCTTATATGTTAAATAAACATGAAAATATACCAGTTTACATCTCCATTTATTCTCACAACACAAAATAAATATGGAAAAATACCAATAAAATGGGAAAAAAATAAATATGGATGAATACAGGCGGAAATGTAGAAATACAAAGTACCATAAAGCCGGGAGCCCAATTTATTACACCCTTCACAGAACAGGCCCTCGGTTTTATTACACCTCTGACAGCGTAGTCTGCAGTTGTATAACACCATTGACAGTGCAGGTAATAACAAGGCCCCCGAGAGCTCATCGCCTACAGTTTCCCGAGTCCGTGACATAAAGGGAAGTTTTATTGTACCCCTGACAGACAATGCAGAGCGTGCAGATATGTTACAATGACACTGACAGCACGGGGCCTGCGGGCATTCAGTCCCTCTCACGGAGACCGTATATAAACAGCAGACTCCTCTCGCTTCTGACGCCGTGCCTTCAGCCCCTGGGCAGCTGCACAGGGCCTGATGTCGCAGATCACACGGTGTGAAACAGATTGCTGTGCGCTGACGCTGAAGGAAACATCCGGAGCTACGGTTTCTCTGTCCCCGAGGGTGATCTGAGAGTTGTCTGCCGTGGTCCCCGTGCCGGGGCCTGGGAGGGGGCTTATCCGAGGACAGAGCCGCCCCCACTGCCCTCCAGATGCATTTTAGCAGGCCGAGCCAGGAATAGACGCAGCCGGTCGGAGGGCTGTCAGCGCCGCGCTGTGCTGATGATAACCCCAGCCTCGGTGACGCAAGGCACGCTGGGATTCGTGGCCGCAGGTGGGGTGCGGTGACGTGCGGACCCGGGCCTGATTGCCTCCCGCCTGGGCCCCATCAAGGGGTGTCCGGAGGCTGTGTCCCAGTCAGGGGGCGATGAGGAGCCATGCGGGGCAGGAAGGACCCAGGCGGGGCAGGAAGGACCCAGGCAGGGCCTTCTCTGGCTCTTCCCCAGATGTGGGGCAGGCTGACGTGAGAAAGGGCAGGCCCCAGCCACAGATGAGAATTGAGAACAATAATCTTCATCACAAAGAAGGGGGGGTGGGGGGAGGCAGGCTGTCCTTGAACAAGACATCAGACTTACATTGCATCTTATTTGTTTTGTTGACAAATAATTCGTGAGAAATGCCTGTGGTTTCAAGCGTGCACGTCAATTCGCCAACATGCCAGAGGTAGCGGAAGTTACATCACACGCCCTATGACCTCCACTTTGACACACACACACACACACACACACACACACACACACGCACGCATATTTATACACACACATTCACACTCACACTCCTACATAAAAAAACATTGTCACAGCAAGCACACAACATCCATTCAAAAGCATTTTTTTTTTACATATCTCAGCTGCCAGGGATAGTCATGTTTCAGCTAAATGAACTCAATTTTTCCAAAACTAATTGTATAAAAAAAATATATATATATATTTAAGATAGGAAACAATTCTGCTGCCTCACGACAGGTCGATTTTGTTTGGAAGGAACGCACTCACTCGTATTTTCAGAAGTTCAAGGCGGCTTTATTTTACAATCATTGCCGTACCCAACGCGTTTCGCCTTGCCCTCAAGGCTCCCGTGAACAAGCCTTGAGGGCAAGGCGAAACGCGTACGGCAATGATTGTAAAATAAAGCCGCCTTGAACTTCTGAAAATACGAGTGAGTGCGCTCCTTCCAAACAAAATCGACCTGTCGTGAGGCAGCAGAATTGTTCCCATCTTAAATACAAACCGGCGTGGCCCTGCCGGAGACAAACGCACTGTTATAATGAAAGATGTCTCGTAGACAGGTCATGTAGAACAAGTTGTAGGTTTATTGGTTAAGTCACAAAGTCCATGCAATGTTCATATAAAGCCCAAGTAGAACTCCTGTAAAGCCCCTATATAAGCCCCACCAGGAGCAGCCTCCCTGCTGCTCAGCCCATCTCTTCCAACTGCCAACTCCTCCAGTCCCACACACTCAACATTCCAAGTGACATCACTCATGGCTGAGCAGCAAGGGACAGAACAGTAATAAGGAAGATGCACCAATAACAATAGGTTATAGCACACACCATCTTGAAATTGAGCACCGGCGTCAACCTTTGGGCTACAATGTGGCAATATGTGTATATATATATATATATATATATTCACTGAAAAAAACCATAGGTTTCACACATGTTATAATTAGCGGAAATTTTACTGATAAAAAACCAATGAAATTCCCCCGTTATAGTTAGTGCAGGCAACTATAACTCACGCGACCGCAATCCTCTGCTGATGCTAATACTGTATTTAGACACTTATTTGCCCATGTCTTCTTCCATAAATTTTTAGCTATACATATATTACAAATATTTTTTTTTCATAAAGACACATATGTCATCAGCAGAAGATTGCGGTCGTGTGAGTTATAGTTGCCTGCACTAACTATAACGGGGGAATTTCATTGGTTTTTTATCAGTAAAATTTCCGCTAACTATAACATGTGTGAAACCTATGGTTTTTTCAGTGAATTTGCAAGGTTTTTTAAATGCTAATTCCTAACTATAACGTGTGTGAAACCTATGGTTTTTTCAGTGAATTTGTACGGTTTTTTAAATGCTAAGTTACTTTACGCCATTCGTGGCGTGCGCGCCCACTTAACGCAGTTCGTTCCGTGCGCGCACGGTGAGCACGCGGTGCGCTTCGCGCACCGTGCGCTTCGCGCACCGTGCGCCCACTTTACGCAGTTAGTGCCGTGCACGCACGGTGGGCACGCGGTGCGCTACGCGCACCGCGTGCCCACGTTACGCTAGATGGGCCATGTACGCACGATGCGCTTCGCGGCGTGCGCGCCCATTCATGGCGTGCGCGCCCACTTAACGCAGTTCATACCGTGCGCGCACAGTGAGCACGCGGTGCACGAAGTTAGTGCCGTGCACGCACGGTGGGCACGCGGTGCGCTACGCGCACTGCGTGCCCACGTTACGCCAGATGGGCCATGTACGCACGATGCGCTTCGCGCACCGTGCGCACATGGAGGACATATGATGCGCTTCGTTGTGAAAGGTAATATTTTAATTTTTCACATCGGTGATATGCCATGCACAAATGGTGCCCTTCGGGCACCATTTGCACATGGGGTGGGGAGAGTATGGATAATTTAAAAAAAAATTTTTTTTTTACCGTACGGTAAGCGTAATCGGCGAAATTATCGAAAATATTAAAATTCAGTTTTTGGCCTTGGGGGATCTTTGGGGACTCCCCCAACATGGCTAGGTGCTTAGGAGCTGTCTAAACAGCCCCTTTACATGTTTTGGTCCTTTGTTTTTTAATCCCCACTCAGAGTGCGAGAGAGAAAATGGCGGCCGCCGCTTCCTGGTTTCGACCGATTCGAATGTTTACTAAGATCTAACATCCAATCAGAATCGCGCTCGCGCACGTCACCGTACGCGTACGGTAAGCTTACCGTAAGCGCACGGTAAGCGCACCGTAAGCTGCCACAGATATATATATTGATTTAAATGCTATTTTCTCAGGAACTACTGAACAGATTTACACCAGACCTACAAAAGGCACTTCCTTGACCTGAGGACTACCTCTCTGCCAAATTTCAAGTAACTCTGTTCAGCCGTTCGGGCTGTAGCTGTGTCTAAAGGTCCTATGGAAAAATGCATGGGAAAAACGCGTTTTGGGACCCCCCTTTTTTCTCAGCCCCCGCTTGACGAATCCCCCCGAGACTTTCAGGGTAGGAGCGGAGCGTAGCGCCCCACCTATTTTGAAAATTTCGCGAGGATTTGTCGACCGGCGCCAAAGTTATTCCAAATAGAATGTTGCGGATTTCCTATGGAAACAGGGTCCTAACTATAACTACCTACTGGCGACCGCCAGTAGGTAATATATATATATATATATATATATCCCAAACACAAAGAGTTGCCTCCAACGAAAGAAACCTCACAAGGTATGATTATTTGCTGATTTATTGGGCGAAGGCTGCAGTCAGGAAATTTCAGACACAGAAGCATCAGCGTACGAGCCTGACGCGTTTCGTGATACATTCACTTCTTCAAAGGCTCGGTGTTACAGGAATCGCGCTGCCACAGGTGCCACTATTTAACGTACGATAACCAGTCCTCAGTGGGTGTGGCCATAACAATGGCTTTCTGGGATCTGTAGTGACAACACTTCTTGCTACAGTGAGCTGGCGCGGGATTCTGTCATAAAACATGATTATTTCCCCAGTGGGTTGCTTTCATGGCGGTCTTTCCACTGCTGCACCTTGCTGCCATCGTCCTACAAGCACCTCGCCCATTATTCGCACTCACCAGCCTGGCGATGCAAGGGTCCGTTCTGACACGGCGGGTTTCCTTCACGGCCAGGCACGACCGTTAAAATCCCAAACACCCACACCCACACCCACTGAGGACTGGTTATCGTACGTTAAATAGTGGCACCTGTGGCAGCGCGATTCCTGTAACACCGAGCCTTTGAAGAAGTGAATGTATCACGAAACGCGTCAGGCTCGTACGCTTATGCTTCTGTGTCTGAAATTTCCTGACTGCAGCCTTCGCCCAATAAATCAGCAAATAATCATACCTTGTGAGGTTTCTTTCGTTGGAGGCAACTCTTTGTGTTTGGGATACATATATATATATATATATATATATATATATATATATATATATATATATATATATATCCACTATTAATGTTACAGTATAATTAACAGAATACAAAGGGAGTGAAGTCCTAACTGACTTCCAGAAGGACGAGCTTCCACTGTGTTCCTGGCACTGATTTTGCCGCCTCTGAGGCCAGGGGTCTCAAAGGCAGAGCCAGGGGTAGCAAGGGGCAAGCCAAGGGTTGCAACTGCTGCAACCCCTGAATGACATCCATGGTTTCAAGCCCTCCAAGGAAGGACGGACGAGCAGAGTTGACTTTATAAGGGACAGGCTACAGCCAGATCTGAGGATTGAGTGTGACAAGTTTCGACCCAGCCCGACTGGGGCGAGCGAGTCTGACGCGGGATGGACAGGCTGCCTTAGACATGGTGGGTGGTAGCCACAGTTGTGGAACTCCTTGAACATTTCTCAGCAGGGGCGAGCTGGGTTCATCTTCAAAAGGACAGGCTACTTACGTAGTCAAGGGAGGCATAGGGCGGGTTTTACACAAGAGGACAGGAAACTTGTTTACCTTTGGAAGGACACGCTACAGCCGCAGGCAAGGAAGGCGAGGTCCAAGCTTTAAGAAGATATGAGCCCTGCTCTGCTGGCCTTCGAAAGGACAGGCTCGTGACACAGGCGAGGAAGGGGTAGGCCAGGCTTTAAGAAGATGTGAGCCCTGCTCTGCTAGCCTTCGAAAGGACAGGCTCCAGTCGCAGGCGAGGAAGGGGTAGGCCAGGCTTTAAGATGATATGAGCCATGCTCTGCTGGGCTTAGAAAGGACAGGCTCCTGCCACAGGCGAGGAAGGGGTAGGCCAGGCTTTAAGATGATATGAGCCATGCTCTGCTGGGCTTAGAAAGGACAGGCTCCTGACGCAGGCGAGGAAGGGGTAGGCCAGGCTTTAAGAAGCTATGAGCCCTGCTCTGCTTGCCTTCGAAAGGACAGGCTCCAGTCGCAGGTGAGGAAGGGGAAGTCCAGGCTTTAAGAAGATATGAGCCCTGCTCTGCTAGCCTTCGTAAGGACAGGCTCCTGCCACAGGCGAGGAAGGGGTAGGCCAGGCTTTAAGAAGATATGAGCCCTGCTCTGCTAGCCTTCGTAAGGACAGGCTCCTGCCACAGGCGAGGAAGGGGTAGGCCAGGCTTTAAGAGCATATGAACCCTGCTCTACTGGGCTTAGAAAGGACAGGCTCCTGCCACAGGCGAGGAAGGGGTAGGCCGGGCTTTAACCCTGGTGCTCCCTAACCCAGAATCATAGAAACAGCGAAGCCTCTGCAGTGATCTCAGGGATGCATTTCTGAGCTTAGACTTGTGTTAAAAATACCAGTATCAAAGAATGCAGAGAATGCCGCTTTCACTTACCATCGAAACGTGCCCTTTATAACATCTTTATAAAAAAACGTTACCTTGCTTGCAACAATGATGGCCTAATTTAATGTAGTGCTCATGACACAGTCGCTGACAGGAAGGAAGGCTGGGTAGACGGGTGGCCTGCAGGTCAAACCGGTCTCAGCAGCGAGCGCTTATGACATCACTTCCTGTGACATTCCGGGCACTCTTATGCTAATTAGCCACCTCACTTATTTGTTAAGGACAAGTGCCCAGTTTGACATTGAGATAAATTAATGCCCGAGGCAGGGTCAGAAATGCTGCATGATGACAGGTGCCACTCTTACAGACTACCCAGCCTTCTCGCCTCCATTCCGCATTATTTGCTGACAATGTGGAAAAGCAGGTGCAGTGTAAATGCTCTCTCAATCAATCCACAATCCAACTCCCGTTGTCGCGGAGGCGGGGTAAAAATGGTTTCTGTACTTGTTTCACCATGCTTTCCAGATGGAGAAAATAGCAGAAAAATTGCAAAATGCTTGAAGCTACTCTAAGTGCATGGGTAAAATGTAAAGTCAGTGGAGATAGTGTCGGGTGGTGGAAGAAAGACCCAAGCGATGGAATCAAGACTAGGCAGCCTTGATGTTCGGCAGAAACCGTAATGAGCTTTGGGCCCTTCACTGTTTTTTTGTATTTTAACAAATTAAACACTGTGAGGGCAATTATATGGCAACTTGGCACTTACTGTCTCATTATAGTAGTTCTGGAGCTGGGTCATCGGGTCACACCCTGCATCATGCTCCTCAAAGCAAGCAGCGTATATAGTTAGGGCCACTGGAATTATGTAATATTGTCTGTGTGGTATTTTCCACATAATTATGGATTTGCCGCATTTACCAGACAATGCATAATTTGCAGCTTTCAGCTTAAAAAATGTGTGTAGCTCACACAGATCAAAAGTTACTAAAAATGCAGCAACATGTGTTGTCAGGCAGTGGACGGCCCCTCGCAAAGGTTGCCTTGTCACCTTTCTTTTGCATATTTCTGTATTTGATTGCCAAAGTAGTACTATTGAGGTGAAACATTTGCCCAGATAGTGTTAACATGTGTACGAATGCCAAAATAATGAGGTAATACTAACATAAAATGTGCCACATTACCATGCAAAATTAGGCATTTTTTTGCTGCATAATTTAGTTAACACTTCTGCATAATTTGGTCCTCCCCTGCCGCATAATTCTGGTGGCCCTGCTTGTAGGTTTAGGATATGGATTGTGATGGGGAAGGGAATCTTTTGGAGACACTAGTTTAGTGGTGGCTCAGAGCGGTAGACAGCTCAGGGGTTAATGTCGAGGAGTTACCTCTGCAAACGTGTGGCAGCTCCCAAAGTGCCTTACTCCTGGACCTCCTTGTAGCTGACTGGAGGGTCAAAGCATCATGAGACGCCATCTTAAAAGTGTATTTTTTTTCTTACTTTGTCAACTTTATTTCGGTCACTGGGACCATAAAAGAATACAACAAGTGTACATAAAAATATATCACACATGATTAAATTAAAATCAATCATAAAACAATTAATCTAATATTGTCAAAAGTATTCAGTCAACTGTGTTTAGCTTTATACATCGGTTATGACTAGACCAGATTGCTGTTAAAAATTTTGCAACTGCAAATACAATTGGGGCCGATAAGTCTGTTTTTAAAATTCTGAATGCTGGGAAGTACTGCCTAAAACCAAGATTTTTGAGGAGTGGGACGAGCCAATAGTTCCTTGCCCTTTGATAAGCTGGACAGAAGAATATGATGTGCAAATCAGTCTCTCGCGAATGAGCACAAGCTGGGCATTGCACTGTAGGCTGGGGATATGTCGAGCGGTCTGTGTACGCCCTGAGGGGGAGAATACTATATCGCCATTGCATATATTACTTCCTTGTATTCAAGGGCAGATATCATCAAAAGCAAACTCCAGGTGATATGAGTCTTTAAACCCCAAAAAGTGTTCAGATAAGGACCCCTCCCGAACTCTCTTGATTGAGACACGTAAATTGTGCTCATAGTAAGCCTTGGAGATAGATTTGCGTGAGATCCTACAGCATGCATTTCCTGGATCAAACCACAAATCCGATCTTCCTAGTGACTCGCATATTTGTTTGATATATCTTAGCCATGGGATTTGTACGGCTTTTGCAAGGCGCAGAATCTCTTGAAGCTCAGCTCTGTAATTAGATAATTCCGGTGTGCTCCATATTTTGCGCCAGAAAGTTATGGGTTTGAGTCCCAACTCCTCTGTAATGGGTCTTAAGCCCAAATCTAGTCTTAGTGGAAGGAGTGGGGTGCTAGATGGTAAAGCTGTCAATTGCCTTAGGAAGTTGTTCTCCGTAACCTGCAATTTCTGGACTGCAGTATGCCCCCATATTTCACCCCCATATATCACTGCCCCTCTTGCCTGGGTTTTATAGATTTGGAGGCGGGGACCAAATGGCTTATAGGTCAATCCTCTTGTCATCCTAGATATACCACCCGTCATCTGAATCAGTTTCAAATTTGCCTTAGTTCGGTGTGAATCCCAAGTCATAGACTGGTTGATTGTTACCCCCAGATAATCGAACGTGTAATCCCTCTCTAATCTGGAGGACCCTATCAAGGGACTCGGGCGTGTTGAGGAGGGCGGGTTGAAGATCATATACTTGGTTTTAGAAGCATTAATCTCCAATCCACGCTTCACACAGAAGTTCGCAAATCCGTCCAACACCCGTTGTATGCCCATAGGGGATTTGGAAAGCAGCAGGGTGTCATCTGCGAACATAATGGCAGGAATCCTGCTGCCAGCCAACCTGGGGGCATCGATGTTGCTCAACCCATTAAGATGGCTAATGACCCTGTTGACAAAGAGGCAGAAAAGGGTTGGTGCAAGCACACAGCCCTGTCTAACCCCCTTGTCAACGGGGAAACCATCCGAAAGAGTTCCCCCTCTTCCGCACCTTACCCTGGCAACATTTCCCTGGTGTAATCTTTTCAGAATTAATAAAATATCTGCAGGAACCCCCAAGTCCGTCAGGACGGCCCTTAATTTATCCCTGGGCACTAAATCGAAGGCCGCCCGCAAGACCACGAACACCGTGTACAAGCTGCCGCCCTCGATTAACACAGTCTTCCAATATAAAAGATTAAAACGGAAAATCTGGTCAGTAGTTGAAATGCCTCTTCTGAACCCTGCTTGATAAGGACTCATGATTTCACATTCTTCAATCCAATCTTGAAGGCGATTGAGCATTAGTCTGCCGAAAATCTTTTGAGGAACATCAATAAGACTAATGTGTCTGTAGTTGGCTGGGAGCAGAGGCGAACCCTTTTTAAATATAGGGACAATCTCTGCGCCCAGCCAAGTGTCTGGCACCTCCATACCCCCCAAAATGGAATTAAATAAAATCGTTAAATAGGGTGCCCAAACATCCGGTTCTTGTTTAAATAGATCACCTGGCAGGCCATCCAGGCCTGGTGCCTTGCCTGATGCCAACCCGGCAATAGCTGCTCGAACCTCCTTTGTTGTGAATGGCACCCCTTTCGAAATAGTACTAGCCGTCTGGGTGGGAGTAGTCCTTTCCCCTGAAAGTGTATTTACTAGGATGCAGGGATTACACATGCATATAGCAGTGGAAGTGGGGAGCAAGGAGAGGCAGGAAGTGACACACCTGCCCTCCACCTCAACCTAAGAGGTTGCCATCCCCTGTCTAAAAATAGTGAGGTGCACCATCAGTTGTGCCCATTCGCCAATGGCAGACTGCACTGATTACTAGGCTCCTGCATAGATATCCTCTCCATGGCAGCTACCAGGCTGGTGCTTTCTGCTGTCATCACCTGGAGGCGGGAGGAGAATGCACTGTGCTGTCAGTCATTCATTAGATTGGATCTGGTAGGTGGGTGGGAGGAACACATACACTTCGAGCGTCCTAACCTCTTTTTTCAACTATAACAGAATTAATTAAAGAATAATTCTCACTGTTGTAATGTGAATACTAAAGTCACAAACAACAAGTCAATGCAATGTACAGGACAAGAGAAACACAAAGTTCTCAACAAAAGGAGAAGTTTTCCATGTTTTCTTTTCTTCTTGTGCCTGAGGGTCAGACAGACACACTGGGATGTTGTGGAGAGGTACGAGAGTGAGTCTTGAGGTCCTACTTATTTCAAAGCGCTCACTCTTGAACCCTTCCATAGACAGTGAGTCTGTGTGCCTTGGACAGTTTTGCATCATTTTAAGCAGAAAGACAATTTAGCAAAACATGTTGTTTTGGTTTGTTGTAAATCACTTTTGTATTTTTGAGATATTGGCGAGTAAAAAGTAATTACTTGCCTTTCCAGAGAGGTAGAAAATGCTGTCTTTCTTAAAAAGTCTTCTCTTGCGGTTTAGTAATGACCACACAATTCATATTCTATTTTCACACATATCCACGAAACATGTGATGATCACAGCCAAGTATCATCCACACACCTCTTATTGTTTGGCGATAAGTCAGTCAATCAATCAGGGGTTGGTAAAGCGTAGCTACTCACCTGCGAGGGTCTCAAGGCATCTGGGGGGGAGGGGGGGTGGCTCCGTTGAGTGCTGGGGTCAATCGAAGAGGCAGGTCTTGAGGTCCTTCCGGAACTGGTGCAGTGTGGGGACTTGCCGGAGGTGGAGGTCGTTCCAGGCCTTGGCTGCGAGGTAGGAGAAGGACTTTCCCCCGTTCTGGTCTTGTAGATGGGTGGGACGGTGGCCAGAGAGCGGTCAGCTGATCAGAGATGTCTCTTGGGTGCGTGAAAGGAGAGGGAGTTGTTTAGGTACGCTGTTCCGATGTTGTGGAGGGCCTTGTATGTGTGAGTGTGAATCTTGAAAGTTATTCCCCTTTCGAGGGGGAGCCAGTGGAGATCATGGAGGCGTTGGGTGATGTGGTTGTGACGGGGGATGTCTAGGGTCATTCTTGCTGTGGCGTTCTGGACTGTCTAGAGTTTGCAGAATAGCTTCTTGTTATTTCCGGCGAAGAGATTGTTGCCGTAGTCCAGTCTGCTACTGATGAGGGCGTGCGTGACCGTTTTTCTGGATTCGGATGGCATCCATCTGTACGTTTTTAAGAGTATGCAGAGGGTGTTGAAGCAGGTCGAGGATACGGAGTTGATCTGGTGGTTCATCGTGAGCGATTAGTCAAGTATGATGCTGAGTTTTTATGCGTTATCTGTTGGGGGGGTGGGTTCTGAGGGTGGGGGCCACCAGGTGCCCCACATGGAGGGGGTGGAGCCAAGGATGAGGACTTCTGTATTCTCTGAGTTGAGTTTCAGGCAGCTCTTCTTCATCCAGGTAGCGACTGCTTTCATCCCTTCTTGGAAGTTGTGTCTGGTGATGTTGGGTTCTTTGGTAAGGGAGAGGATGAGCTGGGTGTCGTCGGCATAGGAGACAATATTGAGCCCGTGGTTTCTGACAATGGTTGCGAGGGGGGTGTATATGTTAAAGTGGATGGTGCTGAGTGAGGATCCCTGAGGTACTCCACATCTGGTCTCTGTTGGTTCCGAGAGGTAGGGCGGGAGTCTGACTTAATGAGTTCTGCTTGTGAGAAATGAGCATATCCAGTCGAGAGCCTTTCCGTAGATGCCGGTGTCGTGGAGTCTGGTGGCTCGTGTGCAGTGGGAGACGATGTCGAAGGCAGCTGAGAGGTCCAGGAGGAAGAGGGCTTCCATTTGGCCCTGGTCGAGGAGGGTAGTGCTACAGATTTACTATGTTGTTGGTATCTCATTTTCACCAGTCTAGTGATAACGATTTAGTTATGTCCCCGGGGGATCCATAAACATCAAATACATGTCTTAAAAACTATGATTAAAAACGCTCCAAAAAATTTACTAAAAATACTTTGGTTGCAATCAACTAAAACATTTAAAAAAAAAAAATCTTTCGATATGATCAAAGCAACCAGCTATTAAAATTGTTTTAAAATTAGTCTTTTTTTCATGTCCACCATGGCAGGAACAAAGATTACACACCTAAATTGGAAAGGAGAAGAAAAAGACAACAAGGAAAATTGAAAAAGGGCCTGGGTGGCCAAGCGGAATAGGGCTGTGGTGGGCAGTGTTGCCATCTCTCTCTGCAAAACTATAAACAACCCCATAGTCCTTCAGTGAGTCACCAGTGACAGAAATGTCCTGCTTGTACCCAGGATGACCAGGCTTTTCAGCTGAAATCCAATGGCTGAGTACTTCTATGAAGTAGCTATTACTAGTATCCTGAGATTTGACCCTACCCTAAACGTAACTGAGATAAAGCAAGAGAAGTCACCCTCACAGAGTCCAATAAGTGTGACCTGGAATTCACAGTAGCAACACTGAGTAAAATTTCTACTGGGAGTCCAGATGCTGTGTCAGATTCTGTTAAAGCCCAATTAGCTGTTTCTGGGGTATGGAAAGTTAACCAAAGCCTTATACTGATGAATATTACTGATGTATGCTGAGATTTAATATCTGGAAATTCAGAGCCACCCAAAACCGTAGAGATTTGATTTTATCACAAGCTGATGGAAACCTATTCTGGCACATTTTAGAAAAATATTGCTCCCATCGAGAGTATATAGTATTGATTAAGGATAGATGAAGAAGAAATATATAGTGAGGGCCAGGGGCTCGGTGACTCCGCCCATACTTTCTGACTGGTAAACTGACCTGGACTGGTGCCTGCGGGGAGAAAAGATAGTCTACCAAAGTAGAGGTTGCCCGAAGAAATGGGAGAAGATCTGGGGAGCATGGCTAGCATATAGGGGATTCTGATGTTGTAAGGGAGAGTGGGTGCAGGGTTTGTGTCTTGTCCAAGGGCTGTACCAGGGTTTTTGTAGTTTTGATTACTCCACTGCCCTACGAGGTTGGTCTCTGTCATTCGTAATGTTTCTACTATGTTATTTGACATGTTCAAATGTGCCGCCTTCTGCGCTGAGCAAGTTTGTAATAAAAAGAATTTAAAAAAACAAAAATACCGATACAACTTAATACATATCTGATTCTGGGAAATAAATTCATTTGAATAATCCCAGATGTTAAACTGATGAGGATTTTCTTCTGTCTTTCAGTATCCACTTTCATAGAAAATTAATTTAGTAATGGTTATAAAAGATTTTCTCGATTTTTGAACAATATAATGCCCAGATATTGGGTTGCTTATGCTTCCCATTTAATCCCCGTCTGTGCAGATTGCCCGTAGAGGGCGCCAGGTGGTGGGGTGCACTCATTGCGAGCCCTTGTAGCTTGCTCCTGGTTGTGTTACCTTATTGTCATCTTGCTTTGTTGCCTTACCTTATTGTCATCTTGCTTTGTTGCCTTTTTGCTGTCTAGTTTTGTTAACTTTTTGCTTCTTGTTGTAGTTTCTTTGTTGGTGTCTGACCTGGTTGCTTTGTTTTCTTCAGTCTTTCCTCCATTGTTGCTTTCATGCATAACCTAGCTTTGTTGCAATCTGTATTTGTTGTATTTTGGTTACCAGTGTTCTTGCCCTACTTTCTGACTTTGCTGCCTTGTTGCTTGCTTTGTGTGTGTGTTTCCATGTTGATTGGTTACTGTGGTGGCCAGTTTATGTCTTCCTAACTTGTCTTAATTTCACTTTCAGATCGTGGAATGGGAAGAAAGACAGTTGGATGAACCAGTGAACTTTGGGAGCTGCAAGATTGACCCCGCTCCATTCCAGCTGGTGGAGCGCACCTCGCTGCACAAGGTATAGAATAACGGGGAGCCCTGTATGCAAGCACAACCACCTGTTCAACACCTATGGCATGAGACACTGAGACAAGCACAGCTTTGAAACGTCTCCCTCGCAACATACAGCCCAGCAGACATAGGCCCTTATTAAGATGGTGGTCGGACGAACATCCGACCGCCATTGCAGCAGGATTGGGAGCGCCCGACAAGTAGTCTGTCATCCCACCCTCCATATTTTGATACGACTGTCCTGTAGGTGGTCGGAAACATGCCTTTTTCTATTACAGCTTGTGCTGCAGCCCAGAAAAGGGCTGCAGCACAAGCCGTAGTAGAAAAAGGCATGTTTTTAAACATCTTTGCACTGTGTGACAGACACCATGTGGTGCCTGGCTCGCGGTGCTTGGATGTTTGGGGTGCCCCACATGTTCCCGGCTGGCCAAGTGGCCCATGGGACTGGGGCCCCCAAAGTCTCTTTTCTTCTGCTTTTACATGGCAGTGGGACCGCCATGTGCAGGCTGAGGGAAAGGGACATCGTAATCCATACAACCGTGTCTGCGCAGGCACCACCTCCATTGTAGGGATCGCAGTCTGACCGCTGCCCCCCCCCCCCACCCCCGATCGGCTCCTTGACCCTGTGGGAGGCAGCGGTCTTTAACCCTGCCCTCTGTGCTCCAACCGATGGTATTGTAATCCGGTAGTCGGACCGCTGCCCTAGATGTCGGGTGGACCGCCACCGATGGTCTCTCAATGGGGGTCAGCCTGACACCGTAATGAGGGCCCTAATGACAAACACTAGGATGGCTTCTGCTGAAGTCATAGTACCTCACAGGACAGACCAGGTACATACTGAGTACTGCTTCCTACCAAAGGAACAAAAGAAGAGACACCCAGCGAGTTGCACTCACACTCTCACCACCTTCCTATCCACCAGATGCAACTCACCAAGCCACTACAACACGCCAACCCCACACCAAACCACAGCAGACACCTTGTAGATGCAGACACACATTAACCATTGCCTCCTTGCTCAACTACCATTATGGAAATGTGCATTTGTATACCCTGTGACAGCCTCTGTGCAAAATTGTGAGGTAATTTACCCATCACGGAAAATAGACCATAATTCTATTATTTTATTAGTACATTTTTTGTTTGAGCAAAACTCATGCCCTCGAAGCAATGTTAACATTAAGAAGGAAAAAAAACAAGGTTGCAGCAGAGGTCTATGGACATGACAGAGGACATGAGAAAAGCATACTTTATAGGTTGTCGACACCTCTAAAAATTTGTGTGAGCGAAGTACTATATATGCGTACAGATGATAATTGTGTTGGAAAAATAGAAATAGTGGCATGCCTGCTGAGATTCACCAAAAATGTAGGTTAAACTGGTGATGAATAGTGATTGAATGCATGACAAAAGAGAGAGCTGGAATTTAACCCTTTACCTTCAGGCTCAGAGGCAGAGACCTTAATCACAGGCCTTAAGAGAACAGCGCTCCAATGATGATACCTGTGGTACTTATTGATCGTTCAGTAGGCCAAGTATTGTGCGGATGATACAAGATATACATGCACAGCAGTTCATACCAACAAAACATCAGAAACATGCAACATGTACGTCTAGGTTTATCCTGGTATAGCTGCAACTATATCTACTTCTGAGGTCATGGAATAAATAAATAAATGGGAGATGAAATTAGCTTAGCCAACTAATCTTGACGTTTTCTTTTAGATTAGTGACGAGGTGGGACTGCACAAGGGGAAAACTGAATCATGTGATTTTTGATCTCCCAAAAAAACAGGCACCCCTTTTCTCTACGGCTGCCCCAATAATGTAACTTCATTACAGTGGAGTGGTACAGTTCTGCTGGCACAGCTATAGGGGTAAGTAGGCTGCTGTGATACACATAGAAGTCTTAAAAGAGGTGCAAATGCTGCAAACACCAAGGATGTGTGCTGCCCACTCACGCCCATTGGGCTCTCCCCTTCACTAGGCATCCATATACATCTCCATCTGACCCTCAAGCACAAATGCATAAAGGGGGTGAACAGTCTGAAATGACTTTGAATGACCCCGCTGGCATGGGCAGATATGCACTCCACTGCTTGAGAAACCAGAACCAACTGCCCTGCACAAGAGATGGAACCGGCAGGCCTGCACAAAAAATAGAACCGTCTCCCCTGCACAATGGATAGAACCGGCTGCCCTTCACAAGGGATGGGCCCAGCTGCCCTGCACAAGAAATCGAACCGACTGCTTTTCACAAGAGATGGGACTGGATTCACTGTACAAGGGATGGACCCAGCAGCCCTGCACAGAAAAATAGAACTGTCTGCCCTGCATAAGGGATGGAACGGGCTGTCCTGCGCCAGGGATAGAACTGGCTGCCCTGCACAAGGGATAGAACTGGCTGCCCTGCACAAGGGATAGAACCGGTGACTCTGCACAAGATGTTGAATCTGCTATCCTGCACACAAGAGTGAGAACCATCTGCCCTGCATAAGGGATGGGACTGGCTGCCCTGCACAAGGGATGGGACTGGCTGCCCTGCACAAGGGATGGGACTGGCTGCCCTGCACAAGAGATGGGACTGGTTGCTGTTCACAAGAGATGGGACTGGCTGCCCTGCACGAGAGATGGGACCGGCTGCCCTGCACGAGAGATTGGACCGGTTGCTGTTCACAAGGGATGGGACCGGCTGCCCTGCACAAGGGATGGGACCGGCTGCCCTGCACAAGGGATGGGACCGGCTGGCCCTCAAAAGAGATGGGACCAGCAGGCCTGCACAAAAAATAGAACCGTCTCCCCTGCATAGAGGATAGAACCTGCTGCCCTTCACAAGGGATGGGCCCAGCTCCCCTGCACAAGAGATGGGACCGTCTCCCCTGCACAAGGGATGGGACCGGCTGCCCTGCACAAGGGATGGGACCGGCTGCCCTGCACGAGAGATGGGACTGGCTGCCCTGCACAAGGGATGGGACCGGCTGCTCTGCACGAGAGATGGGACCGCCTGCCCTGCACGAGAGATGGGACCGCCTGCCCTGCACGAGAGATGGGACCGGCTGCCCTGCACGAGAGATGGGACCGGCTGCCCTGCACGAGAGATGGGACCGGCTGCCCTGCACGAGAGATGGGACTGGCTGCCCTGCACGAGAGATGGGACCGGCTGCTCTGCACGAGAGATGGGACCGCCTGCCCTGCACGAGAGATGGGACCGGCTGCCCTGCACGAGAGATGGGACCGGCTGCCCTGCACGAGAGATGAGACCAGCTGCCCTTCAAAAGAAATGGGACCACCTGCCCTTCCCGAGAGATGGGCCCGCCTGCCCTGTACAACAGATGTACGTTTCTGTGACGTCACTAAATCATTTCCTGTTGTCTCCTGGATTCCCTTCATCTCCAGGTATCTACCTGGTGTCTTTCCATCACCAAATAAATGTAATGCTTTGTAAACACTCCTTTCGCATTGAAATAATTCCCCCACCCCCAATACCACCACCAGGACTTCTTTTCATCAGTCCCAAAGCAAGAGAGAGAGAGGCAGAAAATGGAGATCAGAAAACAGTGACAAAGGGCGAAATCGGGGACGAAAAAGAACCTTAGAGGATGAGATAGAGACAGGATGTGTAGGGTGGTGGAAAAACAAGATCTTTGGAATCAAGATTAGACTGCCTTGGTATTCGGCAACCCCGGCATGCACAAGCATTGGAGGCTTCTAGGAAAAACTTTGGGCTGATAGCAATTTTTTGTATTTTTGCACATTAACTGCTAGGATTCTAGAAACCTGTGATGTCCACCAGGGATCAGGGCTGTCTCCATTTTTGTTTTGCGCATCCACCCGTAAACCAAAATAATTTTCTCTTTGAGTCTACCTTTTAAAAACAGAGCTGTACTTTTCAACAGGGGTGGCCCCTTCGATCACCAAAGTGCCAGAACAGTGGGAAGGGGGCCCCTCTCCAGTGGACGGATGCACGAACTTGGTTGGTCCTGGGAGTTTTGTGGAAGGAACCACATACTATATGTGGAGGGGTGGCAGGGGACAAACATTTGATGGGCTTGTATATAGTTTACTGAAGTAGGGCGCTAATATTTAGCCTCCATCAAGCTGAGACAATACATCTTCTATGCTTGCTCCATAATTGTAAGCGATTGGCGCCAGATCAATTTATTGAGCTATTTTCAGCTTATACATTTTATCTTCAGTTCAAAAATCCCATCTCCAGCTCAGTTTGTAGCTTCATTTATGTATTATGTACATTTTTGTATTTTTTCTCTTACATTTGTCCATCACTTGAGTTAAGCTATTTTTGAGTCCTTTGTCCTACTCGGATATTTACACAATTTAGCTTGAAATGCGATTCTGTTCTCTAACTCATATTTTATATCCAAAAATTGATTTTTGGATTTCTTTCTTATTTTGTACCCAATGGTGCTGCCCTAATTCTCATTGGACACAGGGTCAGGTCAGAGACTTCACTTCGAGCTGGGTTTTTTTGTTCTATGTCTGTTTTTTTATCTGTTTGATTTCCCCTAGCTGCATTTTTCTCATGGATCTTTTATTGCCTACTGGGACAGAGACCTTTTCCTGTGTTGCTGCCAAAACATGGAATTTGTATGGAATTCGATTCCTGTAGTCAAACTTCATTGATTCAGTTTAGGAATCTGAATCAATTCAATTGGCAATCAGCCAGGGGCGGCCACTGCCAACGTAAAGTGGCGGGGCGGGGGAGGCAAATAATAATTTTTAAAAAGCGCTTACGTGCCACTCACGCTGCTGGCCGCCTCTGTGCACTTCTTTTCGTGGAAGACGTCCAAGGGCCAGCTCATACTCCCCACCCAATCCAGGCGCTGCTCTCATGCTATGAGAGCAGTACCAGGATTGGTCTGAGAGGCCTGGTTAGGTGATCCCTAAGGGACTGAGAGCCTGTGCCATTTCTCCACCCGGCTGCACAATAAAGCTGGGTTTGAGAAATCTAAGTGTGCATGTCAGTTTGGCTATCCTAAGACGCCGACCAAAGCAACATGCGCACTTACAGTGCTGCTGTCTGTCCATAGAAGACAGCCCAGCCACATGCCAAACTCGGCAGCATCGACTGCCAGTGAAAAATAAAAACGATAGTAAAATTGTTTTATTATCGTTTTATTTTTCATCTGCAGTGGGGCAGCGCTCCTCCGCCATTACGGAGGAGCCGCCGCTGCTGACTCAGCAGATAGTCTCCCTCATAGACAAGAAGCTCTATGCGAAGGCTGCACTCTATAAATAACTATAACATAATGTGTGAAAACACAGGCTCCCACGGCATCGTCTGCAGTGACCTCGGCTGTCAACATTTCTACCCCATAGATAACTCATCGCGATAGCTTAGACCTGTATAATTTCCAACTCTAGCAAATTTGAAAGCCAAATATTATATAATGCAGGCTCTGATATTCTTTCTCTTTAATATCATAGTAGCAATCCAGGTTGAAGAATGCAGATTATGGTCTTTAGTGAATGCATGAAAAATATTCCCAATTTGGAGTTTGTTTACCCCGGAGAAAAAGTTATCACAGTGTCTAAAGTTTAAAAATAAATCCCGCTCAAGGACCGGTTCTAGAATTTAGGGCGCTCTGGGTGACCCCACCCCCCCCTCCCCGCCCAACTTATTTACTGTCGCAACAGGGGTATGTTCAAGCCACTAGAATTATGCGGCTGCAGACACACATTCTGAGGCAAAGTTGAGTAAATTTTACAGCAAGAAAAGTCCAATTATGTGGCACAATGTGGCACATTTTGTAATGAAATTATTTCGTCATTTTTTAAATTGGTAACACTGTATGGGCATTGATTGCACCTCATTGTTATCAGTTTAAGCCCCAATGTATATCTTTAAGCAACAGAAAAGTGATCAGTCAGCCTTGTAAAGTACCTTCCACTGCGTGGCAACTGGTGTTGCTGCACTTTTATTAACTTTTGAACCGTTTGAGCTAATAAAAAAATGTTGTTTTTTTCAAATCTGTAGATTATGTGGCAGATGATGGATTATGTGGTAAATTGTGGCAAATCTATAATAATGCAAAAATAGCCGCGGCCGCACAATTGCATAATTCCAGTGGCCATGGGTATATTTAACTCCTTGTGTTGGCTCTCTGGCGCTCCGGAGTGGCGCCCTTTGCAGCTGCCCGTAGAAGCTGCCGTGCATGAAATGGAGAAAGTGTCAGTGAGAGGAAGGAACGGGGTGGAACCGAGTCCCGCGAGTCACCGAACATTTACACTATGTTCTGTCTTCCAAAGAGAAAGCCGAGAAGGCGTGAAAGGTGGCCATGAATATTTAAAGGTTTTGTAATTGGCAAGGAGGCTGGCCCAGCCGTTGGAACAGCACGCAGGGCGCTGAAACCCGGTGTTGACTTGGCAACGAGATGTGGCGAACGAGAACTTGTCGCGCTTTCTAACTCGTTCTTCTGTTCCGTGGTTTCATATTTATCAGTGTTCTGTGAACAAACGTTACATTGGAACTAAATTGCATAATGTATTATTTATTTGAACTCTATTTTTTATATTTAAAAAAACTGCAATAATTGGTTTTGCCAGTGCTGGTTTTGCCTGTGCTGGTATTCTCCTTGACTAGGTGAGTTTCTCATTGATCGATGCTCATTAGGACTCACATGCCCCAGGTCTCCTCTGCTGTTCCAGTGGTGCCGAGTATATGCCTCTCTTGCTCTGAAACTGATTAAGTCTCTCTTTCATGTTTATTCTCGTCTGCACGCCAGGAGTAGGGTGACCAGAATTTTAAAGCAAAAAACTGGGACATGTCACAAAAAATAGAAGGACTATAACAGGCAGTAAGAACATACATAAGATGCAATTTTTAAACCCAGTAGCTTCCTGTGAATTAAATTGCTTTCTTGGAACAACTGCTAACTATCTCTGCTTTGTGAAACTTAAAAAAAACACCTCCTCCCGTTTTTAGTCGGCCCTCTCCAAAAACACAGGGCCGGACTGGCCATAGTGGGCACCGTGCGTTTCCCGGCCGCTACAGTGGGGACCAGTTTTGGGCCCCTGGGGGGCCGTTTTTAGGTCTCGCCTGACCCAGCGCATGCGCTGGTCTGGCGAGGGCTCCAAAAAGTGCTACCAGGCCAGCCTAGAGCTACAGTGCATGTGCGCGGGGCGCACGTGCCGCGCTTGACCGCGATTACTTTCACTTTTGCGGCCGTACGGCCGCTCTGATGTTTGATCGCCGCCAATAGGTCTCGCTTTTGGGACCTTATAAGTATTTAGTTATGCAACTGTTGCATGGCTAAACACTTATAAGGTCCCAAAGGCGAGACCTATTGGCTATGCCAATGCTTGTTTTACCGGGGGTCGGCAATATCGCCCCCCTGGAACAAAGTCGGCCGAAACCGGTCCTAGCAAACTGCTCGGCTGCACCCTCCCTCACCCCAGGGGGGGCAGCTAAGCAGTTTGCCAGGGCCGGTTTCTGTTCCCAGTCCGGCCCTGCCAGGACATGAGCTAAATTTCTTGAAATCTGCCCGGACAGCTGGTGAAAAACAGGGACCGTCCTGGCAAATCCGGGGCGCCTGGTCACCCGAGCCAGGAGGCAAGGACCACCTCTTCCTCAGCCAGCTGCACTCATCATTTCACCAAACCCGACACCAGTGCCTCGTCTGTCCTCTGCTTTTCTTTTCTAATGGGCCTGAAAAACCTGTTAATTTGTTCATTTATTTTGGTGTTTGGATGGGGCCTGTGTCACTCTCCATTTTTTTTGTAGTTGTATACAGCGTAGGGTGACCAGATCGTGCGATCCAAAAAACGGGACATTTCGCAAAAATAGAGGAAGGACTAAAAATTTACAACAATAAAGTGGCAAAGAATGGCAACCCTCATCCCCATAGAAACACAAAAGAGACACTAAGAAAATAAATAAAATGTAATTTTTAAAACTAGCGTCATACCTGTTAATGTAATTGCTGACTCATAACTGCTGCTTCCTAGCCCTGCTTTGGAACACCTAAAAAAGGTGCCTCACTGTGTTCAGTTTACCTTCTAAAAAAACGGGACATGAGGCACTTTTACCGAAATCTGCCGGGACAGCTGGTGAAAAACCGTGACCGTCCAGGCAAATCCGGGACGCCTGACCACCTTAATATAGCGCCAAGATGGCCCAAGGAAATTGGAGTGTTTTACTTGAGCAGCAAATTACATTACGCAAGGTCAGATTAATTTTTTAGGCATGGGTAGACTAAGTGATTTGCCCAGAATCACAGCACATTGAGCCAACGCGGGGACTCGAACCTGGTTGCCCAGTTCCAAAGGCCGCAGCTCTGGCCTTTAGGTCACATCTCTTCCTGTGAATGTGAGACACAGAAGAGTGAAAGGCTGAACTAAGGACAGAGTGCACAGGAGTAAGAGAGAATGTAGGAACATGAGGCAAAGCTAGGGAGTGAAGGAAAAGTGAGATTGTGCTGGGTTTAAGGTAGGGATCAGCAGTGCTTAATTAAAAAAACAAAATAAGTGCCAAGGCCCAAGGTATTTCTCACGTGGCAACTGCAGGTTGGTGCCGCCCACATGCCACTTTAAACTTCAGGTTTAAGTCCAAGTTTTTAAAATTTTTAAAGATAAATGAAACAATTAAATGCGCCACTAATGAACTTTGTTTGTAAATTACACACACAGCGCCACCATGTGGTGGATTCTCATTATTAGGAACCAGTTTTTACGAATAACTGCCGAGCACCAGAAAACACCAGCACAAATTAAGCAGTGGCCAGACTGGAACAATAAAATCCCTAGAAAGTGTAGCAGAAGGGGTACATGTTATTGTGGGCGGGGGGGTAAAGAGGGAGGAGGAGGCCTATAGTAGTGTTTGAGACATCTTATGCCGCACCCTAATCTGTACTTGTTCCTGCAAAGCCTAGAGATTGAGAGAGATTTTAAGGGAAGGAAAGTTGTGGAAAGATGGGGTGCTACAAACTCTATTATTCACTTCAGTGGAGACAGCTTCTGGAAGGACAGATACCCGGGTCTATACTTTCCCATGGTACTGATGGACAGGCCCTCAAACACACGCGGTCTGTCCTAGCAGACCAGAAGGATGCTTCATTGAGACCCTCTTTTTGTAGCTCTTCAAGTACTGTGTCTGGCGTGCTAGCCACGCAGAGTGCCTGGTGGGAAGCAGTGCAAGTGTCACTACGGGGTTCCTGCAGCAACAGAAGTCAGTGCCAACAAGTAACCAATCTATTGTGTAACTCACACAGAAAAAACACAGTAGAGTGGGGACCTGACCTCTGACTACCATGATTTTTTTACTGATGCAAGTTCACAACATCGGACCAGCATACCTAAACAATTGCCTCTCCCTCCACGCACCCAATGGACACCTCCGATCAGACGGTTCAGTGCCGCTGTGTAGGGTGGGATGAGGGCTTGCTGTGGGATGAAAAAGGGGACAGGGCCCTAAACAGATGTTGCTTGTGAAGGCTTTTCATGAGGTGTGAAATAGAGTCCTGTATTTGACAAAGTCATAAACGTGGTCTCCCTGGCACAATCGGAATCAGCAGGATATTTTATTAAATAGTTTATACAGCACCAGGGCCAGAAGCAATAAAACAACCTCTCGAGGTATGTTTAAAAGTAAGTGGCAATATTCAGTTATTCAGTTGAAATGAAATAATGCTTTAGGCCCTGGGTAACCTGTGGCAAACAGTAGCCACATGTCGCTTAGTCCCTGTGTCACAAAAGGGACTTCTGGTCAGTGCTTAATTTGAGCCGGTGGTTTCCGGTGCTCGACACCTGTACTTAATTGTCAAAAGCGGCGCCTGTGAAAGTCTGCCACAAGGTGGCGCTGTATGGCTAATTTAGAGATGACCACAACAGTTAATTATTAATTAAATATACATTAACATGGCTATTACCTGCCGCCAAAGCCATTCTTATACCTTTGGGTGCCTTAAACAGTCTGAATTGTCCCACTTGTAGGAGTGTGATGGTTAGTAGTTGTGTTGTTACTATCACTGGCAGAATGGCAGGGACAATGGATGGTGCAAGCTGCAGTGGCCTCCAGACGAGAGCCCTGGCACGTATATATTTTTTTCCTTCAAATTAAGCACAGCTTCTGATGGCATTGCAATGCAGCACTATCATGAGACTGGCTGGAAGAAAGCTCATTTAACTTTAACAGGTGAATGACAGAAATAGAGGGCCCCAAGGGCCAGAGTTCAATGTGCATTGTGTTTTTGGCTTTGCCAGGGCCTGGCACTGGCACGCTTGGAGCCCTGGGTTGGAGTAGGGAGTCAGTAACACCCCCCCCCCCCACGCACACACTCCTGCCATGATGCATATTTTTAATTTTTTAATTTTTTAAATTTATTTTTGAAGGATTTATATAGCGCTGGCTAGACCCAGAGGTATCAGAGCGCTTTACAAGATAGGACACATAGGGAATAAAAGCATATGAAAGGTAGCGCAACAAAAAATTGAAATATACAAAGTACAAACAACAAGAGCATTATACAAATCAAGATAAATAAACAGGGCAGGAGCTATACATTTAAGGAATTAGGTAAATGGTGAACAGGAGAACAGGGTATATATTACTGAACAAATATAGTGTGATTGATAAGAGATCAGGATTAGGACACAGGTTCGGAACCCCAATAATAATTGAGGAGGTGTGTTTTGATGATGCATAGTACAGGTCAGGGCTGTTTACACTCTCTGCTGCTGCTGTGAGCCTCATATGCTGTTATAAGCCTTTGGCTTGAGGACATTTTGAAATGCCACAGTAAGTCTGTGTTTGTGTGGGGTGCCTTATGCTTTATTTCGTGGGGAGTGGAGGGGCCCCGGCCTTGTTTTCTTCTGTTTTATATGTGATGTTGACTGGGAGTCAGGAAGTCTTTCACCCTGGTGTCTCTATACCCCTGTCTGACGACCTGTCACAGGCCACAGTTCCTCCCAGTTGGAAGTGCCTGTCCCTTGCTGTGTTTGTCTTTCTCGCAGTTAAATTCCATGGCTTGGTGGGAACAGGTGGAACCAGCTTTCTTGTGCACAGCCTGGCTCTCCTAATATGTCTGAGGTGTGTTTGCATGCAGACTTAGCTGTGCTTGTTTCAGAGTAGGAAGGGGCATTTTGCCACAGTAGGACTGAGGGGGGAGTCAATAGCTGGGGGTGGTGTAAAGGGTGGCAAAGACTGAAACTGGAAGTCCTTGATGATATGTTACTGGTATATGCACATACATGACCTGTTGCATAGTAATGATGTCATGAGCTCTGATGCAAGCACGGAAAATGCCCCTTTGTAGGGTATTTAATAGCAGCCATAATAAGGGTTTAGGGAGCCTTTCCTACTTTTGGGCTGTGGTGCGACTACACCTGCTGCGCTAATAACAGTGCATAATCTAACAAAGGTAGGGCCCTGAATATGACCTCGTAGCTCTAACCGCTGTCTGGGGGTTGCATTACCAGGCGCTTACATGACTTCCGCGGCTGGACATAGTCGAGGAAGCATGTGATGGTTTCTTTTGGGTATAGTGCTGTAGGCATCCATTGTGCTGTGTTGTATCGTTTTAGCACCAGAAAGGTGTGGCTGAGAGCTTTACTGGGTGGTCGGGTACCTCTGTGGTCAGTGCCCTTCCCATGGCCCAGCAGTTACAAGCAGAGCTCTGTGCTGCTGCCCTGTGTTACAACCCTGCTCTGGTGGATGTGTGTGTTGTGTTCTGTCTGTGCTTTTTCTGTTTGTGGTGCATGTGTGCTGTTTTGTCTCATTTGATCTTTGTAATTAAGATGCATATGTCTCTCTGGTTCTTTATACTGTTGGCGCTCCTGTGTTACTCTGTTGAACAGATGTGTGTGGGATGTTCTGTGTTCTGGTGTTTTTGGGTCAGACCTTTCATTGGCCAATACTGTTGGTAGCAATGTGATAGACAAAACTAATAATGTCCGAGTAGTGTTAGCTTTATAGGAAATATTTTGTCTTCTATGTTCTATGGCTTCAAGGAAGCAAGAACATTAATATGAGATTATTTGCAAATGGGACACACTTGGAAGCCACCAATAACATATAGTTGTGGTGTGCTGGGTGTAAGTGAGATGTTCTGCTTCATCTATTAAAGTGAGGGCTTGTTTGTGGTGTTTCTACCGGTCTGTTTAAAAGTGGCCTTTTAAATGCTGTCCTTTTGCAAACACTTGTTGCCACATGGATCCTGGCCATAAGAGGTGCAAGTCTTATCACTCCCAGTAGTTACTGAGTGCTGCAAAGTCTTCACCCTCTGTTAAATTTTGTCAGGTCAGACATTATGAAATTGAACAAGGTAAAAAGACCTGGTCTTTAGTGCAATGTAGATTTTATGTCCTGTAGGCACCAAAATCCACGTTATTGTCCAAAAAGTCAAAATAGTTAATAATAATCACACCCGATGAATTCAGGACATCTCGATGTCCGATGTTATTGGTTCCAATAATTGTCATATCCCACACTGGGATATGACTCGATGGCAAAAGATGGTGTGCGGCACGTGCTTGGAAAGGATGATATTGAATCATATATATATATATATATATATATAAAAAATTATTTTACAGAGTTTTATATAGCATGAACTTGACCCGTATCGGGTATCCGAACGCTTTACATGAGCACCAGTTACGTTACATGAGGACACATTCATTTCTGTGAGGCACGGGGAGATTAAGCGATTTGCCCAGAATCACAGGATGTTCAGCGTCATTGCCGAGACTGGAACCCGGTTCCCCAGATTCGAGGTCGACCGCCCTAGCCGTTAGGCCAACTCATCTATATCATGGAGGCATCTTTACATAAACCCTCAGAGGTCTGATCTTGGACTCGAAGTATGTGAGAGGTAGCATGCTCAGAAATAGTTTTTTCATTATCACATTTAAGGATGGGCGTCTGGCACTTTTAACAGAGTTGCAAATTGAGTTTACTTAATTGGAACCTTTGCTCCTCCATTTTGTGAGAAGCTTGAACTATTTCTTCCTGCTTTATACTGGTTTTGTGCACGGGTGCATTGTCCAGCTGCTGTGCTTGTTGCTCTTGTTGTGTGAGGGAGCCTTGCTCTGCTGTGTCCTATCCTCTACCAGTTGTGTGAGGGATCAGAGCTGCTAACAGTGATATGTATATTGCTTTTACTGCAAACTCCTCTCCTGTACTGTTTTGTGAGCTAGTCTTGTACTGCCACTTCCAGGCTGTGATGGAGGCTTGCACAACTGCTGGCCTTCCAGTATCTATTTTATGAGAGGAAGCTTGCTCAACTGCTGCCCATCCAGTGCCTGTTTTATGAGAGGAAGCTTGCACAACTGCTGCCCACCCAGTTCCTGTTTTATGAGAGGAAGCATGCACAACTGCTGCCCATCCAGTACCTGTTTTATGAGAGGAAGCTTGTCCAACCGCTGGCCTTACAGTACCTGTTTCATGAGAGGAATCTTCCCCAACTGCTGCCCATCCAGAACCTGTTTTATGGGAGGAAGCTTGCTCAACTGCTGCCCATCCAGTACCTGTGTTATGAGAGGAAGCTTGCAGAACTGCTGCCCATCCAGTACCTGTGTTATGAGAGGAAGCTTGCACTACTTTTTACCTGGGACAAAAATGCGGACTCTGTTCTTCCAATCCAACATTGTCTCTCTTCTATTTTCAAATGGTTGGCGGCTGCACAACTCGAGTGCAATGAAGAGAAGTCCGAGATTCTCCTCTTTGGGAAATTTCCTTCCAACTTCCGAGATTCTCTTTGGCCACCTGAGTTCCCCTTGCCCACCTCTACAGGGAAGCCTGCTAAAAATCTGGGGGTGTGGTTTGATGAGTCTTTCCTTCTCGACGCATATTAAGAAGATGGCCAGCAGTTGTTTCGGTCTTCTTAAATCCCTAAAAAAATTCTTTCATCGCCTACCCCAGGCAGCGAGGGAAACGGTTACTTGTGCACTGATTTTGTCTCGGCTGGACTACACCAATGCCCTTTACGTTGGTATCCCGGGCTACCTGTTGAAAAAGCTCCAGGTGGTCCAAAATACGGCAGCCAGACTTCTTCTGGGCATTTCTGCCAGGAACAGCGTCCACCATCAGTTGCGCTCACTACACTTGCTCCCCGTGATTGATAGAGTAACATTTAAATCGCTGGTTCTGGCCCACCGTGCTCTTCACGGCAAGGGTCCTTCCTACTTGCAGAAGCGCTTCTCCTTTTATGTTCCTTTGTGACCCCTGCTGTCTGTCCCTACGTTTCGCTCAGGTTCCTCGCTTCAAATACTAGAGGCTAGGGGGCAGCTCTTTTGCTCTGAAGGCTGCGGCTGCTTGGAATACCCTCCCTCTCGCCTTGCGTAATATTCAGGACCCAGTGGCTTTTAAGAGGAATCTGAAAACACACCTCTTTGTTTAAAGTCCATTTTCCCACCCCGCAAGGCACCGCGCCGGGACACTCGTGAGTATCTGTGCGAGCTACAAATATATGTAACATAACTACTGCTTCCCATGCTAGGGCAGGTTTGTGTGAGGGAGTCTTGTACTGCTGCTGCCGCAGGAAATATTTTGTGCTAATGTGCACTGTTGCCTCCTGTGCTGTGCTTGTGTTTTGTGAGAGAGGCCGGTGTTGCCGGAGTGACTGCTGCCATGTGTTAGCTAGCATTGGTGTAAGAGGCTTGAGTTAGATAGCCTTGGTGTAAGAGAAGCTTGCACAGCTGCTGGCAATGCTGCACCTGGTTTTCCAGGATAGCTCCCATTATCACTTGTGGCACTCTACCTGTTTTGCGAAGGAGACGTGCGCTGCAGCATCTCAAGCTGTGCTCATTTTTAGAGATCATTGCAGTGGTCCTTTTCACATGTGCAATTAAATGGTGGAGAACTGTATAGTTATCTGTAATTTGCAGCCCTTGTGTCTTGAAGAAAGTAAGCCAGGACGAATGTGTTACTCTGTCATTATTTAAGGGCAGGTCAAGTGTACGTTTGCATGCTGTGACAATGGGCAAAACAGGGCAGTGCCAGTCTCTCTTACCAGATGGACAAATTTGCTACCTGATTTGATATGATCTGCCACATCTGTAACCTTCCCTATCTCTGGACCCATGAGCAACCCAACCCGCGCCCCACACAATAATCAAATAGGCACATTTGAGCAGCCCTACTGGCACACTGAGCAGCCCCACTGGCACACTGAGCACCACTGGCCCATTGAGCAGCCCTGCTGGCACACTGAGCACTCCACAGGCACATTTAACACCACCTCTGGCACATTGCGAAGCTCCACTGGCACATTGAGAAGCTCCACTGGCACATTGAGCAGCTCCACTGGCACATTGAGCAGCTCCACTGGCACACTGGGCAGCTCCACTTGCACATTGGACACCTCCACACACATTGAGCAGCACCACTTGCACATTGAGCAGCTCCACTCGCACATTGAACACCTCCACACACATTGAGCAGCTCCACTTGCACATTAAGCAGCTCAGCACGCACATTGGACACCTCCACTCGCACATTGGACACCTCCACTCGCACATTGAGCAGCTCCACTCGCACATTGAGCAGCTCCACTGGCACACTGGGCAGCTCCACTTGCACATTGGACACCTCCACACACATTGAGCAGCACCACTTGCACATTGAGCAGCTCCACTCGCACATTGAACACCTCCACACACATTGAGCAGCACCACTTGCACATTGAGCAGCTCCACTCGCACATTGAGCAGCTCCACTCGCACATTGAGCAGCTCCACTCGCACATTGAGCAGCTCCACTCGCACATTGAGCAGCTCCACTGGCACACTGGGCAGCTCCACTTGCACATTGGACACCTCCACACACATTGAGCAGCACCACTTGCACATTGAGCAGCTCCACTTGCACATTAAGCAGCTCAACTCGCACATTGGACACCTCCACACACATTGAGCAGCTCCACATGCACATTGAGTAGCTCCACTCGCACATTGGACACCTCCACACACATTGAGTAGCTCCACTAGCACATTGAACACCTCCACTCACATTGAGCAGCTCCACTTGCACATTGAGCAGCTCCACTTGCACATTGAGCAGCTCCACTCGCACATTGAACACCTCCACACACATTGAGCAGCTCCACTCGCACATTGAGCAGCTCCCCTGGCACATTGAGCAGCTCCACTCGCACATTGAGCAGCCCTAGATTGTTATAAACAGTCCTGAGAGCATAATGACTAGATTAATGTATGTCATGAAACAGATCTATTTGAGCAACATCTTGGAATACCTGAGCATCACTCATGTTTATTCAGTGTACTCTGGCATTTGCCAGCAGCACGCTAGCGTAGTCTTTAGTGTGCCAGAGGATACAATAAAACCTGAACTGATGCTGCTGTACAGTAGTCGCAGCAAATTCGATGCTATGTTGTTCTTGCATTGGGGGTGAGATTATAATGGATACAGGATCAATACCGGGCTTGCTGTATCACACACTGCTGCTCCTAGATCACAAATAATATGACATTTGCTTCAGGATAACGGGGCAAATTCTGAGGTATATGCGTATTCCCTGCACTCTCCTTCCTGAACTACTTCCGAAACCTCTGAATGTCTAGCCAATTTCTTTGGGACATTGTGTTCTACAGGGCAGCATTTGGCCCAATTTTCGTGAACTTGTCTTTGTGGAGAACCCTCCTGAAATGTTTAGGATAATTTGCTGCTATATGGATGTAGTGTAGCCTCACATATCTCAATGTTTACCCGTAGTCACTGGCACGCTTTCTGGCTCTCTGAGAAACAGCTGAGGAGACCGAGGTACATAGAGTTTTGCCCAGGACTGCACAGTTTGATAAAGAAGAGGGAAGGGATTTGTACCAGGCCTCCTAGTTTTGAATTTGCAAGCTACTACACGCCAGAAGGAAGGAAAACCAGTGCTTAATCACAGGAGTGTAGGCAGCGATATTGTTAGTGGAGTCTCCACTTTTTGTTGGGAACTTTAATTTGCATCTGCACATCCCTTATAAAGTAACTCCTAAAATGTGCATTGATTTAAGATTCTCCATCATGAGATCTTCCCAGACCTTGAATATCTCTACAAATGGGCAGGAATCCTGGAGATAAAACCTCTTTACATTCCTTAATGCAAATGTAAAGGCAACAATTCAGCGTGTGTACTTAGTTGCCGTCCTGTTTTTGAATTTAAGTTTTTTGTTCAAAATTAGAAAAAAAAAACATTCTTCATGACGGGGATAAAAACATTGTTTTAAAGGTCAAAATCAGAATTAGTGGAAAGAAAACTCTGGAAATTTAGCCAACTTTCAGTCTCCAATGAAATAACATTTAACACTACTTCTTGAGGGCCTAGAATCTACTTCGCCTCATGAAGCAATGCAGCTGTAAATGTAGGCCAGTTTTCTTTTCTGCTTCTGTGGGAAGGATATGTAGACACTCGCTTTTACCATTTCTTTTCCATTTCCCAAAAGTTGCATTCATTTGTTATTAGAACATTGGAATGTTTGGCGCTCCATTGAAGACGTTGGAATGCCCCGAGCTTCTAAAGGCTGGTAGAGGCCCAGAGAGCAACAGTCCAATGCTTTTTTCATTTCACAGCTGTTGCTGTGAACAAAGGCCTCTCGGAGCCCGAGGAGATTTAAATCCCCTCGAGCGCCGAAAGGCCTTTGTGATTTTTTGCAAATTAGAATATTCTACCCTCTAGGGGCGGAATGTTCTATTAGCCTTAGAGCCCTCTATAGCTGGCTCTACCGGCCATTAAAGGCCTGCTCCAACGTTAAAGGCCATTGGCTCTGACCTTTAACGCTGGACCGGGCCTCTAATGGCCGATAGAGCCAGCTGCGTCAGGCTGTAACGCTATATTAAACCATTTGCACCTTAGTCAGCTCTTGGGTGTCCTTTTGCCTTCTCCTTTCTTTTATAAGAATATATCCCATTTTTTATATTTTTGCATTTTTTTTGCGTTGTCATGAAGCTAGTGTGAACTCACAGTTTCTGTAGAGTTATTAACATGGGAGATAAAAGTTGGCAAACGACCTCTCCATTCGGTGTCCGACTGATTCACATAAAGTAGTTGAGTGCTTCTTTTGTCAATGTTGGTCAGTTCTGTGGATCAAAGTCAGAGACAGCAGAACCCTGCAAAGGAGGCTAGAAGATACCAGGAGAAGGAATCCTGCCTCGGACCTTGACCTGCCGTCTCCGCCTTCTGCTTTGCCTAGAGGAGGATTGCCCTCCACCTCGAAGTATGGTTGACTTTTTCCTGAGCCTCCGCGAAGACCATCTGAGAAACCAACCTATCCTCCAGCTCCCGCTATCCTCTTTCGATCACGAGGGCATTGCTGTCTATCTGTTTCACACCATTACATCTAACCAGTACAAGTTACATCATCAGCATCCAGTCATTCTTCAACATCAAGAACCCTTTCAACATTGGAGCAATCCTCAGCAACTACTCCATTGAAGTTGGTATGCTGTTGCTTTTGAGCGAAATTGTTGTAAGGCTCTCCTTCATGTTACTGAGCTACAAACCGGATGGCGTAGGCTTCCTAAAGGATCTTTTTGCTTCTGAAAAAGTCTGTGCCTTTGACATCATTAAAGATGGGTTCCTTTGGCGAGAACACACCCTGCAGAAGATTTAATGCCCATACTGTGATAGCATCAAGGAGAAAGAGATGTCCACCATTGAAAGAGCCACCTTTGAAGAAAGTCAGTAGAGCTGCCCACAAGTGAGGTAAAGGGGAGTTGTACTCCATTCTGACATAGGAGCCGCTCTTCTTGAAAAGTCCAGACCACACATACAGATGCTTTTTCTAAGTTCCCTTTTGAAACATTTTCATCCACCTTCCAAGCTATGTTTGCCTTAGGGGATTCTGCATTGCTGTCACTGCAACATTCCATGATTTCCTACCAGGGGGCAGCCATACCGATTGAATAACCATAGCTTTACCCCTCTGTGACTTAGGCTCTCCCCGTTCAAACACCATATAAATGATTCCTACTGTTAGTTCCTTGTCACCCAAAACAAGACCTGGAGATTTACCTAATGCATGGTAAAACCATAATTTTGATACCAAGTGCCTTATTTAGATCTCAATGGATTGAATACTCTGTCACAAACGTGATGGATATCCCGTCCGCCATATTACGATCTCCATAGGATATAATGGGATCGTAATACGGCAGACGGGATCTCCGTCAGATTTGTGATAGAGTATTCCACTCTGCCAAGATCTAAATTAGGCTGGTGACAAATGTAGACCTCCTGAGCTAGGTGAACTTTTCGTGTGATGTGGGATTCAGCAAAATTCAATCTTTTCTCAACAGTACACAGGCGGTACCCACTTGGTCTGTACTTCTGGAGAAGTATTGGCACATTTATTGGGAGGGGAAGTCTTCTTTCCCAAAAGCATAACGGCACACTTTCAGGAAGGCCATGCCTGCCATCAAGGGGCTAGGTTTCTCGACAATGCAGGTACGTGAAATATAGCGCCAGTTGGAGAATGCATTCTGAGTTCCCTTGTTGCTGCTCACACATACACCACATCTTCGGGGCATGATGGCATTGCTGTCAAGGTGCTTTCCCCTTAGAAGTGCCAAAAGGCACTGCTTCGAGGGGCGGCATGGGGAGAGACCGCCTCATGGTTAGAATCTCTAAGTGTGATGAACCACCTTCTGTCGGCATGGCTAAGATGTTTGCCCTGACTCACCAACAGCTGGCTGAGCGAAATGCTAAATGACCCCTTAGTGTGGCATTGATCCTTGGCATAGTGCCAGAGCTTGGCTTGGTTCTTAACTATTTGTGCCGCAGAGTAAAGATAGTGTGGTGATGGTGGACAGTGATAATGATCTCTGCCGCAGAGCTGGGATTCAGTATGATAATCTTTGTCACAGAGCAGGGATTCGGTGTGATAGTGATCTGTGTCACAGAGCAGGGATTCAGTGTGAAATCATTACTGTCACAGAGCAGGGACTGGTGTGATAATGATCTGTGTTGCAGAGCAGGAATTCGGTGTGATAATCTGTGTGGCGGAGCAGAGATTCTGTGTGATAATGATCTGTGTCGCAGAGCAGGGATTCAGTGTGATAATGATCTGTGTCGCAGAGTAGGGATTCGGTGTGATAATCATCTGTCACAGAGCAGGGATTCAGTGTGGTAGTGATCTGTGTCACAGAGCAGGGATTCAGTGTGATAGTAATCACTGGCGCAGAGCGGGGATTTGATGTGATAATGATCTGTGTCGCAGAGTAGGGATTCGGTGTGATCATGATCTGTGTCACAGAGCAGGGATTTGGTGTGATATGATCTGTGTCGCAGAGCAGGGATTCAGTGTGATAATGATCTATGTCAGTGAGCAGGGATTTGATGTGATAATGATCTCTGTGCCAACCCCCGATAGTGATCTCTGTCACAGAGTGGGGGTTCGATGTGATAATGATCTCTATCACAGATCAGGGATTCAGTGGGATAGTGATCTCTGTCAAAGCGAATGGATTCAGTGTGATACTAATCTCTGTTGTAGAGCAGGGATTCGGAAAGATAATACTCTGTCGCAGAGCATGGATTCAGTATGATAATCTCTCTCGCAGAGCAGGTATTCAGTGTGATAATTTTCTCTGTCGCAGAGCATGGATTCAGTGTGCCAATTATCTCTGTTGCAGAGCAGTGATTCGGTGTGATAATGATCTCTGTCGCAGAGCAGGGATTCAGTGTGATAATTATCTATGTCGCTGAGTAGGGATTTGGTGTGAGAATGATCTATCTCGCAGAGCAGGGATTGGGTATGATAGTGATCTCTGTCACAGATCAGGCATTCAGTGTGATAATGATCTCTGTCACAGATCAAGCATTCCTTGTGATAATGATCTCTGTCACAGAGCAGGCATTCAGTGTGATAATGATCTCTGTCGCAGAGCAGGCATTCACTGTGATAATCTCTGCCACAGATCAGGGATTCAGTGTGATAATGATCTGTGTCACAGAGCAGGGATTCAGTGTGTTCAGTGTGATAATGATCTCTGTCAAAGATAAGGCATTCAGTGTGATAATGAGCTCTGTCACAGAACAGGCATTCAGTGTGATAATGATCTCTGTCACAGAGCAGGGATTCCGTGTGATAATGATCTGTGTCACGGAGCAGGGATTCAGTGTGTTCAGTGTGATAATGATCTCTGTCACAGATCAGGCATTCAGTGTGCTAATAATCTCTTTCAAAGAGCTTGGATTCAGTGTGATAATAATCTGTCGCAGAGCAGGGATTCTGAAAGATAATACTCTGTCGCAGAGCATGGATTCAGTGTGATGATCTCTCTCGCAGAGCAGGGATTCAGTGTGATAATTTTCTCTGTCGCAGAGCATGGATTCAGTGTGCCAATTATCTCTGCCACAGAGCAGTCATTTAGTGTGATAATCGTCTGTGTCTTAGAGCAGGGATTTGGTGTGATGGCGATCTCTGTCACAGATCAGGCATTCAGTGTGATGATGATCTGCGTCACAGAGCAGGGATTCAGTGTGATAATGATCTGTGTCACAGAGCAGGGATTCAGTGTGATAATAATCATTTTGACTACGTGTCAGAAAACAGTTTAATTAGGAGTTCTGCCAGAGAGCAGGGATTTATGGTGAAGTAGCTTAGGTGATGGAGGAATGGTTGAGTTTGGTAAGGCCCATGTGACAAAGAATAATAGGTGGGGTTTGAGGTTAAGCACCATGCAAAATTACACAAAGCTATTATTTTTCTCATTGATTAAGCAAGAGAAAGAAAGTTAACCTTCTACTTTTTTGTTTGATATACATCGATATCACTGATCGGGACTACTCTACCGCTTCTAAATTAACCATTTCTTGTCTTCTGTTTCCAGACTCACACAGTGTTCTCGCTTCTTGGCATTGAGCACGCCTACGTCACCAGCATTGGCCGCCTCATTGGAAGGGTCTCCTTGAAGGAGGTGAGAGAGGTTGTCATGAGGAAGCCTTGATAAACCTGCCTAGATGTTTATTACCAGCCCACCTTAGCCAATTTTGAAAGCACACATCCTAATCAACGCAGAAAAAAGCCAATCACCCCTCCTTTCTGTAATAGTGAGTTTTATTTCAATAAATGCTAGCGATATACTTTCTAGAAACACCACTAAGTGAATCAAACATGATAGATACAAATGGTGAACGATTTAACTTACCTCTCCAAATGTAAGTTGAGGTAGCTAAAAGGGCACTTGTTTCCAACACAGCGGGTCACCCATGTAAGCACTAATAAGCCCCTCTCCACCAGAGTGGATGGACATAGTGCCAGGATTCAGGGTGGTCCTTCAAAGAGTAGGGCGAACAATGTGTTAACCAGAGAAGTACATTAACAACAAATGGGCAAAACTAAATATGATATTGCAGAAATGGTTTCTTTGTTATGATAACTCATATTTCGGTTGTTAGCTTTCCAGACCACAAGGGTCCAGACCTCAGGTCATTACTGCTCCTGGACAGGTGCCTCCTTGTCGAAGAGGCCATGTCTACAAGCAGTCAGTTTTAGGGCGTCACTTCACGTCCACTGTGGCTTTCTTGAAGCTAAAGCTTACATGTTGCTTTCAAGGATCCACCATATTGGACATTTCACCTACCCTACTATCGGCTTACCTTGAATGGAGTAGGAGTGAGGGTTCCGGTAAAGGTAGGTGTCAGAATAATTGTGAGTTTCTACCTGGATTTCTGATCTATACCTATTGGGGTGAAGATGGTCCTATGTTTCAGAAGGGAGTCAATATATTGGCTCACATGAACCATCTGAACATAGCATCCATCTTAACATGTTTAATGAGTGCCCCTTCCAAAATGGATGCCGTCCTGTTGCACCCGGAAGTAAAGTCTGAAGACGATAAGGAGCGAGTCCTTTATAGCTGAAGGAAAGATGGATGACAAGCAGAGTCCAATCCACTTTTGCCCAAGCTGCTGTAGGCTACATTTCTGGACAGCATCCTCATTGGCCATTGGTGGATGCTGCTCTATACCATGGGGTCTCCCACTTTCCTGCTCATGGTCTGATCAGCTCAGAGGGGATGACAGATGTGCATGTACCTGGTTAGAAGTCCTTCCTGACACCTGCCGCGCTCCGTCTATAATGCGAATTCACTGGAGCACCCTCACGCCCCACTACCATCTTTCAATGAAGGAAAGGAATTGTGTGACAATAAGGCAGATAGCTCAAAGAGAGAGAGAGAAAAATAATGTTCCGTTCTAATGTTTCTATCTTCCCTCTCCTTTAAAACGTGGGAAGCAACTTGTTCTTCTACCCCCCATCCCCTACTTGGTTCTCATTTCATTCCATACGAACACCTCCACAATCCTCTCACCACATAATACCTGTTAGTCTGACCGCCTTATACTAACATTCACACTTGCACCAAATGCCCTATCCTCGCTCAACAACAATCCCTCATCAATCATTATTCATATAGTACCTACTCTCATCCTCTTCCGGCATACACATTACTGTCACATCATTCACTTTCAAAGTATTGTCCCTCCAGCTCCACACTTGTATAGTACCTGGTCACCTGCCCCCATGTGCATTCCAAATATCTGATCTGCTGCCGCCCAGGCATGCCCAACCACTTGCTACCTCTTCTGCCCTTCTTAGAAAGTGCCTTTTCAAGCGCACGCCCTCAACCCCGCATACTCGCACTAAGTATTTGGTCCCCTGCCTGTCTCCCTCACAAGTTGCCCCATCTCCAGTAGAGCACATGCACTTGTCTGCTGCAGCATCACTGCAGGGGTGCCGTACTCCGAAGGGTTCATGCACTCAGCTCAATGCCATGAGCTTCAGAGCCCTGCAGAGAGGAAATCACTGCTGCTTCACCGATGCTGATACCTTCAAGCATGAGGAAGAATGAGTACCTAATTTGAGCCAGTGGTTTCCGGTGCTCGGCACCGGCACGTAATTGTCAACACCGGCACTTATGACAGTCTGCCACATGGTGGTGCTGTTCATCTAATTTAGAAAGTAGCACAACATCTGTAATTGTTCATTCAATATAATTTAATAATGACTAATACCTGTCGCCCAAGTCAGTCTTATAGCTTTGGCAGCCTGGAATATCCTGAACGGTCACACTTGTAGGAGTGTGATGGCAAGTAGTTGTGTTGGTATCGTCATTGGCAACACTGGCAGAGGTAATGCATGGTGCAAGCAGCAGTGGCCTCCTGACAAGAGCCCTGGCACTTAATTTGTTTTACAAATTGAACACTGGGAAGAACAAAATATGAAATACCCCTCTTCCAGCTGCCGCTCTGGCTCTTGCATACAGATGCCATTGGCAGCCATCTAGCTGGATATGGGTAACTCCACAATTGCCATTTGCAACATTCACTGCTAAACATGACTTGAGAGAATATCAAGAGTTGTCTAAACTTCCTTGGGATTGTCCAAGGCCTGGATATCTGTTTGCTGATTGGTCCTTTACTGTTGTGTCCCAGATAACAGTGGGCATCATGCCTTAGTCTGACCCCTCACTGCAGAATCTATGCAAGAACATGCTCATGAATAAGTACAGCTAACAGTTTTATTGTTCTCCCTCTTTACCCACAGCTCAGGAAAGCCATTGAGGGCTCAGTGCACGTGAAAGGGGCAAAAGTGCGCCCACCACTCGCCAGCTTCCGAGACAGTGCCACAAGCAGCAGTGAAACAGAGACCACCGAAATGCACAAACTCTGGAGCCGCCAGGAGCGGCATGCCATCCCTCGCGATTCCAGCCCTTCCGACACAGACGACAAATGTCAATGAAGAGAACACTGGGGGATCTTGAGTGATCGCTTCCTGCTAGTGCTTCCAGCGAGACACAGAACGAGATACCCCTGGGACGTCCAGCAACTTTGCCCGAGCACCAGGTGTAGGAAGCAGCTCAGTGCACCAACAGAGGATTCTGAGAACAAGACATGTTGCCGAACATTGACCATCACCGAGATGCCAAACCTTAATTTATGTTGTCTCATCTCCCATCAGTCTTCCTTCTTAGCCAGAAACCTTCTTTACTTGGAAGCCAACCAACCTTCCCTCATCCACGTAGGAAAGTAAAGAAGTATTTCTGTACCTTCTGTGATACATTCCTAAAAGGACAACTTCTGTGGGACATCATCTCAGGAAGGTTAGCATCCCTGTATAACTGTTGCTTCCAGGTCCCCATCTGTTCAACCACACTCTTCTTCCTTCATGTCTTGGCCACAAGCGCGTTCTCTTGACAGGAGCAAATGACCAGTCCTGCCTTGAATTCTGGATTTGTGCTCCTGTAGTGATTCCTGCAGCTCTTGATTCATGTTGCTGAGATGATTTAGTCTAATTCTGTCCGGCCTGTAAGGAAGCCATGGTGCCGCCACCTGGCCAGGCCAGAGCTGAGCAGCGGAAGAACAGACTGTCCGGGTGATGTCTTGAATGCCCTTGAAAGCTTCAGGACTCTGTTGATGCGACTGATTTCTCATAAGAGGTGGTAGAAATATGGATTGTTCTATTGCCCAGATAATGCTCCGGTCGCCCCATTACCTGGTTTATTGAGAACACGCAGTGACTATTCTTGTTCCTTTCCTTTTCAGACTCCAAGGTACGTGGAGGGTGGGAAAGGTATCTCTAGTTGGCTCGAAGGCCTAATCAGGGTTCTCCAAGATTGACTTGAAGCTTTCAGTGTGCGCTATGTTTTCATCCCACCAATTCTCTCTTCTCAAGCATTCTGCCTTAAACCCAGCAAGCAAGTGGTTGGGGACGTGTGTCTCCAGAGGGCGAGGACATTAGGAAGTGAATGCCAGAGCCAGATTTCCAGAATGGGGGCTTCCATTGGGACCTGTGTGTGTCTGATTCCATCAGTCATGGATTTGTTGAGATCTGTACTTTTGAGACATTTATGTAAGTGTGGTATGCCACACTTGAGGAATGGGCAGAAGCTCCAGATATGAAGACAGTGTTTCTTCGGTGTGACGTGTAAAGGTAACCGGTTCTAGGTATCCCTGATCAAGTTGGATCTGTGAACAGAAGCAGCCTTTCATTCATCATATATTCTGTTTACCAGTAGAGGGAAATAATCTTAAAATATACAAGTATTTTCTGATCTCTGGGGAGTGGCTGTGGTATGGGAATGTTCGAGCATTAAACTGCAACAATCCTACCATGCCCATATTTGATTTGTGCATCATGGGTAATTTGCCTACATCAGCCCGTCTGTTGACACCAGTGACCTTCAGTCTGTCTTCAGGGGGGTAGCAGCACTGAGATAACTTTAACCAGGTCTGTAAAGGTAAAGTCATGTAGATGCCTATACCTCATGACCAGTATGGGTCAGGAGTTTACAGAGTGCCTCTCAATGTCAGGAGATCTAGAAGCAGCAGTTTTGGGGTGCTTACTCGTCTGCTTGGCCATCACGGTCGGCCATTTTTAACTAGATATGCCTCAGTTTGTCCTTTACGGTGTATCAGCCTGACAGATATAATCTCTGAGCATTATTTGTAAAGAGTAGGTTCTCTATTTGACCTCAGAAGGTAGGTAATGACATTATTTTGAGGAGAATAGTGCAGAGATTACCATTCCAGTGTGCCAGGAATTATTTTTTCCCTCCCCTAAGAGGTTCTCTCCCAGCAGCTTGGTGGCATCTCTTTAGGGACTCTGTTGGGAATTGATTAATGATTTATTATCTATTAAATGGATCTGAGATTGAGTGGCCTCATGATATGTGATTGTCACAATCCTGGGATCTGTCTGGATGTACATAACAAAGAATTTTATATTAATTTAATAAAACAGAACTTTTTAAAATATAGCGCGTTGCTTCTTCAATGTATCTGACCAGTTATGCACCATGTTTCTACTCTATGCTCTTCCGATGTATCTCAGAAGAGATGAGGATATTTTGACACCAACAGTTAGAAAGACCACTCCTGCAGTTAAAAATTTCTAATGTGATAAACTTTGTGCCTGTGCATACTTGGTTGGCCAGAGAAACCAGAATGAGAACCAGGGGCTCCTTTGTTACGCTGTTGCTTCTCTCCACCACCCCCGGTAAGACAAGGTTTCTAGCAAGTTGGTATTGAAGATCAGCCTTCTTCTGGTCTTATGGTGTTTTCTCGAATAGTGTTCTGTGGACAGCAGTCATTACTTTAAATGCAATGCATGTCTTCACTAGATCCCATTGAAGATGACCTGGAACAGAATTCATATGCATCCTCTTCCGGGTCCCAGTGACTAAGCACGCTTCCTGACTTTGAATCATATTGAGCCAATGGAGCAGAGCCCAAGGCAGCTCGATATATACTGCAATACAGTACTGAAGCCTGGTCTCTAAATCGCTTCTGGCCACTATCAAAGGATGCCATACGGCAAGGACATACTGGTGTTACTGGCTTGAGAAAATGCATTGTAGAACTGAACACGGAAGTGATGTGAGCGATTAACCACATAGTAAAGAATAACTCCTGATTTTACTTTTCAAACATTTTGAATTGTTTTTACTAGTTACAGAAGAATATAATTAATTAAGGCTGTTGATGTTTTTTCAAACTAGAATATTTTTTATAATGTAATGAAAACAGGAAATGAGACAGGATCACCTGGGAGCTTATGGGATAGATGGGCGTTGTCAAAGTAGGCAAGAAAACAAACACCACACCTTAAAACTAGCTTTTGCAGGAACTATGTCAGTCAGTCAGTCAAAAATCTTTATTCGGCTAAATTATAGCCATAAAAGAACAGACTATGTATAAATCTTAAACTAAGGAAGGGAAAGACAAGTGTCTTGAGAAACATCACATCTCACTGGGTACTAGTCAAAAGGGCACCCTTCCAATGTGACACAATTCACTCTGTCAGATACAAAAAGCACACCTATATCCCATATTCACTAGTATTTCCTGCCAGAAAACACAACAATTTTAGCTGTGAGACTACAAAATATATTTAGTCCAACACATTAAAAACAAGCATTGGCAAAGCTAATCGGTCTGGTGCTGGCTGCCCTCCTTTGGCTTTGCCTGTGCTTATTTGGTTTGTGAATGGTTTTTGTATAAAGACACAAGTGGTTCAATAGCAGTGTTGGGTGAAATACATACATATACATACATCTATATATATATATATTTATATATATATATATATATATATATATATACACATAAATATATGCACACACACACACACACACACACACACACATATATATATAGATACACATATATATATATATATATATATATATATATATATATATATATATCTCCAAATGCACTAAAAACAAAACTGGTACAAATATTTCATTTTTCTTAGCTCAAAACACGTGTTTCATTCTTCATGAGCACTTCGACGAAGCACAGCAGGTACTGAGCGCCAAACTTATTAACAGCATAACATTCAAAGACCAGTGTCTTCTTAACGGTCCAACAAACAGCACGTTACTGCATGGGTCATCCTCCGCTGGTGCAAGCCTATGGCCCTGGGAACCATTTTATGCAAAACAGCCTACATGTGTCCACATTCAAAACAGGGCTTGCACTTGCCAAGAGCCGTCAACTATGAGTTTTGAGTGACCCAAGATTCAGTAGCCCTCCCAGTGCATTCTGGTCAGTGTGGTCCTTCTTTGCAAAGTTCCAGTTCTTCCAGTGGAACAAAGCTTGACAACAGATAATTGCTTTCAAGTATTTCATTTCTCTCAGCCTCAGACACGTTTCACTTTTCATGAACACTTCGCTGTGGCAAAGCAGGTATTAAGCACCAAACTTGTTTGCAGCATAATATTTGAAAAACAGTATGTCCTTCACTGTCCAATAAACACCATCTACTGCATTGGCCATGCCCCACTTGTACAAGCCATTGGCCCTGAGAACGGTTTTTATCCTAAACAACTTCCATGTGGCCGCAGTGGTCCTGGCTTCTGGCCAGACCAAGTACCCAATCTCTCTATGAGTGGCTGGCCAACTCCCATGGGGAACTGTGCCCAGCCCCTCAAACACAGCCAACCCATCACTGCACATGGCACAGTAGGGGTGTGGCAGCAGGGCCCAGCCTCCTGCTGCAGTGGCCACCCCCTCCCCTTCCCCCCCCCCCACTGCAGTTGGCTTGTTCTGAACATGGCCTTCTGTCATGCGCAGTGGGGGTTTGCCCCGCCCCCAACTCACTGCAGATGACCAACCTCCAATGTGACGATTGGCCACTGAGTTTGGTCTGTAGTCGGACCCTTCTGACTTTTTAAAATGTTTTTTCGGTATCATACTTGGTTGGAACCACAGTACCACACACAAGGACCTCGCTAGGTACTCTGGGTCCAGCCACTGTACCTTTGACTCCGCAGCTAAAAGTATATTTTTTTTAAATTTTGACATAAGGGAGAGTCCCTTTGGTACCCCACCACATGGGCCTTCAGAGGAGAAATGGGTGGTCAGGGTCTGCCCCTTTTTAATTTTTTTCAGGACCTGGGAACCAAGTTCTTGATTGCCATTATGGCAGCCAAAAACATTTCTCGTTAGTCCTTATGTGCCCTTGTTGTTTGCCTGCCCTAAAAGGGACCCCCCCACCACCACTCTGCACTCCCTTCTGGCACAAAGAATATGGCTAAAACTAATATTTAAAAGGTAGAAAAATACTTGTCACTTGTCCTAAAACCAGACCTATGAAATTCATAACTCAGTCTGCAAACATGGTGTTAGTATGGAGCAGAAACCACCAGTCATTGTGCCAAGATTTCTAATCAACCACAATCTCTGGTCGCAAAACACTGGCGACAGAGAAGCTTTTCTGTGCTCCTGAGTTGGCGCTGCTGACTACCAACTCCCTTTTGTAAGGTTTGGCAACCGGAACCTGGCATTTCTGATACCTTCTCTGAGTCTGTTTGCCTGACTGGGAGCTTAGGAGGGGTTGGGGGAATTCCCTTGCATGTAGTAGAGGCTGCCTAGAGAATGATGACCATGAGGAGCTCGGGCAGGAGGAACAGAATATAGCCCTATGGACCTGGGTAAAGAATCTGCACTGCAGTGCTGTGTAGTCAGGGGCGGCTCCTCGTCAATGGCGGAGGAGCATCGCCCCACTGATCAAAGTCACTCACAGAAAAATAAAATGATATTAAAACCATAATATCATTTTATTTTTCTCTGACTGTCTCTGGCTGGCATGCCTTTATAGGATGGGCCGGGCCATGAAATGGAGGAGTGGTGGGCACTTAAAAGTGCGTATGTTAGTTTGGCCGGCTGTGTTCACAGCCGGGTTGGAGAAAAGCTGCTGGCTCCCAGGCACGGTCTGATCAGCTGACCAGGTCACTCAGACCAATCCTGGTGCAGCTCTCATAGCATGAGAGCAGTGTCTGGATTGGGTGAGAAGCCTGTGCATTCCAGTGACGGCGGGAACAGGTACATTTTGCTTTTGATTATTTTCTTCCCTCATTCCCCCCTCCCCCGCCCCACTTGCGTTTTGCATCAGCCGACAGTGCGTGAAACCCTTGTGTCCCAGCAGCATGCCCAGAATATGAAGCACCTGTAATGCTTAATGTTCCTAAAATCATCTGCTGTGGTTTCCCCAAAGAAGAACAATGCTGGTGACTAACTGGCACCTGGAAAAATGTGCATTTCACTGGTTGTGCTGAAAGAAGCCAAAGTGCCTAGAGAAGGTTGCTACTACATCAAGACCGCATTTCACAGCTGAAGGTTGCATGTGAATGCAGAAATTTGTAAAGTGTGCACCTGCTCTAAAAGAGTTTCCTGGTGCTATATGGAGAGTAACGAGGAAAAGAAAATTGAAAGTCTAAGGAGTAAAAAGCCGGGTCTTAAGTTTCTTTCTGATGGGCCCCTTGCCTTCAATTTGTCGCAGTTCTACTGGAAGCCTACTCCGGGCCTGTGGTCCAAGGAGAGAGAAGGACCTGCCACCTGATTCAGTTAGTCGAACCCCAGGGATTATAGCCAAGTGACTGATGGATGAGCATAGGGTTCTGTTGGGAGAGTAGTGACATATCCTGGATGACAGGTAAGTGGGCCAGAGTGATTCATTGCTCTGTGCATTAGGAGTAAGGTCTCAAATAAGACTCGTTTATGCACAAGGAGCCAACGCAGGTTTCTCAAATGCGGCAAAACATGTGCATCAACCTCCCTTGGCTCACCAGTACAACTCTGGGTGGGCTGTTTGCTTTGATTGGGTGATGGGCCTGTGTTTGGGCCAGAGGACTAACTTCAGGACAATGGCCACCTGATAAGCCAGCAGACTGCATCATCCCACCACCTCTTTGTGTGCCACCCCGTAGCCTTAGCCAGAAGCCCGTGTATGAACACAAGACACTCAGTAAAGGCTCCCATAAGATTTGTAATTTTAGGACAAATGGGTAGTACAAGAACCAGGAGACAAAGGAACACACAGAAATTGTGTGTCAAGCATGGGTGACATGCCTGGCAGCAAGCATGGTGGTCAACAGGACTGTAAGATGGACAATCACATTTCAGCAGTACATGGGTTGAGCTAGTGTTCTTGTGGGGTGCTTGAGATGTGTACCTTTAAGCTATAGGTATGAAGTGCATCTGCAAATAACGTGTGAAGAGCACAGGAGGAACTCATATGATGAAAATGGATGTTAGATGTGGATGATTTGTGAATGGGAAAAAATAGCCCAATGCTCCTGAACCACTTCCTTCAAAAAAAGATACTATTTTATGAATGACCGACTGCCCACAGAGGCACCTTCACTGTACGAAGGAAGAGCCAGTCGGCGATAAGCAAGATTTGTTGATTGACTTTTCAGAGGTGTATCCTACATCTCAGCGGCATTCATGGCCATCCTCAAGTATATGGTCTTCTGTCATAGCCTAGCAAAGGGGTCCACTTTAGTTTGGGGGCATTCTACCTTTTCAGCTTTGCACTGTCTCTCAAGCTGCCCTGAAAAGGACCTCCCACAGAGGAGGTCCAAAAAGACAGACGTCACATAAAAGGGTCTGTTACCTGGGCTTGTTATCCTGGGTCTTCCACCTTCTCCAGTGCCGCAAAAACATACAAGATTCACAAGTAGACCGTGGCATTTATTACAAGTTTAATTGAGATTTATGGGTGCATTTGAGATGACAACAATCTTCATGTGGGGTTGTTGGATTCATAAATATTAGTCGATCCGCTCTGTCCTCTGGTTGGTGGCACACTTATGTGGTGAGGCGTTGACACATGATCACACCTCGTTCAAAACTTGGCCTCGCTGCGGTACAATGGCTCAGCTGGCAGGGGGTTGCGCTTAGCCGTGATCACCAGCATGCCATTATCTGCCAGAGCGCAGCTCACAGACATATGGTCCATGTCCTCCGGGAGCTGGCACTTATGGGTGAAGGTGTTGGTGATGGTTCCATCATCGGCCATCTGGAGAAGAAAACAGAACAACCAGAATCCGCTTTATACAGCATTTCAGTGGACAGTAGCGCGCCACGTCTGAGGGGCACTCATGATTATACTCAAGAATGTGGTCTTCTGTCACAACCCAGCAATAAAAACCCAAAGATGGAACAGGCAGACCATGAAAGACCCCCTCTATAGACCAGCGCCGCTAAGCCCAAGACTTTGTATGTTTCAAGATTTAGGGCCAGTTTAGCAAATGGAGAGGATCTGAGGGTCCCTGTGCTTGAAGACAATGCAACAAATCCTTAGACTTGATCTCAAAACCCTGATAGTTCCTCTTTAAAGAGATCACAAAGGAAACCATAAGGGTTTAGGGTGTCGATGTTCAGAGAGTTAACCTTCCGTCAGTGGCTATTCATATGGCAGAGAAGCATTTTTAAAATCTGTTGCATTACCTACAACTCTTTAAGGGGTAAAGGCGCCACATATCTGCAGCAGAAACGTAAACGCTATTTACCTACCAGACGCCCACGGTCTTTGGATAAAGCTTTGTTGAGTGTACCGATATCCGTTGAACTAGATGTGGAGGCAGAGACTTTTCTTACCTGGCTCTGCTCTACTAGAACAACTTTTCTCTTTGTTTAGAAAATTGCTGAAAACGTCCTTATTTTAATTGAATTCTCTCTTGCTTGTATCTGATGGCAGCGCTGAGATGCTCTTTGGGTGAGTCAAGCACTATATGAAATTTAATGAACATAACATATGTTCAGAGAGGTAACAACAGCAAATCAAATAGTGATGCTCAAGGTGTAACCCTGAGAGCACCTATGTGTGGAGGTGTCATAGCACATTATCAAACTTTGGGAATGGGAACCCTTGCACGATTTCCAAGGCTTGGAGAAAGTGCCCTAATTCTAGAGACTACAACTCCGAACAAGCAAGCATCCTTAAGAACCACAGCAGATCGTGAAGCGACGCTGGTCTGATCGAGGGAATGTTCAGCAGCGATACAAAGTGAGCCTCGCAGATCTTGAGTCTGAGGCACACTCGGGTATTCTGAGTCCAATCCTGAGTGTCTGGTGTTGGTATACTCAGGGTCTGAACCGAAGGCTTTGCTTGCTTTGGTCACATCAATTGTTTGGCCCTCAACCCAAACTTTGCTGAAGTATCTCCATATGTGGTGACTCCCCTGATGTGTCCCATCATAGGATTTTCTCTACCAACTCCATTTGCAGTGACTAATAACAATCTGGATGACTGCCTGAGAATGTACTTTGCCCAAGTATCTGAGAAGCTCACAACATAGTGAGACCTCAGAATCGGAGCACAAGTTTTGCATTTCTACATAGACATTGATGAGAGATGGGCACTACCAGGTCAACCGGGCACCTATTTCGAAGTCTGTCTCAACACTGTAGATTCTTGTGGCTCCAACTCTATCTAGTCTCCAGCTGTCCAATGACAGAGGGTACTCTTTGTCTACTCATGTCATGCCTTTTGCTCGTCTCTTCCTTTATCTTCTCCCCCTCCACACACACACTGGTGAATTCCAATATCAGATTGCCTCAAAGTTTTCTGGCCTCTCTCGACCCACCACATTCTTCAAGGTGACCGCTCTTCCAGGTATTTGATCCCTGCCCCTCCCCTTCTCTTACCTTCTCTGCCTGGATGACGATGTTGAAGTTGTACGTCAACACCACAATGTCTTGCGGTTCGAAGGGGCTCACGTCAGCAGTGACCTGGTAGGTGTCGCCCACAGTCATGACTTTTCCAAGGCCAGCGGGGCACGCAGTCACTGGTGGATCTGCATGGGAAAGAAAAGGAGGAAAGTGGAGTGATGTGGATGGAGTGGAGCAAAACCGGTTAAGGATTGAAAGACAGGACTCGTTGTCGGAGAATGACAAACAGATGAGGAGAAGGTAATGGCAGAAAGAGTGTAAAACATGAGGTGCAATAGAGGAGTGTAATGGAAATGTGTGTATGCAGTCGGTGAGGAATGAGGGTGTGTGAAGAACAGACCAGGAGGAAAAGGTAAGACACTCAACTCTTTAGAGTTCAGTGATATTTCAGCATGATTAACTGTGAGACCATGGCCTAGGCTTCTCATTACCCACCAACTTTGTCTAGTGTGTGCATGGTACTGTTCACTGTATCTCGACCAAGAGAGTGGTTCCCGCTACCACTCACACAATGTACATATTCAACTTTTAAGTGATTCAGCCTTACTGGGGAACCAGTGTATTGCCTGTTCCAGAACTCCAAGTTGTAACCCAAAAAATGGAGTTCCTGACAATTGTAGCTTCGGAATCTACAGGGGATTGACCGACCTTATCGGTCTCAGGCCAGAACTTGCCTAACATTCCATATGTAGTTCAACAATCCTAATGCGAGTACTGTCTACTTCTTGGACTCCACTTCGTGATAGCGTATCCAGTAGTCTCGATTGCCCTAAAGAAAAAGGTTACTTCACTTCTAGGGAACTTAGTCCATCCGAGTTGGAGGATATTGCAGTCCTACCCATCTGAATGCATGAGGAAAGGTTAAAAGTTTATCTAAGAGTCGACGCCGCCCCAGTGCCACAGGATGGCCAGGCAGTCTCAGCTGGCCCTCTACCACCTCCAGGTGCTTATATGCAGTGGGTCACTCTCCAACACCTGCTATGAAAACTGTACACTTTTGTGTACTTGTTTTTTTTAATTTAGCACTCCAACTCCGATCTGTAAATAAAAAGAATAAAAGCTCCTGCAACATTTTGCAGGAGTGTGCTGTGCCCACCTGCAAAATGGTATATCATAGGCTTTTAAAAACCTTTTCTTTAGTGAAGCTGCACAGCATCGCAAAAAAACATTGGCAAAACCAACGGGTTCCACAGGCGAGACCTATTGGCTCTGCCAATGCATTTTCCATATTTTGCTGTGGCATGAGCTCTGGCAAACAGCTGAAGCAGCCTCTATCCAGACCTAAATATGGTTGGGAAAAGCTGCTTCTGCAGTACATGTGTAGACATCAGGTATCGAAGAAAAACATCGCTTTGCAGGTAAATATTTTTGCCAACTCTGATAAATAAGGTACTTGTGTTACAGTGCTGATTTTTGACTCAGTCATTTTACTGCCTCTCTACCCTGACACTGCTCGCAGCTCGCTGCTGATGACCCAGTAGCCAGTGTCCTACTCGACCTTCAATCAATGAATCATTTGTAAAGCACAGAAACCACCTGTGAGGGTCTCAAGGCGCTGGAGCTGCTAGCTGCTACGTGGTGATCTGATCATTCAACCAACCAGGTCTTGAGTCCTTTCCTGAATTGCTGGAGCGATGGAGTGGCCCTGAGGTGCAGGGAAGGTTGTTCCAAGCTTTGGATGCCAGATGTGAGAAGGAGCGCCCTCCACTGTTGGCTAGATTAATTGGGGGGGGGTGGGGTCTGCGAGGAAGAGGGAGGCGGATCATAGGTGTCTGGTCAGTTGGTGGAAGTCAACTCTTATAGTGGAGACTAGGCTGCTTACAGTTGTATGGTAGTAGAAGCCTGCTGCCATCATATCCGTGCCAGTAATGCTTTGTGAATACTTGCAGACCATTGTGATTATTAGCACTTACAAGCAAGAACTGTTTGCCTCTAGTGTTGCCACAGCCAGAGCTGGGCATCTCTAGATGTGTGCTTCTTGCCCCTTGCCATTCATCAGCTGAGAGTAGTCTTTTTTGTTTGGGGGTGCTTGGCAAGCTGCTTGTAGTAGTTGCGGTCAGGGCTAGGTGGGATGTCAATGTGCTACCCTCGCAGCCCTTTTAGGTGCGACAGGGTTCACTATATGTCCTTCTGGTCCAGTCCAGCCAGACAGGGGGATTAGGACCTCCCTAGGCCTGTAGCTAACATGTAAATAGTTTTGAAAATGTGGTTGCTGTATTTTGAGTTATCTCAGAGCAAAGACAGAAGAACTTGCACACTAGTCATTGAGAATCACAGGTATATAAGATGCAGATCATTTGAAACAGGCGGGTACCAAACCTTTGTCACGCCCGGGGTAGAAATATTTGACTGGTCCCCCCAAATTTTGTTTCAGTTTTTATCTTTATTGGGCATATGACACATGCACTCCCCCTTTCCAATGCCCTTATTCCCTCCACATTCACCTCTCCTCTGCATCACTGTAAGTCTGTCTGTCTGTTTTGTTTATTTAGCCACATCCAGATGCCAGAAGATTCCTATCACCTGAAGAGTCCCGCAGGGCTCCACCCGGTCTCATTTCATCAACCTCTACATGGACCCCATTGGGGCTCTACCCACAAATAAGAGCATCAAGATTCACCAATATGACTAAAATAAACAACTTTACCTAAGTTCCCCTGCTCCAGACATTTAACTCCTCAAACACCGCCTGCACTTCATTCAGACCTGGATGTCCAAGGCCTACCTGAAGCTCAACCCAACCAACTGTTATTTGCAAAGAACAAGCAGTAAACAAAAGTCATGTGGATTCACCTTGGACACCAACCTCACCATCAAGGAACATATTGCCCCAAAAATAACAAAGCCACTGATCTCTGATTTGTGGCATCCCTGAAGCTGTGCAGCATGGCTAAAGTGAAACAGAAAAACATGGCTACCAGAGTCATTCTGTAGGTTCATGCACCATGCACGCGCATGCCTACAAAATGACATGTAAAGTTTCCAAAAAGTGATGGATGGAATGTTTGAATTAATCTCAGCCACTGGAAATTATTCGGGCCACATCCGAAACCATCGATATTTTGCACACCATGCCACCTCAGTTTGGGCCCAGCTATTTCCAATTCAGTCCTGACTCTGCTCCAGGACCTGGGTTCCTTGTGTTCTGTTTCAGGGAGGACCTGGTTTGGCAGTTTGTGCTGGACTGTTCCCATTGGATTAGGGTCAAGACTGATTTGCATATAGCTTATCACACGCTATCTTTATGTTTGTCCTGGACTCTAAGCGGTAGGCCTGTGCCGCAAGTTTCATGCTCTGTCGCATGCAGTCACCGATCTAAACTGCACTAAGCACTTTAGCAATGATCAGGACCTCTCTGAAATAGGCTTTTAATTGTTTTTAAAGAAAGCTTTTAACTAAGACACTAGCGCGAATTTGCACTTACCCATATTTCTTGTGTTCTGTGCCCTGTTCCACCGCGGCTGGTGCCGTTTGCTGTGGAGGGCAGACTGAACCGGAAATTCTTGTCTGACTTCCGGGTCAAAGGGGGCAGTCACTCGCTTGCCCGCCAATTTCCCTGCCACATTCATACAAATACAGGATGCAGCAGTGGACGTGCAGCGGGCGTGCACAGCGGGTGCGCCGCATGCGCGCCAAAGGAGCACCGAAGGCAAGCTCGTCTGCGCCCGTCCGCGCCTGGACCGGGCCCAGGGCCATGACTCCTGTCCATCACATTTCAAAAACAGGGACCACACTGACGTACTCCAATGTCACTCTTCTGAACCTCAACAAAAGAAATCTTAAACCACCCTGTCATCAGCTCGACCTATCCAATGAGCCCAAATCATGCCCCCCCTGCAACGTAAAGTTTCTCTTCACGAAAACCACAGCATGTTCCACAGAAAACTATGTAGCAGATGGGCAATCACCAGCACCCAAGACATTCACAGGCTTGCTCATCAATACCCACTCCCTAATAAAATACAACATAGAATTCTCAGAACTACTGACCACACACAAAGTAGATATGGCCTTCGTAACCGAATCCTGGGCTAATAGCACCTCTGACTTTGACCTGGCCATAGCTACTCCTCAAGGATTCTCAATTATCAAAAACGATAGACAAGACAGACGGAGAGGAGGACTATAGATCATAGTCAACAACTCCTTGGAGCTAAAGGGATCCCTGGCAGCAAGTAGCCCTGATTGCGAACTACTTTTCTTCAAAATCACCCTGAGTGCTAATTACACCTTTAATGGCACACTACTTTATAGACCTTCCAACTCGAAAAGTAAAAACAAATTTGAGGAAATCATCAGCCCAATAATAGAATCAAGCACCAACTCAGAGGACTACTGTATACTAGGTGGTTTCAACTACCACCTCGAAGACTTAGAAGATCACAATACAGCATCATTAATGGAGATGATGTCGAATGCTTCACTGGAACAGAAAGTAACTCACCCCACATATGATGCAGGGCACACTCTAGATGGATTATTCACATCCAATCCCCATCTTAAACTACAAGAAATTCTGTCAATTCCATGGTCAGACCATAGAGCCATCCTGTTCACAATAACCACCACACATCACATCCCCAGTGCGCATATACCCCTTAAGATAATCAAAGGATGCAACTGGAGGAATATTGACCTCCAGCAGATGCAATACATTATGGCATCCTCTGAACCCGACCTAAAACATGAGACCGATCAAGCGACATGGAACTTCACCAACTGGATTAAATCCGCAGTAAATTTATTAGCACCAGAAAAATGCATCAACAGCAAGTGCACAAAGAAATCCGAGCCCTAGTTCTGTGATGCCTTATGCAAACAGCAACAACTCTGCAGAAAGGCCGAGAAACGCTGGAGAAGCAACTACTCAATAACCGATAACATTTTATACTCCCAAACTTTGAGCATCTATAAAAAGATGTTACTGGACAAGAAAAGTAGCTATTTTTCAGATAAAATCCGGAAGCTGTCAACTCCAGCAAAGCTATTTTTTCAACATTGAAGAAACTGGTCAAACTCCCCGAACCACAAAAAAAGGATATTAGCGTGGCTTTCTGCAACCAACTTGCAGTGTTTTTTAAGGACAAAGTACAAATCATCTTTGAATCCCTCTCAGACCGGGACGACGGCACGGTAGTCACCCCTGACACAATCTCCCCATGCCCCACCCATGCTTTGGACTCCTTCACACCACCAAACATAGAACAGGTAGATCAGGCAATTAAATCAATTCAATCCGGAGCACCCTCAGACCCCTGTCCTCCCAACATATTTAATATGGCACCAGATACAATCAGTGAACAACTTAGTATACTTTTTGAAGAAACAATCATCTCCGGTGTCTTTCCAGACACATGGAAAATAGTATCAATTCTTCCAATATTGAAAAAACCCAATCTTGATCCCAACGACAAAAGCAGTTACAGACCAATTGCCAGGATCCCCTTCCCGGCCAAGGCCCTGGAAAAAATTCTTAACTCCCAACTAACGACCTTCATCTCCTCGGCAGCCCTGCTGGACTCCTCACAGTATGGTTTCCGACAAAGTCATGGCACTGAAACCGCCCTGATCATGGCAGCAGAGGAGATTCGGGCAATACTGGACACGGGTGCCAAGGTCGCTTTGATCCTGCTGGATCTGTCGGCGGCCTTCAACACCGTGAACCATGACATCCTAATCAGAAGGCTCCAAGAGGTGGGAATCAAGAACTCCGCTCAAAAACTGATCAAATCCTTTTTGAACAACAGATACCAATATGTCCAGGTTGGGGACTCCTGCTCAGAGCAGTTTAAGCTGCCTTGTGGGGTGCCGCAGGGCTCTTCTTTAAGCCCCACCCTGTTCAACCTTTATGTGACCCCTTTAGCAAAGGTCATCGGGCAATTTGGCTTCACACTTATATCTTATGCTGATGACACCCAAATTGTGGTGTCCATCTCCAGTAAGCCTGAGGAAACAGCTGAGCGTTTTAACCAATGCATGTCCCACATAAACCAGTGGATGGGGACAAACTGTCTAAAACTTAATGGAACCAAAACTGAGGTCCTCCTACTGGGCCCTGACACATCCTTCTGGTCTCAGAACTGGTGGCCTTCCAGTATGGGTGCTCACCCCACCCCAGTTCACAAAGTGAGGAACCTGGGTGTCATTTTTGATGACAGACTGACCTTCAAACACTAGGTCAACAAAGTGGTCTCTTCGGTGTTTCTCACACTAAAATCAATCCGTAAAGTGCGCTCCTTTATTCCCCCTGCAGCAGTAAAAACAATAGTAACGGCCCTAGCCATGGCCAGACGGGACTATGGAAATGCACTATACTCAGGCCTTCAAAAACAGCACATGGTTAAACTTCAGCAAGCACAAAACGCGGCTGCCAGAATGCTGCTCGACGTTCCCAAATTCTAGTCCATCTCAGAAGGCTTGAAAAACCTCCATTGGCTCCCCATGAAGAAAAGAATAGATTTCAAAGCCGATGTCGAACATACAAAGCTGTTCATGGAAATGGACCAGCATTTTTGAAGCAACACATCACATGGTACCATCCATCAAAGCACCTACACTCAGCACAGAGCAAACTCCTCAAGACACCAACATTCAAGAAAGCGAGCTGGGGAGGAAGAAGCTTTGTTTTGGGTACTGTGAGGCTGTGGAACCTGCTTCCTTTAAATATCAAAAGCTGCCCAACACTGCTCGGTTTCAGAAAACTACTAAAGACATGGCTCTTTTCAAACTAATTTTACCATCTCCGGCATTCTCCTCCGCAAAGCGCCTAGATGCCCCTGGGCATTGGTGCGCTCTATAAATTCCAAAATCAAAACACTCTGTCCAGCTCCCCTCTGCTTTGTGGCTAGGTTTGCACTATACAAGTGCATTTCATGCACGTCTCGCATTCAGTTCTCTTTAGCATTCCTCTCTTCTATATATCGCTCCTCTCTGCACTTTTCTTCTCCCTCCTTTACCTCATCTCTCGACTGCCCTGCGCACCTAAGCCTTGGCCAGCTCTCCTGTCCCCATCCTGTGATTCACCAGAATGACTCTCACCTTTCCAGACTGGTACATTGGAGCAGATTTATGTTTCCTGGCGCATTCCTGCAAATCAGCAGGGATGCGCCAGGAAAGATGCGTCACGCAAGTTTACCCTTGCGCCACGACAGATGCGCCGCATTTACAATGCAGCGCATCATGGCGCAAGGATAAACAGATGCGCGACGCATCTGATGGCGTAAGGGCGGCACATTGCTGGAATCGTGTCGCAAGCATGACGCAACTCCAGCAATGCTCAGGGGCTGCCCATACCTAACATGCTGCGTCGTGCCTTACGCCTGTTTCAAGCAGGCGCAGGGTTTTGACGCAGCAGCGTCGGAAAAGTGACTCAGTGAAATCTTGTAGATTTCACTGCGTCACTTTTCCAAGGCTTTTTCCGACGGAACGCCCACCCTGCATACATTAAACCTGACGCAGGTTTAATGTAGCGCAGGGCTTTACAACGTGACGCATCTCCCTAGATGCGTCACGTTGTAAATAAGGCGCAACATGGCGCATGGTTGACACCACCGCTGCGTCACAGAAGTGATGCAACGGCGGCATAAATGTCTCGCAAGGGGCTTGTAAATTTGCCCCAAAGTGATTTAGAGTCGCTGGAAGAGTTTAAGACCTGCACACCTCTGCCAGTGTCCCTTACTACTCTTCGGTAGCGCCCTTGAAGTTTAGACTAGAGTCTCATCAACAGTACTGTCAAAGTGCCTCAGTTCTGATTAGTAGCACACATGGAATTCCAAGCCAGAGACCAATAAACAGCTCAGCCAGTGCCCCTCCTTTCTGACTAGAATTAGGCCATGCTGCCCCGTAACTGAATCCCACACAGAGCCAGTGGAGTAACTGAGGGGGGCGGTCCGCCCTGGGCGGCATTGTTTTTGGGGTAGGTGGGAGTTTTGTCTGTCAACTATCACCATCCCCCCGGAACAAGTTGTCCATCGGCCGCCACCCCTCCCACCCCCGCCCCACCCCCGGAACAAGTCATCTGCCACCCGACACCCCCACCCCCCGCTTTTACGTGCACCCGGGCAGCAAACTTAGGAAACACCCCGGGTGGCAGTACATCTAGCTACGCCTCTGGGCAATGCAGGTCAGTGCAGAGTGGATTTACAATCTTTAAATATATAATAATCCCAATAAATAACACAGTTTACAATGTGGACTGATGAAAATTGTTGAAAAATGTATTTTTGAAACCTTCCCTTAATTCCCATAATTCCCATAATTGTGGCTGTGCCCCTCCATTCAGGGCGTACACCTGCTCCGATAGGGTTCCTGCTAGGGGCGGGCGGAACTTGCAGAGTTTCTTTTGGCAGAATTTTGCAGAGGTACAGAAAAACTGCGCGATTTTGCAGAATTCCTCCAACAGGTGAAAAATGCAGCTTGTGCTGCAATTTAGCACCGTTAGTGCAAGCAGCACTGGAAATCTGCGTGAACGTCACCATGTGTTGCGCAAGACGGAACGGCCATTCAAGTTGATTTTGCTGCCGCTCGAGTAGAGAATCTACTCGAGCTGCAGCAAATCTACTCGAACTGCAGCTCTCTGACCACAACCGCACAAACGCCAGCAAGCGCCCTCATTAGAAACCCGCACTAGGGGATGCCAAATCTCGCTCACCAGCATGCATATTCTGGAGTCTCGCAGAAGAAAAATTATGCCACGCGGCAACTGGCGGAATTTGGCCTGAACTCTGCATTAGAGAGTAAAGCGGAGTGGCCAAAATTCAGCCAATTCCGCAGGGGAAACAGAACATTCCACTCACCCCTAATTTCTGCACATATCCCTCAAACCCCTACCTTCCAGGGGATGCAGGGATTCAATCAAAAGTAATGCTGTCCTTGCACAAAAATGTGCTGCAAGTCACAGGATGTTTTTTTATTTAATTAAAGGAGGCAGTGAGGCCCTTCAAAGTAACTGGGAAGTTGGTAAACCTGCAGGGAATGGTCTGTACGAAGTGCGGGCCCAGGTCAGTTAGCCCCGGGTGCGCCCCCTTGTGCTGGCCCTGACTTGAAGCAGCTCTTTGCTCCTGTCTGTTGAGCTCACTGCTAGGTATGTGCTTTCTCCCTTCACACAGTTTCCAGGTTTCCTGATTTGATTCACTTTCACCTGTGCAAGTTTTTTCCGCTCACTGCGATATAGTGTTCACCACATTGTGAGGCATTTTTTTTCATTAATCTCAGTCAAGATCAAAAATGAAACGACTTTTTCTATGAAGATTCGTAAATATATACTGCCCCCCCCACCACGTTTACTTTTTGAGACCTAATCTGAACAAAATCACAATTTGTATGCAAATTTGGAAAATTGTAAAACGTAGTGAGCAGTTGTACATGGTCGAGAGTTTGCACCCAGGAAGGAGAGCACTTGTGATCTCGGACTGACAGAGTAAAACGAATCGATTCTTGATGAAACTAAAAAGTAGCAGGGATTAAGTGGGACCCAAAATATGTTCCATAGTACAAGTGCTTAATTTGAGCCGGTGGGATCCGGTGCTCGGAACCGGCACTTAATTGTCAACACTGCATGTATGACAGCTGCCACTTGGTGGTGCTGTTTTGTTAAGTTAGAAATGAGCACAACAACAGTTGTTTATTAGTTCAGCATATAATAAAATGACTTGTATCTGCCACCCAAGCTGCTCTTTTAGCTTTGGGGGCCTGGAATAGTCCAAATTTTCACACTTGTAAGAGTGTGATGGTTAGGAGTTGTGTTGGTACTGTTATTGGCAGCACTGGCACAAGTAATCTGTGTTGCAAGCTGCAATGGCCTCCTGACAAGGGCCCTGGCACTTATTTTTTCACAAATTAAGCACTGTATAGAACCAAACATAGCAGTTTCTTTAGAAGCGGAAAACTGTCCGCCTTCGAGGGGCTACTACATGACCACATTCATTGTCTGAGTGCGGAGAGACTGGATGGCCCAGCACACTTGTGTCGTTTTAGTTCTCCTTTCCTGCAGAGTCTTGGGGGCGGGCACTGGGGCGGTGATGGCACTGAGCAGAGTTGTGGTGCACTCCCTTCACTGTGCATGATGCTTTGGCCAGCTGTCTCAGGCCGGTCAAACCATCATGCGCAGTGAGCCTCTCTCCGATCCCAGCTGCACTGCTGGGGATGGAGAGAGCAGGCACAGACTCCCAGTCTGTCCTGGAGCGCCAATCGAGGGCGCTCAGTGAGAGCAGCTTCAGGATTGGCCGCAGGGCAGCTCTCTCCTGCCTCAGCTGCACTGCTGGGGTTGGAGAGAGCAGGCACAGACTCCCAGTCTGTCCTGGAGCGCCAATTGAGGGCACTCAGACCAATCCTGCAGCTGCACTCATGTGAGAGCAGCTTCAGGATTGGACGCAGGGCATTCTGGGAGCCTGTGCCTGTCTGAAGCAGAGGAGCGTGATGCGGCCGGCTGAAGGTACGTTTTTTATTATTATTCTTTATTTTTGTCCCCCCTCCCTTTGCGACACCTATGCCCCCTCCTACCCCCTCCCCACCCACCCCGCTACTTGTCCCAAACACGAGCCGCTACTGAAAAAAGATACCACCCTATTGCCACTACAGATACTGCATGTTCATGGTTCTAGTCAGGGCCACTGGAATTGTGCAATCCTGCAGCCGCTGCTTTCTTCGCATAATTATAGGTTTGCCACAATTGCCACATAATCTATCATCTGCTGCATAATCTGCAGACTTGAACAAAAAAAAAATCAGTTTCTAGCTCTGACTGATAAAAAGTTACTAAAAACAGAGCAACATGTGTTGGTGCGCTGTGGGAGGCCCTTCGCAAAGGTTAGCTGGTCATCTTTCAGTTGTTTATTTCTGTTTTTGGTAGTTACACTGGTACTAAGGAAGTGAGAACTTTGCCCAGACAGTATTACCATGTGTACAAATGACAAAATAATGAAACAATACTATAAAAAAGTGTTGAATTATGCCGCATAATTTGACTTTCCGTGCTGCATAATTTAGTAAACTCTGATGCATAATTTGGTGCTTCCTGCTGCATAATTCCAGTGACCCTGGTTATCGTTGGATTTCTAGGCACGGCCACTCCTGGGTGGTCGTATTCATTCACCCATTTATTCATGTCTCGGTTTCACGCAGAGGGCATAACTGACATACACAAAGGTGAACTATATTATTTTGTCAGAAATCTTCCAAAACAGTCTCCCCGGATTGGCTTTTGCTTATATAATATTTGTTCATGCAAATCCATCTGCCTATAGTTCAGCTATAAAAGAGAGGAGTTTCACTAGCACTGGGAACACGCCAGAGTGATGCGAATAAAGCTTGCGCACCGTAAACATGTGGAGAGTTGGGAGGGGTAGGTTGTGAGGAGGCGGTGGATCCCCCACACAGCTCTACCAACCACATACTGCTGTAGGGTCCTTCGGACGCCTCCGCCAGGGCCATCATAACCGCATTATAGGACCCCGTGTAAAGTAATGCACTGGGCCCTGCCTACACAACCACTCACAGGAATGAAAATGTAAATTATCAATAAAATAAACTAATATTTATAGTATGAAATTAGCATGGGGCCCCTATGCACACGGGGCCTATGTGCAACTGCCCAGCATGCCCATGCATTAATATGGCACTGGCCTCCACCCCCCTCCCACATGGTTCTTGGCACTCCGGGGGGACATTTTAGCCCGCTCAGGAATGTTGATTTCTCATCTGGGGCTCCTGCTTCGCTCCTTGGTCATCCCCATAGCTGGGGTCCTCTTTGCATTACCCCCCCCCCCTCCTTCTCACCCATCCTCCTGCTCAGTCTCCCCCCCTCTCTATGCCTGCTGCAATTAACCTAGGAGAGCTGCGGAAAGTAGAAAGACCCTGTAGGCTGCGCCGGCTCTTGAAAAAGTAGGTCTCCAGTGGGTCCATCAACCCCGGGGAAATGCCCAGTGGGAACAGTGGCCAGTCCGGCCATCTGCATCTCCTAACGCCGCCGCTTTGTCGTCGTGGCACACTGTGCCCTCGTCTTTGACGTGCATGTTTAATCGCAAGTCCCAGCAACAAGCTGCATTCTCCCCAGGGCTCATTTACATTTCTGAAAGATATGCAGAAATAATTAATCTAATTAGATTTCCGACCGGCTGTAATTTGCCTGCGCAGATGCCATGGAATCCTCTCGTTAAGTGTGGGAGGGTCTGTTTTCCACCTCCCCCCCCCCCCCCCCCATTCGATAAGGCTGTTGGTGGCCCTTGTAGTGGGTGCTTCCAGGGAGTCAAAGGCCCTTAATCCCAACCCGCTCACTTTTTGTCTGTACAGACCCATTTCGAGGGGTGTTGCGCAGGCCCGCGCAGCGCACGGTCTCCCCTCCCTCCTGGGACCCTCTCATTCACCCTAAGGCCTGTCAGTGAAATGTAGGTGTCTCGGGGGTCCCTCACCACATTCTGCAGGGGACGTGGGGTATTATTTGCACAGTGCTTAATTTGTAGTAAAATGAGTGCCAGGGCCCTCGTCAGGAGGCCAATGTTGCTTGCACCACCCATTGCCACTGCCAGCGCTGCCAATGACAGTACCTACACACCTACCAACCATCACACAACTACAAGTGTGTCAGTTCAGACTATTCTAGGCCCCCAGAGCTATAACAATGTCTCGGGCAGCAGGTATTAGTCATTGTTAATTTTTATTGAGTTAATAAACAACTGTTGTTGTGCTCATCTCTAAATTAGATGAGTAGTGCCACCATGTGGCAGACTGTCATAAGTGCCGGTGCTGAGCACCGGAAAACACCAGCTCAAATTAAGCACTGATTTTGCGTTACACTACCGCCGCTTTCTGCATCCCTTCTCTCTTGCATCTCTTATTGCTTCTCTTTTTCCTCCCTACAGTTTGCCCTATCTCTTTCTTCACAAGGTTTACAAAATTGGATTATTCCAGCCGGTTTCTGTTGGGTCACCTCACAATCTCATCCACAGGGGGCTCACACGGCAAAACTCTGTGGCTCGAAAGTTCCCCAACTCACAGAGATGAACTTTCATATCTTCATTGCTGCACTATGTGCACAGCACCCCTATCAGTCATAAATTTTGATTCAATTTTATTGACATTGAGTGTAGTGCCCCCGCTACAAGCTTTATCGTCTCAAGGCACATCAGCCACTTATGCCGTTGCTGTCATTTTCTTCTTGCTAGATATCAGATTGACAGTTTGCTACATCATGCCTGCTTGTATCTTCTTGCTTGCTGGCTACACCATGCTTGCTAGATACATTTTGCAACATCGAGCCTGTCTGCTATATCATGCCTGCTTGTATCTTCTTGCTTGCTGGTTACACCATGCTTGCTTGATACATTTTGCAACATCGAGCCTGTCTGCTACATCATGCCTGCTTGTATCTTCTGACTTGCTGGCTACACCATGCTTGCTAGATACATTTTGCAACATCGAGCCTGTCTGCTACATCATGCCTGCTTGTATCTTCTTGCTTGCTGGCTACACCATGCTTGCTAGAAACATTTCGCTACATCGAGCCTGTCTTCTACATCATGCCTGCTTGTATCTTCTTGCTTGCTGTTTACACCATGCTTGCTAGATACATTTTGCAACATCGAGCCTGTCTGCTACATCATGCCTGCTTGTATCTTCTTGCTTGCTGGCTACACCATGCTTGCTAGATACATTTTGCAACATCGAGCCTGTCTGCTACATCATGCCTGCTTGTATCTTCTTGCTTGCTGGCTACACCATGCTTGCTAGAAACATTTCGCTACATCGAGCCTGTCTTCTACATCATGCCTGCTTGTATCTTCTTGCTTGCTGTTTACACCATGCTTGCTAGATACATTTTGCAACATCGAGCCTGTCTGCTACATCATGCCTGCTTGTATCTTCTTGCTTGCTGGTTGCACCATGCTTGCTAGATACATTTTGCAACATCGAGCCTGTCTGCTACATCATGCCTGCTTGTATCTTCTTGCTTGCTGGTTACACCATGCTTGCTAGATACATTTTGCTACATCAAGCTCGTCTGCTTCATTGTTGTTGCTTACTACATCATGTCTGTTTGCTATATAATGCTTCTCTGTTGCAGCACACCGGCGAGCTGCGTCATGCTTGCACTTACAGTCCGTACGGTGCTGCTAAGAATATAACTACCGTGCTATGTTCACGCGCCGGAGAGACAGCACTGTGCAGCCAGGGCTGTAACCACAGTGATATGGGCACGTGCCGAAGAGACATTACTTGCAGCCAGGGCTGTAACCACAGTGCTATGTTCACGCGCCGAAGAGACAGCACTGTGCATCCAGGGCTGTAACCACAGTGGTATGGCCATGTGCCGAAGAGACAGCACTGTGCAGCCAGGGCTGTGACCACAGTGGTATGGGCACGTGCCGAAGAGAGAGCACTGTGCAGCCAGGGCTGTGACCACAGTGGTATGGGCACGTGCCGAAGAGACGGCACTGTGCAGCCAGGGCTATACCCACAGTGATATGGGCACGTGCCAAAGAAACAGCCCTGTGCAGCCAGGGCTATGCTCACAGTGATATGGACACGTGCCGAAGAGAGAGCACTGTGCAGCCAGGGCTGTAACCACAGTGGTATGGGCACGTGCCGAAGAGACGGCACTGTGCAGCCAGGGCTATAACCACAGTGATATGGACACGTGCCGAAGAGAGAGCACTGTGCAGCCAGGGCTGTAACCACAGTGGTATGGCCACGTGCCGAAGACACAGCACTGTGCAGCCAGGGCTATGAACACAGTGCTATATTGTGAATGAATTTATATATCACTTATGACTCCTGATGATGCATTGAAGTGCTTTTTAGGGGAGTAGCACGATGTTCCGGAATCCAAGGTTAGTGGTTAGTAGGTTAAATACAATTACTTTTCTTTTCTTTTTTTCATACTACTGTTCTAACCACGAAGGAGGAAGAACTGTCTAGATCAGGAGGTGGACCAGGCACTTAGGGATAGACGCCCAGCCCTACCTAATAGAACCAAGGACACTAAATTGTGGGTTGCATATATTCTGTGTAGAGTGTACAGTTCATGTGTACATTAAAATTCCTTTCTTTCTTGAAAGTCTAGCACTGGGTTAGTTACTGTATGTATATATATATATATATATATATATATATATATATATATCCAACATCACATTTCCGTACGAAATAAATGGCACGCATTCACAGGCTCTGAAATCTTTATCCCCAAGGTTCTTTATTCAGCTTATTCCGTTTCAGAAATGAGGGACAAACCAACGCGTTTTGCTATCAGCCGATAGCTTGATCACGGTTAGTATTCCTTCTTCAAACCAACCAATAAAAACAATGTGATGCGAGGTCACGTGATTAGTAATGTCAATCATCTTGCTACCTCTTCCCAATGACTTATGGTCCCTGTAGTTAACACCAACAATGTACCGTGAATAATGACTGCTGATTAAATGTTAAAGTGCAATTCGTTTTTTTCTATATATATATACACATACCGAAAAACTGAATTGAACCATTCCCTCTGCAGGATTTTGAAATCAACAAGCCCATGAGTAAATATGATGAGCGTTAATCTCTTTTGTCAGTAAACATTTCTACCCATACCACGTTTAACTGAGCCTTCGCCACAAATAAAATTTGGCATAATTCACTGCTTTCAATTGTTTAAACCTTTGGCATATGCATTTAACAATTTATCAATGATGTGCCCTCCAGTGGGCATATATTGCTCATGACAGTTATGACCTCAACAGTCTGAGTTGTTTCTACACGGACATTTGATAGGGAAAAAAAAGGGGGTTTTAAGCAACCCGCAATATGGGCATCATTACCATTGATCTTGACATTGTGGTCGATACCACTATATACCCTTCCTCAAACCAGACAGCATCGCGACAGGGAGACCAATCGTTAGAATTTCTTACAGGTGAACATATAATTCCTCACTTTGGTTCAACCCCCACGGGGTATAAGTTCTGAAGTTCAATATTTGACGTGATTCACGACGTCTCAAGTTTTTTTCCCGATCTCCTCCTCTCTCATGTGCAGGGATTGTCTCCAAAGCGTAAAAACAAAGTGATTTCCAGTCACTACCATGATGGATTTCCATGTGTTTAGCAACAGCATTGCTCCTGTCTTTGTTCACCGTTGCTCTCACATGTTCAAGTATCCTCTTTTTTAGTTCACACTTGGTGCTCCCGATATACTTGAGTGAGCACGGACATTCGATCACGTACACCACAAACTGGCTTTTACAGGTGATCAGTTCTTTTATTTGCCACTTTTTATTGTTTCCTTCCTGAATTGGAACCTCTGTTACATTTTTGGCAAGTTGGCACACTTTGCACGAATGGCACTTTTTGAAACCCTTGGTTGTAAGCCATTGTGTTCCTTTCTTTTTGATGTTATCCTGATGGTGACTGTGCACTAGTTTGTCCCGTAAATTCTTTGCACGACGAAATGTGATGTAGGGGTGCTTCCCCATGATTTCGCTTACTACTGGGTCTAGTTGCAGGAGCTTCCAATTCCTACGCAGGATGTCTCCTATTTGTTTTGCTTCCTTTGAATGATCCAAGATAAGTCTTATAGGTGTTGATTGATTCATCTTTGTGCTTTTTTCCTTGTTTTTGGTGTGCAAGATGGTTAGTCTCTTTTTTTCATTGGCACGCCTCCAGCATTTTTGGATGGTCCCTTTTTTATATCCACGATGTTTAAATCTCATGGCTGAGTTTTTGCTGTGTTGTTCCCACTCATGTTGTTCCGAGCAAATGCGGCGTAGCCTCAGAAATTCCCCGTATGGAATGTTATCCTTTACTGCTGATTGGTGGAAACTGTTAGCATGTAGGGTTGAATTGGTCGATGTTTCTTTTCTATGTAGTGTGGTTTCTAGCTTATTGTCGGCAACATAGATCTTGTATCCAGAAAGACGATTCTGTCATTACTGATGTTATATGTGAATTTGATGTTTGCATCCGTGGAGTTCAAGATTTTAAAGTATTCCTCAAATTCTTGCGCCGTGCCATCCCACAGTATAAGTAAATCGTCAATGTATCGTAACCACTTCATGATCTTCTCCACGTGTTTATCATTATTTGGGTGCCATGCTATCTGTTGCTCCCACCAACCCATAGTTAGACATGCATATCCCGGGCTGAAAGAGAAACCCATCGCACATCCCTTGGTTTGTAGGTAAATTTCTTCTCCAAAAAGAAACACATTTTGAGTCAAGCACATCTGGATCATATCTATCAGCATCTGGTTGTGATGTTTAAATTTGATCTCTCTTTCTTTCAAAAAGAAGCTACATGCAGTCAGACCAATGTCGTTGTCAATGTTAGTATATAGTGATGTCACGTCCATCGTGATTAGCAAGTATGACGTTTGCCAAGGTAGTTCCTGTAAATGTCTCAGGAGGTCTGTTGTATCTTGTATGTATGAGTTTAGGTTGAGCACAAAGGGCATCAGAAAATGGTCGATGTAACTGGCTATTGGTTCCATTAATGATCCTTTGGCTGACACTATAGGGCGGCCTGGAGGTTTCTGGGGATTCTTATGTACCTTGGGTAGGAAATATATAGTTGCCATATTTGGATGTTCCGTGATCAGAAATCTTTTCTCATCTTCATCTATTAGGTTTTGTTTTTGCCATTGGAGTATATTTTTGTCCAAATTCTCTTTGAAGATTTTTGTTGGATTCCTGTCTAATTTAGTGTAGTATTCCTTATTATCCAATTGGCAATGGGCTTCCATTACGTAGTCTTCCGTATTTTGGATGACAATATTTCCTCCCTTGTCCGCCATTTTTATGGTAATGGTTTTATCCTCCATTAGTATTTTGAGGGCCATTCTTTCTTCTTTTTTCAAATTGTCCTTATATTTTAATCCTTTGATGTTATAGATTTCTTGAACTACTGCCTCTTGAAAGATGTCGATTTTTTTCCCTTCTGGTAATTGTGGATAAAAGCGTGAGGATGGTTTTTCCCACTCAGCCCAGCTCCCAGTTGCGGGCATGCTGTGGATTCATCAGTCATCTCTGGTTCTTCCATTACATCCAAGTTAATCAAAGTCAGAAGTGCCGGCATATCTGTGGTTTGCAAGAGTGATTTTTTGTGCTTAATTCAGTTCTCTTCTGATTTTGTTTCTCAATGAATTTAGCCATTTCTTGATTTTCCTTAAAGATCTTTGCCAATTTGATTTTTCTGACATGTTTATAAAGATCAATTCTGGTCTGTGCAAGGTCCATCGTTTGTATAGGGCAGAAATTAATACCATGTTTAAGTAGGGATATGGCATCATTTGTTAGTACCTGGTTGGATAAGTTCATTATTGCCAATTCTTCCTTATCCTCCGGGACAGCCGTCCAATCTATTTCGAGGTCTTCTGTCGCATGCTCCTGGTTTTGGTTCCTGTCTCCTCGGATCCACTAATCACGATGGACGTGACATCACTATATACTAACATTGACAACGACATTGGTCTGACTGCATGTAGCTTCTTTTTGAAAGAAAGAGAGATCAAATTTAAACATCACAACCAGATGCTGATAGATATGATCCAGATGTGCTTGACTCAAAATGTGTTTCTTTTTGTAGAAGAAATTTACCTACAAACCAAGGGATGTGCGATGGGTTTCTCTTTCAGCCCGGGATATGCATGTCTAACTATGGGTTGGTGGGAGCAACAGATAGCATGGCACCCAAATAATGATAAACACGTGGAGAAGATCATGAAGTGGTTACGATACATTGACGATTTACTTAAAGTGTGGGATGGCACGGCGCAAGAATTTGAGGAATACTTTAAAATCTTGAACTCCACGGATGCAACATCAAATTCACATATAACATCAGTAATGACAGAATCGTCTTTCTGGATACAGAGATCTATGTTGCCGACAATAAGCTAGAAACCACACTACATAGAAAAGAAACATCGACCAATTCAACCCTACATGCTAACAGTTTCCACCAATCAGCAGTAAAGGATAACATTCCATACGGGGAATTTCTGAGGCTACGCTGCATTTGCTCGGAACAACATGAGTGGGAACAACACAGCAAAAACTCAGCCATGAGATTTAAACATCGTGGATATAAAAAAGGGACCATCCAAAAATGCTGGAGGCGTGCCAATGAAAAAAAGAGACTAACCATCTTGCACACCAAAAACAAGGAAAAAAGCACAAAGATGAATCAATCAACACCTATAAGACTTATCTTGGATCATTCAAAGGAAGCAAAACAAATAGGAGACATCCTGCGTAGGAATTGGAAGCTCCTGCAACTAGACCCAGTAGTAAGCGAAATCATGGGGAAGCACCCCTACATCACATTTCGTCGTGCAAAGAATTTACGGGACAAACTAGTGCACAGTCACCATCAGGATAACATCAAAAAGAAAGGAACACAATGGCTTACAACCAAGGGTTTCAAAAAGTGCCATTCGTGCAAAGTGTGCCAAATTGCCAAAAATGTAACAGAGGTTCCAATTCAGGAAGGAAACAATAAAAAGTGGCAAATAAAAGAACTGATCCCCTGTAAAAGCCAGTTTGTGGTGTACGTGATCGAATGTCCGTGCTCACTCAAGTATATCGGGAGCACCAAGTGTGAACTAAAAAAGAGGATACTTGAACATGTGAGAGCAACGGTGAACAAAGACAGGAGCAATGCTGTTGCTAAACACATGGAAATCCATCATGGTAGTGACTGGAAATCACTTTGTTTTTACGCTTTGGAGACAATCCCTGCACATGAGAGAGGAGGAGATCGGGAAAAAAACTTGAGACGTCGTGAATCACGTCAAATATTGAACTTCAGAACTTATACCCCGTGGGGGTTGAACCAAAGTGAGGAATTATATGTTCACCTGTAAGAAATTCTAACGATTGGTCTCCCTGTCGCGATGCTGTCTGGTTTGAGGAAGGGTATATAGTGGTATCGACCACAATGTCAAGATCAATGGTAATGATGCCCATATTGCGGGTTGCTTAAAACCCCCTTTTTTTTTCCCTATCAAATGTCCGTGTAGAAACAACTCAGACTGTTGAGGTCATAACTGTCATGAGCAATATATGCCCACTGGAGGGCACATCATTGATAAATTGTTAAATGCATATGCCAAAGGTTTAAACAATTGAAAGCAGTGAATTATGCCAAATTTTATTTGTGGCGAAGGCTCAGTTAAACGTGGTATGGGTAGAAATGTTTACTGACAAAAGAGATTAACGCTCATCATATTTACTCATGGGCTTGTTGATTTCAAAATCCTGCAGAGGGAATGGTTAAATTCAGTTTTTCGGTATGTGTATATATATATATAGAAAAAAACGAATTGCACTTTAACATGACATTTAATCAGCAGTCATTAATCACGGTACATTGTTGGTGTTAACTACAGGGACCATAAGTCATTGGGAAGAGGTAGCAAGATGATTGACATTACTAATCACGTGACCTCGCATTAAATTGTTTTTATTGGTTGGTTTGAAGAAGGAATACTAACCGTGATCAAGCTATCGGCTGATAGCAAAACGCGTTGGTTTGTCCCTCATTTCTGAAACGGAATAAGCTGAATAAAGAACCTTGGGGATAAAGATTTCAGAGCCTGTGAGTGCGTGCCATTTATTTCGTACGGAAATGTGATGTTGGATTTATGACAGCGTGGCTCTGCTGAGGCGTCGCACCGGATAACAGAAGCGCCAGGGGTCCACAACACGGAGCCAGTTTGTATATATATATATATATATGAAAAGTGTACTCGATCTCCCAAAGCTTGCACTTCCTTTGCGGCGGTAAGAGAGACCCGGACTCCAAGATACGTGGCAAATAGGTTGTTTATTTCTTCAAGCCGTTATATGACGCGTTTCGAGCACCTCCGTGCCCTTGATCACATATATATATATATATATTATCTACTGGCAGTCGCCAGTAGATAGTTATAGTTAGGACCTATTTTCCATAGGAAATCCACAACATTCTATTGGGAATATCTTTGGCACCGATTGACGAATCTTCGCAAAATTTTCCAAACTTTTGGCCAGCTCCGCTCCGCTCCTACCCTGAATGTTTTGCGGTGATTCGTCAAGCGGGGGCCGAGAAAAAAGGGGGGTCCCAAAACGCGTTTTCCCCATGCAATTTCCCCTAGGATCTGTTGTCGCAGCTACAGCCCGAACCGCTGAACGGAATGACACCAAATTTGGCAAAGAGGTAGTCCTCAGTTCGGACTCGTGCCTTTTGCATATATGGTGTGAATCTGTTCAGTAGTTCCTGAGAAAATTAGGGTAAAAAAGTTAGTGATATCTATGGCCGCAGAGGATCCGCGGACCGTACATGCACCGTACGCGCACCCTCCCCGAACCGAGCGCGCACCCTCCCGATCGCGCGCTGAATGCTAATTGGCAGTCGAGTGTCTCTCTACATTCGAAACCAGGAACTGTTGGCAGCCATTTTCTGCCTCGGTAGAAGCAAGGCTGAAGAAGCAAGGGGAAAAAGTGTGTAAAACATATAAAGGGGGCAGAGTGGAAATACTCTGACCCTCTAGAGGTGCTTAGGGGGTCCTAGAAGGCCCTGGGGCCCCCTTTTTTTTTTTTTTTTTAAACGGCGAAATGCGTGCACGGTGCGCGCATTCTATTGCGTTGGGTGCACGGATTCTCTCGCGTTGGGTGAGCAGTTCCTAACGCGTTGGGTGCGCAGATCCAAAAAACATGGAAAGAAAATATAAAATAAAGTTTTGAACATAAAGTTAAAAAAATATTTTGAAAAATATAAAAAAATATGTTTGAAAAACCCATTAAGTTCAAATAATATTTTTTTAATTTTTAAAAGAATTAATTGAAAAAATAAGTTTAAAAAATGGTGATAAAGTATTAAAAAAAAATTAATTAATGAAATTGACACACTGAATTTGAAAAATATAGAAATCCAATCAAAATCATTAAACATGATATCTTCAGAGATAAGTTATAGATAGGAATTAGCATTTAAACAACCTTTGAAATTCACTGAAAAAACCATAGGTTTCATGCACGTTATAGTTAAGAATTAGCATTTAAAAAACCTTAGAAATTCACTGAAAAAAACATAGGTTTCAGGGACGTTATAGTTAGCTGGACATTTCCCTCGTACAAAACCCTAGAAATTCCCCTGTTATAGTTAGTTCGGCTAACTCTAACTCGAGCCCCCGCAATGCACTGCTGATGACATCACATATTACATCACTCATGACATGGTCAGTGACATCACTGATGACATCACTGATGACATCTCAAATTACATCACTGATGACATCACTGATGACATCAACCATGTGATAAATTAGTGCGTCTTCTCACACCCTAATATAACCTTTGATACACCAATAACTACACACCCACTCATTGACTTTTAGGTCTACATACATGTCCACTCACTCACCTGTACAGTCACTCATACTTACAGTCACTCTGTGCATTTATACACCTATATAGACACTCACAAACCGCCAATCATCCATTGAGGTACTGACCCATCTAGTCAGTCATGCACATAATTAATCACAGTCCAATTTACTCACCTATACAGTTAAACACACTCAAGTTCACTTACTCATAAAAATACTAACAAATTCTGTGTCTTCCTGCAGAAAAACAAACAGCACATGACACAGATATCCTTGCACTATGGCGCATACAGCCACTCCCAAAATCACACACTCTCACATATAGATAGTTATATACACTTACATACATATACACTGCGTTTCACATATGTAGTTACTGACACATGTACAACTGAGATATACATTCAATCACTAACACACCCATACATACACTCACCCAACCATACAGTCCATCACAGATGCACTCTTAAACCCATGCACCCACTGAATCACCCACTCACACATCTAGTCACAGAGTCACACACACCCTACCCACACAAACACTCAGGCACCCATACAGATACTCAGACAACCAATCAATAACCCACATAGACACTCATATAGCTATTCACAAAACCATGCAGCCACTTATACACCATCACACAGACACATACAGACATTCACACAGTTTAGTCAATAGTCTGCAGTAAGATACATTTAATGACTCACTTATAGAGTCAGTTACGCACCTAGAAAATCATCCATTCACACACTTGTACACCCACTTATTTTTCAACAGGCCGTTCCCTATATATATTAAACATATTAAAACTGTTCAGAAACACATACTCAATGGATGATGTCATCAGTGATGTCATTTGAGATGTCATCAGTGATGTCATCCGTGATGTCACTGACCATGTCATGAGTGATGTAATATGTGACGTCATCAGCAGTGCATTGCGGGGGCTCGAGTTATAGTTAGCTGAACTAACTATAACAGGGGAATTTCTAAGGTTTTGTACGAGGGAAATGTCCAGCTAACTATATCACCCCTGAAACCTATGTTTTTTTCAGTGAATATATATATATATATATATATATATATATATATATATTCTACAGACATCAATTCTTCGTAAGTACCCAGACTTTCCAACCCACTATATACTTCTGTGCCAAGGTTCCTTTGTTATCCTGATTTTGGATTTCTTTAAATTCAATGAAATGTCCTTGTACTGAGGGAATTGACGTAGATGAGGGTACATCTAGTGGTAGTATTCTGAGATGATGACCATACATACTAAACAAGGGTGTCACTCCTGTGGCAGAATTTTCAATATTGTTTTAGGTTCATTCTGCTAAACACAACATCTTTTCCAATCCTCTTCTTGGGACAAAGTTTGATATTTCAAGCTCTGTTCATCACATTGATTCAATCATTCTGTCCTTCAGCCTCTCTGAGGATAACTAGTAATAAAGAGGAATTTCACGTATAGTTCTTTACACAATACGGTTCCAAATTTAGAGGTAAGCTGAGGACCCCACTGGGGTATCAAATTTGTGGTGTTCCTTGTAAACAAATGGTATGATGTGCAAAGATTTGTGTTAACTTTTTAAAGGAGAGCAACCAGGTTAATTCAATTAAATGCTTCATCTTTGTCAAAAGTCAATGACTAGTACAGTGACACACCATTTTGATGTTTTGGTATCTCTATCAGTCCATGAATATTGAAAGCTGAGACATGGGTGGAACAGGTAAAGGTCTCAAACCAACAGTAGGTTTAGTATCTGCACTCTTAGTTTGAGCACAAATTCAACATGTCTGAACATATATTTAGTTAGTCCAGCAGTTTTAGAATTGTTCAGCCAACTCATAGCCCATAGTCCTAAATGGACGGAAGGTAAATACAGAGCCGGCCCTTGACTCGGCCTTGTCACTTCTTCCTTCCTTTTTTGTCTGCTCCAGGCTTCTTCATCAATAGACTGTGATGTCTGTAATCAATGTCAACTTTGTTGTGTGCCTGACTCCTATTACATCATTCCTCCATTCTTCAAAGAGTTACCACATTTTCCTAATTTCTAATAGTGTCATTTAATCCTGGTAGTAAAACCGGTTAGGAAAGTTAGGACATTGAATGCACCTATCGGGCTGCTAGATTTCTGTGGGACAAAGCTCCTAGCATAGGATAATTTGAAGCATCTTTTTAAAGAATAAATGGAAGATAAACATTTAGGTGTTGCAAAAAGGGGCATAAAACCAGCTGGATCAACCTCTTTGGACCATAAAAAGGCAACTCCTGTATGAAGAAGTATGGTAATGGGCCTGGCACTTACAGAGAACTGATGAATGAATCATCTATTACAGTCAGCAAAGTCTAGGAGACTTTAAACACCTTTTCCAGAGAATTGTTTAGGTTAGTATTGAATTATTCCTGAGCCATTCTTCACAATCATTTGAGCATCTTGAGTGTTGATCCTATACCCCATACATTCCACTGAAGTAGGCTAATGTGAGCCCCATCGCTGAATAGTTAAAATTGCTTCTGTCCATGAAAATCTATCCTGCTTTCAGATGTCCGTGTTGCTACAGCTAGAACGATAAAATCACCGACTGCTCCCTCTTATCTTTAGACGTCAAAGCTCCCACAATGCAGACCATGCCCAGGTGTGCGACCAGGCAGAGCCGCAATATCCAGTGTCCCCGTTTCTCTCTCCTTTCCGTGTCCCCTTTCCCTAGGTCTACTTCTAACCAATATGTTAGCAGTGTACGGCTATCAGTGGCTTCAGAGATGTGTGGAATCGCACAATAGGCCCATTGGATCCAGACTGAAAGGTTGATGCCCCCAGACACTAATGCCCAGGATGGGATCTCAAGCCTTATCTTCTGTCCTTCAAAAGGACCACCAAAGGGTGTCTCATTGTTACCAACCCTCAACGATAGTCTACAAACCCTCAACGATAGTCTACAAACCCTCAACGATAGCCTACCAACCCTCAATGATAGCCTACCAACCCTCAACGATAGTCTACGAACCCTCAACGATAGTCTACCAACCCTCAATGATAGTCTACAACCCTCAATAATAGTCTACAACCCTCAACAATAGTCTACCAACCCTCAACGATAGTCTACCAACCCTCAACGATAGTCTACCAACCCTCAACAGTAGTCTACAAACCCTCAACGATAGTCTACCAACCCTCAATGACAGTCTACCAAGTACCAACCTCAGTGATATTCTACCAAACCTAAACGGTAGTCTACCAAATCTCAACGATAGTCTACCAAGTACCAACCCTCAATGACAGTCTAACAACCCTCAACGATTGTCTACTAACCCTCAATGTAGAATCCCTCCTACTTTGCAAAAGGGCCGAGCTGAGGTGTGCCAATATGCCATGCTCCTGCCCATTTCAATCCCTAGAGCTAGTGGGGATTCCTGTATCCCTCCACCCCTCCCACAGCGTAGAATACCTCCTCAACCTTGCCTAATGGCTGGGATGGATGCGACCTTGGCTGCTGCCATCAATATACCCAGCACTTTGCCCAAGGGCCAGGAAAACCAACTCCGGGCTACTAACAGTTGCACCAGTAAAGTTATTCTTATCTCCTCAACATGTACATGGGAAAGAGGACTGTGGCAGCTGGCACTAGGCTTGGCATCCGACACTGGCCCATTGACCGTACCTGCCCTGGTGTCTGGCTTGCTATAGGTATCAAGATTGAGGCAGCTGTTAGCTTCGCCGATACTCCTTTTCTCACAACAGCGGGTGTGAAATGGAGGACGTGGGCAGCTGGCTTCAGCCCCAGTGTCCTGTTTCTAATGATGACCCTGTGGCAGCCTTGAACTTCCCAGCACTTGGATGGTGCTTACTGGGGCACAGGAACCCTACCCGTCTCCTGGACAAATCCAGGAAGCACGAGGGGCAGAAAAACTTCCTGGCATCTAAACAAGACCAGGAGAGCCAGTGCCCTTTTAGTCTGCAGGGAGATGGCCTCCCCCATAGACTCTCCAAACAAAACTAAAAAAAATATAAACAAATTGCTGTTGTGTCAGGCTCGGTGCCCGCCCAGAGCATTACAACTTAAAGGGAAAAGAGGTGTTTCCTTCTTTCTCATTTAAAATCTCATCGAACAGAATGAAACTATGAGTGTCGAAGTACTGCACCAGGAGCGGCTGGTGTGAACTTGGCAGGACGAGGGGTAAGGGCAAAGAAAACAGTAAAAAAAAAAAAAAGAAGAACTTACCAGCTGCATCGTGCCCGCTAAAACGCCGCTCTTCTGCTTCTTCCTCGCTGCGGGCACAGACTCCCAGACACCCCTGCAGCCAATCCTGATTCTGCTCTCATGCATGAGAGCAGCACCAGGATTGGCCTGAGCGCCGATGATGTGCGCTCCCAGGGAGCCTTGGAGCCTCTGCCTGCTCTCGCTCCAAGCCAGCCATGCAGCTCCGGTTAGAGACCGCTTCACTGCGCATGTGGGTCCGGCCAGCCTGAGATGGCCGGCCAAACCCACATGCGAAGTGAAGGCAGTGCCCCCCACTCCCCTCCTGACTGCCCCCACCCCCAAGCCTCATTAAATGAAAGAAAAATAAAACGATAATAAACAAGTTTTATTATAGTTTTATTTTTCAAAATGTGAGGAGGGCAACGCTCCTCCGCCATAGCAGAGGAGCCGCCACTGTTTAACTGCACTCTCCCTACTGTGGCTTGAGAACTGCAATTGTAGTACTCGACCCACCTCAAGAGCGATTAAAAACAAAAGCATATTTAAAAACCAGAAAAATAAAATTAAGAATTTTCTACTACAGTCTGAGCCCTAATGAGTATTTCTGTTTATTACTGCCTGGAGCAATTGATGTTCAGCACTGCCTGGGGACACCTGCTCATTTCTATCTGGAGCCATTAAGGCTCATCACTGCCTGGGCCATTATTGTTCATTAGTGCTTAATGCCTATCATTCTGCAGGTTAGTGTCTGGGGTCACTGATGCTCATCACGATTCGGAAAAGACAACTACCCAAGGATTAATTTAGGGCAAACATAAGGTGTAAGCTCGTGCACTGGCTGAGTAAACCTCTTCCTCCTCAGCACTTTGGCAGTTCTATTAATAGCACTCCTGTTCCCACCTGTGCTGTGTAGATTTACTCATGAGTAAGTCATGTTTCACTGCTCTTTGCCGCAGAAGTGTTTCCCAGTGCTTGGGTGTCCGTACTCCAGTGGTTTACCTGGTAGTATCCCGCGCACCCTTCTGAGTGGGTTCAGTCACTGTTAAGTGTGCGTGTTGTCCCTCACAGTGAGCAGCTCGCGCCCCCTATTCCACTCTTCTAACTTTATCTGTGCTGCATGTCTAAGATCACACAGTGACCCTTCGCCTCTTTTATGGTCCGTGGCTCTTCCAGCTCCTTCAGCAACCCAAAATGTTATGTTAAGATATGTCATGTTATGTCATGTCATTACATGTCATGTTATGATGTTATGTCATGTTGCATTATGATATGTGATGTCATTACATGTCATGTTATATTGTATGTCATGTTATGTTATGTCATGATATGTCATTACATGGCATGATATGTTATACCATGTTACGTTATATGACATGTCATGTTATATGTTATGTCATGTCATTACATGTCATGGTATATGTTATGTCATGCTACGCTATGTCATGTTATGATGTTATTTCATGTTACGTTATGTCATTACATGTCATGTTATGATATGTTATGTCATGTTATGTTATGTCTTGTTATATGTCATGTTATGTCATTATATGTCATGGTATGATATATCGTGTCATGTCGTCTTATGTTATGTCATGTTATATGTCACGTTATATGTTATATTACATTATATGGGCATCCATACAATAGGTTTAATTAAACAATTATATTCAATACAAACCCTAAGAAACGTTTTAGTTGTGCCCCAGGTACTCTATCAATCAATCAATCATAGCATTTGTAAAGCGCACTACATACCCGTGAGAGTCTCAAGGCGCTAGGGGGGGGGGGGGGGAACGCTGCCACTGTTCGAAGAGCCAGGTCTTGAGGAGTCTCCTGAAGGTTAGAAGGTCTTCGGTCTGCCGTAGGCGGATGGGGAGGGTGTTCCACGTCTTGACGGCGAGGTGGGAGAATGATCTGCCGCCGGCGGTCACTCTTCGGATGCGGGGGACGGTGGCGAGGGCGTGGTCTGCAGAGCTGGCGGGCAGGGGTGTAGAGGCCGAGTCGTCTGTTGAGGTATGCTGGTCCGGTGTCGTGGACTGCCTTGCGTGCGTGGGTGAGGAGCTTGAAGGTTATCCTCTTGTTAATGGGGAGCCAGTGCAGGTCTTTCAGGTGGGGTGTGATGTGGCTGCGGCGGGGGATGTCGAGGATCAGGCATGCAGAGGCGTTCTGGATGCGTTGGAGTCGTTTCAGGAGTTTGGTTGGGGCTCCTGCGTAGAGTGTGTTGCCGTAGTTCAGTCTGCTGCTGAGGGCCTGGGTGACCGTCCTTCTAGTTTGGGTGGGGATCCACTTGAAGATCCTGCGAAGCATGCAGAGGGTGTTGAAGCATGAGGAGTAGACGGCGTTGACCTGCTTTGTCATGGAGAGTGTGGAGTCGAGGATGATCCCTAGGTTTCGTGCATGGTTGGTGGGTGTAGGGGGTGCTCCTAGTGCCGTCGGCCACCAGGAGTCGTCCCAGGCCGAGGGGATGGAGCCGAGGATGAGGACCTCTGTCTTTTTCGAGTTCAGCTTCAGTCGGCTGTTCCTAATCAAGTCGGCGACGGCCTTCATTCCTTCGCGGAGGTTGGTTTTGGCGGTGTGGGGGTCCTTGGTGAGTGAGAGTCTCAGCTGGGTGTCATCGGCATAGGAGATGATGTTTAGGTCGTGCTGTCGGGCAACGTGGGCGAGTGGTGCCATGTAGATGTTGAACAACATTGGGCTGAGAGATGAGCCTTGGGGTACGCCGCAGATGATCTCGGTGGCTTCGGAGCGGAAGGGGGGAAGCAGACGCTCTAGGTTCTCCCGGAGAGGAAGGAGGTGGTCCAGTCCAGGGCCTTCTGTTGGATTCCGGCGTCATGGAGGCGTGCTCTTAGTGAGTGTGCGGTGGCAGACTGTGTTGAAAGCTGCTGACAGGTCCAGGAGGATGAGGGCTGCGGCTACTCCGTTGTAGAGCATGATCCTGATGTCGTCGGTGGCGGCGATGAGGGCAGTTTCGGTGCTGTGATTGCTGCGGAACCCGGACTGGGACGGGTCCAAGATGTTGTTCTCTTCGAGGAAGCTGATCAGTTGTTTGTTGACGGCCTTTTCAATGACCTTCGCTGGGAACGGGAGCAGGGAGATGGGTCGGAAGTTCTTGAGGTCCTTGGGTTTCTTTAGTAAGGCGTTGATCTCTGCGTGCTTCCAGCTCTCCGGGAAGGTCGCTGTCTCGAAGGAGATGTTGATGGTTTTCCGGAGGTGGGGTGCGATGGTGCTGCTGGCATTGTTGAAGATGTGGTGTGGGCAGGGGTCTTCCGGGGATCTCTATGAATAAAGGACCCCTTTTGGTATGCCTGTAGGTATTTTTAACCTTCTAATGCTTTTCTGGATCCATACTTAGCCAGTCAGATTTAATCTAAGAACTCCCATTGCCTTTTGGTTGACTCTGTCATGGTGGTATTATCCTACCAGGGTGTGGATAGGCACCGATGAGGAAGCATGTCACAATAGAGTGAGCGAGGCATCTACTCCAATATCTTTGGAAACCCAAGAGGTACGAGGAAAGAGCTTTCTTCCTAGAATAGGATCCAAACTTTTCTCTTTCTTTACCTTTTCCATTTGTTCTTCTGTGTGACTGATTTTAGGAGAATGAAGCCGGTCTCATAGTCTCTTGCTCTCCAGTTGTGTGACAACATGATACGTTATATGTCAAGTTATGTTATGTTACATTACAGCATCTTTAAAGCACAACAAACGCCAATGCAGATGTCCTGGTGCTACCAGAGCCTGAAAAGAAAACACAGGAGCAAAGAAGGAAAACATAGCTCCTTCAAAGCAACTGCATCAAGGCTTTCCTGAAATGCAGCAGCAGAGGGATCTTACGAAGAGTGATGAGAAGTTAATTCCAAAGTTTAGTGCTGTTACTGAAAATGACTCGCCCCAGGAGCGTGACCACCGGACTCTTGCGATGGTAAGTAGAAGAGCCTCCTTAGACCGAAGAGGTAAATTTCTTCCTCAAATAATGAGGACCAATAGGGTGGACCACGTTGATGACGTGCCAAAATGAGTATGTAGCATACTTTTGGAGGCTACTCAGTACTGAGTATCATTCGAAGGGTATGCAAACTATGCATGCTTTGTCCGTTGTTGTAAACTGTTTGCCTGCTGTCTTATGTGTACTACCCGCAGGATCAGGTGAATTAAGTTTTATACTGAAAGGTATTGTTCTTTTTTTAAAGTAATTGCTTGTTATTTCAGGGTGGGTAGCATCAATCTCCCTTGTTTTTGAGCACTGTGTTCATGTTTTTATGTGGTTGCATGCAACATCGTGGAAATTCTGTAGTCCTATTTTGAATTTAAGAGGTTGTTTTTATTATTTACGCCTCGATAATGCTTCTTTGGTGGTCCATTCAGAACCTCAGGAATCATGTTTGTGTAATTTATACCAATATAATCAACTAGCCTGTGAAATCACTACAGGTATGTTTCTCTTTCAAGTAGAATGTCAACACTATATCAGTGCTGTATCACCTGAAGGAGGCTCAGTCCAAAAATTGACAGAAGGGGTCGAAACATTGACAAAGACGACACCAACAGGTCACTAGAATGCAAATTGTTATTAACCAGCATTATTGTACTCTTACAATAGTGGCCGCAGGAAAGGGAAATCGGTGGGGCCGGGGGGAGATAAAAAAATAAAATAAACAAAACCTCTTCAGCTGGATGTCCGCCGCCTCCTCAGCTCCTATGTTTGCACAGGCTCTCAGAGTCCCCCGCGCTAATCCAGATGTTACTCTCATGCTGGTATTACCCAGCATGAGAGAAGAGTTAGGATTTGGCAGAGCGGGCTGGTTCCACACCCCACCAGGGACTTATAGTCTATGCTCCTGAACCTGCCGATCATTCCTAGCAACAGCCTGGAGATATCCAATGCGCTTGCCGGTTTGGCCGGCCGTCAAGCGGCAGGTGCACAGCACTCCTTCTGCTGACCCCGCCCTCAATACTCAGCTGCAGCTCAGCTCTGGAGTAAAATAAAATGATAATAAAGCAGTTTTAAAACTTCTTTATTATCATTGTATTTGACATGGGTCTGCCGGTTCCAGCAGTGGGGAAACGCTCATCCGCCATAACGGAGGAGCCGCCACCCCTGTATTCTTAGTTGTCCTTCTGCAGAAACTGTTGCTTTTTTAAACTGAATTCATAATTGTTTTATTGTTTTATCCACTAAAACACTAATCACTGCATCAATAACACGCGCGTACACCGGATTGTACTGCCCTGTTGGACAATCTGACTGCGCGAGAAAGGCTGGTCTTGAAGGACAGTGTTTGGGCCAGTTTTGGGGATGAGTGTGGGGCTGGTTTAATGGTGGGGTGAGTCTGTTTTGTAGGTGTGTTGGACCTGTTTTGTGAAACTCTTTTCATACCGAAAAGGATGCAGCAGGGAATACGGTGCAGGCAATGGTGCGATGTACTGGGCATATAGAACAGCACAGTCTAGGCGGTGCTCAAGGTATAGAGAAAATGCATCAGGTTACATGAGATGTGTGCTGCGGCAGGCGGTGCAGTGGTATTTTGAAAATAAATGAACGGCCACACAGGTCACAATAACTGCCACACGCACCTTCTCCAAGTGTCCCAGTCTACAGCTCCACCCTGCCCCCAGACAGGTAGGGTCCTGAATGCACCAGTGAATGCGTCAGTGAAGTGCCTCATCTCCCCTCATGAATCAGTAGCAGCTAATTGTGGGAGGTAGAGGGGTGGTGTCAGCAGTGGTGGCCGCCACACAACGAAAGTGGAGGGGAATTTACAGTAAAAGTAATAATTTTAAAAAACTTACTTGGCGCTGCTGTGATACCAGCGGCCACCTCGATGCTTCGCTACCAGCAGTCACTGAGAAAGCAAAGGTCTGAGCAGCCTGGTCTGCCTCTCAGACAGTGCCCGGGAGCCTGCGGCTTTTCTCCAACCCGGCTGTGCAACACAGCTGGGTTGGAGAAATAGAGGTGCGCATGTCTGTTTGGCCAGCCTAAGATGGCAAATGGTGCAACGAGGGAGTAGCTTTGATTTATTCCAATGTCTTTTCAGATCTCTTCCTTGAAGTTTTAATTTGGAAATGCTTGGCTTCTGAGAAAGCAAGGAGGTACGAGTACAAATTACTCTCTTTTCAAGACGTACTTGGATTTCCTCGAGTGCCTCCAAATTGACGGGAGGTGAGTTCCGAAGCGGGTGTGTGAAATCAGTAGGTTGGAATGTAAGTTTATGAGGAGCGTAAAACTGTGGGGCAAAGAACCAGTTTTATTACAAAATGCGCTTTCAGTGGAAAACGGTATTTAGACCGTAGTGTGACCAAGATAACTGTTGGGCACCAATAAGATGGATCACAAGCATCATGGAAAATAGTAGGAGGAAGTAACCCTCTCCTGGATAGGTTAGGACATTGACCATTTGGAAGGTCCCAAGGGTGTAAATTTCTTCCATGATGTTTTGGATGTGCAAGTTGAAAGGATTGTTTGCCAGATATGCAGTAATGAGCAGGCTATGCCAGCCTGCAGCAGTGCACCAGTAGTGACACATCTGACAGTAGTGAAATGCATAGAGCCATAACATGGGTGCTATGGGCCCTCAAGTAAGTAATGGAACCAATTCCACATGCCAACGATTGAATATCACGATAGACCACCGACATCTCCCCAGTGCATTCCCTCATCCCTCCTCCTCGCCTATCTTCCCAAGTTGCTTCTCACCATGCCTTTCTCTCCCCTCATCTCCTGCCTCTCAGCCCCCCTCCGCTGAACTTGCATTCAGGATTGCAAAAGTGCTTAGCCTGTAGACCAGTGTAGAAAGAAGAAAAATTAGAACGCTGGAATGTTGGGAGCTCCTCTGAAAACAATGGATTGCTCCAGGCTTCTAATGACTGGTAGAAGCCCGGAGCTCCAACATTTCAATGTATGATTACAGATGTTGCTGTGACCAAAGGCCTCATGGAGCCCCCAGGATTTGAACCCCCTCACGCCCTGGGAGGCAGTTGTTTTATAAATTAGAATGTTCTGCCCTCTAGGGGTGGGAAGTTCTAATAGCCTTGGAGCCCTCCGTAACGGACTCTAGCAGCCATTAAAGGCCCGCACCCTTGTTAAAGGCCATCACCTTCGGCTCGGGACTTTAACGCTGGAGCAGGCCTTTAATGGCCGGTAGAGCTCGCTAGGGCGGGCTCTAAAGCTATAATAAAATCCTCCAGTACCGATTCCTACATCCAGGGAAGCCGGAGTACAGTGTTACTGCCTTTGGTGTGGGAGTCCCACACATATGGAATATGCCACAGTGGGACATCTCTTAAAAGACCCTTCTAGCTACCCATAGTCAGGTAATGGGAAACATATAAAAATAATATGACCGCCTCCATCAATGCACTAGCATCGCTGTTGCTCAATGTCGAATATTGATAGGACCTGCTCTTGCCCATTTCCACTACTTGCTATTCTCTTGGGGATGATGACATTAGAACATGCAGCCAATCCATGGAACGGATACCAGTTTTACAAGGTGGAGTGGCTCGGGGCTTCTTCACTTAATCCTGCTTTTCCCTTCAGCTCAATTTTCTGAAGAGAAAATCTACCCAGACTTTAATATCCACTCTCTGGGACAGACAGACTTCTTCACCAGTGCTAAATTTGTAAACAAATAAGTGCCGGGCCCTCGTCAGGGGCCACAGCCGCTTGGACCACCCACTGGACCTGCCAGCACTGCAAATGACAGTACCAACACAACTGCTAACCCTCACACCCTACAAGTGTAACAATTCAGACTATTCCCGGCCCCCAAAGCTATAAGAATGGCTTGGGTGGCAGGTTTTAGTCATTTTAGTGTACACTGAATTAATAAACAACTGTTGTTGTGCTCATATCCAAATTAGACAAACAGTGCCACCACGTGGCAGACTGTCATAAGTGCCAATGTTGACAATTAAGTGCTAGTATAGAGCACCGGAAATCACTGGCTCAAATTAAGCATTGTTCTTGGCTCCTTCAGGCCAGGATGCATTCTTTTCTTGCTATTTTTTAGGGTTGTCTCATTAAGACAGCAATGTTTTCTTCCACTCTGTGGAGCGACTGGCCCATGCACAGCCACTTACTGCAAACAGATATTTCCCAGAATTACTTGGTATGAATGCAATTGTTAAACCAGCACCCCACTTACTGAATTGTAATTTTGTTCAACTACTTTACATGAGTGAGGTTTACCAGTCTAATTGTAAGAGGTGGAACGAGGAAGGTGTGGTCTGTGCCATCCACACACCTGCCCTGCCTCTGCTTTCATTTGTCTTAAGAGGCAGCTGGCACCCAGATTCACCTTCATTGAAGATACAAAACTGGGTACATGCCTTTACTGCAGAGCCATGTGGCATACTCTTCAATCTTGTAAATATTTACAGGGTTTCAGTTTCAAACCTACCAAAGGTTGGGTTAGCCCTTTTGCCGAAAGTGAAATCTGTAGATTAACTTTTGCCCCTTTAAGCACTCCATTTTATCATGAGTAGGTGAGTATATAGACACAGACACCTCTCCTTATTTGTGCTTCTTTTCACCTGCTTCTATTTTTTTGCAGCTTAATAGCAATGGTAATATGAGTTAATGATACCAAACTCAGTAGGCTTCGTTGACAGCAACAAGATTCCGCCACGCCATCTTGAGATTGCCCTCTGTATTCTGACGAAATTTTGTATAAAAAATATAATGGTTCACAAATATTGTCTCAAAATATTCTCAGAGGGAATATAGAAGGTAAGAATAGCGTTGTTTTACTTATTTAATATTTTTTTTAAATATATTTGTATATATCATTTTATTTAATACAGTTACATTAAATACAATTTTAAATGAGTTGATAAATGTTATTTTAGTATCATGAGTAATTAATATTGGAATAATATTTGTGTTTGTTTGAGTATAGGCTATAAATACATTTTTATGTGAAAAGTATTTTTTTTAAATTAAATTAGAATTGTTACTTTAGTAGTGGATTGTTAGATTTTTAGAGCATTAGGGTGGGCATTTTTTTCAAATATGAATTGTTCATTTTAATTTCACATTTTGTTTTAACTAATTATTTTTTTTATTGATGATTATGTAAATTCATTTATTGTTATCTTACTAAGTTGCTGTTTTTTTTATCAATATTGAAACGGTTGATCGGCTTTACTTGATTAAATTGGTTTTAATTAATTTTATATTTAATATTTGCTTCAATTCTAATTTTTATTAACTTATTAATATTGTTTCATTTTATATTTTGTATTAATTGTCTCTCAGTGCTTGATTTAGAGGAGTAGGGAGAGCAATGTTTTCATTCAAAATATTTTCAATATTTTTAAAAGTTTTCTTTTTTATTTGCAATGTAAAAGTTGTATTTTTTAAATTTAATTTATTTCATATTTAATGACTACATTTATTCTTTCAGTTATGTTTTGCATTATTTTGGTATTTAAACATTTAGGAGTGGAAATAGTAACTCTGACATCTCAAAAGTCAAACACATTCCCTACTTTTGGCTGGGTTGGAGTGGAAATAGTCAATTTGACCCCTTCAAAGTTGCACACTTTCCCCACTGTTGCTCAGATTGCAGGAGGAACAGTAAATGGGATCACTCCAAACTCCAGCACCTACCCTAATTGTGCCCACATTGGAGTTGGAATAGTAAAACTGACCCCTCCAAAGTCTATCACTTTTGCTACTTTTGCTTAGATTGGAGTGGGAATTGTAAATCTAATCCCTAAAAGATCCAACACTTTCCCTGCTTTTGTTTACGTGGGAGTGGGAATAGCAAATCTGACCCCGCCAAGTCCAAAACAGCTTGGAGTGGGAGTAGTGAATATTATCTCTCCAAGCCTAATTCTTCTGATTGTTTAAAAGGTGTTTTCATAAACACCTTTCGTTTTAATTTTAAAATTAGTTTAGATTGTTTGTCTTATTAATTTGTTTGTTATTTTATTTTTACATAGTTGTCTGTTATTGTATATATCATTTATTTTTTTATATCTAGTTTTGCTATATTAACATTATTTTAATGTTTATTTTTAAATAATGTAATTAGTATTATTGTGGTAAATATTATTTTTGCCGAAACTGAATTTCATACGGAATCTTTAAAATAAAGTAAAATAGCTCAGAATAACAAGAGGCAGAATCCGTGGTATAAGAGGTTTTCTAAATGGGCTTTATTCCATCCAAAATGGCCGACTCGAGTCGCGGCCTTCAGGTTCCGTCACCACGAGGGTTCAGGAAGTGAAGTACAATACTTTATTGACAAGAAGTAACTTTTATAGGTCATACATTTACAATGAAACAAGTGCAAAAAGGCGTAACAATTGATAAGATAAATTAACATAGTGATACGTAATTGAAACTAGGCGTAATAAGGAGCAAAAAGAAACATGATTGGCTCTGATTATCTTACATAGGTGGATCTATACGATAATACTTAACATGGATGCGTGCGCAGCAGCATGACGTGTGATTGACGTGCAACTAGGGGGTGAAGGGGACTTGACATTTAGCTCTACATGTGGAGACGAGAAGTCTAGGGGGTCATGTCAACCTAATCCCAAATCATATCTAACATCCTATGTTTAGAGAACTATGTTATCCACAAGGAAGGACTCTCGGACCGAATCTATTCTATACTAACAGTATGTGCGTGTACAAGCGTCTAAGTGTCTATATGAGAAGCGAGGGGCAGAAAACTTTCCATGGCAACAGGGCTATGAATCACTTGCAGGAGGACGGAAAGGCTGAGTCCTTTGCTTGTGAGTTAAAGGAAATGTTTACCTAAATCACTAGACAGGAATGCATCGGCTGAAGAGCAAAATAGATAATTCGAAGGTGAAATACAGCTTCTTGGCAGGCAGGCGAAAACTGGCCGAGGCAGGCACCGTTAGCTGCACAGGGAGTAGGACAAAGTTCATGGATACAGATGCGAGCTCAAGCTGATACTGTCAGAGACAGAGAGCAGGGAAAGGCTTTGAGGAAAGAATCGGGCCTACTTGCCTGAACTGTAAAAATGGAGTACCTTAGCCATATAAAGTCGGTGGCTTTTCATACTTAGGAATTGAGTATCCAGCCCATTGATGGCGGATCTGACAGAGAACATGTCGACGGTAGACACACATATGTTTGCGTCTTGGAAACTGGAACTGGAGGGAACATACATGTACTTGTGACATGCACATAGAATCGTTGGGGTCCAAGATAGGGGACATAACTGATCAGGAAAATCCACATTTCCACATTCCCTCCTTGTCCCCTACTTGCCCTTCAAGAGATATCAATCTTCATTATTCCATCGATTTGCTCATGGAGCATCATTTCTTCTTCCTTCTTTTTCCGGCATTTTGAACGAGAACTTTGATATGGAATGCATGATGTGGCACACAGACCACAAATCGCTGGTCCACATTGCAGGCATAAACAACAACTGAAGAGCATAAGAAGGCCAATACCTAGGAAGGATAGAACTCTCCATCCCCAGGCTGATATCACACTCCAAAACCACCCGGACCACGTCCAAGTGCCTGGATTCTCGTGTATCTGGCTTACAATCTTATGAAGGCGTGTTATAGCTTTATATACAGATGGCGAATTTTCTGGTATGAATATGCAGCAGCTGGATCCGATGACCCTGCAAGCTCCGCCCCTATCGGCCAGGATGACGTCAAGGACAAGACGATTCTGGAGAACAACAATTCTCATCACTGATTGTTCCTCTGTCAGATTGCCTAGGGCGGCTATAGTCTCGTTTACTACAGCTTCAAGAGTCTTGGTGAGTCTGCGTATCAGCTTACTATTTGATATTGTACCTATATAGGGAAAGATACCTTTATTGAAATCTACATACTTGTCCCATGCCGTCTCAGTATAATCGACAACTGGGAGATCTCTACGCTCTCTTTTGTGTACTAAATGAACATTTCGATAATAATCAGGGGGAGCTAGGAAAACAGGTGGCAAAAGGAATGCTATGTAACAGGTACCATCCCAATCTAGAGGCAGACGCATATATGCCGTCTGACCACATATAAAGTAAGAATGGCGAGAAGCTCTAAATGAAGATTTCCCTTGATCACTATATTCTACTGTAGTAACGCATTTGCTATGGCCCATGTGTATGGAACCAACTTTTCTCACACATAATTCACCCTTAACTGGAAATACTGACATAGTGGGCAGAATTAATTCAACTTCGGATTTGACGTTCAAAATCATGAGGTTAGGCGTAAAATTACCTAATTTATACACTTCATTTTCTAAATCAGTTCCTGTTCTACTGGGGTGACCCTCCTTATTAGGGTGACAGACTTTGAATAAAACTAGATTCAGATTTCCCCATATCCAATGTTGTTGATAAACTGCTGTGTCTGGGTCTATGGAATTTAGTAAACTAAACCATGCTCCACAGGAGCCATTGTGTGTGAACGGATGTGGAAAGAGAGGCAGAACTCCTTTGTTATTCTGATAGGGAGGGAGTCGGCCACACACCCAACAATTGGTGGCATTACTAGTCTGATGGGAATGATGTAACATACTAATGAAGGTGTTATTGCGCAGCGCAAGTCTATAAGATAATTCATGTGGCGGTAGGTCACTAAAAGAATGTTCAGCAGTAATATTATAAACATGTCTAGAAATAGGATGATATATGTGCAAAATCACACTCGTAATGATTATTAAAACACTTAATAAAAACAGAATTAATAATGTCCTCACACAATAGCTACGCAGTGATTTACAATACGCCTGTCGTTTCAACATTTCTCTGGTATTTTCTCTACTCAGGTCCAAGGGATACATGTCAGAGACAATTCAACCGCTTCACCTTGGAGAGGACTTAAACAATCAAATTGCTCGACTGTTTGGGCCTAAGTTTTAATTTATAGTTCTGAGAGTCATTCCTTTCAACAAAGGGAAGTTTTGAATCAGTCTGTGAGGGAGTGCAGGGCACAGTGTCTATATCCGAGGATAGTCCATGAAATTTCTTAACGTGACTGGAATGTATCCATCCTTTGCGGCCCTCCACTTTCACGGCTGTTCTTGTGGTCAGCAGGACTAGCTTCGGTGCTTTCCACCTGGGCTCCAATTGGGTTTTCCGATCGAAATTCCTCACAAACACCAGATCCCCCGGAGCAACGTCATGGGGTTTCACCTCAGTGTTGTCAGGAAAAGCTGCAGCTACCTGTGAACGACAAGATTGTAGTGCAGACATCAAGGAAGCCAGGTAATCTGTCAGCATATTACAATTAACATCAGTTATTTTACGTGGTACAGGCGTCCCCCACATATTTGGTGGCCTTCCGAAGATCACCTCATACGGGGATAGCCCTGTTCGAGAGTGTGCTACCATTCTTATGTAAAATAGTGCAACTGGTAAGGCTACTATCCAGTCAACACCTTTCTCCTTACATATTTTAGACAATCTGATTTTCAAAATTTGATTATGTCGTTCCACGAGACCTGCTGCCTCGGGGTGTCGGACACAGTGGAACTTCCACTGATATCCCAACAAAAGTGAGACATGTTTCATTAATTCGGATGAGAAAGGCTGGCCGTTATCTGAATATACAACACGTGGTAGCCCGTACCGTGGGAAGAATTCTCGAACTAACTGTTTGGCAGTAGTCGGGGCCGTGTAATCTGATACTGGGTACGCCTCAGTCCATCGGGAGAGAGCGCAGACAACTACAAGAACATATTTGAATCCTCGACATCGTTCCATCTGGATATAATCCATTTGGAGCACTTCAAAAGGATGATCAGGAGTCTGGAATCCACCCTGTTCTACGGGAACACTTTTTCCCGGGTTGAACTGACAACATATCATACAGGTACGGACCTTTTGTTTAGCTGCTGCTCGTAAATGTTTATTGAACCAAATGTGTTGAATGCTATCTAGCATAGCTTTTTCTCCTAGATGCGCCGGGCTGTGAATTGTAGCTATAATGGCTTGGACCATAGAGTCAGGAAGAAACCATACAGATTTCTCCTTCGTCATCCATCCCTGATCTGTCTGGATCCCTCCTAGTTCAGTCCATTTCTTTAATTCTTCTGCAGTAGCATGTGTCTGTATGTCAATTACGTCAAGTGCGGGATCCTTAATTGTCATACACTGTGTTGGTGTCTGAACTATTGGCTTTGTCATGTCTAATGTGCGATTCTGAGCAGTCTGTTTAGCTGTTCTGTCAGCTAAATCATTGCCTTGAGAAATGATATCAGTAACCTTCGTGTGTGCTTTACATTTCATAATCGATATAGCAGTGGGTAGATGTATTGCGTCTAACAAGGCATGAATGAGGGGTCCGTGCTGAATGTGGGCACCATGGGAGGTTAAATAACCTCTCTCTCGCCACAGTACGCCGAAGTCGTGTACAACTCCGAATGCATAACGTGAGTCAGTGTATACATTAACTTTCTTATTTGTGGCTTGAATACAGGCTTGTGTTAGAGCAATAAGTTCTGCTGCTTGGGCTGACAAAGTATCTATACAATTTGTCTCAATAACTTCAGTGTCTGTTGTGACTGCATACGCGGCCACTAAATCTCCTGTACTTGTTCTCATGCACGATCCGTCTACATACAACGTCAGGTCTGGATCTAACAATGGAACGTCTGTCAAGTCTTGTCTAGGTTTCGTCTTTATTTCAATGATCTCAACACAATCATGAGCTAGTGGGTCTGTTCCAATTACAGGTAATAGTGTAGCAGGATTCAATGTATTACACCGTCGGATCTCTATGTGTGGTTGAAACAATGTCAGTTCATAACCGGTAAGTCTTGCTATGGTCAAGTGTTGTGTTTGTGTTCGGTTCACAAGAACCTCTACTGCATGTGGTACTTGTACTGTCAATGGATGTCCTAATACTATGGCATCGCTTTGTCTGATTGCTAAAGCTGTCGCCGCCACTGATTTCAGGCATGCAGGCAAAGCCTGAGCTACGGGATCTAATGTACTGGAAAAATAAGCACATGGCTTGCGTGATCCTGCTTGATCCTGAGTGAGTACTGACAAGGCAGTACCTTCACGTTCTGTAACAAAAAGTGTAAAATGTTTGCTATAACATGGTGTTGCTAAAACAGGTGCTTGACATAAAGCTTCCTTTAGGCTTTCAAAAGCTTGTGTATGTTCCTGAGTCCAAGGGAGAACAGTCGATGTGGCTGCCTCCTGTGTGGTTAACTGAATGAGTGGTTTTGCTAGAAATGCGTACTGAGGGATCCACTGCCTACAATATGAAGTGAGGCCTATAAAAGCCCGCACTTCCTTTTGTGTCTGGGGTATTGACATGTTAGCAATTAACTGAATGCGGTCGGGTGTAAGCTGCCTTCCCTCCTTGGACAGCGAGTGACCAAGATAAATAACTCGCTGGACACAGAATTGCAGCTTAGAAGGAGACACCTTGTGCCCCTTGTCGGCTAGAAAATGTAAAACTGTCAGAGAAGCCCTTTCACATTCAGGTTCGCTTCTCGCGGTGATCAGCAGATCATCGACATATTGAAGCAGTGCAGTATTGACTGGCATGTGGATACTGTCAAGTTCTCGTTTCAGTGCTTGGCTGTAGATGCTGGGGCTTTCTGTGAATCCTTGGGGAGCGCGTGAGAATTTAAAGCTGCGCCCATTTAAACTGAATCCGAACAAATATTGGCTTTCCGGATCTATTGGGACGCTGAAAAAGGCATTCTTGAGATCAATTACAGTAAAGAATGTTGCTTCGTAATCAATTGCTGTCAATAATGATGATATATCAGGGACCACAGGAAATTGTGGTACAATGCACTTGTTTAGTTCACGCAAATCAATAACCAATCGGTATACTGGTGGGGCAGTAGGATCAGTTCGTTTAAGAATCGGAATTATCGGTGAATTACATACATTGGAGTCTGTTTCTACAACTACTCCCTGGGCAATTAGCTCATCAATGATTTTCAGCAAAGCCACTACAGCATCATGCGGTAACTTGTATTGTCGCATTCGTGGTAGTACCACTCCTGCTTTCAATGTGACTCGGTATGGTGTAATGTTCATGCAGCCAACATCCGTAGGGCCTTGTGCCCATAGATGTACTGGTAAAGTCTGTAGTCGGGGATCCATGTCCCTAGACACATAGTGACCTTTAAAATCACGTAGAAACAACCTTACTCCTTCCGGAGAACAACATATTATGGCTCCTAGTGCTTTCAGAGTTTTAATTCCTAACAGATTTTCTGGGCATGATTTAGTAAGCAATAAATCTGTAGTTCGTGTCAAAGGTCCTATCGTAAGTGGGAGAGGCTGTGATACTTCATTAACAATAGGTTTTCCTGAAAAACCAAGGGAAACATTTTGAGAGCCTGAGAGGGGTGCCCCTGGAACTTCACTACGTTTTATAGTTGTTCGACTTGCCCCTGTATCGAGTAAGAATTTTCTATCTTGACCTAACAATTCACTATGTACATACGGTCCTTCTTGATCTACAGGAATCTCGATGAGCGGTAAGTCAACTTCCCTCTCTAGGCTTGTTCATGCGTAACGCTGATACTCAGGATATTCATATTGTGCAGTCTGATACATTTGTCGTGTTGTGGTTTGTGTGGCAGTAGCAGGCAACGGTGGTGCAGCTGGCACAAACTGTATGGGCTGCTGTGAGGCTGGCATGGACTGTTGCTGAACTGGCATGGACTGTCCATGCTGCATAGCTCCTTGTTCATTCTGATCTTGTCTAACTAATCGTGGTCTCTCTTTTGCAATACCTGTAGCTATATTACGTTTCAGGACTGGACAATCGTGTACATAATGGCCTAGTTGCTTACAGTAATTGCAGGTTCCTTTTACAGGAGCTGCAGAATCACCAGAATGTGTCACACCCTTTTTGTGACCCTCTGCTGGTACTGTCTGAGAAACTAGCATTTTCATTTTTGTATCCTTCATGCGTCTATGCTCGTGTTCTTGTTCATCCCTAATTCTATTGTGATGATACTGTAACATTTGTAGCATTTGTGACGGAGTGTTACTTTGCCAGGTACTCTCGAATTTCAATATTCTATTCTTCACTGGAGGCAATGCATTTTCCACTAATTTTGTCACAAATAAATGTGGATATGAGTCACTACTTGCTTTTATACCACTGTTTATACCAAAACATTTTTCAAATCGAGCATAATAATCGCTTGTGTCTTCATCTTGCTTTTGTTTGCAGGCTGTGATTGCACCCCAATCTTCCTTTTTTGTAGTTAATAGACGTGGCAGTACCTGTACTAGTAAACCTGGTAACAGTTTAACTTTATCCCCGAGCCCTGAACCTGCAGTTCGGGCCCTTTCTTCCTCTGCTAATGCTGTCCAGTCTATCTTTTGGTCTCCCACTTCCCACTCTTTTTCTTTCAGTTTTTCATAGATGCCAGCAGGCAAAAGCACCTTTAATATCGTCATAATATCAGGAAAGGTGTACTCTCCCAATAGTAACATGTCTTTAATTTCTCGGTGGAAACCCGCTGGGTCTTTGTCATGACTAGGTACTACTTTCTTCATTTCTAATAATTCCATTTTTGATATGGGTGTGTAAACAAATACACGGTGAAACTCATTGTCTTCGCCTTTTATTGGGTGCACTTCTCGTAAAGGATTTTGTCTATCCATATAGTACGGCGTTCTTTCTCTGTGGGGCAGCGAGAGAGAATCCGGATTTACAAAAAGGACATACTGTTTACGTGACACTAATATCTCTTTAATTAGCTTGTTACTAGAACCTCTCCATCTGTTCGTGAGTAGTTCCGTTAATATATCAGGTAAAGGACCAGGGTCAGCATGTTGGCTCTTATATAATATAAGGAGTTGCTGAATCATATAGATTCCAGCTAAACGTTGTTCGTCTGCACTGAGATTAAAAAACGTGTGTGCTACGGTCTCATCACCGTATTTTTCAGGACTGTCAATCCAGTGAACAGCTGATCTGGCTAATTCTTGCTCATCCATGGAATCGAGGAGGTGGTAACCCCTTCGTTCTCGTAGTATTTTATCTACGGCTTGAAACAAATGTTCAGGAGACTTCAGATTTATTACAGGCGTCGGATACGTTCTGCTATTATTTGGGCATACAGAGTGTATGGGATCAGAAAAACATCTAGCATTTTCACAGGATCTTCCTCTGCCTACATAGGCTATGGTCTCTGACTGTCTTGCGGAATTCCCTGATTCGGACACTTCATCTTGCTCGAACTCGTCTGTTCCCAATCTTTCTTCATGAATACGCTCTATTTCTCTACGTATTTTTCGGCACATGGCTATTATACAATTTTGCTTATCGTGTCTCCCTTCTGATATATTCTGGCTCCATCTTGTAAGAATAAGCATTGCATTCGGGTCTACCCCCGGACGGTCTTGATTTCTGATCACACAGTTTATGAGGAAACGTAACAGTTCCCCCTGTATCTTCTACTTTCTGGAATTCCATAGCTCTGTTAATACATCCTGGATCTCGTCCTGTTTGAACAAAATGGTATATGTTATCTAGATGCGTAGTCATTCCTGGTAACCTTGCTAAATACTCTGCGGCTCGCCTGATGCGTAATGATGCCAGGACCATTTCGTCCTCTTTACCAACCACCGGGTCATATCTACAATTTACAAGGAGTTCCTTAAGCGTACGTTCACTTACGAATTTAGGTGTACGTGAATGCGCTGATTCTTGAAAGACAAGTTTATTTATTCTGGGTGGTGTAAAGGTATTGCTAGCACCTCCCGTGGCCCCATCTGGGGCATCGGGTGTGAATGGGTTCGTTGAACGTGACACAGCAACTATGGGTGTCGATACCACTGTAGAATCGACTGCGGGGACAGATGTGCTTGCCGAAGCTTGTATCGGGACTTGCTGTGGCACGGGGTCGGATACCTGATCCTGACGTTGAACCCCTCCGCCAGACGGTCTATGTAGTGTGGCGTTAGCATACTCGGGAGCTGTGTCGTCTAGATATGAGGAAAGAAAAACATCTACTGCGGTTCTGGGATGCCCTTTTTGATGTACCTTAATTGGAAATAACGGGGGTGGCAAGTCTTTTGGCATCCCTGGAACAGCCTTTGGTAGTCCTTCGGCTAGAAGGGGATACATACCATTCATAAGAGCATTTCTTTGTCTATCTACTTGTTCTGACTTCACTCGGATACCTTCCTCAATTAATAGATTTTCTTGAACTTTATTTGAACTTTCTTTACTCCTCTCTTCTTGTCTACGTGCTTTTTCTGTACGTCTATGAGATTCTTTACGCCATAACTCAACAGCGTCTTTCTGTGACTGTCTGACCTTTCTTTTCCATAACTCTTCCTCCACTTTCATGATGCACTCTGCATCCCAGGTTCCCGCTGCGGGCCACCTTTGACTTTCCGGCAATCCCTTGGTATAATCTACCCATAGATCAAGAAACAATATGGCATCTAAGCCATGCTTGTGGTACATAAAATGCCCTGGAGTGTCCCTAGGAGGAATAGGAACTGCTTCTTCAAGCACCCCTTTTCTGGTAGTAATCTGTCTTAACTTCGAGAAGAGCGGCATATTGACAACTGATCTGATACTTACTCTTGAATTCACTAAATACGAAAAGCACAATAATGAACAGCGAACAAAGAACAATCATTCATACCACAATATGCAAGACATTTGAACACTTTAAACATTGAACATTAAACATTTTAACAATAACCGACAATGATGACAGTCTGCCTAACTAATCACCACGCTGAATTCTTGACAATAACTGAATACTTCGGAATACTTGATATACTGCTAAACAGTACATATACACTGCTAAACAGTGCAGACCGGATTTGTGTACCCAAATCCGTCTTGACCGGCACAACCTATGTGCGCGTCAACACGCCTCCTCGGCGATGGTACTCACCGAGTAGCTCCTTGAAACGGAAGGCCTCAGAGAATGGACAGGACTCGATGACTGCGGACAGCGGACCCTCTGGACATCGGGATTTCGGAAAACCTGGTGGGCTTCTGTATACCTCGGATCTTGCTCTCTCAGCTAGGCTCTGGTCGGGATACTTCGCACTTCTCACCGCCTCGTCTGGGTTGATCGCAGCCTCAGTCGCCCCCGCTTGACCGGAGGGAGCTTACAGGAAATCCTGCTGGTACGCGTTTATGGTCCGTCCAGCTGTGGCAGGAGACCGGGCCTGCAACGCACCGCCGGCGCGTGAGATGAGAAAGTGTCCCTGTTCGGGCGCCATTATGTGGTAAATATTCTTTTTACCGAAACTGAATTTCATACGGAATCTTTAAAATAAAGTAAAATAGCTCAGAATAACAAGAGGCAGAATCCGTGGTATAAGAGGTTTTCTAAATGGGCTTTATTCCATCCAAAATGGCCGACTCGAGTCGCGGCCTTCAGGTTCCGTCACCACGAGGGTTCAGGAAGTGAAGTACAATACTTTATTGACAAGAAGTAACTTTTATAGGTCATACATTTACAATGAAACAAGTGCAAAAAGGCGTAACAATTGATAAGATAAATTAACATAGTGATACGTAATTGAAACTAGGCGTAATAAGGAGCAAAAAGAAACATGATTGGCTCTGATTATCTTACATAGGTGGATCTATACGATAATACTTAACATGGATGCGTGCGCAGCAGCATGACGTGTGATTGACGTGCAACTAGGGGGTGAAGGGGACTTGACATTTAGCTCTACATGTGGAGACGAGAAGTCTAGGGGGTCATGTCAACCTAATCCCAAATCATATCTAACATCCTATGTTTAGAGAACTATGTTATCCACAAGGAAGGACTCTCGGACCGAATCTATTCTATACTAACAGTATGTGCGTGTACAAGCGTCTAAGTGTCTATATGAGAAGCGAGGGGCAGAAAACTTTCCATGGCAACAGGGCTATGAATCACTTGCAGGAGGACGGAAAGGCTGAGTCCTTTGCTTGTGAGTTAAAGGAAATGTTTACCTAAATCACTAGACAGGAATGCATCGGCTGAAGAGCAAAATAGATAATTCGAAGGTGAAATACAGCTTCTTGGCAGGCAGGCGAAAACTGGCCGAGGCAGGCACCGTTAGCTGCACAGGGAGTAGGACAAAGTTCATGGATACAGATGCGAGCTCAAGCTGAAACTGTCAGAGACAGAGAGCAGGGAAAGGCTTTGAGGAAAGAATCGGGCCTACTTGCCTGAACTGTAAAAATGGAGTACCTTAGCCATATAAAGTCGGTGGCTTTTCATACTTAGGAATTGAGTATCCAGCCCATTGATGGCGGATCTGACAGAGAACATGTCGACGGTAGACACACATATGTTTGCGTCTTGGAAACTGGAACTGGAGGGAACATACATGTACTTGTGACATGCACATAGAATCGTTGGGGTCCAAGATAGGGGACATAACTGATCAGGAAAATCCACATTTCCACATTCCCTCCTTGTCCCCTACTTGCCCTTCAAGAGATATCAATCTTCATTATTCCATCGATTTGCTCATGGAGCATCATTTCTTCTTCCTTCTTTTTCCGGCATTTTGAACGAGAACTTTGATATGGAATGCATGATGTGGCACACAGACCACAAATCGCTGGTCCACATTGCAGGCATAAACAACAACTGAAGAGCATAAGAAGGCCAATACCTAGGAAGGATAGAACTCTCCATCCCCAGGCTGATATCACACTCCAAAACCACCCGGACCACGTCCAAGTGCCTGGATTCTCGTGTATCTGGCTTACAATCTTATGAAGGCGTGTTATAGCTTTATATACAGATGGCGAATTTTCTGGTATGAATATGCAGCAGCTGGATCCGATGACCCTGCAAGCTCCGCCCCTATCGGCCAGGATGACGTCAAGGACAAGACGATTCTGGAGAACAACAATTCTCATCACTGATTGTTCCTCTGTCAGATTGCCTAGGGCGGCTATAGTCTCGTTTACTACAGCTTCAAGAGTCTTGGTGAGTCTGCGTATCAGCTTACTATTTGATATTGTACCTATATAGGGAAAGATACCTTTATTGAAATCTACATACTTGTCCCATGCCGTCTCAGTATAATCGACAACTGGGAGATCTCTACGCTCTCTTTTGTGTACTAAATGAACATTTCGATAATAATCAGGGGGAGCTAGGAAAACAGGTGGCAAAAGGAATGCTATGTAACAGGTACCATCCCAATCTAGAGGCAGACGCATATATGCCGTCTGACCACATATAAAGTAAGAATGGCGAGAAGCTCTAAATGAAGATTTCCCTTGATCACTATATTCTACTGTAGTAACGCATTTGCTATGGCCCATGTGTATGGAACCAACTTTTCTCACACATAATTCACCCTTAACTGGAAATACTGACATAGTGGGCAGAATTAATTCAACTTCGGATTTGACGTTCAAAATCATGAGGTTAGGCGTAAAATTACCTAATTTATACACTTCATTTTCTAAATCAGTTCCTGTTCTACTGGGGTGACCCTCCTTATTAGGGTGACAGACTTTGAATAAAACTAGATTCAGATTTCCCCATATCCAATGTTGTTGATAAACTGCTGTGTCTGGGTCTATGGAATTTAGTAAACTAAACCATGCTCCACAGGAGCCATTGTGTGTGAACGGATGTGGAAAGAGAGGCAGAACTCCTTTGTTATTCTGATAGGGAGGGAGTCGGCCACACACCCAACAATTGGTGGCATTACTAGTCTGATGGGAATGATGTAACATACTAATGAAGGTGTTATTGCGCAGCGCAAGTCTATAAGATAATTCATGTGGCGGTAGGTCACTAAAAGAATGTTCAGCAGTAATATTATAAACATGTCTAGAAATAGGATGATATATGTGCAAAATCACACTCGTAATGATTATTAAAACACTTAATAAAAACAGAATTAATAATGTCCTCACACAATAGCTACGCAGTGATTTACAATACGCCTGTCGTTTCAACATTTCTCTGGTATTTTCTCTACTCAGGTCCAAGGGATACATGTCAGAGACAATTCAACCGCTTCACCTTGGAGAGGACTTAAACAATCAAATTGCTCGACTGTTTGGGCCTAAGTTTTAATTTATAGTTCTGAGAGTCATTCCTTTCAACAAAGGGAAGTTTTGAATCAGTCTGTGAGGGAGTGCAGGGCACAGTGTCTATATCCGAGGATAGTCCATGAAATTTCTTAACGTGACTGGAATGTATCCATCCTTTGCGGCCCTCCACTTTCACGGCTGTTCTTGTGGTCAGCAGGACTAGCTTCGGTGCTTTCCACCTGGGCTCCAATTGGGTTTTCCGATCGAAATTCCTCACAAACACCAGATCCCCCGGAGCAACGTCATGGGGTTTCACCTCAGTGTTGTCAGGAAAAGCTGCAGCTACCTGTGAACGACAAGATTGTAGTGCAGACATCAAGGAAGCCAGGTAATCTGTCAGCATATTACAATTAACATCAGTTATTTTACGTGGTACAGGCGTCCCCCACATATTTGGTGGCCTTCCGAAGATCACCTCATACGGGGATAGCCCTGTTCGAGAGTGTGCTACCATTCTTATGTAAAATAGTGCAACTGGTAAGGCTACTATCCAGTCAACACCTTTCTCCTTACATATTTTAGACAATCTGATTTTCAAAATTTGATTATGTCGTTCCACGAGACCTGCTGCCTCGGGGTGTCGGACACAGTGGAACTTCCACTGATATCCCAACAAAAGTGAGACATGTTTCATTAATTCGGATGAGAAAGGCTGGCCGTTATCTGAATATACAACACGTGGTAGCCCGTACCGTGGGAAGAATTCTCGAACTAACTGTTTGGCAGTAGTCGGGGCCGTGTAATCTGATACTGGGTACGCCTCAGTCCATCGGGAGAGAGCGCAGACAACTACAAGAACATATTTGAATCCTCGACATCGTTCCATCTGGATATAATCCATTTGGAGCACTTCAAAAGGATGATCAGGAGTCTGGAATCCACCCTGTTCTACGGGAACACTTTTTCCCGGGTTGAACTGACAACATATCATACAGGTACGGACCTTTTGTTTAGCTGCTGCTCGTAAATGTTTATTGAACCAAATGTGTTGAATGCTATCTAGCATAGCTTTTTCTCCTAGATGCGCCGGGCTGTGAATTGTAGCTATAATGGCTTGGACCATAGAGTCAGGAAGAAACCATACAGATTTCTCCTTCGTCATCCATCCCTGATCTGTCTGGATCCCTCCTAGTTCAGTCCATTTCTTTAATTCTTCTGCAGTAGCATGTGTCTGTATGTCAATTACGTCAAGTGCGGGATCCTTAATTGTCATACACTGTGTTGGTGTCTGAACTATTGGCTTTGTCATGTCTAATGTGCGATTCTGAGCAGTCTGTTTAGCTGTTCTGTCAGCTAAATCATTGCCTTGAGAAATGATATCAGTAACCTTCGTGTGTGCTTTACATTTCATAATCGATATAGCAGTGGGTAGATGTATTGCGTCTAACAAGGCATGAATGAGGGGTCCGTGCTGAATGTGGGCACCATGGGAGGTTAAATAACCTCTCTCTCGCCACAGTACGCCGAAGTCGTGTACAACTCCGAATGCATAACGTGAGTCAGTGTATACATTAACTTTCTTATTTGTGGCTTGAATACAGGCTTGTGTTAGAGCAATAAGTTCTGCTGCTTGGGCTGACAAAGTATCTATACAATTTGTCTCAATAACTTCAGTGTCTGTTGTGACTGCATACGCGGCCACTAAATCTCCTGTACTTGTTCTCATGCACGATCCGTCTACATACAACGTCAGGTCTGGATCTAACAATGGAACGTCTGTCAAGTCTTGTCTAGGTTTCGTCTTTATTTCAATGATCTCAACACAATCATGAGCTAGTGGGTCTGTTCCAATTACAGGTAATAGTGTAGCAGGATTCAATGTATTACACCGTCGGATCTCTATGTGTGGTTGAAACAATGTCAGTTCATAACCGGTAAGTCTTGCTATGGTCAAGTGTTGTGTTTGTGTTCGGTTCACAAGAACCTCTACTGCATGTGGTACTTGTACTGTCAATGGATGTCCTAATACTATGGCATCGCTTTGTCTGATTGCTAAAGCTGTCGCCGCCACTGATTTCAGGCATGCAGGCAAAGCCTGAGCTACGGGATCTAATGTACTGGAAAAATAAGCACATGGCTTGCGTGATCCTGCTTGATCCTGAGTGAGTACTGACAAGGCAGTACCTTCACGTTCTGTAACAAAAAGTGTAAAATGTTTGCTATAACATGGTGTTGCTAAAACAGGTGCTTGACATAAAGCTTCCTTTAGGCTTTCAAAAGCTTGTGTATGTTCCTGAGTCCAAGGGAGAACAGTCGATGTGGCTGCCTCCTGTGTGGTTAACTGAATGAGTGGTTTTGCTAGAAATGCGTACTGAGGGATCCACTGCCTACAATATGAAGTGAGGCCTATAAAAGCCCGCACTTCCTTTTGTGTCTGGGGTATTGACATGTTAGCAATTAACTGAATGCGGTCGGGTGTAAGCTGCCTTCCCTCCTTGGACAGCGAGTGACCAAGATAAATAACTCGCTGGACACAGAATTGCAGCTTAGAAGGAGACACCTTGTGCCCCTTGTCGGCTAGAAAATGTAAAACTGTCAGAGAAGCCCTTTCACATTCAGGTTCGCTTCTCGCGGTGATCAGCAGATCATCGACATATTGAAGCAGTGCAGTATTGACTGGCATGTGGATACTGTCAAGTTCTCGTTTCAGTGCTTGGCTGTAGATGCTGGGGCTTTCTGTGAATCCTTGGGGAGCGCGTGAGAATTTAAAGCTGCGCCCATTTAAACTGAATCCGAACAAATATTGGCTTTCCGGATCTATTGGGACGCTGAAAAAGGCATTCTTGAGATCAATTACAGTAAAGAATGTTGCTTCGTAATCAATTGCTGTCAATAATGATGATATATCAGGGACCACAGGAAATTGTGGTACAATGCACTTGTTTAGTTCACGCAAATCAATAACCAATCGGTATACTGGTGGGGCAGTAGGATCAGTTCGTTTAAGAATCGGAATTATCGGTGAATTACATACATTGGAGTCTGTTTCTACAACTACTCCCTGGGCAATTAGCTCATCAATGATTTTCAGCAAAGCCACTACAGCATCATGCGGTAACTTGTATTGTCGCATTCGTGGTAGTACCACTCCTGCTTTCAATGTGACTCGGTATGGTGTAATGTTCATGCAGCCAACATCCGTAGGGCCTTGTGCCCATAGATGTACTGGTAAAGTCTGTAGTCGGGGATCCATGTCCCTAGACACATAGTGACCTTTAAAATCACGTAGAAACAACCTTACTCCTTCCGGAGAACAACATATTATGGCTCCTAGTGCTTTCAGAGTTTTAATTCCTAACAGATTTTCTGGGCATGATTTAGTAAGCAATAAATCTGTAGTTCGTGTCAAAGGTCCTATCGTAAGTGGGAGAGGCTGTGATACTTCATTAACAATAGGTTTTCCTGAAAAACCAAGGGAAACATTTTGAGAGCCTGAGAGGGGTGCCCCTGGAACTTCACTACGTTTTATAGTTGTTCGACTTGCCCCTGTATCGAGTAAGAATTTTCTATCTTGACCTAACAATTCACTATGTACATACGGTCCTTCTTGATCTACAGGAATCTCGATGAGCGGTAAGTCAACTTCCCTCTCTAGGCTTGTTCATGCGTAACGCTGATACTCAGGATATTCATATTGTGCAGTCTGATACATTTGTCGTGTTGTGGTTTGTGTGGCAGTAGCAGGCAACGGTGGTGCAGCTGGCACAAACTGTATGGGCTGCTGTGAGGCTGGCATGGACTGTTGCTGAACTGGCATGGACTGTCCATGCTGCATAGCTCCTTGTTCATTCTGATCTTGTCTAACTAATCGTGGTCTCTCTTTTGCAATACCTGTAGCTATATTACGTTTCAGGACTGGACAATCGTGTACATAATGGCCTAGTTGCTTACAGTAATTGCAGGTTCCTTTTACAGGAGCTGCAGAATCACCAGAATGTGTCACACCCTTTTTGTGACCCTCTGCTGGTACTGTCTGAGAAACTAGCATTTTCATTTTTGTATCCTTCATGCGTCTATGCTCGTGTTCTTGTTCATCCCTAATTCTATTGTGATGATACTGTAACATTTGTAGCATTTGTGACGGAGTGTTACTTTGCCAGGTACTCTCGAATTTCAATATTCTATTCTTCACTGGAGGCAATGCATTTTCCACTAATTTTGTCACAAATAAATGTGGATATGAGTCACTACTTGCTTTTATACCACTGTTTATACCAAAACATTTTTCAAATCGAGCATAATAATCGCTTGTGTCTTCATCTTGCTTTTGTTTGCAGGCTGTGATTGCACCCCAATCTTCCTTTTTTGTAGTTAATAGACGTGGCAGTACCTGTACTAGTAAACCTGGTAACAGTTTAACTTTATCCCCGAGCCCTGAACCTGCAGTTCGGGCCCTTTCTTCCTCTGCTAATGCTGTCCAGTCTATCTTTTGGTCTCCCACTTCCCACTCTTTTTCTTTCAGTTTTTCATAGATGCCAGCAGGCAAAAGCACCTTTAATATCGTCATAATATCAGGAAAGGTGTACTCTCCCAATAGTAACATGTCTTTAATTTCTCGGTGGAAACCCGCTGGGTCTTTGTCATGACTAGGTACTACTTTCTTCATTTCTAATAATTCCATTTTTGATATGGGTGTGTAAACAAATACACGGTGAAACTCATTGTCTTCGCCTTTTATTGGGTGCACTTCTCGTAAAGGATTTTGTCTATCCATATAGTACGGCGTTCTTTCTCTGTGGGGCAGCGAGAGAGAATCCGGATTTACAAAAAGGACATACTGTTTACGTGACACTAATATCTCTTTAATTAGCTTGTTACTAGAACCTCTCCATCTGTTCGTGAGTAGTTCCGTTAATATATCAGGTAAAGGACCAGGGTCAGCATGTTGGCTCTTATATAATATAAGGAGTTGCTGAATCATATAGATTCCAGCTAAACGTTGTTCGTCTGCACTGAGATTAAAAAACGTGTGTGCTACGGTCTCATCACCGTATTTTTCAGGACTGTCAATCCAGTGAACAGCTGATCTGGCTAATTCTTGCTCATCCATGGAATCGAGGAGGTGGTAACCCCTTCGTTCTCGTAGTATTTTATCTGCGGCTTGAAACAAATGTTCAGGAGACTTCAGATTTATTACAGGCGTCGGATACGTTCTGCTATTATTTGGGCATACAGAGTGTATGGGATCAGAAAAACATCTAGCATTTTCACAGGATCTTCCTCTGCCTACATAGGCTATGGTCTCTGACTGTCTTGCGGAATTCCCTGATTCGGACACTTCATCTTGCTCGAACTCGTCTGTTCCCAATCTTTCTTCATGAATACGCTCTATTTCTCTACGTATTTTTCGGCACATGGCTATTATACAATTTTGCTTATCGTGTCTCCCTTCTGATATATTCTGGCTCCATCTTGTAAGAATAAGCATTGCATTCGGGTCTACCCCCGGACGGTCTTGATTTCTGATCACACAGTTTATGAGGAAACGTAACAGTTCCCCCTGTATCTTCTACTTTCTGGAATTCCATAGCTCTGTTAATACATCCTGGATCTCGTCCTGTTTGAACAAAATGGTATATGTTATCTAGATGCGTAGTCATTCCTGGTAACCTTGCTAAATACTCTGCGGCTCGCCTGATGCGTAATGATGCCAGGACCATTTCGTCCTCTTTACCAACCACCGGGTCATATCTACAATTTACAAGGAGTTCCTTAAGCGTACGTTCACTTACGAATTTAGGTGTACGTGAATGCGCTGATTCTTGAAAGACAAGTTTATTTATTCTGGGTGGTGTAAAGGTATTGCTAGCACCTCCCGTGGCCCCATCTGGGGCATCGGGTGTGAATGGGTTCGTTGAACGTGACACAGCAACTATGGGTGTCGATACCACTGTAGAATCGACTGCGGGGACAGATGTGCTTGCCGAAGCTTGTATCGGGACTTGCTGTGGCACGGGGTCGGATACCTGATCCTGACGTTGAACCCCTCCGCCAGACGGTCTATGTAGTGTGGCGTTAGCATACTCGGGAGCTGTGTCGTCTAGATATGAGGAAAGAAAAACATCTACTGCGGTTCTGGGATGCCCTTTTTGATGTACCTTAATTGGAAATAACGGGGGTGGCAAGTCTTTTGGCATCCCTGGAACAGCCTTTGGTAGTCCTTCGGCTAGAAGGGGATACATACCATTCATAAGAGCATTTCTTTGTCTATCTACTTGTTCTGACTTCACTCGGATACCTTCCTCAATTAATAGATTTTCTTGAACTTTATTTGAACTTTCTTTACTCCTCTCTTCTTGTCTACGTGCTTTTTCTGTACGTCTATGAGATTCTTTACGCCATAACTCAACAGCGTCTTTCTGTGACTGTCTGACCTTTCTTTTCCATAACTCTTCCTCCACTTTCATGATGCACTCTGCATCCCAGGTTCCCGCTGCGGGCCACCTTTGACTTTCCGGCAATCCCTTGGTATAATCTACCCATAGATCAAGAAACAATATGGCATCTAAGCCATGCTTGTGGTACATAAAATGCCCTGGAGTGTCCCTAGGAGGAATAGGAACTGCTTCTTCAAGCACCCCTTTTCTGGTAGTAATCTGTCTTAACTTCGAGAAGAGCGGCATATTGACAACTGATCTGATACTTACTCTTGAATTCACTAAATACGAAAAGCACAATAATGAACAGCGAACAAAGAACAATCATTCATACCACAATATGCAAGACATTTGAACACTTTAAACATTGAACATTAAACATTTTAACAATAACCGACAATGATGACAGTCTGCCTAACTAATCACCACGCTGAATTCTTGACAATAACTGAATACTTCGGAATACTTGATATACTGCTAAACAGTACATATACACTGCTAAACAGTGCAGACCGGATTTGTGTACCCAAATCCGTCTTGACCGGCACAACCTATGTGCGCGTCAACACGCCTCCTCGGCGATGGTACTCACCGAGTAGCTCCTTGAAACGGAAGGCCTCAGAGAATGGACAGGACTCGATGACTGCGGACAGCGGACCCTCTGGACATCGGGATTTCGGAAAACCTGGTGGGCTTCTGTATACCTCGGATCTTGCTCTCTCAGCTAGGCTCTGGTCGGGATACTTCGCACTTCTCACCGCCTCGTCTGGGTTGATCGCAGCCTCAGTCGCCCCCGCTTGACCGGAGGGAGCTTACAGGAAATCCTGCTGGTACGCGTTTATGGTCCGTCCAGCTGTGGCAGGAGACCGGGCCTGCAACGCACCGCCGGCGCGTGAGATGAGAAAGTGTCCCTGTTCGGGCGCCATTATGTGGTAAATATTCTTTTTACCGAAACTGAATTTCATACGGAATCTTTAAAATAAAGTAAAATAGCTCAGAATAACAAGAGGCAGAATCCGTGGTATAAGAGGTTTTCTAAATGGGCTTTATTCCATCCAAAATGGCCGACTCGAGTCGCGGCCTTCAGGTTCCGTCACCACGAGGGTTCAGGAAGTGAAGTACAATACTTTATTGACAAGAAGTAACTTTTATAGGTCATACATTTACAATGAAACAAGTGCAAAAAGGCGTAACAATTGATAAGATAAATTAACATAGTGATACGTAATTGAAACTAGGCGTAATAAGGAGCAAAAAGAAACATGATTGGCTCTGATTATCTTACATAGGTGGATCTATACGATAATACTTAACATGGATGCGTGCGCAGCAGCATGACGTGTGATTGACGTGCAACTAGGGGGTGAAGGGGACTTGACATTTAGCTCTACATGTGGAGACGAGAAGTCTAGGGGGTCATGTCAACCTAATCCCAAATCATATCTAACATCCTATGTTTAGAGAACTATGTTATCCACAAGGAAGGACTCTCGGACCGAATCTATTCTATACTAACAGTATGTGCGTGTACAAGCGTCTAAGTGTCTATATGAGAAGCGAGGGGCAGAAAACTTTCCATGGCAACAGGGCTATGAATCACTTGCAGGAGGACGGAAAGGCTGAGTCCTTTGCTTGTGAGTTAAAGGAAATGTTTACCTAAATCACTAGACAGGAATGCATCGGCTGAAGAGCAAAATAGATAATTCGAAGGTGAAATACAGCTTCTTGGCAGGCAGGCGAAAACTGGCCGAGGCAGGCACCGTTAGCTGCACAGGGAGTAGGACAAAGTTCATGGATACAGATGCGAGCTCAAGCTGAAACTGTCAGAGACAGAGAGCAGGGAAAGGCTTTGAGGAAAGAATCGGGCCTACTTGCCTGAACTGTAAAAATGGAGTACCTTAGCCATATAAAGTCGGTGGCTTTTCATACTTAGGAATTGAGTATCCAGCCCATTGATGGCGGATCTGACAGAGAACATGTCGACGGTAGACACACATATGTTTGCGTCTTGGAAACTGGAACTGGAGGGAACATACATGTACTTGTGACATGCACATAGAATCGTTGGGGTCCAAGATAGGGGACATAACTGATCAGGAAAATCCACATTTCCACATTCCCTCCTTGTCCCCTACTTGCCCTTCAAGAGATATCAATCTTCATTATTCCATCGATTTGCTCATGGAGCATCATTTCTTCTTCCTTCTTTTTCCGGCATTTTGAACGAGAACTTTGATATGGAATGCATGATGTGGCACACAGACCACAAATCGCTGGTCCACATTGCAGGCATAAACAACAACTGAAGAGCATAAGAAGGCCAATACCTAGGAAGGATAGAACTCTCCATCCCCAGGCTGATATCACACTCCAAAACCACCCGGACCACGTCCAAGTGCCTGGATTCTCGTGTATCTGGCTTACAATCTTATGAAGGCGTGTTATAGCTTTATATACAGATGGCGAATTTTCTGGTATGAATATGCAGCAGCTGGATCCGATGACCCTGCAAGCTCCGCCCCTATCGGCCAGGATGACGTCAAGGACAAGACGATTCTGGAGAACAACAATTCTCATCACTGATTGTTCCTCTGTCAGATTACCTAGGGCGGCTATAGTCTCGTTTACTACAGCTTCAAGAGTCTTGGTGAGTCTGCGTATCAGCTTACTATTTGATATTGTACCTATATAGGGAAAGATACCTTTATTGAAATCTACATACTTGTCCCATGCCGTCTCAGTATAATCGACAACTGGGAGATCTCTACGCTCTCTTTTGTGTACTAAATGAACATTTCGATAATAATCAGGGGGAGCTAGGAAAACAGGTGGCAAAAGGAATGCTATGTAACAGGTACCATCCCAATCTAGAGGCAGACGCATATATGCCGTCTGACCACATATAAAGTAAGAATGGCGAGAAGCTCTAAATGAAGATTTCCCTTGATCACTATATTCTACTGTAGTAACGCATTTGCTATGGCCCATGTGTATGGAACCAACTTTTCTCACACATAATTCACCCTTAACTGGAAATACTGACATAGTGGGCAGAATTAATTCAACTTCGGATTTGACGTTCAAAATCATGAGGTTAGGCGTAAAATTACCTAATTTATACACTTCATTTTCTAAATCAGTTCCTGTTCTACTGGGGTGACCCTCCTTATTAGGGTGACAGACTTTGAATAAAACTAGATTCAGATTTCCCCATATCCAATGTTGTTGATAAACTGCTGTGTCTGGGTCTATGGAATTTAGTAAACTAAACCATGCTCCACAGGAGCCATTGTGTGTGAACGGATGTGGAAAGAGAGGCAGAACTCCTTTGTTATTCTGATAGGGAGGGAGTCGGCCACACACCCAACAATTGGTGGCATTACTAGTCTGATGGGAATGATGTAACATACTAATGAAGGTGTTATTGCGCAGCGCAAGTCTATAAGATAATTCATGTGGCGGTAGGTCACTAAAAGAATGTTCAGCAGTAATATTATAAACATGTCTAGAAATAGGATGATATATGTGCAAAATCACACTCGTAATGATTATTAAAACACTTAATAAAAACAGAATTAATAATGTCCTCACACAATAGCTACGCAGTGATTTACAATACGCCTGTCGTTTCAACATTTCTCTGGTATTTTCTCTACTCAGGTCCAAGGGATACATGTCAGAGACAATTCAACCGCTTCACCTTGGAGAGGACTTAAACAATCAAATTGCTCGACTGTTTGGGCCTAAGTTTTAATTTATAGTTCTGAGAGTCATTCCTTTCAACAAAGGGAAGTTTTGAATCAGTCTGTGAGGGAGTGCAGGGCACAGTGTCTATATCCGAGGATAGTCCATGAAATTTCTTAACGTGACTGGAATGTATCCATCCTTTGCGGCCCTCCACTTTCACGGCTGTTCTTGTGGTCAGCAGGACTAGCTTCGGTGCTTTCCACCTGGGCTCCAATTGGGTTTTCCGATCGAAATTCCTCACAAACACCATCATTTTATTTAATACAGTTACATTAAATACAATTTTAAATGAGTTGATAAATGTTATTTTAGTATCATGAGTAATTAATATTGGAATAATATTTGTGTTTGTTTGAGTATAGGCTATAAATACATTTTTATGTGAAAAGTATTTTTTTTAAATTAAATTAGAATTGTTACTTTAGTAGTGGATTGTTAGATTTTTAGAGCATTAGGGTGGGCATTTTTTTCAAATATGAATTGTTCATTTTAATTTCACATTTTGTTTTAACTAATTATTTTTTTTATTGATGATTATGTAAATTCATTTATTGTTATCTTACTAAGTTGCTGTTTTTTTTATCAATATTGAAACGGTTGATCGGCTTTACTTGATTAAATTGGTTTTAATTAATTTTATATTTAATATTTGCTTCAATTCTAATTTTTATTAACTTATTAATATTGTTTCATTTTATATTTTGTATTAATTGTCTCTCAGTGCTTGATTTAGAGGAGTAGGGAGAGCAATGTTTTCATTCAAAATATTTTCAATATTTTTAAAAGTTTTCTTTTTTATTTGCAATGTAAAAGTTGTATTTTTTAAATTTAATTTATTTCATATTTAATGACTACATTTATTCTTTCAGTTATGTTTTGCATTATTTTGGTATTTAAACATTTAGGAGTGGAAATAGTAACTCTGACATCTCAAAAGTCAAACACATTCCCTACTTTTGGCTGGGTTGGAGTGGAAATAGTCAATTTGACCCCTTCAAAGTTGCACACTTTCCCCACTGTTGCTCAGATTGCAGGAGGAACAGTAAATGGGATCACTCCAAACTCCAGCACCTACCCTAATTGTGCCCACATTGGAGTTGGAATAGTAAAACTGACCCCTCCAAAGTCTATCACTTTTGCTACTGTTGCTTAGATTGGAGTGGGAATTGTAAATCTAATCCCTAAAAGATCCAACACTTTCCCTGCTTTTGTTTACGTGGGAGTGGGAATAGCAAATCTGACCCCGCCAAGTCCAAAACAGCTTGGAGTGGGAGTAGTGAATATTATCTCTCCAAGCCTAATTCTTCTGATTGTTTAAAAGGTGTTTTCATAAACACCTTTCGTTTTAATTTTAAAATTAGTTTAGATTGTTTGTCTTATTAATTTGTTTGTTATTTTATTTTTACATAGTTGTCTGTTATTGTATATATCATTTATTTTTTTATATCTAGTTTTGCTATATTAACATTATTTTAATGTTTATTTTTAAATAATGTAATTAGTATTATGTTAAATTTTTTGATTATTTTAATGTATATATTTTTATTTAATGTTTGTAAATTATACCTTTTATAGATTTTTATACTATAAGTATGTTTTACAAACATTTAATATATGTTTTAAAGGTAATGTAATGTATTAAAGTTAAAATGTAATACACCTACCTTTTCTTTAATTATATTGTGCTTTTCTATTTTTATGTTGTCGATATCGCAAGTTTGAATAATTAAAATAGCTGCAGGTGCCTGCTGTGAAGCACTGCATGTAACCTTCCAATCATATATTCGAATTCTAGAAAGATGAAGCAGTCACTTCAAAGTACTGAGATGGGCAGTTGAGGTGAAAAAGTAGTTCAAGGAGAGAGGAAAGGAGGGGGGATTGGGAGAATGGGGGAGATGCACTGTGGATACTATTATCTCTTCATAGGCGGCTTTGACAACCCTGACGTCGGGAGGCAGGTGGACTGACAAGGCAATAAACGTTGGAGGTGGGAGCTCGTCCTCCCTGCCGGGGGCCTCTGCCCCCCCTCCCTTGGTTCTCCATCCCTCCTGCGTCTCCTCTTCTCATACTGCATAGAGGAGCAGTGTCAGTAATGTCACTGTAAGATGCAGCAACCATAATTGTGATGGAAGCTGGGCAGATTTTTGATGTTCATTGTGATACGGTCCATTCGTTCTTCTTAATATGGCAGAAACAAGATCAAATATGTGCCCCTAATTATTGAATAATATGTTGATAAAACACTGATGTTAGTATTCTGGTGCAGACACTATGTAACAGGGACGGCTTTAGCACTGGTGGCATTCGGTGAGACAATCTTTTGTGGTGACCCCCTCCCCCATATAATCTCCTGCTAGGATTTCTTCACTACCACCCAGCAAAAGTGCCCCTCATCTCTCCATAGCCCCTCTCTCAAATATACTTAATTTGCTTTAAAGCACTGGTAAAGGCTGGCTCTACTAATCCACTCAGTTATCCACCTAAAATGCAGATCTGTTCTTTGCAGCAGGCATGTTAACCCTCTGTGCTACTTTATGGTGAGTCAAAACTGCCACTAGTCACAACTCCGACCTCTCTCTCAAGCAGGAACATTAATCACCAGTTATCTTGACATGTTTATTGCTTCCTGATAGCTGGATGCACTAGGAACTCTGCAGTAGGTACTTTTAAATCACATATTATTCCTAAACAAAGCACCCCCCAGAGGCCAGTGTCCCCCTCCAGGTCAGCGCCCAGTGTGGCTGCACCGGTCGCACCGCCCTAAAGCCGGCCCTGGTAACAGAACTGAAGATACAAGTCATCTAAGGTGTATGAATGTCGGGATTGGAAGGCTGAGTGCTGTGCTTGCATCCTGCTATAGTTCATACACACTATATGACAAGCATCATTCAACTGACTGTAACACCAGCAATTGGAAAACTAAAAAAGAAAGTGTTCATAAAAAAAAGCAGCTTTGACAGGGCAATACCATGCTGCAGGCAGGAGAGCAGTGGTGCAGGAATGTTTTTTTAACAGGGAAGGAACATAGTCAATTTCACTACTGGAATTTTCCCTAATATTAACACAACCATTGGCTGTAGCAAGCACACATGCCTGGGGCTCCCCACTCACAGACCACCTGGACAGCTTGTCCTAGAACATTGAAGCTTCCTTGAAATACAAATGTGGTGCCTTGTTATTATCACTCTGCTCACAATGAAGAGCCACTTTTATTTTGCTACCTGGGCCTATTTTCTCTCTTACTCCAACTCTGCATGTACATATTCATCGTCTGTCACAGTTTCCCTGAACAAATGACACAAGATTGTTTCCTTTATAAGACTAGATCTTGACAAATAATTTGGCTGTTCTTATTAGCATGAGTCTTCCTTGCCACTTAAAATATATATATATATATATATATTACCTACTGGCAGTCGCCAGTAGGTAGTTATAGTTAGGACCCTGTTTCCATAGGAAATCCGCAACATTCTATTTGGAATAACTTTGGCGCCGGTCGACGAATCCTCGCGAAATTTTCAAAACTAATGGGGCGCTACGCTCCGCTCCTACCCTGAAAGTCTCGGGGGGATTCGTCAAGTGGGGGCTGAGAAAAAAGGGGGGTCCCAAAACGCGTTTTCCCCATGCATTTTTCCATAGGACCTTTAGACACAGCTACAGCCCGAACGGCTGAACAGAGTTACATGAAATTTGGCAGAGAGGTAGTCTACAGGTCAAGGAAGTGCCTTTTGTAGGTCTGGTGTAAATCTGTTCAGTAGTTCCTGAGAAAATAGCATTTAAATCAATATATATATCTGTGACAGCGCTCCGTGCGCTTACCGTGCGCTTACGGTAAGCTTACTGTGCGCGTACGGTGCCGTGCGCGAGCGCGATTCTGATTGGCTGTTAGATCTTAGTAAACATTCGAATCGGTCGAAACCAGGAAGTGGCGGCCGCCATTTTCTCTCTCGCACTCTGAGGGGGGGAGGAAAAACAAAGTTTGAAAACATGTAAAGGGGCAGGCTAGACAGCTCCTAACCACCTAGCCTTGATTAAGGTGTCCCAAAAGAACCCCCAAGGCCAAAAATTCAATTTTTTGTTTTTTCGAAAAAACGCAGATTACGCTTACCGTACGCGTATGGTAAAAATTAATTAAAACAAAAATAATTATCCACATTTTCCCACCCCCGTGTACAAAAGGTGCCCGCAGGGCACCTTTTGTGCCTGGCATATAACTCAATGGAACATTTAATAGATTACCTTTCACAACGAAGCGCATAATATGTCCTCCGTGTGCGGACGGTGCGCGAAGCGCATCGTGCATACATGGCCCATCCACCGTGCGTGCACGGCACTAACTGCGTAAAGTGGGCGCGCGGTGCGCAAAGCGCACCGCGTGCTCACTGTGCGCGCACCGTGCGCGAAGCGCACCGTGCGCGCACGGAACGAACTGCGTTAAGTGGGCGCGCACGCTACGAACGGCGTAAAGTAACTTAGCATTTAAAAAAACGTACAAATTCACTGAAAAAACCATAGGTTTCACACACGTTATAGTTAGGAATTAGCATTTAAAAAACCTTGCAAATTCACTGAAAAAACCATAGCTTTCACACATGTTATAGTTAGCTGGACATTTTACTCATAAAAAACCAATGAAATTCCCCCGTTATAGTTAGTGCAGGAAACTATAACTCACGCGACCGCAATCCTCTGCTGATGACATATGTGTCTTTATGAAAAAAAAATATTTGTAATATATGTATAGCTAAAATTTAATGGAAGAAGACATGGGCAAATAAGTGTCTAAATACAGTATTAGCATCAGCAGAGGATTGCGGTCGCGTGAGTTATAGTTGCCTGCACTAACTATAACGGGGGAATTTCATTGGTTTTTTATGAGTAAAATGTCCAGCTAACTATAACATGTGTGAAACCTATGGTTTTTTCAGTGAATGTATATATATATATATATATATATATATATGTATTCACTTAAAAAACCATAGGTTTCACACATGTTCTAGTTAGGTGGACATTTCACTCGTAAAAAACCAATGAAATTCCACCGTTATAGTTAGTTCAGATAACTATAACACGCGCGCCCGCAATCCAGTGCTCATGACGTCACATATTACATCACTCATGACATGGTCAGTGGCATCACTCATGACATCATTGATGACATCATCCTTGTGATAGAGTGGCGGTCGCACGAGTTATAGTTATCTGAACTAACTATAACGGTGGAATTTCATTGGTTTTTTACGAGTGAAATGTCCACCTAACTATAACATGTGTGAAACCTATGGTTTTTTAAGTGAATTTGCAAGGTTTTTTAAATGCTAATTCCTAACTATAACGTGTGTGAAACCTATGGTTTTTTAAGTGAATTCGTACGGTTTTTTAAATGCTAATTTTTTTTATTTTTTTTATATTTTTTTTATGGTTTTTCACCGTGCGCGCAACCCGCGATTTAAAAAAAAAAAAAAAATGTTTTTCACCCTTCGGGGTCCTTTAGGGACCCCCTGACAAAGGCTAGGGGGTCAGTAACTCTCTACCCTGCCCCCTTTTCACGTTCGGCACCTCTATTTTTCACTCTCGCACCCACAACAAACAAAACGGAGGCCGACACTTCCTGATTTTGACCGATTCGAACGTTGACTGACATGTAACAAACAATCAGAATTACGCTTGCGCACGTTAGGGTGCGCGCACGGTGTGCGCACGTTAGGGTGCGCGCACGGTGTGCGCACGGTGCGCGGCTATAGAAACTTATGTGCTTTAACTGCAATTTTCTCAGGAACTACTGAACAGAATGACTCCATATATGCAAAAGGCACATCCCTGATCTGAGAACTACCTCTCTGCCAAATTTCAAGTAATTCTGTTCAGCCGTTCGGGCTGTACCTTCGACTAAAGGTCCTACGGGAAAATGCATGGGGAAAACGCATTTTGGGACCCCCCTTTTTTCTCGGCCCCCGCTTGACGAATCACCCCAAGACTTTCAGGGTAGGAGCTGAGCGGAGTGCCCCATTAGTTTTGAAAATTTCGCGAGGATTCGTCAACCGGCGCCAAAGTTATTCAAAATAGAATTTTCAGATTTCCTATGGAAACACGGTCCTAACTATAACTATCTACTGGCGACTATATATATATATATATATATATATATATATGTGCAATTCCTTTGAAAACCCTCAAAAATTACAATGGTTAGGTGAGAATCTAAATTGCTTTTTTTGTCAACGTCGCATCTATGCGTTTCGGGTGACTCGCAGCCTTGTTCACCAGTAGTGAGATGCCATTTTTACAACATATTAACACCTGTGCACCAAATCGTGTGACCTAGTAAAAACTGTAAACAGACTGGCCAATATTCAATGCTTTTACATACTTTTTTCTTTTTCTTTCTAAAGTTTTTTTTATGTTTTTATCATTTTTCTTCATTTAAAAAGTATAACTTTAGTAAGCTTTTGGACACAATAAACAAAATAAATTAAGTGTGTCGTGATATAAGGTTCAATAATAAATGTTGAAGGTAATTCAGTCCATCGAACACCACAATGGTGCATTCACATCAATGAAACATATAACCTGTTTCCCACATAGTGTATGTTATGGACTCATATATTCAGTCAATTGGAAATACTCAGTATATATAAAAAATCATGTATAGAATATGTATATAAAAAATATATGAAAATGATAAAATGTATGAAAACGTCAGCACTTTCAACAGTCCTTTTTTAATTATTTAGAATTCTAACATGTCTTTGACAAATACATAAACACACATTACTTGAGTCTAAAAGTTTATTTACTTTAGCAGAGAATTGTTAACTAATAAGATTATAAAATAAAGTAAAAACTATTAGCATTTCACCCTATTCAGCATTACACTCCTTAAACAATTCATACTTTTTTTTAAGTTAGCAATTATAATGTCCTTTTAGCACGAGAAGGGAAAGGAAAGGCATGCCTTTGCTCCACGATTTAATTTATATCAATGACATTAATGGATTTGTGTTATTAATCTATCTTACTGGGACTTGGTGCACAATAATAGAGGATGTTCTACAGTCATTACTGGCATGGGACATTAATACTCGTTAATTCATGTGAACATTGACTGGGGTCACTAATGTTTATTACTCCAAGGGGCCATTATGGCTCATTACACCTAGGTTCATTAATATATGTTGGGCCATTACAACTCCTTACAGGCTGGGGACGTCATCGCGCATTAAACCCAGAGGTTATTCAAAGTACTTCCCAATAAGATCCATTGATACTCGCAGGAAGCTGCCATTAACCCACCAACAGTGCCTGGAACCATTCATGCTAATTTCTATAGAGAACAAATAAAGTGCAGTCCTACAGAGGACATCCGCCCTCATTAAGTCCAGGGCTGATGCTATGGGATTGAGTTTGGAACCATAAAAAAGCAATGAAAATAATTGGAAAAATCTTAAGTTACAGTTGTATTCATTAAGCTTGACTTGAAGTGGCAAGTATATGCAACAGAAACTTAACAGAAATGCAACAATTAAGATAAGTTAAACTTGATTCCCACCCACAAGAAGCCATAGTTATAAACTCATTAAGCAACAACATTGCTTTATGTGTAACACAAGACAATTATAGGCCTAATGTTTAAAATAGGATGGAAATACACTTACAATGGATGAAACAGCAGCAAACTATGTCAAAACTACAAATATTGACTGTTATGTAATAATTAATAACGGACGATAACACTCATTAGAATATGAAGACGCCTATCAATAATTTCGTCAACATGAGATGCTTTGAGGAAACAACACATACTAAGAAGAGACATGCAATTGTGGAATCACCAATTATATTTATCACTCCACCTGTTTCATATTTGATCTGTGAAAGCGTCACACACTTAGCGACATATTGAGTCTCTTACAATGTGTGCTAGACACTTGCACACATGAAGGCTGGGGTGGGACTTTGAGTTGTCTTACTCCTGTAACACTTGTATTTCCTATTCTTTTAATGTTGTTGGTGTTGTGTGCATTATTCCCTTTCTGTACCCATAACTCAACCTTAACTAAAGCTTTTCAGTGAATATACATTTTTGTGTAAATATATTTCTTTAATGATTGCATTCTATTTCTTTCTTGAACTTTTACATTATCACTAAACTGTGACTTTACCTTTATTTATTTCCGCTTACTTACTGTCTCTTATTTGTTTTGTTTTTAAATTTGCTCTTACTCCTTCTTGCACTCTCTCACTTTTTCCCCCATTCTATTGCAATCTTCCTCCTCCATGTAGACTGTCACGCTTTCTCGACCTATTGCTCTGGTTCTTTTTCTTGACCTATTTATACCCGCTCTCTTACCCACCAGCACAATTTAATTATTTATGTGATTGTATAGAGCAAGAACATGGACTGTCAGCATTAGAGCACTGAAAATGAAAAAAGGAAAAGCCACATAATGATTGAAATGACACTAGAGCAATCATTACAAGTGGCCCTCATAATTTCAGTATGAGCGCTAATACGTGTTACCATATAAACTGAGTTTGTCGGATAACAATGTACTGCTACTTTTTTTTACTGGATACGTTTCGTTAATTCGTACTGAAATTTATATGGGAAAATGTCTGATAATTGCAGGGACATGCGGATCTGATGTGGAAAGCACCAACACATGCAAGTGATTCCCCATTATTGGGGACACATTCCTAATTGGGTGCTGTTTATTGCATCCAATGAATTCCAACCCAGTGGTGTTAGATTACATCTGATACTGTAAATATAGTACCAAATACCTGGCTACTCATATTCGGGCCTGTAATTATAACATAATAAAACCTATCAGTCTATAATAGCACAAAATATACATAAGGGTGGGTAAAAATACTAGTGAACAATGTTTAATGATTAAAGAAACCTGAGAAGTATATAGAATACTAAATAGTCTATATGTACCCCAATCTGTTTTCTCCATCACTGTCTCCCAAATTCTCTTAGTTTCTTTGGCTCTCTTTATTTCTTGGTCCTTCTCATCTACATTAACTTAAAAGCCTATTCATAAAGGTAAATATATATGTGTATGATTATAACTACACCTAGGTGTTACAGTGTAACTCTACCAATTTTTACTATTCACCATTTCTGAATGTTGAATTACGCCTTGGTGTAGGCTTACATGTTTGTACACCGCCAAATCAGGAGCAGAGCGTCCTACAACAGGATTTATATGTGTACATTTAATAACAGTAATTGGGGACATTTAGGTTGAAATCTCTACAACAATACACGAGATCTCCCAAAAAGAAAATGTAGCAAAACTATTTTAAGGTTAGCAGTGTCTAAAAAAAAGTTAGAAAAATGTTTTAATATAAATTACAGCAAACTAAATAATAAAATTAAATATGTATTATATAATTCATCAATGTAAACATATGATTGTGATTTATAAATAATTGTTGACCACAATTTCCAACACATAAATCTTTTTATTGTTATTTAATATGTAGTACATTTTATTAGAGATTCTGTTTAATTTAAATGATTTACATTTTTAAATACAAGTTTAAAAGTTTATTAACTTTGGTATTAACGTTTGAAATAATGAAATACTAATATTTATATATTTGTTTAACAGTTATAGTTATATATATATATATATATATATATATATACACATATGAGAAGAACTCCGTCGCAAACCTCCAAGATACTGGACAGACGAAACGGACCCAATCTTCTGAGTGCAAGGTATTTATTTAATCCATTAGTGTACCACGCACCACCATGACGCGTTTCGGCCCCAAAAAAGAGGCCTTCATCAAGGACACTCAACCATCCTTTGGAGACACCTATACCTTGCTCTCAACCACACTTGGGTTACGGAGTATCTACCTTTTTCCCATTAGGAACTGTTACCATTTTGCTATACATATTGTCTTAGGAGCACAGGTACAGGACCTCTTTTTCTAAACTCAGCTCCAAGTCCCCCCTTTTTGTGATATTGTTACAAAATGCAGCAGCCAGCATGGCCTTGGGGCCCCCTATTTTCTCTCCAACATCTGAGGCCCTAAAATCCCTGCATTGGCTATCGGTGAGAAAGAGGGGGATCTTTAAGTTCCTTTGCCTTATATTTAAAGCAGTTTATCGCAGTGGACCTCTGCCGGTGAGCCTGAAGCATCGCGATTTTTGCTCCATTGCGCTGGTTGTTCCCAGATTTAAACCGGTTTGTCCACATGGCAAAGCCTTTTCAATGAGGGCGCTAAAGCTCTGTAAATAACTACCAGCTCACGTTCAGAGTGCACCTTTCTTGCTAAGGTTCAGGAAGGCTTTGAAGACCTGGCTTTTCAATAACTAATACCTGTCAAGCTGATCCCCAGTTGGTTGACAGCGCTGTCTCTGTGCTTTGATTCAGACGCTTCCTTCCCTGTTTTTATTTGTGCCTGGACACTTTTTTTTATATATTTGTTGCTCTTTATAAATATGGTAACGTATCATAACAAAACGTAAAATAATGTAACATAACAATTAACATAATATAACCATGAAACATAACAAAACGACGACATGACATAACATAACCATTACCATAAACATTAATATAACAAACACATAAACATATTTTTGTGAATTGAAATTTTTTGTCCATGTATGTTTTGTTTTAGCAAGTATCTCATAAACCCCTCCTTAAAACCCTCCAGTTTAGTGCTAAGTATTCACCAATGCCCAGCCTCCCTCCTTTGCCCCCCCCCCCACATTTACTACTAAAACGTATACACCACTGGACAGAGTACTGAAACTTTTCAAACACTCACCCCCCAGTCACAGATCTGGATTTAATCCATAGTTATTTTGCTCCCAATGTCACCCCAGATTGGGCACAGCCATATGCAAATCAGTCTTGACCCTGTGCCTCATGGGAGCAGTCCAGCCTGAACTGCCAGGCCAGGTCTTCCCTGGACCGGAAAAAAAGCATCTTGGAATCGGTTTTGGGGTAACACCTCTCATCAGCCAGGCTAGCTTGAATCGTGTGCACTGCAAGCAAGGGACCCTCCTCTGGACAAAACCTTAGCCACTTAGGGCACACATAGCAACATCACAAAATAAAATTATGGACAGACTGTTGAAACTTTTCAAACACTCACCCCCAGTCACAGATCTGGGTTAAATCCATTGTTATTTTCGTCACCATGCCACCCCAGTTTGGACCCAGGCATATGCAAATCAGTCTTGACCCTGTACTTCATGGGAACAGTCCAGCCCGAACTGCCAAGGCAGGTCTTCCCTGAATCGGAAACAAGCATCCTGGGACCGATTTCGTAGTGTCACCCCTCATCAGCCAGGCTAGCTTGAATCCAGTGGCACAGTGAGCCTGGAACCCACATCTGGGCATACATTGCCAATGGTCTCTGGCTGCCTGGTCTCTGATTCCATCTCTCCCCTTTCTCTCTTTCAGTCCCAATTTTGATACTAAAAAATGCAGAGCATCAACAGGCCCCTAGACTCACTCACACTCACAATGTTGTACTTTGCCGGCTCTCTAATTCCATATCAGTCTCTTGTACACTCCCTCCCTCACATTTGCCGCATCATTCCCAATCTCTCTTCTTTTCAGCATTTTCTAAGTCTTGTCCTTTTCTCTCTCCGTTGGCAGACTCTTTTCTCCGATCAATAATGCTTTATTACCAGGGGTTACTGGATTGAGAGTGTTGAAAGAATATTTTTTTCAGTTGCTACAAGTAGCAGGTGCACCGCGCCCCCAACCGGCTGATCGAGAATGATTAACGTTTCTGTTTGTTCTCGCCCCTTGCCCTGCTCTTCTAGCGCCCTGAAGCGTCCATCCGTCGCCATATAAATCATATTTTTTTTTTTACATAATAGCTTCGTGTCTCTCTCTCGCTGCTCGCGCCACGTGCGCCTGGAGTCGCACGCGCCCTCCCTCTTCCCCCATGCCCCGCCTCCAGCCCCTCCTCCCTCCCTCTCTATTTTCTCCTTGCTTTAAGTCTCCGGATTGTTTCAGTCCATTTCCCTTTATGGTTGTGACTGGAATACAAGTGTTTCCAGGCCCAGCGCACTACGATAAGATTAATGATTTGGAAAATCGAATGTCTTATCACCTGTGAAAATCATTACAAACACTCCCAGCCTCTCTCTAGGGGGTGAAGGGGCCAGCTAGCCAAGGGCAGATTACCGCGTCTCGGGGGGGAGGGGGCCCCCCCAGCCCTCGCGTGCATCGTTTACCTCACGCGCTGCCCCTGGCGGCTTTCAGGCAATCTTCTTTTCACCACATGACAGTCCCTGATGGGCTCCCCCAGCGCCGCTCACCACGCCGTCCAGCCCGCCTATCCACTCACTTCGGGCACTTCTTCTCTCGCTGACACCGTAAGTCCTGACTCGAACCTTTAGAGCCCTGAAACATAGCTCCTCAGCACTCTTGCACCGCCGGAGACCCTCCCGGATCTTCAAACCACTCATGCAAGTCAGAGCTCCACACTGCTCATGAAGCGCCAAGAAACCTCACAGAAGTACACATCACTCGGGCACCTCCATGGAACTTCACACAGCTCCTCGCATGCAACTTCAAGGCGCCTCGAAGAGCTCCACGCTATTGAGGCAACTCAAAGGAACTCAGCAGTGCTCCAAACTACTCGCACAACTACAAGGAACCTAACGGAACTACAAAGTACTCAAGCAGCACCATAGAACCTTCTAGTGCTCCTCGCCACTCATGCAACTTCAAGGAACTTCCCAGAGCGCCAAACGTCTCCTCAAACTCCAAAAACCTCATAGAGTACCACATCACTCACGAAATCTCATCGAGCTCCACAGCCCCATTTACCTCTAAGCAACCTCAGAATGCTCCACACCCCTCAATCAGTTCCATGAAACCTAATGAAGCTCCAGACCAATCCGGTGACGTCAAGGAACCTCGGAGTGTGCCATACCGCACAAGCAAATCCAAGGAACCTCACGAAGAGCTACACCACTTGTGCATCACCAAGGAACCTCAGAGAGATCTACACCACTTGTGCATCACCAAGGAACCTCAGAGAGATCTACACCACTTGTGCATCACCAAGGAACCTCACAGAGCGCTCCACCACTTGTGCATCACCAAGGAACCCCACAGAGCGCCCCATCATTGTGCATCACCAAGGAACCTCACAGAACGCTCCACCACTTGTGCATCACCAAGGAACCTTAGAGAGCTCTACACCACTTGTGCATCACCAAGGAATCTCACAGACCACTACAACACTTGTGCATCACCAAGGAACATCAGAGAGCTCTACACCACTTGTGCATCACCAAGGAACCTCACAGAGCACTACACCACTTGTGCATCACCAAGGAACCTCAAAGAGATCTACACCACTTGTGCATCACCAAGGAACCTCAGAGAGATCTACAACACTTGTGCATCACCAAGGAACCTCACAGAGCGCTACAACACTTGTGCATCACCAGGAACCTTAGAGAGCTCTACACCACTTGTGCATCACCAAGGAACCTCAGAGAGCTCTACACCACTTGTGCATCACCAAGGAACCTCACAGAGCGCTACACCACTTGTGCATCACCAAGGAACCTCACAGAGCGCTACACCACTTGTGCATCACCAAGGAACCTCAGAGAGCTCTACATCACTTGTGCATCACCAAGGAACCTCAGAGAGCTCTACACCACTTGTGCATCACCAATGAACCTCACAGAGCGCTACACCACTTGTGCATCACCAAGGAACCTCAGAGAGCGCTACACCACTTGTGCATCACCAAGGAACCTCAGAGAGCTCTACACCACTTGTGCATCACCAATGAACCTGACAGAGCGCTCCACCACTTGTGCATCACCAAGGAACCTCAGAGAGCGCTACACCACTTGTGCATCACCAAGGAACCTCAGAGAGCTCTACACCACTTGTGCATCACCAAGGAACCTGACAGAGCGCTCCACCACTTGTGCATCACCAAGGAACCTCAGAGAGCACTACACCCCTTGTGCATCACCAAGGAACCTCAGAGAGCTCTACACCACTTGTGCATCACCAAGGAATCTCAGAGAGTGCTACACCACTTGTGCATCACCAAGGAACCTCACAGAGCTCTACACCACTTGTGCATCACCAAGGAACTTCAGAGAGCTCTACACCACTTGTGCATCACCAAGGAACCTCAGAGAGCTCTACACCACTTGTGCATCACCAAGGAACCTCACAGAGCACTACACCACTTGTGCATCACCAAGGAACCTCAGAGAGCTCAACACCGTCACGCAACACCAAAGACTCTCACAGAATCCCAAACCATTCTTGCAATGCCAATGACCCTCGCAGACCTTCACATCCTTCATACAACCCAAATGAACCCCGTGGAGGATCACACAGCTCCAGCAGACGCAAGGAGCCTCCCAGAGCTTCACATCACTCATGCAATACCAGTGAACCTCACAGAACCAAACACCACTTGTGCACCTCACTGTAATGTTTCAAAGCTCCACTCCACTGATGCGCTGCCAAGAGACCTCAGGAGCACCACAGCACATTGAAAGAACCTCACAAAACTCCACATCACTCATGGAACTCCAAGTAACCTAACAGAGCTTCACACCACTTACGCAGCTCCAATGAACCCTACAGACCCCCACATCAGCAGGAAAGTCTAAGGAACCTCAAAGAACTACACCCGACGGCAACTTCAAGCAACAAAACAGAGCTTCACACCAACCATGTAATACCAATAAACTTCAGAGTGCTGCCAAACCAATGCAAATCCAATGGAGCTATCAGAACCTTACAATACTGATGCAAATTCATGGAATGATGTAGAGCTCCACACCACGTATGCAATTCCAAGAAACTTAATACAGCTCCACACCACTCAAGCAACTCCAAGTAACCTCAGGAACTACACACCATGCATGCCACCCCAAGGGACCTTGCATATCTCCACATCACTCAAGCAACTTCAAAGGAACCTCACAGAGCTCCTCGCCACTCTACGAACTCCACTGAACACCAGAGAGCACCACACTACTCATCAAACTCCAAATAGCCTCACAGAGCTCCTCACACTCAACAAACTCCACTGAACATCAAAGAGCTCCACACTACTCATCAAACTACCAAGGAACCTCACAGAGCTCCACACCACCCATGCAACTGCAAGGAACTTAACAGAGCTCCACAGCCCCATGAAACTCTAAAGAACCACTCTGGGCTCCACACCCCTCATGCAATTCCCTGCAACCTGACAGATCGCTACACCAATCATGTAACATCAGGGGTCCGCATAGACCTCCACAACCCGCATGCAGTTCCATGAAATCTCACAGAGCTCTTCACCAACCATGTAACACCAAGAAACCCTACAGACCTCAACACCTCCCATGCAATTCCATGCAGTGAAACTTGAGTCCACATCAGTCATGAAATGGCAAAGATGTCACATAGTTCCACACCACTCATGCAATGCCAGTTACCCTAACAGACGTAGAACACGTTTACAACTCCATGGAATCTTGTAGAGCTCGACTCCACTGACACAATGCCAAGGACACCTCTTGTGTCACTTCAAGGAGACTCACAAGGCTCCACACACATTCATGGAACTCCAAGGAACTTCTCAGAGCTTCACAAAACGTATGCAACTCCAATGAGCCTCACAGACCTCCACATTCCCATTAAACTCTAAGACATTGTATAGCGCTCCACATCCCTAATGCATCTCTAGGCACCATAACTGAGCTCTACACCAATCACGTAAGCCCAAGGAATCTCATACAAATCCAAGAGGCCTCACAGAGCTACACAAAACCACAACCATCAGCAAGCAACCTCGGAAAGCTCAAAACCATTCATGTAACTCCAAAAAGATAACTTTAAATTCTAAACCATGTTTGCTATGCCAAAGAACCTCACAGTGCTTTATGCAACTCATGCAACGCAAAAGAACACCATAGAGTGCCACACAGCTCATGCAGCTCTACGGAACCTCCCGGAGCTCTACTCCACTCAGACCACATTAATTAACCTCACAGAGCTACACACCACTCATGTAGATCCATAGAATGCTACAGAGCTCCACACATCTCATGTAGATCCATAGAATACTACAGAGCTCCACACCACTCATGTAGATCCATAGAATGCTACAGAGCTCCACACCACTCATGTAGATCCATAGAATGCTACAGAGCTCCACACCACTCATGTAGATCCATAGAATGCTACAGAGCTCCACACCACTCTTGTAGATCCATAGAATGCTACAGAGCTCCACACCACTCCTGTAGATCCATAGAATGGTACAGAGCTCCACACCACTCATGTAGATCCATAGAATGCTACAGAGCTCCACACCACTCATGTAGATCGATAGAATGCTACAGAGCTCCACACCACTCGTGTAGATCCATAGAATGCTACAGAGCTACACACCACTCATGTAGATCCATAGAATGCTACAGAGCTACACACCACTCATATAGATCCATAGAATGCTACAGAGCTACACACCACTCATGTAGATCCATAGAATGCTACAGAGCTCCACACCACTCTTGCAATACAAAGGAATCTCACAGAACTCCAAACCATTGATGTAAATCTAAGGAACCTCATAGAGATGTGTCCCACGTGTACAATTCCAAGGACCTCACAGATATTCTAACAACTGATACAACTCCAAGGGGCCTCGGAGAACTTAACAACCCTCGCCCAGCTCCAAGGAGTTTCACATCCTTTGTGCTAACAGATCTAGTCTCCACCTATCTAACTCCAAGAAACTCACAGAACTCCATATCATTCCTACAACTAAATGGGCCCTCACAGACCTCAAAGCCACTCATGCATCTCCAAAGAACCTCTCTCTCGATTTACAAACTAATTGTGCAACTTCTAGGAGCCTCAATGGGCTCCACACCACTCTTGCAACTCCAAGACACCTTACAGAGCACCACATTACTCATGCTACTCCAGGGTAACTCAGAGTGAGTTCCACACTTGTAACACAAGTAACATTACCATCTTGGATCTACATATTCCATGGAATCTCACACAAGTCTACTCCACTCATACTACTCCAAGGTACCCTACACAGCCCCACATGTCTAACACAACCCACAAAACCACCATAGAGCATCACACCACTCCAGAGGGCGGTGTGGGCATATCAGCCAGTCCTGGGTTTGCCTACTACTTGTGCAGCTCAGTGGAATCTCACACAGCTCCGCTCATACTAGTCCAAGGTACCTTACACAGCGCCACACATCTCACACAACCCACAAAACCACCATAGAGCATCACGCCACTCCAGAGGGCGGTGTGGGCATATCAGCCAGTCCTGGTTCTCCAACGAGCCAGGGAGATAATGGAGGCAGAGGTTCCATATCCACCAATTCTTAAGAGTGTCTTCCTGCCTAACAGACAACCCCATGTTAGGCCAATTATAAGCTTTGACTCCGCAATGATGTTCATTCAGGAGCAAATTTTAGATCTGGAAGATAGAAGAAGGCCTCCTGTGGACCGTTTGATTTTTATAAAATGCCACACCCAATCGATGGGAATAAGGGGAACTCTAATAAGGTAGAAAGAGTCTTAGTTGTGTAGTAGAGGATACCATTTTAAAGATTTTTTCTATCTGATGGTCCCCAGGAATTTGGATTATTTCTCAACACTCATCTGTTACCATTATTAGAGCTGGTTTTAGAGTTTGGTCTGTAATGTCAGGTTCGCAACCTTTGTTTCGGGTCACCAGATGCTGTGGCAGTTTCCTAGTGACTAGAGGGTGAATAGAAACAGACAAGGGACAACTGCATTTACCTTAATGGTAATGCGGCTGCATTTTTCTTAGTTGGGTGCCCATCTCTGGTAAGCTCCTTTTGACATGGCCTACCTCTCTGGACACAGTATTGACCCAAGTGAGTTTGGGTAACCTGAGGCAGGTGTTTGTGGACCAACCTTAGTGCAGACACAGGTTAACACTATTCCCAAGTAGCCCTTTATCATCTGTACTACCTCTTTCAGATATCCTCTACCTTGCATCAGGACCATCATAGAGTGCTCATTCGGGCTGCTGTACAGTCCAGAATGTATTACTGCATGACAGTGTTACTTGGAGTTGCATAAAAAGGTATTGTTTGAATTACAGGCCATTCAAAATTGAACCGAGCCCCTGATTTCTCATCTTAGAACAAAAGGGCATCTATTTGAGATTCAGAGTAAATTGTCATGGTTACCAATCGATACCCAGGTTAAGATGAGGACACTCTGAAATGAGAATTAATTAATTTGCTGCACCTGAATACACTTATGACTCTTCGTGAACGAAAAAACATCTGCTTTCCTGTTTAGATCTGAGGCACAATCTGGCCAAATGAGCTAAAATATTGGCGCGGAGAGCCAAGGTAATGATGGCCAAATGATGGTACGAGGTCGCCAAAGAGATCCGATCTTTTTCCTATTATAAAAGGGAAGGAAGCAAATGATGGAAGGAATGCTGAACAATGCAAACATTCACCCCCAGTCACAAGCATCTGGGATTAATCCATTGTTTCTTTTGCTCACTACGCCACCCCAGATGTGGGACCCTTGCTCACTGTGCCACTGGAGTCAAGCTATCCTGGCTGATGACGGCTGATAGCCAGAAACCGGTCCCAGGATGCTTGTTTCCGGTCCAGGGAGGACCTGGCTTGGCAGTTCGGGCTGGACTGTTCCCATGAGGAGCAGGGTCAAGCCTGATTTGCATGTGGCTGGGTCTAAACTGGGGTGGCATGGTGAGCAAAAGAAGGATGGATTTAACCCATATCTCTTGACTGGGGGTGAATGTATGATTTATTCAGCATTCTGTCCATCATTTGTTTTGCGTAGCTCTGTTCCTATTATGGCAAATTAAATTCCAAAGTTATCAATGGCATTTTTGAGTTTCTTCTTGTTAATGTTTTTCTTTTTGCTGTTAAGGGCGACATGTTTTATGCTATTAAATTTGATCAAATAGGTTATTTGCGTTACTAATTTTACTTCTGAATTTTGGTAACATTTAGTACATTTTGTGGTAGCGCCTCGAGGCTGTCACGGCAGGCAGTGCTATATTAGGAAAATAAAGACACGCATTGCATGTATGACACTGACACCCAAAAAAAAGCCACCTTCCTACATATTGCCCCATTTACCTACAAATAAGCTTGGACAAGTGGCCCTCTGTTTAAAAAAATGTTGCATGAATGGCATTTGTAAATCATGAGACTTCCACGGGCTTCTGAATTTCAAGAATTATATTTGATTATTGAAAACTCATACCTTCTTCCGCCATTCCTGACCCTCCCTCGTCTGCTAGTGCTAAGTGTGCCAATGAGCAGATTCCATACTGCCCAATTTACCGACTAGGCAGTTCATCAGCTGATGCCCATGCAGCTTCTCATAGACAAAGTGTCATCGGCCCTGGCCAATGAATGGCTTTGTGGATGAAGCATCATCAGTCCCAGCCCATGGAAGTCTTAATGGGTGTTAGACAGGCCACATGAAGGGCTTGCTCCCTCCCCGCATGACACGGCCCAAGCCCCGGCCCTCCAGGTGTGACCCACAGGACCAACCCGCAACCCGTCTCCAGACGGAACTCCTGCCCCCGGACATCTATGTATCACGGGGCCGACCCACTCCCGGCTCCCCCGTCCGGACCAGCCGCCATCTTGGACACTGCACCACGAGGCCGCGTGGCCTCAGCTCGACCCTATCCCTGGGCCTGGCCAGGCCCCGCCATCCCGGCACCATCATCCACCCAGGAGGTGAACGGACCACTTGGCAGGTCGATGGGAGAAAGGAGTGTCGATGGCTCTCCCCCGCCAGGTGCCGATCACCCTCCAGCTCCCCCGGGCGCTGGCTCCACCCCCTGCTGGGTGTCTGGACTCCCTCATCCTGGACCTCCCGACCTCCAAGTGCGAGGGTCCGGACATCAAAGGGCGCCAGACCTATAACTAGGGCAGCTCCAGAGCAGGGAGGCAGTTGTATCCTGGAGTCGAGAGACACCGAGAAGAACTCATCCTTGACGGACTACCGGCGCTGCCGTAGCCCTGCCTTGTGAACTATCGTCCTGCCTGCTGGCGCTGCCGCGGCCTTCTGCATCCTCCATCCTCGTCGGGACCTGCTGGCGCTGCCGCGGACCGTTGTAACCACCATCTTCATCGGGACCTGCTGGCGCTGCCGCGGACCGTGTAACGACCACCTTCACCGGGACCTGCTGGCGCTGCCGCGGACCGTGTAACGACCACCTTCACCGGGACCTGCTGGCGCTGCCGCGGCCCGTCCAAGCTAGAACACCGAGCTCGAGGATTGTGAGCTATCCATCATCACATCTACCAGATTGGTAACCAGACTGCCCCGCTACCCCCTTTCCCAAACCCAGAGACTAGAATCGAGGGGACCCCTGAGTCCAGACCTCCTTGTACCATTCCATCGTACCTTAAGAAACTACTTATAAAGAACGTTAAAGCCTATCCTTGTGTGGTGTACACCTGTGGGGGGGAAGTTATTCGTCTGTACGATCGCTGGAGACGGCTCTCCCCGGAGACCTCTCCCCTTGTCCTCGGCCGACCCTCCCGGTCCATCTAACATTGGTGGCCAGCGGCGCGATCCGAATCAACGCGTAATCGTACAGAGAGTAGCTCACCCCACGACAAAACCACAATGTCAACCAAAGAGAGCGGATCCACCGAGAAATTCCAGATGGATAAATTGGAAGAGTACAGCCATCGTGAATTAAAACAATTCTGCATGGAACTAGGCATTGCTACCACCGGCCTGAGTACCAAAGGCGATTTCAAGCACGCCATTGAGTCGTGGGCAGAAACCGGGGTCACCAGATCCCCAGACCGAAACAGTGCAGCATCAGAGAGGATCGCCACGGCTCCCGAGGAGCGAGGAACGGGCCTCTCACAGGAAGAGATCCAAGAAAGAGAAAAAAACAGACTACATGAGTTAGAAATGGCACGACTCAAAATGGACGGTGAACTAAAATTAGCCGAGCAAAAACTGAACCTAGAACATCTGTGGCTCCGAGAAGAACGGGAAGAAAAACAGAGGCAGAGAGAGCTCGAAGAAAAGAGACTAGCGTACGAACACGAGCGCAAACTGGCAGAAATAGACCTACGGAAGCAGAACAAAGAACCGGAGGTGCCCGAGCGACCGCGCACCCCGGGAGCGACAGAAAAGAAAGTCCACATCCCCAAGGATGTCGTTCGAGAGTATGTCCGAGAGGACGACATACAACAGTGGTTCAAGGCCTACGAGATCGCCATGACCTCCCACCGGATCGATCGAAGTGACTGGGGAGCCGGTCTATGGGAGAGGTTCGTCAACGAAGGCCGTGATGCCCTGCTACAGCTCCCAGACCATCAGATGTCATCCTATGACCACATGAAGGCTGCCCTCCTCACCCGATATGGGCTCACGCCCGAAATGTACCGCCAGAGGTTTCGAGACTGCACCCGGATCCCGGGTACAACTTGGGTGGAATATGTCAACTATTTCAGCCGAGCCTTCGAGGGGTGGATCAAGGGAAGCCACGTAACGACCTACGAGCAACTTTTTAATCTTATGGTGCACCTCTCTAACAACTGCTTCGTCGAGCTCAGGCAGCACCTCCTCGACAGTAAATTGACTGACCCACGGCAACTCGCCGCCGAAGCTGACCGGTGGGAAAGCACCCGAGTGGGCCGGAGAGGGCCACACGAGCAGAACCGGAACCACCAAGGTCAGCACCGTCCCCGAGGAGGAGGCCAGGGGCGAGGGAGAGACACCGTCCCGGCCACTCCCGCTGCCAGCACCCCGCCCCCGGCCGGCCGGGGCAACCCCCCGATGCGCCCGGGGTTCCGAGCCAACGTCACATGTCACCGATGCCAGCGAGTCGGCCACTACGCCAATGACCCGTACTGCCCGCAGAACCAAACGCCAAAACCCCGCCAGGTAGCTGCCGCCGCCCTGGGGGGAGAACAAATCTCCGAAGAACAAGAAGAATATGAGCAGGCACAACAAGAGTGGGAACCGGCCGCCATGGTTCTAGCGTGCCTAGGGGGAAGAGACATGGTCCCGCGGGCTCCCCTACCCGCCAACACCAGAAAATATAGCCAGAGGGTGAACATTAATGGGCGCCGGGCCGAAGCACTACGTGACACAGGGGCCAGTGTGACGGCCGTCCGCTGTCACCTGGTAAAACCAGAGCAGATCCTGCCGAACATTCTCTGCCCCGTCCGTTCGGCCGACAATTCAGAAAGTCTATGTCGGATGGCCTGCGTCCCCTTCGAATGGGGAGGAGTTTCCGGCATGTTGAAGGTGACGGTCCGGGATGATGCCCCCGTGGACTGTCTCCTGGGGAATGATCTTGAGAGTTCCCCGTGGGCCGCCGTCGAAAGAAGAGAGCATTTGGGGATGTTGGGCCTCCCGGACTGGGCGTGCGTAACCACCCGGTCCATGGCCGCCCGTACCATCCCCCGACCAGAAGAACCAGAATGGCCAACACCTCCTCCCCCGATCACTCCAGTAGAAGACACCGACTATACCGACCCCCCAGAGCAAACCCCCGAAGGGGTCGCCCAGCCCCAGGACCTTCCCGACCTGGCTCAGTGGCGTCAAGAAGGGGGGCCCACCCAGGAACAGTTCCGTCAAGAGCAAAAGACCTGTCCTTCCCTCGAGGGACTCCGCCAGCAAGCCCTCGCCCAAAGCGCAGGGGACACCACCGGAGCCCATTGGATCTATTGGGACAATGACCTACTATACAGTGAACAGAGAATCGCGGAGTTATGGGCCAGTCGAGTGTTGGTCGTGCCCCTCCGTTTTAGAGACTTCCTGCTAAATTTGGCCCACGATGTCCCTCTGGCTGGACACCTGGGCCAGGACAAAACCTACAGTCGCCTGGTGACACACTTTTTCTGGCCGAAGATGAGAAACGACGTCCTCAACCACTGCCGGTCCTGCCCCACGTGCCAGGCCAGCGGGAAGAGCGGCCGCAAACTCAAAGCACCTCTGCAGCCCTTCCCAGTTGTCACCACCCCGTTCGAGAGGGTGGGAATAGACATTGTGGGGCCCCTGGACCCCCGTACAGCACAAGGACATCGGTTCATCCTGGTACTGGTGGACCACGCCACCCGCTACCCCGAGGCTGTGCCCCTGCGAACTGTAACAGCCCCGGTGGTCGGCCGGGCCTTAATGGGGATCTTCTCCCGGGTGGGCTTCCCCCGCGAAGTCGTCAGCGACAGAGGCACAAACTTTATCTCGAAATATATGAAGTCCCTCTGGCAACAGTGCGGGGTCACCTACCGATTCACGACCCCCTATCACCCTCAAGGAAACGGACTAGTTGAGCGATTCAACCGCACGCTCAAGGGAATGATTGGGGGGTTGGAAGAGCCCCTCCGTCGCCAGTGGGATGTACTACTTCCGTGCCTCCTCTTCGCCTATCGGGAAGTTCCCCAGAAGTCCCTCGGCTTTAGCCCGTTCGAACTCTTGTACGGGCACCCTGTGCGAGGGCCCCTCAGCCTAGTCAAAGAAGGTTGGGAGGTCCGGACCAGCCGCCATCTTGGACACTGCACCACGAGGCCGCGTGGCCTCAGCTCGACCCTAACCCTGGGCCTGGCCAGGCCCCGCCATCCCGGCACCACCATCCACCCAGGAGGTGAACGGACCACTTGGCAGGTCGATGGGAGAAAGGAGTGTCGATGGCTCTCCCCCGCCAGGTGCCGATCGCCCTCCAGCTCCCCCGGGCGCTGGCTCCACCCCCTGCTGGGTGTCTGGACTCCCTCATCCCGGACCTCCCGACCTCCAAGTGCGAGGGTCCGGACATCAAAGGGCGCCAGACCTATAACTAGGGCAGCTCCAGAGCAGGGAGGCAGTTGTATCCTGGAGTCGAGAGACACCGAGAAGAACTCATCCTTGACGGACTACCGGCGCTGCCGTAGCCCTGCCTTGTGAACTATCGTCCTGCCTGCTGGCGCTGCCGCGGCCTTCTGCATCCTCCATCCTCGTCGGGACCTGCTGGCGCTGCCGCGGACCGTTGTAACCACCATCTTCATCGGGACCGGCTGGCGCTGCCGCGGACCGTGTAACGACCACCTTCATCGGGACCTGCTGGCGCTGCCGCGGACCGTGTAACGACCACCTTCACCGGGACCTGCTGGCGCTGCCGCGGACCGTGTAATGACCACCTTCACCGGGACCTGCTGGCGCTGCCGCGGCCCGTCCAAGCTAGAACACCGAGCTCGAGGATTGTGAGCTATCCATCATCGCATCTACCAGATTGGTAACCAGACTGTCCCGCTACCCCCTTTCCCAAACCCAGAGACTAGAATCGAGGGGACCCCTGAGTCCAGACCTCCTTGTACCATTCCATCGTACCTTAAGAAACTACTTATAAAGAACGTTAAAGCCTATCCTTGTGTGGTGTACACCTGTGGGGGGGAAGTTATTCATCTGTACGATCGCTGGAGACGGCTCTCCCCGGAGACCTCTCCCCTTGTCCTCGGCCGACCCTCCCGGTCCGTCTAACAATGGGTGATGTGTCACCGGCTTGATGCTTGACGGGAAATTTCGTTGGGACTCCCCAATCAAAGTCTTTTTGGGTGAAGCGTCATCAGCCCTGGACCAAGAATGCCCTTGTAGATGAAGTCATAAGCCTTTGTCCATGAGTTGGAATTTCCTGACTCCCAGCCCTTGCCCCATCTTGTCTGGAGGCACAAAAGATGGTGTCAAACCCTTTGTAAGTGTGCTGAGGCAAAGTCTTTGTGATGTGCAAGTGGTAGATGACAGTCCGCCCCCTATCAAGTCAGAGATTGCCCATCTTGCCAACACCTATTCCCCCTTTGTCTCACTGTCTGGGAGCAGTACACAAAACCAACTGCCAGTTACACCTAGTCATGTGACCCAGGATATAGTCTGTATGCACCAAATGGTAAGAACAAAAAAATGCCTACTTTCTAAAAGTGGCATTTTCAGAATTGAGACTTGAAATCTGAGTGTACGACTAAAGAGGGTTTTAAATTGCAATTCTTTATACAACAAACTTGACATTCTACTTACTCCTAACTGAAAGTTCACACTTATTGAAGGTAATAAGGTAACCCAATGTTATCCTATGGGAGAGGTAGGACTTACAGTAGTGAAATCAAATTGTAGAGTTTTTTTTTTACTACTAGGACATGTAAAACTTAAAAGTACATGTCCAACTTTTTAAATACATTGCACCCTGCCCTATGGGCTGTTTAGGGCCTACATGAGGGGTGACTTATATGTATTAAAAATAATGGTTGGGTCTGGGAAAAGATTATTTTACCAGGCCGAAATGGCAGTTTAAAGCTGCACACACAGGCTGCAATGACAGACATGAGACATGTTGGAAAGGGCTACATCAGTGGGTGGCACAATCAGTGCTTCAGGCCCACTAGTAGCATTTAATTTACAGGCCCTGGGTACGGGTAGTACCATTTTACTATGGACTTACAAATAAATTAAATGTGTCAATTGAGTGTATGTCCATTTTACCATGTTTAAAGGGGAGCGCACAAGTACTTTAGCACTGATTAGCAGTGGTAATTTGCAGAGTACTAAAAGCCAACAAACATGGGTTCAGAAAACAAGAGGGTGACTGCAAAAGGTTTAGGGATACCCCCCCCCCCCCCAATTATCGTCCCACTTTGGTGTTTTTTCAATCAGCAAAGCCCCATGACACCCAGTGATTCCACTCACCCCATTGTCATCACTTTCCCTGCCCACCTCGGACCAAGATTTTTTCCTTTCTTTCTATACCTCTCTTCTTAGTTTCTCACCTACCACTAGTTCAAAGATACAGCACGCACTGAGGTAGTCATGACTTTGTCAATTGTCTCCACTGTGAATAAGTGTCAACTATGATATAATGTATTTTATATTTGTAGAGTGGTCCCTCCAGCAACCCATATGACATATATTTGATGTTATAAATATTTTTACGTGAAAAACATGGAGCAGAACATTGTTGCTGACTCATCCCGTTTGTAAAGTGTGCACACTGTTTCATCGAAAAACAAAAGTATTGAAAAATGCCTATAAAGATAAAAAAAATCAGTCCTGGTTCATATGGTTCTGTTGGATGAGGTGTCATCAGCCCACCTGGTTAGCAAAAGATCCTTGAGAAGGAATGGTATCAGTCCTGGTTCCTGCTGGGAGACCATTCTAAGCCTAGGATTATTCTGGTTCTTCTGGAATAGGTTTCCAATAACCTAGTCCATACTGGCCATGCCGGAAAATGTTTCTAATTATAGTGCCATCCTGCTCCTTCTGGAATAGGTTTCCACTTCCATTGTCCGTGCAGGTCACGCTGAAGGACATTTCTAAGCCTAGGATCGTCCTGGTCTAACTGAATAGGTTTCAACCGCCCTAGCCCATGCTGTCCTACTGAAGGATGCTTCTAAGTTTAGGATGATTCTGGTCCTGATGGAATAGGTTTCCACTGCCCTTGTCCGTGCAGGTTGTGATTGAGAGCGTTTCCAAGCCTAGGACCGCCCTGATCCAATGGAATAGGTTTCCATTGCCCTGACTCACACGGTCATACTGGAAGACATCTCTAACTCTAGGGTCATCCTGATCCTACTGGAATAGGTTATCCCTGCCATGGCTCATACTGAAAGACATCTCTAAATCTAGGGCAATCCTGATCCAACTGGAATAGTTTATCCCTGCCATGGCTCAAGCTGGAAGACATCTCTAACTCTAGGGTCATCCTGATCCTACTGGAATAGGTTATCCCTGCCATGGCTCATGCTGGAAGACATCTCTAACCCTAGGGTCATCCTGATCCTACTGGAATAGGTTATCCCTGCCATGTCTCATGCTGGAAGACATCTCTAACCCTAGGGTCATCCTGATCCTACTGGAATAGGTTACCCCTGACATGGCTCATGCTGGAAGACATCTCTAACCCTAGGGTCATCCTGATCCTACTGGAATAGGTTATCCCTGCCATGGCTCATGCTGGAAGACATCTCTAACCCTAGGGTCATCCTGATCCTCCTGGAATAGGTTATCCCTGCCATGGCTCATGCTGGAAGACATCTCTAACCCTAGGGTCATCCTGATCCTACTGGAATAGGTTATCCCTGCCATGGCTCATGCTGGAAGACATCTCTAACCCTAGGGTCATCCTGATCTTACTGGAATAGGTTATCCCTGCCATGTCTCATGCTGGAAGACATCTCTAACCCTAGGGTCAACCTGATCCTACTGGAATAGGTTATCCCTGCCATGGCTCATGCTGGAAGACATCTCTAACCCTAGGGTCATCCTGATCCTACTGGAATAGGTTATCCCTGCCATGGCTCATGCTGGAAGACATCTCTAACCCTAGGGTCATCCTGATCCTACTGGAATAGGTTATCCCTGCCATGGCTCATGCTGGAAGACATCTCTAACCCTAGGGTCATCCTGATCCTACTGGAATAGGTTATCCCTGCCATGGCTCATGCTGGAAGACATCTCTAACCCTAGGGTCATCCTGATCCTACTGGAATAGGTTATCCCTGCCATGGCTCATACTGGAAGACATGTCTAACCCTAGGGTCATCCTGATCCTACTGGAATACGTTATCCCTGCCATCGCTCATGCGGGGGGATGTTTCTAAGCTAACGGTGATCCTGGTCCTTCTGGAATAGGTTTCCCCCACCATGGTCCATTCATGTCATGCTGGTAGAGTTGCCTCAGTCCATTTTCAGGCAGGTCCTACTGGACAAGGCCATGGTGTCACCATCCATGACAGATTGAGGTCCTCATACATGAAGTTACCCAAGCCAGGGTCCCTCAAGCTCACACATGTATGGGTAATTGCCCACTTGAAATCGTCAAACTTATCCCAGATTAGGTGTCCCCGCCCCTGGCAGGAAAAGGTTTTTCGGGGTTATTGGGTTACTGATCACAAACCATTAGGATCACCTCTAAATGAATTTTCCTCAGTCCTGACCTATAAAGGCCCCATTGAGAAGGTTTCTCCAGGCCTGGCCAATGAAAGATCCGCTTGATTTTTTCCCTTGAAGATTCCTCTGAAGAGTTACCCAGATCTGGTCCTCAAAGTCCTCCATGGCCGACACTTCACCAGTCCGGGCCTTTAAAGGCACCACGGGCATGCACTGATGAGCCGCTGATGGTTTTCCTCTGGATTCCTCACCCTGGACCATGAAGGTCACTCCCAGGGGTGCAGCTACGATTAGTGAAGCAGGTGCAGTAGCATCGGGGACTTTGGATTTTAGGTGCCAACTGTCCACCTTCTACAGCTGTCCGAGGGGATTAGAGCCCCATTTAGCGTGGATCTTATAGGGCACAAGTTACATTTGCTAAACACTTGTCGCACCTGGGCTGGAAGGGGACCACTGATTACTCTTTCTGAGCCCTGACTGATCGATTTGTCTGTAGAAAAGCTCTCTACCCCATGGAGGTCACCCCTAAACATGGTACCCTCAGTTCTGGTCCATGAAGATCATCCCTGGAATACTTCTAAACCCCCAAGAAAGCCCACTGCGTTAGAAGCACGCGAACTGCAGGTCCTCAGTCCAAAACCCAGGAAGTCCAATGTATTAATCTGAGGTCCAGAATTTGGGCATCAGTAAATCTCATGATGACAACACCAGCCATTTATAGCGTGTAAAGATGCCAACAATCGCGGTGGGAAGCGCTATCTAAAACAAGCATTGGCAAAGCCAGTAGGTCTCACTAGCATTTTGAGTCCTGAATAAAAGATTTGAAAAAATCTGATGGAGTGAAAACACAAAATAAAAAAGTATTGCTTTCTCTCGACAAAAAAATTGTGATATAAAGATATGCAATGATTCATTGTATTTTGGGATGTGATGCACGGACTCCATTGGAGGCTAAATGATACATCAAACAGCTAACTTCATGAGGGAAGAACGACTACTCTCCTGATAACCCAAAGTCAAATCGGTGTATATTTTAAAGAACCATTAACTATAGGTCTAACAGCTGTGCTTGTCAAGCAGCCAGACCTAAAAAAAAACACCCTTCCTCTGATTTGACCCACCTGAGTATCTGAAGGGCTCCCGGGGCGGGATTCCGAAGGAGCTGCGCCGCAGGCCGCTGTGGTCCAGAGCCCGCGTGCTCTCCATCAGCGGCTCGAAGCAGCTGGGCTCGCCCGAGGAGTTGGAACCGAAAGCGCTGTAGCGCTGCGAGGAGCGGTAGGTGGACGAGGAGCTGCGGGACGACATGACGAGGGAGAGAGTGAAGGTAGGAAACAGGGGGAAGAGAGGTAGGGACAGGAAGGCAGGGGAAGAGAGGAGGGAAACGAGTTTAGAAAGCCGGGCCACGAGGGAAGGGCGAATAGAGAAAAGTCAACAGTGATGGGCAGAGGGAAACACAACGAGAGATGGAGGGATACAGAAAGATGCGGAAGGAACAGGAGGCACGGCGAGCCAGGCTGAGACCGTGAAAGGGCAAGTCAGGGGCGCTGCTCTCGGGGAGGCACCTCTCGGAGAGATCTGCGGTGGGGGGGCAGCGGGAGCCTCGCTATGCCCATACTTAGAGGTGGTACTCCGCAGACACCGCTCCTCTTCACAGAATAAGAGTGAGGTGCCCGCGTCGGACTCCGAGGAATGTCAGATAAGGCCTCGCTGCGGTGATAGGCAGAGTGGCAGGGTCTGAGGCAGCAGGGGGGTTAGGAAGGGGTGGGGGTGGCAGGGGGTCGGGGTGCACACCACTGCTGACGTTCTGTATTGATCTGTGGAGCTCAGAACTAAAGAGTGATGGATGGACTGGTTGAATTAATCTCGGCCGCTAGTAATTACTTGGGCATCATTCCAGTCTATCCTTTTGTTTTTGGGCAGCATGCCACCTCAGAGGAACTAGCCATATTCAAAGCAGCCTTTGGCCTTGCTCCAATAGGAGAAGTCCAGTGTGGCCAGGTGCCTTCATATCCGAACACAGGACCAAGATCTGGGCATAACCATCCATCGCACTTATGGCGTTACACTCAGTGATCGAAGTGGGGGAAAAAAAGTAGGGGAACTGTGTGCCGAGAATCAGTGGGCGGGAATAACCTAAGGATTGGGTCAGTGGGCGGAGTTAGAGGTGTGACAGAAAGAGCAAAATATCCCAATTTGTAACATTTGTTTCCCATTTTACTAACCGGTTACAGCTTATTACATTATTTAATTTAAGCAATAGATACACATGTTTATTTAAGGTTTAATATGAGTTATTGACTTAAAATACATTCACAAAGTGGGCTACGTTTCCAATCCCAGAATGTCCCAAATATCCCTAAAAATGGAATCGCAAGGCATTTCTCTCGCAGCCATGGAGTTTCTGTCATCAGCACTTCTCCTCCCTTGTTGAATAAGAGCAGTTCAAACATGAATGGCAAACTATCCTAGTTTGCAAATGTTTTCCACATAATTATGACTGCCATATTTGCCACATAATACATCATCTGCTGCATAATCTGACGATTTTAACTAATTAATTGTTTATAGCTCAAACGGATCAAAAGTTACTAAAAAATGTGACTTGTGCTGCTGTGAAGTGGAGGGCCCTTTGCAAAGGTTAACTGGTCACCTTTCTCACTGCTGCAGTTGTATGTTTCACTGGTACTAATGAGGACAAATCTTTGCAGAGACTGTTGGCATGTGTAAAAATGTCACAATATTAAAGTATCGGAAAATTTACAGCACCACTCATACCAGTGTAGGGTGTCAGAGCACTTTATATCACACATATTACAGAGAGACAATCAATCGTGTGTAAATCACTGTCTAGGAAATGTTACATGAGACAAAGGACTACAAGGTGTAGGAGTCACATGACAACCATACTAGTAGGCAGCATAGTTTAATAGTGATTGGTCTGGAGAAACACAAGCTCAGAATTTTAAACATAATACCATGGCTGGGGGTTCTCTTTAATAATCAGAATTGATTTCTATCCAAATGAACCCTTTTTTGCAACATTAGGATAATCAAAGACTTTGGGGAAAAAGCATAACACTCTAATTTATACCTTGGAGTTTGCATGCAGCTCTTACATGGCAGTTAATAGCTCACTGTTCTATGTAAGGATTTTAACTTATAAACTGCAAGTAACAATAGGGTCTCTGACAAAAGAAGTAACCCACTGACCTATTTACATTATGTGCACTTTGTGATCTGCATGGTACATGTTCTTAGCAGAAGGCACATTAACCATCTGTGCTTCCTATTAATGAGTCAAAATTTCCACTAGACAAAACAACATCTCTCTCTAATAAGAACATTAATCACTGGAGTAATGTTGACATTTTTATTGTTGCCAAAAATTGTTGGAGGCCAGGAAAGAGGCAGCAAGTTCTTTTAAAACCATATTATACTTGCAAACACGACGCCCCCGCCTGAAGTCAGCGCCTGGTGTGGTCGCACTGCCCTAGAGCGACCCTGCTCAAGGGTCCTGTGACCTTAGTGACAGAGTCACTGTCACTGTATGGTGTGTTGCTTCATAGGCCTGCCTCCAAGACTGGAGGTGAACATCACAATTAATTGTGGCGAATAGGCCTTCAATGTTCACCCACACTTGCCGCTCCTAGGGTCCACCTGCTGGTGCTAAGACACCAGGGCTTTTAAGATCTTGCGGGGCCTTCTAAGGTCTAGCATGGGAATGTTCTCCCTCAAGGGAAGTGTTCTGGTGGACTGGTCATGAAGGCTGAATCTGGTTTCCCAGTTCCAAATTCAGCAGCTCTGACCATAGTGCCACATCCTCTCCCCCACTGAACACCATACTTCCCCACTGAGAGAAACTTGCACTGCCCCCCTATAAACACCTGGATGTGACTCAATGCAAATCACGCACTAGACAAGAGCAATATGCTGCATGCAAAAAGTAACAACATCCTAGAAAAACAAACACTCATAGGAAATGCAAGACTAAGTCAAGGATGTTAGATGTAAGCAGGAACAACATGGTTACCTTTTTCCTTTTACACTTATTCAGAAATTAGTGAGTGCTTGTGCCCAAAAAGTTAAGGCCATGACCACAGGGCAGAGAAGGGACCCGTTTTGATGCCCATTGCTTATATCCTTACAAAACGTAAGCAGTATGGTTTAAAAAGACTTTAAAAAAAAAACATTTCCCTTTTGTGCCCTAGGTTTAGAATTATATTCAAACAGTGTACACTGAACCAAGTTCACTCTATGCAATCAAAGCAAAACAAGTTTTTTATATACATACAACTGAATTAAACAAATAATGAGTCTCTAATTTTTTTCACTCTATTAGAAAAGGATTTTATTTCATTTTATCCAAATGTTTTCTCATGAAAATTATACATTTATAAATTTATAATTTTCATGAACATTTTTGGATATATGAATAAAATTCTAAACGTATGGCACAAGGTTTAACTTGGGTAACTCTCTCTTTCTTATTGGTTTAAAAAGACCACATTCGTGAACACACAGCCGCAGTACACATTTTGTTTTCCAATTCATTCACCCATCAAGCAGGTATTTCAGTACCTCCAGGAAAGGTGCACTTTCCCACCCAGGGAAAACAATGTTATTCAAAGAGAGACGAGAAAACAAAAGTAGCGCTTCACTGGCAAACACTGTAAAGTGGCGCTAATGTGTTTAGGTGTAAATAAATCAAGCTGGCCACCTTGCAACCACTGTGTCTTGCTTTAGTTCGTTTTTTTTCATATTTGGAATGTTTTATTTCTCTCCACCCGAAGGCTGCACTTAGAAATTGAAAAATGTCAGAAAAAGACGACGTTTCCAGCAAAAGTGTTATTCTTTTTGGATCCATTTCACAGGGGAGCAAATAAACGAAAGGAGGAAAGAGAGGGTAATACCCGTTTCTTGAAGTCTTGATTTTCACTAAATGAGGAGGAGCGAGACAGAAAGGGAGGGAATAGGGGGGACAAGGAGAGGAGGGGCCGCTGCCAGCCGCAGGAGAACTGGACACTGTCCTGGTCTTCTCTGGGCACGAAGGAAAAGACAGAGTCCTGTTCCTTCTCTGCCCGTTCCGCCCGTCCCCAGAAGCCGAGCCTTAACTATCGGCCTTGGCAATTTTGCCGTCCGGCAGGCATGGTTAAGATGATAAAGAAGGGGGAACGGAATCTATGACATTAGAGAAGGGGGAACGGAATTTATGACATTAGAAAAGTAGTGGCACGCCGTGCCCTGCCGATCGCGCCCACTTCGACCACTGGTTACACTGGGGAAAACCAAAAAGGGATGGGTGGGATTTTTGATTTAAATTCAGCCACTGGTAATTGCTTCGCATTCCAATCCTTTGTGTTTTTTGCCTACCATTCCACCTCAGCCAGGAGCCAGTTTTATGGTGTTGCTTGCTCTGTGTAGTGCTACTATCACCAGTCGTGGCACTAAGCTGCACGCTCATAAAGAGTGAGAAATGCAAGAGGCGCAGGCACTGAGGGTTTATTTATGTCTGGGCATTTTGGACTGCCCTGGTAATGTGAGCTTTAAAAATCATTTAAAGGCTCTATCGTGTCTGTTAAATAGCATTCCAACAGTGCTTAATTTGTACAAAGTAAGTGCCAGGACCCTCGTCAGGAGGCCACCGCAGCTTCCTGCACCCATTGCTCCTGCCAGCGCTGCCAATGACAGCACCTACACAACTACACACCATCACACTCCTACTTGTGTGACAAGTAAGAATACTCCAGGCCCCCAAAGCTTTAGAAAAAGCTTGGACGCAGGTCGTTGTCTTTTCTAATGTATAGTGTAACAATAAACAACTGTTGTTGTACTCATCTGTAAATTTAACTAAAAGCGCCACCATGTGGAAGACTGTCATAAGTGCCGGTGAATACAATTATGGGGCGGTTCCGAGCACCGGAAACCACTGGTTCAAATTAAGCAAATCATTCTAATGTGCCTTTGATTATTTATTCATTAATGTTTTTGTGTGGAGATTTTACTGACTAGTGTTATCAACAGAGCAAGGAAGCACAACATTTCCCAGGAGGCTGAAGATCATTGCCCCATTATACTGTTGTAAAAACCGGGACAAAAAGGTGCATTTTACACTGTGGTTTAAGTGCAAAATAAGTATGAGAACTATGCTGTAGGATGCAAATCTGTGGGGGCGCGTACGATGATGGCACCAGGGCAGGGTCTGTATCCACAGTGTGGCTTGAAAGAGCCCTAGTACCAAAAGATAACTATAACTTCAAATACAAACAAGCATTTGCAATGCAATAGGTCTCACATTACTGATATTTTGAGGTACTGGAATTGCAAATAATAATGCAACCCCAATAGCTCATACTTTCAGTATTACAAGACCTAGTGCATTGCAAATGCTTGCATAGTGAGCCAGGAACCAGCATTGTATGTCTCAGTGCAGTACCACAAGCTGCTCCCAGAGCTCCATAGTGAGCCAGGAACCAGCATTGTATGTCTCAGTGCAGTGCCGCAAACTGCTCCTAGAGGTCCCTAGTGAGCAAGGCACCAGCACTGCATGTCTAGGTGCAGTACCGCAAGCTGCTCCCAGAGGTCCCTAGTCAGCAAGGCACCAGCACTGCATGTCTAGGTGCCGTACCACAAGCTGCTCCCAGAGTCCCTAGTGAGCAAGGCATCAGAACGTCTAGGTGCAGTACTGCAAGTTGCTCCTAGAGGTCCCTAGTGAGCAAGGCACCAGCTATGCTCCTAGAGGTCCCTAGTGAGCAAGGCACCAGCACTGCATGTCTAAGTGCAGTGCCGCAAGCTGCTCCTAGAGGTCCCTAGTGAGTAAGGCACCAGCACTGCTCCTAGAGGTCCCTAGTGAGCAAGGCACCAGCACAGCTTGTCTAGATGCAGTGCCGCAAGCAGCTCTTAGAGGTCCCTAGTGAGCAAGGCACCAGCACTGCATGTCTAGGTGCGGCACTGCAAGCTGCTCGTAGAGGTCTGTAGTGAGCAAGGCACACTCACTGCATATCCAGGTGCAGTACCGCAAGCTGCTCGTAGAGATCCCTAGTGAGCAAGGCACTAGCACTGCATGTCTAGGTGCGGTACCGCAAACTGCTCCTAGAGGTCCCTAGTGAGCAAGGCACCAGCACTGCATGTCTAGGTGTGGTACCGCAAACTGCTCCTAGAGGTCCCTAGTGAGCAAGGCACCAGCACTGCATGTCTAGGTGTGGTACAGCAAACTGTTCCTAGAGGTCCCTAGTGAGCAAGGCACACTCTCTGCATATCCAGCTGCGATACCGAAAAATGCTCCTAGAGATCCCTAGTGAGCAAGGCACCAGTGCTGCTCCTAGAGGTCTCTTGTGGTAGTATTACTGTTGTGTGTGTTTTAAAGTGTTATTTCGACAACTAGGATTTATTGAATGTGACTTTAGGATCTTGTTAAAAGTATCATACGAATATGTTTATTACTAGGGCATGCGGCTAGACAGCATTAACCCTGGGCGGGCAACTACGCTACGCTCGCGAAGTTTGCGTAGTTTGTGCTACTTCACGCTACGCAAATTGCAGTGCAAAATCATGTAGCGTAGCGCAGTTGGCATTTTTTGCTCGCTCGCGGTCCTCAACGTCAAGTTGGCGACCGCGAGCGAGCAAAATGACATCCAGGAGAGACTTTTTCCTCGTTCGCGATCAGCAACATCAAGTTGCCGATCGCGAGCGTGGAAAATAAACCTCCCGGCGAGATTCTCAACGCGGGGAGGTCAGGTTTCTCATTGCGAGTGGTCGAGAAACTACCAGTCCGCGTTGAGAAAGCTGCCGCTCGAGTAAAAATCTACTCGAGCGGCAGAAAACGACAACTCGCACTGTGCAAGATGGCGTTTTCAATGATTGCACAGTGCCGGATGCTTGTCCACACTGTGCAATCATCGCGAACAGCGCACTACGCAGTTCGCGTAGTGTGATGCGTATCTCGCATAGTGCACTTCTCGTAGCTACGTGTAGCGCTACTACGCGAACTACGCCCAGGGTTAGATAGCGTTTGATCCACATATTTTCAAAGGGGAGTTTAAGTTTCAAGGTTTTTTACCTAGCCTTATGTGGCCAAAAGGGGACCTCTGTTGGTCACATACAGTACTGCACCCTGTAGAAGATATGGTAAATCAATCCTACCCATAATGCGTTGCATGCAAGACAGTACTACGAGTACATTCAAATAGCTATGTCCATATATACAATTAGTACCTTTGAAATGTGGCAATAGAATTATTACATTATTTTGGGATTAGGTTGTACTCTATGTGGAGCTGATGAAAGGAACTTTACAGATGGATCATATAAATGTGAGATGTTCTAGTGAGTGTAGTAACCGCTGCTAGCTTAGCTTAGGACCAAGTGTGTGTCCTGCCTGAAGCCTTTGAAGAAAATAGTGCCTTGAAGCTGTAATTAAAACCAATGGAGTAACAACACATGTAACAGGGTTGGTCCTCATGGGAGTTTACAAGAAGAGACAAGGCGGTACTAAGGAGGAACTGTTAAGCCTACTGCTCAGTGAAAAGCCAACATTTACAAAGGACAGCGACAGTTGCCAATTAAAAAGATGGGCAGAAAGTGGGCAAAGCTTTATGCCCATATCCTGAATACAGTATGCCTCGAAGAGACAGCGCAAGTGCTACCTAGGCGAGACCTAAAAATGACAAGTCCCAGAATGCACGTTGTTGGTAAAAATCCAGTCCTGGATTACAGTGTTATGCATGACATGGGGCCGTCTGGAAGCTTAGAAATGGAGAGACACATTCTTGGATGAACAGTTGTGGAACAGAGGGCATCAACGGCCTTTCAAGTGCAGATGTGCGCATTAAGATGCTACTGCCAAAACATTTACATGCACTTGGAGCAAAAGGGTTTGCTAACTTGCCTTGTTGCCCAGTTCAGTAAGAACCCAAGGGGCTCTGTCCATAGGCCCTGGAAGTTGGGGTGTGGGGGGAGCTTCATATCTATGCAAATTTGGTGTCCATTCAATGGAACTTTTGAGGTCTGTAAATGACAGTGCGCTACCACACTAGTGCTTGCGAATGCACCACCGGCTGCATACCACACCCATACCACTTTCCTGCCGAATGGGCGTGGCACATTTGCTAAACTTATTTGTGTGGCGCTTAGACTTTTCACAATCCCTATGACTGCAGTGATATAACATTAGTGGCAGCACGCCGACTCTGAAAATTGTTCCAGCACCACTGTCTCTATCCTCAGGGTGAAAATTCCCTGCAGTCCCACACTTTCCAGGGCCAGAGTGTGAGTGAAGGCACTATCCTCTGTGCAGGCACTCCTTTCTGGCTCAGCACAGGCTAGGGTGCTTTGAGAATGCCCATGCTGCTGCTACAGGAGCCTACTGCCATATGGACAAAAGTTCCCTTTTTCACAAAGTAGGGTTTTAGGTTATTAAATTAAAAAGCAAAGGAACACCAATCCCGGACGTTCCCGCCCACATCAACCTCTCATTTCTTAGTACAAATTCCTTAGAAATTGTCCAAAGAGCCACACTCCTCTTTCATATAAGGTCTGCAGAGGAGCTTGTGAACTATTCCTCAATTTCTAAGACTGGTGTAGCACTCAGGAGTAGCATTATCTGCCATAGTAAATCACATTGTGTCTATCTGAAGACGTGGCACCGTGTATAAATTCTGTGGCCCTGGTTTGCTAGTTTTTTGCACGAGGACAAACGTGACACTGAAGAAAGAAATTACAACTTTGATCAAAATATCCGCTTTGCCATACCTGATGTCAATCAAACAACTTTGTTCGAAAAGATTGAGGTGCACTCATTAATTACCCTATAAGCAGCTTTATCCACAAAAATCCAAAGCTTGGACAACACATTTAACAATTTACATAGCTTCCTAAGGACCTCAAATAGTTTACATAGTCTATATAAAATAAAATATTAAATTGCATAATCAATCCATGAAATTATATGCATTCATAAAATATTGCCTTTATTGTCAATATGCTATTTTTTCTTTTGCAATGTATCATTAGGTGTGGAAAAAAAATCTATTTATCACTCATTTATTCAGCACTGGTAAAACACAATAGGCTGAAATTTCAAGTGTTAGCACTTTTACTCAGTGTTAACATCCCATTACTGAATAGAATACATTATTTAATCACATTAGCCTCACATGCATATATCAATATTGTTATTTTTGAATCCTCTAAAACTCTTTGAATAATATCACAACATTCTCAATTTCAAAAGATAATATAAATTTATAAATGAGTGCTTTCATTGCCAAGTGCCAAACAGTTTTGCACAATATGGCTGTGCTCCCCGTATACATAAAACTAAGCTGCCCATCGCCGAAAAGTCCCAGCGTGAATATACTCAATATTTTTCTCCAATTATATAAGTTTTAGAACAGTTTTATTGACATTTAATGGAAAAAGAAGAGCTACAATTTCACATTCACAATATATCATCTGCAATTTTATTTTACCATATAACCTGTTGCTATGGAGACCACCTATTTTGGATGCTAGTGTTTTAAGGGATCGCTAGCCTATATTCAAGATATAGGGGTCTATTAGGATGGAGAGCGGATGTCCTCCGCCGGGTGGGCGGTAGCAACCGCCGGATCGGCGGCGGACATCCGCCCACCATCGAAGCCCTGGACACCGCCGGTCCGATTAGCATTGCAGTAGTGACCGCAGTGGTGTGATTTTCCGCCCGCCACTTTTCCTCCGGTTGCAGTCTGCCCGCTTGCCTGGCGTGCAGCGCTGGACCGCTACAATTGTGGTGGATCAGGGCCAAGCACCGCCGGCACGATTATGATGCCGGCGGTAGCCAGCTTTCCGAGGCATGCAGAGAATGTCTTTGGGGGTCCACTGCGACCCCCAATGTGTGGGGGGGGTGTGGGTGCACTGGGGGGGTACCCATGGTACCCCCCTACATGTTCCTGTACAAGGTGGCAGGCACTGTGCCGTGCCTGCAACACAGTGCAGGAACATGCAGGACATGCTTGTTTGGACATCGCGGCGGTGCTGCTGGCAGCACCTCCCGCCACAATGTTAACCATCGCTATCTGACCGCCGCAGTCGGATTTCCACTGCGCAGCATAATAATTGAACCGGCGGTTTACCCGTGGTCCTGGCAGGCGGTGTTTTCCCGCTACCATGCTAATAGACCTCATAGTGTTCTGTAAGACAGAGTAGAAAATTTGGCTGAAATGCACATTCCCAGTATGCAATAGAGAGCCGCAATAAATGGTGTGGTCTTCAAGATATCTCACTCATTAAATATTATTATTCAGGATCCGTCCCATAATGTAATCTATAGCTTTCACTTCTTAAACAATCATTGATTATTTTGCCTTAGTCTAATAGTTTCAAACATACCATAATTAAGTTGGCCTATTATCAGTGAAGTTCCAGTTCAGTGTCAAGGCACTGTAAGAGAAAATGGGGGACACAATTTTACATTCATAATATCAAATCTAAAAAATATTTCTTTACAAAAGTTGAAAATGTCAGTATACTGTGTATTTTCATTGTTGAATCAATGAGTGATTTTACCCTGCAATATGTAGAATCTCAAATGAAGAAACATATATATATATGACAAAGTAGGTAAATAGGTTATTAAAACCTACACTTTCATGAATTAATTATATGTTTTATTGGTTTAAAAAAAAATGTAACGTCTTAACTATATGAGGCTCTGAGGAAGTTACATATATTGCAAAACACAATTTTCTATGCATATCATTTGTCATTTTTCAAAAATTGCACATTATGCGATTAATTTTTAGGTGTTTTTTTACATGAAGAGAATTACATTTATGGATGTTCCTTGAGTACAAAACTCCCACCAGGCACCATTCGCTCTGCCTTTGCATTGCGTTGTTGAGCATCATGCAAACATGGCGTCATTGTGTTTGCGGAATGCACCGCTAGAAATCTTCACACAGCGGTTCATGAATCTTGGTACATTTGCCTCTGGGTGCTCTACGCGAGAAGTCGTGCATCACGGGCACAGCATGCCACTGCCCCAACACAACAACTGTCACTCATAAATCGTTTGTCAGGAGGAATAACATCAAATTTCACACCAGGAGATATAAATGGCCCCCATTGTTCGTGTCCCAGTTAAAAACTCCTCAACATTTCAGTGGCAGAATCCCTGCTATATCATGCCACATTCTACCCATATACGTATTACTCTAACATTACAAGGAGGCTGTCCATGATATCCAGATGTGCATATTTGTGTCCAGCCTGCTTACCTTGGTGTACTTACTCACAATCTTCAAATATTCTATGTTAGCTCTTAATACATTTATAAAAATACTTATAAAGACAGTAATGTAAGAGGTACCTACGGAGATCCAAAATGCAATTCCCCATTAAAAGTCTTACATTTATTGTAGAGATTATGGTCTAATGCAACTAAACATGGTTCTCCAAAGTCAGTCCTGGAGGTCCAGATCCATGCCAGATTTTTAAGATAACTACATTTACGTAAATGTGGATATGCTAAAAATCTGGCATGGATCCGGCCCTCCAGGACTGACTTTGAAGAACCCTGCAATAAACAAACTGTTCATTTGAAGTTCTACAATTGTAAAATATTTTACATCTTTAGCAGTGAGTGTCTTCATCTATATCAGCAAACCGACAGAACAAATATATAGATAGCACCGGTACCCCTCTTACATTCGGGTATATTCAACATTCAGTGTATTTGTATTAGAAGAGTAAATATCACATTGAGGTGCATCTAGTAATGTACTACAGCTCAATATTACCCCCCCCCCCCCATCTTTTGTGCTATATAAAAATAAGCATTGAAATTCTGTGGTGCATTCAAGGGACCAGATCACAAGTCAGCAGGTTTGAAGGTCCAGCTATACCGGGTTACTGGATTTGAAGGAATTATTTAGTTATTCTGGAATAACATGCCAACCCGGTTTTACCAAGTCGAAGACCGGATGTGAATCCCTATTCCAGGCTGAACAGACAACGGCCCCTTTTCCACTCTCATTTAGCATTTGTTTTGAGTTTGTGGTAAATGGGATCAGGTGGATCGCTTTGGGTCCGAGGAATGGGATGGGATCTGGGGCAGGCTCTGTGTCAGCTTGGGAGAGTGTTCCACGCTCCCCCATTAGTATTGATGGTTGGTCATTTAGGGGCAGAAACCGAGAAATGCAGTGACCCAGAGGACAGTTATTATTATTTTTATATTTGTAGAGTGTGAACAGCTACCCTAAAGATGGTGCCCTGGACCCAAGAGGACTCTCCTGCAGGGGTGACTTAAAAACTCAGAGATTGATTACTGATGAAAAGGGCATTTTTAAAATATGTTTTTTAACAGACCGAAATTGGACAAGAGATAATGGAAGAAGGAAGTGAGTTCCAGTTTTTGGCAGCCAGATAGAAGGCGCGGCCACTGAATTTGCATAGATGAATCCAAGGGATGACTGCATGATTGCACCCGCTTGGGTGATAGGATACGAGTTTTTTGTTAAGGTAAGCTGGGCCAGTGTGATTAAAGAGCTTGTGCACAAAGCACAACATTTTTAAAAGAGAGTGCTGGCCAATGTGTTTCTTAATCTTGTCAAGGTGCGTGGGCCAAGAGTTATTAATTCTCCCTTATGTTTTCCTGTCTGTTTCTAGTCTCCCCCTTTACACCTGCCTCCTTCCCATCCTGTTCTCACCCAGTTATGGCATAGGAGCAGGGCTTTTTCTTATTTCTCTCTTCTTGGAATGTGATATTTTAATGATGATCACTGTGATATCTGTGTTTGTGTAGAGGCCTGGGGAGAGGAGGTGTTGAGATGGTCGGTGGCGGAGCGTGAAGCGCTGCACCGGGAGGAGAGTCGAGGGCTGCGAAAGCGTCCTATATCCCTAGAATGGGCACATTTGACTGAGCTGTTTTAAGGTGAGGTGGAGGAGGGCGAGGGGGCTATAGGGAATAGTCCCCGGAAACCCCCTGTATGAGCTAGGGTACATGTCGGCGGATGTGACTGGTGATTACTGGAACCTGTCCCCCGGTACTGGGTGATGTAGTCTTCCGAATGATTGAAGCCACCTCCTGGTGGGTGGTGGGGTACGCCTTCCCCCCCTGTTTCATTTGCTCTCATCTATTTAGGTCCCCCCTCTTGCTGCACGGTTCGGCCTTCCTCCTTCCCCTACCGCACGCCTAGGGTGCGGTTCCCCCCCCCCCCTCCATTTCCCCCCCTCCAGGGGGATGCTCTACGGCCCTCAGACTGAATTTTAGTGGCATGGTTTGGGTAGGGGGGTGGGTCCAGGGTGGGAGTTGGGGGGTTGTTGGGTGGGCATCGCGCCCCATAGATATAGTGTCTTGAAGGATGGGAATGTAGCGCATAATAATGTATATGGCTGGTGACCTTCCAAGCGGTCTTGTGTCATTATCAAAGTGTATTGTAGGCTATACTGCAGAAGTTACAGGGTTGCACAAGATGTCTGCGTTGTATCCTCTGACTTTTACACACTTAATGTGATAAATGCAGTTTGTAACTCTGTGATCCTTCCCATGTAAAATCTTAATAACATTTTGTGGAAAAAAAAGTGAAATCTGTGTTTGGGCAGTTTTTATGCAACAATTTAATAGAGGTGTATAGTATTTACTCATGCTACCTTTTTGAGTATTTTGTTTAATTTACACTTGAAATTGATCAGGTCTATCCCAGTGTGTTCAGGCACTATCCAGCTCCTTGATAACTAATTTCAATATTCATGAGATCACTTAAAAAGTGTTCCTCACAGTTAAAATTAAGAAATTAAGAATTGTAGTTTTTAGTTAAATGTGTCAGGTATCTAGATACTTTCCTATTTAAATATTTTATCTACAGTAGCTTTGTTTGTCTTTCAGGTGCAGATTAATTAATCAGAGTGACTTACTGCAGAAAGGGCTATTGCTCGCCATAGATTGTGAATAAGAAGGCGACTTATTAAACTTATTGATAGATTTGGGGTAATTTGTTATGACCAGGGAGCCAGAAGGTGCCTCATCTATGGCTCCAATGCAAATAAAGGTCAAAGGTAAGATTCTCATCTTTGCCATTAATATTAATTTAGAACATAGTTGAAGGCTTATGAAGCATCAGTCATTAATAATTCTGAAGGCTTCCTTCGTTGAATGTTATATCTAAGTACATTAGGTCCAGAACATGACTACGATTTATTTTGTACGTCAAAAAACCATGTTATTCCTCTCGATATTACGGCCTGTAATTCTTGTCGCCCTATTTGCTTAAACAGAAACATGGGAATTTGCATCGATATTGAACGATAAAGTAGAAATCAGGATCAGCCAACATGGGAGTACGATATGTTGCTCCATTGAAAAGACCTTACCTGCAATATAACCACAGTGAGACCTACATGCAGTGGAGGTCTTTCAGGGTATTGTCGCCTCCCCGCAGCAGAGAGACACAGAGTATATTTCAAAGACACGAGAATCAATGCATAGCATGACTGAACTCAATAAAGGAAGGACTTGATGACCTACAAGAATGGGACTCAGTACTTGGTTCATCAGTCTTCCTACATGCTTTCTGCTGCCTCTATAAGGGAACGTTTTCTGAAATGTGTTGTTAGTTCAGATATTTTTTCATTGTATAACTGTTATCGGGCGACTCGCAGCCTGTGTTATTCATTTACCTCTCTGACCCTTTATGTATTTTAAAACTCCTAGAGTGTCTGTGGGCCGAATGTTAAAAAACAGCACATAACCCATGTGCCAATCTCGTAGTTTCTCTGCCCTATTTAAAGTTTCAGCTGGTGCCACAGTCAGAAACATATACCCTGATGTCCCATCCACCACAGAGCTGCCACTACTTAAAGATTAACATTTCTAAAAGCACAATCATGTGCTTTCATGGGAAGAAGAAACCCAAATAAGGTAATTTTACATGGCTCCTGGGTGCACAATAGTTACAAATTATGAAATCTACACCGTTTTGGGGATGATAACGAGTGGGACCCTTAATGAGGAGGCCCATATTGAAAACAGCATGAGCAATTTGGGCGTTCTATGTAGGGCGACCGGGAGAAGACACTTCTCTCATCTTTTTGAGGTCTACAAAGCTAAAATCCCTGCTTCTCTGCTCTACAGACTGGAGCCGATTGAAGTAACTAAAAGGGGCGTCTTAGATATGATGGAACGACGAGACCTCAGAAATGTATCTTCTATTAATTCAGTGACCCCAGTGGCACCCTTATGGTTGGAAATGGGCTTGAGAAGTGCTAATGTTCAAGGCCCGGTAGGGGGTGATACGCTGGATTTCCGGTCAAGCGAGAAGCGAAGATGATACCTTAAGGTCCATTATAAAGAAAGAAATCTTGGTTGTCAACGAGAATGAGTCAATAATCCGTACAAACTTTTCTTAGGCTGTTGATATGCTTCAACTAGATCCCAACCTGGTTCTTGCACTAACAATGCCGCAAAAAAAAATGCCAGTTTAAAATAAGCCACATGGACCTTAAGCTTTCGTTTGGACAGGGAGGCGTGCCTCAAAAAAAGGGGTTTTCAGAATATAATAGACTCCATCTTAGTAAACAAAGCACAACCTTATATTACTTGGAATGTGCCACATGGGCAGAGATGCTTTTGGATTCTGTTGAGCCAGGGTATGCGCCTGCTTAATCCCCTTTTGGCCGGATGGTATGGAATCCCAGCTAAATGTAATTTATGTCTACCTGAACCACGTTCTCTTTGTCTGCCCAGCACTTTTATTATACCGTCGAAAATGGCTGAGACCCATAAGACTTCAGTCATCTATACTCTCTGCCTCACATGTACTACAGTCACTTTATTTACCCCTTCATTAAATGTTTTGTTACAGTATTTGTGACTTTTTAAAGTGTTTTTTAATTTGTATTAATCTCATTATACACATAGTATTGTGGTTTGTATGGTGTTTTGGCTGTTAAATTTCTAAGAGGAACTTATTGAGCATGAATTTTTTTATGTCTTTCGAGCATATGTATATCGGCTAATGTTTTATGTGAATCCCTTCGGAGTTCCGTAACATAAATAAAATAAACTTGAAACATGAAGGCAGAGTAACTTGCTCAGAGGACACAGGCTACTTTCACCAGCTCTGCAATGCAACAAACGGCAACAAATTTCGAAAGTAGGATAAAAAAAAGGAACAAATCTATGGCCTTAACATGAGGGAGTTCACTCACTGCATGTTCTGGCCTCTAACTCATTTCCCTACCCAAAAAAAGGAGGGAAATCCAGAGATGATTGCAATGCACCAAGTATGGACGGGGTAACTAATAGCTGCTTCATAAACATACTAACACTTTCCAATTCTTCTCCCACCCAGGCTTCAAGGTTTTCAAGTGCAGTTTCTAGTTCACTTTTTAAGCTCATGATCATCCTTTTGTCCCTCTGTGTCCTCCCTGTTATCAAAAACCAAATTTGGATGAGGACTGTTGGGTGTGGAGGTCCCTGTCACCTACCCATGCCACCAAATGCTGGAGGTGTGCGCCCTTGACCCCTCAATTCAACGTTAGGCTAAGTAAGGATACCGTCTGAGATAGCCCTGCTCACCTCCTTAGTAGCTTGGCACGAGCAGCCAGGCTTATCTCCAAGGCACAAGTGTTCAGTATGTGCAACCACGCTCACAATAACCCCATGATGTAATCACAAATAGACTCCACACGAGTATTGATAAAATGAGTATAATCTTTATATAAGAAAATATACGATACGACCACACGATACAAAATCAACATATAAGAATAGGTAGCATTCCTTCCGGTGGGTTGGTAGGTTCTAATCCCAACCACCGCGTCTAACCAGCAGTTAAGCTCTTCTCTAACCGTTTCCCTAAAGGTTAGACCAGTCATATTGCTAGAAACACACATGTTGTAAAAGGTAACAATACTGCAATGCGTAAAAATATTCTCTTATACTGTGCAACAGAGATATAATGCCATACGTAGCGCCACAGTCATGTACTTTGCAATTGAAGGAATAATGCAATGCGTATCACCACCACCAGCATGCACTGTACCAGGAAGGAACAAAGCAATGCATCACGCTACAATCCTGTACGGTGCAATTAAGGAATAATACACTGCGCCACGTTATACTCAGATACTGTGCACTGACAAAATCATACAATGCCCCACGTTACAATCAAATAATATGCAAGGGAGAAATAACGCAGTGCGTAGCGCATCAAGCATAAAGTTCGTTAGGCACAAATGAGGTCGGGCGTCATACGACAATTCGATAGTTAGTTAGCAGAAATAATGCAAAGTGTAATACAACAGTTTTACGTGCTCCAGTAACAATGCCCCCATTATGGATTAAATGATGACACACAAAGTACTGCTTCCCACTCCTGCCCCAGTACTGCCCCGTCCTGGGTCAGCATGGGCCGGGATCTGAGCTGAAGCAACGGCTCGCGCAGCTGACTGAGCGGGAGGCTGAGAGAGTGTCCCTCCAGGCCCGCACCCCACCCCAGGTATTGATCCACGTTACCTGGGGGTGCGATCCCACTCTCCTCCGCGACGTCAGCGACTTGGGCCTTGATCCAGAACTCAGTCACAGGCTTTGGCGGACTCGGGCCGGCGGCTCAGCTCTTTTGTGGCTGCCGGTCCAGGCCGCTACTGATGGACTCCAAGGGCCCCAATGACTTGGCCCTCACTCCGGCGGTCTCAGTCCACACCGAGACCTGCCCTCAGCACTGTGGAGACTTTACTTCAGTTCGGTGCACAACCTAACCCGGCACTCCTCACCAGCCCCTCAGGTTGCACTTCGACACGCACACCGCGCGTCCGAGACTTGCCTCTTCTCTGGTGCTCGCGATGATCCGGCACTCTTCACCAATGCTCCGCTTGCACCTCAACACGCACCCTGCGCGTTCGAGCCTCGCCTCTTCTCCCGGTGCCCATGATGTCCGGGCACTCTTCACTAACGCCCTGGCTGCACCACGACATGGACTCATGCACGTCCGAGTCTCACCTCTTCTTCCCGATGCACACGATGTCCAGGCGCTCTTCCCTAATGCCCTGGCTGCACCACGACACACACCCTTGCACGTCAGAGACTCACTTCTTCCGCTGGTGCATACGATGTCCAGGCGCTCCTCACCAACACCCTGGCTGCACCACAACACGCACACTGCGTGTCCGAGTCTTGCTCCTTACTTTGGTGCACACGAGTCCCAGGCACTCTTCACTAGCACCGAGGCTGCACCACGACACACACCCTTTCACATCCGAGCGTCGCTTCATCTCCCTGTGCACACCACGATCAGACGCTCCTCACCAACGTCTTGGCCTGCACCACGACACGCACACTGCACGTCTCAGACTTAGCTTACTCCTGCGTGCCCACGATCACAAGGCACAACATCTGAGGGTCTCAAGCGGCACAAAGCACGCGCACACCGTGTTGCTTGGGACATCTCCGGAAACCTTTATGATCCTGTATTTCCAAACAGGGAGCCAGCCCACCTCGGGATTTTGGGGTTACAAGACACAGCACAAAGCACAGTCTTCTTCAAGCAGGGGGACCCAGCGCCTCCAAGCACAGTCCAAACAGCCTCTTTCTTAGTTAGAACAGAAAACTGCAGACCAGCCCCAGATCATAAAGCAAGGATTGGTCTTTCCACAGCAGTCTCTTCAGTTGTTCCTTCTTTAGCAGAGGTTCCTCTTGACCACAAAATGATTCCAAGCCTTTTCAGTCTCAATCCATATCTGTTTCATTCCCACGTTCAGGGGTTTCAGCTCTCATAGTTATACCCCTTAATGTTTTTGAAGTTTGTATGTGCTCAGCGGTCCCTGACCCCTCCCTAAATCAGTTCTGGATGTCTCCCTCCCAGTGTCACCTCTCTCCCTTTGATACTGGGGGTCTAGATCCTTAATCACTCAGCAGGAGATGGGTCAATTGGTTTATAGCACCAGCCCAGGCCTTTTCACCCCCCGGGCTTCTCCTTCCCCTACTCTCCAGATGCAGGGCAGCCTGGTGCCATCTCAACACCTCCCTGGGTCAAGACCTCTCCCAGCTCCTCTCACCTTTCAGTTCCAGACAGACAACCATATTTCAGTAACACACAGAAATGCTCAGAGCACAAAAAATCAGCCACTTTCTAAAAGAGTGGTTTACAAACACACAGTGATAAAACCACCTTTACAGAAAGATGCATTATAATACTGTGAGCTCGTACATACCAAACTTCACCTCTCCATTATAAACTGACAGGAAACTAGGCTACCAAACACATCACCCAGCCTCCCCCATTCTGTCCCATGGGCAGAATGGCCTTTCAGCAGTGAAAAACAAAATGGAGAGTTTTTCACTGCCAGAAAATAACACAGACCTCAGTTTATGTTTTGCCTTTTACCTGCTCTGCACGCTGCCCAGGGGTTACCTGAGACCTACCACGGGGTTCCCCCATGTGTAAGTAAAAGGGAAAGTCTGGCCTGACCAGTGGTTCAATTGTCAGGACAACATGCTAACTTAGCAATCTGCGCGCAGGCCCTACACTGAAGGCCTGAGTTCCTTCTCTGCGCGCCCTTGCATTACTCGCCCTTGCACACACAGTGCACATCACCAGGGACTTTTATTAGTAAGGCAAACATACCAATCATGGCCAGCCAATCACCATACATTTTACATAGGGAACTACTGTACTTTGACACTGATCAGCAGTGGTAAAGTACCCAAAGCATCTAAATTGGCATCTCTAGGTCAGGAAAACGGTCTAGGGGGAAAGCAAAATGTTTAGGGAACTTTAACCAAAAAGGCCAAGTCCTACGAGGACCCTTTCAAACTCCAAGTACTAAAAGGCGACATTTTAAAGTCCAAGGAAAAAATCAACATACCTGGTCACTGATGGGGAGATCGATTTCCTTTAGGTCGCATCAGAAAAAACGAGGTGCAACCTACCCCCACATAATCCAAAATTGCCCCTTCCATTGGAGATTTATGTGTGCATGATGTCAGAGATTCCAATGGTAGTCTCCCATTTGCTATAATACAATCATTGTCTTTCAGTTGATCAAATAGAAGCTTCCCTATTATGTCTCCTCTTTTTCATCATCACATAGGTGCTGCAAGGCATAATTGGATACTTTGCAATATAGATCCCCTACCAATAATTCATGGAGGACCCGCTGCTTATTGAGAGTTTTTTTTATAAAAGAGAAAAAAGTATGTAAGAGTACACCATAGGTTGCATCTGGTGGAATGTAAGCATTTGCCAGTAAAAGGGGTGATTTACCGAGTTACCCTCCTGAATTGAACAAAGTTACTGCCATAAATAAATTGCCTGGGTCCCTATAACATTCATACTTCCATTTAAGCCTATTGGACAACTTTCATGCCAGTCCCCGCTTTGCTTGACACCTCCTAGTCAGCCTAGCTTTCCGAATCCAAAATGAAGTATTCTTCACACAAAAACTCCCCATCAAACCATGTCTCCTGGAGAAAAATCAAGTCTGCCTTTTGCAAACTAAAAAAGTAAAACTTCTCCCTGCTGTTCTTTATTCCCGCTGCATTCCAGGAAACAATCTTAAGCTCATTGCTTATTGTAAACCCGCAGCGAATGACTGTCCAAGCATGCACTATTTAGAACACCAGGTAACCAGTTCCATCTATATAATTAATCATTTATATCTTGAATAGAGGAGTTTATGAGTTCTCTGAATGACACCTGTCTGCCATTTTTCCCTAGGTGAACATTCAACCCCTGATAGTCCACTAGGGACCCACCTCTGGGTGACGGAGGCAAAAAGGGGCACCGCCCACTACCCCCTCACCACTCTGATGAGATATCCTACCTACATTGTGTCTCCCCTTCGCCTTTAGTATTGGTAAGACATCAATACACCTGCATTGAAAACATTCAGAGTTTTGTAATATCGTATTTGCAGAGAGTTTAGAATAAAAGGCCACCCTTGATTTACATCCTAACTCTGAGTGCAATAAAAAAAACAAATTAATATCATTATTTAGGATTAAATCTAAAGTCTCAAAGTCCAAGAAGGATTTAAGCAGAGAGGACCCATTAAAAATTAAGTCTGCATCAGAGAGAGGAATAAAGTCTGATATGCTGGCAGTGGCGGCTGGTCGGGAAAGGTGGGGGGGTTAGGAAAGAAAAAAATAAATAAAACGTACCTGGGGTCGCCGTCGCCAGCGGCTGCCTCTCCTTCAACGCAGTAACCAGGAAGAACACAGCCTCCCTGAATCCCCTGACCAACCACAACACTGCCCTACATCAGTATTGTGATTGGTCTGAGTATCGTGGTTCGCCACTCAGATACTCAGCCTCAGTAATGTAAAATACAGCCTCTGGAGAACATGCGCAGTGCGCATGAGGGTTTGGCCGGCTGGCCAACCCCTCATGTGCACTTAAGGTGCAGCCACTCCTCCTCCTCCCTCGATGGACGTCAGGGGAGCCTGGTCCCTCCCACTCTAAAAACCTGGCTGGCTGAGTGCTACTCCAATACTAGATACAATTATAACAAAAGGGTTTTGTTATTATCATTTTATTTTTTGTTTCCACTGCTTTAAGCAGTGTGGCGATGCTCCCCCTTCTTAGCGGAGGAGCCACCCCTGTATGGAAGTCTTAACTTTACACCCCATGGAGCTTTTTGCTCCAAATTTAGGTGACTAGGAGGGACTCTTCTTCGTGCCTGAGTCCCCAAATGGTTTGGCCATTGGATTTAGAGAAGACGGCATGCAAGGTGGTTGGACAGTAATGGCCTCTACCTCTGAAACCTCTAAGATCCTCTCATGTGACAGGTTTGAGGATCCATATACGGAGCCCACCGCCAGTTGGACAGATTGAAGATTTTGCAATGTCCCTTTTGGCCTTCGTGGAATATCTGCCTCCTCTCTAAATAGGAATTTACTCCGTCCCCTCTTTGAGATTCTGCGATTGGATCTTTTCATTCCTGTTCATTTTTTCCTCAAGCTTTGGCTGAGGTGCACATAACTCACCAACCCTTATGTCCTGCCTCGAGCGGGATTTAAAAATTGGGAACACTTCCTGTTCCACACTTGGGTTTCTTCCAACTGAACCCCTCCTGGCAGGTATGGTGTCAAAGATAAATCTTATGGAGCTGATTGGACTTCTTTTGGGGACTCTTTACCCTGCGGTTTTCCTGACTGGAAAACAAAATCAATTTGGTTACGTACATATTTATGGTCCGCTATTCTGGCTGTTGTCCGAGTCACTTCTATTGGGGCTAGCTGTCCATGGCCAGATCCCTTGCCCTTCTTGCCATTGATCTGTTCCTTTAATATTGCCATCACAGTATCGAAGATGCAATCCGACCCTCCTACAAATTTTTCCAGCAAATTTAAGATAGAAGATAGGAGTCCCTCTAAGCAGACTAAAGAGGCGGAGACCTTTACCTCATGATCGGGGGAGGTGACACAGCTTATTGTCACTTACTTCCAAGTCTGGTGTCGCAGACAAGTGAGATTTTAGAGATGGATGATCTGAGGGGGTACTACTGAATATTTGCAGCCCCTTAGGTAATATCAGGGGAGGAGACACCCCGGCTGAAATGTATGATCCTTCTCTTGTGGCCCATATCTCCTGCATAGTTATATATCCAGATCTGGCAATGTCATCCCAAGACCCCAAAGCTACTATTCGAGGGGAACCCTTGAGAGGTGCTGTAGGAGATGTCTCCACCACGTTAGGGACTAGTAATGGAGTAGCCGTAAAGGGGGAGAGAGCTTATAAAGAAGTGTGGGGATCGCTAATGAGGATCATGATCTTCTTTTTTGGGGAGGGCCCGTGTGAAGCATTGTAGTTACCAAGTCATCCTCATGGGGTATTGTGGTTAAAATAACCCACTCAGATCTTGTCCCATTAGGGCTTTCAGGCTGCTTAGCTCCATTTAACCCCCCGTAGGAGTTTGCATTAGTTTTCAGATCCTCTTGCATTATCTTCTCTTTTTCCCATAGCATAAAGATTTGATTCTTGCCCTTCAATGCCATGACAAAAGCGCCTCTGTTTCATTATGTGTCTCTGTTCCGTTATGGGTTGGATTTGGTTTTTATACATGCCCTCCCTAAAAGCAGGCGCCCAGATCAGATCTCAGCTTCTTTGGGGTCATCGTGCTCCTCTGGTGCCTCAAATGCCTGCATTTCAAACCTGTTTTTTTTTCTGAGTTTTATATAGCGTGAAATTGACCCGAAGATATCAGATATTAAAGGTCTTTACATGAGCACCAGTTGCGTTACACAAGAACACATTCATTTTTTGTTAGGCACGGGGAGATTAAGTGATTTGCTCAGAATCACAAGATGTCGAGTGCCATTGCAGAGGCTCGTACCCGGTTCCCCAGATTTGAGGTCGACCGCCCTAGCCGTTAGACCACACCCTCTCTCGATTTCTCATATTCAGGAGGATAAGTGACTCCTCAGGTCCCTTTATAACGTATGGCCTTGGTCCCTATACCAGCCGGGGAGCGCCCTGCTCCGTCCTCTTTCTATTCGGGCTGCTGCCCCTTGCAACCTCCACTGATCTCAGGAGCACATCACCAGCCTGCAAACCCCTATGGGGGGTGTTTGGAGTGTTATACCCCCCCCCCCCCAGTAAATATATTTTCTGGTAAATGGTTGGGGACAAGTCTTTTCAGTCAGGTATGGTGAGGTGTCTGTCTGATTTTACCAGGATTTTTTTAAACCCACACACACTCTTTCCCTCTCTCTGTTTTGAAAGTCTTCTAAACTGTTGGTTATTTTACAAAAATTTCTCTCACTTAGTACACCTATCAATCCTTATTCCTTTCCTATTCCACTGCCCCTTATGTCCCTCTCATGCACCCTGCCCCCATATATTATGTATTTTAACATATGCCAATATGATTGTTGGAAAATCTGAAGCTCCCCCCAACAGTCTTACTGACCAAGTTTTTCACCAGCTGTCCTGGCCAATTTCAGTAAATTTGGCTTGTGTCCCGTTTTTTTTTTTGTGAGGGTCAACTGAAAACAGTGGAAGTCAGATTTGTATGTGCTACAAAGCAGGGCTAGTTAGAAAATGTTGTACAAACGCAATGTAATTAACAGGTATCTTACTGGGTTACAAAATTGCATTTTATGTATTTTCTTGGTACCTGTTTTGCATTTCTATGTTGATGAGCACTAGCATTCTGTGGAGGTCGGATGATGTAAAATTGTAGTCCTTCTTCTATTTTTGGGAAAAGTCCCGGTTTTTTGTTTTTAAAATCTGGTCACCCTACCTTTGACCTTAAGTTTGGGCAGGTTGTACACCCAACCTTAAATTTACCCCCTTCTAGTTTCAGAATTTGACATACAGTTCATGTACATTTTGCAACCAAACCAAAATTGTTTTACCTGCATCTAAAATGACTGGAAAGTTTTTAGAGCTCATCTTTATAAGAAAACCTGTCTTCTGACACTGCTTTGGAAATATTCTATCATAATTAATTGTTACCACAGAACAAAGTTACTAGCAATGGTTACACATTTAGCCCATGTGCTTCATACATATGTATTCTTCCACAAGGCTGCCACATAATTTCTTTATTCAGAACATGCATCAGCACAGTGTGCGAATTTGATCATAGTAATAATAATAATAATCCACATTTGTAAAGTGCGAACAATCACCCGTAAGGGTCTCTAGGCGCTGGGGGCCGTCGGGAAGATTAAGCAAGCTACTGCCCAGAGTCACATGGGGCTGGGCTAATCAGCCGCTGGCGCCGGGGATCAAACCGTGATCCCCAGATTCCGAAATCAGTCGCCCTGGCCGTGGCGCCACACCTCTTCATAGTTGTACTGATGTTTGGAGTAACCTCCTCTGAAGTTTTTAATGGTGCTATACTGCCATTTGTGTTTCCTTATGCAGCATGGTAAGCAATGTAAGTTATGGCATAATTCTGCGCTGAAGCATAGGCCCAGTGGATATCTGTTTTGGAAATGATTTGGGACTTTGACACTGCGTGATATCTGTTGTATATTTGGCAGGTGGATCCAACCCATGAGATAGTCTTTCTTCTCCTTTCCGATGATGATGATCATAGTTTATGAAACATGACTGGAACCCCTAGGTGTTTTCTGGTGTCTTCCTGCTGCATGCCTTCCGGTTCATCTCCCATCCGTTCGCACAGCTAGAACACCGACTGTCTTAACCATGCACTTGCGTGGTTAAGGCACATGCGTGGTTAAGGCATTTGCGTGGTTAAGGCAAGCATTATTCAGCTTGCGGGGAAATGGCACACATGATTAAAGCTGCGTTGTAAAGGCTGTTTCCCTTCCGGAGATTGGTTAGAATTTAGCGAGAAGCTATAGAATACTGATTGGGTGTAAAATCATAGCAGACCTGTAGCACATTGGATTGGCTCCTTAAATGAAGAGGCAGCGTATCCCAGTCCAGGCCTATCTCACTTTGAGGATAGTGGAAACCCATAGCAGGAAACCAGGAGGGGGAGCTAAGTTTATGAAGAGGAGATACCAGGATAATCTAGATTACCGAAGTGTGTACGGCCCTGTGACAGGTACCCAGGGATTTCGAAAAGCACAATTTTGCTACAGCGCCAATGTTCATTATGAGGAGCATGATACTCTGTTCGTGGTGAGACAGGCCAAGTACAGAATACACAGCTCCATTTTGGATCGGCTTGGACGTTGACATAGAAGGCAGGCTTAAGTAGAGTAAATTGCCATCAAGATGGGAGGTAACCACCCCAGTGGAAGCTGACACATGTAAAGTGGTAGGGGTGTGGGGGAGGGGAAAGCGTGGGGGTGGCGTGCGTTAAAAAAAACAAATTACCTGATGCGGTTTCCGCTGCCTGGCTCCTCATGCTCCTCTGCTTCCTGGTCCCAGCAGCCCCTGGGACAGAGTCAGAGACTCCCTCTGCTAACCCTGTGTTGAAGCATAAGAGCAGCGCGGGGATTGGCGTGTCGGGGTTGTTTAATGTTCGTTCGGGCACAGGGAGTTTGTGCAGTTTCTCCAACCTGACTGTGCAATACAGCTGTGTTGGAGAAACCTAACTGCTTGTCTGTTTTGCCGGACTAAGACAGCCGGCCCAACAGGCACGCAAAGTTAGCAATGCACATTGCTCCGCCCCCTCCGATGGCCCGGCCCACCCATCCCTACACATGCTGGCATAGCCAGAAGCTGAAAAATAAAAAATAATAAAATATTGTTTTACTTTTTCAGCTGCTAGCTCGGAGTCAGTGGGGCGACGCTCCTCCGCCATTGCAGAGGAGCCGCCGCCGAACCCACCCCTGAACCATAGAATTCTTTTATTCTTTTGTCAGTAGCAGAAGAATGTTACCTGCAGTCTGCAAAGAATGCACTTACTCTAAAGCTCCACTCATAGATGTTCGGTTATTAGGAGGCAGTTTGCCTCAGGATTTGGTTGCTTCCCAAGTCCGCATTCATGAACCTGCTCCTCTTACATCTGAAGTGCTCGACCCCTTTAGATTGCTTCAGGTGCCCCCTCTACCCAAGCATTGTAGTGAAATGTACGAACTTATCATGGATATCAAATTTGATTTATTTTTTATAAAATAAATCTAGCTCTGAAATACTTGTGGACCATATGGTCTTAGATTCATATAAAATTCCAGATGAGGGCCAGGAAAATATGGTAGGAAGCGGGAGGCCATTATTTATAGGCGGCATTTTAAGATATCTCAGGTTGAGTTGATTAGTAACTTACAAGCAGAAGTTCTCCTCTTTAATTTAAATTTTGCCCGCACTCCAGTTTCTTTTATAATGGGTCTACTAATTTGTCATGCTCCAGATGCAGCAGGTAATTTCAGTAATGCTTTGCACTCCTTATTTCTCTGCTTGCTCTTTCTGCCTCCAAGCTCCATATATTAGGAGATTTTAATATCAGAGCAAATAATTTCTCCTCTTCAGCTGCTGAAGGTCTCAAAAATCAAAATCAATTGATTACATCACCCAGCACCAGGAAGGAACACATAATGACCTTATTTGCATAATCTCTCCTCTTATGAAACAGTTAAATAACTCCTCTTTACTCTGGGCTGATAGGTATCTCTTTATGTTCCAGTTAGTCATTACTTATGAAGCAAACTCTTCTAGCAGACGTTTCTGCATCTACTAAAAGAAATTCCGCAAAGGTAACGCTGTCTATTTTTAATTCCTTACTCTTACTAGAAACTCCATATTTAAAATTCAAATGTTGAGGCTTTTAATACCAATACTCATTTATGGATTTCTGAGGCATTTGACAAGATTGCACTATTGAGGAAAGTTAAATCTTATAGCAAAATACCTTCAGCCCCTCAGTATATAGAGGATTTTAGAGAAGATAAATCCTCATAATAAAACAAAAGAAGGGCTCCAGTGTGAGAAGTACAATTTGGCAAGCAGTCATAAAGAATTATGGAAATTATTGAACCAAGTTTGCAAAGAATTTTACTCTGCATAAATTATAGCAGGTACCAATGCCATGAGTTCCCTCATTTAAGCAGTGCAAATCTACTTTTCTTTCATCTAAAATGAAAGCAGTCTATGATTATATTTTCACCTTCCATAGACACTTCCTGGCTGGAAAGTATACAACTCATTGATTGAAACCCATTCTCACAAAATTGGCCAAAGAGAGTGTTGAATACATATCAACCACTGGTCCGGCTACTAAGTCGGGCTCCACTACATTCTTGGGCAGAGGAAAATTAAATGCAATTGCTCCCCTTCTTACCACTCTCATTTCTACTTCTTTTCCCATGGCTTCTGTTCCTTCTTGTTGCAAACAAGCAATGCTGTTGCTAAAAAAGCCCATTGCTGATCCCATTCTCTCTAGTTACTAAGAAACCATCTCTCTGCTGCCTTTTATAGCAAACATTGCAGAGCTAAATTTGAATAAACAGATAACACATTTCTATGACTCAAATGCTGTCTTGGGTGAGGCACAAAATGCTTTTGGTTCAGTTCACAGACCTGAAATTGCCCACATAGCGGTCGTGGATCAATCACTGATGGTTTGAGATGGGGGCGTATAATGATACTTATTCTCTTAGATCCATCGGCTGCTCTTGACTCCCTGTCTCATTCAGTCTTGATAGATTGAGTGCTAGAGGAGTCTGTTGTCGGATGAGGATATTGGCTGAATTATATTCTTTCGGTCCAGACCTACCCAATCGATACATATATCCGCTTTCATCAACTAATTTTGTAATCTGGTCTAAAGAGAGCTGCGAGTTTCTACCTTGAGCCAAAAACGATTTAACATGTGTGTCACCCCTTTAGCAAAGCTAATTGGAACCTTAATTTGGAAGTCATGACCTTTGTCGGGGACAAGGAAATTATTCCCACAATGGATGGAGATGTGTACACCCTACAATCCAGAGTCTAGAGTAAGACCCTCCATGAAGTTTAATTCAGATAAATCTGAGGTCATGATTGTCGGATGGTCATCTTCAGCCTCTTCTCATGACTGTTGGCCCAATTCATTGTTCACTTGCCCAGCCCCTGTGGCCACAGTATGCAATTTGGGCCAGATATTTCATGATAAATTAGACTGCTGAGCCCAAATTAACATGCTTAGTTCCCCTTTGTCTTCTCCACTTTTGACTCCTGAGGAAGGCATTGCCTTACCATCCTATGGATGTGAGATTCCAAGTGAGTCACGGGGCTGCAGGATGACAGCTTGGCTATTGTAATGCACTCAATTTGGCCCTCCGTAAATATCAGTTGCCATGTGTCAGAAGTTGGCCTGGTATATGCCGTCCACTAGTTATAGTGGGCACCTTGCACCAGTCCAAACAACCCTTATTGATAATTAGATTAAAGACAAACTTTATTGAAGGCTATCCTAGTGGTAGCTATGGAGAGCAGCCTTCAGGCTAAGTCTCGAAGGAATGTAAAGCAGCTTGGTTTACCAGATTATAACATCCTGAATGACCAAATGAAAGGAGAACCACACAAGGTATATATAAAATATATGTATATATTTCTAAACACTCTCTACTAACCTCTTTATGAGATTAGAGTACAAGGCATACAATCATACAGTTATTAAACGACAGTAAATAGCACAATATACAATAGGCCCCAGTGGGAGACCAAACCATATATTAAAAAAGTGGTATAAGAACCACGAGTTGACCAGACACAGTGCCTAGAGCATGTAGAATCACTGGGACCCCAAGGAACCACCCAAGGCATTGACACAGGAGACCCACGTGGGACGTGTGCAGTGTGAGAACACAGCCGCGAGCCTCGTACAATTCAATTGGAAAGTCGCGGTTGGAATTTTAAAGAATAGGGACACTTAGGAGAGGACTTTGAGCAAACCCTTTTAGACTTAGAGGATTCTAGGGCCAGCACCCACGGAAGCACCGGAGTACTCATGTTACCTCACCCAGGAAAGCCAGGTGCATAGGAGTCAAATGGTGTCGGGAATCGTCGTTGATTTCAATGGCGATGTGCAGCAAAGTGCTGCTTCCGCGGAAAGGAGAAGTGTCCGGGATGATCCAAGCCTGGAGCGAAGATGCAAAGAACCTGAAAGCAGAGGGGACAGAGTCTGGGTCACTTGCCAGTGACCAGGGGCACGATAGACGAATGCCCACCGATGTCGGGTGTTTCAGGTGCAAAGAGGTGAAGCTTGACTCCAATGCCACAGAACCAGGAGGCATTGACGATGACCACAGTCGGCAGGCGAGCTGTCCCACGAAAGATGTCGCGTGCTGGGGGGTCGGTGTCTGGATTGGAGACCAACAAACCTTGGCAACGGCAACCCACGCGGTGAGAGAAAATGGCTTCGGTGTGGAACAGCAACGTACTGTGGACTCCAAGCGATGGAGAGTCAGGGCATGTCTGGAGCAAACAGGAAAGCCCATTGAAAGCTAAAGTACCCTTCTCAGGGACCCACAAGTCGACAGACAAGGGATCGCAAAGGGACCTCGAGAGGAATCACTAAATACCAGCCCACGGGTCACTCAAGGAGAGTAGGCCAGTAATCTTCGGTGGAATCACTGCTCAGGGTCTGGACTACAAGTAGCCCAAAGCACAGCCTTAGGGGTCGCCAAAAAGCATATGCTGCTGCAAATGGCCGCGGTGTCCAGGGGTTCAGGTTGGACGGTCCCCAAGAGGGTTATGGATCTACAGTTTGCTGAGAGCACGGATCGGCCTCAGGGAAGCTTGGAAACCCACCTCCTGTGTTGCAAAAACTTCGGAGTCCTTCAGGAACTGTGTAGTTGCCAACTGGACAGTTGCGTCTTTGGTGCCTGCCTTGCAGTGGAATAACTCCTTTACTCCAAGGGAGATTCTTCGGTCATCCAACGTCGTATAGATAGTAGAAGTTCTGCCAGGTAAATCTAAAGTCCTGTAGTCAGGGGTTCCTACTTTATACCCAAGGAATGGGTGGGACAAACTCTGGGGACCCACCTATGGGAGGGTCAGGACAGAGGGGTGGCTACACCCATATCCTTTGTCCAGTTTCACGCCAGAGCTGGGGCTGGTAGCCCCTGCAACTGGTTTGAGCTGGACTATGCACAGGGACATCAAATGTGCCCCCAGTGCAGACTTCAAAGCACTCTTGGAGTGCACCCACCCAGCCCCAATACACTAAAGCCTGTCTAGGAGGTGATCACACCTCCCTGTGACAGGAAACCTATTGTCCAGGCCTCCCCTGCCGGAGCTTTGTCCAGCAGCAGGAGGGCAGATTCATGTCTGTGGCTGGCAGCATCCATTTTGTGATGCCAGGGCTTGCAAAGCTGATACCTGGTATACAGGTGCCGTCCTATTTCTCCCTCTAGTAGGGTGGAATCATACCTCCCACACCAGTTACTGGCGTGGGGATATGATTCCAAGGTGCTTGACACAAAACATGACATGTTTCCGTGTAGCCATTCCAAAGTTAACATTTACCTTTTAGGTTATAATGCACTTAAGAGTATATGGTCTGGCTGCATCACAAACAACCCGGGAATAAAGGTTCCGAAGGCTGCAGAGGGGCTCTGCTGCTCATGCATGGGCACCCTCTCACATAAAACCCAGCACCCTGCCTTTAGGATTGATAAGGCCTGCCATAGGGGTGACTGATAGGTTTATATGTGCAGTGATATGGAGAGATATAGGGAACCTATATCTCAGTAAGGGGTGCATACACCACCTTACACAGGCTGCTGTAGCAGACCTGTTGGTTCATTTTAAATGGCTTCCCAGGGGTGGCACAATACATGCTGCAGTCCCTGGTAGGCCTCTGGGGTTCCTATGCCCTGGGTACATAGTATACCACATACTAGGGACTTATAAGGGTACCCAAGAATCCAATCTGGAGTGTACGTAAAGTACATGCAATCAATTTAGAGAGGAAGCAGCTAGGCTGGGGCCCTGGATAGCAGGGTACAAGCCAGACTAAAGTCGAAAAATAGTGAAACATCAGCAAAAAGTGGGGGTAACTATAAGAAGCAGATCCTACTCTCCTACACAACACCCCCCTCCCCCCAAACGCAGGGACATTAAACTAACCTTGACCAGTTGAGTCTTCATGTTCTAAGTGGAAATATCTGGAGAGTCCATCTGCATTTGCATGGTTACTCCCAGGTCTATGTTCCACTGTATAGTCCATCCCCTGTAGGGAAATGGACCACCTCAAAAGTTTGGGATTTCCACCCTTCATCTGTTTTAGCCAGAAGAGGGGCTTATGGTCTGTCTGAACAATGAAGTGAGTGCCAAACAAATATTGCCTCAACTTCTTCAGAGCCCAACCCACAGCAAAGGCCTCCCTCTCAATAGCTGACCAATGTCTCTCTCTGGGGGTCAGCCTTCTGCTAATAAAAGCTACTGGCTGATCCTGACCCTCATCATTCAATTGTGATAACACAGCCCCTACCCCCAACTCAGATGCATCTGTTTGGACAATTAATTCTTTGGAGTAGTTAGGACTTTGCAGAATGGGAGCAGTACACATGGCCTGCTTCAGGTCATCAAATGCCTTTTGACAGCTGACTTTCCACTGAACTTTCTTGAGCATTTTCTTTGAAGTTAAGTCATTCAAAGGGGTCACTATGGGTCCATAACCTTTGACAAATCTTCTGTAGTACCCAGTCAGGCCCAAGAAAGCTCTGACCTGAGTCTGGGTAGTTGGCGCAACCCAGTCCATTATGGTCTGGATTTTGCTCTGCAATGGTTGAACCTGGCCTCCACCCACTAGGTGGCCCAGGTACACAACATGACTCTGCCCTATCTGGCACTTGTTGGCCTTGATAGTTAGGCCTGCTTTCTGCAGGGCCTCCAAAACATTTCTCAGGTGGACCAGGTGATCCTCCCAGGTGAAGCTAAAGACAGCAATATCATCAAGATATGCTGCACTATAGGCTTCCAGACCTGTAAGGACTTTGTTCACAAACCTTTGAAAAGTGGCAGGTGCCTTTTCAAACCAAAGGGCATCACCACAAATTGGTAATGTCCACTAGGGGTAGAAATTGCTGTCTTTGGCTTTGCATCATCAGCTAGTCTGATCTGCAAGTAGCCAGCTATCAAGTCAAATGTGCTCAGAAACCTGGCTGAGGCCAAAGTGTCTATAAGCTCATCTGCCCTTGGGATTGGATGGGCATCAGTCCTAGTGACTGCATTGAGACCCCTGTTGTCTACACTAAACCTCATCTCTCTTTCCATCTTTGGTGTGAGGTTTAGGCACTAAGACTACTGGACTAGCCCAAGGGCTATCTGAAGGTTCAATGACTCCCAATTCCAACATCTTCTGGACTTCAGGCCTGATACAGCTCCTGACATGGTCAGGTTGCCTGTAAATCTTACTTTTAACAGGCAGACTGTCCCCAGTGTCCACTTCATGAGTGCACCAGGTAGTCTGACTTGGATTCAGTGCAAACATATGTCTGAACTGATTGAGAACGTTTCTGCAATCAGTTTGCTGCTGGACAGTGAGGCTGCCTGCCAAGGCTACACCATCTACTGATCCATCATCCGGGTTCTGTGGGAGCAGGTCAGGGAGTGGATCACTCTCTTCCTCCTGTCCCTCATCAGTAGCCATGAGCAAGCCCATGTCTGCCCTGTTAACATATGGTTTGAGACTGTTGACATGGAGCACCCTATGGGGGTTCCTGGGAGTTCCTAGGTCCACCAGGTAGGTGATCTCTCCTTTCTGCTCAATTATGGTATGGGGGCCACTCCATTTGTCCTGGAGGGCTGCTAGGGCCACAGGCTCCAACACCCATACTTTCTGCCCTGGCTGGTAAACAGTCAGCACAGCCTTTTGGTCATGCCAGGCCTTTTGTAATTCCTGGCAAGCCTCAAGGTTTTTAGTTGCCTTCTTCATGTACTCAGCCATCCTGGAGCGGAGACCAAGTACATAGTCCACAATATCCTGTTTAGGGGGTTTGAGAGGTAATTCCCATCCCTCCTTCACTAGACACAACGGACCCCTAACTGGATGTCCAAACAAGTTCAAATGGGCTGTAACCAACCCCCTTCTGAGGAACCTCTCTGTAGGCAAAGAGAAGGTAAGGGAAAAGTATGTCTCATCTGCGCCTAAGCTTTTCTGGGAGACCTTTGATCATGCCCTTGAGGGTTTTGTTGAACCTTTCAACTAACCCATTGCATTGTGGGTGATAAGGGGTGGTGGATTTGTAATTCACTCCACACTCCTTCCACATAGCAGTCAGGTAACTAGACATTAAGTTTGCACCCTTGTCTGATACCATCTCCTTAGGGAAATCCACTCTGGAAAATATTCCCAGGAGGGCCCTTGCTACCACAGGTGCTGTGGTGGTCTGTAACGCCCTGAACGTCTCAGGATCGTTTAACAGACACGACAATGAGGACGCAACCACTTGTGAAGGGTTAGTTCTTTTAATGAAGGCAAATAAAATACAAAGAACAAACAAAAGTTATAGTCACTGGAATCCTCCAGGCTAAGTACGTTACCAGCCCACAGCACGGATGGTCCTAACCGTCCTCTGCATATACGCCGATCCCGGCGTATGCCAACAGAGGGCAGAAATGAAATGGCCGACAATGCCAATCGGTAGGCTGTGAGGGGCACGAAGAGTGTTGGGGAGAATCGAGGAGTCAGGGAAACACCCAGCCGGGGTCTCTACCTGAAGGGAGCAGCCGCTCAACCTCTTCCTCAGGCTGCACCGGGACGCGGAGTCACCTCCTGGTGATGCGTCACCGATACCCCAATCACAAGCAAGAAGACTGAACCGAGAGCAGCCGCTCGATCGATCCTGTGGACTTCCGAGTCTGTAACGCGGCAAACACCTCCTGGTGTGCGTTACAGCTGGCAGTCCCTGTGTCTCTGGTCGGGCTGGGAGTTACGACTCCAACCAGCAAAAGCGCCACTGCGCTTGGACTCAGCCGAGTCAAAAAGCGAAGCTCAATGGTTGACCGGTAGAGCTTCCGGGTCCTTCACAGGTGACGATGGGGCAAGACACGGCCCAGGGAGTAACGACTCGACCTACCTCCGTTCTTGCCTTACTGGAGCACCACTCCGGAACACTGCTCTTCACGAAGCAGGTACGTCGGTGTAAACACAATATCCGACAGCCTTGTACCTCCCGGTTCCTCCCTTTATAGGGCGTGTTTTCCTTGAGTTATGTAACAGCTCTCCTGTTTACATAAGGGCGTGTTTCCCTTGAGTTATGTAACGGCTCTCCTGTTTACATAAGGGCGTGTTTCCCTTGGGTTATGTAACAGCTCTCCTGTTTACATAAGGGCGTGTTTCCCTTGAGTTATGTAACAGCTCTCCTGTTTACATAAGGGCGTGTTTCCCTTGAGTTATGTAACAGCTCTCCTGTTTACATAAGGGCGTGTTTCCCTTGTATGACAGGAATTCTTGACAGTACATCCTCCCTCTCAGCGGCTCCCCACGGGTCCAGCGCTGGCAGGAAAACGCCGATGGAACAAGGAGACCAAGCGCGGAGCATGAACCCCTTCAGCCGGTTCCCATGAATGCTCCTCCGGGCCATAGCCTTTCCACGCAACCAGGTACCACAGCTTCCCCCTGCGCCATTTGGATGCCCGTATGCCCGACACTTCATACTCCACCTCCGACTCCACGCATACCGGCCTAGGTGTCCCAGACGGCTTGGAGGGTGCTGGTTTGAGCAATGATACATGAAAGACAGGGTGTATCCGCAATGACTGGGGCAAGCACACCTTCACGTTCACGGGACCCATACACTTGGTAATTCGATAGGGGCCCATGTACTTGGGATGGAACACACTGTTCTTTCGAAACCTCATGTTTCTTGTGGATATCCAGACGTAGTCTCCAGTGCGGTACAGTGGCCCGGGCCTTCTCTTCCTATCTGCCACAGCCTTGTATCTTCTCTTGGCCTCTATTAGGACAGCCCTTGAGCGCATCAACGTGTCTTTTATGTGTGCCACCCTGTCCGCTGTGGCGGGAATCCTGTCCTCTCTGAACGGATGTAGAAATGGCAAGAACCTGGGATGTTGGCCATAGTTGCTATAGAACGGAGATGACTGTGTGGAGCTGTGAGTGGCGTTGTTATAGGCTATCTCTGCAACCCATAGCAAGTCGACCCATTCTTCCCTGCCCTGGTCCACAAAACATCGCAGATACTGTTTGAGCGTTTGGTTCAGGCGCTCGGTTTGGCCGTCCGTTTGAGGGTGGTAGCTGGTGGACAGGGCGGTCTTAACATGCAGCGCAGTGCACCAAGTCTTCCAGAATTGCGCAGTAAACTGCGACCCCCGGTCCGACACGATCACCCCAGGTAATCCATGCAGTCGTACCACATTCTTTAGGAGTAGTGACGCCAATTCCCCGGCCGTAGGGACTCTCTTGCAGGGGATGAAGTGCCCCATTTTCGTCAAGTAATCCACCACCACCAGTATTGCCGTCATCCCCTGGTCTACCGGTAGGCCCACCACGAAGTCCAGTGATATGCTATCCCATGGTCTATCCGGGGTCGGAAGTGGATGTAAGAGCCCTTGCGTTCGGCCATGGTCGGCCTTCATGGTAGCACACGTAGGACACTCCTGTCCCCACCTCCTGACATCCACTCTCATGGTTGGCCACCAGAAATGCCGTCCCATGCTAGCCACCGTTTTTTCAAAGCCCAAATGACCTGCGCATGGAGAGTCATGGCACCAGATGAATGCTTGTTTCCTTAGCCTAGGCGTGGGTATCAATAGGCACCTGCCCTTCAGGGGTATCCCGTCCTTCAGCTGCCATTCTCTGTGACTGAGGAGCCACCTCCGCCATGCGAATGACCTGATCCCTCTCTTTATTCCCCTCAGGAAAGTATCCGGTTGGATAACCCCCAATACCATCCTCGGGGAAATGATGGAACGCTCGGTTGCAGGCAATGGTTCCTTAACTGCAGATTGACGGGACAGGGCGTCCGCCTTCCGGTTTTCCGTCCCCGGCCGATATGTGATGCGGAAGTTGAACCCCGCAAAGAAGATCATCCACCGCAGCTGCCTGGGAGAAAGGTGTCTAGTGGCCGTCATGAACTGTAGGTTCCGATGGTCCGTGTACACCGATACCACATGTCTTGCCCCCATCAACCAATGCCTCCATTCGGTGAAGGCGTCCTTGATTGCGAGAAGCTCCTTCTCCGCAATATGGTAGTTGCGTTCGGCGTCGTTGAGTTTGCGGGACATGTACGCAACGGGATGAAGCACCCCTGTGTCGTGGTTGCGTTGGGACAAGATAGCCCCCAGCGCCACATCCGACGCGTCCGCTTTCACCACGTAGGGGAGATCCGGATCGGGGTGAGCCAACACCGGCGCCTTACCAAAGGCGCTTTTCAGGGCCTCAAAGGCTTTGTTCGCTTCAGGGGACCAGACAAACTCCTTGGACTTCCTCAGTAGCTGTGTGATTGGGGCCACCACTCCTGAAAATCCATCTATAAACCGCCTGTAAAAGTTGGCGAAGCCAATGAAACTTTGGACGTCCTTCACGCTTTGGGGCACCGGCCATTCTTTCACCGCCTTGATCTTTCGTTCTGCCATCTCCTGTCCCTTTGGACTCAGCATCACTCCGAGGAATTCCACGGATGTGACGTGGAAGTCACACTTGCTGAGTTTACAAAACAGCATGTTTTCCCTCAGCTTTTGGAGCACAGCTTTGACGTGGTGTACGTGCTCCTCCACACTGGACGAATAGATGAGGATGTCGTCGATATATACGACCACGTAGATATCCAACTCCTCTCTGAATACCTCATTCAAAAAGTACTGAAAGGCTGCCGGGGTGTTGCACAGACCGAACGGCATGACGAGGTACTCAAAAAGGCCGAACCTGGTCTTAAAGGCGGTCTTCCACTCGTCTCCGTCCCTCATGCGCACCAGATGGTATGCCCCTTTCAAATCCAACTTGGTGTAGATACGAGCTTTCTTGACCTGTTCCAGAAGTACACTGATGAGAGGCAAGGGGTACCGATTTTTTATGGTTATCGCATTCAATGCCCTAAAGTCCACACAGGCTCTCAGCTCCCCATTAGCCTTCGGGATGAAGAAGAGCGGCGAGGCGGCCGGAGACTTGGACGGGCGGATGAATCCTAGCTTGAGGAGTTTATCCAGGTACCCCCGGAGATGCACGTTTTCAGGCTCCGTCAGGGCATACAGCCTGCCGCTGGGAACGCTGGCCCCTGGCACCAGGTCGATCTGGCAGTCAAACTGTCTATGTGGTGGTAGCACTTCCGCCTTCACCTCATCAAATACATCCTCAAAACTGTGATAAGCCTGGGGGAGAGCCACATCTTTTTCTGCCGCTGTAGCCACCGTCTGACTCCCGCTCTCATCTGCGTCAAGGGATTCCGTTCTTATTCCACAATGCAGGATGCAATACGGTGACGTCATTTCGATGTGATGTGTTGGCCAATCCACAAAGGGTTTGTGTTTCTGTAGCCACGGCAATCCCAATATGATGCCATATTGGGGCGCTCGGATGATGTTAAAATCGATTTGTTCCAAATGGTTCCTCCCATATCTCATCGGAAGGACCCCCGTGTGCTGTCCGATGGGCCCCGTCACCAATCGCCTTCCGTCTACCGCATAGACGTCTTCGGGTACTGCTTTGGGAAGAAGCACTAGCCCTAGCCTGCATGCCTCGTTGTGGTCCATAAACATGCCAGTGGCCCCTGAATCCACCATGGCCACAACGGGTATCCACTGGTCATGCACTCCCACGTGCACCGTGATAAACAGGTGTCGTTGTCCCTTAGTGACCGAGTTGGAAAGTGAAGGGATGGATGAGTGACTCCGAGATGCCCCTTCTTTGGTCTGGGAGTCCTCTAGTTTTCCGCCGGTATGTCCACCACGGCTGTTACCGACCGGTTGGCCCGATAACGTGACGTCTTCGGTTTGGCAGGGCATTCACGTACGTAGTGGCCTTTTTTGCCACAATATAGGCACAATCCTTGTTTACGGCGTGACTCTTTCTCCGTGGCTGTGAGGCTCGCTCGTATTGCGCTGATGTCCATGGGTTCTCCCTTGGATGCGGTGGAAGTTTCAGGACTTCCCACCGTCACATAGGATGGAAGGGATTTTCCTTTTCTCCCATGATCCCCCTTTCTTTCACTTAGCCTATGTTCCAGCCGTAATACCAGGTTGATAAGGCCCTCACATGTCTTGGGTTGAGGGTCAATATGAGCCACGGCGTCCTTGAGCTCATCGCACAGCCCTTGATGGAAGAGCGCCGTCTGTTTAGCAACAGGCCACTTGGTTTCCGCAACCAGCCTTCGGAACGCGTTGAGATACTGCACCAGGTCGTTGGATCCCTGTCTCAACTCAAGCATTTCACGGTCCGCCGTGTACGAGTCAGCCCTTCTGTCGAATACCTTCAGGAATTCCTCGCGAAAAGCACCCCAATCACATAAGAGGGGGTCGTCCCTGCTCACCAGAGGTACGGCCCATTGTGCCGCGTTTCCAGCCAAATAGGATATAAGGAAAGCCACACGAGCCTGACTCGTGGGGAACGCCTTTGGTTTGCACGATAAATGTAGCGCCACTTGTGTGAGGAATACCTGCACTGTGTTAGGATCCCCACTGTACCTCTCTGGTGTTGCCAAGGGGATGGCTACCGGCATTTCCACTACTACCGCAGGGGTCTGGTTCGTGAGGGAGGTGCTGGGCGTGAGCGGGTCCAATTGGATAGCATCCAGTCTGGCTTTTACATCGGCTGTTTCTTGCCTAGAGGCAGCCACTTCAACTTGCATGGCCGCTAAAGCAGCCAGCACATCATCAAGTGTTGCCATGTCTGTTATCGACCGGGAGACAGTTAGTGTTATTAAGGTCGGATATTTTGTAACGCCCTGAACGTCTCAGGATCGTTTAACAGACACAACAATGAGGACGCAACCACTTGTGAAGGGTTAGTTCTTTTAATGAAGGCAAATAAAATACAAAGAACAAACAAAAGTTATAGTCACTGGAATCCTCCAGGCTAAGTACGTTACCAGCCCACAGCACGGATGGTCCTAACCGTCCTCTGCATATACGCCGATCCCGGCGTATGCCAACAGAGGGTAGAAATGAAATGGCCGACAATGCCAATCGGTAGGCTGTGAGGGGCACGAAGAGTGTTGGGGAGAATCGAGGAGTCAGGGAAACACCCAGCCGGGGTCTCTACCTGAAGGGAGCAGCCGCTCAACCTCTTCCTCAGGCTGCACCGGGACGCGGAGTCACCTCCTGGTGATGCGTCACCGATACCCCAATCACAAGCAAGAAGACTGAACCGAGAGCAGCCGCTCGATCGATCCTGTGGACTTCCGAGTCTGTAACGCGGCAAACACCTCCTGGTGTGCGTTACAGCTGGCAGTCCCTGTGTCTCTGGTCGGGCTGGGAGTTACGACTCCAACCAGCAAAAGCGCCACTGCGCTTGGACTCAGCCGAGTCAAAAAGCGAAGCTCAATGGTTGACCGGTAGAGCTTCCGGGTCCTTCACAGGTGACGATGGGGCAAGACACGGCCCAGGGAGTAACGACTCGACCTACCTCCGTTCTTGCCTTACTGGAGCACCACTCCGGAACACTGCTCTTCACGAAGCAGGTACGTCGGTGTAAACACAATATCCGACAGCCTTGTACCTCCCGGTTCCTCCCTTTATAGGGCGTGTTTTCCTTGAGTTATGTAACAGCTCTCCTGTTTACATAAGGGCGTGTTTCCCTTGAGTTATGTAACAGCTCTCCTGTTTACATAAGGGCGTGTTTCCCTTGAGTTATGTAACGGCTCTCCTGTTTACATAAGGGCGTGTTTCCCTTGGGTTATGTAACAGCTCTCCTGTTTACATAAGGGCGTGTTTCCCTTGAGTTATGTAACAGCTCTCCTGTTTACATAAGGGCGTGTTTCCCTTGAGTTATGTAACAGCTCTCCTGTTTACATAAGGGCGTGTTTCCCTTGTATGACAGGAATTCTTGACATGGTCCTAAGGAGAATTGCTTCTGGGTACCTAGTGGCATGGTCCACCACCACCAGGATAAATCTGGGCTGTGCCCAGAGGCTGTCTGAGGATCCATGGGACCAACTATATAAATCCCAACCCTCTCAAAGGGAACCCCCACCACAGGTAGTGGTATTAGGGGGGCCTTTGTGGTTCCACCTGCCTTCCCAATGGCTTGACAGGTGACACAGGAGCGACAAAACTCCTTGGTGTCTTCAGACATGTGGGGCCAATGAAAGTGAGGAACAATTCTGTCCCGGGTCTTGTTTTGGCCCAGGTGACCTGCTAAGTGAATATCATGGGCTAGTGTTAATAGGAGGCCCCTAAACGTCAGAGGCATAACCAACCTCCTGGTGGCTCCAGGCTTGGGGTCTCTGCTCTCTGAGTATAGGAGTCCATCATCCCAATAGATACTATGGGTTCCACTAGCATTCCCAGCAGCCTCTGCAGCAGCCTGCTGTCTGAGGGGATCAAGAGAAGGGCAGCTCAGCTGCTCCTGGCTCAGATCTGCCCTGGAAGGTCCCCCTGTCCCCAAGAACTCGACCTGGTCAAGCTCAAGCGGGACTGTTCCTCCTCAGGACTGAGGTCACCTCCCTCAAGAGACTTATCTGCTTGAGACACTGCCTTACCCCTACTGCTCCTTTTCTTGGAAGGCGCCTGGTCCATTCTTCCAGGATCCATGGCCTGTTCAGCTTTTGACATTTTGGCCTGTGACCTGGTCACAGCAAACAAATGTGCAGGGATTCCCAACATTTCTGCATGGGTCTTAAGCTCCACTTCAGCCCAAGCTGAAGTTTCTAAATCATTGCCAAGCAAGCATTCAACAGGGAGGTCTGCACTTACCACAACCTTCGTAGGGCTAGTTACCCCTCCCCAGGAGAAATTAACAAATGCCAAGGAATGGTCTGTCCTGACATTGCTAGCATTGGTCACTTGGTACCTTTCACCAAGTATGATTTGCTCAGGAGCCACAAGATCTTTTGTCACCATTGTGACACTTGCTCCTGTGTCCCTGAATGCCAAGGCCTCTCTTCCATTGATTAAAGGCTGCTGTCTGTATTTTCCCAGATTACTGGGACTGACAAAGGAGGACATGTCCATGCCTCCATCACAGATCAGTACAGCCTGACTTGGAACTCTGACTAGGCCAGAGTCTACCTCAGATCCCAGGGTTAACCTTACTACACCCTTATTCTGAGTACCACCACTTTGAGCTGAACCAGGGGGAACAGTTGTCTTAGGGGCAATGGAGTTGGGCCCTTGGACTTGGTACAATCACTTGTCCAATGGGTTTTCTGCTTACAGATTTTACACCATGGTTTCTTTTGGCCTTTTCCTTTATTAGATTGGGACTCCCCACCAGATGCCGATTTTTGGGGCCCTTGAGAAGACTTCTGGTCTTTACCTTTTCCCCACCCTTATCAGAGTTTTTAGAATCCTGCTTCTTGGAGTCACTACCTTGGTTCTGAACCTTCTGCCTCACCAGTTATTGGTGTGGGGGGATGATTCCAAGGTGTGCGACACTAAATACAACATGTTTCCGTGCAGCCATTCCAAAGTTACCATTTACCGCGAGGTTATAAGGTACTTAAGAGTATATGGTCTGGCTGCATCACAAACAATGCAGGAATAAAGGTTCCGAAGGCTGCAGAGGAGCTCTGCTCATGCATGGGCACCCTCTCACATAAAACCCAGCACCCTGCCTTCAGGATTGATAAGGCCTGCCATAGGGGTGACTGATAGGTTTATATGTGCAGTGATATGGAGAGATATAGGGAACCTATATCTCAGTAAGGTGTGCAGACACCACCTTACTCAGGCTGCTGTAGCATACCAGTTGTGTCATTTAAAATGGCTTCCCAGGGGTGACACAATACATGCTGCAGTCCCTGGTAGGCCTCTGGGGTACCTATGCCCTGGGTACATAGTATACCATGTACTAGGGACTTATAATGGTACCCGAGAATCCAATCTGGAGTGTACGTAAAGTACATACAATCAATTTAGAAAGGAAGCAGCTAGGGTGGGGTCCTGGATAGCAGGTGCCCAGCCAGACTAAAGTAGAAAAACAGTGAAACATAAGCAAAAAGTGGGGGTAACTATAAGAAGCAGATCCTACTCTCCTACACCATAGTTTCGGCTTAATCATTATCTGATGGAGAGACTGCTGCAGGGACTTCTCTCTGGTAACCCGTCTCTCACAACATGAAGTAACTTACTTGGCTTCCTAAAGCCAAACAAGAACTCCTGTACATCTGCCATACGGCCATTTATGGCAGTGGCCCATTTTTCACTATCAATGAATCGTTCTCTATCAATCCACAAGTCCTCTGTTCTGTTGTGTGCTCTAGTGCCACAAAGATTTAAGATTTAAAGAACTAGGGCTGGGAGATTAATATTTTTGTTTCCCCCTTTGTCTGTGCCCGATGCCTGACCATCTGGTATTTGGAAAGTTTAATTGCATTTATATAGCGCTTACTACCCCATACGAGGTGTCAAACTGCTTTTTTGGCGAGTAGCACACTGCTCCAGAACCTAAAAAGGATTAGTGGTGAATTAGTATAGGGAAATATGAAATTAATTTGAGCTGTGGACATGTGAGTCTGTTAGTTGAATTGAAAAGGATAGTGGAGGGATAGTAGAAGGAAGGGTTTCAAAGTGTTCATTTGGGGATCATAGCAGCAGGAGGAGGTTTGGGATGAGTAAAGGGGAGATGAAGGGGGAAGAGTCTGAGAGAAGGGTTTAAAAAGGCTTGTTTGGGAGATTTCAATAGTAAAAGAAGTTTGAGATGATGAAAGGAGGGGTAGAAAAGGAAAGAGTCTAGAAAGGGTTATTTTGGGGATCGTAGTAGGTGAATGAGGTTTGGGGTGAGTCGGAGAGTGGAGGTATAGGATATATTGGGAAGGTATAGGGCATGAAATAGGGTAGTTCATTGGAGAGAATAGTAGAATGAGATTTGGGATGAATCAGAGAGTCGAAGTAGAGGATAAATTGAGAGAGGTATAGGGTGAGAAATAGGGTAGTGCATTGGAGATGATGAATTAGAAGTAAAGTAATAAATATAAAGAGTGGCAGCCACGGGCAGTAAAGGTATGTGTTCACCACTTGGACTCTGAAGCAGAGGAAAGTGTTTACCTGTAACACTCTACTCCTTCTCGCTCACTCTTGAGATCTTCACTCCTTGAATGGAGGCATCTTCAGGAAATAGTTTCGTCTTAATTCTAGCAGCCTACCCTGAGGTATGAACTCATCACTCACCTTGGATGAGATTCTAAACCACCCTTACTTTTGCTGTGTTGCCTATTAGAAAAGTGCTGTTATGTGGCATGACATATAATATTTCTTAATTCTAGATATACCTTTTTATTCACAGAAATTTCCTAAGACACTGATTTCACTGGGCTGGAAGTATTTTGAATGGACGAGTTTCCTTCTCTTGCACTGATTGGGCCCTTTCTCAGGCTCCATTTATTTTGGTTTGATGTTGGCCATACTTTACCATTTATGCAGGATGGTGCTTCTTAAAAATCCATAATTTTTTAATTGGACCCCTTTGTGACCTTTCTGTGAACCAGTAAGCACCTTCCGTTACTTACTTTCTCTACACACAAAATGTACTTGACTTAACCTGACCATTGTGACTATATGCACTTTATCTTTTTCTTTTTTCTAGTTATAATCATTGCATAGTAGCTGACTACACTTGTCTGTCCCGAGGCTGACCCAACAATTAATATGAGGATGTTGACACTGGTTCAAGTGCACAGAGGGCAGCTCACGTGGTCGCTCAATTCAACTACCATACTGTGCCCTGCGGCGTTACCAGGGCTTGGTGGGACCGTCTTGGCCCTGCCAAACATATTACGAGTTTCCTCACCACCACACTTTTCATGGCGGTGCGACCACCATGAAAAGTGTGGCAGTGAGGAAACAAGGGGGGCCCTATAGGGTGCATGCAGGGAGGCACATGTTGTGCCTCTCTTTGTGCATAGACCCCAGTACTTGCATGGCACGGACTGCAGCAGTCTGTCGTGCAGGTACTGATTTTGACATTCACATTGTGGTGCATATTTCATAGGCACCACCTAAGGAACACCAAAGAACCACCCGCCAGACGGCAGAAAACTTCTAATCTGGGGGGCAGTTCAGCAACGGGTTTGACTGTGCAGGAGCAGGACGGTACCACTCCTGTACCAACAAACCCATAATGAGGCCATTAGAAAATACTTGTATTCTCTTGATTTCCTTGTGATTCAGTTTTTCACTACCATATCACATAATTCACACCCTGTTTAACTAATTGGCACTAGTGTCTGTTGGCCAGGTGCACCAACACCTGAAATCTCATTTGTGATGGGTTTGTGGATCAGTGGTTGAGTTTTCCTGGCCTACAGGTCCTTGTTCACAGTCTTGACCACGTGCACGCACAGTTCCAGGAAATGTGCAAAGTTTCCACTATTGTGTTCCACGGCCCTTATTGTGGGAAGGTCAGCAAGCACAAACTCATCAGCATGGACTGGCTTCCTTGAACCAGGTGGGTGGGGTGATGCGGGGCTGTTGATGTCAGGAGGCTACTAGTTCTTCTTCCACTTCACTTATGGTTGTGGCATTGACAACTATGGGCCTTTAATATCCTGTAATTCTCGATGCATTAGCACTCTATGCCTAAATGAGGGGTAGTAATTTCAATCTGAGCTTCACTGCTCATGGATTGCTTGAGCAGTGGTATATGTGGCTTTTGCCTTTTCAGCAGGGGGCACTGCACACCAACCTGCCCCAGACCTGTGTTTAAGCAGGCCTGACCTAGAAGACGGATTAGAACTTTGGAATGTTTAGCGCGCCATTGAAGACGAGGGAGTGCTCAGGGCTTCTGATGGCTGGTAGAAGCCCGGAGCATCAACATTCCAATGTTTGTTCACAGCTGCTGCTGTGACCAAAGGCCTCACAGAGCCCACAGAGATGTGAACCCCCTCACGCCCTGGGAGGCCGTTGTTTTACAAATTATAACATTTTGCCCTCTAGGGGAAGAATGTTCTAATAGCCTTAGAGTCCTCCGAAGCAGGCTCTAATGGCCAATTAAGGCCCTCTTCCTTGTTATCGGCCCTTGCCGAAACAAGCCTATATTGGCCGGTACAGCCTGTTATGTCGGGCTATATTATGTAACAGGCTTACATTCCACCACATTCATTTGTGAAGAAGCAATGCAGTTAGATTTGCACCTTTTCACCACTAACTCCATCCCAAAAGCATTTTTTGGATAGTGGCTGATGCAGGGAAAGATGCAAACTGCCAACCTTTGTGAGTGTCCACCCATTTTTTCATTTTGGTAGATCTGTTTCAGCTGAAGCTGCATGCTTTCTGTCCCTTTCAGTGCCCATCATTTGATTTGCCATTCTGTCCTATTTTCTACCTACATTCATCCAGTCTTTCTATCCTATTCATGACTCTGACTTTAATTTCTCTCCTATTGTTGCCATGGTCCAACAAGAAACTTGTTTCCCCTCTGATGGCGAGCCAAGTGCATGGAGCACAGCTCTGATTTCAGCAGCACTTCCCTCCTTCTCCATTAATTCCATTTAATTGGATGCATTCTCCTTTCTAAGGCTGGTATGTTGTTGCAGGTTTTTATTCATAGTTCACCTAACGCGCCTTTGCTTTTTAATATGTAAATCAATGCTAGATATGATAATGCTGATAAACATCTTGCATTTATCCATAAATAACACCACTGACCTATTTGGGAAAGTATTCAAAATAATCAATGCAGACTACTGTTCGTGTTTTTATGGAAAGCAGTATAAGCTTCTTTGCCCCAGTGTAATATCCTTCAGGTGCTTTTGAGGTCTAGATTTTATATTATAAAATAGAGTTGTTCACTGATTTTATGGATCTGATGTTCAAAGAACAGACTGGTTTCTTATTAGCAAAAAAGGCAATTTCACTGCCAAGGAATTAACAAAATGTCACGTACTCAAAAAGTGATTGTTAGAATTCTCTATTTAAGAATAAAATTCTCAGGGTATCAGAGCCATTCACCTATTACAAATGTCGCTCTGTCTCACGGTTATGACATCATCGAACCAGGAAGTGAAGTTGTAGGAGTGCAGCAGGCCACAGCAGGGAAGCACTGTGAAAGTTTGGAACAATCCACTGCTATCCACCCCTATCCTGCACCTCTGCTAGACAGAACCCTAAAGAATATGGAAGTAGGAAACGAAAATAGGAAGTTTACTTGACAGGAGCGTGTTGCTAAAATGCTGAACTCTTGGGAAAGGCTTCACTAGCTTTGCCTGAATCTACAACAAGAAAATCATGACCACAAATACAGAAGAGGAAAAATACAACTGGTGTAACGAACAGGACTGTTGAAGGGTACGCAAAAGAGGTAGGACCTCCGTTCACGCACACAATGAAGAGTTGCGGTGTAAAGGCAAGACGCTGCGGCTACAGGAGGTGGCCCGAATAGAACCACCACCACCAACGTCCCTGGAGGAACTCCTAGAGTCAACACTCCTGACAGAGGCTGTGAACGGTGTCTGTACCATCAACCCATCAGCAACCACTGCAACTTCAGGAGGTAAGTGACATGTTATGAGTGCTGCATTGTAAGCATGAAAGTTAATTCGCTTTATGTGCACATAACAAAACATACACACATGCAAGACAACTAGTCACTGTCATTGTTGAAGGTGAACCTGTTTGCAGATCCATTACATGTTTTGCAAACTGGAGACTCTTGAAATGCATTATTGTGCATCTAGCACACAGCAGTAAAGATATTGTATTCCATTAGGCCAAGCTTTGTAACGATGCTTTACATTTTCCATACAACTAATCTTAGGACGAATGCATATATTTAGCAAGCCTAGAAGGAGCAAAAGGCCATTAATTATTGTTTTTGTGCAGGAAGGTGTCCCTTCCTGTTCAAACGCAATCATCCCTGCAACGCAGGTACCCTTGCAACATGCTGCAAGGGCCTGCGCTGGTGCTATGTAGCTTTTTTTGCGCCGGAGCAGGCGAGAGCACAGGGGTGCACCATATTCTTCTTAATACGGCGCATCCCAGCGTTTTTGAAATGACACAGCGTGGTGCAGCTAAATTGCTTGCAGCGCCGCGCTGCGCCATTTCATTGTAAATATCCCCCTAATGTTTGCTCTCAATCACACTACCGATTGCTATTTACCATAAATGCCATTGCCATCGGGCGATTGCGAGACCTCGAGGCCTAGGCCTGCGAAACATTGCGAATATGTTTTTAAGTTCATGGTCCTGACACATTTCAATGACATTTCAACCCATCTCTCTCCTTACAGATCACACAATTGCTGATGTCACTCAGGACACAGAAGGACAAATAGTAGGAGAAGAAATTAGCACAGCATTTGAGAGAAACAGGTCTGAATATACAAGGAGCCAGCAAAATAGGTTTAGAGTCCCCACCACCACCACTGTCACTGTGCAATCAAGGAGCTTAGGGCCAGATGGATGGGTGTTTTTAGAGGTCACGAATAGGAAATCAGGCCGTTTGTGACTGCTAAAAAGGTTTGTAGCATGTACAAATCATATTTTGCGAGTCAGTAACCAATTACCAACTCGCAAAATTTGTTTTGCGAGTTGCTATAAGGAAGAGGCATGCCAAGGGTGTCTCTTGCTAATGCGAGTTGCAGGGGGTTGTAAGATTGTTTTGCGACCACATACACAGTCGCCAAACAATCGCAGTTACCACCAACTTCAAGTTGGTGGTTAGCCAGTCGCAAAGGGGAAGGAGACCCCTTCCCCTTTGTGTTTCGCAGTGAAACTATTTTTTACGAGCAGGCAGTGGACCCAGGGACCACTGCCAGCCCTTAAAAAATGAAAAGAAAACTTTAATTTGTTTTCTTTTAAACGCATTCTGTTTTCCTTTAAGGAAAACGAGTTGCATTTGGGGGAAAAAGTTGCTTTATTTAAAAGCAAACACAGACATGGGGGTCTGCTGTCCCCAGCAGGCCACCGTCCCTGTGTTAATGCCCATTCGCAATGATTCGCAACTTGCAACCGGCCTGAATATTGATGATGCAGGTCATTTGCAACCCCACTGGGAATCGCTAAATATATCTGAGATACATTAGTACATTCAGTTTTGCGAGTTGCAAAAAATAGCAATTAGCGACCGGTAAAACGCACTGGTCGTAAATCTGTCCCTTCGTGTTGGCCACACCTCGTTTAGCTCCAACGGCGGAGAAGTAAGGGGAGGGCTCTGGGTAGCACCAGATGTACTGAAGTTATTGCTGGTGTGCACTCAGCTGCAGGATTTGAAAGAGTAGAAAGGAAGATGCCAAGGTTGCAGGAACAGCAACAGAAGGCCTTTTGTGAAATTAGCCGAAAGGTTGGTGACTTAAAAGGCTCATTATAGGAAGGGTTTGCAGCACTGGCTCAAAACATTACTGTAATTTTGCAGGAAATAAGTAATCTTTCTAATCCCTTAGATGAGGAACTTACCCAGACAAGAACAACGTTATACCAGACACAGACGGCAAGCTTTTCGTAGGACTGCAGATCGCGTTACCACTTCCTCACACATTCTGTGCCCGACATACTACCACTTGGAGGTTGAACTGGTAAGACAAAGATGGGATCTACCAAGAGGTCCTACCCAAGTTACTAATGTCCTAAAGAAATTACAAAACTCCAATGCCTCTATGTTCAGACCAATGCTACCACCTGAAAGTGACGAGGGCTTTGGTGTGAGTGAGACATCAGTAGCAGAAGCTGCTGGTGTAAGGGAAAAAGGCATGGAGTTAAGGCAAGCTCAGCAAACCACTGGCGAATGAAGGGAAAAATACATATCTTTCTGATTTATAACATAAATTCCTTTATTTTCTTATATTCTGCTTCACAAACATTAGTTTATTTTCCAATTACAGTTGAATGTTTCTGGTTTACTTTTTTGTAAGGATGGAAGTCCTTCTTAAGTTCGCAAGAAGCTGAAAACCTGGCTCTTCCTATTAGCACCTTAGAGCCGCACACCTACACACCTTGCCCAAGTGCTTAGATGCCCTCTCGAGTGATTAGTGCGCTATACAAATCAACATAACATAACAAGTTATCCTTCATCCGTGAATAAACAACATACTATTTACAACCTTTTAAAATTATCCCACATCTTTATTTTATCTATGTGTGCAAAAAAATCTCACCTTAAATATATAATTATTTATGATGTCTGTTCAGCGTGGCCTGCCCTCTTCGGTCAAAGCTGCCTCTTGTCCAGGTTGTGTTGGATAAGAGATGAATATTCCTCCTCTTCCAAATTACTGCCCTTAGATTGAAGTGTTAGCTCCTTTCTCATTGGTTGTTGTGCAGCGCAGCACAAGTATATGTTATTTTACAGCGGGTTTATGGGGTGTGCTGCAGTGCACCTCCGCTTTTATGTAGGCACCGAAACACACCCTTAAGAATTTTTCAAAGTACGCTCTATGGCGATATGAAAAGACAAGAGGCAGTAGACCAAAGAGGTTGCCGCAAGTAAACCATTATCTCCCAAAATATTTGCAAAAATGTATATCTCTCTGTGTGCACTCCCTTGAGACACCTTCTGCCAAAAGTGCCACTCTAGACTGGGGAGAATCAATAAACATTAGAACCAGAGATGCACCACAATTACAGTAATTACAATGATTGCAAAATGTTTCCACAAAGTTCAAGAATTCGTAAAAAATCTTCTCTTTATTATTGCTTCATATGTGCACAGTAAAACCAGCCAGCATGTTTCGTCCATATACAAATGGACTTCTTCAGGGCACAACAATAGTAATAAAATCCAATCTCATAAAAAACTGTTTGTTTCATCTGTTTCAACCGTCATTGTGGACATAAGTCTTCCTAATCATCTAAGAAGATGGTATTTGTTTTGTTTTATTGCATTCTTATTTATTTTCACTATTATAAATATTACTCTATATTGGCCTTACTCATCCAGTTTAAAAATTATTACAATTGGAGTTAGATTTACACCCATACTTTTGCGCTACTCTTTTTTTCAATTTTAATTATTTAAAATCTTCACAAGCAACCTGTTGGTAAGGGCAAATAAAAACAAATACATTAAAACAATCAAAATGTAGCTGCATGTATCGGCAGACTATAAAACACTTTTTTAAATGCACAAGAATAAAATGTGCCTCTTCAAACAACCTGGACAGAGAAAGGTAGTCAACAGATTTTGCACAGCTAAAAAACAAAGAAGATAATAAAATACTATTAAAAAAAACATACTTTTGCCACATTCAGAGCTTCTCCGGCTATCCCTTCTTTTGTATACTGCGAATTCATCGCAGGGAGGGCTTGTAGAGTGTCGGTCCTCTGCTACATTCTCACCTTGTCTCATTTGCTTCACATCTAAATGATCTCGCAAGACTAGGCTTGATGTGTCTTCCAAGCCGAAGTCTGATTATCTTGATTTTTTTTTTTGCTATTTCATATTCTACATTGTGGAGATTGATATTTCATCTTCTGTCTGTTTTATTGGTCACTTTGTTTTAAAAAAAATCTGTTTTAAACACAAGGAATATTTTTAGCCACTTCTTTTGTACCACGGACAATTCGGAACTGAAAATGTCTTATTTTAATTTTAGCTAATTATAAAAATATTTTTTTGTGTTGACTATCTTAAATTTGTCGACAGACGAGTGCATTTTGATCTTCTTGAATCAGTGCCAGGTTAAAAATTAAAATTGAGAAATGTACACTTCCTATTCCCAACTTTCAGCTTTTTACTGTAATAAAATGTTATTTTGCCCAGAAGTTGAGTAATATATACCTAGATTCTCGAAGGTCTTTCTCTATTTGATTGGCATCTGCAAGATCCCTGCATTTGTCATGGGTATTGCTTCAACTACAATTGATTCAACCCATTACCTAGTGCTAGAATAACTTCCCAAAAACGTAGTAACAATTTTGAAAAAAAATGTTTTACCTTCTTTACGCCTTCGGCTCCTTCTGAAACTCTAATTAGAACATTGGAATATTGGAAGCTCCATTGAAAACAATGGAGTGCTCCGGGCTCATAATGGCTGCTATAAGCCCGGAGCTCCAACATTCCAATGTTTCTTTGTTCACATCTCTGGCTGTGAACAAAGGCTTCAGGGAGCATGAGGGGATTTCAATCCCCTCGCGCTCCCGGAAGCCTTTGTTTAATTTGTTAGAACATTCTGCCCTCTCGTGGCAGAATGTTCTAATAGCCTTGTAGCCCTTCATAGCAGGGTTATACCGGCTATTAAAGTCACGCTGCCTTAGGCTCAGGCCTTTAACGCTGCAGAAGGCCTTTAAATAGCCTTTATAGCCCACTACGGCAGGCTATAAGGCTATATTAGAACATTGGAATGTTGGAAGCTCCATTGAAAACAATGGAGTGCTCCGGGCTTATAATGGCTGGTAAAAGCCCGGAGCGACAACATTCCAATGCTGCTTTGTTCACAGCTGTGGCTGTAAACAAAGGCTTCAGGGAGCCTGAGGGGATTTGAATCCCCTCGCGTTCCCTGAAGGCTTTGTTTAATTTGTTAGAACATTCTGCCCTCTAGTGGTATCTGTATTCTAATATCCTCACCCAGTGAGGCGTTGTGCTCAAGCACCTAGCCATATTGTAGAAAATTACCTGTGACTGCTATATCTGTCACCCTGCTAAAGACACTCCATCCGGGGTGTTGGGAACAATAATAGCGTCCGAGTGCTGTCAATTTATAGTTGCAGAACGCATCATTGGGTGAGGATATTAGAATACAGATGACGTAATATCCACACGGGAGGTCCACAATATGACATTTTCATTATCCAGCATGACTCTGCCTTTTATTTCTTTTTGTCTCACTCGATGTGAATGTTTGAAGGTTGATTCAATATATATATCTTGGGACCCCTAGTAGTATAATATATAGGTCATATTGGGTCTCATTCTCTAAAACAACATACACGCCCTAAATTTAAGGGGAGCATGTCATTAAATATTCTCTGTTTGGTGAGTAGCAGAGAATCTTTGGGTATTCCTTTCAATCCGTTAAAGCGAAGCCCCAGCACGTATGAATGTGATTATTCTCTTTGCATTGTTGGCACTTGAGGTGATGGTTCTATGACACGGTCCAATGAGGAGCATTCTCTTGTTAGGTCTCGCGTGGCAGCGCTAAGCGCTGCACGCCTCGGCGAGATTTATTGTTAACAAGGAGTTTCAGTAGAGGGCTTGAAGTCCCGCCCCTCATTTCCATTGGATGGCGTCACCGTTTATGCTAAACGGTGGCCTGCCATTGGAAATGAGGGTTTTTGGGTAACGCCCTTTGGCCTCTGAGCCGGACTGGGTCGCCTACTTTGCTGCTGTCGCAAAGCAGTTTCTTATCTTTAGGGGGCCATGTGTTTCTAATTAGAAACACATAGCCCCATAAAAACAGGAGATCCCCATGCTCCGGCTGCAGCACGGTCCTCTTTCACTTTTGGGACCGCGCTTGTTTTAACTATAGACACTCTGTTAAACTGAGAACGGTTGGGAAGATTTGCGTGGCATGCTGTGCGTCCCCTACGGCTCATCGAGTCGTTTGGTGCTGCTTGTTAATGTTTGAGGCAGTTGTCTTGGGGAATGTGGGTTCATACTCCAGAACGTTTGCAAAGGGGATCCCTGACTCTTTTACTAGTGATAGTCCGTTATCTAGTTTCAGACGTAACTTCCCGCTGGTTCCGAGGAGTCAACATGGCTGCGCCCTGTGAGTCGGATGTGCAATCGGACCCCGCTCTGCCGCCACTGAAGATTCCGAAGCGCGAGGCCATGTCCCCTAATTCACCGGGGTTGAGTGATGGACACCCATCGTTGTCGGCGCCTTCTACCCCAAACCATTTGTCGCCTCTAGAGGGAAGGCGCCGGTGGTCTGGGCCTTGCCTTGTTGCCCTCAGTCTCCTTTACCACGTCTGCCGCTTGTCGCGGCATGTCCTGGACCCCAGCAGAAACTAACGCGCTTATAGCCGTATGGGGCAACGAGCGATTGGTGGAGGCACACTACCAGCAACTGGAGGGCTCAAGCACCCTATTTGCCAGCAAGGCTCCTGGCCCCGCCATGTATGAGCGGGTGTCCCGAGCCCTGGCCGAACTGGGCTACGAGCGGACTCCGTCGCCATGCCGGGAACGCATGAAGGTAAGGATTGGGTGAATAGGAGAATGTGCGGGGTCGTGAGATAAAGATCGATGTTCGCAAGTAAGATAAGCTTTTGGTACAGCATCACCCATGGCTAGAAATCCAACCTATGATTGTGTGGGAAACCGTATCGGTGCACTAATGAGCTTTGTAAAAAGACATCCCGTGATTGTTGAAGCTAATAGAGAGGTGGCCTAAGGAGTCACCTGCCAGAAGCATGAGTTCGTAACAAATGACAACGGGGGATGCCGAAACATGGGGGCTGCAGCCACCACTGAGTTATATACAGCGCACGGTTTTTGTTTTAGTACACCACGTAATTAGCTTTTCAAGGGTTCGTTTGTTATTGGAAGAGATACCGTTTTGTAAAAACCCAGCCTGTATCTATAGTTTGGCACATCCAAGGCTCTCCTTCCGCTTTAATATTTAGCTGCAGTTCTTAATAATATGAAAGCGTGCTTGTATGTGTACGCTTCTTGTTCAGCCTTTCTCTGTACGTCTCCTATGAATGTGTCTGTCCCTCACAGCAGGTGATGGCGTCTCCATGGCTGCTGTATGCTCTTCTGAGTCTCCAGTGTGATCTGGCAGGCAAGAGACTGCTGGTACAGATGGTGATGGTATGCATGTGGGATCATTGACTCCCTCCATGCCTAAGGTACTGTCTTATGGCGCCTCATGTTTGGACTCTTGCCCTCTCTTGGACGATACATATGAGATGTATACATATTTGTATCACTATGCTGAACTTTGAAGCATCAGGTATTTTTCCCAAACTTTCCATTAAACATTTCTATAATGGCTCCACACAGTCTTAAAGTACTTTGACATGTTTTAATGCATATTTCTTTCTGTTATAAAAACGAATTAATTGTGACACGTCCACTAAAGTGTCTGCACTACAGCTCCCATAATGCATCAGGGATTTAAGAATAAGCATTATTCTTGAGTGTTTTTATAAATGGTATTCAGTTTAATATAGGACCGTAGCCAGAAATACACATTATTGGGGGACATGGCCCCACATAAAGACTGCATGTGGTTCCGGGTGGGATGTAATAGTTTCTTTCTGCAGAATCGGTTTGAAAGAATCTATAATTTTGGTGATATTTGAAAACAGGCAGTTTTTTTTGTATATGTGGCTAATGTATGAGGATATTTGAACGAAATAGGTGACAATTGTTAATTTTAAAACATGCTAGTCAAAAGTGAACATTATACAATAAAACATATTGGAGCAATCACAATTAACACATGAATCATTATAGGATATAATATAAATATGGCTACACATTGGATTTGGGGTCTATTGGGGTTTGAGCAAAAATTATGGAAAATGTCAAACGGCATATGGTACAATATTATTTGATTGAAGGATTTTATTAAAGATAACTTCATATGTATGGTTGCCCATGGTCCACTAAGCAATGGTAGGCTAAAATATGTGTAAGCTAGTACATTCCAAATTACACTGCATAGTGGGGCTGATAATTGCCAAAACTAACATTACAAATATAAGCATTATTTATGTTTCTCGTCTTCACTGCCAGTGTACCATGGTCTGCACATTAATGCACACCTTGTAGGTTTTAAAAACACATACATTAAACGCATTGTAATTACAATGAAAATAGCTCTCAACATCTTGGAAATAAAATAAGTATCACATTTACGTAATGCTATTAGCATTGGAAATGCATTATATTAATGTTGTTAAAAAAACAATCACATTAATAAAAGCCCGTACCATTTACAATGCCAATAGCTCACACTAGTGTAAATGCAATGCAATAGATTTCGCGTTTAACATTTTTTTAGCTATTGCAATTTAAAATTGCAATGAATTTTATTTATGTTTTACAAAAGAAAACAAAAACAAAAAAACAATGTCATTTACAATGTCAATAGCTCAAAATAATGTCAGTGCGAGACCTATTGCATTGTAAATGCTTGTTTTTAAAGTAGATAGAAGGAGAAATGTAAGATATATCCGGGGGCGTATTTAAAAAAAATTAATTTATCTTCTCCCATTATCTTTTTTATTCTCAGATTCCCCCTTCCTTCAGCCATTATAAATCATAAAATAATAGGTCCTGAAGAAGATGAATTATTTAGTCCATTGAAACGTACGTCCGCCAGAGAGTGTGACACCCCAGTTACCAGTACAGCAACCGAGGGTTGATGTTATCGCCCCCTGTTTTCCATCTGTGCATGCAGTGTTGTTCTGGGATGTGGAGTGACAGTGTGTAGTGTGTTAGTGATATGGTTGTGGATGTGAGAGGTGTGTGTGTGGGGGGGACTGTTTATTTGTTTCATTATACAATTTCAGTTGTTGCTATACAAGTGTTGAAATTAGATGGAATATATAGATCATATTAGCGATGACATTTATAGCAATGTACATGCAGAGTTTTGGAAATAGAAATGAAATGATTATATGCAAAGTGTGATATTTATGAAAAAAACAAAATAAAATATGAAATAATATAAACAAATATATTTTGTGTGGAGAAGAATATTATCAATGCCCCGTATTTGAGCTTGTGAGAGCCAATAACAAAGAAATATAGGTCATGAGGGAGTGTGTTCTTGTACTTTTGATTGTTTTTTCCCCTTTTCTCCCTGACCTTTAAAGCAATTTTTTTAGGGGGTCGCCTTGTCAGCTTAACAAGGTTGGCCCATCCCGTGGATCACCCGTTGATCAATAGAGAGGGTTTTCAACGATATAGGTTTGACCACTAGTAACCAGTGAAGAGCTTCAGAGCAGGGTTTATGAGGTTCCTTGTCTTTAGGTTAAGGACTTGTAGAGCTCCTGTGCATTTCAGTCTATGTAACATTCCCATTTGCAGGGTGCATGCTGGTATCACTAGTGCCAGCAACACCTGTACCCTGTGTAAGAGCCCTTGGTAAGCAAAGAGGCTACAATTGAATCTTTTATAGAATACAGTCTCTTGACACGTTCTTGATTTAGGATTAAAGTGAGAGGTTCAAGTCCATCATTACGCCTAAGTTTAAGAAGATCTTAGTATTGTGGGCCTAGTTGTAGGATGTGTGATTGAAAAAATTCAAACTGTTTGGAGAGGCGGTAGGTAGACTTTAAAAGCAGGGCTGTGATTTTTGAGCCTTTTGAGAGGTCTATTTGAAAGATGTAGGGTGACTAGTTAAAAGGAGGTAGTGATACAATTTGGAACCCGTCTATCAGGTCGGATCTTATATACTTGAGCACAGTGCCCTGGATACCAGTGTGATAAATTCTTTGGCTAGTTTGTGGTTGGTGGTCGACCATTCCAATTGCTGACTGTAGGTTAAGGTAGAGCAGTGATACCAATATTATCTACAGAGCTCTTGCGGTCGTCCCAGATGGAGATCGGTGCTTATTCTGTACCTTTTCTTGGTCTCAAACTGCTCTGTCTCTCTGATAGGAGTCTGTACTGAGTGATTAATGAAGAGATCTAGCAGAAAGCTGCCTTTCCTAGAACTTTTCACAGAAAGGGACCGTTTGATATGGGTCTGTCATTTGTTTGGTCAACCAGGTCAAGTCCCTATCTCTTGAGTTTCCTCTGGGATGGCAGCAGGAAACCCAAGGAGACTGGTTTTCAAGATGTTTGAAGGGTAAGAACCTGTCATGTCATGTACATGCCTTTGATTCTGTTTTTAGATTCTTTTTTCAGTCATTTTACATGCTTGTGAGCCTCTTATTGTTTGCCTTTCACTGGAGTTTAAGTTTAGAAGCTTTTTCACTGTAATGTTTTGTTAGGGTGGTGTCACAGAGTTCTTTAGAGTGGCTATACTTATTTAAGTACTGGCTGGATTACACAATTATTTGGCTATTTTGAAGAACTCTTTGGTTGGGCGTGTATTGTTACTAACTGGTTGCACATAGTGTAATTTCTTAATCCTTTTCAATGAGGGTTTTGTAGATTCTTCATTGCCTTTGAAGCTGCTTTGTATCAACGAGGATGTATGTTTTTCTCCATATATTTTTTTGATGGATCTAGTTTTTATTTTTGAAGGTTTATGTAAGAATTTAGCCATCCCATCTTCCTTCTGTGGGGGTCTAGCCCTGTTATTTTGAGAGCGATCACAATGTTGATTGCCCGAGTTACGCATCAGTCAATCTCTTTGACTGACAGTTCCGGGTCCAATGGGAGGGACGCAGATATTTTATTTTGAAATAGGTTCTTCCAGGTTGAAATCATTCCATGATACAATGGCAATGGTTGTATTGAATTCTGATGGTGCTTGCATTGCCAAAAGGAGGTTAAGCTGAACATGGATGATGTGGTGGCCACTCAATAATGAACTGAGCTTCCTGTGAAAAAGAAGGTGATTTCTTTGGCACTTAATAGTATGGGGTGCATGAACATGTGGATTGCTTCCTGTAGAATATGTGCTGCATTGTCGCCAAACCAGGGATCTGTAATTATAAGGTGGTCTGCTTTGCAGTACGTTAGTAGGCCAGCAATGTGATTTCTGTCTTGTTTTGTGATCTAGCGTTGATTGCGACTTTCATGATATTGCCTCTTAGACATTTGTTTGATTTTAGTGACTTGTTTGAACCATTGTTCTCCTTTTCCTCCACGATGTGATTATTGCTGTAAGATAAGTGCCCTCAATTTTCCCTTTAAGAAAAGCATCCAGAGGTGCGTGGCCTGGGCCACATTGCCACGTGAACGTATTTTAGGGAGGGCTCCCACGTCCAAAACTAAAATCCTTCGAAATATAGCCCCAGTGCTGTCAGCGGTCCCTGAAATTTCTAAACACATTCAGGCAATCACCGTCCCTGCCTCAAATCAGGAAGGACCTCAAGACCTGGCTCTTTGACTGAACCGCAGATCCATCCCCCTGAACCGCCCCACCCCGAACCTTGAGACCCTAACGGGTGAGAAGTCAGGTCATACAAGAAACCTGATTAATTGATTGATTGATTGGGCATGTAGCGACATTCCCAGAGCAATAGTGGCCTGGTCTTTAAGTGGGTTGGGTCTCAGACCCGGTAGTAATTAAAAACTGACCTTGAATCTGCTCCCTTTCAGGCCCCCACATTGATGTCCTAAACTTCACAGGTGAAAACACTGATCGATTTCTGAACAATGAGTATAAAACCGTTAATTTAATCCATGTCGTTTCTGTTAATAGTTCACATGCTTTACTTGATCTTCAATTCCCTACAAAAGTTAGCTTTTTCAAAAATGTTTTGTAAGAGTTTTTTTTTATAATGTACCATATTACTCTTGTATGGTGCATGCTTTGGACTGAGTCGTCTCGAGGTGTTTATAAATAATAACACGATTGAGAGCCCAGGAGTTTAGGCTGAAGGCTCTGTGAGTTTCTCACCGTGTCTATCAGTTGGTCAAAAAGGTGTTCAGAATGCATGATCATCGAATCCTTGGCCTCTCTGCAAAGCGCGCAGAGCAATGGTGGTGCATGCCAGTTACAGTTGTTATTCTATACCAATGTGTGGGGAGGGTGGTACCTGAATTTTAGTTTACATGTTTAAGCCACACCCTTAACTATAAAGGCAACACCCCTATTTGGGATCCCCATTTTTTCATCCCACTTAAAGCCCGGACAGTGCCACTTGTAGTGAATCAGTGGGGCCTTTGCTGAATGAGAAGCTCTGGGCTGGGAGTCTATGTGAGTGTATGGCCTACGGGGCGCGGACTAATCGGAAAGCCGAGATGCAGCAGAGCAGTGTGGCAAACTGAATAGTAGGCCTGGGACTACGCTTAGTGACCAAAAAACCAAAAGTCAGAGTTCTGCAAGCAGTAGAGTGCCTTTGGTCATGCCAATCTCTTTGGCGCAAATAGCACCATACACAGTACAAGAGGGAACTGCTTCTTTTCTTGCCGGTCGATTAGAGTTTCCACCCGAGCAGCAGCTTTCTCAAAGTGAACGGAAGGTTTCTGAACTCGAGCGGTTGTGACCATCCGAGACCGCCCGCATAGAGAAATCTGACCTCCCATGTTGAGAAATATCTTTGGGAGGTGGATTTTCCTCAATCGCGCTCGCCAAATTGACATTGGCTAGCGCTAGGAAGGAAAAAATTCTACATCGCGGATCAGAGATTTTCGGAACTCTACGTGCTCCGCGGAGCGCAGAAAACTCCGTAAACGGAGCGGAGTTCACCGCCCAGGCCTACTGAATAGACAGAGGCAGGCACTGCCACAGGGGGGCCTACAGCCACAGAGGTCAACGGTGAGACCTGGAACGTGGGGCGGTGGCAACAGCTAAGCAATTGGAGACAATCTGTGCTGTCGGTACCCCCGTAAGGCTGTAATGCTCAAATGAGACAGACTGGCTCAGCATGAAATGATGCACGGGGCTGATACGCAGTAAGGAGAATGTTGTCCCATCTGGACGGCCCTGAGGATCCAGTGAACTGTGAGTAACATTGTGTGGCGATTGATGCCTGAGCCTGGAACAATCTATGTGAAGGCGCGGTGGATAATTAATACGAGGGAGAAGTGCCCCCCCACTTCTCCATTTGTTTATTTACCTTTTGGAACCCCTTATGCAAACCATACAAGTTCACAAGTTGGAGCTTTTGGTGTAAGGAAAGGAACATAGGGCACTACATTGTGAACTGTTTTGAAAGCTCCAAGATGGGCATTTGGTCAAGTAACTTGGGGTGCTTGTGATCTCGTGGTCCCTTACTGTGCCTTGCAGCCCTCCCATGAAGGGTTTGCTCACTGAATGTCCTGCTCCTAGAATAAAGCATGGTTGAGTGCAGGTCTGACCACGGAGTAGTAAAACAGGAAAGTGTACATCACAAGTTAAAAGGCCCCTGCCTCGAAAAGACAATACTGGAGCAGTGAGGATAGAGAAGCCCAAGGGAGCGACACCAATGGAGCAGGGGCCTGTAGGGACAACCCTGGTGCCTGCTGTAAACAAAGATGCTGAAATACAAGAGATATTCGCCATGAATGAGGTGGTATGGAATATCCAGAAAACTGGGGGTAAGTTTGATGCAATATTGGCAGCAATAGTGGCCTCAAGAGTAGCGTTAGAAGCAAAAATCCTTGGTGCGGTAATTGACCTCAATCTGCTGAGAGTAGATCAATCAAAGTTAGCTGATGGAATAATGGAGGATTTCGAGGAGTTGTGCCCACTCCGCGTTCCGCATGGAACGTGGAGATCTGGCAACCACCCCCCCCCCCCCCCCCTTCCCCCAGCCACTGCATGGCAGAGTTTTTTCTTGCGTGTGGCTCATATTAAGTTGGTGAGTGTGAGCGAGAATTCGCATCATCTAGTGCAATTTGTGCATGCTAGAACGCCTCCCTGCGAGATTACTCAACGCAAGCATTTGCAGCAGGTCCTGACCGTTTGCGTTGAGAAAACTGCTGCTCGAGAAAAAAATCTACGTGAGTGGCAGAAAGAAGCAGCGCCCTCTGACACGCCGCGTGGTGCAGTTCGTGTGGGTTTTACAGAACGCAGCAAGCTCCAGGCGCTGAAAATTAGCACAACGTGCTGAATTCCTCCCGCTTGCCGAATCTTGTGGAGTTTTTATGTAACTCTGCGAGTTCCGCCAACCACTAGATATTTTGAAACTTGAAAAGGGATTATCTGTTCTAGATAAAAATAGGGTGAAAATATTTAAAAAAACACCAAAGTCTTATTGAAGAGTATCTGCCGCCATTGTGAGCTGGTAACTAGCCTATGGAGGCTGGAATTTCAAGAATCAATCATGAGAAAAATATGGAGGGAGACAAGCCTAGTCACTTATTAGTGTGGTTGATCTGGAACGAGGAAGGAATAGGGTTCAATAGTGATATCTCAAACTAATAAATATAAAAATAAATTAATGGCAAAATATGGTTCCTTTCTATATCATAGCGAGGAGAGATGTGGGGGCAGCCTGAAGAGGCGGTGTGTCTCTACTGCGGGAGTAACTAAATTTAACAAAATATAGGAAAGGAGCTAGAGTCACTTTTATCTGCAGAAGAGTTTAGAGGTGCAATTAAGGAGTTGGCATCTGGGAAAATACTAGGTGGAGATGGACTCCCTGCAGAAATTTAACCTTGCATATGCAGAGGCACTCGCACCTAAATTACAGAAAATGTATGTAGCTGCACGTATTAGGCGAACCTTGCCATTGACTATGTGAGAGGTGATCGTAGTGGCCATCTCTAAGATAGGACAGGACTTGTTAAAATGTAAGCCATATCACCCCCTTTTGATGCTTAAATGTGATTATAAGGTACTCAGCGAAGTAATTGCCAACCGATTGACACCGTTGATGACGTAGCTGGTTCACCTGCAGCAGTCTTGGTCTACGAGATGTACGGCACAAATGTCTAGCACCTTATGCATGTGTTGGAGGAATTCTAATTGATGGAGGTGTAGGTGGTTTTAATGTCTCAGCTATATAGTCTAACACTCTGAATTGGGAGTGCTTATTTACAGTACTGGCAGAGATGGTGTTTGATTAAGAGATACTTGGTTGGATCTGCCATCTACCGAGCCAACCAATGGCCATGGTGAAGATGGGCAGGGAAATATCGGAAGCGAGACAGGTTGATTGAAAGAGTGACGCAGCAGGGATGGCCGCTTTCCTTCTATTGTTTGCTCAGGCGATGGAGCCATTGATGGCAAATTGAAACAGAAGGCAGAGAACTGGAGAGTCCACAAAAGTTAGGAGATGCTTATTATTTCACCATATGCTGATGAAGACTTATATGTGAGACATGCAGATGAGAATTTGGATCGGGGAGTTAGTGTGCCAAAGGTTTTCTATTCAGTGTCAGAGTTAAAGTTGAATTTGAACAAGATATATCGTTACCAAATGTAACAGCAAGAGGAGAACCCCTACGAAGCCTTAGAGGATTTAAGCATCGAGTGGGAAAGGGACCCATTTAAGCAGTGGCGGCTGGCATCTACAGGGAGGGGGGAGTGGACATGCTTGCTTAAAATAATATATAAAAATAAATAAAACTCACCTTAACTTAGTGACTTCCTCACTCCAGAACTCTTCTGTCTGCACAGGAACCGGAAGCAGCAACTCCCTTGGCCAATCATGGGGCTGCTCTCACCAGCATGAGAGCAGCCCCAGGATTGGCACTGCACAGCACTCTGGAAGCTTTGACTTACTCTAACCCAGCTGTCTTAAGACAGCTGGGTTAGAGCTGTTTAAAGTGACCATGTGTGGCTGGACGTCGCAAGACAGTCGGCCAAAAAGAAATGTGATCTTTAAACAGAGCCTTTCCAGCCCACCCTTCTCCCTTTTGAGTGACATGCTTCTGTCACTTAGCAGCAACCCGCCCCTTCCCCCGACCAGATGCTCGGAATGGGGGAGGAAAGTAAAATGGTAACTAATTACTATTTTATTTTTCAGCTCTGGGGTTTTTTAAGTGAGGTGCCACTCCTCCGCTCAATCAATGGAGCCACCCCTGCATTTAAGTACCTGAGTGTGCAGATTTACAGATGAGAGAAGGGTCTATAAGTGTGTAACATACAGAGAGCTCTGTCAGGGATAAGAGGGTATTTTGGATTCTGGAAGAGTCTATCAAGCTCAACCCAGGGTTGGATCGCCATAGCTTTGCAGTATTACCCATGAAACTACCAGTGAGCCTGTTTTGGTAGGCTTAATAGTCTGCTAGCAGACCTGATCTGGGGACGACATAGGGGCTTACTGGAAAAATGCAAGTCGTAAAGTGGGTTGGAGGCACCCAATCTGGAGTTCTGTTACCTTGCAGCACAGCTTTAGTGGGTGGCCCAGTGGCTGTCTGGTTCATTGAGTGCAGACTTAAAGCATGCCCCAGCAGGTCATGAAAGAACTGACGTGTTGTTCTGTCTGTTGGAGCTGACGTCATGTGTCCCATGCCGCATTAGTGACAGCTGCATGATATTGTATGATAGAATGCTGAATTGTACGAGGACTGGCGTACCCTTCACCCCTGAGCTACCATGCTGGTCTGAAGCAATATTTCATAGAGTAAGGGAGAGTGTGGATGCAAGAGCCTGGAACTCACCGGGGGGATATTCGGTGCCCTGATTGAGAATGGTAGGTTCCGCACGTCTCAAACGCTCAATACATCTGGGACAATTTCTGTCCTTGAGTGCGGGGGTGGAGGCAATACAAAAGACATGGGGCTATAGAACTGATCCCCCTACAGTGAGCACAGCAATGGATAGATACAATGCTGAAAATGGGAAACACACGTAGAGTGGTGACGCAACTTCATGGGATGTTGATGTCTACTACCAAGATGTGTCTGACCAGGTTAAGAGTGATCTGGGTGAGGTTGTTGCGGACAATATCATGACCAGTGACTGGTGGAAAGTAGTTAAGTAACCTAGTGAAGTAGCAGACCATGTACGGTTTAAATAGGTACAATGTAATGTGTTTCACTGAACATTTGTGACTCCATGTAGGTTGTACAGAAGGTTTCCTGTCTTACAGGATAGATGTCCTTGATGCTGTACATCAGGAACAGATTTATTGGATATATTTCTAACCTGTCCTAGACTCCTGAACTGTTGGGCTTCTGATTTTGAGAACATACAAGCGATGACTGGCCATGCTTTGCAGATGGTGCTGATTGTGTCTCTGTTGGGACCTTTCCGGAGGCCAAAGCATTACAAGACTGCGTCTAAATAAGCTGTTTCGGCTTTACTATTCTCTATAAAACAAACAGCGATGAGCTGGAAGAGTGAAGATGCCGCGTCTGTGACCAGATGGTCTGCAGAACTGCGCAGATGGTAAGCGGCGGAGATGATGACCCTGGCTGCTCTGGTCCAGATCAGGGCTGTGTGGAGGGGAGGGGGGAAGAGGGGAGTCAGTGATTGGGCTAGGCATTTGCTGAAATTGGAGGACAAGAATGACACCAGACCACCATGGGGATTAGGGTATGGTCTTGAAATGTAGAAAAGCACAATATAGACTGTGTGTTGTTATCGGGTGATATCAAGGATTGGCACAATGCTCATGATTAATGCCTGCTGGTGTTTTAGTGATCCCTATAAGCAGTAAAGGTCGGATTCGTATGTCGCGTCTGTTAATGCCCTGCTACAAACCTGGATATTTTCTGTGACGTTATGTAAACTGCCCTACATCAGAATGGATGAACCCACCTTCTCATGTTTGTTGGTTATACAAAGTGTTAAAAATGTTAATAACATTTATTTTCTAAAAAGAACTCCACACAAACTACCCGAGTATGCCGATTTGTTTTGTGTTTCCAGTTTGTTGCCTCTCGTTCTTTCATTAAGCAATGTTGTAGTCCAGGGTTTCTTCACTTTCCCATAAGTGTAGTTTGTGCCTCAACTTGCTTTGCATTTTTTGACCTTTTTAATCTTCTTTTTCCCCCACTGGGTTTAAGAGTGGAGTCTGCCTGGCTGTTAGGTGTCCCCTGTATTCCAGCTGGAGGTGGAAGATCTGCGGTTCATAATCATCTTCTAATATCTTTTGTTTCAGGTCTGGCCCCAACTCTTCAACGTTGATGCTGTTCCTCTGATGGTGGGTTTCTGTGCCGGGTTTGGTGCTTCCTCTTGAGCTTGGTTGATTTTTTTTCTTCCCATTGTAATGTATGTTTAGGTCTCGCGAGCCAAAGGCTCGAAGAGACATTTTGTATATGGGCTGCAAAAAGTGCTACCAGGCCAGCCTAGACCTACAGTGCATGTGCGCGGGCGCGCGCTTGCACTGCTTACTTTCACTTTCTCGGCCGCTTTGATCGCGATCACGATCACTTTCACTTTCGCGGTTTTGCTGCGCAGACCCAGCCTCCTCTGCCGGCACACCCACTGTTTTCATTGAATCACCTTCAACGCCACTTGTTGCTTCTTACTTTGCTACCCTTTCTCCTCTACCTTCCTCTCCTTTTAATCTGCCTTCACCGTATATCCTTTGCTCTCCTCCCTTCCTTCTTTACAACCTTCCTTACTTTTTTCATCCTTCCTTCATCCGCTTTCTCGTCTATGCCTTCCATTCCTAACCTTCCTTATTTTCCCTACTTACCTACTTTACTTCATTCCTTTTTATAACTTACGTATCGACCCTGCCTGCATTTTTTTCTGTGCCATGCTCCTTTTCTTACCTCTTGTTCAATCTGCTCATCAGCTACTACAAAATCTCGCTGAAGTATGTACGGCAGCTCACACGGCGTTTCCTTGAGCTTGTCTTTATTTTGAAAGTGTGACCAGTGCTGATACAGTATGATACTGCGGCCTCACTTGTCTCTCCCGCCCGCGTTGTGTGTCTCTGTGCAGGCGGCGCTGTTTACTTGTCTGGTTGTTGGGACGGCGATCCCGGCAGATCACGTGATGGTGGAAAGCTTTAGTCTTATACACAGAGGGGCAGATTTATGAAACCCTTGCGCCTCATTTACGCCGCCGTTGCGTCACTTTTGTGACGCAGCAGCCGCGCAAATCCTGCGCCATGGTGCGGGGTATTTATAACGTGACGCATCTGGGAGATGCGTCACGTTGTAAAGCCCTGCGCCACATGTAAGCGTTCCAGGGCAGGTGGGGGCGTTCCGGCGCAGGAACGCCTCCTAAAAGTGGCTGAGTGAAATCTACAAGATTTCACTCAGTCACTTTTGAGCCCATGCTGCGTCAAAACCCTGCGCCTGCTTGAAGCAGGCGTAAGGATTGACGCAGCATTGTGCAGATAGGGCCCCCCAGAGCATTGCTGGAGCTGCGTCGCGCTTGCGACACAACTCCAGCAATGCGCCACTTTTACGGCACAGATGCGTGACGCATCTGTGCCGTTTTTGCCCCATGGTGCGCCGCATTATAAATGCGGCGCATCCATGATGGCGGAGCTGGGGCGCAAAATAACTGGCGGATCCCTGCTGATATGCAGGGATGCGTCAGTTATTATAAATATGCCCCAGAAACTGTAATTTTCAGGGCTGCCAGGCAAATAAAACCTTGCAAAACCAATACAGCCAGAAGCAATCAGTCATACAACCGTGGTAAACAGAAGCACTGGCAGGCATCCGCCATTATATAATGACCTTATATGTTGTATGTAGTCTGGTTCTACACAGAGTACTTTGTGACAACATTTTTTGTTTATTTGCCTGTGTAATCTATTCCTTCCAGTTGGTTGTATTCTTTTGAAACCAGCCTCCTTCAATTTCTTGATTATTCCTAGTAAATTGTTCCTTCGTGAGAGTGTTTTGTTTTGAAAGTGGTGACATTTCCTGCACAGTCGTACACGGCAGGAAAAACTCATACTGTGCCGAATTAGTTACACCAGTCTCTGTAGCCAGTTCACTTTAACTTTTAAAGCGTATACACTCCTGGAGGAAACATAATTGATGGGGTTTCAGAATGCGTTACAACTAGCAGACGCCTGTGGCCTATTACATGATACAGTTCTCAGTGTAGATGCCAGAAACACGAAACAATTTCATACATATTGAGTGTAGAGAAGCCTGCTGGACCTTGCATAGGATGTTGTTTCTATATGTCTAGTAGCCGAGAAGAGCCTGCTGCAGGAGAATGCTGGAAGCCTCATGTGAGCTAGTTGCAGTGAATGAACCGTATTGGAAACTTTGTGCAATTGATTTGGTCTCGGGGCATACACTGTAAAACTTATTTTTACGGTGTTTTATTCTAATAAACTTTGGCCCTTTCAAAATCGCTGGTCCCGAGAACCTATACATGATGCATGGCCATGATTAGAACCATGCTAACCATGATCCCTTGGGGTTATGGTAGTTTCTGATCACCACATCGAACACAGTGCATTCTGTGTTCTCTGTGGTTGCAATCCGAATTTATCTATTCATCAGTGCCACCAAGTCCGAACATCTGGTGGACTTAGAGGTTACATTGTGCAACAGTATTAATGTTTAGTCTTGTTGTACTTCATTTGAATCCCTATCAACCGGGAAATACATCCCCCATGATTCTGCGGGGTTTTGTGTTCCCTGTGGTAACGTGGCGCAGTAGATGCGCGCCGGTCAAGTGAGATTGAATTCACCTGCAGATGCGGGTTTTTTCTACCTAACTCTCCTCACACTTTATAAGAGACTTGAGCCCGGCCCACCGGCACTCACGCCGGGAGTAGCAGACCCTAGTAGGTGTCGCCGCGGGGCCAGGATCCTTGAAGTAGTAAGTGGAGGATCCAACAGATATGGATATATGGGTGTGCAAGTGAGCATTCAGCATTGGGTTTATTGAATCGATGTTATAATTTTTCTCACATTGACTCCCTCCCTAGAGTTTGACTATAGGAATGCCCCTTCTCTGCACTTGTGAGAAGTGTTTTGTCCATTTCAATTGGGTAAGAGCTTTAGTCTTTTCTGTACACTTTGATATTCAATATGGGTGTTAGATACAAAAGGAAGTACGCTTCACCACAAGAGCACCTGTTTGTATATAAAGGTGATAATGTCATGACATCGAATCCTGTGTCATGACATCGGATCCTGTTCATTCTACCTCTCAGCTGCGTAAATACACGTTTATAATATTATCTAACGATAAGGGGCCCTGTCATTCCTGTTCACAGCCGCTCCTGCTTTCATGCATGCCCTCTCCCTGCGCCCGCCACCTTCCTGAGAGCGCATTTCATGAGACAGTGTTGTGTCGTCCGTCGCAGCCCAGCTGATAGTCGTGGTCGGGTACTGTGTAGTCCTGAATTTCCTTGGGACCAGTGGAATCCTCAGTAGGAACAAGCTCTTTGCCGACCCTTTATCAGTGCAGTTTCCTGTACAGAGTCTGCCACGCCTACAAATTTTAGCGTTGCGGTATATATGTATAAAGTACTGCATGAGCAAAATTACAAAAAACCCTAAAAAACTGTACTGTTGCGTGATAGTTTTTCATTTACTCGCAAGTTTCAACAAGCATTTGCAATGCAATAGGTCTCGCATTTGCGAGAGTTTAAGCTATTGGCATTGTTAAATGCCTTCTATTTATGTTTTGAAAATCAAAACATAAATAAAGGCATTGTCATTTACAATACCAATAGCTCAAACTCTCGTAAATGCGAGACCTATTGCATTGCAAATGCTTGTTTTTTATTGTCCTCTGTCAAGACAAGATTATTCTTCAATCCGGATTTGGGTTAATAGGTTTCCTATTTCATTGACTTCTTTATTTTTGGTAATTCTACTTTTCCCTTCTCTCTTGACTGCAAGTAAAGAGGTGTCAAACTAGGGGCCTTATTTATATGTTGGTGGACGAGTTAGTCTGTCACAATGGTGACGGATATTCTGTACACCAAAATATAAATACCATAGGATATAATCGATTTTTTTTTTTTCGGGCAGTATATCTGTCACCGTTGTGACGGAGTAACCCATCTGCCAAGACCCAAATCGGGCCCATCGTCTTTTTAGAGCTCGATACATAGTTCATCATTGCCTTCATGACAAGTTATTTGGTTGTCAATTCCAGGATGCTGGATTCTAATACCTCCTCTAAGAACCATTCTTAGGTTTTTGTAGTGGAGGTTTCAGCCCTTTGTTTGACCTGGGAGCAGGCCCTCGGAAATCCCACACCCAAAGATTTTGTAGCTGAGTTCTGAATGTGGTGGGTGGTATGTTACATACTCTCCAATGTGTCTGCCTCCTGCATCCCCAGATACTGCTACAGTGCTCCTAGCTTCGCCCCCTCTTCCTGCTGGACAAAGGGTGTGGTTTGGCAGAATCCACAGCTGTCCCAGATCTGGTCAAACAGGTCCAGGGAAGGGCAAGGAGCTCTTGATGAACTCCACCCTGATCATGCAGAAGGCATGCAGGCATGATTGGACGAGGCTCTACATTGTAAACACTGCACAGGGTCATTGCTCAGCCCAAGAATACATAAAAGGCTGTTCACCTTTTTGGTGTGTCACAGTTTCTCATTGACTAGAGAAGGGGCCTTAGACCACTGACATCCACAACATTGCTGTGCTCCAGGACAGGAATCTGATTGCTTGCCACTCTTCCGGTTAGGACCCCTACAAGTAGACTGCGGCCTTTGCGTAGAAAGAAGTGCTGTCTGGCAAAGAGAAGGAGTTGCTGCCCTGCATCCCCAGAGTAGGTGCTTCCTTTTTGGAAGTTCATCAGACCAGCTGCCTCAGGACATCTGGGGCTGTGCTTAAAATGCTACCTGGACTAACTTGAGGGAAGAAGCCAGCTTCCTGTGCAGGGGCCACTTTAGAGGGCCCATGCAGAAGCAACCAGCTTATAAAAGGAGCCCAGCTTCCTGGGAGGAAGGAGCTGGACAGGGCGAGCTGGAAACCACAACATCTGTATTAAATGTGGTCCAGGAAGGTTCAGCGCTTCAAGAATGTTGTGATGAGCCCCTTTTGTGTCAATGTGGACAGTTTGCACCTAGTTCACTCTAAACACAACCTCAAAACTAGTCACTCCTCTATTCAGGCCTCAATGTGTGTTTGAGGGTCGGCTAGACGATGCAAAGCCTAGCTCAACTCCACAAACTGCATCCAGTTCCACACAGCAGTTGCAGACTTATCACCTAATGAAGGTCCTACTTGGGGGTGTCTTTGTTGTCCACCTGACTGTTCCCCTGGAAGTTTCTGGCAAAGGAACAAGCTTTATGCGAACTGTGGTTTACTAGCTCTGTGCTTTAGAAGTCCAGCAGTGTTGCAAATCTGTAACCGGGATCAATAGTTTAGAATAATTTGGGGGCTAGCGACAAACTACATTTTGTAGTATGTTTTTTTCATACTACAATAGTACTAAAAATGTTCTACAAAATGCTATTCACAAACCTACCTGTGGGGTTTCAGCCTCTGCCTCTCCTATCTTCTTCTGTGGTTTGATCTTTGCCTCAACTGTGGAGTCTTCGCACACGGAAGTATAAATGTGGGAGGAACGGGGGAGTGGCTGCAAAATGGGGAATATTTGCTACTAAAGGGGTGTGATTTATGCAGTAGTAAGGAGGGATTAGGGTTGGGTTAGCGAGGGGTTTAGAGAGGATGTGTACCCACCCACAAAAAGCCCACTGAAATTCACTAACTGTCCTTCTAAAGTTACTACAGCCAAAAAGAGACTCAATATGATAGTAAATTACTCCAGAACAGATGTGAAATCCGTCCAGCACCAGACAGGGTCCACTTAAAATAAAATCTCATAGGAAATAATTTACATTTCTTAAAATAGTTTAAAAAAATTAATAAATAGAATGCAATGTAAAACAAATATGTTAACAAAAACTTTGCATAAAATTACTTTGACTACATTTGAATAATTTATTATCAAATTACTTTTAATTAATTCTGTACACCACTTTTAATAATTATTAATGCCTAATATTTTTTTACTTTAAATTGGCATCATTTTTTAATTTAAACTTCAACAAAATAATTTTAATTAAATATAAGTTACATGTGCTGGAGCATTTTTGCTCTCTATGTCTACATGTAAAATAAATATATATAATTAATTCACTATGATATTTAAAATATAAACATTTTAGCATTTTTTTCCAAGTTTCATAAACTTCTTTACTTTTCTATACTTTACCCTAGGGAGGCTCAGCATTCATGGAGGTGATCACCATATGGTAAAAAATAGGACTCCCAAAAGTTAAGACCAAAAAAGGCTTCATTTTATCATTCTCCCACCTAAAATTGCCTTTGCTTCCATGTAAGTAAATGTTTCCTCGATTTATTTTTCAAAATCTCAAACTTTCCAGTTTTAAAATGTTGCCATTTATGGTATTCTATTTATGTTTTTATTGCTTAGCTTTATTCTAATTGTTCTTATGTATATCATCTTTGATTCTTATTATGTCAATGTTCTGCACATGAACGCCATGTTAATATTTCTATGTGAAGTGCGCTGACGCGGTTGGGCCCCCTATGTACTATACAAAACTATACAATAAATACATTTTGTTGCAGTAAACTGTGATTGCTTGAATACTCTTGGCCTAAAACTAGGTTATTTTTCTTATGGGGATCTTGTGTTTTTGGTTAACATGTCTTGGTTATGATATTTGCTCAGCTGCTTTTCTAAACTTGATAACAATTAAAATAACACAATTACCAAAGGTGCTTTAAGATGCACCATTTTGGACTAGTTTTCAGGCGTGGCTGCTGCCAATATGCAGTGGCGGGGCAACAGGGCAGAAGCAGAGGTGGGGGTGGCAGGGGGAGGGGGGAATTAAATTAAACAAAGAAGACTTACCTGATGCTGCCAGCCACCTCATGCCTCAGTGCTCCTCTGATCTCCTGCTGCTCCTGGCAGTCCCTTGGACAGACTCCTCATCCAATCCAGATGCTGCTGTCATGCTATAAGTGCAAAAACAACAATTGATGGACAGAATGCAGAACAATGTCCTACATTCACCCCAGTACAGAGATCTGGGCCTACATCCATCGTTTTTTTGCTCACCATGCCATTCCAGTTTGAACCCAGCCATATGCAAATCAGTCTTGACCCTGTGCCTCATGGGAACAGTCCAGCCCGAACTGCCAACTGGAGTCAAGCTATCCTGGCTGAAGAGGGGTGAAACCCCGAAACCGGTCCTAGGATGCTTGATTCCGGTCCAGGGAAGACATGGCTTGGCAGTTCGGGCTGCACTGTTCCCATGAGGCACAGGGTAAAGACTGATTTGCATGTGGCCATGTCTGAACTGGGGTGGCGTGGTGAGCATGAGCAAAATAACGATGGATTAAACCGAGATCTGTGACTGGGGGTGAATGTTTTGCCAATGTGCAACCTTCCGTCCATCATCTTTTGTGTTTTGCTGTTCGCCCTATGTGGGAAGGGTATGCCCAGACGTGGGTCCCGTGCTCACTACGCCACTGGAGTCAAGCTATCCTGGCTGAAGAGGGGTGAAACCCCGAAACCAGTCCGGGGATGCTTGATTCCGGTCCAGGGAAGACATGGCTTGGCAGTTCGGGCTGTACTGTTCCCATGAGGCACAGGGTCAAGACTGATTTGCATATGGCCATGTCTGAACTGGGGTGGCGTGGTGAGCATGAGCAAAATAACGATGGATTAAACCCAGATCTGTGACTGGGGGTGAATGTTTTGCTATTGTGCAACATTCCGTCCATCATCTTGTGTGTTTTGTCATGCTATAAGACCAGAACCGGAATTAGCCTGACCGGGATTGTTTAACCCTTGCTCAGGCACAGAGAGTCTGTATCGTTTCTCCACCTGGCTGTAGAATACAGCTGGGTTGGAAAAACCTAAGTGTGCATGTCTGTTTGGCCATCCTAAGACGGGTGGCCAGACTGACATGCGCACTTATAAGTGCCCACCACTCCTCCACATCTGTCATAGCTCGGCCCCGTCCCTCCCTACACACGCATGGCTCAGCCAGCGCCTGAAAAAACAAAATGATAATAAAAGTAATAAAATATAATTTTATTTTTCAGCTGCTGGCTCTGAGCCAGTGAGGCAGCGCTGCTCCGCCATTGCAGAGTGGCCGCCGCTGCTAGTTTTAATAATCCTTATTGATAGGAGAGCCATCTTTCACCTCCACCACAGGGCTGCCTGCACCACAACTCTTCTTAGATCTATCACCTTGTTCCTTTGACACACACACCGAAAACAAATGAGAGAGAACACTTGAGGCTAATGACTCAATCACCTCCAAGCCTGAGCCTATTGGAAGGAGCATCTGTTTTCTATTTATGGTACAAGAGCCCTGAACCTGGTGGTTCATATTGTTTATTTGTAATTTGTTTCCTTGCTATAGTGATGCAGATGTGCAGTCAAGTTTCATATAGTACATAATGCTGCAGATCAGAGGAGTAGATAACAATAGTGCAGCAGGTGCAGTGACACCAGTGCAAGGTCTGTTAGGGGCCCACTGCATCACAATTATAGCTAGTTTTGACAAGGGGACGGAAAGACCAAGGGCTTAAGAAAAAATATTGCGACCTGGCACTTTTTGGTTTCCAATGAATCAGTGATTCTAGCACTAAGATGGTAAACTGCTCTGCCAACCTATTAAGGTCTTGTTGTGCAGCTTTTCCACTATTCCAGTACCGAGCTGCAAAGCATGTATGCCTTGGGCCCTGGTGCATGCAAGGAAAATGGGACCCCTCAGCCACTAGTTGTGTTATGAAATAGTTATGATTGGGGTTCAGTGGGACCCTAAGGCCGTGATGCCCCTGCATCTGATGCACTATTTATAACTATGCCCTGAGGAAGAGCATGGCTCTGACAATGTACCTCAATGCTGAGCTGCAACAACTCTGCGCATTCCAGCAGGGGGGTATTGCTCTTCTGAAGTACCTCGTGTGAGAAAGTGGGTTTCTGTTGCAGTAAACCCCCCCTTTTGTTTTTTTTGCCAGACTACTGATACTCTTTGACTTGATGTGCTCTGGGGCCCTGCCAATCAGGACCCCAGGGCCTGTGTTCTTTCCCCAAAACAAAACCCAATTGGCATCTCTGGCCACATATCAGCCCCTGGTAAATGGTACCATAGGTACCCAGGGCACTGTGACCAGAGAAGGCCCCTAACGACTGCAGCACTTATTGTGCCACCCTTAGAGGCCCTATACCCTGACACACACACACTGCCTTTGCAGAATGGGTGTCTAGGTGCAGAACCAAACAAAGAGTCCACATGGCACACATCCCTGTGTGCCATGCCCACAAACAACTTCCCTGGCATACATCAGTCACCCCTCTAGCTGGGTGCCCTATGCCAGTGGTGAGGGTACATGTGCATGAGCCCTGTACCCCTACAGTACCCAGGTCCATTCATAGGCCACGTAAGTGCAGTGCTGCCATTAAGAGTATATGGTGCTGGGAGTTTGTCATTCCGAACTCCACAGCACCATAATGGCTACACTGAAGACTGGGAAGTTTGGTATCAAACTTTTCAGCACATTAAACCCACACTGATGCCAGTGTGGGATTTAACTTAAGATGCACCACAGAGGGCATCTTAGAGATGCCCCCTGAAAAACGACCAACTACCAGTGACCTGACTGAGTGGCTGCGCAGGCTGCCACCACCAGACATGTTTCTGGACCCCTGGGTCGAGAGCCTGCTGCTCTCTGGGGCCTGAAACAATGCACATCCTGGGAGGAGGTGCCTCCTCCCCCAGGATGGGCAGGGTTCACGAAGGAGAAGCTTCAAAGGCATGCTGCCTTTGTGAGCCTCTCCAGACCATTTGCTGCTTCAGCAACCTGTCCCCACTGGTTCTACCCCCCACTTTGGGCGGGAGAACCGGCAAGAAAAACAAGTGAGGAAGAGAGGTGTGCCCACCTTTGCCAACTCCACCCCTAAGGTGGGGAGGCGAGGTGAAGCACAACCTCAAGTCCCTGCCATCTTGAGGATGGGGGGACCCAGCCAACCAGGGACAGGCTCCTGCCCCCCTCCCACTGGAGAGTGGCGGAATATAGGGTTTACCCACACCAGGGAAGGGACCCATTGGTCCCTGCCCTTTACCTACCTGTAACGCCCCTAAATTCAGTATTTAGGGGCACCCTGCACCTTCCTTCCTCCGATTCCCGCAACCCAAGAAGAAAAAGGACGAAAGAAGACGCCCAGCAGAGAAGACTGCAGAGAACAACTGACTTGGCCCCAGCCCACCCGGTCCGTCTGCAGTTTCCAGAGATCCTGCACCAAAACTCGTCTTGTCCTGCAGCTAGCAACCTCCAGAATCTCTGGGAGGACTGACTGCCTTCAACAAAGACTGTGAACAGCAGCCCTGTTCAAAAGAAACTCCGAAAACAGACTCTGAGTCTGCTAAGAACAAAGAAACTACCACTGCACCCGTCGCCAAAGGCCCGAGTACAAGTGGCCCACTACTCCCTTCGAGGTCCCCCAGCGCTCCAGAGTCCGAGTCCACCGTTGGTTGACCCCTTCAGGACTCCCTGACGTCGCCTGCAGCCTCTGCACAGAGAAACCACCCAACCTAGAGTGGCCCGGTAAGGTGAAATCTGACCTCAAAAGACACCCCTGCATCCAGCCGCCCTGCGCCCTGGAGAAAAGGACCGAGATGCACCTACGTCCCCAAGCCCTCCAACTTACCTGCCCAGCTGTTGGTTCCTCCCGGAAGTCTTCCTGGACGGAGCCTGCAGCTGAAAACCAAAACCAAAAATCTCCATTGAAATCAACAGGGCACCCGACCTCAAAACAGCACCCTGCACCCAGCTGCTCTAGCGCCGCTGAAGGTGCCCCTTTGGTACTAACTTGGTCTCCAACTTGCCCTGAGCTTAACCCTAGGAGCTTTGCTCCCACAACCCCGTGTCCTGCTTGCCAGCCGCCACCAACCGGAGCCCCCCTATCCTTCATAGGATAACATTTGGGCCTCAACACTGCACCCGGCCGCTCTAGTGCCGCTGGAGTGCAACAACAGTGCATCACTGACCCTGGGAGACCCCTGAGTCTAACCCCAGAACCTTAACTCAAAAGACCGATTACTTACCTCGAGACCGATAACTCACTTTTCCTCATATGATAAATTGACACTTTTTCTCCCAAAAAGTTTCTAAGTATCAACTTTTGCAAACTTAAAAATCGAACAAATAACCTAACCGAATTTTCTCAACTGTTTGCAGGAAAGGTCCCAGTGCTGAACCTAGGTGTCTAGCACTGAGTAAGAAAAGTAACTAGAAAGTAACTTACCTGTGAATTGAATTTCCTTCCATAGGATAACAAGTGTCAACTTTTGAAATATAAGAATATTCTTTAAAAATCGTACAAAGTACAAAAACGTAATTACTTACCTGTTTTAAGTAAATGTCCCAGTGCTGAATCTAGGAATCCAGCACTGGATTACAAAAGTAACGCAAAAGAAACTTACCTGCTAAGTGAATTTCCTCCCATAGGATAACATTGGTGATTCTATTTGATAAAGTTTCTGTCAACTTTTGAAATGCAAAAATATTTTTAAAAACCGTACCTTTAACCAAAACGCATTTACTCACCTGATTTCAGGAAATGTCCCATGGCTGAATCTAGGATCAAGTCCTGTGGTTAGAAAAGTAATCTGAAAAGTAATTAACTGCATTTTACTGAAAAAGCCCATTCAACTGAATGTACTATACCTGCAATGTGTTGCAAATTGATTTCTTAAACCTGTAATCAAAACCAGTACAAGTTATACTGCAATTCTGAACGGTGTTCATACAAGTCAATTACTACTGCAAAGTATTTTATGCTTACCTGTACCAGGCTTGCTTGGTTGTAGAAATAAAACAGTATATTTTTTTATACAAGAGAATTGGCCTAGAGTTCAGTTCTTGAGTGTGTGAGACCATTTGTTGATTAAGTGTGTACATCAAATGCTTTACACTTTACACTGTCCTCTGATACTGCCTTACTGCTCGACCAAGCTACCACTTTAGAGAGTAAGGTTCTATCTAACTTTAACCTCTGCCAAACCTCTGGAGACTCTGGGACTCTATACACACTGTACCTCACTTTGGTGCAGTATATATAAAGCCAGTTTCTTACACCTCCGTACTGAACTGTCTGCTGCAGGCCCAACTATATCCAGCACCAGTCTGCGACTGTATACACCAGCCTCTGCGTGCAGTCTGAACCTGCAGCACAGCCACTTCCTTCCACCGTGACCAGGTGAGAGTCAATGATGGTAGGTAGATTACCGTCTGCCCCAGCCCTGCTCCTTTATTTATTTATAACGTTTTATATAGCGCGAACAAGATCCTGAGGTATAACAGAGCGCTTTACAATATGAGGGAGGACAAAAGCAATATCTATAACAATATCCATAAGAGGAAGGGAGAGAGGGAAAATACAATGTAAAAAACACAACTAGGAGGGTAATAGAATAAAACAGGTGTAGGCTGGCAGCAAGGGTGAAACACAGTGTACAAGGGGGAGCTGAATCAAAAGTAAGAACAAAGTCAACAGGTGCAATGTCAACGGGCCCGTGAGTCTAACCCTATTAGGGTATGAATTTGTTCATTAGGAATCTTTTGCCTTCCACTTTGAACGCCGAAAAGGAGGAGATTCTGCAAACTTCCAGTGGGACAGAGTTCCAAATCTTGGGGGCAGCTCCGGAGAAAGCTCGGTGACAACTTCTCTTTTTCTTAAGGATGAGTGGCTTCAGGAGGAGGGTAGAGGCACGTCTTGAAGCTCGTGCGCCACAGGATAGTTTAAGTTTTTGCGCAAGGTACGTAGGAGTATTAAGGTGAAGGGCTTTGTGTGTAAGAACAGCAATCTTTAATTGAATTTGTGCTTCAAAGGGAAACCAATTGAGGGATTTTAGGACTGGGGATATATGATCTTTTCGCTTGGTATCAGTAACCAGTCTAGCAGCCGAGTTAAGTGCAGCCCTTAGTGGAGCCAGAGCGTATTTGGTAAGGCCACAAAGAGTAGCACTGCCGTAATCTAACCTCGGCAAGACCAGCGCTTGGACCACTTGCTTGAAATCATTTAGAGGAAGGAAAGGTTTAATGTTGCTGAGGGATCTCATCAGGTGGTTAGCTCCTTTGCATACATTGCTGTTATGACCTTTCATGTTCAGGTGCTTGTCCATGGTGATACCGAGAGACTTGGCTGCGTCAACAATGAGAGGCGTACAGTTGAAAGCAGTGAGGTGATTCAGCCAGAGTTCTAACTTGGGGATGAGATTCGGAGGGGAGATGAGCAGGAATTCCGTTTTAGAGTTGTTGAGCAGTAGGTGATTCTCTGTTAACCAGTTTTGTGTAAACATTAGGGTAGTATTGAGTGAAATTATGTTTTCCGAGGATGAGATTTTCAGATATAATTGCGTGTCGTCCGCATACATGTGGAAGAGAATGTTCATGGAATTTAGAGAGTGTGCAAGAGGTTCCAAGAAAAGATTGAAGAGGATAGGAGATAGAGCGGATCCTTGGGGGACCCCCATGAGTACGGGAGAGGGCTGGGAGAGAGAGTGGTGTGCCTTGACTCTTTGAGCTCTGTGATAAAGGAAGGATGAGAACCATTGTAACTCCTGATCAGAAAAACCCATTCTATTTTGCAAGATGGATAGGAGGTTTTCATGATTAACCGTGTCAAATGCAGAGGAAAGGCCGAGGAGGATCAGGAGGCAGGATTCATTTTGGTCGAGCATAATTAAAATGTCATCAAAAACTTGAGTGAGAGCCGATTCGGTGCTGTGCCACTTCCCAAAGCCCGATTGATGCTGGTCTAGGAGTTGGTAATTCTCTATGTGGACACAGAGTTGGGATTGCACACATTTTTCTAGTAGTTTCGCTAAAGTGGGGATGTTGGAAATGGGGCGGAAGTTATTGAGATCAGATTTGTCACCGTTAGGTTTTTTTAGCATGGTTGTTACCCGAGCTGCTTTTAGACATTCTGGGATCGTGCCTTGAGCTAGGGAAGCATTAACAATCCTAGTCCAAGTGGGGATCAGTGCATTCTTGATTTCTTTGAAGATAGGGGGGGCAGCGGGTCGCTGAAGTGGTTGGAAGGGTTGATATTCTGAAGAATCTTGAAGATATCATATTCACTAAATGTGGTAAAGCTGCCCCATGAAGCATTGTTCTTGGAATTCGTGGAGGTCGATTTACACCTAACAGAGGAGTCAATAGGTGAGGCAGCAATGGAAGAAAGTAGTAGAGCCTTCTTAGAGGCGAGGTCAATGGAGATTATTCTTGATTTCTCCTTGAAGAAGGTGGCAAGATCATCGCAAGAGGGTGGGTTGCCCCCAGGATCAGATTGGTTAGACCCTACGACTGATTGCTGTTTGACCAATTCGAAGAGTTTCTTGGGGCGGTTTGCCGCTTGATCCAGTTGGTGTCTGAAGTAAGTCGCTTTAGCACTCTTGATTTGTTTGTTGTATTGGCTCCTCGCATCTCTAAGAAGTTTTAGTTGGTCCGAGGAGGTATTGACTCGCCATTACCATTCAAATGCCCTAAGGTTGCGGCGTTCTGGGTTTAAGTTTTCGTTATACCAAGGTTTGGATATTTTTGTTGAGTCGTTTTTTTATTGGAGTGGAGCAATATTCTCCATGATGTTGGAGATGGTTGAATTATAGGTGTCGGTGAGTGATTTTACCTCGACTATGTCAGCTTGGAAGGAGAGGGCAGATATACAATGGGCAGCTAGTTCGTCAGAGTTTATAGCTCTTATGTCCCTTTTCCAGATCGTAGATTTTAGTGGTTGAGCCTTCCTTATCACTACCTCCCTGTTGATATAAAAAATCATGCAGTGATGGTAGGACCAGTCACAAGGGGTGATAGAATCTATGGAGATAGACTGCTCTTTAGAGATAATGAGGTCTAACGTTTCTCCTTTGTCATGAGTCGGTTGGGCACAGTGCTGAGTCCGATCTTGATCAATTAAAAAAGATTTAATGCAAGATACAGCGGGGTCGTTTGGGTTAGACCAATGAAGGTTGAAATCACCAAGGAAAATTTGCGACACTGCTGAATCAACATTAGTCGAGATGATTTACATTAGTTGCTCAGTGAAAGGGAGATTGTCACCCAGGGGGTGATAAAAGGTGTGAAGTTTGCAGATATAGTGAGACAGAGGTATTCACAGGAGGTAGGCGTCGAAGAGTCTGAGTGAGAAACCAAAAGTGTGTTTCTGTGAATACATGCAGGTACCCCGCCCAGTTTCAGAGCTCTGTCAAGCCTAATACTGTCATGAGTGGGGGATACTAGGAGGTGTAAGATAGGAGTGGAAGCTGGATTTAGCCAAGTTTCAGTGAGGATGATAATGTCTAAATCATTGTGTTGGATGAGGTCGAAGATATCGGTGGCGTGTTTACTGGCTGACCTGCAGTTAAGTAGTACACATTTAAGACAGGGTGGATTTGGGGGGAGATGTCTGGGTGACGTTCACGCAAGTGAGGTCATTAGTATTGCTGCAACTAAGATTGCAACGGGGTTCTCTGTACGGGTTAGAGGGGATGGAAGGAATTTTTCTTGGAGGGTCGAGGTTAGGTTCTGACCAAGGTCGTGCTAGAGTTGTGAGTCATGTGGATCAGTGGTCGAAGGGTGGAACTCAGATCCACTGTGACAGGCATTGGCGTTGGGTATTGTGGTAAGTTTGGAAAAGGTCGTGTTAGAGTTGTGAGAGTCAAGTGGATCAGTGGTCGAGGGTTGGGACTCCGATCCCCTGTGACAGGCGTTGACGTTGGGTAGTGGGATAGATTCGGGGGTGGAGGGAACTATAGGCTGGACCATGTGATCAGTAGTCCTAGAGGCCTTTCTAGGCCCGTTCGTAGATGAGAGGAGAGAAATGATCATAGGGAAGAGGTCAGTTGAAAGGGCTTTCAGCTCATGTAGTTCAGAGGAGAGAAGGTGTAGCTGTAAAGATATATCATCAAGGCGCGTAGTCAAGTCAGAGTGTTGGGCGAGGGGAGGAAGGAGTGGGGGAAAGGTGATCGGTGACGAGGAACCTTGAGGAAGGCCTGTGGGGGCTTGTGGGGTCGATCGAGGACCAGACTGAAGACTAGTGTGAGGCAGGGTTATAGGGTAGGGGAGGGGGACATCATCTGGAAAACGAGAGGACTGTAAGACTAGATCTGAAATAAGAGGACTGTGAGACTAGAGGGAGCAGCTCCGCTCTAGAGTCTTCCTGTGACTAATTGAAAGTAGGAGAAGAGATTGAGGCTATTGGGACTCGAGGGAGCAACTACGCTTTAAAGTCTACAAGTGACAAGCTGACAGAAGGTGAGGCCATTGGGTCTTGAGAGGGGGATCGATGCCCAGACTCAAGTATAGTATGAGGCAAAGTTATAGGATTGGTGAGAGGGACAGTATCTGTTACATGGGAAGACTGTAAGATTTGTGGACGTATCTCAACTCGGGAGTCATCGTGTGTCGAACTGACAGTCAGAGAGGAGATAGAGGCCATAGATTCGTCATCCAGTTGAGGAGGTGAAGTGATGAGATGAAGGGATCCGACTGGGGACATGGTGGCTATGTGATTATCTAGCTGAGGTGTGGGGTATAGGGAGACTGGGGTACTCCGGACAGTTAAAGAGGGTGTTCTAGGGAGTTGAGGTAATCTGACTGGGGACAGGGAGGTTGTGGACTCAGTAGGAGGAGGTGAGGGGTTTAGGGAGAGATCTCATTCTCAACGCCCTCCCCACGTTACCCTCCCACTTTGACACCAGGACATTCATTGACTTCAGTGAGAGACACCAGAGGCCGTATCGCATAAAGGGGCTTATTTACATTTCAGCGGACGGGATACTCCGCCACAAGCATGATGGATATTCAGCCGCCATAATACAAGTGCCATAGGATATAATGTTCTTATAATACAGCGGACGGGATATCTGTCACGTTCGTGCAGAGTATCCCACACGCGGAAAAAATAAACCGGCCCAAAGACCGCACTGGAAGCTCGAATTTAAGACTCAGTTTGTGCCACTGTTTTGGAGTGACTGGTGTCCTAAGTAGTTGGAGAGGTGGAACAGTATTATTTACAACCTGACTGATAAATGTATGCTTTTCACTGGAACGTCCAAGGCCTGTTCTGTTTTTAGTTGAAAAGTACTAGAATTTGTTGATATATCTAAAGTAAGCACCAGACCATAACACATTAACATACACAAAGCAACAGAAAAAAAGAATTGAATCATAACAGGGCACAACAAAACTAAATAGTCAAAACAGAATGCAACACACTAAAAACACATTGCAGTTATGCAGCACAAAATCACAGCAGTTTAAAAACAGCAGAACACATCACAGCTGCAACAAAATTCTACACAGCACAATGTGTACAAATGTTCTCATCACACATTACCACCTCCAGAAGCCATCTTTCATAATACCGTGGTAAAAGGTATTTGGAGCAAGCTCTGCCTTACCTTAACACCAAAGACATGAAATAGCGCCAGTCAAAGATGTTGTGCGATCTGGCCCTAGGAGTAGTCTGGAATGTCTGGAGATTCCTGGACACACAACAAATTGGAGCAGCATTTTGGCAGTCCAGATGGGGATGGGGATGTTGTTCCAGATCCCGGGTGAAAAGGACTTTAGATTTTTTTTTGATTTTTTTTTACAATTCCTAGTCTGCAGTCTGGTGTCCTGGATGCGGAGAACCACCAGAGAAGGTGAGCTTGCCTGCAAGATAAGCAGGGGTGCTGGTTGTGATGGGTTTGTAAATTATGTAGATATTTGTGATGATGGTGCAAGTGGCATGGAGATGCAGGGGCGTTCCATCAGGGTGGGGGTGAGGTGCTCAAATTTCTCCAGACCCCGATTGAGATGTGCCGCGGCATGTAAGATGTCCCTAATGGGTGCCAGTGCGGAGTCTGGAATGCTATAGAGTAGGGCATTACCAACATCCAGGTGCAAGAGTACAAGGGCTTTTCACAGCAGTTCTGAATTCACTTTCTGGAAGAAACAGATTGACATTCTTTAGAAGAGAGAGCTGGTACCAGGCCGTCTTTGTTTTTTTTTTGTTTGTTATGTGTTCTTTTCGGAGAGGTTGGTGTCCAGGGTGAATCCAAGTGATTTGACATTTGGTGGGAGTTGTTTTCCAAAACCATCAAGGTTCATGTCACTGAGCCAGGTCTGTTCTGTATCTTGCTTGTTATTCTTAGAAAATAACACAAATTCTTTTTGGTTGGGTTGGCCTTGAGGTAGGTGCTAGACATCCATGTCTGGTGATGTGAAAGCAGTGTTTGAGCGCTAAATGTCTGAAATAGAGTTGTGAATTATCGGCTTACTGGTGAATCATGATTCTGTTATCTGTGAGTAGATTACCAAGATGCTCCAGGTAAAGGGTTGAAGATGACAGGAGACAGTATGGCACCCTCGGGAACTCCACATATAATAGGGATCTTTTGTGCCCTGAAGGCGCCCATGCGTAGAAACTGGGGTTAGTCTGAGAGGCAGGAGGAGAACCAGTGAAGGACATTGCCGTAGAATCCCATTTGTGTCTCTTGGGTGCATTTGAATGTGGGACAGTCGACTGTCGAAGGTATCTGGGAGGTCAAGCAATATCAGGAGGCAGGAGACATCTTCATCTGTGGTGAATAGTGCACCATCTACGATGTGGAAGGTGTCGTCTCCATGTTGTAGCATGATTTGAAGCCGGCCCGGTAGACGTGCAGGAGATGGTTAGCAGTGATGTGATCTTGGAGTTGAAAACATTATGAAGCAAATGGCTCAGTAACGTGAATTAAAACTGCATATGTTTCAAATTTAATATTTGCAATTTAACTGTGGAATGTGACACTCCATCCCCAAAAAACACCTGGAAAGAAATACACACAAATACATTTTAAATTAATATAAACTGAAGGAGAGCAGTGATTAGGGTGGCACAAGCTTCTCACAAAAGCAGCAGACACAGCCTGGGCAGATGTAGTGCAAGCTTTACTTATACATAAACAAGTTACACCACAAGAGCAGCAGTGCAAGCTTCCTCCATATAAAGAATTAGTAAAGCAAGGGCAGTAGTAACAGAAAGGTGAATGCACAGAAAGAAACAGCACAACAGCATAGAGGCAACAGTGCATCCCCAAGCCGCAATAGGTACAGCACAGTTAACAGCAGCGCGCATTCCCCTCACCGAAGAGGTGCAGCATAGACTGCAGCATTGCAGGATTCAGGCATTCTCACACACACACACACACACAAAGCTTCTGTCTCACACATACTCCATCTCTCTCACACATACACACTCTGTCTCTCATACACACTCCACCTGTCTCTCTCTCTCTCTCTCACACACACACACACACAGTCTGTCTCACACACACACACAAGCTACTATAGTATTAAGTGCAGAAGTGCAAGCTTTACTAAGAGAAGCAGCTATAGGTGCAGCACCATTGAAATATTAACTTACACATACATTGAAGACAGCTTGGACACCAGCATTGCAAGATTCATGCACGAACAGCATAAAACAAAAACAGCAGCAGAGCAATCACACACAACAAACAGGTTCAGCACAGCAGCAGCAAGGTCCTCACCCCCTGCAAACATACAACTGGTACCTTATGAATAGTAACAGTATATACATATGTGGTATTTGTGTAGTGTGAACCTTGCCAAAATGCAGCAGATCGCTGTACAGGGTCAGAGGCAACGATACATTCAATGAGTGGTTGGAGGGGTAGCTGGGTTGTGAAAGTGGGTTTGTACTTTATCATGACATACTGTTTTCTTCAAAGAAGTGTGTGCTGAGCCCTTCCCTTGTATGGAGGTGGTTTGGGCAGACGGGATAGATATAGGCCTGTCATTCCAGGGCCTGGTGCACGCGTCCTTACTTCCCGAACTGATTCAGTACAGGGAGTGCACGCTTTCCTCATGGAAACACACGGTCCGAACTGGTACAACATGGCAGCAGTTTAGTCTTCCCTCACACTTAGAAAGCAGGTACACTACCGGTAGCAGCAGTGTGAGCACAGAAGTGCAGCACAGGCTTCCCTTGTGCACAGGCTTCCCTTGTGCACAGACCATCTGTATTCGGAAGCTTCTGGTTGTCATTCACGCACTGCATGCTGTAGTGTCTTGCGAAATAGAAATGATGGAACCCTTTGGGCTCCAGATGAACTCCGTAGAACTGGGATGTAAGTGTCAGAGCGGAATGCACTGAAGGCTGCTTTAGAATGTTGAGTTTGTGGCTACATGCAGACGAATAAAGACGTGTATTACTAAGCTCTGTGTATGGTGTAGTCCTGTGCGGGTACCCAGGTTGGGGAGGACACCACACATGCCTACAAGAAATAGACTGATCAAAGAGTAACACACATTACCTCTGCTTGAATGTAGGCAAGACATTGAATCATCTTTTTGGCAGCCATCTTTGGTCCCCACTGGGCTGGGCACGCTCTTATGTTTTTGGGTCTCCACCTCGGGTTGTACAGTCAGTGAGAGTCCTGGCTGTTATTTTTCAAACTAATTTGTCTTTAGATCTGAATTTATTTGCAAGTTCAAACTTTGGAGCATAACTTTAGGTGGGTGTAAAACTTTTGTTGTTTCAGTGTAATCTCATATAATCACTGCCTTCACCTTAATTGAACTACTCGTCACTTCCCAAAACTTTTAAATGTGTGTGATTTTTGCCTGCGGGAGAGGGGTTTGAGTGGGAAATGTCTCGCTGATAGACATTCTCTTCTCCAACAAGAAATGTTCTTCACCAACCAGTCTCCTGCTGGTGTCTCAATTGACTTTCTGGTGCATGCTATTACCTCACAGCAAAAAGTCACTCGAGATGCTGGTGTTTTGAGTAATTTTGGTAATTTCGTGAATATTATCTGTATTTCATGGAAATTTATTTTGTTAATTTCCCGGAACCCTACGTTTATCCACTCTATGAAAAACATATTTTTATTGAGTTACTGCTCTCACGCCCTTGGCACATTGGTGATATTTTTTAGAGTTTTATACGGCCGTATTTCTAAATCGGACCTAATCTCAATAGACAAACTTCAGTCCAAAATCTTTCTGTCTGAACAATATTTCCCTAAAAATATTGTAATTTTCCTAAATATCGTGGACAGTTAGAGCAGCTTCAATTTCACTATCTGATGAAATTAAGGGTCTTGTGTGCAACCTAGAACGTGACCTCTCGGCAAAAGATCTGATGTGGCAATTCTATGCCAGCAACATGCCAGAACTATGCGTTATGTTGTGGATTGCAAAATTGGGGGCCATATTTATAAAGTTTTCGTGTCGCCCTTGCGCTGGAAAATCGAAGTGAGATCTATCAAGTCACGCACGGCCACTTTAAACGTCCCTGGCTTGATAAATCTAGTGTAGCGCAAGGCAACACAAATCGCTGCCTTGCATTACTCTGTGGCGGATAGGCGTTCCTTGGGTGAAGCGCGGGTGTTCCCACGCATCCACCCATGGATTTTGGTGCATTCCCAGATTTACCATTGGTAGTAGACCTGGGAATGTGTCAAAATGCTATGCCTTCCCCGGTGAGGTGTAACGAGGAGAAATATCTTTATTTTTCATTGTTTTTATTCCTCTTTCTATGTGTGCTGCATGCTTCAGCACACATAGAAATAGAGAAATGCCTCTTAGGATAGTTTTTGTGCATAAAGATGTCCCGTCCTGCACAAGAACAATCCTGCCTACAACGCAGGCAACCTTGCAATATAACAGAAGGGTGCCTGTGTTGGCACCAGGCAGCCAGAAATGTGCCTGCACAAGGAAGGACAGGAGTGCGCTGTATAATGTTAAATACAGTGCATACCTACCTTTTCCCTTTCACACAGTGGCTTGCTGCGTTGCGCTGCGTGAAAAATGTATAAATATGTCCTGTATATGGGCAAAAACTCATAGCCATATTGATCAAAATTTTCCGTCGCCCTCGCACCATGCAAGGTAACGCAAGGGTGACACAAAACCTAGATGAGATTTACGAAGACGCGCGCGCAAGGCCACCTTGAATGGCTGCACTGCTTTGTATATCTAGAGTATCACACGGCAGCGCAAGTGGCGGCCTTGCATTACTCTGACCCCGAGATGCGTTCCATGGGTTGAGCGTGGGTGTTCCAACGCATCCACCCATGGGTTTTGGTGCATTCCCAGATTTACCATTGGTAGTAGACCTGGGAATGTGTCAAAATGCTATGTCTTCCCCAGTGAGGTGTAACAAGGAGAAATATCTTTATTTTTCATTGTTTTTTTCCTCTTTCTATGTGTGCTGCATTCTTCAGCACACATAGAAATAGAGAAATGCCTCTTAGGATAGTTTTTGTGCATAAAGATGCCCCGTCCTGCACAAGAACAATCCTGCCTACAACGCAGGCAACCTTGCAATATGACAGAAGGGTACCTGTGTTGGCACTAGGCAGCCAAATATGTGCCTGCACAAGGAAAGGACAGGAGTGCGCTGTATAATGTTAAATACAGTGCATACCTAGCTTTTCCCTTTCACACAGTGCAGCAAGGTGGCTTGCTGCGTTGCGCTGCCTGAAAAATTGTATAAATATGCCCTGTATCTGGGCAAAAACTCAGAGCCATATTTATCAAAATTTTCCGTTGCCCTTGCACCATGCAAGGTAACGCAAGGGTGACGCAAAACCTAGATGAGATTTACAAAGCCGCACAAGGCCACCTTGAATGACTGCACTGCTTGGTATATCTAGAGTATCGCACGGCAGCGCAAGTGGCGGCCTTGCATTACTCTGACCCCGGGATGCGTTCCATGGGTTGAGCGTGGGTGTTCCAACGCATCCACCCATGGGTTTTGGTGCATTCCCAGATTTACCCCGATTGATAGATCTGGGAAGGCGTCAAAATAAAATATCTTTATTTCTCCTGGTTTTTTCTTCCTCTGAAGGTGCTGCATTCTGCAGCATGCATAGAAAGAGGAAAAAGCCTCAAAGGAATGTTTCTGTGCTGGAAGGTGTGCATTATACAAAACAATCCTGCCTGCATTCGTCCTAGGCAGCACAAGGAGAGGACAGGAATGCGCTGTATAATGTTAAATATAGTGAATTCCTGCCTTTTCCGTGTCACGCAGCACAGCTTAGCAAGGTGTCTTGCTGTGCTACATTGTGATGCATCTTGATAAATATGCCCCTCAGTGTTGTAGCTGTCATATCACAGAATCAGCTACCTGCACCAGTCACTCGGTGCTTTTAAAGGTTTGTTGCATTTCTTGTGTTCATTTTTCAACCATAGTTTTAGTGTCTATTTCTTCTTAGATGTTCAACGCTTGTGACTGTTGATTTTTTTTTTTTACTGTTGTTTAATCTTCTACCACTGAAACTTTTATCATTTGTTGTCAAGTAGGAGGGGGGATTTCCTGTCATTGTTGTTTCAAATGTATTGTATACTCGTCTTGTTTGTGTTGTGTTTTTGTTTTGTTGGCCTTCTATAGTTGGGAAGTCCTCCATGTCGTTCGCTGTACAAGTGTACATTGTGACGCGCTCATGATGGAGGGTCGGTCCAAATGTGGTGCTCTGGTCTTCTCCGTTTCCAAATGTTTCTGAGATGGTTCCTGTAGATTAATTTTCCCAGACTCAATTGCAAGGATCTTGGAGCCTGGGGAACCTTTCCTTGAGAAAGGCAGGAAGTACAGAATTTGAGTTGAGTAAAGAATGGCACAGAAATTTGAGCACCCTCTTGTGGTGCCACACTGGAACCATGCCCAGCACTTTGAAGGAGTTCAGAAAACAGAGTGAAATACCATTACTAACTTTTATTAGACTGTGACAGGATAGGCTGTCGTAACAAAGAGCATGTTCTTCAAAGACAAAATATATTCCCATCTTGACGGCCAATGAAAACAGTACAATGTAAACCATTCACGATATGAAAGTGCAAAGGCTAGGAACACTTGGATCAGAACCGAAGAACTCACAGTGACAATTCCCAAGAAACAGGACCCTGTAAAAAGTGAGGCTTCACTGGCCCCATCTCGTGGCAATGTACACGCTCCACCGTGCTCTGGGTCACAGACCGCATCAAATTCCTCTTCCGTCTGTGGGTTTGCACGCGCACCTTCATGAGCGTTGGAGCCCACCAGCCCTTACTGAAGGACGCTGTCTTCCCACAGCCACGCTTGTGCTACGTTCACTGCATTCTCACGCACACACACACTGTCATGGAGTGGAAGGTAGGTTGAATCCTTCCTTGAGGGCTCATGCTGCAGGTAAGAATGCGAAGGTGAATGGCTTCCAGAGTCGCGGCACCAGTGGTAGGTGGCATGTTTTGTTCAAAATACATATGGACAGGTGTGAGTGTAGACGGAGAAGGATATAGGCATCGGGTGGCAGAGAAACCTCTGAGATTAGTGTCCTGACCCACACAGGCTGAGGCCACCTGAAATGGGAGGGGGTATTCAGCGTCAATTGTCAGGAACAAGTTTAGTGTATTAGGAAAAGGAACTCTTTCGATAGACCTCTCTGAACTTTTCAAATTAAGCACCGGCTCTCAAGTGTTGGGACGAGGATGAATGAAGTCGCGTGTGAGCGAGGGAGTTTTGTTTGTTGAGTGGGACATTGTTCAGTGCAACGCTCAAGTGCATGTGAGTAGGAGCAGATCCCTGTCATTTGGGAGGCAATGTGTGGTAGGGCATTGTACTCCGTGCCAGCGTGGCATGGCCAACGCTACATGGCATTATCAGAGCTTCACGGCATGACCAGAGTGGATTCTGCCTCATCCTTACGAGAACAAGCTATTTAAATGAGATGAAACCTGGTTGTTCTTCCATCAGGAGGTTGTTCTACAAGAATGATGCCAGGCTGACCTAGGTTCCTTGTGACATTTGTCTAATTGCCATGAAATATGATTGGACAGGAGTTGTGTGCGATAGTAGGAGAAGGGTTGGATTGTGTGGAAGAAATACTCTTATTCCAGAAAGTAGTCATGTTGGTAGTGCAGTGTTACATGACTCCACCTTGTGTTTGTTTTTTTTAGGAGGGATTAGGGCAGATCGCCAGCTGTGCTTGGATTCACAGCATATCCTAGATCTGGCTGTCCTTTTCAGAGGGAAGATGAAGGTTCATTGCAGGTGGAGAAGGACAAGCTCATGTCCGTGTAATGCATTAGGAAAAGATAGGACTGACAAGGAGAAGATTTCATATTGACCACAGTTGGTACCAGAGACTTGTGGTTGCGAGTGGAGCACTGAGCGCAGGCCTTTTTTTGTTGCAAGGATTGAGCTTGGGATGTTCTTAGGGTGAGGAGGGTGGAGGACTTACTCTGGTTCTTCTTGCAGGTGGTGATGAGAAATACCAGGTTGTTTTACAGAGAAGACTTATGTTCCTACTGTTAGCAAGAAAGATTAGTGACTCTGTTTCAGAAAGCATGGGGGTAGACAGAACAACATTTCAGACGGCAGATGTAGAGGATTAGAGACTAGAGCTCAGAATGAACCTGCAGATGTGAGCATAGCAGAGCTCAGGCAAGAGGGGCCTTCGGTTGAGTCGATACTGTAGGTGAGAACAAGGCTGGAGCTCAGACTGCACTTATAGAGTGAGATACGCTAATCAGGGGTGGCTCTTATAAAGGTGTTGACTGTAGTCAAGCTATTTCTGAAGATGGAAGGTCAACGAGGCCCTGATTCCAGAAGAGAAGATGAATTTTGAGCTGAGGCTGACCTTCCAGTGGACCAAAGAGAGGGCTGGTGCCTGAATGCCTGTTGCTTCAAGGGAAGTGCTGTCTTGCCACACCAGTAAGCTCTCTGTGAAAAACAGTCCATCTAGGTGTGTTATAAGTTGGTTGGTACTGCCAATAAAGCCTGCCTTTGTGACCTGACAACTAGAAATGTACCACTATGTTGAAATCTCTTCGCATGTCTCTGTGTCTTCAACTTCCTGAAATCTTGAGGCAGTTCACAGAGAGCCCCCTTTGGCGACAAGTGAAAAGTGAGTACGCTAAATAGACTCTTGACCTGCCTGTCTCAAAACTGCCAGAGTCAAATTGTTGACCCATGAACAATCTCTGCAGCTTGTCCCTGAGAATGAAAATATATTTCTTAAGGACAGTTCAAGTTGTATGTTCCTAAGGCAAGGGTGTGCACACCAGACCCCAGGATTACAAGTCCTACATTGTGTTGTATCCAGGCACAGTTATGAGTGGTCTGGACCTCATGGTGAGGAAGGTAGGTAGGAAGAGCACCGCCACAGCTAAACAGCAAGTAGGATCTGAGTGTTACAGCAGATATGACAGTCCGAAAGTAACTGAGCCTAAGTCTTAGCACAAGCTCAGCACAATTGACTTTTTGTCGTATTTTGAAAAGCTATTCGCTCTCTGGGAGTTACTACAACTTAAATGACCAGAAACATGGTCCCAAGAAGACTGCCATTCGGAGCCGGTGGTTATCAAAATCTTAACTAGTGTTTGAAGATGGTTCCGGAACTGAGAATTGTGCTCGAAACTGTCTTTTACTTGGAGGCAGGAGATGAGTTTGAATAAAATACAGAGTGTGAGATCAGGATTGGGGGAGTGGTCACTGAAGACTGAGTTACAGAGTAGGTATAAGAGATAGCTAAAGTTTTAAAGGGCTGTAACATTATTGTAGTCAATTGTAAGTGTGCTATAGTTGGAACTATGATCTTTATCAGCCAAACATACGTGAAATGTTTTTGAATCAAGAGGTAACAATATCCAATCAAGGACGCGCAGTGAAATCCACCAGCAGCTCTGATCTCAGAGAATAGTTTCGTGGGTTTGACACTTGGGTAAGGAATTTTTGTGGACTCTACGATAACAGAAACACTAGGATAAAACTGACTGAGTGCTTGGTTAGGGAAATAGGCTGGTTTTTGAGTCTGGGTATTTTATTGTTTTGTAGTTTGTGATGATCTTCTGATAAATGTCAGGTTTGGGTGCTGGAATAAACTATGTTTGTGGAGAGGGCATTTTGAGATGCACCTGATGTATGTGGTAAATTTTCTAACACAAGAAGCATATGGTTTATGACATAAGTTTTGATAGAGTTAGACTAGGCAGATAGTCATGGTAGACGCGTATACTGAGTTTTCATGAGGCTGCAGTTCAGAAGAGGTTATTCATACAGAGAGAGAGAGGATATATTCCTTCAGTGGATTAAGGAGGATGAAATGGAAGGGGAAGAGAGCATTCTGTGTTTGATCAAGTTGAGATTAGATTTGGGGATAATGTAGGGTTGCATTTTTGGATGAGTTTATTGGTAGAAAAGCTTAAATGTTTGCTTGCTGGCTAATTAATTATTATTAGACCAGGAAAGATTGTTTGGGTCAAGTATTTTGTAGATATACACTTGAGCATAGTGTACTGAGTACTAGCTATGAAACGGGTCATATTTCCAACAAAGTCGTCTTTGAAATACAGACTGACTTGGAGGCCCAAGTCTAAGCCGTTGCTTGAGAAACTAGCACTGGGTTACACGTGGAGGTTGAGATGGAGTCATGTGAATTCATGAAATAGAACGTTGTGCAATGGTAACAAGTATGGAGAAAGAGGGTAGTATTCTGTTTGGTGTTGACGAAAGGACAGAGTTGGATAAAGTATGGCAAGCATTCTTTGCTGGAAGGACTGAATTAGTTTATGAAGGACAGTGAGTTGTAGCTTGGGAGATGTTGGCATAGTGTTACATATAAAAGTTAACTTGAAGGACAGGTTCATGGTTGCTTGGAATATATATATTTACGGTTTATCCTGAGTTTAGGGTTTAAAATGACAGGATTGAGTGAACAATACGACGAGGGTCTGATGTGGCATCAAATTGGGAAATAGTATATTTACAACCTGTCTGGGGTTATGTCAACAGTACAATAAGGGATGCCCTAGCGTCAACAACAGTGAGTAGCATTGTAAGTAAATTCCTGGTCTCACACTGTGGATGGATGGAGTGAGAGTAGTGTTATAAAAAATGATTGGGTTATGTGTGATATATAATCTAACTGTGGAAAGTGGTGTGAGTCCTGTGTCATGATAATCTTAGATTTAGGTCTGTGTCAAGCAACAAAAGTTTGATTAATATGTTGGTTAGGCTTGTTCATAGGGTAGGACTGGTTAGTAGAGAGGTGAAGGAGCAGATGTTATGTTTTGGTTGGAAGATGGCAGAATACAGATAGTAGTAGTAGTTGATGATTGGGGAGGCAGGGATAGAGATATGATAGCAACAGATTTGAGAATGGAGTTATGCTGCCTTCCTGGAAGGAGAAAGGATTAGTCCAAGAATTAGTTTAGGAATAAGATATGTCCTATTTTAGTGAAACACAAGGTGAATTGTGGATCGCAATTTTGAAATCTTGTTATTATTAAGATTGAAAATGTGGCAAAGAATGTAGCAGGATCAGCCAGTTAAATGCATGCTACTGATAAATGGGATGACATGTAGGTCACAAGGTAAAATCCTGGCCAGGTCATCACAGGTAAGTTAGACCCAAATTTGGGTATGAAAACAGAAGGGAGTTTGCAGCTAGTTTATGGCTACCGTAGGTTGTTTTTCTAAGTTAGATGATCATTTGAGATTGACTTGTTCATGGAAAGTGTAATGTTCGTACGAGATATAGTTTGCTATAGAACTTGGCATTATGAGCCAAACTGAACGGTGGTATACATTTTGACATTCATCCTGTTGCACATCATTCCATTACTTAAAGGTCAGTCAATGTTTGAGCTATATGGAAACCTATTTAGTTTTAGTTGACTGCATTATGTGAAGCCATTTGACAATATGGGCCAGTAAAAGCATCATGCTACTTTGACTATGTCCTGACATTCTGGACGGCATGAGTCGAAAGACAAGGGAATAATGAATTTGTCTTCTATCCAAAGCCCTTGAACTGAGTCCTGGAGCCTTCTTCTCCTCAAATCTCTAGTGGAAAATGTTAGGAGGAGTGAAGGAAAGGAGCCCTTTGTACAATGATTTTCAAGTGGTCAACTGACTATTAGACCACGAAAGTCATGCAGACTCTGTGGATGAATAAAGGTGTCTGGAACAGGAGAACAATAGTGAAACCACATTGGATCCCAACCCCAAACTTCCCTTACCTCACCCACCAATACCACCCGCCCACCACCATCACCACTTAAGAAGACAACAGGAACCACTTCATGAAAAAACGCAAACACAACCAAAGAAATAAAAGAGATCAAAAATATCCATTCCTAGCAAAGAAAGAAATAAGGAGGGGTTTGAAGAAATAATTTACGTTGACAGCACCCAAAGCATTTCGTGCAACCATCTGAGACCAATGAAAGCAGACACCAATACAAAAATATAGAGGAAAAAAGATCCGACTCTGGAAAAGGAGGTGGGCTGCATCCCCCCCTGAAGTTGACCACACTGGTCCTCCCTACTCCTTTCCAACATGTCCCCAGACCTCATTACCAAAGGGGTGTAATGAGGGAGAGGACCAAAAGAGGTTGTAGGGATGGAGACAAGACCAGTCCTCTAGGGGTGGCAGGGAGATTCCCCACTTTCTGAGTTTGTAAACTGTATCATGTTCTGATGGCCTTCTTGTGAAGGCGCTTTCCCTCTCCAATCCGTGCTGAGGGGAACGTAGACACCTGCTTCGTTATTGGCCAGACTTCTTTATCAGTACCTCAACCCACGTTGGCATGCAATATATAACAAGAGAAGCCCTTGGACAATGACTTTCTGTGGTCGGATGCAGCAAGGTTTGTCACTGAAGATCTCTCCTCCATGTTCCATCCCCTGACTTTCTTCCTTTCTTGTTCCAACCTTTAATCAATACCAGAGGTCCACTCCTACTTCTTTCCAACCTGTTCCAAACTAGATATCGCCCGGACTGCGAACAGACGAGACAGCTACCCAAACCAGCACTACTGCCCCACTCTTTTTTCAAGGCATTCACCTAGTATTCAGGGCTGGAAGAGGAAGAGTGATTACAAACGTATGTCCTCGTTTTAGACCCACATCTTGCTTTGATTTCCTCTTAAGACGGTAGCATTCCACAAAGCCATGCCAAACAGCCAGTGCCAATGCACTCCTCCCTGTGGAAAAAACAAGCAGGTTGCCGACTGAGCTTGACCCTAGGGCCATTCTGGCAAAAAGTCTTGGAGGCAAGGCATTTGAGCAAAATTCACCACATGCGAAGGACAGACTTCGGCCATTCCGTTGTGTCTGATCCCACGAGGCTCCCACAGCCACCACGCCTTTCATGCAAAGGACACAAAGGTAAAGAAGGTGGAGGGGTGACCACTGTCCCCGGACCACCATCGTGGAACCTCAAGGCGCAAGGAGAAGTGTTGGCACCAAGGCCGGCGCATTGCTCCCACAAATGGAGGTGCCTGCATAGCGCCTCTCGGAGAGGTTGGAATACACCCCTTTCCTGAACAGTTGGGTTGGGACTGCGCTGAGAATCTTGAGGTTTGTAGAAGGGGAGGTGGTGACAGGTGAGTAAGCATGCTTAGAACGCAGGAGACGTTCAGTGTTCTTCAGCCTCATCCTCCTCCTCCTCCTCTTCGTCTACGGCTTCCTCCTCGTCCAGCGACACGACGCCAGAGGAGGCTACGTCGGAGACTTTCCGCCGCACCTGGCAGTCCTCCCCACCCATTTTACAGACTGTGTGGTAGTCCTGGCAGGAAAGAATGTCCTCCTCGGTGGGGGAAAGGCAAGATTCGGTAAAGGACATGGAGTACGTGGAGTCCTCACATCCTATCTGTCCCAGGCTGCGGAAGGTGTCGGGTGGCGGAAGCTTGGACAAAAGGCCTTCCTCTGCCAGCAGCTTAGCAGCCAGTTCTGTTGGAGATCCCAGTTCCTTAAGGAGGGGGTGGTCTTCCAGACTGCATAGACTGGAGCACAGAGTCTCAGGGGAGACAGTCTGGGAGGTGTCGCTCTCTGGCTCCCAGGAGTGCTGCCGCACAGCGAGTTGGCACAGGCGAGACTGCAGGAAGTCCTTCAGGTAGTTGCCGGCCTGGAGCTGTCCTGCGTTATCTGGAAGAGAAAGGAAGACCAAAGCTTCAGTAAAAGGAAACAAGATGGATGTCCCACCATCATCACCATCAGTGTTTTCAAGAACCCTCTTTTTAATATCTTCATAAGGGTCCTGTTTAAACCCATTTTCAGAACTCTTTGGATAAAGCCCCCCTTAGAATGCCTCAGGGGCCCCCTGTCTAACACGCTCCTTGCTGGCCCTCTGCATACCACAATCCCTAAAAAGCCCATTATACAATAATCTCTTTTAAGACCCTCTGTATAACACCCTGCTCAGAGGCCTCTCTAGTCAGAGACCCCTTTCACCACATCCCCCTGAGGCCCTCTGTATATCACTCGTCTAATTGACCTTAACCAAAACCTTAGAGCTTTTAATGCCCTCTGTATAACGCTCCCTTGAAGGACATTCTGCACATAGGCATCCTTAACATCCTCCCCTGAGGCCCTTTGTATACATCTATCCTCACAGACCCTCTTGATAATGTGCTGTTTGAGAGACCCTGTGAATAACACCCTTATACCTCTCACCTCACAAGGTCACAGCCTCTTCAGAGTCCTTCTGGATAACACCCTTCAAAGGGGCCCACTTGACATCTCTCTCTACAGAAAGGGGCATATTTACTAATATGTCATGCAGCGCAGCAAGGCGCTTCCCTGCGCTGCGTGATGGGGAAAGGGCAGGAATGCACCATATTTAACACAATACAGCGCATTCTAGCCTTTTACCAGCGAAGGCGCACAATGTGCTGCCAACGCAGGCACTCTTGCACTATGGTGCAAGAGTGCCTGCATAGTAAGCAGGATTGCTTTTGTCCAGAAAGGGCCACCTTCCTGCACAAAAACAATCCCCTGAGGCAGTTTTCTCTCTCTATGTGTACTGCAGAATGCCTCCCTGTGGCAGAGAAACACAACACAGCAATTTGCGCTGCGTTGCGTTACACTGGATTTATCAAGACACTCAGGGCCATGCAAGGTGGCCTTGCGTAGTTTGATAAATCCCATTTAAGGGTTGCGTCGTACATGCACCCCGCTGCGTGGTGCAAAAGCAATGCAACCCTTTGCAGAAATATGGCCCATACTCTTTGTTTAACATACCTTTGGGGGGTTTCTGCACTGATGCTTTCCTCAGGTCCTCTGCATAACACGTTTGTACAGTCCCCCTAAGGCAGTCCCTGTTGTGTCTACCGTAATCTTTGGAATGACTCTCTTCCACAGGAGAGATTCTGTAATGCTGAATATTATCTACAGATCATCCTTAACAATTAGCACTCACAAGTGGTCACCCCTGCCACTAGGCATTGTGCATGAGGCAACCTTACCTACTGGTGTTGTGAAGGAAGTGCCCCGTCAGCCAGTGCTGTGCAGGGATCCCCATACCCCAATGTTTGAGCAGGGTACAGGTACATGTCTGGGGGTATTAAGGTATAGGTATATGTGTAGAGGTATTAGAATGTAGGAAAGGCAGATGTACTAAGGTACACGTAGGACTCCAGGGCAGATGTTTGCCAGTTTTATGCTGGATTATCCCTTTTAAGCCAGTCCTGTCCAGGTATCACCGCATTGAAGAAGTATTGTACAGGTGTCACCTCTGTAGGAATTAGGGTATATGTAACTTAATGGTCGTACCTCAGGTAGTATTTGTAGGGGTGCCACCATTCTTGGGCAAGCCGCTTCTCTGCAGCCTTTACCAACATAGTCCAGTACCGGGGACCGTACCTCTTCAAAGGCTCAGACTGGACCTCTGATGGAGCACATGGGCTATTTCACCCCAATACAGTCCACAGCCAGTAGTACCACTCGAGTATGCGATGGACCGATGCTTTGTTACAGTAACTTGCTTGATGGAAAGTTGCACTTTGGAGAACCATCCAGCAAGAATCCACCCAGGATTGCACCCGGGATCCGCTGGGACCAGGCACTTGGCCATTTCTTCTATTGCTTTTAACACTTTTTTTTTTTTTTTACAATAATCCCATATCTTGGCCCTTCCCCCAATGCAAGGATCTAATCCCTTCAATTCACGTTTTACTCGAAGGGCCATTGAGCGGCAATGCATGTTGCCTCAAAGTTCAGTGAGAATTGTTTCCTAAACTAGGTTCCTCGTTTGCAGACGGCTTCTTCTCCGAGGCATTTTTGGTGTCCATATTCTAACATACTAATAAGTGCCTCTTTGGAGCTTTAGGCTCTCTTTGCCTTTTATGTTCTATTTGGGTATTGCTTGGAGGACGGAGGCAATAGTCTTAGCGGCTGATTACAACTACGGCGGTCCATTGTACCACTGTAGTCACTGTGGCGTACGCCCACCATATTACGACTTTGGCGGTTGGACCACCACTGGACCGCTGCACCTGCCAGGGATCTGTAATCTGCAGCGGTAGCGCAGCGGTCAGAGGAAGTAATATGTTGGGGGTGCCGCAAGAATAAACTCGCAATCTGGCGGGCGGTCTGATTACGGATTTGGCGTCTTCATGCGGGGTGCTGGTGTGGCGGCCCAAAGGAAGACCACGAAACTCATAATCAGGCCCTTCGTAATGAAAGCTATTGATACGCTATGATATGGGCCACTGCACCTATTGACTAGTTGCGGAGCAAATTATGTGGCAAACACAACAAGCACATTATGCGGCACAAGGAGGCGTGTTCCATGGCAGCACTGCTTCGCTATTTTAACACTCATTAGTGCTGCATGGATAAAAGGTTCACCTTACTAATACCGTTTTAAAACATAAAAAAAGAAAGCAACAAATAAAATATAACTACTTAACTTTTGTAAAGGGCTTGACACTGTGTGACCCTTTTATGCTCTTTTTTAACTACCTTTTGATCCCTTTGAGCTAGAAACAGGTTTATTTTGTTGATATTTTAAACTGTGCAGCAGACATTGGGGTAAGTGCAAGTAAGAGAAATTTATAACTATATGAAATCTCTGCAGAATCACATAATTCCAGTGGCCCTGGCTACAAGGGAAAGACCATGAACTGATTCAAAGGGCCATATTTTGAAAAAAATACACGCAACATAGCGCAGCACCCAAAGAGACTGTGCTGCGTGACAGGGAGGGAGCAGGAAAGCACCATAGCAACAGAGATACGGCTGTCTCCTCCCCTCTCCCTAGCGCCGGCACAAATTTCAGCTGCCGTGCACCAGGCACAAACTTTAGCGCCATAGCGCTAAGAAGTGTGTGTGAGTCTTGCATGGGTTTAGTTTAGGAAGGATACCCTTCCTGTACACATTACAACACCTAGACAAGTGTAAAAGCTTTTCTCACTTTGTATGTGTGCAGCACGCATGCAAAGTTGGAAAAGAAAGGAGAAAGTAAAAAACATTTCGCCTGTTAGCGCCTTTGAAGTCGTGTTAACTGTTGGCACTAAACCCTGTTTACAATTCTTTATAGATAGGGTTTTCCGTCAAAGGGCATGGGTGGTTTCATGGAACACGCATGTACCACCCATGTAACGCCCCCTCGGTGCTAAGTAACGCAAAACAGTGCTTCTCGCTAATTTTTTCCGGGTACTTTCAAGTGCAAAATAAGTTTTGCGCTGGAAAGTAAATTCCACCCCCCCCCCCCCCCCCCCAAATTTTTGTGCTGGGTAGTGTCACTTTTGTGAAGCTAACCAAGCGCAAAATGTTTGAAAATCTACCTCCCTAGCCTCTAAATTCTGTGAAGTAGACATCCAGATTATATGAACTACTTTTGTGCAAAAGGATAAAACAGGCATGTCTGAGAAAAAAAGCACTTTATTTCTATATTTTCAATATAGAAAATGTTGAAATGTTTGATGAAATATTTGGGTTATAACCCAGTGACATGTTTTCAAGTGTCATGGTATGCCTTAATACTAAAGACTGAGTGGTGAGAATTTCTTTTTTTTTTTTTTTTTTTAAGTTTTGAAAAACCTTTATTGAGACATTACGATACACAGCAAAGAGCCAACAACCCATCGGGCCGGCCGCGAAAAACACATTTGGATGAATATCTGATCACACAGCCCTATGCCGTCAACCCGGATGTACGGCGGCGTTACGGAGCGCACGGGTATCGTGAGGTAAGGAAGAGCGTTGTTTGTCTCAGACTTAGCAAACAATCACGGCATAAGGCAGATTGCCAGGAGGTATACAGTGCAGGAACTTACCAACTCCCCCCCCCCCCCCCGAACCGTCGATCAGCACTGCGTTTTCATGTGTGCCCTTGGCTAGCCAGCGCTCTCTATCCCCTCTCCAGCTCCCTAAGTTGCGATGAGACGGGTCTAAACGTCTCCAGGGTCATCCTGCACAATGGAGGGAGGCTCGCAGATTCCTCCCCTAAAATCATTCCACTTGGACCACACCTCGACCCACTTGCGCGGGCACCCCCTAGCCACATACACTGTCTTTTCCTGCAGCATGCACCAGTCCATGTCGCTGGCCCAATCGGAAAGTTTCGGTGGAACAGCACTACCCCAGAGCCTGGCAATGTTCCGTTTTGCTATTATTTGCCCAAGTGTAACCCAGATCCTCCCTTTTGGCGACAGGTCAGTTGGTTCCCATATGTTGAGGAGGCACCTCTTGGCCTCCGGGCGTATCCCCACCTCCCACACCTCTTCCATCTCCCGCACCACCCTCCTCCAGTACCTCTGAATCTTGGGGCAGTCCCACAGCACGTGGAAAAAGGTTCCGACACCCCCGCACCCCCTCCTACATAGCGTTGTGTCAGCCCTGCCCATCATATGTAATCTAGTGCAAGATATATAAACTCTGTGCAGGACCTTCAATTGTATGAGCCGCAATCTGGCCGATATCGCGACCTCACGCGGAGAGGCCAAAGCGTGCGTCCACTCCTCGTCATCTATTTCCAGCCCTTCGGCGATCCACTTGTCTCTGAGGGGGAGGAGCAGGTCTGGGGGGTTGTTAATAAGCTTTTTATAGGTGAGGGATATGGCATGTTCCGCGAGGAGCCCGTCAAGTAATCTATCCTCGAGCGGGGAGGCTGGCGGCAGCTTGACCTCCGGTGGGATATTTGCCTGCAAGGAGTGGCGCACCTGCAAGTATCTATAATGTTCGGCATCTGCCAATTCGTAGGCTTCCTGCATTTGGGCGAATGAGCGGACCCCAGCGGGTCCCCACATATCTTGATTTGAGAGATGCCGATAAGGTCCCACTCACGGAATCCTTTGGTGCGCCGCAGGTTACCCAACGCTTCCGAGGCCCATAGTGGCGTGGCCATCGTGAGGACTCCGGACCATCCGAGCTTTTTCTGTGCGATGTGCCACAGCTGTACCGAGTGCAGCGTCGGGCCGGTGAGTGTGCGCGCCCCCCGCCTAGAGTAGAGCGCTATTTCGTAATTGCCTCCGGGCAGCAGCCATCTATCCATCCCGTAAGCCGGGTCATTCCCGTCCCCGTAAGTCCCTTGGTTGATTGCGGATAGGTGGGCCGCCCAGTAGTACTTGCGAATATCGGGGAGAGCGATGCCGCCATCGTACCACCCCAGCGTTAGTTTGGCCAATGAGATTCGTGGCTGCCCAGCCCAGAGGAGTTCGCGGAGCGCCGCTTCGATTGCCAGAAAGTAGCTGTTTGGGACCAGGTGCGGGTAATTTTGAAGGGCATATAGAAACCGCGGGAGCGAGAGCATCTTAAATAGGGCTGCCCTGCCCAGCAATGACAAGGGCAGATGCTGCCAGGATTTCGCCTCCCGTTGAAGCCGAAGGAGCGGCGGCTTGAGGTTGTGTTCATAGAGCAGAGCTTTATCAAGGGTAATATACACTCCGAGATATTTGAACCCGTCCTCTGCCACCCGAATAGGGCAAGAGGCAGGGAGCCTGGGAGGGTCCCCACGGAGGACGTATAAATGCGATTTGGCCCAGTTGACTCGGAAGCCAGAATTGCGGCCGAAACTGTCCAATATATTCAGCGCCGCGATCAATGACCCGCGCGGCTTCGAGAGGTAAAGAAGTATGTCGTCGGCATATAAAGATATCTTATCCTCCCATCAGTCCGTCCATGTTATGCCCTGCACAGTGGCCACCTGTCTTATCCAGGCCGCGAGCGGTTCAAGGGAGAGGGCGAATAGGAGGGGGGACAGGGGACAGCCCTGTCGAGTTCCTCTGGCCAGCGTGAATACTGCAGACACCTTGTTATTTACAAGCACCTGCGCCAGGGGTTCCGCGTAGAGTAGACGCACCCAAGCGATAAACTGAGGTCCAAAGCCCAACTTGCGGAGGACTGCGAACATGTAGGGCCACTCTAGGGTGTCGAAGGCCATGGTGGCATCCAACGAGACCACCACCGCGTCCTCTTGCAGACTGTGGCACTGCCCCAGCACCCCATGCAATCTTCTGATATTGAGGGCCGTGTTGCGGTGGGGCATGAATCCCGATTGGTCAGGGTGTATTAGCGACGAGAGCACCGGCTTGAGCCGGTTGGCCAGCGTTTTGGCAAGTATTTTAGGTTCCGCGTTTAGAAGCGAGATGGGTCTGTATGATGCGCAAGCGTCTTTAGGTTTACCTTCTTTCGGAATCGCGACTATGGTCGCCAACCGCTGGTCCCGGGGCAACCGCCCTTGTGTTTTACAGCTATCGAACATGAGTTTGAGGTACCTACTGGTGACGTCTGGCTGGAGTTTGTAGAGCTCTATGGGTATGCCGTTCGGTCCGAGCGCTTTACCAGGACGGAGGTCACCGATCGCCTGCTGGAGCTCAGTCTCGGTGAGCGGGCTGTCAAGAGCCTCCCGATCCGTGTCCGAGAGAGTAGGCAGTCGTATGTCCGCAAGGAGGTCCATGGAGTCCTCCTCCGGCCTGTCCGACTCTCGCCTGTACACCTGCCGGTAATAGTCGGCGAACTGTTGTACTATTTCCCGGGGTTCCGTGAGCACTCTCCCCGAGTCAGTGCGGAGCTCCGGCACCACCCTGCTGGCCTGCTGTTTCCGCTCAAGCCAGGCAATAAGTTTCCCGGCTTTATCGCCCTGGTCATATATCCTGCCGATCCTATGACGAGCCACCGTCTGGGCCTCCTGAGAGACCAGCTCTCTGTACTCCGCCGCCTTTAGCTGCATCGCGTGCCTGAGTTCCCGGTCGCCGCTGGTCGGTGCCTCCCTTTCAAGTTCCCCGAGTTGCTCCTCTAGCGCTACGGTCTGCTGGCTACGTTCCCGTCGCCGAGCCGCGATAGCCGACAGAGCCTCGCCTCGCACCACAGTCTTAATCGCCTCCCACAGGGTGGCAGGGGAGGCGACCGACCCATCATTCTCCATAAAGTAGCGCGAGATTGAGGTGGATATGTGTTTACTAGTGACCTCGTGTTTTAGGTGCCAGGGATTAATGGGCGCAATGCAGCCCTCCCGTCTATTCCCGAATATAAGCTGTGCAAGGAGCGGTGAATGATCGGAGATACCCCGGGGTAGGAGTTCGGCCTCTGATATCGCCATGTCGTGTTGGAGCAGGGCGAGGATGTAGTCCAGCCGCGAGAAGGAGTGGTGTGCGCCGGAGAAGAAACTGAAGCTACTGTCAGTGGGGTGGAGTAGGCGCCAGACGTCCGTCAGCCCGAAGGACTCGAGGAAGTCCGGCAGCCACCGTTGCCCCTGGGGCAGGTCTCTAGGTGGCGATCTGTCTTGTGTTCCCGATGCCACAGCATTCAAGTCCCCTCCCAGAACGAGCCGACCATCGGGTAGCGACAGTAGGAGTGAGCCCAGGTCTTCGAAGGCCCGGGCCTGTAGGCCTGGGGGGATATAGACTGAGAGGAGATTGAGCACCTGGCCCTCCCATCGCCCCGACACAGCCGCGAAGCGGCCCTGCGGGTCGGTCTTGATGGTGTCTACATGGAGGGGCAGGGAGCGACGCAGGAGAATACCTACTCCTCTCGATCCAGTGGTGAAACCGGAGTGCACTATTAGAGTGTACCCATATCTATTTAGAGCGTGACAGACATTCCCCAACAGGTGGGTTTCCTGCAGAAGCACCACGTCTGGCTGGTGCCGTTTGAGGAACTGCAATACTATAGTACGCTTGAGTCTGTCCCCTAGACCGTTGACGTTCCAGCTGAGAATCTTGAGGCTTTTTTCCTACCGTCTAGCCATGGCCGTGTCGTAAGAGGGTGTCTTGTCCCACCACCCGGGCTACAGTCGTGTGATAGCAATGTGCGTGACCGTAATGGATCCCCAACTCCCACCCCTCCCTGAGTTCCACCCCCCCATAATAAATCAGACATATAACAACAACCCCAACAAGTCTGACGTTGAACCCCCTCCCTCCCGGGGCTGGCCTTGACCTCCCAGCCCCCCCACTCGAGAACACCTCCCCCCACCATGCCCCCTGCTCCGTGGGTCTAGAACTGCCCACCACCCCAATTAGCAGAGCGCCTGTCGCCCCACCCCCCCCCGGTGAACCCACCGAGAAACTCAACTTGGGAAGTTCGTGGGCTAGTCCCCTGTGGTCGCCCTTCCGCAGTGTCCCAGTTCGTGCAGCCCCCTTGTTACGGAGTCACCCATAGAGGGAAGTCACCCATGCAGGCAGTGAGGCGGCCCGTGCACCCAGAGTTATTAACAAGTCTCAAAATAAAGGCACGTGAGGTATACATACTGTCTGGTATCTTCAGCGCTATTACTCAAGGCCTCGGCGCGGCGTCCCTTCTCTGGACGAGCCCCAGCGGGGACTGTTGGACCTGGAACGCCAGGACCGCTGACTCGGCGCACCACCCTCGGGCCGGCCTGACGCCGACTCCGTGACGGGCTGGCCCGCCTCTTGCCGCTGTAAGTCGCCCCTACGGGAGTCCTGCGTCGCCTCTCCCCCATCCAGCCACTCCTGCACCGCTTCCGGCGTGGTGAAAAAGAGGGATCTCCCACCGGTGATGACCTTCAGTTTGGCGGGGAAAAACATCATATATTTGATCCCACGCTCGCGGAGCGCCACCTTAACCCCTTGGAAGGAGCGTCTTTCCCGCTGGACCTGGAGCGTGAAGTCGGGAAAGAATCGGACTGTGGCCCCCTCATATCGCAGGTCACCGTGCTGTCTTGCCGCCTGAAGTATTGCGTCTCGGTCTCGGAAATTCAGGATTTTTGCAATGATCGTCCGTGGCATGGCTCCCGGCTTGGGTCGTGGGATAGGGGCCCTGTGCGCCCGCTCAATGGTGAAGAGTTTCGAGAGACGCTTGGGTTTAAGGTGCCGTAGGATCAGATCCTCCAGGAATAGCTCCACACTGTCTCCTTCAAGGCCTTCCGCAACACCCACGACGCGGATATTACTTCTCCGAGCCCTCCCCTCTTGATCATCGAGCCGCAGGGCCATAAGGCGGTGTTGGTGTATTAGTTCATTCACCCGTCCCTCAAGTCGCTTCTCCGAGTCCTGTAGGGCCTTAATATCGACTTCATTAGCCTTGGAGCGGTCAGTAGTTTTCCCGAGGTCAGCTCGGAGCAGGGCCACCTCAATAGTGATCTTATCCATCTTGGTTTCCAAGTTCGTGCCCAAGGTCTGAATAGCCGCCATGATGGACTTCAGGGAAGGGTCCGCGGGGTCCGCGTCTTCCTTCGGGGCTCTCTCCGCCGGAGGTGGCGCCTTGGCTACTGTGTATTGGTCTAGCTTGTTGGCCTGAGTTGCGGCTCCGCTCTTGGGTCGCATGGCGGTCCGGGCACCCTGCGGGCCGCAGGCGGCACCGCCCTCCGCAGCACCGAGGCGTCCCGCGGTCCGATCAGCGCTCACAGTCACAGCCCCTGGGCCCCGCTTTCGCCCCGGGACCAAGAGAGGAAGGAGACCTCCGCCGCCACCAGAGAGGCCCAGGATCCGCCACAGTACCCCGTCTCGCCCCGGGTCAGCCAGGCGGTGTGCAGTTCCAGTCGCGGCTGCGGCCTTACCGGGTGTGTGGGCCGGGCGCTCCCAGGCAGCAGACAACCTACTGCTCGGCAAATTAGCGTCTCCTCCTCTGCCCGGGGATCACTCCTCCGCAGCCCCAATCACGGGCGTTCTCCTCCTCCAGGTCATCCAGGGGTACCCTCCACAGCGCCCAGGCGTCCCCGGCTCCGGGTTGAGGTCGACGGACGGAGGCTGGAGCTCAAAGTAGTCTGCCAGGGAGCGACAGGGGGAAGAGGGTCCCCGTCGCCACCAGTCGGGTCCGGGGAAGGGTAGAGCGTTCCGTCCCTTCTCCCAGCCAGGTGGTGCGCAATCCAAGGCGCGCTCCGAAGTCTCACCGGAGGGCAGGGCAGGGCGTCCCTCGGCTATAGGCCTTCCTCCGCTCCCTTGCGGTCGATAAATGGCGCCCTCCTCACGGCCCGGGATGTAGTCCGTCGCGACCCCAGTCGCGATCCACACCTGCTCCGGTGCATCCGATGTTTTCCGGCTCTGATCCGCGACGTCAGCCGCTTGTCCCCAAACCGCGTTGCTTTGTGCGCGTCAGCGCGTAGGCCCTCGCCGGGGCCTCACGTATCTTCAGGAGCCGCAGCAGAGTTCCGGAGCCAGGGCGTCCGGCCGCCGTCGACCTCCGCAGCCACCCTCCTTGGTCGTGTGGGCGTCGCCTGGGGCCACCGAGCCGCCCCTCCGGGCACTTGGTCAGGGGGAGCCGGGGGGGGTTCCAGTGGCGCTCCCCACGGCGCGGATTAGGTCCGGATTTCAATGGGACATCTACGGTCCCGGCGGAGCTCCGGGATCAGGCGGCCATTCACATCGGCGCCTAGCCACGCCCCCATCGAGAATTTCTTTTTTAATCATGCATTTCAAAATGAGAATTTTGTACAATATATTACTTTGTTCCACATTTATATTAAAAAAGTGATTTATTTTTACGCTCCCAGGTAAAAAGTACAACTAAGAGTTAGTCAGGCTGAGACAGATATTGAAGTCACAGACCCCTAAAACATTTATCTGAGACTAAAGTTCTTGGGGGGTTAATATTAATATATTTTAAGTAGTCCCAGGTGTTTTTTGTTAACACAAATGTAATCTTGCCTCACTCTCGATTATTGGGTTATGCATTTTTCATATACTTTTTTCTTGCTCTCACACTTTTACTTTCTGCTTAAATGTTCCTGCCGGAAGAAGTATTGGAGGAGAACACGTAAAGTTGGCTATGTGCTTCGCCTGATTGTGCTAGCACAGATCTCTGCGCGACATTAAAAACTGTATGAAAATTCACCATGTTGGTAATTCACGCAACTTTTGTTTGTGAGGGCATGACTTATGTACAATTTTCATGCAGATGACCGACAAGTATAATTTGCATAATAAGCATAATTTTCATGAAAACTACGATTTTTACAGACAAAAAAATGACACAAGTTTGTCCATTCCTACTTGTGAGGGATTCGCCCTCATGGGAAACCAAGGATCCGGATTACTTTTATCGGGGATACAGCCTTTGTCTTACCGGCCTTGAGAACAAGTGCATCAAGGCCATACTAGGACCTTTGCGAGGGAACAGGCTCAGGTTCGACTACCTTTTGAGTTACAGAATCATGGGATCATGAAGAAGCAATGGGCCCGGATCTATTTTTATCATCTGATACAAGTGATTTTTTCAGAGCAATCTGAAGGAATGTTGGTGGATTACCAGGTGATCAAGGTAATTTTCCTGGATTAGGGCGGATTGAATGAATTATCCGATAGTGAAGGATTGGAATTGCAAAACGTCAATTGAGGATCTCCTGTTCAGTGACTACTACTACTAGCAACCAAACTAAGTGATGCACGCTTCTGACCAGTATGCCAACTTGTCTCTCATCAGTATTGCGCAACGTTCTAAGCACCTTACCGTACCTTTAGCATTCCTTATCCGATTCACAATAAAGATAGCGTGGGTAAACAGAGTGAAAAGACATAGTAAGCAGAAACCTAGACTTAAAAACACCTACTGCCAAAATATCTACCATATTCAAAAATATTGCTGCAAAAAAAAAAAAAAACATGCACCTAAACCCACTATTAGGCTCTCGTCCACTTGAGTTTTGCTCTGTTTAGACATTTAAAACATATTGAAACGTTGTACAGAGATTTTTATGAATGGTAGATTTTGACAGTAGATGTTTTTGAGCCTTTTTAGTTCTAGGCTAGACATTGCATGCGCTGTCTCGAAGAGACATGTTGTTTAATTTTTGTGGGTTTAGGCCCACCCATAGGATTACAGTTTTTTCGCTTCATTGTCACTCTCGTATCCTTCATTCTCATTTGTCCATGGGATGCATGCGTCATTCCTCTTCATGTGTTTAGCCCTCCCCAGAACATGGACCAAGTACTTGTGTCCCTCCTCTGCTCCCATTTAAGGAGCTACTTTTTTCATTGAGCACTCCACACGAGTGCTGATGTATTCACTCGCTCTGTCCTTCGTCTCCTTCCACCCACCCTCCATTTGTGTTGCCTCTTCCCCCTCCCACCCCATCCCAACCCCAGACAGATCTCCCTCACATCTGCACGTAGTCCAACTCCGTTTATAAGGTTCATGATTTAAAAACTATTAATGTTATGGTGAGAGGTAAACGGTCATAAACTGGTTACAATGCACGGCATAAGTCACTGACAAACAAACCGGAATCTAAATGTATTTAGCCACATATTTACTTCAAACTATTCTCTTTTTTTTTTTTAGCTATTCCTACATAAGAAAAATGCTCCCTGGTTATATGCAAAGAGCTGTGTGTGCCCTCATTTTAGGTTTCGTCTACTCTCTTTTCGTCCGCCCCTTTCGTTTTGCTCCTCGATTGTCTTAAAGCGGAACCACTGAAAAAGGGCGCTACAAAAACCCCATCTTTGAACAGAATCGTCATTTACAAAATATACACCGACAATAGCAACTCAGTTTATAATATTTGTGCGGATTTCTGCTTCCTTTCAGTCTTTTCCACAGAATTGACCCACCAAGCACAAAAAATGCTCCTCTTTCAAAATGGTCTTTGCCCTAAAGGACGGCCTTCACCTCATACCTGCCTTTGAGTTGTGCGTTTGTCCCTTTTCTATGTTGCTGACAGAGACGCCACTCTAGTTTTGAACAGTCTCCTGCCTGTGATTCTGAGGATGTGTCGCTATCAGAGCATCTGCAGGAATCTGCGTTTAATTTGAGCCGGGGTGGTGGAAGGAATGGGAAGATCTGAAGCCGCCAGAGGTTTGTGGCTGATGGCTCTGTGTCAGCTATGACAAGCAGCCAGGCTCCACTTCCTCTGCACATTTCTCTGATCGGATAAATATTGGTGCACACTGGAAAGTTCTACATAATCTGACTCTGGCTGCAAGTTTGTGACTTCATCTGTCACAAATCTTTCCAGGGTTCTGAAGTGAGCTGAGACCTGATTTTACCATGAAAAGCTGCCCAAGAAAAGGCTAGCTGTTTCATCTAGCGTACATAAAAGAAATAAAGGCACAGCAAAAACAACTGCTATAATTTATTCTATAACTTTACACTTCATACTTCCTCTGTTCAAGGGGACAGTTTCTCACAAATATTATTTTCGAAATGCAAGCGGAAAGATAAGTGTACCACCTCTACTCAGGGTGTGGTGTTACGATCAGAGCTTCCGACCAGGGCCAGACTGGCTGTAGCGGGCATCGGGTGTTTCCCCGGTAGACTGGAAGGGTGGGGGCTGATCTTGCAGTGGTGGGGCCAGTTTTTGTTACTGGGGGCCAGCTTTGCAGCAGTGCTGCGATATCGGCCCCTAGTAACAAAAGCACCAGGGGTGATGATCCGTCAACATTGCCAGGGCAGCTCTGGATTCCAAGTCCGGCCCTGCTTTCGACTGTGGAATTGGGGAACTAGGTTCAAGTCTTGACGTAGGCTCAAAATCCTGTAATTCTGGTCACATCATTTAATCTTCTCATGCCTGTAAATAATGCATGTGGGTTAGTGTAATGTAACTAGTGCTCATGTAAAGCGCACTGCATTCAGTCAAAAGACAAATAGATACTTATTTTCTGGCTGATTTCTACAAAGTGAGACCAGAAAATGAGGATAAATCATGCCTTCCCTGCTTATATTCTGTGAGCTTGGGCTACATGGCTAAAAGACACTAACATTGACAAAACCAATAGCGCTTGCTTGGCCGAGACCTATTGGCTTTGCCAATGCTTGTTTTTAGTTTGTCTTCTCAGGGACCCCAAAACGAGGTCTCCTGCCTCCTCGGCTCTTCAAGAGGCTCCCAGCTATGTGACAGCACAGTAGTATTGTATTGTATTGTAACAGTACTTGTTAAGCGCGATTGCTGCCCGAAAGCGTCCAAGCGCTGAGTAGAAGCAGGGAGTGAACTAGAGGCAATCTAGGAGGGGTCGGATTTGGCAAACAATAGGGTCTTTACATTTTTACGAAATGAGAGGAGGTCAGGGTTGGAACGGAGTGAGATGGGGAGGGCATTCCAGAGTTTGGCGGTGTTCAAAGAGAACAGCCTGCCCCCCGACCTGGCTCGCTTCACTCTGGGAACAACAGCAAGGAACGCCTCCGTCGACCGAAGGTTCCTATTAGGTTGGTAAGGAATGATAAGGTCGGAGTTGATGTCTGGGGCTGTTTTCCAAAAGGCGTGGTGCGCCAAGCACAGCGCCTTGAAGGTAACTCTCTGCCTCACTGGCAGCCAATGGAGAGTTTTCAGGGCGGGTCTGGCTGATTGAGTGCGCGAGATTTCCAGCAATGTGCGGGCTGCACAGTTTTGAACGACCTGCAGTTTTCGAAGGGTTATCTCTGGTGCCCCTACATATAAGGCATTGTTCGAATCCAGACGAGACTGTATGAGGCCTTGTACCGCCACCTTTTTAGCCTCTAAGGGGAGTAGCGGGAGAACCTTCCTCAAGATCCTAAGTAGGCCAAAGCAGGTGGAAGACAGTTTTTTGGCCTGAGTAGAGAAGGAGAGTTTATTGTCCAGCCACACCCCCAGGCTTTTAACACTGTCCTTGGGGGTGGGTGGGGAGCCCAGAACACTGGGCCACAGAGAAGTGAAGGATACGGGAGAGGAAGGGCCTAGGAGGAGAAGCTCCGTCTTATCACCGTTTAGTTTTAGGGAGGAGTTGGTCATCCATCCCTTGACGTCCACCAGGCAGTTTAGGAGGTCGGCTGCGGAATGCCTATTGTTCTTCGTAGCCAACGAGACCACAAGCTGGGTGTCGTCGGCATATGACACAATTTTAATGCCATATGGTTCGACAACACCCGCCAGCGGCCTCATGTATACGTTGAACAATACAGGGCTCAGAGAAGAGCCCTGTGGTACTCCCCAGCTCAGAGGTTTACTCGAGGACACCATCTCTCCGTCGAAGATCTGAAACGACCTACCAGACAAGAAGGAATCGAACCACCTTAAAGCGTCACCTGAGACTCCGATGTTATGGAGACGGTCCAGCAGAGTGGTATAGCTGACCGTATCGAAGGCGGCACTTAGATCAAGGAGGATCACTGCCACTGATCCTCCCTGGTCCAGTATCCTTCGAGTTTCTTCGGTGACGGCTAGCAAGGCGGTTTCAGTACCATGCTTTGGTCTAAAGTCTGTCTGGGATGTGTGTAGTAGGGAGTGGTCCTCCAGAAACTGGACTAGCTGTTTGTTTATATGCTTCTCTAACACCTTGCTGGTCCAAGGAAGAAGCGAAATGGGACGGTAGTTGGAATAGTCGTTTGGGTCCAGACTAGGCTTCTTCAGCAGCGCCCGTACCATGGCCTGCTTCCACGCTGTGGGGACTGAGCATGCGGAAATAGAGGTGTTAAGAAGATCCCGGATGACAGGCAGAGTGGCTGGGCTTGCCTGCAATAGAATTTCTGGAGGGGCGGGATCACGGGGGGAGCCAGATTTTACTTGTCGTGCCACCTTGCTTAGAGTGTCAAGGTCCAGAGGAGCAAAATGTTCAAAGGAAGGCTGATCTGGGTACCGAGGTGCTTTAGGGGGGGAAGAGTGAAGTATATCCAGAGTTATGTCTGAGGTGGGGAAGGTGGAGTAAATTTTTGTGACTTTATTATAAAAGAAATCCGCAAGCTCGTCACATTGATCCTTGGTTTTGTTGGATGGGGGGGCCGTATTGGCGATGGAACAATGTTTTATAATCTGGAAAATTTCTTTAGGTTTATATTTGGCTTCTAGAATTTTCACAGAATAATAAGTTGCCTGGGCCGTTCTAATCCCTTCTTTATAGACTTTAATCGCCTCTTTATAGGAGGCCTTTTTGTCTGGGGAGAAGTCTAAGCGCCAGGCTCGCTCTCGTTGTCTGCAGAGGCGTTTTAGTTGTTTTAGAGAGTCAGAAAACCAAGGGGCAGATTTCTGTAATCTATTCGACGAGGATTTGCGAACCGGGAGGGTCGAGTCTAAAGAATGGGTGATCCAGTTTTCGTAGTGAGAGTTGGCCACATTAGGATCTGGGCCAAGTGAAGGGGAGGTGGAGTCTAGTTTGAGCAGCCAGGACTCCAAAGGAAGTTTGGACCAGATCCTCCTAGAGGAGACTTGAGGAGGGAGCAGGGGGGTTTTGTGTTTGACCCAGGTAAAAGGGACCAGAAGATGGTCCGACCATGGGATAGGGATGGGTTGATCGGCAATTAAATCCGAACAGTTACTGAATATGGGGTCGAGTAAATTGCCTTTTTCCTGAGTCGGGGCAGCAACCAGTTGGGACAGTTGGAGGGCTTCCAGATCATCTAATAAGTCCTGAGCAGTGTGGTCAGAGGGGGAATTAAAATGGAGATTAAGGTCTCCTAAAATCGTGTAGTTGGCGGCAGAGAGAATTCTTCCCGCTATGGTCTCAGGAAGAGACCTATGGAACTCTTTTACAGGTTCCGGGGGGCGGTATATCAAGGTACCAGAAAAGGTGTTGTTGGCGTTAAACTCTATGCAGAATGCTATGCTCTCACATTCAGGAATAGTCTCTGCTGTGGTATGACAACGGTACTGGCTCTTCAAAATGATCGCCAGACCTCCGCCTCTCCCAAAATCAATGGGCGTTGCGTGGGATACCCATGCAACGCCCATGGAACACCTTCCCAGGGCAGAGTAGAGCAAGGCAGCAATTTGTGCTGCGTTGCATTACTCCTGATTTATCAAGCCACTCAGGGCCACGCCAAGTAGCCGTGTGTGGCTTGATCAATGGCATTTTAAGGTTTGCTTTGTGAATGCACCACGTTGCATGGTGCAAACGCAATGCAAACCCATGAAAAATATGCCCCTTCATGGCCATTTCAGTGGAAAATGTGTAGTCTGTAAATGACAGTGCGTTACCACACCAGTGCTCGCATATGCATCACCGGCTATATACTTCACCCTTACCCCTCGCCTGCTGAGTGGGCGATGGTCACTACTAACACTTGTTCTTTGTGTGACACTTTGATTTTTCACAATCCTTAGGCCTGCAGGATTGAAACATAATAGCAGCACACTCACTCTGAAATGTGTTCCAGCCACACTCACTGTATTGTGTGGTGCGGTGTGCATTTAATAAAGCTCCTGGGGCCAGATGTCCAACCTTTTTGCTGCTTGCAAATGGCCAAATTCGCAAAATCGGGCTGTTTGTGACCAGAACAAAGCATCTTCTAATGGACTAAACCCTATTTGCGATTCAGTAACCTATTATCGAATCGCAAATAGGGTTTGCGAGTCGCTATTAGGAAGGGGCATGTTAAGGGAGTCCCTTCCTAATAGCGAGCTGCACTGTTATGCAGGAACGTGTTATGACTGGGTTTGCGGCCGCAAAACATTCTCAGTTACCACCAACCTCAAGTTGGTGGAAACCCATTCATAAGTGGGGGACCCCTTCCCCTTTGTGAATGTGGGTGCCAACATTTTTTTAAGAGCACCAATGCCTACTCTTAATAAATGAAAGGGTAGCTTTTCATTTTAATTTGTAAAAAGCATCCAGGAAAACGGGCTATATTACAAAAATAAAAAGGCTTTATTTATAAAATAATCTCAGACACGGTGGTCTGCTGACCCTAGCAGGCCACCATCCCTGTGAGTGCAGGCCATTCCCATTAGGTCGCATAGCAAGACCTACCTCATGAATAATAATGAGGTAGGTGTATTTGCAACCCACTGGGAATCGCAAAATGTGTCTACGACACATTTGCACATGAGGGTTTGTGATTTCCTAATTGCAAATCGCAACAATTCGCAATTAGGAAATCGCTAACTGACTTATGTACAGCTGGCCATTAGTACCCCTGGATTAACAAGAGCACCAGGAGAAGTTAAGCACAATATTCATTGATAGTTCCATAGAATATCTTTACTTAAATAATATGACAGCCAATGCTCATCACGTTTACGAAGGAGCAGAGAACAGATTTTTAAACGCTGAAAAACTGTTCTGAAATCGGAAATATGGCCCCTTAGCGGTTTCTTGCCTCCTGCTCTCCGCACAGCTTTATATTGACACAGCTTTGCAGTTCCCTCTTGCAATGTTTGTTTGCACAGCTGTTTCTGCTTAAATGTGCCTCGTCCTGAGCCACTGTAGCTGAGAGACTGAGGACAACCTGTGTAGTTTGCTTCTATTTTTCAGTTTTTGCACTTTTTAGATTATTTTTAAGGCTGTACTATTATGCGCCATATCCTTTTGCAGTCGTCAGTGCTGTTTCTCAGCAGCACAAAAATATGGGCCCAGTGATTAATTTGTGGAAAAAAAAAAAAGTGCCAGGGCTCTCGTCAGGAGGCAGCTTGCACTAGCCCATTTCTCCTGTTAGAGCCACCTAAAAATGAACCAACCACTTACTATGAAACTGGGAAGAGGATGTGGTGCAGTGGCCAGAGCTGCCGACTTCGGAGCTGGGGAACCAGGGTCGAGTATCGGCGTTGGCTCAACATCCTGTGATTCTGGACAAATCACTTAATCTCCCTGTAAATGAATGTGTCCTTGGCTGGTGCTCGAGAAAAGTGCTGGTGTTGATTATTAAGTGCCAGTGCTGAGCACCGTAAACCACCGGCTCAAATTAAGCACTGTATGGGCCACAAGTATCAAGCTTTTTTCCGGTCGCAAATGGGCTGATTTGCAGAATCGGGCCGTTTGCGCCCACATAAAAGCATTTTGGAATATATCAAACCCAAACTGAGTCGGTAGCAAGTTACCGAATCACAATTTTGGTTTTCAACCACCTACCGTTTCAGTATTTGGAGGTGCGTAAGTCCCTTCCAAATACTGAATTGGAATGGTATGTATTAATGTTTTGCAACCGTATATGGGTTGCAGAACATTAATAATTTACCACTACCGAAGCGTAGTGGTGATGCATTCGCAGATGGTAAACGGTTCCCTTGGACCCTTTCCATTTGTGAATGTAAAAAAATGTTTGTTTAAGAGCAGGCGTGTTCCACGGAACCACTGCATCTTCTTAAACAAACAAAATTAAATCAAATAAACTTTTCTTTTTAAACGCATCAGATTTTCCATTAAAGAAAACGGGTTGCATTTATTAAAAAAAGGCTGCTTTATTTAAAAGCAATCACAGACATGGAGGTCTGCTGACCACCATCCCTGTGAAGGCGTTGATTCCTCATGGCTCACAAATTGTGACTTACCTCATTGTTATTAATGAGGTAGGTCAATTTGGCGACCCACTAGGAATCGCTAAATAAAACTCTGAGTTGCATACATTAGGAATACCGATTACCTAATTGCGATGCGCAGAGAATCACAATTAGATCATCGGTGTTCCTAATAATTGATACATCTGGCCCCTGACTCATATTTTGTCAACACAAATAAAACATCGATTTTTGCTGCTGCAGACCACCAAGAATTGATCGAAATAGCACAAGGGCACTATTTAGCAAGATTGTATATGCTGCTAAAAATGTATATAAAACTTAGTGCAAATTAACACCCCCTCTGGCACTTTTTTCAATATGGACGCTACAGCTTTGTTGACCTTTGGCCCCTGCCAAAGCTTTTTAACAGGCTCTGAATAGTTAAAAGATGTTTAGTAAAAAAACGTTAAAGATGCTAAAAAAACTATGAATAACGAAGTCACAACGGTGGTATGTAAGAATGAAGAAAGAATACGTCCTGGCAGGAGAAGTGGTATTGAGAGCTCAAAGAATTAGTTTGTGATTGACATAAAATGTGGAACAAGAGTTTACAGTCTAAAGAAGAGAACCACACCTTCTCTGACGACGAAAGTTGCGTCAATGTCACACTAATAAGTTGATTTAGAGCCCCTTGTTCTTACCTGGTGTTAAAACACAGGGGGGTTTATGTACAAGCCCCTATCGCCACCAGAGCGTCACTTTATTTTACGCTCCGGTGGCGTAGTGCCATTTCCCATATTTATGCCACCTTGTAAATATGCCCCTTTCTTCCGCAGTCTTCTGTGGCAAAGGGATGTGCAACGTGTGTTGCTGTAGGCGTTCCATCCCAACACCCATTGCTTTTTGACGCTGCCCCAGATTTACAAGGCTGAGGCAGCAGCATAAGCTAATGCAATGGAATACCAGGAGTTAGAATGGTGCTAAGAGGAGAAATTATGAATTTCTCCTTGTTTTTTGCTCTCTTTTGCATTGTGCAGCACACATAGAAAGAGCAAATCACCATTATCGATTGTTTATGTGCAGGAAGGTGTCCCTTCCTGCACATAAACAATCATCCTTGCAGCGCAGGCACCCTTGCGATATGGCCGCAAGGTGCCTACACTTGCCTTAAGCAGCTTTTTTTGCACCAGCGCAAGGGGAATCTGTTGTGCGCCGTATTTATATGAATACGGCACATCCCTATATTTTAAAAACGTTGGGGCGTTGCGCTGCCAAATTTGGCGTAGCTCCGCGCTCCAAACTTTTTTTGTAAATATGCCTCACGGTGTTACAAATGTGCCAAGTGCGGTGTTTCGGCACTTGATTTATCGATCTTTATTTTAACAGATGGTGACTATAATTTGCAAACAGTATTTAAGCCCATTTTGCAAATCATTACACCAATTTTACATGTTTTGCTATTACTATTACCTCCAGCGTAAAGCTTGTGGTTACCACCGATGCAAACGCCAACAAGTGCAGTGCCCGCTCAGCTATATACAGGCTCTAGTGTAAACACGGATGTACACCTCATTTGCACCTATTTTTGTCCTGGCACGAGGCTCAAAAGTGATGTGATCATTTTATAAAACTTCTGTTAAAATGTTTAGGTATTGCATCATTTATATGCTCGTCGATATCCCTATTCTTTTAGAACTTTGCCCCTAAATATTGTTTTACAACTACATGTCTTTATTTGTATTTAATTTTTGATGTAAGGACCATCAACACATCCTATTGTTTCATCCACAGTCATAATGTTGCTCTGCCCTTGCAGTTCAAAGTAAAAAAAATTGTGCCAAATCGTGAATATTGTATGGACTCACTATTTGCTTCGGATTTTTTGGGGCCAAATGTACGACCTTCAGTGTTTGCGACACGCAAATTGCAGTTTTTTGCGACTCGCAAATTGTGTGTCACAAATAATGATGTACTACAGTGTCTGAGATACTGTTTGCATTTCCCAAATGGGTCGCAAAGGACCTCCCTCATTAATATTCATGAGGAAGATTGCAAATTACAACCCACTGGGAATGGCCGGCACTCACAGGGATGGTGGCCTGCTGGGGTCAACAGACCACCATGTCTCTGACTGCTTTTTCAATAAGTTCAAGAAAAAACAGGAGAACCCTACTCACAAAGGAACCAGGGTAATAGTTATATAGGAAAAACAATGGTTCCTGTGGAATAATATACTATGAGGTTATGATACATAAGCACAATCGCGATATAGAGGGTTAGATAATGGCCGAGCGCGAAGGAACCACTAACACACCGATTACAGTGTAGTATATTTTATGGATTTTTTTAAACAATAAAGTTAGGAGTAAACATTATACATCAAAACAACATTTGTGCATAGTGTCCCGAGTGACAAAGGTAACCTAAACCTCAGTGACAATGTGAATATTAAATACAAGGTTTCCACAGTTTGTACAAGTCGACCATTATCATAATAATTCCATATGAACAGCAGCCATATAAAGTGATATGTGCTGGGGAAATGGTTCGCTTCTTCTGTTTCTCGACGGCGTTTCGACCCTCAAAACAATGTGGGGTCTCTTCAGGACTATTGATGAAGGGACATCTGAATATATGGTTGTGCACCCGTGTGAAAATGATGTGCCACGCGTAAAGAAAAGAGGAAAAAGGTTTACTCACATGAGGACCCGTCCGGGCACTCAATGTGAGGACAGGCTGTCAATCCAATGGGGTATGTAGGTGGGCCAGAGGGGCTCAATTAATTATATGCCACTGCCGTAGCGTTGTAGAATCCCTTTGTGGATTAACAATGACAATGCACTGAGAGTTTCTCTCGGTAGAAGATTAGAAAAGCTGGACAGCGCTCCGCGTGTAGATTCAGAAAAAGCCGCGTCATTCAGCTTGATCGGGTACAATGAGCTTTTTCAATAAAGCATTTTCTTAAAATGCAGCCTGTTTTCCTTAAAGGAAAACGGGATGCATTTAAAAATAAAAATAAAACGTTTCAGTGTCATTTTTTTAAGAGCAGGCAGTGGTCCGTGGGACCACTGCCTGCTCTTAAAAAACATTTTTGCTGCAAATCACAAGGGGGAAAGGTCCCCAGGGGACCCCTTACCGTTTACATCTTGCTTACCACCAATTTGAAATTGGTGGTTGCGGTCGCCAAACAATCTTTCATCCCCCCCGGACTCGCTTTTAGGAAGGGGCGCCCATGGCACGCCTCTTTCTAATAGCAACTTGCGAAAACTATTTTGCCAGTCAGTAACAGGTTACCGACTCACAAAATAGGTTTGGCACATGCTACAACCCTTTTTAATGGTCGCACAAGGGTCGATTTCCCGTTTGCGACCGCTAAAAATGGTCGTACATCTGGCCCTTAGAGTCCTGAATAGGGATAGTTTGGCGGTGGGGGCAAGGGCAGAACAGATGTGGTGAGGACTGCAGAAGCAACAGCTGGCACAGTGACCTGCCCCGGCTCGTGCCAGCAAAGAGAGTAAAGACCAACACAGCTGTGCGGAAATGTGCTATGTAGATGAGCATGGGTGGAAATATTGCTGTAAAGCACATTTCCAGAGACTCTTAAATAATGTATGAGCTATATATAAGCTGTAGGTGCCCACATCACAGCCTCAGCAGCAGATAAACACACTGGCTGCTGCCGTGTAAAAATATTAACTTATCTACAGGGAAGCCGCTTGGGGCATGTGTACAAAGGAAACACATATTTCACAAACAGTATGTTTAAAAAAAAAATAATAAGCTATGCATTGCAGGTCCGACATGAATGTTTATGTTCCTGGTGGTGACTAAAAGGTCAAGGAAACCCCATGTACTTATATGATTATTTATTTTTAGCGTTATGCAACATTTAACCTGGTTGGCATCATTTTATGAAGTAGACAAATTGGACACCTTGGGAACCTGCAACATTTGTCGATTTGAAAAAGATTTGCCTGCAGGTGAAAGTTCCTGCAAAAATACAAAAATGAAGGACATTCATTGGCCCCTCAAACTTTTTTGGGGGTAGAAGAGTTCCTATTTAAATGTTCACAAATCTTAAATTTGTGAAAGTTTTAAAAAACGTGTAAAATCTAGCAAAACGAATGTTGCTAATTTACCTTGCACTAAAATATTTATCAAGTGGGCGCTATCTTGAACATGGCTCTATTTACAGTTTTGTGAAGGTGTGGGTGTGAAGTGTCAACTATGGCCGGACTGGCCAGCAGGGCATGCGGGCAATCCCCCAGGAGGCCTGTTTTGACACTTGGAGGCCGGTTTCAGCCTCCAGGAGTGGTGGTGCACGTTACGCGATTCCAGAGGCAACTGTAAAAAGTTGTTCTGGTTCTAGCGCACATTAGCACTTCTAGACACGGGGCTGAAGTTAGAATTTTTGCAAGGACAGGCCCTGGTGTCAACTTGAGCCAGTGGTGTAACAAAATTTGAGGGGGCCCACCTGCAAAGTACATGTAGGGGGCCACCACACTCCAGACACAGTCAGGAGCTCTCAGGCCAGGGAGATGATGGACTGTGCACAGTGTCAGAGGGCCCCCGCCCCCACGCTGTGGGGGATTTTGTTACACCACTGACTAGAACTTTAGGATTGCCATCAACGTTGTTTGTGGGCCTTCCAAAACTTCTAAGGCAAACCACATCTTGGAACGCCTTCTCCTACTCCTGATTGGGAATTATTACTTTGTGTTCATTGTGGCGGAGAAATGCACAGCATCCCCTTGTGAAATCCTGCCAGGCATAAACAATATACTTTCACCGGTAAGTGTAGGCTTACAGCTAGAACTACTCTTGTGAACAGAGAACCTAACAGTCTAACTCCTATGATGCCCCCATAAAACACTGCCTTTACTCTAGGATCATGTTGTCATGTCCAGGACTATCCTTTGGGCAGTGCTTTGAATGGGAAAAGATATGTGCAGGTACTCATTAAAATTAGCTAGAGGTGCTGCGAGTGGGCGGGGTAGGGGCAGGGCTAAGCACATGACATTGTGATACCTAATTACTTTTATACCAGCAGCACATACCAAAACAAAATGAGAAATGCATTCATAAAAACAAAACAGGTTAACTCGTTTGACAAAATGAAAGCCAAATGCAATGATATGTTAACACTTCCTTGTTTTGTAATATTTGCAGCTTCTTAATGCCATACTGTTATTTGCTGTTGTTTTAGCACAAACTATATATCCTCAAGCGTGCACATACACAGGAAGAAACAAGCACACAAAGCATTCACACATTTCCTGAGAGTGTCCCGATTCTCTTCCTCGTTCTCTCGCTTTTCTCTCACACGAAAACACGCAGACAAACACACAGACATAATCAGGCACTCACATAAAAGACTCCGGTTGGATTAAAGCCATTTTAAACTCTTTACCTCCCATGGCTTTCTTCACTACTGTTGTCAATGGGCTACCTCGATTCCCGTGTTTGCACAAATGCACTCAATAGTATGAATGCTATTGACAGCACAGGGCCGGATGGGACGCTGCTCTGTCAAACACAGCGTGCTGGTGAACACGGGACGTTATGCAAATGAGCCCACTCTGAATAGTTCAGCGGCGGCTCAGCTCAGGGCTACAGATGCACCTTGGCTGTCAAGAGAGGGGTTCCACTCTGGTCGTGCTCACCAGCACTAGCAGCTAATGAGCCTACCCTTTCATGAGAACTGGGACTCTCCTCAGCAGTAGAGAAGCGCCGGGGCTCAGAGTGATAACAATATGAAGTGCTGGTACTCAGTACCTGTAAGGGCCGGCCCATTTAAAGCAGTTCCAGAGGGGAAAGGAAAGGGACACTAGGACCTTACGGATCCCACCTGACCATTTGCAAACTGCACACTCTTTCCTGTGTGTAGATGGGGAAATCAGGAAGTAGGAGGACAAAGGCCTCTAGCATTCAGAATAGAGTAGGGCTCACATGGGTAGAGAACAGCCCTCCCTGAAGTATATGAACAGGTGTATCTGAGAGAGCTCATTAATAAAGATGTTGTTTATAAACACACCTGGGTTAATGTTGTCACTCAAACTACGCTATGGAAAACAACAAGGACTGTGGCTGCTACTGAATGCAGCGTGACACACAATAGCCTTAATTACAAGCAGAACTTTACAGTGGTGGCGTGGCGGCGGGGTAAATAAAAAGTCAAATTAAACTTACTTCCTAGCCGCGTCCTCCTCGTCGCATCTCTCCTCCTCGTCCCTCCGGCCGGAACAGGAAGCACCCAGGCTCCCCTGAGCCAATCACAACGCTGCAATGCAGTGTTGTGATTGTCTGAGCACCGTGGTTTGGCACTCAGGTGTGGACTGAGAGCCGGGGCATGTTCTCTACCCAGGCTGTAATGCAGCCCGGGTGGAGAACATGCTAAGTGAGAATGAATGTTTGGCCGGCCCGAGACGGCCGGCCAAACATTCATGCACACTTAGGGAGTGAAAACCACTCCTCCCCTCCCCCGTCAGAAGAGCAGCCCCGCCTGGCAAAACTGCCACTCCCCGCAACAGGAAAAAATAAAATGATAATAACATTGAGCTATTATCATTTAATTTTTTATTACACTGCTGAAAAGCAGTGGGGCGATGTTCCTCCGCCTTAACAGAGGAGCCACTACTGGAAGTTTATACAGGGATCAGAATTACATATTCTTTGATAAATATCACAGCATCACAGTTTTCCTGGAATATATACTGGCAGGTCAAACCTACCAAAATATATCGGGGGAAAAGGCGAAGAAGAAAAAAAAAAACATGCTAAATTGTGTGTCTTAAATACTGTGGACCTTAATCACAAAGGTAAACTTACACTTTTGGTGTAAGTTTACAAATTTTTTTTATATTCACAAACTACAAGTGTAGTTTTACGACTGCAGAGACTGCCCTAGGTTTTAATGTGCGGAGTTCTCCACAGTCGTAAAGATACCACACGTAAAATAACACGCATAGTTTGTGAATAACAAAAAAATACTCAACTTCCACCAAAAGTGTAAGTTTACTTGTGTTTCTAAGCCTCCATTCTGTGTTTTATATCTCATTAGAACATTGGAATGTTGGAAGCTCCATTGAAAACAATGGAGCCCTCCGGGCTTATAATGGCTGGTAAAAGCCCAGAGCTCCAACATTCCAATGTGTCTTTGTTCACAGCTGTGGCAGTAAACAAAGGCTTCAGGGAGCCTGAGGGGATTTGAATCCCCTCGCGCTCCCTGAATGCTTTGTTTTGTTAGAACATTCTGCCTTCTAGTGGCAGAATGTTCTAATAGCCTTATAGCCCTTCGTAGCAGGGCTATACCAGCTTTTAAAGTCCCTCTGCTTTGTTAAAGTCCTTCGCCTCGGGCCTTTAACGCTGCAGCGGGCCTTTTACAGCCGGTATAGCCCGCTACGGCGGGCTATAAGGCTATATTAACAAATCTAAATCTTGAGAATAGGAGGAGGTTACGACACGTGGTAAATATCTCACCCCTACACGTGGCAAATACCTCACCCCAGGATAATGGTATTACCTGGGTGTGGTAAATACCATGCCCTATTCCGCGCAACTTGTAATGAGGGCCCTTCTGGTATAAAGCATCTCCTGGCAGTATTGCAGCCGCTGTTGAGTTGGGGGGGGGCATCTCTCTGCCTCTGCAGCAAAAGGCATCACCTGCACAGGTTAAAAAATCTCTTGTGCTATAAGCGAGGCAGACAGTGGGGTCACTTGAGCTTTTGGCACCCGGGGCGATCCCCGAGTTTGCCGCCCAGTGATGGCCGGTGCAGGTAAGAGTCACCCCAAAAAAGCGCCGCCCGGGGCAGACCGTCCCCCCAGCTACACCGCTGGAAGCAGATATGCGTTTGTGGCGGGTGGCTAGAAGGAGGAGGGAGTGATGGGGAGAGATGCTGAATTTATGCAAATCCAAAGATATTTGTTCAAAAGAAATCACTCTTCGGGAATACGAGCACTTCAAAGACTCTTAAACAGGCAGCAACACTTTGCTGGTGGGTCATGAGAAAATGCAAACAGAAATGCTCTCAGGCTAATCTGCATAATCAATGAACTTTGAAGCACAGCAATGGGAGGGATAAGAATCAATTATACAAGTCCTTGGAGAGAGGGATAAACTCAGGGCAACACTACTGCTAACAATATCTAAAGACCTCAGTTCTGGACTTGGAGATAAACTCTCCCCACTCACCCACACACATACAATTAGGTCATATTCCTGGAGTCACAGCTCCTGCCTCTGCAGAATATAGTATGCAATCATAAATACTATCTTCTTTGGGATGGAAATGTGTAAAACAGCAGCACCTGTAGCAAATCTCAGACCCTATTCACCAAAAACACATAATGTTTCTCTTGCAGATATATACTTATATTAGTAGCAAATTAAAAAAGGCTTCGCTCTTAATTCCCTGTCCATTAATATTACTTTCTCCACTTTACTCAACAGTCCTTGGTTATTGTATTAGAACATTGATTTTTTTATTGATGGGATTTAAGTCTACCAGGTGCACTAGTCCAGCTTTGAAGTTCTGTTTTCTCTTCTCGAGCTTGATCTGCCTTCCCTTTTCATCAAGTCAGAGCAAATTTTATACCAATGCAAAGGGTAACATCAGTCGGACAATTAGTAAATATGCTAACACGTACCGGTCCCAGTAGTGACCCTCCTCCACTTGTAACTTGTGTGTGAAGCTGCTTCAACTATTCCTATGGCCACTCAAACCACGTGTAATCCTTACCCCCGTGGAGCAGCTCCAGCCAGTTCCCAGGTTATGTTGTCATGGAATGCAGTCTACTAAAGTCAATCCAAACCAAATCAGCCATTTTTAAAAACAACAGCAAATTGTTCTAAAAAGCAGCCTGATCGCTAGTAGATGTTTTGGTATAAATCCGTATGATAACTATGTAGTAATTTGCCTTCTTTCAGATGCTACCTAACAATGCTTTTGTTATTTTTTTAATGATTTATAGGTATGGTGACAGCTAAAACCTTTTCAGTCTAGTAAAATTACATGTATAATATGTTTAGGTATATGGGCTTTCAGCCATCCCTCTTTATCCATTAGTCTGTTGCTGTTTCATTCACATTTTTCTTCTGCCCACTACAGCATACAGCATGGGTAAGCGGGTCAGCTCACTTCAGCCATTGGCTAACTTCACAGTGAGTGATGGCATTCTGCTCTTTCACTAGGAGCACGCACACACACTGAGTTTTCATCTTCAGTGCTCAGGACTACTGTGTGTGTTTTTTAAGATAAAAAACTATTTTAGCTTTTAGCAATACTGTTTATGATTTTGTATGTTGGTGAGGGCCAGCAGCTTCTCCAACAATAATGTTTTATAACAAAACAAGCACTGACAAAGTCAAAAAGGGCAGCAGCCAACGCCCAACTGATTGGCTTTGTCAATGCTTGTTCAGATATTGAAGCCTGGATTTGTCAATGCTTGTTCAGAAATTGAAGCCAATGCCACCAGATCTTAACTTCCATTGAAACTTTTGTTATCTTATTGATACATTCACCACTTTTGTAACTATCTCTAAGGACCGAACTTACTAGGGCTTGGGCTGCGATGCAATTACTCTGTTTTGCACATCAAGTAGTTTAGAACTAAGGCTTACTTTGTGGTGCTCTGGATGTACAATCTATCACAATTCAAAATGGACTTTTAGTAGGATTCATACAAATCCTGTATCTTACATATTAATGAGCCAGGATTCCCTTTATGAATCCTACTAAAACGGCTCTGAATACAAAGATGGAGGCCTGAGAGGCAAAGTAGACCTCTATTACTGCCTTTGAAGTCACAAAATGCTAAAATTATAACTCCTCCCCCTTAAAGGGACAGGGGTTGCAGTTTAAAAAAAGTATGATGATGTAAATTACCGCTGTAGGCTCCACAGAATGCCTACAGCCATCACTCAAAAAGTGCAAGTTGTCCCTTATGGACAGCTTCCACTTTGCAAATGGTGGCACTCTTTCTACTATCGGTATCCAATCATGGGTTTACAATTGAAATTGAGATTGCTAGCCATTCATAACTTTCATCGTGTTTATCTAGTAAGGGGGACTTCCATGTTATGTCCTTGTTTCCTATCGATTGATCATGAGTTGCAATTTGTACATTGTGAGTTGCAAAGACTTTGCACCTTTAGTACATTCAATCTTTGGGCCTAATTACGATATCAATCGGTAAGCCTCCAACAGCTTGTCGGAGGCATACCGACCGACATGACAGGTTTACATTCTGACCTCCGAATTATAATGTCAGTGGTCGTAGTGTAAACTGGCCGGTCCAACCGACTAGGTTCTGACAGGCTCAAGGAGCCCGTCAGCCAGTTGGAAGTCGCACATAATCCCTAACGGACGGCGTTTCCGCCATCAGGATTATGATGCCAGATTCCAACAGCATTCCCATGTTGGCCTTTCCGACTTGGAAAGGCTGTCGGACAGAAACTTTGGGGGTCCCTAGCAGGACACCCTTCTCCCCTGGCCTTACGTTTGAGGCCCTGGGGGGCACCTATGGGCCCTCCTTCACATCCCTGCACCGTGTGGCAGGCACCATGAGGTGCCTTCTACACGGTGCTGGGATGTGCAAAAACTTCCATTTCACAATGGGAGCTTGCGCTGCGGGCGGTTTCGGACCACCGCCAAGCTACCATTGTAAAATGGAAGTTTGCGGTTTAGGGACCGTTGACCAGAGGTCGGTTGGCTCCGCATCCACTGCGATGTCGATCGGAGGGAACTCTGACAGACATCGTAATGAGCCAGTTTGTGTTTTGAGGGTGAAAAGCCAGCACTTTCGCGATTTACAGACTTGGCAGCCCCAAACATTTTTAGTACGTTTGGGCCACAGATCGGTACGAAATATGCTTAGTGTGCATTCTCTTACTCAGTTTAATACTATAGCAACATGGTAATTGCACAACTCTTCTATATCTGAGTCATCCTTTACATATTAGTTCCTGCCTTGTAGGTCCACACTCATCTTCCATATCAGGCCAAACTCTTCTCCTTTCCACAGAGCTGGCATCATTTGGCTTTGCAACATCACAAACACACGACTGGACAAAGTGAACCACTGCACACATTTTGCAAACTATCAAAGCTCAGTTCCAGCCCGTCCGTGAAAAACAATTATGTTTGACTGAACCTATCTGGCTCACAAGCTCAGCATCTCTGGTGGCTCCTAACCCACCGTCAGCTCGCACACGAAGAGACTGAAGAGAAAGAAGTGTCAAAAACATAAACAGCAAAGCAGAAGGGCATTTCCATCTAAGCACCCAATATTTGTAACAACATCACGGTATCCATCAGGACTGCTCCAATTTGGGAATGGATTCAAGACTGACCTCTTTAAAGAATGGGTTCTCCAAAGTCGGTCCTAAAGGGCCGGATCCATGCCATACTTTTAGCATATCCACATGTAGATAAATGTAGTTGTCTTAAAAATCTGCCATGAAACCGGCAGTCCAGGACCTACTTAGGAGAACCCTGCTTTAAAGAACCCTATGCCAAGATGTAGTAACAGTCAACTTCTGCACTCAGAACCCAGGTAACTCTCCAACCACTCGTGGTCTGTGGCCTTGCCTTTGACCCTATAGTACTCTGCTACCTTATAGTTAGGTTTGTTCTACAAAAATAACTCACACATACATACAACATGGTGTGTTCCAGTGCTGAAGAAATGTGGTATAATATGTGAAAGGTTTGTGTACTTGAATTTGTGAACCCTCGTCTCTGCTTACTTCTTGTTACAAGCAGTGCTTAATTTGAGCCGGCGGTTTCCGGTGCTCGGCACCGGCACTTAATTGTCAGCACCGGCACCTATGACAGTCTACCACATAGTGGCGCTGTTTCTCTTACTTACAGATGAGTACAACAACAGTTGTTTATAAATTCAATATACATTGAAAAGTCTGAATCCTCACACTTGTAGGAGTATGATGGTTAGTAGGTGTGCTTGTAATGTCATAGGCAGTGCTGGCAGGGGCAAACGGAAGTGGCCCTTTGGCGAGGGCCCTGGCACTTATGTTTTTTTACAAATTGAGCACTGGTTACACGGATGGTGCTGACTCGGGGAATGAGTGGTCCCATTGCTCTTGGGCACCAGATTTGCACTTCTTTCAGTGGTGCGTCGAGATCTCCCTTAGGGCCCCGAGACTGCCGCAGCCCCTTTTACACTGAGACTTTCGGCCCTTTGAAGGATTGAACTCTTATTGGTGGCTGCAAGTCAGTGGTTGTGGCTCCAGTGGGATCCTAAATGCACCAGAGTCAACAACTCTACTTTTTAGTGCACAGCTGCTGTAGTTATATTCCAGATGCATGATTTCTGCCATTAGAGAGTTTTTTTTTAATGAACGAATTCCCTTTTTATTGTGGGATTGATTAAAAATCATTGCACTTCCTTCTCAATAAACTCTAGTATTGCACATTATTCTGCATCTTTCCAGCTTAGATCCTCGCACTTTATTTCTTGCGCTTTTTTGTGCATGTCGGTCTTATTGAATTTGGCCTTTTAGAGCAGATGTTAAGACATTATTGATGAAAAGTCTCACTCTGCCTTGATAGGTTTAATGCATAGGCAGATTTCGAACAGGGTGGGGGTCACTCTTTCAGCACAGACCCCTGTTGACTTTGCACTTACTTTTGCGCTTTTTGCACAGTTTTACGGAACCCGGTCACTTAGAATAGCGAGCCTGACGCTAAGGAGGAAAAGGTTTAATGCCACCCCTCGCCAGTTGAATATGCAATTTTAAGCACAGCTGCTTGTTTACCCATTGGACATGATCTTTTATTCTATTCTACATGTTATGGAGGATTTTATTATTATGCAACTTTATGCCTATATATTATTTAGTCGTTATTTAATAGAAACAGAACTGGCATACATATACTGTAGCAGGTTATTTACATAACTGCATTCTGTTTGCTTTTTATTATGTAATATTGTATTTATTGAGCAGGCATTGAAATGATTTTAATCAATCACGTAATAAAAACGTATTCATTCATTCTCTCACTATGGTAGTACATACTGTTCTTAACTACTGTGCTATTGGTGTGGCAGGACAGATGCCAGAGCCTAGTGTAATACTAAGTCCAATTATTTCCATCCAGGTGTTGTTTACTGTCGGCCATGTTTATTCCCATACTAATGATTTCAAGCCTCCCTGGTAATGTCTGCTAGAGCTCAACACAGCAGCTGATCACTCATTACTGCTGTTAAACACCTGGAAAACCTGCTGCACCCCCTTTCCAGCCCGATGAATCCCTGATAGTGAGCGGGCTGGACTATTGCAATAGCGGGAACTCTTGTAATACTCTCTGGCCTCAAACTAAGGGGCGTATATATAAGAGCCTTGCGTCACGTTTGCACCACGCAGAGTGGTACATTGCGTGACGCATGGGTCTGAGTCAGATGTACGAAGCCACACAAAGTCAAATTGTGTGGCTTTGAGTGGCCTCATAAATCTTGAGTAACGCAACGCAGTGCAAATCGCCACATTGCGTTGCATTACGCAGCCCTGGCAAAGCGTTCAATGGACATTGCGTGGGTGTTCCCATGCAACTCCCATGAGTTTTGACGCAATCCCAGATTTACAAGGACTTGTTAACCTGGGAATGCACCAAAATGTTATGCCTCCCCAGGGCATGCGTAACCAGGAAAAGATATCTTTATTTCTCCTAGTTTTTCCCTTTCTGTGTGTGTTGCATTTTGCACAACACATAGAAGGAGGAAGACGCCTCTATAGATTGTTTTTGAGCAGGAAGGTGCCTCTTCCTGCAGGAAAAACATCCTCCCTACAACACAGGCATCCTTGAACCATGGTGCAAAGGTGCCTGCATTGGCTCTAGTGCTCAAACAGCACCAGCGCACGGGGAAACGATAGGAAGGCACCATATTGGATTAATACGGTGCATGCCTGCACTTTCACTTTGTTGTAGGGTAGCGCAGCAAGGTGACCTGCTGCGCTGCCCTAAGCCACAACCCCATAAATGAGGCCCTAAGTAACCACCTTTGCTCTTCCACACTAATATGCATCTCTACTATGGACACAAGGCTGGCGGACTGTGCCCTAAAACACAGGCCTCGGTTTGAAGGACTCATGCTGGTTATTAAGGCAGCGCATGAAGCTCTCCAAATGACCTCTCTCAAAGCCACTAACACTAGGCCCCAACACACTCACTTCCCCCTAACCAGCCACCGTGTTCTGTCTGTTCACAAACCACCAGGCGTCTCATACACTTTAAAGTCCTACAAACGTCTGTGACCCCTCCACTGAGATGCACCCCTATCAAAATTCACTTGTGGAAGAGGTGTGGCACAATGGCCAGGGCGACTGTCTCCGGAAGCCGGGGGCTCACGGTTCGATCCCCGGTGCCGGCGGCAGATCAGCCCAGCACCATGTGACTCTGGGCAATAGCTCGCTTAATCTTCCCGATGGCCCCCAGCGCCTTGGCACCTTCGGGTAATTGTTCGCGCTTTATAAATACTAAACATTTACTCCCCCACGTCCTCAGATCCAACCTGTCCTTAAAGCACCGTTCTTCTGGACTGAGCCCAGGTGAGAACCATTTGTCGTTTTTCATCTCTTTATCCTGGTTACCCTATGAAAATATAGAATGGAATTATTATTTGCCCCGTATGGTATTGTCTTTGTATGCGCTTCACTTACTATAAACCATGTCTCATGGCGTCATCTATAGTTGACTACCTACCCACCAATGTCCTTGTAGATGTAGGCAATGTTTCTGATCAGCATGATACTGATATCATTCAATGGATACTATTGAATAGAAGCATATCCCAAACACACATTTCACATAGTGTTCAAGTGTCTCCTCTCTATGTAAACTTCTCTCACTGTTAATGGGTGCTCAAGGCTCAATAAAGGCAAAGTGTTCCTCCTTCTACTCAGCCATCATAACCTCATGTTAACTTCTCTGGAAGCATGAAGGTTCTGGCTTAACATGACTAATGCTTTTGTTGCCACCAGGGTTGTCATTGTTTTCTCTTCTGTTGTCTCCTTTCCTGTTTTCTTCTTCTCTGTCCCACTTCCAATTACTTTAGTCCTTTGTTCTATAGCTCTGACTCATGTCCAGGGAAGGCTGACTCAGTTGCACATTGTAATAAGAGTCTGTAAAAGGGATGATTTCTTTGTTTTCCTTTTAAAGCACTGCCCTATTATTATCCGCTAGGGTGACTCATGGTGACTTAGTCTCACCTCCTGCATGATCTGAGCTTATCAGTACATGGCTAGTTTGTGATCTCTTCTGCCTTTGGCATGTTAGCGTGTAATTACTGAAGTCAGAGCTGCAGCTTCCTGGCACATGTGCAATCAGTGCTGTCTCCTCCTGGGCTATGCCTCGTCCGATTCACATCTTGAAGCACAGCACAATGCGGCTGCCTTCAGGCCTCCTCTTTCTACCATATTGTTTTAACTCTGATTGGCAAACACTGTATTATGCAATTCACAAATATCTCACACATAATCAAGAATCCAAAAAAGGGCGATAGGACTGATTTGGACCTCACTGATGAGGTACAACACGTCCAAAATCAGCCTAGGATTGTATGTGTCCCTGTTTGGGGGAGGAGGGGTATAGTGGCTCAACAGGTTACAGTGGACTGTTCCTTTTGAGGCACTACGAAAAGTGATTTGCATAGGTTGGGCTCTGTGTAGAGCAGAACGGGGAGCAAGGAATGATGGACTGGAATGTAGCCCAGAGTAATTACCAGTGACGGTGAAAATTCAAGCATTCTGTCCATAACATTTTTTGTACTTCCCAGTGAGATGCCCTATAGGTGACGGATGTGCCTCGACAAGGGTCTGATGTTGACTGGGTCACAAGACTCAAATTGAACCTCTCTGAAGTGTTGCATTACCCTGGCTCATGCACGCTCATTGCCGCATCCTCCTGGCGCATTCATTGTAAGTGCTGCATCACCCTGGCTCATGCATTGTAAGTGTTGCATCACCCTGGCTCATGCATGGTCATTGCCACATCCTCCTGGTGCATGCATTGTATGTGCTGCATCACCCTGGCTCATGCACACTCATTGCCGCATCTTCCTGGCGCATGCATTGTAAGTGCTGCATCACCCTGGCTCATGCGTGGTCATTGCTGCATCCTCCTGGCACATGCACTGTAAGTGCTGCATCACCCTGGCTCATGCGCACTCATTGCCGCATCCTCCTGGCGCATGCATTGTAAGTGCTGCAGGGTGATGCAGCATGGTCATTGACGCATCCTCCTGGGCCATGCATTGTAAGTGCTGCATCACCCTGGCTCATGCATGGTCATTGACGCATCCTCCTGGGCCATGCATTGTAAGTGCTGCATCACCCTGGCTCATGCATGGTCATTGACGTATCCTCCTGGGCCATGCATTGTAAGTGCTGCATCACCCTGGCTCATGCATGGTCATTGACGCATCCTCCTGGGCCATGCATTGTAAGTGCTGCGTCACCCTGGCTCATGCATGGTCATTGACGCATCCTCCTGGGCCATGCATTGTAAGTGCTGCATCACCCTGGCTCATGCATGGTTGTTGACGTATCCTCCTGAGCCATGCATTGTAAGTGCTGCATCACCCTAGCTCATGCATGGTCATTGACGTATCCTCCTGGGCCATGCATTGTAAGTGCTGCATCACCCTGGCTCATGCATGGTCATTGACGCATCCTCCGGGGCCATGCATTGTAAGTGCTGCGTCACCCTGGCTCATGCATGGTCATTGACGCATCCTCCTGGGCCATGCATTGTAAGTGCTGAATCACCCTGGCTCATGCATGGTCATTGACGCATCCTCCTGGGCCATGCATTGTAAGTGCTGCATCACCCTGGCTCATGCATGGTCATTGCCGCATCCTCCTGGCCCATGCATTGTAAGTGCTGCATCAGCTTTGCTCATGCCCACTCATTGCCACATCCTCCTGGCACATGCATTGTAAGTGCTGCATCACCCTGGCTCGTGCATGGTCATTGACGCATCCTCCTGGGCCATGCATTGTAAGTGCTGCATCACCCTGGCTCATGCATGGTCATTGACGCATCCTCCTGGGCCATGCATTGTAAGTGCTGCGTCACCCTGGCTCATGCATGGTCATTGACGCATCCTCCTGGGCCATGCATTGTAAGTGCTGCATCACCCTGGCTCAAGCATGGTCATTGCCGCATCCTCCTGGCCCATGCGTTGTAAGTGCTGCATCAGCTTTGCTCATGCACACTCATTGCACATCCTCCTGGCGCATGCATTGTAAGTGCTGCATCACCCTGGCTCATGCATGGTCATTGACGCATCCTCCTGGGCCATGCATTGTAAGTGCGGCATCACCCTGGCTCATGCATGGTCATTGACGCATCCTCCTGGGCCATGCATTGTAAGTGCTGCGTCACCCTGGCTCATGCATGGTCATTGACGCATCCTCCTGGGCCATGCATTGTAAGTGCTGCGTCACCCTGGCTCATGAATGGTCAGTGACGCATCCTCCTGGTGCATGCATTGTAAGTGCGGCATCACCCTGGCTCATGCATGGTCATTGACGCATCCTCCTGGGCCATGCATTGTAAGTGCGGCATCACCCTGGCTCATGCATGGTCATTGACGCATCCTCCTGGGCCATGCATTGTAAGTGCTGCGTCACCCTGGCTCATGCATGGTCATTGACGCATCCTCCTGGGCCATGCATGTAAGTGCTGCATCACCCTGGCTCATGCATGGTCATTGACGCATCCTCCTGGGCCATGCATTGTAAGTGCTGCATCACCCTGGCTCATGCATGGTCATTGACGCATTCTCCTGGGCCATGCATTGTAAGTGCTGCATCACCCTGGCTCATGCATGGTCATTGACGCATCCTCCTGGGCCATGCATTGTAAGTGCTGCATCACCCTGGCTCATGCATGGTCATTGACGCATCCTCCTGGGCCATGCATTGTAAGTGCTGCGTCACCCTGGCTCATGCATGGTCATTGACGTATCCTCCTGGCGCATGCATTGTAAGTGCTGCATCACCCTGGCTCATTCACACTCCTTGCCACATCCTCCTGGCCTGTGCATTGAAGGTGTTGCATCATTCTGGCTCATGTGTGGTCATTGACGCTTTCACCCGCCTAATGTTTGCTCGCCAGGGCTAATACACTGAGTGCATAATCCTCCTGGTGCATGCACAGTCCTGCACAGTCCGTGGTGCATGTTCTTGATCATTGTGTAACCTATGATGGGTCGGTACGCTTTACCTAGGAAATCATGCCACAGCTCATTGTTGGTCACCTCTACCTCGTCCTGGTGCATGCATGGTCAGTGCCGGAGCCCCTTGGTCATGCGTGGACAGTGCTATGGTCTCTTGATCATGTGATCTCCATCTTCTCTTCTAACATGTGGCTCATGGGTGGCCTGTGTGCTATGTCTTGGTATCCCATGCACAGCTCCTGGTCTTCAATTCTACCTCGTTCCGTTGCATTTATGAACGGGCAATGCTGCAGTCATTGGATCGAACGGTCTCCGTGGTCTCTATTAATGGATAGCCGGTGTGCTCTCTCTTGGAATGCGATGCTCAGATCTGGCCTGGTGATTGCAAGAAGACAACTGTGCATCATCTTGGATGTCTGGTCCTCTCATATTTTACCAAGCAGCCTCTCCTCTCAGAATATGTTTTCCCCGACCACTGTCCACTGATAAAACCTAATCAAGGTGTCCTCTGGGATAAAGGCCTGGATTCACCATTTCACTCATAGCCAGTTAAAAATGGCATTTAGCAAATATTTCAACTCAGAAGAAGACTTTCCCTTCCTGAGGAGGAACTAGTTCGCCCGTCTTAGTTGCTGTTGTAAAGTACCCTGGGCCTATTGCAACACCATTTATGGAGACCTGTCGCATGAAAACCCCATATCTGGTCCATGGAAAATCAGACCCTACTGCGGAGGCCAACAGGCCCTCCGTGGACTCTCCCACGGTATGTTTTAAAGTGTTCATTCTTGCCTTCAAGTGCTTTGATCTAGCCAAAAGGCAGTGGAGCGCTGTACATGGTCAAAGGCAAGGTTAAATTCAACAAGTAATAAGCGCGAATGCTGAGTTGTGACCAGTTAATGCATTGTAATTTAGTGTTCTTTAAAGAAGTGAGTCTTCAACTCTTTCCTAATTGGAGCACTGTGGTGGCTGTTCTGATGGATGTGGGTGTGTTGTTCCAGTTCTTGGGTGCACAGGTGGATTAAGCATTTTTTTTTCTTTTTTACACTTCTGAGTCTTTAGTCTGATGGTGTCCTGGCTGCGGTTGTGCCAAAAACCATCAGAGATGGTGAGGTTGTCTGTAGGCTAAGGAGGAGTGCTGGCCATGATGGCTTTGTAAATGATGCAGCTGGGTACCAGATGGTGCCGGATGGAACCAATGGAGGCCCATCAGGGGCGGTGTAATGTGAGCATTTTTCTTCAGGACCTGCTGTGGCATGTAGGATGCCCCTAAAGGGTGCCAGTGTAGAGTCTGGGGAGGCCATGGAGTAGGGCATTCAAGGGAGCAGCCAGAAAAATAAAATACCCCGCACTTTGACCCATATATAGTAATAGATGTGCAAGTAAAGTGAGTGACACAACTCTTCCCATGAAGAGCCACGGGAATTGTACCCTCGGGTAAAATTTGTACAAATTGGTGCAAATTTACGAATCTTACAGAAAGATTTTAAAGGAATTTGGCCAAAAACCACACATTTATTTTTCTCATTTATCCATTCCATCTTCTTTCTTACCTTTTATGCTTCTTTCCATCATCTTTCCTTTGTGTGTATTCATATATCATTCTTTCTTTCCTTCTGTCTATTCTTTTCTCATTCCATCTGACCTTTTTCTAGTTTTCCATCCTTCTCAACATCCCTTTATTTATTCTTATCATGCTTCACACCTTATTTCCATCTTTTCTTTTTATAATCCCTACATTAATTATTTTATCTCTTCTTTCCTTCAGTCACCTATCCTTTTGTCTCACATCTCTTTTTAATTGCAGTACATTTTACTGCTTTCCTTCTTTGCCTACTTTCATTTTTCTTATTTATTTTATTGTACCTTCCTTTTCTTCTTTCCACCCTTAATTTTTTTCTTTTTTGCATTTTTCCTTCCTTTACATCTTTTGCCATATTTCCCATGTACTTTTGTACTTTCTTTCCTCCATGCTTTTTACCTTCCTTCGTTCATTATTTGAATGTTACTTTCTTTCCTTTATGCTGTTTCAATTTATCTGCATCTATCTTATATTTTCTTTGTCATTTTAATATTTTTCTTTCTCTCTGTCACCCTTTCTCTTTCTGGCTTACGTTGACCTGCGAGCCCAAGATAAAAGTTAAGACCGGTCATAAAACAATAGTATCTGCTTCTGCAGCACCCCCACTTAAGCTGATATAGCCGGTGGTCAAAAACAATAGAATCGGCTTCTGTAGCACCCCCGCTTAAGCTGATATAGCTGGTGGTCATAAAACAATAGAATCTGCTTCTGTAGCACCCCTGCTTAAGCTGATATAGCTGGTGGTCATGAAACAATAGAATCTGCTTCTGTAGCAACCCCACTTAAGCTGATAGAGCGGTTGGTCATAAAACAATAGAATCTGCTTCTGTAGCACCCCCGTTTAAGCTGATAGAGCGGGTGGTCATAAAACAATAGAATCTGCTTCTGTAGCACCCCCGCTTAAGCTGATATAGCGGGTGGTCATAAAACAATAGAATCTGCTTCTGTAGCACCCCCGCTTAAGCTGATAGAGCGGGTGGTCATAAAACAATAGAATCTGCTTCTGTAGCACCCCCGCTTAAGCTGATAGAGCGGGTGGTCATAAAACAATAGAATCTGCTTCTGTAGCTCCCCGCTTAAGATAATATAGCGGGTGGTCATAAAACAATAGAATCTGCTTCTGTAGCACCCCCGCTTAAGCTGATAGAGCGGGTGGTCATAAAACAATAGAATCTGCTTCTGTAGCTCCCCGCTTAAGCTGATAGAGCGGGTGGTCATAAAACAATAGACTCTGCTTCTGTAGCACCCCCGCTTAAGATAATATAGCGGGTGGTCATAAAACAATAGAATCTGCTTCTGTAGCACCCCCGCTTAAGCTGATAGAGCGGGTGGTCATAAAACAATAGACTCTGCTTCTGTAGCACCCCCGCTTAAGATAATATAGCGGGTGGTCATAAAACAATAGAATCTGCTTCTGTAGCACCCCCGCTTAAGCTGATATCGCGGGTGGTTAACTACGCTCTGAGGGCCTTACCACCATCCAGATGCCTGAGTCCAAGGGCTTGAACAGTATTATGCATGTATATTTTTAGAGCTGACTGACACTTGGGAGTGTCTTCATTGCGGGGTGGCTTGCTACTGGCAGCCAGGGGAGTTTTTGAAGTTCTGCTGTGGTGTTCTCTCTTGGGTGAAGGTGAAGTAGTCATTTGGCTACAGTGTATTTGATCTTTGGAACGCGTGCTTTTGAGCGACAGTGCTGAAAACGGCTGTAAGTCTTAGTTTAGTTTAGTTTAAAGGAGTTTGTAGAGCGCTTGGTAACACCTCCCGGTGTGTCCCCGCGCTATGGAGAGAGAATGCAGCAGTAGAGGAAAAAAGAAGAAGGAACCAGTTCACACAGCAAAGAGGCAAGTTTTCAGTCTCTTCCTGAATACGATTTCATTACTCTCCAGCCTGATATCTAGAGGCAGGAGGTTCCATTGCTTAGCAGCTAAGGTGCGGAATGATCTGCCACCCATTTTAGCTTTTTTGGGGCAGGTAGTTTTGAGTAGACCCATTCCTTTGGATCTAAGAGATCTGTTAGGTTCGTACACAGACACCAAATCAGACATATATGCCGGAGCTCTGTGATGAATTATTTTATGGCACCAGAGCATAGCTTTAAAAACAATCCTCTTACTGATCGGTAGCCAGTGGAGGGCTGCTAGAGTGGGACGTGAAGGAGCTCGACGGGGAAGCCTAAGCACCAGGCGAGCTGCCGAGTTTTGTAGAACCTGTAGCTTTTTTATGTTTTTCACTGATGTCCCCATGAGTAGTACATTGCCGTAATCAATACGGGACGTTATTAATGCCTGCGTCATGGTACGCCTGGAGTTAATGGGTAACAGGTCGAGGGTGCGGTTGAGGGTTTTCATCACCCCAAAACACTTGCCAACAGTCTTCTTTACGTGGCTGTCAAAGGACAGTTTATTGTCCACCCATACACCTAAGTTCTTCGCCTCTCGTGTAGGCGAGGGCAGAGGACCCAGACAGCTGGGCCACCACTCTGTCGTCCATTTAACCTCATTGCCTCCCATAATGAGGACCTCTGTTTTTGTCCCATTAAGTTTCAGACAGTGTTCATTCATCCACATAGCCAGTTTGGACATACAGGCGTTGAAGTTATCAGCTTCCTTAGAAGGAGCATGGGTCAGCGATATGAGGAGTTGCGTGTCGTCGGCGTAGGAGACAAGCTCCACGCCGAACGACTGCACCACTTCTGCCAGAGGGGCCATGTAGAGATTGAACAGGGTGGGACTCAGGGCGGAGCCCTGAGGAACCCCCTGTTCCAGCATCACCCTGTCAGAGAGGAAAGTTCCTCTTTGGACTTGGAAGGTCCTGTTAATCAAGAAAGACCTCAGCCACCCCAGTGCCTTGTTGGTAACTCCCGCTTTATTTAGACACTGTAGCAGGATGGAGTGTGCTACAGTGTCAAAAGCGGCACTGAGATCAAGCATAATGAGGGCCATTGTCTTTCCCTTATCTGCTCCCTCACGTAAGGTTTCAGTGGCCCTCAGGAGAGCTGTCTCCGTAGAGAAGCCAGTTCTAAAACCCGACTGAGATTTATGGAGAACATTATGGGTCTCAAGATGTTCCATGAGTTGACTGTTAGCGATTTTCTCTGCTAACTTGGCCACATAAGGTAGCAGGGATATAGGTCGCAGGTTGTCCATTATGTCCATGCTGATGTTTGATTTTTTCTTAATGGGTAATACTATTGCCTGTTTCCATTCCTCCGGAAGGCAGGAGGTAGTAAAGGAGGTGTGTAATAAGTGCCTAAAATGAGGTTCTAATACAGGGAAGGCTTCAGCTAAAATTTTCGGGGGTGCCGGGTCTCTAGGAGATCCCGATTTGATTTTGTTGCACATTTTGGACAAGATTTCATAAGAAGGAACTACAAAAGAGTTTAAACATGCAGGTGTATTTACAAGTTTGTCATTTTCTATGAAGTCCGTGGCCGAATCTGTCTGGTTAGAGAAACTAGTATAGATTTTATGGATTTTGCCTGCAAAATACTGTGCAATATTATTGCACGCTTCCACAGAATCATTGTGAGCGGGGGAGGTCACGTCCACTATGGATATCTCTTTGTATATCAGAAACAGTTCCTTGGAGGAATTGCCTGCTTCCATAATACGGGTATGATAATGCTCTGCTTTGGCCAGACGAACTGATTTATAATATGCTCTCTGTGCTGTTTTATATTGTATTTTAATATCTGCACAGAGATTCTGGCGCCAAGCTCTCTCAAGTTTCTTACAGGCCGTTTTCATGGCCTGCAATTCTTGGCTAAACCAAGGAGCAGTTTTCTTAAGCCTCCTGGCATTGGACAGGGTGCGACTTGGGGCTGTGATGTCCAGGGCCTTGGTGACGATATTGTTTAAATTGTCATTAGCTGCCTCACAGTCGACCCCTTTGGGAGGGCCTTCGTCATGAACAATTTGCTTAAATGAATCAAGAGAGAAGGTCTTCCATTTTCTTCGTTTGTATCGCAGGGATTGATGACGAACAATCTCCGTTCTGTCAAGCTGGATTGTGATGGGAATAATATAATGGTCCGACCAAGGTATGGGTATAGGATCAGAAGTATGCACTCCCTGCCAGTTTCCAAAAACGGGGTCTAGTAAGTGTCCTCGTTGATGAGAAGGTTCTTTATTTTTTAGATCAAGCTGAACAGATTGCAATTCCAATCGGATATCATCAGCGTTTTTATCTAAATGATCTTCGAAATGAACATTGAGATCCCCTAGCACTAACAGTCTGGATTTCCTCAGTGCTAGATGAGTAATCGCTTCCATTAGGGTCGATGTGAACTCATATAGTGTACCTGGTGGTCGGTATATCAGAATACCAGAGATCGAATGATTGGGGCTAGTGTTTATTGTGAAGGTGCCAGCTTCACTGTGATCAACCTGAGTGTGTACTAGGGAACAGACTAGAGGAGCTTTTGTGGCTATGGCGATGCCGCCTCCTCTGCCGTCCTTCCTGTCCAGTCTAGATAGGGAATAGCCGTTGGGCATGGCCTGGATAATATCCGGGTCCGAATGATCATCTAGCCAGGTTTCAGTTAGGAATAGGATATTAAGATTTTGGTCCTCTAGTAAGTGGTAGATTTCTAGAGCATGCTTCCGTAGGGATCTACAATTCAATAGTGCAGCTTTGATGATAGGGCCTGAGTTAGTGTCTGGGATTAGAGGGAGAGGTTCAAAGCGGCACCTCGTGCATTTTATAATTGACTGGGCAGGCATGGCGTGTTTGCAGTCGACAGGTGTGTCGGGTTGTAGAGCAAGTAGTGCGTGTCGGCCATACCTTATGGTGTTTAGAGCTGAACTGCCAGGGTTTGTGGCCCCGCGCCCCGTCCGGCCGCGGACGGGCGCAGACGGGCTGGACTTTGGCTCAACTTCGGCGCGCTTCCGGCGCGCCCGCTGCGCCAGCCCGCTGCGCCGTCTGGGTGGTCGACACATGATACAGGGAGGAGGAGGGTGGGAGGCCGGCCCGACTTGAGCGCTGACCTCGCCTTCCTCACTCAAGATGGCGCCCACCGCCGAGTGAAGTATGAAACAAAATCGGGTTGAGGCTCGATTAAAGGAAAGTAAAGGTGTGTAGGGTGTCAGAGTGCCTGTTTATTCAATTCCCCTTGCTATAACAGCCCCCAGAATACAGAAACGGCGATTTTTTAAAACGAATAAAATCGTTCCAAAATGTATTTATAAAATCCTAAAATCAGTATGCATAAGTTCGTGCTTCCTCCTGTCTCCTCAGCTGCTCGCAGCCCCAGCAGTACCCTCGCTAGGGAGAGCTTCTGTAAGTCTAAAGGCTTTTCCTTGCAACTTTCAGACTGGGTGGATGTTGCCGTTATTTTTTTCTCCGCGCGCGCGACCTAAAAATGTTGTGAAAGTTCTGATTTTAACGTGAAAAACCTTGTGCACAAAGGTTAAGAACTATTAATCGAAACTGTAGTATTCGCGAGAATTATAAGATGCTCGCGTGAGAAAAAGTTAAAATCTTCACACATCCCTACAGATATGAACGACGTTTCGGCTCGAAAGGTACCCACGTGCAGAGGACATTATGTGCACAGGAATTTAATGTTGCACAAAGGGTAGAAATTGATTTTTATTATTAAAAAGAACCCCCAGCTGTGGTGTTCCGTTTTCAATTCTGAGTTTGCGCTTCTCCTGACCCCGCCCTCTTAAACTATACTGTCTACCAGTATGGATGACTCCTCAAACCTTGCAGTCCTCTGTTTTATGTAAAATTTCCTATACACTAATTTATACACGTATGATTGATTGACTCTGCGTAATGTGTACGTGATACAAAGTGCTCTGACACCCTACACTGGTATGACGCTATATAACTATTTAAATGCATCTGAAAGAGAGTGGTTATGGAGACTTGAGGGTCGCTGTTAAAAGGTGGTGAGGGAATCTGTGGTCACCACCTCCACCACAGATGGGGGGGAGGGCGACAACAACCATTGTCCCACAGGGCGCCACCAGCGATAAAGCCGGCCCTGTTTACGTGCACAGGAAGTTGCATGCTGAGGAGATCACACGTGGTCTCGCTTGCAGCAATACCCGCACACAGAAAGTCACACTGTCACGCACAAGATGTTACATACCTGCTAACTCACTCAGTAGCACGTGTGACACACGAGATTGGCTCCCATCACAGGGTCACCAGGTGAGGAGCCCAGATCACACGGTGGCAGGGAAAACGAGCTGAAAACCCCTGTAAATGGTGGTTTTCGAGAGGCTTTGAAATGTGGACGTCCATTAAGGGGTGTGAAAACACCCCAGGACATGGGCACCAGTCTTGACATGCCTTTTTTTTTAGGGGGGGGGGGGAGCTTGGGGGCGGCGTCAGGTTTAAAAGTGCCTCCTAGGTACTTATTGGCACGAGGCCCCGCCCCCCTCCTCACACTGTGAGATTGTTCTTCAAGTTGGCAGGTATGATGTTAGGACCACAGGAAGTTGTACTTTTGGGCCGCCACGTGTGCACGCCACAACATACATAGGACGTCACGTTTATAGCGCACCCCCGCCACCTGCGAGGTTCAGCGCCTCCACAATGAACATGTAATTACGAACATTACAGCTCGAGGCGTAAAAATATCCGGCACGAGGCCGACCACCGAAGTTTCCACCGAGCCGAGGAGGCAGGCGATGAAAGGCGCTCTCCGTGCTCCCCCTTTCATGCTAATTATACCAAACGCAATTAGAACTTTCTCTGAGCACACAGGAAGGGCCGTTACCGCTCGACGCCTTTGAAATGCAAATGAGACCGGATTAGCTGTCATCTAATTACAGGCAGATTTAAATACAGATGGGCGGAAGGGCACAGATTATAATATTTTTAGAGGCGTACGCACCAGCATGTTCTCCCAGAAGGCTATAGGGGCCAAGGGTGCGCGTTTCCCTAATGATAGCCATCGTGTGGCCATGTTCTTCCGCCTGCGGCCAGCAGGGGGCGGTAGGTGCTTCAGCAGCTCTGGGAGCGGGAAAGTTAGGGCTCAGTGATGCGGAACTTTTCACCACGAGGGCACGAAGGATCAGGGTGTTGGAGCAGGTACACGAGGACTAGCAGGGAGGGGTGAGGGTCAGGGGTCCATAAAATTAATCTCTAGGGCACAGGGGATACAGGGGATTGGCACAAGCGAAGGGACGCATTTAATCATTAGACCTACTTAGCTCTGCGGTTTGTGAAACGGGTGCCGGACTACCTCTACAAAAGCATGGCTCGGTGGACTGGCGTAGGGGGTTTTAACATTTCACCTCTACTTTACGATTACACCAGTACAGAGCACTTCCGGGGGCATTCCGGGGATTGGAAACGAGAGCCTTTCCCTGTAGAGCTTGACGCGTCTGGGTAACTGTGACAGGCGTCCGCCCACAGAATGAATGGTGCTTCGAGGACTCAATGGCATCTCATCACCCCCCTCCCCCCCCCCCCCCCATCATTCCTCTTACCTCCTCCTGCACTCTGCTGAAGTTTTACTGTTCATCTTCCCGTCTTGTTGTTATTCTCTCGATGTATCATTTCTCTCACCTGACTTATTGCTACTCCTTCCCCGCTCTCCCCACTCGCTACCCCTAGATCCCCCTCCCCCACATTTTCCCCTGCATTCTGATGACGTTTTACTGTTTACTTTCTCATCCTATTGTTATCCTTTCAAACTATAACTTGATCTAGTGTAATGTGTTTATGAAAAGCGCCTACAAGCCTCTGGGCGCTAGTGCGCTATATACGAATACTAAATGCGGGGTGCCGGCCTGAGGATGGAGAGGTGACAACTCTAGGAGAAGGATGGCTCAGTAGACTAGCGCCTCGAGGACTCAATGACTAAGGGGACTGGAAAAAACCTAAAAGCCTTTCCCTCTTGGCTTCATAACCCTAGGAGGAAAGACGATAATATACAGTCACCTCCAGAGATGGCTGGCACCAGAACACTCGCATCTAGGGTTCACGGACTGGCACAGAAGATTCCAAGTCTAGGCTCAATTGACTCCGAGAACTGGCACAAGGATACAAGAACCTTTCACCTCTAGGGTGTAAGTGGGCCCGGTGCTTGGCATAAGGGTTCCGAGTATTCAGGTTCTATGTTCCGATGATTGATAGGACTGGCATAAGGGACAAGTTCATGTTATAAGGCTCATTGATCCTGGGGACTGGCACAAGAAACAATAACCTTTCACCTCAAGGGTGTAAGTGGGCCCGGTGCTTGGCATAAGAGAACACAGTATTCAGCCTCAAGGCTCCGATGATTCAGGGAGCTGGCATAATGGCACAGAACAATTAACTCTACTGCTCCATTGATTCTGGTGACTGGCACAAAAAACAAGAACCTGTCACCTCTAGCTTGTTGCTGGCTCTAGGGACTGGCCGATCCCCGAGCGGCTTTCTTGATTGGCTCCGAGCTAGAGTCTTTTGACCTCTAAGAGGCATTGTCTCAGAAGAGGGATGTAGCAGTACAGAGCCTTTCGCGTCTAGGACTGAATGCAGCCAGGTGATTGGTCAACGAGTAGAGACCCCTTCACATGCAGGAATGGATGGCTCATGTGGTACTTTCACTGCTCAGAATGGGAGTCTCTCAGGACAGACACGGGCAGGATAACCTTTCACCCCTGGCACTCAGTGGGTCTGGGGTAATCACAAGGATCAGGAAGCTGTGAGCCATGGGACTCGTGGCACAGGTTCAGAGCAGGAGCACAGATCTTATCACACATTAGAAAATAAACCCAAAGGAGGAGATTCTCAGACATTTTGAGCTGCGTTGGCATAAAAAGTGACGCTAACCAGCACAAAATGTTTGTTTCCTCATTCACTTTCCAGTGCAAAACTTGGGGGCATATTATCAAGCAGGGCGTTAAAATTATCGCCGCTCTAGCGGCAGAAAACTGCAGCTAAAGCGGCGATAATGGGTTTGATAATATGCCGCAGAGAATTCCAATAGAAGCCCATGTTGACACCAGATAATTTTAACTCCGTTTCTTGATAACATGCCCCTTGGTTTGCGCTGGAAAGTACCCAAAAGTAACACAAAGCAGCGCGAAACGCTACTGTGCATCAAGGGGGCGCATACATGGGCATTCCTATGCCACCACCCATGCTTTTTGACTCTAAACGCAGGGGCATATTTACAAGGAGATTGCGCCACCGTAGCGTCACTGTTTACAATGCTCCGGTGGCGCAATGCCCTTCTCTATATTTACAAAGCGGCGTTAAGCACTTTGTTGGCGTTAACGCTGCCTTGTAAATATGGTACCCTTTCATGCTGTTTTCTGCATCCAAGGGGAATGCAATGGGTGTTGCTGTGGGCGTACCCATGTAACACCCATTGCGTATTGACACTGCCCCAGATTTACAAAACATGGTAAATCTGAGGCAGCGCCAAAAACTAACGCCATTGAAAGGGTGATGTTGGAATGGCACAACAAGGAGAAATACTTGTATTTCTCGTGGTTTGCTCTTTCTATGTGTGCCGCCTGGCACACAACAGCTGAAATCAGTACCGGTGCTAGGGCGAGAGGGGAGGAGAGAGCCATGTCTCTGTGAATAAGGCTCTCCTGCTCTCTCCCTGTCACACAGCGCATCATTTGTGGCTGCTGCGCTGCGTTCCGTGATACCTTTGAGAATCGTATTGCTAAAGAGACAGAGAGGGTCTCCCCTTTAGAAGTGGATAGTTTGGGACTTTGCACATGGACGCAGAGTCCTTGGCCCTTACACCTCTTGTCTGGGAGTTCTTCTGAAGAGACAGAGAGCTTCTCCAGTGGCAACTTCTAGGGGGGTGAGACTCAGGCATTTATCCTAGGAATGCACACCCATAGGAAAGTGCAGAAATAACCAGTGCTTAATTTGTAAAATATTATGTGCCAGGGCTCCTACCAGGAGGCCACTGCAGCTTGCACCACTCATCGCCCTTGTCATCGCTGCCAAAACAACTTCTAACCATCTCTCTCACAGGTAAATGCGACAGCTCAGATTATTCCAGCTCCCAAAGCTAAAGGAATGGCTGGGGAGGCAGGTATTAGTTATTTTTTATGTACATTGTTTTCCTAAACAACTGTTATACTGCTCATCTCTAAATTACATGAGCAGCGCCACCTTGTGGCAGACTGCCCTAAGTGTGGTGTTGACAATTAGGTGCCGGTGCCGAGCACGGGAAACCAATTAAGTGCCGGTGCTCAGCACCGGAAATCTCCGGTTCAAATTAAGCACTGGAAATAACACAGCACCTGCCTCCGCTAGGCTCCAGTGGCTCGGCGTGGGCGGGACCAGCTTAGGAGACTCCCACCATTGGATCTGATAGAATGAGAGAATTGTGACAAGGGTTCAAAACCTCTAAATACCTTTAAAAATGATAAAAGTAGGACCTACAGTTTAAGGTGACAAGTGGGCGGTGCCAGTTGCATAGCATTCGTATGAAATACTTTGGGCTCTGGCACTTACATTTTTTTTAATATATAAGTCAAGTAATTCGACCACGTAAAGCACAGGATGTTGTCTTCTCCGATGCACACGGCTTCCTGTTATCCTGGAAGGAAAAAGCAACTGTAAGTTCTGCCGCTGCTTCCTGCGCCTCACAGCTGATGCTGCGGGTTTGCAAGTGAAGTCCAGCCAAATATAAATTACTGCCTCTGGATGCCAATCTTTGACCATCAGGTAGGCACTGCTACACTGCCAGGGCCCAATCAAAAGATTGATCAACTTCAGAATCTATGACGCCAGCCAATCAGAGCTGGGGATATCTTCACAAGCATGTTCTTGGCTTTTCTGCTCACTAGAGACCACTATAATAATAATTTCTATTTGTAAAGCACAAAAATATCACCCCTTAAGGTTTCAAGGCGCTGGGGGCCTTCGGGGAGATTATGTGAGCTATTGCCAGAGTCACATGGTGCTGAGCTGACCTGCCGCCGGTGCCGGGGATCGAACCGTGAGCCCCATGCTCTGGAGTCAGCCACTCTGGCTGCTGCGCCACACCTCCCCCGCACACAGGCACCTATTCAGACTTCTTAGCTGTGGTTGGCTCTTGCTGTGCAGATTGCTCAGGACACCCAAATCGGTTCCGGCTAGTGCCTTGTTCGAGGGACAGGTTCCTGGCCTTACTGCTGTTTGCTGTAAAACTCAGCATCTCTAAGGTGCCGGCCCACATGAATGCGCTAAAGCTTGTAAAGCTAGCATAGATTTAAGTTCGATCCAGGAAAGCACTATATTGTGCGACACGTTATTCGCGCGCACTGTCCCTGTGTCACCACATGTGTTGCAAAGTGCTCTGACTCAGATGCTCTGTATAGACCTGTTATTTTTGATCTGAACATTTAATGTTGTGAAGTGCTCCGATACCTTCGGGTCTAGCTAGCGCTACATAAAACTCTCAAATACATAAATAATATGTCCACCACCACTGGAATGGGAGACGCACCAGCTTTTACCAAAAGGGCTGGTAGCCATCTCTCCGTGGGACTATGTTATATCCTTTTTCGTTTATTCACTTGAGCACTGTAGCAGCAGCATCCGTTTAGGTCCTGAAGAAATCCTTGCCCGACTTGGGGGCACTTGTAGGCTGAAACATGTTGACCATTATTGTCCATCATATTACTGCGACTTTAACCCATGTCGCTGGTGCACTGTTTTTAATCCTGGCAGTGGGTGCTCTCTGATAAAACATAGTGTCTTTTTGCGCCCCCTAGCTAGTTTTATCTGCACTTTCTGCACATTCTGTATTTTCTTTGCGCTGTGCCCTCGCTCACACTACTTTGCTGATCACATGTGGATTTAGAATATCCTAAAAATAGAAATTCAAAACATCCCCGAGCTCCTCCCTCTCAGAGAGGGGGTTGTAGCCCTCAAGAGAGCTAGGTCTTTCTCTTTAGAGGAGAATCCCATATAATGAAGCATGTCACCTATGGTGAGTGAGGGATATCGTCCTGAAAAGGGAATTTCCCACAGTTAGGTCTGTGTGGTGTAGTCTGTGGCTTATTAAAATTGTATTTCTTTAAATATTCTAACTATATTAGACCCAAGGATTTTGTACGTTTTTCTGTTTTTTCTGCCCACTGTGTTTAGAAGGCCTCTGTTACCCTGTAGCACTCAGATGTCACCAGCCATGGGTTTACCCCTCATCCTGGAGAGGGCTTGTAGTGGTGATAGACTTAAGGATGCCACTTTTGTACAGCAGTGTCTTGTGTTCTCTACGGGAGAAAAGAAAAGCACTGAATCACACTCAACTGAGGGGGAAGAGGAAAAACTCCTACATCAACCTCCACTACCAATAACCAAAAACAAAAAAAGAGGTAGGAGTATACGAAGTTATGCTATAAAGTTTAGTGGCAAACGTTATCTGTTTGAAAAACTGCCCTCACCCACAATTTTGTGGCATGCTTCATCATAGGGCTTGCTAAACAACACCCTTGTGCAGACCAACGCCTGGGGTGGAGCTAAAGAGAGGGGGAAGATAATGCAAACATAAAAATAGTAGGGATCAAAAGAAGAAATAAAAGTGCAGAATGTAGAGTTTAAAACTGGAACGGGAATACCCACCTTACTACTTTATTCCCAGATTTCCCGGTCAGGATTAAAAGAGAAAAAGGATGGTTTTATATACTTATATTTCTTTTTTGACCTTACAGTTGCATACTTTGGTCAGAAGAAGTAGGCACATGCTACTACTTATTGGTAGCTCCCACTGACTTAATTCCAAGTAGGTTTCACTCACAGTGACCCATTTGGTCTGGTCTGGGATCCTCCCTCAGAGCTGTCTTGGATCAAGACATGGCTCTGGGTGCCATCTGTGTGCAAGGCATTGAGGGTATGTCTCCAAATGATGCATCACAACAGCTTCACATCTGCATTGTACAATGGAGACAGCTGTGCAGACCCATAGGGGACCCCATAGGCACCAGTAGCCAGTTATGACACCTTGGAGCCTTCCAACCCTTGGCTGCAAGAGTGAGGCAGCAAACAGTTGCGAGTCCAACTGTTACAAAATAAAGCCCTTGAGGTTCATCACTATAAACCTCAGAATTAATAGTGTCGAAGACAAATCATAATCTTAATATCGACAGAATGTAGCCCTACTCTCTACTTTCCCACAACTGACCAGAGAGGATGTCATGGCTGTGGCAACCTCAATTAAATCAGGCTCACCGCTCGACCCAGCCCCAATTGGCATCCTCTTGAAGGGGGGCATTGTGATGCTCACCGCCCTGACCGATCTGTATAATCTTTCCCTGAAGAACTGCAGCATTCCAGAAGAGTGGAAACACACTATCATCCGTCCACTACTAAAGAAACCTAATGTAGATCCTGAAATGATAGGTAATTATAGACCCATCTCTGTATTGCCTGGTATCGGTACAATTCTAAGGTAAGCAATCAATAGGTACATCACAGATCATCTGGAAACCAACAACATTCTTCGTCCTACCCAGACATGTTTCCGCGTTGGCTGCAGAACAGAAACAGCACTTTTGAGGGCCACAGAGGATCTCAAAATAATTTTTGACCAGGGTGGATCAGTGGCACTGACCCTCCTGGATCCGAGTGCCACCATTGATACGGTTTCCTATTCTATTCTTCATCGACTGGAAGAAGTAGGTATGACAGGGAAGGCCCTCAGGTGGCTTGCTTCATATTTGTACAAACGCAGCTTTCAGGTTAGCGAGGGGCCCTTCCTGTCATGCATCAGCTGCACAGTGGAGTTCCGCAGGGCTGGTCTCTGAGCCGTACGCTTTTTAAAATTTATGTCCGCCCTCTATCAGATATCATCTGTTCCTTTGGCTTTTAAATGGTATCTTACACGGATGACACCCAGTTGAATGTCACGCTGTCATCATACATGCACCCTATCCCCGTGAGACTCAACATCTACCTATAAAAGGTGTCTGGGTGGATGGCATCCAGCTGCTTGAAGTTGAATGGTGAAAAGCCAACGCTCTGGGATCAGACCTGCTGGCCCTCTCCTGTAAGAGGACGTCCAGTCCCCAAGTCAGACGTAAAGATCCTAGGGATAACCTTGGACAATCAGCTACCCATGGCCACCCAAGCACAAAAGTGTCTGGGAGCTGTTTCGACCTTTTGAGAGCCCTGAGAAAGGTCATGAAATGGCTCCCGACAGAGTCACTTAGAATCGCGATTCAAGGTCTGAGCCTGTCTCACCTTGATTATGGCAACTCTCTTTACTTAGGCAGTCGAAAGTCAGTGACTAAAAACTCCAGATTATTCAGAAAGCTGCGGCCCGGATACTGTTCGCATTCCGAAAATACAATCAGCAGGTGCTGTGCTCAGAACTCTTCACTGGCTGCCCATAAGTTGCAGGGAACAATTCAAGGCACGATGCATTATTCATCAGGCAAAGCACAACACAGGTCCATTTGTTCTTCAGCAATTGGCCACCCCTTACTGTGCCATAGGGACCTGAGGTCAAACAACCTTGAGCTACTCCTTGTCCCCAGAATCAAGAGAGCTAGGAGTGGAGGTTGGTCTTTAACTTACCCCGCACCCAAGCTTTGGAACGCTCTGCCTACTCGCCTCAGAATGGAGGACAATTTCATGAATTTCAGGAAAAAATTAAAGATCTATCTCTTACCTTAACCCCTTTAGCTCTTTTATTCTCTCACTCCAACCACTCTGATAGCGCTGGGAAGCCTGATGCTCGGGTAGCCATGCGCTCTACAAAATTGGTGAATAGAAAAGCCCCAGTCAATGGAGGTTATGAGAGACCAGCAGTGGCGGTTCCTGCATAGGGGCAAAAGGGTGTTGACCCACTGCTTGGATCCACCAGCCACTGGGCATGGATAAAACACATGTTTGGCGGGGCTTCATACCCCGGCAGTACTGGGCTGCAATGGTATATTTAAATGCCATCATGAAGGGAGGGGGTGTGGCTGTTGCCATGGAAACTGAAGCACTGTGTAGTTGAAGTGCGCATGACAGACTGACTGGGGTCTTAACTCGGCGAGCCGGACATGCATATTTCAGGCTCCTCACTCCAAATCCACTCTGTGTTGAGGCCATGGGCTGGTGTATCAAAAGCACCTCTCCGTGCCTTCACTGGGGCGCTGTGTTTACTTGCCTATCCAATCCCAGCACAGCTCTTATGCTATATAAACTTCATAAGAGCTGTGTTGGGATTGGCTCCTGACTTTAGAGCCAAGCAACCCCACGCTCTCAGACAGTGGATCCAGACGGCACGGGGGCAGGTAGATCTGCAACATGGCCAATTATGGGGCCACTTTTTTTTTTAAGCGCACAACAATTCGCTGTTTTTTTTTATTCTGCCCGGCTTCCTTCCTGGTAACATTTGGGAAGATATTGACTGGAGAGGTGCGTGCTGGCAGATTACAATGACCATCGCGATCAAAGTCCAAACATTTATTTGGAAATTATAATGAAGTAAAGTGCCTTTTTTTGAAGCCTCATGTGCTTCGGGAGACAAGCATGTAAAACAATAAGAGGATGTGGCATCATGGTCAGAGCTGCTGACTTTAGAGTGGGAGAACTAGGTTCGAGTCTCAGCGTCGGCTTGACATGCTATGATTCTGCACAAGTAATGTAAGCTCGCCATACCTTAAAAAAAACAATGAACGTGACGTTGTCTGTTTTAACTGGTGCTTCTTTAAAGCGCTCCAGTACCTTTCGGTCGAGTCGCGCTATATCAGAACTGCACTGAGGTAAGGTGCCTTTGCCGAAGCCTCATGTCCCTTCAGGAGACAGACCAGTACAACAATAGGAGGATGTGGCGTCATGGTCAGAGCTGCTGACTTTGGATTGGGGAGACTAGGGTGGAGTCTTGGCGTCAGCTCAGATTCTATGGAAATCATTTATTCTCCCTCTACCTAAAAAAAAGTATGAATATGACCTTGTCTAATGCAACTGGTTCTCATGCAAAGCGCTCCAGTACCCCAGGGTCGAGTCGCGGTATATAAAAACTGCAAAAACAAAACAAATGTAAGTTGGCAATTGTGTCCAAGTTGACAGATATCCCTGTTATCCAATATAAATTGTCTTCAGACTGAGGCACTATATGTCAGACTTTAAAAACTATTACCCCCTCCATAGCATAATTAAAAACAACGGGAGCGAGTTAAAATTGCATTTTCCGATCACTTCAGGTATCATTGCAGTCTCTTAATGGCTTCCTCATATCTCATATATTCATTATCTAAGTTAGGAATAATCAAATTTGGAAGTTCATAAGTGGTTCATATCAAAGAGACATACCTCGGAAAGGGGTCAGTGAAAAAGGTGGACATGGATCGCTACTAGAAATGTGCATGCAAGGAAAGCTGTCATAATGTGCGGTATTATTTCACATCTAGAGGAACCCTGAAGGAAAAGGAAAAGGAAAAGGAGGAAAAGGAAAAGGAGGAAAAGGAAAAGGAGGAAAAGGGAAAGGAAAAGGAAAAGGAGGAAAAGGGAAAGGGAAAGGAAAAGAAGGGAAAGGAAAAGGAAAAGGAGGAAAAGGAAAAGGAAAAGGAGGAAAAGGAAAAGGAGGAAAAGGAAAAGGAAAAGGAGGAAAAGGAAAAGGAAAAGGAAAAGGAAAAGGAGGAAAAGGAAAAGGAGGAAAAGGAAAAGGAAAAGGAGGAAAAGGAAAAGGGAGAAAAGGAAAAGGGAGAAAAGGAAAAGGAAAAGGAAAAGGGGATGGATGGATGAATGGATGGATGGATGGATGGATAGATGGATGGATGGATGGATGGATATTTTCCAAGCATGTGTGCGGGCTTTGCTTGCCTTCCTTCTAATGCTTCTTTGAGGAGACACTGCAGACAAGTAAGGTGCCTGAGGCCGCAGTCCTGGACAGGCACACAAGGCCAAGCTGTTATGCAATGAATATGCAAGTGAAAGGACAGTACTGTGTGCATAAAGTAACTGGGTAAATTAGGGCAAAAGGCCAATGTTGTCCATCATTTACTAAAGTTCTCTAATAAAGTAATTACAATGTGCCTTCCCATCGCTTCAGAGGTATGTTTTGGGATTATGCTAATGTAAAGCTCATTTGAATACATTTGCCTGTGTAGTGAATGCAAAGTCAATGTTCTTTAGCCTGAAACCCCCTTGTGTCAGTTGGTGTCACTCGCTTCGCTCACTCGGAGACAGTCGAAGATGATTTTTATACCTCACCACTTTCAAAAGCCACTAGCCGCCACTGCTGACCAGTGCACACTCAGCCCCTTGGCTGACTCTAAACACAGAGGGCCCGATTCACAAAGGCAAAGTCAGACTTTTGGTGTAAAGTTATACCAAATGTCTAAGTGTACGACTTTGGGAATTCACAAAGGGCATTCAAAATTACTATCTTTATGTCCGCACTTGATGCGGAGATCCAGCCCCAGAGAGGACATAAAGATAGTACTCATAAATTCCCTTTGTGAATTCCCAAAGTCGTAGACGTTTGGTCTAAGTTTAGACCAAACGTCTAAGTTTACGACTCTGGGAATTCACAAAGGGCATTCACGAGTACTCTCTGTATGTCTGCACTTGGGGTGGAGATGTCTCAGAGCAGAAACCCTCCTCTATGGTCTTACCCCAAAATGCTAAGAAAGAGGCTGAATAACAGTGGTAATGACTTAACATTAAACCAGAAACGTGATTAGGGAAAACAGTCCGCCCTTTCCACGATCTGGTACAATTTATACATCTTGAAGCTACTTTTCTCAATGCCACCTTACGGAGTCACGCACCGAGACACGTAATCCAGGTCCTCCCTCTCCTGAGCTCTATAAGGTCCAGAATACAGACAAATCTGTATTTCTTGAGACAAGACGTGCTTCAAGGTTGATGTGTCCCAAGTGACTACTCTCTGGACCTACAGCAGAACAGATGCTGTCAAACATTCCTAAAAGAGCACACCAAAATTGGCTGCATCTCTACTCAAAAGAGCACATTTTACTGACTTTCCTGCCCATATGAATCAGGCTGCCCATCACCCAGAACAGCTGTGCAGAATGAGTCTTTGATAAGGTGATCCTCGGGGAACCATAAAGCTTCCTCCGCGTAGCACCCAATTAACTGGCCATGCATACAGTCTCATCGACACCCTACTAAGGGATCGCCAATGGCTCTCCTTGTGAAATTCCTGTCTTAGATCTCCAAGTACACTATAATGCCACTAACATCCAAAGGGGTACCACTGAGGCATGAAGAGACATCCACCAAGATACATGCAATGAGCAAAGTTGTTCCAAGCCACAAAATCATTGCTACCGTCCTCCAAGGACCGCTGGTAAATATAGGCTCCGAAGACGGCATCAAAGCTACAGGGCTTGAGCGCTCTCTCAGGTTGGACCCAAGATTCACCAGCATGTCTCTTCCAGTTAAGATGAGTGAGTGGACCCACTGCCCACAACATATCAGTCTCTCCTTAGGACAAATGAAAATATATTATCTCCTAAACTTGGAACCTGGGCATAGATCAGATCTGTGTGTGTCTGTGTGCAGGCGTCTGTTCACACATTAATACTAACCACAGTGCTTGATATTTCCATAGGAACACATCTTTCTCAAACCCACCTGCCATAAATCGCCTCCTTAAGGCATGTGTACACCACCTTATAATCAAGAACACAACACACTTCGCTTGGTTGCCCTAAGCCATAAAAAGAAGGTCTAAATAGCCAGCCCTCCTGACTTAGATATTAGCGCTTTACACGATAAACCAGATCTTCATATGACTTTTCTAGTTTTTTGTGTCATTGCAACAACTACTTTCAATATTCTCCCAATCAATGCAATCCATCCTGTGTTTCTCTTCTGTCTCCAACTATTGTCCCTTCATCCCTCTGTCCTCAGACATCTATGTCTAATTTCTTATTTCCCGCTCCCCTACCACATAAATATTTACCGGCTAGCTGCGTGCTGTCACTGGTGGATGCAAAGTCCTCATCGTAGGAGTCATCGTTGGAATCTTCCCCGTCGACTGATGACCATGCTCTCAGCTTGGCTTCGGCGATGGCAAACTGTTCAGCTACCCCTACAAAGGATGCAAGGAGAGAGAGACAAACAGCAAGAGCGTGAGAGGGCAACTGGTTGTGATGCTCTGTGCAAGAACATGATTCTGTGCACGCCTGGGAAAGACGGGGAAATATCTCCGCCTCCACATTGGAATAATAGGACAACAGCTCTCTAGGTGGAGTCATCCAGGAATAGTATGGACAATACCATCCCTGAGGATTCCCATGGGAACAATGTACATATCGCCTTTGCCTATGGAATTTTAGTTGACCTCAGCTTCCTTCATGTTAACACACAGGATGGGAATCTCAACTCAATGCATGAAATTATATGGGAAAAGCAAAACCCTCACCTTTCATTTGGGATTATGGGAACAGCATGTACAGCTTACCCCTTCATGAAATGATATGTACTTAAGGCTTGGTCATAGACTTGCATGGGGTTTGTATGGGAATAGAATGGACTTCTGTTCTCCTAGTGGAATGCCATGGACCTCACATCATCTACATTCTTGGGATCATATCAGAAGAACATTAATGTTATCTCGGCCGCTCATCAGTAGAATTATGTGGGAATCACAAGAGCATCATTATCCACATACAATCAATTGGAAATTTCACTAGGACATGAAACTGCATAGGATATTCATGGGTAACGCCTGTGCACATGAGCTCACATAGCTATGTCATGACCATCACTTTCCGAAATGTAATATCTGTGACTATCATGGGCATACGCCCCCCTCAAAAAAGTGAGCATGGCAACAGCATGGACTATCCTCGTGACATCCTCAGGGAATCACAAGGGGGTTACGCCCCATCATGGACTCCAGTGAGGACAACCTGAGCATCAATCACTACCCCATCTGGACTTACATGTGACAAACAAGGACATCACCGTCTCTCAATGGATGACAAGGGAACAGAACAGACATCATCTACCCGCATGGAATTCCAGGGGAATGACCAAGGCATCACCGTCTCTCAAAGGATGACAAGGGAACAGAACAAACATCATCTACCCGCATGGAATTCCAGGGGAATGACCAAGGCATCACCGTCTCTCAATGGATGACAAGGGAACAGAACAGACATCATCTACCCGCATGGAATTCCAGGGGAATGACCAAGGCATCACCGTCTCTCAATGGATGACAAGGGAACAGAACAGACATCATCTACCCGCATGGAATTCCAGGGGAATGACCAAGGCATCACTTCCCCCAATGGATGACAAGGGAACAGAACAGACATCATCTACCCGCATGGAATTCCAGGGGAATGACCAAGGCATCACTTCCCCCAATGGAATCACATGGGATTTAAAGTACATCACCTTCCCCCGCGGAATCATCTGTCAATAGCATGGAGGTCACCTCCCCACATGGAATCATCTGGGAATAGAAAAAACATCAACAGCCCTCATGGAATCGCACGATGATCGACTACAGCAGCAGCACCCAACCTCGAATAATGACCTGGAGCTAAAATAGGGATCACTCTTTGGAATGGAAACACCTGGGAATGGAACACACACTGGCCCTAGTCTATTTCTGATTGTTATGTAGATCATCTGCCCTCATTAGATGACACGGGAAAACAAAGTGATCACACTCATAGAAGCATTTGGGAATATCAATCTAATCGACTCCCATCATGGAATGGCATTGGGATTACAAAGAATCCTGTGCCACATAAAAACCTCTCTGAAGATGGATTTCACCCCCTTGCAAAGATTTCTGGGCAGATTTACAAGAAAGTGACGCATCTATAGAGATGCATCACTTTCCTTGCGCCACCCTGAAAAAAGGTTGCGCTACCATGGATGCGCCGTTTTTACAATACAGCGCACCATGGCGGAAGGATTGACAGATGCGTCTGAAATTCTGACGCATCTGTTGGGGCAAAAGTCACGCATTCCTGAAGTCGTGTCGCAAGCACGACGCAACTCTAGAAATGCATTTTGTGGCCTATTCCCACTACACTACGTCGCCCCTTATGCCCGCTTCAAGTAGGTGTAAGGTTTTGACGCAATGGCGTCCTTAAAGTGACGCAGTGAAATCTTGTAGATTTCACTGCGTCATTTTTACAAGACTTTCATGCGTGGGAACGCCCCCCCTGCATACATTATACCTGACGCAGGTATAATGTGATGTAGGGCTTTCCAACGTGACGCATCTAGGGAGGTGTAAATAGGGCGCATTGTTTGCGCCGCCATTGCGTCAAAAAGGTGACGCTATGGTGGCGCAAGGGGCTTGTAAATTTGCCCCTTCATATTTCCTCATAAACTCATCACTGGATATCATGTCTATTACATCGCCTCATAGAAGGACGCTGGTGTGTTATGCAACTCGCATGCCTACAAGGATTAACCTATAAGAGCAAGGGCATCGCGGTGAGATGGCTGGGACGTAGCGCGGGCAACTTCTGCCCTCAAGGAATCAAATGAGGCTAGCAACCCATCACTCCACACTCAAGGAATCACATGGGAACAGCATGAAGCCCTCCACAATGGGTCCAGCTTCTCTTCAGTGCACCAGCACTTGTGCAGACATTACTGGCTCAATGGAGCAGACCAGGCAGTTGTACTTTTCCTGCCCATTCCCCAATGGTCAGTCCATCAACCAACAACTATTTGATGTGCCGATTAGATGCCTCGTGGCCGGCCACTATGTGGTAGTTGGAATCTATTCCACACTTCTAGGCATACTTCACCCGGGTGTCCTTCGAAGGGCATCTTCTAAGAGTATTACTGTTAGCGTCTATTTGTGGTTGCAGAAGACGCGATCCAGGCAGGTACCCTGCTCTTAGGTCGAATATAATGGAGCCCACAAATTATATAATAATGCCTCCAAAAGTCAAGACTACTCCAGCCATGGAAAACACAGTAAGGGGGGGGTGATAGCCTCTTGTCGTGGAGAGCTTTGTTGACTAAAAGGCCTATAGGAAGGAATACCCAACACACTGCAGAATTGAAACAGAAACTTGGTTACCGGAAAATCCCCACATTTTTTAAATGATATACTCTCAGCAGAGTTTGCAATGTTTTCTTTGCTCATTTTGCTGGAATTGAAATTGCTCAGCAAAGTTTTTCAAACTTTCGACCAGCTTATTGTAAAATGTGGTGAAGATGTTGAGCTTCCTGGGATCACTGTGGAACATTATTGCCGTCATCTTTGTAGGAGAAATGGCTTATCTCAATGTTATGATATCCATGTAAGCTTTTACTCTTTAGACACATAAATTGTTATATTAAGGAATTTTAAAATAAGGACTGATTTTAAGTATTCTTTTTTTTAAAAAAAGTGTCATAGCCTTACTGGATTCTTTTGGTCTCATCTAATTTACAGAGGACTCTACATACGAAGCAGACAAGTGAAAGGCTTAATTCTTGATTCTAATTTCTGTCCTATCAATCATTCAATTTCTTCTTTATTATGCCCACACCATGCTTTGATTTGATTCTTTATATCTGTGCCCCAAAATTAAGTCAGATCCTAGATTTCAATTAAAGGACTTGGTGGTCTTTGCGGTAATATCTAAACCTACAGTGTCAGAATTTAATGCACTTGGGCGGGCGCCCCATTGGGACGTTGGGTGTATCGTTGCCAAAAAGCACAACTCAAATTGCAATGATGGCATATTTCCTGCCTCTTCAGAAAATAAAAATAAAACTTTATGCTCTGACATCTCTAGTCTAATAAATGCCTTTCTTGGGCATGTGGTTTAGTCTGGCACTCTTAAGAGAGCTACTTGACTCCGCTAATTAAAAATGTGTGGACCCAAAGTTGCCTACTAATTACAGGCCTATTCCTACCTGGTCTTTTCTGGATAAAATACATTAATGACTAGTGATGCCTCAAGTCCAGGATTATCTGGAACATAATAATCTTTTCTTTTTCAATCTAGGTTTAATCTAAGTTTTGGATATCAAAGCAGCTTCACAGCTCCCCGATGAAGGATGGTCTTATATCTACCATTGCAACCAATGTTATGTTATGTTATGTTAGGGGCATTTGTAGTGCGCACAGCTGCCCCAGCTAAGGGGCGTCCTGGCGCATGACAAGGTAAAACATAGCAACACCTAACAAAACAAGAAAAACTAAAGGAACACAGCACAAAAGGGGAGAAGTTAAAATAAAAAGGTTTTTATGGCTTTGCGGAACAAAAGAAGGTCTTCCATCAAGCGAATCTCTATCGGGAGAGAGTTCCACAGCACTGCTGCTTTCACCCGAAAGGACCGACCTCCCACGCAACTGAGCCTAAACCTCGGCACCACCGCGAGTGCTTGGCCCAATGATCTCAGCGAGCGAGTTGGTACATAGCAGGACAGGGGATTCGAAAGAATCCGAGGGGCTAAGCCCTTCAAGATCTTAAAGGCCAGACATAAGACTTTGAAGTTAATTCTAGTTTTAACCGGTAGCCAATGCAAGGATCGAAGGGTACTGGAGACCGAGCAGAACCTGGGCAAGCCAACTATGACTCTGGCTGCTGCGTTTTGGACACGTTGCAGGCGGCTGATTTCTGCCTGGTTAGCCCCAACCAGGAGTGAGCTGGCATAATCTAAGCGAGATATTACAGTTGCCTGAACCACCAGCTGCCTGGTGGGGGGATCAAAAAACTTCAGGACAGATCTTAAACCGCGGAGAACCCCAAAACAGCAGGCCGCGGTTTTCTTAGAGTGCCCCACAAAACTGAGAGTGGGCTCCAACCACACTCCCAGATTTCTCAACTCCGTTACCGGAATTGGAGCCGGCCCAAGCCCCGGTGGCCACCATCTATCCCCCCAGAGCTCCTTCCCCTTCCCGACAACCATAACCTCAGTCTTCTTAGCGTTGAGCTGGAGACAGTTTACATTCATCCAGCTCGCCACCGCCCTCAGTCCACTCTGGAACCTGGGGGCATCATGCTCAACATCCCCGCTGATAGTAACCGCTAGCTGAGTGTCGTCAGCATAAGAGACCATAGTCATGCCCCACTGCTTGACGACATCAGCCAGCGGTCTCACATAGAGATTGAATAGCGTGGGACTCAGCGAGGAACCCTGCGGCACCCCCAGGTCCAGAGGATGGAATTTGGACTGGTGTGGTGGTATGGCAACGCAAAAGGAACGGTCGTCGAGGAAGGAACGGAACCACTGTAGGGCGAGCCCGCCGATGCCTATCTCCTCCAGGCGACGCAGAAGGATGCGGTGTGAAACAGTATCGAAGGCGGCGCTCAGATCTAATAATACTAGCGCCGCCGTCTGTCCCACATCCAACACCATTCACAGATGTTCGGTCATGGCGAGGAGGGCTGTCTCCGTGCTATGTCCAGCACGGAACCCATTCTGGGTATCATCCAGAATGTTGGCTCGGGTGAGATGGTCAGAGAGAGCCTGGTTGACATGGGCCTCCATAACTTTTGCCGGCCAGGGGAGCAAGGAAATAGGCCGGTAATTCTCCGGTTTCGAAGGGTCCAATGAGGGCTTCTTCAAGATAGGAGAAACTACTGCCCGCTTCCATTTAGCTGGAACCATGCCCGTCGCCAGCGAGGTGTTAATGAGAGAGCGCACTATAGGGCGTCCCACAAAAGACTGATCTCTAAAGAGGGCAGGTCTTAATGGATCCAGAGGTGATCCAGATTTAATTTTTTGGGTCACCTTATCAAATTCCTCAGGTAGGAGCAGAGGAAAAGACTCCATGGTAGGGAGACCCGGGATAATATCCAGGGTCCCCGATGGTGGCCCCATAAGGGGAAAAGCCCGGTAAATACCTTGCACTTTCTCCAAAAAAAAGGATGCCAAAGCCTCGCAATGAGAGGTAGAAGCCAGTGCCGGAGAAGAGGTTCTTTTAGCCAAAAGATCTTTGAGGGCCTGGAATATTGATTTAGATGGATTAGAACTGTTGCGGAATTCTACAGAGTAGAACGCCGCGCGAGCTCTGCATATGGCACGATGGTAAACCTTAACGGAGGTCAAATACAACGCTTTCTTAACCGTGTCATAATGCCTCCGCCACTCTCTCTCAGCCCGCCTACAAGTGCCCTTCAAAACACGAAGGGCACTGTCATACCAGGGGCTCGATTCTCTAGAGCGAGATTTACTTGCCACAACGGAAATCAGTGAATCAAGTGCCCTAGTGATCCACTGACAAAACTGGCCGTAGCCCAATTCAACATTGTCCAAAGGTCCCAACGGATCTTCAGCCAAGACATTATGTAAATCCTCTAATCTAAGTTTATTCCAATGCCTTCTAAAGACTAATCTAGAAGGAAGAATAGAGGGAGTCTCAGGCAGAGGGGCCCGAATGGCCACTAGAAAATGATCCGTCCACCCCAAGGGTGTTATGGAAGAAACTGTAACTTCCATAAGATTAGTGAAGAAGGGATCTAACGTATGCCCTCCTACATGAGTGGGGTGTACTACCTTTTGAGACAATTGAAGGGCCTCAAGGTCAGCTAAAATATTATTGACAGCCGACGTGCTCTTATTATCAAAGTGGAGATTGAGGTCTCCCAAGATAGAAAAGTTGGCGCAGCCCATTGCCAAAGAGCTAACGGCATCAGGGAAGGCTTCTCTAAATGCAACGTCACTGCCTGGGGGTCGATAGACCACCATCCCCGAGATCGAAAACTGGGGGCTAATCAAGATCTTAAAAGAGGCGCTTTCACATCCAGCAATATTTAAAACCTTCCAACTACAGGGGAAACTGGATTTAACAGCCAGGGCGATACCCCCTCCTCTAGTCGAGCGGTTTAGAGTAAAAATGGAGTACTCAGGGGGGAAGGCCAAGTTAATAATGGCTGCATCGTGCTCCTGCAACCAAGTTTCCGTGATCGCAAATATGTCTGGAGTCTCATCCTGTATGAGGCCAAAAACGGCTAGATGATGTTGTACCAAAGACCTAACATTCAGGCTAAATATTCGAAGTGCAGGCGCTACGCCATTGCCTCGAGAGGCTGAAGAGAAAGACCACTGACGGGTGCATACGGGAGAGCCAAGTGCCCATCTACATGTGCACCGATAGGGGCCGCTTAACGGATAAATATGCGGCAGATCACACTTCGGAATGGTCAGTCCAATAGACGGTAGAGTGTCATTGGAATAGGTGATCATCGCGACACCAAATACGCGAAGAGCCGGAGAAGATAACCGCTGCGCCCCGTGCGTCCAAGCGCGGACGGGCGCAGATGGGCAGGACTCTGGCACGACTCCGGCTAAGCGACGGCGTCCCACTGCGCGACCTCGCTGTGCGGGAGGAGCGACTTTAAATAGGTGTCCCGCGAGGCTGTCCGAGCGCAGGAACGCTCACAATGGCGCCCGCCGGGAGATAGAGAAGCCAACCCAACCAAAGATGGCGCCCAACCAGGACTACGGACCCACCCGTGACCCGGACCCACCAAAACGGCGGTGATTGTACAATTTTAAGTGCGATAAGAGGAAGGGGAACACCCTACCTGATCCCAGTTTAAAACCAGGGCTAATAAATTAAAATTAAACAAAATACAAAAACGGGAAAGTTTTAAAAAGCACAGCGATCACAGCAGCGCAGCGCAAGCGCTGCTATAACAATACCTTGTCTAATGTTACTACATCATCACCACCAAAATAGGAGGAACTGTTTTGTTATAAACCTTAAATCACTTACCGATGTGGAGCTGTTTCAAACATATCTGATCATTAATATAGATTTAGACGACTTGTTGCATCAATTTAACTCCAAATGCAAGCTTACTCTAGCTAGCATAGCCCATGCTAACCTGAAAATGTGATTCATAATAGATAACGTTCACACCAGTAGTGGCTCTTAATAATGGGCACAAGGCTCTGCCCTACCAATAATGAATAGAACAGCATAGAGTAAACAAAAATAAATCACCCTGCTGCTACGTAAGCAAAGATCTGAATGTTACTCTCTTTTCTTAAGTGTGTTACGGTCCTTGCTTAATCGTGCAGGATCCACAAACAAACTGTTTGTTATGCGCGACAGGACGCTCTATTCGCCATCCCTAAATCACCCAGGGAGGCAAAGGAAAACATGGAGGGGAAGCGGCCCAGCGTAAGAGAACCTCCATGGGCGCTCAACGTAACAGCCCAGCGTCATACGGATGACGTCGGTCGTTTCCCGCCCATCAGCATAAAAAACAACTCGACTACCCTTACTGATGTCGCTATGGAAGCCAGTCACAGTGAAGATTTGTAGATAGCAGCATAGTGCAAAATGGTGCCCCCCCACCTCATGCAGAATGTGATGAAGAGCCCCTGAGTCTTCCATATCCCACAGATATCTCTTGACTTTGACGTGAATGGGGGCCTCTGATAGGGTGGGGGTCCTGAAGGCGTGGGGGTGGGGCCCCGGCACCGCAGGGGCTTATGTTACGCTACGGTTCGTAGACGCGGAGCGTTTCAACGCTGCTGTCTGAGGCAAATATGAAAGTAATGAGTTAGGGTCCCAGTAGACACTCACTCCATAGCAAGGGCGCACGTGCTCTGCATTGAAAACATAAACAGCTGTTATCGGCCCTGCTGGATTCAATAACATGAAAAATATAATGCCCAAGACCGAATGAGCGCGCGCTCCCATGGTCATAAAAACAAAGCTTTGTTCCTAACCATCCATTTTCACAGCCGCTTTGCTGAGAGATTTCTGTCAGTAGAAATGATTTTGCTCTTTGCAATGTAACGAGCCTTTCAGAGATAAAATAATTATAAATTAATTTTTAATTTGACTGAACTTGCCGTGAAGCCGTCCACTCTGCATGTGAGCTCCGACGGCTGCCTTGTAACTACAAGGGTACAGCCAGACAGGAAACCCTCTAGAGGCGGATGTTGACAACAGTGTCTGTCTTCTGCTTCCCACCCACGCTCTCCCCCCATTCCCCAGAATTAAAGACAGAGCATTAACCTTTGAAGCAAAATGAGTGAGAGAAAGAGATAGCCATCTAGTGGTTGAATTGCACAACGTGAAACCTGAAACACTTGGCAATCCCGGCTTATCCACTTGCCAAATCGTGTGATCCTGGGCATAGTGCCAATTTCGGCAACACTCACCATCCCCATACAGCATTCTCTTAGCGAAATAACCAGACAAGACACCTTCTTTGTGGAGAAAATTGCTGCAGGTTTATTAGCATTACAACAATGCCAAGATTGGTGGGTTAGCTTACGGGCGATCCTAAGGCAGGCAGCCCCTTGCCGCCTGCCACCTGATGAGCCAAATTACACCGTGGCCAATCCAATCGATGTTAGTTAGATTTGGGGGAGGGGCGACCCCTCCCACCGGTGGACCGCCAGTCCACTCCCTTGCTCTCGCCCCAGAGAAGGGCGGAGTCTTCCAGGGAACCCCCGGTTGCTCAGGTCCACAACCGCCCGTAGGACTAACGGGGCGCCGTCGCTCCTCCAGGGTCCAACTCGAGGACCTCCCTGGGGATATTTGGCTTTAGCACCCTTCTTGTGCTCGTGCAGAGGGTACCCTTCTGTACCTTACAACCTCTGGATCGCCCTGTAACTCCCCCTGCAACATTAAAGAATACATTATACAAAAACTCCCCCCGCCCACACCCTGTCTTAACGCCGGGTATGCGGTAGGGAGGGAAACGGCGTCAGGGGTAGTGGGCAAAGAGGGCGCCCAGTGGGCAGGGAAAGGTATATATACCTCACCCCTGCCCACTCTACCCGGAAGTGACGCTGCATACTGGACCCCTGAGGGTCCCAAACACTAGGAGGCTGCCTCCTGTGCCTTCTTGTGGCACTAAGGGCAGCCGCCCTCTTAGCGGGTCTCCTGCGTGGACCCCGGGCAGCCGGCGTAGTGCCAATATTGGCAACACTCACCATCCCCCATACAGGATGTTTGGCTTTAGCACCCTTCTTGTGCTCGTGCAGAGGGTTCCCTTCTGTACCTTACAGCCTCTGGATCGCCCTGTAACTCCGCCACAGCTCTGGGTGTGGCCACCGTCACCCCAGAGCCCCCCACCAAGATAGGCTTCCTTACTTACACCCTGCTGTCTCTAAGGCTTCCCCCAGATCAAGTAAGAACAGGTCAATACCCACTCTGGACAGGTGTACCCCATCTTCATCAAAACACTCTGTGGTCTTAGTGTGCAGTAACCATGACGGATGAAGGCAAACCCCCGTTCTCAGTAAATATCCTCATGGCGCTGTTAACCTTCCTGCGAGAGAGCTCCATGGCTTCCCTGGATTGTGTGCCCTGCCACACCCTGGGGCGTTATCTCAGACCACCATATCTCACAGGCAGGTCCCCAGCTGGTTGCTCAACTTACACATGGTGACTGTACTGCTTGAAACCGTGCCCTTCTCCCCAGAGATGCCAGATTATTCGCTCCCAGGTGTATGGCCAGCACATTAAGAGGAGGAATCCCACCCCCCCAAGACTCTGCTGTAGCTTCTTCAGCAAGCTGGTCCAGCGCATGCCTGGGTATCCTAGCCAAATAACGTCTATTTTGTACAGTGAATTACGCATGGTGCGGTAAACTCTTTTGCGTGAGGCTTCCTGGCCTCCCTTGACCGGGTTCCTTGCTTCACTAAGCAAGGGGTTATTCTTGACCCCTATAACTCACATGGCCCTCGTGCCACCCATGAAGACGCACAAAAGGCCATATACCCCACCATTGATCCTGGCAAAATAAAGAAATGCTGGGTTGCTTAACACCCTTAATTGAGCACTGCACACCTTTCTGTACACTCCAGTTTGCACCTAAGCCTATTTACCTACATCCGGTTTGCTCGAGCCCCTCTCCAGGTCCAGCAAACATGTCCATGCCCCCTCTGGACAAGGGTAGGCATCTTTATCTACATCCAGCTGATGCCCGGGCCTCTCCCCGGTCCAGCAAACACTTTTAGCAGGTGTAACCCCATCTTCTTCATAACACCCTGTGAACTGGCATGGAAAACTCACATGCCCCCAATAGTAGCCTAACTTACACATGGAGGACTTCATCTCCTGCACAGATCCCTCTTCCCCAAGAGAGTCAAGTGGCTCGAGGCTAGTGAAGCCCTGTAGTAAATGATCCAAATAACTTGCCTGCCCCATCTTTTCGATGCAGGAGTGGAAAAGTAGGAGCACTAGGACACTATCATCCAGAGTTCTCCCACAAGTTTACCCACACGCTGAGGATCTTGCCCCCCTTCAAGGGCAACCGCTCCTACCCATCTGGCACACCGGGGTACCTTCGGTATACTCACAATTCGCCTGTACATAAAACGCTTAACCTGTCTTCCGGCCACTCCCCTGGGTGGCTTACGGTTGGATGTACGTCTTAAAACCATGGGATTCCTATCGTCCCATCTGTAAACTTTGATCCGCGGACAAGCCAGCCCTGACCGCTGTGGTTGCTGTCCCTATCCTAACTGAGTGACTGCACCAGCGCTTGTCTGGACACGCATTGCCCGACATATTTAAGCATGCCTATATTACCTGTACAACCTGAAAATCGGAAATGGTCATGCCAAGTATTCTTGAGACACTGTAGCCCCTGTGTGCTTTTACCGCGTGTTACCAGGGTGCCGGGGAAGTAAGTAAATGCTGTGGAGTTGAGGATGGAGAACATAAAGCAAATTTGCTCGCCCCATCGAACTATGACTGCAAACGTGTTCTGGTAGCAGTGTTCTTGGCGCTTCAAACCCATATTTTCAAAACTTGCAGCACCGACACCTATCTTTGGCGTGACAATCCAAGCAACCCCCCTGGCTGGCAGGGTGGATCAAACAAATGAAGCCCACAAGCCAGCGGTCGCTAGAGGTATACAAGTGTGTCCCACAGGGCCGGTGCTCTTGGCTAGTGGAGCCCTGGAGTAAATTGTACGCATTACTTGCCTGCCCACTTATTTGATTTCCTGCAAGTTCATCACCGCCTGAAAGCGATCTAAAGATGCAGAGTCACCTTGCTACTGTCCCCACCCTGGCGTGAGTAGTCCCTTGCCCAACTTACGGTAATGAAAACCAGGAAGCAGACCAGTGGATGGCGAGAACGGAAGGACAGTCTGCACCGAATCCAAACCCAGTCTGACTGCAGACTTTGATGGATGTTGTGAAGCCGTGCCGGTGCACCCACCCTGGTGTGGATTACCCAGCCCCCGGGTTGAAATATAGGATCTTTAATATACTTAGTCAGCCTGAGTACTCCAGCAAGTGTACCCCATACCTTGAGGACCCTGCCCCCCTCTAAGAGCAACCACTCCTACCCACCTGGCTGGTCCAGCTAAGGGGCAGGCAGTTACTACCCATAAGGGAAGTGTCCTGTGGTACCCACTGCTTATGCTGAGCGCCATCCCCGTTACTGGCCACTTCATAACTTGGCCATTGCGCGCTAGCCCCACACCTTCTGTCTGTGAATATAAGTGCTGGGATTCCAGGCTGCTGTCTCCTCCTAGCGCAGTCATTCTCCTAAAAATGTTCTGCCAGAGTGAAACCAAGGCGCAGTCAAGTGGATGGAGGGGGCACAGTAAGACAGCTAGACTAATGGGCATGCCAACGTTTCTTGATCCCTAGAAGCCTTTTAGTGCTCTACTACCCTGTTTCTCCAAGAATAATAACTGTGCATGGTACACCCCGTACAATTTTATCACACGCAAAGAGTGAAAGAATGAGCTGGCTACTCATGCACTGCACATCACAGGTGGGGTTAGCAGCAGGCACATACCCTAGTGAGCTATCTCGTTTGGAAAGGATCTTTGACCTGGGGATACACCTCGAACTCTATGCCAACTGCAAGAACAACCTAAGAAATGTACTAGTATTCAAATGTGAGACCTATAGCTGTATATACCTGCTACATAACATGGCCATAATGCGTGCTACCCCCTCACTTCTGCCTGTGAATATAACTGCTGTGATTCCAGGCTGATATCCCTCCCTCGTGCACGTCCTGCATTTCAAAACTTCTGCCAATGGGAAACCATACCACGGACCAGTATCTATGGTTGTCCGGGCAGGGAATGTTGTTTAACTGAAGTATCCTGTAACATGGTGAATACATGAATGTAGTCAATCTGGATTAAGGGATGGTTCGTAAGTGCCCCCATTGCAGTCACTGCACCTCGTGTGGGGGGACCCTTACACAGCCCATCCTGCTTACTTGCTGTAGTCCTATCCCAGGTAACCCTACCTGCTGACCAACAGTGACCCTTGGTGCTGAACCAACAATAGCTCTGGTTCCCTTTGTATCGCCCGGATTCCTAGCCCTCCACAGGAAGTGTGAGAAATGGGCGCGCATGTATACCGAAGGTACTGGAGGATGTATGTAATTTGCAGTTCTTGTGCTATGCCGTGCCCTTACATAAACATGCATTAGATTTGTGCGCTGATTGCAGCAAGGAGCTATGCCCATGTAACTGCCCCTTGCCCCCCGGTAGAAATCTGGAAAGTGTGCATCACTATGCTTTATAATGGCAGGGGTGGAAATGATTGAGTCCCTCCCCCTGCAGTATACAAAACCAATTGACTATTCCAAGCCCCAACGGCTAAAAGCAAGGCATGGGCAGCGCACACTAGTAATTTCAATATGGTCCGCCCTGCCCAAAGACTGGTGCAATTAGGAGCATGGGGCCTAGCAATGGGTCTCTTTTAGAACAGAAAACTGGCCACGCAAAGAACCATGGTTGGACCCTTAGATGTCGCTGCGGTGGGGAGTTGTGGTACATATATAGATATGTATATAGACAGATGCCTGGCTCTGGCTCATCTCGAGGTTCCCTTGGATCCTCAAGCCTAGGGGAGAGGAGCTGGCCTAACGTTAGGGCGCTCGACCTTGGACCTGGGGGAACTGGGTTCGAGACTCGGTAACAACGCTAAACCTCCTGTGATTCTAGGCAAATCACTTAATCTCCCAGAGCCTAACAAAAAAATGAATGTGTGTCCTCATGTAACGTAACTGGTGCTATGTAAAGCGCTCTGATACCTGATTGGATTCGGGTTAAGTTAGCGCTATATAAAACTCTGCTAACAAAAAAAAAAGAATAAGCCAAGCATTCATGAGACATCTGTATGCCTCAAACGCTTTAACCTCGTCGGACAAGACTTCAAAACAACACATTACATTTGATGTAAAACGAGAGTGAGAAAGAGATACCATCTAGTGACCAATCCCAGCTTCCCCGCTTGACCAAATTGTGTGACTCTAGGATATTGTTTTATTTCACCATGCCACCCTTTTCTTCTTTGAGATGTGAAACACCTTGAAATGCCTTTCTTCAAGATGTGCCCTATACATAAACTTCTCATGTGTTTGATTTAATACACTATAATATTGTTCCGTATGTGATAACTACTTAGGCCTCATAGGGGATGCGCATAATGACTGACTTTATTAATTCATATATGAAAATTGTTACTTGTAATAAGCGCCACTCAATGCAGTGATATAATCGGCTGAATTAAGGCAAAACCTTCTGTATGTTAAAGATATACAGTTTTGAATTTTGAGGACAGTTTGATGTTTCTACATGTTCGTTGCACAAGGTGTTTAAACATGAACGTGCTCTTAAAGATAAGCGGTGCTGGACACCGGGATTTGTTTTCCTTTTTAATCCATTAACGAGTACATTTATGTTTACCAGTTCGTTTGACATCTCTCTCCTTGTCCATGATCAGTCTGGTAAGCAGCATCTCAGAGCTGCTATTGGCCAGAGGGCCACATTTAGAGGTCCACACCATGAGAATCTCAGGGCTAGGGCCACAGTCCAAAACAAGGACACCAGATTCTGTCTGGCACTCACTTTAGGGTAACCCTGGGCGTAGTTCGCGAAGTAGCACTACGCGAAGCTTCGCAAAGTGCACTACGCGAGCTATGCGTAGCACTTCGTAAACTGCGTCGTACCCTGTTCGCACTGTGCAAGATGCCGTTTTCAATGATTGCACAGTGCAAAGAAGCATTCGGCACTGTGCAATCATTGAAAACGGCATCTTGCACAGTGCGAGCTGTAGTTTTCTGCTTCTCGAGTATATTTTTACTCGAGCGGCAGATTTCTCAACGCGGACTGGTAGTTTCTCGTCGCGAGCATACGCGACCACTCGCAATGAGAAACCTGACCTCCTCGCGTTGAGAATCTCGCCGGGATGTTGTTTATTTTCCATGCTCGCGATCGGCAACTTGATGTTGCTGATCGCGAACAAGGAAAAAGTCTCGCCGGGATGTCATTTTGCTTGCTCGCGGTCGCCAACTTGATGTTGAGGACCGCGAGCAAGCAAAAAATGACCGCAATGCTACGCTACGCATGTTTGCACTGTGCTACGTGCAATTCGCGTAGTGCGAAGTAGCGCAAACTTCGCAAACTACGCGAGCGTAGCGTAGTGCTTTGCCCAGGCTTACTTTAGGGGAGCATATCTGTACTCCATGAAGTGGCCATTTCAAAAACAGATGTTTCCAGGATTGGTAGACAACAGACCCTGGGCCTAGGACCACAAGCAGCCTCCAGTTGCCAACCGCAGAATTTGAAATCTGTTTACCATTTTGACCCTTCAGTATACATATACCGGGGATGTGTGTAACGGCGCCGGTGTCTGGAACAAAGTAACCAGAAGCCTTTAGTCATAGAGAGAACACAGAATTACTCTTCATATTTTGGTTTGCACTCCAAATATTTCTTGTTGGGGAAGGGGCCAAGTCTGATCTTGAAAGCCTCAACACCTTTGGGCAGTAACTGAAGGCCTGCTCTCCTGTCCTAAGGGACGTGCACAGTGCCAAGTCATGAAATGCCCCCTTTCTTAACCCCTGCTCCCTACATTTTCCATTTCTCCTCCCTTCGGTGTGCGGCTTCTGTTGCCACAGAGAATCTCTGTGCTGACTGCAGGTCATTTAAGCTTCTCCTCACTAACAGGGCCACAGAACATGCCCCAGAGCGCCCCCTGGAGACGAGCTGTGAACCACTGAGGGGTGGCATATGGGGACAGCCTTGAAAAACACCATTATGAGTTTTTATTATAGAAGTGTCATACAGTAAAGCCCACCGATATTTATAGTAAGAGCAATGCCTGCTATTTGCTGGAACATGTGTAGCATGGCATGGTAAGCCTCGACATCTACGTTACTCCCCAAAACTAAAATAATTGGTTGGTATCCGACATTTTTTGACTCTGAGTAGTCGGATTATATTAGGTGCAATAAATTTCACACCAATTACAGGCTGCTTGTGATGACGACTTTAGTAACCAGATATAAAATAGAAACAACTCGGTTAAACATTTGCTTCTGAAATGCGGAGATATTTTGGAGGAGTATTGAAAAATTGTTGAATTTGCCATGTGTTTTAGACGGACATAGACCGGCGAAAGTTCTAGGTTCGTGGGAAAGGATGTAGCTTATTGTTACATACTTTGTAACCAAGAGAGATTGATTTAAATCCCAGCTTCCCCACCTTTGCAAATTGTGTGATCTCGATTTCTCAGTTTGTCAAAATGTTTGATGAGCGAGAGGCGATTTAGTTTGCATTATGATGTCAACAAAATATATTCATTTAAACTGACCCATTGCGAAGCTCTCATCTCTCTACATGTGAGGGCTGAGTCTCCCTCAGTTATCCCCCTTGCCTCTTCGGTGTATCTTTTTATTTAATTTTTTTTAAATATCTGTATTGCGTTTTTCATACTTATCCCAGAGTCAACGTGAACTACATTTATATATGTATTAGGGGACATTTCACTTCACATTACATGATAAGGATTTACATTTTCACCGCATACATGCGGCATATGGAATCTGACGTTGGTTCTACATATCAGGAGAAACAGCTATACCAAATGTCCACTGTGCGCCAGGTCGCATAGCAATGTCCGAATGATTGCATCTCTGTGTCTTTCTGCTGGTCATGATGCTCATCTCGTCTGTTTCCGTATTATCCTTTATCCTTGTGCCCTATGAGGCGTACTTGTGAATGTCTACTTCTGAACATGCCATTGGGACCAAAGGAGAAATCAAAACAAGATATAATTTCTAAAAACTAACTAAAAGTGCCATCATCAACTCACCATGCCTGGGTCAATGTGTGTACAGCATACTTGTTTCGTTCCCAACGCCTCCCAAGTAGATTTGCTATTCCGTCCGTGCCATAAGGGACACATCTTGACAGATAGTTTTGCGTCTGCTGTGGCACCCCTCATTTTTTTTTTTATATAGCACGAACTCGACCTGAAGGTATTGGAGCGCTTTACATGAGCACCGTATTTACATTACACAATCAGGCACAGGGGGATTAAGTGATTTGCCCAGAATCACAGGATGTGGACGCGACCCCGAGGCTCGAACCCTGGTTTCCAGCACCAAAGTCGGCAGACTAGCCGTTGGGCTGCAGAGGCTCATGCACCCGCCTGGTAAACATTGCTCGACTACTACCCCTTCGGTACCTGGCCTCTTTGAAAAAGGAGTCGGAGACCAAGCTCGCTCGGCCGCCGAAGCTCCCGCCCACTGAGATCACTCGCCAGACTTCTCACCTATGCGGTGATCAACACTGCAGTGATAGGCCCGGTTGGCCTGTTGAGACCCAGCAGGGCCCGAAACCCCAGGCCCATTTGACTCCTGCGCGCCTGGTACTGATTAGGGCTGCCCCCTGAAACGCAGGGTTGGTACAGGAACTCCGTAGCGCCAGCACTGCATGGAACGGTACAGGCCAGGCCTTGGCCCCCACCGCTCTTGGAACCACGAGCCCCGGGAGGGGGGGGTGGCTGCGCGGCCCTCCGGGAGACAGACCCGGTCTAGCCATGGGCACCTCTACCGCGTGGGCAGAGGCCTCCCGGCAACGCTGCTGGCTAGGGGCCCTGCCTCGCCTCCTTCCACACCGGAGGGGGCGAGCCTCTAACTCCACCACCCGTGACGCCATGAGCTGCCCAGACCCCCCCCTCCGACGGGCCGTTCAGCCCAAGGTGCTACCCGGGACTTGGGAGACCGGGCGGGGGGAGGGGGGTATGCACTGGAGATGCAGCAGCTCAGGGGACACGACCGAAAGAGCGTCAGGGGTAGTGCAGAGGCGTAGCTAGAGCTTGTGGCGCCCGGGGCTATCCCTCAGATTGTCCCCCCCCTGGGGGGGGGTGGCTGGGAAAAAGGACGGCGAACACTTGAAAGAGGTCCAAGAGACACGTAGTATCAACACCAATAGTTACCTCGATCATGCAAGTTACATGCACATACATAACACGGTCCAAGGCTACACAGTTGAATACACCGGTGACTGGCAGTACAATGGAAAAGACACAGACTGCATGATCTATCTGGGGACTCAGAAAAACCGCATGCGACATCCATCAGAGAGCTGCGTGAACGAATACCTGGTAATCCCCTCAGCACAATGCAAACATGCACATACATGACACTGTTCGGGGATCCATCATCTACAGCTGACATTAAATTACCAAATATCATAGTCTCCCCAATTAACTGGCTCCATTTTAGCTTCTGTATCTATTAGTTAATAGAAAGCTTTTCAATTGCAGAAAAGAAAACAACGAGCAAAAGCAATATATCTATCTATCTATCTATCTAATTATTGATCTATCTATGGGCAATTTGTCATCTATTATTTGTCAGCAATGTTCTGGATGGGAGGGGAAGTGATTTACAAGAAGCAAAGCCTCAAGTGTATCATGAGGACTATTCCCTAACTCAAGATTGGTAGTACATAATACGTTACCCTTTGCATACTTTATGTATGGCTTGTTTAGTAGTTATAAACAAATACATTTATATATAATAAACATTTAAGAGGAGATAGTGGATTAAATCCGTATGCACACTGAATAGGCCTTGTGAGCATCAGCAGAGATAGTATACTCTAAAGACATAATAGCAAATAATCTCTGAGGAAGAAGAGTGTTTTTTCCACATTAGATGGGTTGCTCTATGGCAATAATATAACATCTGACATTTGTTCTGTGGTATAAAATGGGAGTGTGGGGGAGGGCATACATGTATTAGTATACATTCTCCCCAGTAGCATATTTAATTTAGCCGCATTAATGTTCACTGTTATAGCATAGATGTATATATTGTTCCACTAACATAGATGCCCATAGATATACCCTTTCTCTTTACTTATACACATACTTATGTACACATCACAAGCACAAATGCACATCAATATACTGCTATTGATTGGTATTTATATGAAATCTGTTGCCTATTTTGAATACGCACTTAGGCAACCGTTCTCTTCTGCTCCAGAGCCCAAACTAGTTCTGTTTTAGACTCAACACAAAATGGCTTCAGTTTCTGGTAAATTATATAAACAAGCATTTGCAATACAATAGGTCTCGCATTTACGCAAGTTTAAGCTATTGGCATTGTAAATGACAATGCCTTTTATTTCTGTTTTAAAAACTAAAACAAATAAAAGGCTTTGTTATTTGCAATGTCAATAGCTCAAACTTGCATAAATGCGAGACCTACTGCATTACAAATGCTTGTTTTATAGGACTGGTTTGTGAACTGTCTGCCACTCTGCCACTCACTAAAGATCCTTTCCTCCCCTCTGAAAACCGTTTAGCTCTTACCTCACTCAGCCTCCTGTACTGCAGCAGCCAGGGTATCTATGATAGAGGTTGGCCAGCACTGACAAAGTCAAAAGCTGGTAGCCAGCTACAGACCTAATGGTTTTGCCAGTGCTTGTTTTTAATAAAGCATTGTACACCTGCTTTTTGGGAACTTCATCAACCTTTGTTCGAAGATGTTAGAACAACATTGAAGGGATTCTGCACACATGGAAATATTTTGATAGCTCTGCTCATTAAAGGGCTCACAGAGCCAAGCCAGAGCATCGGCTGGGTTTTCCCAGTTTATTTGTTGGGTGAGTTGGGCAGGACAGAAGAAAAGAAAGGAAGAAGGGAGGATGGAAGAAAAGAAATAAGGCAAGAAGGAAGGAAAGAAAGAAGAAAAGGCCAAAAGGAAGGAAATAGGAAAGAAAGATGGAAACAAAGATATAACAAAGGCAAGAAAAAGGAAGGAAAAAAGAAAGCAAAAAGGAAAGAAATAACGAAGGCTCAAAAAGGAGAAAGTAAAAAGAAAGGAAAGAAAGGAGCCAAGAAAGAAAAAGGAAGATAGCAAGACAGAAAGTAAAAAAGAAAGAAAGCAAGAACAAAAGCAATAAAGAATGAAAGCCAGAAAGAAGGAAAAAGGAAAGAAAGGAAAGACTGCAAGAAAGAAAGAAGGCATAACTTAATACAGAAATCTACACAATCTATTATGCTGCGAAGTAGCTTAAGTCAGATAAACAAAGCGCACTCCAACAGCTATTTTCAACACCATTGGCAGGATAACAGAACTGATGAGACCGGACTGTGCCTTTCTTACATTAAAAGCGTCCTGCTATCACATCAGGCTCTAAAAACAAAGGCAACACTGAAGTGATTATAAAGTAAGAACAAAAACACTAGCACTGAAGAGAACTCTCTTATGTGTGGATGTGCTCATTGTGAAAGAGCAAAATGCAGTCACTCAAAGTGAAGTTAACCAGTAGCTTAAGTAGGATGACCCATTGTAAGTAAGTATGTGATACATTCATTTTAGTGAAGTCAAAAGGTTTTGACTAACACCAGATCTAATTATTAATATTGGATGGAAGTGTTTTGCAGGCCTTGCGCATCGAAATCTGGATCATTAGCGAACCCCAGAGTTTGCGATCTGAAGAAGTAACCTTTTAATTCTTTCAACTGGGGAGCCCAAGGTAGCCTTGCACATTTTCAATTTCTATGGCTAAAATAAATTTTAAAAACAAACAAACCTTTGTTCTTCGAATATTACATGTTGGATCGTATGTCCAGTAAAGCAACAAAGCACACGTTGTTGCCCCACATTGTGCTAGTAGCTGTTACCTAATCGACACGCCCGTATGATTTAAACAAACCAGCAGGCTTGAAAGCGAAGGCAAGCCAGTCTCCTTAATTTCATCATATTCACATAACCTTCTACTGGAAACGTTAATTGCAAAGCAAACAGCTTGATAATTAAAAACATGCCCTCTGGTTTTCTCTTTAGAGTCTTGTGTCCCAATGAATTGCCATAAAAACATTTTTTTAAATCCTCCGATTGTATATAGCTGGGACGGACTCACAAGCACCCACAAACGCGGTAAATATCACAGACATAAATTCAAACTTCAAAGCCTGTACGTACCACAATACAGACCCTTGCGCGCCTCTGTTTGATTGCCTGCACACACGTACACCGGCCTATGAAGCGGAGGGCTCGTCGGCTGGATCCCGGACCCTGAGCTGAGAAAGCTCATTAGACTTTTCCCTCTGACCTTGGTCGCGGCGTGCGCACGACCACACCACCACAACTACGCTAGGTGGTGGTGAGTGCAATGCAGGCACATAGCTGCCAAGGTTTCAGATTGCTGTGTGTGACATATTCATAATTTCAGTGTAATTATGAGTGACATTTGAAAGACTGTGAGTGACACTTTCTCGCGAGTAAAACCAAGCAATGAAGACAAGCTAAAACATATAAATATCAGAAATTACACCCATCTGAGCAACGAGAAACTCTTAAGACGCTAACTGCTGCAAAGTACCAGAAATTGAAAGGCACTAACCTAGTGCCTTTGCAACCTGAAGTGATATTTGAGCTCAATGGAACTGACTGGTGATTGCTTGCCTATGGTGCAATTAGAGGAGAACTCCAAAGCTGTCCTGTAGAGATGGCAGGATAATGGTACATCTACCAAAAACGAATGGCTAAAAAATATGTCTTACCTCTAAGCACCCCCACAGTACCGCAACTCCTCATTCAGAGGTTGCATACATCGGTGTGTCCGATTCTGAATTGTACAGTAGCTCCATCCTCATAGAAGCCTTGCAGGAGTGGTGTGGGGCGTCAGCTGCTACAATTTGGTATGGCATTACATAAGAGGGCAAACCAAATCTGCTGTGTTTTTTTTCTTCATTCACGATGCAGAACATGGGGGTGCTGATAATGGAAAAATTATTAACGGCTGCTGACTTTGGCACTGGGAGCCAGGTTCGAGTCTCAACGAACCAGCCCAAAATCTTGTGATTCTGGAAAAATCTGGGAAGTTAATTTCCATGTGCCAAACAACAAATTAATGTGTCCTTGTAATGTAACTGTGGGGCAAGTAAAGCCCTCCAATAACATCGTGTCGCGTTCGCGCCATATAAAACTGCAAAATAAAACAAGCTCTGGGAGAAAAGTGAAGTCCCGGTGTGTTTGCAAATCTAGCTGAATACTGTCAAATAAATAAGGCCCCGCCTGAAACCTCCTTCACTTTGGGGGTCTCGTGAAAAAGCCAACTGAATCACCAGGATACCCTGGCGGGTGATGGTGTACTTTCAAAATACAAATCTCCACCGCCACCGAGTGCCACCGTAGATTAGGGAACACTTAAAAATGTCAATAAAAGTGCTCACGTCGTTTGAGAGGTGAAGTCCAAGTTGGGCACGAGGCTGAAGGATCAGCGGTGACAGGTACTCTAACTCGACACTCCAGTAGCTTGGCAAGTCTGAATGAGGCCGAAATTATTTAGAAATAGTGAAGGTGGCTGCAATAATTTCGGCGGGCCCGGGAGTAAATTAACAGCTGAGCTACAGGCACGGTGACAGCTCGGGTCGGTGCGAGGTGCCTGCAGCAGCGTTGTGAACTCCGGCGCCATCATTCAATTTGCGGCACCACCAGCAAAACGGCCAGCACGGAGGCGTTCACCTTGCTCAAATCTCCCGGCCCGCTCCAGCAGCAGGATGTGACGTTCCCCGCGGCGCTGCAAAGTAGCACAACCTGGCGTTCTAGTCATTGGATCATGACGCCAGGCTTTCGTCAGAGCCGCGCCGCGGGTGAATGATTACAATAGTGCAGTTGAGTGAGCTCAGGCGGCGTTCATAATTTATTTGGGGACACTGACACTACTGTAATGATTCACTGTAGTGTCAGTGAGTGTCCCCAATTAAATTATAAAGACCGCCGCAATGGGCCACCAGTGTGCCGCCTCCTAATAGTGCCGCCTGGGGCGGTCCGCCCCCACCGCCCCCCCCTAGCTACGCCACTGGGGTAGTGGGCAAAGAGGGCGCCGAGTGGGCAGGGAAAGGTATATATACACCTCACCCCCGCCCCCTCTACCCGGAAGTGATGCTGCATACTGGACCCCTGAGGGTCCCAAACACTAGGAGGCTGCCTCCTGTGCCTTCTTAGCGGGTCTCCTGCGTGGACCCCGGGCAGCCGGCAATCATTTTATTTTGTCATGCCTCCTTTTTCTTCATTATCACATATTAGAGCATTGAGGGCATCATCAAATACATGAGTTCAAGATAAGAGCTCTACAAAACATGTCTTGTCATTAATAGAAAATGTTGCTCTGTGTACAATGACAACTTAGGTGCGCATGGCAACTGATTTGCCCCTTGGTTCACTACTTCGTCATCAGTGGAGGAAGGAATGAATATTTACTTAAAAACTATAATTTCTAATAAATGCCTCTCAATGTACTGATATAATCAAGCAATCAAAATCAGCTTTATTCGACGTTCATGAAAACCATAAAAGCATACAATACAGATATAAAGTGCACAATCAAATGCATAAACACTGTGAAAATCGATTAAATATTAAAAAGTGGACAGGAACGCATCACTGCTGAACAGCCCATTTCTTCCTTATTCGTATCACTGACTACAAAAAGCTGGACATCCTACAGCAAATTGTTACAGAGGACAACTGTTGTAAAAATAATAATGTGGGGCGACATTGTTTAAAATTCAATTCACGAAGAATTGGCACTATAAAAGTTCTTCGAGGAATGTTATAGAAGGTACAAAAAAAGGTAATGTGCAAGGTGCCTTGACTAGATGAATTCTCACAGGGGCATTTAATCAGTGCGTCTGTCCAGTCATTCGTGACAGGAAAGGTAACTAAACGATGCACAATGTCTAATCTAAAACAAGTTAACACAAACCTGTGCTGACAATTCTGCACAAAACTGAGGTATGGTTGCACACTCGTAACAAGAAGCATCTGGTTTTTGGAATCACTAGGGGGACATATTTGCAATGCCCCTGCGGCACTTTTACGGCACTCCGGAGGCACAGTGTGCCAGCCCATGCGTGGCTTTTCATGGCCTTGTAAATATGGCTCATTTCACGCATTACTATGCATGAAAGGAGCGTTCCACCCATGGAATCTGACGCATTCCCAGATTTACAAGGTTTCGTAAACCTGAACGCATACGACTCTAATGCCTCCACAGGGGAGGCGTTTAAGTAGTGTAACGAGGAGAAATACCTTTATTTCTCATTGTTTTTTGCTCTTTATATATGTGCTGCATTCTGCAGCACGCATAGGAGGAAAGGGTTCCCTTCCTGCACAAAAACAATCCTGCCTGCAAAGCAGGCGTGCCAGGGGGCCTGTGTTGGTGCTAGGCAGCCATTTGTGCGCCAGCGCAGAGGAAAGCACAGGGATGCGTCATATTGCTGTAAATACGACAAATCCCTGCACTTTTCTAATGATGCAGCTCGGCACAGCAAGATGGTGCAGCACCGCACTGCACTGCACCATTTTCTAGTAAATAAGCCCCTAGGTCAGTGCTTAATTTGTAAAATATTAAGTGCCGGGGCTCTGACCAGGAGGCCACTAGGGCTTGCGCCACACATCGCCCTTGTCATCGCTGCCAAAACAACTACTGAACATCTCTCTCGCATGTAAATGCAACAGTTTAGATTATTCCAGGTCCCCAAAGCTAAAGGAATGGCTGGGGAGGTAGGTATTATTTATTTTGAATGAATATTTTATTCATAAACAACCGCTGTTCTGCTCATCTCTAAATTAGATGAACAGTGCCACCATGTGGTAGACTGTCAACACCATACTTAGAACAGTTAGGTGCCGGTGCCGAGCACCAGAAACCAATTAAGTGCTGGTGTTGAGCACCGGAAAGCACCGGCTCAAATTAAGCACTGCCCTAGGTTTCACCACTTTCTGAGACAGCATTTGGTCTTCGAGTAAAAATGAACATTGTTTCTATAAATCGTTTCAACTATCATTTTGTAGTGCTTCAGGAGTAGTACAATATTCTACATGCCCACGTCTAATAAGAACTGTTTGACAAATTTAAACCAGGGAATAAAATGAGACCCAGTCAACTTACGACAAACATTAACCCCTTCCCTGCGGGGGTAATTCCCCCGTGGTGTGGGGGGGGGGGGGGTGCGGCGCCGCTGTGCACATGACGAGCTCAGATCGTCAGGACTCACAGTGGAGCTGTGCTCATGACGAGCTGAGCTCGTCACGACCCCGCCCACTCATTAATTCTCCCGCACAGGCAGGGAATCAATCGCACGTGGGCGGGCCGCTGCAGTTATGACGAGCTCAGCTAGTCATGAGCACAGCTCCACTGTGACTCATGACGAGCTGAGCTCGTCATGAGCACTGAACGGGTTAATAAACATGCGATCTAAAACAGTGACTTTGGAAGGCCATACTTTATGCCATAATAGGATTGGCTGAATTCTGATAAAATCAGATAAAAATGTATCCCTGAGTTCAGAATGACATACGAATGTAGACCGACTTTTAGGGACAGGCAAAAAGTTTCTTTAAAAAGGCGTTCTCACCCCTCTGGAGCTGATTGACATTAGGGTGGTCCCAAATACTAGCTCTAAATACAGCTACAGAAACATTTTGCATTGTACTCTGTTAGCATCTCCTTCACGGGTCTGTTGTCGAATTTGGTTGCAAAATGTAAGAGCGCGGTCACAGATTTATTAAAATGCAGCTTTCGGTTATTTACAGCTTAAGACCATGTACCATGTTCATCAAAAAAAATACCCAAGTAGGGGAAAGTTGAGGTACAACTTAGCTTAGCATCGCCAGCCATAATTTCACAACACTTCCTAACTTTTCTCCCACACTTCATGACAAAGGTCTTACTTTTGTTAGCGATCAAACCAAGTTCTGATGTGTTAATGAAACAGGTAAGTAACCGCTGCAAACCCATGGGGGTGCGTGACATGAGGACAGCATCGTCGGCGTAAAGCAGACAAGGAATGGGTCTATGGCCAATTTGTGCAAGATCTTTGCAGTTTTTAATTAATGCAGGACCCAAGCTGTTAAGGTACAAGCTGAATAAAAAAGGAGCGAGAACAAAGCCCTGTCTGACCCCTCTTTCGAGATTGAGAGCACCAGCACATTCACAGCTTCGGCCAAAGCGCACCCTAGCCTTGCCCCTTGAGTATATTTCTCTAATGACTACGATTATCTGAAGATCCACCCCAAGTTCTGATAAAATGACCCACAGTTTTCTAAGAAGGACACAGTCGAAAGCACTCGACAGATCGACAAAAGCTGGGATCAGCTGACCTTTTTTCATTAAAGTGTATTTACCTATAATTAAGGCTCCCTGTTTTCTGTTTTTACTGATTTTTACAGATAAATACAGACAGAAAACCATTTATTTTCCTGTCTGCATTTATTTATAAATGTGGATAAAAACAGAATTTGGGTTTATTTTGAGTGATTCTAAATGCTGTCAGTCATGACTTCCAGGCCAATAGCTGTGCACATTGACACGCATGGGTATTAAAAAAATAAAATAATTTTAGGAAAGAGCTTTAAACAGCAGTAGATTTACACAACCTTGGTACTAAAATGTGCAAATTTTATCATCCGAGTGTGTACATATCATTGAAAACCATCAGGCGTTCAGGCATGAGCGTACATTAACTGGTTAAATAAATGCAGAAATATACACATTTCAGCTTCATTATTTCAACAAACCTAAAATAAATATGGATATATACAGGTAAAATTAGCAAAAAATAAATATGGATAAATACAGACGGAAAAGACAAAAATATAAATACCTTAAAACCGGGAGGCCTACCTATAACCAAGTTAAGGTTTAGCCCCTGCTCAGTTGTTACCAGACCTCTGCGAAACCCGTACTGCAGGTCTGAGAGAATGTTGGTGGCTTCGGCCCACTCTTCAAGTCGATTCAATAAAACTTTCCCAGTGACTTTCAGCAGTGAGTCGAGTAATAATATGGGGTGATAACTGGCGGTATTTGAGTGATCGCCTTTCTTAAAAATGGGAACAATAACAGACTCTCACCGGGAGTTCAGTATGCCTGAACGCAACAGGCCTCCAACACCCAGGTCGAAATTGGGCCCAACAGAGGTATGTTGGCCTTAAACAGGTCGATTGGAATCCAATCCGGCCCTGGGGCTTTACCTCCCTTACCGCACAACAACGCCAAAATGATATCCTCCAGAATCAAAGATAAATTACTAGAGCCTTGCGACACCATCAGCTATGACAAGGCTTGAGCCCTGCATATGCATGGTAGACATAGAGTAAATCCCAGAGAAACGAGCAAACCAGTCAGACTCATGAATGACCAACTCTAATCTGGTGGCGCTGTCATTCTGTAATAAGGGGCCGTTAATTACGTGCCAAAAAGTTGAAATGTCCCTTGTCAGGCTAGCTCGGATCAAAGATTCCCACGACATGAACTTCTCCTTCTTCCTGGTCTTCAAAATTAAATTATACTCCTGCCTACACCTTCCCACTTCCACAGGACAGTGCAGCATCTTGTGAAGGGCGGTCATAAGAAGCTTGTGGACGTTCGTACAATTACTACTGAACCATCCTGGCCTAACTGTTTGAGACTGCGCAGGACTCTGGTTAAAGCTTCTTTAATCCCACGGGAAATCTTCAGGAAAGCCACCTTAACATCTTCATCACTGGCTGAATCATCTAAACAGATATCAAAGGCACCCCTATAAGAAGGGATACATTTTTCAAGGAAATTATCAGAATTAACCCACAACCAAAGTAACGAGGTACTATCAGGGGCGGCTCCTCCACTAGGAAGGAGGAGCGACGCCCCATTGCTTTCTCGCAGTGCGAGAAGCAGAAACATAAAATGGTTAAGCAGAAGTGTTTGATTGGGGGCGGGCCGGTGGGCGGGTCTGCTCTAGGAAAGGGGAGGAGTGGCTTGACCACTGCTGAAGGCGCTGACTGTTTGGGCAGAGGGCCGACCAAACCGGTCATGCGCACTCTAACCTTTCTCCATGCAGCCTACATGGAGAAAATGGCCTCCCCATAGGAACCTGGCTGGCCAGCATCCCGACCAATCACAATGCTGCCATTGCAGCATTGTGACTGGCTTAGGGGAGGGGATGGAGGGAGGCTGCCTGCTTCTTGTTCCAGGACAGCAGGTCAGGAGCAGAGACGACGCAGGACCCGGCAAGGTAAGCTTATTTTATTGTTCAATTAAACACCCCCCGTGCACCCCCCCAGCCCACCCCGCAAGTCATGCCGGCCGCGACTCGGTACCGTTTTGGGTAGTTAACAGAGTGTTATCAAGAGGACGATCAACATGATTACTTTTCGAGCCCCACACCTGTTTTACTTTTATACTCCGAGGGTTGTGATCACTCATAACAATGGGGTGGGTAAGGAAATCACATAATAATTTTTCAAGCTTGTGAGTGACAAGAATGTAATCAGTAACAGTGTTGTGGTAGCGGCCATTGAAGGTGGGATAAAAAGGAAATGGTGGGGTACATAATTCATTAGAAAAGACACGATCAAACGTGATCAATGGGTTGGTCAATTTCATTCCATAATCACTGTGGCTGAAATCACTTTGGTCATTGTCATTAATATCCACCATGCCACACACCCTTTTTGGGGGGGAAAATGACATAAACCTGTATTAAAATCACAACCCTATAATAAAAATGTTTCTTTCCCTTCAGCACAACATAACTTGTCCAAAACTTGTTCAAGTTGGGCTAATACAGATATCAGATAACAAAGCATTATTGACATAGACATAATGTGTCCATCACCAGCCATGAATGGATCACATAGAAGTAGTGTGCCCATCACCTGCTGTTATAGGATCACGTAGAAGCACTATATCCATCACCGGCCATCATAGGATCACATGGAAGTAGTGTGTCCATCACCTGCCATGAATGGATCACATGGAAGTAGTGTGTCCGTTACCTGCCATTATAGGATCACATATAAGCAGTGTGTCCATCACCGGCCATTATACGATCACATGGAAGTAGTGTGTCCATCACCTGCCATGAATGGATCACATGGAAGTAGTGTGTCCATCACCTGCCGTTATAGGGTCACATAGAAGTAGTGTGTCCATCACCTGCCATGAATGGATCACATGGAAGTAGTGTGTCCATCACCTGCCATGAATGGATCACATGGAAGTAGTGTGTCGGTTACCTGCCATTATAGGATCACATATAAGCAGTGTTTCCATCACCGGCCATTATACGATCACATGGAAGTAGTGTGTCCATCACCGGCTATTATAGGATCACATGGAAGCAGTGCGTCCATCACCTGCCATTATAGGGTTACATAAAAGTAATGTGTCCATGATTTGCCGTTATAGGATAACATAGAAATAGTGTGTTGATCACCTGCCATTATAGAATCAAATAGAAGTAATGTGTCCATCACCTGCCATTATAGGATCACGTAGAAGTAGTGTGTCCATCACCTGCCATTATAGGGTCACATAGAAGTAGTGCGTCCATCACCTGCCATGAATGGATCACGTAGAAGTAGTGTGTCCATCACCTGACATTATAGGATCATATACAACTAGTGTGCCCATCACCTGCCGGCATAGGGTCACATAGAAGTAGTGTGTCCATCACCCGCCGTTATAGGGTCACATAGAAGTAACGTATCCATCACTGGCCATTATAGAATCACTTGGAGGTAATGTGTCCATCCCCTGCCATTATAGGATCGCGTAGAAGTAGTGTGTACATCACCTGCCATTATAGGATCACGTAGAAGTAGTGTGCCCATCACCTGCCATTATAGGATCATATAGAAGTAGTGTGTCCATCACCTGCCGTTATCGGGTCACTAGAAGTAGTGTGTCCATCACCTGCCATTATAGGGTCACATAAAAGTAAAGTGTCCATAAATTGCCATTATAGGATCACATGGAAGTAGTGTGTCCATCACATGCCATTATAGGGTCACATAGAAGTAGTGTGTCCATCACCTGCCATGAATGGATCACGTAGAAGTAGCGCGTCTATCACCTGCCATTTTAGGATCACATGGAAGTAGTGCGTCCATCACCTGCCGTTATAGGGTCACATAGAAGTGGTGTGTCCATCACCTGCCATGAATGGATCACGTAGAAGTAGTGTGTCCATCACCAACCGTTATAGGGTCACATTCGAATAGTACGACCATTACCAGGCCTTATAGGCAAATAGTGCAAACAACACCACCGTCTAATATGGAATTACATGAAATTAGTAAATAATTCACATGCTGTTAAGAAATATCATGGGAATAGTGTGGACAGAACCTGCTATCAGAGAACACTACTTCGCTTCTGGGGCCCCATGGCAGCAGTATGAGCATGGCCTGCCCTAACAGGACAATCTAATCTTATGGACAGCACCGAGATGGTGCCAGGGAAGTCGGTATTCCTGGTCCTGACTGCCCAATATTTACCTAGTATTACACCTGTTCAATAAGTAATAGTGCTACCACGCCCGGCTGTCGTGATATTACAGCATCTGGCAACCGTGATATTACAGCATCTGGCAATCGTGATATTACAGCATCTGGCAACCGTGATATTACAGCATCTGGCAATCGTGATATTACAGCATCTGGCAACCGTGATATTACAGCATCCGGCAGTCGTGATATTACAGCATCCGGCAACCGTGATATTACAGCATCCGGCAGTCGTGATATTACAGCATCCGGCAACCGTGATATTACAGCATCCGGCAGTCGTGATATTACAGCATCCGGCAACTGTGATATTACAGCATCCGGCAACCGTGATATTACAGCATCTGGCAATCGTGATATTACGGCATCTGGCAATCGTGATATTACAGCATCTGGCAACCGTGATATTACCACAAAAAAGCAGCACTTAGCACCATATTTTGCTGGTTTTAACTGACAGATCTTTCCCGATCTGTAAAAAGTGGTATTGTAGCACTTTTTAGTGCATGAAAATCCCTGGTGAAAAATGTAGAATTGCACCTTGTTTTTAGTGGGTCAATAACACATCAACGTAAATAGCAACAAGCATTGGCGAAGTCAATAGGTTTCACCCATGTGAGGTGTATTGCCTTTGTCAATGTTTTTTTACAGATGTTGCACAGCAGCCGGCTCGTTCAGCGAGGCCCAGAAATAAATTCAGCGGCAAGTGTCTGAAATGGCTAAGAGTGAAGTGCAGGAAACCCTCGACCCCAGCCTCTAAAATGCAGACGCTGCTCTCATGCTGGTAATACTATTGCCCAGCATGAGAGCAGCTCCAGGATTTATCTGAGCGGGCTGGTTTGGTGCTCAGTGGCGTAACAAGGCTCGGGGGTAAGGTGGGTGGGCGATCCACCCCGGGCGGCATGAGTGTTGGGGCAGAGGCCTCCCCCTCGCTCTTACTTGTGGGACGGCCATCACGGGAATCACCAACACCCCCCTCGCTCTTACATGCGGCCGCCGTGAGGCGAACGCAGTGACCGCCACGGACGGCACAACGTCTAGCTATGCCAGGGAGCCTGCGGCTGTTTTTGAACTCGCTGTGCAGCACAGCTCAGGTTGGAGAAATCTAAGTGCATGTGTTGGTTTGGGCGTCCGTAGACAGTCGGCTAAACAGGCATGCGCACTTTCAGTGATCACCACTCCTCCCTGCTGCAGTCCATCTGGATGGCCCCGCCTCACCCTAAGACTCGGCTGGCTCAGTGAAAAATAAAATGATAATTACATTATTTTATTATCATTTTATTTTTCATGTTTGCATCTCTTGACTTTCAGCAGTGGGGCGACGCACTCTGCCACCCTAACGGAGGAGCCGCCGCTGGGTAGGTGCCAGTTGCATAATGCAAAATTATGCCTCCAATCCCCTGTAGTATGCAAAGGTGCCTCAAAGACGACAGAGGGAGGAAAAGACAGCAAGGGAGGGGGCAACCTATGGGGCCCATTGGCAGTTCATTGTGGAGGAGGAGACAGTAGAACCATTGTTTGAAACATTGATTACCTGTGTGTTCACCTGGCACCTTATCTGCAGTGCAGGAGAGCTAAGGGGTCAAGCTGCCAGCATCTCTTGCCCTCGCTCTGCCACAGTAAAACAATCTTCTTTCACCCCGCAAAGCCACAGAAAGATGTGGGCTTGTTAAAAATGTTGCAGCTGAAATAAAATCACAGAAAATTGCACGTTTTGGCAGAAACCTGTTTAATTCTCAGTAGCTTATAAAGAAATGTATTTGAAATGATTAATTAACAATAGTAGGGCTGGCGAAAGCATGACATGGGAGCAGGATGCTATTGCAGAGATATGCCAGTACCATGAGGAGCTTGCAGCCAGTGGGAGGACACTGGTCAGAGAGTAAACAGTACTTGGTCCATGCTCCACAGCCCAGACTGAATGCTGAAGCATCAGGAGGAAGCAGGAAGGAGCAGGAGGCGCTGCCCAATCACAATCAAGGAAACAAAAGCAACGTGGGAGCCAACCAGTGGCAAGTACTGGTAAGTAATGGGCTGGCTTTAAGCACCTTTTAATTTTATTTTCCTTTTTGTTTACAAGAGATTTCGCAAGCACACTGTGCAGGCAAAACTGAAAAAAGAAAGTGTTAGCTGTGCCTCTGCTGTGCAATGCCAGTTCCAGAGCCAAGGTCAGACAAATATCCAGGGGTAACCACATGTCGCAGCTCACACCAGGCCTCACAGGCAGAGCCGAAGCCCCCCTGAGAGTGACTGCTCTCCCCTTGCAAGGCAGCAATCACTGGCAAAGCCCAGCCTTGAGTGTCAGGCCTGCAAAACCCAGCCCTGTCCCTTTAATGGTCTGATGGCACTTTCTCTTTCGCAGAAAGGAAATGCTGACATTTCTTGAAGCTCTAACAATATGAGGCGGGAGGGGGGGGGAGGGGGATTCCAGCCAAATGTCCCATTCACTGCGGACTTCCATCATGCATAATTGAATTGAACGGAAAAACTGCTGAGGCAGCAGTACAAGCCAGCATGAGTGGTGCATCTTCATGGAGACGACATGAAGGTCACCGTGGTGGTCCCTGCAGCCTGGGGCTGAGCGAGAATAGCTGCAGCTCGGTTACTGTACAGGCTGCCATTGGACCCTGCATCCTGTGAAAGAAGCTGTGCAGAGCTGAGTCAGTACACAGGCTACCATAGGACCTTGCATCCTGTGGAAGGAGCCGGCAGACGAGCTGCAGAGCTGAGTCAGTACACAGGCTACCATAGGACCTTGCATCCTGTGGAAGGAGCCCGGCAGACGAGCTGCAGAGCTGAGTCAGTACACAGGCTACCATAGGACCTTGCATCCTGTGGAAGGAGCCGGGCAGACGAGCTGCAGAGCTGAGTCAGTACACAGGCTACCATAGGACCTTGCATCCTGTGGAAGGAGCCGGGCAGACGAGCTGCAGAGCTGAGTCAGTACACAGGCTACCATAGGACCTTGCATCCTGTGGAAGGAGCCGGGCAGACGAGCTGCAGAGCTGAGTCAGTACACAGGCTACCATAGGACCTTGCATCCTGTGGAAGGAGCCGGGCAGACGAGCTGTAGAGCTGAGTCAGTACACAGGCTGCCATAGGACCCTGCATCCTGTGAAAGAAGCTGTGCAGAGCTGAGTCAGTACACAGGCTGCCATAGGACCCTGCATCCTGTGAAAGAAGCTGTGCAGACGTGCTGTAGAGCTGGGTCAGTACACAGGCTGCCATAGGACCCTGCATCCTGTGAAAGAAGCTGTGCAGAGCTGAGTCAGTACACAGGCTGCCATAGGACCCTGCATCCTGTGAAAGAAGCTGTGCAGACGTGCTGTAGAGCTGGGTCAGTACACAGGCTGCCATAGGACCCTGCATCCTGTGAAAGAAGCTGTGCAGAGCTGAGTCAGTACACAGGCTGCCATAGGACCCTGCATCCTGTGAAAGAAGCTGTGCAGACGTGCTGTAGAGCTGGGTCAGTACACAGGCTGCCATAGGACCCTGCATCCTGTGAAAGAAGCAGTGCAGAGCTGAGTCAGTACACAGGCTGCCATAGGACCCTGCATCCTGTGAAAGAAGCTGTGCAGATGAGCTATAGAGCTGAGTCAGTACACGGGCTACCATAGGACCTTGCATCCTGTGGGAGGAGCCGGGCAGACGTGCTGCAGAGCTGGGTTAGGCTGTAGGACCCTGCATCCTGTGAAAGAAGCTGTGCAGACGAGCTGCAGAGCTGGGTTAGTACACAGGCTGTAGGACCCTGCATCCTGTGGAAGGAGCCGGGCAGACGAGCTGCAGAGCTGGGTTAGTACACAGGCTGTAGGACCCTGCATCCTGTGGAAGGAGCCGGGCAGACGAGCTGCAGAGCTGGGTTAGTACACAGGCTGTAGGACCCTGCATCCTGTGAAAGAAGCTGTGCAGACGAGCTGCAGAGCTGAGTCAGTACACAGGCTGCCATAGGACCCTGCATCCTGTGAAAGAAGCTGTGCAGATGAGCTGTAGAGCTGAGTCAGTACACAGGCTACCATAGGACCCTGCATCCTGTGAAAGAAGCTGTGCAGATGAGCTGTAGAGCTGAGTCAGTACACAGGCTACCATAGGACCCTGCATCATGTGAAAGAAGCTGTGCAGAGCTGAGTTAGTACACAAGCTGCCATAGGACCCTGCATCCTGTGAAAGAAGCTGTGCAGATGAGCTGTAGAGCTGAGTCAGTACACAGGCTACCATAGGACCTTGCATCCTGTGAAAGAAGCTGTGCAGGTGAGCTGTAGAGCTGGGTCAGTACACAGGCTACCATAGGACCGTGCATCCTACGGAAGGAGCAGTGCAGACGAGCTGTAGAGCCTGGTTAGTACACAGCCTACCTTAGGACCCTGCATCCTGTGGAAGGCGCCGGGCAGACGAGTTGTAGAGCTGGGTTAGTACACAGCCTACTATAGGACCCTGCATCCTGTGAAAGAAGCTGTGCAGATGAGCTGTAGAGCTGGGTTAGTACACAGGCTACCATAGGACCTTGCATCCTATGGAAGCAGCCGGGCAGACGAGCTGCAGAGCTGGGTTAGTACACAGGCTGTAGGACCTTGCATCGTATGGAAGGAGCCGGGCAGACGAGCTGCAAAGCTGGGTTAGTACACAGCCTACCTTAGGACCCTGCATCCTGTGGAAGGAGCCGGGCAGACGAGCTGCAGAGCTGGGTTAGTACACAGGCTGTAGGACCCTGCATCCTGTGGAAGGAGCCGGGCAGACGAGCTGCAGAGCTGGGTTAGTACACAGCCTACCTTAGGACCCTGCATCCTGTAGAAGGAGCCGGGCAGAAGAGCTGTAGAGCTGGGTTAGTACACAGGCTACCATAGGACCATGCATCCATACAGAACACTTTGTATATCCTATAGTCTGGGTAGGCTTTGTCAGAGGCTGCCCAGGCTGGGATAGTATACAGCACACTTTGTATATCCTATAGTCTGGGCAGGCTGTGTCAGAGGAGCCCCATGCTGGGTTAATCTATACAGAACACTTTGTATATCCTATAGTCTGGGCAGGCTGTGTCAGAGGAGCCCCAGGCTGGGTTAATATATACAGAACACTTTGTATATCCTATAGTCTGAGCAGGCTGTGTCAGAGCAGCCCCAGGCTGGGGTTAATATATACAGAACACTTTGTATACCCTATAGTCTGGGCAGGCTGTGTCAGAGGAGTTCCAGGCTGGTTTATTCTATACAGAAAACTTTGTATATCCTATAGTCTGGGTAGGCTGTGTCAGAAGAGCTCCAGGCTGGGTTAATATATACAGAACACTCTGTATATCCTATAGTCTGGGCAGGCTGTGTCAGAGGCGCTCCAGGCTGGGATAGTATACAGCACACTTTGTATATCCTATAGTCTGGGCAGGCTGTGTCAGAGGAGCCCCAAGCTGGGTTAATATATACAGAACACTTTGTATATCCTATAGTCTGGGCAGGCTGTGTCAGAGCAGCCCCAGGCTGGGGTTAATATATACAGAACACTTTGTATACCCTATAGTCTGGGCAGGCTGTGTCAGAGGAGCTCCAGGCTGGGTTAATATATACCGAACACTCTGTATATCCTATAGTCTGGGTAGGCTGTATCAGAGGCGCTCCAGGCTGGGATAGTATACAGCACACTTTGTATATCCTATAGTCTGGGCAGGCTGTGTCAGAGGAGCCCCAGGCTGGGTTAATATATACAGAACACTTTGTATATCCTATAGTCTGGGCAGGCTGTGTCAGAGGAGTTCCAGGCTGGGATAGTATACAGAACACTTTGTATACCCTATAGTCTGGGCAGGCTGTGTCATATGAGCTCCAGGCTGGGATAGTATACCGAACACTTTGTATATCCTATAGGCTGGGCAGGCTGTGTCAGAGGAGCTCCAGGCTGGGTTAATCTATACAGAACACTTTGTATATCCTATAGTCTGGGCAGGCTGTGTCAGAGGAGCTCCAGGCTGGGTTAATATATACAGAACATACAGAACACTCTGTATATCCTATAGTCTGGGTAGGCTGTGTCAGAGGAGCTCCTGGCTGGGATAATATGCAGAACACTTTGCATATCCTGTAGGGTGGGCTGGCTGTGCCAGGGGTACTCTAGTTTGGGTTGGTATACACAATTCCCTGTATACCCGATAGGTGGGTGGCCCCTCTGTGTCAGTAGAGCAGCAAGGATGGGTTAGTGTACAAGACACCCTCTTCAGCTAAAACTCATATAGGATGTTAGTAAACATCAGACTCTTTCTTCAGTTACTCTGCATGACCCTCTTTCTTCACGTCACCCTTTTTGCTATGCTGTCAGAGGAGCTCACAGGATGAGTTAATATGCATGACATCCTTTTGTCAGCTCGCACTCAGCCACCCTGTGCTATCAGAGAAGCTCGCAAGAGGGTTTAATCAACAGCTCATCCTCGCTTCAGCTCACACTCAGCCATCCTTTGCTCTCAGAGCAGCTCACAGGATGTGTTAGTAAGCATTACATCTTCTCTTTAGCTCACAATCAGCCATGCTGTGCTATCGGAGGAGCTCCGATGATGATTTAGTAAACAGCAGCTCTCAACTGACCCTCTGCCATGCTGTGCTGTGAGAGGAACTCCCAGGATGGCTTAGTGAACAGCAGCTCTCAGCTCACCTTTGGCCGCACTGTGCTGTGAGAGGAGTTCACACAATCGTTTGGTAAACAGGAGCTCTCAGCTCACCCTCAGCCACACTGTGCTGTCAGAGGAGCTCATACAATGATTTGGTAAACAGCAGCTCTCAGCTCACACTCAGTCACGCCGTGCTGTGAGAGGAACTCACACTGTGGTTTAGCAATCAGCAGCTCACAGCTCACCCTCGGCCAGGCTGTGCTGTGAGAGGAGCTTGCAGGATGGTTTAGTAAACAGCAGCCCTCAGCACACCCTCGGCCACACTGTGCTGTGAGTAGAGCTCACAGGACAGGTTAGTAAACAGTAGCTCTCAGCGCACCCTCGGCCAGGAGCTCTCAGAATGGTTAAGTAAACAGCAGCGCACAGCTCACACTCGGCCATGCTGTGCTGTGAGAGGAGCTCACGTGATGGTTTAGTAAACAGCAGCTCTCAGCTCAGCCCCGGCAACAATGTGCTGTGAGAGAAGCTCACATGGTGGTTTAGTAACACAGCAGGTCTCAGCTCACCCTCGGCCACGCTGTGCTGTGAGAGGAGCTCACATGATGTTTTAGTAAACAGCAGCCCTCAGCGCGCCCTCAGCCATGCTGTGCTGTGAGAGGAGCTCTCAGGATGGTTTAGTAGACAGCAGTGTGCAGGTCCCACTCGGCTACGCTGTGCTGTGAGAGAAGCTCACTGGATAGTTTAGTAAACAGCACCCTCGGCCACGCTGTGGTGTGAGAGAAGGTCATGGGATGGTTTAGGAAACAGCAGCTCTCAGCGTGCCCTCGGCCATGCTGTGCTGTTAGAGAAGCTCACAGGATGGGTTAGTAAACAGCAGATCTCAGTTCACCTTTGGCAACGCTGTGCTGTCAGAGGAGCTCTCTGGATGGTTTAGTAGACAGCTGCGTGCAGGTCCCACGTGGCCAGGCTGTGCTGTGAGAGAAGCTCACTAGATAGTTTAGTAAACAGCAGCTCTCAGCACACCCTCAGCTACGCTGTGATGTGAGAGAAGCTCATGGGATGTTTTAGTAAATAGCAGCCCTCAGCGTGCCCTTGACCACGCTGTGCTGTGAGAAGAGCTCACAGGATGGGTTAGTAAACAGCAGCTCACCATGGTCACACAGTGCTGTTAGAGGAGCTCACAGAATAGTTTAGTAAACAGCAGTTCTCAGCTCACCCTTGGCCACGCTCTGCTGTGAGAGGAGCTCACAGGATGGTTTAGTAAACAGCAGCCCTCAGCGTGCCCTCAGCCACACTGTGCTGTGAGAGGAGCTCTCAGGATGTTTAGTAAACAGCAGCGTGCAGCTCACACTCGGCCACGCTGTGCTCTCAGAGGAGCTCACAGGATGGTTTAGTAAACAGCAGCCTTCAGCATGCCGTCAGCCATGCTGTAATGTGAGAGGAGCTTTCAAAATGGTTTAGTAAACCGCAGCGTGCAGCTCACACTCGACCATGCTGTGCTGTGAGAGAAGCTCACGGGTTGGTTTAGTAAACAGCAGCTCTCCCTCGGCCATGCTGTGAGAGAAGCTCACAGGATGGTTTAGTAAACAGCAGCTCTCAGTGCGCTCTCGGCCATGCTGTTCTGTGAGAGGAGATCACAGGACGGGTTAGTAAACAGCAGCTCTCAGCTCACCCTCTGCCACACTGTGCTGTGAGAGGGGCTCACATGGCGGTTTAGTAAACAGCAGCTCTCAGCTCACCCTCAGCTACGCTGTGCTGTGGGAGGAGCTCACGGGATGGTTTAGTAAACAGCAGCCCTCAGCGCACCCTTGGCCACACTGTGCTGTGAGAGGAGCTGTCAGGATCGTTTAGTGAACAGCAGCACGCAGCTCATACTCGGTCACACTGTGCTGTGAGAGAAGCTCACGTGTTGGTTTAGTCAACAGCAGCTCTCAGCTCACCCTCAGCCACGCAGTGCTGTGAGAGGTGCTCACAGGACGGGTTAGTAAACAGCCGCTCTCAGCTCACCCTCGGCCACGCTGTGCTGTAAGAGGCGCTCACAGGACGGGTTAGTAAACAGCAGCTCTCAGCTCGTCAATGGCCACGCTGCCAGCAGACCCCGGCCCTCATCAGTATGCAGCTCTTGCAGACCTGCTTGGAATGGAGGGCACGCACACTGCAGGAGGGACCTCGGCGGAGGAACTGCATAGCAGCAGAATACTAAGGAGGCCTCAGTCCTTCTGGAGGTTCCTCCGTATGTCCACGCAAAGCCATGGAATTTTTTTTCATTTAAAAAAATACCCGGGCTTAGTTTAAAGGCTTCACACAAGCCCTGTTGGTAAGCATTTCTTCCCAGTCTTCTAGTGAATCCCAGCCGCCTCACACATGCACAGGCACCTTGCACTCCTCACCAGTCCAATATTTCATGATGCACAGGCTCTCCGCAGCCCACACTGCACTGAAATCTTCACTGCATGAAACACTAGTCAAACCCTCTCGCACAGAAACCACTCTAGAAACGTATCCAGACCCACGTGCCAGCACTACCACCACACCCAAGGCTACCCTTCACTGCTGCCAGGAGTTTCCAAACCCAGTGACAACTGCCAACCTCACTTGGGTTACAGCTCTTTGCTGTCTTCGGCACACCCTCAGCTCTCTCTTGATGCTGACGTCAATTTGGCTCGCCGAGGGGCATATTTACAAGGGGATATTGCCTATAGAACGTGAAATTTAGCGGCGTTCTGGTTGTGCTATGCCCTTCTCTATATTTACAAAGCAGCTTATAAATAAGGCCCCTAAACACGCATCACTTAGCGTGAAATGGGCGTGCAATTGGTGTTGCTGTGGGCGTTCCACAGCAACACCCATTGTTTTTAATGCTGCCCCAGATTTAGAAAGATGTGTAAATCTGAGGCAGCGTCAAAAACTAATGCCATGCAAAAGCAGGCGTTAGAATGGCGCAACGAGGAGAAATACTTTTATTTTTCCTCGTTTTTGCTTTTTCTATGTGTGCTATAGAAAGAGCAAAATAAATACCATTAATTATTGTTTATGTGCAGGAAGGTATTGTTTCCTGCATATAAACAATCATTAAATAATAACGATTTGCTACTTCTGTGTGCGCTGCTTTCTGCAGCACACATAGAAGTTACATATGCACATTAGTGATTGTTTATCTGTAGGACCTTCCTGCACATATGATAATTCCCTGCAACACAGGCAAGGGTGTCTGCAATGGTGCCAGGCAGCTAAATTTAGGGGCAGCCCTAGGGAAAACACAGGGGTGCGCCCTATTCTTGTGAATACTGCACATTCCTGCGTTTTAAAATGTTGGAGTGCGGCGCTACCAAATTTGGGGCAGCTCCGCACTCCAACAATTTCTTGTAAATATGCCTCAGTATTCGGAGTATATGGCAAGGCCACTGGAATTATGTGGCAGACAAGGACCGAACGATGCAACAGGGTTGACTAGATTATGTGGCAACAAAAGGCAAATTAGTGAGTGTAGTGCTGCACTTTTTGTGATAGTATTACTTTGTTATTTTGACATTTTCACACAGGTAAACACTCTCTAGACAAAGGTTTCACCTCATAAGTACCAGTTTAACACCCAAATACAGCACCAAGCAACAGGAAAAGGAACCAGTTAACCTTTGCAAAAGTCCTTCAACTGCGTTACAACACATTTTTATTTTTTTGTAACATTTGATCCGTTTGAGCTAGAAGCATTTTTTTGTGCAAATCTACAGACTATGGAGAAGATTGTGGATTATGTTGCAAACATGGCAAATCCCTAATTATGCGGAAAATACAGCGACTGCAAAATCGATTGATTCCACTGGCCCTGGTATATGGTCAGTTTATTGGGCGCACCGACGCCCGTTTACATATGAATGTGGTTTCATGTCGCAGTCACGTCATGTGAAAACAAGTGATTGGTGAAGCCAGCACTCCTGTGGTCCATGCCGGAGCGCGCACGGGATGCGGCCTTCTCCAAGAGATAAATGAACGTGCTGGCAGAGAAGATGCCCTGTTACATTAAACACCTTTGTTCTTTCAATGGGACCCATTGCAGCTGCTAGAGGAGGACTGAGGCTTCTAGGCGCCCCCATCTGTTCATATCCAGCCTGGGGTGTACCACCTGCCCTGGCAGACCCTGCAGGGCTGTGTGGCACTCGAACAATCATTGTTATTTCTTCAATAAATCGCTGAACATAGAACTCTCAAAGAGTCATCAATTCTTTGGCCCTAAATCCTGGCTTTCTGAATTCGGTGCAGGCAGTGCTAAGGAAGGGACATTCCGGCTTTGAGGTCCTGCTGCCGGGCCATCTCTCTTTACTTGCCTCCCCGCCCCCCCCCCCCATCCCTCCCGCCCCCATTTATTTACGAAATATAAGCACAAATATCCTCCATAAATTCAGGATGTTGATACATATGCGCCTTTTATAAATAACCACTAACTATATTCATTATTTTCTGTATGTGGTTTTGATTAAATGTATTTACCCGTCAATCGGATATACATGTTTATTATCCCATAGGTGAATTTAATAATATTAAAATGAACTCTCCGGGATCTCGTTGTTTCTAAAGCATTAGGCCTTAACCGGCATATAGAACATGAACATGTAAGTGCATTTTTTCCCCCACATATTTACTCTTTGTAAAGAAGGCTTGTCACCCGCCATATCTTTAGATTTAAAAAATCCCTAAGTTCTCAATATTTTCATTTTTTTTTAAGACAAGTAATTAAGGCTTCTTACATTCTTTGCAAGGATACAGGAAGCCAATGTTCCTTTTTTTTTTTTTTTAGCAGATAAAGCACTGAAAAGGGGTTAAAGACATTGCTGGTGAATTTTCTTCAATAGGTCTGTCTTTAAAGGAATGGTGCATGGTACTGTGAAGCATTATAAGTAGATTGCAGGGGGATGGAAATGTATTTGTGTGGAATCAAAGAACTGCAGAATAATATAGGTTAAGGTTAAAAGGTCAGATGACAGTTGCACCTTCAAGCCAGATCTAAACCTTTTTCTAGGTTAAAGACTGCCCTTTTCCCATCTCTGCTGCTGCCAGAAAAAATACATAAATTATCTAGTTATCTGGGACACTTTATTAGCTTCCAATGTCATGTGTGTGCCCCTGAAGGTTCAAGCTCAGGCAGCGGGATAAATAAACTAAATGATCACAGCTGCGTGGAGGCAAGCACTTTTTGAGGAAGCGCACAGCTTATGCCCAATCAAAACATGTACTCCAGTCTCCCATCATGTGGGCGGAGCCAAAGCCCCTCTCCAGTGATCCTCACACAATTGTCTGGTGGCAGCTGTGTTGTCAAGCCAGACCATAAAAAGGCGGTTGAATTGCAATGACACACCCATGTTTTTCCAGAAAGTTAAAAATGTAGTGATGCTATTTCATACTCTTCAAAGTAATGCTGTGGTAATATACTGGATAAAGTATCCCCTCCCTATGTTACAAGTGGTTCAGTGACTAAATATCGAGAGACATAATATAGAATGCCCAAAATATCGACTCCAAAATATAGAAGTACAGAATATAGAATCCCTATCTACAAACAGGTAAGTACTAAAATATTGATTCCAAAATATAGAATGTTAAAATATAGTTAGCTAAAATATCGAATTTTTTTAGTGTATTAAAATAATGTAAAAGTAATTAAATATTAAAAACAATTAAATAAAACATACTTAAAATAATATAAAAAAGCTTAAAATGTAAAAGTAATAAATGTAATGTAAAAAAAAGTAGAGATTTTGTTGGATAGTGAGAGCGTAAAAATTACTATTCCCACTCCAGTGAGTGCAACAGTAGGGAAAACGTTGGATAGCGGGAAGGGAAAAATTACTATTCCCACTCCAAAGAGTGCAACAGTAGGAAAAGCGTTGGATAGCGGGAGGGTACAAATTACTATTCCAACTCCAGAGAGAGCAACAGTAGGGAAAGTGTTGGATAGCGTAGGGGTAAAAATTACTATTCCCACTCCAGAGAGTGCAACAGTAGGGAAAACGTTGGATAGCGTAGGGGTTAAAAATTACTATTCCCACTCCAGTGAGTGGAACAGTAGGGAAAGCCTTGGATAGCGGGAGGGTAAAAATTACTATTCCCACTCCAAAGAGTGCAACAGTAGGGAAAGCGTTGGATAGCGGGAGGATAAAAATTACTATTCACACTCCAGAGAGTGCAACAGTAGGGAAAGCGTTGGATAGCGGGAAGGTAAAAATTACTATTCCCACTCAAGTGAGTGCAACAGTAGGGAAAGCGTTGGATAGGGTAGGGGTAAAAATTACTATTCCCACTCCAAAGAGTGCAACAGTAGGGAAAAGCGTTGGATAGCGGGAGGGTAAAAATTACTATTCCCTCTCCAGTGAGTGCAACAGTAGGGAAAGCGTTGGATAGCGGGAGGGTAAAAATTACTATTCCCACTCCTGAGAGTGCAACAGTAGGGAAAGTAATGATTTAAAATTAAAATAAGATTAAATTAATTATCAATACCAATAAAAAATTAATTAACAATAATTACCAATTAATACAAATTAATTACCATTGGGAAAAAATTAATTAGCAATGAATAAAAATTAATTACCAATTAATAATTATCAATTAATTATCAATACATATAAATAAAAATTAATATTTACTTTATTACAATTAATTTACTTCCCACCCAATTCCCCTATAAACCCACAACCCACTCCCAATTATAAAAAATACAATTAACATTATCAATTAATCAATTAATAAAAATTAATTAGCAATTAATAAAAATAATTACCAATTAATAATTATCAATTAATTATCAATACAGATAAATAAAAATGTATATTTAAATTTATTACAATTAAATTACTTCCCACCCAATTCCCTTATAAACCCACAACCCGCTCCTATTAATAAAAAATACAATTAACATAATTATCAATTAATCAATTTATAAAAATTAATTACCAATGAATAAAATTAATTACCAATTAATAAAATTAATTACTCATTAATAATTAATTCTCAATCAATTAATTATCAATACGTATAAATAAAAATGTATATTTAATTTACTATAATTAAATTACTTCCCACCCTATTCCCCTATAAACCCACAACCCTCTACGGAATTAAATTACGCAAAAATTAAATTACATAACATTCGTTACTTTAAAAAAATTAAACATACATTAAAGAAATAATACATCATTTTAACACATATACTACCATACATAACACTAAAAAAAAAATCGATATTATGGAAATCTATATTTTTTAATGCAATATTATGGAAATCGATATTTCATACCCCAATTTCGATATTCTGTCCTATCTATATTTTAGTAATTCGATATTCTGTGGTATCTCTATTTTAGAGTCGATATTCTGTCCTGTCTATATTTTGGATCCTATATTTTGGTTGTTCACCGTTACAAGTATATTGCCAATCACCAAGAAGTTGGTTTATAAGTGCAGGCTTCTGTGTTTGAGTCCACAGTAAATCTTTCCCTGGCAAGCGCTCAGGTGGGGTTTTAAGGCACCCAGGCTAACATTACGTGAAGAACCCGAGCTAGCTGGCACTCTGATTAAAATTTAGTTGATCAAATAAATATCCATGTGCTTCAGAAATATGTTGCCGACACGTTTCGCTTGGATTATTTGAAACCTGGTGCTTCTTCAAGGCAATTATGTCTGAGCCATTAATATACGTCTCCCGTGCTCCAGACTCTGTCAGAGCCTTAGCAGAGTGGCACAGGGGAGGGACTTCGCCAACTTAAGGTGGAAGTCATTCTGTAGGATCAAGTGGGACAAACTTCATGGAGAAAGGTCATGGCAGTCGGTTAGTCTAGGGTACTTTTTTATCCCTTCACATGAAAAGTCCAGATTTTATTCAATCTCGCATCCAAACATACACCCCCATTAAAAATCTTAGATCGACCTATCTACACTATTTAGTGATCCCTCAATTCAATAGGAAAAGGACAGTTGGAGCAGATTTTCGTCATTGCGCCTCGGGAACTCCCTGCCCTTGGAACTCGGGACTACTCCCGATTATGGGAAATTCAGACAGCCTTGTAGACCTGGCTCTTCAAGCAAACCTATCAATAGCATTCCGTGCCGTGTTGGGTCAGTCACCTCCGCGCCAAGACACCGTTTGGTGTATGTGCGCTCTACAAGTTATAGTAACATAACATAACATTTGATTTTTTAAGGGATAGTTATATAGGCTCTGCAATGGAGAACCAGGGTGCAATAAGGCAATACAAATAAGGTTAATACATATAGTTATTAATATTAACAATAATCATAGCGACTGGATGAGAGCGAGCTACAGCGAGCATTGGAAGGAGAGGAGGAGGAGCAAAGGGTTAAGGAAAGGGTCGGTGGGTTGAAAGAACCCAGGATAGGGCAGTATTCCCATCTTTCTGGACTCAATGTAGAGCCAGGGAGGGTCTGAGATGGAGTGTCTGCCAGGGCCGGACTGGCCGTAGCGGGCACCGGGCAATCCCCCGCTGCGCCGCACGGGTGAGGGCCGGTTTTGGGCCCCTGGGGGGCCGATTTTGTTACAGGGCAAATCGGCCCTGCAACAAAATCGGGTGAAAACCGGCCCAGGCAAAGAGCTCGGCGGCGCCCCCAAATCCCCTCGGTGGTGGGGGTGGGGGAGGGGGCGGCCGAGCACTTTGCCAGGGCCGGTTTTGGTTCCCAGTCCGGCCCTGGTGTCTGCTGATTCCAACAGTGTGGAGCACGAGGACAAGGCCACTTTCCAAGTCTGTTCTCTGTGCATTTTTTTATTTTTTAATCAAGGAACCCTATCATGATCGGGATCCCTGCACCGACACAGAAGGGTCTGCGCGTTTCTTATTCCCATCTTCAGCAAATACATTCACTCCGAAAATCTCTGAGTTAGTGCATGGGCTGCAGACAGCAGAGCTCGGGGTCAGAGGGCAGTAATTGCCTCTTATGTGTTCGTGCACGCGATCTGCAGCCTGTGCATTAAATCAGAGATTATTCTAGTTAATGTATGCGCTGTAGAGGGGAAAAAAGAAGTGTGCAGATCCCTTCTGCAGCCCAGAGGCAATCACGGTCCTGAGTTTCTGAGCTCTGCTCTCTGCAGCCCATGCACTAGCGCTGAGATTGTTCGAGTTAATGTATGCAACGTAGACAGAGAGACCCCCTTCTGCGTCTGCGCAGCACAAAGAAAGGGATCGGTATAGGGCCCAGGATCTTGCAGGAGAGGAGCCGAGGGTTGTGTTGTTGGAACCAGAAATGTGGTTCTTGCATGCTCTGAGTCAGGTTACCCAGAAGGTTGTATGACACAATCACGCTTTCCTTTCCCACACGTTCCTTAACAATGAATGCGTCTGAACCACGCATTCCATAATGCACGTCATTACAACGACTTGCCTTTCGGAGGGGCTGGACTTCGGAATAGTATAATTTACTATTCCAACTCCAGTTCCCACAACAATTGAGAAAGCGTTGGACTTTAAAGACCAACGCCGCTTTACCTAACGCATGTCGTAACGACTTACGTAGTATATGGAATGCGTGGTTCAGATGCATTCGTTGTTCCGCCCGCGTTGTAAAGGCAACGTGTTGTTCGTTGGTCGTGGTATTTCCTTGTTTCCCTACCTGGTATGCTTCGGGTGTGCTAATGTCCGGAAGAGGGAACCTGCGCAGATGTTTCAGGCTTGGGGTGATGTGTTTCGAATTTCTGGTAAGCCGGCCTGCAATCTTTTAAGTGTGATGCTTTCCAGAGAAAGGTGTTTCAGAGCTGGGGTAATTTAAATTCCCTCGGTTGGTGATGAGCCTGCCGCATCATGTTTTTGGGGGTACCAGGATGGTGTCTGTGAGCACTGCACAGCCCCACGTGTGGCTGACTCAAAGACGGACAGGGCAGGGGAGCAGTGTCCTCGCGCTCTCTGTGGCCCGGAAGCGGCATGGAGCATAGTACCCCCAGGGGCACCCCGCTTTCCCCCCTCCCCCAAATTAGGTTACCCAAAGAAGACACAAGAAACAGTTGTAAGTGGGTAACAAATGCTGCAGGTTTTATTACATAATTCCAGGATATGTAATAGGTGGGTTATCTTACGGGCGATCCAAGGGCAGGCGGCCATCTACTTCACCTGCCCCGCCTGATGAGCCGGGCAGCACGGGAACGACCCGCAAGTGCTGCCCCCCAAGTGATTCTTTTTTCGATCACGTGCCGTTGAGATTCTACTCACACCCCCCCTCTCGGGGCGGAGCGTCGCATAGCAAGCCCCCGGTTGTTCAGGCCCACAACCGCCCGCAGGCCTAGCGGGGCGCCGACCGGCTTCCGGGACCTCTCTGGAGGCTCCTCGTTTTGGCTCAGGCACCACGTGGTGCCGCGCAGAGGTACCCTTTGTACCGGCCTGCTTCCAGATCGCCCTGTAACTCCGCCTGCAACGAAAAGGAAACATTAAAACGTTCAGCAAAAAACCCCACCCCACCACACCTACGCCGGGTAAGCGGTAGGGAGGGTAAAAAGGCGAGGTGGGCGACAAAGAGGTCGCCAGTGAGGGTGGGGGAAGGCTAAATAGCCTCCCCCTCACACCTGGGCCCGGAAGTGACGCGCATTGCGCGTCACTTCCGGCCCCTGACACGGAGGGGGGCAACAGTCCAGATCCCTGCCCCCGCCCCCCCCCCCGAAGGAGGGAGTGGGGAGGGGTGACAGGGGCCCCGGGGCCACTAAGGCGCCGACCGCCGAGTGGCCCCCTGCGGGGGCCGCGGTCAGCGGCAAACAGGCCACTCACAGAGCGGGGTGTGCACCGCGCATGCGCACGCGCTGGCGCGCCCGGTAACATTCGTAAGTGATGGAATCTATTATGAAAAGCACCTGAGTGTAAAGAGCGCGGTAACAAGTCGGCTCAGGCACAGGAGAAAGCGTGACTGATGTGTTCTGACACATCACAGACACAGACCTCACATCCCTTCAGGGATCCAATAAAAACAATAGGGCCGAGATGACAGCTGAGGGCTGCACTTTGATGTGCAAGATATACTAACGTGGAAAGATAATTGGACGCGCTATGCTATGCATTTCAGAAATAGATATATGCTCCGCGGCATACCTGGATTAATGCAGCTAAAATTAGGAAATAAAGACCAGGGCTGCTGTGCACAGACCTGCAGTGAGTGAAGAACCACGCGCCAATGTCACTGCTGAAAAATGAGGTTTGTGTGGAACATTTATGGTGCATTTTATTTGCCACCTCGGTCTTTGAATAATTTATTGCAAAGAGCTGATAATTAGAATATTATCCGTTCATATAGCTCTTCCACAAACAAAATATTTACTTTGGGCTTTGCCAACAATTCTTGATGGTACGCGACTCAAAGGAACTCGTGTTAGCAGCCTCAGAAGGATGAGAGGCTGAGTAGGCCCTTCCAGATTCAGATTGATGTCCTGTAGGTCACACACCGATCTCCGAGGGGAGGACTCAACAGAAGAAACTTCCATATGAGTCAGTGAAAAATATAAATACAGTTTATTCAGATTTGGTTATATGTATCCTAAGGAAAACTAGAACATGTTCATTTTTACACGATGCTCGTTGCATGATTTACTCAAGGCAACTGTTTCCAGGACTCCGCTCGTGCATGGGCTCATGAAGCCAGAAACGACCCTTGCCTCGGCTTTGGTATCCCTGGTAATTCGTTGGTTTGACACCTTTAATATAAAGTAAAGTGACATATTTCTGAGAGACCGGTTTACTTCCTGTGTTTCTTGCCCCGTACGTTAATACCCGAGCAGTAAAAGAAGAGGTTTCTGATGGGCTATAGGAGGGACCTGTGATGTCACAGGAGGTCAAAGGAGGTGTGTGTGATGTCACATCCGCTATTGTAGTGAGTCGACTTGCAAGCATGCAGCCCGCTGTGGCCCTCAGCCTGCTCCAGAGATGGGAGTATAGAGGGAGGCTGGGTGGTGTGAGTATGCAAGGGTATGAGGGGGAGGAGAGACTCTCACACTCCCATCACCCCCTGCCTGCCAGGAGTGACACGTAGTGGAACGTGCCGCGCGCCAATATGGAGACATGCAAAAATAGCATCGGAGTGACTCACGCCCCCGTCAGTGTGAGTGACTAGGAGAGAAGGAGTGAGTGGAGGGTACGAGAGACTGTGACGAGCAACAGAGGAGGGGGGCTGCCCAAGGGGAAGCGTTGTGGCGAGAGTGTAGGAGAAACATTGTTCCAGTCGTGGCATCTCTACATCGAGTCCCTGGCACCCCAACTAAGTGGAGCCCACCAACCTGCCCTCATAGGCACCCAAAACTCCCATTGCCCACAGCTCACACCTCTAGTGGGTCCCTGCTTGTGGAGGTCACTCCCACCTAAACGGTTAGGGTTGGGCCTGCCCCGGTATTGGACTGGGCCGCCACTTAAGAATGGATGCAACAGTCTTTCTGCTCTCATGGGGGGTGCCTTGCTTACCCCAATCTGTCACCGGAATTGGTTAGGCTGTGTCTCCACCACAGAAAACACCCAACACTCTGTCTACTGCCCCAGACACAGACTGGGGCAATTTACCCTCATTCTGCTCCCAGGGAGTAGAAATCCCATTAGAAATTATGCAAATATTTGGTAAAAAAAAGGGATTGGTGCAGCCCTCCCAGGCATCTAACCTACACCCAATCTAAGGGTCTTTCTGCCCACCCGGGGCCCAGAGCATTCCCATCCCCATGGCAAGCAAGACAAATGTGATTCTTTTGGGGGGTAGAATTGATGAATTAGCCAGCAGAGTGTCAGTAAATCCAAGTTTCTCTCTCTTGCCTTGGTGAATGGCTGCTCTAGTTGGGGTCAGCGCTAGGCCTGGGTGGTAAATTCCGTTCCGCTCGGGGAATTTGGGGAATTTCACGTTCCACGGAGAACGCAAAATTGCCCAAAATTCTGCTTTCCGCGACTTCGCAAAATTTTTTGCTTGTTCGCGTTCTCAAAATGCGTGTTCGCAAGATATTTCTTCCCGAGCACGCAAACAGCGATTGTGAACAGGAAAAAAGCATTGCGAACAAGCAATTACGTGTGTTCGCGGAATTTCTGCATGTACGCGGAGATTTTTTTACCGTTTCGCGGAGATTTGCGTAACGCGATTCCGCCCACCCCTAGTCAGCGCTAGCCAGCAGCATGGTCTTCACATGGTCCCTGGTTTGATCCTTTTCTTTCGAGGGCACTCGGCTGCTCCACACAAGTGATGGACTCTGCCTTCGCTCGCATCGCGGATCGGTGCTAGTGGGCACGACTCTACCTCCCAAGCACCAATAAACACGGCAGAGGCAATGTCCCCATTCCAGCGCTGTCCATCACTGGCCCTTCCCCTGTTCCACTCTGATCACCGCAATATCACTAGAATCAAGGAGGATAGATGGAAAAACCCTCGCCGGAGGCGACCAATCAACGAAGGACATTGTCTTCACTATCACCAACTCTTGAGGTGCTGAGATTTATGTTCCACCCCTAAACCTCTCCTGCTCGGTTCCGAAGCGATTCCACAGAGGGGCAGATTTACGAGCCCGTTGCGCCACTTTTGCGGCCGTTGCATCACTTCTGTGATGCAGCGGCGGCGTAAACCATGCGCCACGGTGCACCCTATTTACAACGTGACGCATCTAGGGAGATGCGTCACGTTGTAAAGCCCTGCGCCACATGAAACCTACGTCAGGTTTCATGTGGGCGTTCCGGTGCTGGGGGGGGGGGGTTCCGGCGCAGTAAAGCCTCGGAAAAGTGCCGGAGTGAAATCTACTGCGTCAAAACCTTGCGCCTGCTTGAAGCAGGTGTAAGGCGTGACGCACCACGTTCTGTATGGGCAGGCCACGAGCGTTGCTGGAGGTGCGTCGCGCTTGCGACAACACTACAGCAATGCGCCACCCTTCCGACGGGAGATGCGTCACGCATCTGTTTATCCTTGTGCCATGATGCGCTGCATAGTAATTGCGGCCCATCTGTGGTGGCGCAAGAGTAAACTTGCGTGACGCATCTTACCTGGCGCATCCCTGCTGATTTGCAGGGATGCGCCAGTCGTCATAAATCTACCCCAGAGTGTTTAAAGAAAGAAGGAGTGGACATCAGGGATAGTGGATGCTGTCCAAATCCGGCATCTAAACTCCCTGCCCAAATAACATGAATCAAAAGAATTATAAAAATATTTGAGTTTCTCCTTCTCAGCTTTGCTATCACCCCAATGTATTTTTGTATTATTGCAGGGCCACTGCAATTGTGCGATTCCGTTTCTGCTGCTTTTTTCGTATAACTATAGATTTGCCGCAATAGCCACATAAGTGATCATCTGCTGCATAATCTGCAGATTTGGTTTAAAAAAAATGTTTCGAGCTCAAATGAATCAAAAGTCACTAAAAACGTGTTTATTCGTGCACAGTGGAAGGCCCTTCGCAAAGGTTAACTGGTCATTTTTGCAGTTGCTAATTCTGTATTTGGTTGTTAAACTGAAACTAATGAGGTGAAATCTTTGTCAGACAGTATTACCATGTGTAAAAATGACAAAATAATGAAGTAATACTAACAAAAAAGTGATGTTTTAAGCCACATAATTTATGTTTTCTTGCCACATAATATAGCAAATCTGCCTCATAATTGGTGCTGCTCTGCCACAATTCCAGCGGCCCTGATTATTTTGTGTTTCACAAATGTTCTTTACTGTACATTCAAATTGTCAATATACCCATTTCTTTTTGTGAAAGGCCTTTATCTGAAACAAAAATACCAGGGCCTATTGACAAAGGTAAGCTTACATGTGAGTAAATTTGCTTGTGTAAGGTTACTTTCACACCTTTGAGTAACTTTACAACTTTAGGCTATTCACCATTTACAAGAATAAAGGTAATCTAAAGTGTAGACGTACATGTCCCCACCCCTGAGTTGAGGGGGTGGAGTTTAATGTACAAGTGTAACGTTACAACTTGTCACTTGTCACACATAGGCAGAGATCTCCCTATGGTTAAATGTGGGCTTTACCTTTGGCACCATTTCTGGTTTTGCCACTGAAACTCAGAGTTAGGGTATTATTGCACTACAGAAGTGGATCAAGGAACAGAAAGGTACAGTCTACCTCACAATGCCTACCTCCACAAAAGAGTTATTCCTGTAAATCAAGCCGTAGTATATATTGAGGTCAGAATACCAACACGCAGAGCCAGCTTAAGAACAAGACAGGCCGTGCGACAACATTTAAACTGTGCAACGGAGCCTCCACCATACACCCATCTTACTTATAACCTACGCTACCCCTCCAGCCCATACTAAACTTACACCATTAAATCTTCCAACATACCATCCGCCAAACCATACTTCTCCACCTATGCCCAGCATGCCACCTACAACCTATGCCACAAGCATACACTCTACACCATTCATTTACACCTGCACAACCAACATTTACCCACACCACAATTAACACCCTATTCACCTACCTCCAATATACACCTCCGCATAGACCCACCCCACACTTACCTCCATTGCCTGCAGCCTACAACTAGCACCACCTGCTTCTTACACTGAACACACCTCACAACTCTTAAACTCCCTACGCTCACTCCAAGGCCATGTCTACCGATCCACAGCAGTGGTCGCTGCTTCTCCCGGACTTGCATAGGACACTTGTGAGCCCAGGTTGGAGTAGATGGGAGCACTAGTTACCCTGCCTGCAACCCAGTTTTTTGTTTTTTTTACAGTTTTATAGAGCGCGACCTCGACCCGAAGGTATTGGAGCGCTTCACATGAGCACCAGTTACATCACACAAGGACACATTCATTTTTGATAGGCACGGGGAAGTTAAGTGCTTTGCCCAGAATCACAGGATGTTGATTGAGCGTCATTGCCGAGACTCGAACCCGGTTCCCCAGCTTTAATGTCGGCCGCTCTGGCCGGTAAGCCACACCCGCCCCCCCCCCCATTCCTATAGAGCAAGTTGCTTCCTCGCTCCTTTCACACACCGCCAACTCCACTGCAGTCTGACCCCAAACCAGCACTTATATCCAGGGTCGTTGGAATTATGTAGAAATGAAACACGACATTCGCCGAAGAGCAGAGTGAATCATGCAGCAAAAAACAATAAACTATTCAACATATTATTCGATAAAAAGGGAAATGACTCTGCCCCTTCTTTGGCTCTGCCTAGTAATTTTGACAATTGACACTTATGGATATTGATACACAATGGATCCCACTGCTATCGACATTACCAATGTGAATTAAAATGGAAAACTGTGCATTCACCATTGTCTGCGCGACTATCAGACCTGACACACCCCTAGTTCAAAGGTCACATTAAATAGTGGCAGGAAAATGTTTAGAATAGAAAATGCCCCGCAGCAAAAATTAGTTTTACAGTTTCCATGGCGCCCCTTCTCCTTATCACGGTCTGTTACAACAAAAATACGATGGAAACTGTAACTAGCTGAATTAAGAAATGATTTAAAAAATGCATCGGCCTATTGACAGGAATTACAAGAAGCTATGCTCGCAAACACAATATTTCTCTGGTGCCCAGCCTGCACAGTTCTTGTAATAAAAGTTGCACCTCTCCCAGTAAAGTGTTAAAGCTTGCCGCTGGGACCTCAGTGGCAGGTTTATTTGGCGTGCACACCCTAGGTTTGTGGAAGCCCCTCTCCCCACCAGGTAATGCCCCACAGGACTGTACACTGCATGTTTATTCTGAGCGTTCCTCTGAAAGGGCACTTTCAGATTCTAGACTTGAGGCACTGGAACAGAAGCATACTGCGGGGGGCCTTGTAAACCCTGTCAGCCTTGTTTACATGTCCACTTCCTTAAGGATACAGTGACATAAACATGGATTGGTGCATGCATAGTCAAACACAATACTATCTTAACAAAGAAAGAGTAGTTATTTCCACTTTCTTTCAGTTGGATTCAGAAAGTTAGTACTTATGGTTCTTGGTAAAATCGCGTACTTCCGCCTTCGGAGTTTGTGATTTTATTTGGCTGTTAACACCACCTGGAAACAATTCCCTGAATACAGCAATCTGCCAGCGCAAGAAGGCGGTCCCCCTTTGCAGCGTTCCACAACGGGAAACATCTTTACCCCGCATGCGAAACAACGCGGGCCATTACAACGTGGTCAGTTCAACGACCGTGTTGTGACATCGCATGCCATTACAACGCAATCCATTACAACGACTTGCTGTAGGGGGCAGAAGGTGTTGGATTTTAAATCCAAGACCTTCCCTACTGTTGCACAGACTGGAGTTGGAATAGTAAATTATACTATTCCAACATCCAGCGCCCCCCTTAGAGCAAGTCGTTGTAATCACTTGCATTGTAATGGTATGCGATGTAACAACGCAGTCGTAGTAATGACCGCGTTGTAATGGCATGGGTTCTAAACGTATGCGTTATAACGTAGCCTATTCTTCCACAACCTACAATACAGTTGAAAGACAGTGCTTTTAGCCAGCTGTTACAGATGTGAACTAAAAACATCATTTTTGATGAAATTTGCAAATTTGGCAGTCAATGGTGAATAAGGTGGAAAATTAACCACTTAAAGAACTAAGCAGAAAATGTCCCACCTGTGGAATCACCATTTTCCGGTGGTCAGGCCTATATCCTAAACCACTAGTTACAAACTCTACCATTGACTTCCTATACAATAACCATACACCAAAACCCCCTACTCCGCCAACTACAATCTACTCCATCGCTCACAATACCACTTCACCCTTAACAAATACATAAACACAAGAAATCTAACTACACAATCCTCTACGCATGCCCTACGCCACCACTGCACTTTGCATCACAATGTACACCCTGCACCACCTAACCCGTAAATTCCCTACACCCTCTGTCCTGCAATACGTACAACCATTATAGACCCACACCAGCTCCCGCATCCTACGCCACCACCTACACACAGGCTGCCTACATCCTGCACCACTACATTCTACACTTCAACTTGCACCCTACAACTTTACCTACATCAACATTCAACCTGCACATTCACCAGACCCAACATTGACCACACCCTAAATCCCTTACAAACATCATACGCTGGAACAAGTTTACCTGAACCTACACCTCTGCCACCACATCACTCTACCCCACCACACACACAGTACGCACCCCCCTGGTGAACGACCTCTACAACGCGGTCGTTACACCGCGGTATCTTTACATCGCTGTCATTACAACGACTTGCACTGGATGGCGCTATGCACTAAGGGATAGCATGATTTACTATTCCAACACCTTCCCTACTGTTACGTAGGCTGGAGTTGGAATAGTAAATCATGCTATCCCTTAGTGCATAGCGCCATCCAGCGCAAGTCGTTGTAACGACTTGCATTGTAATAACTGCGATGTAACGTACTGCGGTCTAACGACTGCGTTGTAACGTCACATATTCCACCCACCTACACTATCACCTACGTACACCACATAGACCCTACATCACACTGTACACCCTACAATACCACCAAACTACAGCCTACATAGGTTAAAACCACAATACACCGGCACCACCTACAATCTGCACTACCCTACATAAAAAACTACCACAAACACCAGTACATACACGCTATAGTACCTAAATGCCACAATCCCTTTACTAACAACCCCACCCTAGGTCACCTATGATTAATGTCACCAAAACCTACAACACTTCCTATATTTTAGACCACCACCTACACCAAGCGCCGTCATCTAAGCCCTACACCACATCACCGAGTACATACACAACATCTGCACAATTCGATGAAAGCAAGTGCTTCATTTTTGCATTTTCTAATTGCCTACATTTACCCAGTCTCGTGAAAGAAACCTGGCTGTCAGAAGTTGGATTGAAATTCTCCTTGCATTGCACTGATAGAATGACCATTCCAAGATGGCCGACTGCGGGAAGAGGTAATATGCTGCAGCTGCCAATCCAAGTCCTTCCTCTATCTCCACTGCATCCTGTTGATCTGTCATGAGTTTATAAATGAGGGATGTGCATTTCATGCGCGGCCTGTCAGCGGTTATCGCGAAGTGTGGATCTGGGTGGAACCACGGGCGCGGATCTGTTTCCTGAGCTGACATTTTGCCAGAAGAATACTCTTTGGAATGAGGACACATAACCATGTGCCTTGGCAAGTACCGGTGTGTGAGGAAGGGGAACCTTTGTGGGTTCTTCCCTCTCACTTTTCGTTCCTCAATGGAGAGGCCAAGGCTCTTCTGGAGTAGTGCTCACCATTGACCATATTTCCTGTTTTATACCACTCTCCGTTGCACACTTTCTTCGTGTCCCTGCTGTCTAGGAGTCTTGTTCAATTGGTCCCAATGGTTCTTTTACCTCTTTGAATGAAAAAGCGTTCTCCAAGAAGGCCAAAATGTCCCCACTGGGCACTCCTATAGTTTTTTTGTATAGATAAATCAATTCATCCTAAGGTAATTAGGTTGCACTCGAAGTGATACACGCTTACGAGGCAGCATTGATACGATCTCATGCTGAATGTCAAGAACCATCCCCTGATGAAGGGCCTTAGCCCAAAATGCATCGGGTTCCCCAATATTTGAACAAGTTTAAACAAACCTAACACTGTAGTGTGAATTTCAACATTATATTTCTGGAAATGATGAAAAAGAATAAAGAAAAATTGCAACCTAATTACCTTTGGATAAATTGATTTTTCTAAATAAAAAACTATAGGACTGCCCAGTGGGGACGTTTCGGCCTTCTTGGAAAACGCTTTTCATTCATAGATAATATTACACCTCTTAATCAGGAGGTGATACCCACAGGCCCCTCAAAAAAATCTATTACAATTTACTGATTGTTAAACCTGGAGTAAACAGGGGGGCCCCTGTAATCTCATTATTTTCTCTAAGCTTTCACTTCTTTCCCATCAGGGGTTTGGACGCTGGTTGTCTGTGGTGCGTTTGTGTGTCTCTTGATACTGCCAATAGTGCAACTCTTCTGTGCAAGAGAAAGAACATTCTGCTCATGCTGCAACCGTACTAGCGCTATGCATGAGCGTAATTTGCACCTCTGCTACCAGTATTATACCTGATCTGTGTCTGTGCGAATTTTGCACTACTGCTACCGGTATTATATCTGATTGTGCTTGTGGGAAGCTTGGACTAATGCTACCAGTATTATATCCGATGTGTGTGTGCTACTTCAGCTGTACGTGTTCTGTGTGTGAGGGAAGCTTGAACTGCTGCTGCCCTTGCTGTACGTGTTCTGTGTGTGAGGGTAGCTTGAACTGCTGCTACCTTTGCTGTAAATGTTCTATGTGAAGGAAGCTTGCACTGCTGCTACCTTTGCTCTATGTGCAATGTGTGTGAGGGAAGCTTGACCTGCTACTGCATTTGCTCTATGTGTTATGTGTGTGAGGGAAGCCTGACCTGCTGCTGCCTTTGCTGTAAGTGTTATGTGTGTGAAGAAAGTTTGACCTGCTGTTGCATTGTCTGTAACTGTTCTGTGTGAGGGAAGCCTGAACTGCTGCTGCCTTTGACTTAACTGTTCTGTGTGAGGGAAACATGGCCTGCTGCTACATTTGCTGTTTGCTTTCTGTGTTTGTGAGGTAAGCTTTACCAGCTGCTCCATTTGCTGGAAGTGTTTTGTGTGTGAAGCAAGCTAGACCTACTACTTCCTTTGCTATAGCTATTCTGTTTGTGAGGGAAGCATGCACTGCTGCTGCTTTTCCTGTAAGCGTTCTGTGTGTGAAGGAAGCTTGACCTACTGCCCTCTTTGCAGTAAGTGTTCTGTGTGTGAGGAAACTTTACCCACTGCTGCCTTTGCTGTAAGTGTATTGTGCATGAGGGAAGCTTAACCCACTGCTTGCTTTGCCGTAAGTGTTCTGTGTGTGAAGCAAGCTTGACCTACTGCTACCTTTGCTGTAGGTTTTCTGTGTGTGAGGAAAGCTTGACCTGCTGCCCTCTTTGCAGTAGGTGTTCTGTGTGTGTTGGAAGCTTGCACTACCGCTTCTAGTATTATACCTGATCTGTGTGTGTGGGAAGCTTGCACTACTGCTACCAGTATTATTCCTGATCTGTGTGTGCTGCTTTTGCTGTACGTATTCTGTGTGTGAGGAAAGCTTGACCGGCTGTGGCCTTTGCTGTATGTGTTCTGTGTATGGGAAGCTTGCACTGCCTTTTCTGCAAGTGTTCGGTGTATGAAGGAAGCTTGACCAGCTGCACTCTTTGCAGTAAGTGTTCTGTGTGTGAGGGAAGCTTGAGCTGCTGCCCTCTTTGCAGTAAGTGTTCGGTGTGTAAGGGAAGCTTGACCCACTGCTGCCTTTGTTTTAAGTGTTCTGTGCTCTAGGGAAGCTTAACCCGCTGCTTCCTTTGCTGTAAGTCTTCTGTGTGTGAAGGAAGCTTAACCTACTGCTACCTTTGCTGTAGCTGTTCTGTGTGTGAAGGAAGCTTGACCTGCTGCCCTCTTTGCAGTAAGTGTTCCGTGTGAGAGAGAAGCTTGCACTGATGCTGCCTCTGCTTTAAATGTTAGTAAGATAGACTGTCACTGCTGTTGCCGTACTATACTCATTTTGTACACATTCAGGAGAAACATGCACTGCAACTGTCATACTGTACCTTCACTCTATGTGTTAGGGACACTCGAGAAAGCATTTTGTCTATGAAAAAGACCAAACTAGGGCATTTGCTTCCACATGTCTCTTATGGCCACAGGAGAATGGTGTTGAGTAATTTTTTTGAACAATATTGCTGGCGGGAAGAGCCTGCACTTTATCAATCCTATAAAGGACTCACTACCTCCCCACACTCCATATCCCATGGTCTGAGTCCAGGCCTCACAAGGTCATCCAAGGAAACAAGGGTGCTACCTCCCTAGGGAGTTACAATTCATTATCCTATCTTGTTACCTGGAATGCCTACATCTGTCAAGGGTTCACATAGAACATTAGGTAGTGGGGGTAAACCGGGTCACCTTGTGTCCACGCTACATATAGGGAATCTTAAAGAAACATTTTCAGAAATAAGATCAGCCGTTTCCACCTTTGCATGTGACCCTAGAAAAAGTGCACTAATACTGTTAAATTTGCATCCAAGTCCTATAAAATAGACATGATTTCTGCAACAACACAAATCTGCCAGTGGGTGGCAGCATTTTCTTTTGAAAATAGATAACATGTTGAAGCTTGCCAACATTACCATTGCCAAATGTACCCTTTCCAAAGCCTGACTCTTTTCCTTGTTCTTGTTTTCCAGCATTCTCCATTGTAAGGCAAGACAGGAGGCTAGCATTATGCATTAATCTTTCGTTCACTCTTCTAAGCAGAAATACTTCAAAGTTTCCAGAATCAGAACTTTAGAACTACATCACAATAAATAGAGCTCTCAAGTCCTCTTAAATCCCTCTTTCCACCATTTTCTTCCTCTTTTGTTTGCTGCTTCTGAGCAGATACGCTTATAGCATTCAATGTTTATTATAGTTTTAAGGATTAAAATGTATTTTATGGATTTAATAATTAAGATGTGTATAGGTTTTACACATTTAAGCTGGTTACCATTACCACTGCCATACGTACCCTTTACAAAGCCTGACTCTTTACCTTATTTCTGTTTTGTATCATTCTGGATTCTCCAAGCCCATATCTTAGTCAATAACCAGGTCTGTGTTGAAAAGAGACACTGGACTCTCAATGTGGCAATAAAAGTTGACTCTTTATCCCGGTAGGATAATAATAATTTTTGATATCTTCATAGAGAGCGCAAAGTTTTTTTTCTTAAATTTGACGTTGACTTTTGTTTGGGTTGTGTGGTTAACATTTAAAGAGACATTAATAAATTCCCGGTGAATCCATCGTCACCTCTGGTTTTCCCTCTTTTAATGAGTAAATGGCATTGTGGTGTCTTGCAAACTAACATCTTAACCTAGGTCTTTTCTCTTTGCATCTCAGATTCACTTCAGATTCACTTGAAAGTGTATCATTTTATTCAGGAGAAGCTCTTTTCCTCTACACATATCTTCATGGATTTCTCTATATTGGCCATTCCCTTAACCATTTTCCCCAATCATTACCCTCTGAATCTCATACACAATGCACCTAAATACATCTGTTCAACCTCTGTGTACGTTTATACATATGTATTACATGGTATTTCTATAGTGCGCAGTTTGCCAAAAGGCAGGGGAGCCTGTGAGTTAAAAATGTGCTACATTTAACAGCACTTTCCAAGTTAATATAATAAACATAGCACACTGTATTGTTTTGCATCCTTCTTGTGATGCTTGATGATTTGTTTTTTTACTTTCCACTTGTTTTCTAATGCTTGTTTAATTTAATATAATTTTGTTACTTTCCACTTTTTTTCTAACGCTTTTTTAATTGTCTACCCACTCCAATAAATGCATCCAGTAAGATTTCTAGGTATTTCTGCTCATTCATCTACATAATAGATTTTGAAATTTAATAATATAATACTCCGCATTCAAAAATTAAGATTGATTGCCTTTGTCTCCCAAATTTCCATAGCAACCTCCTGAGCTCCAAGAACACTCGTTCCCTCCTGTTCTCTTCAACTCCCAAGTGGCTCCAATCATGTCCTTTTTAAGCAACCACAAGATTAATTACTATTTTTACAATAACAATGCACAGTTACGTGTTAGACAGCATACGGAGATGGATAGCGCCGTTCTGTCGCTATTTGCTGCTCTTATAGTTATCAACTGGTTTTGCCACCATGAGGAAAAAAATAGCTCCTGCGACTGCATATTCGGGACCCTACGGTGCTCCTACTACAGCGGCGCCCCAGTATCGGTGATCATCCGAACCAAATAGGTTTGGTTAGAAACCGGGGGATAATTTTTTACCCAGAGCTCTCATTCATCCACTGATAACTACATCACCAAAAATATGTTTCACCTGCTTCGATGCGTTCATGGGATCACCCCACTATTTCTGGCAAAAACCAGATTATTTGTCATGGCTCGAGCAATCATAAACATCGCAAAGAATGATGGTGTGCATTCTATCAGTTAATTTTGACAAAACCAGAAAACTGGCGTCAACCTAGAAGCGGCTCGTTCGCCCATCAGATACTGCAATGATTCTAATGAGGATCTGTCTACCAAAACACTGACCAAGCTCCAAACAACACAAATATTTGCTGGTCCCTTATTCTCCGCTCATGCCGATAAACATATTCCACCATTTCACCTTTCGGAAGTCCACACACCCAAGTGTGAATCGGCGTGTGAAGATGTGCTAACAGTAGTATATTTTATGGTTCTATTACAGTTTAAAAACACTAAGAGTAATTTGTCCAATTTTACATAGTTGCACATTATAATAAAGTTAAAAAAAATATGAAATTACCTGTGTCAATTTCCATTCACTATCTGGTGGAAAGGTTTCTTTAATACCCATTATCCATTTAGGATGTGATAACAAGCTCAACATCTGCTCAACACCCCGTCGATGCTGCACTGCATGCCTGATTCTGCAGAACGCACCACATTGCTAGGTTTCCTCCTAGAGAAGACCTTGAACCGCCAATTGCATATTAATGTGATCCCAAAGGGGGACTGGGCCAGAATCCTACAAAGAATAATAGCCCTCAATCCCGAATAAGATGTCAATCTAGAAATCCAATCTCTAGTGCTATCAAGGTTGGACTATGGGAATTGTCTGCTCATAGGAGTCCCCAAGGTCCACTTAGCCGTGTTCAAGATGGTTCTACACGCCGCTGTCAGGTTAAATAGGGTTATGAGTATATAAGATCCCATTAAACCACATCTCATTATCCTCAAATGGCTCCCTGTAGAAGCAAGAAGCTTTCTCAAAGGTACATGCTTCACCTACGAAGTGATCCATGTAGCTTCTCCAAAATACATCGCTAACACTCTCCATTATGGGCAGTCAATGCTCCTCCGGGACTTTGGGCGGAAGTCTACTGGAAACCTCTTCTTCTACATAGAAGAACAATAAAACAATATTTTCTGAATCAATAGTGCGGAACTTCCATTTTTTGGCCATGAGAGGAATCATTGCCTACGATACCTTTACAACAGAATTGAAATGCCAGGGTCTTCCCGCCCACCTACCTGGCCGTCCGGTTGCCCGTTTTAGATGTTGGAGTTCAATGGGTGAGAAGACCGCCGCTGTCCAGCCCACTCCAGGTCGCGACAGGAGACGGGTCGCCAGCACAGAAGACCGCCACCGTTGCGGTGTTCTGTGTATCGTGTATACCTCTAAATACGGTGGGCGGGACTCCACCAACCCGACAGAGTACTGGAGCCTGCTGCTGCCGCGGGTTGGCAATTCCATCCGCCAAGATCTAAACCAGGCCCAGAATTCCTGTTATTCGTCAAGAACTACAAGCAACGGCTGGTCAAAACCTGGTTCAATTACATGAACCTTGATAGCTTCAAACCCCAAATTTCAGCAATGTCAAGTAATCTAACATCAAGTAATATAGGAAGTAAATCTCACCCCAAGGAACACATGCCCTGGGAGCACTTCTCCCTACTAAAGAAGGTGACGCCTTTCCTCCCATGAAGGCGACATCATAACTTATCATAACTTCTGTTCAAGCCCTCTCATATCTGAATGGGGGAAAAGTGTTGCTCCAGGGTCTCCACACTCAACCCTTTAAGGACATCCTACATGCTGCAGTAGGTGTCATCTGCGTCCCGAAGACAAATGACCACAGACCTCCTCTTGGGGGCCTGTACAATCCTCAAAACCATCTGCATCATTGACAGAGTCCTCGTGACCTGCACCACGGCCAATCTGGCTAACAAGCTCCAGATCCCAGGTGGCTCTCAGCACACCCGCAGCCAGGATACCATCAGACTACAGGCAATGTAGTGTAAAAAAAAACACAACAAAGCAGCGGCCTTTTCCATTTATGCACCCAGGATTTGGAACAACATCCCTGATCCCATCACAATTGCCACAGCCCTTCTCCCATCTAGAAATAAGCTAAATACGCATCTCTTTAAAGAACACTACATCACAACACAGTAACACTTCACTCCTGCACTCTGACCCCAGCTGCCGCTTCAGTCATTTGTTGACTGCATCTTTGCCTTTGACCATGTACAGCGCTCATGCTGCACGGATACCGCAAACATGCCCACATTTCAAATTGTAGTCAGCATTTTATGTAGTTATTAATATTATTTACCAAAGTGCCTGTGATATCAATAAAAATGCATTATATTATATATAGGGCCCCCATTTTTATGATATTTATTTTTTCACATTTCCATCTGTATTTATCCTTATTTATTTTTGCTTATTTTATCTGTATTTACTTATATCTATTGGGGTGTTTTGTGAAAAAAAAGGCTGTTTATTTAATCAATAAATGAACATTCATACTTGACTGGTTTTAATGGTATCTGATGTTATGTGATACATCAATATATATATACACAAATATTAAAACTATGGGCCTCATTACGATGTCAGGCAGCACCTTTCTGCCTGACAACGTCTTAGATTCTGGAACCAGCTGACTCATGGTCAGCGGCTCCACCCGACTGATGACGATGCGATCGAACACTGTTCGGCCGAGGCCCATTGTTCCCTATGGGAGCCCGTGTTCTGCCCAACAACACTGGCGCCTATGGGGAAATGGGCTGTGTGTAGAAAACCCTGCACCCTGTCGCGTGCACCCCCACGGTGCCTGCCACACAGAGCAGGGTTTTAAAGGGGATTTCCTTAGGTACCCCTCGGCCCCCAACCAGAGGCCGCAGGATGAAGGGGGCCCTGCCAGGGGCCACCAAAGTCACTTTCCGACAGCCTTTTGTGTTGGACAGGCCGACTTGCAAAGGCTGTTGGAAATCGACATAATAATCGGTCAGTTGGAAACGCTGTTCGTAGAGTTGCACAATGCAGTTCCGACTGACACAAATTCTCTGAGAGCCAGTCGGAACCGATTCGGAATGACCCCGTGGTTTACTTTCCAACAACAAACATCATAATCGGTCGGGCTGATTGTAAACCCAACGAGTCGGTTGGAAGGGTTCCGACGTGGTCTAGGAAATTCCAACATCGTAATGAGACCCTATATTTTAATAGTATGTGAAATCTCAATATATTCACATGAAAGCATGAGCATGGTTGTATATATACAATGTGCACATTAGCTAGCTGCTGTTTAAGCATCAGTAGGCAACTGGCCTGCAAGCTTGGCTGAGAGCATTGAAAATAATTTCCAAATATCTGCTTTCTGTTTTATTCTTATTTAAAAGAAATTACAGATAGGAAATACGTTTTTGTGGCTATGTTTATCTGTTAACATCAGTAGAAAAGTAAAACTAACAGTCTTAATAGTATTACACAAAATGGCAGTAACATTAAGAAGTGTGAGGTATACTGCCAACAAATTAAACTACTAACTTCTAACTTTATATTACATTATACATGACTATAAGTTTAAATTAAATCACAAACAAAATAAAATGTTGTTTGTATCCAAGATTGTGGCAAATTTAACCCAAATGATGTTGCAAGGGAGTGAAAGAGGAAAAATACAATTTACTATATTTAAAAAAAGAAACATTAAAAAATAACTAGTTTAAAATGTATTAATATGTCACATTTTAGTAGCGGTGTGTTGTCCCTGGTTACTGTGGTAGTTGTAGGTAAATAGGAATAAGGGGAATTTGTTTTAGTATTTTAATATTAAAGAAATAAATAGGATTTATTTGTATTCATTTAAAATTAATTTTGTTAAACTTCCCTATTACTTTTTACAGGGGGGTCTACAGCCCAGGGGTTCAGAGGTCTACAAACAGGTAGAAAAGGACTAAAGGTAACTTTTCAGAAATACCTTCAGTCACAGGACTCTCCGCCCCTCTTTTGAGGGGGTGGAGCCTCGTAAGCCTACAACCAGGTGTAGATCTCCGCTCAGAAATAGTGAATTCCATCGATGAGGAAATCTACACGCATGTGTAAATGCAGACTTCCGCATAAGGCGGTCTACCGTGTGAGCTTACCTTGGTGAGTAAGGCCCCGCATAACCATTTGCATCGACAATGCACTGCGACACGGTTAATGAAATTACGTATTCACCACGCATTTTGTATGCATTACTATCCTCTAAAACAATTTCCTCATAACTGCCATCCCTTCTGCCACATGTGCGGCAAAGCCTGCCCAGAATGGTGCATTCATTATGCATATGTAAATAACGCCTCTGCATGCCTAATGTAACTCTGGAATGTCACTAACATTACGCATGCTTCTGTGATGACTCATCTCACAAGTCACTGCATTGTGTTGACAGAGCTTAAGAAAGAGAATGTGTTGCATGTTTTAATAGGACAAGGAGACAATACCCCTAGAACACAATGACAAGCTGAATCAGACTTCGTGAAAAGTCAACGACTGTCATAAGTGCCACAAGGCCCTACAAGTGGCAGAGTGTGCGCTATACAGATGTCAATAACAACGCAGCTACCCATCCTCCCTCCTTCAGCTGTGCTTCATTTTCCCCCACCCCCTCACTCTGTATTTCAGGTTATGAAAGTACAGCAGTTATATGCCCTAAGGCCTCATCCCTAACATGAATTCCTACTTAATGTTCCGGAGAAACCTGCTACTCGCCGGAAAAGCGCTTCAACACCTCATCAGCGGTGGCAAGCGCTATATAAATGCAAACATTTTCCCTCTTCTATCCCTTCACTATCCTTCTCAATCCTAATAACTGACTAACATATCCACACAAATTACTTTCATATTTCAGCACTAATTCTATTCTGGTTCCGGAGTACCATGCTACTCGCCGAAAAAGTGCTTCAACACCCCTTCAGGGGTAGCAAGCGATTATATAAATACAAACCTTTTTCCCTCTTCTAGCCCTCCACTATCCTTCTCAATCCAAATAACTGATTAACATATCCATCACTCAAAATACTTTCATATTGCACTATAATAATTCACCTCTAACCCTTTATGGGTTCCGGAGTAGCGTGCTACTCGCCAAAAAAGCGCTGTGACACCTCATCAGGAGTAGTAAGCGCTATATAAATGCAATTACCATACAATTCAATGCACATTGAACAATTAACTCACCCTGTTCCCATAGCATCACTGTGTTCACTTTTGTCACATTGATTTCCTAATTAAAGTCCTTTGCATGAGTAATGCTGCTTGATTTAAAACAGAAAACCAAGCTTCAGTCACTGTAATGTTAGCGTGAAGCTTGCAACTGCTGTCAGTTCAAATAGTTGATTTAAAATGAACAACTTTACTAGGGCCAGCGAGTAACTATAAATGGTGCAGAAGGTGCAGTGCTACCAGGCCCAGGTAATACACCCTAATTATGTCTATTTTTTACTATCAGACTAGGGCCACAGTTCCCCTTTGACTTGTTTGCATTAGGGCCCACTGCACTATTGCTACACCCCTGACAAACACTAAGGTACACCTAGTGCTGGTAAAGAATCCTACTTACACCCACAACCTTTGAGAAATCTGGCAAGCGAGGGGCCTAACCGCAAAGGCGTGCAACAGTACCCCAAAGAGTACTCGTGTAATACTACTGTCCATACTCCTCAAGGTGTTTGTGAACCAGCCACATAGTTGGCACATAACTTCAAATCTGCTAAAAACTGTTTCTGAAAACACACATCAAATGACAACAAAAATGACAGGACATAGTATGACCAATGAATGGCTTCATATCCGCAACAGCATCAAAGATGACATCGTTAGATAATTGACATCTCACAAATCCAATGTGCACACTCCTTTCCATTTTCTCCCCTTCTATACCTTTCTTCAGTTTTCCTTCCTCCCTCTCTCACACTATCTTCCCCCTTTCGCTTTATACCGTCCTCTCTTCTTTCTTTCTAATCCTCTCTCTTCTCTTCCTTTCTCACTGCCTTTCTGATTTTGATTGTCCCATTTTCCTACACTCCCTCACTTTCTTCCTCCCAAGCCCTCCATAAACTTTTTCCTTCCTTCTATTTCTTCATCTTTTCCCTTCTCGAGACCTCCCTTTATTTCTCCTTACTGTTATCGTGTTGCCGCTCATATACTTCTTACCTTCGTCCCTCCCGTTTACTCTCTTTCGTTCTTCCTTTCAAATGGTTTCCCTTCTGTCTTACTTCAACTCATTCTTACCTTATTTCCTCACTTTCTTCTTCCCACTCTCCCATTACACATCCATTAACTCCTTCCTATATATAATTAACCCTTCTTGCCTTCATCCATTCTGCCCCTTCGTTTCTTATCCTCCCCTTTCCTCCCTTCCTTCCTCAAATCATTCCTCCCTCGTTCCCTTCATCATTCTGTCATTCTTCATGTTTTCCTTCATTTCTTTCCCTACTTTCCTTTCCTTGTATAACTCCCCTTTCTTCTTTCCCTTTGTCCTTTGTTCTCCCTTCCTCTCCTCCTTTCTTCTTTTCTTCATTACTTCCTTACCTTCCTTTGTTCCCTTTCCTCTTGTCTTTGACTTCCTTTCCTTCAACCCTCCTTTCTTCTTTTCTCCTTTGCTTCTCTTTCCTCCTCTATTCCTTCCCCTCTCATTCTATTCATACAGCTCTCTCATCGTTCTTTTATTTCTCCCTTTCCTTTCTCTATCCTTTCATCAGATATTTTCCTCACCACTCTCTCGCATCCTTCTTGCCCCCCTTCCCTTCTCCCTTCTTTTCCTCATCCTTCTTTGCTCCTTCCATCCGTTTTTCTTTCCACCTCCTTTTCTCAACTTCCGGCCTCCCTCCTAGTTCCCTGGCTTTTTCACTCCATGTCCTTAGGGCATGCGCCTCCTGTGAACCTTGATCCCTCCTTCCCACCCTCCTCTTCCTCATCCTTACCTCCCTTACTCCTTTTTCCTCTATATCCTTACTCCCTCAAATCACGGCCTTACCTGCTGCAAACCTCGCCTCCTGCTCCCCTTCGCTCAGGTCGGAGTAAGAGTTGAAGTCACTCTCCAGGGCCGCCGGCGAGTCCAGCGGCTTACACCAGCCTTTCCACTCGATGAGGTGGGCCACTCTTCCCTGCGCCATGGCCGTGGGCTTGGTGACATGGTCCTTCACCACCTGCGAGATACCTGGGGACCAAAGAAGGGTAGATCAGTCTCCTGTGGGCGCCATGTTTGCATGGTTACAAATCCCTGCTCTACAGGCAATCTCCCACTGCCACGGTGGGCTTTGCAGTCTCACCTCTTTTTAATGATATCGGGTGGGGTCCCCCAACCTCTCCACCCTCTCCAGGAATCTGCCCACCGCGACAAGATTCCTACAGTTCTAAAGACGTCCTCGTACAACAAGTGCTTAATTTGTGGCGGTGGTTTCCGGTGCTCGGCATCTACACTTAATTGTCAACACCGGCACTTATGACAGCTGCCACATGCTGGCGCTGTTTGTCTAATTTAGTAATGAGCACAACAGTTGTTTATTTATTCAGTATACATCAAAAGAACTAATACCTGCCGCTCAAGCCATTCTTATAGGGCTGGGTGCCTGGAATAGTCTGAATTGTCACGCTTGGAGGAGTGTGATAGTAGTTGTATTGGTACTGTCATTGGCAGTGCTGGCAGGGGCAATGGGTGGTGCAAGCAGTATTGACCTCCCGACAAGGGCCCTGGCTCTTTTTTTGGGGACATATTAAACACTGTAATAAAAGTAGGCCGCCCCCTGCCAGCAGATGCCCACCTCTTATGCTTACAAAGACACTCTGATACCTTCACGGCTCCCACCAGCGTCAACATGGCCGTACCCCTATCACACATATTTACATCCATCTTTACCAAGACCTCCTCACCATCACAGGTAACTTGCTCATGTCACAGACACCCTCCTGCCGCTACACCAGCCCATTGGTTAGTGGCGGCCGCCGCACAACAAAAGTGGTGAGATGCTGGAGGACAGGATGGGGAATTGAGGGTAAAAATAATATTGAAAAAAAACTTACGTCTCACTGCCCTGACGCCGATGGCTGCCTTGGTGCTTCTCTCCCGGCAGTCTCGGGGAAAGCACAGGCTCCCACACAATCCAGACCCTGCTCTCATGCTATGAGAGCAGCACCAGGATTGGTCCGGGCGGCCTGGTCTGCCACTCAGACAGTGCCCGGGAGCCTGCAGTTTTTCCCAAACCCGGCTATGCAACACAGCTGGGTTGCAGAAATAGAAGTGCGCATGTCTGCTTTGCCGGCCTAAGACGGCTGGCCAAACTGACATGCGCACTTCTAAGTACCCATCACTCCTCCTTGTCATGGTCCGGCCTCGCCCCGACCCACACACGCCACAGAAAAATTAAATATTATTGTTTTAATATAATTTTATTTTTCTGTGACTGACCAGTAGGGCAACACTCCTCCACCATTAAGGAGAAGCCGCCCCTGCCATTGGTCATGACCATAGAAGCCCAAACAGGCCTGGTCCATTGCGACCCTACATACAAGGAACATGGGCCCTTACTATGCTGAGTACGAGGCAAGCAGTGCTTAATCTGACAAAGAAAATAGGTGCCAGGCCCAAATATTGTCTAAGGAGGTCACTACTGGTCTGCCTCCTGCTGGGGCTTGTTGTAGCAACTGCCAGAGCCGCAATCATGTCTGTCTCTCTGTCTTATATAGTTCCAATGGTTGCCCTTTTGCTATGTACAGGGCTCTAATGAACCCTAGCAAGATGTCTGCAGCACTCCAGAAATACCAATAAATACATTACATTGCAATGCACTATCAGTGTAGCCATGACTGCATGTCCTGGTGAACATATACTTTGATTAAGCACCCCTAAGAAAAACGTTTGTCTCCTACACTTATTCATTATTCTTATTTTTACAAATCAAGTACTGGAGGAGAGAGTGTTGTCTCTGCCCTCTTTCTCCAAAGGAATCACGTGATTGTGTTTGTCAGCTCCAGGGCCGTCAGTCTGACCCCACCTTCCCTTCCTATTGAACAATCAGTCAAACCGGGGTCAGAGGGCACAAGTGAAGGATGGAGGGAGGCATGAATGGAGCTAGCCTGCCCAAGGAAGTAGTGTAAAGGCAACTGTTGACGCCCACTTTGATTCAACTCGCTGATTTATGCATGTATGGGCGATTCTAAAGCTAGGCCAGCTGGACAGTAATTGAGTGCGGTATCTCCATATATATTACATGTTTGAAGATGTCGGGTGTCTGCTAGGATCTAGGGGTGCTCATTCGGGTAATCCGATGTCTGTTGGAGTATTAGACAGCCGCGGTCGGTAGTAGGAGTAACTGCAGGGCGGTGACGTGGGGAGGGGGAGGGGTGGTAAACTATGGATTACGGAGGTTTACAGGTAAATTAACATATAAATTAATAAAACAAATTTTGTTGTGTGCACTGCATCCCCAAATGTAATGCTGTGCAAGCAACGAAATTCGTTTTATTAATTTATATGTTAACTTACCTGTAAACCTCCGTAATCCATAGTTTACTACCCCCCACCCTTCCCCACGTCACCGCCCTGCAGTTACTCCTACTACCGACAGCGGCTGGTATTAGACTGTGAGCCTACGTCATATAACGAAGCGTGACGTGAACTGCGTCAAAGCATGCTGGCAGATCTGAGGGCCAGAAGGCGGAAGGACAGAGGTGTAAGAGATTACCAGGGCTTCATCTGTGGCCAGGGGGTGGTCACAGTCTCTGTGCTGCAGGGTGGACAGGAGCGTTAGTCAGCATCCCTAGTAGTGGGGCCACTGACAGTGGGCGTTGGGTTTAGGCAATGACAATTGCAGCTAGTAGCCCTGGGCGGAGTTCGCAGAGTTCCACTGAACTCCAAGCAGTGACCAAAAAACTCAGCCGCACAACGTGCAGTTCTGCAAGTGGCGGAGTGCATTTTGTCATGTCGTTTGTGTTGATTTTCAGCGCCATGTGTTTGTTCCGCGCTGTAAAATCAGCCCGAATGGCACCATGCACCGTGTAAGCGGCCCTGCTTCTTTTCTTGCCGCTCGAGTAGATTTTCTGCCCGAGCAGAAGCTCTCTCGACGAGAACAGAAGGTTTCTCAACGTGATCGGTCGCGACCATCCGTGACCGGCCTTGTTGACAAATCTGACCCCCACTTTGAGAAATCTTGCCGGGAGGTGGATTTTCCTCACTCGCGGTCGCCGACCGAGGAAGATTTTGGGAACTCCGTGTGCTCAGCAGAGTATGGAAATCTCTGTGAACGGAGCGGAGTTCACCGCCTGGGCCTAGCAGCTAGGGCACATAAAATATGATCTATTTATTCTACATGTAATATTTTGAAAGAGAAGGCCTGTCATTTATCGAGCCAGGTTATCTGGTATGTCTTTATTTTTCCTTAGCGCCAACTGTGGAATGCCCCACCCCTCGTGCACTGCAGCCAATCCAATCACGCTTCCTTCAGCAAACATCTACTTAAGGCCTTTCTGTTCCCCGCCTTCATTTCTTCATCTGCTCTCCACTCAGGTTTCACTTTGGATCTGTAACTCCAGGGTATCTTTTGGAGATACTTTGGCGGTGTACCCGACATATCATAGGGTGAGGATGTGGCGTAAAGGCCAGAGCTGCCGAATTTGAAGCTGGGTTCAAGTCCCTGCGTCGGCTCAACATCCAGTGATTCTAGGAAAATCACTGAATCTCCTTGTGCCTATGGACAGTGCCTGAATACCCTCACAGGTGATTAGCCAAGATATACAAATCCAAGTATTATATTACAGCCCTTAATTTATTCATTCATTCCAAAGAAGGAGAAACAACGTATCCTGGATTTAAAGCAGCAATCGAAACAACCCCTGGACTAACTACTAGGAAAACACTCAAAACTCACCACGGACACCCAACCAGCCGCCTCACCTGACTGTAGAAACAAGGACTGTGGTTTCACTCTAAACATCTGCTGGAAGCCTGCGTCACAGCACTGCTGTTCTCATTGGACGGCAGTGACTGGACCCCTTTCTTCCAGTTACTGTGCACAAGAACCCAACATTTGATACAAGAGATTGAGAGGCAGGGGGAAGGGGATTGGTGATCTGTTGAGGGGTGGGGCATGGGGATTGGTGGTCTGGAGGGGGGGGGGGAAGGGGATTGGTGATCTGTTGAGGGGTGGGGCATGGGGATTGGTGGGCTGGAGGGGGGAAACGGATTGGTGATCTGGAGGGGTATTGTGGTCTGCAGGGAGGAAGGGGATTGATGGTCTGGAGGGGTGGAAGGGTGAAAGGGGGTTGGTGGTCTTGGGAGGAACGGGATTGGTGGTCTGGGGAGGGGAAAGGGGATTGGTGGTCTGTAGGGGTGAAAGGGGATTGGTGGTCTGGAGGGAGGAAGGGGATTGATGGTCTCGGGAGGGGTGTGGGAAGGGATTGATGGTCTAGAGGCGGGGAGAGGGGGTTGGTGGTCTTGGGAGGGACGGGATTGGTGGTCTGGGGAGGGGAAAGGGGATTGGTGGTCTGAGAAGGGATGGGGCAATGGGATTGGTGTTATGTGGAGGGGGATGGCGGGGATTGGTTGTCTGGAGGGGGAAACAGATTGGTGATCTGGAGGGGTATTGTGGTCTGCAAGGAGGAAGGGGATCGGTGGTCTGGAGGGGTGGAAGGGGATTGGTGGTCTGGAGGGAGGAAGGGGATTGGTGGTCTCGGGAGGGGTGGGGGAAGGGGATTGATGGTCTAGAGGCAGGGAGAGCGGGTTGGTGGTCTTGGGAGGAACGGGATTGGTGGTCTGGGGAGGGGAAAGGGGATTAGTGGTCTGTAGGGGTGAAAGGGGACTGGTGGTCTGGAGGGAGGAAGGGGATTGATGGTCTCGGGAGGGGTGGGGGAAGGGATTGATGGTCTAGAGGCAGGGAGAGGGGGTTGGTGGTCTTGGGAGGGACGGGATTGGTGTTCTGTGGAGGGGGATGACGGGGATTGGTGTTCTGGGGAGGGGGTGAATGAGGCCCAGCTCACCGTGCAGTGACGATCTGGCCAGCGCAGCGATCTCCTGGATCGTGAGAGCTCGACGCGATTTGGGCAACATTTCAGTTGTGTCTTCAACATTTACCTGAAATAAGAAAAACAAGACAGGTGTGATTGAACTCTACGTCGATAAAGCTTTAAAACTGTCAGTTTCATTGCACTGTACAGTGCACGTTTCAAATATTAAACTTTTATATCAAACGTTGGCATGAGTTTTTTTGGTCATACATTTCGCCATTTTAAGAAAAAAAACAATAAATGGGTTATTTAACTTCCTACATTTATTGCCTCTCGGTCCAGTGCTACTGGGACATAGCCAGGGTCGCTGGATTTATGTGGCAGGGGTTGACTAAAGTATGCAACAGAGTTAACTAAATTATGCGGCAAGAAAAGGCAAATTATCTGGCGTAATGCGACAGTTTGTGATAGTATTATTTTGTCATTTGTACACAGGTTAACTCTGTCTGAGCAAAAGTTTCATCTCATTAGCATCAGTTTAACACCCAAATACACAATAAGAAACAGAAAGGGATCAGTCAACTTTGCAAAGGGCCTTCCGCACTGTGCGGCAACACGTCACTGCGTTTTTAGGAACTTCTGATCTGTTTGAGCCAGAAACAAGAATTTCATTTGCTAAACTCTAGTAACTTCTGATCTGTTTGAGCCAGAAACAAGAATTTCATTTGCTAAACTCTGCAGATTAAGTGTCAGATGATGGGTTATGTGGCAACAAAACCGCATAATTCCAGAGGCTCTGGGCATAGTTGGCAGCTATAATATATATGTGGAGGTTAAAAGGAAGCCTTATTGATATTTCGAATTCCAACATCAAGTACTGTAGCCCTGGTACCTCTCTCTGTATATTACATTTGTACGTCAATTACAAGACAAGTGTCGCCTCCCATCACCCTTTCATCAGACATTGATCAAAGAATGCCCGTATGTTCTGTTGATGAACTCCGTGCCACACAGGCATAGTAATCGAGCTCAGATCACTAGGAGCCTTGCATTCCCTGCACTGCGGCAGTGCAGTTTCATGTTCCATGCAGCAGCTTAGACACTGCACATGCCAATCCAACTGAAACAGTGCAGACACTGCACATTCCATGCTCTTTGCACATTCCATGCTCACTGCAACAGTACAGACACTGCACATTCCATGCTCACTGCAACAGTGCAGATACTGCACATTCCATGCTCTTTGCACATATTATGCTCACTGCAACAGTGCAGATACTGCACATTCCATGCTCTTTGCACACTCCCTGCTCACTGCAACAGTACAGACACTTCAGATTCCAATCCCTGCTTACTTTGGGAGTGCAAACAGTGCAAATTCCAAGCTCAATGCAACAGTGCAGACACCGCACATTCCGAGCTCACTGCAGCAGCCCAGATCAATCACATTCCAATCCCTGCTTACTCTATGAGTGCCGACACTGCACAATTCAAATCTACTGCAGCACTGCAAAACATTGACATTCTAATCCTATTCCAGCAGTGCTGACACTGTACATTTCAAATCTAATGCAGCACTGCATATCATTTGCATTATAATCCTATTCCAGCAGGGCCGACACTGCACATTTCAAATCTACTGCAGCACTGCAAATCATTTGCATTCTAATCCTAGTCCAGCAGTGTGGAAACTGCGCATTCCAATTCTACTGCAGAACTGTAGATCATTCACATTTGAATCCTATTCCAGCAGTGCAGAAACTGCACATTCCAAATCTACTTCAGACAATTCACATTCCAAACCTACTGCAGATCATTCACATTCTAACCTATTGCAGCAGTGCAGACACTGCACATTCCAAATCTACCGCAGCACTGCAGATCATTCACATTCTAACCTATTCCAGCAGTACAGACACCGCGCATTCCAAATCTACTGCAGCACTGCAGACCATTCACATTCTAACCTATTCCAGCAGTGCAGACACCGCACATTCCAAATCTACTGCAGATCATTTGCATTCTAACCTATTGCAGCAGTGCAGACACTGCAAATTCCAAATCTACTGCAGAAGTGCAGATCATTCACATTCTAACCTATTCCAGCAGTGCAGACACCGCACATTCTAAATCTACTGCAGCACTGCAGATCATTCGCATTCTAACCTATTCCAGCAGTGCAGACACCACACATTCCAAATCTGCTGCAGCACTGCAGATCATTTGCATTCTAACCTATTGCAGCAGTGCAGACACCGCACATTCCAAATCTACTGCACCACTGCAGATCATTTACATTCTAACCTATTCCAGCAGTGCAGATACTGCGCATTTCAAATCTACTGCAGCACTGCAGATCATTCACATTCTAACCTATTCCAGCAGTGCAAACACCGCACATTCCAAATCTACTGCAGCACTGCAGATCATTTACATTCTAACCTATTCCAGCAGTGCAGATACTGCGCATTTCAAATCTACTGCAGCACTGCAGATCATTCACATTCTAACCTATTCCAGCAGTGCAGACACCGCACATTCCAAATTTACTGCAGCACTGCAGATCATTTGCATTCTAATCTATTGCTGCAGTGCAGACACTGCACATTCCAAATCTACTGCGGCACTGCAGATCATTTGCATTCTAACCTATTGCAGCAGTGCAGACACTGCACATTCCAAATCTACTGCAGCACTGCAGATCATTTACATTCTAACCTATTTCAGCAGTGCAGACACCGCACACGCCACGCTCACTGCAGCAGTGGAGCTCAAACACATTCACTGCTTACTCTAGGGGTGCACGGACTGTGCAGTCTAAATCTAACGCAGCAGTGCAGGGAAAGATGGCTCAAAAAGGACAATTAATGGAAACAATAAAAGCATTGGGAACCTAAAGCCATGGCGTCATCAAGTGAAAAGGCAGGATTCTGTGAATTATGCAGAGGAGGAGTCCAAGATTCAGCCCATGTGCTGTACATTTGTCCCAACAAAGAACTGGTAGAAGCTAGGCATCGCTTTTTAAAACCTATATGTTTTAGATATAATTAGGGCTCCCGGTTTTATGGTATTTATTTTTTTGCCATTTTCGGCTGTATTTATCCATATTTATTTTTTGCTAATTTTATCTGTATTTAATCATATTTATTTTGGGTTTTGAGGGAAAATTAAGCTGAAATGTGTATATTTCCACATTTATTTAACCGAGAAATATGCCCTTATGCTTGAATGTCTGACAGGTTTCATTGCTGTGAACACCCGCAGAAGATAAATCAGTGCACTTATATGAAAATATGCAAATTTCAGTATCAAACCTTATGCATATCTGCTGCTGTTAAAGCCTCTTTACTAAAATTCCTCTCTTTTTTAGCCCTCTTAACTATCAATCCGCAAATCTATTGGCCTGGCAGTCATGGCAGACAGTATTTAGAATTACTCAAAAAGCAACTCAATTTCCGTTTTTATCCACACTTAAAAATAAATGCAGACAAGAAAGTGAATGTTATCTGTCTGTATTTATCTGTAAAAATCAGTAAAAACGGAAAACAGGGAGTCTTAGATATAATCGATTAACTATTAATGATCTGATTGTTTTAATTAAATTCTCCCAAATGAATTTGTCTGGTACAATTTGTATAAATTCTTAAAATCTTTTTTATCATTATTTTAAAAAATAAATTATGAATATGGTCTGTAAAAGGTTTGTAAAATGTATTGGTTTTGTATTCATCTTAAATTGTTGATCTCTAAAGAGGTCGAAATCTGTAAAACTGAATTGAATTGTGGCATCATCATCTCTGGAAGTGAAGTGCATTCCTTTGTAGATGGATGTGCAGATGTGAGTAGGAATATTTCATCCCTCACAGTGCAAGAGAGCCAATGGCGTAAGAGGGCGGACTCAAAGCTCAATGCTGTATGGTGCGTGGGTGAAAGTGAACAGGATTGACAGTTAAACAGACCAATGACTGAAGAGGGCAAACCCAAAGCCCCTCTAACCTTGCAGAGATGCATGTATTTTGTGTTTATGATTTTTTTTTTAAATTACTGACTAAAAAGCTAAACCTGTGTCTACGCCAGACCTAAAAAGCGCTGGTAAAATCTAAAATCAGGCGGAACACGCTCTGAATGACTCAAAACTACAGTCTATTAAGATGCCATTGGCACAGTCACATGTAGGGGGTTATGGGTAAACAGTAATAAAAGAAAACTGTACTTTACGGAACATAAAAATACTGAAATTCCGGACAGTTCCTTTTTACAGAACAGCCTCTAGATTTCCCACCCATGCACCAACACAGAGACCATATCATCACTTTACTATGATTCTATTACTTGGTAAACAACTTGCAAGCGTAGAACTTGCCAACATTACTAGAGCAGAACACAAACGGTTACTCTTATTCTTGGGGACACAGTAGTAGTCAAACTTTCTGCAACAAAATCTAGAAAACCCATTAATATCCAGACCAGGTTTTTCTGGAGTCCTGGATTGAATGTTTGTCTTTAATTTTTGCTGCTCTGAGGGGAGCCCAGGGATTGTAGGCTTGTGTTTTTCCTTTAAATATCCGGAGGGGCGGAGTCAGCTCCAACAAGACAGTGACTTTGACCCCGCAACCTCATTTGCATTGACAAGGTAGACATCCTCTTATGCTTACATCCCCTATTGGCAGAAGTCTGTCTATTATGTCCATGAAGGGGCGGGCCAAAGGCAGATGTCGTATACAGACATCACAGGACAAAGATCCTAAGTTCAATGGCCCAGAAATAAAATTCATCATATGCAGATAACCTGAGCGTTCTTCCACCCGTACAATAAGAACTTCTACACAACCTACGCCTGGTGGGAAATAAATATAGAACATGGCACCTGGAACTACATTTTAAAAGAATACTACAAATATAATTTTCTATAAAAAAATCAAAGACCAACCAAAAGAGATTAAAGGTGCAGACATCGAAGCATACCATGGAATACTCTTACCAAGACTTAGAATACATGTAACAGAGTTGTAAATAAGGCATACAGGGGGCAGGAACGAAGATGTTTGGGTTTCTTTAGTGTTCCTGCTAGGTTTCTAACCAATGCCTGGCTGTGCACAGCAGGGGATTATGGTGCGCGGCCTTCGTCCATGCGCAGTGGGGGTTGGCCACAAGGCCTGGCCTGTGGCCAAAACCTGTGACCAACTCCACCAAAAGGCAGCCTGCCTCACGCTGCCCAGGGCCGTCAGTCGGGCGCGGGAGGTAGCTAGCCACAAGGACTGGCCCTGGGGATCCCTTTCCCAGGGCCTTTTTTTGTAAAGGGGAGGGGGCCGTATGGCCCCTGTACCGAGTTTCAATAGTCCCTTGGAACTCCATCCCCAGGGCCAGGGGAGGGGGGCCTCTAGACTCTCCTACCTGAGCCTATTATGGCCCTCCCCTTATGCAACCCATGGTTGCATAAGGGGAGGTGAGCCTTGCACCCCCCCCCTCCACCTTAAGGTACATATTAAGGTAAGGTAAGATATTAACCTTCACAATTATAAAACCTATAAATGCCTGGTTTAGATGGTGGCAGCCAATCAGATCTCACTTTACAATCTATCGTCTCATGGATCATCTGCGGACTGAAATATAATTTTTTTTTAAACTTACATTTCTCCAAAACTACTGAAAGGATTTACACCAAAAGCACTCTGAGTATAAAAGTGTTAGTGTTCCAGAAAACAAGTCACTTACAAATGTTGTATTGAGATCAACAGATGACATAAACATTCAGCAAATAAAATCTCCCACTATTAAAATGATCAGAATCTCTCCCTCCCGGGAAGTCACCACCCGACTACTCCAGGTTGCGCTATCCACCTCCGTCCTGAGGTTTAGGTCACCGACTTCTAGGACACTGACAATGTCACTGTGCCCACTCTGGATTCAATGGCAGCCTGGCAGCTTCGTCCCCATAGAAAACCAATCTTTTACCCTTGTGCAAAACCTCCAACAGGGACGGATATACCATTGGCACCTGGATTCCCTTCGTCACTGATTTCTTCCTAACTTCTTAAACTCTCTGTTCCTAAGAAGTATATCTTGGCGCGTCAGGGAAGAAATGGAGACAATGATTGTCATCTACCAGATTTTTGACCCACTGCTGCACTCAGTTTAGACTCACAACTTTCATGTGAGGCCAAAACAATCCTCATGTTGCCCCGGTCACCTTTTGTTCCCCTTCTTTCCATCCTCAAGCCTATATGCACGGTGACCTTTCCCAAAAATTATCTCTTCTGGAGATCCCATAAATTCTCTCAGCACCAGATCTATCATCTGAGACAAGGGGGCATATTTACAAGGAGATATCGCCACCAGAACGTCACTTTTAGTGATGTACTGGTGGCGATATCGCCTTCTCCTTATTTATGAAGCAGTGTTAAGCCACGTAACTTAGCTTAACGCCGCCTTGTAAATAAGGCCTCTTTTCACGCTTCACTTAGCCTGAAAGCGACGTGCAATGGCTGTTGCCGTGAGCGTTCTGCCGCAACACTCATTGCTTTTTGACGCTGCCCCATATTTACGGGGATGGGGCAACGCCAAAAACGAAGGCCTAGTAAAACCTCGTCTTGGATGGCGATGCGAGGAGAGATTATTCATTTCTCCTCGTTTTTGCTCTTTCTATGCATGCTGCATTCTGCAGCACACATAGAAACAGTAAATTGCCTTCAAAGATTGTTTATGCGCAGGAAGGTGTCCCTTCCTGCACACAGACAATCGCCCCTGCAGTGCAGGCACCCTCGCAAAATGGCACAAGGGTGCCTACGATGGCGCTAGGCAGCTTTTTCAGGGCCAGTGCTAGGGGAAATGCAGGAGTGAGCCGTATTTTTGTAAATACGGCGCATCCCTGCATTTAAATAATGTCGGAGCAGAGTCACAGATTTTGGTATCCCCAGGATTCAACGCTGAGTGCCTCGCCTTGTATTAGCCAGCAACTCAAAGCATCGTTCCAACTTCTCCAAGTCACTCCCGGCACTGTCCTAACATTTCTCCATCAGTCAGGGCTGCTTTACTGGTGTGTTCATGGCCTTCAACCCGTGTCATCACAGCAGACGACGCTGTGGACACCTGCTCCACCTACCCCAGATGGTTCGATAAGCCTTCCGTTTTTAATTCCACGGCTTGTAAGCCGGTATCTATTTTGGCAGAGGTCGGTTCCAGGTTGGAATGTAACACACCGATGAACCTCAGGCTGGTGCGTTCACCTGCTCTTTCCATAGGAAATGCATTATTTGTGTTGCTAATAACTTTAGCCCCGTTTGACACATCTCCATGACACATTCCAAAGAAGTGCTACTTTTTGACTAGTTTACAAAAGGAATGTTTCGTGGTGATCCGTCAAACAGGGGCCTAGAAAAGGGGAGGTCCAATATGCTTTTTCCGTATTCATTTTTCCATTTGAACTTTCGAAACTGATACAGCCCAAACCGCTTAATCGATTTACATCAAATTTGACAGAAAGCTAGACCCTGGTCGAGAGAGAGTGCTTTTTGTGTTTTAGTGTAAATCCATTCAGTCGTTTTACAGAAATTTAAGGTTAAACAAAATGTATATTTCACACCTCAGAGGATCCATGGATACAACTGTAAAGTGAGACCTGATTTGCTGCCACCATCTAAACCAGGAAGTGGTGGCAGCCATCTTAGGACTTGCGACTCAGTCCTGAGTCCTACAAAAAGGTAAAAAAAAGACATTAGGGGGCATTGTTGAGATATCCTGACCCCTATGCCTGGGGCCAAAAACGTTTTATCTTAATTTTGCTGCAAATATGCAGAGGATCCGCAAATTCACAGCAACATTTTTAAACCCCCTGGGTTGGTCCAGGTCCCGGGGGGACAACACTTTTTTTTTGTTTTCGGAGAGGGGGAACTGGTGTATCCCCCTCACTATGACTGTTTTTGGCCCTGGGGTCCCATACCCTGGGCCTGAAGTATTTTTGGGGGGGATGGGGGCACGCAGCTCCCCTTCCTAGGACGTTTTCAGAATTGGGGACCTGATCCCCTAGGGCATAAATTATATTTTAATGGGAGGGGGTGCATGCGCCCCCCTCACCCCGAGCTGCTTTTGGCCCCTGGGAACCCCGTCCCCGACTTTTGATCTGTTTCGGGCAGGGAAACAGATCAAGATATTCCTCCCGCCTGTTAGTAACAGCATAACTAGCTGCTCCCTGCGGGCGGGAGCAATGCTGGCTCCCGCACCCTGCGGGGAACCGGTTAGGTCCGTGAGGCCCTAGTGCTTCCCCAAAGACGTTCACGCAAGATGCAATACGTACAGCGACGCGAGGAGGAGGATGATGGAAGAAGGGAGACACCGCAGCGAGGAGGAGGGCAGTCAGAAGACAAGATAAGTGTTGTTTTAAAAAAAAGAAATTATGACGGCTGGCCTCGTGCTCCGCTCTGCCACGGAGTCAGAGTTTTGCCCAACTTCGCGTTCCCAGCGGAACGCAGAGTTGGTAAAACTCCACAAACTCTGCTGGCGGAGCGGAGTACAACGCCAAGTCTTAGTAAATATCTCCTATTCTAAGTTTTCTTTAAGAAATGAGACATAACATGTAGAATCGGTACATCACACACCGAATTGTGCATCTTTCGCTTTTATGGTAATATTCATGCAACTCCTTACACTGTACAAACAAGGATTGGAATTTAGTCCTGACCTTGTAATCACAGCCTTAGTGGAAAATTAATAAAACTTAAATTCCCTTCCAAACCTACAAAAGATTCAATTTCAAAGCGTAACTCAGGAGCAACCCCAGATCTACCATGCATCCCTAGTAGGCTCCAAAGCATGGGGCATATGAACAAGGACTAAACGCCACCAGAACGTCACTTTTTAAGACCATCTGGTGGCGTTAAGTCCATTGCCTTATTTACAAGACGGTGTCAAGCGACTTAACGTCGCTTAATGCCACCTTGTAAATAAGGCCCCCTTTCACGCTACACTTAGCGTGAAAGGGGTGGGCTATTGGTGTTGCGGTGGGCGTTCCGCTGCAACATCCATTGATTCGGACGCTGCCCCCTATTTACAAAGGTGGCGTTAATATGGGGCAGCACAAAAATTAAGACAAAAAAAAACCAGGCCTTAACATGGCGAAACGACGAGAAATGTTCAATTTCTCCTCGTTTTTGCTGTTTCTATGCAGCACACCTAGAAACAGCAAATCGCCATGAATGATTGTTCATGTGCAATAAGGTGTCCCTTCCTTCACATAAACTATCATTCAAAAAATGACTATTGGCCACTTCTTTGTGTGATGCACAATGCAGCACATATAGGAGTCACAAATCACCATTCTGGAGTGTTTATGTGCAGAAAGGGACACCTTCCTTCACATAAACAATCATTAAAAAAATGACTATTTGCAACTTTTTGTGTGATGCACAATGCAGCACATATAGGAGTCACAAATCACCATTCTGGAGTGTTTATGTGCAGAAAGGGACACCTTCCTCACATAAACAATCATTCCCCCCATTGCAGGCACTATGGTGCGATGGTGCCTGCGTTGACACTAGACAGCTTAATTTACCGCCGGCGCTAGGGGAAACGCAGCGGTGCACTGTCTCATTGCGTTTTTTAACTAACGGAGCGCTGCGTTAGCAATTTTGGAGCTAACCGGTGCTCCGCCAGTTTATTGTACATATACCCCCATGCGTTTTGTTAGAGAGTGATTCTCCTGGGTGGATTGGTATATTCAAGATACATGTAAATCACATTCTTTCCAGATCTGAATGTGAACTTTAATATATGCCTCTGTAAGTAAGTTAGGTGATGCAAAAATCCCTTATTTGACATTTTTAAGCAGTACATAGCTAAGCTAATGAGGCTTTCTGGGAGAATAGATTTACAGACCTGACATTGCCATATGTCATGTGCTATAAAGTCTGGAAACAAATCACAAACCATCTCATGGGCACATTCAAAAGAAAATCGCATAATTTGAGAATTTGTGAGGCCGCACAGTTGGACCTGATATTTTAAGCACACAATATACGGGGAAAACTTTCACATCAATGCTACACATTTTGAAAGTTTTTGTCTGTTTGTGACTTTAAACACTTTCAAAATGCTCTTTTTGAAAAATCACCAGCAAATATAATTCATCTCGTTGTCCCACCCACCTTCTGGATGGTTCTAGATTCCCCGCCCACTCAACCATCAATGCTTCCTCTGTGCAGGAAAAAGACCCCCCATTGTTGCTTTCAGCCATCAGTGGGCGAACCAACCTACCCATGGGCCTAGGAAAAAAAATCCACCATAAGCAAATATAGCAAAACCTGACCTTTTTTTTTTTAGCAGAAAGGAAAAATTTGCTCTACAATTTGCTTCCACTATTTACAAACAAAACAAACATTGGCAAGGCAAAGCAAGTGCATCCGATGTTGTCTGCCATCCTTTCGGATCTGTCAATGTTCTTTTGTTTAACCATGGTTTTTGTAAAACTGTGTTTTTTTTAAAGCTGCTCTGCCGCCATCAATTTACAAATAACATTTAAAAAAACATTGGCTAAGATCAAAAACAATTTATAGTCTCTCAAAGAGTACATATCCAGAGTAGACTCTGGCCCTTGTGGAAACTACTTAGGGGCCGATTCCGCTTTCAGCTGGAAGGGCTCCGAATGATGGTCGGAGCCCTTCCGACCGAATCGGAACGTGTCGGCCGGATTCCTTTCCGACCGAGCCATTCCGATGGGCTCGGTCAGAAAGGAATCCGACTCGGATTTCCGGATAGCGGACGACAGGCTCGGAGAACCCGTCCACCATCCGGAAATCCCTCAGTATTCCCCCGGCCGCCTCCTTACGACCGAGGGAGTACGATGGCAGTTTTTCACTGCCTTTTCGTGCCGGTCTTTCCGGCACGTAAAGGCAGTCGGAAACTGTCTTTGGGGGCCCACAGTAGGGGCCCCATAGGTGCGAGGCTGCCGAATGGCGGCCTGGGGGCACCTATGGTGCCCCTCTGTGGATCCATGCACCCTGTTGGCGGACACCTTGGGGTGCCGGCCACAGGGTGCAGGGATGAACTGCACCCCTGCTTTTCACAATGCAAGCATGCATTCCGGTCGGAATGCATGCTCTCATTGTGAAGTATACGAACGCGACCAAACCCTGTTCAGTCGCATCGTACTTCCAGGGCCGTAACCAACGACAGCAGGCCGGTCGGTTAGGTCCGTCCGACATCGGAATCGGCCCTTAAGTGTATAGGTGTGGTGTAAGGTATGCTCCTTGTGACTGGGTAAAATGCCGTCACCCACAACATGGCTGAGCTGGGCAGACCCACTGCCCCATGCGGTATCATGCAGTGGGCGGATGAAAAATGTGAATGACACAATAACAGGCCAATAGATGAAAGGGACTGGGTGAAAATCCGTATAGGTAAGGGTAGTATAGATATAATTTAATAGATCCAAAAGGGAATTGGCAAATGAAGACCTAAAAAGCTGAAATGGTTGTATTTATTAAACAGGGCGGGTGTAGCACCGAATATGCAGTTAAAAGAAAGAAAAAATGAAGAAAAATCGAATAAATAAAAAAAAAAAGAATATTTTCAAAGTCCGTTTTAGGTTAAATACAATTACTGAAAGAAGGCGATACGCCAGATGGTAAAGCCTGGTGAGACAATATGGCAGAACACAGAGGCAGAAGGGGCTATAAATGGACTAAAGAGGGGGCTACTGGAAATATCCCCTGATCAGTAATACCAAGTGAAGATATATTAGAAAGGGGGAAATTCCTACCAAGCTAAAGAATAATATATGCATTTTACGTTTCGGTCTTTTACATTTTTTAATTTTTCTATTTTTACATAGAGTCATAGGATCTGTATGGTAAGTAAGTTGCCATGTGACATCGCAAACTTCAAAACATGGACAGCAAAAATTAATGTAGGCTGCAAAAATAAAGGCCATACTAAAATAGACATTTACAAACATAATCTGTAAAAAATTCTCAGATGTGGAGAACTCATTTGCTACCTCCAAAGAGGCTGGTTAAACTCAAAATCAAGTCTCCGTAAGTACTTCATGGTAGGAGTGGGTACTAACCAGTTGTTTAAATTTAGTTCAATGACTCACTGTTTTGGTTTCAAAGCATTGTTAACACAGGTGTTGCTATCACTACAATTAATAATAACTAATCGACCTCGGAAGGAGGACAGACAGAGTTGGCATTGCCAAGATTCAATCTCTGAATTAGAGAGCGCTTAACTCGCTGAGCAATCTTGCTTATGTTTGCAGTATACAGTTTTGATACTTTACTTTTAGAGTAAAAACTTCTAGCTGTACAAAAAAAGCTCTAGACAACCAATCCGCAGAAGGCCAGATCCAGATGCTGGTAACGACCATAATATGAGTGGGCGATCTGGACTCAGTCTTTTAAGTAGGGGGGCTGGAATTATGCGGCAGGAGAGGACCAAATTATGGAACAGGGGTGAGTAAATTATGCGGCAAGAAAAGGCAAATTATGTGGTGTAATGCGACACATTTTTTAATACTAGCAATACTTATTTTATACTTTTTACATTTGTTAATACTGTCTGGTTCACCTCATTAGTACCAATTTAACACCCAAATAAACCAATAAGCAACAGAAAAGTGACCAGTCAACCTCTGCAGAAGGCAACACGTGCCACTGCGTTTTTAGTAACTTTTTAACTGTTTGAGCTGGAAACAAGACTTTTGTTAAAATCTTCAGATTATGCAGCAGATGATAGATTATGTGGCAAATCGGTAATTATGTGAACATCACTGTGGCTGCACGACCACGTAATTCCAGTGTCTATGCTATAAGACTGGCATAGGGCCTCTGTATTTCAAATTTCAGTGTCCCTCGTTCTGTTCAGTGCTGAAAATTACCCACAATAAACCCCATAGGACGACTCATGGTGCTGCCCCGTGGCGGTTTTACTGCCTTAGTCTAAATTTTACAGGTTGAAATGGGGAATAACATGCGTAATTTGATTTCCTGCACCTGAGCTTCACGCATTTTGCCTTGTTCTGACCTGCCATATGTCTAGTCTCCATTAATCTGTATGTCTCATAAAAAAATGGGGTGAAAGCGCTGCTCTTCAGCCAACTTCTTTAATATTTTTGTAACTTTTGCACGAGAAAGTATTTTTTTTTAGGCGAGGAGGAGTTAAGGTTTAAACGTATTGGTCAAAGAGCACACATTAGCCTACTTTTCCTTTCAAAAAACAATCTCACAAAAATTGTAAATTTAGTATTCATGTTTTCATTCCGCCAGAGGATTCAGAAGTAAAATAACCCAGATCTGTCAACTCAAATTGAAAATTCATGTTCCCTCTCTAGCGCTTCTGTAAAATGCACTCGGAGGCAAAGAGACATTTAACAAGAGCGGATTTTGTTTTCATATTTTTTCGATCAGGATATTTAATGAAACCAGAGAATACCCTTCAAAGCGAGACAAAGTGGAAAACAACCTTAATGTCAACAGCAATTCCCCCAAAGTAAAAAAAAGTTTGCCTGCCTTGCCCATTCTCATATCAGAAACAGTGAAACTACAAGTCCCAGCATGCCTGGCGCTATTGGCTATGAACTACAAGAGTACCTGCAGGTCACCCACATGACATGGGGTCAGGTAGCTTAACTCCCTTGTTGAGGTAACTCAGTGGCAGCTTGGAAACATGGCCGCCACTATCTCACCTTTAGTCAGGGCCGGCTTTAGTTCTGGTGGTGCCTGGCGCAACAGTCGTTTTTTGGTGTCCCCCATGACCTCCTCCTCGGATTCCCTCACTACCACCTAGCAACAGGGCTCCCCTCAACTCTCCATAGCCCCTCTCTCACATACATATCATTTGTTGTAAAGGCTGGCTCTACTAATCCACTCAGTCATCCATGTAAAATACAGATCTGTTCTTTGCAGCAGGCATGTTAACCCTCTGTGCTACTTTATGGTGAGTCAAAACTGCCACTAGTCAAAACTCTGATTTCTCTCTAGCAGGAACATTAATCACAAGAGTTATCCTGACATTTTTATTGCTGTCTGAAATCTGGACGCACAAGGAACTTAGCAGCAGGTTTTTTTTATATGCTAAGTTGTTGCTAAACACAGCGCCCCCTCTTAGGTCAGCATCCCCCCCTCCACCTCCTCCAGGTCTGCGCCCAGTGCGGCTGCACCAGTCGCACCGCCCTGAAGTCGGCCCTGCCTTTAGTTAAGGTAGGAAGAGGCCTGTTTTGTTTGCTCAACCCCAGAAGGGATTGTGGCGTTAGAGGGCCCCTGTGCTTCCTTAATGCCCAAGTGCTTCTAGGCGTTAACAGCTGTTAGTAGCTTTTTTTCCCTTTTTTTGCGCATACCTTTGATCCCAGGTCCAGGGCTTTAAGTGGGCCGGGTCTCACGGGGTCTGAGTACCTACAGTTTTTTTTAGGGGGCGTCGAAACAGGTCTCTATGGGGTCTGTTTTATGCCCTGGCACAGGCGGGGTCTGTTTTTTTCCTGGCTGTAGTGACAGCAGCAGACACATAGATGTGCGCTGCTCACACTGCCCACTTCTCACTAGTGGAGAAGTTACGGCATGACGTCATGCCAGGTGAGCGCTGTAGGGGAAGGGAAATCCTTTAAAGAGAGTCATTTTCTCTCTGGGTTTCCCTTCTCTTTTTGAAACTCAGGAGCAGCAACATTGTCGTGGTGTCACCAGGGCTTTAAGTGGATGTTTTTTCAATATTATATACCAGCCATAGTTGCTGCTTATTTATCTTATGCAACTAGCAACCATTGACAAAGCCAATAGTCCTGACTTGTAGGTATGATGTGACTTGTTGTATCATATATCTGGACGCAATGACAGGAACAGCAAAATGCAAGTCGAGCGGCACACTATGCTAAGCACAGATTTGTAGCTTAGGTGTTTTTAAGCCACGCCCTTAATTACATTGACCACGCCCCTTTGAGAGACCCCCCCCCCCCCAGTTTTTTCATCCCACTTAAAGCCCTGCCCGGGTCCCTAACTGCAGAGTGGGCAATTGAAAGAGGTCACTTCCCTTAGCAGGGGCCATTAACCAATGTTAATGCCCAGAGCAGAGGGCAGGAAACTCAATCAGCACAATACTGAAGGCATAAAAGGCAGTCACTTTCCACAGAATTCAGTCCATACCTACTCACACAGCCCTGGAATTTGTTTCGGAAAACATGAGCCAATCGTATACCTCCGGCAGTGAACAGAGGAGGCATTGTTGGGGGTGGGAGAGAAAATGAGGCAGGAACAAAAATAAAAGCAACAGAATGGGGTTGATAGTCATTGTCGGCACATTCCAGGCTACTGGCATCGCTAATTATGGAGACAGTCATTAACTAGCATTATCGACCGCTCCCTGGTCAATAATATATTACAGGCCGGCTGTCACATTAGAGGAAGGTTAGAGAATGGAAATCTGGTGCCAGGAATGTCAGCCCCCGCGTGCCCTGGATTCACACTGCTGCTCTACATTGGAATATTAATCTATTTTTTTTTTTTACATTTTCCGGCCATCCATACACTGAACCTCAGCAAGTTAAGATCCTGGACTCCATCTGAGACTCTTCACCGCTTCTTGACAGGCGTTTGAATGAGAGAACCAGTCAAGGGATGCCCTCTATTAGCACCCACTGCAGGCTCCATCCCCAGGGGCACCTGAGGGGAGAGCTGCAGGGCAGAAAATAATGGGAGGGCAAAAAGGGAAGGATGGAACAGTATTGCATTTTCAGGGATCGGTTAAAAATAGATCTCACGCGGTTGCCCGGTGACCCCATGTCACGCATGGCAGCTTCAATCAATGTTTTTTTCTCCTTTTAAATGTATATGTATAGTGCCAACCTGGCTCCAAGCGACTTCACAGCACTTTACATGGAACATTCTCATTGGAGCAGGGGCATCTCGCATTGGGAACACTGTACATTGTCACAGCTCCCAGTTTCATGAATAAGAACCTCCTTAAGTCTAGGATGTTTTCTCACTTTCTGATCTTTGTAGTCTTATTAACCCATTATAAACTCAGGACATCACAAACCAGAAAAAACAAGCATTGGCATAGCCAATAGGTCTCGCCTTTGGGACCTTATAAGTGTTTAGCCATGCAACAGTTGTATAACTAAATACTTATAAGGTCCCAAAAGCGAGACCTATTGGCTATGCCAAGCGGCATTGCAGCTGCGAAAGTGATCGCGATCAAACATCAAAGCGGCCGTGAAATTGAAAGTAATCGCGGTCAAGCGCGGCGCGCGCGCCCGCGCACATGCACTGTAGCTCTAGGCTGGCCTGGTAGCACTTTTTGGAGCCCTCTCAATAACTCTCGCCAGACCTGCGCATGCGCTGAGTCAGGCAAGACCTAAAAATCAAAGAAATGACCTGAACTGGATGAGCTCAGTGGTCATCGTGTCAGAAAACGTTAGAGATGTGTGAGATCGGCCGCTCCCCTCCACGTCATCATGGATACTGCTTCCAGTCCTGGAGTATTCAGTGGGAGTCTTTGGGATTGGCTGTGTTTGTCTGTTTAGTTCAATGCAAGCAAAACAGGACTACGATACCCAGAATGCCTTATGTTGTCACACGAAATCCCAGCATTGGAGCATGTTATCTGATAGCGCATGGAGAGAGATAACCAGCCAAGCTCCACACACAGCCCCATAATGTGTGGGTCAGGCCTCATCAAGGTCATGATGGGGCCAGGGGGTGATAAGAGGGCATACCCTAGTGAGAGTCCTACAGAGAACACTGGACAGCAAGATGTGTACATCTTTACATTTCAGATTTGCAATTTGAGTGAAAGGACAATAGACAATGTGCCCAGACAAAGAATTATCTCACTGTTACCACTTTGCATTTTGGGACTTGTAGTTTCTCTTTACAGAAAGGAGTCTACAATTCACAGCATGCATTGGGTGTTTGGCTAAATAGCTAGGATTGGTTCAAGATGTCACACATGATACGTGAGCCCAACAGCAGTGTGCCCTACGTCACTCAGGCGGAAGCAGAGAATCTGGGTAGCTCATGGTTTTTCCAGATCTTTCCACAATCGCAGGGTACCCTGATTCCAGTCCTTGGATTGTATTTAAAAAATGAGTGTTTTCTGGGAGTTGTGGTCTTAATTTACTGGCAAGTAACAATTTGAGGTTACAGAATTTTAAAACTATAACTTGTGAATGGAGGGCACAAGACTGGAAGAAAGTGACCAGCTGACATCTTTTTCTTAAAGGTAAAAAGGGTACCAGTTTTACAGCATCATCTGGTATATAAGTATATAAGTAGTAATTATTTTATTTCTAAGAAATAATTTTATAGAAGTATAAGATAAAGAGTACATTTAAATTCAATTAAGAGAAATAGACAGAGTAGAACTAATCAATAATTACAGTCACAACTTGGAACTGCAAATTAATTCCTCTAGTCACGGCAAAAAAATATCTACAATATAGTAGTCATTAAGCGTAAAATAATTTCCTAAAAGTCACAATTACAGTCTTAATTTCATTTAGCATAAAATAGACATTCTAAGAAAAGCAATTACAGTCTGGAATTTATTATTGCATCTTAAAAAGACGTCCTCTGAGTTGAGCCCATTAATCTAGCAATAGCCACGGTAATTACAAAATGTTTTATGGAAAACAAAATAGATAGGGCTTCCAAGCTGTGGAAGAAAATGTGCATTGTGCATTAACTGACCCTCAAAAATGCAACGGTTCTTAGTTAAATTAATCCTACATTTTAGTCAGTGGATTCCACAAATAGAGTCAATGCCTATACGCCTAAGTAAAATTCTGTCCCGCATCCCCTTATTGGAAATATTTATCAAATATGAAGAAAAAAATTGTCACCCAAATATTTCAGAGAATACATTACAAATTATTTCATTGTTACATAAGCGTTATCTCTTTGTTCACTTAGTTCTCTTACCCACTCATTTAAAGCCCCTTCAACTTAACCCCAGAGACATCCCTCTCCCTTGTGGTTATGTCTATAGCAAGAGTGGAATTACGCATTAAATTACACATAGGGGTCGAAAAGGCATCTACAAGGCTTTCAATTTCCTCTGACAAATGGGTAGAAAGTTTATTGTTGTGCACACTTCTCTTAATGAGAATATGAGCTGTAATGCATGAGAAAGTGCCAACAGACCTCAAGAATACAGCCTCATTCCAATTCTTAAGGCCTCAACCTTGAGTTGCTTGGAATATTACAAAATCTCTTTAAAACTAAGCTTTCCATCTTCTCTGAGCTCACAGTGCAACCTAGGGATAGCAGCTCTGCTCCTTAAAGGGTCTGTTGGGGTGATAGGCGTAGTGTAGCTTTCTTTACGGTTCGACTGATAAGCCACCATACCACATGTCAAAACTTTTCAGTACATTTGCTGTCAACTTTGGAGAGGTTTTTAATACATCAAAAAGCCATTTTAAGTTTTCAGCAAAGTCAACCCCAAGATACTTATAGACTCTTACCTGATCTAATGACACATTTAAAAAAAAAATTCACACACAATCATTGGTCTCTTTGAGAAAATCAGAGTCTTTGTTTTATTTGTGTTCACTGTCAGACCATTCCTAAATCCGGTATTTGTTAGGCGTGATCTACTCACCCTTACGGGTCTCAAGGCGCTGGGGGCCGTCGTGGAAATTAAGCGAGCTATTGCCCAGAGTCACATGGTGCTGAGCTGAGCTGCCGGAGCCGGGGATCAAACCGTGAACGCTGTGCTCTGAAGTCAGCTGCTCTGGCCGCTGCACCACAACTTTCCAATTGGACTCACAGTCATCGCCTAATACTATACGGTGCCACTGTAGGCCTATTGGCGTACAGCCCATTAAAATGAAATCGTCGGCATGATGTGTGATTTACCAATTTATGGGGAGAGCAAATTTGTCTTAGCTAGAGTCATGGGGAGACCTAAAGAGACTATATAACAAAGGTGCCAACACACAATCTTGTTGCAAACCCTTATATACTGGGATTTTTTTCAGACAGGTTTCCTTCCCCAGAAAAATATACTTGTACCCAAAAGCAGCAAAGTTTGCTCGATGTATACAAGGATTTCATCACAATATATGGTACCGCACCGTCCCACACGACCTATATTACTTCATATGGAGCTAATGGTGGCTCCCGTTGCTGGCCCTGCGTAAATTACCCACTACAATAATTCATATAGTCTTTTTTTTAATTTTTTTTTATTGTTTTCTTATGAACAAAACAGCACAACACTTGATTATACAGTTTTCCCGTATATAGTCTTTTTTTTTATCAAACTATTTTCTTTTCTTTTTATTTTTTAGTTTGTTTGATCTCTTTATACATATTACAGATCTCAATCGAATTATACATAAAACATGATATAGATACATATATTCTGTACAACACAGGACAATATCTTGAAAGCAAACAAATGGCCCTTTGATTATTTATTTTTATTTCATTTTGAACGGTAGTATCTACAACCCTTCGGTGAAGAGACATACAAAATTACACAAACAATTGTTTTGATCGAAAATGAATACCTCCTACCATTCTTACAACCAATAAACATACTCCCTTCAATTCCAAACACCACTCTCTCCTTACATCCGTACACCGTCATACATTCACTTATCGCAATCATACCGATCCCAACCAATCGTTACAATCGCTATCCATAGGCAACGGGAAACAGATTCGTTTTTCAGCCATTGTTGTGTTGTGGGTTGGAATCTTCTTCACTCCAGTCAAAATGTCATTGATGATTTTATCGCCGCCGCCTATAGGACTATACAATGATCAACAATCTAATAATTGGGCAAAAAATTGCTTTGTTCTCTGGGGATTTGACTGAAGAGAAAGCCTACCTCTCAATTTGTAATAGGAGAATTTTAGGGTAGATCTTAGATGATGTATCTATGGGTGAAATTAACTTTAATTTGCCAGGATTGCCCTGGTTGCTTTTTTTATAAAATGGTTTAATGACAGCACCTAACTATTAGTCTGAAATACTTCATATGGAGGTCCCTGTTTCAAAAATGGTCCAAGTAAGCCATCTAGTGGTGATGCCAAGTTACTGCTAAAGTCCCAGGAATGTCCTTTCTCTGTGCATGGGAAGCGTTCTAGAAAGCACATTTTTGTTCTACCTGAAGCACCCATAATCCCTGCATCGTACCGGCTGATGTAGCGCCATTTACCATCCTTGGCTATATATCCGATCATTGTACTGGAACTTCTGAGGTCCCATGGGTAGAGGAAGTGAAATAGATTTTTAGTATAAAGCATACCCTAGAAGAGGCAGGCAACTTGTCAACAATTTACCCTTAGGCATAGTTGTCAACTGGTCCTATAGCATGGAAACTGGCTATAGCGACTACCAACTGCCCTTTAATGGCACAAAGGATGCTGGGACTTGTAGGCCAATACATATAAACAATGCGATACAGGCCCCAAGACGCATAGGGGAATGGATGGCTGACTGAAAACCCCCTCAAGGCACTGGGTCAGGCAACAGATATGCTTGTGACGCAATGTAAATATGTACTCACTTATTGACACATGACGGTGGTTACAAACTTCAGGTGCTGTTTTTATCAGTTTTACTTGACTGGTGATTTCTGCCTTAGATCTTACAGAAAATCTGAGCTGTGGAGTAGCTTCATGCCCCATGCAAAACTTACAAAGAGCTTTTTCACTTTAATAACTATCTATTTTAGGTAGAAAAAAATCCTGAGGTCATTGAAGGTGGCTCCAAAGGTCACCACATGTTTAAACATGTTATCAAAGAGTACAAGACATGACCTAACATGCAACAGAAGTCAAACGACTTTCCAACAGAAAGAGGAGTGGGGCCAGGCTCTGAGCCCAAACGCACTGGGAGAACTTTTATTTTTAAAACAAAAATAATGAGGAGCCCGTGAATCAATTATACTGTCCTGTCTTTCAAGCTCTAATGCATCGGTGCTGCTCTGGGGCATCCAGGAGTCCTGTATTGCTGCCAATTTACTGACTGCGCTGTCGTCTGTCATCAGCATTGTGTCTGAAACTCAACCCAACAAAGAGTGAATGTGTCCTCGTTAACAGAGGCATCCTAGAGAGGTTCAACAATATGGCCTTGATGTCTCCGGCATCTGTCTTTGTTTACTAAATCCCTGGGCTTTCTCGCTGACCCTGCCTTGTCCTTCAAGGTTCACACCAAGAACATGGAACTTTCAGCCTGTTGAGTTTTCCGTCATCTCATGACAGACGCACGGAGGGGGTAGGTGTAGAGGAGGTAGCACCCCGGCGAATTCTTCCGGTAATGTGCGGGCGTCTCTGGCTTTTGCCAGTGGAGGTTCCTTTACGAAACAGCGGGGTTTTCATCAGGAGCGTTGTTTCATCATGCAGCTGTAGCCATATCTTAGGTATATAGGTTACTGCCCTGCCCTGTTTGATATTAAGGGTTTAGTAATAACTTTTTTATCACGTGCATTTCAAATATTCTTGTTCTGGTCCTGAAGAAGCGCCAACGACCCTTATGGCGAAACATTTTGACCTATGACCTTTTGACGCCTGGGCATAGTGTGCCTCTTGGACAAGATTTCATGTAGCAGTTTATCTGCAAAGGGTTTACAATTTATACATTCGATTCATGTTTACCCTTTATTTAATATTTTTAATCACCTTGCACGCACCCTTTTTTACCCTTTTTTAGACCCATACCCCACACACCCACATGCACCATCCGGCAGTTCTTTAAAAGATCTCCGACAAAGAGACCCTTCGGGGGACCCGTGGGGAATTGCAGCGCCGGGCCCACGAGGAGCAACTGCCCGATGATGAAGCATGACACCTCTTTGGGTGTGTGAGGGCAACAGAGGACAAACAAATGGTTGTTCCACTTCACTATTGGGTCACTTTTACCTAGGATGTCTTTTGTTTCTTTTCTTCTTCTTTTTTTACTTTTTCACCCTTTTTTATTCTTTTTGCACGAGTGACTATTTGCACCCTTGAGTATGGGTGACATTTTTGCATCCTGCTATAGGAACAGTGTCCCTTTGTGAAATTGAACATTGATGAAGGCAACACAAAGGTGTCTCTTCCTGCACAAAACCAATCCTGCCTACATGGGGCAATGGTGTCTGCATTGGTGCTAGCGTGCAAAAAGTGTGCAAGGTAAGGACAGGAATGTGCTGTATGTTAGTAAATATGGTGCATTCCTGCCCTCACTATTTCACACAGCGCAGCAACTTGTCTTGCTGCGCTGATGACAAAGATGACAAATCCGCACCTCAGGGCCAGATGTTCCAATTTCCCACAAAGTGCAGTACAGCAGTCGCAAATGCTGCGCTGTGTGAAGAGAGAGCAGGAGGGTGCCAATTTACTGAAATATGCCACTCTCCTCCACTCTCACTAGCGCCAGTGCTCAAAGTAGGTGCCATGCACCACAGAAACACCTTTGCACCATCAGTGGTGTAGCGGGCAGTCTGCCCTGGGCGGCATGAGTTTTGGGGATGGCAGCTTCCCCCATTATCTCCAGCTGCACAGGGCAGTAAACGCAGGATTCGTTCGCAAGCACCCCCCCCCCCCCGCTGTTATGGCCACCGTGGGGCGGCAAAGGCTGGGGCCACCACAGGCGACAAAAGGCCTAGCTAAGCCACTGTGCGCCATAGTGCAAGGGTATCTCTGTGATTCACGCATAGGTTTCATCTTGGAGGGATAACCTTCCAGTACAAAATATTCTGTTTAGGCTATTAAACATTTTCCCTCTTTGTATGTGTGCCATACAGTGCATTTCTCCTTCATAGCGCCTGGTTGAAGGGTGCGCTATTTTCTGACGCTAAACCATGTCTACTTTATTTAGTAAATTGGGTTTAGCGTCAGAAGCCTTGGGTGGTTGGGAACGCCCATGCATCACCCATGGTATGCCCCCTTGGCACTAAGTAATACAAAGCTGTGCTATGCGTTGCTTAGCATAACTTTCACGTTATTTTCAGCGCGCTGGAAATAAAATCGAACAAACAGATTTTGCGGCGATTGTGATGCAAACATGGCGTAAAATCTTAGTAAAGTTATCAAACTGTGGTGAAAGGCTCTCCGTAGACAAAGGATGTGGTGCCCTTGTTTGAGATTAGAGCAAACACAAGATGATGGGCGGAGCGCTGAAACTTTTCAGACACTCACCCCCAGTCACAGGTCTGGCCTGAGTCCATCATCGTTCTTTAGCTCACTTCACCATCTCAGTTCAGACATGGCCATATGCAAATCAGTCTTGACCCTGTGCCTCATGGGAATAGTCCAGCCCGAACTGCCAAGCCAGGTGTTCTCTGAACTGGAAACAAGCATCCTGGGACCAGTTTGGAGTAACACCCTCATCAGCCAGGCTAGCTTGAATCCAATGGCAAATTGAGCAAGGGACGCACGTCTGCGCAGACCCTGCCATAAGTTCCAGCACTCCGTTCATCATCTCCTTGTGTTTGCAATGTTTTTGCCACTGGATTCAAGGTAGCCTGGCTGGTGAGGAGTGTTTCCCTGAAACCGGTCCCAGGATGCTTGTTTCCAGTTCAGGGAGGACCTGGCATGGCAGTCTGGGCTGGACTGTTCCCATTGGGCACAGGGTCAAGACTGATTTGCATATGGCTGCATCTGAACTGGGGTGGCGAAGTGAGCTAAAGAACAATGATGGATTCAACCCGGATGTCCATCATCTCCTTGTGATTGCTTTGCCTGAGATTAGCAGAATATAAATCCCGTGTACTGCAGCTCAGAGGGCCGTGCACCGGCTGCTGGTGGAAAGGAAGAATAACATTCCAGATCCTACCTTTGGATATTCCCGCCACAAGCCTAAAAAGAGATCACTGCTTTATGGCCTCTGTGCTCGCGTTATACTAAATACCTGAGTAAAACGACAAAGTTTGACCGACGTCGAGCCGCAGCCTCGCTCGTTCTTCTAGCGCCACTGCCCTTTGGAATAATCCACCAGGCACTTCTGAGATATGGCCCAGCATATGTCCTCCTCGCAAGCACTAAACGCATTTCTCTTCTAGGGTCATTGGGGAAGGCTCATTCCAGCGCTTTGAGCCCGGGGGTAATTAGCGCTATACGGATCCATCTTGGTGCTGATGAGCCCTGGGCACTCCAGCTCCGGCCTGGCCCGGTCCTCGGACGGAGACAGAGAACAATTAATCATCCTGTTATTTTTCCCCCAGGATCCCACCGTTCTGGGGTTCCCACAGCATACGCCGGTCGTTACCAGCCCCACTTCCGCGTTCTCACGTGTCCCCGTGCCTCTGAAGAGGGAGGCGGGAAGCCACCTGTAGTACGACTTGCACACACTAAAATATTGATTATTTTGCACAATTTCAATCTCTTGATGCAAATATTTGATCTCTCTTTCCTAAATATCAAATTCTTGTTCTACGCAAAGTGCCATCTATTAACGCCCCCTCCCCTTCACCAATCAAAAGCTCATAATAGTGGGCGTTTCTGATGTTTTTGGTGCACCGTTGGGTTCTGTTTTGTCGAAGTATGACGTCATCTAAGTGCCTTGAAGCAGAAGATTGACCCTGTAACTGAAGAGGGTCTGAAATTGATTTAGAGGACACAGATGTTCACAGTGCTTAATTTGTAAAATAATAAGTGCCAGGGCTCTGGCCAGGAGGCCACTGCAGCTTGTACCACCCATCGCCCCTGTCATCGTTCCAAAACAACCACTAACCATCTCTCTCCCATGTAAATGCGACAGTTTAGATTATTCTAGGTCCCCAAAGCTAAAGGAATGGCTGGGGAGGCAGGTATTAGTAATTTTTTATGTATATTGTTTTCCTAAACAACTGTTAATCTGCTCCTCTCTAAATTACATGAGCAGTGCCACCTTGTGGCAGACTGCCCTAAGTGTGGTGTTGACAATTAGGTCCAGGTGCCGAGCACCGGAAACTAATTAAGTGCCGGTGCTCAGCACCGGAAAGCTCCGGCTCAAATTAAGCAGTACCGTGTTCAAGAAATCTGCCCAAAATTGTTGTAGGCCTTGCCCTGTCTGCCGTGCACGTGGTTCCCACCTCAGGCTGCGGATCGGCCTCATTTCCGATGCTGGCGCCCGGGCACCAGCCCACACCATAAGCCCAAATCACCATAGCATATGGGGCCACTCAGCCGTTCATCCTTCCGAGGTCGAACAAACGTCTGCTTTTTTCAGCGCCAGGATACCGTTCACGCGGAGGCTGAGTTTACAAAATACACATATTAGTTTACACTGTGTCTGCGTGGCCTTGTTATGACAAGTACATCGACGCAATGTTTTGCAACACTTCGTGCCAGGCGACCCCCCACGTGATACAATGATAAATAACCCAGTAATGAGGATTCACTGGTGAGTTAGAAACTACTAGATCGGAGGTCCCACTCACAAATGTGCACAACCGTCCTGTAATCCAAAACTAGGCAAGGCGTGAGCGCAGTTATGAGTTATTAATTAGTGCACACAGCCCTCTTAGAAGGCCCCCATCTTTGTGTGGAGGCAGTGCCACGAGGCAAAGTTTCACTAAAGAATGTGCACTGTCCTCCTCATGAGGTATCTTTAATGAGTGTTCACAATACTCCTGGCGAAACAGTGAAACCTTCCTCGTGCATGCAGAGAGTACACATGCGGTCTCAGTAAGAAGTGCACACAATAGTCCAGGTGAAGTCTCACTAGTGGCTGCACACAATGCAGCAGAGAAGGCCTCACTATTCAGTGCAAAAATTATTCAAGGTAGGTAATCTCACAAATGTGCACAAGCAGTAGGGAAGGGAAGGTCCCACCAGTGACTGTATACAATACTCTGAGTGAGGTCTCTCCAATGAATACAGACTTCACCCTAGAGAAGATTTCACTAATGTGAGCACACAGTGCGCCTGGTGAGGTATCACCAATCACTGCAAACAACATTCAAGGTGATCTCACTAATGTGCACAAGCAGTAGGGAAGGTAAGGTCCCACCAGTGACTGTATACAATACTCTGAGTGAGGTCTCTCCAATGAAGAACACACCACCATAGAAAAGATCTCAGTACTGTGTGCACACAGTGCGCTTGATGAGGTATCACAAATCACTGCAAACAACATTCAAGGTGATCACACTAATGTGCACAAGCAGTAGGGAAGGTACGGTCCCAGCAGTGACTGCATACACTACTCTGAGTGAGGTCTCTCCAATGAATAAGCACATCACCCTAGAGAAGATCTCACTAATGTGTGCACACAGTGCGCCTGGTGAGGTATCACTAATGAGTGCAAACAATATTCAAGAATGTCTCACTAAGACGCACCAGCAGTACGGACGGTGAGGTCCCACCAGTAACTACATACACTACTCAGAGTGAGGTCTCACCACTGAATACAACACATCACCCTAGAAAAGATCTCACTACTGTGTGCAAACATTGCTCCGTGTGAGAGATCACTAATCAATGCAAATAATATTCAAGGTAATCTCACTAATGAGCACAAGCAGTAGGGAAGGTACGGTCCCAGCAGTGACTGCATACACTACTCTGAGTGAGGTCTCTCCAATGAATAACACACCACCACAGAAAAGATCTCAGTACTGTGTGCACACAGTGTGCCTGGTGAGGTATCACCAATCACTGCAAACAACATTCAAGGTGATCTCACTAATGTGCACAAGCAGTAGGGAAGGTACGGTCCCAGCAGTGACTGCATACACTACTCTGAGTGAGGTCTCTCCAATGAATAAGTACATCACCCTAGAGAAGATCTCACTAATGTGTGCACACAGTGCGCCTGGTGAGGTATCACTAATGAGTGCAAACAATATTCAAGAATGTCTCACTAAGAAGCACCAGCAGTACGGACGGTGAGGTCCCACCAGTGACTGCATACACTACTCAGAGTGAGGTCTCACCACTGAATACAACACATCACCCTAGAAAAGATGTCACTAATGTGTTCACACAGTGCTCCGTGTGAGATATCACTAATCAGTGCAAATAATATTCAAGGTGATCTCACTAATGTGCACAAGCAGTACGGAAGGTGAAGGCCCACCAGTGACTGCATAGAATACGGAGTGAGATCTTGCCAATAAATATACACATCACCCTAGAAAAGATCTCACTACTGTGTGCAAACATTGCTCCGTGTGAGAGATCACTAATCAGTGCAAATAATATTCAAGGTAATCTCACTAATGAGCACAAGCAGTAGGGAAGGTAAGGTCCCACCAGTGACTGTATACAATACTCTGAGTGAGGTCTCTCCAATGAATAACACACCACCACAGAAAAGATCTCAGTACTGTGTGCACACAGTGCGCCTGATGAGTTATCACCAATCACTGCAAACAACATTCAAGGTGATCTCACTAATGTGCACAAGCAGTAGGGAAGGTACGGTCCCAGCAGTGACTGCATACACTACTCTGAGTGAGGTCTCTCCAATGAATAAGCACATCACCCTAGAGAAGATCTCACTAATGTGTGCACACAGTGCGCCTGGTGAGGTATCACTAATGAGTGCAAACAATATTCAAGAATGTCTCACTAAGAAGCACCAGCAGTACGGACGGTGAGGTCCCACCAGTAACTACATACACTACTCAGAGTGAGGTCTCACCACTGAATACAACACATCACCCTAGAAAAGATCTCACTACTGTGTGCAAACATTGCTCCGTGTGAGAGATCACTAATCAGTGCAAATAATATTCAAGGTAATCTCACTAATGAGCACAAGCAGTAGGGAAGGGAAGGTCCCACCAGTGACTGTATACAATACTCAGAGTGAGGTCTCACCACTGAATACAACACATCACCCTAGAAAAGATGTCACTAATGTGTTCACACAGTGCTCCGTGTGAGATATCACTAATCAGTGCAAATAATATTCAAGGTGATCTCACTAATGTGCACAAGCAGTACGGAAGGTGAAGGCCCACCAGTGACTGCATAGAATACGGAGTGAGATCTTGCCAATAAATATACACATCACCCTAGAAAAGATCTCACTACTGTGTGCAAACAGTGCTCCTGGTGAGGTCTCACTAACCAGTGCAAACAATATTCAAGGTGATCTCACTAATGAGCACAAGCAGTAAAAGATGAGGTCCCACCAGTAACTGCATACAAAACTCTGAATGAGGTCTCTCCAATGAATAAGCACACCACCCTAGAGAAGATTTCACTAATGTGTGCACACAGTGCGCCTGGTGAGGTATCACCAATCACTGCAAACAACATTCAAGGTAATCTCACTAATGAGCACACGCAGTAAAAGATGAGGTTCCACCAGTAACTGCATACAAAACTCTGAATGAGGTCTCGCCAATGAATAAACACACCCCCTAAAAAAGATCTCACTACTGTGTGCAAACAGTGCTCCTGGTGAGGCCTCACTAATCAGTGCAAACAATGTTCAAGGTAATCTCACTAATGAGCACACGCAGTAAAAGATGAGGTTCCACCAGTAACTGCATACAAAACTCTGAATGAGGTCTCGCCTATGAATAAACACACCACCCTAGAAAAGATCTCACTACTGTGTGCAAACAGTGCTCCTGGTGAGGCCACACTAATCAGTGCAAACAATGTTCAAGGTAATCTCACTAATGAGCACAAGCAGTAAAAGATGAGGTCCCACCAGTAACTGCATACAAAACTCTGAATGAGGTCTCGCCAATGAATCAACACACCCCCTAGAAAAGATCTCACTACTGTGTGCAAACAGTGCTCCTGGTGAGGCCACACTAATCAGTGCAAACAATGTTCAAGGTAATCTCACTAATGAGCACAAGCAGTAAAAGATGAGGTCCCACCAGTAACTGCATACAAAACTCTGAATGAGGTCTCGCCAATGAATAAACACACCACCCTAGAAAAGATCTCACTACTGTGTGCAAACAGTGCTCCTGGTGAGGCCTCACTAATCAGTGCAAACAATGTTCAAGGTAATCTCACTAATGAGCACACGCAGTAAAAGATGAGGTTCCACCAGTAACTGCATACAAAACTCTGAATGAGGTCTCGCCTATGAATAAACACACCACCCTAGAAAAGATCTCACTACTGTGTGCAAACAGTGCTCCTGGTGAGGCCACACTAATCAGTGCAAACAATGTTCAAGGTAATCTCACTAATGAGCACAAGCAGTAAAAGATGAGGTCCCACCAGTAACTGCATACAAAACTCTGAATGAGGTCTCGCCAATGAATCAACACACCCCCTAGAAAAGATCTCACTACTGTGTGCAAACAGTGCTCCTGGTGAGGCCACACTAATCAGTGCAAACAATGTTCAAGGTAATCTCACTAATGAGCACAAGCAGTAAAAGATGAGGTCCCACCAGTAACTGCATACAAAACTCTGAATGAGGTCTCGCCAATGAATAAACACACCACCCTAGAAAAGATCTCACTACTGTGTGCAAACAGTGCTCCTGGTGAGGCCTCACTAATCAGTGCAAACAATGTTCAAGGTAATCTCACTAATGAGCACATGCAGTAAAAGATGAGGTCCCACCAGTAACTGCATACAAAACTCTGAATGAGATCTCGCCAATGAATAAACACACCACCCTAGAAAAGATCTCACTACTGTGTGCAAACAGTGCTCCTGGTGAGGCCTCACTAATCAGTGCAAACAATGTTCAAGGTAATCTCACTAATGAGCACACGCAGTAAAAGATGAGGTCCCACCAGTAACTGCATACAAAACTCTGAATGAGGTCTCGCCAATGAATCAACACACCCCCTAGAAAAGATCTCACTACTGTGTGCAAACAGTGCTCCTGGTGAGGCCACACTAATCAGTGCAAACAATGTTCAAGGTAATCTCACTAATGAGCACACACAGTAAAAGATGAGGTCCCACCAGTAACTGCATACAAAACTCTGAATGAGGTCTCGCCTATGAATAAACACACCACCCTAGAAAAGATCTCACTACTGTGTGCAAACAGTGCTCCTGGTGAGGCCACACTAATCAGTGCAAACAATGTTCAAGGTAATCTCACTTATGAGCACACGCAGTAAAAGATGAGGTCCCACCAGTAACTGCATACAAAACTCTGAATGAGGTCTCGCCTATGAATAAACACACCACTCTAGAAAAGATCTCACTACTGTGTGCAAACAGTGCTCCTGGTGAGGCCACACTAATCAGTGCAAACAATGTTCAAGGTAATCTCACTAATGAGCACAAGCAGTAAAAGATGAGGTCCCACCAGTAACTGCATACAAAACTCTGAATGAGGTCTCGCCAATGAATAAACACACCACCCTAGAAAAGATCTCACTACTGTGTGCAAACAGTGCTCCTGGTGAGGCCTCACTAATCAGTGCAAACAATGTTCAAGGTAATCTCACTAATGAGCACAAGCAGTAAAAGATGAGGTCCCACCAGTAACTGCATACAAAACTCTGAATGAGGTCTCGCCAATGAATAAACACACCACCCTAGAAAAGATCTCACTACTGTGTGCAAACAGTGCTCCTGGTGAGGCCTCACTAATCAGTGCAAACAATGTTCAAGGTGATCTCACTAATGAGCACACGCAGTAAAAGATGAGGTCCCACCAGTAACTGCATACAAAACTCTGAATGAGGTCTCGCCAATGAATCAACACACCCCCTAGAAAAGATCTCACTACTGTGTGCAAACAGTGCTCCTCGTGAGGTCCTGCGCACGAGTACATAATGCACCTGGTACAGTGTCACTAACACGAGCACACAATACTCTTGTAAAGACATCCCCCGCTGTAAATCGCTTTACTCTCCACAAATGACAGGTTTCCTTTCCTGATTGGAAATAGGATTCCCTGAAGGCCAAGCTAGGAAACAATTGCAGCCTTTATGGCTTTCTGCTGGGACAACAGCAGAATCCTAAAACCCCTCTTCCAAGACTCACTAGCCTTTATTGGTCTCGGTGATGGAGGAGTGAAGGTTTGCACCAATCCCCTCTCTGTGGTAAGCCAATCACTGTTGCCCTTTACGGACAATGCGTGGCATCTTTGGAACTTCCACTGACAGCCAGCTCGCCCTTGCCCATATTCTGCAAGCAGCCCCATTACATACAACATGCTGCTTACCTAGAACAACATGACAGATCTTGACTTGTCACAGTTGTGTTTAGAAAAGGAGGTTTATTCAACCCTTGCACCACATTTGGGAGAGTTGGGCTGAAGACACAAGTCGATGCCTAGGGTAAACCTTTAAGCATGCTCATAGCATGTTTACACCGCTATTGCCTCCATGCTAGAACTATGCTGTGGCAAGGCAGCTCTGGGGCCCTTCAGGAACAGAGATGGTTGTAAGAGGGTCTGAAATACCCAAGGAGTAGGGCCTTGGCTGAGATAAACAGAGCAAAGGGAAGGAGCTGCTGGGGTCAGCAGAGGGCAGAGGGCTCTCCTGCAAGGTGGTGAATCAGCAGAATAATCAGTGATCACGCACATCCTTCCTGTGTCCACATCCCTCTCTGCAGGGGTGTGGAGAAGCCCCTATGGGGCTTCAGGGGCAGGCGTGAAGCAGCCGGAAGCAGGAAATGTGTCCACTCTGGGCACTCTGCTGGTTGCAGCCAATCTACCCTTGTCCTGGCTCTGCAGCCTTCAGAAAAGCCGCCATTAAAACATACCTCTCCCCCTCGGCTTGGCCCTCCTCTCTTCCCTATGTGCACTATTTGTTTGCGCCGACTTGCCCAGTTTCTTAGCCTCTATGTTCGTCGGCTGTCAGCGCCGGGACGCCTCTTCGCTGCGGCAGCTGTGCGCTATATAAGTCTAGTTAACATAACATAACATCTGAAGAGGCAGGAAATGGAATCAAGGCAGGCAGGTGTGTGCATTTTTAAAGAGGGATGACCATTTGGGACTTTTAGAATTCCAGATCATAATAATTTCATAATTGAAAGGCTGCTTACAGCTTCCGGGGGGTGGGGGGTGGGGGGTGGGGCAATGATATGACTGAGACCCTCAGGCAGCCATCGAGCTGCAGCCATCAGCACTGCATGCTGGGACCTGTAAGTCCACAGGTATAATGGGAAGGGGAAAAGTACAAATAAAAATACTAGATTACAAAATAAAGATAAGGCTTGCTTGAAAGTGTTAAAAGCATCATATACCCATTTGTCAGCACTGCGGATTTTTATGTTACACCAGGCTTTAGGAGCCAGGCACTGACGTCTCTCATAGATCAACAACAATCACTGACGGAGAACAGCTTCACTGATGGCTTCTACCTGGCCCGAAAGGTCACTCTACCTGTATATAAGCATCATCATTGTCGCTTCTTACTGCTTCTAGTGCCAACTACTCGTGAGCTATACATTATGTACTCTATAATGCAAGGTGTACTTAACACACCGCGTAAGGATGTACAGAGCCCATTTCCCCATCTAGACAGTACACATTTCTGCCAACCCAGCACCTGTAGCCAGAATGTCTACTTTACCATGTCGCGACTGAAGAATGGCTCTGGTCCTCAAGCATGGCCGCCATCTTTTACCATACAGAACACCTACAACCCTGCGCCTACCAACTATACATAAAGCGCTACTCTCAGTGGCGGCTGCCTCCGAACAGGGATGGCGAAGCATGGGATGGCTTAAAATTATTTTTTTTTTTTTAAAGTACCTTCTCCACCAGGCTGCCTCTCCTCCATCCTTGGTCTGCTGGAAGCACCCAGGCATCTGGACTCTCGTCGTGATTGGTCTGAGCATCCTGTTTGGCTGCTCAGGCAGCGCCTGGGAGCCTGGGCATGTTTTCCACGGCGCTTTGCAACACAGCCCAATGGAGAACATGCCAAGTGCACAGGCTGGTTTGTCCGGCCCGAGAAGGCCGGCCAAACCATCATGTACCCTTAGAGGAGTGCAAACCACTCCTCCCATGCTCTGGCATCACAGAGCCCAGCCCTACCCAACTCCCACATCGAAAAATAAAATGATAATACCATCATAATATTGTAACTTTATTTTTATTTTTTGCACCGCTGAAATAGCAGTGGGGCGACGCTCCTCCGCCTTAGCGGAAGAACCACCACTGGCTACGCTGCTTCTGTCCATGCCTCACTCTAAACCATCACACTTTGTTGCAGCATCGGCTTCGCTGTGACACACTCGGACCACATCTATGGCCCCTATACATAGCACTTAACTATTCCCACATTGAACACCCACAAACAGGCTCCTTCCGAACGTGCATGACATTGCTGCCCTACGTCTGCCAGAATCTCACGATGAAACCAGCCCGCTTTATCGCAACAGCAACTTCATGCTTTATTGCAATTTCGATGTGTCGCTTCGAAGCACATCTCTGGCCACTCATGCACCACACTTAACTGTTGCCCTGCACCCATGCTGCTAAACATGCCAACATGGCTTGCAAGGCCACCAGACAGCGTAACAACACTTTGTTCCCATGTAAGTGGCAACAGCGCACTAGAGGCTTGGCTGTTGACTACAATAACACACATCGCAGAGTACCAACCCCTATACGATCACGGCCAATAACATAACTGTGGCCCTTATGATGAGTGGCCCGACTGCCAAGTCGAAATGTATCAGGTGTGATGAATATCATCCAATTTCAACTTTTTGTGGGATAACATCAGAGCTTTGGTGCCTACTGCACCAAAATCTGCATGTGCTGGTAAAACTGGGCTTTTTTGGCCCGATAAATATCAGTAAATCTGATGTTTATCACAAAGCTCATAATTGCTACATGTGTGCGTGCAGTGCTTAATTTGAGCCAGTGGTTCCCAGTGCTCGGCACCGGCACTGAATTGTGAAACACCAGTGCTTATGATAGTCTACCATATGGTGGCGCTGTTTGTCTAATACAAAGACGAGCCCAACAACAGTTGGTTATTAATTTAAAATACCTAAAAATGGCTATTACCTGGCTTCCAAGCCATTCCTACAGCTTTGGTGACCTGAACAGTCTGAATTGTTGCACTTTTAGGGTTTCACGGTTAGTAATTGTGTTGGTACTGTCATAGGCAGCGCTGATAGGAGCAATGGGTTTGGTGCAAGCTGCAGAGGCCTTCTGAAGAGGGCAGGCACTTATTTTTTCACAAATTAAGCACTGCATGGGTGGTAACAGAAATTAGAGCATATATGGTAATTAATCGGGCAATTTAAAGAGAGAGGCCCTGCGTGTGAAAAAATGCACACCTCAAAGGTTCACATGGAAAGATGCACGCTTATCTGTTGTGCGGCTTTTTGTAGGAAATGCCGCGTAAAGGTTCTAGGGCCAAGGGCAGATCTGGTGAAACAGATCTAAAACTCTACAGTGTATTAAGCAGATCAGGTTAATTTCCAGTGACATTCAGCACGCAGGCCCAGATGATAAGGTGGAATGTATCTTTTCTACTGCACGTCACAGGGGATAGGAGAAGAAAAAACACTTGGCCTCTGAGGCTGCCATAACTTTATCAGCGCCATTTAAAAAACAAGCATGGCTGCTGGGCGCGCTGACAGCTGCAGGCATTCACGACGGCAGACGCCTGCGCAGCACCACAATAAAAGCCGGCTAATTGCCGCGGCTTATGAGGGGGGCTTGACACAGACGCAATTATCTCTCTGTGCAGGCGCCCCCCCTCTGCCAGCAAGATGTAAGAGGCTGACAGGGCCGGGGAGCTGCCGGAAAACAGGCAGTCACTGACTACTGCCCTGCGCAGGCAAGGCTCGCTACACCAGTGCTTAATTTGTTGAAAAAATAAGTGCCAGGGCCCTTGTCAGGAGGCCATCACAGTCGGTACCACACATTGGCACTGTACTAACCCAACTACTAACATCACACTGCTACACGTTGACAATTCAGACTGTTCGAGGCTCCCAAAGGTATAAGAATGGCTTGGGCGGCAGGTATTAGTTGTTTTTAATGTATATTGACTTAACAATCAGCTGTGCTTCTGCTCATCTTTAAATTACACAAACAGCGCCACCAAGTGGCAGCTGTCATAAGTGTAGTTTCTGGAAATTAAGTGTTGGCACCGGCAATTAAGTGCTGGTGCCGAGCCCCGGAAACCAATGGCTCAAATTAAGCACTGTGCTGCTACCTTCTGCAACTAACCAAGCACTGTTAAAGCCAGCAGGCATAGCTTTTGCACGTACACCATAGGACAGAAATTTGTTACATATGAAGCCTGTTGACAGGGATGCCTTTATTCAGGGTTTGGAATTATGTGATTCTGTGGATGTAGAGTTTTCCCGCATAATTATGGATTTGCCACTTATGGCTTGCAAAAGAACGATGAATTTAACCCAGATCTCTTGACGGGGTGAATGTTTGATTTGCTCTGTATTCTGTCCATCATTTGTGTGTCTTTTGCTTTCTTGCCCTAAGTGCACCAGTTATGCCCAGACGTGGGTCCCAGGCTCACTATGCCACTGGATTCAACAGCATTGGCATGTATTCCTATTTATTTACTTGTAAACTTTTCATAACAATAATTCACATACATAAAAATCACAAAAACCGAAACACTGCTTTGATAGTTTTATATATTAAAAGTGATTTGGTTCAAATATGTAATCGTGATTTTATGTATGTGAGTTATTGTTATAAAAACATTTTTTTTAATGAGAATACATACCAATGCTGTTTGGATATCATATTTTATGTGTATAAGATTTGTTGAAATATATTTTGGCTGTACCCTGTATCTTTAAATTTCCAGCACATATCCAGTGAGTTTTTAAGCATAGTGCCCAATCTTTGATTTAGTATATATAAAAGGGAAATTCATTTTTTGGTTTAAAAAAAACATACCGAGTATACAAGGAATGGTAATATAATTTGAGCGACCTATGTGGAATGGACATTCCTATAATATAAAACGATGGGGCTCAATGGTCTTTCAAAGACATCTGGGTGGGGTCCCAAAGACATCTTTTATAAATACATTCTGATGAATATCCTTATTCCGAATGTAATGACTCATAATGTACACAACTGATTAACACATTGTTTTTTTTCTATTCAATCTTATATAACTATCAGCACCATGTTAATTGAGTATACGTTAATATATAGTTTCTGGAATTACATCTTGATAAAAAAAATCAAAAATCAAAGACATCGTCATCATGTTGAGAGCCTGAGTAAATTGTGAGTTTGGGATTAAGTAGGGTCTTTGTAGTTAAAACAGGAAGAGAAGTGTGCAGGCTAGGTAGGCCCTGAGTACCTTGCCTACAATCAATTATGTTTATGTCACAAAACATATATGGCTGCTCTCTTGCAAACTGTAATTCAATAATGCTCGGAGTTAAGATATTGCCTAAAAATTGTCCATTAAAATACAAAGAATACTATTTTGTACCAACTTTCCAATGTGTATAGCTAATTTTTCTTTCTGACGTTACTTTAAACCCTCTATATTGCCATTGTGCTCTGTATATTATATAGTTGGTTATTATTCCATGGGAGCCATTGTTTCCTTTTAAAAATTAGCACCCAGGCTCCATGCGAGTAGGGTTCCCTTGTTCTTTGATCATATTGTCCCCATGCAGGCATACTGTATTCTTTATAGGGAACGTGCAGTTTGGATCAATAATGCATTTTACAGAGCATTTACTTTGGTGACAAATTGCATTTTATTTGCTGATTTGTGTTTTATGAGACATGCTTTCATTTTGGATGTGCAACTGTGGGAGAAGATGTGGCATAACGGCTAGAGCGGATGACCTTGAAGCTGGGGAACCGGGTTCGAGTCACAGAAACGACGCTCAACATCCTGTGATTCTGGGCAAATCACTTAGGGGCATATTATCAAGCCAGGCGATAAAATTATCGTCGCTTTAGCGGCAGAAAACTGCTGCTAAAACGGCGATTATGGGCTTGATAATATGCTCTATGGAATTCCAATTGAAGCCCATGTTAGACGTCCTTCACATCTAACATGGGCTTCAATTGGAATTCCAAAGAGCACATTATCACGCCAATTATCGCCGTTTTAGCGGCAGTTGTCTGCCGCTAAAGCGGCGATAATTTTATCGCCTGGCTTGATAATATGCCCCCTTAATCTCCCCGTGCCTAATAAAATAAATGTGTCCTTGTGTAACGAAACTGGTGCTCATGTAAAGCGCTCTGATATCTAGTTCGCGCTATATAAAACTCTAAAAAAAAAAGAAACTGTCTTAAAAACAGTGATATGCACCAATCACCTCTGCATTTGTTACACCTTGCTCTCACTGTAACTTATTAGCTTCATGGCTTTTTTTGTACATAAAGTAAACGCAAAAGTAGCCTTCTTTAGAGATGCTACAGAAATGCTGGCCCTTTTTTGAAAGAATCGACTATTTAAATGTTTGCTGTGTATGACTTTTCAGCTCAGTTCATCACTTTTCATAACCCTCTTCTTTGTGGGTACCCCTAAACTCTGCTCATCCTGTCTGTTCGATATAGGGACCCAGCTCCCAGCATTTACACTTTTATAGGCCAAGATGTTTCTTCATTACGAGGTTTTATTTCTAGGACATCTGGGGGCAGTACCTACAAAGTCACTCAACTGTTAGCAAACACTTCCCCTGGCTAAAAGCCAGACCATCTGCTTTGTAAAGGCCTGTTTATAAATCATTTTCATTTCCAAACTTGCTATATTTTGCTACTTTTTCATTTATTATATGAGCTAGATAAATAAACCCTGTACAATACGAAATCCACTTTTTTCTCTTGACAGTGCTCGTCACCTACCAAGGGATGACACTCCTGGTGGAAAGAAAAAGGCAGATGGAATGAAGAAGCTTTTCTTCTGTTCATATTATTGTGTTTAATTAAGAAACGTTTCTTAACACCATAGAGCCAAAGCTCTTCAAACGATTCAAACAGAAATAATATCAAATAAACCGTGTCAAAGGGGGGAATGCACCACTGCAGTCAGTGTTGTACTGCAGGGAGGAAAGTTTGAACTGCTATGTTTTGTTACTGCTCAACTGCAGCCCGTACTGTATCAGTGTGTGAAGGAAGCTTGCCCATGTGAAACCCATGCTGTACTCGTGTGTAAGGGAAGCAATGTACTGCTGCAGTGCAATCTGTTCCTTTGCCTCAAGGAAGCTTGCACGGCTGCGGACCATGAGTTAGGGAAGCTGTCACTGTTTCAGCCTGTGGTGTATAAGTGTGAGAGCCGCTAACACATTTGCAGCCCTTGAGTGCGTGAAGCTTTCACTATTTCAGGCTATGGTGCATCTTTGTGTGAGAGAAGCTTCCACTGCTGCAGCCCATGAGTGAGGGAAGCTTTCACTGTTTCAGCCTGTGGTGTATCTTTGTGTGAGGGACCCTTGCAGTTCTGCAGACCATGATGTGCCTTGGAGTGAAGGAAGCTTTCACGGTTTCAGTCTGTGGTGTATCTTTGTGTGAGGGACGCTTGCACGGCTGCAGCCCATGAGTGAGTGAAGCTTTCACTGTTTCAGTCCATGGTGTATCTTTGTGTGAGGGACACTTGCACTTCTGCAGCCCATGAGTGAGTAAAGCTTTCACTGTTTCAGTCCATGGTGTATCTTTGTGTGAGAGAAGCTTGCACTGCTGCAGCCCATGAATGAGGGAAGCTTTCACGATTTCGGCCCATAGTGTATGTTTCTGTGAGGGACGCTTTCACTGCTGCAAACCAAGCGTCATCCATTTGTGAAGGAACATGGCACTGCAGGAGCCCCTGCTGCCTTTCCATCTCAAGTAAACTTGCGCCCCTGCAGCCCAGAAGGTATCTGCAAGTGAGGCAAGCTTGCGTTCCTTCACCCTATGTTGTACCTCAGCATTAAGGAAACATTCACTGCTGCAGACCAGGCTGTGCTTGTGAGTGAAGCTTGCACTGTTGCAGTCAGTGCTCCGGCCGTGCTGGGGATAGCGGAGATCCGTACTCCTTCTGCTCACCCAGTAACCTCTGTGTTGTGAAGGAAGCTTGCACTACTGCCGCTGCGACGGTTCCCACTCTTTGTGCATGTGTGAGAGTGCAGGAGCATCTTTCACCTGTTCTATGATACATTGTAAATGGGTTTGGTTTTCAAATATTGGCAGTTTTGAAATGAAAATGTACAAATGTCCTTTAGAGAATGGTCGTAAAATGTTCTATGCCGGAAGGCATTAAGAAAGAGCGAACCGGGGGGTGAATAGCTGGTTTTGCGCAGGATGCCCAAGTGCAGGAGGAAACCCCGGCAGGGTTTGATTGGGATTAGAACTCGACCCGGGCACGCTAAGAAAAGTGGCCCACATTTGCATATTGCCTTTCCTCAAAACACTACTTCAGCAAAGTTTTATAAACACCTGAAAACAAGTGAGGCCACTTCTGCTCAGGCCCCCTGCCCCCGCTCAGGTGCACACATTAATGGGCCGGCCAGCGAGAGAAAGGGAGTGACACCTCTGCCCGTTGACAAAAGGGAGGTAATGGACGCCCATCTGCTTCCAGCAAGGCCACTCTGGGCCCACTGGGCCGCTGGCGACACCTGAACACACCAGACGCAGCCCAAATCGGTTCCCCAGGCTGCCAAAAAAGCAGCCCACAGCTGGAACTTCGATACCAGCCCCTCGGCCATTGCCAGAGTGCCCGCTTTACCAATCTGACCCCGGTGCCGACAGATGTCACAGTAAGACAGGTGCATACGACTCAAAGAAACAACTGCAGCGCCAGGGCTTTAAATGGGAAGTAAAAACTGGGTGGGCGGGGGTGCCTTTCAAAGGGGCGTGGCCAATGTAATCGAGGGATGCCCTAAAACATGTAAACTGAAAATCTGTGCTTAGCATAGTGTGCCGTCCGACTGAGATCTTGCTGCTTTTGTCATTGCATCCAGATATATAATACAACAAGTAACATTACACCTACAAGAAGTCAGGACTATTGGCTTTGTCAATGGTTGTTAGTTGCATACGATAAATAAGCAATAACAATGGCTTCGTTGTGTATAATATTGAAAATCCTTCAGTTCTGAATTGAGACTGTGAAAGAGATATACCCAGTCTCTTTGAAGTTCCCTCAAAGGCACTGAAAGGTGGCACAGCTGCAGAGTTCAGATTTTATTTTTTTTTACCCTGAGGGTGAGGGCAAGTATGGGGAGCCCGATAGGGTAGAACTGCCGGTGATGAGCACTGGCAGGACCCGGCCCACTTAAAGCTCCATGCAGCGCACTGCACGGCAAAAGGGGGCTGGCGTAGAGCCTCTGAGAACTGTGCAGTCCGACCCACGGCAGACACCCAGCCAAGCAGACACCCCGACTAACCTGGCATACCGACCGTGTCCATGACTCAGCCCAGTGGACTCTCTCACACAAACCCTGCTACCGGACAAAAAGCCCAGACACCCCCCTCACCAAGTGCGTCTCTTGACTCCAACCTTCTGACGACAGACACAACGGTCTCTGCTACGAACTCCCGCCCCTACCCCATCTTGACTCTCTCAAAGTCTTACTGCAATATTTATTTCGCTTTATGTGAATTAAGTGGTTCACAGCGCTCACACAAGGTACTGAAATCCCCACAGCCCACGGGCCTACAGCACTTAACACGGTGCCTGGGGGGCGGGGGCGTTACTGTGCAAACGACAGCAAGCTTCACACCGCGGCGGCAACGCCGGCGCCTCCCACACACGGAGCGGCGGGGCCAGCCCCTCCACACACCGCACTCCACCACACACCGGGCTACAGCATGCTTCACTCAACGAGCAGCGGGACCAGACCCGTCACATACCGCACTGCACCACACACCCGGCTGGCCCAACCAGCCCCCCCCACACACTGCACAACGGGCCGCACCATGCTTCACACACTGAGCAGCGGGGCCAGCCCCTCCACACACCGCACTCCACCACACACCGGGCTACAGCATGCTTCACTCAACGAGCAGCGGCACCAGACCCGCCACATACCGCACTCCACCACACACCGGCTGCACCAACCAGCCCCACCACACACTGCACAACGGGCCGCACCATGCTTCACACACTGAGCAGCGGGGCCAGCCCCTCCACACACCGCACTCCACCACACACCGGGCTACCGCATGCTTCACTCAACGAGCAGCGGGACCAGACCCGACACATACCGCACTCCATAAAACACCCGGCTGCACCAACCAACCCCTCCGCACCATGCTTCACACACCGAGCAGCTGGGCCAGCCCCTCCACACACCGCACTCCACCACACACCGGGCTACAGCATGCTTCACTCAATGAGCAGCGGGACCAGACCCGACACATACCGCACTCCACCACACATCCGGCTGCACCAACCAGCCCCTCCGCCCCATGCTTCACACACCGAGCAGCGGGGCCAGCCACTCCACACACCGCACTCCACCACACACCGGGCTACAGCATGCTTCACACACCGAGCAGCGGGTCCAGCCCCTCCACACACCGCACTCCACCACACACCGGGCTACAGCATGCTTCACTCAACGAGCAGCGGGACCAGACCCTTCACATGCCGCACTCCACCACACACCCGGCTGGCCCAACCAGCCCCTCCACACACTGCACAACGGGCCGCACCATGCTTCACACACTGAGCAGCGGGGCCATCCCCTCCACACACCGCACTCCACCACACACCGGGCTACCGCATGCTTCACTCAACGAGCAGCGGCACCGGACCCGCCACATACCGCACTCCACCACACACCGGCTGCACCAACCAGCCCCTCCACACACTGCACAACGGGCCGCACCATGCTTCACACACTGAGCAGCGGGGCCAGCTCCTCCACACACCGCACTCCACCACACACTGGGCTACCGCATGCTTCACTCAACGAGCAGCGGGACCAGACCCGTCACATACCGCACTCCACCACACACCCGGCTGCACCAACCAGCCCCTCCGCCCCATGCTTCACACACCGAGCAGCGGGGCCAGCCCCTCCACACACCGCACTCCACCACACACCGGGCTACAGCATGCTTCACACACGAGCAGCGGGTCCAGCCCCTCCACACACCGCACTCCACCACACACCGGGCTACAGCATGCTTCACTCAACGAGCAGCGGGACCAGACCCTTCACATGCCGCACTCCACCACACACCCGGCTGGCCCAACCAGCCCCTCCACACACTGCACAACGGGCCGCACCATGCTTCACACACCAAGCAGCGGGGCCAGCCCCTCCACACACCGCACTCCACCACACACCGGGCTACCGCATGCTTCACTCAACGAGCAGCGGCACCAGACCTGCCACATACCGCACTCCACCACACACCGGCTGCACCAACCAGCCCCTCCACACACTGCACAACGGGCCGCACCATGCTTCACACACTGAGCAGCGGGGCCAGCTCCTCCACACACCGCACTCCACCACACACCGGGCTGCAGCATGCTTCACTCAACGAGCAGCGGGACCAGACCCTTCACATGCCGCACTCCACCACACACCCGGCTGGCCCAACCAGCCCCTCCACACACTGCACAACGGGCCGCACCATGCTTCACACACCAAGCAGCGGGGCCAGCCCCTTCTCACACCGCACACCGGGCTACATCATGCTTCACTCAATGAGCAGCGGGGCCAGCCCCTTCTCACACTGCTCTCCACCACACACCCTGCTGCGCCTTACTTCACACATGGTGCTGCACAGGGTACAAGCCCTAAAAAACAGAAGTGGGGGGGACTAACCAGGTTAGGCAGTATGTAAGTAAAATTCTGATGTGTGCCATCACAGCGCATGATGTCACGACGCGTGACATTGCAGGTGACATCACAGGAAGTGACCTTACTGGAAGTGACATCAGAAAAAGTGACATCAGATGTTAAGACCTCACACATATGTTTATCAGTTACATCATGAGTACATGTAAGCGCATTATGAGATTTAACAAATGAGATTTGGCGTCGGGGTTGTGGCAAAAGGGTGGTGCAATCCAGACGCAAAATCTGGGCCTCAACTAATACATTTATGTTTGTAAACCCTGCCACAAAGAAATTGCCAACAAGGAGAAGCTTGGTTGTAGGTCTGTCCTGCTTCATTGGTTGCAAAGTCTACATTTTAAAATATTTGATTGGGATAAGGCGTCTGCTGTGAAGGTGCCAGTAAATCTCAGGGAATAGTAATAACAGTGAGATAACTGGAGTTTAATCATTTGCCGGAGAGATCTGTGTTTTGTGAAGTCCCAGATTTGAATCGAAGTAGTATAAGGTTAATGTGTCTCCCGCAAAGCACATCACGTAACACGCAGATGACAGATTTTTATTTTATGTAGATAGTAAAGAGGGTTACTGCTTTTAACTGCTTTTATGTTATCTGCCGTTCATAAATTGTAATCCTTGTAATATAGCACCGTGAGCTATGAAGGGCACGTGATTCCTACACCTTGTAACCCTCACTGTCTCTTCATCTTGCACATTGCTTTACACATGTATATGATTTATTGTCAATGTATAATGTGTGTGTTCCATAAAGCGCTCTGACACCCTGCATTGGGTTGTGTAGCGCTATAAAAGAAATGGAATAGTGCTGTTGAAATTGTCATTTGTGTAAATACTGGGACAGACCAACTCATCTGACATGCTTTCAGTGCATGCATCTCTTATACACGGGGACTGAACAAAGGCGGACATGCGCCTCTCTCAGCTACCTGTGAAGAGAGAAGCTGTGAGCGTTTGCTTCCCCTCTGTGGCATTTACATTTAAGTGTGAGGTTCCAATCCCTCCAATCAGGATATTCAAATAAAAGGAGTCCTGACGCCCCTTAACTTCGGCCCAGCTGGAGGTGATAAAAAGCTCCCTTCCTTCTGCACATTGCTGCTGGGAATTGAAAGCAGACAAGGTGCAGGCGCTGCTGAATGTGTCCCGGTGTCTTAAACCGGGACACGTTCAGCATATTTCTGTGGGGCCCCACTTCTTGGCAGGAGGTACGGTGTCCACCCTATGAAAAGAGTGGGTGGACGCCGTGTACCTGCTTGTATCCCTGACTTGTGCCCTGGTCCTGCACCACCCTCCACACACGAGGCAGCAAGACTCCCACCACCTGAATAAGAATGCTTCTAACTACTGCAACAGCTTCTAAGCACTAGCCTGCACCACATTCCACTCACTGTGCAACCGGACCTAACAAGAGAGTGCTGCATCACCCATCACACTGTGAGCAGCAGAGTTGACAAACACACACGGGCTACACCACACACACAGAAGCACAACACTGTGTGCAGCAGAGTTGACACACACACACGGGCTACACCACACACACAGAAGCACAACACAGAGCAGCAGAATTAACACACACACACGCGAGCTACACCACACACACAGAAGCACAACACTGTGTGCAGCCGAGTTGACACACACACACGGGCTACACCAGACACACAGAAGCACACCACTGTGTGCAGCAGTTTTGACACACACACATGGGCTACACCGCACACACAAGCACAACACTGTGAGCAGCAGAGTTGACACACACACATGGGCTACACCACACACATAAGCACAATACTGTGAGCAGCCGAGTTGACACACACAAACAGGCTACACCACATACACAGAAGCACTACACTTCACACACACGCTGGGCACTAACACCCCACACACCATGAATAAGTGTGCTCTAAACTGCAGCAACACAATGGGATGCACCACCCTTTCCTCAGTGGCGTAACACAGGCCCCCGCAGCTCCTGCAGTGCAGGGGGGGCCCAAGCTCCAGGGGGCCCCCTCCGCCAGGGCCGGACTGAGAACACACACCAGCCCTGGCAACTAAGTTGGACCGGACGGCGGTGGGGGGGAGGGCTTTGGGCCGCTGCCGATATTGCAGCACCACTGCAAAGCCATCCGCCAGTACCGAAAATGGCCCCCACCGGCCCAAACCAGCTCCCACCATTCCGGCGGGAAAACGCCCGGTGCACACTACGGCCAGACCGGCCCTGCCCTCAGCACAATACTCTGGCCAGAGAGCTCCTGTTTGAACCCGGAGTTGGGCCCTCAATGAACCTTGCAGGGGGGCCCCTCAAGTTTCGTTACGCCAGTGCCTTTCACCACCGAGGAGCAGAATCTAAAAAACACAAGTCTGCACCGCCCTTCACACACCACACAGCAGCCGCTCTGTACATAGGATTACACCACCTCCGCACACTGGGCAGCAGGTCCTACTTGGACCAACTGCATGGCCTTTCACCACTGAGCACTAACACCTCATACTTTGCTGCATTGCGTTTTACACACCGAGCAGCAGCCACCACACACCAGCTGCACCTCCTTTCACACTACGACTAGCAGCCACAAAAGCCTACACCACTTCACATCTGAGCAGCAGGGCCTTCACACAACAGGAAACGTCACCCTTCACACACTGACTGCATCACCCTCCACACTGGGCTGCAGGTGCCTCAAAACATTTGGCTAAATCAAATTTCAAACACACCCCGCGCAGCAACACCCTCACACAATGGGAAGGAGTATGTTTGAAACACCAGGTAGTGGTACCTTTAACAAAGCTCGGTAGGGCACCTTCCATACAGCCTGCCGTTGGCAACTTCCAGTCCACCCACCTACCCACCAAGGCAGGGCGAGAATCCAAACACTGGGTTGCAACACCATCCATAGACCTGCCTGCAACACCATCCATAGACCTGCCTGCAACACCATCCACAGACATGGCTGCAACACCATCCACAGACCTGCCTGCAACACCATCCACACGCCTGGCTGCAACACCATCCACAGGCCTGGCTGCAACACCATCCACAGGCCTGGCTGCAACACCATCCACAGGCCTGGCTGCAACACCATCCAAAGAACTGGCAGCAACACCATCCACAGACCTGGCAGCAACACCATCCACAGACCTGGCTGCAACACCATCCACAGACCTGGCTGCAACACCATCCACAGACCTGGCTGCAACACCATCCACAGCCCTGGCTGCAACACCATCCACAGACCTGGCTGCAACACCATCCACAGACCTGGCTGCAACACCATCCACAGACCTGGCTGCAACACCATCCACAGACCTGGCTGCAACACCATCCACAGACCTGACTGCAACACCATCCACAGACCTGACTGCAACACCATCCACAGACCTGCCTGCAACACCATCCAAGGACCTGGCTGCACCACCATCCACGGACCTGGCTGCAACACCATCCGCAGACCTGGCTGCAACACCATCCGCGGTCCTGGCTGCAACACCATCCGCGGTCCTGGCTGCAACACCATCCGCTGTCCTGGCTGCAACACCATCCACAGACCTGGCTGCAACGCCATCCACAGACCTGGCTGCAACGCCATCCACAGACCTGGCTGCATCGCCATCCACAGACCTGGCTGCATCGCCATCCACAGACCTGGCTGCATCGCCATCCACAGACCTGGCTGCAACACCATCCACTGGCTGCATCATCATCCACAGACCTGGCTGCAACACCATCCACAGACCTGCCTGCAACAGCATCCACAGACCTGCCTGCAACACCATCCACAGACCTGGCTGCAACACCATCCACAGACCTGGCTGCACCACCATCCACAGACCTGGCTGCAACACCATCCACAGACCTGGCTGCAACACCATCCACAGACCTGGCTGCATCACCATCCACAAACCTGGCTGCAACAACATCCACAGTCCTGGTTGCAACACCATCCACAGACATGCCTACAACACCATCCACAGACCTGGCTGCAACGCCATCCACAGACCTGGCTGCAACGCCATCCACAGACCTGGCTGCAACGCTATCCACAGACCTGGCTGTAAAGCCATCCACAGACCTGCAAACCTGGCTGCCACGCTATCCACAGACCTGGCTGCAACACTATCCACAGACCTGGCTGTAACACCATCCACAGACCTGCAACACCATCCACAGACCTGGCTGCAACACCATCCACAGACCTGGCTGCAACACCATCCACAGACCTGGCTGCAACACCATCCACAGACCTGGCTGCAACACCATCCACAGACCTGGCTGCAACGCCATCCACAAACCTGGCTGCAACACCATCCACAGACCTGGCTGCCACACCATCCATAGACCTGGCTGCCACACCATCCATAGACCTGGCTGCCACACCATCCATAGACCTGGCTGCCACACCATCCACAGTCCTGGCTGCAACACCATCCACAGACCTGGCTGCAACACCATCCACAGACCTGGCTGCAACCTCATCCACAGACCTGGCTGCAACGCCATCCACAGACCTGCAAACCTGGCTGCAACGCTATCCACAGACCTGGCTGCAACACTATCCACAGACCTGGCTGCAACACCATCCACAGACCTGCAACACCATCCACAGACCTGGCTGCAACACCATCCACAGACCTGGCTGCAACACCATCCACAGACCTGGCTGCAACACCATCCACAGACCTGGCTGCAACGCCATCCACAGACCTGGCTGCAACGCCATCCACAGACCTGGCTGCAATACCATCCACAGACCTGGCTGCCACACCATCCACAGACCTGCCCGCAACGCTATCCACAGACCTGGCTGCCACACCATCCATAGACCTGGCTGCCACACCATCCATAGACCTGGCTGCCACACCATCCATAGACCTGGCTGCCACACCATCCATAGACCTGGCTGCCACACCATCCACAGACCTGCCTGCAATGCTATCCACAGACCTGGCTGCAACGCCATCTACAGTCCTGGCTGCAATGCCATCTACAGTCCTGGCTGCAACGCCATCCACAGACCTGGCTGCAACACCATCCACAGACCTGGCTGCAACACCATCCACTGACCTGCCTGCAACACCATCTACAGTCCTGGCTGCAACGCCATCTACAGTCCTGGCTGCAACGCCATCCACAGACCTGGCTGCAATACTATCCACAGACCTGGCTGCAACGCCATCCACAGACCTGCCTGCAACGCCATCCACAGACCTGCCTGCAACGCCATCCACAGACCTGGCTGCAACGCCATCCACAGACCTGGCTGCAACGCCATCCACAGACCTGGCTGCAACGCCATCCACAGTCCTGGCTGCAACACCATCCATATACTTGGCTGCAACACCATCCACATACCTGGCTGCAACACCATCCACATACCTGGCTGCAACACCATCCACAGTCCTGGCTGCAACACCATCCACAGTCCTGGCTGCAACACCATCCACAGTCCTGGCTGCAACACCATCCACAGTCCTGGCTGCAACACCATCCACAGACCTGCCTGCAACGCCATCCACAGACCTGGCTGCAACACCATCCACAGACCTGGCTGCAACGCCATCCACAGACCTGGCTGCAACGCCATCCACAGACCTGGCTGCAACACCATCCACAGACCTGGCTGCAACACCATCCACAGACCTGGCTGCAACACCATCCACAGACCTGGCTGCAACACCATCCACAGACCTGGCTGCAACGCCATCCACAGACCTGGCTGCAACGCCATCCACAGACCTGGCTGCAACGCCATCCACAGACCTGGCTGCAACACCATCCACAGTCCTGGCTGCAACACCATCCACATACTTGGCTGCAACACCATCCACATACCTGGCTGCAACACCATCCACATACCTGGCTGCAACACCATCCACAGTCCTGGCTGCAACACCATCCACAGTCCTGGCTGCAACACCATCCACAGTCCTGGCTGCAACACCATCCACAGTCCTGGCTGCAACACCATCCACAGTCCTGGCTGCAACACCATCCACAGACCTGCCTGCAACGCCATCCACAGACCTGCCTGCAACGCCATCCACAGACCTGCCTGCAACGCCATCCACAGACCTGCCTGCAACGCCATCCACAGACCTGGCTGCAACACCATCCACAGACCTGCCTGCAACGCCATCCACAGACCTGGCTGCAACACCATCCACAGTCCTGGCTACAACGCCAATCACAGACTTGGTTGCAATGTCATCCACAGACCTGGCTGCAACACCATCCACAGACCTGCAACACCATCCACAGACCTGGCTGCAACACCATCCACAGACCTGGCTGCAACACCATCCACAGACCTGGCTGCAACACCATCCACAGACCTGGCTGCAACACCATCCACAGACCTGGCTGCAACACCATCCACAGACCTGGCTGCAACGCCATCCACAGACCTGGCTGCAACGCCATCCACAGACCTGGCTGCAATACCATCCACAGACCTGGCTGCCACACCATCCACAGACCTGCCTGCAACGCTATCCACAGACCTGGCTGCCACACCATCCATAGACCTGGCTGCCACACCATCCATAGACCTGGCTGCCACACCATCCATAGACCTGGCTGCCACACCATCCACAGACCTGCCTGCAACGCTATCCACAGACCTGGCTGCAACACCATCTACAGTCCTGGCTGCAACGCCATCTACAATCCTGGCTGCAACGCCATCCACAGACCTGGCTGCAACACCATCCACAGACCTGCCTGCAACACCATCCACAGACCTGCCTGCAACACCATCCACAGACCTGCCTGCAACGCTATCCACAGACCTGGCTGCAACACCATCTACAGTCCTGGCTGCAAGGCCATCTACAGTCCTGGCTGCAACGCCATCCACAGACCTGGCTGCAATACTATCCACAGACCTGGCTGCAACGCCATCCCCAGACCTGCCTGCAACGCCATCCACAGACCTGCCTGCAACGCCATCCACAGACCTGCCTGCAACGCCATCCACAGACCTGGCTGCAACACCATCCACAGTCCTGGCTGCAACACCATCCACATACTTGGCTGCAACACCATCCACATACCTGGCTGCAACACCATCCACATACCTGGCTGCAACACCATCCACAGTCCTGGCTGCAACACCATCCACAGTCCTGGCTGCAACACCATCCACAGTCCTGGCTGCAACACCATCCACAGACCTGCCTGCAACGCCATCCACAGACCTGCCTGCAACGCCATCCACAGACCTGCCTGCAACGCCATCCACAGACCTGGCTGCAACACCATCCACAGACCTGCCTGCAACGCCATCAACAGACCTGCCTGCAACGCCATCCACAGACCTGGCTGCAACACCATCCACAGTCCTGGCTACAACGCCAATCACAGACTTGGTTGCAATGTCATCCACAGACCTGGCTGCAACACCATCCACAGACCTGCCTGCAACGCCATCCACAGACCTGCCTGCAACGCCATCCACAGACCTGGCTGCAACACCATCCACAGACTTGGCTGCAACACCATCCACATACCTGGCTGGAACACCATCCACATACCTGGCTGGAACACCATCCACAGACCTGGCTGCAACACCACCGCTCAATGTGGGAGAGCACGTTGGAAACAGCAGGCGGTAACAATGGTGCGGCAAAGCTATAACGGGCATTGGCACAAGTAAGGTAAATGCCCCCCAGTGAGCTGGCTGGGTAGTAACATACAGCTATAATTCGGTACACTTGGTCTATAAGGTCCCCGGTCCCCGGTGCTACAGCACATGCTGCACAATTGATAGATATGTCCGGGCTGAGACAACTTCCACAGCACCTCATCAGGGGTAGTAAGCGCTATATAAATGCAACTACCATCACAGTCTGGTGCAAATCACCCCAGGAAGTAGCAGGTTCCAAACAGAGGGCACACTTTCCTCTCACCAGAAAACAACAACTCTCACGCCAGACTAGGGCCATCTCAAAGTTTTCTGGGGCCAAGGGTGAGGCATGTTTTGAGACCACTTCTTCAAGTCAACTTTGATTTTATTATCCAGTTTCTGTTAACTCAAGTCCTCCTACTGCCAAACAACAATGAATTATTCATTGTATTGCATTGTAATTACATCTATATAGCGCTTACTACCCTAGACGAGGTGTTCATGACACTTTCAGAAATGGGGGCACTCAAAAAAAGTGAAAATATCCGGCTGTCTGACATCCAGCAGCGGTGAGCATCAAAAGAGGGCATAAACAACCATTGGGAAAGCAATTCATCTTTGCACTTGAATCTAGATTTTTTTTATCTTGCAACCTTAACATTTTGTGTGGAATTCAGAGTCTCGCCAGCCTGTTCCTCACACTGTAGGAAAGACATGCTCTGATTTCACATTACATCGGGTGGCATGGAGAGAACAATGATGACGTAAGGAGGCAGACGTAATGTAGAGAAAGAGGTGAGGCTGATTCAGAGACAGAGAGAGTGTGAGGGAGAGAGAGAGTAAGGGGTGAGGTTCGGAGAGGTAGAGACCCGAAGGTATCAGAGCGCTGTACAAGAGCACCAGTTGTGTTGTTGTTGGACACATTCACTTTCTTAGGCAGGGGGGGGTTAAGTGATGTGCCCAGAATCACAGGATGTTGAGCGTCCCTGCCGAGACTCAAACCCGGTTCCCCAGCTTCTAGGTCGACCGCTCTAGCCATTAGGCAGGGCTTTAACTGGGATGAAAAGACTTGAGAGACCCCCCACGCCAAGGGGCGTGGCCGATGTAACTAAGGGCGTGGCTTAAAAGCACCTAAGCTAAAAATCTAGGCTTAGTTTAGTATGCCACCCGACTAGTATTTGGCTACTTCTGTCATTACAGCCAGATATATAATACAGCAGTAACATTATACTTACATCAAGCCGGTACTATTGGTTTTGTCAATGGTTCTTAGTTGCGTAACATGAATAAGCAACAACTATGCCTTCTTTGTATTTAATTTTGAAAATGCGTCCGTTCTGAAACGATGAGGCTGTGAATGAACTCTAACGAGTCTCTTTGAAGTTACATCACAGGCAGTGAAGGGTGGCACTGCTCTGCAGAGTTAAGATTTAAGTTTTTGATCCTGAGTGTGAGGGCAAAAATGGAGAGCCGGATAGGGACCTGTCTCAGCACCTGCTTTTTAGAACTACCGGTGCTGAGCACAGGCAGGACCCGGCTCACTTAAAGCCCTGCCCTTCGGCCACATCCTCTCCTCTACAGTTGCGTCAACAAACCGTGCTGCAGCGCTCCAGGCAGCCTTGCTTAGATCCATCCATTCACCTGCTTCCGCACCTGACTACACAACGTTCCACACACCCGCTGCAGCCCCTTTCATCCAACTTTTGCCCACTATGGGCAGCAGCACTTTCGCACATGTGGTGACAGCACTTTCCACACAGGCAGCAACAGTGTCCACAGCATGGGCTGCAGCACGCACCAGACTGTAGCGCCCCCACACACACACACACACACACACACACACGCTGAGCGCCTTCCACACACCGGTGGCAGCACCCGCCACACACCGGACAAAGAAAGGAATCACCCACCAACCGCAGTACCCTCCATGCACCGGACTGCAGCATGATGCACGCGCCAGCCTGCAGCACATTCCACATACACCACACACCCCGGCTCAGCATTTTCCACACCCCAGGCTGCAGGACCCCACGCTAGACTGCAGCACACACCACAGTACAGCCCAGTTCCCACAATTGACTGCAAAACCCGTCATACACCGGCTAGAACACCCTCCACAGACCAGGCAGCAGCACCCGCCACAGACCAGGCAGCAGCACCCGCCACAGACCAGTCTACAACAAAAACCACACACACGAGGCTGCAGGACTCCCCACAGACCAGCCTGCAGCACCCTCCACAGACCAGCCTGCAGCACTCTACACACGTCAGGATATAACAAAATCGACACACACGAAGCTGCAGCACCCTCCACAGACCAGGCTATAACAAAAACCACACACATGAAGCTGCAGCACCCTCCACAGATCAGGCTATAACAAAATCGACACACATGAAGCTGCATCACCCTCCACGGACCAGGCTATAACAAAATCGACACACACGAAGTTGCAGCACCCTCCACAGACCAGGCTATAACAAAAAAAAACACACACACGACTGCAGCACCCTCCACAGACCAACCTGCAACACTCTCCACACAGCAAGAGGAGGCAAAGTCCACACACACGCGGCTGCAGCACCCTCCATAGACCACCCTGCAGGACCCTTCACAGACCAGGCTATAACAAAAACCACACACACGCGGCTGCAGAACCCTCCACGGACCATCCTGCAGCACTTTCCACACACCAGGCTATAACAAAACAAACACACACACAAGGCTGCAGCACCCTCCACAGACCACCATGCAGGACCTCAACACACCAGGCTACAAAATCCACACTCACGAGGCGTAGCACCCTCAACGGACCAGGGTGAAGAGCAGTTCACACATACTAGTCTGCAGCACACTCCACAGACCAGCTTGTAGCACCCTCAACTGACCAGGGTGAAGAGCAGTTCACACATACTGGGCTGCAGCACACTCCACAGACCGGCCTGTAGCACACACCAGGGTGAAGAGCAGTTTACACATACTAGGCTGCAGCACACTCCACAGACCAGCCTGTAGCACCCTCCACACACCAGGGTGAAGAGCAGTTTACACATACTGGGCTGCAGCACACTCCACAGACCGGCCTGTAGCACACACCAGGGTGAAGAGCAGTTCACACATACTAGTCTGCAGCACACTCCACAGACCAGCTTGTAGCACCCTCAACTGACCAGGGTGAAGAGCAGTTCACACATACTGGGCTGCAGCACACTCCACAGACCAGCCTGTAGCACACACCAGGGTGAAGAGCAGTTTACACATACTAGGCTGCAGCACACTCCACAGACCAGCCTGTAGCACCCTCCACACACCAGGGTGAAGAGCAGTTTACACATACTAGGCTGCAGCACACTCCACAGACCAGCCTGTAGCACCCTCCACACACCAGGGTGAAGAGCAGTTCACACATACTAGGCTGCAGCAGTTTCTAAATTTCTGGCGCGAGCACCTCACACACATTGGCCGCAGCATACACAGACCAGACTGCAGCACCCACCAAATAAAGGGGTGCAGCACACTCCACACACACACTGGGCTGTAGCACCTCACACACCAAACAACATTCTTTGCCACACACCAGCGGCAGCGCCTTTCACACACCAGGCTGCAGCCCCATCAGACGCCGGGACACACCACATGCCACACACCGGGCTGCAGCTTCAGTCCTACCACATTCCACCCCGGGCAGCCCCCTACACACCTGGGCTGCTGCTCCTTCCCAACGCCGGCCGCTGCAGCCACCCACACAGGGCTGCTGCACCCACCCAACACCGGGCAGCTGCACCCACCCAACACCGGGCAGCTGCACCCACCCAACACCGGGCAGCTGCACCCACCTAACACCGGGCAGCTGCACCCACCTAACACCGGGCAGCTGCACCCACCTAACAACTGGCTGCGGCACCCACCTAACACCGGGCTGCTGCACCCACCCAACACCTGGCTGCTGCACCCACCTAACACCGGAAGTGAAGTCCTGACAGACCTGTTCGAAGACCCTTTCAGCACCTGGACAGCTCCAATGGTGCACGTGCTGGAACACTGCCCCGGCCACCCCATACCATGTCCGCCCTCTGGTGCTCCCAGCTCACCTTCTGCGCCCCACAATCAACACACTACCAGCAAGGCACCCTCCGCTCCGCTCACCGACCCACGCCAGCTCCCCCGCAACCTCTGCTCGCCCAAACCCTACTGACAGATGCGGAAGGCTGCGGTCTCACCTCAGAAAACCAGACGGGGCGCCTCGGGCAGCTCTGGCGCCTCCAGCTGCACAGCGCTCAGTGACAGGATCCGGCTCTGTCAGATTGCTATATGCATCTCCTTGGTTACAGCAGCTGTGTCCATCAGGGCGCTATATGTGCAGCTCCTTGGTTACGGAAACTGTCTCCATCAAGGTGCTATATGCAGCTCCTTGGTTACGGAAGCTGTCTCCATAAAGACGCTATATGCAGCTCCTTGGTTACGGCAGCTGTATCCATCAAGGTGCTATATGCATCTCCTTAGTTACAGCAGCTGTGTCCATCAGGGCGCTATATGGATCTCCTTGGGCACAGCAGCTGTGTCCATCAGGGCGCTATATGGATCTCCTTGGGCACAGCAGCTGTGTCCATCAGGGCGCTATATGGATCTCCTTGGGTACATCAGTTGTGTCCATGAGGGCGCTATACGCATCTCCTTGGGTACAGCAGCTGTCTGCATCAAGGTGCTATAGGCATTGTGTTCCTAGTTACAGCAGCGGTTTCCATCGGGGAGTTATATGCAGCTCCTTGGTACCGGCAGATGTGCCCATCAAGGCGCTATATGCTGCCACTTAGTTACATCAGATGTCTCTATGGTAACCCATCGGTTTTAAAAGATGTCTCTCCGAGATCGCCGACTGAGGCCCCTGTCTTTGGTTGCACCCTGGGATGTTGACTACCCCAGACTAACCTTTGCAGCTTCTCGAGAGTAGGGCTTGTCTCTCACAGGGCCTTGTCTCTAGTCCTGAGGAACATGCTCTCTCCCTCAGGATGGCGCGCGCAGCTCCCTAAAAAGAGGATGTGTCTCTCCAGGGTGTTTCTTGTAGCGCCTCGTGGACGGGATCTGTGCGCCCCAGGTTGGTCCACAGAACCCTCTGTGCTTGAATGCAGTCTGCAGCCCAGGGTGACGCTCTCCGGAGTGGTGAGTGAGTGCCGCTGGCATTCATTCAGTGCACCCCCAACTACAAGTTCTGCTTCCCGCCGGATGGCATCTGTTGCTCAGTTTCCCTCGTCACCCCCACGCACAGGTTCGGTACCTCACTGGCTGCGTCCCTTCAGGGCAACCCCCAGTCACAGGTTATTTTTTCCATAGAATGTCATTTGCAGTTCATGTTCTGTCTGCACAACCCTCAGGTGCGGGGTTTGGTCTGTGACAGAATGGGGTCTCCTGTAGGGCGCCCGTGGGCTACAGTTTCCGTCTCTCGCGGGATTCCTGTTCGGTCAGTACCTCCACCCTGGGTGAAGGTTCTCTTAGTCCAGGGTGTTGCCGGCGGCCCCGGTTCGGTCCGTGCCTTGCTCGGGGACAGGCCTCGTATTCACAGGCTGGCTGTGTGTGTGCACCCGCAGTCCTTGAAAGATTAATGAAGCTCCCCTGAGGACAGGCGCCCGCTCTCCAAGGGCGGGGTGGACAGGCGCCCGCTCTCCAAGGGCGGAATGGACAGGCGCCCGCTCTCCAAGGGCGGTGCGGACAGGCTCCCGCCCTCCAAGGGTGGGTAGACAGGCGCCCGCTTTCCAAGGGCAGGGTGGACAGGCTCCTTCTCTCCAGGGGTGGGGTGGCCAGGCTTGCTCTCCCAATGTGTTATGGCCAGGCTACCACTCTTCCACGCTGGAATGGACAAACTCCCGCTCTCCAAGGGTGGTACGGACAGGCTCCTGCTCTCCAAGGGTGGTACGGGCAGGCTCCCGCTCACCAAGGGTGGTACAGGCAGACTCCCGCTATTCAAGGGTGGTACGGGCGGGCTCCCGCTCTTCAAGGATGGTACGGGCAGGCTCCCGCTCTCCAAGGATTTTATGGACAGGCTGCAGCTCTCCCATGCAACGCCCTGCACAGTCCCGCAGCCGAGCCCCGAGCTCACTTCCTAAAGCCACGTAGCCTGCACAGAGGAGATGCTCGGATTCCCAGTCTCCAACAAAGGTGTATTTCCATGGCAACCAGTCACCATAGCCCGTGCTCTCCCGGGATACAGCCGGGCTCGGACGTCACCGTCAGCGGCGGCGGCGGGACTGGGCATGCGTAAACAGGCCTTTAAATGAGAGAACTACAAGTGAATACAGAGCACCCGAGCCGGGGAGGAGGAGGAAGATGCTGCCGCGTGGAGCGCAGCTGTACTGGTCCAGGGACCGGGGGAGCCTGGCGAGGTTCACGTCAGCCATCTTCTCTCTGCGGGTGGGCACCGTGGGTAGTGCCCTCAAAGTGTGCGGGCTCCATGGGCAGTGCCCCAAGAAGAGTGTGTGGACTCTATGAGCTACTGCCCTCCAACAGAGCAGGCTGCATGGACATGACCCCTCTCGTAGGGAGGGCGTCATGGAAATGTGTCCACCAGTAGGGTGGGGCACGTGTCCAATAGCTGCTGCAAAATCTGCAGATTTTAACCCAAAAAATAAAGTTTCTACCTCAAACGGATCAAAAGTTATTCAAAATGCAACCGACACGTGTTGCTGCGCAGTGAAGGCCCTTAGACAAAGGTTGACGGGTCACCTTTCTGTTGCTTATTGCTGGATTTAATTGTCAGACTGGTACTAATGCAGAGGGTTCTTTACCCAGACAGTGTAAACCTGTAAAAATAACAACATTATGAGGCAATACTGTCACAAAATGTGCTGAACTGTACATTGTTTGCCTTTTCTTGCCGCATAATTTAGTCGACAGTACCGCATAATTTGGTCCTCTCCTGCCACATAATTCCAAAGGCCTCAATTATTTGGTGCTGCCAGTACAACCAAGGTGCACCTCACTGCCATTACCTGCGTAGGCACTGCCAGTAATGCCCCTTCAGCACTCATTAAGCCACCAATGTAAATCTAATGCATCCGGAAACACAATTGCCCCGTGGCATTAAAGAGAGACCAAGAAAAGCTGCTGGTGGGTGACTAGTGACACCTGCCCCCCCTTTGTGTAAGGAGTGCCCCATTTTTGTAGCTCTCTCAGTAGACAAATATGCTGTGGGGGGGGGTTCTGAAGCACTGGGTGTCTGCAGGACAACAGGAAATTGCAAAATAGCAGTTTGTTGCCAGATACGTGTAATTTTCATGAAAATTATGCAAAACTGCATGCATTTTGTGAAATGGAGTAGGCAGGGAGCTGGCCTGAAAATTTAATGTATGGGCTTTACTCATATAAAAAAGCCACATGGAGAGACTGCTTCAAGCAGAGCGTGTCTCAGCAGCAGTTTTACAGTTTCAGTGAGACATTTTCTACATCAATCAGTTTCTCCTAGAAGAAAAGGCCACACAATTTGTGTGAATCAGTCCTTTGACTCAGCAATGTGCTTATTTTTAGTGGATACACTATCTCAAAATAAAAAAATAGGTATGGACCCGATGTCTAAAACGATTAGTTTCTAAGATAAGTCACACATTGTGCACCGACATTTTGCGATCAGTTTTTAATTTTGTGATACGATCTGATGTACTTATAGTTCACTTTGCAAAATGTCCAGTTGCAGGATGTTTCAGAAGGACCTACTTAAAGGATATAAGTTGTAATGCCCTGTGACTAGTTACAAACATACGTACGGTGGCCTGCTAGGATCAGCAGACCTCCAGCCTTGTGTTTGCATTCCCAAATGGGATTTTTTATTTAAAACAACACATGTTCTGCTTTAAAGATAATTACATTTGGGAACATATTGGGGGGTGGGGAACATAGGAACACCGCCTGCTCCCCCAATCCTGAGCTCCCTGACATAATTCCCAAAGGGGAAGCTGTCCCACTCCCAACGCCTCCTTTGAGGCGTCAGTAACTTCCAGATGATTTGTGACCGCAACTGCAGCAACAAACCATTGATACATGCCATAGCGATTCACAAATAGGGGGGTTCATGCCACTTCCTAATTGTAATTCTGAAAGGGTTAGTAAACCAATATTTTGAGCCAGAATTATTTTCTGATGTGTAAGTTGGTGTAGTATATAGTGAAAGCCATTAAGTGGTAGCAAATTCTGTAATTGTGCAAAATGCATGGTTTACATCTACAAAATGGCTTTGCACATCTAGCCCCTAGTGCTGCGAGTGTTATCACCTTGTATTGCACTGCCTCAGTGTAATCTATATATCTTTTTGCAGTTTTATATAGTGCAAACTCAACCCGAAGAGCGCTTTATGCAAGCACCAGTTGCATTACAGTCGGACACATTCATTTTTAGGCACGGGGAGATTAAGAGCAGAATCACAGGCTGTTCAGCGTCCCTGCCAAGATTCAAACCTGGTTCCCCAGCTTCAAAGTCGCCGCTCTAGCCGTTAAGCCGCATCCTATGCACTGTTACACAAAAGATAGCAGTTTATATATGTTGAAACTGATGTGAGGTTATTCATTCCACAGACACAGTATTAACTTTTGAAGAAAACGTGATTTGAATGGAAAACTTAAATGCAGCATACTCCCTTGCCTCTGAATTTTACACATACACAAAGTTTATTTGCTCTGTCACAATAAGACCAACGAATTTGCATTCAGTGGTAGCAAGACAAATGGTATGGAAGATTTTATCACTTGCAGAACTGAATGCATAATATATCTAATTATTTGACTCTAAAATACAATATACGAAGAGAGCGCCAAACACAACACATGGGGCAGACGGAATACTTGAGAATCAATAAGAGAATAGAATGAGGCGGTTTTGTTGACCTGCATTTTGCAAGTCACTCTCACCTAAATAAATAAAAAAAATTGCCGAGCATCACAATACTGCAGTGAGCTTCCTAAAATACATACTGTAAAGCTTTAGACAATTCATATGGATCTTGTACCTTTTACCTGCTGATTTGGTTTAAATCATAATACAAAAATGAACAAGAAAAATAAAGTGATCAAATCTCTGACCAAATAAAAAGACGTGTCTTAAAAATTTTGATACCATTGAAATATTTAACCCTCTGTTTCAACGAAATAATTATTTCTTCTCTGTCAAGGAGGTTTTGCATTTAGTGTATATTTTGAAAATATTTGATAAAGTTCTTTATTAACATGTTTATCTTTCTAATTTCTGATTTATCTAGAAATGGCAGGTAGCCTAATTGTAGAATTTTAGTGTCTGATAAATATACAAATATTATAGCGTCCACACCTACCCGCATTCCCACTACTAACAGCTCACGATAATCATATATATATATTAGACCGAGACAACTGTGAACCTGCAAACCCATCAACCAGTCCCTCTTCAATAAAAAAAATTGCCTGAAATTCAGAAAATTGCACAGCTAAAGGGTCTCAGTATCTGAAGCTCTTTGAACTTAAGAAATATTGTAAAAAGTAAATGTGGCCCACACTCAATGCGAGTATACAACATTAAACATTACTGTCTCTTAAAGGGGTGACAATTGAGTAACAAATAGGTAAGATGACTACCAACTAGTTCACATCTTGTGTTTATGGCTATTACCTTTCCTTCCATATGCACCTTTTGTGTGTAAATAGCAGATATTCAAGGATACAAACAAGGTAGGGAGTGCAGCCATTCATAAAATATTGAATCCTATATTGTTTGATCTTTTGAAAGAAATGAGTTTCATCTGCTGAAGATATACTAGTCAGGCACTTAAGTAAAGTTGTGTAAGGCAGCTGGCAAAAGTGGCAACCAGGAGTGATGGGCAGATATGAGGTCTACATAATGTTGGCACAACTCAAACACATGATAAGTGCTATGGTCAGTGCATAGGTGAAATTCATATGAGGTGCAACTGAAATGCTTAGTGAAATATCCTCATTCTAAAAATAAGATGTCCATGTTTTCAGAAGATTCCATTTAGTAACACACTTGTTGATGCAATGGTATATCTGGTCCAGGAGATTCTCTTAAAAAGGTCTATTGTTGTTTTGGAATCAGAAGAGACAGTCTAACAATTTGTCAAAATCTGGTGAACACATAGGACGATCTTCACCTCACGCCTCTCTCGCTAAACCACAATGCAGTGCACGCCCTAGAGGTTCTACAAACAGTTCTCCTTGTGGTACACTACTCCAGGGTCAATAATACTACATTGGTTCCAGTGGGTTTAGGATGTACTTTGCATCACAACTGACAGCCAGAAATGTAAACCTCAGAATTCAGAAATGCGAACATATCTCAACTTAACTAAATTCCATGTTGAATGTATCATTGTTCGGAACCTAAGCGTATAACTCAACTTATCTATTAAACCACCCAAAATTATCGCACATCATTCATGAATCAACCCATAAAACCACATCATGTAAGATGTTCCATTTCATCACACTAGAGAAGATCTTTTTCAAACACATCCATAAATTGGTTACCATAAGCGGGAACAAACCTGGTGCCCATGTTTGTGCCTCCTTTAGGAACAAGAATATTAAAACATAAAATACTTTTCCTCATAAAACTAATGAAACTAACAGCTTGATTTAGAGTTTGGTGGATAGGTTGATCCATCACATCATGATTGATGTCATGTCCACCTTATTACAAGTGCATTATATTCTATGGCACTTGTAATAGGGTGGACAGGAGATCCGTCACATTTGTGATGGAGTATGCATCTGTCAAACTCTAAACCAGGCCCGACGTCACCTAGGAATCTTTCACATTAAATCTGCAGAAAAATCCTGCCACATTAATACGTGATGTGTGTCTGGTGCGTGCAAATTAATGTTTGAAATCTAGAACGACCAAAGCACAATCATGAGAACATGGCATTTGCTTAAGCTTGTTTTGACTGCGAGCTACATGCTTGAAGTGAGCTAGACGATCATTGCAAGCAGCGTGAAATACTTTAGATCTACAACGTGGTGCTTCAATAATAACACAAGAAGCGGAATTCACTGCTTGCGTCTGGTCCTTACTTTAATTCAAATGTAAGCCCCCTTTTAATAAACGTGTATACCAGTATATAGTGACGTGCCGTTGTTACTGTTATTCTTACATACATTTACATACATTTCAGGGTCCGCTGAGAGAAGGCCCTGAACTCTCTGAAGATTTTCTTCTGATTATCACAGATCATTTTTTAAATTTTAGGCCGTCAATTAGAGTTTGATAACAGGAAGAATGGCTCTGAGGAATTTGGTTGAGCAAAAATTAAACACTTTGATTTGTTTTGACCATTGCAAGCACAAGTCACTCATTGCCTGTCAGAAATACAATAATATAATATTGAACATTGAAATCTTATAAGAATAAGGTATCCATCAGGATATACAATACTTTAGACTGATTATGGAGTTCATTAGATCACATCACTACTTGTACTTTATGTAAGTGGTGCTGTTGTAATCTGCAAAGTGAGACATAGTTGGGGCAAAGTATAAACAGATGGAATAAAAACATCCCTGGCTGACTTAATATTCGAAGAAGGGGACAGCCAAGAAAGTTACATTTTTGTAAAGATAATTTGCCACAGTAACTCAGACCAACAAGCACTGGCACAGCCAATAGGTCTCGCCTTTGGGACCTTATAAGTGCTTAGCCATGCAACACTTGATGTTGTTGCACCAAGGATATTGTGCTGCATAACTAAATACTTATAAGGTCCCAAAAGCGAGACCTATTGGCTATGTCAGTGCTTGTTTAAATGTTTTTTTATTTTTTTTTAAACAGCCCTTGTCCATTTAAGGCACATGCTGCTTTAAAAAAAAGATTTCCTGCATGGAAGACGTTGAGGGCAAGCAAGCAGTGATCCCATGGACTATACTGCTTGAACCCCCTGCGGCTGTCTGACGCAATAACCAAAGTTGAAGCTGTGCCTGGGGTAGCTTCCTCTTTGTAAATTGGTGACCACTTCAACTTGAGAGGTGACAGATTTTCAATGGTTTGCAATAGTATTTGAGGTCACAAAACATAGATATTTTACCTAGCGACTCACAAAGAGGAGGGGAACGCCTCTTTCACGTCCCCCATTTGCGATTTTCAAATCGGTTTTGAAATTTGTGTACAGGTCACAAGCACGATTCACAAGCTTTGTCCCCACAAAAAAACTTTAATACGAGGCCACTAGACTCAAATGTGCTCACACCATGAGGTATAAATCTCAAAGTGCCAGTGTATGGAAAACTGAGTAAACCCCTGAACTCAGCTCACCTTGAGTGTCCTATTTACATATTCATGGCACCTCCATAAGACAAATATTTTGTAGGATTTAACCAACATCAGTGTTTTAGAATACGGCACCAAACCTCTTCGATTTCTTCCTATCATAGTAAGGATGCCGGCGAGGAAAACAAAAATAAGTTATGAAGAAATCTTGCTGTAGAGGACTGCGTGAGGGGTTAGAATGCATAAAAGAGGCCCACTTCATGGGATTTTAGTGAAAACAAATGTGAGAACGTCTCCCCCTCATAACTGCAAAGTCTCCTCTAGTATCTGTGGCGAAACTCCTTTTCCTTTTTACCTATATGCTTGCATTCTAATTTTCCATTGGCGATCATAAAATACAAGGAGTTTTCCTGGCAGTCTACAAATCGAGTGTTCTTTAGTGATCTTCCTTACACATTGAGGGGCAGATTTACAAGCCCCTTGCGCCTCTTTTACGCCGCCGCGGAGTCACTTTTGTGACGCAGCGGCGGCGCAAAGCCAGCGCCATGGTGCGGGGTACTTACAACGTGATGCATCTGGGAGATGCGTTACGTTGTAAAGCCCTGCGCCACATGTAGGCGTTCCGGCACAGGGGAGGTCGTTCCGGCGCAGGAACGCCTCCTAAAAGTGGCTGAGTGAAATCTACAAGATTTCACTCAGCCACTTTTAAGGCCATGCTGCGTCAAAACCCTGCGCCTGCTTGAAGCAGGCGTAAGGATTGATGCAGCATTTTAAAGATAGGGCGCCCCCGAGCCTTGCTGGAGCTGCGTTGCGCTTGCGACGCAACTCCAGCAATGTGCCGCCTTTACAGCAGCAGATGCGTTACGCATCTGTCTATTTTTGCCCCATGCTGCGCCGCATTGTAAATGCGGCGCATCCACGGTGGCCGAGCCATGACGCACAATAACTGGCGCATCCCTGCTGATATGCAGGGATGCGCCAGTTATTGTAAATCTGCCCCTTAGAGTTTTAGCTCCTAAAATTGGAAATTGTATTTGTATGAATTGCTTCATAGTTTGAAGATATGTAGAGTTTAGACTAGAAGATGGAAGAAGTTAGTTTCTTCCTGTAGTCCAAAGCTACAGTGAATGTAACTCTTTCTCATAAATGTTAGCATAGGCAAAGCTGATCCAGCATCATTTTGCTTGTGTAACCTTTCTGAAAAATGTTTAAGAATCATTTACAATCTCAATTAAATGTTGTCTAAATCTTGCTGATGGAAGGGTGATGGTTCTATTTAGGAATGGTCTGAATGTCACTCCTATGATGTGCCATGTAAAAGCAAGGAACACATACTAACAAGAAGATTAGGGTTGCGTTGTAAATGGTAAATTTAAAACGCACACAGAATAAAAAAATAGCATTGCTTATACTTTGACTAAAGGCAGGTATATCTGTTGCATCTTTAGGAAGCCTTCCTGTGCGTTTGACGTCACCTTTGAACAAAACAAGCTATAAATTCAACAAAATATTTTCAGACCTCCAAAGTGAAATTATAGTAATTCTTTACAACAGTGTGGAGCACCAAAACTGCACGCACTTTCTAAACAAAAAAAATCCATAAACCAGTAATTTCACATTTTTTAAGCAAAATAATCTGCACTATATAAAATCACAAATACATAAAGTAAACATATAAAAGACCAAACTCTCAGTCTCAGTTACAAGCGACTTGACATATCTGGAGTCTAACAAGAGTGAAGTGTCACTTATGCCACGTCATCAAAACGGAAACACCAAAAGGGACAACACTGCAACCATCCTCAAAATGTCATGTCCTTACCAGACAGATCATCCGCGCACTGGCAAGCAATGAAAACCAAAGGAAGCTAATATCTGAGGGGCTGATGCAAAGCGCACTCTCTTTGGACTACTACTTATTTTACATCTTTGTAAAGTATTGATAGCATGAGGTCTGCAAAAACAGAGCTGTCTGTAGAAACCCAATGAACGAGAGACTGCCCACGTTACTTGATTTTGCACTGCACACAAGCGCGGCATAGATGGCGTCCCTGAGAAGTCGGAGCTGCTGCTACTATATAGAGATGCATCTTCCTATTTTAGAGGGAAATGTCACTGTACTGCTGTGTCTTCCTACACATCTGGGTCCCAGCATACAGCTGTGTGCTGCGTTTGTAATAAGAGAAAAGCGGCAGCCTTGTTCGCACATTCATGCGATCTGAAAAGCAAATGCTGGTGCAGCAAGAGGCAGTCGGGGAATGTCAGACTGACATAGAAAGGCGTCAAGCTGCAGGCGCTAGGCTCCCGTCCGCCGACGATAAATGCTGAACCACTGACGCCTGCTCGGTCCCAGCTTCTCGACGCCTAATCTCTCAGGCATTAGAGCTCCCAGTTATCCACAAAAAGGACTTTCTCAATGCATTTTCTTGCTTGATCCTTCTTCCTTGCGGAGTCTGAATCATATGCGCCCTTTAGGGACCTGGAGATTTCAAACGCTCAAAGTGCGCAATACAAAAGCTCTTAGCGTACCATATGTCAAGTATGACCTGATATCCGAGGCAATGACCTAGGCTATAGAAGAAATACTACAATTAAGGACATACATGGACCTACACGAAATACAAGACGTAGGTATACAACGAGGATGGGTGCACCCTTACACAGGTGAAATGGAAACAAGCATTGGCCGCGCGGCCGTGAAAGTGACACGGCCGCGCGGCCCGCAAAAGTGAAAGTGATCACGATCAACGGAGGAAAGACAGATGGCGGCTGCGTGCGTGCACGCACGCTCACGTGCACGCAAACTTTAGGCCACCAAAAGCCTGTGGCAGCACTTTGAAAATCCACCTACTAAATGTCTCGCAGAGCAGCGCATGTGCTGGCTCAGGCGAGACCTAATATTAGGCACTCAGGTAAAATTTCCGCCGCGTTGTTGAGTTATTCAGGGCATCAGCAACAGGGCCAAGAATAGCATCCTAGTGGTTAAAGGGCAAATATATAAAAAGAAATCTCCTGGCAGGGTTTTAAGATATAATTTTGAATTGGGCATAGTGGTTCATTAGATAATATGTATTATCATGAGGAGACACGGGGACAGTCACAAGGGGTTGTATGTTTGTATGTAGTTTAATAGAAAAAACATTTAATGGACTGCATTACTGAACAGCCATTTCAATTAAATGGTTTCGTTTAAATGGTTTAACGGTTTGAGGATGAATGACATTTACCATTTCATAGAAACCAATTCATAGAATGTATTTATTTCTAAATTGGATTCTGCATACCTATTTTTAAGGGGTAAATGAAATGGGTGCAGGTCTCACTTTCAAAAACATTTTTGTCAAAGCTATTTATTTAAATCCTTTACATCAGGGAATATAATGTCAGATTTATATCTTTTACATTGTCAAACAATTACTAAAGATGCTTTTAATTAGATGAACCCCCACCACCCCTAAACACCACCCATCTCTGCCCCCTATAAAAGCCTCCCCATGCATAAACCCCACCCATCCCTGACCCCCCAAACTCCACTGATCCATGAACCCTAAAAGCCCTTTCTAACCCTAAACTCCACCCATCTCTGAACCCTAAACTCCACCCATCCCTGAACCCTTAAAGCCCTTTCCACTCCTAAACTCTACCCATCTCTTAACCTAAAACCCCCTCACTACTTAAACTCCACCCATTCCTGAAGCCTAAAAACCTTTTCAATGCCTAAACACCTCCCATCTCTGATCCCTTAAAATCCTGCACCACCCCTAAACTCCACTCATCCCTCAGCCCTATAATTGCCCACACCATCCCTGAAAACAACCCATTCATGACCCCTAAAACGTATCACTTCTAAACTCCCCCATCCCTGAACCCTAAAAACCCTTTCTACATATAAACTTCATGTATCCCGAAGCCTTAAACTCCCACACCACCCTAAACTCTACCCATTCCCAAGCAAAATAAACCCTTTACCACCCCCAAACTCTATCCATTATTGAACCTTAAAACCCTCCTCAGCCCAAAGCTGCACCCATATGTAAAACCTAAAAAAAAACCACAACACTTCTACATGCCACCCATCCCTAAACCCTAAAAACCCCTCACTTTTCATAAACTCCACTCATCCATGAACCCTAAAAACCCTTCACCACCTTAAACTCTAACCATGCCTGATCCTTAAAAACCCTCACCACCCCAAAACTTCATCCATCCCTGAACCCAAAAAAACCATCACTACCCCTAATCTTCAACTAAGTGTGTGATTTTGAATGTTTACTTACAATTATGTTTCCTTTAAAATGTTTCTTTTCATTTTATGATTTATTTGGGTTTCTTTAATATTGTCTTTCCTTAAAATAATTTTTCCATGATCTGAGCACCTGATTATTTTTCAGGTCCCTTTCATGGAAATACAAGTTAGCCCTATTCTTAATATAACGTTTGAGGCCTGCAACATATTTGAAGTTATACATTGTGGGCCAGATTAGAAAGGTGAATTTACAAGTACAGATTTTTCTACAAGTAAATTTTGAGTAACTTTACCAATTTTGGCTACTCACCATTTACAAGTGTAAAGTTACTCACAAGTGTAGACTTGCATGTCTGCATCCACTAAATTCAGAGGGTGGACCCTAATTTAAGACTGTAAAGTTACAGCTTGCAATTTTTCACTCATGGGCGAAGGCATTTGCCTTTGGGGCAAAGACATCCTTATGGTAAAGTATAGGGAAAAGTTTCCAACCTTATTAAACAAAAAAACACTTGTGAAAATATATTCAAGTATTAATGAATATTAAGTACATTTTTAATTTAAATCTAGAACAAAACTAAATAACAGCATTATTAGTTTGATTTTCAATTAAATAAGTAATAGGTTTGAATAAATTAAATTATGTTCAAATTATTTTTCTTAAGATTTAAATTAAAAAAAGTCCCACTGAAAGTATAAAACGTATATGCATTTATTATGGAGCAACAATGATTAAAATATATGTAGAATTAATGTAAATTATTTATTTTAAAAAAATAAAGGTGATCAACACATTTTCTAATAAACTAATAATTATGTTCTTTAATATATAATTTAGCATTAAATTAAATATTTTTATAATTTTAAAAAGTTAAAATAAGTTAATTTAATTTAACATAAGGTCCTATGGGCTTTTGTTTTACCTCTCATCTTCTTTATTTTCTATGGGATGGTATTTCAGTATGAGTGGTTGGCCATGTGTGGTGTTGGACTTGCTCCAGCTCTAAGCTAGCGTACATCTACTACTGTTTAAGATCACTTTTGGCTGTAGAAGCTATAGAAGTGGCGTTTAAGAATGGCAATGGTTTACTGTATCGTGGGTGAGTTCATGTCCCAGCGAAACCCCTCCTTCCTTCCACGTCCCCTAACCCCTCCCATTTAGTAGTAAGCATTCCCCGTTTTCTAGTCCCTCCCCTGCCCTCCCACATTCACTACTAAAATCTATACGTGCATGTGCAAAGATACCCGTAGTAGCGGCAGAGATATCCGCACATAAAATATAGGAGAGGTCAAAGCATAGACTTCCACATGTAGATTGGTGAATAGCATTTTTTCGTTATGTCACTAGTATTATACTACTGCTGAACGTCCTACAAAATGCAGTTTATGAACAGACCCCTGTGTACACAGGTGGTGCTGGAAATGCCCCGGATGTGGGTATTGGCTCTGGGTTAGTAAAACCAACAGTGCCACCCTGTCTGGCAAGCCATCAAGGCATAATGAACTGGTTGAAACTTCTTTCTGTTTTGCAAAAGCTGAATCCAAGTGCATGGAATACATATTGAATGGAGTGTGTGGAAATAAGTGTACTGGAAAATAAAAAAGCAATGCCTATGACATGCTATGGGCAGTTTTTTTATATCGCCAACCTGGGACGGTCATGGAGCGCATGACTGGCCCGGACTTGAAAAACGCTGGAGAAAATGGTGGAAAAATGGCCTCCTCAGATATCCCTTCCCCCCCCCCCCCCCCCCCCAGTGGTTCTTCTAGAGTGAAGGCTTTTTCGACAACAGAGCTGCTGACGGCCCCATAATGCCATAACACTAAACAATGCAAAAGTGACCCCACCCCGCCGCCAAGAACCTTCATTGGGCAGCCTACTCAGTTGCTGAATTATTTGGAAGCATTTTTAGGTTAAAAAAACTAATTTTTAAAGGGACAAGAAAATAAAACCTTTTCAGATGCCTTTTCCCTACCACGTGGACTGTGCCAATAGCAACGGTAGCTTGCAGCCGCCTTGTCATCTCCGAAAGATATTACAATGTATAAATTTCCATTTCTTGAAAGGTGGCACTCAGGTGTCTTCTACGTTGCCTTTTTCAAACACAGGTTGATTACAATTGTGCAAATTAGACTATTTATCTAAAAGGCAATTGTTAATTTAATTGATGTGATTTTAGCATGTTAGCTGTGGGTTAGTGACAGCTTTAGGTGCATCGCCAGCCTCATGTAATAAAGAAGTTTAAATTAAGAAATACATCCATATATACATACAAAGGCTTTGGGTACACCCACTTCATCCATTGGTCTATTCAATCGTCTTTCACATTTTATTTACTACCACTACATCATTTGGGTCTGCCCAGTCACACCTTTGGCTTTCTTGTACTCTGAGTGATCGCATTTTGCCTGGTCACATGACCAATACTCTGAAAAGAAGTATTGCCAGGGCTGGTGGATCAAGACTTCACTTTGCCAATGTACTTCTGTTTATTCTTTATCTGTTTTTTACATATTTTACTCATCCTTGGGTGTTTAAACCATTCCTTCATGTACAGCACTGTGTTTCCGATAGTACCTTTTATTTGCACCCAAACGAATCATATTTCCCTGTGATATGAAAATAAAAGTAAAAAGAGTTTCTTTACCTGGCTAACATATACCGGGCTTTTAGGAAGCCTCCATTATTTTTCTCTTAAATTTAAAATATTTGTTGCAAGGATAAAGAGGCCTCATTTAACCAATGGAATGTTTTCTTCACTTTTCTTTTTGGTGGCATACGCTTTGAATATAAAATAAATAATGTAACCATTGTAATAGCTTGCCAAGTACAGACGTATTGGCTTTGCAAATGCTTGTTGAGTACATTAGCCTGTCGACTTCAAGCTGACTCTAGCCATTTTTTACGCTCGAAGTTAGCTTGACAGCAAGCTAAAAAACTGAAGCTATAAGATGTAAGACATGCCTTGAGTAGCAGCAGCCTGTTACATGCTGCGGCCCGTGTTGTAACTTATACCAGGTCTGGTAAGATTGTAAGGTTCACATGAGAAAAGTCTGTAGGAACAATAACTGGACCCACTAACACAGGGGTAATAAGAGCTACTTATTTTCAATAAAAATCATCCTGAACTACAAATAAATATTGTTGTTGTTGTAATAGTGACCACATCAGACAAGATAACATTAGTGGACGCGTCGTGCAAGATTACCAGTACCAAGGACCTCCGTGCATCAGTAGTATTGAGAAAACATGCCTCCTCATCACGGGTACCACCGAACAACCATAGCTGCAATGCCCGTATCACCAATGCAATAATTTCAGCAATAAGTCTTACTAATGCAGAATACGTTTATCATTGAAATATCAATTTAGAATATTTTTCAGAAATTCAAATATTTTCTACAAATATCAGCTGATGAGTTCTGAAAAGACACAGATTTTCAAATTTTCAATACATATCTTTGCGACTTCGTGAAGTACCGTGTAGCGCAACTCTGCAAACTCTACCCAAGCAAAAGCTTCTATTTTAATAGGCTGGGCTGCACAGAAGGAAGCAGCTTACTGATAGCCAGAGAGCTGCCTTTCGCTGATGAGCCACTGGTTGGAGAACAAAAAGGTAATGTGCCAACAAGGGATTTTGTTTAAAGAAATTGTATCTTTTTTTAGTTTTAAAAAATTAATTCGGAAATGAGTTCAAGACTGATACTCAACAACATGTTAATTAGCTGAATTAATCAAATATGAAAAACACACACGAGGTATCTATTTCGTGAAAAAATCACAAATCATTTTATATATGCAATCAATTAAAATGTTATCCACATTTCATGACACAAAGTGTCATGAAATGTGGATAACATTTATTCTTTTCTCTTTTCATGTGACACCGCACATTTAATTGTTCATTTGTACTCCTTTTAATTGATTGCATATATAAAATGATTTGTGATTTTTTCACGAAATAGATACCTCGTGTGTGTTTTTCATATTTGATTAATTCAGCTAATTAACATGTTGTTGAGTATCAGTCTTGAACTCATTTCCGAATTAATTTTTTAAAACTAAAAAAAGATACAATTTCTTTAAACAAAATCCCTTGTTGGCACATTACCTTTTTGTTTAAACTTGCCCAAGCCCTCAAGGGTATATTGGGTCTTTCCCTACAGTTACACTGGTTGGAGAAGGCAGCACTAACATATAACTGGACCATCATCATTACCAATGACCCCATAATCGAAGCCCACGGACCGGCGAGTCCCTGCTGGAAGAGGCCTTGGCTTGGTGAAATAGCAAGGCCAGAACTTGGGAAACTTGGAGAGGATCTAAGTTGCAGATTGGGGTCCACTCAAAGACTGCGGGTCTAAATAAAAAAAGAAGTGTAATAGTACGTGTCACATCCACCCTAGCTCTGGAGCACGTAAATGACTACGCCACATGCAGAGCTCGGTAGCATACATCTTTGTTCATCAAAATGCAACCGGTAACTGAACACATTGTGCCATAAACTTTATTGACCACACCCAGATCCCCCCCCCTAACCGATGGCGTAACTGGTCCACATGGGTCCTACTGCACATGGTCACACGACACTAGAGTACATATTGACATTCACAGCTCTCCTTGAGCATATTTTACACATCTTTTTGCAATTCACAAACAGTATCAGTCTGAGATCTCTAAAGCTACCCTAGACGCAGGTCTCCATGCACACTACTCTAATGTTACCCAACATATTTCCCAAGCTCCTGTTCTCCAGTGCAGAATTGCACATATTGCACAATTCTACAGCGTGGAAAGACAGCCAGATATGCAAACGGACATTGCTTTTCTTTGATTTTATCCATGAGGAAATGCTAATGGAAAAGCCCCTTCGTCTGAACCTCTACTTTGTAACTGGGTCTGGTGGCTCAGTAGACTAATGTGTCCACTGTAGGGGCCTGTGTCTGACCTCATTGTCACAGGTTCAAATCCCAGAGGATCCATTCAGCCTTTCGTCCTTCTGAGGTCAATAAAATGATCACCATTGAGTTGGGCATCAATAAACATCGGATATTCAGTGCCAAGATACCCTTCTGGGTGAACATGTGCTTTACAAATATGTGTTCTGTTATGTATCAGGTGGATGTGTTCCCTTTTCCAAGCGGGAAGGGTGATACTCCAGCGGTGGACTAAAACTCTGACCATTTCCAGGGTAGAAAACTGTTGGATCGGAGTTTGTGGATGCCCGCAAACACATATATTGTAGTTATACCCAATTTACGGGGCTCACCACGACTTGTTCCACTCAAATCTCACCCCGTATGTGTAACTTACTATGCGGAGAAATCAGCACTTGTGGTGGAGAAATCCACAGTAGTAAAATTATTTACGCCTGCCAGCATTCCCTCGGTAACTTCCTGAAAGGTGAGCATTTTCAACCTTAAATACAATCTTACAACCACAAATGAGCCTGAGCTTATGTATTATCTGCTGACGTGAAAGTAACATGCCAGAGGTTCTACAGTGCAGGAGGGAATAGAAAAAAAAGGTAGCCCCCAAAACGTATTAATAACTCTACGTTAACACGCACTCCTGGAGAAATGATTGATGGATTCACACAGCTAGATTCCCCAGGTCCACCACAGATTGGCCCAGTTTAAGACCAGAAGCTAAAAACAAAGGATTGGCCTTTGAGACCTCCTTCTTGGCTGACAGAGAGACTTATTTGTGCACATTTATACTTACTTCTACCTTCTTCTATTCATGTGTACTTCTCTGCAGTGTCACAGTTCAATTTCCCACCATGTTTGCTGGAATTCCTCCTATTTATTCAATCCTTCCTAGTTTCTAGAAGCACAAACTATCTTTTTTACAGTTTTATCGGACTGGTTACATGGAGTTTATGTATTTTTTCTGATGCACCAAACACCAGATGTTCCATGAGTGCTTGATAATGAAAATGAAATGCAATCTTAAATATAGTATTTATCAATTTTAACAATGCTGGTATATTTGAATATAGGCCTGTGACCCGCTGCTGGGGTCTATACTGGTTGTTAAAGGTCCTGAACCCAAGTTATAGTCCTGAACCACCAGGGAGGGCCTATAACGTTGGAAATGCGCTTTAACATCTGGTAAAGCAGAAGGACTAAGAGGCTATTAAAATATTGTTGGCAACTCTGCGGTCCTGGGAATCACAGGCACCAGTGACTTGGAATATTCTGCCACTTGACTTGTAAAAAGTGAAACTTTCTGGTGGCAAACACTCCTCAAGGAAGAACATCTTGGCTTCTGGAGCAGAAGCCAGTTACTGTGTACAACTACCATAAGAAAATGTTAGCATGAATCCGGCATTCAGTAGAGTAACATAAAAAGAGTGCATTGATAAATAAAAGATGACAAGTGACTGGCATTGCTCCTGTCTTCCTCATCCCCAGATGTGCAGAGACCAGAGTCTAGAGTGAAAGGGTGGATGGTCTGACTTCTTCTCTTGCTCTCCCCAGAGACCTGAGGGATGCTTTAGAATGGTAGGTGATGGTTTTGCATCACTGTCCACCCTTTCTCCTGCTTCCCATGGGTCTGTGCATACCTTTGGAAGACAGTAAACCTGTGCAGTGGACCTGCATTTCAATGTGACAACAGCTGCTGATCATGAAGGATGCTACCACACTCCCAGAGAGTCAGAACATGGCTCAGGTAAACAAGGAGTCGAGGGAGGGTAAGAGGGAAGTTGGGGAGAACAGCTGGATGTAGGAGGATGCAGGTTTTTAAAGATATTTAGAAAGGGCAAGGGACTACAACAAGGAGGTGGTGGAGAGTGGCAGAATGGCAAGTATTTCTTTAAACATAGGGAGGAGTGGAGACAGAGAAAAGTAGGGAAGAGTGACAGAACACCAGTTTATTTTTTGTAAATAATTGAAGGAGTGGAGAGGCAAAAACCTTGAGGGACTTAGAGAAGAGTGACAGTATGTCAGTAATTTTATATTCATTTAGTATGCAGGTTGGGTGGGTGGATGGGCATGGGCCACTGGGGACACTGAGAAGGGTACCACAGAGCTGCATTTGATTCAAGGAGCCCATCTTTTGTATAGCGCCCCAAGACTCCGATACTGCTCCACAGCAGGTCTCCTGTGTCAGCTTGGAAGGCTCTCGTGGGAGGGGACCAGAGCATACACAAGATAAAGTTGCACTACAGTGTTGGAGATGGCCATTATTAGGGGAATTTACCACAAAACCTTTAGCTTTTTCCTTCTAGTCTTTTCTGACTCCCTCCACATGACGTAGGATTCTGGGCACCTTCCCCTGTACCGCATTTGGCAAGGGGTGCATATGCAATGGGTTTAGGTAACGTACCTCTGTGTGACCTGTAAACAGGTACACCACACACCCAGGGCGGGTATGGTACTGGCTAGTAATGGGACGTTGCACTGAGAGTAGCACCTACCGGCTAGCCTGTCAACCATGTATCGGGCCTGCCATTGCAGGCCTGTGGGGCGTCATTGCCCCCCTGACTAGGTTGGCATCACTTATGCCTCAGCCAACCCTGAGGTGGTCATCCCATACCCAGAGGGCACCCCCCAGGGAAGCCCTGATGGGCGCAGGGGCATGGTAGGCTGAAGGCCGGATGGGTATATATGGATGTTCCCTGCCCAGGTAGTGAGAACCCCCCATGTGGGGCTTCCACTGCCTTGGAGTTCGGCTCTTCCCAGGGGGATACTCCTAGGGTGTTGCTGATTTTCTTGTGTGGCTTCAGGGATCAGAGCACATCCTCACTGTCCAGGCAGTGGGTGTGTGTGCCCTCCTAAGCAGACTAGGAAGAGGTGCTAACACAGTGTTCTGAAATATGGGCCAGTCTGCCAATGCAAACCTGGGAGTGCGCACTTGCACCTGTGGTGGGTTAACTATATGCTCAGCCTGCCATTATAAGCCTGGGTGTGATCACCGGCCCTTATGCTGTCTCAAATACATGTCCAGCTAGCTGTTGCAGGCTTGTGGATGCGCTCTGGCACCTTTGGTATTTTGGATAGGTGCCCAGCCTGCCAACGTGGGCCTGTGAGTGCACACCTGCATCCCTGGCATTCTAACACCAGAGTCAGGCCTGCTATTGCAGGCCTGTGCCTGTGGGCTTGCACCCATGGTGCTAGTGGCACGGTGCCCGGTCTACTGTTGCAGGCCGGACGTGCAAAATTGCACCCGTAAGGGGGTCAACCTATGTCCGGCTGACTCGGGCAGGGTGGTGTGCACGCACTCACATCTAAGGTGCTAGGGCCTGGGTAAGCCCTTGTGTCCACCCTGTGAGTGCACACTGGCATCTATCATGGCCAGCCTGCCACTGCAGGCTGCTTTACTTGAGCACCTGCACTTATGGTGCCCGTGATTGCGCGCGCAGCCTATCATCGCAGACCTGTGCGTGCACACTGACACCTGTATTAGTAAACCTGTGTCCAGTCTGCCGTTGCAGGCTCGTGCGAGTGCAATTGCACCCATGGTGCTCGGGACTATGTGTCCAATCTGTAATTGCAGGTCTGTGTGCGTACTAGACCATGTGCGCCCATGTAGTGAGGAATGAATATTTGCGTGTGCTTTCACAACCTATGAGGCTTGCTCTTCCCACAGATTAACATGGGGAAGTGGTTGACATTACTTTGGGCTGCAATAGTGGATTGCAATGGAGCAGCCTCATGATGTTTCCTATCAATGGATTCACCATGGCAAACCCTTTCCAGTGGTAAAGGTTTTTTGGGCATAACTCGCTTAGAAATGCCACACATAGAATATCGACATTTCTATGCTTTAAGATTCTTGTATGCCATGGCGCCTGGCTCCAGTGGACACCAGGGGTCGGGGGAGCACATCTGTGCCTTCCCCAGCGATAGCCATAAACCATGTCATCAATGATGTCATCAGTGATTTCAATGACCTTGTCATGGGGGATGTAATATGTGAGGTCATAAGCAGTGCATTACAGGGGCGTGAGTTATAGTTATCTCAGGTAGCTATAATTGTTGAATTTCACTGGTTTTGTGCTAGTAAAATCTGAGCCAAACTACAACGCCGTGTAACGTTTGGTTTTTTTAAGTGAATTTTGAAGGATTTTTAAATGTATTCCCTAACTATAACACCCCTGTAACCTTTGTTTTTTTCAATGTATTTCTATGGTTTTTTAGTGTAATTTTCGAACTAGAACTTCCCTGTAACCTTTGTTTTTTTTTAATGAATTCTTAAGTTTTAAATTTTGTCAAATTCCTATCTTGAACCTGTAACCTTTGTGAGTGGATGTGTGAATGGCTGTATAGATCGCTGAGTGGGTGTGGGAGTGGCTCTATGGGTCTGTGAGTGGGTGTGTGAGAGGTGTTCTATGTGTGTGAGTGGGCATATGAGTGGCTGTATGGGTCGATGATAGGATGTGTGCCTGACTGAATGGTCTGAGAGGCTGTGTGAATAGCTGTATGGGTTTGTAAGTGGCTGTATGGGTCTGTGAGTGGGTGTGTGGATAGGTGTATGGGTAGGTGACTGGGTGTTTAACTGGCTGGATGGGTCTGTGAGTGGGTGTGTGAGTGGCTGTATGGCTCTGTAAATGGGGGCATGAGTGGCTGTATAGCTCTGTAAGTGGGTGTGGGGGTGGCTGTATGGGTGCGTGAGTGGGTGTGGGAATAGTTTTCTGGGTGTGTGAGTGGCTGTGTGGGTGTGTACGTGGCTTTATGTGTCTGTGAGTGGGTGCATGAGTCGTTATGTGGGTGACTGGGTGTGTGTGTGCGTGGCTTTATGCGTCTGTGAGTGGGTGCATGAGTCGTTATGTGGGTGACTGGGTGTATGAGTGGTTCTATGGATCTCTGAATGGGTGTGTTAGTGGTTTTGTGGGTGTGTGAGTGACTGTATGGGTGTGTGAGTGTCTGTGTGTCAGTAGCTGTGTGAGTGACTGGACCAGAACAGAATCTCACCTGTCTCTTTATCTAACAGGAGTCCACAATTTTTCACACAATATCTACCCAACTGGAGTACTTTCTACTGTTAATTACTAAGTGCTACCTCCTTGGATGAATGTCCAGTGAGTATTCTACACTACATCTATGTAATGGTCCACAAGGAAATGTTTCCTGTGACATTGTGTGCGTTTTGGCAGTGTGACTGTTCCTTGTGTGTTCTCATCTAGAAATCTGTGATAACATGAATCCTCCCATAAAGAAGTGAACGAGACTACAAAAAGGTAAATATCCACCAGACAAGGGTCTTTTCTGTTAATCATATGAAGTAAGTGCTTTTTTGTTTGGTGGAGATGTCCTCATATTCTTCAGCATCAAGAATGCATCTCCACACTCGGCGAGAAATGCGCCGGGGTATCTTTTAGTAAGCTGTCCATCATCCTGGTAAAAAGACAGGAAGACCTTTGTATACTACTAAGGTGGATGGGGGACCGTCAAAAGGGCGGAGCTTCCAGGTGATTTGCACATTTGCAGTAATTTAAAGGGAGAACCACCTACTCTGATCTCACCTGGGGAGGCCAAGAAACAACCCACTGCAGATTGCACTCCAATAGATCAACAATGCATTCACCTCCATGAAGGATTTCAGATTGTCTTTCAATGTGGAATTGCATAGAAAATACACTTGCTTTGCATTCGCCAAGCCAAGGAAGTTAAGATCATTTGTCCTTTACAGAAGTGAAGCTTCAACTGGGGCACCTGCTATGTTTATATTTGTAAGTGCCTCCCGTTGAGGTTTAATTTCTGTAAAATGAGCATCAGGGCCAGAACCACCCGGCCAAATCCTTAATGAGGGAGGGAGGGAGGCTGGCCATGTGGCCCCCCTCCCCAGACTGATTTTGGACCCAGGAACCCCATCCCCTGGGGCCTGACCAAACTGTAATGCCACACGGCCCTCCTCCCTGGGCCAATTTCAGCCCTGGGGACATCATCCCCCAGGGCATGGCCTCTCTATACTGGGTGCCCTGGAGCCCACTCAGGGCACCCAGCGCACTACGTTGGGGACCACAGGGAGCCTCAATGCCCTCCGCTCCCTGCCGACTCACCACCTCCAACAGGAGCTGGCATTCCTCCCACATGCATGGTGCAGCCAAAAATGTTGGTCCCTGGATGTGGGAGCAATCCTTTCGCCTGTGTGCCTGCCCAAGCTGAAGACGTTTGCCTGCTCCTGCCCACTGAGAGCGGACATACTGTTTGCTCTTGCTTGGTGGGAGCTGAAAAATCTCCTGCCAAGTGGGAGCAAACAGTTATGTTCCTGGAGCGGGCACCCCGGCACATAGGGTGCCTGTTCTGGTTTGTGGCCATCCCCAGGGCCGTATATGGCCTGGGATAGAGGCCGTGCAACCTCTCCCGCTCCTATTATAATTTCTGGCCCCAGGGAAATTGTGGTCCCTAGGGCCCTCCCTAAGAATGGAGGGTGGTCCACACGGCACCCCTCCAATATTTGCAATAAAGTCCCAGGTAGGTGGTGATCCCAGGGCCCTTAGGAGCTGAGGAGGGGGGCCACGCAGCCCCTCCAATTAAAAGTTGTTTTGGCCTGCAACGGGGCCTTGGGGAAGTAGGGCTGCATGTACCGCCTCCCTGTTATTTATTATTAAATATCCCCTAGGGACCTGGTCCACCCGGGAGCTGAGTTTTAAAGAAGCGTGGGAGACCACGTCTGTTTTGCCGTAAACTCACAAATATTTGCAATTTCTCAGAGACATTTGTTAAAACAAATGTCCTCGTAAGGTCCTAGGGGCACCCCATTATCAAGGCTAGGGGGTCAAGGTATTCCTACTCTTCCCCCTTTTCTTTTTTTAAATCTTAAATGTTTCGGATTCAGCTGAGGCCGAGTCCCAAGATGGCTGCCAACACTTCCTGGTTGAAGTGTTGGCATCCAATCACATCTCTGCACAAGATCTGCAAAATTCGCAAAGGCTTTATGACCCTAGATATACAAATTAGTATTTTCATTAATATCTCAAAATCTACTGAATGGATTTACAGCAAATATCTAAAAAAAACACCTTTCTGGAGCAAGAGCTACCTTTCTGCCAAATGTGGTGTAATTCCGTCCAACGGTGTTGGCTGTAGTCATAATCAAAATCCCAAAGGGAATTAACATGGGAAATGCACTTTTTTGACCTTCCCTTTTTCTCAGTCCGCTTGGCAGACAATCCGGAAACTTTCCATGCACAATAATACCCAACATGGCACTTTTTGGGGAAAATTATGTGAAGATTTGTCAACCGGTGCCGAAGATATAGACAAATCAAAAAACGCTTTTTCTATGGGAACTAGGTCCTACCTATAATTACCTACTTGCGACCACCAGTAGGATATATTTATATCAGTAGAAATCCTGTCCTTCTTCTCCAAAAAGCAGGCACTGGCAACATTTTCTGATATATTGATAGATATATATATATATATTTTTTTTTTCAGCAGTTCTAGTTAACTGAGCTAACTATAACTCATGCCCCCGCAATGCACTGCTTATGACCTCACATATTACATCACTCGTGACATGGTCAGTGACATCACTGATGAGATCCCAAATGACATCACTGATGACATCATCCAGTGACTGAGAGTGTTTTTAAAAAGTTTATGAGATAGATAGATAGATAGATAGATAGATAGATAGATAGATAGATAGATAGATAGATAGATAGATAGATAGATAGATAGATAGATAGATAGATAGATAGATAGATAGATAGATAGATAGATAGATAGATAGATAGAATGGGTGAGTTAGGTGATTGATTGTCTGAGTACCTGTATGGGTGTCTGAGCACCTGTATGGGTGTCTGAGCTTCTGTCTGGGTGGGTGATGGGGTATGTGACTGCCTGTATGGATAAATGAGTGGGTGAGTCAGTGGCTTTATGGGTTAATGAGTGTGTGTATGGCTGTGTGGGTGAGTGAGTGGATTTGTCAGTGGTATATGGGTAGATAACTAGGCATGTGCAAGACAGAATGATGAGGTATATGAGTGACTGTATGGGTGAGTGAGTGAATGTGAGAGTAGCTGTATGGGTGAGTGTGTGCTTGCGTCAGTGACTGTATGGGGAGTGAGTACATGTTAGTATCTGTATGAATAAGTAAGTGGGTATGTGGCTGTGTGACTGACTGTATCGGTGAGTGAGTAAGTGTGTGAGTAGCTCTATGGGCGACTGACTCAGTGTGTAAGTGGCCCAAGTGTGTATGAGCGGATGTCAGTGGCTGTATTAGTGAGTGAGTGGGTGTATGAGTGGCTGTAAGGGTGAGTGAGTGAATGTGTATATAGTTCTATGAATCAGTGAGTGGGTGTGTAAGTGCTGGTATGGGACAGTGAATGGGTTTGTGAATGGTTGTGTGGGAGTTGGTGTTTTAAAGGTTCTATGGGGTGTCAGTGGGTGTGTTCAGGGATTTTTTTTGGATCATGTCATCAGTGATGTCATTTGAAATGTTATCAGTGATGTCACTGATCATGTCATGAGTGATGTGATATGGGAGGTCATAAGCAGTGCATTGCAAGACTCAGCTAACTATAACTGCTGAATTTCACTGGTTTTGTGCAAGTGAAACCTGAGCCTAAATATACTGTGCCTGTAACCTTTGGTTTTTTCAGTGAATTTCGAAGTTTTTTTTAATTCTATTTCCTACCTTTAACGTCCCTGTAACCTTTGGTTTTTCTGTGAATTTCTAAGGTTTTCTAAATGGAAATTCCTAACTATAGCATCCCTATAACTTTTGTTTTTTTCTGAGAATTTCTCAGTTTTTTTAAGTAGTATTCATGTTTGCAGAGTGGTGGAGAAAAGGGGGGCCTCCAATAAGCTCTCTGGAATCCCGCTGTGTAGGATTTACAGGAGGTACCAGGAGGACTTCTTGGCCCCCCAAGGTCCCTCAGTATCCAAGATGACTTCATTCTCCAACTAGTAGCGCACCAGGAGGCACGTTTGCAGAGTGGTGGCGAAAGGGGGCGTGACCTCTGAAATCCTCTTAGCAATCCAACTGTGAGGGACTTACTGGAGGTAACAGGAGAGGTTGTACGCCCCCCAAGGACCTTCAGCGGCCAAGGGGACTACATCCCCCAACTAGTAAGGTGCCAGGAGGTGTGCTTGCAGAGTGGTAGAGAAAGGGGGCGGGGCCACACAGACCTCTAAGCAATCCCACTATGTGGGACTTACTGCAGGTGACAGGAGGGGTAGTTAGCCTGCAAGGACGTCCTTTGGGACCAACAACTCCTCCTGTTACCTCCAATAAGTCCCACACAGCATGACTACTGACATGTCTTCAGAGGCCATGCTCCCTTTCTCCGACACTCTGCAAACGCACCTTGTGGTGCACTGCTAGGTGGGGAATGAAGTCCCCTTGACTGCTGAGGATCCTTGGTTGCCGAACAAGCACTCCTATTACCTCCAGTAGGTCCCACACAGTGAGATGGCTGAGAGGTCTTCAGAGGCAACGCCCACTTTTCCACCACTCTGCAAACACGGCTCCTGGTGCCCTACTGGTTTTGGGATGAAGTCTACTTTACTCCTGAAGGTCCATGTGGGTCAACTACCCTCCTATTACCTCCCGTAATTCCCACACAGCTAGATTGCTAAGAAGTTGTCAGAGGCCATGCCCCCTTTCTCCACCACTCTGCAAATGCACCGCCTGGTGCACTACTGGTTGGGGTAAGAAGTCCACTTCAGTCCTGAGGCCCTCGGAAGTAAAGTGGAATTCATGCCCCAACAAGTAGTGCGCCAGGAGGAGCGATTGCAGAGTGGTGCAGAAAGGGGACGGGGCCTCCAGCGTCATGCTGTTTCTTTTTCTTTTTTCTTAAATTATAAGGGAAGAGGGGCTGTGTGGTCCCCCTTCCCTGGGCCAATTTTAGCCCCAGGGACATCATTCCCCAGGGCCCAGCTTTTTCTTTTTTTTTAAATTTGTATTTTTAATAAAGGAAGGCGGGACACATGGCCCCCCTTTCTTGGGTCAATTTTGGATCCAGGAACCCCATCCCCTGGGGCCTGCCCTTTATTTATTTTTTTAAACTTGGGAGGGAGGCCTCCCGGACAGATTATAGACTCTGAACACTATCCCCCGGGGCCTGGCCACAATACTGGCTGCCCTGATCACACCCAGTTTCTCACATTGCTTCCTGCAGGAGCTGGCATTACTTTTGAAAAGAGGGAGCTGCTGAACAAGCAGCTCCCTATGTCCAAAAGCAATTTTGCTCTGCTTCTAATAAGGGAGAGCATTTTTTCTGTTCTCACTTGCTAGAAACGGAGTAGAGTTTCTTATGACTTGATGGGATCGGTAAAGCTCCCACCAAGCCATAGCAAACTGCAGTGTCCCAGGGGTGGGCACCCCGGGACATTGCAGGAGTGTGGCAGTCCCCAGGGCCATTATTGGCTCCAGGTAAGGGGCTTCGTGGCCCCACTCCTTTTTTGTCATTGCCCCGGGGAAGTGGTGCTCCCCAGGCTATGGGGGTGTGCGCTGCCCCACCTGCATTCAAATTTGTAAAAGTTCTGGGGAGGTAGTGATTGCCTGTGCTGAGGAAGGGTGCACATGGCTCCCCCATTCATTAAAGTTAAAGCCCCGGGGAGGTGGCTGGGGGATCCAAGAGTTCCCCGCCATGTAAAAAAATGAATACGGTGGTGGTCCCCTTAGGCAGTGATGAAGGCTGTACGCACCCCCCCCCCCCCCCCCCACATTCATTGTTAAAGAAGCTCAGGGGAGGTGGTTCCAGGGCAAAATTTATCCCCAGAAGGGAGGCCTGTGCGCCCCCCCTGCATTATTTAAAAAAATGCCCCTTTGACCTGGCCCATCCGGGTGCCGATAATAAACAAACCCAGAGAGCCTTTGCTTTGTTTTTTTTTAAAAATGTTACTGAAAATTTGCGAATTCATTGCACCCTTACGGTAATTGTTTTTTAAGTTTCAAAAGCTAAGTTTATTGAATGTATACATAAGAAGAGAATCCAAGTATTATGACTTACAATAGTAGCATAGTGGCAGGAAATCTTACAAAAAAAGCAATTTATAACAGGAATAAAAATAAGTGTATAAATCGATAGAAACAGGTTCACAAATTCGTAAGTGTATAGCTAGATCGAGCGTAAGTAGAGCAGGATAAAAGTAATAATAGTCATAAAATTTAAGCAGGCTGAGTAACTTCTTACATACGAGGGACAGGAGCAAACTTTTTTCAGCACTATTATCTAAGAAATGCATAATAGGAGACCATAGTTGTAATCTTTTCTTGGCAAGGGATATGGGGAATACAAAGGTTGTGTCTAATCTGTGATTGTGACAAACAGAGTACCACCAAGCTAAGTACGAGAGTTTGGAAGCATCTTTCCAATGTTTTGTAATCTGCTGAAAAGCAGCTGCCAGTAGTAAGTCAATGATTTGCGATTGTGCTTTCATGCTTGTCCAACCAGTGAGAAGGCTACCCAGAAAAACGTTTGCAAAAGATGGGGGAATGTTAGTGCTGAAAATGGTGTTAATTTGTGACCAAACTTGGTTCCAAAAATGTAAAAGTTGTGGACATGAAAAAAGGAAGTGTTGAAGGTCTGCCTGTGTAAATGAACAGGACTAGCAAGTGTTGGGACTATCGGGATGCATTTTTTAATGCTTTTTTTGGGGGGTGGGGGTCCTAGAGGGACCTTAAGACCATGGCTTAGGGATCAGGGTATTCATACCCTGCACCCCTTTCTATATTTTCAATTTTTTGTGGGGACTCGGTGAAGTCCTAAGATGGCTGCCAGAAGTTCCTAGTTGAAGTGTTGGCAGCCAATAAAAGCTGTGCATGTCCCTGCAGGAGCTCGTATTTTTTCACAAAGGCTTCGAGGCCAGAGATATCCCTAACTTTTTCTTCTTAAATTTCTCAAAAACTCCTAAATGGATTTTAACCAAATAACAAAATGCACAATCTGTGTAACAACATCCACCTTCCTGCCACATTTGGTGTAATTCCATCCAGTGGTTTGTGCTGTAGGTTCAACTATGAGTCCTATGGGAATTAAAATGGGATAACACTCGGTTTTTGAGCCCCATTTTTCTCGGCCCCCACTTAACAGATAAGCCCAAAACATCCCATGCACAACAAGACTTTGTATGACACATTTTGGGAAAATGTTTTAAACATTCGCCAACTGAAGTCAAAGATATAGACAAGTCAAAAAATGCTTTTCCTGTGGAAACTAGGTCCTAACTATATATATATATATATATATATATATATATATATATATATATATATATATATACACATATATATGCCTGCTCCAATGTACCTTTTGAAACGGATCACTCGCTGGCGGGTGCTGCTCGCACGGTGGTGCCCCGTGTATAATATCTCGCTCCAAGGTTTACCTCTCTCCCGTCCGGGAAGAAGATAGCTGCACTCACGGGTTAGGTTGGTAACCAGTTTTTATTTAGCGCTTCACAAACGCGTTTCGGGTCTTCCCTTCGTCAGTGTGTTATATGACAGATACAGCGCGGCGCCATTTTATATACAAAAAATACATCACATTGACCATTACGGGCACTGGAAAGCAAGGAAGGACTGTTGCCACATAGTTTGTATGGGCGCCATCTTTCAGTATACATATATCGTATTCACACTTGTTTGTTAATAAAGTTATATACAATATTTACAACAATGTTATCGACAAAATTCATTCTTTATCAAGTGTGCTTCATCATAAGTTAAATCTTAATGAAATTAATATCTCGCCGTGGATCGGCATTAGTGGTTCCATTGAACCACCCTATTCCTCCTCGCTTTCTTTTATCTCGCCGTGTATCGGCTAAAACCCCCAGAATGTGTGTACTTTATATTAAGAGGTATATACAGTTTTGTCTATCTTTTTAGTTTAACACCTAGACCCCCAGGTGCACCGTTAACTCTTCATTACTATTCAGACCTTTCGGGCTTTTTGTTTGTAGATCAATGATAAATCTCGACTCCAATCTCCTCAATTTGAGTACCCTGTCTCCTCCTCTGGTATGGAGAGGCACATGATCTAGCCCCAAAAATTGAAGTAGGTTCCTGTTGCTTTGGTGTTTGATGGCAAAGTGTCTCGCCACTGGATAGCTCATGTCCCTGTTTGTTATAGCACGCATGTGCTCTAGAATCCTGATTTTAACACTGTGTATAGTGCTCCCAATGTATCTTAGCTTACAGGGACACATCAGACAATAAACTAATCCACCTGGCAGACCCATAGTCTCATCATTGGGCAGTCTAACAGAAAAATTGTCAGTCTTTGTGGACCATTTTTTATTTCAATTTGTCCTACAGTTGTCCTCTTATATAAGAGATACTAAAGATTTCATTTCATGCATTGAAAATGTTAGATGGGAGTCATCGTTTGTTCTTATAACATTGGATATCACAGGACTATACACATGCATAGACCACAAACAGGGACTGGAGGCGGTGGAATATTTCCTGAATAAAAGGGCGATCAAACTACTAGAACATAGTAAGATGCTAATTGAGCTCATACGGTTCTGCCTATATAACAACATATTTCTTTTCCAAGGTGACCTCTATAGGCAGGTGTCGGGGACCGCAATGGGTACCTGCTTCGCCCCCAGCTACGCGAACTTGTTCGTGGGCTGGTGGGAGGAACAGGTGGTCCGGTCCCCTACTAATGCCGTATGGACAGCCAATATAGTGACCTGGCACAGGTACATGGACGACCTTTTTATAGTCTGGAGAGGGTCTGTCAATAGTGCCAAAGACTATATAGCCCATCTCAACAACAACAATCTTAATCTACACTTCACAGGCGAGATTAGTTCGGTGGCAGTGAACTATCTCGACCTGGAAGTGAGGATTTAAGAGAACAGGATCACTACGGCTCTATATCGAAAGCCGACTGCAGGCAATAGTACTTTACACGCAACTAGTGGCCATTCAGAAAAATTGAAGAGAAGCATCCCATACGGGGAACTCCTGCGCTTGAAACGCAACTGCTCAAGGCAATGCGATTTCTTAAATGCAGCCAAAGAGAGCATTGATAGATTCGCTGCCAGAGGCTATGACTTAAAGTTACTAGACAACACCTTAGAAAAGGTCAATAAGATACCGAGAGAAAAACTGCTGGAGGTTAACGTAAAGGAAGGAAAGAAAGAAAGAAGAGGGCAAATTCCGTATAATTACGACCTTTTCTGAGGATGCAGATTCCTTAAGACGCATTTTCAGAAAAAATTGGCACATTTTGAAAACTGATCAGATTATTGGGAAAGATATCCCACCTGTCCCATTAATGACTTTTAGAAAGGCGAGATCACTAAAAGACAAATTGGTCCATAGCCATCTAGAAAATCCCACAGCTAAACAAGGGGCATTTGGTGAATTAAGGGGATTTTTCCCGTGTGGGAAATGCAAAGCCTGTGCATTCAGTAAAAGAACCCTTAACTATGAAATCAAGGGTATGAAAGAAAGACAAACCATCAAAAAATTCATTACATGTCAAACTACACATGTAGTTTATTGTCTGATGTGTCCCTGTAAGCTAAGATACATTGGGAGCACTATACACAGTGTTAAAATCAGGATTCTAGAGCACATGCGTGCTATAACAAACAGGGACATGAGCTATCCAGTGGCGAGACACTTTGCCATCAAACACCAAAGCAACAGGAACCTACTTCAATTTTTTGGGCTAGATCATGTGCCTCTCCATACCAGAGGAGGAGACAGGGTACTCAAATTGAGGAGATTGGAGTCGAGATTTATCATTGATCTACAAACAAAAAGCCCGAAAGGTCTGAATAGTAATGAAGAGTTAACGGTGCACCTGGGGGTCTAGGTGATAAACTAAAAAGATAGACAAAACTGTATATACCTCTTAATATAAAGTACACACATTCTGGGGGTTTTAGCCGATACACGGCGAGATAAAAGAAAGCGAGGAGGAATAGGGTGGTTCAATGGAACCACTAATGCCGATCCACGGCGAGATATTAATTTCATTAAGATTTAACTTATGATGAAGCACACTTGATAAAGAATGAATTTTGTCGATAACATTGTTGTAAATATTGTATATAACTTTATTAACAAACAAGTGTGAATACGATATATGTATACTGAAAGATGGCGCCCATAAAAACTATGTGGCAACAGTCCTTCCTTGGTTTCCAGTGCCCGTAATGGTCAATGTGATGTATTTTTTGTATATAAAATGGCTCCGCGCTGTATCTGTCATATAACACACTGACGAAGGGAAGACCCGAAACGCGTTTGTGAAGCGCTAAATAAAAAACTGGTTACCAACCTAACCCGTGAGTGCAGCTATCTTCTTCCCGGACGGGAGAGAGGTAAACCTTGGAGCGAGATATACATATATATATATATATATATATATAAATATTCCAAAACAAAGCACCAGATTTGGAGAGGCACGCACCTTGTGTAATCCTTTATTTCTGCAAGGCAGCTCTGCTCAGGACCAGCAAACACACAGAATTCTTGTGCCAATATTTTAATCCTTACGCGTTTCGGGCGTCATGCGTCCTTGATCACAGGTGTATGGCCAAATGCGGGAAGGCAGCATGCCGCAACTCTTAAATATCAGTTCATTGGTTCTCGCCTACTGGGCGTATCCGCAAAGTGCATCCTGGTATTTTGAGTTCATTTCACAGGTAAGTTTGTAATCACTACGGCTGCCAGTTCCACATTGTTAAAATTCAAATACCTAAGTAGGTTTCTCTGTTGGTTACCAACAGAGAAACCTACTTAGGTATTTGAAACCTACTTAGGTATTTGAATTTTAACAATGTGGAACTGGCAGCCGTAGTGATTACAAACTTACCTGTGAAATGAACTCAAAATACCAGGATGCACTTTGCGGATACGCCCAGTAGGCGAGAACCAATGAACTGATATTTAAGAGTTGCGGCATGCTGCCTTCCCGCATTTGGCCATACACCTGTGATCAAGGGCGCATGACGCCCGAAACGCGTAAGGATTAAAATATTGGCACAAGAATTCTGTGTGTTTGCTGGTCCTGAGCAGAGCTGCCTTGCAGAAATAAAGGATTACACAAGGTGCGTGCCTCTCCAAATCTGGTGCTTTGTTTTGGAATTGAATTGTGGCCCGACCAGGGTCGCGGAGAGGCCCCCCCACGAATGTAGCGGTGTCCAGCGTGTTACTTAACAATGCGATACGGAGCTTTGTGGTTTCTGCACCAAAGGAGAAAAACAGCCCTGCCGTAACCAGTAACCAACAGAGAAACCTACTTAGGTATTTGAATTTTAACAATGTGGAACTGGCAGCCGTAGTGATTACAAACTTACCTGTGAAATGAACTCAAAATACCAGGATGCACTTTGCGGATACGCCCAGTAGGCGAGAACCAATGAACTGATATTTAAGAGTTGCGGCATGCTGCCTTCCCGCATTTGGCCATACACCTGTGATCAAGGGCGCATGACGCCCGAAACGCGTAAGGATTAAAATATTGGCACAAGAATTCTGTGTGTTTGCTGGTCCTGAGCAGAGCTGCCTTGCAGAAATAAAGGATTACACAAGGTGCGTGCCTCTCCAAATCTGGTGCTTTGTTTTGGAATTGAATTGTGGCCCGACCAGGGTCGCGGAGAGGCCCCCCCACGAATGTAGCGGTGTCCAGCGTGTTACTTAACAATGCGATACGGAGCTTTGTGGTTTCTGCACCAAAGGAGAAAAACAGCCCTGCCGTAACCAGTAACCAACAGAGAAACCTACTTAGGTATTTGAATTTTAACAATGTGGAACTGGCAGCCGTAGTGATTACAAACTTACCTGTGAAATGAACTCAAAATACCAGGATGCACTTTGCGGATACGCCCAGTAGGCGAGAACCAATGAACTGATATTTAAGAGTTGCGGCATGCTGCCTTCCCGCATTTGGCCATACACCTGTGATCAAGGGCGCATGACGCCCGAAACGCGTAAGGATTAAAATATTGGCACAAGAATTCTGTGTGTTTGCTGGTCCTGAGCAGAGCTGCCTTGCAGAAATAAAGGATTACACAAGGTGCGTGCCTCTCCAAATCTGGTGCTTTGTTTTGGAATATATATAGATATATAGATATATATATATATATATATATATATATATATAGAGAGAGAGAGAGAGATATATATAGAGAGATAGATATAGATATAGATTCCAAGATTTCGTCCCTTCCAAAGGAATTAAAGATGAAGTGGCACACTAGCTCCTTGCAAGGATTTATTGCACAAAAGAACGTCGTGTTTCAGCTATGCAGTAGCTTTTGTCAAGTTAGAAAAAATACACATATGCACTTTCATTAAAAAACGAAAATCACGTATGGACATAGAAGGCCTACTTTTTATCTGGCCAGGAAACATGACTGAGTGATGCACATGATTATTTCATATTGAGAAATCATGAGTATATACATATTTTCTACATTCGTTTTCTATAACTGTTAATTAAGCATGCAAATTAATAAAAAGAATAAAAAAGAAACATCAGTGATTCATTGACATAGAAGTGAGGCCGAAATCCAGCCCGATCCCACAGTGTGAAGCCATTAGCAATGCATCAGAATATATAATACAAGTTCATAAGTACATGTATTCAAGGGCAGTGCAAATCACCTTCAATAATATTAGATAACAAACATAATGTTCTAGTTTGTGAACAAAGAGATGGGACTGTACATAGCCCAATCTCCCTCACAGAGACTGATGCATAATGGCATTCAAGTTGATAATATGCCTAGTAAGAACCTTCTGTCCTAAGTGATTTATGAAACAAAATACTGACACGGGTATCCAACCTCACAATTACACCCCCTGGGTATAATAGTCCTTGTGTATATGCTTGCTGTTCATACGGGATCTGAAAAAGACATTACTAATGAATCAATTATAAATGGTGTGATTCTAAAAGTGTGATTCCCAATCAAAATATAATTTTTTTTAAATCCGATTGGAAAAAAACCTTTTCCCGAAAGACCCTATCAGCCAAGTGAATAAATATATGAGAAAAATAATGCAGAAAACTGGACAGGTCCCATTATTAAATAATACTGGATATAGAGTCTCAATGAAATGTATGCGGATCGATTAAAGCTGGTGTGACAATGCACATATAGGTACATATAGGTACTGCCTGTGCATGGCTGGATAGATGGGGCCGTACATCATAACTAACTTGTATGAAATAGTTCATACTGCAGTAAGGAGATTCCCAATGTAAGTTAAACATAAATACATTGCATGTGTATCCCCTAAAATGCCCCTTGGAGATACGAATGTAAAATGTAGCATAACCGATCTGTCCAGGGAGGATAAAAACAGGTGCAGTTCAGGTAAGTGAAAAGAACGAAGGAAATGTTGCAGAACACAGAGCTTTGGAGATCGAGAGCACTAGCTGCCTGATACGGAACCATGGATGGAGGTAAAATAGGAGCACTAGGTTCCAATGTGTTCGGATAATTCCTCGTCACAGTTTAATCCATAGGGACACATGGAATTCAGCTGAATTACATATCTTGATTCCAAGATTCTCAGTGATTTTTCGTGATCATCCCCTCTGGTTGTTTTCAAGATTCTGTCAATGCACATGTATCGCAATAGGCTACTGTCACTGTTGTCTTTCAAATAGAAGTGCCGTGCTACCGAATTCCTTTTTAATGGCTCGGAGGTGCACATGAACCATTTTCTTGACCTGCAGTTTAGTACTGCCCAGATAGCATAGATCGCAAGGACATGTTTTTCCAATCTGATAAAAAAAAAAGTTTACGATTTGATTGTGAAAGTAATTAGACCAAGTGCAAGCCGTTACTGGCACACGCGTCGTCTGGCAGAAAGTGGCACTCTTGAAACTTAATGGCTGTATATCTATATACAAATCACCTCTGATAGTTTCAAAAAAGCATGGAACATGCACTCCCCTCCAGCAAAAATAATTGCTTTCTCCAATTCACATATATATATATATACATATCACAGAAAAGGTTGCCCTCGAACGGAAGTGAACACACAAACCAGGTTTGTAATTTTATTCCGAGCTGCAACAGAGACAAACAACATGCAGGGAATTCATTTTTAGAGGCCTTACGCGTTTCAGACATCCCTGTCCTTGATCACAGGCCAAATGCGTGGCTATTCTGAAAAGAACATTGCGAGCACCTGTTAACATTCTGCCCTTAAGTATACATTGCAGAACTTTAACTACCTACATGCACTGGCTTGTACTCACTAGGGGGGCCCACTTAAGGGCAGAATGTTAACAGGTGCTCGCAATGTTCTTTTCTGAACATGGTTAATGGCAAGCTGCCTGTACCTTTTTTAACAGCCTCTCATTCTTTGCCCCTTGCTCAATGGTTCACCCATCTGATTGGCCCCCCTTTGTAATGTCACAGTTGAGCAATGAAACGATGGACTGCAATCGAGTGGTTCTGCTCAACTCCAGCATTCCATCCATCCCTTATTTGATGCTTTTGTGAGCTGGCCTACATCCCTACAAGTTGTGGCTGTGCCCAGACAGCAGTCCCTATAGGGTTTAGTGTCCAGCACTTTCCCTGAATTTAGTTATATTGGAATAGGAATAGCGATTTTTAAGGTTTGGTGTTCAGCACTTTCCCTGAATTTAGTGATACTGGAGTAGGAATAGTAATACTTAAGGTTTGGTGTTCAACACTTTCCCTGAATTTAGTGATACTGGAGTAGGAATAGTAATTTTTAAGGTTTGGTGTTCATCACTTTCCCTGAATTTAGTGATATTGGAGTAGGAATAGTAATATTTTAGGTTGAGTGTCCAGCACTTTCCCTGAATTTAGTGATATTGGAGTAGGAATAGTAATATTTAAGGTTGAGTGTCCAGCACTTATCCTGAATTTAGTGATATTGGAGTAGGAATAGTAATATTTAAGGTTTGGTGTTCAGCACTGTAGGAACCTGGGGTCACCAGGCCCTAAGGGCGGTAACGTGGCGCGAGCCGGTCGGGCAACCAGAGGGCTATGTGTTAAGCAACCATACACCACACGCTTCCCATGGACTAGGGACACACACAATAAGGGACGCCACACCGTTTAACTTATGCAAATACTTCAAGTTTATCCAAGTATAGCTGGTCAGTTGCAGTTCAGGAAAGAACAAGGCGATACATGCATCCTAATACCATCAATCAGTAGATACAGCAATCTTGGCGATACATATGCAGTGCCTAACCTTATTCATATACCCACGCCAGTTGGATAAGTGCGGGTGATTATAGCGCTGTGCGCGCTAAGAGAGGTCTTTCCCTGAACAGGCCGTCTAACACAGCACGATACTCGTAACGGGTGACATTGGGTACATTAACATGGAGCCTGTAGAACTGAGCGCTCCTCGTAATCAATGGCCCCTAATCCTGTGAAGTAAAGCATATAAAACAAAGCGCTACGCGCAACCATTTGCAGGCAATTACGTTTGAGCAGAGCATATAATACAACACGTTACTCGTGATCCCTGGTATGGAATTACCTTCGAGCAGAACATATAACACAATGCGCTACGCGCACTCTTTGGCATGTAATTACTTTCGAGTAGAGCATATAACACAAGGCGCTACTCGCATTCCCTGGCATACAATTACTGTCGAGCAGAGCATATAATCACCATGCGCTACTCGCATTCCTTGGCATGTAATTACGTTCGAGCAGAGCATATAACATAACACGCTACTCGTGATCATCGGCATGTAAATACTTGCGAGCAGAGCATATAACATAACACGCTACTCGTAGTCATCGGCATGTAACTACTTGCGAGCAGAGCATATAACATAACACGCTACTCGTAGTCCCGGTCTCTCAGGACGTGGAAGCAGAGTCGGTGGCGTGAAGCGCCACACGAGGGTAATGTCAGTCCTTACTTGGGACGGCTTCCAGCGGGGAGGGTTACCGGACTTGAGGAGCGGGTCCTGATGCTCCGGTGCAGTTCACAGAGCACCGCGCTCAGTATCGTGAAAGGGGGGCACGGACAGGATCCCTCGGCGGGGTCTCTCCGTCGCGCAGGCAGGGTAGGGGACTCCCACGGAGGGGACAACCCGGGCCAAGTGCGGTGTGGTTCCCCGACCAGCAGGGGGCGCACCAGGGGGGATCTCGGCCTCCGGGCTTACCTCCGTCTCGGCGTCAGCATGCGTCCGTCCTCACGACGATGGGGGAACTCGGCCCCGACCTTGCGCACCTCCTCACACGGCTGCGACGGCAGCGACGGGGCCCCGGGCTTCTCCTGGGCCTCGCGACACAGCAGGGCACTTCTCCAGGGCCTCGCGACACAGCTGGGCACTTCTCCAGGGCCTCGCGACACAGCAGGGCACTTCTCCAGGCCTCCAGGCCGCGGCGGTGAGTGCGCTGGCTTCGTCGTCGCAGGGGGGGGCTCAAGTTCAGGATGGGGATATGGTGCTCAGCGGAGCACGCTGCCGGGGGTCCCAGACCAGGGCAGGGAGCGCGGGGGTCACAGCGCTAGTACCTGGTCGATCCCCGGTGGCCTGGCAATCGGCTTAGCATTTAGTTTGATGGGTCAGCTTGGACACGCAGTCTCAGCTCTAGCATTCAAGGCTTACAGCTCGCTCTTGTCATGCAGTCTTACAGTTAGGTTTCAGTCCTCAGTTGACAGATGAAGTCTTTTGGCGCAGATGTATCTGGCGCCCTTAAGGGGTTCTGTTACAGGGGGTAGGAATGGAGAGGGCGACTAGATCCTTCCTAGTCAGGCTGGCAGAGAGTCTCTGGGTCCTCCTACTACTGGGCAAGATCAGTGGGATTCACAGGGCACCTCACTCACTTAAGAGGCAGTACCTAAATCCTGTCACTCTCAGAGGCATAAGTCCCTGGCTAGGCCCTACCGCCTACACTCCTGGTGGATTCTTCCAGCTCTGCTTCACCCCAATGGCCAACTCACCACACAAGTTTCCCTCCCACTCTTAAGTAGCCCTAGGTCAGGTGACCTCTAGCCAAGGCGGCAAAAGTAAAACCCCACCTCCCTTCTAGAAGGTTCCAGCTTCTTCCAGGAGCTTCCCCACTCTAACTATGGGACAAAAAGGCGGGCTGGTGTCGCAACATTGTTGTGGGTCCCAGCCAGCTCCTGGCAGCTAGGGTGCTACTATGAAAAACGACCACTCTGCAGTAGCTGGGGTCTGTGGCAGCCATCTTGGGCGAAGTAAGCACCTGCACCTTAACATTACAAAAACGAAAAAAATGAGGGAACAAGGGCCAAGTCCAACAAGCACTTTCCCTGAATTTAGTGATACTGGAGTGGGAATAGTAATATTTAAGGTTTAGTGTGCAGCACTTTCCCTGAATTTAGTGATATTGGAGTAGGAATAGTAATATTTAAGGTTGAGTGTCCAGCACTTTCCCTGAATTTAGTGATATTGGAGTAGGAATAGTAATATTTAAGGTTGAGTGTCCAGCACTTATCCTGAATTTAGTGATAATGGAGTAGGAATAGTAATATTTAAGGTTTGGTGTTCAGCACTTTCCCTGAATTTAGTGATACTTGAGTAGGAATAGTAATTTTTAAGGTTTGGTGTTCAGCACTTATCCTGAATTTAGTGATATTGGAGTAGGAATAATAATATTTAAGGTTGAGTGTTCAGCACTTATCCTGAATTTAGTGATATTGGAGTAGGAATAGTGCCCCAAAGAACCCAAGGTGAACCTCAATAATGATGTCCAACAAGGAGTGGTTTGTCTTCCCGTTAGAAAGGGTCGTGTGCTGGCAGTTCAGGCTGGACCGCTCGTTTCAGGTAGGACCAAAAATGATTACATATAATTGGTCCCTTTCTTTAATGGGATAGATGAGAGACAAATGATGGGTGTGGGATGCGCTTAGAGTACTTACCAGGGGTTTACATTAATTCAGACATTTCCATCCATCAATTGATTGCTAAGCGACTCCCTCTTTCAATACAATTGCAAATAACCGTTCAGATGAATGTATTTCAGTGTGGTGCCATTTCATATTTTAGAAATGGCTTGATTTATTCATATTTAGAATTTCCAGCTATTTTCTGCTAGTACGTTTAAGTTTAATGTACTTGGTTGTTGAATGCAAAAACAGGCATACACTCGTTCTCCTACGAATGGCCTGCAGTTGCCTTTTTCTGTGGTGATCTTACAAAGGAAAGCTATAGTATGGCAGGATTAGTCAAATTTGTGTTTTGTGCAATTTTCTGTTTTGCTGAATATTTTCTTGGGGCGTGTGTTTCAACGCCCAGCGACGAGTCCCTCAATCAAAAACACTTTGAAACTGACCTCCCGGGAATCTTTACAAAGATGATTGGCAATAACTGCCCGACCTTGGAAGAAATGTGAACTTGCCACAAAGACGAGATGTGGAAAATGAACTACAAACAGCTGCAAACCTAAGGGATGGTGGATAAACTAGTATGGCAGTGTTCACCTCCCATATCATTAAGGCATTATGAGTAGCATTTGCAATCAGAACACAACAAACATTTGCAGTTAGTAACACACCTATCCCATATAACAACCAATGAACAAAGCAAAGGGAGCAGAGACATTATTTACATATAAAGAGCACTATCGTGGGAGAATTGCTTCATCTCTTGTTGGGAGCAATTGTTCTTTTCAGATTTGAAATGGAGTAGATTCGGGTAGATTGAAGTGGTGTAGATTGGTGTGGAGTAGATTGGGGAGGATAAGTTAAGGCATTGATTTTTTTCAGTATGCCAGGCATACAGCAATGTGCATAGAGACACAGAGGACAGCAATGGAAGCCTGTGTGAGGCTGATTAACTGTGATGGTTAGGCCCATAGGAATGAATGGGAACCAATTCCTTAATTGCGACTCGCAATTTGCGACGCGCAATTAAGGAATTTGTAGGAATCGCTAATTTATTAGAGATTTCTACATGCATAGCCAATAGCGAATCCTTAATTGCGATTCCTTAAAAAACGCAATTAAGGATTCGCTATTGGCTATTTTGATGCATGTGCACGATAATATGTTTTGGCCTTGTGCATTCTTTTACTGCAAAAGTAATACCTTCCCCCAAGTGATCCTGTAGCATCGTTACATCGAAACTACCAAGAAATACACTATGGAGGGGAGAGCGAAGCACCGTGATTGCCAAACTTTTTCGACCCATGGCTCCCTTGACCCATGGGTCATTGCCAGTGATTCCTCACTGTTACGTTTTTTGGGAGGCTGGGCTAGATGTAAGCCCAGCCGTGGGAGTACTTGCATTTTTCTCCCTGAAAATAACTGGAATGAAGCTGATGAAGGTATTTTAATGACATACGCAGGGTGTTTCGTATTACTAAGGCGTGCCGCTAATGAAATATTCCTAGCTACACTTCTTTGCCCATGCTGTTTTTAGAGTACCCTCTCAAATTTTTTATCCCACTTACAGTGCTAGATAACACCCCTATGCATGTAGGCCCCATTGCCAAAATGTTCCTGCGCTTAAAGAATATTTGCATGCATGCACTTCCACTTCTACCCATGTCATCCGTGCTAACACTCCTGTCTCAGCAGGGTGACTCACGATTTATTAAACCACATACAGCTTTATTTTTGTTGTCTCCTCCCTAAAATTACCTTCAAATCAATGCAAGTAAAATAAATTCCTCAGATTTTTTTTTTAAGTCCCTCTTTCTTGCTTCCAAATGTTGGCATTAATGCCATATATGGTGTTTTACTTCCCTGTCTGTGCTCATGGAGAGAGCAGGCCTGTCTGGAAAAGTGTGTACTGAAAGAAATGTGTACTGGAAGTACCTATGATTCAAGTGCAAATGTCAATACTTAATAATACTTAATAGACAGGACAACTGTACTTTAATGATGATGGGCATTGGTGTAAAATGCACTTGGAAAAAAACGAAACTATTAACAAGTCTAACAAAATAAATCAGGCATCTTCCGCTTACTTTGGGAGCGTTGGAATGTTGGGATCCAGTGAAATATGGAGGTCATCTCCATCAACATGCCATCAAATAAGCACTACATTTACAGCTTTAGGCATGTCACTTACAAATCATCACAAATCCAGATATTGGAAGATCCACACACTCACATGTATAAAAAAGTGTTATCCGGTATTTTTATAGTTGGTGCAGATTGGTATAATCTCCTGAGTAAGAGATTTGAATATATGAACTAACACAGCATTTTCCCAGCCTGTGGAAAGCGGCCCCAATCTGCAACCACTCCAATCTACCCCACTCCACCCCAATCTATCCCCCTCTACCCCAATCTACCCCACTCAACCCCAACCCAAACTACGCCACACCATTCCAATCTACCCCACTCCACCCCAATCTATCCCTCTCTACTCCAATCTACCCAACTCAACCCCAACCCAAACTACACCACAACATTCTAATCTATTCTACTCCCCCAATCTACCCCACTCAACTCCAATTGACCCAATCCAAACTACCACAAATGACCCCCCATTCCATTCCATTCTACCCTTGTATAATCCACCCAATCTACCCCACTCCACTCCAATCTACTCCACACCAATCTACCCACCCTAACCCAATCTACCCCACTCCATGACAATCTACCCCACTCATATCTACCACAATCTATCCCACTCCAACCTACTACACTCCAATCCACCATATATACCTCACTCCTCTCCAATATACCCCAATATATCGCATTCCAATCTACCCCACTCTACTCCAATATATACCCCACTCCACCCTAATCTACTCCACTTCACCCCATCTACCCCACTCCTCCATGCCAATCCTTACCATTTCAATCCACTCCACTCCACTCCACTCCGGAGTAGATTGGGGTATTTTGAAGTGGGGTAGATTGGAGCAGAGCAAATTGAATTGAGGTGTAGTGAACTAGTTTTGGATAAAGTGTGGGTAGATTGGTGTGGGAGAGGAGTGGGATATATTGTGGTATATTGGAGTGGAGAGGGTTAGCTTGGGGAAGAGTGGAGTGCAGTGGATTGGGGTAGATTGGAGTGGAGTAGAATGGAGTGGGGTTTATTGGTTAGAGTGGGGTAGATAGGAGTGGAGATGAGTAGATTTAAGTGGAGTGGGGTAGATTAGGATGGAGTGAGTAATTTGGAATGGGATAGATTGGGTATCTTATGGTAGGGTAGATTGGAGTTGAGTGGGGCCGTTTGGAGTGGTGTGGGGTAGATCGGGATGGGGTGGGGTTTGTTGGAGGGGGACAGATTGGGTTAGGGTGGGGTATATTGGAGTAGAGTACAATGGAATGGGGTAGTTTAGAGTAGGGCAGATTTGGGTGGAGTAGGGTACATTAGGGAGTGGGGTAGATTGGGATGGGTAGAGTGGGGCAGATTAGAGAGAAGTAGATTGGGGTAGTTTGAAGTGGTGTAGATTGGTGTGGGGGAGTTGGGTAGATCAAATTGTGGTAGATAGGGGTTAAGTGGAGTAGATTAGGGTGGAGTGGTGTAGATTAAAGTGTAGTGGGGTAGATTGGAATGGGATATATTGGGGTACATTGGAGTGGGGTAGATTGGGTGGATTGGAGTGTGGTAGATTGGAGTGGGGTAGATTGGAGTGAGGTAGATTGTGGTGGAGTGGGGTGGAGAGGAGTTGGAGAGATTGCAGTGGACTTTGGAGTGGAGTGGTGTATATTGGAATGGAGTGGGGCAGATTGGAGTGGGGTAGATAGGAGTGGAGTGAGTTTGATTGGGGTATATTGGAGTAAGGTGGATTGGGGTAGATTGGAGTGGGTTAAAGTTTAGTGGAGTGGGGTAGATTGGAGCAGATTGGGTTGATTTAAGTGGAGTGCAGTAGATTGGGGTGGAGTGGGATAGATTGGAGTGGGGAGAGGTTAATTGGATTAAATGAGTGGAGTGGGGTAGATTGGAGTGGAGTGGGGTAGACTGGAGTGGGGTGGGGTAGATTGGATTGTGGAGGAGTGGATTGGGGTAGATTGGGTTAGAGTGGGATAGATGTAAGTGAAGTAGATTGAAGTGGGGTTGGGTAAAATGGGGGTTAGATTTGAGTGGGGTAGATTGGATGGAGTGGAGTGGGGTAGATTGGAGTGGAGTAGATTGGGGTACATTTTAGTGAAGTGGGATGGGGTACATTGGGGTACATTAGAGAGAAGTGGAGTGGCATAGAGTGGAATGGCGTTTTGTGTTGTGGAGTGATTGGTTTAGATTGGAGTTGCATGGATTTGCGTGGTGTGTCGTAGAGTGTCTTAGAATGGAGGATCGTGGAGTGGAGTGGCATATCTTTGGGTGGAGTGAAGTGGCGTAGAATGGAGTGGTGTGGCATAGAGTGGAAGGGCAAAGAGTGGATTGGTGCAGTGTAGAGTATGCAAGGTGTGTTAGCACACTGCAATTACAGACAACACATTTTCAATTGAAATGACCATTACATTTGCTCTGAAAACCGGTCTTACTGCACACAAACAATGTTTGCAAATGTCATTACCTAGTGTATTGACGTTTTGATCAAATTCAAATATTTGTTTCCACCATACTTCAGAATTACAAAAGAAAGGTGCTTCATTCGTACTAATTCTGATATTTTCTGAAACAGCAGCACAGTTCATTTATTTTTGTGGCTAAAAAGTAAAACATCCTACACCCTCTCCTCTCACATGGATACTCACCAGCATTGTCATATAAATTCTCTCACTTTGAAGTAAGAGCAAGAAAAGTAAACACCAAGCTCCCTCGGAAGACAGAGCCTGACAGTTGACCTCCGTCTTTGAATGCACAGCAAATACGAGAAGATAAGAACAAGATTTAAAGACCTGTTTACAGAAAGCGAGTTTGTGTAATCAAACAGTACAACAGGTTTGGGCAATGGGAGGGAGGAACTCAAGCTTGACAGCCTAAAGCAAATAAAGCCAGCAAATAGAAAGCCTTAAAATGTGAGCTACAAACCACAACACCATTGATAATCAATGGGTCAAATGGATTCCTGGTTCAGCTTACTGAAAGTCCCCAAGATGTCTTTAGCAAACCAGGCAGGCTTCGATGTGAAAAGTATACAAATGTAATTTTTTTAATTAGCATTTACAAAACTTGACGGTTGATCTATGATTAGTAAGCCCTAAACTGGATTTTCTCAAAAATCCTGCAGCATTTCTCCAGCCCAAACAATGAGACAGTTTCGTTATATTAAAAAAAATTACATTTGGAAATAGGCCGAGGACAAAGTTCCCGTTCTGAAGGTGTGAAGAAGGCAGAACTAGGGAAGCAGAACTAATGACAAAAAAAATCGATCCAGACAATAGGAAATGGAAGTGAAAATCTAAATCCAAAAAGGGACTCTAAAATTCTACTTCAAGTCCGAAGAACAGAAACGCCTGAATATCATCAGATCAATAGCCCCGCTGATGAGCCCGAGAAAGACGGACTGGAAGCAATATTCTGAGACACAAGATGGATTGCTTTGGGCAACACACCTAGTTTTTCTGTTATTTAGTTATTTGTTTAATTTATTTATTTATAAAGTTTTATATAGCGCAAACAAGATCCCGAAGGATATCAGAGCGCTTTACAAAAAGGATGGAAGGAGGGTAACGCATACAATATCGACATTAAGTAGGAATAAAAGCAAGAATAATCCCATAATTACAAGACGCATGGGTCAAAGGAGAGTAATACAATAAGCAGGTACATAGCGGACTAAACGGGGGGCAGATAAAGATAAAGCAGAGCCGCATCCAATGATGGTCCAATGGTTGTAGGATCAATGCTCTTGAGCAAGTTCTTTGACTGTAGTTCATATTTTGTCCCATGCCATACGGTAATGCCAATTGTTTGTTTGTGCTTTTAAGTCATTTAAGGACTACATTTCTTGATTGCTGTAGTTCTTGGACCAGCTCACATAGGCACACGAGTAAAAAGCGTAGAAAGACAAAGAGAAGGCAGGAACCTAGAGCAAAGGCATGTCTAACTTGTCACGTTGACCCAAATTAAATCAACTTTTTTCGGTCAGAAATATGTACGATGCCCAATTAAAAATGAGTCCTTTGAGAGGTATCACAAAACACATAGTCCCTTGGGAAAATCAAGGACTGCGCTGCTCACACTCCCGAAAAAGATGTATTCTGAAGGAATTTCCTAGCTTCACCGTCTCTCACTGTAGAGCTTCTATGTACAGTCCACGTGGGGGATGCTGAAAGTGCCCATTGTCGTCCTTAATAGCTCTGGCGTGTCAGTTTCCCCTCCTTGGACGGTGTCTCTCGCGGGACACAGTGTCTGGTGGGAAAGCTTTCCCTCAGTTTTTGAACAGCACCTTTTTTACGGCAGCTCAGCCCCAGGGACTTGTTAATCAGCCATTTATGGACATATGGGATGGTGGTTAACATGTCTACTGAGGAACCCTTGAAATTGTTTCCCCTGCTTTTGGAGAGGTAGCGGAAGTGACGTCACTCACCCAGTGGATGCTGCTACCTCACAGGACTGCCCCCGTGCCCCACCCATAGCAACATCCTATGAGCCACTGAAACCCTGGGGAGGAGAGCAAAGAGATGAACCTTTATTATTATTTGTAATTTTTATATAGCGCTTGCTAGACCCGAAGGTATCAGAGCGCTTTACAAAATCGTGACCAGAAAATACCCTGGCACTGCCTTCATGATCTATGGATATGAGGAAGCAAGGGCAGTGCCAAGCGGTCCAAACGACAATCAACACAGCTACCCCTAATTGCTATCCATGATGGCTGATCCTGTGCACATCGCTTTATGGTCCTGCGCATCAATCCCCTTATCTGCAGACATGGGATTGCTTGCAACCTTTTATAGTGCTACATCAAAACTGGATATTTAAATTTAAAAGCTATGATGCTTAAGTTGTTAAAAGTTAAGTGCCGGTGCCAAAAAATGTACACACCACAGTGTTGCCTCTGACGGAACAGCCAAAAATTAACGGAAAGGGCACACACAAGCTCAGGTTGTGGAGTGTCCACGATTCAACATACTGCCTCTGGTGATCTTTGAAAATGGTGACTTGTAATCCCTGACTTGAATCTGAGTAAATGGAGCCATCCTCAAGTGGGACTTGAACGTGATCTCCTTGAAAGTTTGAAAAGATGGGGTAAAATAGTGTATTTAACGCACGATTTCTCATAAAATTACTAAAAAGCCATAAATCGTTGAAGGATCCTTCTGAACAATTCCAGGACCCTCATGGTTTGCCAATAACCCTGGTCCCCGCCACCCCTTGGAATGTTGCAGTTTTGCCAGTCTGAAGATAACTTTGAGAAAATTGTGTACTTTACTAAACATGGTCAAGATTCAAGTAAAAAGTCCTACATTTTAGAGCGCTGTAAAAAGTGAGAAAAGCTTGCACAGCTAGGAGAGCAATTAGTGATCTGTCGCCACAACTCTCCGCCTTCTAAAGACACAAACACTCTAGTGCTTAAAGGCAATTCAGAGGGCGGTCCATGATTGATTCAATGTATGGTCTTGTCGTTTTACTTTTCCTTCAGCAGAGCATGGAAAGCTGGAAATACCCAGTCCACGGCCAACAAAGCCGGCCAAGAGGCCAACTGTAGAAGGACCGGTTGTTCATGGCGACCCCGTCAACCCAATGTCTAGCAGTAGAGATGGCGGTGAATCGGGCAGTGTTATTCAGTAAGAGGGTGTCAAAGGGTAGGGCATTTACTAGGGGTTGGAGGGTATTCACGGTGAAGGGGTATAGGGACCCTGGTTCAGTTGTCTTGAAAGTGGGTAAAAAAAGGGCAGGCAGTAGAGTACCTCTATGACGATGCCCAAATATGTGATCATTGTGAATTTCTTCTTGCGATTGACTGTGGTGACTGAGAAGTTGAAAAGGATGTCGATGAAGAAAGTTGGTTTGGAGGGTGCACCAGTAGAGCATTTGTGTGAAAGATCTGAGCTTTTTTCTCCTATTGTGCGAATTCATAGTAGGTACCACGACTAAACACTGCACACAAAAAACGACGACTCAGGCAGGCGGGGAGTTTTCTCACTGTGCATGAGGGCTATTGGGTAATTTCCCGAACTAAGACCCCCATGCCTCATACGGTGGTCCCAAGCAGGGATATCTGGTGGTGGTTGCTCTGCCCTAAAGGGGGCTGATTACTGTCACTACGTCCAGACAGCCCTTCATCGCACTCCAAGTGATCCTAGGAGTTCTTTATAGATTAACTCAGTTGTGTTTTTTGTGCCAGTTGTTACACAAGTTAGGTTAAGTTTAAGGTTTGGTTAAGATTGTTTGGACCTGATAGGACCTCATTGCCTGCTCACCTCAAAACTCTGGGCTCTCTCTCACCAAAGCCTATTCTTTTAGTTCCCTACAAAGGTATTGTGGGACTGGGTAATGGGAAGATGTGTGGTATGGTGAGAGTATTCGAAGCGTATCAACACAAAAGTGTTCTCTTCTTAAAATGGACGGAGGTGGTGCCGTAGCAAGTCGCAAGAGGCGGGATTTGTAATGACATTACCTATTAAGCTGCCGGGTGTAATGGTGCCACCTACTTGGATCAAAACCTTTATTGGCTGACTTTTGTATTTTGTGCCTAGGGAGGGGCTTGGTGTTGTTAGGGATGCTTACTTGTTATGGTAATTTCGTTTGATTTATTTGGTTTCATAATGAGCTTTCTACATATGGAAGCTGAATGTTGGTAAGGGTAAGATGCAATGGAGGATGCAATGTGTAATTTGGAACGTGAAGATTATACAGCTGTCACTTATAGGATCAGGCGCGATGGCATAGCTTGTTCATGGACTGACTACGTTTCACCTATTGGTCCACAAAAGCTGGGTTTTCCTGGCAACCGTGTCCACCAACTGTCCTTTGAGGGGCTCGCACAGTGGGCTCGTATGCTTTCAATTCCTGCCCATTCCTCACTATCTTAGGGGGGCATTTGTGTGGAGGGGTTCACATCATTATTAAAAACAGGGTCAGTTTTTCATAATTATAAAAATAATGTAGATTTTAGTATCAAGTCATCAGCTACTTATTTCATGCCTTTGGGAAAGAACAAGTTATTAACTTAATTGATGACTATGACCCACAAATATCTCAAGTGACAGTTGTTGTTTCTACTTGGAGAGACAGCTATTTCTTTGAAGGGAAAAGTCTCAAGAGCAGAGAGCTCAGGGGCAAGGAACCACTTGAAGGTCACAAAACAGTTGTGGAAGATCCAAGCTAGAGGCATTGAATGAGGCCACAAAAACATAATACACTGAGTACACGGAAGAGAAATACTAGTTGTGCAAGTAGGAGGTGATGTCCACTTGCAAGACTGAACCAGGACTTTATCTGGACTTGTTTGAAAGGACTTGGAGTTGTGGAATCTTCTACCGTCTCCATCTTCTCAAGATGTCCTCTTCTCCATTCTCTTATGTCTCATACTTCAATTCACCCCACTCTACCCCTCTACCCCACCCCATCCCAATCTACCCCACACCACTCAATCCAACTCCACGACAATCTATTTCACTCCAATATACCCCACCCCAATCTACCCTACTCCAAACTACCCTACTCCTATCTCACACTGGCGTAACGAAACTTGAGGGGGCCCCCAGCAAGGTACGTGGAGGGGCCCCCTCCAAACTAAATCGGGAGCTCTCTGGCCAGAGTTCTTTGCTGAGGGGGCCCCCCGGAGTTTGGGCCCCCCCCGCATGGCGGAGGATGCGAGGGGCTGTGTTACTCCACTGCTATCTCATTTCAATCTACCCCACTTCACTCCAGTCTACTGTACCATAAAGCTACCAATCTATCTCACTCCAATCTATCCCAATGCCCCCTAATCTACCCACTCCACTGAAATCCATCCTGTCCACTCCTATCTACTCCACTCTACTCCAATCTACCCTAATCTACTGCACTCCACTCTTCCCCAATCTACCCACCCCACCCCAATACACACAAATATATCCCACTCCACTCTACCTCACTCCAATATACCCCACTCTACCCCAATCTACTCCACTTCACCCCAATCTACTCCAATTCAATTTACTTCATGCTAGTCTACCCCACTTTAATATACCCCAATCTACTCCACTTCAATATACCCAACTCCGCCCCAGTCTGTCCCACTCTACCCCACTCCAATATACCCCACCCCAATCTACCCCAAACCACTCCAATCCACCCCACTCCCCAAACTTCCCTACTCCAAACTACCTCAATCTACCCCCATTCCATTCCATTCTATCCTGCTATAATCCACCCAATCTACCTAACTGCACTTCACTTTAATCTAGCCGACTCCAGTCCAGTCTAACCCAATCTATTCCAATCTACCCCAGTCCAACCCACTCTTCCCAAATCTACCCCATTCCACTCCAGTCTACCCAATATATCTCACCCCACTCTACTGCAATCTTCCCTACCACAATCTACCCCCACTCTAATCTACCCCACTTTACTCAATCTACCCCAATTTACCCCACTCCAATCTACCACACTAATCTAACCAACTCTCCCAATCTACCACACACCAATCTACCCCAATCCACTCCATTCTACCCCCACTCCACCCTACACCAACCATCTTCACTATACCCCAGTCTAACCCAGTCTTCCCCCATTCCACTCTGCCCTAATCAGCCTCACTCCAACCTACCTCACCCCACTCCATGCCACTAACTTTTAGGCATGCGGAACAGCAGCCACACAGGTGTACATAATGGCTAAAACACATTGCCAACGTCAATAGCTTTTACGTAAGCTAAACTTATTGACTTTGCCAATGCTTGTTCTGTATGCTTCCTAGTGACAAAATGAGGTAAGGGATCACAAACCTTCTCACCATAAGTCTTGCCTACAGGCAGCTTTTGTGAACGACCTATTGAGAACAATATCGGTACTCAGAGTGGGTTTGTGGTCAGCCCATTTGTCATAATTGGTTGACTTACTTGACTATCTCATTTGCTTGCTTCTAATTTAACAACTTTCCTTCCTCCCCTTGTATTTGGCCCTTCCCTGCAGCATAGCTGCTTTACATTGTTTCTGATTTGATGAGTTCTATTCTTCCACTGCTTACATTTCTGTACTGTTTCTTTCACCACTCCAGAATGTATCTGTTTTATTACTCTCTAGCTAATGTGCTGCTTCGTCCTCCAATACCTGCCCAACATGCTGTCTGTGTATCCCCATCAGCTAGTACATTGCTTCCCTCACTCCAGGTGCCACTTTGCTTTTTTCTATTTTTGGTCTCGGCTAGACAGCGCATGCTCTGTCTCTTCAAGACATGTTGTTTACAATCAGTGAGCTTACAGCCCGCCCATGGCTTACCATTTGTTAGCTCTGCGGTTGCTTTCATATCCTTCGTTCCTGTTTGTCATGGCATGCATGCGTCATGCCTCTTCTTGTTTTTGGCCCTCCCCTAGAGCATAGACCAAATACTAGTGTCCATCCACTGCTACCGTTTTTGGAGCTGCTTTTTAGTTGTGTTCAAGAATTCTATATTGCTCGTGTTTTCAGTCGCTCATTTCCAGACCATGTTGTGCATTTTTTAATATTTATTGGGCAGTCGTTTTAATAGTTCCTACTTTTCTGTAAATGTCAGATTTAGCTGGAATATATTTTTTGATAGAGGTTTGTCTCACTGGATATTGTAAGCATGCTTGTATTTGTCTTATATGTGTACTTGGGCACTTCTGGCACTTCTGCTGTCAGGTATTTACTCTCGCCTTCCTTCATGTGTGTTTTATGGTATACATTGTGTACTTCTCTATATTATTAACACCCTCTGCTATATGTTTACATTTAACTGTTTTTATGAGTACATGTGTACCAATTATGTATATGTTGTCGAGGGTGATGTTTAATAGGTACTTTATAGGGCTGTCATAATTCACAGTTTATTTTCTCTGTGGAAGGTGGGGGCAAAGGTACATGGAGTGCTGAAGCTGAAAAGACATCCGCTTCCAAGCAGCATCTGGTTGCTTTCACGGTGTTGTTTGCAGTTCCCTGCCTTACAAATTCCTTGGGGCCCTAAGTCTGTGTTTTTGTTGGGGGGAGGGGACAAGGTTTCCCTTTCTCCTTATCAATTTATGTTTTAGAGAGAAAACGCAGTGCTGCGACACCCCAGTTTATAAAAAAAAAACAGATGGTTTTTCTGTCTAGTCCTCTTTTAGTGTAGGCTGGGCGATTTAACATGAAGATTACAAGACTTTATATATTCTGTGAGATGGCGTCTGAGCCCAGAACTGCGCCCAACTGAATGTCCTTCCCAAAGTAAATAGGGAAAAACACTTGTGATGAACTTCAGTTTAAAATCGCAACGTGGGCGCAAAGAGGTTGAAAGAAAGAGGGAGATTTTCAATCCTCTCCAGCATTTTCCTCCTAATATCAGGGACGGCTCCTCCACGTGGGCGTCAGCGCGTCGCCCCACTGCTTTCTCGCAGTGCGAGAAGCAGAAACGTAAAATGGTATAACTACCATTTTACATTTCTTCTTCTCGCACTGCGAGAATACAGAAGAAGGGTATGCCTGGTTGGGGGCGGGTTGGGGAGGAGTGGCTAGCCCAATGTTATGGGCGCTGACTGTTTGGGCGGCCCCAGGGCTGCGCAGCCTGCATGAAGAAAACGGCTTCCCCGTAGAGGCCTGTAAGGACGACATCCTAGCCAATCACAACACTGCCATTGCAGCATTGTGATTGGCTATGGGGACGAGAGGGAGGCTGCCTGCCTCTGCTTCCTGTGAGCAGAGAGCAGGAGACGGGACGCAGGAGTCCGGGACCGGAGGCAACTTTTTTTTAGTTATTAAATTACCCCTCCTCCCTGCGCGACCCCTGCCCCCCACCCGCGATTTATACCGGTCACGACTGCCTAATATGTTGTCCTCCAATGCATGTGGGTATCCCGGCCCCCATCCATGTTGCTTCTTTTCCCCTCCACCCCCGGCCCCCATCAAATATGTGATGTTACAACGCATGTGAAAACATCGCATGCCATTGCAACGCAAAACTTTACACCACCTTGCTGTCGGGTTGCGCTGGAAGTTGTAATAGATTAATTTTCTATTCCAACTCCAGTGTGTGCAATAGCAGGCAAGGTGTTGGAGTTAAATTCAACTCCTTCTACCCACTGCTGCACACCTTTTGCGTTGCAAAGACATGCGATGTAATCGCATGCGTTGTAACGGTTGCTTCGACAAAGCCTGTTTCCCAGCCCCTATCCATTTCTTCTCTAGCTCCAGCCCTCGTTGATCGTTTTTTACTTTTCTACATACAAGTCTGATCCCCCCACCCATTTTCTGTGTGTTGCACCTCACTCCTGTTGTCCCAACAACCATAACAAAAAGCGCTATGGAGCAGACACCTCTGGAAGCATCATAGGCTATAGCGCCTTTCTTGTACCTTCTTACTACGCGCCCTCCCATGTTGTGTTGCTTGCCCCACCCCTACGTTGTGTTCCTTAGCCCTTCCCTCCTCCCAGACAAAAAAGCACTATCATGCGGCCAGAGCTGAAAAAAGACATTAACAACGCTAATAGATCTCCCATTGCCTAGACCTGTTGCCTTTGCAACAGCTTGTTTTATTTTCTACCCAATTTCCATGCTCCTCCATTGCTCCCCTGCCTCTTCCTTTCCTGTTTGTTTTCCTTTTTTTGTACTGCCTGGAAACTGCGATGTGCTCATGGGATGCATCTTTATAATCTATAAGGTGCTGTTGCACATTTTTATTTTCTCATTTAATTTACCTCTCCAAGATGAGCATCTGCCATTTAGGAACTTTAATGTAAAAGTTGAAAAATACACCCACTGCAGTGTCATGACGCATGTACGTGCATATGTGGTGACGCATGTGCTAATATTAGCACACCTATGAAAAACAAATGCATTGTTATCTTTCTGCACATGTTGGTTGTAGATGCCTGATTGTGTCTTACACTTTTTTGCAACATATGGTACACGTGAGCTCTGCACCGCCACACAGCTTGCACGTGTAGCACCTTTATGTATGATCTCATTCATTCTGTTAGCGTCAAGTTTAAACAAGCATTGATAAAGCCATAGGTTTGGTTGTGAACAGTCCACTGACACAGAGTCATGCAACATATGGACACAATTACAGACACCCATGCTCACAGGCCAAGGAACAAACAGGCACCCATGCTCACAGGCCAAGGAACAAACAGGCACCCAAAAACACAGATCAACAAAGAAACACATGCCCAGTCAGGAAAGCCGTCAGCGATAGATAACCCTTTGCAACAAGGCGTGGATAGTAATACGCAGCAAAGGAACATGGCGTGACATGTAACAGAGATGAACAGGGCGTAAAGCAGATCACAGCCTTTAAGAACATCAATGACTTGGAGGAGTCTGAGTCCCAAACACCCCAGAAAGAAGATGGTTTGTTTTCCCTAAAACACAGCTCGGTCTGATCTTGGAAGAGTGGTGAAGCCACCAGGCATCTTCCAGCTTGATGACCCCTTGAAGGAGGCGTAGCGCATTCTCACATCAGTGACACAGGAACGGAGAGTCCCCTGAGCACCGGTAGATTCCAAGGAGTTTCTTCCGAGGTCCCCCTACATCTCAAAGAATGACTCCAGGTCAATTCCAGGTAGGTGTTGGCAATTTTATTTTGGTTCTCAGTAGGTGGAAGTGAATCCAAAGGTGATTCTGCCTTTTCAGGGATCCAGTTCCACTTCCGCCCTCCTCAAACAATGGGACCAGCGGACGGTAAGCTGGAACGGCCCACAGACCACTGCAGCATTGCCGCAAGCATCCAAGTCCCTAGAAGTATTCCGCTATTCTGATCACCTCTTGCAGCAGTTCAGAGTGTACACCAGGCTTCTCCAACCAGTGGCTCATGAGCTACAGGCAGCTCTCCCACTATCAGTAAGCAGCTCCCTCTGTGCAGCCCAGCCTATTAAAACAGAAGCTTTTGCTGGGTTTAACTAAGATATGTATGCAAAATTGGAAAATGTTTGTATTTTCAGGACTCATAGGCTGATATTTGTACGAAATATTAGAATATCTGAAGAATATTAAAAGTTGATATTTCAATGGTAAATTATACTGCATTAGGAAGGCTTATTGCTAAACTTATTACGTTGGTGATACGGGCATTGCAGCTATGGTTGTTCGGTGGTACCCGTGATGAGGAGGCATGTTTTCTCAATACTACTGATGCACGGAGGTCCTTGGTACTGGTAATCTTGCACGACGCGTCCACTAATGTTATCTTGTCTGATGTGGTCACTATTACAACAACAATAATATGTATTTGTAGTTCAGGATGACTTTATTGAACATAAGTAGCTCTTATTACAGGAAAGGTTGGAGACCCCTCTTGTAAACCAGCCAGAGGTCCCTGCTTTAGGACCATTCTGTTTCGCAGTCTTTGTTGTGGGCATGGTTGGCCCAACCACAGCGACACTCTTGTAGGACGGCATCGCCTGGGTCCTTGGAACTCCTAACATACGTTGCTCCTCACCTCTCCTGATCCTTGCAAGCAGATGCTCTTTGCCTGTTTGCATCTACTCACTACCTGTAACTCCTCACCCGCTGCAGCGTCTCACCCGCTTCACCATACATGTCAACTCACAGGGTGCTACCGTGTGCCACACGATATTGACTTTCTTCACACATTCTCCCAGCGAAGAGCTGACATCACGGTGGAATCAAGTGATCTGGACACCCCTGCTGGGAGATGGTTTCCAACTCATGTTTGGAGCCTCTGGTCAGCTGACATCCATCAGGGGTTTTACAACCTCCCCATGGCCTCAGAAACAACCCACAGGCCTTTATTGTTGGTTTTGGTGGGAGAGTCGGCTTGGGCAGCAGCGGGATTTAAGCTCCGCCCATTCTATGGTTGGCCAGGGGGTGATGGTCTCAAAGCCCTGCCCCCCACTCCAGACCTTTCCCTTTCATGGCCTCGGCCACTCACATGGTAGCATTCTTTCTAAAGTTGGTAGGCCAGCTTCACTAACGCCATTTCGAATGCTGAAGAACAGTGACGCTCTCATGACTGCTCCTGTGTTCAGACTATACATCAATCTAAAGATTCAATATATACAAACTGCCTGCCCGCAGCAAGTTACTTGAGCATATGATCTGAAGGGTAGACGACTAGAGCTGGGGGAAAGGAAAACATAGCACTAGAATACAGCACCCTGTGCCTGCAACCCTTTATGGAATGTATGCATACCCATGATCCTTTGCAGAATTAACATTTTAATTATCATGAAAATAAATCTTCCTTGTACTGTTTGAACTACAGAAGAATATGCACAGTGATCTTCTGTCCCTCTGTTTGAAGACTGATATTCCATCAGCTCTTCCGAATATAATTCACTTTTTACTCATGGGGGGCGTTCTTCAGCTTGAGGGTGATTGACATAATTGAGTGAGTGATAATTCGTATAGCGCCCACCACCTGTTCAGGGTTTATTGACACTAGTCCACCCAAGCAGAGAAGACTTCAGCTTTTTGCATTATGAAAGTGAGGGGAAGAACAGAAGGGGGTACTAGTAGTGATGCGATTTACATAGTATAAGCTGCATAGTAGGGTAGAGAACATAACAAAGGTGCATAGGTACATAACTTGCAATGTAGTTACTCTGTACAAGAAAGGAGGAGCCAGGGGTGGGCAGATGAGGCTACAATGACCACGCCCAGAAAGTATATAAGGGTTCAAATGTATATCGCACCGGTGAGGCAAATATTAACACGTACAATATACGAAATAATATATAGGTGAGAAATTGGACAGCAAACACGTGTGGGAGAAGAGGATGGGTGGAATCAAGGGGTCAAACAGACTCCCCCTAACTCACACATACGCAGAAGTAGCGCTTTATATTTGTAAGTCCTTTAGGCACTCTCTTGGCACCCCAAAAGGACCGGTGTGCTAAAATTTCTTTTTGTTCATTCATACATATATTCTTTCATGCAGGCATGTCATCTACCATTATGAATGACGTGAAAAAAGAAAGCCTTCCCAGTTGAAAACCCCGTAAATTTTAGAAAATAAAAAAACTATCACTTTAAGATGTATTTTAGTTTTTAGGCCTCACTTACAGATAGCTGTAGTTGTCTGCTGAAAAAGATATTGTGAATAAATAAGTACATAGGGTGGGTTTTGGGTCAACCCCTTGCTCATGATTGGGTGGCTTTCTTGTCTCTCTGCTTCCTGCTCTAAAATCAGTGGCATTCCCTCCTATTCTTGTACGCGTCCAGCCCCTGGAGCAGAGCTCATCTACCATGCTTTTAAGTTGATGGCTTGTGTCCTTGCTCTGCTGACACAAGGGAACTAGTGGTTGTGTTTTTCTTTTAGCACTCTAGAAGAGTGCATGGCTTCATCCACCTTCTCTCTCTCCCATCCACTTACCACCACCCTGGCCTCCTCTCATCCGTTGTTCTCCCACTCCTCCACGGCCACTCTCCCTTGCTTTTTTTATACACATATTTTTTGATAATTGATTGAGTGGGTGCATGGCAGCAGCACCTTACTACTGTGATGCTTGCTTCTCCGCTCGCCTGTTACTCTTTGCTCATGCTTTATTATATATATTTTTTATTATTTCTCTAACATGGCCAGTTGCACAGCTACAAGGCTGCTAGCTCCTTCTGCTTTGTAGGGCACACATGCATATATATATATATTTTTAACTTTACAGCTCTTAAATCACTTTTGGCTATCTTAGAATGGTAACTTAAACTTAAAAAAATATTCCAAAATTGGCAGTGGTTTGTCACAATGCAGGCATGTACAGGCATAAATGGCTAACTTAGAATTCTTTTTATTTATTAGAAAGAAAATCTAAGATAGCCACTTATGGGTGTGCCTGAGATCACACTGGTGGCCATTTTAGCTCTTTTGTTTCTGCCAATGTAAACAAGCATTAGCAAAGCAAATAGCTTACCAATCATATTTAGGTCTCGCCTGCGACAGCGCAGGCGCTCTCTCTTGCAAGAGATATTGTATATAACAAGTGGCTTGCAGCCCACCCATTTCTTAACATTAGTCAGCTTCACTGTCACTCTTATTTTCTGCCTTCTAATTGGCCAGTATGTGCTGGCTTCACTTCCTATTCTTTCAGCTGGAGCATGAACCAAGTATTAATTACTTCAGCTTCATGGGTGTCCTTCAGCTGATCACTGTGTGATTGAGGAACAGCTTTTAGTTTTTCTATTTCCTTTTTGACCATCTTGTCATTTGTAGCTGTTTCTCTATGCCACACACTTTTCAAGGAAGCCATTTTCTTCTTTGAAATGGATGTTTATTGTGACAACGGATGTTATCTGCTTTGATTGTTATAACATTTGTTGTCTTTATGTAAACAGTTTCTTTTTTGCGTGAGATTAACTAATTTGCTCCGAATCACAAGGTGTTGTGCTAAGACCTAACAAGTATTGGCAAGGTCAATAAGTCTTGCCTTTGCGGCTATTGACTCTGTCATTGCCTTTTCTTCATTCTGTACAGCATTGGCATTGCTGGCGTTGGCAATGATTTGTAGCCATACTACATAGCAGCATGGCTAAAATAAAAAATAAAAAAAAGACTATGATGCATCCCGTGCTAAAGCACTTTAGAAAAAAAGCGCATTAGCCCTGGCTGCGTCATGGCGCTTTTAAAAATTTGTTTTAACCACACTGCAAACCCTCTGCGTTGCTGTACAACATAGGTACAAAACATTGCCATAGCCAATAGCTTTCATAGGCGAGAGCTACTGGCTTTGCCAATGCTTGTTAAAACTAAGCCCTATTGGCTTGCCAGTGCTTGTTGTTTTCTTGGGGGCAGCCAACTGAGGCTGGAAATGTGTTGATGTTGATACATTTAAGCTTCCATAACAGTGTTAATAGCTCAAACATTACATTGCCTTAAGTGAACTCCTGACTCCTTTCTCACGGTCTCCCATCCCATTTACTGCCATTCCTGCAAACCTCAGCTAATCAACCAGCTGTAAAACATTAATGCTGTTTCCAGAACAGAGGTAAAGTAAAAAACAAAAACCTTAATTGAATTGTTGAACAAATTGCTGCATTAAAAAAAGAAAGAAGTGTACCTTGAAGTGCTGGGCACAAGTAGGCACAACATCAGCGACCAGGGATGGCGCAGGTCCTGTAAAATCCCCTAGTGATGCCACTGCACAAATGAGGGGCGAACAGGGCCTAGGGGGGCATGTTTATTACTAAATACGCTGGACCACAGAATCAGCTCTCCCTCCAGTCCAGTCATCAATTATTGAATCATCCAGTGTCCTTCCAGCTACCCTCCATCTCGACCACTGAGGGGTCTGTAGGGTGGAGGAGTGGGTAATGGGGTACCAAATATTCACTTTTGGGGATTAAGGAAAGAGCAGAGGGTGTAGTCCCCATCCCACAAATGTCTTATATAAACCCTTGTGGTAGCCTTTGCTCTTCCTCATTCGTCCACAACATTGCAAGGAAATAGCCCAGCTCCTGAGTTAAAACCTCCTCTGAAAAGGCCTGGATGGCCAATCTGGTCATGGAGAGTGGGTCGCGCCCCAGTTCGCTATCAAAACAGAACTCATCAAAGGAGGGCCAGGGCACACTGATTATCAGCCAGCAGATGCCCGGTGGATTGGTGGCCCCTCTTCATGCATCCCTCACAAACGGGTGTGTTGTGCAGTCCAGATAGGTGTAATAACTCCCATCCCAGCATGACAGTTCATTTATTTGAAATTGGGAGGAGTAGGGGTACCAAGACTTCACATCTGCACAAAGACACACAAAGCAAGGCAAAGTCTTGAAAGGGTAATTGCTTTCCAGCACACATCGTATTTTGCACTAGAAAGGTGACCTTTTCTCTGTGCAAACTGCACTTTCCACTGATTTGTACCACTTTGCATCAAAAGAATGTTAATTGGGTGTGACATGGGTGATTTTCCGCAAACACCCATATCATCTTGGTGCAAAGCCTCATCTAAGAAGATAGACCGGGCTTTGCATAAAAAATAGCACTTCCTTCAAACAGACATAAAGGTGCAGCAATGTTTTCCTCCAAACCATCACACATGACGTGACATGCGCACTGCTCTTTACAGCACGCATCCAGTGTGTGGAATCTATTAGAAATTGTGTAAAAATAGGATTTGCTGGAAGGGTATACATCCAGTAGAAAACCTGTTCTAGGCATCAGGCACACACCTTTGCATCATGGTGCAACGGTTATGCACTGTGCTAAGCAGGCTGTTTGTGCGCCAGCGCAGGGGATGTGAACAGCACCAGGCCAGTTTGTAATAAATATGGCTCTGCCCTGCTTTTCCCCCTTGTGCAAAGTAGAACAGCAACTTGCACAATGTTGCTGTGCTGTGTTGCTTGAAACAAAAAATAAATGGAGTGTTTTAACCTAGATGTACTGCAACATTGAGCAGGGCAAGGCGCACTCTTTTTTTGTGGGTATATCTAAGTCAGCCTGCCCTAGGATGGATCGCTTGGTCTTTCAAAATACATTTCATTGTAGTGCCACTAAAATGCCAACTAATTTGCAATGCAATAGATCTCACATTTGTGAGAGTTGCAGCTATTGGTGTTCTAAATGATAATGTCTTTTAGCCATGTGTTTTGGTTTGCAGTGGCGTGGATGCATAAAAAACAAGAAAGATAAAAGCAGGCACCGTGCTGAAACATGAAACGTTATGCCTGTGTAGATAAAAGTTATGCGTTCGCCGGCCCGTGCAGCAGGCACTGAGGTGAAGAAATAAACAGATGCATGCTACTACAAACAGGCACCCACAGTGTAACACGAGCAGGAAATAAAACAAGTAGTCCCCAAAGGAGCACATAAACACCTACAGCGTAAGGAAACTGTAGTTGGCCGGTGCACCTGAGTGAAACATGGAAGTGATGTATTGGGAGCCACAACCAATGAGGAGCCAGCAAAAAAGAGCAATACAGGAATGAACAAATGGCAAGTCGCAGGCAGGAATACAGTCCATATAGTAATTACAGCAGGTCTTCCACACAGCGCATGCGTGCTGCCTAGGCTCGACCTAAAAATACAAAGGGAACTCATCACTGTTTCCATAAAAAGAATCCTGCACCCCAGTAAAGACAAGAATCAGATTCAAAGTATTAGGACTGGCAATAAAAATGCCATGCAGCACTATCCCAGGCCAGCACACACACTGTTGCAACAAATTGAAACCTGGTGCTGCAACAAACGTCTATAGATAATCTAGAACCCACCTCTGGCCCTCCACAAATTCATTCAACCCCCATAAACTAAATGCTAAAATTAATGAACAATTATATATTGTCACATTGCCAGTCTTCATACTGCCCAAAAAAAGGACATACTGACATGTCAGAATCCCGAGTACCCTAGAAATGCATATGTTAATATGCCATTTTCAAGCTTCTCAGTGAAGCACATATTATATTTTCAAGCCGGTATTCACAGACATGTTTCATTACAGCTCATGATGTCATGCCATTATTAATGACACTGTCCAGCAGAGTACACACTTATTTGTAGGGCATGCCTGTTGGCACGGTGCCCCAGTAAAACTGTATATAGACAATTATTCTAAAGAGATAAACACAATACGTGTGTGATGTAATTATTCACAATGAGAGGTGTGATGTAATAGTTCACAATAAGAGGTGTGATGTAATACGATCATAATAAGAGGTGTGCAGTAATAGTACACATAAATAGTTGTGATGTAATAGTTTACAAAAAGAGGTGTAATGTAATAGCACAGACTAAGAGGTGTGACGTAATAGTTCGCAAAAAGAGGTGTAATGTAATAGCACACACTAAGAGGTGTGATGTAATAGTTCACAAAAAGATGTGTGATGTAACAGTTCACATAAAAAGATGTGATGTAATAGGCTCATAATAAGAGGTGTGATATAATAGTTAACAATGAGAGGTGTGATGTAATAGTTCACAAAAAAGAGGTGTGACGTAATAGGTCAAAATAAGTGTGATGTAATAGCTCACAATAAGAGGTGTGACGTAATTGTTCAACATAAGAGGTGTGATGTAATAATTCAACCACAACAAAGCGAAGCAGCAAAGCAAGCTTGGAACAAATCGAAAGAAGAAGATTGACAAGGAAGATCAACGTTGGCCAAGAAGACGACAATGTCATGCCCCTACCACGCCACCAAGTAAAACCACATGGTCAAGCCACGATTCACACTGCTCAGTAAAATCACACACTGTTGTCCCAGTTGGCATGACAGTTACATCACTGCCAAGTAATCCCACATGTCATGCCAGTTTTCATGTCAGTATGGCGGTAATAGGTATTTCCACGCAGTTCAGAGATATTACCACTTTCTACTTGGCCATGTCTCCACAGTACCCAAAATGTCATATAGTTTCTGCATGTTCTAATATTTGTTGTTCTCTTTACGCAGTGGTACATATACAATGATTGTCGTGTACTCCAAATCGCTGTTTTCTGCCACTGCCATTGCAGAGTGTCACATTACACAGATATTGCGAGTTTCTACATTGCAGTAATATTGCTTATACTCAGAGTTGATGCATTATCACAGTTTGAAAATCTCCATCTACACTAAGTTCTCCGTTTTGGTTATTTTTATTTATTTTTTGGACGTATTCGTGTTTTACCTCATTTATAATCTGGTGCCCCGACTAACCATCAGCCACAAATACTGTGTTTGAAATGTGTTCCCCTCTGCATCTCAGGGCTGCTGCAGCTAACATGAACCTGGTCTGTCACCAGGCTGCTACCAAGGTGGGTTAGATATTAATAAGAATTCTGCAGCTGAATGTGTACACCATCACTGTGACTCAGTTACATTTTGGACCTATCAGAGCCCACACGTGTCAACGGACGATCCCCAAAGAATGAAATGTTTGTAATGGCCTCAAGTGAGTCACACAGAAAGCTGACCAGGTCTGCCTGCAGCTCTTTCTATCTTTCCTAAAGAATAACAAGCATTGGCATAGCCATTAGGTCTCGCCTTTGGGACCTTATAAGTGTTTAGCCATGCAGCACTTGATGTTGTTGCACCAAGAATATTGTGCTGGATAACTAAACACTTATAAGGTCCCAATGGCGAGACCTATTGGCTATGCCAATGCTTGTTTTTTTAAACGGTCGTGACATACAAACACCAGCCATGTCAATACAATACTGGCCAGGAAGCAACACTATGCCGTATTAACTTATATGTTGTCTATATTTATTTATTTATTTATTTATTTAAGTATTTATAGAGCGCGACAGCTACTTCCAACGGAAGTGTCCCGGCGCTAGCGTCCTACAGGTACAAGGGATAGAGCAGGGAGAGGATAGCGACGATCTCTAGGGCATTCTGAACAACCAGGTCTTAAGTGCCTTTCTGAATGGCAGTTCCTTGTCCAGCTGTCTGATGTCATTGGGTAGGGTGTTCCATAACATTGTGGTTTTCACTGTGAAGGCACGCCCACCTGTCCTAGCCTTCCTAAACCTTGGAATAATTAAAAGATTTTGGTTGCAGGATCTGAGAGTTCTTGCGGGAAGATATTTCTGAAGTCTCTGTCTCAGATAGTGGGGGCCAACCCCTCTCGTTGCTTTGTGGGCCAAGACAAGGGCCTTAAACTGCACTCTTTTTCTTACCGGCAACCAGTGCAGGCTGTGCAGATGAGGCGAGATATGATACCGTAACGGCACATTCCTCAACAGCCTGGCTGCTGCATATTAAGTAGCTTCCATATACAATGTGGGAACACCACCACCTTGTGGACAGTTGTAGTAACAAAGAGCAACAAGGAAGCTATCGACTTCAGGAATGTGAAAGAAAGCTCTCTTATCTTGAAAGCTGATGACCCATGTCGAGAGAGGAAAGCCATATGGCGCCTCTGCTCGTAAGCGCGTGCCTGCGCACATGCACGCAAGCTCTAGGCCACAGTGTAGCACTTTGAAAAGCCCCTTACTAAAAGCCGAGCAGCAGCGCATGCGCTGCTCTAGGCTCGACCTAAAAACAAATAATGTCCCTTAAATTCATAAAACAGGTATTGTGAATGTTCCCTTTTCAAGGATGTATGGAGTTTGGTAGGATATGACCAAACCTAAAAAACAGACATGTAGGCCTTTATGTATCAACACATGTCCACACAGAATACGTAAAATCGTTTGACAGTTTTTAAGATATGAAAGATGTCATATTTTGCACCCTTGTCCCAATCGTGGCGTACAGATGCAACTATACTTCTGCTTGGGAAGAAACTGACCTCATATAACCCATCTTCCAGGGGCAAACTGGGCCACGTGCATCATTAAAGACTTTCTACACAAAGGCAGAAAATGGGGAGGAGTTCATGTCCACCTGACCGGAAGGAGAGGATTGTTGTCCGTCACCTCCTTGGATACACCTTTGGGTCCCTCCCACGCTTGACATCATCGCTCCCTGCAGTGCTACTGGATCACACTGGGATTACTTTTCCATGCAGAGAGAGGACTTGACTTGGTGACCATGAGAAGGTTTAGGGTTTGGAAAGAGCTTTGTCCAGCCAATAGAGGATTCTACCATTCGGGATTTTTATGAAAAACACTCTGGCCTTACATCAATTCTTGCACAAAGAGAATATACAGGCTCTGGTTTGGACATTTGCAGTGGGGTCCTGTGGAAATAGCAGGACAGTTAATGTTTACTTTAAGGATATCTTCCAGTGACCACGTTTTCTGATCCATTTAAGAAAGCACTTATCTATATACTGTTATTGGTAAAAAAGGGTAAAGGGACATTCCTGGTGTGATGAAACAACATATCCTGTTATTCCTGTTGGATGAAAACTGGTTATCCTGACTTTAAGCATGAACCTCTGCTCCCACAGACTTTCTACAGGTTGGGAAGAATTACAGAGACTAATTTTCTGCTGTTGACATCTTGTTCTGCCTCCTGTGGATTTAGTTGTGTTTTGAGGTGCTTGGAAGGTGCATGGTAGGTGCAAAGGCCCTGATTCAGAGAGAACTTGCTAACCATTTTGGAAATTGCCTATTACGTGGTAAGCTAATGTGAAAACCTGGGACAGTTGAAGGCAAACACCTTGTACTCTTTCCTGGGGAATAAGTCCTAGAATTGGCGTTAAAGCAATTGATGAGACAATCTAACCATATGTGTGAGTTGGAGGAGACCTGGGTGAGCCCAGAGCATCCAACTTTGTTGACCTCATTATCAGCAGTTTCCCTCTCTGAGCTTCCGCTTCCCTGCAAAAGAATTGACTTCAAACTTTGAGCTCACCTAGCCCAGTACAGCCCACTAATGTGACCTTCTAACTTTATTTGACCTTGAAGGAACTCACAGAAACATAACCAGCTGAGGGAAGGTCCAACACTCATCTTACATTATTGCATCGGGCATCACCCGTTCATCATAGAAATCGAAGGCTCGCCGCGCCCTCCTGCCCGACATATCTAAGGTCCCGCAGCCATCCTGAGCATGGCTTCATCTTCATCCGCTAGACATGACTTTAGCTTTGGAGGATGTTTTCAGTCTGACAGTATAAACCTTGACTGGCTCAAGCCAACTTATTGAATCCGACCATGGGTACATGTGGGCGAGCCGCACTTCTGAGTAAGTTTTTCCAGTTGATTTCTTTAGGATCACTTTTACTTTCTTAATAACTTTTGAACTCCTTATCTACTATTTTTCATTTTATGACCTCTTCCTATGTCCTTTTGAGAGTGTAACCAACCATGGGTTGGACCATTAAGTTCTTTATTTTGCTTACTGTGTCATATTTAGTTTATTCGTTACACACACACACCCGAGGCATATTTCGAATGGTATAGCCCAGCCGCTAAGGCCATGCTATCCCAGGTGAGCAATGGTTACTCTTAGGGCCCCCTTGTTTACATTTGTGAGTTTTCTGTATAATCATTGAGAAAGCGAAGGACCAGATTTAGAGTTTGATAGATGAGTTACTTCATCACTAATATGATAGATAAACCATCCGCCTTATTACGAGTGCATTATATCCTGTTGGACTAGTAATGAGGCTTAGTTTAAAGCTGCCAATGAAACCGTAGCACATGTTCTTTTTGCCTGTGCGGCATACTCTTGCTTAAGATCCACCTGGATCAAGCCGGTTAGCTGGTAGTTGGGCACACGCCAGCATGTGGGTTTTTTTCTTTCTAAGTTTTATATAGCGCAAACTTGACCCGAAGGTATCAGGTATCAGAGCGCCTTACATGAGCACCAGCTGCGTTGCACAAGGACATACATTTTTTTTATTTTTGTTGTTAGGCATGGGGAGATTAAGTGATTTGCGAAGAATCACAGGATGTTGAGCGTCGGTGCGGAGACACAAATCCGGATTCCCGGGTTGTTTTTTTAAGCTGACCGCCCTAGCCCTTGGTTGCTATGAGAACACTAATACCTGATCCCAGTCCTGTGTAAGTTTACGCTGTCGCTAAAGTTTTGGGTAGAATGAGGACCGCAAGGAGAAAGGCCATATCAATCCAGGCGTAAAACTAATAGATGTCACCCACCTTAGATCTACCCTGCGCACCATTGTGCTGCCGAACTACAGAGTTTGCGTACGTACTATATGTATTCTGCACTTTATGGTCAAGTTGGAACGTAGTTCCTACGTACTGAAATAGACGCTCTATTGCCCTGTTATAAAATGAACCATGCCATTCTTAGCCAGCTCTTTCCTTTACCTATTGTCCTCTACAAATGCCATTCTTAGCCAGCTCTTTCCTTTACCTATTGTCCTCTACAAATACCCTAGACTTGTAAAATCTGTAACGCGCACTTTATGGTGAAGTTGTAATGTAATACTTTGAAAAAAGCAAAGGAAAAAGTAGCAAATCTGGCTTCACAATGATTTTTGAGAATACCTAGGTTTATTACACCTTGACACAAATTGAACTTCCTATGCTGGAATTGCTATTGAAATTATGTCTTTTCAGCCAGTTAAATAAAACCTTTTGCCGGGACATGTATGATTAAGGATAGTGGTATTGTAATATGGCCCTGCATTTTTGCCTCTTATATTTTCTTTTAAGGATTAGCTTATAGTACACCATAACACACATTTCATTGCATTGTCCCAATTTTTCAACCATTGTTACTTGTGCTTTCATCCAGAAGATTTGTTAGGTTATATTATTGATCTTGTAGTTTCTGGCAATCTATTGGGCCTTGCCCAAACGGTGATACTTTATACTCAAGATAAAATGCACAAACTCCTAGACTGTCTAAATTATAGTTCTGGTTTGGAAACCCTGTAACGATGATTGACCTTTAGATAGAATTTCTGCTAAATGTCTATCGAGATTTGTGCGTTTTTTTAATATAAATATTAGTTTTTAGTGTACTGTTTGTTCAAAACTGTTATGGCACCTGTTGCCAAAATAAAGTTATTTATGAAAGGAATATGCTTCTGTTTGTCTGTTGGTGAGATGGGGATAGACAGTCCGTCTCTAGTCTGGCTGAAGAGCCCATAAAAAGGACAAAACCGGTCCTAGGATGCTTGTATTCATGTTCAGGGAGGACCTGGCTTGGCAGCTCAGGCTAGGCTATTCCCATTGGAGCAGTGTTAAGACTGATTTGCATATGGGTGGGTCCAAACTGAGGTGGCATGATGGGTGAAAAACGATGAATTGGGATGCGGCCCGAGCTATTGCCAGTGGCTAAGATTAGGTCAAGCATTCCATCCATCACCTTGCTGTTGCTGCAGTTGACCTCTCTAATCTCCGGCATATGAGCAAATGATGCGGCTACTGCCCGAGTCGTCATCTCTTTTTCTACTCAAGGTGAACCACTGCTGTCCACCACCCAAGGCCAGGCATCTTGTTAAGAATGGGGTGAGGGGCGAGCATCCGCCACAGGTCTGCCACTTCTACCTGCCAACCAATAGCTAAAGGCTATGTTTGAAAGGTGAAATTGAACACAGCAGCACAAAAGCTCTTCAAGTGGTCCTGCAGCAGTCTTCCTGTAATATTGCTCTTGCCTGAAACCTCAGAGATGACAAACCTCATTGTGTTGCTGTTTCAGTGGTATTTTTGATGTTTTTGCCAGATGACAGCTCGGTCCTCCCAATTATGTACTTGTAGAACCTTAAACAACTGGGGTTCCTACTGCCATGTTCAACAATACTCATTTTGCTGAACCCTCTGGTGTCTCAGCACGACGCTGTTGAAAGCACAATCCAAGGACCAACACAGACAAACCAAATACGGATTCCATCAATGTATAATGAGCTGTGACTCTGAGTCTAATGTGATGTGCATCTGTAAAGAATAGAAGCTGTGTCTTACATATGTGTCTGTCTCCATTATGCTGGTCATAATTGTGATTTGTTGTTTAACAAAAATTATATCTAATTGATATGTATTGTATGATGCTTTTTAAATAATTTTGTTTTAATTATTTTGATATGATATGTGATTTTATTTTGTCTTGAAATAATAAGAAAAATATTTTTCTAAATAAAACCATTTTTATATAGAATTGGGACATAGTATTTTATGTTTTGTTATTAGTTATAACATACTGATATTGAAATTTTAGGATCAAGGGAAATCTTCCTTTTTTTTTTATCTCAGCACAGATTACACAATGTCAGGTTAACCTCCTCCCAGGAAAGACCGACGGATCTGAAAATAGCCCTTTAGATAGATTTATATAGTTAATCGACAGCGCAGTGCAAAAGAAAAGCTTTCATACCTCTATTGAGTCCTGGCTGTCTACAGAAGTCTGGCGAGCCAGTCTCCGCACTAGTGACGTTCTGGTCTGTCCCAAAGGCACGAAAGCTGGGCTGGGGCTCACTTCTGTCCACTCCACCTGGAGAGTTGTGTCCACTGCCACTGAAGGGGAAAACAAGAGACCGAGAATATCCATCAGAGGACAAAAATCCCACTGATGATGAAATGTCTTCTCACATATAAGCGGGGCCACTGGAATTATGCAATTGTGCGGCTACGCCAAATTTGGCAAGATTTTAGATTTGCAGCATTTGCCACATAATCCATCATCTGCCGCATAATCTGCATATTTTAACAAAAGAAATGTGTTTCTAGCTCACACAGTTCAAAAGTTACTAAAAATGCAGTGACGTATGTTGCAGCACAGTGGAAGGCCCTTTCAAAACTGGACTGGTCACCTTTCTTTTGCTTATTGCTATATTTGGGTGTTAAACTGGTACTAATGGGGTGCAACTAATGCCCAGACAGTGTTAGCAAGTTTAAAAATGACAAAATAATGAAACAATACTTTTACAAAATCTGCCGCATTATGCCCCATAATTTGGCTTTTCTTGTTGCATAATTTACTAAACCCTGCCGCATTATTTGGCCCTCTTCTGCCGCATAATTCCAGTGGCACTGCATATAAGCAGATCAGCAAAGAGTGCAGCACTCCAGAGGTTGAGGCAAACCAAGCAGAGAGAGACATAGCAATCCAGGCATTCCTTCAGAGCAAAGTAATATGTGCCAATGGACATTATATCAGACAGATCAGCAGATATTAATGACACTTGATGACAAGAGTGACCCGATGGTCACATCTAGGCAATCTTCAGCTACTCTTAAGCTCAAACAAGTATGGAACTAATGGGCACACATACGCACAGCTCTCCAGTTACTACTTTTGAGCTTTGGAGAAAGGGCCAATGAAAAGACTTACATTTGTTTTATGGAAAAGATATAGAGAATGAAACAGCAGTGAAGCCCTCACTCACTTTTGGAGCTAGCGCTTAAAAGCCCAGAAAAGAATGAACAATGCACACAACTTTAAAGCATCCTTAGCTACCAGTGAAAAGGCCTGGAGCAAAGTTACTCAGTGCCTACATCATCTAGGAGGAACAATCCAATTTACAGATCTCCAGGGAAGGAAGGACACACAGAGGTGCACCCTCACTTACCTGGAGGGGTGGCATCCTGGGGACAGACAGTTTTAACACAGATACTAGACACTTTATATGCAGACTACTTAAAAAAAGATTTACTTCACAGAGTAAAGCACCTAGGGGCTCCCTAAAACTATTGGTGAGGAAAAGCTCATTGGGTACAGGCGACCCTCAACTTTAAACCCTATAACATATGGTATTGGTCACATAACAGAACACTCACAATGAATACAAGCAGGTACCTAGCTGAGCTCATGAGAACTAGGGATAAGGTCTTCAAAAGTTGCAAATATGTAAATAGTTTTCGCCTGAGTAACTTTTTGGAGTTTCTTGACTCTAGTGTCAATACTACCAATGCCTTAGTGTCAGAGACATTCACATCTTGAGGGCAATGTTAACATGAGCAGAACAACCTGTCTCAAGCAGTTTACAGCCACACCTAAAAGGGCAGATTCATTTCAGATATGTACCTACTTGAGCAGGGGTAGCTCCTCCACTGGAGCGGAGGAGCATCGTCCCACTTAAATGCCCCCAGAAAAGCCCTAGGGATGATTGAGACGGCCATCCTGACATGCGCACTGTAGACCTCTCAACCCAACTGCCTTAGACAGTTGGGTTGAGAGCCTGCACAGGCCTCTACTGTCCCCGGGAGCACCAAGAGACACCCCTTGCTCCAATCCTGGAGCTTCTTTCATGCTGAGAGCAACACCAGGATTGGTTAAATAGGTTAGCTGGGGCCCTGGACGTGACATCGGAAAAGAAGAGGACCGGAGCGAGGAGGAGGTGTTTTTTTTAAATCTATTTAATGTATTTATTTTGTTGTGTGTATTTTTTTTGTATGCTCTCACCCATTTGCCCTTCCCTCCAATCGGCGTACTTGCCAGCCGCCTCTGTACTTGAGCTCCACAGTAGGTTAAGTCTGCGAATCCTAATACAACTTAGAGGCTGCCCAAAGTTCCCACCTGAAGACTGGCCAGAGCTACATATAGAGAAAAGAAATCCCAGTAAAGTAGGATCTACGTTCAGGGCCAAGAGGCGGAAGAATAATTAACTCCCTGGATTACCCAACTGAGTATCTTTTCAAAAAGAGAAATAGAGAACTGTGGAGCAAAAACCACATTTTATTCTCTCAAAAATCAAATAATCGGGATAATGTAAATGTGAACGTGGGCAGTCAAAACAGAAACATCCAAGCACAATTCAATAGTTTCTCATTGTTTTGATAGTGACTAAAAAGCAATGTCATATGGTATAGTATAGTAAGTTTAATAGTATTTTAAACAGATTAGAAACAGGTGCCTAGAAAGAAAAGAACATCACAGTATAGGAAAAGTTGTTAAAAAAAAGAAAGGGAATACAATTAAATAATTCTATGGCAGTCCATAGAGGCTCCGATTATGCTTCTCTTTGCGTTACTGCGAAACACAGCAGCCAATAAACAACTTTAAACTCAGCATTCCCCGGAAGTACAACCCCCTCCATAGTATACACCAATCACTATCAGTCCATTAGTGTATATAGTTTGTAACAAGCACAGCACTTCCTCTTTCTTTGCTGCTGCAGCAGCGAGTTAAGTGATTTTCTACTTCTTCTTGTTTCTGTTAATTTCATGTACCGCTAATTGACTTGTGGTAGTATGGTATGCGGTGCGTGTGCGGCTCGGTTTATTAATTAGTTATCGGCGCTCCGGCGCTTCTGGTGGCAGCGTATTTATCGTGGAGCGGTAGCGGGACAGATGCGCGCTACGCGCTTGAGGGGGCAGTCCGTGTTCTAATGCCCCGCGGTCCGCGCATGCGCGAACGCCCGTATCGGGAAGATTACTACCGATCGGGTTCAACACTGCGTGGACCGTTTGCCTGCCTCTACCCTCAGATCCTGAACGCCCGACGGGGCGCAAAATCGTATGAAGCCACTACCTTAGGAGGAAATAGGGGTGGCTCCCTCCACTTTAATCTATCTGGGTCAGATTCTCAGTAGTTAGCCTCAGGGTGAGTATACACCAGTCGCAGGGGAAGTGTATTCAGGATTATCTGACCTCAGTATCACCCCTGGTTTTTTTTCCCCCACCGGAAGTTCCTCCTCCCTCCTAGTTCTCTACGATGGCGTACTACACCGAGGAGGCAGACCAGTGGGCAGAATACGCGGATGATGTGGAGTATGATGAGGTGCCCAATGAGCACCAGCTGGAGGAACACTTAGTGGAAGCCCTCGATTCCCACGTCCAGGGTTCAGTGAACAAGGCGTCGATTAAAGCCTTAACGCCATTTACGCAGCCCCTGCAGAACTACGGCAAGTGTAAATTTAAAGCTTCCCATGGCGGACCGTCACATCATCGTTTATCCGAAGTACTTGCCAGAGATGGCAGATAATATCCTTAATGACCATGGTGGCTATGGGAATTCATCGTCCGGCGTCTAGCGCATCCCTGACGTATCAGGGGGACGATGATGACTCCTCCTCATCACTCACAGGCACTTCTGACGCTGACCAATCGGAGGCGCCTAGGAAGGCACCGAAGAAGAAGCGCAAGTCGCAACCAGAGAATACCCTCCCTCCCAGCAAGAACTTTCTCTTCAACCCAAATAATATTGTACACCCAAGGTCCACCGAATGGGTGCCATGTGTAGAGGTGGCACACTGTGTCCAAGGCAATCTACGGCAGGGATTCGAGTGCGAGGTTCGTGCCGTTCTAAGGTCTGAATGCCCCAGGCCAGCCCTCTTAGGCAAGGTGACGGAAACTCCAGAGCTGGACCCAAACATGGCCACATTCCTCAATAAATTCTCCAAGGACCCCAAGAAAGGATTGGACAGGGCATGGAGGGGCTGTCAGGAAAAACTTCTCGACGTGTGTGGGCCCCTCACAAAAATCTTGGACGCGGCAGTGCAAGCCAAAGAATCCAACACGCCTCTAGATGCGACGGAGTTCCTAGAATGGGCGCAGAGGGCTCTCTGCTTTTTAGGCAATGCCAATTGTGCCGTGTCTACGTAACGGCGGCATTCTTTCCTTATGCGCATTGATCCGCAACTGGCAGACATGGCCTCAACAGAGGAGGATATCATGGCGAATGGTTTACTCTTCGGAGATAAGTTCATTAAGGAACTAGGGAAATACGTCTCCACTTTTTCAGCCCTTGACAAAGTCCAGAGCAACATCAAGAAGGTCATCCACGCTGGCCTTTTTACCAGGGCCGGATGCTCCAAGGGTCGGGCGGCTGGCCGTGTTTTCAATCAGACATCAAGAGGCACAGAGCAGCGAGGACGTGGGGGCTCCCACCACTCCAACTTTTATCCCACCAGAAATCGTGGGGGTAGAGGCAGAGGCTAGAAAGGAGGATACAGAGGTCACAACAATGACAGAGACATCTCCTATTCAGGTAAATTTAATTCAGGGGGGAGATGTCAAGGTGGGGGGTCAGATTGCAGGGTTTGCTCACAGGTGGAGAACCCTGACGGGCGACCTTTGGATACTGCAGATGGTTCAAGGTTTTCGGATAGATTTTTACGACACTCCCCGACAGACACACACACCACATCCACTACATTTTACCCATGTAGAGAGGTCTTTCATAGACGACGAAGTGGCATCTCTGATGCAGAAAGGGGCTGTTGTGCGAACTACGCCTCACGAACACGGATTCACCAGCACGGTTTTCCTCGTACCCAAAAAAGATCTGAGGTATCGTCTGATGTTAAATCTAAAAGAGTTCAACACTTGGGTAGTTTATCGCCACTTCAAGATGGAAGGCATACACTTACTTCGGGATCTACTCTTAGAGAGGGATTGGATGGTGCGTCTTGATTTAAAAGACGCCTGCTCGGCAGTTCCTATATTTTCGCCCCACAGGAGGTTTGTGCAGTTTCAATGGGGAGGTGTTTGGTACGAGTACGCCGCCCTGCCATTCGGACTCTCGTCCGCCCCTTGGTGTTTCACCAAGCTCCTCAAACCAGTAGTACAATTCTTGAGAGAGTGAGGAGTCAGGCTCATCATCTACCTAGACGAAATCCTGATAATGGCTCAGAGTATCACTACAGTGCTTCGTCATCTAGCCTGGACGACGCAACTCCTTCAGGAGTTAGGGTTCGTCATCTATGTAGACAAATCGGTCATGATGCCGTCACAGTCGATGGAGTTCCTGGGGTTCCAGGTGGACTCAGTCTCTGCTCAACTTTTGTTGCCTCTCAAGAAACGAATTGCCATCAAGAAAGAGTTGAGGAGAGCATTGTCTGCTCCGACCATATCATTGAGGACGTTGGCCAGGCTGGTGGGTCTGTTAGCCTCATCCATTCAGGCTATTTTCCCGGGTCCCCTTCATTACAGGGCACTCCAGAGGTTGAAAATTCTACACTTACGCAAGGATCTCCGTTATACAGAACAGATTCTGATAAGGCAGAAGGCCAGGACAGACATCTCGTGGTGGTTAGATAACATGGACGCCTGGAATGGCAAGGCCATCTTTGCATCAGCCCCAGAGATAGTGATCGAATCAGATGCCAGCAGATGGGGCTGGGGAGCCCGTTGTGGGAAGGTGGAGACTGGGGGCCGTTGGTTCCAGGAGGAGCTGAAACTCCACATAAATTGCCTGGAACTCTTGGCGGGTTTGTTTGCGATTCGAACCCTGTCGCCACACAAGGTGAGTTGTTGTATACTGCTCTGAATGGACAATGTCTCAGCAGTACGATATATCAATCGTCTAGGTGGCACGAGGTCACGCTTACTAGTAGAAATAGCCAAGGACTTCTGGCACTATTGCCTACAAAATCACATATCGGTGACAGCGGAGTATATTCCGGGTTGCACCAACGTGGTAGCGGACTGGAACTCCCGCTTCCTGCGGGACTTCAGCAATTGGCATCTTCATCCTAGAGCTTTTCATCAACTCAACGCCAAGTGGGGCCCTTGTACAATTGATCTCTTTGCCTCCAGGCTCAATACACAACTGCCCCAGTTTTACAGTTGGCGGCCGGACCCTCTAGCGAGCAACTCGGACGCCTTTCCTCAATCATGGACGATGGGTATGCTTTATGCATTTCTTCCGTTTGCCATGATTCAGAGAACGTTGGCACAGATCCGCAGACAGAGTGCGGCGGTGATTCTAATATCCCCGTGTTGGAGCACAGGCGTGGTTCCCAGCAGCACTGGCCCTGTCGTGTGCCTTCCCAGTTCGTCTGCGGTCCTTTCCCGAGATTCTAACAGACCCGCTGGGTCAACCTCATCCACTCATCCTACAGCATCTGTTGTCCCTCATGGTGTGGAGACTTTCCGGAGACGCTGGAAAATGGCAGGAGTTTCGGAGGACACTTTGTACTTCCTGTCCCAATCCTGGGCGCCTGCTACACATAAGTGATATGAGCCTGCTTGGCATAAATGGGTTAGTTGGTATACTGCACAACAAGGGGATCCCTTGAGATCTGGTATCCACATGATTGTTAACTTCCTATCGGAGATGGCAAGTACAGGTTTGGCGTATAGGACGATTAACAACTTCAGGTCAGCAATTTCGGCGGGTCATCCTCATGTGGATGGTAAACCAGTGGGAGAGCATCCACTGGTCTATAAAGTGGTGCGTGGTATCAGGTTGGTCAATCCTCCCACACCCCGGTACTCCCAGTTGTGGGATGTGAATGTGGTATTACGTTTCCTTCGGAATTGGCAGGCGAATGAAGGTCTTTCACATAAGTAATTATCGGCCAAATTGACGCTTTTGTTATGTTTGATATCATGTAGACACGTCTCAGATGTTCGTGCCCTGGACATAGCAGGTAGAGTTTTCACTCCTTCGGGGGTGCCGTTTACTATTTCTAAGTGCACTAAAACCAATTCTGAATGTATTTCCTATCCTGCATTCCCACATCACAGTAAGTTATGTGTTGTTCAATATTTGAAGTGTTATGAAGATTGGACTAGAGAATTTAGGACAGATGTTGCAGGACAGTTGTTGATTTCTTTACAGAAACGCTTCCCCCCAGTCACGGCCGCGACTCTAGCCAGGTGGGTCTCCTGGTTGTTGCAGTTGGCAGATATTGACACTTCAGCCTTTGGCGCTCATTCAGTGAGAGGGGCTATGGCTTCCAAGGCTTTGGCTACAGGTTCTCGCTTAGAGGATATCATGACTGCGGCGGATTGGTCTTCTGATTCTACATTCAAAACGTTTTATCATAAACCAATTGTAGATGTTGCTACTAATGTGGTGGGTCAACTTTAAACTAGCATAATCAGAGCCTCCGTGGACTGCCATAGAATAAAAACATTTCTAGATATCGCGACAAAGAATTTTCAATTCTATTAAGGACACGGAGGCGAGGATTATCCCACTCATTAAACTGTGTTTTTTCAATATGTTCTTGGACTTTTGTCATATTGTTGATAATGATGTTTGTATTATGTATTTATTTAGGGTTTCATCCCGCCCATTTTGTTGAGGACATACATTCGGTGAATGGTATATTACGACATATATTCTCGTTTTAGGAGAACAGAACATGCCGAAATAAGGCACAGGTGACATCGACTCTGTTTCCGGAGATGAAATTCCGTGCTCAAGTTTGGACTCATGTCGATGAAGAAATCGGTGGTCCAGTGTTCAACAGTCAAGTTTGTGGACTGTGTTAAAAGTTTGATGCAAAGAACGAGGAAGTGATGTGCTTGTTACGAACTATATACTCTAATGGACCAATAGTGATTGGTGCATACTATGGAGGGGGTTGTACTTTCGGGGTATGCTGAGTTTAAAGTTGTTTATTGGCTGCTGTGTTTTGCAGTAAAGCAAAGAGGAGCATAATCCTCGCCTCCGTGTCCTTAATAGAATTGAAAATTCTTTGTTGCGATAGCTAGCAACATTTTTATTCCACTGTTATGTGCAATCTTTGAGCAGTCTGTGGTTAAAGAAAACATTGCTCTTTGGCATACTATTGTAATAAATTTATATAACTGTTTCAGTCATAGAGCAATCTAGCTACCCGGCCTTCTCCAGGACTATAGACTTAACATACATGAACTTGAAATACAGATAAAACCTCATGATCATGTTCAATGTATGTAACCATTGTTTACCCATGATCACCAGTAGTTAACAGCGTACAACCAAACAATAATTATCAGTCTATTCTAGTGGAAGGGAAGAAATGGAGGTAGTGAATAGAGAGGAAGGTTAAACAGTCTGGTAAGGAAATAGCTATCAATTAAAATTGTGGTATGGAAATTAACAGTTTAGCAGATTAAATATGCAACCATATGTCAGAGTTAACTCCCTGGCCAACCCATTCACATTCAATTCTCAGTGAACATGTGTATTGGTTGTCTCTGCTTGCTAAAAAGATGAAGTTTACTACATATTTGGAGTAGAGACAGGCTCACTAGGGAAGCTCCCCAGGTCTCAAGTGAGGCGGATGTGCATACAGAGCATCCATTGACTAATAACCCAATCACAGCCTTTGTAGCATTTGATTGTTGAATGTGTAGGGCTCTAGGAATGGTGCAGTCTGAGGAGCTCCTTGCACCGTAGGATTTGTGCATAGGTCAGTGCAGCAGTCTTCAAGCTGCTAAAATTCACAAACGTGATTGATATGAAATGGGGCCTATAATTCATTTAGCTATAAGGAGATGCATCAGGAGGGGTGCAGCAGGAAATACTTGTACATATTCCGTCATTGCATTTTTGAGACACTCTCTGCATGACTTAAATCAAAGTGGAGGAGGTAATAGGGTTTACCCAAAAGTACAACTCTCAAGTTCACTGTGTTAATGTTCCTATTGTGCTTGACTGGCCATTAGGATATATCACCAGAATATCACAATTAAATTAAATAAATATCATGTCTTATGCATTGTTTACAACAATATTGCCCCATTGGAGTTAATAATAGAAAATCTACACACAATGTATTGATATTTTTATCAATGATATGTAAGACACAATACTTTGTAAGACAATTGTTTTGTTAACAATATTCTGACACACAAATCATGTTGATCCATCACAAACATCCTATAACTAATGGTATGCCTTTATTTTTGTCTTTCGCTTTGTTCCCATAATTCTAGCTAAGTCATCATTTGTGGAGCATCCTCATGCTCTGGTCCTGAAGAGAGGATCTACTGCCCCTACTGGTTATACTCGGTCATGTATGGAGCTGACCAATCAAGCTACATGGAATATGTAGGAGGCGGAGCATGCCCGAGTGGTGAATGAGCAGAAAGTGAGTATGCAGTTGTCTAACTATGTATGTCTGCTAGCCATGCCTGGATCTCAGAAGCCAAATGATGACTGTTAAAAATTAAAAAGAGGACAACACAGAGCAATGTAAGATAACTATACAGCAATCAAATACCACTTTGCCCCACAACTTTTAACCACTCTTACCCCTCTTATTCTGCAACTGGAAAGGTTGATTTTCTAACTCAGGTCCTCAGAAAATCAAGAATTGGCCAAGTCAGTAGCCTGACTTTCATTAGGGAACATGTTTCAATCATTGTTGGGTGATTTTGAGTGTGCAGCGCCCAGCTGTTATTGAAAAGAAATTCCAGAAAGAAGCACTATTTTGGGCCACAAAGTTATGGAAGCACAGAGTAGTTTCATTTTGCTCACCAGATTCCACAAGCAGAGTAAAGATGTACCCTCAAAGAACAGTGTCAAAGAGAGTCGGGAGAGGATGTATGTGTTGTAATTGCGGAGTCAAAAATACATATACTGAAAAATATCCCACAATAGATACTTTTGACCAAAGGGTTATGCTGTGTGTTATGAAAGCTCAGGCGCCTATACATTTTTTTAAAGAAGTATGTTGTAAATAATATCACAAGTGTTTAGTAAAATACATGATAGGCTAAGGCATCAAAGCAGCAAGCACTTCCTAAACAAAAAAAACATAAATTGGCAATTAAAATGTCATCATGTCAGCAAAGTAAATAGATCAAAGAACACCCACTAGTTGAAAATGACAAGCTACAAGTCCTCTTGCATCTTCAGTCTATCAACATTACCACTTGATTCTCTATCACCATAACCTATGGGGAACACAATGGACAGTATAACCATCTTCAAAAAATTCCATGATCTTAATGACAGCCCATCCAAGCAATGGCAAGAACAAAAAACACATGAAAGCTAGTGACTGAAGGGGGTTGGCATAAAGTCCACTCTCTTTGTGTACTTCTTATTTGACTTCTTTGAAGAATTGATAATGTAAAGAACCAAAGCGGTCTTGAGAAAGACCTATCTAACCTTCTACTGCATTAAGGGAGCACGGTCCCATTTCTAATCATATGGTCTCAATCCTTGCAAGCGCAGTAAAGAAAATGTATTCTTGAGGCTTTTGTTCTATAGGGGCTTGAAATAGGGGATTTGGTCAAAATCAATAGAGCTGCTCCATATAAAGCAAGGCTGGGGGGGGCATCTTTGCCAATAATTTGAGAGCTGAAGTCAGTCAGCCTATTTGGTAAAATTAGGGTTTTAGAACAAATTCTATCTCCTCTGGCCCACCAGATCAAAATACCCTCAAATGGTACCCTCCAGGATGCTGGCTCAATAAAAGGTATAGAAGGTAACTTCACCAAGCCGCTACTTGTATGGATTTCTTCCCCTACCGGAACTCTGTCTTTTAGTGAACAAGGAGTTTGTTAGTCTTGCAGTATAACTCCAAGAGGTTTAACTGATGTTGGTGCCCTAGAGAGTGCAATCTAAGATGACCAGATTGTCCGCATATAAATGTACATTATATACATACCACTGGCTGTTGCTGGGAACCCCTAGTTTCTGACACAACAAGTGACCGATTAACACCAATCAAGAGAAAAACAATTGCTCTCATACCGATCTCAGCTTGAGGCCATAAATAAATGTCTATCCAGTCATAAAGTTGTCCCTCCTTCCCCCCTTGCACTTTAGTCCAAGCCACCCTTCCAGGCTTCACACTTAACCCACCTGGTGAGTTCCACCTGCTTGCCGCCATCTTATTAAATCTCAATATCAATCCAACAGCCATCTTAGGTGAGTGAAAACACCACTAGAAATAACAGGGTTATTGTACTAACACTAAGGTCATTATTACAAGCTGCCCACATCTTCATCCCGTGGCGGGTGGGGGGGGGGGGGGGGTTACGGTTCTAAGTAACCCTGAGTTCTCAGGTGTTTCTGGGCCCAAAATTACTGGCTCTGGAAATATCTCACCTGGTTTTACTGAATAGATCGCTATAAAGGAGGAACCAAAGCCCGTTTAATACACTTTTTAAGACTTTAAGAGCTCCGACACACCGACAAAGCTAACTTTAGGCAGACCTAAAAACGGAGTCGTATATACCCGTGTAAAGGTAGAGCCAATATGTATACCTTTAGGCATCCGCGTGGCTCTCAGCCTCCCACCTGGACTACAGACTCTAATGGTGGCCGTGTGACTCTATGCTTCCTGTCTGCACTTCAGACCCCACGCGTCTGAAGCCTCAGAGTACAAGATACTGTTCATCCCAGAGTCAGAGCATGTCCATTATTAATGTCTTTTATTTGGCATCTCTTGTATTGGGCCGCAAATATATCCTGTGTCTTCAGATACTCTGGAGAACCTAACGAGGAGCGGGTCAGGAAGGTGGGGTAACGGGGGACGACGGAGAAAAATAGAAAAAAAAAAAAAAGAACTTGCCTGCCGCCCTCCAGCACCTCGTTGCGCTCTTCTGCTCCTCTCATCTTCACTGCAGGGAGGCACAGGCTCCCAGCCTGCCCTGCGGCCAATCCTGAAGCTGGTCTCATGCATGAGAGCAGCTTCAGGATTGGTCTGAGCGCTGATAATTGCGCTCCAGGCAGGGCCGGACTGGGAATCGAAACCAACCCTGGCAAACCGCTCCCCCGGCCACTGGGGGGGGGGGGGGGCAGGGGGTGCGGCTGTGCTGTTGCCGGCCCCAGTAACAAAAACGCCCCCCCAGGGCCCCAAAACCGGCCCCCACCCTGGCAGCCCACCGGGGAAACGTCCCAGTGCCCACTACTGCCAGTCCGGCCCTGGCTCCGAGACAGATTGGGAGCCTGTGCCTGCTCTCTCCAGCCCCAGCAACGCAGCTGTGGTTGAAGGGAGCTTCACTGCGCATGTGGGATTGGCCAGCCTCAGACGGCCGGCCAAATCCACATGCGCAGTGAAGGCAGTGCCCAGAACTGTCACCACGCTGGCCCCGCCCCCAAGCCTCAACACAAGGAAAATAAATTGATAATAAAACAGGTTTAAAGTCCGTTTTATTATCGTTTTATTTTTCAAATTTTTTAAAGTGATGGCATGTGAGGGACTGCGACGTACCTCCGCCATAGCTGAGGAGCCACCACTGAGCCTAACCAGAAATATTACAGATACATGCAAGTAGTGAGTGTGAAACTGTGCTCTAGTGAAAGTGAAAGTTATGTTCAACTTTGTGAAACATGTCAATCCTCTCTTTATTTGGGTGAGAACATAACTTTAGACCAGGTGTACTTTAAAAGTGGTATCAATAAGTGTTCGCAAGTTGCATACTGATTTCTTGTGACTATTTCATTTTCCAACTGACCTACGTTCTAATAGGTCAGTTTTTAAAATAATGAATTGTAGGTGGCTGCAGAACAACAATCTTCCTTGGGCAGAGCACAATTTGAGAACCACTATGATTAGCCACAATACCGGGAGTGGTGGCCTGCAAGGGACAGCAGACGGTCATACCAATGACCTGTATTTCATAATTTAAAAAGTATTTTTTAAAGTAGCCTGTGTTTTCTAACATAAACAGGGCTGGTAAAAATTTAGTGAGGGCATGCAGTGGTCCTTTGGGCCACTACCTACCCCCGTGAAACGGCCCCCCTGATTATTAAAAAAGACGGGATCAAACTAGGAGCGCTTGCACTTTGGGAATCTGTTACCACCCCAACTTGGGAGTTGGGAACTGATCAATGGTTTACAAACTGAATGACAGTCACAAACTATTGATACATAGGTTACTGAATCTCAATTCGGAAGGGACCCCACTTAACATGCCCCTAACACATTGCAAGTCAGTGATAATTTAAAAAAACTTTTTGCGAGTGGAAAAACGTAATAGTATTAGCGCATCAGTACCAGGAAAACTGTGACACAGGCCCTCATCACCAGCCGACTAGACTATGGCAATGTACTCTATGCAGGCACCACCACCGAACCCATGCAAGGACTCCGGGCGATCAAGAATGCAGCAGCCAAACTGATCCTCAAGCTGCCCAAGAGGACACACATTACCCAGCACCCGAAGGACCTTCCCTGGCTCCCCGTCCAGAAGACATGCCATTTCAAGCTTCTGACCCACGCCTACAAAGCCCTCCATGACCAAGGACCATCCTTCATGAACCACCGCCTGCACTTCCACCGACCGACCAGAAATCTCCGCTCCGCACACCTTGCCCTCGCACAGATACCACGTATACACCGCTGCTACTCTGGAGCACGCTCCTTCTCCCACCTCACCACCAAAAGCCTGGAGCGCCCTCCCCCTTCAGCTCCGCACCGCACCCTCGCTGACCCACTTCAGGAAGGGGATCAAGACCTGGCTCTTTGACTGATACCTGCAGCACAGTGCCTCGATACCCTCTGGGGTGATCAGCCGTGCTATACAAGTACTGCTTGCTTGCTTGCTAAAAGGATTTTTGCGGTCGCAAATCCTGTATTTTACCCAATCCGAAGTTTGCAACTGGAAAAGCCATTTGCCCTGCTCTTTGTTTTTAAATTTGGATCAAAATCAGACTCAATCGAATAAGTAGGCTGCCTTTGATAAGCAATTGTAAATAGTTTCTGAATGTATTAATTTCTTAACTCCTATGATCAAGATCTGAGTGACGTTGATGATTGCACTGCTAGCATAAGCAGCAGCCCGTTTTTATAGTACGGAGGCAGCGCACCACCGTAACCCGGAAAGGAAGTATCAGCGTTCAGGAGTACGATGGAGGGTCAGCTTCCTGTCGTATAACCCCACTACCCTGCAGACACAAAAAGTCAATGATGAAACAAGAGCTGTGGTGGATGTTTAGTCATGATCCTATGGTGCGTCCCTGAAGCGAACTTTTGGCGTATACAAAGTGCGGATAGCACTAAATGGTATATGCTTCTTAAGGAACAACAAGCTACATCATATGTGCAATAAGAGCCACTGACCAATTCAAGGTGTGCTTTTTTCTCGGGTGCCAGGGTTTTTGTTTCGGATCATGTGTAGGTAAGGATAATCCGCGGCTTTTGCCTCGGTCGCCAATGTTATACCGCGGTAACATGAGTCTAGCAAACAACGCGCGTGAGACGGCCAATGTGATATTCCGCATAAGCTGTCAGCTAGCCCCATGCTTTGGGGGGTAGTTTCAGCCAGTGGCGTAGCTAGACCTACTGCCACCCGGGGAGGCCCCTAAGTTTGTCGCCCAGTGCACGTAAGAGCGGTGGGGGTGGCTGCCGGCAGCCGACTTGTTCTGTGGTGGGGGGGGGGCAGCTGACGTACGACTTGTTCTCGGGGCGATGGTGGTTGTCGTCAGACACGACTTGCTCACCTCTGCCCCTCCCTAGCTACGCCACCGCTTTCAGCCACAATAGTGTTATTGTGAATAAAACTTTAGAAGGACCATGGATGTCAGTGAACTGCACCCTTTACCCCTAGTGTGACCTCTGGTACTCCTGTTACTCCCTTGCTACCCCTGCCCTCACGGTCAATGGGTAAGGAGGACAGCAGCAGCTCTGAGAGCCCAGTCTATATACTTGCCACTGCTTGCTCGCCCCCTACCTCTCTGCAGCAACAGCAGTGTGTTAGAGGGCCGGCTAAGCCTCGAAGAAGAGATCAAGCCTATGAATAAGGGTTCACGGGTGCATGACGTCACTTCCGCTACCCCGTTTTGGTGAATTGATGTCCATGCCTTTGCTCATGTCTTAGGTGAACAGGCCATTAAAAGGATGATCACAGGTGGGTCACACAAAAGGGCTTTTGGTTTTTCCCGCCTGTCCCCACCCCCAAAGGCTGGGCTTGTAATTCATACTGAGCCTTCGTGATACACCTGCCGCGGAAATGACGAGGCCTTGGCTGGGCTTGTGCCATAAATCAATATTTGGCCTGTCTACAGCAGAACACGTCAGTGGGGTACACCATGTTCAGCAGCCATTGTTTACGTTTCTCGTTTGTCTCTTTATTTTATTATTTATGACCTCTATGACTGCTGCGATGTACGTGCATTGTACAAATACATCAAAAGCTATTTCTGGGTCTCGCTACAGGCAGCTTTATCTATCTGAATACCTCATGTTACCAACATTTAAAACAGGACAGTGAAAGAGAGGGGGTTTGGGGTCAGCCAATGACTCCCATTGGCCTGCATGTGTTTTTGGTGGTTTGCCACTGCTTGGAATAAGTGTCCATCAAGGCCTGGCATTTCACGGATTTTTACATTTTTCCATTTGTTTTCCCATTGGTGCATTAAATTTACTGGCATGATGATATTTTAATTGCTGATTTATAGTTTTTTTTGTTTCTGAACGCTGCCCTACTCTTCTCTATGGCAGGGTAAGGCTATTCACTAATCACCCTTACAAGCTCATTTGTTTTATTTTGCAAGTCTTCATAACAAGTTGCTAAATTATCAGCAATTTTCTTCACAAAGTTTTATCAAATGTTTCTAAGTATCTACTATAGCATTAGAGCCCAGCCTTGCCGATTCTACCAACCATTGAAGGCACGCTGTAGCTTTGTCAAGGGAGCGGGCCGTTAATGTTCGGTAGAGCCCGCTACGGCTATTAGAACATTCTGCCCCTAAAGGGCAGAATGTTCTAATTGGTAAAACAAAGGCCTCATGGAGACTGAGGGGGCTGAAATCCCCTCAGGCTTCTTGAGGCCTTTGTTCACAGCAACAACGGTGAACAAACATTGGAATGTTGGAGCTTTGGGCTTCTACCGGCCACTAGAAGCCGAGGGCACTCAATTGTCTTCAATGGAGCACTCAGCATTCCAGTGTTCTAACATGCAATGTTTTGCTGCTTAAGGCTTTTAAGTTCACCAGTAAACTTCATCTTTTGATTCCTTTTTTGAATGGCACTCTTCTTCAAGGACTCAGCTTAACTTTGCTAATACAGTCGGTTAAGGGACACTTCTCCCAGCTTCCATAATGTTGTTGCCCAAGCAGTTGCTTCGTTATGGTATTTTCTATCTGGGGCAGCAGGAGGCACCACATAAAAGTCACCCAACTTTTATCAAGCTCTTCCCCCAAGAAAAATCCTAGAAATATTAGCTTTGCCACTGCATGTTGACCTTTTTGCTTTGGACCTGGGATTGGCAGTCATTTTAATCATTAGACTTTGACCCAGAACAAGAGAAAGAAAGTCAGAAAAGAGAAAAAAAGGAGGAAGAGAATGACTGAAGAACAGTGATAAAGGGAGAAAGCAGAGACGAAAAAGAATCTGCAGGAGTGAGCTAGAGGGACAGGGAGTGTACTCAGATGGATGAAAGAGGCATGAGGAGAAATCAAGATCAGACCGCCTTGGTAGTTGGCATCCCCAACATTCAGCAGTGCCGGCCTCAGACTTCTGAGAAAAATTGCCACCGGCACTGATTATTCTACACTGGTGCCTGCTGCCCTATCTTTGCCCCAGTAATGTGTGCATTGGCTCTCACCATCTGGGCCAAAGGTCCTACAAACACAGCAAATAGCAGTGGCGATAGAGGGCAGCCTTGCTTTGGATCAGAGATGGGTGCAAAAGAACATCATATACCCCCAGGCCAGCTCCGAGAGAGATATAACCACAAACCTATTTGCAAAATTGTTTCAGAGTTTCTATTAGGTATGGCCAGTGTAGACCTATTGAACACTTTTTAAGCATTAATAACAACCAGGAAAGCATTTTTGGGGGATGTCTGCACATTATCTTTAATGTGAAGTACCCTATTCGTGGGTCTATACATCCCCTCTCAGGAATGAAGCCCACCTGGTCAGGATCCACCAGACCTGGCATATAGGGGTTCAACCTGGTCGCCAACACACCGATAAAGGTTTTTGCATTAATAGTGATAAGTAAGATGGGTTTATACGAGCTGTATTGTACATTATTTTTGCCTGGCTTGGGGATAACTGCTATAGAGGTCTGTAGCACAGATGGTGGGAAACCATCTCTGTTGGCGAAGGAATAAAAAAAATCTAGCAAGAATTGATGCTGAGCTCTGACAGAAGGTGTTGTAGAAATATGGTGTGAATCCATCAGGACCCGAAGCCTTGTTGGGCTTTAGTTTAGCAATCCCTGCGACTACTGCGTCTAGTGCAATGAGTCTAGAGTCTCAGCGTGTTGTAGGGGCAATCTAGTGAAGTGGCTTTGCTCCAGGTTGTTGGAAGTGGGAGTCCTTATCGTTTACCACCGCCACCAAATGCTGGAGGCGGGAGTCCCCGACCCCTCACTTCAACGTTAGGCTAAGTAAGGACACCGTCTGAGAAAGCCCTGCTCAGCCCGTTAGTAGCTTAGCACGAGCATCCAGGCTTATCTCCAAGGCACGAGTGTACAGTATGTGCAACCACGCTCACAGTAACCCAATGATGTCACCACAAATAGACTCCACACGAGTTTTTATAAAATGATTATAATCTTTTTATAAGAAATTTTACGATACGACCACAATATACAAAATCAACATAGAAGAATGGGTATTATTCTTTCCGGTGGGTTGGTAGGTTCTGATCCCAACCACCGCTTCTAACCAACAGTTAAGCTCACTTCTAACCGTTTCCAAAAGGTTAGGCAAGTCGTATTGCTAGAATCACACACGTTGCAAAAGAAAACAAATACTGGAATGTGTAACGATATTCTCTGGTACTGTGCAACACAGAAACAATGCCATACGTAGCGCCACAGTCATGTACTTTGCAATTGAAGGAATAATGCAATGCGTATCACTATCAGCATGCCCTGTACCAGGAAGAAACAAAGCAATGCGTCACGCTACAATCCTGTACTGTGCAATGAAGAAACAATGCACTGCGCTACGTTATAAGCAGATACTGTGCAATGAAGAAATAATGCAATGCGCCATGTTACAATCGGGTAATCTGCAAGGGAAAAATAACGCAGTGAGTAGCGCACCAAGCATGTCGTTCGTCAGCCACAAATGAGGTCAGGCGTCCTACGACAGTTCGATAGTTCGTTAGCAGCAATAATGCAAAGTGTGATACGACAGTTTTAGGTGCTCCGTTAACAGTGCCCCCCGTATGGATCAAAAGTACTGCTTCCCACTCCGACCCCAGTACTGTCCCTCCTTGGGTCAGCACGGGCCGAGAGTCGGGCCGAGAGTCGAGCCGAAGCAACAGGCTCGCGCAGATGACAGAAGCGAAAGGCCGAGAGAGTGTTTGTCCGGGCCCGCACCCCCCCCAGATGGTGATCCACGTTACCTGGGGGGCGCAATCCCATTCTCCTCTCCGACTTCAGCGACTTGGGCCTTGATCCAGAACTCCGTCACGGGGTGCAGCGGGCTTGGGCCGGCGGCTCAGCTCTTCCGGGGCTGACGGTTTGGGCCGCTGCTGTGTTACTCCGAGGGTCCAATGACTTGGCCCTCTCTTCGGCGGTCTCACTGAACACCGAGACCCGCCTTCAGCACTGTGGCGACCTTACTTCAAATTCGGTGCACACTCTACCCAGGCACTCTTCACCAGTGCCTACAGGTTGCACCTCGACACGCACACTGTGCGTCCGAGACTCGCCTCTTCTCTGGTGCTCACGATGACCCGGCGCTCTTCACCAATGCCCCGCTTGCACCTTGACACTCACCCTGCGCGTCCGAGTCTCTCTTCTTCTTTTGGTGCACACAATGTTCAGGTGCTCTTCACCAAAGCCCTGGCTGCACCACGACATGCACTCTGCGTGTCCGAGTCTCACCTCTTCTCCCGGTGCACACGATGACCAGGCGCTCTTCACCAATGCCCTGGCTGCACCACGACACGCACGCTGCACGTCTGAGGCTCACTTCTTTTTTTGGTACACACAATTACCAGGCGCTCCTCACCAACGCCCTGGCCTGCACCACGACACGCACACAGCGCGTCCGAGACTCAGCTTACTCCTGCGTGCCCACGATCACAAGGCACAACTTCTGAGGGTCTCAAGCTGCAAAAGCATGCACACACCACGTTGTTTGGGACTTCTCTGGAAACTTTTATGATCCTGTATTTCCAAACAGGGAGCCAGCTCACATCGGGCCCTTGGGGTTACAAGACACAGCACAAAGCACAGTCTTCTTCAAGCAGGGGGACCCAGCACCTCCAAGATCAGTCCCAACAGCCTCTCCCTTAGTTAGAACAGCAAACTGCAGACCAGCCCCAGATCACGAAGCAAGGATTGGTCTTTCCACAGCAGTCTCTTCAGTTGCTCCTTCTTTAGCAGAGGTTCCTCTTGACCACAGAATGGGTCCAAGCCTATTCAGTCTCAATCCATATCTGTTTCATTCAAACGTTCAGGGGTTTCAGCTCTCATAGTTATACCCCTTAATGCCTTTGAAGTTTGTTTGTGCTCAGGGGTCCCTGACCCCTCCCTAAATCAGTTCTGGGAGTCTCCCTCCCAGTGTCACCTCTCTCCCTTTGATACTGGGGGTCTGGATCCTTAATCACTCAGCAGGAGATGGGTCAATTGGTTTAAAGCACCAGCCCAGGCCTTTTCACCTCCCGGGCTACTCCTCCCCCTACTCTCCAGATGCAGGGCAGCCTGGTCCCATCTCAACCCCTCCCTGGGTCAAGACCTCTCCCAACTCCTCTCACCTTTCAGTTCCAGACAGACAATCTACATTTCAGAGACACACAGAAATACCTAGAGCACAAAACTCAGCCACTTTCTAAAAGAGTGGTTTCTGAACACACAGTGACAAAACCACCTTCACAGAAAGATGTGTTATGACAATGTGAGTTCATACATACTAAACTTAACCTCTCCATTATAAACTGACAGAAAAATAGGCCAACAAACACAACACCCAGCCTTCCCCATTCTGTCCCATGGGCAGGATGGCCTTTCGGCAGTGAAAAATGAAATGGAGTGTTTTTCACTGTCAGGACATAACACACCTCAGTATATGTCCTGCCTTTTACCTACGCTGCACCCTGCCCAGAGATTACCCGGGACCTACCACAGGGGTGCCCAATGTGTATGTAAAAGGGAAAGTCAGGCCTGACAAGTGATTGCACTTGTCAGGCCAACATGCTAACTTAGCACTCTGTGCGCAGGCCCTACACTGCAGGCCTGAGTTCCCTTCTCTGCGCGCCTTTGCATTACTAGCCCTGGCACACACAGTGCACATCACTAGGGACTTTACTAGTAAGGCAAACATACCAATCATGGCCAACCAATCACCATTACATTTTACATAGGGAACTACTGTACTTTGACACTGATCAGCAGTGGCAAAGTACCCAAAGCATCTAAATTGGCATCTCTATGTCAGGAAAACGGTCAAGGGGGAAAGCAAAAAGTTTAAGGAACTTTAACCACAAAGGCCAAGTCCTACACAGGTATTGACCAATATCTTCGTGTGAAAGTGAGAACGTGGCACACTAAGGTAAGTTTCTTGTTCATGATTTATTTAAGTCTTATCCAAACACCTCAACCAGCTAGGCACAGCCAGTCTTCACCGAGCCAGCTCACCAACTGGCCGCAGTTCTACATTCTAAGAACCCCTCGCTTACCTAGCAACATGCCAGGCCCCGTATGCGCTGGGATTCTAACCAGCACTTCCTAGATACCACACTGCTGTAATGTTATCTTGTGCTGCATAGAGAGACCAGGAGCAGTCTTTCAGTGCTGCTGCTATTTGTTCATCGCCAGCAGTGGCGGCCCCTAGCTGGGGAAATCGGTGATGCAGCGTGGAGGAGGAAGTAAAAAATAAAAAAATAAACTGCCTGACATCCCCCGCCTCACCGCCTCTTCCGACGATGCTCACACAGGCTCCGAGAGTCCCCTGTACCAATCCAGACGCTAATCTCCTGCTGGTATTACCCAGCATGAGAGAAGCATAGGGATTGGACGGAGCGGGCTGGTTCCACGCTCCAGCAGGGACTGGTAGCATGTGCTCCTGAGCCCTGCCGATATCTCTAAGCAATAGCTTGGAGATATCCAAGTGCGCATGTCGGTTTGGGAGTCCTAAGACGGTGGGAGAAACCTACATGCGCACTGGCAGGGCCCTGAGCCCACCACTTCTCCTGCTCCTGACGGCACTCAAGGCTTGGCGGCGACTCTGGAATAAAATCAAATAAAATTATAATAAAGCAGTTTTATTAACTGTGCTATTATCATTTTATTTCACCTGTGTCTGCTGGTTCCAGCAGTGGGGCGACGCTCCCCCACCATAACGGATTCGCCAGTGACGTTTTTCTCTCTGTGGTTCCCCATGGATTTAACTCTTTCCCTGGCTATCTGGTTGCAGAATCTATGTGCCTGCGATTTCCTACTTTTGTTAATCCTGCAATAGCAAGAGATCAAACCTGTGAATAAGGGCCAAACCGCACATGATGTCACTTCCGGTACCCCATTTTGGTGGATTGATGTCCATGCCGTTGCTCATGTCTTTGGTGAACAGGCCATTAAAATGATGATCACAGGGGGGTCACACAAAAGGGCTTTTGGTTTTTCCCGCCTGTCCCCACCCCCAAAGGCTGGGCTTGTAATTCATACTGAGCCTTCGTGATACACCTGCCGCGGAATGACGAGGCCTTGGCTGGGCTGGAGTCATAAATCAATATTTGGCCTGTCTACAGCAGAACACGTCAGTGGGGAACACCATGTTCAGCAGCCATTGTTTACGGTTCTCGTTTGTCTCTTTATTTTATTATTTATGACCTCTATGACTGCTGCTATGTACGTGCATTGTACAAATAAATCAAATGCCATTTTGGGTCTTGCTACAGGCAGCTTAAGCTATCTGGAAGACCTCATGTTACATATACTTCAAAAAGGAAAGAGAGAGTGAGAGAGAGAAAGGGGGGGTGTGGGGTCAGCCCATGATTCATATGGGCTTTCGTGTGTTTTTTGTGCCTTGCCACTGCTTGGAACGAGTGTCCATCAAGGATTTTTACATTTTGTTCTTTATTTTCCCATCGGTGATGGTGCTCAAGTTGTCCTTTCGTAAGACTGCTGAGCAACATGGGCTATTGCTTGCAATTCAATCAGTGTGTGTTCGTTGAATTAGTTACTGTACTGACATAATTTCATTTTAATTGCTGATTTATTGTTTTTTTTTCTTTCATAGGGTGTCCTGGTGTTCTCTATCGCAGGTTAATTCTATTCACCCTTGCAAGTTCATTTGTTTTTACTTTGCTGTGTTGATAATGTGTTGTTGAATTTCAATTTATTTTAGACACAAAAATCTGTCAAATGTATCTAAGTATCTAGTATGCAATGGTTTGCTTCTTGAGGCGTTTAGGTTCACTGGTAAATTGTACCTTTGTACTCCTTCTTCTAATACTCTTCTTTGAGGGCACATCTTAACTTTGCCAGTCAGTAACTTTGTTACTTTGTACTCAGTTACAGACTTTGTTACAGACTTTGTAGTCAGTTAACGGAAACTCCTCCTAGCTTCCATCTTCTTGGAGCCCCAGCAGTTGCTTCATTATGGTATTTTCTTTCCAGGACATCAGGAAGCATGTTAGACGGACCGGGAGGGTCGGCCGAGGACAGGGGGAGAGGTCTCCGGGGAGAGCAGTCTCCAGCGATCGTACAGACGAGTAACTTCCCCCCCCCACAGATGTACACCACACGAAGATAAGGTTTAACGTTCTTTATAAGCAATCCTTAGGTACGATAGAATGGTACAAGGAGGTAGGACTCAGGGGTCCCCTCGATTCTAGTCTCTTGGTTGGGAAAGGGGGTAGCGGAACAGTCTTGTTACCAATCTGGTAGATGCGATGATATGATGGTTTAGCCCACAATCCTCGAGCTCGGCGTTCTAGATGGACGGGCCGCGGCAGCGCCAGCAGGTCCCGGTGAAGGTGGTGGTTACAACGGTCCGCGGCAGCGCCAGCAGGTCCCGACGAGAATGAAGGTTGCAGAAGGTTGCGGCAGCGCCAGCAGGCAGGACGATAGTTCGCAAGGCAGGGCTACGGCAGCGCCAGTAGTCCGTCAAGGACGAGTTCTTCACGGTGTCTCTCGACTCCAGGATACAACTGCCTTCCTGCTCTGGAGCTGCCCCAGTTATAGGTCTGGCGCCCTTTGATGTCCGGGCCCTCGCACTTGGAGGTCGGGAGGTCCGGGATGAGGGAGTCCAGACACCCAGCAGGGGGGTGGAGCCAGCGCCCGGGGGAGCTGGGGGGCGATCGGCACCTGGCGGGGGAGAGCCATCGACACTTCTTTCTCCCATTGACCTGCCAAGTGGTCCGTTCACCTCCTGGGTGGATGGTGGTGCCGGGACGTCGGGGCCTGGCCAGGCCCAGGGTTAGGGTCGAGCTGAGGCCACGCGGCCTCGTGGTGCAGTGTCCAAGATGGCGGCCGGGCCGGCCGAGGGAGCCGGTAGTGGTTCGGCCCCATGATACAGAGAGGTCCGGGGACAGGAGTCCCGTATGAGACGGGGTGCGGGTTGCTTCTGTGGGTAACACCTGGGGGGCCGGGGCTCGGGCCCTGTCATGCGGGGAGGGAGCAAGCCCTTTATGTGGCCTGTCCAACATGCGTCCCCCCCAGCTGAAGGCGGGGAGAGTCACCCATCCTCCTGGGGACTCTCCTCGTCGAGGCGGAAAAAGCGTGACAGGCCATCCGCGTTGGCGTGGTCTTGGCCAGGTCGATGTTCCACAGTGAAGTCCATCCCCTGCAGGGAGATGGACCAACGCAACAGTTTGGGGTTTTCCCCCCGCATCTGCATTAGCCACTGCAGGGGCCGATGATCTGTTTGCACCCGGAAGTGGGTACCGAAGAGATAGGGCCGGAGCTTTTTGAGGGCCCACACCACTGCGAAGGCCTCCCTCTCGATGGTGCTCCAGCGCTGTTCTCGGGCCAGGAGGCATCTGCTAAGGGTCAGGAGGTACTTGAAGACGTCTGGAGGGGTCTTTAGGGGGGGCCATCTCCCAACCTTCTTTGACTAGGCTGAGGGGCCCTCGCACAGGGTGTCCGTACAGGAGTTCGAAAGGGCTGAAGCCGAGGGACTTCTGGGGGACTTCTCGATATGCGAAGAGGAGGCACGGGAGTAGCACATCCCACTGGCGACGGAGGGGCTCTTCCAACCCCCCAATCATTCCCTTGAGTGTGCGGTTGAACCGCTCGACTAGTCCGTTTCCTTGAGGGTGATAGGGGGTCGTGAATCGGTAGGTGACCCCGCACTGTTGCCAGAGGGACTTCATATATTTTGAAATAAAGTTTGTGCCTCTGTCGCTGACGACTTCTCGGGGGAAGCCCACCCGGGAGAAGATCCCCATTAAGGCCCGGCCGACCACCGGGGCTGTTACCGTTCGCAGGGGAACAGCCTCGGGGTAGCGGGTGGCGTGGTCCACCAGTACCAGGATGAACCGATGTCCTTGTGCTGTACGGGGGTCCAGGGGCCCCACAATGTCTATTCCCACCCTCTCGAACGGGGTGGTGACCACTGGGAAGGGTTGCAGAGGTGCTTTAAGTTTGCAGCCGCTCTTCCCGCTGGCCTGGCACGTGGGGCAGGACCGGCAGTGGTTGAGGACGTCTTTCTCATCTTTGGCCAGAAAAAGTGGGTCACCAGGCGACTGTAGGTTTTGTCCTGGCCCAGGTGTCCAGCCAGAGGGACATCGTGGGCCAAATTTAACAAGAAGTCTCTAAAACGGAGGGCCACCACCAGCACTCGACTGGCCCCTAACTCCGCGATTCTCTGTTCACTGTACAACAGGTCGTTGTCCCAATAGATCCAATGGGCTCCGGTGGTGTCCCCTGCGCTCTGGGCGAGGGCTTGCTGGCGGAGTCCCTCGAGGGAGGGACAGGCCTTCTGCTCTTGACGGAACTGTTCCTGGGTGGGCCCCCCCTCTTGACGCCACTGAGCCAGGTCGGGAAGGTCCTGGGGCTGAGCGAGCCCTTCGGGGGTTTGCTCTGGGGGGTCGGTATGGTCGGTGTCCTCTACTGGAGCGATCGGGGGAGGAGGTGCTGGCCATTCTGGTTCTTCTGGTCGGGGGGTGGCACGGGCGGCCATGGACCGGGTGGTTACGCACGCCCAGTCCGGGAGGCCCAACATCCCCAGGTGCTCTCTTCTTTCTACGGCGGCCCACGGGGAACTCTCAAGATCATTCCCCAGGAGACAGTCCACGGGGGCATCATCTCGGACCGTCACCTTCAACATGCCGGAGACTCCTCCCCATTCGAAGGGGACGCAGGCCATCCGACATAGGCTCTCCGAATTGTCGGCTGAACGGACGGGGCAGAGAATGTTCGGCAGGATCTGTTCTGGGGTCACCAGGTGACAGCGGACGGCCGTCACACTGGCCCCCGTGTCACGTAGTGCTTAGGCCCTGCGTCCATTAATGTTCACCCACTGACTATATTTTCTGGAGTTGGCGGGTAGGGGAGCCCGCGGGACCATGTCTCTTCCTCCTAGGCACGCTAGAATCATGGCGGCCGGTTCCCACTCTTGTTGTTCTTGTTCGCATTCTTCCTGTTCTTCGGAGATTTGTTCTCCCCCCAGGGCGGCGGCAGCTACCTGGCGGGGTCTCGGAGTTTGGTTCTGTGGACAGTTCGGGTCATTGGCGTAGTGGCCGACTCGCTGGCATCGGTGACACGTGACATTGGCTCGGAACCCCGGGCGCATCGGGGGGTTGCCCCGGCTGGCCGGGGGCAGGGTGCTGGCAGCGGGGGCGGCCGGGACGGTGTCTCTTCCACGTCCCTGGCCTCCTCCTCCTCCTCGGGGACGGTGCTGACCTTGGTTGTTCCGGTTCTGTTCGTGCGGCCCCCTCCGGCCTACTCGGGTGCTCTCCCACCGGTCAGCTTCGGCGGCGAGCTGCCGTGGGTCAGTCAATTTACTGTCGAGGAGGTGCTGCCGGAGCTCGACGAAGCAGTTGTTAGAGAGGTGCTCCCACACCATGAGATTAAAAAGTTGCTCGTAGGTCGTTACGTGGCTTCCCTTGATCCAACCCTCGAAGGCTCGGCTGAAATAGTTTACATATTCCACCCAAGTTGTACCCGGGATCCGGGTGCAGTCTCGGAACCTCTGGCGGTACATTTCGGGTGTGAGCCCATATCGGGTGAGGAGGGCAGCCTTCATGTGGTCGTAGGATGTCATCAGATGGTCTGGGAGCTGTAACAGGGCATCGCGGCCTTCATTGACGAACCTCCCCCATAGACCGGCTCCCCAGTCACTTCGATCGATCCGGTGGGAGGTCATGGCGATCTCGTAGGCCTTGAACCACTGTTGTATGTCGTCATCTCGGAAATACTCTCGAACGACATCCTTGGGGATGTGGACTTTCTTTTCTGTCGCTCCTGGGGTGCGCGGTGGCTCGGGCACCCCCAGTTCTTTGTTCTGCTTCCGTAGGTCTATTTCTGCCAGTTTGCGCTCGTGTTCGTACGCTAATGTCTTTTCTTCGAGCTCTCTCTGCCTCTGTTTTTCTTCCCGTTCTTCTCGGAGCCGCAGATGTTCTAGGTTCAGTTTTTGTTCGGCTAATTTTAGTTCACCGTCCATTTTGAGCCGTGCCATTTCTAATTCATGTAGTCTGCTTTTTTCTCTCTCTTGGATCTCTTCCTGCGAGAGACCCGTTCTTCGCTCCTCGGGAGCCGGGGTGTTCCTCTCTGATGCTGCAATGTTTTGGTCCGGGGGTCTGGCGGCCCCGGTTTCTGCCCACGACTCAATGGCGTGCTTGAAATCGTCTTTGGTACTCAGACCGGTGGTAGCAATGCCTAGTTCAATGCAGAATTGTTTCAACTCACGATGGCTGTACTCTTCCAATTTCTCCATCTGGAATTTCTCGGTGGATCCGCTCTCTTTGGTTGTCATTGTGGTTTCGTCGTGGGGTGAGCTACTCTCTGTACGATTACGCGTTGATTCGGATCGCGCCGCTGGCCACCAATGTTAGACAGACCGGGAGGGTCGGCCGAGGACAGGGGGAGAGGTCTCCGGGGAGAGCCGTCTCCAGCGATCGTACAGACGAGTAACTTCCCCCCCCACAGATGTACACCACACGAAGATAAGGTTTAACGTTCTTTATAAGCAATCCTTAGGTACGATAGAATGGTACAAGGAGGTCAGGACTCAGGGGTCCCCTCGATTCTAGTCTCTTGTTTGGGAAAGGGGGTAGCGGAACAGTCTTGTTACCAATATGGTAGATGCGATGATATGATGGTTTAGCCCACAATCCTCGAGCTCGGCGTTCTAGATGGACGGGCCGCGGCAGCGGCAGCAGGTCCCGGTGAAGGTGGTGGTTACAACGGTCCGCGGCAGCGCCAGCAGGTCCCGACGAGGATGAAGGTTGCAGAAGGTTGCGGCAGCGCCAGCAGGCAGGACGATAGTTCGCAAGGCAGGGCTACGGCAGCGCCAGTAGTCCGTCGAGGACGAGTTCTTCACGGTGTCTCTCGACTCCAGGATACAACTGCCTTCCTGCTCTGGAGCTGCCCCAGTTACAGGTCTGGCGCCCTTTGATGTCCGGGCCCTCGCACTTGGAGGTCGGGAGGTCCGGGATGAGGGAGTCCAGACACCCAGCAGGGGGGTGGAGCCAGCGCCCGGGGGAGCTGGGGGGCGATCGGCACCTGGCGGGGGAGAGCCATCGACACTTCTTTCTCCCATTGACCTGCCAAGTGGTCCGTTCACCTCCTGGGTGGATGGTGGTGCCGGGACGTCGGGGCCTGGCCAGGCCCAGGGTTAGGGTTGAGCTGAGGCCACGCGGCCTCGTGGTGCAGTGTCCAAGATGGCGGCCGGGCCAGCCGAGGGAGCCGGTAGTGGTTCGGCCCCATGATACAGAGAGGTCCGGGGACAGGAGTCCCGTATGAGACGGGGTGCGGGTTGCTTCTGTGGGTAACACCTGGGGGGCAGGGGCTCGGGCCCTGTCATGCGGGGAGGGAGCAAGCCCTTTATGTGGCCTGTCCAACAAAGCAAAACACAGAAGTCACCCAACTTTTACTAATCACTTAACAAAACAAAAATCCCAGAAATATTAGCTTTGCCACGGTTTGTTGAACTTTTGGCCCTGAAAGATTCTCTTTGTTTGGATCTATTCTGTTTTATTAACACATTTTCAGTACATACCAAAAAGCAGATAAGTCGTAACATACCTGAAATCTCTCACCCATGCCAACCCTATCGCTCACGATAATGGACAAAAAGAAAACACTCCATACATTTAGTTGTACCCTTGACATGGTTAGAGTCCGGCATCCATCAGCTGCTGCTCAGAAAAACTATGAACCACTTTTACCCTAGTGTTTTCACCCTTAATCCCTTAATCCAGTGAGTGTAGTATATGCAGGTGTTTAGGGCAGGTTAGTTAGCAAAACTCAGCAGACAGAAAAGTGATAAAAGTAGTCCCCACCCCTCAGAAGTCTTCGTCTTGTGTTCGAAGGACATCGTAAGCTTCTCCATGCCCAACAAGTCCCATCATTTGTAGAGACAGTTCTTATGTTCCAGGATTTCATGAGTTCCCCACTGGGAGAGAATCTCTTGCTGCGCTGCACACAGTGCAAGGGTGAATAGTCGGTCTTTTATTGATCTTATGGGAATGTCTGCTTATTGGGAAGGCCAAGCAATGAGCATGCAGGAAAGAATGGACCTGTACCTTGCATATCATGTCGACGCCATCAAGGATAGTTTTCCAATTTCGAGTCAGGTTAGGGCAGTTCAAAGGAGATGGAGCAGTGACCATGTTCTGCATCTCCTCCAAAATTCCTATTTCTTCTCTGGGTACCATTTATGCAGCCAGGATGGCGTGTGATGCTAGGATAACATCTTGGTCATAGTCTCTGCTCGATACACATCTTGCTGTGTGACATGTTCTCCAAAAGACATCCTTCCGTTCCATACCTGTGAGGGTGCGCCCCAGCTTATTCTCCCACTTCTGCTAGCCTGCTGACTTCTTTTTCGGGGTGGACTGTGTCAATGAGTTGTATATGTCAGGGAGCGGGTGACTATCAATGTTTCTTGATAATAGCCACCTTTCAAATGCTGTTAATTATTTACTTGGTAGAGCTATTATTCGCCCAGTGTATGATCTGTGCGTATTGCATAGGGTCTGATGCAGTGAGGCCATAATCTTTCTTTAGCTCTTCGGAGAAGAGAGTACCTGTTGCATCCAATAGATTATAGTATCTTTTGAAACGCCCGTTTTGCCAGTTCCAAAACGGATCCCCAGACATGGCCGGAGAAAAAGTCAGAGTTTGATGTTATTGACGTACGTGGTGACAGGAATGTCGTCAAGCTTTTCTTTGTATCCAGTTTTATCCCAGACAGCTAGGGTGGAGCTGGTTACTGGAGTGGAATCGAGACCCAGGCCCTGGGCCTTCTGTGCAGACAAGGGACCTTCCATATGTGTGACCTGCAACTAGCTGGTCTAGGAAGCACCAATGTTTCTCCAACAAGTCCCTCCCCCACTCTACCATGTAGCTCAGTTGGTTTGATACTAATGAATGATGTTAGGCACTCCCAGCCCTCCATCCTTAGGTGTCCATATTACAGATGTGGTTTCTGCCTCTTTGGAAGAATCTGTTCAATTCTTTTTTGCAGGTCATTTTAAGCATATTCCAGGGTGGCTGGAGGGGGAGTGTCTGAAACACAAACAGACTCTTAGGGAGGGCACAACTCTTCCAAGTAAGGGCAGCTTCTATTGCAATCAGCGGCTGAGATCCTACCTTAATTGTAAGAGGTAGGATGTGGTAGCTCATGGTAGCTGTTATTGAGAGGTTGTTTGTCACCGATAGCCCCAAATGTGGAATAAAGTGCTTCGCCCATTCTGTTTGGAAGTGGAAGCGGAGTGTCTCCTGTTCTTCAGGGACAGACTGCTTGAGTATTTGTCATTTCTGCAGGTTAAGTTTAAACCTTGAAATGGCATCACATTTCTGAATCTCTCCCACCAGAGCAGCCAAGGATGACCTACCCAGCTGCCATCTTGTCCTCGCCTTTGCTGTTTTTATTTTTTAATGATTGCATAGCACAGGAACACAGGAGAGTCTGTTGGAGATTTCATTAGCCGGTGTGAGGGGCAGCTCCTCCATTATGGCAGAGAAGTGTTGCCCCACTGATCAGAGCAGCGTCGCCCCACTGATCAGAGCAGCGTCGCCCCACGGATCAGAGCAGCGTCGCCCCACTGATCAGAGCAGCGTCGCCCCTCGGATCAGAGCCAGGAGATTAAAAAAAATTAAATGATAGTAAAATTATTTATGATCATTACATTTTTCCCTGGTTGAGCCGGGTGGCCCAAGTCTATGGCAGGGCCATTGTCTATGATGGCAGCAGGCTGAGCAAGGAGGAGGAGAGTTGTGCACTGTAAGTGCGCATGTCAGTTGGACCCGCAGTCTTAGGATGGCCAAACCGACATGCGCACTTTCATTTCTCCAACCCAGCATAAGTCCAGCCCGCTCAGACCGATTCCGGGGCTGCTCTCATGCATGAGAGCGGTGTCTGGATTGGGTGGGGAGCCTGGGAGCCTGGGAGCCTGTGCAGTGCATGGTCGTGGAAGGAGCTGGACTCCGGCAGCAGCCGATAAGTCCTTTTTAAATAAATATTATTCCTTCCCCCACCCCACCCCACGCAGCCCCGACACTTGGTTTTGGTAGCAGCCGCTACTGGCAGGTGTTATGTTTCTTCCAGATGCTTTGTGATAGTTTTAACCACTATTTGTATGGGGAGACTGTGAAGCCTCCCCGCATGCTGTACAGTGGAACTGTCCAAGCACGTGCCTGAAGGATAGTTCATTTCATACAGAATGAGATGGAAAGAGCGCCTGCCAGCAGCCTGGCCACAGCAAAGTGTAATTTGGAGGCCATGGGTTAATATTCCTGCGCGGTTGGTCAGTGTGTTATCTTTTGGGGGTTCATCAATAAGCAGCCAGTTTTTTTCTGGCTCGTATGTGCTGTTTTAAACTTTGAAAAACATCAAGGCGTTTCAAAGGAAATAATGTGTATTGCATTAGTAAAGCTATAAAAATAACACACCGTTCAAAAACATACTGACAAAACTATTAGAACCTGATTATTTTTTGCTGCAGTTCTGTCTGAATCTGCTAATCTTCCTGGCTGCGTTGATGTCTAACATAGAATTAAACGCTGAGGGGAAGTGCCTACATTTTGTGCAAGGAAATACAGGGCCGGACTGGGAACCCAAAGCAGCCCTTGCAATGTTGTCAGACCGGCCCCCACCCCCAGGTGAGGGGGGAGGGGCAGCATGAAGCACTACTTCTAATCAAAACTGGCCCCCAGCACTGCTGCTTTTGTGACTGGGGCCCAAGATTGCAGCATCGCTGCCAGGGCCGGACTGGGACCCAAAACCGGCCCTGGCAAAGTGCTCAGCCGGCACCCCGAGGCTTGGGGGTGCCGCCGAGCTCTTTGCCAGGGCCGGTTTTCAGCCGATTTTGTTACAGGGCCGATTTTGCAGCTATGCTGCAAAAACGGCCCTGTAACAAAAATGGACCCCAGGGGCCCAAAACCGGCCCCCACCCGGGGGATTGCCCGGTGCCCGCTACGGCCAGTCCGGGCCTGATAGCTGCACAACCGGCCCCACCCTTCCAGTCTCCCGGGCAAACGCCCGATGCCCGCTACGGCCAGCTTTATTGGAAATAAATGCCCTGTGATTGCTCCTCTGTGCTGAAGGACCTGCCTGGTTGACCCACGAGTACGGCACAAGTCGAGGGTACACGCGGGTACACGCGGGTACACTGCGGCTTCCCACTATTTTCACCCTGCCAAGAGGGTGGGTCCCACAGAAAATGCTGAACTTGTCCTGGTGAAATTTTCAGGCACCCGGACAATTTCAGCAGCTCGGCACGATGGCTGCTTTTTTTTCCGAGCAGCAACTTGCAGGCAGGAAGGGGCTTATCAGATCCCAGCTGGGCCCATAACATACGCCAAAGTTAAGGGGCCGTCAGACCTCCCTGTGGTGGAATCTATCCGGAACCTCACACCGAGATGCAATGGAGGGGAAACAAAGGCACACAGCTTATCACTTCACAGGTACCTGAGAGGCATGCTTTTGACTTTGTTCAGTCCCTTCATATAAGAGATATGCAGGCACTGTAAGAATGTCAGATGTGTTGGTCTGCCCCAGTATGTAAACATATAGCAATTAAAATACCACTATTTTGACCCGCTTACTTATGTACATAAAACAGAAATCTGTCATATGCTTGTTACACTATGTGCTTTGCAGGAGACATTTTAACCCTCTATGCTACTTTGATTCAAATCTGGGACTAGACAAAACACAGATCTCTCCAGCAAATACCTTATCCTCCAGAGTTATCTTACCATCATTATTATTCCCTGAGATGTAGCTGGCACACAAAGATCTCAGCAGCAGGTACCAATCAAGCATAGCAGATTTACTGCCTCATTTCACTGTTTTGCCAATTTCTTTGTGGCAGGGTTTTAAAAAATAAATGTATAAGTTGAGGCCCAGATTTTGGTTTGTGGCTGTGTCAATTTATGCTAAACATATGTGAGGTCTTAAGAACTGATGTCACTTCCTGGGAGGTCATGGGCTGTGATGCCACGTGCGATCTCATGCGCCATGATGTCACATGCCATGATGTCACTTGCAAACTGCCTACCTTTTTTAGTCCTCCCACTTCTGTTTTTTAGGACTTGAGCCCTGCCCAGAGACAGAGAATACCTGGAAAGGTTGAGAGGGCGACCACTGGTGTGTATGGAGTTTTCTGGCAACAGAGACTAATGCTGATGTTGCTTGCAGGAAACTTGCTGTGAGGGAGCGTGCCCTGGCAGTGTCAGAAACAAGGCCCACCGTGAAGAGTGGGCCGGGCAGTGTTGGGAAGGAAACCTATGTTGGCAGAGTTAGTCCGAACAGTGTCCGAAAAGAAGGCCTTCTTTGGGGAGCAGGTTGGGCAATGGCGGGAAGGGGGTCTATACTAGGGAAGAGAGTCCTGCCAATGCCAGAAAGGAGGCGGGTGCTGGTGGAGTGGGTCCTGGCAGTGCCCAGAAGGAGGCTGCTGTGGGGCGGGGGTTGGGTAATCTCGGGAAGGAGGCCTACTGTACAGAGCGGGTGAAATTGGCCCGGAGGTTGTTGTGAGGTGTTCTTTCTTAGGAGCTCATGCCCGTCCTCGTCATATTCAAGTGAGGTCGGAGCCTTTAGGCCCGTGCCTGGAGGAAGCCTGCAGTGAGGGTATGTGGGGCAGTGGGTCCTGGTAGCGTTCGGAGGCCTGTGCTGAGGAGCAGGATCTAGGAGAGAGGCCTGCAGTTGGGGAGAGTCCTGCCAGTGTCATTAGGAGGCCGTCACAGGGGAGGGAGTCCTGGAAAGAAGGTAAGTGCTCATGGAAAGGGTTCTGGCAGTGTTGGGTAGGAAGCCTTGTGAAGAGCAGTGGACCCTGGCTGTCAGGATTCCTGCCAGAGCTCACCTCTCTTGACTATCACAGTATACCGGCATGACTCATATTATTTCTTCCAACACTTATGAATGAACAAACCTCTTGTACACTGACTTTTGACCATATTACATACTGTTGGTAATAGCTAGCTGCAACTGGTGTTCCCCAGACTGTTTGAATAGGCTTAATAGCTTTTACAAATGTATTCCCATGCATATGCAAGGTCAGGTTTCAGGTCCCACGGAAGCATCCAGAAAATGCACCAGAATAAGCATCAAGCAACCGGCATAGATGACCGCAACGTGAACCTTCGGGAAGACAGCCCTCATCACATTAATCCCCTTCACCTGTTCCTTGCTGCAAGCAATTATAATGTGACCTTTATAAACATTCTAAAACACCTTCTAGAAGACAGCCTCGTCAAGTTAACCATCTGCACCTGTTCCATGGGAAGGAGCCCTTGTGAAGGGCAGTGGACCCTGGCAGTGTCAAGAAGGAGCCCTTGTGAAGGGCAGTGGACCCTGGTAGTGTTGGGAAGGAGCCCTTGTGAAGGGCAGTGGACCCTGGCAGTGTTGGGAAGGAGCCCTTGTGAAGGGAAGGGGACCCTGGCAGTGTTGGGTAGGAGCCCATGTGAAGGGCAGTGGACCCTGGCAGTGTTGGGAAAGAACCTCTGTGAAGGGCAGTGGACCCGGGCAGTGTTGCAAAGGAGGTCTGATATCGGAGGTGGGTCATGACAGAGTTTGGTAGGTGATCAGTGCTAGCAAGAGTGTCAGTCACTGTGAGAAAACAGTATTGCAGTGGAGGAGAGGTTCCAAGCAGGATGTGGAGGGAGACATGCTGCGAGGAGCAAATTGTGGCAGTGATGGGAATAATGCCCGCAGCGGGAGAGGGCAGCTATTAATGTTGGATGATGGTCTGTGCTGGGGGAGGGAGCTGAGAACTTTGGAAAGGAGGCCTGAGCTGTGGGTGTGGTTCCAGGAGATGTTGGGAAGGCCTATAATAAAGGGGTAAGCACATGTACATATGAATGGGAGGCCTGTGTAGATGTGAGAGTACAGGTCAGTTATAATCTCCATCAAATTACATCACAGCATTTTGACAGGAGGTGACACTTTTCAGACAGATGTCGCTCCCCCTAGCCAAAAATCCCTCTCATCTCCCTCGATAAAATCCCTTTGTACTGTGTCAATAGCCTCTGGAGTTTTGTGGACTTCGTATCTCGCCTGAGACTTTCATTTAAGGAGTCAGCACTTTTGCCACAAAGCTGCCAGTTTAGAGGAGGCTACACTCAGTTGTGTGGCAGCCATGTTGGGGGAATCCTAACTCCATTCTAAGGCATGTTGCATCCTTTATCAAAAAAGTAAATTTGAGAGTCTATTCCTTACCTACCCCATAACATGGGTTTAATGTGTATTAGGTACATCCTCTCTTGGGGAGAGGATGTAGCCTTACGGCTAGAGCGGTCGACCTCGAAGCTGGAGAACCGGGTTTGAGTCTCGGCAACGATGCTCAACATCCTGTGATTCTGGGAAAATCACAATCTCCCTGTGCCTCACAAAAATGAATGTGTCCGTCTGTAACACAACTGGTGCTCATGTAAAGTGCTCTGATGCCCGATGTCTCGGATCAAATTTGCGCTATATAAAATTCTAAAAAAAAAAAATGTGTTGTAGAGTGGAACATAGGTTCAGCCCAACTTTTGAAGAGGTTCAAGAGGACACACTTCTGGAGACAGGGAAATACAACAATTCCCCTCGCATAATATAAGGGTGGTGGGTCAAGGGAGTCAATGGCTCGTTTCCCCATCCCCTAAAATACATCCATTCACTCCACACCATCCAGGGCTGTTGAGTCACGAGAGGCCGAACGGCCTGGGGGTGTTTGAGGAGCGACCTGTTCCACAGCAGGGGCCATGAGCCACTGGACCAATGAGAAGAAAGCACCCAGATCCCTTGGCACACCGTGTGCCTTATAAAGGGCAGAGTCCTGCAGCTGATGGCGGAACTCACAGAGGGTAAGATCCCTGCGATGAGCGTTTGAAGGTCTCTGCGCCGTGTACCCTGCGGCACAGCAGGAGACCAGGGCTAAGCAGCCTGATCTCTGAAGGACACCCCTTCACATGAGAAGCAAACCTTCTGGACTGATGAATCACCGGCCAAACCTTCATCAATGACACCGATGCAACACACCAGTACAAATAGTCCAAAGTCCAAGGCTGAAGTAACACATTTTGCTAAAGAGCACTTGTGCAAACAGGAATGAAGGCCATCTCGAAAGCAAATATTAGGAAACTTATTGTACTGTTTCTATGGAGGCACCACAACTAATGACACGACAGGAGTCATCTGTTTATTGTAAACGTTGGTACTTCATGTCAATATTGGGCCAGCTCCCAATCACCTCGCACCACCCCGTGCACTCTCACTCCCACCCCACCCCTTGCCTGATAGACCCTTCCCTTGCTGCCCTGTCTCTCCCAGCCCACCCCTTGCCTGCTAGACCCTTCCCTTGCTGCCCTGTCTCTCCCAGCCCACCCCTTGCCTGCTAGACCCTTCCCTTGCTGCCCTGTCTCTCCCAGCCCACCCCTTGCCTGCTAGACCCTTCCCTTGTTGCACTGTCTCTCCCACCCCACCCCTTGCCTGCTAGACCCTTCCCTTGTTGCACTGTCTCTCCCGCCCCAGCCCTTGCCTGCTAGACCCTTCCCTTGCTGCACTCTCTCTCCCACCCCTTGCCTGCTAGACCCTTCCCTTGCTGCACTCTCTCTCCCACCCCACCCTGTGCCTGCTAGACCCTTCCCTTGCTGCACTCTCTCTCCCGCCCCAGCCCTTGCCTGCTAGACCCTTCCCTTGCTGTACTCTCTATCCCGCCTCACCCCATGCCTGCTAGACACTTCCCTTGCTGTACTCTCTCCACCCCCACCCCTTGCCTTCTAGACCCTTCCCTTGCTGCACTCTCTCTCCCGCTCTACCCCTTGCCTGCTAGACCCTTCCCTTGCTGCCCTGTCTCTCCCACCCCTTGCGTGCTAGACCCTTCGCTTGTTGCACTCTCTCTCCCAGCCCACCCCTTGCATGCTAGACCCTTCCCTTGTTGCACTCTCTCTCCCACCCCACCCCTTGCCTGCTAGACCCTTCCCATGTTGCACTCTCTCCCACCCCTTGCCTGCTAGACCCTTCCCTTGTTGCACTCTCTCTCCCAGCCCACCCCTTGCCTGCTAGACCCTTCCCTTGCTGCACTCTCTCTCCCACCCTACCCTGTGCCTGCTAGACCCTTCCCTTGCTGCACTCTCTCTCCCACCCCTTGCCTGCTAGACCCTTCCCTTGTTGCACTTTCTCTCCCAGCCCACCCCTTGCCTGCTAGACCCTTCCCTTGCTGCACTCTCTCTCCCAGCCCACCCCTTGCCTGCTAGACCCTTCCCTTGCTGCACTCTCTCTCCCACCCTACCCTGTGCCTGCTAGACCCTTCCCTTGCTGCACTCTCTCTCCCACCCCTTGCCTGCTAGACCCTTCCCTTGTTGCACTTTCTCTTCCGCCCCACCCCTTGCCTGCTAGACCCTTCCCTTGCTGCACTCTCTCTCCCACCCCTTGCCTGCTAGACCCTTCCCTTGTTGCGCCCTCCCTCCCAACCCACCCCTTGCCTGCTAAACCCTTCCCTTGTTGCACTCTCTCCCACCCCTTTCCTGCTACACCCTTCCCTTGTTGCACTCTCTCTCCCACCCCTTTCCTGCTACACCCTTCCCTTGATGCACTCTCTCTCCCACCCCTTCCCTGCTAGACCCTTCCCTTGTTGCGCCCTCCCTCTCACCCCACCCCTTGCCTGCTAGACCCTTTCCTTGCTGCACTCTCTCTCCCACTCCTTTCCTTCTAGAACCTTCCCTTGCTGCCCTGTCTCTCCCACCCCTTGCCTTATAGACCCCTCCCTTGTTGTGCACTCCCTCCTGCCCCACCCCTTGCCTGCTAGACCCTTCCCTTGTTGCACTCTCTCTCCTACCCCACCCCTTGCCTGCTAGATCCTTCCCTTGCTGCCCTGTCTCTCCCAGCCCACCCCTTGCCTGCTAGACCCATCCCTTGCTGCACTCTCTCTCCCACCCCTTGCCTGCTAGACCCTTCCCTTGCTGCACTCTCTCTCCCACCCCTTGCCTGCTAGATCCTTCCCTTGCTGCACTCTCTCTCCCACCCCTTGCCTGCTAGACCCTTCCCTTGCTGCACTCTCTCTCCCGCCCCAGCCCTTGCCTGCTTGACCCTTCCCTTGCTGCACTCTCTCTCCCACCCCTTGCCTGCTAGACCCTTCCCTTGTTGTACTCTCTCCCCCACCCCTTGCCTGCTAGACCCTTCCCTTGTTGTACTCTCTCCCCCACCCCTTGCCTGCTAGACCCTTCCCTCGTTGCGCCCTCTCCCCCACCCCTTGCCTGCTAGACCCTTCCCTTGTTGCACTCTCTTTCCCACCTGTTGCTGCTGGGCCCTCTGCCTCTTCCAAACCTTGCCAGCTTGCCCTTCCCTCGTCGCTCTGCCTCTCTCATCAGTAGCTGCTGGGCCCTCCCCCACCCCCAGTCTCCCCTCTCCTGTGCTGCTCCTGCTGTGCAGTAGGCGTTGTGAGTGGGCAGACACATTCACCATATTTAGCTCTCTCTGTTGACTGCAGATTTCCCCTCTCTGGCTATGGAGTTGGGTTTATGGACACCCAGTAATTACCTCTCTCCTTTGCCATGGAGACAGAGACAGCTCAGGAAAACCAGCGCTCACGCTGCTCTTGTCAGCTCTCTGCAGGGTCTCTCCGCCCCTCCACACCGCCTCCCTCTCCCCTCCCCCTGAGTCCTTTACATTTCTTGTTTCCATGCTTCCCCTCTCTGTCCCCTCGTTCCTTTATCCCCAGCCCCTCTTAACACACATTCCCTCTTTTTTCCCCTCTAATGCTCCCTTTTCCTCTTTATTCTCTGCTTCCTCTCTTCACTCATCTTCTCTCTTTCTCAACACGTGCCCTACTTTTGCTCTCCACCCACAAGTTTCCCATGTCCCCTCTCTTCAGGCTAGCATCACCCTTTTCCCATGCACCCTCCTCCACCTTTCAGTTTTCCTCATTCACTCATGTTATGTTATATACATTTATTACGCCTACAGTTACTCAAGAGTATCCCGGCGCGAGCCTATAAGGGTACTATATTCAACTTCAAACAAAAAGATAGGTTTTCAGTTTTGCACTTTAAACTTCCGCCTTGTCTCACCCTGGCCCTCCTGCCTGCCCCAACCACGCCTTCTTCTGCTTCTCACTCTGCCCTCACACCTTATCCATTTTCTACATCTTCGAGTTCCTCCTTTCATCTGATACTTTACTTTCTCTTCTCTGCGTCCCCTCTGTTTCTGAGATCCTCTTGGTTTTCCCATGTTCTCCTTGGTTCTCGCAGATGTCTTCTACAATCAAGCGTCCACCCTCAGACAAGCCTGGGGTTGTTTCAACTAAGAGGACAGATGCAATATCTAAGAATTCTTCCAATAAGGGATGGAAGAAATTCAGCTTGGAGAGGATCGCCCTCCCAAAGAGGCCTTCCTTTGGATTACATCCACACCGTAGACTCACGATTCAAACCAGGGAATTTCCACTTGGAATGTGGCATCTCAATGCACATTTAAAGACTCACCCTCCAAAAGCGGCATTTTGGGGGGAATCAATGGTTGGTTCTCTCAAATAAGACATTATCTTCGGTATCCTAGGATTCTGCCTTCACTGAGGTATCTCACTGAATATCTAGGGATTCATTCTTCAGGGTAGAGGCCTCTATTTTTAATCTAGGGATTCATTCTTCAGAGAAGAGACTTCTTTTTTTTTCTTTTTTTTTTTAATCTAGGGATTAATTCACCAGAGTGGAAATCTCTTTTTTTATCTAGGGATTCCTTCTCCAGAGTGGAGACCTCCATTTTTTTTATCTAGGGATTCCTTCTCCAGAGTGGAGACCTCTATTTTTTTATCTAGGGATTCCTTCTCCAGAGTGGAGCCCTCCGTTATTTTTATCTAGGGATTCCTTCTCCAGAGTGGAGACCTCCATTTTTTTTATCTAGGGATTCCTTCTCCAGAGTGGAGACCTCTATTTTTTTATCTAGGGATTCCTTCTCCAGAGTGGAGCCCTCCGTTATTTTTATCTAGGGATTCCTTCTCCAGAGTGGAGACCTCTATTTTTTTATCTAGGGATTCCTTCTCCAGAGTGGAGCCCTCCGTTATTTTTATCTAGGGATTCCTTCTCCAGAGTGGAGCCCTCCATTTTTTTTATCTAGGGATTCCTTCTCCAGAGTGGAGCACTCCATTTTTTTTTTATCTAGGGATTCCTTCTCCAGAGTGGAGCCCTCCATTTGGTTATCTAGGGATTCATTCTCTAGAGTGGAGACCTCTATATTTGTTTTTTTTTTACCGTCTCGAGATTCCTCTGCCAAAATAAAAAGCATCATTCACTAGCCCTGCTATCTCTTTACGGATGACCTCATCCAAATCTAAAAAGGAGCCAGCGCATTGAACAGCTAGGGATGTCTCCTTCGAAATGAGACGATGCCTCGCATATCCAAGGAAACCTCCTTCAAGTGAGACATCTCTTAGAACATCCAGGTATCCCTCCTAAACCTGTCCGGAACTCTTGTCTGACCACAGTGGTCCTAGCATCAAGGATCCTGAACCAACAGAAAGAACAGGCAGTTTTCACAGCTGCCGCTTCTAGGTGCTAATTACAAGCCACAGGATCTGGGGAAGGGCGAATCGAGGAGTGAGGAGGCCAAAGTCAGCAAGTTTCTGGCTATGAGGTGGAGGTTCCACACCACTAAATAGTATAGGTTTGCAGCATGCAATATACTTGAAGTATAATTTGAGATTAACATTGATAGTCATCCTTACTGGAAACCCTTTGGCGACCGTGTGTCTATTCACGTCGGCACCCTACATCGATTGCAATTACATATTACTGAACACTGTAGGGGTGTGCAATCTAAATTTCCAATTTTTGGCTTTTTCTTTTTGCTGATGTTTTCTAATGTCATTGGAATTCAGTGTGAAGTCAGGAGGGAATTATAACAAGCATTGGCAAAGCCAGTAGGTCTTGCCCATACAGGAGCTATTGGCTTTGGCAATCTGGTTTTGCCATGTTGTACACCAGTGTGACTGCAGTTTAGCATAGGTAGAAATTAGTGGCGTGGAGTGTCCTAAAGAGGAGTGGGGGGAGTAGAGTGTCGTAGACTGGATTTGTTGGAGTAGAGTGTCGTCGAGTGGAGATGGGGGGAGTAGAGAGTCGTAGAGTTGAGTACAGGAGAGTAGAGTTCAGTGTTTCAGTGGCAGAGAGTATCATAGAATGCAGAGTCAGAGTGGAATGTTGTATAGTGAAGTGGTGTAGAGTGGAGTGTCGTACAGTGGAGTGGCGTAGAGTGGAGTGGCGTACAGTGGAGTGGCGTACAGTGGAGTGAAATGGGGAGGAATAGGGTGAAGTGGACTGGAGTGGGATAGAAATTGGGTGGATTGAAATGGGGTGAGGTGGATTGATTAGATTGGTGTGGTTTGGATTGTGATGGGGTGGGGTGTACTGGATTAGAGGAGGGTGGTTTGGAGTGGAGTGAATTAGAGTGGAGGGGGATGGATTGGATTTGGCTGAAGGGGGTGGAGTGGCGGGATTAGATCGGAGTGGGGTGGGTTGGATAGAAGATGAGTGGATTGGAGTGGGGTGGATTGGACTGGAGTGGGGTGGATTGCTTTGGACTATGGTGGGCTGGATGTATTGGATTGAGTGGGGTGGACTGAACTAGGGAGGGGTGGAGTGGATTGCATTGGGTTAGAGTGGGGTGGATTGGAGTAGAGTGGATTGGACTGCGGTGGATTGGAGTGGGCAGACCGGATGGGGTGGATTAGATTGGAGTGGGGTGGGGTGGGGTGGAATGAAATGAGGTGGGCGGGTGTATTGGATTGGGTTGGACTGGAGTGGGATGGGTTGGATTAGAGTGAGATTGACTGGAGTGGGGTGGACTAGACTGAGGTGGAATGGAGTGGGGGTAGGGTAGGGTGAATGGGAGAGGGGTGGATTGGATTTGTGTGGGGTGAATTGGACTGGAGTGAAGTGCTTTGTATTGCAGCGGAGTGGATTAGATTGGATTAGAGTGGTGTGAACTAGGGTGGGGTGGATTGGATTGAGGTGGATTGGATTGGGGTGGGGTGGATTCTGGTAGGGTGGAGTGGATTGGTTTGGGGCGGGTGGATTGGAATGGGATAGATTGGATTTGGCTGGATTGGGGTGGATTGGATTGATGTGGGGTTGATTGGTTTGGATTGAGGTGGATTGGATTGGTGTGGGGTGGATTGGTTTGGAGTGGGGTGGATTGGTTTGGAGTGGGGTGGGGTGTATTGGATTGGAGTGGGGTGTATTGGATTGGAGTGGGGTGGATTGGATTGGGACAGATTGGAGTGGGGCAGATTGTTTTGGGTTGGAGTGGAACAGACTGTTTTGGGTTGGAGTGGGGTAGATTGTTTGGGGTTGGAGTGGAGCAGATTGTTCTGGATTGGAATGGGGCAGATTGGAATGGTGCAGATTGGTGTGGAACAGATTGTTTTGGATTAGAGTGGGGTGGATTGTGATAGCTTGGATTGGAGTGGGATGGGGTGCATTGGGGTTGATTGGATTGGGGTGAGCTGGATTGGAGTGGGGTAGATGTGATTGGGGTGGATTGCATTGGTGTGGGGTGGATTGGATTGGGGTGGGGTGGACTGTGGTGGATTGGAATGGGGCAGATTGTTTTGGATTAAGTGGAGCAGATTGTGAATGAATTAAGCAAGGATCTGAGCACACAGGACCCCGTGCAACTCTTTTGGGCCTCTCTCATATGATGAGATTCTAATTAGGGGATAGGAAATTGGGAGATTGTTCTCTGGAACTTCTGGAATTGCTTGCAAAAACTACAAAAATACCTGAATGTCGCACAGGTCCACCTAATTTAGACTTTTGTGAGTATTTTGCACACAAGTATAACTTGATTTTTGTAAAGTATAAGGTATACAGTTACGTACAAAACACTCGCAAGTTACTAGCACAGCACAGTTCCAGAGTAATCGTAAGAAAAAGGTAATCTAGGTATGCACTTGCTTACAAAACTGTTCCGGCTATGGGCACCATCTCGCAAGAGAAAACCAGGCATTGGAGAAGTAGGGAACACACTGAAGTAAAGGAAGGACAAAAATAAGTAACACAACAAAACTGTGCTCACATAATACAAACGTTTTTCACTCTTCATCTGATCAAGGCTTGGAGCTGAGACCACTTAGTTTGACTCTGGCTCGGTGATACACCCTTCGCAAGTATGCAGGGTACCTTGAGGACCCTAGGGCCAGATGTACATAGACTTCCATTTGCGATTTTCAAATAGCAAATTTTTGCGATTCTCTATAAGGAAATTGCAAACAGCATTGTACAAAAGTGTGTTTTTACACCGTTTGCGATTCCCAACGGGTCGCACGGGAACTGCCTCACTATTGTTCATGAGGCAGGCCCCTTGCGACCCATTGGGAATGGCCAGCACTCACAGGGATGGTGGGCTGCTGGGGACAGCAGTTTTTATTTTTAAATGCAGCCCGCTTTCCTTAAGGTAAAAGGGGCTGCATTTAAAAACAGAAAAGTGAAATGTTTCCTTTTCATTTTCTAAGAGTCGGCAGTGATCCCTGGGATCACTGCCTGCTCTTAAAAAATGTTGGCGCCCACATTCACAAAGGGGAAGGGTTCCCTTGGGTACCCCTTCCCGTTTGCGAATGGGTCACCACCAACTTAAAGTTAGTGGTAACTGTGAAAGCTTTGCGACTGCATTTCTGGTCGCAAAACATTCCTACATACCAGTGTGACTCGCTATTAGGTAGGGACGCCCTTGGCATGCCTCCTCCTAATAGTGACTTGAAAACCCAATTTGTGAATCGGCAATAGCTTACCGAATCCCAAATAGGGCTTTTTACATTTAAAAATTCTTTTATTTAGGTTGCAAACAGCCCGATTCATTCGTGAGCTGAAAAAAGCTTTGTACATCTGGCCCCTAATCCCTCAAATTAATAGGATAAGGCGCTCACTTTATCCAACCTCATACAGGTTTCAGGAGCTCTGATCATGATTTCTATGTGTGCAGGGATTAGCTTTAACCTGTCCAGCTCCGCCCACATAGAAACATCAGTCTAGACTGGCAGAAACATGAATTCAGTCTCAGGGGTGCCAGGGAAAGAGACACAAAATTCTGTGCCATCTGCATACTAATGACACTTCAGATTGTGCCCCCGCATCATGTCTGCCAGGAGCCTTCCATGCACATTGAGTACCTGAGGGCGATAAAACTGACCGCTGCAGCAACAACCCCAGTTGATATAAGGGACCCATGCCTACTTGATGATGCTAACCTTCACAAGAGATGGCAGAAACCTTCCTGAATACGCAAAAAAACAAGGGTTGCGTATAACAGCCTTAAACACACCTGCCTGGTGAGGTACATCGGTGATTCTCAACATTTTGACTTCTGTGGACCCCCACTAAATCACTATTGGAAGGCGATGACCTTGACTTAGGAAATTTCTAAGATCTGAACCACAAAACAATACACAAAAAATGCAGAAACAGATATATATCTAACAAGAACACAAATTATGAAATAATATATTTAATTAACAAATAAAAACATTCATAAAAATTGAAAATTTAATTTTCATGAGAAGGTCGGTACTTTTCAATATTTGGTATTATTTCTAAAAGAAGAGGCAGTATGCTAGAAACAAGCATATCACCTTGCCCCTAATTACCACCTGGAGACCTCAAGATTAGAGGCGGCCTATCAACCTGCAGTGGGAGATTCAACTGATAAATGATTGAGGAGAGGCTGTGGCCTAACAGATAGAGCAGCCGACCTTGTAGTGTTGCGCTCTAGTCCTCGTGCGGTTACGTAGCACGCGAGGACAGCGCTAACGGGGCTACTGCGCATGCGCGAGTCGAAATAAGACCGCGAGGTCGTGTCTTGCCCGGCGCTCTCCCGCTGTAAGCCTAATAAAGTGCATATATGATCATTCTCACTTCTGGCGTCAGTTGTAGTTACTCAGGCATTGCCAGCAACATTACAGTGGCGACGAGGACGGGATTTTGGAGGAACAGGTGGTGAGGAAGAGTGAAAGAACGTAGCCACCATCCCTGAGAGCACAGGCCAGCCTGGAGGCCACCACCAGGGACCACAGGAAGGAAGACCACCACCAAGGTGCGCAACACGGCGGGAGAGTGCGGCAGAGGCAGCAAGAAGGGACAGAAGCCTACCACAGGGTGAGGTACCTGTAGTGGGGTAGTAGGCAAGATAAGGACAGAGAAAAACTCCGACCCAAAGAGATCCTGGCGGAAGCAGCAGCACGCAGAGACAGGGGAGCAGGAGAAACCCGACAGGATCAGGCGCAAAATGAAAGCGCGGATGCGCCAGGCAGTCCGAGAGGCCCAGGGGCGGAACCAGAAAGACGCGCCGCGATGAGCACGCAGGCATCTTCACTGACGACGCCAATCCCATTCCTGCCGAGACCAGGAGTACCCCAAATGAAGTGGGAGGATTGGAGAGAGTACTTCAACAACTACATTGCAGCTCTAGAAGATGAAAATGGGGAGGCCTTCCCCAGCACGAGGAAGAAAAGGATTCTCATGCACAACTTAGGCCCGGAAGGCAGAAGGGTCTTTCAGAACCTGGTTCCCACACCTAGACAGAACGCCGCTGACGACGTATTCAAGCACGCCATAGAAGATCTCGACAATCACTACCGCCCCGCGGTGTGTGTTTCCATTGACCGGTACAATTTCCAGCAAAGGAAACAAGAAACCGGTGAATCCATAGATGATTATGTGGCAGCGTTGAGAAAGTTGGCGGTGACATGCAAGTACGGAGTACTGCATGACGAATTTATAAAAGATCAAATAGTCATGCACACCACCAACAAAACAGTGCAAGACAAGTTGTGGGCGAACAGTGAGGCATCGCTTAAAGAAGTAATTGCCATGGTAAAAAAGGCGGAATTGTCAAAAAGGTGTGCTGACGCAGCGAAAAGGGAGACCCTTCAGAAGACCATGGTGAACAAGGTGGACGACGCTGAACCACAGGGAAGGAGCAAAACCATGCCGCCGGAAGGGAAAGGACCAAATAAATGGAAAGGGAAACAAGCATGGAAGCAGAATAGAGACAACAACACGATGTGCTACAGGTGCGGAAGTCAAGCACATGCAGCCCAGGACAAACGTTGTCCAGCGTTCCGAGCGAAATGTATGTTCTGTGGCATAATGGGGCATTACGAAAAGGTTTGTCGCCGGAAAACGAAGAGACAAATGGTGAAGTACGTCATGCAAGATCAACAGGAGGAAGAAGAAGAACAAGAGGAGGAAGATGGTGTACTATGCGTGGAGGAACTGCTTGGAATTGAAGGCAAGCGCTCCCGCAAACCGCAATGCGACATGGTGATAGGAGGAGTGAGAATCAAGATAGTAGTAGACTCAGGATCCCCATACACCATCGTCCAAAGAGCAGTGTGGAAGGAAGAATTCGAGCCCAGTTTGGGATCAAGGTTAGAACCACCGGATATACGACCAGTATCGTACACAGGCGAACCCATTCCCATGGTGGGATACAGGAAGTTGAACTTCGAATTTAAAGGAAGAAGCGCGGAGTGCAAGTTATATGTAGCAGAGAAGGGCCCATCCGTCCTAGGGTGGATGGATCAAGGTGACCTCGGGATCAAGTTAGACCCAGGAGGGGACACGCAAGTGCTTATGACAGCACCCGGGAGCTGGCCGGAACTGGAAGAGATGAAAAGCAACTTCCCAAAGGTATTTGGCGGGAAGGTTGGAAAACTGGAGAAATTTACACACAAAATTGTACTCAAAGAGAACTCCAGACCGGTATCCCACAAAGTCCGCAATCTGCCTCTAGCCATAAAAGAAGCAGTACAACTGGAACTTCGCAGACTGGAGGAAAATGGGATAATAGAGCCTATAGACAGCTCAGAATGGCTCGCCCCCTTGGTAGTGGCATTGAAACCCAATGGCAAAGTCCGCCTATGTGTAGACCTTCGAGAACTGAACAAATGCCTAATAGTGGAAAAATTCCCATTGCCACGCATTGAAGAAATGTTATCCAAGACTAAGGGTGTAAAGTGGTTCTCCACTATTGACCTTACTTCTGCCTATCACCAGATAGATCTACATCCAACAAGCCGGAAACTGACATCCTTTATAACACCCTTCGGATGCTACAAATTCCGCAGAATGCCGTTTGGCCTCGCCTCAGCAGTGGCAGTGTTCCAGAAATTGATGCATCGCCTATTCCAGGACATCGAGGGTATTCAGTACTTCCAAGACGACATACTGGTGATGGGGACAGACAGGCAAGACCATGATAAGAAGTTAGATAAGGTACTCCGAGTGCTAGAAAACAACGGCCTGACCGCAGAGTGGGAAAAGTGCCGACTGAGAATGACGTCCGTCACCTACTTAGGACATGAAATAGGAGGCCAGGGCATCACGCCCAAACGCGCTAATGTGAAAGCGATTAGCAATGCGATGGCTCCGTCCAACAAAGAAGAGGTGAGATCCTTCCTAGGGATGGCAGAATATTATAGCAAATTTGTGCAACACTTTGCCACCAAGACACACCACCTACGACTATTGACAAGGGACAAAACAGCATTCAAGTGGACAGAAGAAAAAACAAAGAGAATTTGAAGCCTTGAAGAGTGACATTAGCCAAGCCGTGCCACTGCAGGGATATGACCCACAGGGACTGTCGGTATTGACGACGGATGCCAGTGAGAAAGGATTGGGGGCTGTCCTCATGCAGGAGAGGAGAGAAGGAACGACGGAGACCCCCAGTTTCGCATCAAGATCTCTATCACCCACAGAACAGAAATATAGCGTAATCGAGAAGGAGATGTTAGCGGTGGTGTGGGCCATGGGGAAGTTCCGCCAATTTCTAAGGGGCACGAGGTTCAAACTCAAAACTGATCACAAGCCATTAGTCAAAGTGCTCACCTCGAGTGGGCATGCCAGTGCCACGCCGCGCATCGCCAAGATAACACTAAAACTACTAGAGTACAGGTATGATGTAGAGTACATACCAGGGACACAAAACAAAGTAGCCGATTACCTCAGTAGAGCGGCAGCTATGGAAGAAGCTCCGAACCCAGCAACAGAAGAGGAAGAAATGGTAGCGGTGATGGAAGATCCAGAAAGAGTGATAAGTAATCAAGAGTGGACCCAAGCCTACGAAGAAGCTAGGGAGATTAGTGAGGTCAAAGAGAACATAATACATGGATGGTCTGAGAAAAGACGGTTGCGGGAGGCGCTCAGGAAATACTATGAAGTCAGAGAGGAACTGTCAGGGGGACAAAGGCATATTCCTGTACAGAGGTGACAAAGTTATTCCCCCGGCAGCGTTAGTTTCTCGACTGATCACGCTATTACACGAAGGACACCTAGGAATAGTGAAAACCAAGATGAGAGCGAAGCACATGTACTGGTGGCCAGGAATGGACGTCCAGGTGGAGAGACACGTAAGAGAATGCGATCAATGCCAAAGAGCTGACAAAACACTGAATCCCTTACGACCGGCATTGGGGAAGTTCACACTACCGAGTGGCCCGTGGCAAGAAGTGGCAGTGGACATTCTGGGACCCGTGCTGGACACCCAAGGAACGCCCAAATATCTATGCGTTCTGGTCGACAAGTACTCGAAATGGCCGGAGATACACATCCAGGAAGTAATGGATGCGGAGACAGTGATTACGTTTCTAACTTCAGTTTTCTCCAGGGAAGGTATCCCGAGAACCATCCTGAGCGACAACGGACCTCAATTCACCTCGGAAAAGTGGTACAAGTATGCCAAGAGGAACGTATTGTAATCAAATTACAAAACACCTCCGTGTATCATCCGTCGAGTAATGGACAAGTGGAACGATTCAATAGAGTCATAATGGGGTCCATACAAGCAGCCATCATGATGGGCAAGGATTGGGAGAAAGAGATACAGAACATGATATGGGCATACCGCATCACCCCCACCGGCACGGGGTATAGCCCTTTTCAAATCTTAAGAGGAAGAAATCCCTTCACCAAGGACAACGTAACATGGAGAGAGAAGACGATCACTAGCAAATGGTCTCCTGCGGTGGTGCAGCACAATCTAGAGAAGGCCCAGAGAATATATACGGAGTACTACAATCAGAGGAGAAAAGTGAAGGGAACGACACTGGAGAGAGGAGAATGGGTGAGAGTCAGATTAGCTATACGGAAAAGGAAAGGAGACAGCAAGTACAGCTCACCTCTACAAGTGAAAGAAGTGTATGATAGAGCAGCATTGCTCAGCGATGGGAACGTGTGGTCCCAAGACCGCATGTCCAAATGCAACAAGATCCTAAGATGGCCCCTGGAAGAGAATGAAAAGACACAACAAGACCCAAAGCCGAGAGAAAATGAAGGAAGTAACCCAGCCGAAGAATGGGACATGAAAGCAGAGGGGAGCTGCGAGGAGAGTGGACATCAAGTGACAACCGAGATGGAGGAACAGCTTGGAGAGGAGAGCGGGACCCCGAGGAGAGAAGAACGGAGTACACTGAGAGACAAGGTGGGGAGCCCCGCAGAGGATGGTACCCCAGACGCTTCCTCCACTCCGGTAAGGCGTACAAGAGCAGGCAGAGTGGTGGTAAGACCAAACCACTTCCGAGACTTTGAACTAGAGGGAAGCTAAGCAACCCGAAGGACTTTAGGGACTACATAATCTTTGTTTAACAAAAGGGGGGAGATATGTAGTGTTGCGCTCTAGTCCTCGCACGCTACGCGGTTACGTAGCGCGCGAGGACAGCGCTAACGGGGCTACTGAACATGCGCGAGTCGGAATAAGACCGCGAGGTCGCGTCTTGCCCGGCGCTCTCCCGCTGTAAGCCTAATAAAGTGCATATATGATCATTCTCACTTCTGGCGTCAATTGTAGTTACTCAGGCATTGCCAGCAACATTACAGACCTCTGAGCTGGGGAACCGGGTTCAAGTTTTGGCAGGGACGCTCAACATTCTGTGATTCTGGGCAAATCACTTAATCTCCCCGTGCCTAACAAAAATGAATGTGTCCGTCTGTAACACAACTGGTGCTCATATATAGTTTGAGCTATGTAAAACTCCCCCCAAAAAAGGCATGGTGGGTCCTTCAGGATATAGTGTTCCATACTCTGGAAAACTCTCACATACTTTGACTTTAAGCCCTTCAGAATTCTGTCCAAGCATGCTGGGAAGTTTTAAGATGTGTCATGGTATGCACAGTGTTAATGTGTACAGAAGTGTGCCCATGGCCCTACCAACATTTATTCTGGGAGACTGGGACTCTTTGTGGCCCTGCAGCTGTTCTGCTGATCTTCATTGCACGCCATGACCCTAGAGAGGCATTAATTATTAAATAATTTTGAAACCGGTCTCTACCGGGCCTTGTACTTAAGGTAATCCATGTCAGCAAGGCAGTCCCTAATTACATTTCATACAGCATACTTCATCTTGCATTCACTAAGAGTATCTGCTTTTTCCAGAGTTTGTGTTTCAGTAGTTATGTATTTCATTCAACATATCTCTCTTTTATAGTGCTTTCTGTAAACAGAGTCAGTTCTAGGTGCCTGGGTGAGTTCAGGTTGTGGGTTTGTGTTTTTGACTGGTACGACTGAGAGCACTGGACTTGAGGCTGTGGAGTTTCCCACAGCATCGGTCAGTGGATCATAAGGTGCTCGGAATACATGCTCATCCAATCCTTGGCGTCTTTGCCAAGAGCACAGAGGGAGGCTCACATATGTGCAGGTTGTAATTACAGTTCTATGAGAAAGTGTAGGCAGGTGTACACAGCTCTTAAAATACTAAATGCACCCAAGAATAAGAAAATGCTTTGCTCAAAAGCAAGGAGACTGTTGCGTCTGTGAGAGAGAAGGGATGGGGAAGGCAAGGTGATGTAAGCAAAATAAAGCAGATGGATATAATTAAAAGGTGGCAATTTGAAAAAGATGAAATGTGAGATAAGCAGATGGAAGAAGGGTTACAGAAAGACAGGCGTGGGAAGAAAAGGTGTACCACTATCAAAGAGAAATATTGCAGAGTAAAGTGATGTGAAGAAGAGAACAAGAGTGATAGAGACACTGAGAAGACCACTCTCCCTTCTACAGAACTTTGTAATATTTAATTCACAGTCTCATATTTTCAGAATTGAAGCATTTTTTGTTCAATTATTATTATCATAATGTTGGACCTGACGTCCTTGGCATGGTTTTACCTCAACTTTTTGCCTTCAGACCTCCTGCTTTTTCTGACTTTGTTTTTGCTGGCCTTATGACTCTGCGCACTTTACCACTGCTAACCAGTGCTAAAGTGCTTGTGCTCTGTCCTTAAAATATGGTAACATTGGCTCACACTCAGTTGCCACATTTAATTTAATTATGATCCCTTTGTAAAGTGGTGCTACACGTACCCAGGTACTGTAAATTAAATGCAACTTGTGGGCCTGCAGGATATATTGTGCCACCCACTTAGGTAGGCCTTTAAGTGTGACTCATTCCTGCCATTGCAGCCTGTGTGTGCAGTTTTAAACTGCCATTTCAAGCTGGCAATATAAACCTCTTGCGAGACCCAAATCTCCCTTTTGAATACATATATGTCACCCCTAGTGCCAGACTTAAACAGCCCACAGGGTAGGATGTAGTGTATTGAAAATGTTGGACATGTACTTTCAAGTTTTTAATGTCCTGGAAGTGAAAAACTCCTGAATTAGTTTGTCACTACTGTGAGGCCTACCTTTCCCACAGGATAACATTGGGTACCCTTACTACATTTAATAAATGATAACTTTCAGTTGGGAGCAGATAGAAATATCAAGTTTGGTGTCTATACAATTGTATTTAAAAATCCTCTTTGATGCTAATGTAGGGTTTTCAGTCAAACAATTCTGAAAATGATACTTTTAGAAAGTTTTCATTTTTTTGTCCTAACCTTTTGCTGCCAACCTGGGTCACATAACTAGGGTGTAATTAACAGTTGTTTTTTGTGTATTACTCCCATACAGTGAGACAAAAGGGAAATAGGTGTTGGCATGGTGGGCCATCTCTGACTTGATGAGGGGGAGGAGCTGTCACCACCACACTTGCACATCAGAAAACTTCTGCCAGAGTACACTCACAAAGGGTTTGACACTAGTCTTTTGTGAGCACAGACAAGCTGGGGTCAGGGCAAGGAGGCAGGCGATTCCAGACACCTCTGGGAGTGGAGACCTCCAGAACACCCTCCTACTTCAATATGGGCACCAAGTATAAATATTGAGCCCTCAGATTCAACCTTTCAGTACACCTCTGGACCTGTGCAAGTCTCAGAAGGACTAGTGCGCTGCTCTGCAATAAGACTGATACTCTGTTGCCCTGCCGCCTGAATGAAACAGACTGAAGCTGCATCTTGAACCCAGGACTACCAGAGTGACTCCAAGGGCTAGTTGGCTGGCCTCCTGATCAGAGCCAAAGGAACACAAAAGGCTCTAACCACCTTGAACCTAGCAACTGAACTCTCTCTGCTGTAAGTCCTACCCCCACCCCAAGTGGTGCCACCCCAGTCTTGGGCCCTTGGAAGTGGGCCTGAAGGTGCTCTGCCAGCCCAGCTATGGTCCTGTGGGCAAAACCAATGCAGCTCGACACATCAACTTGCAGCCCCGCTGCAGCACGACTTATCCCCGATGCCGAACCTCACATCCCAGCCCGCAGCCACCTCAGAACCACTGCTGCGGGATGCATCCTCGACACATTCCTTGGCATCACAAGCCCCTTATCAACGGCATCCTCGACAATGATGCAGGACTCTGCAGCGCAGCCCCACACCTGTCTTGAACCTGCTGCTTCTGCTATACAACACATCCTTGACACAGGAACTTGTAACCCTTCAAAAAACAGGATTTAAGGTACTCAGTTGAACAGGTCTAACTGGGTCCCTGTCTCTGGCCTGCACTCCATTGCAATCACCCTGAACTTGTTGTGACTCTTTCCCAGTCTGGTAGTACGTGAAGGGTAAGCCCAATACACCCTTGAGGGCTTAGGCAGGTAAATTGAAATAGTGAGATTGCCAACAAGGGATTTTACTTGAGGTTACTTAGTTCTATTTCTTTGTTATTAAGATTGAAAGTGTATTTTAGATCAATTATACACATACAATAAATGTTATCAAAGATGAAAAGTACACACACGGGAATGATTGTGAATAAAACACAAGTCTTTTTATATATCAATCAAAATCAAGATAAGGGGGATACACAAGGGAACAATAAATTTCAGGCAGTGTAACATGAAAGATGGGTTAACTTAAATCCACATTTCATCAAAAAACATCTATTTCCAGGTAGTTTTAACAGAGATTAATTTCATGAATGAAAAGAAATCAGCTGTAATTATCAAATAATACGGAATTTAGATGATGGTGTCGACGTTTCGGTCTTGGTGGCAGAAGTCCGTTAGACCATCTTCAGGACAGTTAATATTTGCACAAATAACCCTTTGTGAATTCGGGAAGAGCCAACAGCTCAATCTTCGTTTTTATATATTTTTGTCAAACCGTATTGGATGAATCTAATTGTTGACAAAGTAACTCCTACATGGAGATCCGTATATGAAAGATCCTCGTTTGTTCTGATGTCTTTTTATTTTTAGGTTTTCAATCAGACTCGAAAAAGCGACCAACCACAGTTGGCACTTTGTGCTTCTGGGCACTGTTTTTATCTAAAACTCTGAAATTGTATATCTCCAGTTTTACTGATTGGATTTTTGTCGTTTTTTGTCTTAAAAATGTATTCAATTCTACACTATTTGTCTAAACAAGTGTGGGATTTTTCTTGTATTGTAATTTCCGATGATAACAGTTTTACATAAATACTTTACACATTGCCTCTAAGTTAAGCCTGACTGTTTTTGTGCCATGTTACCAGAGAGTTAAGCACAGGTTGCTTTGGGATGCGCTTGTGTTTCACCCTGACAAGAATTGTCACCCTCCCTCAACCAGTAACCATACCAGTAGCTCCTGAGCTACCCGTTGGGAGTAGCCTGGTCTAACTCCATCCTCTTTGTGTATGACACTACCCACCTCTCTCTTCTCAGAAGTTTAAACGTTCTGTTGCTACAGCCTCTCCTTAGTAAAGTTTAATATTTTAAATTAAAACATTTTTTTAAAAACCTCTGTGCATACGCCAGCCCTTACCCTCCACCTAAAGTTGACCATGAAAGTACTGCCATGGTTCTCAAGTGTCCATTCAGAAACTTTAACATTTTAGCACATGTGGTGGATGAAGTGAGTTGAGTTAGTAGAAGATGTGAGCATTGGTCTCATAACAAACATTTGGGGCACCTGCATATATTTTTCTACAAATTAAGCCATGGGTCTGCATAGTGAGAATATTGCCAAAGGTGGCCAACAACTCCTGGCTGGACCTGACATTCCATGCCCAATGGAGCACATATGCACTACTTTAATTTTAGGGAAAACTTTACTCTGAATTTTGGTCCAAAATGCCTTCCTACATTCTCACTCTTTTCAGCAGGCTTGTAGCTTGTTGTCTGTCCAGGGCTGAAATTGATGAGGAGCCAACTAGTCCTATAGCCAGAGATTACCCAAAGCCAACTAATGCTATAGACAGAGATTACCCCAAACCCAGTAATGCTGTGGCAAGAGATTACCCAAAATGAACTAATGCTATAGCCAGAGATTACCCAAAGCAAACTAATGCTATAGCCAGAGATTACCAAACGTCAACTAATTCTATAGCCAGATATTACCCAAAGCCAACTAATGCTACAGCCAGTGATTACCCAAAGCCACTAATGCTATAGCGAGGGAATACCCAAAGCCAACAAATTATATAGCCAGCGATTACCCAAAGCCAACTAATGCTATAGCCAGAGATTATCCATGGCCAACTAATGCTACAGCCAGAGATTACCCAAAGCCACTAATGCTATAGCGAGGGAATACCCAAAGCCAACAAATTATATAGCCAGCGATTACCCAAAGCCAACTAATGCTATAGCCAGAGATTATCCATGGCCAACTAATGCTACAGCCAGAGATTACCCAAAGCCAACTAATTCTACAGCCAGAGATTACCCAAAGCCAACTAATGAAACAGCCAGAGATTACCAAAAGGCAACTAATGCTACAGCCAGAGATTACCCAAAACCAACTAAGTCTACAGTCAAAGATCACCCATGGCCAACTAATGCTACAGTCAGGGATTACCCATGGCCAACTAATGCTGCAGCCAGAGATAACCCAACGTCAACTAATGCTACAGCCACAGATTACCCAAAGCCAACTAATGCTATAGCCAGAGATTATCCATGGCCAACTAATGCTACAGCCAGAGATTACCCAAAGCCAACTAATTCTACAGGCAGAGATTACCCAAAGCCAACTAATGCTACAGCCAGAGATTACCCAAAGCCAACTAATGAAACAGCCAGAGATTACCAAAAGGCAACTAATGCTACAGCCAGAGATTACCCAAAACCAACTAAGTCTACAGTCAAAGATCACCCATGGCCAACTAATGCTACAGTCAGGGATTACCCATGGCCAACTAATGCTGCAGCCAGAGATAACCCAACGTCAACTAATGCTACAGCCACAGATTACCCAAAGCAAACTAATGCTACAGCCAGAGATTACCCAAAACCAACTAAATCTACAGCCAAAAATCACCCATGGCCAACTAATGCTACAGTCAGGGATTACCCATTGCCAACTAATGCTGCAGCCAGAGATTACCCAAAGTCAACTAATGCTACAGCCACAGATTACCCCAAAGCAACTAATGCTACAGCCAGAGATTACCCTGGGCCAACTAATGCTGCAGCCAGAGATTACCCAAAACCAACTAATGCTCCAACCAGAGATTACAGAAAGCAAACTAATGCAACAGCCAGAGATTACCCTGGGCCAACTAATGATGCAGCCAGAGATTGCCCAAAACCCACTAATGCTCCAGCTAGAGATTACCCAATGTCAACTAATGCTACAGCCAGAGACTACCCACGTCCAACTAATGCTCCAGTCAGAGATTACCCAATGCCAACTAATGCTACAGTCAGAGATTACCCAAATCCTATTAATGCTACAGCCAAAGACTACCATAAACCAACTAATGCTACAGACAGAAATTACCCAAAGCCAACTAATGCTACAGCCAGAAATTACCCAAAACCAACTAATGCTCCAACCAGAGTTTACAGAAAGCAAACTAATGCAACAGCCAGAGATTACCCTGGGCCAACTAATGATGCAGCCAGAGATTGCCCAAAACCCACTAATGCTCCAGCTAGAGATTACCCAATGTCAACTAATGCTACAGCCAGAGACTACCCACGTCCAACTAATGCTCCAGTCAGAGATTACCCAATGCCAACTAATGCTACAGTCAGAGATTACCCAAATCCTATTAATGCTACAGCCAAAGACTACCATAAACCAACTAATGCTACAGACAGAAATTACCCAAAGCCAACTAATGCTACAGCCAGAAATTACCCAAAACCAACTAATGTTACAGCCAGAGATTACCCAGAACCAACTAATTCTACAGCCAGAGATTAAGCAAGCCAACTAATTCTACAGCCAGAGATTACCCAAAACCAACTAATGTTACAGCAGCCAGATATTACCCAAAGCCAACTAATGCTACAGCCAGAGATTACCCAAAGCCAACTAATGCTACAACCAGAGATTATCCAAAAACAACTAATGCTATAGCCATGGTTTATCCAAAACCAACTAATTCTACAGCCAAAGATTACCCAAAGACAACTAGTGCTACAGCTAGAGTTTACCCAAAGCCAATTATTGCTGCAGCCAGAGATTGCCCAAAGACAACTAATGCTGCTGCCAGATTTTGCCCAAAGCCAACTAATGCTACAACCAGACATTACCTGAAGCCAATTAAAGCTACAGCCAGAGATTACCCAAAACCAACTATTGCTAAAGCCAGAATTTTACCAAAACTCAACTAATGCTACAGCCAGAAATTACCCAAAGCCAACTAATGATATAGCCATAGATTACCCAAAGTCAACTAATGCTACAGCCAGATATTACCCAAAACCAACTAATGCTGCAGCCAGAGATTACCCAAAGCCAACTAATGCTACAGCCAGAGATTACCCAAAACCAACTAGTGTTAAAACCAGAGATTACCGAAAATCAACTAATGCTACACCCAGAGATTACCCAAAAACAACTAATGATATAACCAGAAAGTACCCAAAATCAACTAATGCTACAGCCAGAGATTACCCAAAGACAACTAATGATATAGCCAGAGTTTACCCAAAGCAAACTAATGCTGTGGGCAGATATTACTTAAAGTCAACTAATGCTACAGCCAAAGACTACCCAAATCCAACTAATGCTACAGCCATATTACCCTAAACCAACTAATGCTACAGACAGAAATTACCCAAGGCCAAGTAATGCTACAGCCAGAGATTACCCAACGCCAATTAATGCTATAGCCAAAGATTACCCAAAGACAACTGATGCTACAACCGTAGATTACCCTAAACCAACAATGCTGCAGCCAGAGATTACCCAAAGACAAGTAATGCTACAGCCAGAGATTACCCAAAACCAACTAATGCTATAGCCAGAGATTACCCAATGCCAACTAATGCTATAGCCAGAGATTACCCTTCCACAAAGACATCTTGAGCTATTACTCGGGAAGCCCCTCCACCAATACATGGACCACTGGTGAAAAAATTTGAAACCATCTTAATATCTGAAGGTGGTGGATGTCAATGGGACCAACAATCAGGGTCAGACTAACTAAGAGAATACCATGGAGAAGAATCTATGATTTAGGTACAACAACACCCACAAAATTGGGTGGCTGGGGTATCTAACTCAAGTGGAGAAGTTCTAAAACACTAACAGGCTTTTTAGACCTTAGTAGACAGAGCACCATGTGCTACATAGAAATCCCCACTCCTGGTGGGAATCTCTGTGCTGTGAAGGAAGACGCCGCAGCTCCCTCCACACCTCAGAAGGTCTTACGAGCAGGAGTAGGCATCCTTTTTAAAGCACCCACTCAGCAAACGTCTTCATTCAGAGAAAACACCCAGGGAATTCCTTCTCCGTGAGTGAGGGCCATTGAGCATTTTCCATGTCTGTTCGCCATGCCTTTCAGGTAAAGTGGGGCAACCATGACTGTAATCTGGCATCCCTTTGGTGGCCATCTGCTAGGTCAGAGGTTTACACTGGTGGGTCCAGAAGAGGCTCCCAACGGTGTAACCCTGGTGCTTCCTCAACTCTAAAGGGACATGGGGAACCCCGAGTATGGTGGTGAGGGAGCATCTGCAATTTGTGGTGGTGCTGCCCCTCAGCCAAATTGCACTTGAGATGCTAAATATGTTAGGTCCTGGGGTTAGTTCCGAAAGAATAAAAATACATCCACATACTCTGGTACTTGTCGTACCCCAAAACTCCAGCCTTACAGGTAAAACTAGATCCACTGGATCTTCAAAGCAATTGGCTTAAGAAATGAATCAATGGTTGAACTCGAGGACAAAAGTTGTCTGCTATTGTGATGTTACTTAAATTGTCTGAACTCTCCTAGAGATACAACGTCCTTTTGCAACCGTATCAGTGCATTTACTAAATCACACCCTTCTATTTGGGTAAAGCGTTGCTTTTTATTGAATTTCAAAACCTGAACTGCACCTCCTGGTCAAAACATTTACAGGATATCCCACTGTAGTATTGACGCATTTACTCAAAGGCCACAAAATGGCAATTTACAGATCATATCATGATCAAAGCTGCCCTTTGACCCCGTGTCATATGTGATAACTTCAGCAGTTCCTGGTGTCAATTTTCAGTAACCATGTAAGGGCATAAATGTCCAAACTTGCAAATTTTAGTTGGTTGAAAAGCAAAGGATGGGTAAGTATGTCAGACACTCTGTACTATCGTTTGTACGTCAGAATATCAATAACAAAAATATTATGTGACATAAAATACTGTGAACCAAATATCAAAACATATATTCCCATTGTATGTAGATTTTCGATTTACTCCAACATGGCAATAATTTTGTAAACAATATTTAGGACACTATATATTTCTCAGAATGATAAAACGTACTCCGTTCAAGAATATATCCTGTGTATTTTGGGGCCTGTTTGGGCACAATATGGGAAAATGGGAGACAGCGTTCACAACGCCCGCGTTGTTACCACGCATGGCATTACAACGCAAGTCATTTCAACGACTTGCGCTAGGTGGCATGCAACACCAGGGAATGTGTTGGATTTTAAATCCAACGCCTTCCCTGCTGTTGCGCTAACTGGATTAGGAATAGTAATTTATACTAATTCCTAAATCCAGCGCGCCATCTAACGCAAGTCGCTGACACGACTTGCGATGTAATGCCACGCGTGGTAACAACGCGGTTGTTGTAACAACCGCGTTGTTACCTACGGCGTGGTAACACCACGCGTTGTAACATCATACATTTGGGAAAATATGGGGCTTTAGCATGAACCAAGAATCTTTCAAACATATTTTGCCACTCTCCCAGGTGGGCACACCCCACCGAATGTGCCAGCACCAACTTGACAAAAGAGGGCGTGTGTACAATTTAAAGATTAGGCGTGAAAATGACAGAAATGTGGCTGCCCGTGCAGTGGAAGCTCCCCCGCTAAGGCAGAGGAGCGTCACCCTACTGCTTTAAAGTAGTGCAAAGGAAAGATGAAATGATCATAACGGAAAATTATTATCATTTTGTTTTTAGTTTTGAGCTTGCAGTTGCAGCCACGTTAGGCGGGGCTGGGCTTCCAAAACCCAGAGACAGGAGGAGGAGTGTTGCTGCACCTTAAGGTCACATGACGGCTTGGCCGGCCATCTTGGGCAGGCCAGTCATGCACACTGTGCATGTTTTACACTGGCTGTATTGCACAGCCTTGGTCGAGAACATGCACAGCCTCCCAGTCCCTCTCTGAGCACCGAATCACAGCGTTCTGACAAATCACAAGGCTGCTGTAATGCAGCGTTGTGATTGGCTAGGGGAGTCTGGGAGCATGTGTGCTTCATGGTTCCTGCATCGGAAGAGAGGCAGCGGCTGGCGACCGGCAAACAGCAGGTACGTTTTTTCTTTTCTTTCTTTATTTTTTCTAAGCCCCCACCCTGTTCACTACCAGCTGCTACTGTGCATTTGTGCAAATAACGGTGTGCCAACCCCTGTTTGCCGAGGTGCAGCTGTCCATGCTGCTGCCCCTCTTGCCATTTGGAGCCAATCATGCTAGCTTTCAGATTTGGTTGAGGCTGCAGCTGGGAATATGACAGCTGTGCTTGTTCATCTTCTGGGGTTGTCTGTGAATTTGAGAAAGTGACTGGACAATTGGCGCTGTGATGGAGCATCAGTGGTTCCCCCTATGTAGTTCAACCTGTGCCTGTGCATTTAAGGATGCGCCAGGGAGTATGAAGGCTTTTTCTAGACGTACGGTGGATGTGCCAGAGCAAACAAGGATATTTCTTGGCTTATATTGGTTGAACCCAAGAATACGATTGTGTCTTACTATTTTACATGTGATTGGGTATTTGCAACTTCATTCGGCACTTACGACTGGATGTAGGCATGCCATGGCTGCACTTGGGCCAAAGATGGTTGACTTGGGCATTTCATGGCTGTGATCTAGGCTCATGAAAGCGCAGCACCCAGCCTCTGACAACTATTTTTAGGGCAATATCATAGTTGTACCTGTGGCACACCAAGGCAACACGCTAGTTAATTAGAATCTCCTGTGATGTCATCAGGATCAATGGCCATGCGCTGCTACTTTGTCTGATACAACGAGCACAACCAAAGGTGCCCCTGAGACCATAAATAAGAATATATTCACTTGGAGTCTAGACACAGTACGTTGCCTACACTTGAGTTCCACTACGGAACAGTATTACATCAAGAAAAACTTTTTTACAACTGTGAGTCTGGATATACATAAGCTGGTTATCATCACCAATGAGATTTTATCCAAGAGGTTATATTTAATATTTTTAATTCAATTGTTTAGAACCATTGACACTTTTTTATTTCTTTTCATTGTTACAAAAATGTTACAAAAATTAAAACACCACAAAAAAACATTATTAAATCATAATTGGAGTTGAGAAAGTGCGATTAAACCAAAAAGTGAGCCAACGCATTTCGACCTTCAAATGTGAGGACCACAACGATTCCTGTGAGCCGCGACTGGAGCCAAACATTTTGGATATTGGCCAGTTTACGCACAACACTTACTCCACAAAGAAGAGAGCACGCACACGAGGGCTAGATGAAAGGTTTTTTATTGCATTGGGCCTCCTCCGACCCAGCAGGAGAGACGCGTTGCGGCTATCACAGCAGCCTTTCTCAATCTGAGATTTAAAACCACAGCCAGCGGCTGCCGCCTACTTTTAGAACAAATTGGTTTCTTCAAAAAGCGATCTTCTATTCAATCTTTTCAGTGTCCTACACAAAGTAGTACAGCCCTGAGGAAGACCTTCCTAGAAATCGTTGTGGTCCTCACATTTGAAGGTCAAAACGCGTCGGCTCACTTTTTGGTTTAATCGCACTTTCTCAACTTCACATAATCTTCCCCTTTCTTCATGCACGAGGTCAAGAGCAGCAACAGGACACAAGTTTTGGAGACTTTATGAAATGTCAAAGTGTACTGAATTAATTGTGGTATAGCTGTTTACAATCTATTCCAATGCTATATCTGACCTTTTTCTTTCTGGACCGCTAAATTCAAATTTAATCGAGGAAATAATGATGTGTGACTTTCCCGATGTATGATATATATCTGTTTTTTCCAATTTCAGGACCAAAAAGATGTTAAGAATTTGTGTATATTTCACTATTTATGTATCAATTATGATTTAATCATGTTTTTTTGTGGTGTTTTAATTTTTGTAACAATGAAATGGTATTTCTTTAAAGAGAAATAAAAAAGTGGCAATGGTTATAAACAATTGAATTAAAAATATTAAATATAACCTCTTGGATAAAATCTCGTTGGTGATGATAATCAGCTTATGTATATCCAGACTCACAGTTGTACAAAAGGTTTTCTTGATGCAATATTGTTCCGTAGTGGAACTCAAGTGTAGGCAACGTACTGTGTCTAGACTCCAAGTGAATATATTCTTATTTATGGTCTCAGGGTCACCTTTGGTTGTGCTCGTTGTATTAAGAATTCCAGCCCCTGTTGTTCCTCAACTGAATTAGGACCCCCCCCATTTTTTCCTAGGTACTTTGTCTGATGGCATGAGGTCAAAGGGCATGTGATGTCACTTTCGCTATCCCCGGCACTGTCATGAAACAATCAAACTAATACATAATGTGGGGATCAGGTGTGGATCCAAGCAGGTCCACTCAGCTTTTCATTCTTATGAGGCCAATACGAGGAGCACAATTGAGATGGGTAACAAAAATCATCTGGTATCACCATTAACACCAACACTTCCCTCCCATAAGGCGATAGCGTGAGCTACAATTACGTCTGCTATGCTATTGTGGTGTAAAGGATCTGCAGAATCACAAACCTACTCCTAATATGTAAATATTTACTGTTCCTATGAATGTATATCACCTTTACCGGAGATCAAACTATAGCGCTTTATATGCTCACTTTTGTAAAAATCCACCATGCGGCTGTAACCAGCATGTGTCAGCGTGTTGCACCGTGCTCTTTGTAATATGCTTTAATGAGATCAGTGTTACAGCAAACAAATGATAGACGGAATGCTGACAATGCAAACATTCTCCCCCAGTCAAAAGATCTGGGTTATATCAATTGTTCTTTTGCCCACTACGACCCCCCTGTTTGGACCCAGCCATATGCAAATCAGTCTTGACCCTGTGCCCCATGGGAACAGTCCAGACTGAACTGCCAGGCCAGGTCCTCCATGGACCGTAAACGAGCATCCTGGGACCGGTTTCAGGGTATGTCACCCTTCTTCAGCCAGGCTTGCTTGAATCCTGTGGCGCAGTGAGCAAGGGACCCACGTCTGGACATACCCATCCCACTTAGGGCGAAAAGTGTTACAGCACACAAATGATGGACGGAATGCTGACAATGCAAACATTCAGGGCTGGGTCCACGCTAATAAAATAAATAAATAAACTAGGTTCTGGTAACGGCCTCCTGGTCCCAAAACAGGTGGTGTGCCTTGCACTCCAGGGCAGACACAATAACAACTATGGGCCTCATTACGATGTCAGTCGGAAAGCAAACTGACTGACTCCTTGTCGGAATCGGTTCCGACCGACTCGCATTCGGCGAGTCCGAACGACCGATTACGATGCTTCCGAACACCGTTTGAAAAGTCTCCCATTGACTTCAATGAGAGCCTGTGTTCCAACCGACAATACAGGCTCCCATTGAAAAAAGTGCATGGTTGCGGAAAACTTTGCACCCTGTGGCGGACACCCCATGGTGCCTGCCACATTGTGCATCGTTTTACAGGTGGTCCCTTGGATACCCCCAGGGCCCCCTAACGGAGGCCTCAGGATGAAGGGGGGCCTGCTAGGGGCCCCCAAAGCCCCTTTCCGACAGCCTTTTCATTTTCGACACACTGAGTCGGAAAGGCTGTCAAAATCAGACATCATAATACGTTAACTTTTTCCGTAGAGCTGTACGATTTGGCTTCAACCGACTCAGAGTTTCCAAATGCCGGTCAGAACCGATTCAGACTGACCAAACGGTTTGCTTTCCGACAGAGATCATCGTAATCGGTCGGTCAGAAATGTTTCCGATCGAGACGGGAACATAGGTTCCGACACGGTTTAGGGGAATCTGACTGCTGTTCGGAGCCTTTCCGACTGACATCGTAATCAGCCCCTATCTGTGCCAATGAATCCTGCCAATCGGGGACAGAGTGTGCATAATAGGGAATTGTAGTATAACAACAGGAACTGTCTATGGAGGGGCTATATACTCTCCACACACAAGGGTTATTGCTACCGGTATGTGCTGCTGCAATATACGCAGCTCAAGTCAAAATTACATTTTGCAGTTTGTTCGCTCCCTCCATCTCTTTCATTTTGAGGCCATTTGTTGCAGTCTGGTGCCTTCTTTTGCTGATACCTTAAGGCAGCTGCCCACAGTTGCCTTAAAGTAGAAACAGCCCAGGCATGTATACAGCATTTCTGGATACTCGCCTAATCCTCTTCCCACTTTTTATGGTGCTGTAAATAATTGTTTACATGCTTCTAAGCACCAATCGGTGAAGACATCAAAGTGGGTTCCTTATTACACCAGGACTTATTGTCTTTCCTTTCAGATCTCACATTGAGATGGTAGTCCATCATGCAAGGCCCCAGTACCACAGCTGCTTCAGGCTGAGCAGATGAAGGCCACTCACCCCCCCCCCCCTCCATACACCATGGTGGGGTACAGCACCACGAGCTCCTTGAAAGGAGTATTTATTCACCATTCATTACTGAAGATCCCAGAATGCCTAGCCTTCTTTAGGATCATTAACACCAGATGGGGTGGCCAATGAGAGTTCTACTGCTTGGAGCCTAGAGGCACCACGATGACAACTCAACCTGCTATATGTACACATTTATAATGGTATTGGCAGCACACGAGGAACACTTGTCCCTCCTAAAACAGCCATTTCCTGCCTATGAAACACCATATTGTCAGAGCAACTGGAATTATGCTGTTCTGCGGCAGCAGCATTTTCTGCATCATTATGGAGTTGCCGCATTTGCCACATAATCTATCTGCTGCTGCATAATCTGCAGACTAATAAGAAAAATGTTGTTTTTAGCTCAATGGATCAAAAGTTACAAAAAACGCGGTGACATGTTTTTGCTCAGTGGAAGGCCCTTCACAGAAGTTCACAGGTCCTGTTTTAGTTGCTTAATGGTGTATTTGGTTGTTAAACTAGTACTGATGAGGCTAAATATTTGCATAGACAGGATTACCATGAGTAAAAATGTCAAAATAACGAAGTAATACTACCATTAAATGTGCCACATTACACTGCATATTTTACTTTTGCTTACTGCAAAATTTAGTCAACTCTGCCGCATAAAGCTGCATAATTCCAAAGGCCCAGCATACATTTTACTTAGTAACCAGGTCTATCTTTGTTCTTACAATATGTGTAACACCCCACAAATCCCCCACATTCGTTCTGAGTATTTTCAGATCTTCTTCCTGCTTGTACTCAGCAGCGACCTGTGCAGGAAAGCTGCTCCATGAATCTACAAGCCCTCTCTCATTGCTCTCCAACTCCCCGAGTCCCTGCATGAGAAGCTCATCCACTCCAGGATTTCTCTGTGCATTCTGGTACTTGTAGTCCTGTATTTATAGTGAGCTAATGGGACTACAAGCACCAGAATGCTAGCAGAGATCCTGAACTGCATGTGCTACTCACACATGGAATCAGGAATTTTGAGAGCTCAGCTGACAAGCTTTTGTATGTTGCTCCGGTGTTTAAAACTGCAAATCCTATTTTATGTACTCGGGTGGGGGCTTATTTACAAGCCCCTTGAGCGGCCGGTATGCACTTTTTCCAGGGCCGGACTGAGAACACAAGGCAGCCCTGGAAATTCTATCAGACCAGCCACTGGGGTGGGGGGTGCTAGTGTAAAGCCTCCACACCCAGCCCCCTGTACTGATGCTTTTGTTACTGGGGGTCAATTTTGCAGCACTGCTGCAAAGCCAGCCCACAGTAACAAAAACGCCCCCCACCACCCCGAAATCGCCCTCCACCCTTCACGCCTACTGGGAAAATGCCTGATACCCACTACAGCCAGTCGGGCTCTGGCTTTTTCCCATATTAAAAGTGACGCACCGGCAGAGCAAGGGGCTTGTAAATAAGCCCATGGGTGTTTAGGGCTATGTCTCAACTGCGATATTAGTTTTCTAATAGGCCTGAAGTTCTGCCTCTCTCTTGGTACTGCGATTTAATGCTTCAACGCAGTGCAGGAAATGAGGTGGAATCGAGTCAGATCTTGAATCCGGCACACATTATTGGGCCAGAATCGGGGCCGTACTGGACTCACTGAAATAGGCTGAAATTCAAAGGCACGGGAGATACTAAAGTTCAGAGTGGGACATGCACAGCCTTGCCAAGAGATAAGCCAGGGACGTGGTTTGGCTCCAAGAGCCAAAAGTTGAGCCGAGAAATCAAACAAGCATTGGCAGAGCAATAGTTGTCTTTGGGACCTTATAAGTGTTTAGCCATGCAGCGCATTATCTTGGGTGCCGTGCCACCAGGGATTGAAGAGCTATACAATCGCTACACACTAGGTCATGCAGTCTGATTCAGGAATACATGCTTGCCTCTGCCGCGGGCTTCTTCTTCCTGGGCGGCATTGTAATAAAGACTGGGAAGGCTGAGGGTGTTTGGGAATTAAAAGCCACAATGGGAGGGTGGGGGCAAATTGAAAGCGACTACAGAAGGGTGGGAGAAAACTGAAAGCAACGTTGGGATGATGAGGCGAATCTAAAGCAGCAATGGGAGGGTGGGGGGATTAAAAAACAACAAAGGAAGCAGGGCCGGACTGGCCGTGGCGGGCACCGGGCAATTCCCCAGTGCGCCGCACGGGTGGGGGCTGATTTTGCAAAATCGGCCCTGTAACAAAATCGGCCGAAAACCGGCCCTGGCAAAGAGCTCGGCGGCACCCCCAAGCCCCGGCCAGGGCCGGTTTTGGTTCCAGTCCGGCCCTGAAAGGAAGGGTGAGAAGATTTGAAAACATGGTTCCTAAAACTAATGGTTCCAGCCTGCAGCAGATCAGACGTGCATCAGGGTAATCTCGTGATTTTTGCAAATACTGCATTAGCAATTAGGACAGGGTATATGTTATCAAAGATGACACTCTCTTGCGTTCTACTGACCCGGGCTGCTGGGCTCGTGGTGTGACAGAATGCGTGTCTCTGCAACTGTAACCATGCACAACCACAGCACTGTCCAGTTCTTGACACCCTTCTCCAACTCCAGCCAACGATTCCAACAAGAGCGCTACAGCTAGGCTGCTCATAATGCCTCGTCCTCCCACTTTCTCGTTTACGCAGTAACTAAACAAATTACGATTTCACATGTTTTAATATAAAAGATAAAAGTTCTAACTGCGCACAGATCACACTCACGAGTCTGTGCTGAGGTCACGCCTTGTGGGTATATCCTGTCTAGTGATTCAGCTTCAGAGATCGTGGCCAGTAGTTTTGGATTCTCGCTTGAGCAACCAATAAGGCGTTGGGCACAAAGAGTACTCTTCACATGGCTACCAATTATTAGAGCCTACCATCAGGGTCACTGGAATTATGCGGCAGCGTGGGCCAAATTATGCAGCAAGTTGACTATATTATGCAGCAAGAAAAGGCAAATTATGTGGCATAATGCACCACATTTTCTGAAAGTACTAATTCATCATTTTGTTATTTTTGCTCGTGTCAACACGGCCTGGGCAAGGGTTTCACCTCATTAGAACCAGTGAACACCCAAACACAACAATAAGCAACTGATCAGCCAAACTTTGGGAAGTACCTTCCATTGCGCAGCAGCACGTGTTGCAGCGTTTTTAGTAACTTTTGATCCGTTTGAGCTAGAAGCAAAAGTTTTTGTTAAAATCTGCAGATTATGTAATATATGAGGGATTATGTGGCAAATCCATAATTATACAGAAATGGTAGGGCGCAAAACTGCATAATTCCAATGGTCCTGCCTACAGTCGATTTAGCTGGATAAATAAAAAAAAATTACTGCTGATAAAATGTTCTGTAATGATGAACAGCACAGTTACACCATCATTTATTTGGGTCATAGGAAGGAGACTGGATGTTGCAAGGAGTACACAAACCCTGCATGGCCGCTTCTCTTTAAAAAACATATAGGAAAGTGAAAGGGCGAAGTTTATTGTGACTCAGACCGTGGGCGAGGCTTCTCCAGTCACTGAAAGAAATAGCAGTTAAAATTCACAGTACGGAGAGACCAAACTCATTCTTCTCTGGCATTTTGCCTCACACGGTCCAACCCAATCCCAAGCAGAAAAATAACTACAGCCTGGTTACACTAGGCTTGGTATCCCAAGTAGCAGAAAGCAGGCTTCCAAGTGCTTGAAAGTTAGAAGATGTGTGTGCACTGAATGAGGCACACAAACAACTCTACCAAACCCGAACACAGCATTCAGTGTAAGTGTAGTCCATCTCCCTCAATTGGACCCATCCATCTCGCTCGGGCATTCCCCCATAAAGTTCTCTGCATTAGTTTTCTTTGTGAAAGTTTTATCTTTTGCTGTGAAGTTTTAAAGCCTTGTTTCCATTAACAACTCAAAACAAAGCAATGGACAAGTATTACAAACTGATCAGCTACTGAGTCAACAATCCTGAAAGCACCATGAGCCTTGCAATGGGTTGGCAAGCATTCAACAAATGCCAATACCACACATGCATCCACAACACAGATTTCCAGTGTGGGCTTTCCATTTATTAGCTTGATGCAGCCTGGGAGCGCTAGTTCAAGATTACCACAATCAGAACAAGTAACGTGGTGGGAGGGGTGAGGGACAGGAGCACCAGGCACAAGGGGGAGTGGAAAGGGCATGCAGCAACATGGGAGGAGGAGGGAGGGACGAATACTGCATTCAAATGCAAGCAGCTACGGGCGGCAAAGTTGAACACAGGCAAACACTGACACGAGCCAGAAACCAAGAAAAAAATAGTCCCCTAAACGAACAGATAAACAACAAAATCGTAAAGATACAGTACTTGGTCCCTGCTCCGTGGGAGGAATCAAAAGATACACAAAAGAGGGACAAAGAGGACTGATTCACAACTAGCAAGCAAGCATTTTGGAAGGACAATCCAAGTAACAAATTAAAAGCAATGGGTGGGATGTACGCCCAAAAGTGTATATAACAGGTCTTGGAGGCTTGGCTTTGAAAGGTAAAACTAGGAACAAACGGGATTAAAAAAATATAATAATTACTTTAAAATGAAAACATATTTTTCAAGATTTCTGTCTCAATTAAATACACAAAATTATATCACTGAATTGAGTGACAGTTATGGGGAAGTAATATTTTTTTTTATGTGAAACATTCTGCAATACTCCCATGCCCCGATATCGTTGCTACGAGTTACCCATGTTCTTTATTTATATTATTACTGGTGAAGCAAGTTTACTGTGAATTAACTATATTTGTGAGATGTTTGTAGAGTGCTGATCCAGTACTGAAATACTTCAATGTGGTCTCAAAGTGGGTGGTTAAGGAAAACTATGCATAGTGACGTAAAGTGAAAGCTGTGGTTAACACAATTTGGTCAATTGGGGCAGCCGGGAATTGAGTCTAGGATTACATAAGATATTGTACAGTTCAGAGACTGTAGGGTTACATTCTTCTCTCTTCTGTTTAACACCTAAGGTCAGTGCTTTGTGTTCAGTTATTCAATCAGTGTTATTACACAGAGTTCAATAAATACACTTATCACACCTTAAATCAAACTTACACTAAATACACATATATATTGGAGCAGTCATGAGATTTAAATGTGATCTTTTTTTGTTTTGGAATGTTTCCTCAGACACTGATGATCAAGCACAGAGGCAGAACATGTCTGTCTGGAGTCTTGCTGAACTTTGCACCCCTTCTTTGAAGAGTTGTAACCTAAGGTGCGACCTCACTGGAGGCTCCAAGATCTCTCAGTTTTTGCCAATTATTGAATTGTGGTCATTGAGATGTTGATCTTCTCCTAAAATGGCTTTCTCAAGTTAGCAGACCTGGCAGAAACATTAAAATAAAAAAGCATTTCCTGCCTCCTCTTACTCTAGGCTCGCCTGCTTTGTCAAACAGAACAATTTTAGGAGAGGCTCAACACCTCAAGGGCCACAATCAAATAATTAACAGAACAAAGAGGACACAGAGTCCCACAGCGTTTGCTTGTCAGGTTCCAGGCATTAAGAAGACCTAGGTGATGTGCCATGACCTCAAAGAGACATGCTCGGTCTGACACTGTTTATTCGTCAGGTTACACGTCAAACTCAGAGGAGAGATTAACCAGTGCCTCATCCCAACTCCATAATCTGGGGGTGGATAAATTCCTCCTGTTCTCCACGGTGCCTATGCTCATTTAGAGCAAGAGGTTCATGCATCTTGCCTGTACAGGAAGCCCCGTCAACAGAAGAAGTGGCCCCGCATGTGTGGGCAGGCTGGCTCCGTGAGGGGTCTCATACAAGCACAGCCGCCACTGCACATTTATGCACCTTTCAGTAAGATGAATGAATGACTGTCGGCTTTGATGGAGTCCTGAGGGGTGTCAAGGGAATAAAAAAACATACTGGTTGGCAGAGCCAAAAAATGTGTAGTGTTTGTGCAGCCATGAATAGATGGGAGACAAGTCCATTATCAACAAATGGACATGGGCACTTGTCTCTGCCGTGGAGCAGGGGATCTTTTAGGGGCTAAACAAGACGGGGTACCTGAGCATGACAAATTGATGGTAGAGCTGAACATATATAGATTTTTAATATGGACCGTGAGGGAAATAGTAACCTGAAAAAAGGATGCTTCATACAGTTTCTACCAAAGGCAACTAGACCTAGATGTACCCTGAATTCAAGAGATACACCTGCACACAGACAGAAGGACAAAATGAACACAGGAGATAGAAGCACTGGAAGCCAAACTAATTCAAGAATGAAGTTAATTAAACGTCAAGTCAGGCTTGTGAAGGTTTTATTCTTGCTCACTTTATTTTGTATTAATTGATCCAAAACTCGATTGCCTGAGTTTAATATTTAACTTAATTTTTACAGAACTCAACTGGCCAACACGTTTCGCACCATATACACATATGATGCTTCATCAGGGCCTTAATACGCGTGAAAGGGATGATACAAGGAATGGTTCATTTCAGTCATCAAGTATTACCGTTCTACTTCTCATTACAATTGCAATGTTCTGTGCGATCAATCTGACAATCACCAGAAAAGAAAATTCAAGAAGTTTCATCACCAACCAGCATGATAACCGCCTCCTGCTAACCTGCTTAAATGAAGCGATTGCTCACACAGATCTCTAGATGGAAAGGTCAACTCACTAGTCCTCATTCCCGAGGGGGACATAATGCGTATCGGGCCCAATGTCCCATTCACACCAGGTTGAATACGCAGACATGGAAGGAAGGTTTGTGATAGGATACGGACTGCTAAATGGTACCCCTTTCTTGAACATTTTGCTACATGCCCCACATACCTCAAAGACAGAACTTGTTACTACTCTGCTCACACATAATCTGATATTAGTACCTGTGCTGGACTTGTGGGGAGAGGAATTTAATTATGCAGTAGACTTGACCCGTGAAAAGATCCCTTCCTCCACTATCTGAAACCAGCGTGGCGAAAACATCAGAGGTATTGGGGCATCGCTCAGGAGTTAGAGCCTTATTGATACATGGAGATTACTACATCCTATGGACATACAATATTACTTTGATGCACACTAGACTCAGTGTGGTCCTTCACTCTACCCACCTACAGAGAGCAATGTCTCAAGTGGAATATCTAGGAAGATCGTTGTCCAATGACAAAAACTACGTGGAGGCTGAAAGCAGCCTCTTTGACTGACTCCACTTTCAGGAGTAGTGTTGGGGACCACATTTTATACGGCTATAAAGAAAATGCTGAAAGCACACTGAATGAGTGAAAGATCATTAACCTTTTTATTCATGGGATCTGCATTGAGACATCATCTGGATTTAAGACTACCCTTGATAGAGGACCTTCTGGCATGGAAGATGAGATGAGGGCTCTAGAATGATCAGTGGTGACAGAGGTAGCATATGTAAGAGAAGACTTTACATGAAAGAGATCAGAAAATAAGGGAATACTGGAACGTTTGCGCCTCATCGATTTTAAGGAGTACACAGCTAGACAGCACAATAAAGAAGATGTAGCGAGCTGCCTACTCGATTGGTTGGCCCACACAGAAGATGTACGCTTGCCCGTAGTGGTAATGAGTTCACCGGAAGGGGTGTTGCTCTTCACCCACAGTGACAAACAAAAAGTGTCCTTTTACTATAGGCAGCTCTACTAAACCCCCACTGGGTGTGATGAGGACGCCCTCAGATATCACGTTTGGACACAGGTCTGAGTAAACTGACAGCCGAACAGATGGAGGTGCTTGAAGCCCCTTTGGATTTAGTGCAGCTCAGACTGGCGATAAAAGATCTGGCACCAAGCAAGGTCCCCGATAACTATGTTCTTCGTTCTCAGCTCTAAAATGCATGTCCATGTACGCAGAGGCAGACAAAAGGGGTGTCTTGCCTCCCACAAGTAAAGAGGCAATACTGGTAGAACTCCCTAAACTACACAGAAAACATTGGACTTGTACTCCAATTGACTACAGTTAATGGTCAACCTGGATTGCAAAATATTGCAGAAAAGATTGGCAAAGAGGATCCCGCTGATGGTCCCAGCTTTGATTCACCCAGACCAGATGGGCTTTGTTCCTCTCAGAAACTTGGCCTTAAATGTAAAGCACCTTTTTCCATGCCATGAATATTTGTCTTTCGGAGGCACAATGACTGACAGTGGCATATTTTGATATGCGGAAGGTGTTCAACACTTTATAGTGGAGCTATCAGTTTGTGCTGCAAGATGTGATGGCTTCAGCCAAGTAATAAAGGGTTGAATTAAGTTACTATATCTTAGCTCAATGGCATATGTGAGATCAAGGAAAGTTGTATCCGACGCCTGTCCCATATCACCGGGCATCAGACAACGCTGCCCACTTTCCTCGCTCCTGTTTGCATTGGCGAAGGGGCCGTTGGTGAAGTTGCTTCATCGGAAGAACTTGAAGGGGAAAATGGTGGGAAGACGTATGCACATTATCTGTGTGTGCAGATGACTTACTGTTATATCTACGTGATGCAAACCCATTTCTGATAATCTCCGGGAGATTTGAGGAAATGTCAATTCTAATCAGCAGGAGGCAAAATCATGTCTTTTCCCCCTTGGACCACCCCAGATGGGGACCAGGAGCCCCCCAAGCTAGTGCAGTCCTCAAAGCAAGACACTTTCCATTATATGGAGATACAGGTGTACCACTGAGACATTAATTGTATCCATGGAAACCTGATGAAAATAGCAGTGAACATTCACTCTGTGGAGACCTTCTGGAAATGCCTACTCTTAGGATAAGATGCAGAGAGGCTCTAACCAAAGGATAGTCCTACCACCACTCCTCTACCGCTTTCCTACCACTCCGCTTAGGATCCCACAGTGAGTGTTCAGTGACATTAATTGCCTGTATAGTACCTGGCCTGGGGCAGGCACAGCATCTCTCTGAGCCAACTCTCCGTGGTGGACTCGGGGTTCGAGACGTTGAATAACTTTTTCTGGCTGTGCAGCTTCAATGTGTAGTCAGGTGGGTCGGTAACATGGAGAGTGTTTAGAGGCGCTACACACTTCAGACACTAAGCCCATCCTTGTACGTTTATCTGAACACAGAAACATCTCTGGACATAAAAGTTGCAAGATACAGCCAGACGCTGTTGGCATCTGGTATTAAAATGAACGGGCACAAAAGTGGCTTATGCACCTGCGATGCCACAATGAGGATCGCCCAGATATGCAAACATAGCCAAAAATGTCGATCCCTCCATAGGGACAAGAGTAGGCAACACAATATTGTGTGACCTATGGGTGAGGACAGCTTACCAGGGGTGGCTCTTCCATTGGAGCGGAGGAGCGTCGCACCACTTAAATGCCCCCAAGATGAAAAAAAAATGGTAATTTATTACCCTTTTATTTTTCAATAACCCCCATCCTGAGCCAAGTCAGGATGGGGGAGGGACCGCTGCTGAGTGACAGCAGCAGGGAGGAGGGTGGGCTGCCTTTGCACTGTTTAAAATGCACATTTCTCTTTGGCCAGCCGTCACTTTAAAGCTCTCAACCCAATCTTAAGACAGCCGGGTTGAGAGTAAGTGCAGGCCTCTAGTGCACTGTGGAGTGCTGAGATAGGCCGCTACGTCCAATCAGGGCGCTGCTCTCATGCTGTGAGCAGCGCCAGGATTGGTTAAGTGAGTTTGCTGAGGCCTGCTTTCCAGTCACGACGAGGCCCGGAGTGTGGTTTTGTTATAACCAGACAAGTGTTATTTTTAATCCTATTTTTGCACGCGTGTGCGCCCGGACCCCCTATACTGTAGATGCCAGCCGCCACTAAGTTTACACACATTCTATATTCTCAAAGAAGAGTTTGGGATCCGTCGGGTCAGTTCTTGGTGTTTGGTTCGCTGTCCAGACTTTATACAGATGTTTGAGGTCGGGGGTTGAACAACCTCAGGCATACACAGTATTAGCACGGCTGCTTGATGTAGGAAGAGACAGGAGGTCCTTGTCTCAAACATACTCCAACCTACTTTAAAAGAACTTGAGATGAAGATGTAGTAAGGGAGGTGACAGACAGAGAGGTAAAAGAGACATAATGCATGGTAGGGTGTTGAGGAAAGCCAAAAGCATGGTGCTTACTGCATGCCCAGCCACCTCCACAAAGTGGATCCCACTATAAGAGATATATGCCCAAGGTGTCCAACCAAAGAGGCAACGTAAAACCATATGGTGTGATTGTGACATACTTTGACTTCCTTCTGACAAGTGGCGGTTCCTCCATGGGAGCAGAGGAGTGCCCCCCCCCCCACACACTGCTGCGCAGAATGCTGGAAAAATAAAATGATAATAAAAAGATTTTATAACAATTGTGTTTTTTCTGGCTTTCTGCTGAACGGAGGGCAGGGCGGGGCCAGTGCATCATTGCTGCTGATTGGCCACAATGACGAGTGGCCCCTTCAGTATGAATTGCACATGTCAGTTCGACCGGCTACCTTGCTACGGCCAAACCGGCATGAAGTGGCGTAACACAGGCCCCCACGGTGCGGGGGACCCCGACTGCAGGTGGCCCCCTCAGCACAGTACTCAGGCCTGAGAGCTCCATATTAATATGGAGTGGGGTCCCCTTCATGGACCTTGAAGGGGGGCTCCCTCAAATTTCATTATGCCAACACCAATGCACAGTTCAAACTCTCCAGACAGCCAGGTGGAGAGCAGACACAGGCCTTCAGTGCTCTTTGGAGCGCTGAAGCAGCATGCTTCAGCCAATCCAGATGCTTCACTCATGCAGCATAAGAGCAGTGTCTGGATTGGATAAGTGGGACCTGTGGGACCTCGCGCTCGACGAGTCTGGAGCCGGGGCTGGGAAACACCGAGGACGAGCTGCAGGCTAAGGTAAGTGAAACTTTTCTTTTTTCACTTTTCAATGTTCATGTTTATATGTGTGTTTTTAATTGTATTTATGTCGACCCATCATTTTTGTGGGTCACCAACCGCCACTGCTACTAACAAGGGGTTCTGAACCTGATTGATCAGTTATCAGGCAGAAAGGGCATTGGTACTTACTAAGCAGCTAAATGCCATGATGTCGAAATCCAGCGAGGCCAGTAATATGGAGGTGGAAAAGTGAAACTTCTAGATGGGTGGAATGTGAAAATACAGTCCTGTCAGCCCAACCGAGGAAGAGAGGTGGGAATGCTGGACCCGCGGTCTAGGGCAAGGTCCCACTTCAACTGAACAAGAAGATTGACAAAGAAAGCTCACCCCTAGCAAAGAAGTGGGCACATTATAATGTTCACAAATGTATAATGACATTAACCCTGGGCGTAGTTTGCCTAGTAGAGCTACGCTACGCGAAGTGCACTTCGCAAGCTACGCGTAGCTATGCGAGCTGCGTAGTGTAGTAGGGAAAATGCTGTTCGCACTGATTGCACAGTGCCGGATGCTTGGCCGCACTGTGCAATCATTGCAAACGGCATCTTGCACAGTGCAACCGGTCGTTTTCTGCCGCTCGAGTAGATTTGTACTCGAGCGGCAGTTTTCTCAACGCGGACTGGTAGTTTCTCATCGCGAGCGGTCGTGAGCATGCGCGACCACTCGCAATGAGAAACCTGACCTCCCTGCATTGAGAATCTTGCCGGGATGTTTATTTTCCACGCTCGCGATCGGCAACTTGATGTTGCTGATCACGAACGAGAAAAAAAGCCTCGCCGGGATGTCATTTTGCTCGCTCTGCGGTCACCAACTTGATGTTGAGGACCGTGAGCAAGCAAAAAATGCCTGCTACGCTACGTGCTTTTGCACTGTGCTACGTGCAATTCGCGTAGCAAACTAGGCGAGCGTTAAATGCCCAGGGTTAAATGACAAGGATGATGAAGTAAACACATTCTAACCTGCACACATTTATAAAGACAAGGATGTTGTAGTGACCAGCTGCCAATTACTGCACACATTGACACTGCTGTCACTCCTGTTGTGATACTACTGTGCAGCCCAAAACCACCTACCAACAAGCTGACAGAGTACCCGGCTCTACGGTAGATAGTTTGCCAATTGACATGATTCTTCAATTATATATTTCGTTGATTTACGGATGGTTATTTATTCAACATGAAAAACTGTAATACATATATATATATATAATATATATATTTAATGTAGCGAAATGCCAGGGTTGGAGCGAGTAACATCAGTAGGGTTATCAACGCACTAAAATCAAAGACACTGGGGCACATGCATCAAGAAAAGGAATTGCGAGTCCTTAATAGCGATTTTTAAGGAATCGCTATTTAAGAGTCGCAATTCCTTCCGCATGTAGGTTTCGCAAAAATAATAGCGATTCCTACACATTCCCTGATAGTAAATTGCAAATAGCGATTCGGTATTAGGGAATGCTTTCCCATTCATTTCTATGGGCCTCTGGGCCCATAGTAATGAATGGGAAAGCATTGGCAATTTGCGATTACCAAATAGGTAATCGCAAATTGCAAATGCAATTGCAAGGGTGCTAGGGGGCCTAAGGCCCCCCTGATCCACCCCCAAAACAGTTAAGTGTACACATGTGGTGCACACACATGCCCTGTGTATGCGCCACATGACACTTAAAAAAAATGCCATTTTGTCCATTTTTCTAAAGATTTGCAAATTAGCATCAAGTTGAAGTCCTTAATGCAAAGTCGCATTTTGAAAATGCTTCTCGCATTGCATTTAGGGAATCGCAAATTGCGATTCCCTAAATGCATTCACAAAATGGGTCATCGTAAAAATTGCAATTACCTACTTTGCAAATGCATTTTGGCTTGATGCATCGGATATGGCTTTCCTATCGGTTGCGAATCGGCCCGTTTGCGACCGGTAAAAAGCTTGATGCATGTGCCCCACTGTTTCCTGTCCTCGGATTTAAATCTACAAATCTTTGGTATCTGGTGTGCTGTCTAATTTACTGGTGTCCAGCTTCAGTCCAGGAGGTCCAGACCCACATGAGATTTTCAAGATAACTATTGACTTTGAAAGTGAGTTAAATTTAGATTCATTGCAAGTAAATATATTCTAATGAGGAGATCCTCAAAACCTGACATGGATCTGGCCTTCCTGGTCTAATTCATACAATGGCAGGAACTGGGTCTGCATCACCCAGAATGCATTAGGTTGTCACGTGAAAGTCCTGGACTGGAAAACGTGTTTGTAATGACATGGAGTAAGGTACTCCCCCTTTAGCACACGCCCTTTGACCTCCAGTGACCCCATTAGTTAGATTTCTGTGTTCATCAACAGTCTCGAGTTTGCTGTGGAAGAACTGGGAGAAGGTAAAAGAGCACAAGCCGGGGAGTAACTTATATTGGGGCAGCAGGTGCAGGTGCAGTGGCACCAGGGACCAGAGCCCTGTCAATATTTTATTTTACTACCCCAACAGTAGTCAGAGGGGGCATATTCCTTGCTTTTGCCAGGGCCCATTGAATCCTTGCTATGCCAATGGTGGAGGCTAAGGAAAGTATACATCATGATAATAAATAAACATGGCTCTTAGAGCCTCATTTATGTGCTGTTCGTACCATTGCCCTAATGAAGGCAGAAGCCTGGGGTGGCAAGGGCAGTGCCAGGAATACCAAAGGGCAAACCACGTGCAGCAGCTGCAGCGCTCTCAAGTTTCCCAGGTCCATGTGCGAGAGGTTATCCAGTCCTGCTTCTGTATTACATTTTGGAACTCATTGTTGTGAGAAAGTGCCATCTTTCTTGCATGGTATGCCCCCACTTTTTGCTGAATTGCTGAATGTACTTTGACTGAGTGTGCCCTGGACTCCTGCCAATCAGGTGCCCAGGGCCTATGTTCCTTCCCTAAAAACCTCAAACCCAAATTGGTAAACCCTGGCCACATGTCAGCCCTAGTAAATGGTACCCTAGGTACCCAGGGCCTTGTGACCAGGGAAGGCCTCTATGGGCTGCAGCACTCATTGTGCCACCCTTAGAGGCCCTGTACCCTAACACAAACACACTGCCTTGGCAGGCTGAGTGTTTGGGTACAAGACAAAACAAAGAGACAACATGGCAAACATCCCTGTGTGCCATGCCCACCACCTACACTGCCCTGGCATACATCAGCCACCCTTCAAGCTGGGTGACCTATGCCAGTGGTGTGGGCACAGGAGCATGAGCCCTGTGCCCCCACAGTACCCAGGTCCATTCCTGGGCACTGTAAGTGCAGTGCTGCCATTTAAGAGTACATGGTGCTGAGAGCTCGTCAAACACGAACTCCGCAGCACCATAATGGCAACACTGAAGACTGAGAAGTTTGGTATCAAACTTCTCAGCACATTAAACCTGCACTGATGCCAGTGTGGGATTTAATGTACCAAGCACCCCAGAGGGCATCTTAGAGATGCCCCCTGAAACCTAACCTGCAATCCACGTCTGGTCTGGGAGTGCTGCCTAGGCTGCCACACAGTTGCTGGACCCCTGGGTAGGAGAGCCCCTGCTCTCCTGGGCCTGCAACAATGCACATCCTGGGTGAGGTGCTAGGTCTCCTCCCCCAGGATGGACAGGGGGAAGCTTCAAAGGCATGCCACCTCTGTGAGCTTCCCCAGGCCACTTGCTGCCCCCACTCTGGCAGGAAGCCTGGTCTGAAACCCCAAATAAGGACAGGGGATGTGCCAGCCTGCCAACCCCACCCCTCAGGTGGGGGAGGCGAGGTGAAGCACATCTCCAGGCGCTCGCCATCTTGAAGATGGGAGGCCCTGCCCAATCAGGACTAGGCTACTGCACCCCTCTCACAGGAGAGTGGCAGGATAGGGGGTGTACCCACCCCAGGGCAGGGACCCATTGGTCCCTGTCCTTTACCTACCTGTAACGCCCCTAAATCTAGTATTTAGGGGCACCCTGAACCTTCCTTCTTTAGATTCCAGATTCCGAAAAACTAAGAAGAGCAAGAAGAAAGAAGACCTGCCGTGCAGCTGCTAAGAAGAGGAAGACACCAACTGCTTTGGCCCCAGCCCTACCGGCCTGTCGACCCTCGAACCTGCTCCTGCTCCATCCCGGTACCTCTTGTGGCCAGCAACCTCACCAACCCCGGAGGACCTGGCTACCTTTTGGCTCTAAGCACCTGACACTCTCATGAGCAGAGGTTCTGCTCAAAACCAGCTTCTAACCCCTGGCATCAGCCCGGAACCGCGAACCTTGCACACTCTGCACCCGCCAAGCCTGGCCTGTGCCGGAATGAACAAAGACCCTTAGGACGTCCCCCCGGTGACTGTGACCCCGAATCCAGCACCCAAGGACCCACCTCGACGCTCCTGACGACGCTGCAGCCTCAGAACCAGGGACCCCTCCAACCGCGACCAGCAGAGGGTAAGATTTCCCGACACCAAAAGGCACCCCTGCACCCGGCGCCCTTTGGCCCCCTGTGCCCAACTCCTGGGTACCTACCTATCCTCCAACTACCCAACTTACCTCTCGAAGTGGTGGTGGCACCTGAAGAATCTTCGTCCCCGAGCTTGCAGCCTTTTTTCAACCAGGAGCTTTCCCATTGAAATCCATTGAGCGCCCGAAGGCTCAAAAGCACCCTGCACCCAGCCGCCCGAGTGGCCCTGGCTGTGTAACCTCTACACCTATCTGCTTCCCCATTTGCCCTGAGCAAGTGACCAGGAGCCCAGCTCCCACAGCCGCGTGGCCTGCTAGTCAGCAGCCACCAACCAAGGCCCCCCTGCCTCCCATAGGATAACATTGGGCCTAACTCACCCTGCACCCGGCTGCCCCTGTGCCGCTGAGGGTGTAACAACTGTACTTACCTGACCCTGGGAGACCCCTGAGTCTGTGCCCAGAACCTTAACTCTGCCAGTCGAGTACTTACCCAAAAGCCGATAACCCAATTTTCCTCCCTAGGGTAACATTGACTGGTTTCTTCTAAAATGTCTTGTGTGTGGAGTTTCTAAAACTTAAAATATTCACCAAAAATCAACCGAGTAACGAAAACGAAAATACTCACCTGCTATTAGGAGTAATCCCAGTGCTGGATCTTGGTGCCCAGCACTGACCCTGAAAAATATTCACAACCGTACTTACCAGTAACCCAATTTTCTTCCATAAGAAATCATTGACTGTTTTTCTGTGAAATTTCTTCTGTCGATTTTTGCAAACTTCAAATATTCTTTAAAAATCGTACCAACTGTGGAAACGTAATTACTTACCTGTTTTAGATAGAGGTCTCAGTACTGAGTCTAGGAACCCAGTACTGGATTACAAAAGTAACGAGAACATACTTTACCTGTAACTTGAATTTTCTCCCATAGGGAATCATTGACTGTTTTTCTATGAAATTTCTTGTGTCAACTTTTAAAATAACAAAATACTGCCTAAAAATCACAACAGTAACTAAGTCGACTTTTATCACTTGCTTCTAAGAACTGTCCCAGGACTGAATCTAGGATCCAGTCCTGGAGTTACAAAAGTAATCCTGAAAGTAATCTATTGCAAATAACTTAAAACTTCCATTGAACTCAATGCATTATTGTGTTTGAAATTGTGTTGCCTATTGCAACAACCTGTAAACAGTATTTACAAAAGTTAATTGCATATTGCAAAAGTATTCACCTAAAGCATCTCATTCTGTGAAAGTATATTTTAATACCTATTGTTGGTTCTAAAATAAAACAAACATATATTTTTTATATAAACCATTGGCCTAGATTTCAGTTATTGAGTGTGTGAGACCATTTGCTGACTGAGTGTGTACAACAAATGCTTTACACTGTCCTGTGATTCTGCCGTACTGCTCGACCAAGCTACCACTTTAGAGAGTAAGGTTATATCTAACTTTAGCCTCTGCCAAACCACTGGGGACTGTGGACTCTGTACATACTGTACCTATTTGGGAACAGTATATACAGAGCCACTTTCTCACAATTGTTTATAGCATCATAGAAGCAGGACTACAAAACCCAGCATGCAAAGCAAACACCTGGCCTTAATAAGCAACTCTGGCATGGACCTAGGAAACTCAAGAGCTCTTCGGGGGTGACAAGAAGATTGAGTCTGTATTAAAAGAACTGGGGAGTTGGTGACCGGATGGGGGTCAGTTTTAATGTCAAATTTTAAACTGCTTTTATGTATTTATTTTTTAAAGACAAGAGTCTAAACATGAATAAACTTGAACTCGAGAGCTTTGCAGCTACAGCCCATGGTTCTAACCAATCCATGGGTTTTTGCCGTAAGCGCCTAGAATCAACCACATCGGCGCATGGATGCAGGAGCCCTCTGAGTGATGCTGTGATGTCTTGGCCGCCTCCCGCATCCCACTCTGTGGACCGGCTGGTGACATCACAGCGCTCTCCCACAAACCAGCCTCAGCTGCGCCGCCTCCCTGACACTCTCTGGCTAATCTGTGTCAACACTGGCAGCTTTCCACCGAGCTCGCGCGCGCGCGCGCGCGGAGGGGAAGGAGCGCAGCTGCTGTTTACACGGATCAGCCTTGGAAAGGCTTCGCAGCTCTTCGCCTTTTCCCGCCAGCTAGAAAAGGCCCTTGGTGAGGGAAGCGAGAGTGCCACTCCCGGGGCAGGGCTGCCTCTGACTGGAGCTCTTAACTCCCGCCCTTGGCCCTCTCCAACAACCCTCCATACAGGGTCGGACAGGGAACAGCACCTGCCCTGGCTGATTGCTGCTCCACCGGCCCTGGGAAGGGGGGGGGGGGGGGGGTGGGGGGGGTGCTGTGAAAAAGCACCACTCCCACTTTTGTTACAGGGGGCCGATGTGGCAGCACTGCTGTATAACTGGCCCCCACAGCCAGAAAACCGCCCCCACCCTTCCGGCCCACCGGGGAAAAGCCCAGTGCCCACAACAGCCAGTCCAGCCCCGCCTCCATATAATAGTTACTTACATCACAAATACACCAGGCCTATTTTATGCCTGGGATTTTAGGCTGCAGTTTATTTAGCATGTATGATTTACACGTGCCCCTTTGACATGGGGCCATAAAACATTTTACAGGGGGCGTCCTAAATCACACCCTGTCATTAATCACTCACTGGTTAATTGTACATCATGTCATAAATCATTAATAAGCCACAGATCATACATGTCAACTTGGGAGATAAATAGAGTTCTTTGTGCTGGGTTTTCTGTCCGCGAGCGGGGTAACTTCTCAACTGATGTTAGGGTCAACTCGCTACCTTGTCTGTTCATGTGTGCCCTGCCGTCCAGTGGCATCTGGTATTAAAACAAACGGCCAGAAACCTGGCTTATGCACCTGCGATGCCATAGTGAGGATCATATACTGATGATGACAAACCTACTTGGTAAGGTAGGATAGAAAAATCAAAACTTTATACAAAACTCACAATCCCAGGCCATCGACAGGCTCACGCAACACTGCGTCTACTCGAGGGATGTCGACCTCAGAGGTTCAGAAAGCAGACACCTTCCATCAAATCCATCTAATATTCCCAAGCCGCAGACAGAGGAAAGATTATATCATACAACGCTTTATTAAATATTGATGATGAAATGCCTAGACGCAAGTCAAAAATGAGTAGACAAAGCAATAAGTGCCCTCCGGTACCAAGATCCCCATTGTGCCCCCAAGCGATGCATCACTTGCCAGTCAACTATCAATGTTAGATCTGTTTCAGAAATGCAACCAAGTTGCCCCTGATCAGCCAGTTTTTGAAAACACACACATTTTGTACCGCATATATTTTTCATTTTGTAGAAATAAGTTCAATTCTCTCTGCCTTTGACAGTCATGGTGCACTCTTATGTATTATGTCAACAAAAGAACATATCTAGCTTTTATGTCCATTTATCACCATCAAATACCAGGATGCCATCTTATTAACAGAGATTTCCTCCACAATTATGCCAGGGACAGACAGACAGACTTATGACAGGTACACCACCATAATGACAAGCCTGGTCGCCATTAGCCCCTGGTGACCCCATCTATTATGCAAGGGATAGCCATGAATTCATCAAGTCTACCCTCAGAATGGCCAGGGGGCACAATTAGGCCTGGCCGTCCCTTGTGCCAGTGATGGGCTCAGTAAAGGGCAGAATGTCCTTAATTAGTTACGCATAATCACCATCAAGCCAGAGCCTTAATTATGCCAGGGATAAACACAAGTATGTTGTGTGATCAAAATATATCAACATGGGTTGCATTCTGTCAGGGCCATGATTCCATTGATATTACATGCATGCTTTCTACATGACAAGGATCATCACCTTTATGTGAGATCCAGAGTGTTGTAAACATTGCCTGTAATATAGCTGAAAAGGGCCACAATTATGCCAGCAATAGACAATATGTTGCCCAGAATGCACACAATATGTCAAGGACTTATATACTTTTATGCCTGAGATAGTGAATGTTGTCATGAATGCACACATATGTCAAGTAATGGCCACTTTTATGCCTGAGATAGAGAAATGTTCTTAAGAATGCACACAATAAGAATAAGTGATTTGTAAAGCGCTTGGTTACACCAGCATGGTGTGTTCCTGCGCTGAGAACAAAACCTGCGAAAGGCTGAAGAGATACACAGTTGGCACATGTAGGCAGGAAGCACAAGAAACAGAATACTAAGGGGAGCAGGACAACCACGTTTTTAGTTTGATCCTGAACATATTCTCATAGGGTCCATCTCTCAGGTAAGGCGGTAGCGGGTTCCAGGCTTTAGAGGCCAGAAAGGCAAAAGAACATGCCCCAAGTCTGGCCCTGTGGACCCGGGGCACCTGTGCCAGCTTGGCTGAGGAAGACCTAAGGTCACAGGAAGGAGCATGAGGTTGGATCAAGGAGCGAAGATATTTGGGACCTTGCTGGGAGAGAATTCTGCGACAAAAGCACACGGCTTTAAAACGGATTCTTTTTTTCCATTGGAAGCCAGTGAAGATGGACAAGGGCCACTGACGCTGATGAGCTTCGAGGGAGGTGAGGAACCAGGCATGGCGCTGCATTTTGGACTCTTTGAAGCTTTTTCAGATTGCCCTTAGGGGCTCCCAGATATAAGACTTTACAGTAATCTAGCTGTGACGTTATTAGGGCATGAACAATAGTCCGTGACTCCAGAGGGAGTAAATCAAGGACTTTTCTTAGAGTCTTAAGAGTACCGAAGCATTTTCCGGCTACACTGCTGTTCTGATTTTCAAAGGTAAGCTTGGAATCAAACCATACACCTAGGTTTTTGACTTTGGGTTTGGGTTCCGGGATCTGGCCATGGGCATCCGGCCACCAGGCCAATGTCCAGATCGATGGGAGCTTGCCCACTAACAGGATTTCCATTTTATTGGTGTTTAATTTCAGGCAGCTGTAAGCCTTCCAGGTGGCTACCTCTGACAGGCAAGATTTAAATTGTTTCGCTGATTCACCTTCAGACTGCGAGAGCGTGACAATTAATTGAGTGTCATCGGCATACAATACACATTTCCCCTTGTGCATGTCAATGATCTCTGCTAAGGGGTGGATGTATATGTTAAACAAAGTGGGGCTAAGAATAGAACCCTGGAGGACTCCCTGAGGTAGAATAAGAGTCTCAGGTGCACAAGGCTTCCGGATGACCTGGAAGGTATGAGCTCATAAAAAGGAAGTAAATTATTTAAGCGCTGTGCTGCCAACGCCGCACCCCCTAGCCTCTGTACCAAGAGGTCGTGGGAGATGGTGTTGATAGCTGGGCTCAGGTCAAGCAATATCAGGGCTGACGTCTGAGCTTTATCTGCGCTCTGTCTCAGTGTTTCCCCCTGCAAGAAGTAGGGCTGACTGGTGGAACGGTCTGCCCTAAACTCCAATTGGGAGGAAAGAAGCAGGTCAGTGGTCTCTATACTAGGGTGAATGTATGACATTGTTCTGCATTCTGTCCATCAATTGTTCTTTTTGCATTTGTCACCCAGAGTGGGACGGGTATGCCCAGCCATGGGTCCCGTGCTCTCCATGCCACTGGAGTCGAGCTATCCTGGCTGATGAGGGCTGAAAGCCTGTTTGTTTCCAGTCCAGGGAGGACCTGGCTTGGCAGTTCGGGCTGGACTGTTCCCATGAGGCACAGAGTCAAGACTGATTTGCATATGGCTGGGTCCAAACTGGAATGGCATGTTGAGCAAAAAAACGATGGATTTAGGCCCAGATCTCTGTACTGGGGTGAATGTATGATATTGTTCGGCATTCTGTCCATCAACTGTTGTTTTTGCATTTGTCACCCCGAGTGGGACGGGTATGCTCAGACGTGGGTCCCGTGCTCTCCATGCCACTGGAATCAAGCTATCCAGGCTCAAGAGGGGTGAAACCCCGAAACCGGTCCTTGGATGCTTGTTTTCAGTCCAAGGCGGACCTGGCCTGGCAGTTCGGGCTGGACTGTTCCCATGAGGCACAGGGTCAAGACTGATTTGCATATGGCTGGGTTCAAACTGGAATGGCATGGTGAGCACAAAAACGATGGATTTAGGCCCAGATCACTGTTCTGTGGTGAATGTATGACATTGTTCTGCCTTCTGTCCATCAACAGTTCTTTTTGAAGTGGTTTCGATAAAGAATGTTAGCTGGTTATTTATGTGCTTTTCAAGAATTTTCACAAAGAACGGCAGAAGAGAAATGGGTCTCAGATTTTCCAAATCAAGGGATCTAATGAGAGTTTCTTGCGTATAGGGAGCACCATATCGTGCTTCCCTTTCTTGGGGACTTTTCCTAAATTAAGGGACATGGTAATCAACTTTTTAAGGTGAGGAAGGATAGCTGCTATGTCTAGGGCACAGAATTCTAGGTGGAGCGGGGTCAAGAGGGAGCCCGATTTAATTTGAAAGAAAAGAGCTTGCAATTTATCAAGGGAGGGGCAAGCGAAATTGACCAGCCCGGCAGAGTTGATCATTTCTTCTTCCGTAGCTGGTAAATAGCGCGCCTCGGTAGGAAGTAAGTCATAGATCTTAGCCACTTTCAAGGCAAAGAAGGTGCCTATATTGTTGCAGTTTTCTATGGACGGAGTAGCAGTTGTAGACACACGTTCAAGAGAAGACAGTGACTCAAGTATGGAGAAGAGTTCTTTAGACGATTTATCCACACCGTCGATTTCCTGTGCGTATAACTCGCTGCAAGAGCTTCTGATGAGCTTATGGTACTATTTAAGCGCAAGTTTATGGCGGGAGGGGCTGGTCGGACTGTAGTCTTTTCTCCAGTCACGTTCAAGGCGTTTACAATATTTCTTAGCTGCCGAGAGCTGCTCATAGTACCAGGGTGCAGAGGGGAAGGTTTGAGGTTTGCGCTTACGAGCCAAGGGGGCCATACCGTCTAAGGCTGCGGTGAGCCATTTATCTAAGGTGTTCTCCGCTAGGTCTATGTCTATGACCTCGCCTAAGATAGGATAAGTGACAGCTAGAGCTTCAGTGAAGGTCTCAGAGTCAATCTTGGCCCCTTTCCTAGATAGCACAGATTAGTCATTGTTTGCGCCAAGGGTGGGTTCAGAAAGTGGAAAGTAAAAAGGAATTATATAGTGGTCCGACCAGGTCAAGATGATGGGGGTTTCACTAGAAGTGAAGTAAAGTTGGGAAAAAACAGGGTCAAGAGTGTGGCCTTTGACATGTGTATGTCCTGAAACTCGTTGGAGCAAATAAAGGATTTCAAGGATGTCGCGGATTGGCCACTTTTATGCCTCAGCTAGTGAAATGTTGTCAATAATGCACACAATATGTCAAGGATTGGACACTTTTAAGCCTGAGATAGTGAAATGTTGTGAAGAATACACACAATATGTCAAGGATTGGACACTTTTAACCCTGAGATACTGAAAAGTTGTGAAGAATACACACAATATGTGAAGGACTGGCCACTTTTATGCCTGAGATAGTGAAATGTGAAGAATGCACACAATATGTCAAGGATTGGCCACTTCTATGCCCGAGATAGTGAAATGTTGTGAAGAATACACACAATATGTCAAGGATTGGACACTTTTAAGCCTGAGATAGTGAAATGCTGTGAAGAATACACACAATATGTCAAGGATTGGCCACTTCTATGCCTGAGATAGTGAAATGTTGTCAAGAATACACACAATATGTGAAGGATTGGACACTTTTAAGCCTGAGATAGTGAAATGCTGTGAAGAATACACACAATATGTCAAGGATTGGCCACTTTTAACCCTGAGATACTGAAAAGTTGTGAAGAATACACACAATATGTCAAGGATTGGACATTTTTATGCCTGAGATAGTGAAATGTTGTGAAGAATACACACAATATGTCAAGGATTGGCCACTTTTAACCCTGAGATACTGAAAAGTTGTGAAGAATACACACAATATGTCAAGGACTGGCCACTTTTATGCCTGAGATAGTGAAATGTGAAGAATACACACAATATGTCAAGGATTGGCCACTTCTATGCCTGAGATAGTGAAATGTTGTGAAGAATACACACAATATGTCAAGGATTGGACATTTTTATGCCTGAGATAGTGAAATGTTGTGAAGAATACACACAATATGTCAAGGATTGGCCACTTTTAACCCCGAGATACTGAAAAGTTGAGAAGAATACACACAATATGTCAAGGACTGGCCACTTTTGCCTGAGATAGTGAAATGTGAAGAATACACACAATATGTCAAGGATTGGCCACTTCTATGCCTGAGATAGTGAAATGTTGTCAAAAATACACACAATAGTTCAATGATTGGCCACTTTTAACCCTGAGATACTGAAAAGTTGTGAAGAATACACACAATATGTCAAGGACTGGCCACTTTTATGCCTGAGATAGTGAAATGTGAAGAATACACACAATATGTCAAGGACTGGCCACTTTTATGCCTGAGATAGTGAAATGTGAAGAATACACACAATATGTCAAGGATTGGCCACTTCTATGCCTGAGATAGTGAAATCTTGTCAAGAATACACACAATAGTTCAATGATTGGCCACTTTTAACCTTGAGATACTGAAAAGTTGTGAAGAATACACACAATATGTCAAGGACTGGCCACTTTTATGCCCGAGATAGTGAAATGTTGTGAAGAATACACACAATATGTCAAGGATTGGCCACTTTTAACCCTGAGATACTGAAAAGTTGTGAAGAATACACACAATATGTCAAGGACTGGCCACTTTTATGCCTGAGATAGTAAAATGTGAAGAATACACACAATATGTCAATGATTGGCCACTTCTAAGCCTGAGATAGTGAAATGTTGTGAAGAATACACACAATATGTTAAGGATTGGACATTTTTATGCCTGAGATAGTAAAATGTTGTGAAGAATACACACAATATGTCAAGGATTGGCCACTTTTAACCCTGAGATACTGAAAAGTTGTGAAGAATACACACAATATGTCAAGGACTGGCCACTTTTATGCCTGAGATAGTGAAATGTGAAGAATACACACAATATGTCAAGGATTGGCCACTTCTATGCCTGAGATAGTGAAATGTTGTCAAGAATACACACAATAGTTCAATGATTGGCCACTTTTAACCCTGAGATACTGAAAAGTTGCCTAGAAATGTTACAATATGTCAAGGACTGGTCGCTTTTATGCTTGTATGCACTGGATAGAGAAATGTTGTCAAGAATCCCCACTATAGGTCAAGCATGGGCCACTGTTATGCAAAGGATAGCCAACTGGCTTCAGTATGCCAGGGACTTAAAAGCCCAGCTTCATAGTTAAGCCAGTGTCTTATCCCCTGGCAGCATTCACCACCTCCCATGGATAGCCCGGGAGAGGATGAGCTACGGCATCTAGGGTAAACCAATAATCGCGATCTATGCAAAACTTCACTCGCATAATAAAATATTCACGCATCAGTAGAACAGATTCTCGATGTACTCCTACATTATGCAAGGTAACAACTATGCAGCACTGATGCACAACCTCTGCATCTGTGAATCACTAAAATTACACGGTGTGATAGCAGAACCCTTGCAGCTGTACAGAAGTAAAATCACTCAGTCCATGGATCCATCACCGTCTGCACCTGTGCACCACCTCGCACACAAAGAACTTGGATCACACACCATTTGCATCTGTGCGCCACCTCACACACAAAGAACTTGGATCACACACCATTTGCATCTGTGCACCACCTCACACACAAAGAACTTGGCTCACGCACCATTTGCATCTGTGCACCACCTCACACACAAAGAACTTGGATCATACACCATGTGCATCTGTGCACCACCTCACACACAAAGAACTTGGATCACACACCATTTGCATCTGTGCGCCACCTCACACACAAAGAACTTGGATCACACACCATTTGCATCTGTGCGCCACCTCACACACAAAGAACTTGGATCACACACCATTTGCATCTGTGCACCACCTCACACACAAAGAACTTGGATCACACACCATGTGCATCTGTGCGCCACCTCACACACAAAGAACTTGGATCACACACCATGTGCATCTGTGATCCACCTCACACACAAAGAACTTGGATCACACACCATTTGCATCTGTGTGCCACCTCACACACAAAGAACTTGGATCACACACAAAGAACTTGGATCACACACCATGTGCATCTGTGCACCACCTCACACACAAAGAACTTGGATCACACACCATTTGCATCTGTGCGCCACCTCACACACAAAGAACTTGGATCACACACCATTTGCATCTTTGCGCCACCTCACACACAAAGAACTTGAATCACACACCATTTGCATCTGTGCGCCACCTCACACACAAAGAACTTGGATCACACACCATTTGCATCTATGCACCACCTCACACACAAAGAACTTGGATCACACACCATTTGCATCTGTGCACCATCTCACACACAAAGAACTTGGATCACACACCATTTGCATCTGTGCACGAGCTGGCACACAATGAACATAGATCACACAGCATCAACACCTGTGCGCCACCCATGACACAATGAACACAGATCGCACACCATCTGCACCTGTGCACCACCCAGTACACAATAAACACAGATCACACACCATCTGCACCTGTGCACCACCCAGTACACAATAAACACAGATCACACACCATCTGCACCTGTGCACCGCCCAGTACACAATGAACACAGATCGCACACCATCTGCACCTGTGCACCACCCTGCCCACAACAAACATGGATCACACACCATCTTCACCTGTGCACCACCCAGTACACAATAAACACAGATCACACACCATCTGCACCTGTGCACCACCCTGCCCACAACAAACATGGATCACACACCATCTGCACCTGTGCACCACCCAGTACACAATAAACACAGATCACACACCATCTGCACCTGTGCACCACCCAGTACACAACAAACACGGATCACACACCATCTGCACCTGTGCACCACCCTGCCCACAACAAACACGGATCACACACCATCTGCACCTGTGCACCACCCTGCACACAATGAACATGGATCACACACCATCTGCACCTGTGCACCACCCAGTACACAATAAACACAGATCGCACACCATCTGCACCTGTGCACCACCCAGTACACAATAAACACAGATCACACACCATCTGCACCTGTGCACCACCCAGTACACAATAAACACAGATCGCACACCATCTGCACCTGTGCACCACCCTGCACACAACAAACACGGATCACACACCATATGCACCTGTGCACCACCCTGCACACAACGAACATGGATCACACACCATCTGCACCTGTGCACCACCCAGTACACAATAAACACAGATCGCACACCATCTGCACCTGTGCACCACCCTGCCCACAACAAACATGGATCACACACCATCTGCACCTGTGCACCACCCAGTACACAATAAACACAGATCGCACACCATCTGCACCTGTGCACCGCCCTGCCCACAACAAACACGGATCACACACCATCTGCACCTGTGCACCACCCTGCCCACAACAAACACGGATCACACAACATCTGCACCTGTGCACCACCCTGCACACAACGAACATGGATCACACACCATCTGCACCTGTGCACCACCCAGTACACAATAAACACAGATCGCACACCATCTGCACCTGTGCACCACCCAGTACACAATAAACACAGATCACACACCATCTGCACCTGTGCACCACCCAGTACACAATAAACACAGATCACACACCATCTGCACCTGTGCACCACCCAGTACACAATAAACACAGATCGCACACCATCTGCACCTGTGCACCACCCTGCCCACAACAAACACGGATCACACACCATCTGCACCTGTGCACCACCCTGCACACAACGAACATGGATCACACACCATCTGCACCTGTGCACCACCCAGTACACAATAAACACAGATCGCACACCATCTGCACCTGTGCACCACCCTGCCCACAACAAACATGGATCACACACCATCTGCACCTGTGCACCACCCAGTACACAATAAACACAGATTGCACACCATCTGCACCTGTGCACCGCCCTGCCCACAACAAACACGGATCACACACCATCTGCACCTGTGCACCACCCTGCCCACAACAAACACGGATCACACACCATCTGCACCTGTGCACCACCCTGCACACAACGAACACGGATCACACACCATCTGCACCTGTGCACCACCCAGTACACAATAAACACAGATCGCACACCATCTGCACCTGTGCACCACCCAGTACACAATAAACACAGATCACACACCATCTGCACCTGTGCACCACCCAGTACACAATAAACGCAGATCGCACACCATCTGCACCTGTGCACCACCCTGCCCACAACAAACACGGATCACACACCATCTGCACCTGTGCACCACCCTGCACACAACGAACATGGATCACACACCATCTGCACCTGTGCACCACCCAGTACACAATAAACACAGATCGCACACCATCTGCACCTGTGCACCACCCAGTACACAATAAACACAGATCACACACCATCTGCACCTGTGCACCACCCAGTACACAATAAACACAGATCGCACACCATCTGCACCTGTGCACCACCCTGCCCACAACAAACACGGATCACACACCATCTACACCTGTGCACCACCCTGCACACAACGAACATGGATCACACACCATCTGCACCTGTGCACCACCCTGCACACAACGAACATGGATCACACACCATCTGCACCTGTGCACCACCCAGTACACAATAAACACAGATCGCACACCATCTGCACCTGTGCACCACCCAGTACACAATAAACACAGATCACACACCATCTGCACCTGTGCACCACCCAGTACACAATAAACACAGATCACACACCATCTGCACCTGTGCACCACCCAGTACACAATAAACACAGATCGCACACCATCTGCACCTGTGCACCACCCTGCCCACAACAAACACGGATCACACACCATCTGCACCTGTGCACCACCCTGCACACAACGAACATGGATCACACACCATCTGCACCTGTGCACCACCCAGTACACAATAAACACAGATCGCACACCATCTGCACCTGTGCACCACCCAGTACACAATAAACACAGATCACACACCATCTGCACCTGTGCACCACCCAGTACACAATAAACACAGATCGCACACCATCTGCACCTGTGCACCACCCTGCCCACAACAAACACGGATCACACACCATCTGCACCTGTGCACCACCCTGCACACAACGAACATGGATCACACACCATCTGCACCTGTGCACCACCCAGTACACAATAAACACAGATCGCACACCATCTGCACCTGTGCACCACCCAGTACACAATAAACACGGATCACACACCATCTGCACCTGTGCATCACCCAGTACACAATAAACACAGATCGCACACCATCTGCACCTGTGCACCACCCTGCCCACAACGAACATGGGTCACACAGCTACATCTAGTATAATGGGGCAAACCAGTGCCCCTCAGAACCTGGGTGTACAAGAATGTGGAAAGTGTTGGTTCTATCGGGTACCCGACAGAACCAACACGTTCCATATTTATGGATCACACAGCATCAACCCCTGTGCACCACCCAGTACACAGTGAAAATGGATCACACATCATCTGACCCCCCCCCCTGCAGACCACGGGTATCACTGCAGAGTTCTCACACCTCTGTACCTGAGCATCACCAATGACAACCCAGGGACAGGGACCGCTACACCTTGAGCACGCGTGAATCCCTGGTGTCACTCTATGGACATTAACACTTTGCGGCCCTGGTGGCTTAGTGGACTAGTGTGCCCACTGCCGGACCCTGTGTTCGACCTCATGGCCACAGGTTCAATTCCCAGCGGATACACTTAGCCTTTCATCCATCTGAGGTCGATAAAAAGAGTGCCATTGAGTTGAGTAACAATAAACATCTGTTATTCCGCACCAAGATGCCCACGGGTGAACGTGCACTTTACAAATACACGTTATGTTGTGTGTGCAAAGGAACGACCTCAAACACTTTCTGCTGCACTTCCATTAAAAACATTTTCCTTTTTGTTCGCCTGTTCATGCAGTGAATGCAGGCCTCGGAATCTGTAATTGCTGTGCCCTTTAGACTCCTGTGCAGCCACAAACATCCCTTCCATTTCTGCTGCCTTGCAGTATAAATTGTATCTCTTCTCTATTGTTCCCTGAATCTTTAGTTGCTTGCTGCCTATTTCACGCAGCATTTTGTGATTTCACTTCAGTGCACCCCCTTCTCGGGGGGGGGGTCTGTCCCTCCTGGCAGCCGCTGATAACTGAGGTCTGAATTGAACTGAAGTCAATGAGGAGTGAATGGATTCCTTCACCCTGCTAAACCTCTGCCTGTAAAAGGACTGGCTTTCAGAAACGACATCTTTGTGTGTGATGAGCCGGGCCAGTAGAAATCTGTTCCAACATGGACGCTGTGTCCCCTTGCTAGAAACTGTGCTGAGTGAACAGGGAGCTCAAATGCATTCATCTATTGATTCATAATGTGCAACAGTGCCGAAACGCGTTGCTTCAAGGCGCACATGCATCAAAATAATACATTCATATAGCAACGCGTATGCAACTGAAATCAATAAATGTCATGCATTGTTCAGACTAGGCCAAAGTAACTAAACACATAATATAGCCTTATAGCCCACTGCAGAGGGCTATATCGGCTATTAATGGCCCTGAACTAGAGTTATAGGCCCAAGCCTAAGCCTATTAGAACACTCCACCCACTGAGGGTAGTATCTTCTAAATTAACACGCTTTGGCATAGCCAATAGGTCTCGCCTTTGGGACATTATTAAGTGTTTAGCCAGAGCTATTGGCTTTGCCAGGGTCTTTAAATTATGTTGTAGAGCATTGTGCAGCATGTTGAAAAGTTATAATAAAAAAGTGTTATAAGCATTTTTGTTACCTTACATCTAACCAAGAAGACATTATGTACAACAGAACAACCCTAGTAACATACAAAACAATTAACATGCAAAAATGTCCTCTAATGTTTTTTGCCCTTGCAATGCTGGCAACCTCTTCCTGCCTGTTCTAATGCTTGTTTGTTACAGCTTTAGAAGTGACTGAAGGTGATTCGGTTCACAGTGCGCTATGCAAAAAGAAAACATCCTTTTAAGCAGCCTACCTGTGGATACTTTGATTTAAAATGGAGATGTTAGACGGACCGGGAGGGTCGGCCGAGGACAAGGGTAGAGGTCTCCGGGGAGAGCCGTCTCCAGTGATCGTACAGATGAGTAACTTCCCCCCCACAGATACACACCACACAAGGATAGGATTTAACGTTCTTTATAGGCGATTTCTTAAGGTACGATGAAATGGTACAAGGAGGTCTGGACTCAGGGGTCCCCTCGATTCTAGTCTCTTGGTTTGGGAAAAGGGGGTAGCGGGACAGTCTGGTTACCAATCTGGTAGCTGAGATGGTATGGTGGATAGCTCACAATCCTCGAGCTCGGTGTTCTAGCTTGGACGGGCCGCGGCAGCGCCAGCAGGTCCCGGTGAAGGTGGTCGTTACACGGTCCGCGGCAGCGCCAGCAGGTCCCGATGAAGGTGGTCGTTACACGGTCCGCGGCAGCGCCAGCAGGTCCCGATGAAGGTGGTCGTTACAACGATCCGCGGCAGCGCCAGCAGGTCCCGACGAGGATGGATGATGCAGAAGGCCGCGGCAGCGCCAGCAGGCAGGACGATAATTCACAAGGCAGGGCTACGGCAGCGCCAGTAGTCCGTCAAGGCTGAGTTCTTCTCGGTGTCTCTCGACTCCAGGATGCAACTGCCTTCCTGCTCTGGAGCTGCCCTAGTTATAGGTCTGGCGCCCTTTGATGTCCAGACCCTCGCACTTGGAGGTCGGGGGGTCCGGGATGAGGGAGTCCAGACACCCAGCAGGGGGTGGAGCCAGCACCCGGGGGAGCTGGAGGGCGATCGGCACCTGGCGGGGGAGAGCCATCGACACTTCTTTCTCCCATTGACCTGCCAAGTGGTCCGTTAACCTCCTGGGTGGATGGTGGTGCCGGGATGTCGGGGCCGGGCCAGGCCCAGGGTTAGGGTCGAGCTGAGGCCACGCGGCCTCGTGGCGCAGTGTCCAAGATGGCGGCTGATCCGGCCGGGGGAGCCGGTAGTGGTTCGGCCACAGATGTTCTAGGTTCAGTTTTTGCTCGGCTAATTTTAGTTCACCGTCCATTTTGAGTCGTGCCATTTCTAACTCATGTAATCTGTTTTTTTCTCTTTCTTGGATCTCTTCCTGCGAGAGGCCCGTTCCTCGCTCCTCGGGAGCCGTGGCGTTCCTCTCCGATGCTGCACCGTTTTGGTCTGGGGATCCGGCGACCCCGGTTTCTGCCCACGACTCAATGGCGTGCTTAAAATCGTCTTTGGTACTCAGGCCGGTGGTAGCAATGCCTAGTTCCATGCAGAATTGTTTCAGTTCACGATGGCTATACTCTTCCAATTTATCCATCTGGAATTTCTCGGTGGATCCGCTCTCTTTGGTTGACATCGTGGTTTTGTCGTGGGGTGAGCTACTCTCTGTACGATTACGCGTTGATTCGGATCGCGCCGCTGGCCACCAATGTTAGACGGACCGGGAGGGTCGGCCGAGGACAAGGGGAGAGGTCTCCGGGGAGAGCCGTCTCCAGTGATCGTACAGATGAGTAACTTCCCCCCCACAGATACACACCACACAAGGATAGGATTTAACGTTCTTTATAGGCGATTTCTTAAGGTACGATGAAATGGTACAAGGAGGTCTGGACTCAGGGGTCCCCTCGATTCTAGTCTCTTGGTTTGGGAAAAGGGGGTAGCGGGACAGTCTGGTTACCAATCTGGTAGCTGAGATGGTATGGTGGATAGCTCACAATCCTCGAGCTCGGTGTTCTAGCTTGGACGGGCCGCGGCAGCGCCAGCAGGTCCCGGTGAAGGTGGTCGTTACACGGTCCGCGGCAGCGCCAGCAGGTCCCGATGAAGGTGGTCGTTACACGGTCCGCGGCAGCGCCAGCAGGTCCCGATGAAGGTGGTCGTTACAACGGTCCGCGGCAGCGCCAGCAGGTCCCGACGAGGATGGATGATGCAGAAGGCCGCGGCAGCGCCAGCAGGCAGGACGATAATTCACAAGGCAGGGCTACGGCAGCGCCAGTAGTCCGTCAAGGCTGAGTTCTTCTCGGTGTCTCTCGACTCCAGGATACAACTGCCTTCCTGCTCTGGAGCTGCCCTAGTTATAGGTCTGGCGCCCTTTGATGTCCGGACCCTCGCACTTGGAGGTCGGGGGGTCCGGGATGAGGGAGTCCAGACACCCAGCAGGGGGTGGAGCCAGCGCCCGGGGGAGCTGGAGGGCGATCGGCACCTGGCGGGGGAGAGCCATCGACACTTCTTTCTCCCATTGACCTGCCAAGTGGTCCGTTCACCTCCTGGGTGGATGGTGGTGCCGGGATGTCGGGCCGGGCCAGGCCCAGGGTTAGGGTCGAGCTGAGGCCACGCGGCCTCGTGGCGCAGTGTCCAAGATGGCGGCTGATCCGGCCGGGGGAGCCGGTAGTGGTTCGGCCCCATGATACATGGATGTCCGGGGGCAGGAGTTCCGTCGGGAGACGGGGTGCGGGTTGCTCTTGTGGGTAACACCTGGGAGTCCGGGGCTTGGGCCTTGTCATGCGGGGAGGGAGCAAGCCCTTCATGTGGCCTGTCCAACAGGAGAGTTTATGTATTTAAAACTGGCAATGAAAATAGTTCTGGGTTCATGCTTAAACCTCATGTGAACGTGTATTTAGATTTTTTCCCCCTGCTGCACAGACACACTCAAGAACCATATTTACTAGTCCAAACAGTGGGTGGCCACTCCAGGGTTGCAGTGTTCGCATTCCTGAATGGCCCCTTATTTGGCAGTGATGTGGACTGTTTGGGTGGTCTCAGCCCAGGGCACAGTGGTCTTGTAATCCCTGATATAATACAAATTATCAGTAACTGTGTCTGTTTTTTTTTCCACAGGAAATCGTCGCTCTGATTTCAAAAGCTTCATAAACTCACCAACCATCCATCCATCGATCCATCCACCCACCCATTCATCCATCCATTCTTCCATCCATCCATCACCTCTGTCCTTCTCTCATCCATTCAACGCCCACCTCCTCTCCATCCATCCCTCCATCCATCCTCTCCATCCACCCACCCACCCACCCACCCATCCATCCATCCATCATCCATCCATTACCTCTCTTTCCTCATCCTTCCATCCACTTCAATCCACCGTCATCTATCGGCTCAGAACCATCCATCCATTTAATACATCCATCTATCCATCCTCTTCTGTCTGCTCAGTACATCTACCCAATCGATCCATCCCTCCATCACCACTGTCCTTTTCTCATACTTCCAACATCCACCTCCTCATTCATCCATCCATCCATCCATCTATTCTTCCATCCAGTCTTCCATTCTTCCATCCATCACCTCTGTCCTTCTCTCATCCATTCAACACCCACCTCCTCTCCTCTCAATCCATCCATTCATCCCTCCCTCCATCCACCCATCCATCACCTCTGTCCTTCTCTCATCCATTCAACGCCCACCTTCTCTCCATCCATCCCTCCATCCACCCATCCATCCATTCTTCCATCTATCCATCACCTCTGGCCTTCTGTCATCCAATCAACGCCCACCTTCTCTCTATCCATCCCTCCATCCATCCTTCCATCCTTCCATCCACCCATCCAGCCATCCATCCATCCATTACCTCTCTTTCCTCATCCATCCATCCACTTCAATCCACCATCATCTATCGGCTCAGAACCATCCACCCATTTAATACATCCATCCATCCTCTTCTGTCTGCTCAGTACATCTACCCAACCGATCCATCCATCCATCACCACTGTCCTTTTCTCATCCTTCCAACATCCACCTCCTCATCCATCCATCCATCCGCCAATTCTTCCATCCAGTCTTCCATTCTTCCATCCATCACCTCTGTCCTACTCTCATCCATTCAACACCCACCTCCTCTCCTCTCCATCCATCCATCCCTCCATCCACCCATCCATCCAACCATCCACCCATCACCTCTGTCCTTCTCTCATCCATTAAATGTCCACCTCCTCCCCTCTCCATCCACCAAACCATCCATCCATCCCCTCGTCTCTTCTCTCATCCATCCAACGTCTGTTCGTTCATCCATCATCTCTGTTTCTTCCCCTCAATGAAAACACGATGTGCACTATTGCATTGTTCAGGCGTGCTTGAGTTTTAATGCGTGCCCCATTAAAACTCAAGCACGCCTGAACAATGCAATAGTGCACATCGCGTTTTCGGTGAGGGGAGGAAACAGAGATGATGGATGAGAGAAGGAGAGAGGAGGTCGGCGATGGATGGATGGACGAACAGACGTTGGATGGATGAGAGAAGAGACTAGGGGATGGATGGATGGTTTAATGGATGGATGGAGAGGAGGTGGATGTTGAATGGATGAGAGAAGGACAGAGGTGATGGATGGAGGGAGAGGAGGTGGATGGATGGATGGATGGAGAGGAGAGAAGGCGGATGCTGAATGGAAGAGAGAAGGACAGAGGTGATGGTAGGATGGATGGATGGATGGGTGGGTGGATGGATGGATGGATGGAGGGATGGATGGATGGATGGAGAGGAGGTGGGTGTTGAATGGATGAGAGAAGGACAGAGGTGATGGATGGATGGATGAATGGATTGGTTGGGTAGATGTACTGAGCAGACAGAAGAGGGTGGATAGCTGGATGGATGGATGTATTAAATGGGTGGATGGTTCTGAGCCGATAGAGGACGGTGGATTGAAGTGGATGGATGGATGTGGAAAGAGGGGTAATGGATGGATGGATGGATAGATAATGTGCCATTGGATGGATGAGAGGAGAGACAAGGTGATGTATGGATGGAGAGGAGGAGAATGTTGAATGGATAAGAAAAGGGATGGATGAGGAGGTGGACGTATGATGAATGATGGAAGGACGGAGGTGATGGATGGATGGGTGTGCATTGGATGAATGTGAAAAAGAGAGAGAGGTGATGTATGGATGGGGTTTGTCATTGGATGGATGAGAGACGAGGTGATGGATGGATGGATGGATGGATGGATGGATGGATGGGTGGATGGGTGGGCGTTGAATGGATTTGTAAAGAAGAGAGAGGTGATACATGGATGGGGAGTTTGTCGTTGGATGGATGAGAGACGAGTGGATGGATGGATGGAGATGAGAGGAGCAGGACGTTGGATGGATAGATTATGGTGGATTGAAGTGGATGGATGGAAGTGGAAAGAGGGGTAATGGATGGATGGGTGGGCGTGAATGGATGTGAAAAGAAGAGAGAGGTGATGCATGGATGGGGAGTTTGTTGTTGGATGGATGAGAGACGAGGGGATGGATGGATGGAGATGAGAGGAGCAGGACGTTAGATGGATGGATAGATGATGGTGGGTTGAAGTGGATGGATGGATGTGGAAAGAGGGGTAATGGATGGATGGATAATGTGCCATTGGATGGATGAGAGGAGAGACAAGGTGATGTATGGATGGAGAGGAGGAGAATGTTGAATGGATGAGAAAAGGGATGGATGAGGAGGTGGACGTATGATGAATGATGGAAGGACAGAGGTGATGGATGGATGGGTGTGCATTGGATGAATGTGAAAAAGAGAGAGAGGTGATGTATGGATGGGGTTTGTCATTGGATGGATGAGAGACGGATGGATGGATGGATGGGCGTTGAATGGATGTGAAAAGAAGAGAGAGGTGATGCATGGATGGGGAGTTTGTCGTTGGATGGATGAGAGACGGATGGATGGATGGATGGATGGATGGAGATGAGAGGAGCAGGACGTTGGATGGATAGATGATGGTGGATTGAAGTGGATGTATGTATGTGGAAAGAGGGGTAATGGATGGATGGGTGGGCGTGAATGGATGTGAAAAGAAGAGAGGTGATGCATGGATGGGGAGTTTGTCGTTGGATGGATGAGAGACGAGGGGATGGATGGATGGAGATGAGAGGAGCAGGACGTGGGATGGATACATTATGGTGGATTGAAGTGGATGGATGGAAGTGGAAAGAGGGGTAATGGATGGATGGGTGGGCGTGAATGGATGTGAAAAGATGAGAGAGGTGATGCATGGATGGGGAGTTTGTTGTTGGATGGATGAGAGACGAGGGGATGGATGGATGGAGATGAGAGGAGCAGGACGTTAGATGGATGGATAGATGATGGTGGGTTGAAGTGGATGGATGGATGTGGAAAGAGGGGTAATGGATGGATGGATGGATAATGTGCCATTGGATGGATGAGAGGAGAGACAAGGTGATGTATGGATGGAGAGGAGGAGAATGTTGAATGGATGAGAAAAGGGAAGGATGAGGAGGTGGACGTATGATGGAAGGACGGAGGTGATGGATGGATGGGTGTGCATTGGATGAATGTGAAAAAGAGAGAGAGGTGATGTATGGATGGGGTTTGTCATTGGATGGATGAGAGACGAGGTGATGGATGGATGGATGGGTGGATGGGTGGGCATTGAATGGATTTGTAAAGAAGAGAGAGGTGATACATGGATGGGGAGTTTGTCGTTGGATGGATGAGAGACGAGGTGATGGATGGATGGATGGATGGATGGGTGGGCGTTGAATGGATTTGTAAAGAAGAGAGAGGTGATACATGGATGGGGAGTTTGTCATTGGATGGATGAGAGACGAGGTGATGGATGGATGGATGGAGATGAGAGGAGCAGGACGTTGGACGGATGGGTGGATCCCAGCTCACAGAATGGCTTCTCCTCATAGAACAATGCCCCAGAGACTGTGAAGACCTGTGTTTTAGAAACTTCTGGGTAATCACAGCCCCTGTGAGGACTGTGTACATTTGAATGCACTCATCAGGATTTCCAGCTCAGGAAGACTGTTTTTCAGAAACTACTCTATAATCCTTGCCCTTTTGGGGGGACTGGTGAAGTGTTAGGTGGGTTCGTGTTGTAGAGACTACTGTGTAGTCAGAGCATTTAGCACATGAGGTGACATCTGAAGGTCGGTGTTTTAGAAGCTGCTTGGTAATCCCAGCACCTGGGGCGAGGGGTGACATCTGAAGGTCGCTGTTTTAGAAGCTGCTTGGTAATCCCAGCACCTGGGGCGAGGGGTGACATCTGAAGGTCGCTGTTTTAGAAGCTGCTTGGTAATCCCAGCACCTGGGGCGTGGGGTGACATCTGAAGGTCGGTGTTTTAGAAGTTGCTTGGTAATCCCAGCACCTGGTCGCGAGGGGTGACATCTGAAGGTCGCTGTTTTAGAAGCTGCTTGGTAATCCCAGCACCTGGGGCGAGGGGTGACATCTGAAGGTCGCTGTTTTAGAAGCTGTTTGGTAATCCCAGCACCTGGGGCGTGGGGTGACATCTGAAGGTCGGTGTTTTAGAAGCTGCTTGGTAATCCCAAAGCACCTGGGGCGTGGGGTGACATCTGAAGGTCGCTGTTTTAGAAGCTGTTTGGTAATCCCAGCACCTGGGGCGTGGGGTGACATCTGAAGGTCGGTGTTTTAGAAGCTGCTTGGTAATCCCAAAGCACCTGGGGCGTGTGGTAACATCTGAAGGTCGGTGATTTGGAAACTGTTTGGTAATCCCAGCACCTGGGGCGTGGGGTGACATTTGAAGGGCACGTGGGAACGCATCTGAAGACCCAGACACCAGCATCTGATGGGGTCATTGCATTTCGGGCGCGGGGAGTTCGGCTCCCCCGACCGTGTCAAGCTCCCACCTGAAAAAGTTTGCTCGGATGCTGCAGAGCCCACGTTTTCCCGACACTGTAATCCCGTCCTGGCACTCAGGGGTGGACAGGCTCCGCCTTTTCCAATTAAAGTGGAATTCGGGAAAGCCGTTATATCATCTACCTATCAAAGCGGGGCTTTGGTTTTTTAAGTGTTGCGGTCCTGATATGAAGTTCCTGTCCCTCCTGCAACACGCGACTCCGGCCGGCCACCTAGTGGTATGACTGCAGCTGTGTGTGCGTTGGGGGGGGGCAGTTTACAAATGGGGTCACAAATGCAGTGAGTGGACCTTAACAGAAAACGAAGAAATCGGTCGGAGTTTCTATTTGGTTCTAGTAGGTCTAAAAAGTCAGTGTATATACCTGCCCTTTGTGAGATGCCTAGGGGCAACCTTCAAGTTACATCCTGGAATCGGTACTAGCAGGGCCTATTCCGCGTGTCATCCTACATACACTGTTAACATCGAATAAATAATAACGCATGCAACATGCAGCAATATTTCTAGACACAGTAAGGTGTCAGTCGTCGTTATGATGCAAAAAAACACGTTCATTCTCTGACATGCTTCTTCATTCCAACAACATGAGCGACATCAAGACAGCTAATAATTGTCCCCATGGTGTACAGTATTACTACATTATCTTACTTAGAGACGCGTCGGTGTGCAAGTGTTATGGTACAAAAAGATGCTATTGTCTGACAGAGGCTCCTCTGCCTTTCATATTTCTGTTAAGAAGAGTGACATCAATTTGAGAGTTATTAGTAATAATGCAGACTGTATGCAGCAATGTTCGGAGGCTCAATAGTGGAGCGACAAGTCTTATAATAAAGAAACACGTTTTTAGGTAGAGCCTGGGCCGCGCATGCGCTGTTGTGAGGCATGCAGTAGTGGTGTATGGCTTTGAAGCCCCGCCCACATTTTTAATTGGCTTGTGTCACTGTCCATCGTAAACGCTGGCTTCCGAGTCGTTATTAGGCTCGTTAGTCCCTCCTTGTTACCGCCTTGTTTGCATTTGTTAACTCCCACAACGACTGGACCTACCTTTTACTGGTGTTGTTAAATGGTCTGCTTTATAAGTCAGTGAGCACTATTTTATTTAATACGCTTCCCCTGCTCCACACACTACCTCGCAACACGCCGCCACTTTTATTTTAATTTCTACTAATGGCGGTCAGCTTTACCTATAGCGGCCGCGTTTTTTTATTTATTGATTTTAGCGGCGCGGTCCGCATTTAGCGGCTGCGCTCATTTTTTTATTTAGTCTACTAGTGCCCATGCAGCGCATTGAGGCGCCAACGCCCGGGACATATTGTTTGGGGTCAAGGGCAACAAGTTTTCATGTGTATTTTGTCCTTGGGACAAGTAGGCCCAACCCCCTACAGCACAAAGCCTTTAGCTGCCAGTTTACAATACCACATTATGGATCAAGGAAGGGCATTGTCTACAGTTAAGGGAATATGTGTGTCCATGTGTTAATGCTGTTCAAACTTGTATTTATGGTTCATTAATGCAAAGCCGTTATTATTAGGGTGAGCACTAAAAGTAAATGTTGTCAGCTCGGCCTGCACTAATGACTGTGGTTCCAGTATAAAGTGTACACACGTTTTCAAAGTTTAGTAATATAAGGCTATGTATAATGCTCCCAGAATGCTCTCTGATTATATGCAAATATTTGCAGAAGCTTGAAGGCAACAGTGATGATTCTTTGCTTTCAAAATAAAATGTTCACAAAAAACTGCAAGTAGAAAAAAAATATTTTGCTAAACTACTGTAAGATTTTAGGTACCATATCTTTGCAGCATCATTTAGTTACATTTTGATGTATGCTTGTATTTCCCAAAAATATTCATAATGGAAAATCAGTGTAACCAGTTAAATTACGATTGTGGTAAACAAAAATAAACAGGCATTGGCAAAGCCAGTAGGTCTGAAATTGGTGATCAGGCTTTTGGGTTTTGTCAATGCGTGACTTGTTTAGGCATAGTTTTTGTAAAACTTTATCGGTGTGGGAGCTGCAGGGCCCTCACCATTCTAAATAGCATTGGCAAAAGCAAAAATAGATTTTGGTCTCAAAAAGCACACATTGCCACAGCACTTCCGGGCACTGAACAAAACGACTTTGTGTGCCAATATGCTCCTTGTAAAAGAGCAGAATACTGTCACTCACAGTAAACCCAGCTGATAGACCGAGAGAAGGAGAGAGAGAGACATAATTTTATTAAACACAAAAGGTCATGGTAAACGCCAGGCCTAATTAGAGGCCTAATTATTAAAGAGAGTCTCAAAAGTGCATCCATGGTATATATCCTTGCATTAAGTAGATATAAACAGTTTCTGTGAATTCACAAGAATTTACAGAAGTAAGCCAATAAATAGTACTCCTAGAAAATATTTGTGAACTGCATTTCGGCATGAGCAAATGTGCATGTATGGATTTGCTCGTGTGAAAATCTGAATGTTTCAAGTTCACTTTTCCTCCAACCACTTTTTTCCCAACCCTGAAAGAAGTTTTACGTCTGCCATTGTCAGGAGTAAATGTCCAACCTTTTTCAGTATGGGAAAAGATTAGAAAAGAGTTGGTGAAAACCCTTAAAACATGCAAGTTAGTAGGTTTGCACAGACTCATAAGGGAATTCCAACCCTTGAACTATTGCTTACCACTACCTTCAGCCCCAGTATGCAGACCTGCAGAAACGTAGCAACATAAAGGAATGGCTAGTATTCAAACCCTACTATGGTACGAGCCCTGGCATAATTAGAGAGGCTTTATCAGAACTCTTACATAATGAGATTGCTGCTGTAATTTGTCTCCGCATTACATGGCACAAAAGGGACAAATGGATTTTGTTACGGGACAAGTAGATTTATGAAGCAACCTGCCCCATGGACAAGTAGATATTTTATTAAATTCCACACCCCTGGCTCCTTTCTTTACACAAACCGCGTCTAAAGAAAGGTACGCATCCGACATTAAAGTGAAAGCACGGCATGGGCACTGTTACAAAAAAAAACAAACATCTGTTTGTCAACTTGACAGATGCTTTTTTTGTCAAAGCCCCTATGCCGCGGTTTCACTTTAATGTCGGGCATGTCCCTTTCTTTAGACGCGGCTTGTTTAAAGAAAGGGGAGCGGCCTTCATGAATGTGAAAGCACCGCATGGGCGCTAGTCGAAAAAACTAATATTTGCAATGCAATAGGTCTCGCATTTGCGACAGTTTAAGCTATTGCATTGGCAATAGCTTAAACTCTCATTAATGTGAGACCTATTGCATTGCAAATGCTTATTATTTTTAAAAAAATGCTCCACTTTCTGGTAACACGTAGAAGAGAATTTGATCATTTCAGATCTGCCTGCTTTGATAATTTCAGATCTGCCTGCTCTTTACAAATCTTTGAACTGTTGCATATTCTCCAGCAGTGTTATTTTTCGCATCATTTTGAATTTGCCACATAATTCATCATCTGCTGCATAATCTGTAGATTTGAACCCCAAAAAATTGTTTTGAGCTGAAACAGTTCGCAAGTTACTAGAAGCTCAGCGACATACCTTTGCCGAGGTTAACTGGTCATCTTCCATTTGTTTATTTCTATATTTAGTTGTTAAACGGACACTAATTAGGGGAGATTTTTGCAGAAACACTATTACCATGTGTAAAAAAGATGACAAAATAATGAATTAATAGTGCAAAAAAATATACCTCATAATGTGTCTTTTCTTGCTGCATCATATAATTTACCCTGCGGCATCATTTGGTGCTCCCGTCACATAATTCCAGTGGTCCTGATCATATTATTGGCACGGAATTACCAAACAAACCACACTCCCACGCACCACATCAGCATGAACCGGAGAACCACGCCATTAATAGACCACGTCACACCGTCTTTAGCAAAACACCACGAGATTTACCAACCTGAATTGTGATATATATATAAAGAGCACTTAATCTGGACAACTGACTACACAAGCCAACGAAAACTGTTATTTATTCAGCACACCACTCCATGCACTAAATACACTACAGAGATTTCCAAAGATCAAACTACACAAATCATTTCTAAACTATCCACTGAACAAACCCTCTCCTGCCTCTACTGACCACACACAACCACACACTAAAACAACAGACACACCTGATGGCACTCCCAGGAGTGCACAAATCACTTCCCAAAGCCCCAATGACTGCAGTAAAAGATGTACAACTGCCAACAGCATAATGTTACAGAGTAGCTAAACTGCTGACAATAAAACATGGAAACCGCAGTTTGAGTCCCAGCTTCCCCATGTTGACAACATTGTGTGATCCATGGCAAATCACAGTTATCTCCCTCTGCCTCAGTTTTCTTCCGCCAATAAAGGGAGGACACTGAACAACAGCAGCACTGAGCACTGTTAAAACAAGAACTGTTAAAATTAAAGACCTGATCGCTCCTCAAGTACCATCGCTCTTAGATGGAACTAGGCTTCCACTGAGGGCTTGGTACAGCAGTTTGGCCTCTGAATGTCTCTCATAAACTCACCATAGGACCTTTCAGCCTCTGCCTCGGGTGGCCCAGATATCTGACCATAAGCACTGCGCAAGCAACGGGGGAAGGACCATCGTTTGCACAAGCTTTGGGAGGGGGCTCCAGGAGCAGACACAGCCCCGGAGGACCAGTGTGCGGCCATGCTAAAATTGTACAGTATTGTCTGCTCAAGCCAGGAAACCAGGACTGAGGGACACTGCTGGCTATGAGTGGGGCTCTGCTGTGTTTATTTATTTATTAGAGCCTGAAAATCCCATGATGGTGGAGGGTGCAAATGAAAAGTAAACTAAACAAAGAGCCCAGGAACAGAGCAACTGAGCGCTCGTGTTAAGGCTATAAACCAACAGTGACTCAAAACATGAGCGGCCAGAAAATATTTTTTAAAACTTGTGCGCGCAAGTATAATAAATGGCCTGAAGCAAAATGACCAATGAAACAGGCCAGTCGCCATGGGCGTGACAAACGCACCAAAAGGAGGGACAACTGGCACGGATTCACCACACAAAAGAAATGCATTTAGAAGGAACCAATGAAAAGCGATGGGCGTGGCCAAAGCCCATATAGTGAATGTAGGATGTCTCGAGACAGCGCATGCGTGCTGCTCAGGCTCGACCTAAAAAGGGAGAAACTGAAAGACAATTAGTGGGATGTTGAAGCAGAAGGCTTATACCAGATATATAAGCATATGTTAGGTTTGAAATGCAGCAATGTGGCAAAAGTGATAGGTAGTGCTTCCAGGACCTACGCCCCTTCCTCACACTTTCCACCATGATAGAGAGAACGTGGAGCTGCAGGCGGGCATGTGCTGATGGGTCTGTAATGAAGGCTTCCTTTGTTTGTTATGATTGAGCTCTATATGATGGTTCTGGAATTTGCACAGCGCACACCTGCCACTGCACTGTGATCCCAGCTGTAATGTGGGCTGGAGCCGAGTCATACATTGATTTATAATGGACCCATCTTATCACTGTAACCCTGTGAGTAGTCTCAAATATTCGGTATGCTTTTCCCACCCTAAATGCACATGCAAACTCACACTTAAACAAGCATTGGCAAAGCCAATAGACCGGGCTTAGTCTTTTCAGAAATGGTTATTGTAATATTTTTATTGCACACATACGACGCAAAGATGAAAAGGGAAACATTAATCCTAGTGATGCAGAAATGTCACAGCCATGTACTTGTAATAAAAAATGAAATTACAAAATGTATATATCTTTATTAAAATAATGCATGTGCTTGCTACCCACTAGGTGTATTTCGAGCAAGTATAAAAAACCTTTTTCAGTTTTCACGCACATCATAGGAAATATGATACTTATCGACACAAAGAAAATGTAATATTGGCTTTCAATTACCGTAATTTGAAGACATAGTTTAAAGCACATATTGAGGACTAATTTAAGAAAATAAGATATAGAATAGAAAAAAGTATTGCCAAAGTAAGATACTGACCCACCAGCACTGGCACAGAAGTGCACTTCTTTGCAGGCAAATGGGCACAACTAATCAGACGAAATGCAATCACTCACATTGCAAGCTAACCAATGGCTGAAGTGAGCTGAACAATTACACCATGGTGTCTGCTCTAGTTTGGGGAAGCAAAATGTGATTGACAGTTGAAGCAACCAATGGATGAACAGCGCTAGCACAAAGCCCCTTTATCTTTGCATATGTCGTTTTTATTTATGATTTTTTTTGTTCCATGAGGTTGGCAACACAGCTATAGCGCTAGCTCTAGGTTATACCTAGAAAGCAGGTGTGACACGTATATATAAAGGGCCCAAACCGGCAACACCTTTTTTATTTCCAGGAGAAAAACAAAACAGTAGAAACATAAATTTGATTGCACTTTTATTTATAAACTCTTCACAGGTTATACCATTTGCTAATTTATTTCTTCAGGCCCATGCTGAGTGTGATGCACCAGTCATTTCACAGCTGAACAACTTCAATTAAAGGGCATTTAATGCATGTTTCACGGCGTTGGTCATTCACTTGAGCAAATGTTTACATTCAACCTGAATCCAGATATCTCAAAGCATGCTTAATTAAATTCTATTAATCACTTTCCAATTCATTTTTAGGGATGGCTCATTGACGCCGAGACTGGATCTGAGTTTTGAGAATAACAACAAAAAACTAATTTCTACTGAAATTAATTTTATGTATATGAATTCTATGTATCTTTTGCTAATATATATTAATTGTGAATATCCTGAAACACTAACTGGTTAATATGGGTTTTTTGACAAGCCCAGCTAATTATTTAAAAAAAATAATCTAAATAAGTTATTTTTTCTTTGGAAATATTTTTTGGGGGAAAAAAGATTTTTACCCGTAAATTAGAAGTCCTTCGCTGCATGAATTTGTTCCTGCCTTCCTCTAGAGAAGAGCCATTGAGTGCATAAAATCGTTCTTTTGATGATTAACAGTAGGGAAATACATATAACTCAGTGGAATCACTTCACGCGTTTGGAAAAGTCAAAAATAAAAAAGTTATTGTTTGTCAACTTCTCCAAATTGCAAAAATCATTACAAGCTTCATGAAATAGGAAAGTTTGTACATTAATGTATTAACAAATATATAATAGATAACTATTTCTAAAACGTGGACTCATACATTTGAGATATAGAAATAAGATTTCTCAATAATAAATATATAAATATCATAAGAGTATAACACATAGAAGCCCGTACGAAATATATAAACAGCCATCTTTCATTTTGTTAGTATGGTCTAGTTGGGTTGGTTCTCACTATATATAGGTCAACAATATCGACCAACAAAATGCTGCCTCCACTACGTCATGAAGGTAAGTACATATTTACTATACTTAACTCCACATCTACTTATCTTAACATGTAACCCTGATTATGATGTCGGTCGGAGGCATCGCAGATTCTGGACCAACTAACCTCCGGTCGGCAGTCCAGACCGCAGTATTACAATGAGACCGCACATGGTGCGGTCGCATACTCCCATTTCTCTATGGGAGCTTGTGCTGCAGCCGTAAACCGACCGCAGAACAAGCTCCCATAGAGAAATAGGAGAGTCTGTTAATCCCTGCACCCCGTGGCAGGCACCACGCGGTGCAGGGCTTAACAGGGTGGCACCTACGATGCCCCCTCGGCCCCCTACCAGAGGCTGTGGAGGAATGGGGGCCCAAAGTTACTTTCTGACAGGCTTTCCATGTCAGAAAGCTCGACATGCAAAGCCTGTCGGAAACCGACAGATTGTAATCCCGACGGCAGAATTGCCGTCCTCCGGTATCACGGTGAGGCCTCCAATTGGCCGACGGGCTCCATGAGCCCGCTGGAAAGGAGCCCGTCGGCATCTAGCCAGAATGACCGGCCAGTTTCACTTTCAACTGCCAGCATTGTAATGCGGCGGTCGAAAGTGAAATCGAAGATGTCGGTTGGAAAGCTTCCGACCGCAGATCGAAGTCTTTCTGCCAATATCAAAATGAGACCCATAGTGTTAGTCAATGTACTGGAAGTGATATTTATTTTTGGGATATAGTCACCCCTTGCCATCTTACGGTGCCATCGATATTTCACAGTAATAATAAAATTACATCAGTTCTCTACCGTAATAACTTATTACAGATGAATTTGACATCACAATGAATCCCTGCTTGTGACAGAATTATGTGTGAAAGGAAGGACACTGAGCAGAATAGCAACTTTTAAGCAATTAAAAAGGGATAACTAGCCTTTTAGCTCTTACTGTTAAAACTGTATTTCCTGAAACTTCACAGGCACAGGATAAGAAGACATTTATGCTTGTATACATAAATATGTCATTGCTGGGTTTAATTAGAATAAAGTAGCATGCTAATATATATTCTGAAATATAGCTTATTTTCAAAGTGACTCATTACATTTTCTTCACATCAAGTTTCTTCACATATTTTTTTCAAACAATTAAATGCGTATTGTGCATATTGAGCATATTGAGGATATGCTCCAAGGACAGTGGCGATGAGATCAAGGAATACAAATGCCCCCTCCCATACAATATAAAGATATTTCCCCTCAAAGTCCTTCAGTCTCATTCATCTACAGGGCCAATGAGCTGTTCAGTAATATCCTTCTTACCTACAGCTTAGGGTATTTAAATCAAAGGCAAATAACTTTATTTGGTCTAGTTAAAACTAGGCCATAAAAGTACAGTTTAATACATTACAGTGCAATAATATCATAAAAAATTCAATGAACCAAAAAATTAAAAATATTAAGGTTAAAATGATGTAATAATTTAGCAGCCCCTTCAACAGACATCCTAATTTAAAATATTTTAGTGGCATGGGTGAATGCAGATTAGAACATTGGGGTGTTGGGAGCTCTGCTGAAGAAATTGGAGTAGCGCCAGGCTTATAATGGCTGGTGTAAGCCCGGAGCGCAAACTTTTCAATGTTTTTCTTCATGTTTCTCCCTTTTTAATATAGTACGTTCGACCCTCAGTGGGTGGAATGTTCTAATAACCTTATAGCCCTTCTGCCTCGGGCTGTACCGGTTGTTAAAGGCTTTCTCCCTCGCGAGGGCCTATAACGTGGGAGAGGGCCTTTAACAGTCGTGATCGAGGGTCTACCTGATCTCACTCACAAGTCTGAGATAGCTATATATGGTTGCTATTGTTTCGTCGGATGCAAGACGTCGAAGGAAGTAAAGTGCCGTTATGCATTGTCTTATGGTATGTTTAATCAAGGAGACGTTGATAGTGCACGATCGGGGTTTAGAATAAAAACTACAGAAGAATATTATGTTCAAAGTGCTTTGTTAGGAGGCCTGATCATAGGGGACCGCGGTCCAGAAACAGGCAGTCCTCAATGATCGATCTATTTAATACCGATGGCACATTGGTCCAGACTCTGTGCCACAACACAAATGGATGAGTCCATATTTTGCCCTCCAAGGGGGTAAAACCCTAGGTCCTTGTGGCACAGTAAGGTGGTAGTACATTGGGGGAGTGAAAGCAAGTGACGGGCGAACTTATTTTCGGTGACCTGCAACGCTGTTGCATTGTGAATTCCCCAGACCCCTTCCCCATAAAGTGCCGCGCTTAGACATTTTGCCTGATGGGTTGCCAGCATGTGTCAATTAGAGCTTTTGCCCAATTTTCCAGAAAAGCAAAAGAGAGCTTTAATACTCCTGGCAGACTGGCTATTTCTGATCTCCTGCTGTGGAAACCAGGACCATTTATTGTTGAAAGTCACACCAAGGTAGCTGAAATTGCTGGTGTTTTGAATGAGCTTAGAAAGCAATACGTTAGGAGCTGCAGGACATAACAAAGGTTTTGCAGCGTCAAGGCTGAGAACCGGTCTTTGAGGAGCTGTAGTGCTACTGGAGTGCGGCCCATAAGTACAGAGTCGGCCGCGTACAACAACGCTGGTATGGGACACTGTCCAATTTGGGGCATGTCCATGCATGATGTAACAAACTCCCTCCCCAGCTGATTGATGTAGAGATTGAAGAGGAAGGGTGCACAGGCTTATATAACGCCACTGCGGATGCCAAATGGCTCCGAGCATTCCCCGCTTCCCGCCCCCCAGGGCTGAACCTTACGGAAGCATTGGAGTTGCAATATAAATCCCTAATGGGATTTACTCAAGCACCTGTCCATGCCAAGATCATTCATAATGCTCCACAATTTACTTTGAGAAACACAATTAAAGGCCCTGGACAGGTCCATCAATCCTAGAAATAGGGAGCCCTGTTTGGAGATGGTATACTTTCCCAGCAAAAGGTTGAGATTGAAGCAATGGTTCTCTGTCCCAAGCACCTGCCTGAACCCGTATTGGATATCTGAAAGTGTGCTGGTCTCCTCCGCCCATGCAGCGAGACGTGACAATAGGGCCCGACCAAGGACCTTCACCGTCGAGTCCAAGAAAGAGATTGGGTGGCAACACCCAACATCCCCTCGATCTCCCTTTCTAAAAATAGGGACGATAATAGATTCCGACCATGATGGCATTTTGCTGCAACAACTCACTGCCCGTAAATCATTGCTTACCAGAGACAATCACTCTCCGAAGGATGCATAAAATTATGGAATTAATTGCTACCCATGTCTACATCCCCAACCTTCCCCTGTGTAAACAAGGCCATGTGTGTGTGTTCACTTAGGTTTTCTTAGGGAAAAGTCAATATCGCAGCCACTTTAAAGTTTAATGACATTTTAAAGTGTTTTCACATATGATATGAATGCAGCCCCCCACCTTTGAGAGACTTGCACCCTGAAACTCGAAGTAATATCATACTTTTCGAGAAAGTTACAATCCTATGCAACCTAGGGATCATTGCTCAATACACAAAATATCCTCAGACACGTCAAATAGAAATTTAACATCCAAGAACTGTTTGATCGAATGTCAATGCTGGAATTTTATGGCCACAGAGATGAGTTTGGGACTCATGACATCAAAGATAAAGCTGGCAGAACTTATATTGTTGTAATGATGTATCTCTAACTAGATGCCTTGACTAAGAGGAAAGGAAAATATCTACATGTAGAAAAAGTAGCAGCATGTGAGAGGAGGATAGCCCTGTTCCAGACATAGAATGAAGTTGGATAATTTTAGTCTGTTGAAAGCAAATTGACAAAACTTCTACGTGGTGAAATGCTAATTTGAAGCAATTCTTTTTAGAGCAAAATTTGGAAATGTATGCCAACAAAAACACCAGTTTGCCAGTATCTAATCTGGAGTTTAAACTGAAAAAAATGAGTTTAAACTGAAAAAAATGGTTTGTAATGTCTAGAAATGTATGACTATGAATTGGATTGAAAGTTAAAAACATAAGTGGAAAAATAGATTGGTGAACTGTGGCGGGGAAATTTCAGCAGTCTTTCTTCTCTGTCTAGAACAATGACTGGAGGACTTGTAAGTAAAAAGCCGAACGTTTCAACAAAATTGATCTGACCTACATAGAAGGAGACAGAGAAGAGGACCCGTAGAAACAGATCTGAAAAACAAAGGCGGGAGAGTAGTAGTTATAGCTGCCAGGCTTCCCAGGTCCATGAGTTTAGGTGCTACCCCACTTCAAGTGTTTTTCTTTGAATTCTGGAACTTGTAGGCCTGTTTTCTAATGGAACAAACCAGGCTACAATTCCCAGAATTCAAAGAAAAACCTGGACTGGAGCAGCACATCACTCATGGGCCTGGGAAACTTGGCAGGGCTGCATAATGTGGGTCTAGAAATTCAGAATGAAGGGAAACGTTAAATTGAGTGGAAAAAAAAAAAGCAATGTAAGAGACAATGGCTAAACACAGATGCTGAGTGGAAGGGCAAGAGAAGTGTATGAAAGTGTAAAGCAGGCTTCTCCACCCAGTAGCTTGTGAGCTATTGTATCTCTCCAGCTACCTGTAAGTAGCTCTCCTGTGTGCAGCTCAGAGTAATAAATTAGAAGCTTTGCTTGGCAAATTTACTATATTGACTAAAATTGAAAAGCGTGCTTTTGAGACACAAATGTGTGTTTTTTCAGAACTCATAAGCTGATGTTTGTAGAAAGATTGCTGAATTTCCAAAATATACTTAAAGTTGATATTTGAGTGATAACTCATGGGGCACTGGGGAGATTTATTATTATTATTATTATTATTATTATTACCTTGGTGCCAGGGGCAATGCAACTATGGCCGATTTGTACTACCAATGTATAAGCATTCTGCATTGACATGGAACCATGGTTTCGAGTGGTTCGGGAAACAGGGTGATATTTATTGCACATTATAAATAATGATGCTCCAAGGCCCATTGTTTATCGGGTGCAATAAGTAGCACCTATTACAACTTTTCAGGAAATAACATTCAGATTTTGGGGTTAATACACCAAACCCTGCATGGTAGTGTAATTATCGTTCACATTTTCCCTGTTAAAGTTTGGCAGGTTTGCCCTGCTTTAATTTAATGAAGGTTGAGGTTTATCAGATGCAATAAATACCTCCCGATTCGAAATTCCAAACTGTACACGTATAAGTGTTTAAACACGGTTGGAATACACCGTCCCACTCATAATACGGCTGAAAGTCTATTCAAAAATACTGCTTGCAGCCTTGCACTGCGTTGATCACTTCTGATAATCTTTCATAGGGTGGCGGATAATGTAATCGTGTTTGATGTTTTCACTGTTGCCACACTTATAATATGAGTAGCGAAGGATCATATTTATTGAACATGAGTAGCTCTTATTACAGAAAGGGTTAGAGACCCATGGTGTAAATGGGGCACATAAATGAATCTGGGGAGCTGGGGACATCCCCACTGAGGAAAGACTAAAGGAGGAGCCGGACAAGTATGCAGGGTGGAGTCGGAGGCCATAGGAGAAAAGAGTAAAAAACAGAATATGGGGAATGGAAAATGAGTCTGGCCTGAGCTGCCCTCACCCTTCCCTTTTGTCCTCAAAAGCAGGTTGAAAATGTATTTTGTTACTGGATGGATGCCTGGGTAATACAATTGTCAGAAGAGGTTTGTAACCCACGGTTCCGAAGGTTAGACATTTCTCAAAAACATCACCATCTCCTTCAGACAACCTTGTTAGGCCATGTCACCAGGCCTGTCAATCAATGACACCAGCCTAAATTAGTTTCATCAAGGCCTGGACAGCCTAGCAGGAGAAGTAAATTGTGAAATTCATGGCTTGGGAGTATGTGTACCTGGATACCCTACGGGTGACAAGAAGCGCTCTACAAATCTACTGATTGATTGATTTTCATTTATTGATTGATGTGTATACTGCATTGCAAAGTAACCATGTGATAGATCATTTTTCAGGGTCTACATGAGCAACTAGATCAGGACACACAGAAATATAATATTCCATGATGTGTTTGGAAGGAAACAACATTACCTTTGTTGTTGACTACAGAAGCCAGACGCCCGGGCTACAACGCTTATTTCAGGCTACAAAAGCAAAGAGGACAGGTAAGCTTTTAACCCTGCAAGGATTAGTACTTGTAATATTGAAAGATTGTGAACACATCTGCTGTATTTACACAAGCTTTCCATTCCACATTAGGTAATGAATATTCGACCTGGAGCAGCCAAAGCTTTTCTAACTTTTCAGTCATTAAAGTGGGATCTTCTTATAAAGGGGACGCGTTACCAGTCACAAGATGAGGCCTGTAACTAGCACACTGGCTTAAGAAGCACATATCTGCCAAGAACAACAAAAAAAACAATTTCTTTATTACACCTGCAATTTGAAAAATGATAAACAAGTTATTTGAGAAACTGAACAAAAATAAATACTTTCGAATTCATGTTCTGATTGAGAACAATTCCCGTCATTTTTATGTTCTCAGTAGTAATGTAAAAATGATTGCACAAGCCAGGACTTCTTGGCAATCAAATTTACAACTTTCCGGTAAGTGTTTATGGAGATCTCAACTTTTCAGGGCATCTCCCCAGACCTTATATATATATATATATATATATATATATTGATATTTGGTTTTATTTCCTTAAAAAAAGCTGATCATTGAGCCCCAATTCCATGGACCATCCATTCTGTATCCGAGAAGCCTAGAATGCTGACTACAATAACGCATCCTTCAGATCAGCCATACCGATGAGATTGTGACGTGCGGTCCTACCCTTGAGTTGCTTTCCTTGTTGAGGGCACCCTGTCCATGGTCTCTGCCAAGGACCCTTGACTCCCTTTTTCTACCCCTACAGCTGCTCTATCATCTCTTTATCAATTACTGGGGTTTACCTCAGGCAGCGTTTTCCCCTCTCGGTTGGGGTCATCTTTGCCTTTACGTTTGTTGAGCACCCACATTCCAATCAGTTCAGACATGCATTAAAATAGAGCAATCTGCAGGGAACAAGCAACTAGACACGATACATAGGCTGAGTTGATAAACTATTACCCAGATCCAATCATTTCTTGATCTGGGTCACCAGACAGTAATTGAACCAATTACTCTAGGTTCAAAAGTAATCAATTTAGCAACTGTGTCGCTACAAGCAGTAAAAGTAACCTCCCTGGGATGATGCGGTTGTCTACGTGACTTCAGTTTCTATTCACTTCCTTAAGAAATCAAGAAGAACTGGAATGAACTGGTGACGCTTCCCAAAACAGAGGACCGCCCTAACGCATCAATCTTCAGCGCTCGTCATGGAAGGACACAGGAATAACTAAGGGACTATGAATCTTGTATCAATGGATTATCTGCCATTTGTAACTAATCATGATCAATTTTATGGCCCATCCTTGGCCGCCCAGTAAAAACCTGGCGACACAATGTCCTTTCTTAAGCTACATTTGCTCGTGTTCACTGTGAGTCAGCGCTGCTTGACAGCCTCTTGGGAGAGAATCATAGTGAATCTTCCTTTCTAACACATGCCAGCTCCTCCCTAACGTCACCCTTTTACCGCCAACCACCTACCATGCTATCAAACACATGCCCCAACACTGCATCCTGCTCTTAATCTTTCCTGGACAGACAACACTCCTCAACTTTGAAAAACACTCGCACAAAAAAGGTTGCCCAAAATGTCCTCCTTACTTACTTCCAACTGGAGTAAAGAAAGTTTGGATAACTGATCAGCTGTAATGTATTTTACTCCAGGTAGATATTCAACCTCATATATTTCCCTGCTTAGCTTGATTAACATGCAGATCACTCTGTATTTTTTGGTCCTGGCCAGTATAACGAGCAGAACCATCAGCGGTAAGTGATTGAAACACAAAATGTTTCCCCAACACAAACTGTTTATAATGCATCTCTCCCTCATCCATGTCAGGGTTGTCCATTTATATTACATAAAATTATTGTCCCTCTTCACTTAGCGCCATTTAGAAAAATTTCACTATTAGACGTGTATCATCTTTTCACAGAAATATTTAAGCTCCAATGCCGGTGGTGGGTGTATTCCCGAATATGAAATTGAAGACATTTTCTGTTTATACTTTATAACTCCTCTGTCAATCCTTATTTTTTCTCAAAAGCTTCATGTTTATGTGTGGTCACATCTTGTTCACACCATAAGTAAAATGTGTTACCACCAAAAGCAAACCCATAAATGAGCAGTCCATTCATCTATGTAAGGCAAATGTATCTAAAGATAACCCTAAAGGTCTTCTCCTCTACTGGAATGCAGCTTGTGAAATTATGGAAGATGCACTGGAGTAGGGACCAGTATGCGCGGGTACTTGATTACATGGTAAAGATAGATTGATGGAAGGCAAGCAGATACCCCAAAGACCTTGCGCTTTTACAGTCTGCCCGCACAGTGTGCAGATAACTTATCACATCAGCCAACTCTACAGTGATGCAGCCAACAGAAGCAGAATGTTCTCCAAGACTAACTAGAACTGCATCAGTCCTCTATCTGCCTCTCCAGTCCACATTCCACAGAGGTGTGAAATGCTACCAACCTTTTTTCAGTGAAAAAAGACAAAAGATTTAAAATCATCACATCTGCAACGCCAAGCCTGCTTCTTCAATCAATCATAGTATTTGTAAAGCGTGCTACATACCCGTGAGGGTCTCAAGGCGCTAGGTTGGTGGGGGGGAAATGCTGCTACTGTTCGAAGAGCCAGGTCTTGAGGAGTCTTCTGAAGGTCAGTAGGTCTTGGGTCTGCCTTAGGTGGATGGGGAGGGTGTTCCATGTCTTGGCTGCGAGGTGGGAGAATGATCTGCCCCCGGCGGTCACTCTTCAGAGGCGGGGGACAGAGGCGAGGGAGCGGTCTGCGGAGCGGAGCTGGCTGGTGGGGGTGTAGAAGCAGAGTCGGATGTTGAGGTACGCTGGTCCGGTGTTGTGTTCATGTCCACCCCAGTGCACTTCTTCCCATAACGGTCATCCTTCAAACCACTTTCCCTCCCAAACATCACCAACATCTTCAGTTCTCTCAAGACCACCTTCTATGAAGACATCTTACCCTCATCCTTCATCAAAGCCCTATCAGGACAGGCCCTGTCACCAAAGTCAGCACGGCCAATGCCCCCCCATTCATGGCATCTTCCAGAAGCTCTCAAGACAGGCCAGATCCTCCCACTAGTGAAGAAACCCATTATTGGAACATCACTCACCTACACATCATCTGTAAAATCATCAAAAAAGCATTAAAAATCCACACTCCAATCAATGCCAACCATCTCCTGCAATGACTCAATGACTCCCAACCAATTTCCGACCATGGCAACAGCTGCCTTACAAATAGTCATGGACCCCTTCCTGGCCCCAGATGAAGATGATCCCGTCCTACTGATGCTGCTAGACCCATCAGCCTCCTTCAATCGTTTCAACCATCCCACCCTAATCCACTGCCTAAAGTCAAGAATGGCATCCACAAGTAAGGTCCCCCACTAATTCACTTCTCACCTTGCCAACCAACACAAGTTTTTTTTTTCTCAAAAGGGTTTCTCCATATCCCACAATCTCTCACCACCTGCAGAGTCTCCCAAGTGTCCACCTTGTCCCCCACAATCCTCAACCTCTACAAAGAACTGCTTGAAACTTTACTCGCCAATAAGTGTATCAGAATACATCAATGTGTCAACAGCACACACCGGCACACAAAGGTTTTCTCTGCTCTAGACATCCAACATATTGAGCACAACATGCTCCTCATGCAGAGCAGAATGTCCAGGTCTTGCCTGAATTATAGCCCCACCAAAACCCAATTCCTCCAAATCGCCAACAACAATAACCAACAAGTAGTCCACAACTAGCCTGAATACTTATAACTTGATCAACTCAAAGCCTAACTTTTGTCAAATGGTAAGTCACTTGGAGTCAACTTTCACACCAACCTTACTCTAAAGGAACATACCGACTAGAAAACAAAGACACCTTGATACTTGACACCCATACCTGATGCTTAAAAATGTTCTTCTTTGAAAGCGATTTCCGAATTGCCATTCAAGTACTTGTGTTGATCAATCGGAATGGAGGCAATGCCCAGGTCTGTGGCATAACAGATTCCACAGTTGTCCCCTTCAAGTACATCTTAAATGCAATACTTCTCATCAGGGGCCTGAAAAGATATGACCACATCTCCCCCACCCATATGGAAGTCCACTTGGTTGCCAGGCATTCTCCATCTACACATCCAGACAACAACCTTGTATCTATCAGGACTGCCCTAGCCTTCATTAATTTAGGAAATGGCTGACCTTTTCAAGGAATTCTACATCACAACATAGTAACTTTTCGTAAACAGTCCACCACCTCTCAGAATCCTGCACACCTTGCCAAGATTCACTCTTTAATTGTATGCCTGCATTCCACCCTGTGCACCGTTCCGCTAACGTTTGGCTTTCTTCGCTCGATACTAATAAGAGATACATACATACAGAGGTACTACTGATGAAAGCATCTTCTTTCTCTGTGGTCATTTCATTGTTCTACTACTGCCCTGACTTCATTGCAGAAGCATGCCTTACTGGTTGCCTTCATATCAACCAGTTAACGCCTCAGCCCCTTAGAGGTCATGATATTCTCAAACATGTATTCTCTTGCTAACCAACCCAGTTCTTTCAAAACCTTTTCTTCTACTACCGACAGCACCATCACCTTCCTCAGTTTAGCTCATGAACGTTATGCATAAAACTCTACTTGTCCCATTATTTGCAAAAAAAACTTTGAGCACATCTCTGTTAGCAGGTAGTGCACATTCATTCTTCCTCAATGTCAGAGTATGTAACCCTCTAGTTAGCGCAGCATTCTTTATAAAATTGTTTGTGCCTTCCCTCCTAAGCTCAACGTGCACTCCTCAACTACATATATTTCTCCAAACCTTCCTAGTTTCATGTTCCATATATTCTTTCAAAGAACCTAATAGGTTTGTCAAAGTTTCCAGTTGTAGGTCTGTTTTTCCACTCTCCCTATAGTTCCTGGAAATATTAACATCCCATATGTTTAGGAGCAAATCAATAGGGGATCCATGATTGGTTACCATCTTCCAATCACATCCCCTTCTTCTCCAAATCTCTCTTGCACTAGCAAATTATGGTTATACATAATTATTTGGTCCCAGAGGTTTTTCTCACCAACCAGCTCAAATTTAGATCTAATGAGCTGGGATCGTAGCTGGACCCTGGAGGCCTGATTTAGAGATAACAGTAAACCCTCTAGAGAAAGGAATAAATTCCAGTGGAGAATCCGCTCAAAGATTTTCTGTCATCATGGTATTGAGGAACTCGCACCAGTGGAGCCTCCTCTAACCCTGGGCGTAGTTTGCGTAGTAGCGCTACGCATAGCTACGCAAAGTGCACTTCGCACTACGCGAGCTATGCGTAGCTATGCTAACTGCGTAGTGCACTGTGCAAAATGCTGTTTGCACTGATTGCACAGTGCCAGATGCATGTCCGCACTGTGCAATCATTGCTTACCGCATCTTGCACAGTGCAAGCGGTCATTTTCTGCCGCTCAAGTAGATTTGTACTCGAGCGGCAGCTTTCTCAACGTGGACTGGTAGTTTCTCATCGCGAGCAGTCACGAGCATACGAAACCACTTGTAATGAGAAACCGGACCTCCCCGCGTTGAGAATCTCGCCAGGAGGTTTATTTTTCACGCTCACGATCGGCAACTTGATGTTGCTGATCGTGCGTGCGCCGTGAAAAAGTTTTGTTTAAAAAAATATATTAATAAATACATAACTTAGCATTTAAAAAAAACGTACAAATTCACAGAAAAAACCATAGGTTTCACACACGTTATAGTTAGGAATTAGCATTTAAAAAACCTTGCAAATTCACTTAAAAAACCATAGGTTTAACACATGTTATAGTTACAAAAGGGGAAGACCCCGGCACTCAACTGATTTGTACACAATACAAATTCGTTAGAAATTAATCACATACTCAACAAGTACCAAATCATAGAGAGAAGACTCAATTAACATAGGGAATATCAGAAAACCAACAAGTATATGCTGTGAGTTTGGTTTAATGGTTTTAAGGCACAGAGCATTTCATCTTAGCATATTGCATCAAAACTTAAACAGAATATCAGACAGAGAAGAGTATATCCCTTATTAGCATGTATGTCCCAGATCTTGTAGTTCTTAAGATTGGTAAGTTTTGACACGTAGAGTGTTCTCTCTGAAACAGCCATGTTATAGTTAGCTGGGCATTTCCCTCGTAAAAAACCAATGAAATTCCCCCGTTATAGTTAGTGCAGGCAACTATAACTCACGCGACCGCAATCCGCTGCTGATGACGTCAGATATTACATCACTGATGACATGTGTCTTTCTGAAAAAAAAAAAATGAAATATATGTATAGCTAAAGATGAATGGAAGAAGACATGGGTAAATAAGTGTCTAAATACAGTGATGTAATATCTGACGTCATCAGCAGCGGATTGCGGTCGCGTGAGTTATAGTTGCCTGCACTAACTATAACGGGGGAATTTCATTGTTTTTTTACGAGGGAAATGCCCAGCTAACTATAACATGTGTGAAACCTATGGTTTTTTAAGTGAATATATATATATATATATATATATATATATATATATATATATATATGATTTACAATACATATAGATATACAAAAATCCCTTTCTTCCCTCCAATCCGTCCTCCCTCTGACTCATCCTAACCCTTTCTGACTAATATGTACTCCCAAACATCCCTCTCAAACTTTCACCCCTCCTTTAGCCATCCCTCCAAACTAACAAGCACATATGATTACTTCTTACAAAAAACCTATTACTTCCCTTTTACAAATCCATTCCTATCATTCCATCGCTACCCCAAACTCCTCGTTTTCGAATCCATTCCTATCAATCTATTCTTCTACAAACTCTACTAAACACAAAATAAATCAAGCGCACAAACCTAACAAAACTAATGCACAAGGAAAAAACATTGGGGGTCATTACAATGGCAGACGGACTTCAGTCCGTCCACCATCGTCCCCGGGACTGGACCGGCCGCCTATTAGGTGGCGGTCCCGCAAGTGGAATTACAATGCGGCTGCCACCACGGCGGCAGCATATGGCACGTGTAACAATGCGGCGGGTCCTACTGGTTGCAGCACCCACTGCAATGTTAAAATGCACTGTTTGCATTTTGCTGCACTACGTGGCAGGCACCATGCGGTGCCTGCCACATAGTGAATGGAAATGTAGGGGGGCATGGTGCCCCCCCAAGTGCACAAACAATCAGCCCCAAAGTCAATCCCTGCCAACCTTTCCATGGTGGGGGAACCACCATGGAAAGGCTGGCGGGATGCAGCATCTTAATGTGGCGGACGGTGTCTGCTGGGCACCGCCACCATTCAAGGGATGCAGGGCGCGTCCGACAGGCAGTCGTAACGATTGCCTCTGTCAGATCCGTGGCGGATGGGCTTTCCGCCCGCCAGCACATCCGGGTTCACCGCCATCGTAATCAGGCCCTTTGTATTTACGTACTAACAACTAATCTTGTGTTCCAGGGTAACATGCTACTCTTTGGAAAAAGTGCTATAATGCCTCATCCGGGGTCCTAAGCACTATATAAATCTATCTACAATTACAATTGGCACTGAGTTAGAGGATACACACTTACAACTTTCTGTTTCTGCTTTGTGATTTTTGCAAATCCCATTGGCTGCTCTGGTTTCTGTTTTGTAATGTTTATAAATCCCAATGGCTGCCCTGGTTTCTGTTTTGTAAAGTTTATAAATCCCATTGGCCGATCTGATTTCTGTTTTGTTACATTTATAAATCCCATTGGCTGCTTTGATTTCTGTTTCATGATGACTTGCAATGGCAGTCTGCCTGGACTGTTGCTATTGGAGGAGACCAAAATTGATTTACATATGGCGTGTTTCTGTCTGGAGTGCATTGTGGACAAAAAACAATGATCTGGAATGATACCCCGAGTGATTACGAATGTCTGAGATTGATTCAAGCACTCCTTGTCCCCTGCCTTTTGTCGCTTTATGGAAGGGCCCTCACCAGGGCCGTTTCTAGGTGTTTGGCCACCCTAGGCGAGAACTGAAAAATGCCGCCCCCTCCATATTACTACTAATTATGCACAAGAGTAATATAACCCCTACCCTCACACCAACCCTGGAAGCCACTGAAGGCCTAAACAACTACGCAAGCAAACGAACACAAGTGTGTGTCACATGCCTGCAGCTGGCTGTCTACTGCACCTATAGCCATTTTAGAAGAACATGGATTCCCATGGCACCCCTCGGTTTGCCTGACAGCAGACATGTCTTACACGAGCTTTGAACGGGACAGTATTGCTTATATTGCAAACAGTTTTAAAAAAGCGCTCCTGCGAGGCCAGCACAGATGCAGAATGGTTGCTCCCTATGGAGTAAGGTCTGGTCACCCTCGCTCCTCCAACGGACCCCAGAGCACGGGAGAAGGGGCGAGGCTGTGTCTCAAGTACCCTTGCAAGCAGAGTCCCGCTGTGTGTGTGTTTTTAACCTCCTGGGCCATCACAGCCCCTGTGTGTTTGTTTCCGCTGGGAGGACCTGGCAGACAGCCCCCGCCCCACAGAAAGGGGCAGTTAGGAAGGCGGATGGACGGGAGCCGGGTCCATTGTGGTCTGAAGGAGGTGCCGCTGCTGGGAACCATTCAGGGACACCCAAATGACTGGGGCCGTTGGCATTGCAAGTTAGTCCTTAAACTCTAGACAGTCGGAGCGAGAGTGGGCGAGGAGACGATACCACCTCCCGGTTTCCTTCCAACTCCCGCACAGGACCTATCTTCTCGCATTTAGATCAGAATGCAGATGCGATTTTGGCGGCCCCTGCTCGCCTACCCAAGACATTCTCCTGCCGTTCTTTAAACAGCTTTTAGGCCAGGAGTGGGGGGGAAACAGACAGACCTCCTTGCAGGCGAGGAAGAAATGTGAAATGAAACAACTAAATCAGCTTTCCTTTTCGCCCTTATCCAGTTGGTGTAAAGACAGGGCCGGCAACTCGGACCACAAGGGCGGCATTTCACGGTTTGTTTTTAGAAATTAAACCCAAATTGCTGTAGAGATGGGAGTAAGACGAGAGTGGCTGTAGTAGGCTTTACACGTCTCACTACCGATTCCATGTCTAGACAGCGGCCAAGAAATGCCTCGCTTGTTCATAATTACAACGCATGCACCTCCCTCACAGGTAGGAAGAGGGACGTGCAACTGAGGGTGTCAGAGGGAACAGTGGAAATTATTTCGACCACTAAATTAATCCTACCGTGTCCGTAATACACCTGCTGGCACCTAAAGACTCCCACGCCACGTGCAACAGAAGCAGGCTGCAGGATCGGCCAACCAGTCCTTGCTTTGACGCTCCTGACTCCTCCTCTCAGCTCCACAGCACTTCGTGTCTGCTGCGCGCCAAGAGGCAAATCGAATGATGACACTTCTGCCCCTCCGAATTTCATTGGTTCATTCTCTGAGAGCACATCGGCATCAGGATGCAGGGCCGTCACGAGTAGCGCATTCACGCTATGATTGACGGCCCTGATTATTATAGATTATATGAAAAATTAAAAATTATTTCCCCCTTTTGCCGCCCTAGCCCTTTTGCCGCCCTAGGCGGCCGCCTAGTCTTGCCTAATGGTAGAAACGGCCCTGGCCCTCACTGGGGAGGTAGTCCCTAGGTATGAGTGCTGACGCTCTCTCAAAAGCGGAGTCTTGAGCTCCTGTCTGAACTCCAGGGATGAAGGCGTGAGCAGGGATGTAGCTTGGTCACGAAGGTTGGGTTTGGGGGGTGTAAGCTTCAGATTTCCCAACAATCGCTCTGGTGTATCTTGTTAAAATACATTATGAGAATCACGACACGAGGGGGGCTTAAGAGGCAGTGGAAAGAGAGAAGCAAGTACAAACCCAGGGTGAAATCCGACAGACACCTCGCAGTACCCGATTGAAAGCACCTGTACCCAAGTATTTACTACAGAATACATTTTTAGGGGGGTGTAACACCCCAAACACGCCCCTTGAAGCTACGCCCCTGGGGTCCTTGTCACATAAATAGAACGGGATTGGTGGATGGTCATGGTCTAAGAACTGTTCAATCTTCTCGATTGCTTGAACTAGACCTCAATATAGGGCAGCCAGTGCCTTAGTGCCAGGAGGAGACATGAACGTGTCTATCAACAGTGTAGTGGCACCGGGCACAGGTGTGTAACGGGCCTACTGCACCCCATTTAGTAGCTATTCTTTACCAATAAACCAGGTGATGGATCTCACACCCTGGGCACCTGTGCTCCACCTCACACACAAAGACCCTCTGCACTTGTGTGGTCACTTCACATCACTGATACTGTGAACGAAATTGACAAAAAAGGGTGTATATTTTTCGCCCGGCTTCGAGCTGGCGCTTTTTGTACACTTTTGTTGCACTGACATCACGTGAAACGCCTCATTCTGCGGCACACATAGAAACAGCAAATTGCCATTGATTATTAATGTGCAGGAAGGCGTCCCTTCCTGCACATAAACAATTCCCCCTGCAGCGCAGGCGCCCTTACAACTTGGCTCAGCGCAGCGTTCCCATGTTTGGCATAACACCGCGCTTCGGCATTTTGTTGTAAATATCCCCCTTTGTCTGACATTAATTCTCTGCTGCCCATTCTGCCCCTAAAATTTCTCTCTAAACCAATGCCCCCTGTTCTGTATGGAAAGTATTCCACCCCACAGCTTCATCCGCCCACATGACCGCCTCTAAATGTTCGACATTTTGTTACAGAAAGGCACAAAGAGAAATAAGGGGTTTCCCCAGATCACAGGTTTCTGATCAAGCAGGGAAGCCGGGATTAGACATGGTGAGTAGGCGTCTTCAAAAGAAGAAACTGGCAACGCTTTAGAAGTCGTGCTTCTCATGTGAAGCGTGAAGTGAAAAAAGAACTACTTCATCTGCTCCTGCCCAGGGTCACACTGTGCGTCCTTTGTGTGCGTCGTGCGGAAAAGAGCTGTAAGTGCGCCTTTATCCCGTCGTTGACAGCTGCACAGGGTGTCCCCGTGGTGAAGTAAAGCCGGCTCACACATGGCGCTTGTGTTCTCTTGTCGTGTGAAGCATGTGACCGGGTTGTGTTTTTAAAAGCGACTGTTCTTTGCATTCGTGTCACCAGCACTTCCGGTGAGGGCTCGGTAGTGGCAGTGGCCCTTTAAAGGCTCCCACCAAAAGCCGAATTGTCTCTTGATGTTTAAGTATCAGATGTTATAATAACGCTCGCCTCTTCAATTGCCGTACGGATAAAAGGCTGAGTCTCGATACCATCACCTCTAGGTTAAACACATACTCAGCAGTGGGCTTTCAACCCCCCGAGCTATCCTACAATAGCTAGGTCTGGGCCTCAGTGAACTAAGGTCCCCACTGCAGCAGGAAAGGTACCTTGGTCAGGGCTCGTGTCCCACCAGGTCAACTCAGACTTTCACCCACTCAAGGTTCATAAAATGAGTACCCCTGATTTAGTTAAGAATAAATGTTTCCACGTATCACCAAGAAACCCTTTGGGCGAACCGTCGTGAACGTGTGGTTGTCATATACACGCTATCTTCTCATCACTGTGTTACAAAGCCCTGATCTCTCCTCCCTCGCTACCCGTTCTCAAACATCTAAGGTCAGATGTATGACGCAATTTACTATGTACATACTCTATATTGTTAGTCAGTAACCTATTACCGACTCGCAAAATAGGGTTTGTGAGTCGCCTTTAGGAAGGGGCATGCCAAGGTCTTCCCTTACTAATAGCGAGTCGCAGGGGAATGTATGATTGTTTTGTGACCAGAATGCAGTCGCAAAACAATCAAAGTTTATCGCCTACTTTAAGTAAGTGGTAAGCCAGTAGCAAACGTAAAGGGGTCCCCCGGGGATCCCTTCCCCTTGATCCAACAGACCACTGCCTACTCTTTAAAAATGAAACCGAAACATTTCATTTTTCTTTTTTAAATACATCCCATTTTCCTTTTCGGAAAACGGCTGCATTTAAAAACAAAAGTTGCTTTACTTAATAGTAGACACAGATATGGTCCCCAGCAGGCCACCGTCCCGGTGTTATTGCCCATTCCCAATGGGTCACAAATTTCATAAATATTGATTAGGCAGGTCCATTGCGACCCCTCTTGGAATCGCTAATGTGTCTAAGACACATTAGTACATTTCATTTTGTGAGTCTCTAATTGCAAATCGCAATTCGAGACTCGCAAAATAAAATGGTCGCACATCCCCTTTCTTTCTTCTGTCATAGCACTCCTTTGCTCTCTCATTCTTTTCCTCGATTTGCTCCTTCTTTCTTTTGCTTCTCCCATCTACTTAGCCCTTTCCCTCCCCTCCACCTCATTCGGTTGCCAGATGAGCGGTCGCATATTACTGCCCTGTCAGCCCTTGCCTCCAGGGAAAGACACTCGCTAGACCTATCAGCAGCCACCTGCCATGGCTTGCTTTCTCTCTAACTTCTGAGGTCCCCTCCACGCTTTCCTTCCTCATAACCCACTACATCTCTCCATCCACCCCCTCTCTCATCCTCTCCCTCTCTCCCTCCAGGCATCGGGTCCTCCTCCTCTTCCATTCTCACTGTCTCCACGTGTGCCCCCTTATTCTCAGTTGTCCTTGATTTCTGTCCCTTGGTGTCCCCTACAATCTTTCTTCAGCCTCTGTTTCCCTGAACACCAGTTATGTTACACAAGGACATATTGATTTTTTTTCTTTTTTAGGCATGGGGAGATTAAGTGAGTTTGCCCAGAATAACAGAATGTTGAGCCGACCCGAAACTCAAACCTGGTTCCCCAGCTCCAAAGTCGTCCGCTCTGGCCACATCCTCTCACATCCTTTTCTCTTTATTTTTCCCTTTTTGTTGTTTCTATCAAGACTTCCTCTGTTTTATCTATGTTTCTTTCCCTTTTCTGTCATTGCTTTTCTGTCTTGTTCTTTTCCCTATTTGTCCTTAATCCTTCTTTAGTTTTCCCTCCTTCCTCTTTTTCTCCTTCCCCTTCTCTTCCCCTTCCCTTCCTCCCCATTTCTCTATTCAGCCTCATTTGTCCAGTTTTGCTGCCTGCTTCACTTCTCCATTTTTTCAATATCACTTTTTTATATACTTTTTTCTGTTCACCATCTTCTCTCTTTCCCCTTCATTGCCTTCTCTTTTTCTGTACTTTTGTCTCCTTAACTTTTTTTATTTGTATGTGTCTTCGATTTAAATTATTTTCCTCTACCGTCTTTTTAAATCGAAGCCTACCAGACAGTGCAGCTGCCTGGTTTGCTAAAGACATCTTGGGGACATTCAGAAAGTTTACCAGGAATGCATTCCATCCGTTGCTTACCATTGGCTTTGTGATTTGTAACTCACATTTTCTGGCTTTCTATTCTTAGGCTGTCCAGCTCGAGTTTGTCCGTCCCGCTACACAAACCTTGTTTACTGTATTCTTCTACAATCTTGCTTTCTGTAAACAGGCCTGTAAATCTTGTACTTATCTTGTAACATTTGCTGTGCATTCAAAGACAGAGGTCAAAAGTCAGGCTGTTTCTTCAAGGGGCCGTATTACATAAGGTGCCCAGGGGCGCAACGGGCATTTGCACCCGCTTTGCGCACCCCAGGGGCACTTTGGTATAATAGTAGGGGGTGCAGACACTTGTGTGTCCCTTTCTACAATACCAATTGCGTTGGTGCACCTAAAGCACCAGCGCTATCAACAGAGGGTATTCCCTCATTTGCATAGGGGCATGCCCTATGCAAATGAGGAAATTCCTTTGACTCTGCGACCGTGCCATATTACAGACACGAGCACAGAATCAAAGAAGCCATCAGAGAGTCCCCTGAGAGCAACCCGCTGCAGGGGGTAAAGGGGGCCCCCCAGACATCCCCTTGCAGGCGGGTACAGTCGCTGACTGCACCCGCCTGCAAGGGGATCTCTAATCCCCTTTGAAAGTGCAGGCGGGTGCCGCCTGCACTGTGAAAACACGGAGCAGCTGCTCCGTGTTTACACATGAATGCGCTGCCCATTGGGCAGCGCAAGTTCGTGGCTGCCCCCAGGGCAGCGCATTTAGCATAATGGGGTGCATTGGCATTGTTAGCGCCCAGCGCACCTTCTCAATGGTGCGCTGGGCGCAAACAATGCCAATACGTAATACGGCCCCAGGAAGCTTGGTGTTTATTTTTTTTTCTCTGACTTCAAAGCGAGAGGATTTATGTGATAATCATGCTGGATAGTGAGGTCTGCTTGAGGAAGGCTGTACAGATGTTATTTTTTTTCTAGCACACACCAAAATGCACTCTATAACACTGTACTTTGCAGCACTGCACTCTCTGCCACTGAACTCTCTGCCACTCTACTCTGCACCACTCTACTCTATGCTACTGCACTCAACTCTGTACCACTCTATGCCACTCTTCTGCCCTCTACGCCAATGCACTCTACGCCACTCTAATCTACTGTGCACCACCGCACTCTATGTCACTTCCCTCCATGCCTCTCTACTGTACTCTGCATCATCTACTCTATGCCACTGCACTCTACCCCGCTGTACTTTGCACCAAGGCACTCTTCGCAACTGCACTTTACACCACTTCACACCACTCTGCATCACTGCACTTTACGCCAATGTACTCTATGCCACTACTCTATACCACTCCACGCTACACTGCACCACTCAACTCTACGCCACTTCACTCGACTCTGAAACAATCTACTCGACACCACTGAACTCTATGCCACTGCACTTTACTCCACTCTGTGCCACTCCACTCTACACCACTGCAATCAACGCGGCACCACTGTGCTCGACACCACTCTACTCTGTGCCAGTGCACTCTACTCAGTACCACTATATTCTACCCTGCACCACTCTACTGTCTACTATGCACCACTGCACTCTGTGCTACTGAACGCTACGCCATTCTGCGCCACTCCTCTCTACACCACTGCACTCTAACCTGTTTCACTCTATGCCACTGCACTCTACGCTACGCCACTTTACTCTAAACCACTGCACTCTACGTCAATTCAGTCTACACCAGTTTATTGAAAACCAATGCACCCTACGCCACTGTACCGGATACGGGTGATACCCTGAAACCGGTCCCAGGTTGCTTGCTTCCGGTCCAAAAAGGGCCTGGCCTGGCAGTTCGGACTGGACTGTTGCAATGAGGAGCAGGGTCAAGACTGATTTGCCGATGGCTGGGACCAAACTGGAATGGAGTGGTGGGCAAAAAAACGAATGGATTTACACAGATCTGTGACAGAGGGTGAATGTTTGATTAGTTCAGCATTCCGTCCATCATCATCTGTTCTTATTGCATTCTACTCTGCACCACTTAGCTCTACACCACTCTACTCTACTGTACACCACTGCACTCTATACCACTACACTCTATGCCACTGCACTGTACGCCACTGCACTATACACCACTCTATTCTACACCTCTGCACTCTACCCTGCACCACTCCACTCTATGCCACTTCACTCTCCACCACCCTACTCCACTCTGCGCCACTCCACTCTGTCACTGCACTCTACATCACTGCAATGTACTCTGTACAGCTCTACTCTATGCCACTGCACTCTACACCCCTTTTATTCAAAACCAATGCACTCTACACCACTGCACTCTATACCACTACACTCTACGCCACTGCACTGTACGCCACTGCACTGTACACCACACTATGAACATTCTTTGTTTTATTTCACTTCACATTCTGCCTGTTTCTCTGTCGCCTTCTTTTCTTTCTTTTCTTTTCTGCTCACCGTTTTCGTTTTCTCCTCCCCTTTCTGTTATTTCCTTTGGCTCCCCCACTTTACTTCTTTCATCAATAATTCATTCTCTTCTGCTTGTTTCCCTATTTACCCTTTATTTCCTTTTATTCCCCCTCCACTTCCTACTTGTTCTAAGTTCCCCATCACTTTATCTCCGCACTTATTTAATTTTCACCATCTCAATTTTTCAAACCCTTCTCAAACCCTTCTCTTCTTCCTCGTTCCTTGCTGTGAATTCACCAATCATCTGCCAAAGCTTCCTGCTGTTCCCGCCCACACCTCAATCCTATTGGTCACAGAGACGGAAGTCTTTCGATCTGAGAGCTCATTTGCCTGCCGCGTTGCTCAACGAGAGGATGAGTCATGAGCGAGGGATGTAGGCAGGCCCGGGCCCAAAGCCAACAGTCTTAAATAGGTGTCCCTTTTACATATTGCCTCATGGAACCATAATGCCAAACACTAAATGAGCCCAACATTCTATTATTTTTGTCAATAATCTTGCAATTTCAGTGCTAGCAATTTGTGTGCTAAAGCAGGTCTCGAGGTACATGAAGGTCACCATATAGGCCTTACAGAGATGCCACATGTGGCCACAAGAGGGCATGTTATGTTGTGGACATTTGTAGAGTGCACAATTCATCTAGGAGGGTATACCCAAGGCCCCTGGAACTATGCGGCAGGAGAGGGTTAATTTACACAGCAGGGTTGAGTAAATTATGCGGCAAGAAAAGGCAAATAATGCAGCACATTTTGCAATAGTATTATTTCATTATTTTGTCATTTTTAAACTTGGTAACACTAGGCACTGTACTTACGATTTTAATACCCAAAATATAGCAGGAAGCAACAAAAAGGTGACAAGTCCAACTTTGCAAACGGCCTTTCACTGTGCTGCAATGTGTCGCTGCTTTTTTAGTAACTTTTTAACCATTTGAGCTAGAAACATTTTTTTTTAATTTACAGATTATGCGGCAGAGGATGGATTATGTGTCAAATCTATAATTATGTGAAAATCGCCACGGTCGCACAATTGGATAATTCCAGTGGCCCGAAGTATACCGGTGCTGAAAAGCAGGAGTTGCGTGGACCGAGCCAGGGCCAAGACTAGGTGAAGATGCACGTCTTCAGTTTCGAACTGAATTCAAAAACTGAGGTCGGCACTCAAGAAATGAGGAGATTGGATGCCAGACTGCAACATAAGGTCTCAAAACAAACTTGTTCTTGAGGGAAAGGGAGTGCCTAAACAGCAAAACGTTATTATTCCTTGAGTACTAGAAATCCTTGCATCAGAGCTGGGTAATGGCCAGGTGAGACGATAGTCATGCGTATTGGAACAGTGAGGTTCAGGTCGCCACTCAACATCAAAATCACTTTACACAACAATGCTCATATTTTTACACAATCAACATTTGTTGCCCTTTCCACAGGCATGGATTTACAGAGGAAAATATGTCCACAGGTTTGAAGAATTTACAGGCAAAACCACACTCCATTGCTACAGCAAACCGGCTCTAAGCCACCACCCGCAAGGCCAGCCAGTGCAGTTACCTCTTGTCCAAGCATATGCGCGGCACAAGCAACCGCAACTGAGCAATTAACTGATGCGGAGGCAGTGTGTTTGTGGTATAGTTTGCCACCTTTATTTCAGATCCATGATTTCCTCTTACCAGTTCAGAGCCATTACTTTGGATTAGTATTTAGACTGAATTACTTTTAATTTTGATTTACATCATATAGTCAAAATTATTTTTAGGGTTTTACATATTTCTTTTTTAAACAGATGGTTTGGGGGCTTACTATCTCTCTCTCTCTCTCTCTCTCTCTCTGTATATATATATATATATATATACATCTCCTCTCCTTCGTATCAAATATCCACAAATGGAACAGACGCAGATGCGGACGTAAAATTCAGTTTAATCCGTCAGCCATTACGCATTTCGGCCGCTGCAATGACCTAGTTCAGTTGCTAATATCTTTAGCGCCGTTTGATAAATCTTCACAAAATTTTCAAAACTAAAACACCGCTCACTTGAGCTACAATCTAAAAAGTTTTGGGGTGGTCCGTGAAACGGGGGCTGAGATAAAGGGGGCTCCCAAAACATGTATCCCCCATGTTAAATCCCGTAGACTCTTTAGCCGCGCCAGCAGCCCGAACTGCTGGACGGAATTACAACAAATTTGGCAGAAAGCTAGCTTTTGGTCCGCAGATCGTGATTGGTATAAATCCATTCAATAGTTTTAGAGATATTAACTGATAAACAAAGTTGTATATATAGGGGCGCAGAGGATCCATGGACCCTGACCCGCTGATCCGCATCCGCGGAAAAAGCAAGGCACTGATTGGCTGGCTGCAACCTGACAGAAAAGTTGCAGCTGCCATCTTGTTTGTCAGATTGACTGGGGAAGTTGGGAAAAGAAAAGTGCAAAAACATTTAAGGGGTCAGTATACAGGTATCATGACCCCATAGGACATATAGAGCGGACCATGGGCTAAAAATTGCCCAATTTATGGTTTTTTGTCCGATCTGTGGATTCGCAGATCCAGAGAAAATTGAAAAAAAAACACCCACATCACCCAACCCCATGCTGTGCATGGCCAAAGGCCGTGCTCAGTTGGGTTTTTGTGCATGTGGCGGAGTTGGCCAAAGGCGAGGGCGCAAGCTACAGTTACCTTAGGGAATGAGTTATAGTTACTTCAAATAACTCTAACTATAACAGGTTCATTTCTGTGGTTTTATACATGCGGACATTTTATCTCTTTCTCTGCCTGCACAGAAGCGGGAAGGGAAACAGATGAAAATATTGCTCCCACCCTCAGGGAGCAGCATTTTTAACTGCTCCCTATCAATGGGAGCAATGCCGGCTCCAACTAGAGGCGGGGAGCCACCTTGGATCGCAGGGGCCTTCTTGCTCCCCCCGTGCCCCCAACAAGGAGATGGTGGGTGCCCTGGGTGAGCACCAAGCCACCAACCCTTTATTGGCTGAGCCCTGGGGATGGGGTCTCCCCAGGGCTGAAATCAGTCCTGGGAGGGGGCTAGGTGGCCCAATTATTAATTGGCCAGGCCCCGGGGGATGGAGTCCTTAGGGCCGTTATAAGCCCAGTGAGCAGAGGGCTGCATGCCACCTCCCGATTTAAAAATTTGGAGGCCTCTGGGATGGGGTCCCGGGCCAAATTGGCCCAGCGAGGTGGGCTGCGTGCCCTGCCCTCTTTATAATATGACCAGGCTCTAGGAGATGGGGTCCCTGGAGCCATAAATTGGCCCAGTGAGGGGGGCTGTGTGATACCCTCCACATTTACAATATGGCCGGGCCCGGGAGATGGAGTCTCCAGGGCCGAAGTTGTCCCGGAGAGGGGGGCTCTGTGCCCCCCTCCCCCATAAACCCAGGTGTGAGACCCAGTAGATGGGGTCTACGGAACCAAAAAAAGGCTTGGGAGGGGGGCCACATACCACCTTACCTAAAAATATGTGGCCGGCCCCCCTTCCAGGTTGGATGCCTTTGATGAGTTGACCACAACCAGGCCCTGTGGCAACCCGTTGCCACGCACAGCCAAAGGCAGTGTACGGCATGGGGTTGTCTGCATGCAAGGAGTTAGCCGCAGGGCCTGGCCATAGCCCAGGCACGGTGGTAGTTGGATTAAGATATAGTAATTAAATATTACTTAACGTTAAAAAACACATCGAACTTCATTGAAAAAAACGGAGGTTACATGGATGTTATTCTTCGGAAATACCATTAACCAACCATAACAATTCACTGAAAAAAACAGAGGTTACAGGTACATTATAGTTAAATTCAGATTTTAAACACACAAAACCATAGAAATTCTGCAGTTATAGTTATACGTATTGCAAGAAACTATAACTCGTGCCCTAAGGTAACTGAAACTAGCGCCCCCGCCATGCACTGCTAATTATTCCACATCAGTCATGACATCGTCTATGACATCATTGATAATATCTCTTAACATTTCCAATAAATGTATTGTTTAGAAACCTGTGCATGGCAGGGGTGCAAGTTATAATTACCTTTAGGCACGATTTGTCGTTTCTTGAGATAAGTATTACTATAAAAGCTGAATTTCTATGGTTTTGTGCGTGTAAAATCTGAACCTAACTATAACGTCCCTGTACCTTTTGTTTTGTGAATTTCTAAGGTTTTTAAAGTTCTATTTCCTAACTATTATGTCTCTGGGCGATATACAAAAGAGTCCCCCTCTAATCTAGCGGCTGCTAAACCCCTATAAACCTAAAAGACTACTACGCTCTTCTGATCAGAGACTTCTTACTGTACCTAAGATCAAGAAAGCAAGAAGGAGAGGTCGCTCTTTTGCTTACCTCCCACCGAAGCTCTGGAACTAGCTACCCCCAGCGTTTAGATCTTAGAGAAGAATCCAACTTCAGGATATCACTCAAAACATATCTTTTTGAATGACCTGCTTCTGTTTCTGCCACTATGTAATAGACTTGTTCCTCAGTGCTAGGGGGCTCATCAGGTAGCCATGTGCATAGCATAGTATGTTATCATACAGAGCAATTAATATCTAGGTGTCATCAGCTGAACTCATAAACCTCAGTCCAAAAGAACAAATGTGTAGGGCTAACAGGTGCACGCACAGGTTAAAAAGAGCAGTGTTCAAGGAACAGCCACGTGGAACTCTGCGCAGTAGGTTTCAATTCAAACTGATGGCGAGAAAGATATACTGCCTGCAATCTAGTAGGCAGGTAAGATTTGATCCGCTCCACTGCTTGGCCATGCACCCCAGCTTCAGACAGTCTAACAATCAGGTGTTCATGGGAGACAGTGTCAAAGCGGCAGATATATTTAGCACTACCAAGGCCAATAAGTGACCCTTGTATGTTAGAATACAAGGCCATCTAATATAAATACCAAAGCCGCTTAGGTACTATGAGATGACCATAATCCTGACTGCGCTGTAGCCAACACTTTATATGCGTCCTGATGATTATTCACTCTAGCATTCACCTGCTGGTTTCCCCTTTGTGTACCAAAACAGGGCGCCACCCTGTGTTAGTACACTAAAGCATTTTTAACATACACTGCAGCATTTGTTTGCCACTTACAAATGATATGCTGAAGAAACATCCAGACTTTAATTGTAGATACCAGCCTAGGTCCTGAGGAGACCCCCCCCAATCCAGTGCTTAATTTGAGCTGGTGGTTTCCGGTGCTCGGCACCGGCACTTAATTGTCGGCACCGGCACTAGTGACAGTTCACCACATGGTGGCATTGCCTGTTTAATTTATTTTGAAAGGAGCCCAACAACCGTCAATTCGCATTGAAAATGAATATTACCAGCCTCTCACGCCATTATTATAGCTTTTTGTGGCCTGAAGTCGTCTATATTGTCACACTTGCAGGAGTGTTATGGTTAAGTGTTTTTTTGTTTTTTGTTGTTTTATATAGCGCAAACTAGACCCAAAGGTATCAGAGCGCTTCATATGAGCACCACTGGCGTTACAGACGCACACATTCATTAGTTTTTTTATTTATGGTTTAGGCACTGGGAGATTAAGTGATTTGCCCAGAATCACAGGATGTAGAGCGCCCCTGCCGAGACTTGAGCCCCGGTTCCCCAGCATCAAGGTTGACCGCCCTCGCCGTTAGGCCACATCCTCTCATGGCGTTGTGTTGGTACCTTCACTGGCAGTGCTGGCAGGGGTGGTCCAGGCTGTAGTGGCCTCCCAAGAAGGGCCCTAGCACTTAATTTTTCACAAACTAATCCCTGCCCCAAACAACAACGACAACTTACATGACATGGTAACAGGAGCTAACGTAGGGATAGAGGCTCTTTAAATACACACACACTCTCTGAAATTGGATACTTACTTCCCTGTGGCGGTGGCAATTCCTATTCGATGCCGGATCGATTATTTTGAGAGATATTAACCCACAGGACTTGAGGATTAGTGGACTGGTAGACACTGAGGACTGCATTGTCTGTTTTCTTTCTTTCTTTGTATTATTTTAGTCTTTTGAGAAATAACATGTTCATGCAGTGTGCAGCTGCACGGTCACTTTCTTTACTTGGGACCTGGGGCCTTGAATTTCACATATAAACACAAGCTCAGAGCATAAACAGTTGTAGGATGTGCCTTGAATAAATAGGAAATAATCATGTGATCTGAATGAAAATGCCTGCACCGCTGAGATGGATGATAGGGGTGATTTATCTGACTGTACTTAAAGTGCTTAAAAATGCAGCGATAAGAGTACTTTCTAAATTCCTGGTATCACATTTCCGAGAGGAAACAGTCTTTCCCTTGCTAAAACCTCCTCAGGTGGCCAAAGAGACCACAAATCCTTACTAAAGAGGACCTATAAAGGTCACCACATTTGTCTATTTGTGACAACAAAGATGATATAATGGATTTTCTGAGAACAGGTTCAAAGTTTTGAGGGGCTAACTGTACACTCTCAAGCCTTTTGGTTTTCTTAGGAGGTTTCTTCACATAGACAGGCCTTCTACTGCATTGATGCTAGTAGAAAATCAAGGCATGGTCGGTTCACAGCCAAAACTCACTGGTCCTAATTTAGAAGTTGACAAAGCCAGGAGTACAGTACTTGGCGGTGCTAACACCCCACCAAACAAGTAGCTCTCCCACTCTATTTGAAATCGGCGAACGACCTTTACAACGCGGTCGTTACAGCGCGGTATCTTTACATCACTGTCATTACAACGCAAGTCATTACAACGACTTGCGCTGGATAGCGATATAATCTAAGGAATAGTATGATTTACTATTCCAACCCCTTTCCTACTGTTTCACACACTGGAGTTGGAATAGTCAATCATACTATTCCTAAGTCCAGCGCCCTCCAGCGCGAATCGTTGTAACGACTTGCGTTGTAATAACTGCAATGTAACGTACTGCGGTCTAACGACCACGTTGTAACATCACATATTCTTTAAAATCAGAGGACGTACCATGTTTACACCAGCGGAACCCGAAAAGGTTCTGCGAGTGTAAATTCCTGAGCTGGCAGGTCCTCTGTCCAATGGCCTCCAGGTTAGGGACTTTTTGTCCCTGCCTTTGTCTGCCATGATCAAGCAGCAGAAATAGAGAACGGACTCCGCGTGTAGGGAGAAAACTCCCTCCCTGTTGAGGCCATCTTTTTTTAGTACTGAGAAAACAAACTTTTGCTATGGGAGATTATGTTCTCCATATGAAACGTTTGCAGAGCATCGGGTTAAACATGGCCCTTCTCTGCAAACCTTTCAGTTCTGTAAAGGGCTCCACTCACAGGACAAAGTGCCTGCCAGGTAGGCAGGGATCTCTTAATGGGACAGATTGTCCCACACCTCAATCCTATTGGTCACAGAGACGGAAGTCTTTCGATCTGAGAGCTCATTTGCCTGCCGCGTTGCTCAACGAGAGGAGGAGTCATGAGCGAGGGATGTAGGCAGGCCCGGGCCCAAAGCCAACAGTCTTAAATAGGTGTCCCTTTTACATATTGCCTCATGGAACCATAATGCCAAACACTAAATGAGCCCAACATTCTATTATTTTTGTCAATAATCTTGCAATTTCAGTGCTAGCAATTTGTGTGCTAAAGCAGGTCTCGAGGTACATGAAGGTCACCATATAGGCCTTACAGAGATGCCACATGTGGCCACAAGAGGGCATGTTATGTTGTGGACATTTGTAGAGTGCACAATTCATCTAGGAGGGTATACCCAAGGCCCCTGGAACTATGCGGCAGGAGAGGGTTAATTTACACAGCAGGGTTGAGTAAATTATGCGGCAAGAAAAGGCAAATAATGCAGCACATTTTGCAATAGTATTATTTCATTATTTTGTCATTTTTAAACTTGGTAACACTAGGCACTGTACTTACGATTTTAATACCCAAAATATAGCAGGAAGCAACAAAAAGGTGACAAGTCCAACTTTGCAAACGGCCTTTCACTGTGCTGCAATGTGTCGCTGCTTTTTTAGTAACTTTTTAACCATTTGAGCTAGAAACATTTTTTTTTAATTTACAGATTATGCGGCAGAGGATGGATTATGTGTCAAATCTATAATTATGTGAAAATCGCCACGGTCGCACAATTGGATAATTCCAGTGGCCCGAAGTATACCGGTGCTGAAAAGCAGGAGTTGCGTGGACCGAGCCAGGGCCAAGACTAGGTGAAGATGCACGTCTTCAGTTTCGAACTGAATTCAAAAACTGAGGTCGGCACTCAAGAAATGAGGAGATTGGATGCCAGACTGCAACATAAGGTCTCAAAACAAACTTGTTCTTGAGGGAAAGGGAGTGCCTAAACAGCAAAACGTTATTATTCCTTGAGTACTAGAAATCCTTGCATCAGAGCTGGGTAATGGCCAGGTGAGACGATAGTCATGCGTATTGGAACAGTGAGGTTCAGGTCGCCACTCAACATCAAAATCACTTTACACAACAATGCTCATATTTTTACACAATCAACATTTGTTGCCCTTTCCACAGGCATGGATTTACAGAGGAAAATATGTCCACAGGTTTGAAGAATTTACAGGCAAAACCACACTCCATTGCTACAGCAAACCGGCTCTAAGCCACCACTCGCAAGGCCACCCAGTGCAGTTGCCTCTTGTCCAAGCATATGCGCGGCACAAGCAACCGCAACTGAGCAATTAACTGATGCGGAGGCAGTGTGTTTGTGGTATAGTTTGCCACCTTTATTTCAGATCCATGATTTCCTCTTACCAGTTCAGAGCCATTACTTTGGATTAGTATTTAGACTGAATTACTTTTAATTTTGATTTACATCATATAGTCAAAATTATTTTTAGGGTTTTACATATTTCTTTTTTAAACAGATGGTTTGGGGGCTTACTATCTCTCTCTCTCTCTCTCTCTCTCTGTATATATATATATATATATATATATATATATATATACATATATATACATCTCCTCTCCTTCGTATCAAATATCCACAAATGGAACAGACGCAGATGCGGACGTAAAATTCAGTTTAATCCGTCAGCCATTACGCATTTCGGCCGCTGCAATGACCTAGTTCAGTTGCTAATATCTTTAGCGCCGTTTGATAAATCTTCACAAAATTTTCAAAACTAAAACACCGCTCACTTGAGCTACAATCTAAAAAGTTTTGGGGTGGTCCGTGAAACGGGGGCTGAGATAAAGGGGGCTCCCAAAACATGTATCCCCCATGTTAAATCCCGTAGACTCTTTAGCCGCGCCAGCAGCCCGAACTGCTGGACGGAATTACAACAAATTTGGCAGAAAGCTAGCTTTTGGTCCGCAGATCGTGATTGGTATAAATCCATTCAATAGTTTTAGAGATATTAACTGATAAACAAAGTTGTATATATAGGGGCGCAGAGGATCCATGGACCCTGACCCGCTGATCCGCATCCGCGGAAAAAGCAAGGCACTGATTGGCTGGCTGCAACCTGACAGAAAAGTTGCAGCTGCCATCTTGTTTGTCAGATTGACTGGGGAAGTTGGGAAAAGAAAAGTGCAAAAACATTTAAGGGGTCAGTATACAGGTATCATGACCCCATAGGACATATAGAGCGGACCATGGGCTAAAAATTGCCCAATTTATGGTTTTTTGTCCGATCTGTGGATTCGCAGATCCAGAGAAAATTGAAAAAAAAACACCCACATCACCCAACCCCATGCTGTGCATGGCCAAAGGCCGTGCTCAGTTGGGTTTTTGTGCATGTGGCGGAGTTGGCCAAAGGCGAGGGCGCAAGCTACAGTTACCTTAGGGAATGAGTTATAGTTACTTCAAATAACTCTAACTATAACAGGTTGATTTCTGTGGTTTTATACATGCGGACATTTTATCTCTTTCTCTGCCTGCACAGAAGCGGGAAGGGAAACAGATGAAAATATTGCTCCCACCCTCAGGGAGCAGCATTTTTAACTGCTCCCTATCAATGGGAGCAATGCCGGCTCCAACTAGAGGCGGGGAGCCACCTTGGATCGCAGGGGCCTTCTTGCTCCCCCCGTGCCCCCAACAAGGAGATGGTGGGTGCCCTGGGTGAGCACCAAGCCACCAACCCTTTATTGGCTGAGCCCTGGGGATGGGGTCTCCCCAGGGCTGAAATCAGTCCTGGGAGGGGGCTAGGTGGCCCAATTATTAATTGGCCAGGCCCCGGGGGATGGAGTCCTTAGGGCCGTTATAAGCCCAGTGAGCAGAGGGCTGCATGCCACCTCCCGATTTAAAAATTTGGAGGCCTCTGGGATGGGGTCCCGGGCCAAATTGGCCCAGCGAGGTGGGCTGCGTGCCCTGCCCTCTTTATAATATGACCAGGCTCTAGGAGATGGGGTCCCTGGAGCCATAAATTGGCCCAGTGAGGGGGGCTGTGTGATACCCTCCACATTTACAATATGGCCGGGCCCGGGAGATGGAGTCTCCAGGGCCGAAGTTGTCCCGGAGAGGGGGGCTCTGTGCCCCCCTCCCCCATAAACCCAGGTGTGAGACCCAGTAGATGGGGTCTACGGAACCAAAAAAAGGCTTGGGAGGGGGGCCACATACCACCTTACCTAAAAATATGTGGCCGGCCCCCCTTCCAGGTTGGATGCCTTTGATGAGTTGACCACAACCAGGCCCTGTGGCAACCCGTTGCCACGCACAGCCAAAGGCAGTGTACGGCATGGGGTTGTCTGCATGCAAGGAGTTAGCCGCAGGGCCTGGCCATAGCCCAGGCACGGTGGTAGTTGGATTAAGATATAGTAATTAAATATTACTTAACGTTAAAAAACACATCGAACTTCATTGAAAAAAACGGAGGTTACATGGATGTTATTCTTCGGAAATACCATTAACCAACCATAACAATTCACTGAAAAAAACAGAGGTTACAGGTACATTATAGTTAAATTCAGATTTTAAACACACAAAACCATAGAAATTCTGCAGTTATAGTTATACGTATTGCAAGAAACTATAACTCGTGCCCTAAGGTAACTGAAACTAGCGCCCCCGCCATGCACTGCTAATTATTCCACATCAGTCATGACATCGTCTATGACATCATTGATAATATCTCTTAACATTTCCAATAAATGTATTGTTTAGAAACCTGTGCATGGCAGGGGTGCAAGTTATAATTACCTTTAGGCACGATTTGTCGTTTCTTGAGATAAGTATTACTATAAAAGCTGAATTTCTATGGTTTTGTGCGTGTAAAATCTGAACCTAACTATAACGTCCCTGTACCTTTTGTTTTGTGAATTTCTAAGGTTTTTAAAGTTCTATTTCCTAACTATTATGTCTCTGGGCGATATACAAAAGAGTCCCCCTCTAATCTAGCGGCTGCTAAACCCCTATAAACCTAAAAGACTACTACGCTCTTCTGATCAGAGACTTCTTACTGTACCTAAGATCAAGAAAGCAAGAAGGAGAGGTCGCTCTTTTGCTTACCTCCCACCGAAGCTCTGGAACTAGCTACCCCCAGCGTTTAGATCGATTAGAGAAGAATCCAACTTCAGGATATCACTCAAAACATATCTTTTTGAATGACCTGCTTCTGTTTCTGCCACTATGTAATAGACTTGTTCCTCAGTGCTAGGGGGCTCATCAGGTAGCCATGTGCATAGCATAGTATGTTATCATACAGAGCAATTAATATCTAGGTGTCATCAGCTGAACTCATAAACCTCAGTCCAAAAGAACAAATGTGTAGGGCTAACAGGTGCACGCACAGGTTAAAAAGAGCAGTGTTCAAGGAACAGCCACGTGGAACTCTGCGCAGTAGGTTTCAATTCAAACTGATGGCGAGAAAGATATACTGCCTGCAATCTAGTAGGCAGGTAAGATTTGATCCGCTCCACTGCTTGGCCATGCACCCCAGCTTCAGACAGTCTAACAATCAGGTGTTCATGGGAGACAGTGTCAAAGCGGCAGATATATTTAGCACTACCAAGGCCAATAAGTGACCCTTGTATGTTAGAATACAAGGCCATCTAATATAAATACCAAAGCCGCTTAGGTACTATGAGATGACCATAATCCTGACTGCGCTGTAGCCAACACTTTATATGCGTCCTGATGATTATTCACTCTAGCATTCACCTGCTGGTTTCCCCTTTGTGTACCAAAACAGGGCGCCACCCTGTGTTAGTACACTAAAGCATTTTTAACATACACTGCAGCATTTGTTTGCCACTTACAAATGATATGCTGAAGAAACATCCAGACTTTAATTGTAGATACCAGCCTAGGTCCTGAGGAGACCCCCCCCAATCCAGTGCTTAATTTGAGCTGGTGGTTTCCGGTGCTCGGCACCGGCACTTAATTGTCGGCACCGGCACTAGTGACAGTTCACCACATGGTGGCATTGCCTGTTTAATTTATTTTGAAAGGAGCCCAACAACCGTCAATTCGCATTGAAAATGAATATTACCAGCCTCTCACGCCATTATTATAGCTTTTTGTGGCCTGAAGTCGTCTATATTGTCACACTTGCAGGAGTGTTATGGTTAAGTGTTTTTTTGTTTTTTGTTGTTTTATATAGCGCAAACTAGACCCAAAGGTATCAGAGCGCTTCATATGAGCACCACTGGCGTTACAGACGCACACATTCATTAGTTTTTTTATTTATGGTTTAGGCACTGGGAGATTAAGTGATTTGCCCAGAATCACAGGATGTAGAGCGCCCCTGCCGAGACTTGAACCCGGTTCCCCAGCATCAAGGTTGACCGCCCTCGCCGTTAGGCCACATCCTCTCATGGCGTTGTGTTGGTACCTTCACTGGCAGTGCTGGCAGGGGTGGTCCAGGCTGTAGTGGCCTCCCAAGAAGGGCCCTAGCACTTAATTTTTCACAAACTAATCCCTGCCCCAAACAACAACGACAACTTACATGACATGGTAACAGGAGCTAACGTAGGGATAGAGGCTCTTTAAATACACACACACTCTCTGAAATTGGATACTTACTTCCCTGTGGCGGTGGCAATTCCTATTCGATGCCGGATCGATTATTTTGAGAGATATTAACCCACAGGACTTGAGGATTAGTGGACTGGTAGACACTGAGGACTGCATTGTCTGTTTTCTTTCTTTATTTGTATTATTTTAGTCTTTTGAGAAATAACATGTTCATGCAGTGTGCAGCTGCACGGTCACTTTCTTTATTTGGGACCTGGGGCCTTGAATTTCACATATAAACACAAGCTCAGAGCATAAACAGTTGTAGGATGTGCCTTGAATAAATAGGAAATAATCATGTGATCTGAATGAAAATGCCTGCACCGCTGAGATGGATGATAGGGGTGATTTATCTGACTGTACTTAAAGTGCTTAAAAATGCAGCGATAAGAGTACTTTCTAAATTCCTGGTATCACATTTCTGAGAGGAAACAGTCTTTCCCTTGCTAAAACCTCCTCAGGTGGCCAAAGAGACCACAAATCCTTACTAAAGAGGACCTATAAAGGTCACCACATTTGTCTATTTGTGACAACAAAGATGATATAATGGATTTTCTGAGAACAGGTTCAAAGTTTTGAGGGGCTAACTGTACACTCTCAAGCCTTTTGGTTTTCTTAGGAGGTTTCTTCACATAGACAGGCCTTCTACTGCATTGATGCTAGTAGGAAATCAAGGCATGGTCGGTTCACAGCCAAAACTCACTGGTCCTAATTTAGAAGTTGACAAAGCCAGGAGTACAGTACTTGGCGGTGCTAACACCCCACCAAACAAGTAGCTCTCCCACTCTATTTGAAATCGGCGAACGACCTTTACAACGCGGTCGTTACAGCGCGGTATCTTTACATCACTGTCATTACAACGCAAGTCATTACAACGACTTGCGCTGGATAGCGATATAATCTAAGGAATAGTATGATTTACTATTCCAACCCCTTTCCTACTGTTTCACACACTGGAGTTGGAATAGTCAATCATACTATTCCTAAGTCCAGCGCCCTCCAGCGCAAGTCGTTGTAACGACTTGCGTTGTAATAACTGCAATGTAACGTACTGCGGTCTAACGACCACGTTGTAACATCACATATTCTTTAAAATCAGAGGACGTACCATGTTTACACCAGCGGAACCCGAAAAGGTTCTGCGAGTGTAAATTCCTGAGCTGGCAGGTCCTCTGTCCAATGGCCTCCAGGTTAGGGACTTTTTGTCCCTGCCTTTGTCTGCCATGATCAAGCAGCAGAAATAGAGAACGGACTCCGCGTGTAGGGAGAAAACTCCCTCCCTGTTGAGGCCATCTTTTTTTTGTACTGAGAAAACAAACTTTTGCTATGGGAGATTATGTTCTCCATATGAAACGTTTGCAGAGCATCGGGTTAAACATGGCCCTTCTCTGCAAACCTTTCAGTTCTGTAAAGGGCTCCACTCACAGGACAAAGTGCCTGCCAGGTAGGCAGGGATCTCTTAATGGGACAGATTGTCCTACACCGGGTTAGCAGAGGCCATGGCTTTCACCACACTGGTCAATCAATCAATCATGATTTGTAAATTGCGGCTGCTTCACTCATGAGGGTCTCGAGGCGCTGTCGGATCATGCTGCTTGTTCTCCTATTGGTTGGTGGACCCGCGGACTGTCAGCCAGGGCACAACAGCCCCCCTCTGTTCTAATATTCTTAGAAGCCATACATTAGGAAGTCAGTAGCCAATCAAAGGCATGTAACATGTATTACCTATTATTTATGCACCACTGCCTGCAACAACTCAGGATGGATTTAACCTCTGAACTGCCAGGCTATTCAGCCCGAATTTAAAATCGTCTATAATTACCTAATTACCATAGACTAATTTTTTTCCCATAAAACGGAGTTAATCTATTCTATGAATTCATATTCACAAATACAACTACCTCTTGATGCTCTATTTAAACTTACCATTATGAGCATTAATATCACTCACTTTTAGATGACTCTCAGTATATTTGTCCTTGACCTGCGGCCATGCCTTTGTCATTGAGCCTTCCTCACCAACACTCAGCGGGCTCTTTGTCCTTGACCTGCGTCCATGCATTTGTCATCGAGCCTTCTTCACTAACACACAGCGGGCTCTTTGTCTTTGACCCACGTACATGCCTTTGTCATTGAGCCTTTCTCAATAACACACAGCGTGCTCTTTGTCTTTGACCCGCGTACATGCCTTTGTCATTGAGCCTTCCTCAATAACACACAGCGGGCTCTTTGTCTTTGACCCGCGTCCACGCCTTTGTCTTCGATTTTCCTCACTAACACTTAGCAGGCTCTTTGTCTTTGACCCGCGTACATGCCTTTGCCATTGAGCCTTCCTCAATAACACACAACGGGCTCTTTGTCTTTGACCCACGCCCACGCCTTTGTCTTCGATTTTCCTCACTAACACTCAGCAGGCTCTTTGTCTTTGACCCGCGTACATGCCTTTGTCATTGAGCCTTCCTCAATAACACACAGCGGGCTCTTTGTCTTTGACCCGCATACATGCCTTTGTCATTGAGCCTTCCTCAATAACACACAGCGGGCTCTTTGTACTCTACCTGCGTCCATGCCTTTGTCTTCGATTTTCCTCACTAACACTCAGTTGGCTCTTTGTCCTTGACCTGCGTCCATGCCTTTGTCTTCAAGTTTCCTCACTAACACACAGTGGGCTCTTTGTCCTTGACCTGCGTCCATGCCTTTATCTTCGATTTTCCTCACTAACACTCAGTGGGCTCTTTGTCCTTGACCTGCATCCATGCATTTGTCTTCGAGTTTTCTCACTAACACACAGCGGGCTCTTTGTCCTTGACCTGCGTCCATGCCTTTGTTATTGAGCCTTCCTCACCAACACTCAGCGGGCTCTTTGTCCTTGACCTGCGTCCATGCCTTTGTTATTGAGCCTTCCTCACCAACACTCAGCGGGCTCTTTGTCCTTGACCTGCGTCCATGCCTTTGTCATCTAGCCTTACTGACTGTCGCTCAGCGGTATCTTTGTCCTTGACCTATGCCCACACCTTTGTCTTCGATTTTCCTCACTAACACTCAGCAGGCTCTTTGTCTTTGACCCGCGTACATGCCTTTGTCATTGAGCCTTCCTCAATAACACACAGCGGGCTCTTTGTCTTTGACCCGCGTCCACGCCTTTGTCTTCGATTTTCCTCACTAACACTCAGCAGGCTCTTTGTCTTTGACCCGCGTACATGCCTTTGTCATTGAGCCTTCCTCAATAACACATGGCGGGCTCTTTGTCTTTGACCCGCATACATGCCTTTGTCATTGAACCTTCCTCGCTAACACTCAGCGGGCTCTTTGTCCTTGACCTGCGTCCATGCCTTTGTCATCTAGCCTTACTCACTGTCGCTCAGCGGGATCTTTGTCCTTGACCTATGTCCATGCCTTTGTCATCTAGCATTCCTCACTAACACTCAGTGGGATCTTTGTCCTTGACCTATGTCCATGCCTTTGTCATCTAGCCTTCATCACTAACACTCAGCGGGATCTTTGTCCTTGATCTGCGTCCATGCCTTTGTCATCTAGCCTTCATCACTAACACTCAGCGGGATCTTTGTCCTTGACCCATGTCCATGCCTTTGTCATCGAGCCTTCCTCACTAACACTCAGCAGGCTCTTTGTACTTGACCTGCGTCCATGCCTTTGTCATCGAGCCTTCATCACTAACACTCAGCGGGATCTTTGTCCTTGACCTATGTCCATGCCTTTGTCATCGAGCCTTCCTCACTAACACTCAGCGGGCTCTTAATTTCTATTTGACTAGATTGCCAACACTCTTCCGGTTGCTCACTCTGCACTTGAAAACTTTTCAGAAGAGTCCCTGGAAGATTCTTAAAATGGGTCACACTTAGAAACTAAAGAGGTCCTCTCCCGACAGACTGAAGTCGTATCCAAAACTCTTTTCATTCCATGGTGCAGTTACTAGTAGACCTGGTTGCCACCGCCCACCCTTTCCTCAGGTCTCTCCCAAATGAGATAAAGCACTGGACTTTGGTGGTCCTCAAAAGAGACTAATCGGCCAGCTGTTCCTTGAACCCACACCAAGAGGTTGAAGCATCAGCAGCAATTTTGGCAATATCTATGCCCACCATTCATAGACCACTGCCTTCTTCTCCTCAAATTTTACTACAGCTTTGTCTACTTTGAGTGGATGAATAAATGCCGCCTTTGCCCCCTACCACTCTTGCTCGTAGTCTTACCCACTGCTTGCTACCACTGAGAAAGATCTACTACAGCACTTGTTTATCAACCGCCATATCTATCTCTGCCCGCGGTCAGTAGGGCTATGAGATCACTTTCATTGCCCCGTTTCAGGATTGGAAGACCTTCCATTGGCGGCTTCTTCAAAGCCACCCATCTGGCAAGGTGGCAGAGGGAGGTACCCTCTTGCTTCACAGAACGCGAACGGGCAGAACAGGCTGAAGGTGCCGTCTAAAATATTTTGTGAATTATGAGTAGTAATCAAAAAGGATCTGCTAAAGGTAGCACTGTTGTCTAAGCAACTACGTTTTAAGTTGTTTTATAAATGTATGTCATTTGGAAATATGTGATAGATAGCACAGTAAAATGTTCCCTTTTATGAGGGTCAAAGAAGTGCTGATTCAAGACACCAATAGAAGACACTAATGTGCAGAGGGAAGGTATCCTGTTAAATGATGGCTGTACATCCTCTCTGCCAGGTTGACAAGATTTTTTTTTTTTTTTTTTTTTTTTAAACCGTTTATTACAGGTCTTAAAAGTATACAAGTATGGGCCCACAACCTTCCGGCCGGCCGCTAGCAATGGTAGGAACATACGACATACATTCATGGAACACGTGGTATTACAGGAGGAGCAATTCTCAGTAGATAACAATGTCAAAAACCACATCATCCAGGCCCCCTTATGCGGTTTCATTTTAAATTAAGAACAACAAAAATTAAAACCACACCCACAAGGCAACCCACAATCAAAAATAGTAGCACGTGCTCCCCAAGAGGGGGGATCCCAACTATACACAGAAGTGTGAAGAGGGGGAGAGAGCAAAGCGAGGACTGGGGGGAACCCAATGCCCGGCAGCGGGGGAATGAGTCGGCTAAGGGGATGGGGCTGGCGAGGGATCAGGCAGCAGCGGCGGCGCGCAGATACCCCCTCGGTAGTCGTTCCAGGGGCCCCATACTTTCCCCCATGTCCCAGGCTTACCCCTCGCCACATTCACCACTTTTTCGCGAAACATGCACCAGTCCATGTGTTCTTTCCAGGCCGAGACCGTCGGGGGCCTCTGGGATCCCCACAGTTGAGCAATATCACGCTTGGCTACCATATATCCCAGAGTCACCCACCACGTCTGCGGCGCTGAGTAATCAGTCGGTTCCCACACATTCAACAGGCATCTCCTCGCTTCAGGCAACAGCGCCACGTGCGTAACCAGACGCAGCACCTCATGTACACCACGCCAGAACCCCTCTACCTCCGGGCACTCCCACAAAATATGCATAAAGGTCCCCAAAGCACCACACCCACGCTTACATAACCCATCTCCGGCATAGCCCATACGCAGAAGCTTTGGCCCCGTCATGTAGACCCGGTGGAGTATCTTGAGCTGGACGAAGCGAAGGCGAGCCGGTATGGCCACCTCCTTCGGGGAGGCCACCGCGGAGGTCCAGTCCTCGTCGTCCAACTCCAGCCCGTCGGCAACCCAAGCCGCACGAAGGGCAGTCAACAGGCCCGAGCGGTCGTTTATCAGCTTTTTGTATATAAGTGAGATCGTGCTGTCCGGGACGGGCCCATCCAGCACTCTATCTTCCAGGGGGGAATATTCCGGGATGGAGGCAACGTCCGTGAAGACGGAGCCCAGCGCATGACGGACCTGCAAATACCGGAAGTATTCACTGCCCTGCAACTGGAATTCCGTCTGCAGCATATCGAACGTTTTAAATCCTCCCCTCGTCCAAAGATCCCCCACTTTACTGATACCTATTATGTTCCACTTCTCGAAGCCCTTAGAGGTCCACAGGGAACCCAACCGCTCAGACGCGTATAGCGGTGACGCCCGGGTCAAACGGTCCTTCCACCCCATAGCTGCATTGGCCGCGTGCCAGACTTGCACCATGACACGCGTGGGGCCCGTCAGACGAGCGTCGGGCGCGCTAGAGTAGAGCGCTCGATTGTAATCGCCACCTGGCAGGAGCATCTTGTCCATTTCGAATGCCGGGTTTAAGGCGGGCCCGTAGAGGCCATGGTTAATGGCAGCGAGCTGGGAGGCCCAATAGTACCGTTTAATATCCGGGAGGGCAATCCCCCCATCAAACCATGGGAGCGTCAGCTTAGCCAGAGCAATACGCGGCCTCCCGTCCCAGAACAGGCGGCGCTGCAGACTCTCCACCTCACGGAAGTAGCGCGCCGGGACCAAGTCCATAGTGTTCTGCAGAGCGTACAGAAAACGCGGCAGAGACATCATTTTGAACAGTGCCGCCCGGCCGAGCGGCGAAAGCGGCAGGCGCCGCCAGCGTGCGACATCTACCCGCAAACGCTGGAGGGGGGGAAGCAGATTACGTTCATACCGGGCCTCCGGGTCCAGAGTAATGAAGACACCCAGGTACCGAAATCCCAGCGGGGCGATCTGGAACGGACAGCCCCGCGGGAGAATAGGAGCCTCCCCAGAGAGAACATACACACATGATTTAGCCCAATTGATGACGAGACCGGAGTTACGACCTGCCCACCCACCCCAACAAAACTCCCCCCTCCCTGCACCCCTGCATGAGCCCAGACAGCCCCCCCAATGTGCAGTGTGCCTGTCGCCCCATAGATAGTTAAACTAACTAGACCCCCAGAGGAGGAGGGAGAACCCCCAAGAGACCCCACACAACCTCCATAGGAGGGGAACTTAAGCAATCCGACGTATAGTCAAAAGTGGCATCATTTTTGTCCCGAGCGAGGCCTAATATTAGTCCCTCAGTCTTGATCCGGCGAGCCCTCTCCCCCAGCCGCTCCCCCCCCCCGCCACCCCGATCCCGATCTCCAGACAGAGTATCCAGCCAGTCCCCGGCCGCTTCGGGACGATCAAAAAAGTGTGTGCGACCTTCCACCTCCACTCGCAGCTTAGCTGGGAAGAGCATGGCGTACTTGAGGTTTAGGTCCCGAAGACGGCGCTTGACACCAAGGAAGCTCAGTCTCTGCTTCTGGACCGCAGGGGTGAAATCAGGATAAAAATTAATGTCCATATTATCAAGTCTAATCGGTCCCTGTAGTCTGGAGGATTGCAGGATAGCGTCTCTGTCCCGAAAATTAAAAATCCGGGCGATGAGAGGTCTCGGAGCGGCTCCGACCTTAGGCCTTCCCCCGGGAACCCTGTGGGCCCTCTCCACAGCAAAGAATTTACTCAGCCCCCGTGGCTGGAGATGAGTAACGATCAGGTCTTCCACGAAAAGGTCCGCCGCCGCTTCCTCACGTCCCTCAGGCACCCCGATGATACGGATGTTGTTACGCCGGGCCCGACTCTCGGAGTCCTCCAGGCGACGATCCATCAGCGCACTCGCCCGAGCAAGCCGGCGCACCTCCGTTTGCAGGGCCGCCACATCTGTCGTAAGGCCCGATGCGGTGTGGGCCAAAGAATCGACTCGGTCGTTGGTCTTGGAGAGATCGGCCCTTATGAGGCCAACATCTACGAGGACCGAGTCGATCTTCTGCGCCAGTGTGTCAAAACGCTGGCCCACAGAGGCCTTCATCTCGGCGATGGCGCCCATGACATCCCGCAGAGTCAGATCCGTGGGCAGATCGGGGGCATCAGTAGGGCCCTCAGGGGACTTGCGTGGCACCTCAGGAGATCCCTTCTGGAGGGTATAGCGATCCATGCTGTTGGACTGATGGGCTGCGCCACGCCGGGACGATTTTACCTTTGCCCGATCGCCATCTTGTTTCGTGGCCATGGTCCCAGTCTCCCGATCGCACCAGCCACGTCGTGAAGGGCGGGCAAGCCGGTCCACGGGCTCCGGGGGGGTGCCACCCCAGATCTGCGGGGCGGATCACAGCCGGCGGGCAGGCAGGGTCCCCCAGCGAGGCCACACCAACACACAAAGCCCCGTGACCCAACCTCGCATAGACAGCAAGGAGGGTACGAAAGCGAAAGTGAAAGTGCGGGTTCCGCGAGCCACCAAGCCCTGCCCGCCGCTGTTATTCACTTCGTCACTGGATCGCCCCACAACGCAAATCCGGGGTTCGGCTAGGAGAAGGCCGCAAACCTCACTCGGTGTTAAAGTCGGTGTCCGAGGTCCGATTTGGAAGCGGAAAACGGGCGCCACCTCAGCTCGGGCTCACCAACACAGTCCCCTCATCTGGGACAGGATATGTTCAGGATAGTGATAGGAGGTCGCGGAGGTCCTCGGGAGCCTCGCACCTACGCGGCCATCTTGGTTGCGCGCTAGGCTCCTCCCCAGGTTGACAAGATTTTAAATAAAAGATTTCACAAGTTGTATTCTATGTGACCAATTGTTTCAACACTTTAATTATTCAAAGTAATATGTTTATAGTGCTGAGTTAAAAAAAACTCACTGGACCATGTGGTCACATAATTTCAAAGACACATCCAAAACCAGGACGGGTGTATGGCACGCGCATGCCTACGGAAGCCTATATAAGTGTCTGAAAAAAAATATTAATTGAAGCAATGTGAACTTCTGGAGTGATTTAATTTCAAAATCACCTTTTTAATATATTTGATCCGTTGCGCCAAATTTTCAAATACATGAATTGAATATAATTGCAAATTCAAGAAAGCACCAGTTTGGGGATCAGATTTCCACACTTGATTTTGCAATAATCTTCCCTCTCCCCAAGAGCACATTAATATCGCAAACATCAATTATTAATTCAAAGACAACTGTAAAAGGCAAAAGAACAAAACCGTCATTAAAAATCACTATCTACGCATAACTCATTCTTTTGTCTATTTAAGAAAATTTCAAACCGGAGAAAAAAATTATATTCACTTTTCTTTAATTTAATTGTTCTGTTGCTGCAAATCATCAAATACATTATTTGAATGTAATTGCAAATTCAAGAAAGCAACAATTTGTGGGTCAGATTTCCCCACTATTCATTTCGCAATAATCTTCCCCTTCCTCAAGAGCACATTAATATCGCAATCATCAATTATTAATCAAAAGACACCTGTAAAAGACAAACGAACAAAACCTTCATTAAAAATCACTATCTATGCATAACTCATTCATGTGTCGATTATGAAAATTTCAAGCCTGTCTGAGAAATAAAACAAACCCAACCTGTCTAAAAAAAAAAAGAGAAAAATGTTCTTAGATAATAAACTTGTCCTGTCAGCGTGCCACGCTGTTACTGCTTTCATTCATCTTCTCTTCTACCAAATCCTTCAAATACCCATTATTCATGCAATTAATCTGTCTTTTTTCTCTTTGTATTGTAGGCCCACCATTCACACTTAGATATTTAAAAAAAATGTAACTTCATTTTTTTCCTGTAATTCGTCGAAAATGTGCCACTTGTTTTAAAATATATATATATATATATATATATATGTTTTGTTGAAGTTTTTGCACCGAATAAATCCCCTATTGGATTATTACCAACGAGAGTGCTGGTCCTTTCTGTGAGTGAAAGCAACAGTAGAGCGTGAATATATATATATATATATATATATATCCACCCACAAGAAAAAGGTTGCCCACTGTGAAGCTGCCTCTCCGATCTTTGGCTTAGTCTATTGGTGAAAATTGTAGCAGGGCCAGCCGCGAACACCAAATCCTTTCAAACAGCCTTATGCGTTTCGGGCTTTGCCGCCCTTGTTCACAGGCAATGGGAAGTACCAACGACACTGTTGCAGTTCACCTGCTTTTAAGATTTTATTTCAAAAAGTCCGCCCCTTGTGGGAGTCATGTGATGACTGGGAATTCTGGAAAAGGTAGTCCTGCTGAAAATTACACCACAGAAGGCGTGTCGCTTGAATACTTTAATGTTCCCACTAAAAAATACCAAGTGGCATGATTTAAGTGTCCGCATTGGACGAGCTGCAAGTAGTCTTTTTCACCATAGTTGCATCGGCTCCCATGGTGGCTCTAATGTTAAGCCATCGTGGATCCCCTGTCCTTGAAGCGGCGGGCAAGCTCCGCGACCAGACGCTAATTCATCCACAAGAAAAAGGTTGCCCACTGTAAAGCTGCCTCTCCGATCTTTGGCTTAGTCAAATGGTGAAAACTGTAGCAGGGCCAGCCGAGAACACCAAATCCTTTCAGCTTCACAGTGGGCAACTTTTTTCTAGCACTTGTGGAGAACCTGGGTGGTCTAAAGGGACCCCTGCCCACCAGGCCAATATTTAAAAACAATTCAGGCCTTCAGTACTGCAATACTCCCATAGGACTCATTGCAGCACTCCTGTGAAGACCGCCACACATGCTTCACCTCAGTGGTACCATGGAGGTGAACTTTGGGCGCTGGAACCGTTGTTCCCCCAAATTTCTTTTACTAAAACAAAATATGAATTGGGCATCTATGTGGGGAAGGTCATACATAGTGGATAGGGTGCAGAGCTTGCCCTGTTGTGCACAACAGCAGGATGGCTATCCATGCGGAGCTAGGCACTGGCCCTGTTTGGAGGCAAGCCCCTGTGGGCAACCTCCACTGCACAAGGCCAAAGGCCAGATGCTGCAGGACTTTGGACACCTGTGAAGGGTTGGCCATCTTTGGGTGGGTTTGTCGCGGCCAGCCTCTTGTTGAGCACGGCAAAAGGCTATACTCTGAGAAAGTTTGCAACCTATGGGAGTTTGGCGACCCCTGTTAGAGGTTGGTTGCAGGGCCTTGCCAGAGGCTAGTCTTTATGGCCAAGCTCCATGCAGCAAATGGCAACATGCTGTGAGGAGCAATGGGATAGCAGCCCGCAAGGGGTTGGTCCTGAGACAGTACCCGTTGTGCATGGCCAAGGACTATGACTGTGACTGTGTTGCAGGCCAGGGCATCCGGCCAACCCCTCTCAGTGCACAGCTGAAGGTGAGGGAGTTAGCTGAACATTTTTAAAAAAAACTCTAGAAAATCAATGAAAAAAACAAAGGGTAAAGTCACATTATAGTTAGATATGGTAATGAGATCTTAGATTACACCAAAAAACAGAAACAAAAATGACTGAGGTTAAAGTAACCTTTTGATAAATATGGCAATAAGATTTTAGCTTATGTTAAAAAACAGCACTATAAATTAAACAGAAATTCCCTGAAAAAACTCAGGTTAACATGACCTTATAGTTAGGTATGCTAATAATAACCTACCTCATGTTACAAAAAAAATCACTGAGATTAAAGTGACATTTTAGCTAGGTATGGAAATAAGATCTTAGTTCACGTTTAAAAAAAAAACCATAGAAATCCACTGAAAAAACTACAAGCGTTGAATTAAGATAAATTCTAATGCTTGAAGGCCAAATAAAACACAGAAATTCACCAGTTATTGGTTACTGAAGTAACTAGAACTTGTGCCACTTCCATGCACAGCTTATGACCTCGCATATTACATCACTCAAATCAAAATCAAATCGAAGTTTATTTGGAGTGTTGGAGACACCCATAAAAGCACATAAAATGACTAAAACAAGAACATTGCATTTCTAAAATGTACGGCTGGTGTCAGAAAGGACCCCACATTAAAAATACATCCTCGTCATTCAATAATTGTAAAAATCTTAGTACTACTCTACACTGGTTGAATTTGCATTTCCTCAATCACAGATTTTTGTTGTTGTTGTTGTAAAAATGGTATAGAATTAACAAAAAAACAGAAAGTGCAACAAGGACTGAAGAGACACCCCATCACATGGGCAAGTGATAGATGATAAGTCTTTGTGATACCCAGAGGAAAACAGAGCATAAATATATGTGCACCCTCCCTAACTCGAAGCAGCAGGGACCTTTTTTCTTCAGCCGTGTGATACAGAAAGGTTAAAGTCTATTCCAGTGCAATTTTTATATATATGGATATGGTTTTAATAAAGATTTTCTATGCATCACAAATTCTAGAGAAAGGTGTTTACTGTGTAGGAATTGATGCATAACCTGTTTTTTATCTTCCGCACAAACAAGTGAAGGGTTGGCAAACAAGAAAGATTGCCCGAGCACTACAAAGGTTTCGGGAACATAGGCGAGCCAGGGTATATTGAGTAGGCCTGGGTGGAATTTTCAATTCAGCCGGCAGAATCATAGGAATTTTGTTAATTGAATTGCTAATAAATTAAAATCCCACTGGCAGAATTAAAAATTAAGCAGTGGTTTCAAAGTTTATAAACTGCTGCATACCACTCAGCGCCCTTGCATATTCTGCAGTGATTAAAAGTTTAAACACTGCAGAGTATGCAAGGGAGCCGAGTGGTATTTGGCCGCACTATTTTCTTAGGCAAAATGCATATGAATGTCCATTTTTGGACTTGAGGTGGCATTTTGTGCTGAGAAATTAGCACCAAATGCCCACTCTGCAACATTGCAGAAGCTGGTGGGATTTTAATGCATTTCAATGTGATTCCAGGGAATTAAACTCCACTAATTCTGCCCTCCACTAATATTGAGGACCTTACTGCTGGACATACAATCCTTAATGACTAACTGCCACCCTGGCGCCCCTCAAGAAAAGACCAGGCAAGCAGCACTCCAAGAAAGTCGTCTTGTTCACTCCCGCCCTCCACGAGTCCAGACACACCTGCAGACGACTCGAGAAGAGATGGAGGAACAACAAAACCCTAGAAACTCACGCAACCTTCAAATCCGCCATCAACGCTCACCACCTCCTCCTCAAAACCACAAAGAAAACGGCCCTCCAAGACAGAATCAGCACCAAACAACAGAACAGCAACAAACTCTACGCCATCGTCAAGGAGTTCGCCAGTCCCAACAGTGAGACCACAGACGTTCCTCTCTCCCAAGACCTAGCAGAATTATGTGTTACAGGAAGCTCAAATGGGCAATTAACAGCTAAAATATTAACTGTGCTGGACACAATAGTTCTTTTTTAAAGAATGTGAGACTGAGACGTCCTGCCCCAGAGTGAGGAGAAGCTTTGAGACCTGTTGGAGGCCTTACATTAACCTAGTTCCTGGGCTTGTACTATACTCATTATAAGGTGTGCATCGAGTATGTGTAGCCTCGAAAGAAAGAAGCTACACCCCTCCACACACCCCCCCCCACACACACACACACACACACACATTCAAATTCAATGGTTTCGAGCGTCGTGGGAGTTACATGATGTCAGGTTATGTAAAGTTTGCCCTAAAAAAATAAGGCTTTTGTCTTTTCCTGTTCAATAGGATTCGAGCGCACAGTTCCTATTGACCAAACTCCATGAAGGTTTTATGAACAAGACAAAAAGAGGGTATTGATTTTGAAATCATTGTAAATCATGAGGAAGCTTTTTGCTTTAAAATCTTCTTTGCTGTGTGCAGCTAGCCAATCCATGGTGAATTTATAATACAAAATGGAGCAAACATTGTATACTATTCACGCTTCTTTAGCAATAAAAATATGAGCCAAACAGTTTTTGCATGAAACTTAATTTCACCTTTAACCCTTTAAAAGTGGAGCAAAGGGTATTGTCTCGCTTCCTGGATATGTAAACACAGCAGAATTAGAACACAACCTATTTGCTCTTTTTGTGCTGGCACAAATACTTATATGTATCATGGACTGGAGAAGACAGTTTTATTGCACACTAATATATTGCACTAGTGCCCAATGTAATTTGTATGGTTGTTTTTATTAGCTGAATGCTACAAAAATGACAGTTGGACCGACTGGCCAATATAAGAAAGTTATGTTGCAGGGGTTGGGCAGTACAATTTTTTTGCACTGGTGATTCATGGCAAATGACAGTGCAAAATTGCACTGGCTATGGTGCAAATTGGTGCATTATTATCCAACGTTTTGGCAGATTAAGAAATTCATCCAAGTTAAATGATCAATGATTCTAGCTCTCAAAGTGAACTGAAAATAATTCTTTTAACCATCATTTCCCTTTTCTGGTCCCCTAAAAAGTTTCCTTCTCCAAATGTGGAAGAAACCGCTTCTTATTTGCTTTCAGTCAAGGATAGAATGTATTTAAAGCCCAGACTTAGGGCTTGATTACAATGCTTGTCAGACCAACTGTAGGACCACCGTCCTCGCCGGGCCTGTCTGACTATTGAGGCCGGGAAGATTCCCCCGCCGTATTACAATGCAACCGCTGCTGCTGTGGTGGTCGCATCGGCAGCAAAACACATATCCCTGAATATGTTGCTGCCAATGCATACAAAATCACAGAAAACATGTGAATTGTTCGTACACACATGCATGACATATGTGGGGATATGCCTTGTGCACCATGTACCCCATTGCTGGAGTGTGGTAGAATGTGCACAGTCCAGTCAGTGGGGATACACACTGCATAAGGACTTACTTGGATCCTGGTGCCCACAGGATCGTAGTCATCGGGTGCAGCTCCTCAGGTGTAGAGGGGACCTAAATGCCTGTCCATATCCGTATCTCATTGGCGGCATCCTCCAAAATGGGTCCATATGAAGATATACATTGTGGTTCGTAAAATCGATCTTAAAGCAAGATTAAAACTTTTCATCTAGTAATAGTAGGACCTTCACTGATAACAGTGAAAGGATCGATAGCAGATGTTATAGGATTACATATCTGTAAAGTAGCTACTGTGGAAACATAGCTGCCGGTCTATGCATTTGTTTAAAGACTAGACCATATTCTGAAAGGTAAATGTGGAACTGGAAGATCACAGAAAACAAAGTATTTCCACCTCGTCATTTAACCCTTTCAGGATGCAGTGTACATAATCCATGTGTCCAATAAATTTCCTGTTGTTAAAATCCTTTTAAGCTATTGCCTCATCTGACATCTCTGGTGTGACTGCGAGGATCTAGAACATGAATTAGTTGATGTTGTCCCCATAGTCATCAATAGTTTTGATAAAATAGATTATGGATTCTAGCAGATTCTTGGGCTGGGTTTTTGCTTTCCATTCAGTCTTCCTTACTTAGCCTAAGTCACAAGGGCATTTTAGAAAGTAGACATAAAAGCTAGACCTGCATGTACTTCTATCTTTGATTTCAATTCCTCCCCTTTGGACAATCTTACCTTTAGTAATAATATCACAGTGGCAGCATGCCTGACATGGGAAGATTCTATTTTCAAATGTGTCTTCGTTTGCAATATTTCCCATGTCTTAATGATCACATCCTTGCTATTTTTACTGCAATTGTAAGCAAACATCTGTTTGCCATCAAGTAAATATTTTAGTTCATGGCCACTTTGAATGAGATTACAGTGTTTTGTTGATTTTACTACTTTGTCGTGAATATTTTGTGACAATCACCGGTCTTTGTTTAGCTTGATTTTCTTCTCCAGCGGGCTTGTTCTAGTTCTTTGTGCAATGTGTGTTTATGCTTTTTTATGCATTCACTTGAACAATCACGTTTTTAAAAAAATTATCCAAGACTTTGCTTTTCAACTTCAAAGTCTTCTTCTTTCGTGGAAATGTGTTTCAGCCGAGAATACAGTAAATTATTTTTGAGTGCGCTATTATGAATAGTTCCATAATGTAACAGATGTTTTGTATCCGTAGTTTTCAAGTTTGCGTGTTATTCTGAGAACCAGGAAATCAATTGTTTTGATTTAAATTTTGTATGTGATTTTTTTTTATAGCAGCGACTGTTGTTTAATCTCTCGATGTTTTGCAAGAGACTTTCTTCTCTTTAATTCAGATCGAAATAAGGTTGGCTATGTAGCATAGATGCAGAATCAGGCCACTGCTCCAATTCACTGTAATAATTATGTAACCATATTTAAATTTGTTCATGAATAAGTTATCATACACTGGTGCAGTCCCAAAGCCCATAAATGTTCCAGTTAATGGGAGACAGTAAAAAAACTATGATGAAGACTGAAGAATCTCCAGCAAAAAAAGTAATATTGACTCCTTCAATATGGTTTTTCGAAAGTGCTCATTTGACCGCTGCAAAACTCTCAACATAAGTGATGAAAGTGTAGAAGGAATCTGTGTCTATAGTAAAGAGAAAAGGTCTTTCTTCAGTTTTTATTTCTATCTTGTGGAGTTTCCTCACAGAAGTCTCCAGGATATTGGACGTAATCATTTAAAGGAAGTTATCCAAATATTTATCCAAAGGGGTGTGTAAGGAGTACCTGCCGCAATTGGTCTCATAGGTGGACGTAAAATAGTTGGCATCTTGAGATGTAGGGGACTCAATAATTTTCTGGATGTATATCTTATCCAATCAAGAATTCTGTCTAAGATCTTCTGACACTCTTTGTCCACTAGTGGCCGGCACAAATCTGGGGTGGCAGGGCGAGGGGGTAAGGGGGTGTAAAAAAATAAAAATACACTTACCTTCCCGCCGCTCTGTCCCACATCCTCGCCCCTCTGTCTGCCGAACAGGAAGCAGCCAGGCTCCCCTGAGCCAATCACAATGATGCAATGCAGCTTTGTGATTGGTCTGAGCACCTTAGGTCAGTGCTCAGACAGTGTTTGGGGGCCTGCGCATGTTTTCCACCCAGGTTGTAATGCAGCCTGGGTCGTGGACATACTAAATGAGCAAGAATATTTGGTCTGCCCGAGATGGCTGGCCAAAGCATCATGCGCACTTCAGTGTGCCCACCACTCCTCTCCTGCCCTGCTATAAAGCAAGGCAGGGGAGGAATGGTGGGCACACAGCAGTCTCTGCTACAAAAAAAAAATCACATACAAAATTTTAATCAAAACAATTGATTTCCTGGGTCTCAGAATAACAAGCAAACTTGAAAACAGGGTAATTGCTTACAGGCAGAGCATCCCCGCCCCCATGCTGCCACAGCAGGAACAAATAAAATTATAATAACATCAAGTTATTATCATTTTATTTTTCCTGTCCTTCACTGCTGCCACGCAGTGGGGCAACGCTCCTCCGCCATAGCAGAGGAGCCACCACTGTCTTTTTCAGGATCAGTTTCAAGTTTCACATAGATGTTGCAATCACTCAGGTGTTCCTCCATTTTAAAGTTGTAATATTCTTTATTCGTGACTGCTCCTGCCTCTCCTTTATTAGCCATCCTGAGAATAATCATAGGGTTAAATTCTTTAAGGTGGAAATCGCTTTCATTGTCATATTTTTGTTTTGCAATTCTTCTGATTAGTATTTAGGAGTGATTTCAGCTCCGCTATGTGCAGATTCTCTTGCTTGATCAGAAATTTAAAGTTAGATTATTCTCTAGACACCTCCTATGTAATTTGCAGAAGGATTATACAGCCCTAGGTGTCTCATGAACCTAAAGAAGTTTTATTTATTTATTTTATATAGCGCCTGAATCACCCCCCTAAAGGGTATCTCTGCGCTGCAGGAGTGCTAAAGAAGAGCAGGAAGAGGAGTTCAATATAGCTCAGTTTTCAAGAGTTTGCGGAATTGGAGATAGTCGGTACATTTCTGAAGGTGGCTAGGAAGGAGATTCCAATAGAAGGGAGCCAGATGGTAGAAAGCTTTCCCGCCTGTGCGGGATTTCTTAACACGGGGCATCACGAGAAGTGATTTGGAGCTTGACCGAAGAGTTCTAGAAGGCTGACATCAGAGGAGTCTGTCAGCTAAATAGCTAGGGCCATTGCCGTAAATTGCCTTGTGTACTATGCAGCAGATCTTGAAACGGATCCGCTTGTGGATAGGTAGCCAGTGTAGTCCATGGGAAGCGGCAATAAAGCAGACCTGGCAGGCGAGTTGGAAGCTAAACGGGCCGCAGTGTTTTGAACCACCTGAAGTCTGTTAAGTGAGGATTCATTGGCTGAGATCAGGAGAGCGTTACAGTAGTCTAAGGCTAAGCGACTTATTACTAAAGCCTGTAGGAGAGTTTTGCAAACTGTCATGGGGAGAAAAGGGAAAACCCTTCTTAAGAGGCTTAATGCGTGGAAGCAGGAACCCACGGTGGTCATAGCTTGCTTCTTCATCTTAAGTTTCTGATCCAGGTATACGCCTAGATTTTTTACCACTGTTTTCGGGACGGGACCGGGTCCGCCCTCAGGTCGGTGGGCCACCAATCTGGGGACCAAAGTACGGGAGCCTCACCAAATAGCATAATCTCTGTTTTGCTGGCATTCAGCTGTAAGAAAGTATTGCGCATCCAAGCTGTCATGCCTTCAGAGAAGGTTGACTGGGTATTGGGAGAGTTTTTATCAAACGCCATTAGGAGCTGGGTATCGTCAGCATATGAAATTGGAATGAAGCCCAGTTCCCTTAGTAAACTCGCTTAGGGAGCCACGTAGATATTAAATAGAGTGGGACTCTAACCTAAAGAAATAAACCTCTGTTTTCAGTGCTTAATTTGAACTGGTGGATTCCGGTGCTCAGCACCGGCACTTAATCATCAACACCGGAGCTTTTCATGAGCACCAGTTAAGGACACATTCATTTACGAGGAGATTATGTATTTTGCTGAGAATCACAGGATGTTAAGCCAATGCCGAGACTCGAACCTGGTTCCCCAGCTCCGAAGTCGGCAGCTCTGGCCATTACGCCACGTCCTCTCCCCAGTTTCATGGTTAGTAGTTGGTTCTGTTTTAGGTGGCACTAACAGGAGAAATGGCCTGGTGCAAGCTGCCTCATGAAGAGAGCCCCAGCACTTATTTGTTTACAAATTAACCACAGCTCTGTTTCAAGTTGTGTAGTATTAGTTGGTACAAAAAAAGTGCCCCCTGTGGCCCTCTATGTTCCAATTTAGTCAAAGGATATTTAGGTATGTACATTTCCAGGCTCTTATCTGCTGAATTAGATTTTATTTCCTGATACCTCCCCTGGTTCTGTGTGTTATCCATAGCTGATTCCTAGAAAAGACTCAGCATTAGGCATGGTTTAGGCTGAAGGTACAAATTTATTGAAATATGTTGTGGTGTTGACCTTTTTCTGTGTGATCTTAATGGTGATGTTTAATATTGTTGGTGTTAAATAATTCACTTTGATTGGACTGGCACATCTGGTTTTGTTTCTTAAATTAATTGCTTTTCCCAGAGTTCTTTTGTATGTTCATCTAATGTTAGCATCTAATTTAGACTGACTGTTGTAGTTCTCAGGTGTCTCAATCTAATTCCTCCACAACTTTGGAAATCTCTTCATTCATCAGTAGTATCGGGTCCAGGGAACAAAGATGGCCAACAACCTTTCCTTGAATCTATTGTTGCCTGTACCGAGAATTTGCTTATTGCAATTTTTACAATGTTTAAACCTCTTGGGATATGTTTTCCTTTATGATATTATATAAATGTTGAGGCGGTTCATCTCGTTCAGTAGCAGATTTTCTAATTGTCTCAAGTTCTTTCTGCAGTTTCTGATTTCACTACATCTGCAGCTGTGTTCTTTATTAAATTGTAGCTTTCTTCACGTCAGCTTGTGTAAAGCCCAGTGTTGAAGCTCTAATGCCTGTTATGGCTCCAGTCTCTTCGAACGACATTATTGGCGGCTGGTGCTATAGGGAGTAGGAAGTAGCAAGAAAACTCTAAGACATGGGTACTCGCAAACATTTGCCCAGGGGCCACAAAGTACAGTCTGCAGTGTGCCCGAGGGCCGCACTGATGCCATCAGGGGGGTGGTGGGGGTCTGAGTGGGTCAGGGATTGTTTAAAAAGGTCAAAAACTAATTTTAATAAAAAGGGCAAGCATGTATTTGCATGTTAATAAATGCTTGCCTGTTTATTTAAAAAAAAATTCTGAATATTAGTGCTCAGCAACTAAGCAGCTGCTGTTCACCATGGGGGGGGGGCACATGTAAAGGTCAAGAGGGCTGCAAGCGGCCCCCGGCCCGTACTTTGAGTACCACTGCTCTAAAACACCCACCGGTAGGACAGAAGGGGAGTCTCCCTCTCTTAGCACACCCTCAAAAATCTCCAGGCTTTGAGGTCACCCCACACAGTTTATAAAATATTGTACAGTGTATTGCATGCCTCCTGGCTGTTTCCCCAGCTCTGGGTCGTTGTGTGTGCACAGAATACCTCTAGATTGCACCAGATGGCGGAACTGCTGTGTGTTCTTCTTTCACAGATGACATCTTTATTTATACTGAGAAGGCAGCACCCAGAAGGGCCCTACATTTTTGACCAGGGCCCCAAAAAAAGCCTCTGACAGGTCTGAGTAAAATCATGCCTAGAAACAGGTTTAGAGTTAGTGCAGTCACAGCTTTGCAAGGACTTTACTACACTGTTTAACCAAACAATGTGTGTGGTTTGTGAACCCCTTTATAATAAGGGGGGCTTAGAAGTGGGAGGACTGCATTGGAGTGCAGGCCTACAGAACACATGATTAGAAAATACAGACCATTGTATGCTTTAAAAAATACTTTTCAAAGTTGTTTTTATGTTACCTGAAGAACAGATTTGTGGAACCTTGAATGCAAATAGATTGTACCAACTATTTTTTTTTTCGATCAGTCCATTGAAAGGTATTTTTAAATTCAACTAAAATGAACCTCGAACTTTTTTTGAAAATGTTTGTAAACAAGAATTGTTGCCGTTTGTACACCCAGCTGATACGATTTAATTTTAAAAGGAAATTAGCCTCCCTGATGAATGCTGAGGTGAGACGCGAGAGAGGAGAGAGGCTGCGTTGGCAGGCCTCCTACTTATCTGCCAGGACCTCTTCTCCAATAGTCAGCATCATTAAATGTGCATTATTGAAGAGCAGACACTGCACAGCAATGATTCACCGGGCTAGGCCTCTACTGAGACCTGCCACGTGAATCATTTCCCCAAAGCCACGCCCACAACACCCAGCAGATGAAGGACTGCATCCAATAATCTGTATATACGAGCTGAGCACACAATGTCTGTTAGGGAGAGGGAAGGCAGGCAGCAAAGGAGATTTCTTATCACGGTTTGAGTGATTGGGAAGGCCTTGGCTGGGATAATGTGTCCATTTCCGGAGGCCACATCACCACAGAGATAAAGAAACAGCTCAGTGTATGATGATGATGCAAGGTCGACACGTGGAGTCGTATGAAGAGGGATGCAGTCTGGAGGACAGAGAAGAAGGACTTAAATGCAGAATGAAACATTGGAACGTTGCAGGCCCCGGTCACGTGGACACCGTTGGCCAATCCTGGCTTTTAAGACAAACATGTTTTATTGTTCTTAGACTTGCAGGCCCGCCTTCCCTATTGTAAGTATGGCGCTGCATGTGCTAATTCCCAGGATGCAAAGCGTTGTTGAAGGAAATGCCAGGTAAGAGTAATCCACTGGCAGGATAGAAGATAGAGAGATAGACATGAAGATACCGCTTGCAGCAAAGCTGCATTAAAGATGAAAAGAAGTATTGTGTGTGCTCTTGCAAAATACTTGAGCTTGAAACCCAGGAGCATAAAAATGGGCGTGTCCATTGCAATTTGCATATCCACAGCATCTGCGTGAATTGTGGAATAAAATCCCCAGCCAAGGACCTCTGTTTGCCCCTTTGTTCAGTTTTTTAATAGCCATGTTTAGTAGAAAAATAGTGGTTAGTGGACCAAAAAGAGGAACACAAAGTAGTGGCAATATTACCAACATTTATTTTGCACAAATATATACTCAACAAACTGCCCGGAAGTAGCACTTCATGGGGTTACCTTCCTATAGGAAAATCAGGATAAACCCCGACTGGGCGGTGCCTCTGAAAGGCGGGTAGGGCTGTGGGAGAGTCAGTCATATTCAGATGACAAGCTGGTGCCTCTGAAAGGCGGGTAGGGCTGTGGGAGAGTCAGTCATATTCAGATGACAAGCTGGTGCCTCTGAAAGGCAAGTAGGGCTGTGGGAGAGTCAGTCATATTCAGATGGCAGACCAGTGCCTCTGAAAGGCAAGTAGGGCTGTGGGAGAGTCAGTCATATTCAGATGTCAGACCAGTGCCTCTGAAAGGCAAGTAGGGCTGTGGGAGAGTCAGTCATATTCAGATAGCAGACCAGTGCCTCTGAAAGCCAAGTAGGGCTGTGGGAGAGTCAGTCATATTCAGATAGCAGACCAGTGCCTCTGAAAGGCAAGTAGGGCTGTGGGAGAGTCAGTCATATTCAGATGGCAGACCAGTGCCTCTGAAAGGCAAGTAGGGCTGTGGGAGTGTCAGTCACATTCAGATGGCAGACCAGTGCCTCTGAAAGGCAAGTAGGGCGGTGGGAGAGTCAGTCATATTCAGATGTCAGACCAGTGCCTCTGAAAGGCAAGTAGGGCTGTGGGAGAGTCAGTCATATTCAGATAGCAGACCAGTGCCTCTGAAAGCCAAGTAGGGCTGTGGGAGAGTCAGTCATATTCAGATGGCAGACCAGTGCCTCTGAAAGGCAAGTAGGGCTGTGGGAGAGTCAGTCATATTCAGATGACAGGCCGGTGCCTCTGAAATGCAAGAAGGGCTGTGGAAGAGTCAGTCATATATCAGATGAAAGGCCGGTACCTCTGAAATGCAAGCAGGGCTGTGGAAGAGTCAGTCATATATCAGATGACAAGCTAGTGCCTATGAAAGGCAAGCAGGGCTGTGTGAGAGTCAGTCATATAACAGATGACAGGCCGGTACCTCTGAAAGGCAAGTAGGGCCGTTGAAGAGTCAGTTATATCAGATGACAGACCGGTACTTCTGAAGGGCAAGTAGGACTGGGCAAGAGTCAGTCATATATCAGATGACAGGCCGGTACCTCTGAAAGGCAGGTACGGCTGTGGGAGAGTCAGTCATATATCAGGTGACAAGCTGGTGTCTCTGAAAGGCAAGTAGGGCTGTGGAAGAGTCAGTCATATATCAGATGACAAGCTAGTGCTTCTGAAAGGCAAGCAGGGCTGTGGAAGAGTCAGTCATATATCAGATGACAGGCCGGTGCCTCTGAAAGGCAAGCAGGGCTGTGGGAGAGTCAGTCATATATCCGGTGACAGGCCGGTACTTCTGAAGGCAAGTAAGACTGAGCAAGAGTCAGTGATATATCAGGTGACAAGTTAGTGCCTCTGAAAGGCAAGTAGGACTGGGCAAGAGTCAGTCATATATCAGATGACAGGCCGGTGCCTCTGAAAGACAAGCAGGGCCGTGGGAGAGTCAGTGACGTGTGTGGTGACAGACCAGTGTCTCTGAAAGGCTGGTAGGACTAGAGTAGGTTCGGTCACATGTGATAGGGCTGGGGCAGGGCCAGTCATGTGTCTGACATGTGACTACCTCATTGGGTTGCTAGGAAATCCCCTAGTTTCCTCGCTCTTCGGTCGACGGCTGTGATAGAAACACGTATCCTACTTGTTTGTATTTATTTGTTTATTTTAACTAAGGCTTTTTAATAAAACACACAAACTGTACCATTCCAAAAACCTGCCACTACTACAATAAAACTAGTTAGTTAACCAGGTAATTAAAATGATGTCCCTACATAAGGAGATTACTCTACTGCCTGTATCCAAAGCTTTATCTGTAAAAAAAAAATAACTGCCAGAGTTGTCGTCAGGAGGCCTTTGCAGTTTACACCACCCATTGCGCCGGCCAGCGCTGCCGATGACAGTACTAACACACCTACAAACATCACACTCCTTCAAGTGTGGCACTTCAGACTATTCCAGGCCTCAAACCTATAGGAATGACTTGGGTGGCAGGTATTAGTCATTTATAATGTATATTGAATTAATAAACAACTGTTGTTGTGCTCATCTCTAAAAAACACAAACAGCGCAACCTTGTGGCAGACTGCCATTACACCCGGTGTTGGCAATTAAGTGCCAATGCTGAGCGCCGGAAACCACCAGCTCAAATTAAGCACTGCCTGCATCCCTAAACAAGCAGTAGAGTCATATTGCAGAGCCATAAATGAATTACCAGAGATCTCCTCAGTATCCTGTCTCATTGCAAACCCACCAGTCAGCAGCCATAATAAGCAGACTGCTGTTTTATAACCAACCCTTTGCCAACCACCCACACTGAGGAAATGCAGGTTAGGGCATAACAACAAATCCACCATATACAACTTTTTGATACAACTTTTTGCCTCCATCTTGGATTATACTAAATAGAAATTCTACACCTCTCGTTTGCCCAAATGTCTATCACCCTGCTGAGAAGACATATGCATTTTTAGATTCTTTAAACAACACTAAGTTTTCATCAGCAGTTTTGACATGCAATATAAAACACAGAACAAAGTTTAACCTGCAAAAAAGTTTTTTATAACCATATTAAACTACTATTGAGGTTTCCATGCTCGAGTATTAAACAATCAAATTAGGCTATAATTTATTAAACCACCCCAAATGCTTTTGGGCTGTGTCCATTTCAGACAATGAAACTAAAGGCTCATACGGAAGAAGAGGCAAAGAGGGAATGAGAGGTAAGGTCAAGCTCACAGCTTGTGGCTCATTCTGTGTCCTATAAGAGCCCCAGACTCTGCCTATCTGAAGCACACGCTGCCTCAAGCTGCACCTGGAGTTATTCCCCATTTTCAGACTCCCACCTGTACTTGTTCTTTCTTTGTGAGACATGTTCGCACTGCTGCTGTGTGTGCGCTACAACCTTCTTCTGCTCTAGAAAGATACCCTGCTTCTACACATACTGTCTTGGGGGGGTGTGCACGCATGTGTGCACACACGTGTGTGTGTGTGAACCTTGCACACCACTTATAAATGCTGTAAGCATTCTGTGTGTGGGGGGAAGCTGAACTCTACCTTGCAATGCTTTTTCTTTGCTGTGTATGGTGTGTGCGAGTCAGTGTGTGTGGGTGTGGGTGTGTATGTGCCCGGGGCGGACCGGCCCTTGCATTACTGCTTCTGTGCTGCATGACTGGGAGGGAAGGAATAATCTGGACTGCTGATATCTATCTAGTTCCTGTTCTGAGGGTGAGCAAAGCTTCTACTATTGATGTTTATTCCACTGAATCGGTCTTCCCCTTCCTGTCTCTCCTGCTCTCTTGCTTTTTAGGTCCAGCCTAAAGGCAGCGCGCATACGCGGCTCGCTCTGCGAGGCATGCTGTTGTAGGGTATTCTGTAGAAGCCTCGTCCACTCTCCGCTCATATTTGTCATTGGCTTTGTGTCATTGTCCTTCTTAAATGCTGGCTTTTGATTGGTAAATAGGCTTTTTAGTCCCTCCTTGGTACCACCTTGTCTCCATTTGTTACCGCCCATAAGGACTGGACCTTTACTGGTCATGCTACACGGGCTGCTTTATCATCGCTAACAGCACTATATTGTTTATTTATTTTTATTTGCAGTGCAGTTAACTTTAACTTTAGCGTCCGCGCTTGTTTAATTAATTTGCAGCGCGGGCAGCTTTCACTTTTGCAGCCACACTTGTTTCTTTTATTAATTTGCAGCGTGTTACTTTTGTTTGCGCAATTATTGTTCATGTTGAGTAATTGGCAACTATTTCTTGTGTATTCCAAAGCTGTCAGGGGTGCGGGTATCTGTTGTTAATGTAAACCAACTCAGCTATGAGGTAGGAGGTTACGCCAGTTAGTTAACACGAGGCTTCCCTGCACAAGCCCTTTTCTTTACACGAGGTTTCCCTGCACGCGCCTCGAGCGCCGGGTCGTACTACACAGCTGTTCATCCCTCAGAGGTCTGCAGTACTACAGTCGGTCTTTCGCCACTGGCAGCTGCTCTGTTAGACGCAACCATTACAGCGCTGATCCTTGCGATACGTACTTCTGTTTGGGCAGTTTCATATAGCGTGAACTCGGCTGGAGAGCTTTCCATGAGCACCAGATTACGTTACACTAGGCCAGATTAACTTATTTTGTTAGGCACAGCAATATTAAGTGATTTGCCCAGAATCACATGATTTTGAGCCAACGGCGGGACTTAAAACTGGTTCCCCAGTTCCAAAGTCACCAGCTTTGGTCACCGGCTGGGACTGAAAGGCACACGGTCAAATATAATTTTGTTAGGAAAAAGTTTATCGAAGAGTTGAGGTGGCCTGTCGAACAGGACGTCCACAGTGAGGTGGCTTGAGACATCCCAAATGTTTATGTTATACGTTTTTGTTGGAGCGGTTTCCAGGCGAAATGAAAGGGTGGTGTCCGAAATCCAGGGGTTTCTCCAAACTTTTCCGGCCCATCGCTGGAACAGTAGCAAGGATCAGAGGCGTATACCAAATGTAATCAGACTTCAGGATACCTCAGTCCCTCACGTCTACCTAAATATTCGATTTAATTCTACATCATGTTTTACCGATTGTAGTGCGTGCAGTTGCCTTTTATCTATTTTCCCGGTTAAACCAATTCAGGAAAAGGGAGACTCGGAAATAAGGTGTAGATGGCATGCACATGGGCCTTTCACACAAGAGATACACAGCAATGTCTTTTAGTAGTTTCTAATTTTTACGTCTCCGATGAAATGTGGACTTTTATTGTGGCGTGTCCCTGTTTTCATATTAAATATTCTGTTTGCTTGGTTATTTAATTAATTTGCTGTTTTCTTCTGCATGAGGGGCACAGGCCGGGGCTAGAACCAGGCACATCACACAAGGCTTGGTTCTGTTGTGGTGAAAGGCAGGCACTGTTACCTAAACAAGCATTTGCATTGCAATAGGTCTCGCATTTACGCGAGTTTGAGCTATTGGCATTGCAAATGACAATGCCTTATATTTTTGTTTTCGTTTTTAAAACATAAATAAAAGGCATTGTCATTTACAATGCCAATTGCTTAAACTTGCGTAAATGTGAGACCTATTGCATTGCAAATGCTGGTTTTATTTATTGTCCTTTCTTTCTCTACTTTTCCTCTGCTTGTATAGGACCTCTTCTTTCTATCTTTTCTTCTATGTTCTCTGTACATCTCAATATTTTGTATTCTCTCACTCATGCTTTTCTACATTGTTTCTACCATGTTAGGCAACTGAAACTTTCTCTTGGCTGTGTATGGCCGTGAACAGCACTGTCACCTTTCTTTAGCCACTGCTCTTTTCCCAAATTCCCCAGTCCCAGATGCCTACTATTCTGGACCTCTAGAAGTCCCCCTACGATCTTGGAACAAAGAAGTTAGTGCAATGTGGACATCAAATCCCTGCAGCTTGTTTACCACTCTTGTTGAACAAGGCATCAGGCTACATGGATTTGGTCGACTTCAGCTGCTTTAGAGCAGAGGAGGACCAGTTGACGTCCGCTGCACTACCTTCACAATGCGGTGGAGTGAGTTGCATGGGTCATCCACAGTACTGGAAAAAAATAGCTTCTAGCAAGAATACCAAAAACATTTTGTTTAAAAAAATCTAAGTTGTGACCTGAGGAAAATTCTGTCCTCGAGTCCCCAGTTTGATTTTGGTTTGTTTTGCGCCGCACGCTGTGTGGATTGACATCACAGCAAAACAAAAGTGAAGCAGGGTGCGCTAATATTATCTGTGGTGATCCACAAATGTCCTACTACAGAGCGTTGCTACACTTCCCCCCCGATTACAAGAGTACCCCACTTGTGTGACTGGGGCATCACCCATGAAAAGAAAGGTAGCTGTGGTATTTAGGCCAGGGATCGGTAGGCACCCAGGGAAACCCGCCACAACCAGATATTTCTGAAAACAAGGTACCTAGGGTAGTAAGAGGTGACATGGCTTGATTGAATCCCAATACCTTTTCTTACCCAGAATGCCCTGCGAATACTAAACTTTGGCTTAATCTCAGATGTTCATCATAATTCCTATCGCCCAGCACTGTCACACTTCTCCCAATCAAAATGCAAATTTATACTACACAGACCTTAGATTGCAATATATAAAAATCAGAAAATGTTAGTCGATTGAGAGATGTCTAGTGAGGTCAATTAAAATACAAATGCTTTCAGCCTCAGATGCCCTGGCTATGGTTTCTACATAATTTGGTTCAAGAACATGAATCCTCGGCATGTTAACCCTGGCAGGGATATCTAGATATTAAACTATTTTTGAATGATAGTCTGTTATAACAGCCCTTTGCGGAATATTGCTGGATATATTGCGTCATTTCAGATTCAAACCACTGCTAGTTAGGGTATTTTACCGACCTCAGCAGAAGGCTCATTAGCCGAAACAAACTATCTGGCTCCCAAAAACAAAATAAAAATCTCTAGAGCAGGTACATTATCCTACTAAGCTATAGTTCACAACAGGCCGGTGCCCCTAGAAAGGCTGTAGGCTGGAACAATGTCAATCAAATTTAAGTTGTGCCTAACTTGTGATGACTCTGCCCCAGCCCAAAAGGCTTATCAAAGCACTGTGCCATATTTGAATCTGGAGATTTCCTGATTGGACATTGCTTCTGAATAGATGGTAGATTTAGGCACGGACAACGACTTATATATCAGCAATAGGAAAGGTCATGAAAGTTGCTGACATTAATAATGACTCAATGTCCTGCACAGTTGTGGATTCTTACCACAGCAAATTCTTGTTTGACATACCAAACGCGAGAGGTGAGAAGGGAGTTCATCTAATGCATATTGAATTCTTGGCTTCCCATCTGTGACCGTGAATCTAGTGTTGGTATCACCTTTCACATCAACTCGTCATTCACAACACCTCTCAGGGGTCTCTCATATTCCCTCCATTATTCAACATCTACCTAACCCCCTACCAAACCTGATTAAATCATTCATTCTCATCTGTTACATCCATACAGATGACGGGCAAATCATTTAAAAAATGGATGGCCTGGACGAGATCTACAATTTCAAACTTGATGCCTGTCTTCGGGCCAAATAAAACACAAGGATAATGAATAACCACACAACGCTCCATACTGGAAAGACTGATTGTGACCTGCAGAGAATGGCAAAAATACCAGCCATCCACCATATGGTCAAAGGAACGTGAGGTCTCTCCAACAATAACAAGAGAAATCAAAAACCTTGGGGTAACCCTAGATTTGGACCTAGACTTGATACCACATGCTAATGATGTTACAACAAGCACATTTTATACAATGAAAACACTATGGGGCCCATTATGATGTTGGGCGGATCGCCACCACCCGAACGGCGGTGGCGAACTGCCCGCCCGACATCTTTGCCCGCCCGCACTTCAATTACCCCCCGCCAGATTACAATGGCTGGGGGTACAGCAGCGGACGGAAAGACCGTCCACCACTTTACCGCAGGCAGGCAATCATTACGATTGGCTGCCATGTGGTCCTAGGCCTTAATATGGTGGCGGTGCCTAGCAGGCACCACCCGCCATATTAGGAAATGTGTGGATTTTGGACTTTCCATGGTGGCGATGGAAAGGTATGCGGGCTTTGGCTGTGGGGGCCCATTGGGAGTGTGGGGGGGCACATGGGGGGTACCTATGGTACCCCCCTGCATTGGCATACTCAAGGTGTCAGGTGCCTGTCACGTTGTGCATGCCAATGCACAACGTGCATATTCAACATTGTGGCGGGTGCTGCTATTGCGGGACCGCCGCACCCCTGGCGGTCAGTCCCGTTTACCCGTACGGTGTCCGCCCACCATCGTAATAGGCCCCTATGTCACATCTTCACATACCTTGGATACCAACAGAAACTGCAAGACATCCTCAACTCATAATCTCCAAGCTTAACTATGCCAACAGCCTAAACATTGGTGCACCAGCATTCATCAAACGCAAAATACAACACATCCAAAATGTTGCTGAAAGATGTCTTCTCCACCTTCACCCAAGAGAACAGGACTCCAATCTTGCAATCACTCCACTGGCTACCTATAACTAAAAGGGCAATGTTCACAACACTTTGCATTGTCCATGGAACCTCCCAAGGAAAAGAAACGCTGTACCTACAAGTTCAATTGAAGCAATACAAACACAACAGGACACTGCGCTCTAGGCTTGCACCACTTATCATCATTTTACCATAAGAAATCCGTAGGAGGCACAGCTTTCCCAGTATAATCCGCCAAGCTCTGGAACACACTACCATCCAGCATTCAAAGCATCCAGGAGCCTAAACACTTCAGAAGACAGTTGAAAACACAGCAATTTCCAAGACAACCACATTATTGCAATAGAGTCCATAAGCTCAATCTTCAGCTTACAATCCACAGATTGGAAAAAACACCAGCAAACTACTTTCAATAGACAGGTAAGCTCAGGAGGGCTGAGCTATGGTTCGCCAGGATATTATATAGTTAGGTAATTTCATATATAACATTTCTGCCCCACACTTGTACTAATACCATACCACTCAGCTGTCAGCAGCCAACAGTAACTTACACCTCTTACATTCACATAAAACATATCTGCTACGAGGGTTGTCCATCATCAGTACTGTGCAGCCAATAAAGCCGCCACCACCAAATGAACAGGCATTATCTAGGCATGAGTGATAACTGAAGAGATCTGTCACACACTGCTGGTCTCAAGTATCTATACGCGACGGCTGCTTCTTTACATCTCGCAATGGCTTTCAGATATGGGATGAGAGTAACAATGCCCACGCCAGCTGATCCACTTCTCTCTCCCTCCAACCATGCCAGCTTATGTCCACAGCTATACTCAAAACTTCTGTTGGGAAAACCCAGGGCAGTAACCAGCTCAGCAGACTAAAATCATAAGAAATACCATAAAAGGACCCACTGAGCTGTTCAAAGCTGCCAGTTTACTGAAAAACCATAAACAACACATCTGTGTCTCTTACACCTCATCATCCGCCACACTGCTACATGCTGCATCCCATAACATGATAAATGCACCTTGGTGGTCATCAAACACAATATCGAAATACTTCCCACACATGGTCACAAAATAAAGACAGCACCCTTCCAACCACACACACACTATGTTGCATAGCATTGTTGCCCACGTAAGTAAGCCATTCAGAAATGCTCCAATACAATACAATATTTATCATTTGTGAATCGCCAAGATTTATACTGACCATATTAAAATCTTTCTTTCCATTACACCTCGGAATTATAAAACAAAATGTGGCTGATTTAAAGTATTTGCCCAGTCCATTTACAGGTAGTTGTATTTTGCATTGTATTCGAACAAAGTCGGCATTCTAAAGTCTTTCTATTTGCACTCCCGGTACCGCAGCAAGATTGTCATGTAGTTCACTTTACAAAACTCTCTCAGTTTGCAGAGAAAGAAAAGAAAACAACATCTCCATGTTAAAAGAATACGTAGCAGGTTGTCAAAAGACATAACCTGACATTTGACGTCTATCTTCGAACCACAGCAAATATGACAAGGTAAAAACAAAATCTAAAGGCATTTTTATTGCTCATTCACCTTCTGAACTCCAGCATGGTTATATCCAGCACATCTACTTTCAGCGATTATGTTTGTTTTCTGATTAGATTGTATGCAATCAAACATGAATGAAGTTTGTTATACTACGTTGTCGATAAATACAGTGTCATCTGTCTGGATCATTTGGGGGGGGCAGTGGGGTAAGCAAAGATCAATATAGCCTGGTCCAGCCCTCAATTGTTCCAGTGGTATATATAAAAAAGTTGAATCCTGTATACTTTTTCTGTACTCCGATCACTGACATAGTATCGATGCAACACTATTGAGACACAAAAATATCAGAAATTAAATATCTGTAACAAAAATATCAACTTCCTATACTTGTATACTATTAGAACTACAAATATCAAGAACACAAATATCGTTTTAAAAAATATAGATTTTTAACAATATTGAAAACAAAAATAATGGATAAAAAATAATGTTACCTTCAAATAAAAATATATAATGCCAAAAATATTGATTCACACAATATTGATTACAATATTATCAAACAAATAATTTAATAATCATGAACAAATAAACAAAAAGCACTTTTCACATAAAACAATTACTTCAAATAAACCTAAACCATTGTATACCTAAACCACTGTATAAATATATTAAATCAACTAAATCTTTAATAATCACCTAAAAAAAATAGATAACTAAAATTATAACAATACAACCCCAAAAACAATATTACCATGAACGTTATAAACATTTAAACTACAACCTAAATTGTGGTTTAAAAAAATTCATTATATATATATATATATATATATATATATATATATATATATATATATATATATATAGATATATACACTAAGGGGCCGATTACAATGCGGTCGGAAAAGGCTCTGACTGGCATTCGGTTTGTTCGAACCTGCATCAGAACCCATGTTTCCAACCGACTCAGAAACTTATCCGACTGACCGATTACGATGCAAGGTAACCGGTCACTCATTCTCAATCGTTCCGACTGGCATTCGGAGAGTCAGAGTCAGTCAGAGCTGAATTGTACAGCTCAACGGGCCGCGTTTCTGACCGACCGATTACGATGTCGGATTCCGACAGCCGTTCAGAATCGGCTGTCCGACATGAATCGGCTGTTGAGGGCCCGTAGCAGGCCCCCCTTCACCCAGAGGTCTCCGGTTGGGGCCCGTGGGGTTACCCAAGGGAACCCTCTTTCCAACCATGCACAGTGTAGCAGGCACCAAGGGGTGCCCGCCACAGGGTACAAGGTTTTACGCAACCACCCCATTTGTCAATGGGCACTGTGTTGTCGGGCGGAACACAGGCCCACATTAAAGTCAATGGGAGTCCGACCGAACGGTGTTCGGAATCATTGTAATCGGTCAGTCAGACTCCCCGAAATAGAGTTGGTCAGAAACTAATCAGACAAGGAGTCGGTCTGAAGGATTTCTAATCGAAATCATAATGAGGCCCTTAGATTCAAATGTATCAAGCTATATATCCTACAAATAATACCAAAAATTAGAGTTTACCACAGAAGGGCTGAACAAATTAAAAAAAAATCTAACTAAAACTAAACCAACCAATAAAATTAAATTTCAAACAACTTTAACCAAAAAAAATCAAACAATTAAATCAACAATATAAAAGGCACACTCATTTAAACAACTAGCTACTTTAAAACCTATAAACGCTGCAAGACCAGCAAACTCTGCTGGATTTTCTCACCAGGCCATTAAGGAAGAAATATATAGGTTTCAACTACTACCTAACCAAGTAAGTAAAACTTATATTTAAACTAAAATGTAATTATTATTAAACGTAAAAAAGTTAGATAAATAATAAAATACTCTCCATCTTCTATCTCTTGACATAGACTACCTAAAAGAAAAACACACAACTTGAAAAAGCGATAAACTACCAAAAAATAACAACGATCACAAACCAGCAAAAAAATATAAGAAAGTAAGTAAACATAAATACAAAGGTTTAAACTTACCCAAATAGGGAGCTAAAATAAACCTAATAAACTCAACCTCAGCAAACTACTAACAAATTAACATTTAAAATTAAACATATAATTTTTTTTATCCAACAGAAAAGAAAGCACCTGCTCTGCATTTGAACACCCGCAACGGAAAAGTTGCAAAACAGTGTAAAATATCTAAACAGAACATACATAAGTATACAAAATAGAAGGAGCTGCACATTTTTACATGCAAATAACAAATGTACAAACTTTAAAATATTCTATATAGTTATACTATTACACTTCTTTCAGACAGAATGACAGAAGCTGCAAAGTAATCACTTCACAGAAAGGAAAGCAGTTACTAAATCACATTGTCAACACCTACCGCCAAGAAAGTGCATCAACAGAAACCATAAACTAGAAATGTACTAAATATTATTTTAATGCATGCTATGGAAGAGCCACTACGAAAGATGATATCGTAATTCATGTAAGAGAGCACAACCACCCCCCAAATGTAACAGAAATAGAAGTAATGGAGATATTGCAGGATATAAGAGAGACAAGCACTAGCTCCTAGGAACACACAAGCAAAGTGCCTGATTACGAGTTTGGCACAGTTGTGCTTGCTCTCTGTCGGCACAGCTGCGCCAAACCTGCGCAAGGACCTCCGCCCTATTACGAGTTGAACTCATGTAGGGCGGACGGTCCTTCGCCTTTTCCATGGCAGTGGCTGAAAAACAGGCACCGCAATGGGAATGGCAAAAAGGTTTCAGCACGGCATGGATAGTATTTGCACATCTATACCGTGCTGGAACTTTATGGGCATACAGACAGGGGGGCACATGTTGTGTCCCCCTGAATGTATCCCCATGATGGGGGGCATGGGGGCCTGTAGGGCACTCTTTGTTCCTGCACCACCAGCGTTTTCATGGCGGTTCATCTGCCATGAAATGGCTGGCGGTGCAGGAACTCGTAATATGCTCAGCGGGACTGCCCCACGAATGTTCCCTGATGCAGCTGGTGGTCCTCTGCCGCAACCACTTTTCAAGTCGTAATGTGGCGGGCGAACCACCACCACCGCGAGTCTGGCAGTCGCCAGACTCAAAATCTGGCCCAAAATCCTTCAAGATATAAAAAAAATCTGTATTTGTAAATCTGTATTTGTAAAGCGCGAACTACTCACCCTTACGGGTCTCAAGCCGCTGGGGGCCGTCGTGGAAATTAAGTGAGCTATTGCCCAGAGTCACATGGTGCTGAGCGTAGCTGCCGCCAGAGCCGGGATCGAACCGTGAACCCTCTGCTCCGAAGTCAGCTGCCCTGGCCGCTGCGCCACACCTCTCCTAAAGTCCCTGAACACATCATAGGCAAATTACCACCTACCTCCCTTTAAAACATTTAATTGCATGAACTAAAAAAGGCACCAGTGATACTCCACCTTCCCCTAGAAGATAGCAAGACATACACATTCCTGAACATTTAACAATGCCACATAATGAAGAACCTTTCCTTTTACATATTAACCAAAATAAAGAAAATCGAATCGTACCTAAATAACGAAAAACAAATCCTAATATTCTCAACAGCAGATAACTTACTAAAACTTAGCAAATGTCAAAATTGATGATGGATGGGACCGTCAAAATGTGTACCAAACTATTCACTCAGATATGCACCATACACTGTAAATATAAAAACACAAATATCGCTTTTAAATATACCCTACTAACAGATAAACAAAGCAGCACTTACTAAGACATCTTGAACATATCAAACATATAACAAATAATTACTACCCCCAAAATATACTCATGTACTTGGATGATTCAAACCATTCTAAAAATTTACCCTAACGCATCCATACAAGGCGGTTACTATCATTTCAATCAAAGTATATGGAGACACCATTAAAGGTTTGCACTAGGGGGTCGATTACGATGTCGTTCGGAATGGCTTTGAATGCCATTCGGGTCATCCAAATCCGATTCGGAAGCCTTGTTACCGACCGACTCGGAAACACTTCCAAAAGACCGATTTTGATGTTCGGAAACTGTTCGGACTTTCTGAATCATTTTCTAACAGCATTTGGAGTAACCAAGTTGTCTGGAGCCGACTTGTACAGGTCTACGGATCAGGTTCCCACCAAGAGATTAGCATGTTGTATTCGGACAGCCTTTCCAAATCGGTTGTTCCGACATGGATCGGCTGTCCGAATCTGACTTTGGGGGCCCGTAGTAGGCCCCCCTTCACCTGGGGGCATCCAAATCGGGCCCGTGGGGGTACCCATGGGTCCCCCTTTCTAACCATGCACAGGGGGACCCATAGGTACCCCCACGGGCCCGCCACATGGAGCATGATTTTCCGCAACCACCCCTTTCTTCAATGGGAGCCTGTGTATTTGGTCGGAACACAGGCTCCCATTGAAGTCAATAGGAGTCGACCGAACAGTGTTCGGAATCATCGTAATGGGTCAGACGGACTCTCCCCAAATGCAATTTGGTCGGAAACCATTCTGTAACCGATTCCATCTGAATGCTTTCCAAACGACATCGTAATCACCTTCTAAATGTGCAATAATTTATAAACAGCCAATTTGCCTTTGTAATTGTAAAAATTATTGCACTAGCCTATGTCCCTATCACAGATGTAGCTAACCACTACAATTTACTGATATAAAGCCCTTTCTACCAACAAAATGAAGACAAACTTAGCCACCTAATGGACTATTTCGAAGACACTTGGTTTGGCTAACTGCTTTGCTCAGGACACATATGCCAACCCAAATTCAAAACACCATGGTGTCCATTACAGCACCTTGGCACAGGAAGCAAAAACTGCATAGTCATACATATTTTTTGCTATAACATTTAAAAACAAACTACCCTAGATCACAAACCTATATATACAAATTTAAATATGAAACTGTAAAAAAAGGTTTACTATTAATAGTTAATATATTTTTGACATTATTTCTGAAATTAACAATCATAAAGTACAAAGAGATTTAAGTACATTTTCAATTTTTTAAATTTCAAATATAATTTTTAAATAAATTATTTAAAAAAAACATTTTTGAAAAATGCTACAATTTACATTTAATTTTCCTAAAAATTATTAAAATGTTACATTGTACATAACAATATTTCTAAACATTTTATTTTGTAACAAATGTTGTTATATATTTTAAAATGTAATGCTTTTCCTAAAAAAAAAAAACTTTATTTTATACCATAATATATATCTTAATTAGAATGAAAAATATTAATATAACAAACTATATTTTATTTTGTTTTGCATATCTTCAACATTATCAATATATCTATGTTAATTTAATATATATATATATTGTATCCTACTACTAAACAATGTATTAAACAATTATTAATGTAACCAAAACAATAATTACAAATTCCAACAAAAATAATCTCACTAAAAAGACTAGTAAAAAATTAGATACAATAAAACACTACAATAAATTACATATTAATTAACACTTACAAATGATATTACATACAATGATATTTGCAACATCAATATTTTTTACAACAATATTACTAAAAACTATGGGGCAGATTACGAGTGCGGCGGTCTTCCTAACACTGCACTTGTGGTGGCGCAGCAGTGGCGATCCACCATCTTCCAGATTATGATTTTCAAAGTCGTACCGGCGGTGGACCACTGCCTGTGCCAGGGAACCACTGATGCCTTGCAGTGGCGGGCGGAGGGCCTATGTAACATGCTGAGCAGGACTGGCGCAGTCCCGCTAAGCACATTATGAGCTTTGCCACTGACAGCCATTTCATGGTGGGCTCCCCGCCATGAGAAGGCTGGCGGTGGAGGAACAAAGGGGGCCCTATAGGGCCCCCATACTCCAGCCACCAAGGGGATTTATTCAGGGGGGCACAGCATGTGCCCCTCTGTCCGCTTGCACCCCCAGTTACAGCACAGCATGGAAGTCACCGTCCATGCCGTGCTGCAACATTTTTGCTGTTCTCATTGCGGGTCCTGTTTTCTGGCACTGCCATGTAAACGGCAAAAGGAGCATCACCTGTACAATTTGAACCCGTAATCAGGTCAGCAGTCCTTTCGCAGCTTTGGCACAGCCGTGCTGACGGAGAGCCGGCGCAACTGCGCCAAAGTCATAATCAGACATGTTTGGAGACCTGGAGGCCTGGACCTGCTCCCACTTGTACCCAGGACTAAGACGTAGGCTTCAAGGATCACCTGTCTGACCTCCTGTGTGGATGCTGGGACACGACAAGCTGCAAGAGGCTTCCATCCTGAAGTTCCTAGTTCACCAGTAGCAGCTGGAACTGGTCTGGATCCTGCTGATGGACCCTGCTGGTGTGATTGCTGTCCCATATGTGCTGTCCCATAGCCCCTGGAAGCCTTAGAAGTGACCAAGAAAAACTACTCTAAAGCAAAAACCATTTGCCATAAATTATATTCTCAATTTTTTCCAAAACCTTTCATCATTAAAAAAAAATGAAAAACTGTTGAATGGACGATGAGTAACAAGTTAAGGGGAATATAAGGACAATACTGGCAGGGCTTTCTTTATGTTGAAAGAACAATGGTTTTCCCAGGCATCTCTAACACAGACATACATTACTCGCATTGCATCCACAAAGGTAAACGCTACACATGAGGTAAACAAAAACATCAGTAATTATAACTAAACTTTGATTTTATGACATACTTGATTTTTCTGGGGCTCTCTCCTTGGACTCCAAATCATGTTGAGATGCATTTCCCATGTTCGCCTTCCTAGCTATTTTGGATTTTAAGTGCTGCATACATGTAGTGTAGATGAGAGAAAATTGACTAGAAATTGCCTACCTGTGCTGTATGATGAAAATGTGCAATACTGCTGCCTGTGTTGTATCTGTGTTGGGTAAGAGACATTCACACCGACTTCCTGTGTTTGTTTGTGGATGACGTTGCCATTTCTGCTGCTCGTATTGTGTCTTCGTCTATGTGAATGGTGGGAGAGCTGCACTTATATTATCTAATGCAGGGTTAAGTCATTTGCATAATCTCATTTTGCAATCTGATGTGGTGTAAACATTGTAGTCCTGCATGATCTAATGAACGATAAGTTAGTAAAAGTACTCATCTCTTATCTAGTAAAGGGTAATATAATTCAATTAATCTTCTATAATCACATTTAGAATACCTAATGTAGAGTATAACAAACAAAGTAATCCCCTACTAGAAAACAGTAATTGAAGTAATCAGCTTCTATAATTCAATGCAGAGTAACTCGTAGTCGCATTCAAGAATAAAAGGAGGGAGTAAAGCAAGAGAAATAATCTTTTATCAACCAGTAATAGGGCAATGGAACCATATTCTGAGTAATGCCCTGGAATCTGATGCAGTGTAAAGTAATTAGGGTAATACCTCCTGTAATCTATCAGACAGTCAAGTAATCAACATGTTCATCTATAGCTCATTAAAGGCAAAATGAGTGAACATCCTTGTGTTCTAATGTAGGGCAAAGTCATCAGAGAAATATTCTTTAATCCTACGCAGGTTGAAGTAACTGGAGTTCCTCACCTGTAATTTAGTTCACAATATAGCAATCATATTAACCCCAGGTCCCTACGTCCTCGACACCTTCATCACAAGTGAGATTTACTATCTCTCCTCTAGTTTGGTGCAGGCCAGTGTAATGGAAGTAACATCAGGCTGTAATCTAACGCAAGGTAAAGAAAGCAAACACATGTAATTTGTATTCCAACAAATAGCAAAGTAGCCAAAGTAATCACATTACAAAATATTGCAGGTCAAAGATATCGGATCGATATACTAATGTGATCAAAAGCAAGGTAAAGTAATCAGAGTAACGTGTTTCTGTGATCTAATGCAAAGTACACGAAATAAAATAATCCAGCTACCTAATGAAGGTCAATAAAATCATTTAAGATTCTTGCATGGCCCGACACATGATAAAAGAATCAGTGTAATATAGTTCTATAATCTGAAACTGGGTACAGTAATTTGATTGAATGAAGTCAAATAGAAGGTAATGCAATTAGGGTAATCTCTTCCTTTAATCTAACGAAGAGAGAATTAACAAGAAGAGCATTCTTTAATGTAATGTCAAGTAACAAGTACAATTGCATTCTACAATGAAGAATTATACAGGGTAAAGCAAATACAATAACCCATTAAAAGGAAAGGAAATCAAAGCAATCTCTTTGCGAAAGGAAATTCAAGTAAAAATGGTAATATCCTTTTCAATCCAATACAGAGAGGGTAATCCTAGTAATTACTTCCTTGAACATCACACAGAATGATACACATGCAGTAATCACTTTATGTAATCTAAACTATGGTAATTATATTATGTAACTGAGCACCGGGTCATGAAATTACAATGTACTCATTTTTTAATGTAATGATCATCTTTAAATAAAGATTGTTTTCAAAAAGCTAATGCAGAATAAAGTCATCCATGTATCCGCCTTCCATAGTATATTGCATTATAAAGTAATCATATTTAATGTCAGTTTCCTAATACAGAGTGAAGTAATCAGCGTATTCCTTAATCTGGTTTAGAGTAGGAATAGTAAATCTGATCCCCAGAGTTCAACGCTTTCCCCAGTGGTGCTTAATTTGGAGTAGTAATTCTGACTCCCAAAAAGTCCAACGCTTTCCCGGTGTTGCTCAGTGTTGAGTAATAATAGTAAATCTGGACCCTCCGTCATCAGTCCCACACAGTTCTCAATGTTGCTTAGCTTGGAATATGAGTGGTGAAATTGACAACCCCTGTGTCCAGCGCTTTCCCCCGTGTTGCTTTGTGGATGATTTAAAATTTGGTATACACGGGACTCCGTAACAATTGTGATGGACTAACCCGTCCACCAAACTGGCAGTCCTCCCCCTCAATTTAGTGTCAGCTTTACATCAATAAAGCCCCCATGGGCTCTGTCAACGGAAAGGTACCTCCAACTGCCCGATGGAGGAGGGGTTGTCGTAGTAAAGCCATCACACCACCCACTCTACTTAGAGTGGATGGCCTGGTTGGGGGGGGGGGGGGGGTTCTGTCTGTTACAGCCAGTGAAAACCAGGCAGTGATGGACAGAAAGGAAAATAATGACCACCACATTCTGGGAGAAAACCTCTAGGGTGCGGGAGTCATTTGTTTTTTGTTTATGAATAACAAACTCCCACCTTGGGAAATAAAAAAAAAGCTACCCAATGGTGAATGGCTATCAAAACAGACAGCGGCAGTCCTCCAAAGTTTTTGGACCTTGAAGGGAAGCGCCATGACAGCAGTTCCTTTTAGGGTACAGAAATGGTGTCTGGGCTGGCAGTCATTTCTAAATACAACCGACTCCTATCCATCAGGGTGGCGGATGTTAAATCCTCCACCACCTTGATGAATGGTCCTCCATCTTCCAGGGGCTAAATAAGACCCTTAGTTTTGATAGGAAGAAGTAAATCTGACTCCTGTGTCCCTTGGATCCAATGTTGTTCCTAATGTTCTTTCATTTGGAGTGGGAATATCAATTGTGACCCCCTCCATAGTCCGTTGCTTAGTTCTGAGCAGGTATAGTAAATCTGAGCCACCCTCTAAAAATATGTTGGTTCATTTAAAATGTACCTGCATTAAAATTAATTATATATTTTTGTAGATTCCTATGAAATTATTTTATATTTTTTAATTTAAAAAATACATTTATCAAAATATTTAATTTTCATTTGATTTTCAGATGAATTAATGTTGATAAAAATTATTTCATTTTTCATTGATCTCATGTGTAAATTACATATTTTTAATGTAGAAAAGTTATATTTTTTTGATTAATTGCAATTTAAAATAAATATTTTGTAAAGAACTACAAAAAAATGTTTAATGATATAAAATAGTTTTTTTTTTTAAATATGATGACATTTTAATTTCTTTTATATATTTAACATTTTTAAATAATTTTTCTAGATCTCTACAATATATCTTGGTTTCCAAAATTTGTGTTCATTTTAATGTTAATTTATTTTAAAAAGCAATATTATTGTAAACTATACTTTTGGATCAGATAATTTTTAGATGTAGATATTTTTGCATGGCCATATTTTGTGATCAACATTTTTGTTTCATTGTAAGTATAGGGATGTCAATATGATGATTATCGGTATCTTGACTTCGATAATATTGTAGGTCGATATTTTTGCATCAATATTCTGGATTACTAGCGAGGTGAGATAGGGGTAGGTAGATACAATCTCCTTATATGCAACCAACCCTCTGCTATATCTTCTCCAGACAGTCAATTCCTTATGTGGTCAAGATTAGGAGCATATCTGGAAAGTTTTCGGGACTACGCATGTGCTATCAACTAAGACCATAGTATAGCTATTGACAGAGAGGCACCCACCGGAAGGGATGAATTTCCCAATACAACTACAGGTGGGGGGATTCCAATAATATGGCATCCAAGTGACGAGAGACAGGGAGAGCTTAATAGGAAAAAATTGATGATGCTGCCAATGATGTGGCATACTGGAGGTGGTCACACTCTTTCTGATGTGCGCAGGTGCTTTCTTTACAATGGTTTCACTACCCATCTATTGCATGCGCTGCAGAACACCGGTTACCCAATCCTAGATAGTTACTTTAGGGATAGCAGTGGGGCTTCACATACGTTGTTATGGGACGTCGTTTCACCAAGAGTTGCCCAGAAGAGGGGTGTATGAGGGAGGAACGCCATTGCCACACCTTCAGATATACTACTGGGCCTCACATCAGATAGTCGTCAATGACGGGGCGTATAGCACATCGAAGGAACCATCCATGATGACATATGGGCAATGGGATCTCAGTCTCATATAGGGACCCGGTGTCAGGTAAATGCCTAGAACATGGATTGAACATGTATGCATGCATGCTGGCCAAACTTTGGTGCATGACAGTCCGCGGGACGGGAAAGGAAGGATGAGAATATCACATTAGAACAACCACTGTGGACCTCAGAGACACTGGAAGAATTGCAGACTCTTGGAGGTCTCTGGAAGTGGGTTTTAATAGGCATCTCAAAATTAGGAGACATAGGGAAACTAGGGGATTAAATCCACTGATAAACAAAAAGAGGACTGCGAACGGCACGGCACTCAACACTACAAATACACATGAAACTTGCAGTACAAAAGCACTCCTTACACAAACAAAAGATGGGAAACATCCTTTACCAGGAAGGCGGAACCATGAACTGCTTTTACAATGTAGTCACTACCCTGACTGCGACGTTACCACATGTTCCTTTACCCCACAAGTCGTTACACAACTTGCTTTAGGGAACGCAGTGTTGGACTGGTGTTGGGTTTTAAGTCCAACACCTTCCCCGTTGTCGAGTTGATTGGAGTTGGAATAGTAATTTATACTATCCCAAAGTCCAGCGCCCCCCTAAGGCAAGTCGTTGTAATGACTTGCATGCTAAAGTAACGCGTGGTAACATCGCAGTCGGGGTAGCGACTGCGTTGTATAGGCATGATTGGTAAATGCATGCGGGGTTCCTTCATACATCCACAAAGGACTTAGGAAGAATCCCCATTCGAATACAGGATGCTTTCTGCCCCTCTACATAAAAAAACAATCTTACTGGTCTAAAGAACCCGAGTGAGTGACACAAAGTAATCAATAGAAAACTTCAAATGGAAATGGGACAAGACTTAGGGCTACTAGAGTGAGAGGAATGACACAAAGGTACTCAAGGGAGGCGGCTCTTAGAACAGGCTTCAAGTGGATTCAACTAGAAATCCTCAGTGACGGCCTTGCATGGCTCGCGCGGGGGATGCTGGTGTGGTGGGCCACGGGGGGGGGGGGGGGGGGGGTTCACGCGGGGGGGGTCGCTATTGCAGGATGGAGCATAACGAAAACGTTTTTTTAATAATGCAGCGTTGTCATTGGTCTGAGTGCCGTGACACGGCGCTCAGCAAAGGCCTGGAGGGGTGAGCGTGTTCTCCATGCAGGCTGTAATGCAGCCTGCATGGAAAAGGGAAAAGTGGCCATGACTTGCTTGGGTGGCCGGGGAGGGCCGACCAAACAGTCATTGCATACTTAGGAGGGGGCAGACCACTCCTCCCCTGCACTGCTCCGAGAGCAGAGCAGCTCTGCCCGCCCGCCCGCAAAGCAGCTCAAACCTAAAATAATAATAACTGAAAGTTATAATCATTTTATGTTTTTGTTTCTCGCGCTGCTTGAAAGCAGTGTGGCGACGCTTCTCCGCCATAGCGGAGGAGCCGCCCCTGAAAATCCTCAATCGGGAGCCCTACGCCTGCGAACATTTAATTCATACTCATGAAGAAATCCAGATGCCAAGGGGTGGGATGGTGGTAGAGCCCTTGGTAAGATTTTCTGGACCGGGGTCAAAGCGCAGAGACAGCAGGCCATCGCAGCTGAGCTTGAGATGCAAATGGAGAGGGCACTCCTGGGGTCTTGAAGGGACCCTACAGTATCCAACTATACGTAGAGGTGTGTGACCAGGCAATGATGGTGACTAGGAGGGGCACTACGAGGGAATGGGGCGGAAAACTTTCACCAACCACAGGACTGTGGGCCGAAGGTTCGGACTGGTACATGACTGCGAATAGATGGGTCTATGAAACGATGAAATGTCCCAAGAAAATTAGGATGAGAGGCCCATGGAAGGAATACAGAGGCCTAAAGGATAAGAAATATATTTGTAAGACTTGAGAAAACAGAGAGATCCCATGGTGGATACCCACTGAAAAGGTGGTCAGAGCTGAGGCATCAATAAAAATGTATAAAAGAGCTCTCCTGCTTTCACACTAAGATTAAATAGGCAAGTGGGTGGTATTTCTGAACTTTCTAATGGCTAAATATAATTATATATTAATAAACATAAAAATTAATAAAGTCACTTTCAGCAGAACCCCAGTTTTTGTGCTTTCAATGCCGAGGTACTCTGGGCCGGGTGTACGACCAAGGAATTTGTGACTTGATATTGATATGTACAACAGTGTCTGCAACACTGAATTCGATTCCCAATCGGGGAGCAAATTCCATGCCTCATACATATTAATGGGGCACTCACAGTTTGCGACCCCATTGGGAATGGCTGGCCCTCCCAGGTATGGTGGCCTGCTGGGCTCAGCAGACCTCCATGTCTGGGACTGCATTTAAATAAAGCAGTTTTTTTTAATGCAGCCCATTTTCCTTAAAGGAAAATGGGATTCATTTAAAAACAGAAAATTAAACATTTTCGTTTCATTTTTTTAGGGCAGGTAGTGGTCCCTTGGACCCCTGTCTGCCCCTACAAAATATTTTCCCCTGCATTTGTAAAGGGGAAGGGGTTGCCATTTGCGACTGCATTACCACCCTCTAGAAGAGAGCGGTAAATTGTGAGTGTTTTGCAACCGCAAAAAATTCTTTCATAGGGTTGCGAGTCGCAATTAGGAAGGGACGCCCCTTCCTAATTGCGAGTCGCAATTCCTATTTAGCGAGTCGCAAATAAATTGCAACTCACTAAATAGGGTTTGTACATGGCCCTAACAGTTTTTGCATGCACAAACGGGTCGCTAACCTGTTTGCGCATGCAAAAATGGGTCGTCCAGCTGGCCCAAGTCCCATGTATATCTGTACCGCACTTCAGGTCATTTATGGAGAAGGAACTCAGTTAAAATAATGTGGAGCTCATTCCATTTCTTTAGAAGTCCACATCAGTCCAAGCTTAAATTTGTATGGAAATGCCTTTGATGAGAGACCATAGGCCATTCTCGATGCCTGGCGTCAGGCAGGAACAGCCAGCCTCAAGGCTATTTACATTTGGGAAGAGAAAGCCTGTCAGTTTGTTTTAAGAGTTCCATGAATTGGCACAGGGAGAGAAGGCGGGCAGTGGCATGGCACAGAACAATCCTGTTGAGGCCTTTCCACTGGAACTGATGTTGTAAACACCCCGCAGCCTCTGGAGTCCTTTGTTTACCTGCTTCCTACTTTTGGAGGTTTTATTATCTGGTACTAAAACCGTCCAATCCCTGTCTTAACTCAAACACGTTTTGTAAATATGGCAGAGAGACTTCAGCACGGTGTCCCCTCCACGCACATGTGCACCCCCGCCGAGTGCCGTCTGCAAACATCTGGCGGTTCAGATGATGTGCCCTGTTGATCTCAGCCAGCTGCTGCACGTGGACATGGGGAAGGGATGTGGGGGGGGGAACCATAGCACACTCCACGTTTGACAGCATTCATTTAAATAAAACAACTTTTCCACAAAAAAGCAGCGATTAGTCTTTAAAAATGTGTCTACTAAGAAGAGCAAAGATTTATCGATTGGGCCAAATATTTAAAAGATCGAAGAATAATTTGAAGAATAGATAGCATGCTCAATCATTTTCAGGGACCGCCCCCAAAAATGTATGAGCTCTATTGCCTCTCGACCCACAATCCGCAGAAGTGTTCCATGGTGAATTCTCGCATGGTTAGTAAAGGTCTTTTGACAGTAAAGATTCTGGTATCCAATTACTAACATGTATATAAGTGCATTTACATTGTATGCTAGATTTAGTCCGCTGTTAAACTGAAACTGAAGATGTAACCCCATTTGTCCAAGCCCAACCCCTGCCACACAAGTGGAATGCCATGCATATTGGGGTTTAGGATGGGTACAGAACCTGGCTTTATCTCAATTCCCACTGGGCATGTCTAAAGCTCTTGCACAGCTAGGTTTGGGTACCTGCGTCGGGTTGTGGACCCCCCCCGCCCACCACCACCACCACCACTTCAGCCTGGTCATGTGCCCAACCGTGCTCCCAGAGGCCGGACCGGTGGGGATTGGGCACTAACGGTGGCTAGGGCACTGTGAGAGGGTGAAGGCAAAACCCTTTGATCAACTCCTGTTGTGAACTACCAAAATCTGTGTGCAAGGGAGGGGCAGGGGGGGTTGGCTCTTGTAGCTGGCTGAGCAGAGTGCTTAATTTGAGCCGGTGGTTTCCGGTGCTCGGCACCGGCATTTTATTCTCAACACCAGTACTTATGACAGCCTGCCACGTGATGGCGCTGTTTGTCTTGTTTTTTTGAGGGGCACACCAGCTGTTGTTTAATATTTAAATATATGTTACAATCACTGATACCTGCCACCTAAAGCTATAAGAATAGCTTGAGCGGCATGTATTCGTCATTTTAATGTATATTTAAAGTCTGAATTGCCATACCTGTATGAGTGTGATGTCTAGAAGTGATAGTACAGTCACCGTCTGAGCTGGCAGGGGCAATGGGTGGTGCAAGCTGCAGTGGCCTCCTGACGAGGGCCCTGGCACTTATTTTTTTTTTCTATTTTACAAATTAAGCATTGGCAGAGACCGTGTCCTGCACCCCCTCCCCACCTCCCCCTTGAACACTCCAGACAGATAGGATGCACCCTTTACCCAATCAAACCCCCTTAGACCACAGCATACTCCAAACTTAAGCTGCGTACAGCCAAAGGCCATGTGTAGTGGGGACTGGGAGTCCGCTGTGGGTTGGGTGCGGCGGCTGGCCTTCGAGTCCCTTTAGGCAAGATCCTACACCCAACCACTCTGCACACGGCCAGAGGCCAGGCACAGTGGGGTTTGGGAAGTCATGAAGGACTGGGTGCAGGGCTGTTCGAAGGTCAGACCCTATGTCCATCTCCCACTGTGCAAATCATAGGCAACGACAGGGCTCGAAGGTCAGACCCTATGCCCATCTCCCACTGTCAAGTCACAGTCATCGACAGGGCTCAAAGGTCGGACCCTATGCCCATCTCCCACTGTGCAAGTCACAGGTAGACAGGGTTCAAAGGTCTGACCTTATACCCCACCCCCACTATGCACAGTCATCGACAGGGCTTGAAGGTCTGACCCTATACCCAACCCCCACTGTGCAAGTCACAGGCATCGACAGGGCTCGAAGGTCTGACCCTAAACCCATCTCCCACTGTGCAAGTCACAGGCATTGACAGGGCTCAAAGGTCTGACCCCTATACCCAACCCCCACTGTGCACAGTCATTGACAGGGCTCGAAGGTCTGGCCCTATACCCAATCCCCACTATGCACAGTCAAAGGCATCGACAGGGCTCGAAGGTCTGGCCCTATACCCAACCCCCACTATGCACAGTCATCAACATGACTCGAAGGTCTGACCCTATACCCAACCCCCACTATGCACAGGTATCGACAGGGCTCGAAGGTCTGACCCTATACCCATCTCCCACTGTGCAAGTCACAGGCATTGACAGGGCTCGAAGGTCTGGCCCTATACCCCACCCCCGCTATGCACAGTCACAGGCATCGACATGACTCGAAGGTCTGACCCTATACCCCACCCCCACTATGCACAGTCATCGACAGGGCTCGAAGGTCTGGCCCTATACCCAACTCCCACTGGGCACAGTCACAGGCATCGACAGGGCTCGAAGGTCTGGCCCTATACCCAACTCCCACTGGGCACAGTCACAGGCATCGACAGGGCTCGAAGGTCTGGTCCTATACCCAAGTCCCACTGTGCACAGTCACAGGCCTCGACAGGGCTCGCAGGTCTGGTCCTATCCCCAACTCCCACTGTGCACAGTCACAGGCATCGACAGGGCTCGAAGGTCTGACCCTATCCCCAACTCCCACTATGCACAGTCACAGGCATCAACATGGCTCGAAGGTCTGACCCTATGCCCCACCCCTACTATGCACAGTCATCGACAGGGCTCAAAGGTCTGGCCCTATAGAGGTGAGGTGTGGCTCACTGGTTGGAGAGGTGTGGCTCACTGGTTAGAGGCGGCAGATCCGTAAGCAGAGAATCGGCCAGGGACCAGGGTTCAATTCCCGACGCGGCAGGGTCGTGGACCAGGGTCAAAACGGACTCGATAATTCTCGCCTCGGTACCTACTCTAACCAGGAACACACTCGGCAACTCTGGGCATTAGCTTGCCTCATCTCCACAACGGCCCCCCACATTCGCCAGGGATGCCTGGTTTCACCTTGGAAATACCCTGGAGGGACCATCTCACAGGGATAACCAGGACGGGTTCCCCAGTTCTACAGCGCCAGGACGCCTCAGGGCAGCAGTGCGCTTTACAAGACACATACATTTACATTTACATCTATACCCAACCCCCACTATGCACAGTCACAGGCATCGACATGGCTCGAAGGTCTGACCCTATGCCCCACCCCTACTATGCACAGTCACAGGCATCGACATGGCTCGAAGGTCTGACCCTATGCCCCACCCCTACTATGCACAGTCATCGACAGGGCTCGAAGGTCTGGCCCTATACCCAACTCCTACTATGCACAGTCATCGACAGGGCTCGAAGGTCTGGCCCTATGCCCCACCCCTACTATGCACAGTCATCGACAGGGCTCGATTGTCTGGCCCTATACCCCACCCCCACTATGCACAGTCACAGGCATCGACATGGCTCGAAGGTCTGACCCTATGCCCCACCCCTACTATGCACAGTCATCGACAGGGCTCGATTGTCTGGCCCTATACCCCACCCCCACTATGCACAGTCACAGGCATTGACATGGCTCGAAGGTCTGGCCCTATACCCCACCCCCACTATGCACAGTCACAGGCATCGACATGGCTCGAAGGTCTGACCCTATGCCCCACCCCTACTATGCACAATCATCGACAGGGCTTGATGGTCTGGCCCTATACCCCACCCCCACTATGCACAGTCACAGGCATTGACATGGCTCGAAGGTCTGGCCCTATACCCAACCCCCACTATGCACAGTCACAGGCATCGACATGGCTCGAAGGTCTGACCCTATGCCCCACCCCTACTATGCACAGTCGTCGACAGGGCTCGAAGGTCTGGCCCTATACCCAACCCCCACTATGCACAGTCACAGGCATCGACATGGCTCGAAGGTCTGACCCTATACCCCACCCCTACTATGCACAGTCGTCGACAGGGCTCGAAGGTCTGGCCCTATACCCAACCCCCTCTATGCACAGGCATCGACAGGGCGTCTTGTACCCAGCAAGCGGCCTGAGAGCATATATATTAGAAAATACAAATAGAAATTCAGTAAATTCAAGCTGGCTGTTGAGGGGTGGGCAATTAGGGTAACCTAAGACTGTGGTGTAGTGTGATGAGACTGCAAACCAGAGGAGAGTTCTCTGCATGGACTGGCACACAGGTATGCACTGCACCCAATGCTGTGTGCAGAGGGGGTTAAGAGCCTACTGTGGGTTGACAGCAGGGCCTGGCCCTTCAGCCAACAACTGAAGGCTGTGTGCAGTGGGTGTTGGGCCTGCACAGATGTTGAGCACAACAAAGAGGTATGCAGGCTATCATTAAAAACAAATCACCATAACTTCACCATAATATCAATGTCACTTGTTTTTCTCCAATAGGCTTTTTATAGACAAGCACATCATCAGATGATTGCACAAAAAGGGGGCAACTTTGCACTAGCCTTGGCAAAGCATGGGCACTAACTGCCTGGTAAAATTGCTTATGTAAGTAAGTTAATGTAAACTTCCTGAAAACCAGGACGTGTTTGCACAGAATCCATTCAGAAGCCAGCGCAATGTGTGTGATCTGGCTCATGTACAATAATTCTGCAATGATTACTATCTGCATTCAGGGGGGGTGGGGGGGGGATCAGACACAGGGATACCAAATGATCAAGGATCAGAAGTGGAGCTCGAACAGAGACGCCGTGATTCATAGGTAGTTGCCTGCATCCCCAGTGAGACACAGGTTTACGTTATTTATTTATTTAGTGGTCGCAAACCAGACCCCTTGGGGTATCAGAGCGCTACACATAGGTCATCACAAAGGTGAATGCGTAGTTCCAATAGGATGAAAGACAGAGTGAGTTATGGATGTCCTTAGACTAAGGTGTGGGAGGTCGGAAGACCCACCCACCCGAAAGGGAGGGGGATTTTTTTTGTATGTCAAAGGACGCGGGGCATTCGTTCTCTCATGGTAATGCAGCCGCAGCCCGTGCAGGTAAGAGCGGTAGGAAAATTAAATATTTATTTTATTTTTCCTCGTCCTTGTCCCCCAAAATTCCCCCTCACCCGACCCCACCATGCACGGGCCGCGGCTGGGGTAATGCATGTCGAACTAAAGAGTATCCTTCTGGCTGATGAGGAAAAGTGCGGTGAAGTGTGTGCGTCACGGCCAAACAGCACTTCAGTGAGAAGTGGGCAAATGGAAAAAGAATCCTTTGTTTACATACAACCCTCACCCGCTCTAGTAGGGGCATGCTTCACCATCGGGTTCACCCTGACTTCTAAGGGCCGGCATTCGGCCCTGTTATTACTGTCCTAGGAATAAGAGTGCGGCGGGATTTGGTAGGGAGAGTGCAGTACGCCAGCATTAATAGGGTGGGTTGACTTCCTTTACCCCTTCTCTCAGCCCCCCCCCCCCCTCTGAGTGATTGTGAAATCCGAGGATAAGTTGGGTGCAGGGAAGAGGGCGGGGGCACAGTGCCGGAGAGAGGCCCCAGAAAGCCGAGGTCGGACTCGGCCTGCCTCCACCTGCTGCCTCTTTGAAAGCCCCCTAGGCAGCTGGGTATGCCTGCCTAGTGGAAAACCGTATGCGTTTCTCACCTGCCCCCGCCCTTGCACTTTTAAGCTGTGTTAATTGAGGGTGGTGCCGCCCAAGAGCCAGGCACAGGATTCACACCCACCCTACCTTATGTTCACACACCGGGGTGCAGTGTACATCAACAGCGCACGCCCCCATCTAATATTTAACAATATGAGATGTTTTGTAAATGGGCACTGTCCAAGATGCCTCAGGTGTGTGCTGCGTAGGGTGGAAGAGGGGCCTACCTGGTGGGGAGGAGCGTTCATTAGTGCAGCAGGTGCAGTGACACCGGGGCCCAGAGGTGTCCCACTGAACTTTGATTATTGCTGTATTTCATTTCAAACATCAGCTGGGGAGGGCGGGCATTCCTTCCTTGCACTAGGGCCCATTACACACAGGCTACATCACTGCCTGGCTGCTGCCCCCAGGGGCCCACGTGAACGCTTCTGGGGGTCCTGTGGGAATTGGGGGCCGCGGGCCGTGCGCTTGCTGCTGCACCATCCTCCCCACCCGCCGTCCATGACGAAGATGATGGTAGCCTCGGAGATGCGCGGGGCGGATGCTGAAGGTCTCCTAAGGAGAGCGGTTACCGGGCAACGGGAACTTGGGGTGCATACTAATGCGCGCGGCGCCGCACGACGCGGGTAAGGTGACACGGCGGGCGATGGCGCAAACACCGCTGCTCAAATCACTGCGCGCCTCCTGCAGCACGCTGCCTCCCGCCTTCTAGGCGCTAGCGCCAGGCCTGCGACTAGCCCAGCCCCTGCTTGTCCTGACAGCTCAAGGGGGCGCCACCTCCAGCGTGTGGGAAACGCGCACCTTTCCCCGTGTAAAGCTCAGCGCCCCACTGCCCCGTGCCCACTCCAGCCAGCGCTACATCCGCACTACAACACCCCCCCCCCCCCCCTTGAGAAGAGGGGGTAACACCGTGCTAGGGGAGGCGCGTGACGTCTTACAAACCTTCACTGTGTACATAAATACGTGAATGCAAAAAATAACGTGTTTATATCTTGGCGCCATGCGGCGCTGTATCAAACCACAAACAAACAACATGATATGTCGGCGAAATGTACGCGCCTGCCCATGCAGCAGCACGCGGCCGGGGGGGGGGGGGGGGGGTATGCTTTGGTGCGGGCGGCCTACATGTGCGTGCAGGGAGTGCAGCAATGAAACGGGTGCCGCTGGTCATGCAGTGCAGTAGTGCTGCTGGCGCCGCGGTGCAGGCGCTGCAGTAGTGCAACTGGTGAAACAGCGGGGGCGGGTCTGCAGCAGTTCAGCTGTGCATGCAGTGCATTAGTGCAAAAAGTGCAAGCGGTGCAGGAGGGCGCAATCTGCAGCAGTCCAGCTGTGCGCGCGGCGCAGCCGTGCGTGCGCTACAGCAGTTCAGGTGTGCAGGCAGTGCATTAGTGAAAGTAGTACACGCTGTGCGCGTACTGCAGCACTTCGGCTGTGCAGGCGGTGCATTCGTGAAAGTAGTACACGCTCTGCGCGTGCTGCAGCAGTGCAAGCAATGCAGTAGTGAAGGGAGTGCAGCCGGTGCAGGCGTCCTGTGCAGCAGTGCAGGCGGTTCAAGCGGTGCAGTAGAGCGACCCCCACCTCTGCCCGCGGGGGGAGCGGAACGGGCCTTACCCACTGTTGTTCTGGAGCCAATACAGCCCATAATCGACGGGGACACTTAGAAGGAACATTAACCCTGGCTCCAGACCGGACACATTTCCACAGTACCTCATGGACGCGCCGGGCCCGCCTGGGTGGGGCTGCCGGTAGCGGGGGCGGGGAGGAGGCACGGGGGCCGGTGCGGTATCAAAGGACCTCGCTTCCCCCTGTCCCGGGTGTCTCCTTTCACCGGAAGCTGCCCCTTTCAGGAGCCCGGGAGTCTCAGGCAGGGCTGGGTTACACGCTCCCCTTCTTACGTCAGCCTGGCTGGGCTCTGCCTTATGGAAGGAGGGAGGGAGAGACGGAGGGAGGGGAGAAGGGGAGTGATGGAGGAAGAGGGGAGGAGAAGGAGTGCCGGGGAACAGGGGGTGAGCGGGAGCGAGATGGAGGACACGGAAGAAGAGAGGGAAGGGGCAGACAGGGAAGGGGAGAGAGTGAATAATAGACAAGTGTGTGTCTGGGAAGAGAAGTGGGAGAGAGAGAGAATGAGAGAGAGGGAGGATATAGAGAGAATGAGAGAGAGGGAGAAAGAAAGAAAGAGGGAAGGAGAGAGAGAGTGGGAGATGGCGAGAGAAGGAGGGAGAAAGAAAGAGGGAAGGAGAAAGAGAATGAGAGAGGGAGAAAGAGAGAGCAGGAGTGAGAGAGAGAAGAGAGACAGAAAAATGAGAGGGAGCGAGAGAGAGAGAGGGAAGGAGAGAGAGAGGAGAGAGAGTGAGAGGGAGGGAGAGAATGAGAGACAGAGAATTAGAGAGGGAGAAGGTGAGAAAGAGAGAGACAAAAGTAGAGAGATAGAAGGAGAGAGAGAGAAGGAGAGAAAAGCGAAGTAGAGAGAATGAGAGAGAGAAAAGGCGAGAGAGAAAGGACAGAATGAGAAATAGAAAGAAAGAGGGAGTGAGTGAGAAAGAAAGAGAGAAGAAGAGAGGGTGGGAGAGAGATAGATGGGGAGGGGGGGAGAAGGAGAGAGAGAAAAGGGGAAAGAGCGAATGAGAGAGAAAGAGAGAAGTAGAGAAAGAGGGAGGGAGGAGTACCTGGGAAGAGAAGTTTAGGGAGAGATAGAAAGCATGGAAGTCGAGAGGAAAAGGAGACTTGGAGTAAGAGTGAAATAAGAGTACCAGGGAAGAGAGGGCTAGAGAGACAGAACGATGGAAAAACAGAGGAGAGAAAAAGGGAGAGATGGAATAAAAGGGAGACAGAATGAGGGAGAGTTGGCGGACATGGAAAGAAAGGTGAGTAAGATGAAAAGAGAAGAAGGGCTGGTGAGAGAGCGCTAGGCAGGGGACATGGAGGGAATAGTCGAGAGAGAGAGACATATGGAGTAAGTGAGGGAAAAGAAACAGGAGAAAGGAGGGCCCAGGAAGAGAGGGTTTAGCAAAGGGGAGAGATGTAGGGAGTGGGAGAGAAAGAAGGGGGGCTGAGTAAGGGGGAGACAGAAGGAGAGAGAGGAAGCAGGACAGAGAAAAGAGGAACAGGAATGGTGGAGAGGGAAAGAGGATGAGAGGAAAGAGAGACCATGAAAGAGGAAGAAGAAGTGGGGAAGAGAGGGAGGAAGGGAGATTGAGAGAGAGGAGAGGGGGAAGGCGAGCGTCAAGAGAGGCCTAGGAGAGGGGAGAAATGGAAGGAAGAGGAGAGAGTTAAAGGGGACAATGGAGTTAGAAGGATAAAGAGGTGAAAGTGGAAAATGGGCCTAGGAAAGGAGGGAGGCACACGGGTAATGGAGGGGGCACAGGGATAAGGCAGAGTGCACAGGGGCAAGAGACAGGGGCACGGGGGTAAGGGAGTGAGGCACAGGGTTAAGAGAGGGAGGCACAAGGGAGGGGCCCATGGGTGAAGGAGGGGACACAGGGGCAAAAGACAGGGGCACAGGGGTAAGGGAGGGAGGCGCATGGGGTAGGGGACATGGGTGAAGGAGGAGGCACAGGGTCAAGGGAGCAGGGCACAAGGTGGGAGAGGGGGCATAGGGGTTCAGAGAGGGGGCACAGGAGTAAGAGAGAGGGGCACAGGGGTAAGGGAGGGGTGTGCAGGGGAAAGGAGGCAGGCACAGGGGTAAGAGAGGGAGGGCATAGGGGTAAAAGAAAGGGCCACAGGGGTAGGGGAGGGAGGCACAGGGTTTAGAAAGGGGGGATAGGGGTAAGGGAGGGGTGTGCAGGGGCAAAGGAGGGAGGCCCAGGGGTTTAGGGAGGGGGCACAGGAGTGAGGGAGGGAGGCACTGGAGTAAGGGAGGGACCCACAGGGGCAAGGGAGGGAGACACGGGTAAGTGAGGGGGCACAGGGGTAAGGGGTTACGGGGGTACGGTGATAAGAGAGAGGGGCACAGGGGTGAGAGAGGGAGGCACAGGGGTAAGGGAGAGGAGAACAAGGGTAAGCAAGGGAGGCACAGGGGTTCAGGGAGGGGGCACATGGGTAAGGGAGGGGCAAATTGTCAAAGGAGGGAGCTACATGGGTGTGGAGGAGGGCACAGGGGCAAAGTGAGGGAGGCACAGGTGGTTCAGGAAGGTGGCACAGGGGTTAGAGAGAGGGGCACATGGGTAAGGGAGGGGGAACAGGGGTGAAGGAGGGAGGCACAGGGGTTTAGGAAGGGAGGCACGGGTAAGGGGGCACAGGGGTAAAGGAGGGAGGCATAGGGGTTTAGGAAGGGAGACACAGGGGTGGGGGAGGCACAGGGGTGAGGGAGGGGGCACAGGGGTAAGGGGGGGGCACAGGGGCAGAGGGAGGCAAAGGGGCTAAGGAGGTCAGCACAGGGCAAAGGAGGGAGGCACGGGGCAAGTGAGGGCATACAGGGGTGAGGGAGGGGGCACAGGGTTAAAGGGAGGGGGGCACAGGTGTAAGCAATATGGGCACAGGGGTAAGGTAGGGAGACACAGGGGTAAGGGAGGGGGTACACGGGTATAGGGGGTGGGGTGGGAAGGGTGGATATTATATGGGGTGGAGCACGGTGACCTAATTTAGTGGACGGGAGGGAGAAAAGGAGAACAAGAGGTAAGTAAAGGTGCTGGAGAGAGTAGGAACATAAGCAGAGGGGGAGAAATGGGGTAAAGGGTGAGGAAAGAAAAGCAGCTCGTCTTGGGCTCAGGAGAGACGGGGGAGTGAAGAAAAGAGCAGCACAAGGGGGGGGAGGAGAAGTGGGCAAAAGAAAGGGAGACACAAAGGTGGTCGGAGATGAGAGAGCGCATGATGAGAATGAGTTAGAGGGCTATGGATCGGATGTGGTGTACAGGAAGGGTGCAAGGTAAAGAGATGTGGAAAAAAAGTACTAGCAACCAACCAAGAGAGAGAGTAGAGAGAAGAAGAAGAACATGGCACACAGAGGGAAGCGGAGGGTGAGTGGAGGGAGAAGTACAGTAAAAGAAGAGAAAGCAGGGCGGGAAGAGCAGAGACAAGAGGTAAAGAGAGCATTAGAGGAAAAAGTGAAGCCATGGGTAATGATAGGGTTAAAGAGGAGCACCTCATAGCAGAGGGGAATGGAGAGGTTGGTTGACGTTGAGTGTAAATGTGTTGGTGGTAGATGGATGGATGAATGGGTGGATGAATTGACTAGCAGAGTGCTGGAAAGGAGTGGATGCTCACTGGGCAAAGCTCTACAGCACAAGCACCCTACATTAGCTAAGGCACAATAACTGGTTGGGGCCAGCAGCACCATGGACAGCGCTCAGTCCAGGAGTTAATGTGTCTCATTGGCTAATAGCCAGGGCCACTGGAATTATGTGGCAGAGGAGGACCAAATTATGCGTCCGGGTCGACTAAATTAGGCAGCAATAAAAGGCAAATTATAAGGCATAATGCGGCACATTTTGTCATAGTATTACTTAATTATTTTATCATTTTTACACCTGGTAACAGTGGCTGAGAAAAGTGTTCACCTTAATTAGTACCAATATAACACCCAAATAAAGCAATAAGCAACTGAAAGAAGACCAGTCAACCTTTGCATAAAGCCCTCCGGTGCACAGGAACACAAGTCCCGATATGTTTTGTAACATTTGATCTAGAAACAAATAAAACATTTTAAAATCAGATTATACAGCAGATGATGGATTATGTGGCAAATGCGGCTAATCCACAATTAAGCGGCAAAACGCTGCAGCATCGCATAATTCCCTGTTAATAGCTGACGTAGCTACCAGCCCACACACAGCCAAACAGTGTGATTCTGAGCGAATCATTTCAAATCTCTGAGCACTGGATTCCAACAGGCAGTCTGAAAGGCATCAAGGCTTTGCTATAACAATGCCCATCAGGTGCAGAAGAAGTTATCCTCTGTGGCCAAGAAGGCATTACGACCTTTGACTGACTGGTGAACACAGCATTCTAGCTGCACAGCTGGCGGCCAAGCCAGCTGAGGAGGAAGGAGCACAGCCCAACCGTGGCATCTACTTCCGGTCTACGAGCAAAACAGGAAGTCCCATCAAACAGGGGCGTAACACAGGCCCCCGCGCTCCAGGGGCCCCCTCACTCAGCAGAGCCAGCAAGCGGCAAGCCTCTTTATCATGATGGTGCACACGTCCGGCCTCTTAGTAAATTAAATGGTGCGCACGGCTAAACAGTCTCTAAAGAGCTAACTCTGTTCTGTAAGGAGCATACATCACAGCCAGTATATTCACTCTGTAAAGTCCTATTTATTCTGCAAGCAGATAATTCCCTTTTATTCGAAGCTGAACTTAAACCTTCTTCTCCTGGTCTCAATGTTTGATCGCTTACGGTAATCATAGTTACTTAGTTTTGACAATCTGCTGCCAACCGAGCATCACGCCTTTCGATGGACCTGTACAGACCCGTCCGCTTTTTCCTGATCGGTTTCTACCAGGATTGACAAGACACAGATACAAAGGTTAGCAGGAGGCCAGGGACCGCAGTGGAGCAGTTTCGGAAAAACAAAGTGAGAAACGTGGAAGCGGAAAGATGGAGAAATGTAGAAATGGCAGTGAAGAAAAGCTAAAACACGGAAGGTTGGGAGAAATCTTCATAGTGCGAGGATAGGACAATAAAGAACAAGAGGAGTGAGGTGGACATAAAGGCATAGAAAAATAGGGAGAACGCTGAAAGTAAGAGAAAAAAGAAGGAAGAGTAAAAAGGACAGAAGGAGAAAGAAAAAGTGAGAAACAGAGAGACATTGTAAATGAAACTGTTGAAAAATAACAATTTTGTCATAATACGCTTAACGAATGTGTGTAGCAGGGTACAGTGAGGTAGGTTATGTTTTATTTAGCATGCCGTTCATTTCTCCCAACAAGGGTTAAATAAACATGGAAAGAGGTAGGTAGTTAGGCACATGGAGAACAAGACAGAGAGAAGACAAATGTAGCCATGCATTGTACAAATGAGAGACAGAGGCAGCATGGAAATACAACAGAGAGTTGGAAAGAGAGAGAAACATTAAATGAAGAGTGAAAGTAAGAGCAGGAATTTAGGGAGTAAAATAAATAGAGTGACAGTTGGCAGGAAGTGAGGGAGCGAAGGGGAGAAAAGAGAGAATGGCCAGAGAGTGAAAGAGGGAGGGGGGAAACGAAGAGAGTTATAAGTGATCAGAAGAGGCTGTCTGGAAGTGGAGCAAACGAAGCAAGCAATGCAGAAAGAGACAGAGAGGAGTGAAGAGAGTACAGAACTGAGTTAACTATAATGTGGGATCTGAAATTCATGATTTAAAGAATGACACAGTGGGAGAGAACACAGTGCAAAACTGAGCTGCTTGAGTCTGGTCGACAGAGCAGAGAGATTGGCTGCAGGGTTGTAAGGAGGTGGGGGAGTGGTCAGTAGTACTTGTAGGGATGCTGAGGGTGAAGAGGAAGGAGGAGAAGAATCTAAGAAAAGAAGAGGGGGGAGGACGAGTCAGCACAGAGCAGCTAGCCTTAACTTAAAGGCAAAGTGTAAAGTATTTGAGCACCAATTTACAGTAATCATGTGAAAACACAATAAAAGAAAAATCCCACACCAAATTAGAAACATTGAGTACATTTTAACAAATAAAACAAGCCCAAAACAACAAAATTCCAAGCAGTAGAACTGGAGAGATGCAAGTAAAAAAATGTCAGTAAAGCTACTGTGGTAATTCGGACGCGCTGGACTGGAACTAAGTGACTAAGTCACAAGTTTAGGACGACCACAATGGATTGTGAGCTGGCTAAAGGGACCCTGTTAGGCCCGTTGAACAAGAGTACCTTAAATTCTGGTTGCAGACTGATGTGAAGTCAGTGGCGGCTGCCACACAACAAAAGTGGGGTGATTAAGGGTAAAAATAATATTTAAAAAATTTACCTCTCGCTGCCCGACGCCATCGGCGGCCTCACTGCTTCACTCCCGGCAGTGTCTGGGAAAGCACAGGCTCCCCACCCAATCCAGACGCTGCTTTCATGCTATGAGAGCAGTGCCAGGATTGGTCTGAGCGGCCTGGTCTGCCGCTCAGACAGTGCCTCGGAGCCTGCAGCTTTTATCCAAAGAGAAATAGAAGTACGTATGTCCGTTTGTCCAGCCTAAGACAGCTGGACAAACTGACATGTGCACTTCTAAAGGTCCACCACTCCTCCCTGTTATGTCCCAGCCCCTAACGCATGAATGCCTCAGCCAGAGCCCGTTAAAAAAAATAAAATGACATTATTGTTTTGATATTTTATTATTCTGTGACTGGCTCTGACCAGTGGAGCGATGCTCCTCCACCATTATGGATGAGCCGCCCCTGTGTGAAGTCCTTGTGTTGAGTTGCGCTGGGCCGGCGTCCATTAAACCATAATTGTGGAGCTTGCGATGCGAAGTCCTGTGCCAAGATGCGTTGCACCACAAAGTTACTAATCAGTGTCTGGAGCTTGTGATGCAAGGTTTTGCAACATCATCAGCCACCGGTGGCTTGCACGGTGATGTTATCAAGGCTGAGGTAGAGGTGCATCGTGATGGGCTACTGTGGGTGTAGCAGCTGGGTCTTGCAAGGACTTGCGTCAAGATATGCTGCAAAGTGTCAAGCAGGGCTGGTTGTCGACATCGTGATGAGTCGCGCTGGGTCCAGCTGGCGGAGCCACTGAGATGATGCGTGGTCTGTCGTCGAAGCTGTGAAGTACTGGGACGTGATGCAGAGCACTAGTCAAGTTTGCGGAGCTATTGAGGTGATGCGCATTCCTGCGGCGCAGAGAAGCCGGATGTGTCCCTGTGGCTTGAGAACAGGAGATCAGCCGACTGACCCTTGGAGATCTTGGGGTCCTGGGACACACAGACAGGCTGGTGTCAGCAGGGCAGCTCACAGCAGAAGAGGCCTAATGCAGTAACAGCAGTTCTTGGGCAGCAAAGCAGGTCAGCAGGGCAGACTTTACAGCTGGGCAGTCCTTCTTCCTGGCTGAGTCCACATGTCCAGAAGTTATCTCAAAAGTGGTGTCTTTGGTCCAGAGTGGTGTGTAGTTCTTATAGCGCAACACCCAGGACATATTGTTTGGAGTCAAGCACAACAAGTTCTCATGTTTATTTTGTCCTTGGGACAAATAAGCCCAACCCTCTGCAACACAAACCCTTTGGCTGCCAGTTTACAGAATCAGGGAAGGGCATTGTCTGCAGTTAAGGTAATATTTGTGTCCATTTGTCAATGCTGTTCAAACTTGTATGTATGGTTCATTAATGCAAAGCCTTTATTATTAGAGTGGGAACTGTAAAGAAAAAAGCTCGGACTACACTACTGACAGAGGTTCCAGTGTAAAAATGTGTACACACGTTTGCAAAGTTTAGTAATATGAGGCTACATATAATGCTCCAAGAATGCTCTCGGATTAGATGCAAATATTTGCAGAAGTTTGAAAGCAAGATGATTCTTTGTTTCTAAATAAAATGTTCACAAAACAAAATGCAACTAGAAAAATAAATGTTTTAATGATCTATTGTAAAAATGTAGGTATCATTTCTTGGAAGTGTCATTTAGTAAAATGTGTTGATTGATGCTTGTATTTCCAAAATATATTCATAATGGAAAATCACTGTAACCAGCTTCAACAAGATTATGGAATATATCAAATAAACAAGCATTGGCAAACCCAATAGGTCGGAAATTGGTAGTCAGCTTTTTGGTTTTGTCAATGCACGTCTTGTTTTGGCATGGTTTTTGAAAAAGTTTATGTTATGAGAGCTGAAAAGCCCTCTCTATTAAAACAAACATTGGCAAAAAGCTAAAATATTTTTTGGTCCCAAAAAGCACACATTGCCACAGTAGGTTCTGGGACTGAACAAAACTACTTTGTGTATCGATGTGCTCCTTGTGGAACAACAGACATTCAGAATGAAGCCAGCCAATAGATAGAGAGCAATAGACCGAATTTTAATAATCATAAAAGTTCATGGTTAATGCCAGACCGAATTGGGGGCCCAATTATGAACGAAAGTTTCAAAAGTGCACCCATTGTATATGTCCTTGCATTAGTGCAGGTTTACGGCATTCATGAATTCACAAAAATTTACAGAGGTGGGTCTAGAAAATACCTGTGAGTTGCATTTTAGCACAAGCAAATATGCATGTGTAGATTTGCTCATTCGAAAATCTGTTGAGGGTTTACAAGTTCACTTTCTCTCCAACCACTTTTTCCCCAAACCTGGAAGAAGTTTTACCTCTGCCATTGTCAGGAGATCATTTCCAAAATTTCTCAGTATGGGAAAAGATTAGAGAAGAGCTGGGGAAAACCCTTAAAACATGCAAGTTAGTAAGTTTGAACAGACTTAAAAGGCCATTCCAACCCTGGAACTACTGTTTACCACTACTTCCAGCCCCAGTATGTAGATCAGCAGAAAGGTTGCAAAATATGAAAAATGCTAGTATTCAAACCCTGCTATAGTATTAGCCCCTGGCATAATCAGAGAGCTTATTATCAAAGCTCTTATATACTGAGATTGCTGCCATAATTTGTCACTGAACTACATGGCACCAAAGGTACAAGTGGATTTTGTTACATGACAAGTACATTAATGAAGCAAGCTGCCCCATGGACAAGTAGATATTTTAGTAAATTTCACTCTACTTGGTCCAATATTTATACTTGGTGCCTTCTCTGAAGTGTGAGAAGCGTCTAGAGAATTCCATTTGAAGTGCTCAGGTTTCCTGCCTTCCCTGCCAGACTAACTACAGGGGGGGTGTAATCCTTTGTGTCAAGGCAGGATACAGCCTATTCAGCTGTAAGTATGGCTGTGCACAGCTCTGTGCCCCTATCCTGCCAGTGATGGACTATTCAGACACATCTAAGCTCCCTACTGTGTGTGGCTATCTAGGAGGACTACACAAAGACCAACTGCCAACTACACCTAGTCATGAGACCCAGAGACAGACTGATGGCAATAAATGGCTAAGACAGGAAAATGCCAACCTTCTAAAAGTGGCTTTTTCAAAATTGTAATTTGAAATCCAACTTTACCATAAAAGAGGATTTTCATTACAATTTTGTAATTTTTACAACAGATTTTGCTTTGTTGCGCCCAGCCAATCAGAAGCTTCAGATCCATGGACCCAGTTTTGGATTCATAGGCCAAAAATGTATAAATAAGATCTGATTATTTTTCAAATGAAGTCAGCAGAAGGTCCACAGATTTATTTTTAAAATGTAATCTGTTGAAGACCTGTGAACCTGGATTTGTCAACAAACAGCCTAGATATCCCTAACTTTTTAACCCGTTCACACCTAACCTGAAACATTTTTTAATGCTAATTTGACCAAAATTACTTAATGGATATACACTAAACCAAGAGAAGGCACTTTCTTGAGTAAAGTTTCACCTTCATGCCAAGTTTTGTGTAATCCCATATTTTTTTGGGAGAGAAGAGTAGAGTTAAAATGTGAAAAGGTACTTTTTGATCCCCCAAACTCCTACCCTTTAATGGCTCTGCATGAAACTTTCCATGCCAAACCCAAACCCGATCAAATTTTCTTTTTAGGAAATTTCATGCAGCTTTGTTGAACAAGACCAAAGCCATTAAGAAAATGAAAAATAAGTTTCAATTGAAACTCTGCCCTCACCATAACTGTGGAGTCGATACTTATGTTATACACATATATATGTATATCTATACACTGAAAAAACCAAAGATTAAAATGAAGTTATGTTTAGCTTTGATGATAGCCCCTAAACGTATGTTTAGAAAAAAACTCAGAAATTCACAGAAAAGAATCATAGTTAGAATACAGTAAAGGTTACAAAACAAACCCTAACAAGCATTGGCATAGCCAATAGGTCTCGCCTTTGGGACCTTATAAGTGTTTAGCCATGCAACAGTTGCATAACTAAATACTTATAAGGTCCCAAAAGCGAGACCTATTGGCTATGCCAAACAGCCGTGCGGCCGCAAAAGTGAAAGTAATCGTGGAAAAACGCGGTGCGCGCGCCCGTGCACATGCACTGTACCTCTAGGCTGGCCTGGTAGCACTTTTTGGAGCCCTCTCAAAAAGTCTCGCCAGACCAGCGCATGCGCTGGGTCAGGCGAGACCTAAAAACCACTGCAATTCACTGTTTACGGTTCAGTAAGCTCATGCTTCTGTCACTCCTTGCTTATGACCTCACTCATGACATTCAGCTGCGGCCCGTGCAAGTAAGAGCAGTGGGGCCAGGTTAGGGGGGGGGGGGGGCATTCGACAGACAACCACAAGGGAAAATCAAATATAAAATGTGTCAAATCGCCCCAACCCAGCCCCACTGCTCTTACCTGCACGTGCCACGGCTGATGACATTTAATTACATTATTGATGTCCCTGAATGCCTTGTGCATCAGGTGTTGTCTGTAGGGCCAGGACTTGGCAATCCATGGGAGACCAACCCCTACTGCACATGGGTTTTTACCATGTGCAGCATGGGCTGGCTGCGTGCCATTGCCTATGGCCAGGCCTTCCCTCAACCTGCTCTTGGCCCCAAGCCACAGCATTGCATGGCCTTCAGCGATGAGGATTGGCCACTAGGCAGCTTTGGGCAACTTGACATTTTAAGCCAACGTCTGGTATGCATGGCCCGAGGCTGTGCACAAAAGGGATTGGAAGCAGGGCCTGACTTACAACTGAATCCTGTGTTCAACCCGCTGACAGTGACCAACCCCTCCAACACACAGCCAAAGGCCATGAGCAGGGATAGATTTCCAAAACGTTGGACCACACAGACAAATATGTTAATTTACCTTGATTAGAACCGAAGTCAATGGGAATGGATATGTCTTGATTGTATTTTTTATTTATTCCAGCTTCCATGCATGCAGGAAACATGTTTCGTCCAAAGGACTTTGGCAAGGCTTTTTAAAATATGTTGTGTGGACCTTAGAAGGTAAAGAAAAAATTATATATATATATATATACACACACACACACACACACACACAAACATATATTTGCAAGGAGAATAATATTTTATTTATTTTATTACTATTGTCAACTGTGGGAGGGGCCATTACTCACTACAGGCGCAGCTTTGAGCGAGTCATGGAGCCCCACCCCTCTCTCAGCAATGGTAATTAATAGCATATTAGACTCTGCACATATGCTGTGGCATTTTTTTATGTGTGCTTGTTTCAACAACAGCTAGTTCTTGGTCCACAAGGAGCCCTTTTTGTAATGTGATGTAAATCTGTTCAGTAGTTTTTGAGTTATTAATGGAATAAATCACTGTATATCTAGGTAGGGGGATCCTCCACAGATCCGTAAGTACCTGCAAATCCAATTATATATTACTTTATGTTAAAAACAACAACCCAGATTCTCTGAAAAAAAACTAAGATTAAAGGGATGTTATAGTTAGGTTCCTGGTTCACCCACACAAAACCATAGAAATTCAGCAATTATAGTTATACTTATCTGAAGAAACTATACCTCATGCCATTAAGTAACTTTAGACCATGAGTTTTAGTTTCTTAACGTAAGTATAGCTATGAGCATAACTATAACTGCAGAATTTCTATGGATTTGTGTCGGTAAAACATCAACCAAACTATAACATCCCTGTAACCTTTGTTTTTATTCAGTGAATATATAACAAAACTCCGTTTCAGAATTGAAAAAATGTCCTCAAAAAACGGAAGCAGACCCAAAATGCGGTGAAGAATCCAAGTGATTTATTTAAATATAAAAAACACCATTGCCGCCATTACGCGTTTCAGCCCGTCACAGGCCTTGGTCACATGATATATATATATATATATATATATATATACACACACACATATATATACCAAAAACCTCATTTTATAATAAGAAGGAAATGGCACTCTAGGACTGTAGAAGTCTTATGGTGGTTTATTTAAGACAGGCCACTCTGGACAGAGGACGCGTTTCGGCTGTGCAACAGCCTCATTCAGATGAATACACAGCAAACTCCTCCGGATTTGAAGAAGCAGAGACCACACAGGGGATTCTCTGGAAGCTCTTTAATGGATGAAGGCATAATGCATTTCGGCCTGGACGGCCTTCCTCAGATGCCATAATACTCAGGATACCTTTCCACCCGCTTTTTAAAGTGTCCTGCCGCTTTCCTATTGGTCTGAATCCGCTCCACCCCAACTAATGTGTCCGCACACTGCTCGCCGCTCATAGGAACTGCAAGTCACAGAATTTATTTCCCAGGTAAGTGCTGCGTGGGGAGTATGCCCATGTGGGCTGGCGGGGTGGAGGACAATGCGCTGTGTGGTCAGTGCCAATGTCCTATATATTTTGTGGGCCAAGAACACGTCATTTAGGTCAACTGTACTAAAAAATGCCTATTCCAACATTTATTAGCGGACTATATTGAAATAAACATGAGAAGAAAACTCTGTTTCTAGTATGTTATAGTGACAAATCTAACACTCACAAGGCATCCTGTTTTTTGTTGAACATCTATTTTTACAACATATATGTATGAACCTTCTGGGTAGTCCACACTATTTAAAGGTGGCTCCACAATAGGAAATATTTCATGGTGGACAGTAGCCTTAGTTTGTTTTTGTCTTAGAGATGTTATTTGTAAATATATGTTCTTTTTATATGCTCAACTATAAAATGGCTAAATAAGAAAATGTGAATATATACACATGACAGGATAATTAAAGGTGCCCTTGTTAAAAATATTTCTCTATTTTTTCCTCCTTACCAATTTTTTCTAAATTGTGTTTCAGATACCCAGGTAATAGGAGGGTTATTGATGGGTATACCCCTAACCAATAGAATTGCACCCCTGTTCCAGCACGGAATTGACTACACAGTCCATGCTGAGCAGGTACGTGCATTGGCAGTCCTGCAGCGGTGCGGTTCTAAGGCTCACATATGAGTCTTTGTACTGCATCTCCTTGGGACCACCATGCTGCTCACCCTTCCAGACCACAAAATGACTCGTAATTTGGTGGGCAGGTGGCTGTGAGGTTTGGCAGTGTGGGGGCAGGGCAGCCCGCTCCCACACCGACAAACGCATAATTCGGCCCTAAAGCTCCTGCTGGAAGAGTGAACCCCCAGAGAGCGCCAGTACCATGGAGAGCTCTGACTAAAGCTCCTGTTGGGAGAGTGAACCCCCAGAGAGCCCCAGTTCCATGGAGAGCACAGACTAAAGGTCCTGTTGGGAGAGTGAACCCCCAGAGAGTCCCAGTACAATGGAGAGCTCTGACAAAAGCTCCTGCTAGGAGAAGGAAACCCCAGAGAGCGCCAGTACCATGGAGAGCTCTGACTAAAGGTCCTGTTGGGAGAGTGAACCCCCAGACAGCCCCAGTTCCATGGAGAGCACAGACTAAAGGTCCTGTTGGGAGAGTAAACCCCAGAGAGTCCCAGTACAATGGAGAGCTCTGACAAAAGCTCCTGCTAGGAGAAGGAACCCCCAGAGAGCGCCAGTACCATGGAGAGCTCTGACTAAAGGTCCTGTTGGGAGAGTGAACCCCCAGACAGCCCCAGTTCCATGGAGAGCACAGACTAAAGGTCCTGTTGGGAGAGTAAACCCCAGAGAGTCCCAGTACAATGGAGAGCTCTGACAAAAGCTCCTGCTAGGAGAAGGAACCCCCAGAGAGCGCCAGTACTGTGGAGAGCTCTGACTAAAGGTTCTGCTGGGAGAGTGAACCCCCAGAGAGCGCCAGTACTGTGGAGAGCTCTGACTAAAGCTCCTGCTAGGAGAATGAGCCCCAGTTCCATGGAGAGCACGGACTAAAGGTCCAGCTGGGAGAGAGAGCCTGTGGAGAGCGCCAATATCATGGACAGGGGTGTAGCCTCAGGGGGGTGTCTGGAGTGGTGCACTCCCCTAATAAATGTATTCTCTGCTGAATAGTTGGGTACAGGTGCTTTCAGTCAAGTATGGTGAGGTGTCAGATTTCACCTGGGATTTTTCCATGCACACACTGACAAAACACACACACGCTCATCTCTGTTTTGAAAGTCCTCAAAAATGTTGGTTATTTTTCTTTCTTTTTTTATTTCTTTCAGGTAATACTCCTACCAATCCGCATTCCTCTCCCTTTCCACTGCCACTTAAACCTCTCTTGTGCACCCTGCTTGTCCTAAAATGTATTTTATCATTATACGCCAGCGTGATTCTTGAGCAACATGGAGTTCACCCCCACCCCCGTTTCACAGACCGAGCTACGCTCCTGACCATGGAGAGTTCAGTCTCAAGGTTCTGCTGGGAGAGTGAGCCACAGTACCGTGAAGAGCTCTGGCCAAAGCTCCTGCTGGGAGAGTGAACCCTCAGGGAGCGCCACTACTATGGAGAGCTCCAAGTAAAGCATCGGTAGGGAGACAGATATCAACACCTCGGAGAGATGCCTTGATGGCTTCTGGAAGTGAAGGCTCGGACTTGCACCAATGGGAACCTCCACCCAAAAGCCAACGTAGGACTTCTCAGCACCATGGAGAGCTCCTGTCAAATCTCCTGCAGAAAGAGCGCTCCCGCCAGGCAGTGCAGGACCCTGGAGAGCTCCCGGTAAGTTTCACGTGCGGAGACAGGGCAGGGAGCGAGGTGAGAGTCTGTAGCGCTGCGGAGAGCTCCTGGCAAAGCTCGCCTTGGGATACTGGACCTCTAGACAGCCCCAGAACCATGGTGAGCTCCCACAGAGAGTCATAGACGAGACCCCCGAGTGAGCCTCCGGCGCCATGGCCAAGTCCCAGCAAAGTTTCGGTAGGGAGACGGCCATAATAACACAACTGAGGACTCCATCATGGTTCCTGCACGGGGACAGAGCCCTCTCACCAGATCTTCTGTCGGGAGGCGGGGGCCCAGGACAGCCTCTGACCCAAGGAGGGCGCACACCAAACCGCAGACAGTGGTTAGGAATAAGTGGATTAAAAACAGCACTCCAAAGTGCATAGAAGGGCCCAAGCTTCCATGGTTCACCTTTGTTACCAGGGTTGGCTTTAGAGACAGCAGGAGCCGCGACACACTACAGAGCAGGCCGGTTTCATACGAGCGCCAATGTCCAAGCCGGGTCTATTTGTTAAAATCCACACTCGAGTTTAGGCTTCAAAGAGGTAATAGGCCCCAAGCGGGATCAAATAGGTTCGAAAAGTACTCGGAGCTGCAAACACATAAGAGCATGGGCTCGGGAAGAGGGCATCCCTGTCAGCCAATCGGAAGGCACGGATGCTGCCACAGCAACCTGCCTGGAGATTCTTGTTCTCTGAAACGTGTGTGAGTGTAGGGGCCCCAGTGGGACCACGCTGAGCACAAACGGGTCCTGCGGGGTGCCCAGAGAAACGGGGGTCAAGGTTGAGGGTAGTAAACTGAGCCTACGTTTCAAGCAGGGGTTGTCTGTCCACCTTGCGTTGCCCTATCAGAACCGCGGAAAAAGAATCCTGTCTGAGGAAGTGATGTTCAACGTAGAAAAAGGAGGGCCAGGTCAGATTTTTCATGGCTTTTGCATCAGATAAATGTACCATTCATGTTAAATAAATAGGAGACATTAGCATATTATTAATCGAAATCGAAATCCTTTGTATAGTCAGTTCGAAGTAGGGCAGGAACCAGGCCCTCCTGGACCTATGTTGGACACTACTACTGTAATGCAGGTGTCTCTTTATTAGCAAAGGAGCACAGTTTTCAGCTTCTTCCAGGGCTACCATGCCTCCTAGCTCAATGCTTTGTGAAAGAGCTGCCGACAAGAAGTGTCGCAAGTTACCCAGCCTCCAGCCCAATGCAGCTCACAACATTTTGGTGTAGCCTAGTGCTTATTCATGCATCCACCCCTCAAGGAGATATAAGAGAAGCCACCGTGTCCTTCCAGTTGCTGATTGACTAGTCACAATTTTCATGGGAGAGGGGTGGCAGTGTGGGAACGGCTCCTCGGTGCCCACTTAGAGCGTCAATGCTTAATTTTGGCTTTTGGGAAGAACTCACACAAAGAGGTGAGAGGTTACAAAGAGGTCAGGAGGTGAGTCGTGGATCTGAAGGGGTGACCCAGCACTGGGCTCAGATGGAGTTGTCCCCATTTTTATCAGCACTATAGTTGACTTCTTTTTTAGGGCTCGCACCTGCGTTGCAGTGCACAACCCTGCTCGCGCAGCGAGAGCCCTTTTATATGGGGTTTTGAAAGCTGACCACACGCTAGTGCGTGTGATCAGGCTTTCGCCGTCAGGCATTGGCTTTCGCGTGTTTTAAAAAAAAAAAGGCACGTGATTGGGCAAAGGCGAGCGCATGTCCCGCCTTTGCAACGCCCATTCCTGTCCGTGTCTAGCACGCGCAGCAGCGCGCGTTCGCCTCGCTGCCGCTGTCGCGCTCCCTCCCCCCGCTCCTCTGTGGTGCGCGCGCACCACGAGCTGCTGGTTTTGAATTATTTGTGCTTCACGTTAAAGGGTGGGTGGCATGCACAGTCAGATAAAAGTTGGCTTGTTTTGGGCTCGAGAGGCCTAGGGAACTTCGAGCAGAGCCAAACATCTAACTCGAGATGTCAGGGGCTTGCCCAACTCTAACGCACGCAATACTCAGTAAGGAACAGAGGCGTAGCTATCAGTAGTGCAGCAGGTGCAGTGATATTCGGCTTCTGGGTCCCACTGCTCTTCTGATATGGCTGCATTTCAGTAACAGAACATTATGGGGGGGTGGGGGAGTTACTTTGTTTTGTCTAGGTGGCACACAACACCTGCCACTGGCAAGAAGCAGATGTTAAACTTGACAACCAAATGGATTTAGTCGGCAGGCTACCTGTTTTCAGATTGTTTGAAGTCATTTTACCCCTCTCGTAGAAGCTGTGGATTGAACCATTTCATACACGAAAAGTAGCTTCTGAAGTTAAATGACAACAACTTTCTAAAAGCCCCATAGTATCTGGAAATGCATGACTTACTTTAGCTACTGGAGTTAATAACTGACCGCATTACACATCAGTGATACATTTATGTGTTAGGACATGTATTAGCAAGGTGAAGGCCGACCAAAGTGCTCAAAAGTCGCTCGTGTATGACGTCATTTAAGCCTCATGTTGTCAGCTGGGTCTCAAACACACTGTCATTTCACCTGATCTGGGTCTCATGTCATGCAATGCAAGCTCCAGTGATTAGCCTAGCGTCTTGTGAAATGATTTCCTGTGATGCTTTCCTTATGCCGATGGGCGGTTTTTAAACCAGAAAAATCCTTTATTTTTGATCATCGAATGTTAGCAAATATGAGAAAGATCTCGAGTCATTCTTTGTAAACCACGCTGACGCTGTACAAATGGTCTCATGGCGCTATGCTTTTAGTCAGGTGAGTTGATGGGAGCCATGTTGCAAATAGATGGGTGTGACTTGTTGCAAAATTCCATTTGATTTGTACCAAAGAACAAAATGGCGCGTCATTTGTCAGCAAGCCTCCCCATGAGTTCTATACACTGCAGAACCCCCGAACCGTCACATTTCCATAATATGCACAGACAACGTGCAGAACACACCACCAGAACTAAACATTTCTGCACTATACACAGGTACCGCTCTAGCTTAGAATAGAAGAAGCATGTCTCTATGCAACAAACAGAACACATGCCACAAGTAAAATACGTAAATAATGCGACCATTAATACTTCACATAAAGAAGCGAAGAATATCTTTTCAGCACACTATACAAACGCTGGAGACGACATTTTAGTACTTTGACATCTGTAATAAGTGTACACATAGGTACTATACAGCCAAAATACAGAGCAGTGACATTTCTAGACACTGCACAGAACACATGACGCCCCTGTCACGGCTGCTCCCAGTGAACAGTCACTACAATGGGCACGGGAGAAAAAAGAAGGGAAGGTGCACTCGGTCAAGGAACCTTATACAAGCAACAACAATATTCAGAGATGCATTTTCATCCTTTATTCATTTTCTTCAATAAGAAGATAGGCACACAGCCAACGCGTTTCGTTCCCTCAAGCCTTGGGAACTTCGTCAGGGCTTCCAACAGATATAGGATAACGTCAATAAGACCCAAAGACAAATAATACCATCAGAGTGGAAAATCACAATCTCAAAAGATAAGTTAAGAAGAACCAATATCAACGGGTTCTTAAAAAGTAATTGCGTGAAGTTATGTTCCGATCAATAACGTAACGCTTCAAAGTCGTGGCCTTTATAGGGCTTTAAGGAAATCTCATATGATATCTGAGAAGTTCTTTCTTGAGGAGGCGCAGTGTAATAGCTGATAACCCCAGGTTCAGTAAAGTACACATAGGTACTATACAGCCAAAATACAGAGCAGCGACATTTCTAGACACTGCACAGAACACATGACGCCCCTGTCACGGCTGCTCCCAGTGAACAGTCACTACAATGGGCACGGCACTTATTTTTTTTTTACACAAAGACTGAGTGTAAAACAATGCAGTGACATTACTACAAACCATACAGATCCACCGCTCAGTACAACGCCCATAACTAGCATTTCTATACAGCAGCTACTGAACATAACGATTTATCGTGAAATTTCAGTACTGAACAGACATGGTACACATCACAAGGCATAGCAGCAACCCTGCAGAAAACAGACACACACTCTCTCCTTCAAGCCACGAGACAGAATAGGCCCAACACCAACTCATGACAAAGTGGGCGAGGCTTAAGGCCTCGCTTAGTATTTGCAGGGACCTGTAAATGCGTCAATTACTAGAAGGAAATGTAAATACAAAGAAAAATCTACTTGCTGAATTTAAATAGTAATACATAACATTTTCATATTGGAGGGAATCCAGCCGGTAGATTCTACTCTGCATTTAGATGTCTTACCACAACCTGGAGGATTCTCAGACTACCACTGTGGCCCTTAGTATTGTAAAAATCCTGCACACACACAACCAATTACCCCTTCTTTCACAGTCAATGACGGAAATGGCTATCATTTCTGTTCATACACGAGTAAAGTTCATCTCAAAGTAACTTGCAAAAGCAGAATTAAAAAGAAATGATTGTACAGTTTTCAGAACTCACAAAGACATAACAATACAGGTTATAATGACAAACTCCCAGCACCATATACTCTTGATGGCATTACTGCACTTACAATGTCTAAGAATTGGTCTAGACATGGTAGGGGTACAGGGCTCATGCACCTGTACCCTCACCACTGGTATAGTGCACCCAGCTAGAGGGGTGGCTGACCTATGTCAGGGAAGTAGGTTGTAGGCATCTACAAGTCAATTGCTTCAGGTGCAAAGTTTGTTAAAAAGCGGGGGACATACACACTAATGAGCACAACTGGCAAAAGCCGAATAGCCAATGACCCAAACAATAAACATGATATATTCTCATTCACTTTTGTTTCACTCCCTCTCTCCCACAGACCATTACTACCCGTCCAGATCTGCACCAAAAATGAAACTGTTTGTCGAGCTTCTGTAAAAGAAAAAAATATTTTTGGGAAAGAAACGCCCAAGGTATGCGCAAACAGCATTTACAGCGTATATATATTTCTTCCACTGTACCGGCTGCCTATGTTGTTCCATGCTGCTGAATGTTACTTGGCTATTCTGAGGCCAAGGACTCAACACCACACACACTCACCCGCTACCTTTCTTCCTCCTCTCTTGCTCAAGTACCTGGATTTCAGTAGCCCACACACATTCTAAGCATTTTTGACTGATGTTAGCACTGGTCTCTGCCCTCTCATGTACATATCTTCCAACACACCCGTTTGTTTACTCATACCAGAGTTTCCATCCCTCACAGATGCACCTATCCAGCCTCCTTTGGAGTGAGTAGGAGCTTCAGAGTTGAAAAGCCAACTGATGAAATGTTCTCAAACGAGGTGCATGCAATACAGGGCCTTCTCCCACTTGCAGGGATAGGAGTTTGGAAGCTCCCTTTGTTTTGATATTTCTAGCGACCCTACAAAGCCTCTGGCCTGAACTGTGAAACTCTTCAATCAGAGAGAAATCCCCAAAGGCGCAGAAAAAACTAAGCCATAGATTTGAACTGGATCACTTCTTGGAGAGATAAATCATAGAGAAAAAAAGGGGCACCCGATTGGCTATTTTCTCGTGTCATTCGTGTAAAGATTCTCTACAATTTATCGCACCAATGCTTTGTGACTTTCAGATTGAGTTCGGTCTGTCTCAGGAAGTGACTCATCCTGGGTGCCGGCTCTAGAAATGTCCCTTAAATTGGAGGCAGCTGCAAAGTTCTCCCTTGGTTTAGACACCGCACACTACAGTAGGAGAGACTAAAAGGAACTGGAGGGAAAACTAGCCAATCCCATGCATTGTGACACTTAGAAACGCAGGACTGGAGGAGAAGGTGACTGGTGATTGGCTGCCAGGGATTAAAGCACAGATGAGGATTCTCACCCGAAGCCCTTACGATTACATTTATTACAACGACATGAAAAAACACTGACAATTTGCTGGACAACTTTTCTTTATTATTAACCATTTGCAAACACTCACAGGAAGTGCTGCGAATACGACACGCAAAGGAGGCCCTTCTAACTGACTGTAGAACACAACGTTGTGGAAGGATGGGAAATGCCTTCTCTCTCGACTGTCCGCTGACTGACTTGACTATTATGACTCTTTGCTTCATAGCAAACTCTCCTTTGGATGTAGAACGGGTGCTGAACGAAAGCAACTTGCACCCTGCACCCCCTTCATAAGTGTGCTTTATCAGTCTTTTGGAAAAAGAGCCCATTTCCAGACTGCTGGTTGGGTACATGTCCCCAATACAAAATTGTGGATATAGCTTGAAAGGGAAATGACTGTTCTATCACTTTATCGTTCTGTTGCCCTTTCTTTGAGGGGCCTTAGTGAGGGCCAGGCTATGTAAAACCTACAATAGGAGGTTTCGAAAGGCACTCCATGCAGATGTGCTGCTGATGTTATTTTAGGTGGTTTGCTCTGAAGCTGTGCAGTTTCTGTTCTCGGGGACGGCAGGTTAAGGTCTTCAGACTCTCCACCCTTGGCAAGAGTTTGATCCTCTATACCCTTCAGACTCTCCACCCTTGGTAAGAGTGTGATCCTCTATACCGTTAAGACTTTCCACCCTTGGCAAGAGTTTGATCCTCTATACCCTTCAGACTCTCCACCCTTGGTAAGAGTTTGATCCTCTATACCGTTAAGACTTTCCACCCTTGGTAAGAGTTTGATCCTCTATACCCTTCATTCTCTCTAGCCTTGGTAAGAGTTTGATCCTCTATACCCTTCATTCTCTCTAGCCTTGGTAAGAGTTTGATCCTCTATACCATTCAGACTCGCCACCCTTGGTAAAAGTTTGATCTTATGCCCTTTGAACTTTCCAACCGTGGTGAGATTTGATCCTCTATACCCTTTGACTCTCCAACCTTGGTAAGAATTTGATCCTCTATACCCTTCAGACTCTCCACCCTTGGTAAGAGTTTGATCCTCTATACCCTTCAGACTCTTCACACTTGGTAAGAGTTTGATCCTCTATACCCTTCAGACTCTTCACACTTGGTAAGAGTTTGATCCTCTATACCCTTCAGACTCTTCACACTTGGTAAGAGTTTGATCCTCTATACCCTTTGACTCTCCAACCTTGGTAAGAATTTGATCCTCTATACCCTTCATACTCTCCACCCTTGGTAAGAGTTTGATCCTCTATAACCTTCAGACTCTCCACCCTTGGTAAGAGTTTTATCCACTATACCCTTCAGACTCTCCACCCTTGGTAAGAGTTTGATCCTCTATACCCTTCATTCTCTCTAGCCTTGGTAAGAGTTTGATCCTCTATACCATTCAGACTCGCCACCCTTGGTAAAAGTTTGATCTTATGCCCTTTCAACTTTCCAACCGTGGTGAGATTTGATCCTCTATACCCTTTGACTCTCCAACCTTGGTAAGAATGTGATCCTCTATACCCTTCAGACTCCCCACCCTTGGTAAGAGTTTGATCCTCTATACCCTTCAGACTCTCCACCCTTGGTAAGAGTTTGATCCTCTACACCCTTCAGACTCTCCACCCTTGGTAAGAGTTTGATCCACTATACCCTTCAGACTCTCCACCCTTGGTAAGAGTTTGATCCTCTACACCCTTCAGACTCCCCACCCTTGGTAAGTGTTTGATCCTCTATGCCCTTCAGACTCCCCACCCTTGGTAAGTGTTTGATCCTCTATACCCTTCAGACTCTCCACCCTTGGTAAGAGTTTGATCCTCTACACCCTTCAGACTCCCCACCCTTGGTAAGTGTTTGATCCTCTATGCCCTTCATACTCTCTAGCCTTGGTAAGAGTTTGATCCTCTATACCATTCAGACTCGCCACCCTTGGTAAAAGTTTGATCTTATGCCCTTTCAACTTTCCAACCGTGGTGAGATTTGATCCTCTATACCCATAAGACTCTCCACACTTGGTAAGAGTTTGATCCTCTATACCCTTCAGACTCCCCACCCTTGGTAAGTGTTTGATCCTCTATGCCCTTCATACTCTCTAGCCTTGGTAAGAGTTTGATCCTCTATACCATTCAGACTCGCCACCCTTGGTAAAAGTTTGATCTTATGCCCTTTCAACTTTTCAACCGTGGTGAGATTTGATCCTCTATACCCTTCAGACTCCCCACCCTTGGTAAGAGTTTGATCCACTATACCTTTCAGACTCTCCACCCTTGGTAAGAGTTTGATCCACTATACCCTTCAGACTCTCCACCCTTGGTAAGAGTTTGATCCTCTACACCCTTAAGACTTTCCACCCTTGGTAAGAGTTTGATCCTCTACACCCTTAAGACTTTCCACCCTTGGTAAGTGTTTGATCCTCTATGCCCTTCATACTCTCTAGCCTTGGTAAGAGTTTGATCCTCTATACCATTCAGACTCGCCACCCTTGGTAAAAGTTTGATCTTATGCCATTTCAACTTTTCAACCGTGGTGAGATTTGATCCTCTATACCCTTTGACTCTGCAACCTTGGTAAGAATTTGATCCTCTATACCCTTCAGACTCCTCACCCTTGGTAAGAGTTTGATCCTCTACACCCTTAAGACTTTCCACCCTTGGTAAGAGTTTGATCCTCTACACCCTTAAGACTTTCCACCCTTGGTAAGTGTTTGACCCTCTATGCCCTTCATACTCTCTAGCCTTGGTAAGAGTTTGATCCTCTATACCATTCAGACTCGCCACCCTTGGTAAAAGTTTGATCTTATGCCATTTCAACTTTTCAACCGTGGTGAGATTTGATCCTCTATACCCTTTGACTCTGCAACCTTGGTAAGAATTTGATCCTATGCCCTTCCAACTCTAGGTCAGCTACAAAACATCGTCGATGACAGCAACTCACAAACAATCTATCAGGTCTACTCTAACATACACCCACTAGGAGCTTAACTGAGAACAATAATCACAATCTTCATTGTAGGCCCCATGAAGACCCCCAAAACGACGGCTGCCTCCACAGCACAGGCAGGTTAAAACAGTGGAGAGCCACAGCATCTAAAGCCCCAATGTGATGCACCCTAAAGACACACCCACAATTTAGATCATGTCCTCGTGGGTACGACAGAAGGTTTCCAAGAGCATCCCTCGCAACTTTAGAAACAACCCTTGCCTCCAAGTCACACGAGACTTGTTCACTTGGGCCACGGCTGGTTGTCAGATGCCCCTACATAGGACTGTTGTTGGACATATACATAACTGCAGACAAGACTTCTGCAACAAGAAGCACGAATAGGCCAGGTAATTGGCAAGGATGTGCTATATCTTTACTCATGACATATGCTGCGGAGGGTTGGTGACACCATTTCCTCTCATGTTCACACTGGTCTTCTTGGATCTTCCAGTGTTTCTAGATCGCAACTAAATTGAGCTTACACTGGCCGCCCCAACATTTCTAATCATACAAATGGACGCAAATAAGTGAATGGTGACAGCATGAATTCCAAGCTCAACACAAGCAGAGGTTTTGCTTCCATCAGAATTTTGTAAATCAACGGCCCTGTGAACCAGTGAAAAACAACAGCGTGTGCAGACCAACCCTGGTCAGCTCTTGAACCACAGAAAATCTGAAGAGCTTTGTGTTCCAACTCCGGAGGAAACCAACGTGTCACCATTTAATGAGCTACAGAAATCACTAGTGTAAAAGCAGCCTCTGGTTTAACCCATGAGCCGCACAAAACCTGAAAGCCTTTAATGCCAATTCTTGCAAGGAACCATAAAAACACAATAGACCCATACATCTTGTAAACCATACATGCCACAGTCAATGAACCATAGAAAACCACATCAGTCCTGTGCAAACCATGTCAAGTCTGTGATTAAAGGAAACACGAGTGAGCTTACCGCTCCCCCTCGTAGCAAACTAAAAAAGAAAATAATCTGTTATGTAGACTGGCCCTCGACCAACCAAACACGCAAAGCCAACACAATAGTGTATATCAGTCAACAAACCACAGAAAATCAGAAGCTGTGTATACCAACAAATGTCATCCAAGGAACTACAGAAACGAGCAAAGCTTTGTATACCAGCCCATGCACAGCCACTGAACCACAGATCTGCACAGCTGTGCACCAAACTCCCAGCTCGGACCAAGGAAAGCGAGCAGAGCTTTACATACAGACCTCGGCCAGCTAATGCTCCAAAGAGACCAAGCGATTTCCATACCAACCACAGTGCATGGCATCCTTTGCTTAACCAATCAACCACCAAAGATAGTACTTGGTATATACCAGGCACAGCCTAGCCACCAATGGAAAACATTGATATGTACACTAAGAGCTGCCACGAATTAACTGCTGACCCCAACAGCACAATGCAGAACAGCACAGACCCACCTACATAACCTATAGGAAAGCAAGAGAGCTGTGTTCACAAATAACTGCAAGCTGAAACCCTACTGGGAACTAACACAATTGAAAATCTAGCATTAACTGCAAGCCAGTGAACCATGAAACCCAAGAACTATGTATAATACCAACCACAGCCCTGCCACTAAACCAAAACAAGCATTGGCATAGCCAATAGGTCTCGCCCTTTGGGACCTTATAAGTGTTTAGCCATGTAACGGTTGATGTAGTTGCACCAAGGATATTGAGCTGCATAACTAAATACTTATAAGGTCCCAAAAGCGAGACCTATTGGCTATGCCAATGCTTGTTTATTTAGTCTTTACATTTTTGTATGTTGTTATGGAATCTCGATATAATGTCTGTATGTGTCTGAATGGAGATTTTAGGTGCATTGAGCCTGATTTCACACTGCACTTTTGAGTAAGTTTACACATTTGAGTACGTTTTCTACTATTCAAATCTGCCCTTTTGTAGTAATTTACACTTTTGTCGTAAGCCCAGCACCACACAAGGTCAACCACTCGTAGTGCACCCTCCCATACATTAATAGAGGTAGGGAGTTAAAATAAAACCCCACAGCAAATAATGCTAATTTAAGTTTTTTTAAATAGTTTAAAATATAGAAAAAATAAACTAATGTTAAAATTATAAAAACAGTACATGTTTATTATTTGATTATAAAATAATACATTTTATACAAAGTGTAAATTACTACAAAACTGTAGTTTGTGAATAATGAAAAGTAGTAAACTTCCTCAAAAGTGTAAACCTAGGCAAAAGTTTAAGCTACCTTTATGAATCATTGTTTTTTTGTATTTATTTTTAATCAAATATACATTGTTGCCAAACGTTTTCTCGTTGATCAGGATGGTTGACCCCTCTCCCACATAACTGGCTTAGTAACTTTCTAATATTAGTGGTTAACTAGGTTGGGGCCTATCTGTTGTAAATGCTGGGGCAAAGTGAGACACTGCAAGTAATCGGGTGACAACGAAGCAAGTTGTACTCATCCATATTTAATGTAGCAAAATGAGTGCGAGGGTTAGTGGATCCGGTTCACCAGGCACACGAGGCTCAAAGGCAGTTACGTAACCCTTGCGACAGGTATCGCCGCAGTGCTTGAAACCAGAGGAACCAGATGCTGCTGCAACCTCACGGGGGGCCTCATTTATGGTATTTTGGCATAGGGCAGAGCTACAAGGCACCATGCTGTGCTGCCCTACGCCAAAGTGAATGGGCAGGAATACATTGTATTACAGAAATTAAGTGTACTCCTGTCCTTTTTCCCCTGCTCTGGCACCATTTTGGCAGCCTAGCACCAACAAAGACATCCTTGCACCATGATGCAAGGGTGCCTCCGTTGCAGGCAGGTTTGTTTTTGTGCAGGAAGGGGCACCTTCCTGCACAAAAGCAATTCCACAAGGCGTTTTCCTCTTTCTACTTGCTTGCAGCACACATGGAAAGAGGAAAAAACGATGAGAAATTAACATATTTCTCCTCGTTACGCCTCACGTCGGGAGGTGTACGGAATTAGACACTTCCCCAGGTTCACTTCACTTTGTCAATCTGGGGCAGCTTCAAATTCCATGGGTGTTTCGTGGGAAAACCCACCCCAATGCCCATGGAACGCCTCCCGGGTGAGCGTTAGGCGACTCAGCGATTTGCGCTACATCGCCTTACTCATGATTTATGATGCCACTCAAAGCCACGGAGGGTGGCTTTGCACAACTTCATAAATCTTTATGAGAGCCCTGCGTCTCGCATGTACCACTTTACGTGCTCCAAAGTGACGCAGAGCTCTCATAAATACCTCCCTGTGTATATTTTGGTGCAGGCTTCCAGGGGGAGCAACGTCACCCAGCCAAGGCTTACTCACAGAGGCTGGTGCGCGGGAGAATGTTTTATGCAGTCAGGACATATCTCACTTGCAGTAAATATAATGTCCGATCAATGTTATAAGATAGTAAAAGTCTTGTATTACTATCAAGGCCATATGCTCCATAAATGCAGGAAGTTTTATCACATTGTAATTCTCTTCTGAATGTGCATCCACAGGTCACACGATACTGTGCCGTGACTCAATATTACACATGCACTGATGGAGCGTATAATACAAGGGCCTGCTTTATAGCCAGCGACACCGTCTGCCTGGGGGGTTCATCTGTCCAGTTTCATAGCTCATCACTCCTTTTGAAGCCCTGCTAGAGTGACTTTACCCCGGCTGGTACTCAGATGTCGCACAGTGTTCTGGTTGCTGGTCACCGCCAGGTAGGGGCTAAAGTCCAGTCCACACAGGAGGAAGATGCAGTGGTGCAGGCACAAGCAGAAGCCAGCCAATCAGTGCCAGCGCCTCGAGGGGAAGAGATGCAGGAGTCTTCCAAGGAGAATACAAGAGGAGAGTTAGTGGCTCCAAGGGTTTCTGTCATGGGTGAGGTGCAGCGGCACTGGATGTGGCACGTGGTCTCCCCATGGTTATTGGTGGGAGTAGGAAGGGGGCAGCAACACAGAGTGTAAAGCACAGCGCTCACACGGACATTGGGTGCACATGAGGTGGCAGCAAATGCAGGGAGCAGTGCATGGGCTCACATGATTTTTGGGCAAATCAGTGTGAGCATGGCAGTTGTATGATACAGCCACGCATTCCTTAACCATGCATGCCTAAACAACACGGTCTGAACCACGACTGCATCTTTACCATGCACGCCTTTACAATGAATTGCGTGGTAAAGCATGATTGGTCAAAGAATACACATGGTAAAGTGCAGACCCCAGCCCCCTTGACCTACGCCCTAAAACCCAATACCCCAGCCCTGCAATCCACCCTGCCTCATCCCTAAATCTACCCCGCCTCTGCACCCCGAGTCCTAAAACCTTGCTCCCTGCCAAAAAAACTTCTCTTTCAGATGGTGAATATGCTACATTTCTTGATGACTGCTTTCTGTCTCTCGCCTTGGTCCGTGCCAGTATGCAGAGCTCCGTGAAGCACACGGGTGACATTGGGTATGCAGCATGGGTCAGCTTTTATCCACTTCTGCATTTGGGTCTATTTGTATGAACACATTTTCCCATAGACACAGAATGGGTAAAACCCTTAGATACATCTGCCCCTAGATTCCCAAATCCAAGGGTTCAGTCAGATTCCAAGTTATCCCCAATCATTTGAGTTTGGTGGAACTAATGAACTATAAGTTCCCTATTTCTCCCTGTGTTTCTGTCTAGTACCTTTCAGTGGCAACCAGTTTAGGTGACACTGCACTCCTACCTTTGTGTACCACCAATTGGACAATCCTCTCCAGCAGCACAGAGCACAGGATGTGGGGATGGGTAAACAAGATTTCCTTCTGGCAAGAGGCTCGGCTTTGCTTAATGGCCCTGTATTTGTGCCGGTGTCTCTCTGGCCAGTTCACAGGTGGTCCTTCTGCAATTGGTGTTAGCCGGCCCCAAGGAAGGACAGCAGATTTTTCCCTTCAGGTCAGTTATTCTAGCCAGACAGCTGTGCACGGTTTACAAAACATTTTAGAGGAGTGGGCTAATGAGAGAAGCATTGCTGGCGGGATAAGGGGGGGGGGCGTAGGTCCAAGCTCTATTACTCTATTACTAAACCTATGGCGAACCCTATGCTCCTAGGAGTTCCATACATGGCTGGGAGGAGACGCTAATAGCAATGGGTACCAATCCTAGGTCCCAGCCAGCAATAAGTCTACATCATAGGGGCCACACAGGAACAGAGTCCCACCTTGGGGTCCACACTGCAAAGTAACCCACTTCTAGGGGCCACATAGTAACAGGTGCCCATGCATGAGGCCTAACAGGATCACAGGCTTGTCTTGGGGGCCACACATCTATAGAGTCCCCAGCTGTCTTGTTTACGACTCACACAGCAGAGCTTCATTTTGTTGTAAATTCAAGACCAGGGATGAGCAAGCTGAGCATCTTCAAAGCATGTGGCTCTCTTTAAGAATCTGGAACCCAGCAGCAGGGCCAGCATCAGGACCCTTTCATGGGGTGTATACTGCGGGGTGTTGTCACTTGAAAAACACATTCTAGTATGTATGGGGACTGGACAGGCTAGTGACTGAGGTTCAGATACAAAGGTTAGTGTAGACATCCCAAGGAAGAATGCCTTCCTAGCACACACAGAGGCCCGAATGAATACAGTTCTACAGGAATAGCTCTCTCACTTATTCATGGGACCAATTAGCTTCAAATATTTAGGTATCCAGGTGGCACCTGCTAGAGAAGAACAATATAGGTGCAAGCTAGGAAGAGTAGTGCAAGGCTTGAAGGTTTCAGTGAGTTTTTTAAAATGTCATGTGGCCAAAATGCATCTTCTGCCAAAGAGTTTGTATTCCCTGCAGGGACCGACCAGTCCGCTGCCAGCGCAATTATGTAAGGAGGTAGACCAACCGCCTGGTCAACTGGTATGGGCAGGGAAACGTAGCTGGGTTATACTTAGCACAATGAAGCTATCCTGGAAATGGGTAAACCGAGGCTACCCAACTCTAAGCTATATTGTATGGGCATGCGGCTACATCATGGGGTCAACAGCTGGATGACAAGCTTAACTGGGAGACGGCGCTTATTAAGGGTACACGTGGTCAGACAAATGGGCAGGAATTAAATTAATGGGGAGTCGCATACCCCAAAATATCCATTTATACTGAGGGAGGTAGGTAGGATCTCTGAGAAAGCAGTGAAGAAGGTGCTGAAAAGAGCTTTTTTGAAAAGAAGGGGACCCCTACATAACCAATGAACTTACTATACGCAGGGACAAACCACATTAGGTAAAGGAGACTATAGCAAGCTTCAATAACAAATGCCAAAATATTCTAGGTGTGTGCTAGACGAAACCACTAGTTATACTCTATACATAAATCAAAAATACATAATTAATATGAAAAAATATATAATTTTATTTATTTTCAATTTCCATTTTTTGTTTTTCTAAATTCATTTTAAATCATTTGATTAAAGAAAATATGCAGTGACAATAAATATTAACAAAGAACAATATATAAAGTAATTATACTAAAATAGATCGTCATATTCATTAAACAATTCAACAATTCAAATAAATAAGGTTGAATATATAGTCGATGAACAGTTAATAGGGGCAATGCGGTAGATGTATAGAGTATAACTAGTGGTTTCGTCTAGCACACACCTAGAATACTTTGGAATTTGTTATTGAAGCTTGCTATAGTCTCCTTTACCCAAGGTGCTGAAAAGAGCACCGTTGGGTTGGATATGCAGCTTTGGTGCCTGCAGCCCCTCGAGCAGATCAGCAGCTGGGTACCCTCACAGGGGATTAGTGCGCTCTACAAATGGACATAATATAGCAGAAGGGGCATGGAAGTGGTGGAGCGGAGAGAGGGGGCAGCATCGCAGTCAGAGATGGTAGATGCATTGGGGCATTAAAAAAATCATGCAACGCAGCAAGTCACCTGGCTGCACTGCGCAATAGGGAAAGGGCAGGAATGTGTCGTATTTAACATCATACAGCGCATTCCTGCCTTTTCCCAGCGCTGGCGCACAATGTGCTGCATGGCTCCAACGCAAGGGTGCCTGTGCTGTAAACAGGATTGGTTTTGTGCAGGAAGGGACACCTTCCTGCACTAAAACAATCCTGAGAGGCATTTTCTTCCTTCTTTGTTCTGCAGCACTCATAGAAAGAGGAAGTAACAAGGAGAAATGAAGATATTTCTCACTACCCCTCCCCCGGGAGGCGTAGCATTTTTACGCATTCCCAGATCTACCAGTAATGGTAAACCTGCCAAAACCCATGGGAAGATGCGTGGCAACATCCACGTTCCGCCCATGAAGGGCCTCCCTCCTGCAGAGTAACGCAACACAGATTTGTGCTGCAATACTCTAGATTTATCAAGCCATGCATGGTGGCTTTGCGTGGCTTGATAAATCTAACTTAAGAGTTGTGCCGCTCTCGCGCCCTGTTGCGTGGCGGAAGGTCGACACAACTCCTTAATAAACATCCCCAGAATGCTTGATGATGCTCAGGAAACCTTTGGCATCGGACAACAGCAGTTTGTGCAAATGCAAAGTTGTCACAAACGACTAAAGGGATCTGAGTGGGATTTCCAGAAGCACCGGTAAAAACAGAAAACCTGAGATGTTGTTCGGCTTGGCTTCAGGGGGTAGGGTGGTTGCTAATATTTACAGCTTTAGACAAAATGTGTCACCTGAGGCTGGAAAGTAATAGGAAAACAAAAGTTGCAAACATCAAACAGACAAGGAAAGGGAAAGAGAATGTTTTCAAGCAAAAAAAAAAAACTCAAATCCCGCAAGCAATGCAAGCAACGCTAGGTTCACACTGGTCAAATGTAATTGTGTGCACACAATGTATCTCACCCCCGTACAACTGCACGGAGCACTCCTGCAACCCCAGAGATGTTCCATATTGTTCAGAAAGCAAGGCTAGATGCCTGCATATTTCATGTTCGACGACTACGCCAACACTCTCGCACCGATCAAGAAACCCTCAAACAGATGCTCCAACAGAAAAGCCATCTGGTTCACCGCCGACCTCCAGGCTTCCAAACAGACCTGCTGAAGACTCAAGAAGAAGTGGCACCATGAACAGACACCGGACAACAATGCAGCCCACAATAACGCCATCTGCATGCACCACCAACTCATCCAAACCACCAAAAGGATCTCCTTCAAGGAACGCATTGACAACAATGCACACAACAACAAAGAGCAATTCAACATCGTGAAGGAACTCTCCAACCCAAGCTTCAACTTCAACGACATCCTGCCATCGCAAGACCTCTGTGACTCCCTAGCCACCTTCTTTCACCGCAAGATCGCAGACATCCATGACAGCTTTAACAACCAGGCCCACCCGACAACCACAGACACCTCAGACCAACCGCCCCTCAGCCACACCGACCTCCTGCTCTCCTGGACCCACGTCAATGACGACGACACCATCAAAATCATGAACACCATGCACTCCAGCCCACCATCCGACCCCTGCCCGCACCACATCTTCAACAAAGCAAGCTCCATCATCGCACCCCATCTCCGGAAGATCGTCAACAACTCCTTCGAGACCGCCACCTTCCCGGAGAGTTGGAAGCACGCTGAGATCAACGCCTTACTCAAGAAACCCAAGGCGGACACTGACTTCAAGAACTTCTGGCCCATCTCCTTGCTCCTGTTCCCTGCAAAAGTAATCGAGAAGAATGTCCACAAGCAACTGACCCGCTACCTCGAGGAGAACACTCTGGACTCGTCCCAATCCGGATTCTGCAGCAACCTCTGCACTGAAACTGCCCTCATCGCCGCCACAGACGACATCAGGACCCTGCTGGACAACAGCGAAACCGCAGCCCTCATCCTCCTGGACCTTTCGGCCACCTTCGACACCGTCTGCCACCACACCCTAAGCACACGCCTCCATGACGCAGGGATTCGCGACAAAACCCTGGACTGGACCACCTCCTTGCTCACCGGCAGAACCCAGAGTGTCCGCCTCCCTCCATTCCGATCTGAAGCCACCAAGATCCTCTGTGGTGTACCACAAGGATCATCCCTCAGCCCGAGCCTTTTCAACACTTTTCTACATGGCACCGCTCACCAATATCGTCCAATCGCACGATCTCAACATTGTCACATACGCCGAAGACACCCAGCTGATCCTCTTCCTCATCAAGGACCCCGCCACCGCCAAAACCAACCTCCATGAAGGAATGAAGGCCGTCGCCGAATGGATGAAGAACAGCCGCCTGAAAGTGAACTCAGACAAGACGGAAGTCCTCATCCTCGGCTCCACCCCCTCCGCCTGGAACGACTCCTGGTGGCTGGCCACACTGGGAGCTGCACCAACACCCACCGACCATGCATCCAACCTGTGGTTCATCCTAGACTCATCGCTATCAATGACCCAACAAGTCAATGCCGTCTCCTCCTCCTGCTTCAACACCCTCCGCATGCTCCGCAAGATCTACAGATGGATACCCACCGGAACCAGAAGGACGGCCACCCTGGCCCTTGTCAGCAGCAGACTGGACTACGGCAATGCCCTCTACGCGGGAACCATGGCCAAACTCCAGAAACGACTACAACGCATAGAGAACGCCTCCGCACGCCTCATCCTCGACATCCCCTGCCACAGCCACATCTCTGCCAACCTGAGAGACCTGCACTGGCTCCTGGTCAACAAGAGGATCATCTTCAAGCTTCTCACCCATGTTCACAAAGCACTACACAACACCGGACCAGCATACCTCAACAAACGACTCACCTTCGACATCCCGATCCTCCAGCTTTGCTCCGCTGACCTCACCCTCACCAACGTCCCCCGCATCTGAAGAGTGACTGCCGGTGGCAGATCATTCTCCCACCTCACCACCAAGACATGGAACACCCTCCCCACCCACCTGCGGCAGACCCAGGACCTGCTGACCTTCAGGAGACATCTCAAGACCTGCCTATTCAAACAGTAGCAGCACCCCTCCCCCCCAGCGCCTTGAGACCCTCACGGGTGAGTAGTGCGCTGTACAAATGTCTGATTGATTGATGGTCTTGCCCGTTTATACAGAGTTTTTGGACGCAGGGTCTGACTACACCCGAAAACTGGAGTGGTCCCTTTCATGAGCTCTACGCGCTGTTTGCTAAAATTATCTCTAAGCCAAAATGAGGAAAGCTATGTTACAAATGTGGATTGCTTGGAACAATTCTAACAAAAGGGCCATGGACAATACACTGGCTGAGACCACTAGAACCGCATCTGAGCAATTGGGTCACAAATATGTTAGACTGGGCGTCAGCTGCAGAGAGTCACGTGACCAGAAGTGATGACAGGCTGACATGACTTGTGTGATAGGACCGTGACCTACAGACACAAGGCATCTTGGGACCGCTGCAGTTGTGGCAAGATGGTGCTAATAGCACTATTCTGGGAGGAGGGAATGGAACTTTCCTGGAAGATACAAGACGCTAAGCTGGGGACCAGGGCATGCTAAGGAGTGGTCGCTTGGGAGCATGGAGCGGACCGGTGTTTGACTTCCTAAAGTCAAGGAGTGGCACTATAATTTAGGGATGGGTGACTACCATGTTGTTTTAGAAAGCGGGTGAGTCACTTAGAAAGGTGGGCATTCACCTGTGTGCTGAAAGGTAGAGCTCCCTGCAGCAGTCAAGCGATGACATGTTTGTGAATGGAATGAAAGCCAATTGTTGGGTGAAGACGAACCCCAAGTCGGAAGAGCTGCAACAAAGCTAGAACCGGTCTCTTTATGCCTGTGGAAAAACCTAGTACCTTTCATTTTATTTACATGAAAACGTGCCTATGCATTGAGATGTTTCTATAATCTGTATTGTTATGATTAAAAATGAAAATAAGCGTGTTAAAAATGTTAAAATACATTGGGTAGGGGCAGTTTCCCCCTCTGTTGATCACAGTCAGGCCATAGGGTGTCACACTTGGTTATGACCCTCTACCCCACAGTGCGGGGTACCTAGGTGTGCTACAAGCGCCTCACAGCAGTTGGACTCCCCAGATATGAAACACAACCCCAGGCTTTACCCTATCCAGGTTAGAGTACTGGGCTATGACTTGTATTTACCATGATTTAGGGACTGTTGTACACAGCAACCAGGCGTTGCATTAACACTTGTCACAGGGTAAGACCCGGTACCTAGAAAATGCTATAGTTCCAAGAAAAAGCCGGGTAGGTAATTACGCAATCCTGTCATTTCCACATCATTTGCTGCATACCCTATATTTAACTTGCCAATGATTGTTTCATGTGGCACTTTATTTTGGGCTTCGTTGAAAGCAAGGTCACCAGTTGAGAGAAACTTCCAACTAATGAAAGCCTCCAGCGGAGAGCGAAAGCTTCGTGCACAGTGTGTCTCCAGGTGTTAGAAGGCTGCCAGAGCAGGAGAGGGGGGGACTGCAAAGGCTTAATGCTCTCTGGAGGCACTTCCGCCAGCCCTGCATCCAGCTGACATCTTACCTGAGGGCAGAGATTCTTAGAAAACCCTGTCTTTTAGGGCCCAGTGTGAAGTCAGCAGCTGGGAAGGAGGTATGGTGAGTGCACGCAGTGCAGTGTGACATAACTCGTTCCTTGCAAATAAAGGTGAGATTATCCCTGCAAAATATTATTATGAATATGTGTCTTTGGTTATTTAAACAAAACCACACCAATACTAAAAAAATATTATCTGGCAGAGGCATAGTTATGGCTAGTAGGGGCCAGCTCAATGCTCTTTTTTCTATCCACTGCTGCTGGAGCAAGGTCACCAAAACTCAGTGTTCACAGACCCTCACCACCTCCCAACCCAAGGCCTCAACAGACCTCAACAAGGCCGTCCAGAACTTCGCCACCTGGATCACCCACAGTCGCCAACAGAGTCACCCCACTCAAAACTACTAAAACCAATAAGAGCCCCAAACATGCCAGCTGGTAGACCCCAGAACTCGGGACAACCAAGCGCAACTGCCACCAACTGGAGAAACGATGACGCACCACCAAGAACCCCGCCTACAGAGCAGCCCACAAAATAACCCTCAGCAACTATCACCAGCACATCAAAGAAGCCAAGAAAGCAGCCATCACCACCCGTATCGACCCCACTGACAACCACACAAAGGAACTCTTCAAAATATTCAAAGAATTATCCAACCTGACAGCCACAGAGAACACCATTCACCCCTCCCAAGAACTCTGCAACACCCTCTCAGACTACTTCCACAGCAATATCACCAACATCTACAACAATTTTAACATCCAACCCATCACCATCAACCCCGACATGCTCAACCAACCAGCAAACAACATTCAAACTATCACCACCTCGTCACCAATTACCACCTTGACCACCTCAGCAATCATTTCTTCCATCCACTCCGGGGCACCCACCGACCCTTGCCCCCACCACCTCTTCAGCCTCACAACAAACCCAATCAGCACGAAGCTCACCGGCATCCTCAATACCTCCATCTCCACAGCAACCTTCCCAAACAGATGGAAGCACGCAGACATCAGACCACTTCTAAAGAAAGCCTCCACTGATCCCAACGACCTAAGAAATTATCGTCTGATCTCCCTGCTCCCCCACCCATCCAAAGTTCTTGAGAAAGCCATCAACCAGCAGCTCACCGAATTCCTGGAACAAAACCACCTACTGGACGCCTCTCAACCAGGATTGCATGCCAATCGCAGCACTGAAACTGCACTGATTGCTGTCGTAGACGACATCAGAACACTCCTCAACTGTGGAGAAATAGTGGCCCTGATCCTCCTTGACATCTCTGCAGCGTTCGATACCGCCTCCCACAACACCCTCATCAACAGACTCCACAACATAGGCATACGGCAAGACGGCCTCAAGTGGATCGCCTTCTTCCTTACAGGATGCACAGAGAGCATCTGACTGCCTCCTTTCACCTCCGCACCCAAAAACATCATTTGAGGCGTACCACACGGATCATCCCTCAGCTCGACCCTGTTCAACATCTACATGGCCCCCCCTCGCAGACGTCATCAGATACCACGGACTCAACATTTCTCCTACGCAGACAACACTCAACTGATCCTCTCGCTCACCAAGGACCCCACCAATGCCAAAACCAACTTCTGCAATGCCATGAACAACATAGCCGAATGGATGAGAGACAACTGCCCCCAACTCAACTCCGACAAAACTGAAGTACTGATCTTCGAGAAGAACACCGTCGCATGGGACCACAGCTAGTGGCCTACAGAACTTGGACCCACACCGACCGACCATGCAAGCAACCTCAGCATCATCCTCGACAGCCAACTGACAATGAAACAACAAGTTAACGCAGGTGCCTCCTCCTGCTTCCACACACTGTGCATGCTCCACAGAATCTTCAGATGGATCAGACCAAAACCAGAAAGACCGTCACTCAAGCCTTCATCACCAACTGCCTTGAATACGGCAACGCCTTCTAAGCCAGCATCTCCATCCATCTCCTCAGAAGACTCCAGACCATACAGAACACTGAAGCCAGACTCATCCTGGACCTCCCCAAACAAACCCACATCATGCCCCACCACCTGAGAAACCTCCACTGGCTCCCCAACCAGAAAAGATGACAGTTCAAGATCCTCCCACATCTACAAAGCCTTCCACGACCTATGGCCTGCCTACCTCAACCATCAACGGAACTTCCACCAACTCGCTAGACACCTACGCTCCTCTTCACTCGCACACACTCCCGCATCTACCGCACCTGCAGTGGTGGCCGCTCCTTGTCCTTCATCTCAGCCAAGACCTGGAATGACCTCCCTCTCCAGCTCCCCTCACTGGCAGACTTCAGAAAGAGACTCAAAACCTGGCTCTTTGATGGCGACATAGCGCCCAGATACCCCTAGGGGTGACAGAGTTGCACTTTGCAAATGCTAATTGATCCAAGGACAGCAAATGTGGAACTGCGGGCAATTTTACTGTTTCCAGCTCCCGCAATTGGAAAAATGGAGCAATGTTGGCGGAGTGCCCTTTCAAGCAACAAATCCTCATCCGGAACATTGAGCGATGCAAGGAGTGATAATCCTTGTGGCAACCAGCACTGTCCGGGCGCCATTGTAATTATGGTTAGGGGGCTGTCTTTGATGGGTAACAGGTTTAAAGAGAGATGCGGATTAGGTTCTAGTCAACTTCAGGAACCCAGGCCTAGTTAATATTCTTTTTTGATAATTTTATAAACCTTTGAATCATCAACTTCTACACAAGGTGCTCCAAATTTTTAATATATCCGTGCCACCTCTACCGAGGTATCTGGTTCCAACTTCAAATTAATTTGTCCAGTTGAATGTATCGGTTGAAAAAGATTGACCACTAACGTCAGGGACCACATTACCAATTGTGTCTTCCAATCTGGACGATGCAGAGGATCATGCATTACAGAGAGGGGCGTATCTTGTTCGATTCACAGTTTTTATTTGTTGCTTACTTCGGTCTTCATATAATGTGATTTTTTTTGCCTCGCCCCCAATCTGTTTGGAGTTGCATTTCTCGGAATGTGGCTGCTTTCTCGGAATGTGGCAGGGTATCAAGAAAACCCTTATTGGCTAATATACATCAGGCAATATGAATATATATATCTGCAAGAGACTTGGGTGGCAGACCCTTTCTTTATTGATCGATATATTACCTTTGCGAACTCTGAAGATACATCAAGATGGGGTAGGGGCAAAGGGGGGGAAGATTGGGTTAGCCATTTTGATTTCTTTAAAATTTGCAGATTCATTTTTAAGTTCCATTTAGTTTTACCCCATTCTTTGGTGGTATACCTTAAAGATGTTGGTTTAAATACAATGTTATTAATTAGGCCTGGGCAAAAATTTCGTTCCGTTCGCGGAAATTGCGATAATTTGACATTTTTGCGTTCCGCGGAGAGCGCGAAAATGTCAAAAATTCCGGTTTCCGCAGCTTGGCGATAATTTGTTTCTTGCTCGCGCTGTAAAATGATACATTCTTGCGCGCGCGCGATCGCCTTACCTGAATCCCTGCGTTCGCCGACAAGTTTTCTTGATCCGGTCGCGTTCTCCATGAGATGTTGTATTGTTTTTAGCCATTTGCGCTGTCTCGCGACAGTTCGCGCCCGCAGTGACGTCATGCGTCGCGCGATCACGTCTTTCTTCTCGCGATCATGCACCGCGAGAACAACTCAAAACAAGATGGCCGCGCCCGCAAGCAACCACATGGGTAAGTTGGCGACCCGCAACCATGCAGAAAATCTCGCGAACATGCCGGAAAAAAACTTCCGCATCTTCGCGATATTTCTGCTTGTTTGCGATAATTTTAAACATTCTCGCGATAATTTGCGAAGGTTAATTCCGCAAATTCCGCCCACCATGTTTACAATAATAGTTTTAACTACTTGAATTGTGAAGTTATTAAAGCAGTGGCACAAGCTATCCATAAAATGTATGCACAATCGAGAAGTGAGGTCTCTAATATGGGTAGGGAATTTTAACATTCGCCTAAGTAAGCTGCCTCCTAGAGAGGTTTGTGGGTTGTCTGATACAGATGGTAATGAATTAACCCACTTTGCACATTAGTCTGCAGGAGGAAAGCAAAGCATGGATATAGACTATCTTAGCCCCCACCACTGCTATTGAATGCATTAATCACATTGCTCCCCCTGTCTGCGTGAGCAAATCCAGGTTTCTAAAGCATCATCAAATCACACACTTCTTTCTCAGAGAAGCACACATAAGAGCTGCTGCCCCTCAAGATTTTCAACCTAGCTGGCGCCGGCAAAAACGATTGTGCTCCCAAGGATCTTAGGGGATCAATCATCTTCCGAAGTAGAGATCTCTGCTAGGCAGTCCCTGGGTGGAGATCAGATCGAACAAAAAAAAGAAACAGAGCCAGATGAGATGGTATAGTTAGATGCGCATTAAAAATATTCTTTGAAATAGTAGGAAGTTCTCAATATACCAAAAAAGGCCTGGGACTAGCAGTGTTTGTACCATGAGTTGAGAAGTTTAAACAAAGAGGCAGTCTAAGAGCACACTGGACCTGAAAGTCAAAATTCCAGTCGCTTAAATCAGGAAAGGCCGTCTGAAGTAAGTTGACAATAACCAACCAAGGATCATTCCCCTCAGTTCCTTCTGGGATCCCAAAAACCCAGAGATAGATCCAGTATAATTTATTCTCCATCCCTTCAAACCTCCATTGTGTATCCTAAATCTGTTTGGTATGCCCAGTGACTCTGCTCTTTAGGGATGCAACCTCGTCCTCCACAATGGAATTACACTTTTCCAACTCAGGGATCCTTTCTGTAAGAGCCGTAATAATGTCAACCACATCAGTGATACCCTGTTGAACTTTCGCATTGTCAGCCCTAGCTTTAACGCAGGGCATTTGGGTCTCGTCCCTGTGTATTTGTATTAGTTGAAGTATTGCACCCAAAGGTGGCTCTCCTTTAATGAATCTTTCTTCATTATGTGCCTTGCTTGTGCACCATTCAGACTTCTGTTTTATAACAGATGAATCCTCAGATGCCGGGCTGGTGGCTTGTTCGGGGCAGTAGTTTGACAACCAGCGATAGGTTTTTGCTATCAAGGTCCAGTTTAACTTTTTTCCCACCTCTCCAATGACAGGCTGGGCTATAGGGATACTTTTGGCTTTGGCTTAATTGGAGTACTTCAACTTTGGGATAGCCAAATTTATGCTACCACCTTTCTTTTTCCCCTGAGGTGGCATAGCCCATTTCCCAATCAAACCCATTTTGAGTTAGACGCCTCCATGGGTCCCCCTGCACTCTTGGTGGCCCTTTCTATCTGCACAGAGGGAGTGGATACAACATTGCACAATGAGGCTTCATCACCGATCACTGATCAGAAGGTACCTGTGTGAGGCAAGAAGAGTCCTTAGTCGCCAGCAGAGAATCTTGTGGTGTCAAACGGATGCTCCCTGCCCTTACCGAGTCGCCTCCGGGGAAGTAAAGCTAGTCTTGCGTCCCTGAGTTCCGATGAGGCGGCCTGCACAGCAGCTTGTACACACTCTGCAATGAGAGAGACTGCCCTGGTGTAGGTCCACCACTATTTCCACTCTGTAAATACTTAAGACCAGGTGGACAATTTGGTGCCTTCCTTGCGTTTCACAGGTTTCAGCTCTATGGTGCTTTCAAGCCATGCCAGGGTCGCAGCCCCCATGACTACTTCCACTCCATCTCCCTCTAGGAGCAAAGATGCTGACTCTCCGGGGACCGGGCCGCGGATCAGAGCACCACAGTGAGTGGGCTAAAATTCTCCACTTCATTAGCTCATAATCCTTATATCCAACACTTGCGGCCCAAGAACAGAATAGCAGGGCATCAGGATAGTGGGCCAAAAGTGAGAGGAACGCATGGCGGAATCACACCCCTGTCATCTTTTCCTCCACCATTTTTTGGGGCGGGATAGTGGTGCTGAGGGAGGAGTTTAACATTACAGTCCATTGGCATCAACAGCACATGGATGGGTATGTTTCCTTCCCTGTCGGGGGTGGCTGGGTTTCTGGGTTGGTGAGGGTCTGGGGGGGGGAGGGGTCTTTGGTGAGCCTTTTGCCTAACAAATGGAAAATACTGCTAGCTGTTTAAATAGCTAGGATCTGGTTATTTAGCAGCTGATTCCGCATCAAGAGTACATTAGGCAATATTAATAGGCATTAATAATCTCAACATATGACATTAAATTGCTGGAATGTCCTAGGGCCTAATAGCTCCCACAAACTGTGGGAAAGAGGGCAAAGAGACGAAGACCCAGATTTACAAAGGTTTTGTGTCAGGTTTGCGTTACTTTTTTTAATGCTGACCTGACACAAAATCTTTTTTGGGATTCACAAACCAACGCAAATTGGTATTTGCATTTGTTTGTAAGAAAAAGTAATGCAAACCTGCTCTTACTCTTTGTCAATGGGGCGTTCCATGGGTGGCATATAGACGTTCCCGTTCTACTACCTATAGTTTTAATGCAAAACCCTATCTACTAACAATAGTGGACAGCCACTTGGAAGCAGGTGTTAAAAAGAGAAATGCTTTTCTGATTGTGCCTGTGTGCTGCACTGTACAGCACATATATAAAGTAGGAACAGTTGTAAAGTGAGTCTAAGCATAGTATTTTGTACTGGAAGGGTATCCTTCCAGTACAAACCCTATGCTAGACTCAATGAGACACCTTTGTGCTATCGAACAAAGGTGTCTCTGTGGCGCTCGGCAGCATAATTCTGCTCTGGCGCTAGGGAGAGAGGAGGGCAGTGTCATATCTGTGTAGATATGGCGCTATCTTCTCACCCTCTCACACAATACAGCGCTGCAACTTTGGGTGCTGGGCTGCGTTGCATGAGAGTTTTGTAAATCTGTGCCTAAGAGACACTTGGGAGCATTTTATTTTTTCTTGTCTGTGAATGGATAATTTAGAATCTCTTTTTCTCCTCTATTTTCTTTTTTAATAGCTTTATGAATTAGTGGCTAATGGATTCAATTATCTGGTATTGTAGTGGGAAACGCACACATATTGAGATTTTACAAATGATGGACTTATTGCTGCTCTACTTTCCAAATATCCAGCATGGGTTCGCAAGGGGGAAAACACAAAATGCAGGCTGTGCTCCTACGCGAGGGAATCCTGGTTGCACCTCCTATGTGGCTGCCCCGCTCTTCACAACGAGCGTTGGCGACTCCTGTGCCCGATCTGTATTAACGGAGCAAAGACCTGCAGTGAAACATCAGCCTTGTGCTTTTCCAAAACAAACGCTATGACCTATGCAAGACTGGGTACATTTACGCATCTGATCAGGGTTGCCTTAAAGGCCTCGAATGATCGCAATCCGACTTTGGCAACGGGTACGCCAAACCCTGCGGAAGCAAGCGGACTTGTCCCTGAGGAGAGCATCCCCTTTTTTACAAGTCTTTTTAAGACTGTGCTTTTAAATTTCTAATGAGGTGTTTTAATCAAAATTAGTTTTAAATGAGTTTTAAAGAACACTGGGGACTGCAAAAGTGTGTTTAAGGACACATGGTCAACTACAAATCCAGGTGTGGGTTGGATCGGGAGGGTGCCGGGGAAAGGAGGGTGGTACTTCTGCCAAGTCCAATTACTATTCTGTTAAGGGCGTTTGTTCTTACTGTAATGATTTTAATTAATCGAACAGTCAATAAATAAATTCAATCCAATTCAATACTTTCCAAATAAAAATGTAAACAAAAATGAGGCACAGAACTCTCTTTTTGAATGAAGTTTTGAAGAATTGTGTAGAAAACTTGCCAATAGTTTGGCAAATGGAATTCTCTGCTCTGAGAAAACCATTCTCATGAGAGAGCATCTGCTGTTCTTCCCAGATATTCACAGTTGGCACTATGTGCTTTTTGGCGCTATTTTCACAAAGTTCTTTAAAAACCCATAGCTCCAGTTCTACTGAGTGGATTCTTGTCATTTTGGTCTTGTTCTATTTATTATAAATTTCTCTGTATTTCTAATACTGTTGTGGGCTCCTTTTGTGAAGTGTTGCCACTGTTTTACTGTGTGAAGTGTTGCACAAATACTTACACATTGCCTCTAAGTTAAGCCTGACTGCTCTGTGCCAAACTACCAGGGGGTTAAGCACAGGTTAGTTTGGGCTTTGCTTGTGCCTCACCCTGACAAGGATTGTGGTTGCTGCTTGACCAGGGCTCACACTCCAGTCAAGCAACAAGCCAATTTCTTACACCTATCCTGTGTAAGATCAACAAAGATGTCTTCTAGCGTGTTTTAGATTTAACCTAGTCTAATGATTATTAATGTATCCATAGAAAGGTCTATGGAAGGAAACAGAGTACAGTAACAGACAACAGCGGACACAGTGACCGCACTCTCCTGCTGTGTACCCTTTGTGTGAAAATCAACAATTATTCAGAATGGGTGTGCATTAGCCACTCCAGCACCTGCCGTTGTTTGGTGCTAACTGCGACACAGAGAAATGCTGAACCCAAGATATGGCGTGGTGCACCACCTGATGTGTAGACAAAGTTGTTTTTCAATAAGTCTTATAGTCTTTCCTAGGTTTTCATAAACAGTCCTTTATTGCAAAAAAGTTCAATTTCAGGAAATTGCCAGCCAACGCGTTTCGTTCATAACAATGAACTTCTTCAGGGCATGGGATTATGTGGCTCTATGGAAGGACCTGACTTTCTGTCTGTGCGACCACCTTTCAGCCCAGTGAGAGATTAATTTCACTCTTTTCTGTTTTTAGACTTTGATTTTGTCGCTTTGTTTATTCTGTTTTGTATGCTTATACCCTTGTGATGCATAATCTGTATTATACCCTTGTGATGCATAATCTGTAAAGCGCTCTGATACCCTCGGTGGTCATGTTCGCGCTATATAAAACTTTCAAAATAAAATATAATCTGTTATTTTTATGAGGATCTGAGGAAACGGTTTTGTTGCCTTTATTAAGTAGATTCATTTGTAGTTCTCAAAGGCTAGCATTTCTTATTTTACAGCAACTCTTTTCATACTTATTATATATTTCCGGTGTTAATTTTATCGAACATTGTATAAAACTTGGGAACAGTCTGAGATGAGAGGAATCTTAAAAGGTACAGAATTACATTTTGTGAATTAGTACTCTGGTGATTGCATTTTATTATAATTTTATATTGTGGGGATTGCTTTGGTAAATTAATAGTAATTTAAATTCGTTGACATGAGTTGCTTAGATGTATAGTACAGTTCTGCATTTTTTTATGTTAAGATATATTGATTGAAAGCATTTTTAATGAGCTATCATGTTTTAGGTATCCTTTATGGCACACCAGCCAAATAAAGATTATTTGAATTGAATTTAATTAAATCAAAGCTCATCATATTAAGTTAATTACATTGGATGGTCCCTGTTAACAGTGACCTAGTGACAATGTCTGAGTTCTAATGCAAGCTAAAAAAAATGCCCCCCTTACATTCTGGTTTGGCAGTTAATGGCAACAATATTTGTAGTGCAGTGTGCCCTGACCTCTGCCCCTCTGACCACCGAACTAGTGGTTAGGAGTGGGTGGAGTCCCAGGACAGAGAGAGAAATACACACATTTTACCTATTTTCCAAGGGTGCAATTGGACAAAATCCATTGCTCTATGGGTGGAAAAAACAGAAAGCATGGCTGCTTTTTGAAGCACTGTGAGGCCCTGGCCAATGTACTTGGCTTAATGCAAATTATATTTAGGTAAATGCAGCCAGATTGTGGCACTCAAGACAGAAAACAATCTACGGGAAATTCGTAAACTTTTAAAAACTCAGCTTTTTAACAACTAGCCCGCCACAGCATTATAATGATCCACTCTGGTTAGTATATCAGAGGGAGCCGCCGCGCCTAGACATCTCCAGGTATTAGCGCGCGTTATAAATCTAAATTTCATTTCATTTCATTGCCAGGCTCCTCAGGATGCACTTCAGAGCAAGTAGCTGCATGGTTCTCTCGGCTGGCAGGAATCACGCTCAAGCTCCCCTGCTGGGGAAATTGCTTTGAAGAGCGCGGTCATGGGCCCGCAAGCAACGAGAGAAGCTTGCCACGGGAAATCAGGGAACGTGCTTCCTTTATATATACCTCAAACAGGAACTGACATCACATTAAAAGACTCTACCACATCTTGGATTGGGAACCTCAGACATCCCCCTATGGACTGACCAGTCGGAATAGACTGCTTATAATGCTAGGTTATTCCTCATTCCAGAAACTTGTGACATTAGTTTAAAGACTGAAGAAACCAAGGATGGTCATCCTTCATCACGCTGACATCTGAAATCTTGCCCCCATCCGTCTGGCTCTGTGCTTGACACAGATTTCAGAAAACCCCTTTGAGTAGCCATGAACATGAAGATGCCGGACAAATCCAGGCAGTGAAGGCGTCCAGGCATGGGTTGGACATGGCTGATAGGCAGCGCATAGAATGCCGCTTCTCCTTCTGAATAAAATCTGTCTTTGGTAAGCTCCTGGTACTGTTCTGATCACAGGTCCCTTCACAGATGTAGGAAACCAAAACATGCCTCCAAAACAGAGGAAACTCCCACCAAAAACATGCCTCCAAAACAGAGGAAACTCCCACCAAAACATGCCTCCAAAACAGAGGAAACTCCCACCGAAAACAGGCCTTCAAAACAGAGGAAACTCCCACAAAACAGGCCTTCAAAACAGAGGAAACTCCCACCAAAACAGGCCTCCAAAACAGAGGAAACTCCCACCAAAAACAGGCCTTCAAAACAGAGGCAACTTAAGTCCAAGCAAGTACCCACAACAGAGAAAACTAACACCAAAACAAGCCTTCAAAACAGGGACAACTTAAATCCAAACAAGCCCCCATAACAGAGGAAACTCCAACCAAAACAGGCCTTCAAATCAGAGGAAACTCCCACCAAAAAAAAGGCCTTCACAACAGAGGCAACTTAAGTCCAAGCAAGTCCCCACAACAGAGAAAACTACCACCAAAACAAGCCTTCCAAACAGGGACAACTTAAATCCAAACAAGCCCCCATAACAGAGGAAACTCCCACCAAAACAGGCCTTCAAATCAGAGGAAACTCCCACCAAAAACAGGCCTTCAAAACAGAGGCAACTTAAGTCCAAGCAAGTCCCCACAACAGAGAAAACTCCCACCAAAACAGGCCTTCAAATCAGAGGAAACTCCCACCAAAAACAGGCCTTCAAAACAGAGGCAACTTAAGTCCAAGCAAGTCCCCACAACAGAGATAACTCCCGCCAAAACAAGCCTTCAAAACAGGGACAACTTAAATCCAAGCAAGCCTTCAAAACAGATTCAACGTAAATCCAAGCAAGCCTTCAAAACAGAGGAAACTCTCACCAGATCAAGTATCCCAATGGGAGGGAACACCCAATCAAGCAAGACTACAAGAAAGAGGAAATTCTTCCAAAGCAAGACCCCAAAAGTGTGAAAGATCCTACAAAGGCAAGTCTCCAACAGCAGAGAAGCTCCTACCACAGATCGGTTGATGGAAAGGAAAGCCAGAAAAGTAGAGGTTGAAAAGCAAAAATATTTCAAGAGTGGCTCTAAACAGAACAAAGCTTAAGCGGCAGCGTATTGAGATGGATAGCAGTGAGACGAGAACGAGTGCCCCCACGAAGGTGGGCTTATTAATCAGAGGAATAATTCACTGCTCGTGAGAGGCAGAGTGACAATGGCGAAGGCGAGAGCGCAGTTTACGTCGCTCCTAGGGAGCGATCTAGTCCATTGTATAACTAATACGTGAAGCAGCTAGAGTTAAACAGGACTATTTTCTCAACTGGTCGCCTGTGCAATTTAACCAGCAGATGAGACACATGTTCTACGCAAACTTGGTAGAAATCAAGCAGCAGCATTTTGAACTACCTGCAGCTCAAACAGTAGGTACTTGGGGGTGGGTTAGGTAGACAGCGCACCACAGCCTAAGTAAGATCATATTACTGCTTGGATTAAGAGGCCTTTGCTTCTACAGTCCAGGAAAGGCATGATTTATTCAGGATCTTGACCTCAGAAAAGAGCTAGAAGTAAGTTAGTCTCCCTATGGTAAAATATAGGAAAAATTAAAAAAAAAAATGTAAACTTTAAAATAAAACTTAATCTTATTTTATGTGAAATATTAATGGACATTCATTTGATAAATTTACTTTAAATAACGAACACAATAGAAAATACTACACTCTATATAATTCATTTTTAATTAAAAAAAATTAATGGAAGGATATTAAATTAAAATTCGTTTTATAAAGTTTGAATTAAAAAATAAATTCCGATCTAATGAAAAAAAATAATATGCATGTATAATTATTGAAAGTAATGTATCGAATTACCTAAAATGAATGTAATTATTTTTTAATAAAAATGTTGCTATATTATTTTTTAAACTCAAAAGTTGGTTGTTAAAATATTTTATAATTAAATAATAAATATGTAATTTATATTTATTTATATTGTTAAATATTTTAAATAATTGAATTGCTTTAACATTATTTCCTATGGGGCTTTGTTTTAAGTCCCTAAGGGGCATATGTATCAAACCCTTTTCCCGTTCGCAAACGGGCCGATTCTCAGAATCGGCCCGTTTGCGAACGGGAAAAGGCCTTTTGGGATGTATCATCCCAAAAGGACATCACAAATTAGAGAATCGCAAAATTTGCGATTCTCTATTTTGCGATTCCTTAAATGCAATGTATGAAGCCTAGAAAATTGGCCGTAAGTAATCGCAAATTACCACCAATTCAAGTTGGTGTTAATTTGCGATTTCATTGAAAAATGCACTTTTTGGCATTTTTCAAAGTGCCATGTGATGCACAGACATGCCCTTAGGGCATGTATGTGCCCCACATGTGCATACATACATATTTCATGGGTGCAACAGGGTGTCCTTTTGACACCCTAGCACCCTTGAAATTGCATTCTCATTTTGAGATTCTCAAATTGCGAATCGCAAAATAAGAATGTCTTCCCATTCATTCCTATGGGCCTCCTAGCCAATAGGAATGAATGGGAAGGTTTTCCTTAATTGCGATTAGCAATTTGCTAATCACAATTAAGGAATGCCAAGGAATCGCAAAAAAAATTTGCGAATTTTTTATTACATCCTGTTTTGGAATTCTCAAATAGCGATTCCCTAAAAATCGCTATTTGAGAATTGCAAAAACGGAACTTGATACATATGCCCCTAAGTCTATTATTTTCTATGGGTAGGTGTTGCAGTACTGGTGGTTATTCAGACGTTGGGGAGACGCGTTGGAGTACCGGTAATGCCTTCTCATTGACTTCGTGGGTCCGCTCCAGTGGTCGGGCTGCCTCCCCCACTTCTATGAAGTTTCACTCTCCACCACATTGAGGTGGAGACCCAGTGCGGGTTCCTGAATTAGGAACTTGTTTTCATTTATTGTACATCTCCTATTTTTAGGGGAGTCAGGAATTGGTCCTCCATTATTGGGGACCCTTCATATTCATTTTTTGGTCCTGAAGAAGTGTCGCTCGATTTTGGAGCATTAACGACACGAAACATGTTGACCACTTACACCCAATAGCTACCTAGATACCTTGAATCCTTGCTGTAGCCCCACTGTTTTTACTTAGTCCCAGCCCTAATACCCGAATTAAAATATTTATAGGGCTGTACCTATTTTAAATCACCTTGTCACTCAGAACATACACTAAGATTCACTCAATCTTTACTCACACACACCCTTCACATACGGCAATCTCAGATCAAAAGAACTTCGCTAAAGATGCCACCAGGCCCATTGGACATTGCAGCGCCGGTCTGACGAGGAGCACCCTATGATGAAGCATGACACCTTAACAGGTGTGTGAGGGAACTACAATCTGAATAATAGATCCCCCTGCGACTACAAACAGTAGGCAGACAGTGGTCTCTAGTACTTCTGCCACAACAGAGGAACTGACTCCCTTCCGTGAATCAGATGTACACACATAGGAGCACTGGAACAGGACCTCTTTAAATAATTAGCTCTTACGCCCCCCTGTAGATTATACGTACTGGTGGTTGGCCATATGTAGTGCTGGACAACTGCTCTCTTTTTTAGTTGTAACTTACAGTCAAAGTGTCTCATTTGCAAATGTTAAGTTACATCTTTGGGTAAGTTTACACTTAGTAAGTTTACTACTTTTGGTAGTCACAAACGCAGAGTGTAAACTCATTACAAAAGACTAAGGGGCATATTTACAAGCCCCTATCACCACCACAACGTCACTTTTCTCGACGTTGTGGTGGCAATAGGGGCTTCGCTTTATTCACAAGGTGGCGTTAAGCCACTTAATGTGGCTTAACACCGCCTTATGAATAAGGCACCCTTTCACACTATACTTAGCGTGAAAGGGCAGGGCAATGGATGGTGTGGTGGGCATTCCACCACAACACCCATTGATTTTGATGCTGCCCCGTATTTACAAGGGTGGCGTAAATATGGGGCAGCACCAAAATTAAGACCAGGGAAAACCTGGTCTTAAACAGGCGAAACGAGGAGAAATGCTTTATTTCTCCTTGTTGTTGGTGTTTCTATGTGTGCTGCATTGTGCAGCACACCTAGAAACAGCAAAACACCATTGATTGTTTATGTGCAGGAAGGTGTCCCTTGTCTTGATGCCAGGAGGAGCATTGTATTGGCGAGCTGGTGATGTATTATTATTTTTTCTACGGAGTTTTATATAGCGCGATCTTGACCCGGTATGGGGTATCTGGAGAGCGCTTTACATAGCATCAGTTGCGTTACATGAGGACACATTCATTTTTGTTAGGCACGGGGAGATTAAGTGATTTGTCCAGAATCACAGGATGTTCAGCGTCATTGCCGAGACTCAAACCCAGTTCCCCAGATTCGAAGTCGACCGCCCTAGCCGTTAGGCCATCTCCTCTCTCTGATTCAAGAAATCCTTTGAAAGCCAAGAGTACTCTGCCTTTATCTTCTATACTGGTACTCTAGAAGCTGCCGTTTCACTCTAATTGACAAGCTGGCTGCCAAGTAGGGTTGTTGGTACAGTGTCTTATAACTATTGATGACAAGCCGTGCATGTGAAATCCAGTATTTGTCAAGCCCACTATAAACCAAGGGTGTCAAGGCACTGGGGGCCCTCAGGAAGATTAAGCGAGCTATTGCCCGGAGTCGCATGGTGCCGGGCCAACCTGCCGCCGGTGCCCGGGATCAAACCATGAACCCCGTGGTCCGGAGTCAGGCACCCTGGCCGCTGTGCCACACCTATCCACAGTGACGGCTTTGCTAGGGTGTCCATGTGACGGGAGCTGGTGGTGACCAGTATTACTTATCTGTAAAGTAGTTATCACCTGATTAAGGTAAATCATGGCATGGAACTACGGAGCTTCCGACAGAATTTTGCGGATGCTGAAATAATGGCCCGTTTGCAAGAGTATAGTCAAGTATTGATTCGGAACTTGCAATGATATGTGTTGAGTGGAGCAGTTAGTCTTCTTTTGAGTGGCCAAGAAATGTACACTAGTTTATTGATCATTCTCCCAGGTGGTGTCTTTTTGCTGTAACTGGTCATGGGCGGGTGGAGAAGGTTCAAGTTAAAGTCGCCTGTGATAAGTAGGTAAATGTCCGGATGTTTCATGATGGTAGCCTTGATATTGGATTGTAATTTGCAGATGAATTTGCTTTTTTGCTTTCTGAGTGGGTTTATGTAGATGTGCATTATTAATAGTTTGGGGGCCGCCCATGTGGCAGGTTTTCAAGCAATACCAGGAGCAGCGAAGGATCTTCCAGTTCTAATCTGGTGGTTTTTAGAGCCAGGTTTGATGAAACATAAGTTGAAATGCCCTCCTTTGGTCTTCCTTTGTGTGTTCTCTATCCTGCAGGAATAAAAAAATATATAAATCTGATTTGGCTCAATCGCCAAAGTCGCCTGCAGGGTGAGGATGTTGTTCTCTTGGATATGGTGGGATGCGTCTTCATCATTTAGGGTTGATTTCAGGACCCAGGAACAGACCGTCGGTCTTCTCCATCTATCCACCCAGTATCTGGAAAACATTCCATCAGCATCCAAACGGCTTCAACGCTCATGCAAGTGACAAGGATCCATCTCTTAAACAATCTTCTGTCACATCCTTGTGCTCATGACCTTTGTTCTGTGCAGCTATCAAGCTAGGTTCACATTATGGAAGTATATACGCAACACACACAAACACACACACACACACACACATACATACAGATACACACACCTCTAGTAGAGACAAGGGGCCAACTCCAGTAAAGAGACTGCCCTAAATATCCCAACACTTCAATCGAGAATGAGCCGTAACGCATAATTCAACGTATACTACTACCAAAACTCAAGCAGAGAGGGTGTTGCAAAGGAAGCAAGTGTCCAGCCTAGACAAATAATCACCCAAAGTAAGCCTCAAGAAAGGGCTGGTCCAAGAAATAAAACAAAAATGTATGAGGAAGATAGGTCTATCCATCTATCTAGCAGGACGCGCGCTCCAATCAAAGCATTGCTGTATTGGGGTAAGTGGATGACCTAATGCAGGTCTCAGGAAAAGTAGGAGACTCAACTGAAGACTCTGAGTAGAGTGTGGTGTAGTCAAAGCAGAGTGATCCAACTGAAGAATAGGTCCCTAAACAAAAGAGTACTGCAGTCCCAGAAAAGCTCTAAAATAAAGCTTACAACACCCATAACTATCACCAGGGAAGCATATGCCCCAGCCAAAGAATAATTCCAGCCCTTACATTGATCCAACCCAACAATATCACTCAGAGAGAGTTATCTAAAGACATAAACCGCTCCACAATAAAGTGTGCACCAGCTCAACAAGATCCCTAGCAAAGAGAGCGATGAAACCACAGAATAGCTCACGGAAAAAGAGTGAAGCTTCCTCAGAAGAGTGAGCCAGTCAAAGACTATCGCAAGTCAAAAGTCACCCTGTTAAAGGGAACCTACAGTGGAAAGAGTGATGCAAAGCTGCACACCATGGATAAAGCAAAGGAGATAGTTGAAATTAGCGCCAGAAACCAAGTGTGTAATACAGGCTTACAAAAGATTCACCCTAGGAGAGCCTTCCACCCAACACAAGATACAAAAGATACATCCTAGGAAAGCATTCCATCCAACTCATGATACAAAAGATTCACCCTAGGAGAGCCTTCCAACCAATGCAAGATACAAAAATTCACCCTCAGAAAATACTCCACCCAACGCAAGATACAAAAGATTCACCCTATGAGAGCATTCCACTCAACACAAGATATAAAAGATACATCCCAGGAAAGCATTCTACCCAACACACGGTACAAAAGATTCACCCTAGGAGAGCCTTCCAACCAATGCAAGATACAAAAGATTCACCCTAGGAAAACACTCCACCCAACGCAAGATACAAAAGATTCACCCTAGGAGAGCACTCCACCCGATGCATGATACAAAAGACTCACCCTAGGAGAGCATTCCACCCAACACAAGATACAAAAGATACATCCTAGGAAAGCATTCCACCCAACACACGATACAAAAGATTCACCCTGGGAAAGCCTTTCAACCAATGTAAGATACAAAAGATTCACCCTAGGAAAATGCTACACCCAACACAAGATCCAAAAGATTCACCCTAGGAGAGCACTCCACCCAATGCAAGATACAAAAGATTCACCCAAGGAGAGCATTCCACCCAGAGCAAGATACAAAAGATTCACCCTAGGAGAGCCTTCCACCCAAAGCAAGATAAAAAAAATTCACCCTAGCAGAGCATTCCACCCAATGCAAGATACAAAAGATTCACCATAGGAAAGCATTCCACCCAATGCAAGATACAAAAGATTCAGCCTAGGAGAACGTTCCACCCAACGCAAGATAAAAAAGATTCACCCGAGGAGAGCACTCCACCCAACGCAGGATAAAAAAGATTCACCCTAGGAGAGCATTCCACTCAACACAAGATACAAAACATTCACCCTAGGAAAGCGTTCCACCCAGAGCAAGATACAAAAGATTCACGCTAGGAAAGCATTCCATCCAACGCAAGATACAAAAGATTCACCCTAGGGGAACATTCCACCTAATGCAAAATAAAAACCGCTTCACCCTTGGAGAACATTCCACGCACACAAGATACAAAGATTCACCCTGTCAGAGAAGTCCACCCAAAGCAAGATGCGAAAGATTCACCGTAAGACAGCCTTCCACCCAATGCAAGATACAAAAGATTCACCCTATGACAACATTCAACCCAACGCACGATACAAAAGATTCACCCTAGTAGAGCCTTACATCCAATGAAAGACACAAAAGATTCACCCTAGGAGAGCATTCCACCACATGCACCATACAAAAGATTCACCCTAGGAGTGAATTCCACCCAATGCAAGATACAAAGGATTCACCCTAGGAGAGCATTCCACCCAATGCACGATACAAAAGATTCACCCTAGGATACAATTCCATCCAATGCAAGATACAAAAGATTCACCCTAGGAGAGCATTCCAACCAATGCAAGATACAAATGATTCAGCCTAGGAGAGCGTTCCACCCAACGCAAGATACAAAAGATTCACCCTAGGAGAGAATTCCACCCAACGCAAGATACAAAAGATTTAACCAAGGAGAGAATTCCACCCAACGCAAGATGAAAAAGATTCACCCTAGGAGAGCCTTCCTCCCAACCCAAGATGCAAAAGATTCACCCTGGGAGAGCATTCCACCCAACACATGATACAAAAGATTCACCCAAGGAGAGAATTCCACACAACGCAAGATATATCCTAGGAAAGCATTCTACCCAACACACAATACAAAAGATTCACCCTAAAAAAGCCTTCCAACCAATGCAAGATACAAAAGATTCACCCTAGAAAAGCATTCCACCCTGGGCAAGATACAAAAGATTCACCCTAGGACAGTCTTCCCCCAATGCAAAATACAAAAGATTCGCCCTAGGACAGCCTTACACCCAACGCAAGACACAAAAGATGCACCCAAGGAAAGCGTTTCACCCAAAGCAAGATACAAAAGATTCAGCCTAGAAGAGCGTTCCACCCAATGCAAGATACAAAAGATTCAGCCGAGGAGAGCACTCCGCCCAATGCAAGATACAAAAGATTCACCCTAGGAGAGCATTCCACCCAACGCAAGATACAAAAGATTTACCCTATTATAGAAGTCCACCCAAAGCAAGAGACAAAAGATTCACCATAAGATAGCCTTCAAGCCAATGCAAAATACAAAAGATTCACTATAGGAGAGCCTTCCACCCAATGCAAGATACAAAAGATTTACTATAGGAGAGCCTTCCACCCAATGCAAGATACAAAAGATTCCCCCTATGAGAGCATTCAACTCAACACAAGATACAAAAGATTCACCCTAGGAGAGCATTCCACCCAACGCAAGATACAAAAGATTTACCCTATTATAGAAGTCCACCCAAAGCAAGAGACAAAAGATTCACCATAAGATAGCCTTCAAGCCAATGCAAAATACAAAAGATTCACTATAGGAGAGCCTTCCACCCAATGCAAGATACAAAAGATTCACTATAGGAGAGCCTTCCACCCAATGCAAGATACAAAAGATTCCCCCTATGAGAGCATTCAACTCAACACAAGATACAAAAGATTCACCCTAGGAGAGCATTCCACCCAATGCAAGATACAAATGATTCAGCCTAGGAGAGCGTTCCACCCAACGCAAGATACAAAATATTCACCTTAGGAGAGAATTCCACCCAACGCAAGATACAAAAGATTTAACCAAGGAGAGAATTCCACCCAACGCAAGATGAAAAAAATTCACCCTAGGAGAGCCTTCCTCCCAACCCAAGATGCAAAAGATTCACCCTGGGAGAGCATTCCACCCAACACATGATACAAAAGATTCACCCAAGGAGAGAACTCCACACAACGCAAGATACATCCTAGGAAAGCATTCTACCCAACACACAATACAAAAGATTCACCCTAAAAAAGCCTTCCAACCAATGCAAGATACAAAAGATTCATCCTACGAGAGCATTCCACCCAACGCAAGATACAAAAGATTCGGCCTAGAAGAGCGTTCCACCCAATGCAAGATACAAAAGATTCAGCCGAGGAGAGCACTCCGCCCAATGCAAGATACAAAAGATTCACCCTAGGAGAGCATTCCACCCAACGCAAGATACAAATGATTTACCCTATTATAGAAGTCCACCCAAAGCAAGAGACAAAAGAATCACCATAAGATAGCCTTCAAGCCAATGCAAAATACAAAAGATTGACTATAGGAGAGCCTTCCACCCAATGCAAGATACAAAAGATTCACTATAGGAGAGCCTTCCACCCAATGCAAGATACAAAAGATTCCCCCTATGAGAGCATTCAACTCAACACAAGATACAAAAGATTCACCCTAGAAAAGCATTCCACCCTGGGCAAGATACAAAAGATTCACCCTAGGACAGTCTTCCCCCAATGCAAAATACAAAAGATTTGCCCTAGGACAGCCTTACACCCAACGCAAGACACAAAAGAATCACCCAAGGAAAGCGTTTCACCCAAAGCAAGATACAAAAGATTCATCCTACGAGAGCATTCCACCCAACGCAAGATACAAAAGATTCAGCCTAGAAGAGCGTTCCACCCAATGCAAGATACAAAAGATTCAGCCGAGGAGAGCACTCCGCCCAATGCAAGATACAAAAGATTCACCCTAGGAGAGCATTCCACCCAACGCAAGATACAAAAGATTCCCCCTATGAGAGCATTCAACTCAATGCACAATACAAAAGATTCACCCTAGTAGAGCCTTACACCCAATGAAAGTTCCAAAAGATTCCCCCTAGGAGAGCATTTCACCCAACGTACAATACAAAAGATTCACCCTAGGAGAGAATTCCACCCAACGAAAGATACAAAAGATTCACCCTAGGAGAGCATTCCACCCACCACACGATACAAAAGATTCACCCTAGGAGAGAATTCCACCCAATGCAAGATACAAAAGATTCACCCGAGTAGAGCATTCCACCCAATGCATGATACAAAAGATTCAGCCTAGGAGAGGGTTCCACCGAATGCAAGATACAAAAGATACATCCTAGGAAAGCATTCCATCCAACACATGATATAAATGATTCACCCTAGGAGAGCATTCAAACCAACGCAAGAAACAAAAGATTCACCCTAGGAAAACGCTACACCCAACGCAAGATCCAAAAGATTTACCCTAGGAGAGCACTCCACCCAATGCATGATACCAAAGATTCACCCTAGGAGAGCATTCCACCCAATGCAAGATGCAAACAATTGAGCCTAGGAGAGCGTTCCACCCAACGCAAGATACAAAAGATTCACCCTAGGAAAGCGTTCCACCCAGAGCAAGATACAAAGGATTCACCAGAGGACAGCCTTCCACCCAATGCAAAATACAAAAGATTTGCCCTAGAAGAGCCTTCCACCCAACGCAAGACACAAAAGATTTGCCCTAGGAGAGCCTTCCACCCAACGCAAGACACAAAAGATTCACCCTAGGAGAGCATCCCACCCAACGCAAGATACAAAAGATTCACCTTAGGAGAGCATTCCACGCACGCAAGATACAAAAGATTTACCCTATTATAGAAGTCCACCCAAAGCAAGAGACAAAAGATTCACCATAAGATAGCCTTCAAGCCAATGCAAAATACAAAAGATTCACTATAGGAGAGCCTTCCACCCAATGCAAGATACAAAAGATTTACTATAGGAGAGCCTTCCACCCAATGCAAGATACAAAAGATTCCCCCTATGAGAGCATTCAACTCAACACAAGATACAAAAGATTCACCCTAGGAGAGCATTCCACCCAACGCAAGATACAAAAGATTTACCCTATTATAGAAGTCCACCCAAAGCAAGAGACAAAAGATTCACCATAAGATAGCCTTCAAGCCAATGCAAAATACAAAAGATTCACTATAGGAGAGCCTTCCACCCAATGCAAGATACAAAAGATTCACTATAGGAGAGCCTTCCACCCAATGCAAGATACAAAAGATTCCCCCTATGAGAGCATTCAACTCAACACAAGATACAAAAGATTCACCCTAGGAGAGCATTCCACCCAATGCAAGATACAAATGATTCAGCCTAGGAGAGCGTTCCACCCAACGCAAGATACAAAATATTCACCTTAGGAGAGAATTCCACCCAACGCAAGATACAAAAGATTTAACCAAGGAGAGAATTCCACCCAACGCAAGATGAAAAAAATTCACCCTAGGAGAGCCTTCCTCCCAACCCAAGATGCAAAAGATTCACCCTGGGAGAGCATTCCACCCAACACATGATACAAAAGATTCACCCAAGGAGAGAACTCCACACAACGCAAGATACATCCTAGGAAAGCATTCTACCCAACACACAATACAAAAGATTCACCCTAAAAAAGCCTTCCAACCAATGCAAGATACAAAAGATTCATCCTACGAGAGCATTCCACCCAACGCAAGATACAAAAGATTCGGCCTAGAAGAGCGTTCCACCCAATGCAAGATACAAAAGATTCAGCCGAGGAGAGCACTCCGCCCAATGCAAGATACAAAAGATTCACCCTAGGAGAGCATTCCACCCAACGCAAGATACAAATGATTTACCCTATTATAGAAGTCCACCCAAAGCAAGAGACAAAAGAATCACCATAAGATAGCCTTCAAGCCAATGCAAAATACAAAAGATTGACTATAGGAGAGCCTTCCACCCAATGCAAGATACAAAAGATTCACTATAGGAGAGCCTTCCACCCAATGCAAGATACAAAAGATTCCCCCTATGAGAGCATTCAACTCAACACAAGATACAAAAGATTCACCCTAGGAGAGCATTCCACCCAATGCAAGATACAAATGATTCAGCCTAGGAGAGCGTTCCACCCAACGCAAGATACAAAATATTCACCTTAGGAGAGAATTCCACCCAACGCAAGATACAAAAGATTTAACCAAGGAGAGAATTCCACCCAACGCAAGATGAAAAAAATTCACCCTAGGAGAGCCTTCCTCCCAACCCAAGATGCAAAAGATTCACCCTGGGAGAGCATTCCACCCAACACATGATACAAAAGATTCACCCAAGGAGAGAACTCCACACAACGCAAGATACATCCTAGGAAAGCATTCTACCCAACACACAATACAAAAGATTCACCCTAAAAAAGCCTTCCAACCAATGCAAGATACAAAAGATTCATCCTACGAGAGCATTCCACCCAACGCAAGATACAAAAGATTCGGCCTAGAAGAGCGTTCCACCCAATGCAAGATACAAAAGATTCAGCCGAGGAGAGCACTCCGCCCAATGCAAGATACAAAAGATTCACCCTAGGAGAGCATTCCACCCAACGCAAGATACAAAAGATTTACCCTATTATAGAAGTCCACCCAAAGCAAGAGACAAAAGAATCACCATAAGATAGCCTTCAAGCCAATGCAAAATACAAAAGATTGACTATAGGAGAGCCTTCCACCCAATGCAAGATACAAAAGATTTACTATAGGAGAGCCTTTCACCCAATGCAAGATACAAAAGATTCCCCCTATGAGAGCATTCAACTCAACACAAGATACAAAAGATTCACCCTAGAAAAGCATTCCACCCTGGGCAAGATACAAAAGATTCACCCTAGGACAGTCTTCCCCCAATGCAAAATACAAAAGATTTGCCCTAGGACAGCCTTACACCCAACGCAAGACACAAAAGAATCACCCAAGGAAAGCGTTTCACCCAAAGCAAGATACAAAAGATTCATCCTACGAGAGCATTCCACCCAACGCAAGATACAAAAGATTCAGCCTAGAAGAGCGTTCCACCCAATGCAAGATACAAAAGATTCAGCCGAGGAGAGCACTCCGCCCAATGCAAGATACAAAAGATTCACCCTAGGAGAGCATTCCACCCAACGCAAGATACAAAAGATTCCCCCTATGAGAGCATTCAACTCAATGCACAATACAAAAGATTCACCCTAGTAGAGCCTTACACCCAATGAAAGTTCCAAAAGATTCCCCCTAGGAGAGCATTTCACCCAACGTACAATACAAAAGATTCACCCTAGGAGAGAATTCCACCCAACGAAAGATACAAAAGATTCACCCTAGGAGAGCATTCCACCCAACACACGATACAAAAGATTCACCCTAGGAGAGAATTCCACCCAATGCAAGATACAAAAGATTCACCCGAGTAGAGCATTCCACCCAATGCATGATACAAAAGATTCAGCCTAGGAGAGGGTTCCACCGAATGCAAGATACAAAAGATACATCCTAGGAAAGCATTCCATCCAACACATGATATAAATGATTCACCCTAGGAGAGCATTCAAACCAACGCAAGAAACAAAAGATTCACCCTAGGAAAACGCTACACCCAACGCAAGATCCAAAAGATTTACCCTAGGAGAGCACTCCACCCAATGCATGATACCAAAGATTCACCCTAGGAGAGCATTCCACCCAATGCAAGATGCAAACAATTGAGCCTAGGAGAGCGTTCCACCCAACGCAAGATACAAAAGATTCACCCTAGGAAAGCGTTCCACCCAGAGCAAGATACAAAGGATTCACCAGAGGACAGCCTTCCACCCAATGCAAAATACAAAAGATTTGCCCTAGAAGAGCCTTCCACCCAACGCAAGACACAAAAGATTTGCCCTAGGAGAGCCTTCCACCCAACGCAAGACACAAAAGATTCACCCTAGGAGAGCATCCCACCCAACGCAAGATACAAAAGATTCACCTTAGGAGAGCATTCCACGCACTCAAGATACAAAAGATTCACCCTTTCAGTGAAGTCCACCCAAAGCTAGATACAAAAGATTCAGCATAAGACAGCCCTCCAGCCAATGCAAAATAACAAAGATTCACTATAGGAGAGCATTCCACTCAATGCAAGATACAAACGATTCAGCCTAGGAGAGCATTCCACCCAACACAAGATACAAAAGATTCACCCTAGGGGAACATTACACCCAATGCAAAATACAAACGCTACACCCTTGGAGAGCATTCCACGCACTCAAGATACAAAAGATTCACCCTTTCAGTGAAGTCCACCCAAAGCTAGATACAAAAGATTCAGCATAAGACAGCCCTCCAGCCAATGCAAAATAACAAAGATTCACTATAGGAGAGCATTCCACTCAATGCAAGATACAAAAGATTCAGCCTAGAAGAGCATTCCATCCAACGCAAGATACAAAAGATGGATGTATGTCGTTACAACGCACACTTTTACAACGCATGCACTTACAACGCATTTTTTACAACGCAAAATCCATTACACCGCATTCCATTACAACGCATGACACTACAACGCATTTTTAAAAGCTACCTTTACAACGCATTCCATTACAACGCATACTACCTTTACAACGCATACCATTACAACGCATAATATTAAATTGCATTTAAGGTAAGTATTAGATAGTATAGGGTTAAAAATTACTTTTCTAACTCCAGGGGGTGCAACAGTAGGGTAAGTGTTGGATAGTATAGGGGTAAAAATTACTATTCTAACTCCAGGGGGTGCAACAGTAGGGTAAGTGTTGGATAGTATAGGGGTAAAAATTACTATTCTAACTCCAGGGGGTGCAACAGTAGGGTAAGTGTTGGATAGTATAGGGGTAAAAATGACTATTCTAACTCCAGGGGGTGCAACAGTAGGGTAAGTGTTGGATACTATAGGGGTAAAAATTACTATTCTAACTCCAGGGGGTGCAACAGTAGGGTAAGTGTTGGATAGTATAGGGGTAAAAATTACTATTCTAACTCCAGGGGGTGCAACAGTAGGGTAAGTGTTGGATAGTATAGGGGTAAAAATTACTATTCTAACTCCAGGGGGTGCAACAGTAGGGTAAGTGTTGGATAGTATAGGGGTAAAAATTACTATTCTAACTCCAGGGGGTGCAACAGTAGGGTAACTGTTGGATAGTATAGGGGTAAAAATTACTATTCTAACTCCAGGGGGTGCAACAGTAGGGTAAGTGTTGGATAGTATAGGGGTAAAAAGTACTATTCTAACTCCAGGGGGTGCAACAGTAGGGAAAGTGTTGGATAGTATAGGGGTAAAAATTACTATTCTAACTCCAGGGGGTGCAACAGTAGGGTAAGTGTTGGATAGTATAGGGGTAAAAATTACTATTCTAACTCCAGGGGGTGCAACAGTAGGGTAAGTGTTGGATAGTATAGGGGTAAAAATTACTATTCTAACTCCAGGGGGTGCAACAGTAGGGTAAGTGTTGGATAGTATAGGGGTAAAAATTACTATTCTAACTCCAGGGGGTGCAACAGTAGGGTAAGTGTTGGATAGTATAGGGGTAAAAATTACTATTCTAACTCCAGGGGGTGCAACAGTAGGGTAAGTGTTGGATAGTGTAGTGTAATAGTATGCGTTGTAATGGTATGCGTTGTAAAGGTAGTATGCGTTGTAATGGAATGCGTTGTAAAGGTAGTTTTTAAAAATGCGTTGTAGTGTCATGCGTTGTTCCCCACAAAAGATTCACCCTAGGAGAGAATTCCAACCAACGCAAGATACAAAAGATTCACCTTGGAGAGCCTTCCTCCCAAGATACAAAAGATTCACCCTAGGAGAGAATTCCACCCAACGCAAGATACAAAAGATTCACCCTAGGAGAGCCTTCCTCCCAACCCAAGAGGCAAAAGATTCACCCTGGGAGAGAATGCCACCCAACACACGATACAAAAGATTCACCCTAGGAAAGCGTTCCACCCAGAGCAAGATACAAAAGATTCACCCTAGGAGAGCATTCCACGCAATGCATGATACAAAAGATTCACCCTAGGAGAGCATTCCACCCAATGCAAGATACAAAAGATTCAGCCTAGGAGAGTGTTCCACCAAACGCAAGATACAAAAGATTTACCCTAGGAGAGCACTCCGCCCAACGCAAGATACAAAAGATTCACCCTGGGAGAGCATTCCACCCAACGCCAGATACAAAAGATTCACCCTAGGAGAGCATTCCACCCAACTCAAGATAAAAAAAGATTTACCCTAGGAGAGAATTCCACCCAACACATGATACAAAAGATTCAACCTAGGAGAGCATTCCACCCAACGCAAGATACAAAAGATTCACCCTAGGGGAGAAGTCAACCCAATGCAAGAAACAAAAGATTCACCCTAGGAAAGCGTTCCACCCAGAGCAAGATACAAAAGATTCACCCTAGGAGAGCATTCCACCCAATAAGATTCAGCCTAGGAGAGTGTTCCACCAAATGCAAGATACAAAAGATTCACCCTAGGAGAGCACTCCGCCCAACGCAAGATACAAACGATTCACCCTTTCAGAGAAGTCCACCCAAAGCAAGATACAAAAGATTCACCATAAGACAGTCTTCCAGCCAATCCACTCAACACATTATACGAAAGATTCACCCTGGGAGAGCCTAACACCCAATGCAAGATACAAAAGATTCACCCAAGGAGAGAATTCCACCCAACGCAAGATACAAAAGCTTTACCCTAGGAGAGAATTCCACCCAACACACAATACAAAAGATTCAACCTAGGAGAGCATTCCACCCAACACAAGATACAAAAGATTCACTCTAGGGGAAAAGTCCACCCAACGCAAGATACAAAAGATTCACCCAAGGAGAGAATTCCACCCAACGCAAGATACAAAAGATTCACCCTAGGACAGAATTCCATCCAACACATGATACAAAAGATTCAACCTAGGAGAGCATTCCACGCAACACAAGATACAAAAGATTTACCCTAGGAGAGAATTCCACCCAACACATGATACAAAAGATTCAACCTAGGAGAGCATTCCACCCAACGCAAGATACAAAAGATTCACCCTAGGGGAGAAGTCAACCCAATGCAAGAAACAAAAGATTCACCCTAGGAAAGCGTTCCACCCAGAGCAAGATACAAAAGATTCACCCTAGGAGAGCATTCCACCCAATAAGATTCAGCCTAGGAGAGTGTTCCACCAAATGCAAGATACAAAAGATTCACCCTAGGAGAGCACTCCGCCCAACGCAAGAGACAAAAGATTCACCCAAGGAGAGCATTCCATCCAATGCAAGATAGAAAAGATTCTTGCTAGGAAAGCCTTCAATCCAACGCAAGATACAAAAGATTCAGCCTAGGGGAACATTCCACCCAATGCAAAATACAAACGCTTAATCCTTGGAGAGCCTTCCACGCAAGATACAAACGATTCACCCTTTCAGAGAAGTCCACCCAAAGCAAGATACAAAAGATTCACCATAAGACAGTCTTCCAGCCAATCCACTCAACACATTATACGAAAGATTCACCCTGGGAGAGCCTAACACCCAATGCAAGATACAAAAGATTCACCCAAGGAGAGAATTCCACCCAACGCAAGATACAAAAGCTTTACCCTAGGAGAGAATTCCACCCAACACACAATACAAAAGATTCAACCTAGGAGAGCATTCCACCCAACACAAGATACAAAAGATTCACTCTAGGGGAAAAGTCCACCCAACGCAAGATACAAAAGATTCACCCAAGGAGAGAATTCCACCCAACGCAAGATACAAAAGATTCACCCTAGGACAGAATTCCATCCAACACATGATACAAAAGATTCAACCTAGGAGAGCATTCCACGCAACACAAGATACAAAAGATTCACCCTAGGAGAGAATTCCACCCACGCAAGATACAAAAGATTTATCCTAGGGGAATAGTCCACCCAATGCAAGATACAAAGATTCACCCTAGGAGAGCATTCCACCCAACACAAGATACAAAAGATTCACCCTAGGAGAGAATTCCACCCACGCAAGATATCTGTGCAGAGACTGCCATTCCCAAAATCAGCAGGCCAAGTGAATGAATCAAAGTAAAACACTGAAGCCCACATTACAAATCGAAATTTTCTCACCTGGTTCATGCACATTTAGACTCTTAACTTCTTTTCCCTGCACACATTTCTCCAGAAACGACATACAAAATATGCATTGGAACAAATTTGGCAGTGCTTAAATATACACAATTTCTAATATAATCTCCTGAGCAAAAAAGTGCTTGCTTCGGATTCATCATCACCGGCCAATTCAGAGTGAGGGCATTATTAGGGTGAGTGCATCTATCAAAGCAAGAGGCTGGCAGTGAAAGAGATGAAGGAGATGGACAAATAGTGAGGAAGCAATACAAACAGCACACAAGGTGAAGAGCTCAGTACAAAGCAGAACAGCAGGGAAGTGTTCCTGTAAAAGGGAGGGTCACTCACTGAGGGATTTGACCATTAGCAACCCCTAGCAGGTTTAATCTAGCAGCAAGGACAAGGAGGCTGTGTGCTGCTGTACAAAGGGCCAAGCAAAGCAACCCTGGAGAGGGAAGAGCTGACAAAGAGATGGTCTGTTCAGTCATGTGGAAAGTAACAAACCAAAGCAGACTGGAAGGTCATTCTTAGCCTTCCCAGGCCTCACGTGGATGGCATTACAGCCACCACAAAGCTGTATTAGGGAGGCAGTCCCAGCCTAAACAAAGCTTTACAGGGGAAAGTGATCCACCTAGAGCAAGGCCCTATTAGATAGTTTGCTGTTGGAATGGCAAGGCTGCACCAGGAAGACCACCTTCATTTTATTAGGGGTATTTATAAAGTGCAACTCTCCCCCTGAAAGCAGGTTAGGTTTGTACATAGCAATAGGAGAGATATACCACATGTGAGAGGCAAGGTGGTGTATCACAAAGAAGCCGCTATGTTTACAAAGATTTATAAAAACTTTCAAAAATCAAACACTGCAAGGAACCAATGCAGCACTGGGTGTGAAATTCCGCTCCGCTCGTGGAGTTTGCAGGGTTTTTCCCGCTCTGCTCTTCGCGTAGTGCGAGGAGGTCAGAAAGACTCAGCGGAACTGAGTTTTTTCCTCACTCGTACTCTCCAATACTAAGTAGGCGAGCGCGAGTTAGGAAAATCTTACTCCACACCACCTCCGGGTGAGATTTCTCAACACGGGCGGTCATGGATGGTCACTACCGCTCGTATTGAGAAGCCTTCCGTTTGCGTTGAGAAACCTTCCATTCGTGTTGAGGAAGCTGCTGCTTGAGTAGAACATCAACTCGAGCGGCAGAAAGAAGCAGCGCCCTCTTGCACTCCATGTGGTGCCATTCGTGCCGATTTTACAGTTCGGGACAAACACTCGGCCCTAAAAATCAGCACCAATGGCGTGACGTAATGCACTCTGCCGCTTGCGGATCTCCACTCGCAGTGGAGTTTTCGTGGCACTCCACCCAGGTCTATGCTATACACAGTCTATGTTAAAAGGTAGGAAACAATTGAAGACTATGTACAGAAACAGGAAGCGGTAGTGGACAGGACTGTGCAACTCTCTTGAAAACCTGGCTATAGGACAGAAGGGACTTTAAAGTTTAGCTCTTTCCGAATCAGTTCCAGATGTGATGCTACTTGGAGAGATGAGGTCTTGTCTCCTTTCTCAGCTGGAGAAGTGAAGGATCCAGGCTAAGCTGTGACTGGAGGCTGTACCAGCCCAGCACAGCTAGCAAAGACTTGTCTATTGCTCTTCTTTTTTCCATTTGTACTACTTGATTTGAAGCCTGGTGACTTATTAGTTTATTTGTTGCATTGGCTTTTTGAGACAGATGAGGTATTTCGCCAGGTAATATTCTGTAAGGTAAGAGCACGCGAACTGCTCCAAGGGGAAGCACAACCCAACCAAAGCAAGGCTCCGAAGGAACAAGTACACTGCTCCAAGGGGAAGGTCAACCCAACCAAAGCAAGGCTCCGAAGGAACAAGCACACTGCTTCAAGGGGAAGGTCAACCCAACCATAGCAAGGCTCCGAAGGAACAAGCACACTGCTCCAAGGGGAAGGTCAACCCAACCAAAGCAAGGCTCCGAAGGAACAAGCACACTGCTCCAAGCAGAAGGTCAACCCAACCAAAGCAAGGCTGCGAAGGAACAAGCACACTGCTCCAAGGAGAAAGTCAACCCAACCAAAGCAAGGCTCTGAAGAAACAAGCACACTGCTCCAAGGGGAAGCACAACCCAACCAAAGCAAGGCTCCGAAGGAACAAGCACACTGCTCCAAGGGGAAGGTCAACACAACCAAAGCAAGGCTCCGAAGGAACAAGCACACTGCTCCAAGGGGAAGCACAACCCAACCAAAGCAAGGCTCCGAAAGAGCACGCGAACTGCTCCAAGGGGAAGCACAACCCAACCAAAGCAAGGCTCCGAAAGAGCACGCGAACTGCTCCAAGGGGAAGCACAACCCAACCAAAGCAAGGCTCCGAAGGAACAAGCACACTGCTCCAAGGGGAAGCACAACCCAACCAAAGCAAGGTTCCGAAGGAACAAGCACACTGCTCGAAGGGGAAGGTCAACCCAACCAGAGCAAGGCTGCGAAGGAACAAGCACACTGCTCCAAGGGGGAAGGTCAACCCAACCAAAGCAAGGCTCTGAAGAAACAAGCACACTGCTCCAAGGGGAAGGTCAACCCAACCAAAGCAAGGCTCTGAAGGAACAAGCACACTGCTCCAAGGGGAAGCACAACCCAACCAAAGCAAGGCTCCGAAGGAACAAGCACACTGCTCCAAGGGGAAGGTCAATCCAACCAAAGCAAGGCTCCGAAGGAACAAGCACACTGCTCCAAGGGGAAGCACAACCCAACCAAAGCAAGGCTCCGAAGGAACAAGCACACTTCTCCAAGGAGAAGCACAACCCAACCAAAGCAAGGCTCAGAAGGAATAAGCACACTGCTCCAAGGGGAAGGTCAACTCAACTAAAGCAAGGCTCCGAAAGAGCAAGCGAACTACTCCATGGGGAAGGTCAACCCGACCAAGGCAAGGCTCCGAAGGAACAAGCGAACTGCTCCAAGGGGAAGCACAACCCAACCAAGGCAAGGCTCCGAAAGAGCAAGCAAACTGCTCCAAGGGGAAGGTCAACCCAACCAAGGCACTGCTCCAGGTGAGCCGGAAGGCCAGCTGATCAGTGCAAGGCTGCAATGGGGAGAGGTAGATTCTTAGGAGTGAGAAATGAGCGCCATATAAACAGTACTAAAAACCCCTCTTAATGCAAAACAACACCTAACAATGGGGACATTTTATTCCTCTTTTTTTGTTACTCAGACAATGTGTACACCTCATATTATCTGGGTTGGGGTCACTCTTGTCTTACTTATGACGAAGCTCGCTTTTTCTAAAATGTGTACTTTATTACCTTCATTTCTCTTGTCAGGTTAGTGCCTGTAAAAGCCCTTTTATTGGAATGCAGCAAAAAGCAGAAACCAATAACTTCTAATTTCTTCTAAGCAGGTCAGGCGGCCCACTTGCAGAATTAATGCTTCTTACTCTCTCATGAATGGAAAAGCTCTGATATTCTCTGCAAATGGTCCTTTCCATCCGGCACTAAGGTAGGGAAGGTAAAAACATTGATCATTGCTACATCGAGGCAACCAGAGGGCCAGGCTTGTCGTATGTGCCTTGTTACTACAGAGGTCCACCGGGACCGCCCATCATCACTGGCTTCCTGATGTGTTTTCCCCTTCGATCACAATAACATAACGTGCATTTGTAAAGCGCACGTTCACCCAAAGGTATCTTGGCACTGAATAACAAATGTTTATTGTTACCCACCTCAATGGTACTCATTCTATCGACCTCAGAAGGATGAAAGGCTGAGTGGTCCCACCGGGATTGGATCCTGTGACCACGAGGTCGAACACAGGCTTCTACAGTGGACGCATTAGTCCACTGAGCCACCAGACCCAGGATCAATAGATTTCAAGCCAGTCTGTAAGGATGCATTGATCGTGCCCACCTGAGGCCCACCATGCCTTACTGGGGAAGAGAAGCTCTACACTCATGGTCTCATTAGGAATGAATTAAGGATATATATCACTACATCATCAACTACTAAATTGTCAACATGTGTATTGTCACATACACATTTCTGTACACATGACACTATTATTAGATGCTTTATCTATACTTGCCCATTGCATAGACCTCCTTGGATTGCCAAAACCTTTCCATCGTTATCACCCCCCAAGCATAACTCCTGGGCCAAACATTAACTTTAACTCCTAATATTTACCCTAACTTTGTATGCTAATCCTAGCCCTAACCCCTATTATTAAGCCTAACCCTAATTCCAACCATAACCCAATCCCAACCCCCTGCCAGAACCTAATATCAACCCCTAATCCTACCACCAACCCTATTTCCAACTCCTAACCTCAACCCCAACACTTAATATTAGCCCTAAAGGTTAAATGACGTTGTAAACGTATGAGGATGTAATTGTGGTGGCCTGAAGAAGGGCTCCTGTGTTTACCTGCCTCCTGAGGAAATGGGGTAAATGCATTAGCAGACAAAACGTATTATGGAGGTGTAAAAGTCCAGATGGAAGTTACATGCACATCCAACTAGAGTGTCTGGCACCTAAATCTTGGTGCAATAATATTATGGCATGAGATGAGTTACTTCATGGACCTACAGGATTCAAGAATGGGATTATTTTAAATGCCCTCTCTTTGGTTACAGGACTTGCTGGTATTCCAAGAGTTTTTGAAAGTTATAGGCCATTATCGGAGGGCAAAGTATCATCATTAAAAAATAAAATCAGAATACGAATCTTGACAGCAACTAGTGGTTCCATGCTAGGGAGAATAAACTTGCCTTGAAAAGGTATTTTTCAACTAGGAACTTACATAAATAATTCACAAAGTTGCAAAGTGTGTTACCTTCACGAAACATGACTGGCGGCCAAGATTTTTCACACAAAACATTTTTTAGCTGGTCTTTTTTCTGCAAAAAAGTAGGGGGTTGCAGGATTTTTTTTGATGCAAAACGATTTACCCACATATTATTGGTTGTTGTAAAACTACCTACCCACTACGCTGTGTAAATCTTAGCTAAATTCACAAAGTTGTTTCTTTTTAAAAATAAAAAAAATCACAAAGTTGGCAAAAGCAGCTTGCAAAATTTCGGCCACTCCTACTTTGAACCTGATTGAGAAGAGTCATCTGCAAAGAACAAGAAGTGATATCTCCCAGAGAACTATGCAGCTTCACCTTTTATTAATCTCATTCATGGTCTAATTAATTTCTGTTGTTCTCCTTCCTTATGATTAATCAAAGGTCACTTCACATTATCTATCCCATTGTCTTTGAAAGGTGTGTATTAGCGAAATTGGTTTCCTTTGCGTTAATTACTTTTCAAAATTTAAAATAGTAATATTTCAAAAAAATAGAAAAGACACTTTCGGGTACATTTACAAGAACTGACGCATCGGCATTGATGTGTCAGATTTCTTGCGCCTGCCGCAAATGCCCTAACGACAGCATTGATGCGCTGTATTTACAATACAAGGGTCAATGGCGCAAGGATTCATGGATGCATCAGAAATACTGACGCATCTGTTGGTGCTAAAGTGATGCATTGTTGGAGTTGGCCGTAAGACTGGCGCAACTCCAGCAATGCGTCAGAACACAGAGGCGAGTCTCATGTTAAAAGCCCTGCATCATTCCTTACGCCTGGTTCGAGAAGGCGTAGGGATTTTGACGCAGTCAAGTCCTAGAGTGACGCAGTGAAAAGTTATAAATTTCACTGCTTCCGTTCTACGTGGATTTTAACGTGGGAACGCCTACCCTGCATCCATTACACCTGGTGCAGGTATAATGTGACGCAGGCCTCTACAAACTGACGCACTGAACCCAAGGCGTCAGTTTGTAAATATGGAGCAGTGTGGAGCACTGATTGCGACACCGCATCAAAAAAATGACACTGCAGCGGGCTAGCTCCTTGTAAATATGCCCCCTTGTTTTCTATTTCATAGCCTCTCTCACATAGTGAAATTTAGGACTAATCAGAGAGCCACACTTTAGTCGTTATTGAAATTCACCATGAGACCACAATGCTTCAAAATGAACACTCTCTTTACAATGCGAATTTTGCTTGCAAACTCCTCTTTGTAACACGTATAGTCCTCATATTTCTTCAGCATGTGCCCATTAATGTAAAGGGATCCTTACATTCATGGGTTCACAGATGCATGGTTCAGAAATACATTGACCCCATTTCTTCCATTAGGCCACAGAACCCAAAAGAATGAACTAGACACAGTTCCAATCATCTGTTTATCCAGGCCAGGCATTCAGTAGTTCATTGTGTAATGCAAGTTAATGGGTTTGACCTGAAGACATAAAAGATAAGAGAACATTCTACTTCACCACTTTAAGAAAATGTGCAGCCAAAAGATTACACGTGTGGAAAGGAGAAAGCATTATTCAGATACAAGGGTATTATCAATATTAGTTTACTAAACCTCTGTACACATACAAAAATTAAAATAGCAGCTTCCATACAAAACATATAACCATAAAAAATAAATGCAGTATGATTTATCCCAAAATAAAATTGACATTTTGAACCATGCTCTTTTAAAGTGCCATTTGCATTTAAAAAAAAGGCTGGTAGGACACCATAAAACATTACTCCCAAGATGTATCCAGTATACAAACACCTCTGTACCAGATCTTATGCCGCCATTCTAAAAACATTTTTTGTTTATTTGAAATTACCTTTTTAATAAATTATCCTTATTGTGTCACTAAGTCAGAACTTATCACAGGGAGATGATCTGTGGCTCCTTGGCCATGCCACGCATTCTGCTTAAAAGATAAGTTGCTATGGTACCCAGTCGTAAGAGCATCAGAGACTAGTAGACCTGCTCATCAGAAAATTCTCCCAAGTAATGCCAAAGAAAACAAGCATTGGCAAAGCCAATTGGCTTGGCCTTTCACATAGTTACAGCAACTCAAGTAATTACTAGAGGTCCTTTTTGAGTCAGAAGAAAAAGTGTGAAGTCTTTAACAAAAGTTTTACTACATTTCTCCCTCGAGTCAGATGCAATTGCTTAACAAGTCTGTCTCAAAGCTGCAATAATGCATTTTGTTATTAAAATGCCCCTCTTGAGTAAGATGCAACTGCTTCAAATGTCCTTCACAAACTTGTTGGGGGTGTGACTGCCATATAAAAACATTCGTAGCCCCTTTTGCTATTCTAATAAAGTGCGCTTGATTTCAATAGGATAGGTAGATATGCCAATACTGGTGTATGCTGATCAGTCAATATAGCAACTTTCAATAAATACCCTGATTACTGTGGAACACACATACTATTAGGTTGCGTTCATAGGTACAAGAAGTCACTGGTTAAGTCACGTGCTTCCTACCATATTTATTGGGTAACTGTTTTTTTGAGTGGTACTATGTTTATGTTATGTAAAGTGTTGAGTATGTCTAGCTGCTGTATTAATGGTCAGCTTCTTTGCTTTATGTTAGCTTCTCTCCGTAGTGTCAAATAATGCATGTTGTTACAAGTTTGGTTTGGGATATTGCTGTTTAATTTGCAGCATCATTATCTTCAAACATTTTCTTTATATCAGCATGAAGGTGTTAGTTTGTAACAGTTGACACATGTTTCGCCCACTTTAGGCCGTATTGCCAGGGGCCTTCTCAAGGCTCATAACAAATATTAAATACTAAATACATCATAGTTCTTTGAAATCCATGGACTGCGAGTGAGCAGTGCCGCAGGGATTAGCCCCAGGACGAGCAGAAACCAGACTGATCGATTAATAACTAAACCTCAACCTGACATTGTCTCAAGGCTCATAATAAATATTGAATACATCACAGTTCCTTGAAATCACGTATTCCATCATAGGTACATGCTTTGCCACAATAAGTCAGGTTGAGGTTTAGTTATTAATCGATCAGTCTGGTTTTTGCTCGTCCTGGGGCTAATCCCTACAGCACTGCTCACTCACAGTCCATGGATTTCAAGGAACTGTGATGTATTCAATATTTGTTTTGAGCCTTAAGAAAGCCCCAGGCAATACCGCCTAAAGAGGGCGAAACATGTGCCAGCTGTTACAAACCTTCATGCTGATATAAAGAAAATGTTTGAAGATAATGATGCTGCAAATCAAACAGCAATATCCCAAACCAAACTTGTAACAACATGCATTATTTAACACTGCAGGGAGAAGCTAACATAAAGCAAAGAAACTAATTAATACAGCAGCTGGACGTACTCAACACTCCACATAATCTACAATAACGGGGAAAGGGAGGTTGCACCCCTGAGTTACGTCATACTGCGTCCAATTAAATAAGAGGCACTAATCAACGGACGAGTGAGTTCTTTGACCTTCTCAAGCTTAATATACTATATTTATGTGAAAGCAAAATGGACACTGTTGTATGCTATGGTAGGAAGATGCAAAATGCAAGTGTGTGTGTATGTATGTATGTATGTATATATATATATATATATATATATATATATATATATCCAAAAACAGTGCTCCAGTAGGAACATTCAGGAGCACAAAGCGGATTCCAGAGACCTTTTATTGTGCCAAGCAGACGTGTTTCGGCGAGAATTCACCTTTCCCAATGCTTGTCTCCACCGAGGGTCTGATATTATCAGTTCTTTCATATATATAACATTCATATATATAACAAAACTCGCTCACATTGGTTGCCAGGTCTTATAACATCCAAATGCAGTGCCTGTGGATTGAAAAAAAACACCTTCAGTATGAAATGTCTCTCACGATGACTGCAAGTTCCACAATGCATCTCAAGTTCTTACAGTTATTAGTTCGTGAGCAGTTTTGTCTTAAATGGTGCAATATTCTCTGATCCCTTCGATCAGCTGCAATTATCACATCCAAGGTATCACACTCCTAAACGTTCGTTCGGTAACTCAGGTTTACCATTTTGTAATGGGAACTCAGCTGGTGCGGTCTGTGTGAAACCTGCAGTCACAAGTTTGAACCTTGACAGAGCATTTTCTCCTTCCGAGGTTGATAAATAGGTATTAATGCCATGTATTGCCATATACTCTTATTCATGTGCCTGGTGACCATTTATTTTGTGTGCTATTAGGAAGGGGCCCGCTGAGACACCGTCTTCCACCGCACACTAGCCACCAGACTCCACGATGCCGGCATCCGAGGAAAGGCTATAGACTGGATACGCTCATTCCTCACAAGCAGAACACAGAGTTAGACTCCCACCCTTATTTATTTATTTTATTTGTGTATTTTATAAAGCGCACAGCTGCCCCAACGGGGCGTCCCGGCGCTAGAAAACTCCGAAACCAGAGAGCAAAGGGGGATAGCAGGCCTGATTTAAGGGGAAAAGGGATGAGTTTTCAGGTGTTTACGGAATACAGATTCAGTAAGGCAGGTGCGAAGGGCAAGCGGAAGCTTGTTCCAACACTGAGTGGCACAGACCTCAAAGGTTTTTCCACCTGCTCGAGTACGTTTGAATCGTGGGGTGTCCAGGAAGAATAAAGGGTTGGAGCGTAAAGTCCTGGAGTTAACGTAAGGTCGCAGGGTGTTTTTCAGATGGGCCGACCCGTTGCCTTTGGACGCACGAAAGGCCAGCGTCATAGCTTTGAAGACACATCTTTTGGCAATGGGCAGCCAGTGGAGTTTACGGAGGAGAGGGGACATATGGTGTCTAGCGGGGACTTTCTCCACCAACCGTGCTGCGGCGTTTTGGACCGTCTGAAGTTTATGACAAAGGGATGCTGTAATACCAAGATAGAGGGCATTGGCGTAATCAAGGTGAGAAGTTGCGAAGCAGGAGGCTGCAACTGTTTGTACCTGGGTGTTAAAACTAAGGTGGGTGTCCCAGCGTACTCCTAGGTTTCTGACCGAGTCTTTGGGGATGGGAGCTTGACTCAGATCAACTGGCCACCATAGGCTAGAATCCAGGGGGGATGGAGAGTTAAAAAACAAAATCTCCGTTTTACCTGCATTGAGACGGAGGGAGTTGGCATCCATCCAGGTAGAAATGTCTCGAAGGCAGGTTTTCAATGGGTCAAAAGCAGAAGCAGAGGGGGTATTGAAAGTGAAAAGTAGCTGAATATCGTCAGCGTAGGAGATGGATTTAATCCCAGACTGAGCAATCAGCTTGGCCAAGGGAGTGAAATAAACATTAAATAGAAGCGGGCTCAGAGAGGAGCCTTGTGGAACTCCCCATTTGAGTGGTCTGAGGGGGGAAGTGTAGGGAGGAGTGAAAACCTGCTGAGAACGGTCCGAGAGGTAGGATGAGAACCATTTCAACACAGCACCACCCAGACCTAAGTCCTCCAGCCTCCCCAGCATGGTCCTATGAGAGACGGTGTCAAATGCCGCTGAAAGATCCAGCAGCACTAACACCGCCCTCGACCCCTGGTCGAGCGTCCATCTCACCGAGTCACCCATTTCAATAAGGGCCGACTCTGTGCTATGGCCCGACCTGAAGCCATGCTGGGATTCATGGAGGAGACTATTGGATTCGATGAAATTAGCCAACTGGGAGTGCACCAATTTCTCCAGGATCTTAGCTGGGGCAGGCAGGAGAGAAATAAGTCTGTAATTACTGGGAAGGTCCGGGTCCAGATTAGGCTTTTTGAGGATGGGGACCAGAGAGGCAAGTTTCCATTTGGCAGGAAAGCTGCCTGTTCTGAGGGAATCATTCCAAATAAGATTCAGGTGAGGGTTAAGTAAAGAAGCAAGTTTTTTGCATTGCTTAGCTGGCCAAGGATCATTCGGGGAACCTGACTTACATTTAAGTAGTTCGGCCAGGGATTCTGCCTCAGAGACGGCTGCAAATTCGAGAAAGGTAGACACCGGTGGCAAGAAAATTATGGGTTCCTCTTCCCTTCCTTCAGAAGTGGAGGTGGGAAAAGAGGAGTATATGTCTCAATTTTGTCCTCAAAAAATTGAGAAAGTTTATCGCAAAGTGACTGTGAGGCAGGTTGAGTGCGTGTCAATGCGTTAGGATCTGTAAAAGATCTAACTATATTGAAGATCTCCCTAGCGCCGTTGCTGGCGAGTTTGATTCGAGAGGCCAGATAATCCCGTTTATGCTCCTCAATCATTCGGCGATATTCTTTAAGAGCTATTTTATAGGTGATTTTACTGTCCGTAGTATAGTTCTGTCTCCAGAGGCATTCGAGAGATTTACAAGAGGTCTTTTTCTGTCGGAGCTCGTCAGAGTACCAGGGTGCTGAGGGTACAGCCCTATGGGTTTTAATAGGCTTGAAAGGAGCAAGAGCATCTAAAGCCTGACCGATCCATGCATCCAAGTGGTCAATCTGTAGATCAAGATCAGGTGACAAACCTGGTTGGGTGTTTTGTAGGTATTCCAGGAGTGATTCAGAAGTGATCCGACTCCAGTTTCTGCCAGATATTTTGGGGATGATAGCGGGTCTAGAATGGCAGGGAATACCGATCTCAAAAGGAATGAGGAAATGGTCCGACCAAATAACCGGGGTAGGGGGGGATGCCTGAATAGAAGGTAAGTTGGAGAAGATCAGATCCAGTATATGGCCCGCTTTGTGCGTGGGTAGGGTTATTATTTGGGCAAGATTGCAGTCCGCTAACATGGAAATGAAGTGATTACTATGCGAACAGGATACGTTGTCAACATGGAGGTTAAAATCGCCTAGAGCGGTAAAATTAGCATAGCGTGTACTAAGCTGGATGATATAGTCCGCCAGAGCCGGTAGGTGAGCAGTGTTGGAATGAGGGGGACGATAAATAAGAATTCCCGAACAAGAGGAAGACGGGGAAGTTAAGATACTAAAAAGCATGCCTTCAATACAATCGATTTGGTCGTAAGAGGGGAGGGTAACCGTCCATTTGGACTTATGGATTAAGGCGACACCACCTCCTGAAGAGCCGTTAGACCGGTTGGCGCAGCTGATATTATAGCCCTCCGGCAAAGCAAGGGTGATAGCGGGGTTGGTGGTGTCGTTCAGCCAAGTTTCAGTTAGAAAGAGCAAGTCCCAATTGTTGTCCCGGAGGGACTGCCAAATATCGATGGCATGTTTGCTCAGCGATCTACAGTTAATCAGTGCAGCTCTGAGGGTCGGGAAGGACTGGGCACCACGTATGGAAGCGGGGTGCAGATCGTGCGTTGTGCTGCAAGTGTGGTCCAAGGCAGAGAAGGAAAAATTACAGACTGTGCAGGCAAAGGCCTGGCTCTGAGCGTCAAAGGCGGGACAAGGGCCGGTCACGAGGAATGGAGGTCTCAAAGACAACAGCTCGGTCCGAGTATATTTCGCGGAGATATGGCTGATGAGACGTGGAGAAGTCCCTGCCCCGGACACGGCCCGATCGCGGATGAGCGCAGACGAGCTTGCCTTAAGCGCGCCTTCGGCGCGCCATCGGCGCGCCCGCTGCGCTCGTCCGCTGCGCTTCCGATATGTACACATCTATATAGTAAGGGAAATACGTACAGGGGGAGTGTCCTCCGAGTGGGCGTGTCACTGACTGGGCGTGAGGGGAGGCAGGTGGAAGATGACGGCGATTTCCGTTGCCAGCGCTCGCACCGCTATGCAAGATCGAGTGACAAGGGGAAGGAAAAGTGAGTATTAAAAGCAGTTTCCCTTCCCCTCATAACTCACAGCGACCAGATGCGGAGTACCCTGGGAAGCCTCCTTCAGCCCCACCCTCTTCAACATCTACATGGCCCCCCTAGCAACCATCGTCAGAAACTACGGGCTCAATATCATCTCCTACGCCGATGACACCCAGCTCATCCTCTCCCTCACCAAGGAACCCAACATCAGCAGGCACAACTTTCAAGAAGGGATGAAAGCCGTCGCCACCTTGATGAAGGACAGCTGCCTGAAACTCAACTCCGAGAAAACAGAAGTCCTCATCCTCTGCTCCACCCCCTCTGCTTGGGACGACACCTGGTGTCCCCCCGCCCTCAGAAACCTCATTATGAACCGCCAGATCAATGCCATATCCTCGGCCTGCTTCAACACACTCCGCATACTCCGTAAGACATTCAGATGGATCCCCTCCGAATCCAGAAAAACGGTCATGCACGCCCTCATAACCAGCAGACTGGACCACGGCAATGCCCTCTATGCCGGAACCAACAAAAATCTCCTCTGCAAGCTCCAGACTGTCTAGAACGCCTCAGCCAGACTAATCCTCGACATCCCTCTGCACAACCACATCACCCAACACCTCTGCGATCTCCACTGGCTCGCCATTGAAAGAAGAATAACTTTCAAACTGCTCATGCACGCATACAAGGCCCTCCACAACATCAGACCCCAATACCTCAACAATCGTCTCTCCTTCCAAGCCCCCAAGAGAAACATCCATTCAGCCGACCTCTCCATGGCCACCTTCCCTCGCATCTACAGGAACTGAGCGAGTGGAAGTCTCTCTCCTACCTCGCAGCCAAGACTTGTAACGACCTCCCCCCCACCTCTGGCAAAGCCCCACACTGCTCCAGTTCAGGAAAGACCTCAAGACCTGGCTCTTCAGATGACACCAACGGAGTTGCACATTCCCCCCCCCCTCCCCCCATAGCGCCTTGAGACCCTACAGGGTGAGTAGTGTGCTTTACAAACCCCTGATTGATTGATTAAATTATCATTAATAGCACAATTACATGTCTCTACAACTTCTCCGAATTGAATGCCCTTTACTTGCCTATTTTTGTCCCAAAAATTCAATTTTAAAGAACCGCTGTATAAAAAAAAAAATCACATTGACGAATAATCAGGTCGATGAAATCTTGGCTATTGATTAAATTACTTGATTTTAAATGCAAGGGCCGAAGGAAAAATACTTATTTGAGGAGTAAAGGTACTACTTGTCAAAATCCCCAAAATGGTAACAACTGAAGGAAGCATTTAACCAAATAACGGACTGTGACAAGAAAAAAGAAAGAAAGACAACACGATTGGCTGAATCTGCTTTCTACTTCTACCTTGACTTGCCCTGAAAAGAATATGATTGGAGGGCGCAGAAGGCGGGAACCAGCTACACGCTTGCACGAGATTCCAAACTGAATAAGGACACAAGGGAGAATTGGCCCAGGCGTGGTGCTCTAGAGAGAGACAGTCGTCAAACGTCGGTGCCAACACATAAGAACATTTTATGAAGCCATTTTGAAACGTCTGAGCGTAATGTTCGGTAGAGAATGGCTAAATCATTATGTTTGGAGTCACTGATTCAGGAACAAAGGCTCTATAACTTTATGTCATGATTATTTCTACACAGACAGTTTCACCTTGTCCCACCTTTAGCCCTCAGCACCCTGCTGTTTGCTGCTCTGAGGCTGTGAAAGGACTAAGAGGAGAAACTCTGGTTCCTGATGCTGCACAAGGGGTAGTAAGGGCAGCACCTTGGGCACCATCTTCTACCCATAGCTAGTCCTTATTGACTTGCTGCCATTATCAGTGCTTAATTTGTAAAATAATAAGTGCCAGGGTCCTGACGAAGAGGCCACGGCAGCTTGCACCGTCCATTGCCCCATCATCGCTGCCAATGACAGGACCAAAACTACTACTAACCAACTCTCTAGTCTGCAAGTGCGACAGTTTGTATTATTCCAGGTCCCCAAAACAAAAGGAATTTTTTAATGTATATTGTATTCATAAACAGCCATTGTTCTACTCATCTCTAAATTAGATGAACAGCGCCACCATGTGGCAGACCGTCATAAGTGCAGTGTTGACAATTAAGTGCTGGTGCCGAGCACTGCCAATGACAGTACCAATACATCTACTAACCATCGCTCCCCTGCAAGTGTGACAATTGAGACTATTCTAGTCCACCCAAAGCCATAATAATGGCATGTGCCTCAGGTATTATTCTTTTTTAATATATGTGACTTATTAAACACACTTGTTGTGCTCATCTCAAAATTAGACAAACAGCGCCACCATGTGTTGGACTATCACTAGAGCTGGTGCAGACAATTAAGTGCCAGAGCCGAGCACCGGCAACCACCGGCTCAAATTAAGCACTGTATGGTACTCGTGGAAAGAATGAAACAAAAAAGGCTGGCCTCAGCACACCTGGATTTACAAATGATACTCCTTTGTCCAATTCACGTTCTTTTGTGTGCTAATCTAGGGTACCAATCACTGACCACTGAATGATGAACATCAAACGACACTGGGCCTTCTAGCTTGAAAATGGTGTCTTCCCTGGTTGCACCAGTATTCTTGGGTCGTGGCACCTCAGGACTTCGTGCTGGTTTAACCAGTTCTCTAGATTGTGAAAATATGATCTCGAAGTCATTTGAAAATATTAATTTTTATTCATCTTGTTTTATCTTGCACTTAAATTCTCTTTTTGATATCTTTTCGCTTATTTTGTTTAACTCCCGAATCTCCAATGCATTTTGGGTATTTAGCCCTGCTCCAGTAACATTGCTTTTCCTGTGGATCAAACCAAATGAACAAACTAAAAAAAGAAAACACATACAAATGTGCATGTGTTTCATATACATTGCAAAAATATACATTTCCTCTTAAAAATGCTTATTTGCCCATGTCAAGGAAAACAGTTAGTTCTGCGTTTAAAGTAATTTCTGTAGCTATGACCCCTAGGGAATTTATTTGAAGTAACACACGGCATGTCTTGTGTCTCACACAGTGGAATATGTGTTGTGTAGTTTGTCATCTGAGTAACTACTTCCCTTCTATGTTCATAGCAGTAAAATGCAGCTCACATGCCTATAGAAGTATTTACAAGAATTCTTGCCCGCTAGTTGTCCAAGATTATGAGGCCAACCCTTATTCATAAGCTAACCAGCGTCACACATAGTTGGTATAATTACTCCGCTCACACGAAATTCCACAAGCAAATCCAGATTTTCCACAAAAAGAAAACGTGCCACAGAGCCTTCTCGGGCATGGCTTCCAAAATGTGGGTCTCTTTGCCGAAGGAAATCCGTCTGATTCCGCCTCCCGCCTGCTTCAAAACGGAAGTGACATCATTTCTGAAGAACTAATGGTTGGTCTCGGATCATAGCTTGTGTCGCGTGATCTTGCCCTCGTGTATTTTTAGTTGGTGATCATGTCTGCTATCCTGCTGATCTCCTTTGGAGGTCCTGTCCCTCAATTTGTTATTCTTCTCTGACTGTTTTGATCTCGTATTTGCGATTACTCTGGTGACTTTCCCTGTTTTTTTACTTCTCCCCCTTATAAAGTGCTCTGATATCCTCACGGGTCATGTTCGCACTCTATAAAACTTTATAAATAAAAAATAAAATAACCCTACTGTGAACTTGTTAGAAACATATTCACTGCTCCTTTGGGATCTCTATGAGGCAGTAGGTAGTCTTTGCAAGTCATCCCATTAGCCATTGAGCTTCTAGAATCTTCCATTAAGACTTCAATGTGCTTTCACGCATAATTAAGATTATTTTCATAATCATGGGGATTGGTTAAATCCGCATGAAGGACTCAAGAATATTGGAGCACCCAGGGAAGACACCATTGGCAAGCGAGAGGGTGCAAAGTCTCTGTTGAAAAGAATTACAGAAGCACTTCTTGTCTTTGAGTGGAGTTTGGGCACTTTCTCTACCTGAACGACATACGTTCATGATGCGTGGGCTCGGGTTCGACTCGATGGAGGTCTTCGAAGGCTGCAACTATGACAAGCCTTGTAATTTTAGTTTTGAAATTAGCAAACTGAACAAATGTCTACAGGTACATATTTTAGGATTAGATCTTAGATTAATTGCTACTTATTGAATATATTGTTCTATTGATTGTTGGCCAATGTAAATAAGATGTACCTGCCAATCACACGGTAAAACCTGCATTTTACCCTGACCCTCAGAGTGCCATGCAGACTCATCCATGAACTGCATCCACCCCACCAGCCACTTGACAACTTGCCACTCTCAGCCTCACATGTAGACCTCTGACCTTATTAGAGCTCTCATGCACCAGTCATTGAGATCACAACTGCATGGGCCATTGTTCGAGTGCGATACCGAGCTCAGCCATAATTCTCTTTTACCAACCCCAAGCATCATGCACCTATGCACACTCCCAAGAGCCATGGACATGCAGCAAGTCACCATCCAATGTGCACTGCTCTTGAGAATATGTGCACACACCTCAAGCAAGGGTCTGTGTACATCCCACAAAACATAAGAGGTGGATTGTATCGGTTACAAAGACCACAAGTGCCAATCAATGTAACATAACCTGTGGTGCGTTCCATGTTACAACGGAATTGTTCACGTATTGTACTGTAAGGCCCGCATTACAGGTTTGTCAGAATAGGGTGGGGTAATACCATTACCGCAGCGTGAGATAATTTCCGCTTGTGGTTAATGCCTCCTATTATTTAAGAAAAATGAAGCCTAATATTTGAAAATGATTTTAACACAGCAAGGGCCATATGTATCAAGAATAGGAACTGCAATTTTCAAATTGCGATTTTTACTGAATCGCAGTTTGGAAATCACAATTCCTAATGTACCATATTCAGAGGCACAGATTTTGCGACTCTTTAGAATTCACAATCGCAATTTAGCGATTGCCAAATTGCCTTTCCTAAACAGGTAAATCGCAACTTGGTAATGCCAAATTTGCAAAGGTCGCTTTCTGGAGCTGCATGATGACATCACAATGAGGAAGAGTCATCGCGCGCGGATTCCAGAATTCAGCGAGAAAGAACTGGAGGTGCTCACTGAAGAGTGTGCTGTTTGGAAAGAGCTCACTGCAAGTTCCAGAAGGCAAGAATCAAAAAACGTGGAAGGACATTCAGGCTGAGATCCGTGAGGTTGGTGAAACATAGGGCACGCTCAAAGAAATTTGCAAACTCTGATATGATCTTCAGTCAAGTGCCAAGGAAAAGGTGGCTAGCAGACTTGCAGAAGCATAAGGGAACAGGTGGGGGGCCATCCACTCAGCCACCACTGACCCCTCTTGAGGACATGACTGGGGCTATGCTGCAGCCAGTTATTGTTGGGGTCTCTGACAGGGATACCTCTGCCACACCCAGTACCTTGAAAGATAATATTTCTATTTTTCAACATATAATCAGGTGTTAGGTAAAAATACCACTATTAGAAATGTATACTTACTTCTAAACATAAACCCAGTCCACAAACTAATATGACTTTACCAATGCATTATGGGGCTTGAATTGTAGGTCTGACAATATAGGTAAAGCAGCAAAAGGAAACATGTTCTATTCGTATAAAAAATGAGATACAAAAGGACATTAAAGAACTTGATAATAGATTTAGAAATGTTATTGTAAACAAACTTTATGTAAATGTATTCATAACAAAATATTTATTGAACTAAATTAATTATCATACCTGACAGATCTACCTACAACATTTACAGAAGAAAGTCAACAGGAGGAAAATCAGGACACTCAGCTAGATATACAGGCTGATAACATTCTTACTCCAACACCCACAACACCTGCACCAACCAGACGCAGAGCAAAGGTGTCTCCGATTCTGAAGAAGAAAATGAGAGCGTCCCAAGGAGACACTCCTTGTGCCATAAGATCTACAATCAATCAATCAATCAATCAGGGGGTTTAAAGCATGCTACTCACCCGTGAGGGTGTCTAGGCGCTGGGGGGGTTTGGGGGGGGGGGGGGTGTACAGCTCTGGTTCAGCTGAAGAGCCAGGTCTTGAGGCTCTTCCTGAAGGTGTGTAGAGTAGGGAAGCATCTGATGTTGACTGGGTGCTCGTTCCAGGCTTGACCGCGATGTAGGAGAAGGCTCTTCCACCCGCTCTGGTTCTGATGATGCGCATGGTTTCGGCGAGGTCGGCGGAGCGGAGGTTCCTTTTGGATACGTACACAAAGGCATCAGTCTCTTTTTCAAAGCCGATGCAATGCCACCAGAAGGCGTAGAATTGGTGTTAGAAGGGCTTCTGATGAAGTAGATAATACTGCTGTATTTCGTGGTTTGGAGGCGTCTATGTTATTGGTTCAGTGCATGCAATCTAAAAATGAAAGCCAGTAAGGAAACCGTGGCAATTAATTAAAAAAAAAATTAAATAAAGGATGGCAAAAAACAGCCGAACAAAACTGTTGAGGAGGAGCAAAAAGCAACTTCTGAAAATTATACAGAGCTGACAAATGTGATTTCTGAACAGTAATGCAGCAAGATAAAGTAACACTCCGACGGCGCCATCATCAACTCAAAAGCAGATTGGATGGTTTCACTAGATCTATGCATCACCTGACAAATGCTGCAGCAACATTATCTCGATGCACAGTCAACATGCATGTTGAGATGGCACACTGGAGTGGAGATGTTGCACGAGGCTTAGCGCAAGTCACCAATGCTATAGAAAACATACAAACAGCACACATCTTAGCAGGGCCGGACTGGCCATAGCGGGCACCGGGCGTTTCCCCGGTGGGCCACTAGGGTGGGAACCGGTTTTGGGCCTTGGAGGGCCGTTTTTGTTACCGGGGTCAGCAATATCGGCCCCCCGTAACAAAATCGGCTGAAACCGGCCCTCGCAAACTGCTAGGCTGCACCCCCCTCACTTCAGGGGGGGGGCGGCTGAGCAGTTTGCCAGGGCCGGTTTCGGTTCCCACTCCGGCCCTGCATCTCAGCAACCGGTAACTTAGGTGGAGGAGAAAGTCAGGAGCTATACAGCCGAAGTTGCATTACTGCCCCCAAAATTATGAATCTCTGACTCTTGCCTAGAAAAAGAAAATGTATGTATGTTTTCATTGTTTATATTATCTGTACTTTTATGGCCTTGGTGGCTAAAATAATTGATTTGAATTAGAATTATAAATCTGTGATGTAGTCGCAGACAAAGTGCATCTTCTGAGGGCTCCCAAAGTCAAGCTGCTGAGCACACCAAAGGCCGAGTGGAGTGCGGGGGAGAAAAAGGTAGTTCGATCATGGCTGTTTTTTTACATTTCTTATTTGTCAATATATATATAATCCACATTTGTAAAGTGCAAACAATCACCCGTAAGGGTCTCTAGGCGTCATCAGGAAGATTAAACAAGCTGTTGCCCAGAGTCACATGGTGCTGGGCTAATCTGCCGCCAGCGCCGGGGATCGAACCGTGATCCCCAGATTCCGGAGTCAGTCACCCTGGCCGCGGCGCCACACCTCTTCCCATTATATAGTAATGTCTGAGATGACAGTTTTTCATTTGCACAGAATGTGCATTTCATATTGTGTTTTGACGATATAAAAAAAAAAATTTCTGGAGTTAAGGTAAAAAACAAAAAAGAACATGAACTTTTACTAGTTTAAATGCCATTATTTTCTTATTTAGTTTAAAAATAATGTTGTGTAATCTCTGCTCGTTGTACTCTGCCTTCTTCTGATCTTGACCCATCTGTAGGTTGATGTGGTGGGATTGGCAGGTCCTCTTCATCCGACCCCAGATCAGACAGGATAAGAGGTATATGCCGCTAGATGTGGCAATGTTGTAGAGTACAGCACATGTAACTACAATTTTGCAGCAGGTTTCTGGTCTGTATTGGAGTGCCCCACTGCTCTTGTGAAGATATCAAAGCGACTTTTCAGCAGTCCAAGAGTCCTCTCTATCACATTTCTCGTTCATTTATGTGCAGCATTAAAGCGGCGCTCTATTGCAGAAGCTTCGTTCAAATAAGGTGTTGAGATAAAGGTGTGCAAAGCATACACACTGTCTCCTACAATGACACATTTTAAAATGATGTAGTGGCGAATTATACATACATCTTCATTACATACTAAAATAAATATATAAATATTTACCTAGTGAATATCCTTCACCAAATTCTCGACTAAGAAACTTTGCATAAATTTCACTCTGGCAAAATATGAAAGAACCATGTGTGCTTCCAGGAAATCTGGATCAGTAATCATATTACAGGCACTGCACTCCACTAGAATGTTTGATGAAGGAGGATGTTTACAATTTCTAAAGATATACTCATTGTCTGATGGAGGACATATTTGAGCTCGTGTCCCATCAATGCAACCTATGACATCAAAAATTGAGCGGTCTGATAAAATGATAATTATGTACGGTGCAATTCCTGTACTGTACTGGGAAATTTGATGTAATAATTAATTTCACTGAGCATTGCATCTAGAAATGCATGAAAAAAGCATACTTTTTGGAAACCCCACCTGCTGCAGCTATCACAACCTTGTAGCTCATTTGAGGCTAAGAGGGGCAGGGAACATTATACCTGCACGTGGGTGGGAATAGAATTTGTCCTGCGAGTTTTTAGCTGTAGCCGAAATTAATTTGAAATATTAAATCTAAGATATAGGCACTACTTAATCTGTACTTCTCAAAGATGTCCTCCTCTGTCTGATCAAACATAGTATTATGAACTCTAAATATGCGCTCCTGTCTCCTCCCCCTTCTCTGCAAACTTACATCCTCCTTGCCATGACGGACAGAGCAGCCATTGTGGAAAATGCAGATGCATTCTGGGGCTGTTTATTTAGGTTGCACCAGATTACCACCTGATTCGAGTTGATGGTAAATTGCATGTGCAAAACGTGAATTTTGCGACAATTCACAACTTGTGAACATTTGACACCGTTCTATAGCGATTCCCTATGAGGAAATCTCTAAATGTGATTTCCAATTTGGAGTCGCAATTTTAGAGATTTGGGAAGCAAATCCCTTTAATACAACACAAAAGCCCATTTTGCAATCGAAAACGGCCAAATTTAGCAATTCACACCATTTACGAACGCAAATAGGCTTGATACATCTGGACCCAAATTCCGCATTTTATGCCTTTTTCCAAGGCCCTTTTCTTCCCAATAAATTTTGGCAGGTTTCTTATCACGCAGCTCGTAATTCTGATCCCGGTGCAAAACCGTAAACCACATGCGCAATTATCATAGTTTAGCCTTTAACCTGTAATGCGGACCTAAGTGTTTATAAGGTATCCAGTCGAGGAAGCATCTGGTCTCCATGACATGATGACTTCACCCGCAGCACCTTTACACTATCTCTTGTGCCTGTAAACCCACCCCTTTTTTCCTTTACATCATGTAACCCTCCACCCTTTCAGTATCTACCCACATCTCTGTAGTACGTCTGTGCCTCTTCAGTAGCATCACCAAGTTTCAATTATTATATTCAGTTAGTCCTACAATTTTCCTTTACATTCAGTTTGCATTATGTCACTTTTACATCATTTCTTATTCATGTTTGTAATTCCACTATATCTTAGAACTATTTTCAGTCGCACATTATTTATTTTCATACAGAGAGGATATTTCTAACAGCCACTGTCTAACCAATGTCCCTTTAAAACGTTGTAAAATTGCTTTAGTTATGACATCTCCTATGTGCTCTGAAGGACATCCTGTATCGCAGCATCCTTAGACATATTATTATTTTAAGCTTTTTATGTAACCATCCCTTGAACATGCCGTGTCCCCCCTTCATTTATCTTCTGTTTCATGAGATCTCTTTTATTCTGTTCAAATTCACTTAGGTTTACAGAGAACAAGATGCAGGAGTCATCCTCGGGGCAGCGAGAAGGAAAAGGCGGCCATTCCGCCTCAATCAGTAGAATTTAAATTAATTTGTGCAAGAGGTTCAAAAGGAGCATTTCATCTATTTTGCTCTCGGTAAAAATGTGTAAGAAAATAGATTTTTTCATTGCATGATTTACTTTTGTATGTTCAGTCAGCTGGGTCGTGCTCTTGAACTTTGAGAAGAGAATTTGTTTGTATGAACAATTAAACAGGATAGTGAAACCGGATGGACGAGTGTGTGGTATGTCAACCAGGCTTGATCTGATGCATTAACAGACTCTTTTAAAAACTGGTTATGTGTTTCTAGAACTTGTGATCTTAATTCAAAGAATGCTTTATATCAATACATTGAGTTTTAGTCATTTACTATTATGTTTGTTGCCATGTGTTAGTGAAGATACTTATTATGAAAAAGAATAACATTTACTCAATGGTGGCTGGCATGACTCGCGGGTGGCGGGGCAGGGGTGGGTGCAGGGAGGGGTACACGCACGAGGTAGCACAATGAAAACATTTTTTTTTTACATTTACCTTGTCACCAGTCCCGCTGCCGCGCCTCCTCTCTTTGCTCCTGCTCTTTTCGTGGGACAGGAAGCCAGGCTCCCATGACCAATCACAATGCTGCAATGCAGCGTTGTGATTGGTAAGCACCCAGGCTCCCCTGACCAGTCACAACGCTGCAATGCACTGGTGTGATCGGTTTTGAGCGTCCTGGTTCGACGCGCAACCAGGGAATTGGAGCCTGGGCTTGTTCTCCACACAGGCTGTAATGCAGCCTGTATGGAGAACGGAGAAAGTGCGCATTACCGAGAGGGCCGACCAAGCAGTCAAACCACTCCTCTCCTGCCCTGTTTCCTGAGCAGAGCAGCCCCGCCCGCCCACCCACAAAGGAACGAAACATAAAATGGTAATAACTAAAAGTTATCATAATTTGATATTTCCTTTCCTTTACACTGCCCAAAGCAGTGGGGTGACGCTCCTCCGCCATAGCAGAGTAGCCGCCACTGCATTTACTACATTTAGTAGTAAAATTAATTTAGGTAACTTAAGAAAGAGAATTATAACTCCAAAATTCATTTCAGACTCTAATTAATTCCATAGTTTATCTCTGACTCTAACATCCAAAATCACCAGGAGCACCCTGCAGGTGATGCCGGGGCAATCCCCAGAGTGAGAGCCTCCAAACCAACTTGTGTGGTGTAGCCGGCCACTGATTATGCGAATGATCTGGAACTGATGGTGCATCGAGGGAGAGAGAGTGCACTTCCTTTGTAGTGGAGTCAATTCCCGCTGACCAGTGATCACGCGGCCGAGGCATCGAATGATGCTTTGACTAGGGTGAGGGAAGGGCCTAGACGTCCCCCACAATGTTCTCTCCCAGTCAGTCTGGGTGAGAATTTAAGGGTGTCTGGTCAGCAGAATGGGTGGAAGATTTAGAAGGATTATCTAGGACCAAGGTGGAGTCAGTGTAGAAATGCAAGGACTCGGCTGCGTTGATGAGAGGAGGGGACCAGCCATGGACAATTCAAAGAGCCCAAAGATTCTTAAATTGGAGTTTGAAGCTTTCTACGTTCATGAGAATGAACTAAGCCTTGGATGTATTTAGTTTGAAACAAACTGCTGCCGTCCAGAATTTAATGCTATGGAGAAAGGGCCTTAAGCAATGCCGGTCTGTCCCTGACGATACCTTGAAGCAGGGTTGTGTGTTTTCGATACAATGACGCCTGATAATGTTTTGATTGGATAAGGGGACATTTAAAGTGTCCGTGTAGCCTTTAAATATCAGGGGGCAAAGGAGCCCTGAGGGATTCCATGCTTGGGAAGGAGGGGTGAGACTTCTCAGGAAGCAAATCTGTGCTGTCAAGCTCCACAGTGAGACACTGCCGGGGTTTGCTGCTCAGACACAGCAGACACACAGAAAGCCCACTAGACACACCAGAATGTAACTTCAGAGAACCAGAAGGCTGTTATCAACAAATGCTTCGGTGATGCGGACCGGCTAGACCACAAGGATCTTGTCTCCTTAGTGAGGTGATCTCCATCAGACCTTCAGACAGGTGGACCTGTTGGTGATCTTCTTTCCAGTCTGAGGTTTCCTCCCCTCCTCTCTGGGTAGTTTGGCATACATACCCTTTCTTCTGGTCAGTCACGGCTATAAGGGCTCATCCATCATTCAGGGTACAGTCCCAGCCCTCAAACAGGAGGACCACCAGAGAAGGTCTTGTCCATGGCAAATGTGTCTTCCTTTACTGGCGCAAAGGTTCTCACTGAGGTTCTGATCAACGTTGAGTTAGTGGCTCAATGGACCAGCATCCATCCCACTCTGGAGGCGCAGACAGGAAGCCTGAGCCAACCAGAGTCCAACATGTTTTTAACACTTCCTCCTCCAATGGTACCGGACTGGATTTCACCCTCTGACCTGGTCTTGGAGGGTTTCCCTCGGTAGAACTCAAAGGTCATGCAGTAGAACTGGTCTAGTTAATGATGCCTTTCGAACCATCAAGATGTAGCTGTTGGCCAGAGCTAATAACAAAGAAAAGGGGATAGGGAGGTTCCACTGAGCTAAGGGGAAGCCTTTGCCAAGTCCATTCCCCAGACCACGAGGAGCACTAGTATGAGGTAAGGGGCCCTGGAGGAGGTAACCAGCAGCCTTTCACATCCACCGTGAAGCACTGTCGTGTGCAACCATGCACACTGTGCCCCAAATGCACACTTTTCTTTCAGATGAAATGCCAGTAAAACACCCACACACATGTTCCCAAACATGCGCAACACATAATGATGGTCGAGGATGGAAGACTGGATGGTACCTTACAGGTAAACAGGGGTCCCCATGTTCATTCATCGCACAGGTAGGTGTGAAGTGACCGTAGACACCTGCAGACACCCTCACTATGGCTGTAAGGACTCAGGCTGCACCTCCAATTCAGCAGAGATGGGCTCTGTTTTAGAATAATGTCACATGTTGAAAGGAGGAGCGCCTGCAGTGGACGTTCTGATTGGCGAGTCCACTGGGGGAATACCTGGGACAGGACGAGAGAAGAGCTTCACTTAGCCCTGCACAGGATGTCCGTCCCAACAACAAGCATGGCCTCCGATGTAGGGCTGTAGTGTAAATGAGGGCTCCAGTCTGCTGTGGTTTCATGAAAAACCAGCTCACGGTTCTGCCACTGATCCGCGTGGGAGGTGCAGAGGGTGGTGTGCAGGGGGGAGGCGGGGGCGGCGGAGCAGCTGCAGTGCACCTTGAAAGAAACGCCCCAGAGATTCTGTGCCTGTCAAACACCGTCTATAATTGCACTGCGGGGCTGTTCTGACGTCAATACCTGACTAAAGTCTCTTCTTGGCAACAGCTCAAATCTGTAATTAAAATATTATTTAGTGGATTTTACAAGAAAAGAGACTTATGTTCCGGTCTATTCACAGATCAGCATTTTTGTAGGACACAGGATCATTTGCAGAATTTCACAGGTTCAGGTATTAGAGTTGCACTGCAGGCCCTTAACTTTGCTCCCTCAGGGGCATTGCAAAGGAGAGCTGGACCCGAACCAGGTGTTTGATGGAGAAAGTTTGCAGGCCGCAGTGCTTAATTTGAGTGGGTGGTTGCAGGTGGCAGGCAGCAGCACTTATAGTGGTGGCTACTACTGAAGGGGGGTGGTGGGGCAGGGGGAATAAAAAAAATATATACCTGGGTACGGCCGCCGCCGTACCCATGGCAGCAGCAGCGTGATTGGTCTGAGCACCCTGGTTCAGTGCTCTGACAGGGAGGGAGAGCCTGGGCATGTTCTCTACCTGGCTATCCAATACAGCCGGGTGAAGAAATGCTAAGTGCGCATGACTGTTTGGCCGGCCAAACCGTCATGCGCACTTAGAGAGTGCCCACCATTTCACCCCTTGCTCTGGCCAGTCGCGCCCCACACCTGAAATGTAAACCAACTGAGCCAGTATGGAAAAATAAAAGGATAATAAATGTTTTGTTTTTTAGGGGGAGTTTTATATAGCTTAAACTCGACCCGAAGGTATCAGAGCGCTTTACATGAGCACCAGTTGCGTTCCAGGTGGACACATTCATGGGGAGATGAAGTGATTTGCCCAGAATCCCATCTTGGATGCGGAGCGTCCCTGCCGAGACTCGAACCCGTTCCCCAGCTTCGAAGTCAACCGCCCTAGCCGTTAGGCCACATCCTCTTCCCACAGACACACTGCATTATCATCATATACATTTTCCTTTTTGAACTGCTCAGAGAGCACTGGGCCATGGGCCTCCGTTTTAGCGGAGGAGCCGCCCCTGATTTTTAGGGACGAGGACTTATAATCCATCAGCAGACTCTGACCTAAAGGAAGAGAGAGAGAGGAAGCGATTGATGGAAGAAGCATGGAAGTTTCTGCAGATGGCACCGGTGGCCACTTGTATATGAGATAACTTAGTATCTCCTAGAAATGGCATGGGTATCAATCATATCACGTCAACGGCAAATGACGCTATGAGCCACCTGCTCCCGCAGCTGCTGATGGCACTGGGCATCACCTGCTTGAAGATGAAAGAGATGGTTGGCACCATCTTTTGGACTTGCCAGGTTACCTCTTGGCACTTGTGTGGCATCAGTGGAGGAAGTGAGTCTAGCAGCCAGAGGTTAAACCCGATCCCCTCAAAACACTGAAGTCATGCCCCACAGGATCATGATAATGGCTGGAAGTCATTAGCACTTGACAATGGTAATGTAATTACCCCATACGGGGTTATTACCACTGATTCTGCACATACCCTCACATGGGTGTAACATAGACCCCTGCGAAGCAGGGGGGCGCCCAGCCCTCAAGGGGGCCAACAACCGTTCAAGGGGGCCCCCAACCCTTCAAGGGGGCCCTATTGAGGCCAAAGTCAATTAATATCTGTGCGATATGGGAGACAGGAGCCAGTCATCTCATTCTACAGGGGGCCCCTTCATTGTGTGTTACGTCACTGCACCCTCAATGAGGGGCTAAGAAGCAAACAAACTAACTTACAAAGTCTCTTGACCTTACATGACATGGAATGCCAACATACACAAGAGTGCATGTCTTACTCAGTGCATCAAAGGGAATCTGGCAAGCTGGGCATATGAAAAAAGTAAAGAAAGGAATGAGGATCTCATATGCCTGCTCCAGGCTGGACAAAATCTTCTGTTTCATCACCAGAGAGTGAACAAGCATCCTTAAGACACTGACTCAACTCACACTTCCAACAACCACAGGAATGGATCTTCACCACACGCAGAGGCCATTCCAACGTACTTGTTGTTGGGTCCAAACTCATTCTCAAACCTGCTCCCAGTACCTATCGAGACTCCTACAAGGTCATTGCAACAAACCTACTCTACCTGCGAGTTGTACCAAAAGCCCGTTACACCCCCATCGCATCTTAGATCTTTCGATTTACTTGCCTTACTATTCCTGTGGTGCTCTCCCCAAAAACCGCTTGTACCTCCAGGTTCCATAACCTTACAGAAACGTTAGAACCATCCAAAGTGCATCATTTCAGCATTTTGGATAGGGCCAATAGTGGATTTGTAAGGTGCTGGGGGCAACAGCATCATATGTTCCTCTGAATCTAGTTACACTCGCGGCCCGCTTGATATGACAGCTGGAAAGGTATATTAGAAATATTTGTTAACAATCATTTGCTGCATTTTAATATTGTTTATTTATTGAGTGTTTAACTGGACTGCAAAGTCTAGCAATAATAATAGTTTCTCTCTCACCATGTCAATCATTTTTAGCCCTGTCGGACAGACCTTCTGGCATGTTCTCTTCCTACTTCCGGTGTGCCTCATATCTTATAATTAGGGCTCCCGGTCTTATGGTATTTATTTTTTTAACATTTCCGTCTGTATTTTTCCATATATATTTTTTAGCCATCTTATTATTATTTATTCATATATATTTTGTGGTTTGCGAATAAATGTAGTAAATAAAAAATATATTTCCACATTTAACTGATAAGCTGTCACATTTTAGCAAACTCAGCAGGCAAATATAACAGAACACTACAACCACAGGTAAATATTAGTAATCTACTACATATATATTTTAACATATGCCTGTATTTAAAGCTATCTTCACTCGTTTTTTAACTCCCCGTGCTGTCTATCTGCTCATCTGTTGTCTTGGAATTCACAGCAGACAGCATGGAAAGTCTGTGATTAAAAGCACCATTTTCAGTATTTTTCCACTTTTATAAATAAATACAGAAAGGAAACACATTGTATTTATCTGGAAAGATCCTTAAAAACGGAAAACATGGGAGCCTTACTGATAATCAGTAGCCCTCCACTGCATGTCCCTTCCTGGGAGTGTAGCTGTCACTTGTCTCAGAACCCACTCCTTGCTCAAAAATTCTGCATCTTGGGAGCCACGAAGCAGCTTGGTGGGTGGGCAATGATCAACACAGGTTTCAAGGATTCTGTAATCTTTCATATTGAGAACATTGGCCCAAATGTGACCTTTTTTTAGCAAATAAACTTATGTCCCTTTGGTAATATTGGGGTCTATTCACAAAATGTGTGTATATTTACTGGTTGTTTGTGATTTCATAGAAAAACTATTTCATGGAATACCAATACCAAGAAACCATTTAATCCAATCTGTTTAATGAAAATTTTCAGAATGAATGCCATTTACTTTATCGTAGAAACAAATTTATAGAATGTCTTTTTGGTCGAAATTGACTTTTGAATGCTTATTTTTTAAGTGTAAATGCAATGGTTGCAGGTCTTACTTTCAGCAGTTTTGTCTGAGAAATTTATTTCAGTGCTTTGCTACATTTGACATTATTTTATATTTATATATTTTACATTGTCAAACTATTAATTTGTAGGCTTTTAATTCGCAGACCCATCAGCACCCCTAAACACCATCCATCACTGACATCTCACCACCCCTAAACACCATCAATACCTGAACCCTAAAAAACACTTTCTACATCTAAGCTACACCCATCCCTAAATCCTTCAAACCTCTCACCACCCTAAACTTCACCCCATCCTGAACCCTAAGAATTTCACCACCCCAGCCGCTACCCATAATTGAACCTTACATATCCTCACCAGCCCTAAACTCTGCCCATTCATGAACCCTCAAAACCTCTCAACACCCCTACACTCCACCCATTTCTGAACCCTAAAAACCTCTTTCTATGCCAACACTCCAATTATTCCTGACCCCTAAAAACCCCTCATCACTCTAAACATTACCCATCCCTGAACCCAAAAACCCCACAGTAGTCCTAAACTCCACCCATGTTTAATGTAATGATGTATTTTTCCTTAAAATTATCTTTCCTTTAAAATGCTTCCTATAATTTGTGTTTTTTTGGATTACCTTAAAATTGTCTTTCCTTAAAATTGGTTTTCCTCCAATTTGCTTTTTCAGATTTCGTTTTCCATTAACTCACATACATGAAGATTTACTGCTACACTTAGGTGTAAATCCTATATATATATATATATATTTTTTTTTTTTTTTAATAGTATAGATTTATGCATGGATATAAACATACCCATCTCGACGCCCTCAAATCAGGTGGTGTTGCTTCATACATCAGAATTTGTAAGTGTAACGTTACTACTAATAATTTTGCACATCTATGTGGAGATCTTGCCATGTGTTTATTATTCTTTAAAAAAAATATATAGAAGCAATTTTTATGCATTATATCTACATACATTATTTTAAAATATGTTATTAACCTAGAAATAAAAAAAAATGTTAGAACACATCCACTCATCAAATGTGTATTACGTAATACATTACAATATAATTTAAATGAATAAATCTTTAAGCAATATTTTTTTTAAACACCTTCACTAACATTTTGTCATCAATCTCTTCTCCAGTAAAAAAATGCAGAAGATATGAAACCACATCAAGAACACCAAGCCTGCCTCTCCTCTTATACAAATCAATTCTTGTAGAATCCCACAATGGTCATCCTTCAAAGCACTGTCTCTTGCAGATCTGCTCAACCTACTTAACTCCCTTAAAGCCACTTCCTATGAAGATGTCTTGCCCTCATCCTTCATCAAAGCTCTATCTGGGGGAAGCTTTTTCAACTCTACTCACCATTGTCAACACCTCCCTTACTCGAGTCATATTCCCAGAAGCTCTCAAGACAGGCCAGATCCTCCCACCCCATAAGAAACCTACCCTACACCCCGAGGACCTTGCTAATTACCGGACCATCTTTCACCCACCCTTCCTTGGCAAGAAGACTAAAAAAGCAGTCAATGCATGAAGGCAAGATCGTTTCGCGGCTCGCCACCTCCTACACTACGATTAATCTGGCTTCATATCACGCTGCAGCACAGAGACCATTACCTTACACAACACAAACAGTGTTCTCCTGGCCACAGATGAAGATGGCCCCTGCCTCCTGATACTGCTGGACCTCTCAGCTGCCTTCAACACAGTAAACCATCCCACCCTCTCCCACACTCTGGAGTCTCAAACGGGATTCGCTGGCAATGTTCTTCACTGGTTCTCCTACATTTCCAACCAACGCCAGTTCATTCACAGTGGCACCTAAAGGTCTGAAAAATATCCCCATAACCTGCGGAGTCATCCAGGGTCCCATACTGCCCCGTGTCATCTTCAGTCTGTACATGGAGCTCCTATGGACTCTTCTCACAGATATCTTCATCAAGAATCACCAATGTGCTGATGATACACAACTGTACCTAAAAGTCTCCTCTGGACTGCAGATCCTGTGCCTCAAACCCTGCCTGCTCCTGATGTAGACCTGGAAGTCCAGCGTTTACCTGAAGCCTAACACAACCAAGACAGGGATCCTGTTATTTGCCAAGAAAATCAAACATGAAATAGTATGAACCTGGCTCATTGTCATTAAGATTGATAGCATTCAGTGACAGCAGGCATTTGAAGTTAAGTCACATGGATTCACCCCGGACACCTACCTCACTTTCAAGGAGCACACTGCTAAAAACAAAGAAAGTCCGATTCCAGCTCTCTCTTCTAAACAAAATGAAACCCTTTCTTCCAAGAACTGCTGTTGCATCTGGATCGTGGTAACACCCTACTCAATGGCTTCCCATTCTCCACACTGGCTCTCCTCAAGAGGACTGTACAAAATAGTGGGTGGAAATCGTAAACACATCAAGAATCATACGCAATATCCAAGGTTAGAGGCAGGGCCACTGGAATTATGCGGCAAGGAGAGGGTCAAATTATGCAGCAGGGTTGAGTAAATTATGCAGCAATAAAAGATAAATTATTAGGCATAATGCAGCACATTTTGTAGTAGTATTACTTCATTATTTCATCATTTTTAAACTTGGTAACAATGTCTGGGCATAGGTTGCACCTCATTTCTACCATTTTGGTACCCAAATATAGCAACAAGCAACAAAAAGGTGACGAGTCCAGCTTTAAAAGGGAGATTTGACTGTGTAGGAACAGGTGTCGCTGCATTTTTAGTAAATTTTGAACCGTTTTAGCTTGTGACTATTGTTTTTATTTAAATCTGCAGATTATGCGGCAAATGATGGATTATGTGTCAAATGCGGCAAAACTACAGTTATGCAAAAATCTCTGCGGCCGCACAATCGGATAATTTCAGTGGCCCTGGTTATAGGTCATGTTTACATGAACAGTATACTCTTGGCCTCCCAGAAATTTAAAAACAAACCTTTTATTACCACGCATTAGCTGCAAACAAAGTATATACAGCAAGCAGGAATACATACGGGTCTGTGCTCTAGTAAATTCTAGTTTACTCTGAACTTTTAGTAGTAAATTGCTCACTCTTGACAATCTTTGTCTTTTACAGAAAGTATTGTGTCATCTCCTGAATAAACGGAAGAAAGACGAGCAGGGCAGAGACAGCTGTGTCTCGCCGCCAGGAGAGGCATCTGGGATGCATGTCTAAAACGCAATTACCCACTCCCATCGAAATGAAAGACTGAGGATGAAAACAGGTGCTCTCGCCCACTCGACAATAAAAATACAGTGTGCTTCTTGTGTGTGGGTGTGAATTCATCTCGGCTTCAGCCCCCTTCACATCGGGTTTTATTCGACAGATGCCAGGCTCGAGTGCTTTGGAACATGCCCACTCTCCAGGAGTGAAATGAACAAAGCCATTCTGCTCAGCAGTGTCTGGGGGCGAGTGTCAGTTCTCTTCTCAGGGGCTTCACTGTTAAAGGGATACAGTGTGGGAATGGATGATTTGTGCCTCCCACTGGTCGCCTGTGCTCCTGTCTAGCGTTGTTTCTATATGATGGTTGTGTTTTGTATCTATGTATTGGAATTTAGAAAGTGTGAACTCAATGATTAGAGCGGCAGACCCTGATGCAGACCCTGATGCAGAGGTCTAGCCAGGGACCAGGGTTCAATTCCCTGCCTCGGCGGGTCTTGGGCTCAAAAATTCCACGGACCTGTTAATTCTCACCTCGGTGCCTATTCCACTCATGGAGTCCCACTCTGCAACTCTGGGCAATAGCTTGCTTAATCTCCACAACGGCCCCCACAACGCTAAGGATGCCTGGCCTCCACCTTGGGGGTGCCCAGGAGTGGACGCCTCACAGGGAAAGCCAGGATGGGTTACACAGCGGTATTCGTACAAGCGCCTTGAGACCCTTGCGGGTGAGTAGTGCGCTATACAAGTATCAAATTTACATTTAACTTAGATAGCAACTCAGAGCTGTATGTTAATTGAGGATTTACAACTTTGCATTTCACAAATTTACCACTGTATTGCATTTTGCAATTTTTAGCAAAGAGAGATAAGATAGCTTGTCCATAACCGTAGAATTTACAGTAAACAATAGCTGGGAGTCTCACATGTAGCCCCAAGTTCAAAGTCAATAGCTTAACCACTAGACCACGTCTCCTCTCTTGGCCTCCATTTTAAAACACAGAAATCAAGTGCAAGGCAGACATTTGTAAAGGCTCTCCTGTCTAGGGGAAGCCCTGCCTATGGCGGTGGCCTGAACCGCGAGTTGAGAAGCTGGTCGTCACGACCTTTGGGCAGGGTCATGCACAGGATTGGTTGGCCGGGGCGTGGCACCCAGAAGCATTAGAATGCTTCTGGGGTCGTCCTTGGCAATGTGACGCCACCCCTTTAAAGGGTGCTGCGAGGCGATGGGCGGGTCTCTTTCCCGCTCGCTGCTGGGGACACAGCAAGACCTTGCGATTCTATTACAGGACCGGTGGCGAAGATTATGCTTCTCTTTCTATTTATTGCCACTCACAGCAGCCGATGTAAAACTTGTATCATGTAAATAAAACTACATTTCCCATGATGCACATGTTACATCACCTCCTGTTATGCCCCATAAGAGTCACCATCACCGAAACACGTCCTCTTTCTTGGCTGCTCACGCAGGAAGTTAAGTGTGCAAGATGTTTTATACCTATATTATTGAAATGTGATGTTTTATCATTAATTACAGCAAGTGCTGCATTACGATGAATTAATTTAACGGTCTTCATTCCTCCGCTCTGCTGCTTAAATTTGCGAGTGTATCGCTAATACGGAGGATTTAAGCCCTCGGGCGCGCTGATAGACTCCCGCTGGGAGCGCATAGACTATTGCATGCTGGTGGCCCGCTCGGGCATTGTAGAGTGTTTTTTGATGGTGCGCGTGTATCGCGCTAATGCATTCAAGCCCTCCGGGCGCACTGACAGACTCCAGCTGGGAGCGCTTTACAGTATTAAGCATTTTTCTAGTGTTCTGGTACCGCTCCGCCTACGGCGGTGAATTATTTAACTTCTTTCATAGCGCGAAGGCTCCCCTTGTCAGCCGAGTGCGCTTGGAGCCTTCACTTTCGTTTTTTCTTTCAGGTTTCAACGTGCGTAGCCCAATTGGGCTATATTTGGTAGGATTGAGTGACGCATGTCGCTACTGCCCGTTTTTCTTTAGTTTTCGTTCATTCTCGGGATTTTTTCCACTGAGCATCACCCCTACGCCTGGCTGGCTGCAAAAACGATCTGGGCCTGGAGGGAGCACACCTCCTGTGGACAATCTTGCACTTTGGCTCCACTACACCCTGAGGGCTGTAAGAACTGTGATACAGCTTATGCTGAGGAGCTAGGTACCATTTTATGATCGGTGCTGTGGGTTGGCTCCCCCCTTGTTACTCCTCTTTGCCCCTTGCCTTATGAGCAAATATATTTACAAGTTTGGTTCCACAATGGAGAATTGGGTCCATTATGAGGAGGATGATACTTTATATGAGGAGGAAGTGGATACCTCTTCCATAGAGGACAACATTGTTGAGGCCCTGGACGCCTCTGTCCAGGAGTCAGTCAACAAGGCCCTGGAGAAAGCAGTTCCGGGAACTGTGCAGCAGGCGCTAGCTACTGCGTTAAAACCTATAACCAAACAACTTCAAAAATGTGCGAAGCGCCATGGCTTCACTGCTCTGGCAGGTGCTCCCACAGACGGTCCCCAACCTAAACCCTGGCCTCATTCTGCCTCATACTCTTCGCTTCCTCGCCCCGATGCTGACAAAGATAATACTCCGGATACCGATACAGATCCAGATACTACAAGCTCTGACACCCCAGCCGAATCCCCTCCCAAAAAGAGAATGAAGAAATTGGAGAATGTGGAAACACCTCAGGCTATCCCCACTCCATTTACATTTAACCCCACTGACATAGTTCACCCCAGGTCGTCGGATTGGTTGCCCGCCCCTGAGGTGGCGCCGTATTTGCACGAAAATCTTTGCACATGTTTTGATAAAGAGGTGCGCAACAGACTACACTCTGAATGCCCTAGACCAGATATCTCTGATAAAGTGGCCGAAACACCCGATATAGACTCTAGCCTCTTGACCTTCCTAAAAAAAGTTTGCGAAGGACCCCAAGAAGGGTATCGACCGCGCCTGAGGTGGGTGCCAGGATAAGCTCTTGGATGTGGTCGGCCCTCTGGCCAAGATTCTGGAGACGGCCCAAGAAGCACAAGAATCAGGGACTGCAGTAGACTCCCATGTATTGGCAGGCTGGACCCAACAAGCCATATGTCTTTTGGGTAATGCCAACTGTGCCATCTCCACGGAGCGGCGCAAATCCATACTCATGGACTCTAATCTAACGGAATTGGTGGCGGCAGAACCTGGTCCCCTGGCGCACGGAAACCTTTTCGGAGACCGTTTCGTCAAGGACGTGGCCAAGTATGTGGGCACATTCACGACCTTGGATAAGGCGCAGTCAGGAATTAAAAGGGTCTTTCAGGCTGGTGTTTTCAACAGGGCCGGACGAGGCCGGGGACGCTCATTTGGCCGTCAGTTCTCACAAGGTCCTCAGCGAGGAGACTTTGGTCGAGGCAGGGGAGAGTGGGACTCTACCCGGGGAGGAACCTGTTATCCCACCAGGCAGCGCTTCAACAAACGGCGCTTCAGAGGATCCTACGGGGGAGGCTTCCAGAACACCGAATCTACAAGTGAGTGCCCCGGAAATAGTAATTCTACCCCTGGGGGGGACGTACTAAATTTTTCTATCACAATTGGGTTCAACTATCTCAGGATGCTTGGGTCTTACAGACAGTTCAGGGTTTCCAACTAGATTCCTTCCAAACTCCTTATCAGGCCCGATAGCCCAGGCAGCTTTCTTTTTCCCAACTAGAGTGCGATTTTATAGATTCCGAAATTGAAGGATTGCTGCAGAAACGCGCGATAGCGTCTTGCGACCAGGGCCCTCGCGGTTTCTGCAGCAATATTTGTCTGGTGCAGAAGAGAGGCGGAGGTTACAGGTTGGTACTCAATTTAAAGGACTTCAATCATTACATGACCTACAAACATTTCAAGATGGATGGTATCCATCTCTTAACGGATCTCCTGAAACAAGGAGACTGGTTGGTCCGTCTGGACCTGAAAGACGCTTATCTGTCTATTCCCATTTTTCCCCCTCATCGCAGATTCCTACAATTTCAATGGCGGAACCGGTGGTACGAATATATGGTCCTTCCTTTCGGACTTTCCTCGGCACCGTGGTGCTTCACCAAGGTTCTGAACCCAGTGATAGCTTATCTCAGGGAACAGGGTGTGCGCATGATAGTTTATCTAGACGACATTCTCATCATGGTGCGATCTCCAACTTTGGCAGCTCAGCAGTTGCGCATGACCATTGTTACCTTACAAAATCTGAGGTTCGTGATCAACAAGCCCAAGTCAGTTCTATGTCCTACCCAGATGATAGATTTCCTGGGGTTTGTCATAAATTCTCCAACGGCTCAGCTGAGTCTTCCACGCGTCAAACTTCGGGACAACAAGAAGAGCTGTGCTCCCTGTTATCCAAACAGATGATCTCACTCAGATTGATTGCCAGGATAGTGGGCCTTCTAGCGTCTTCCATTCAAGCAATTTTTCCAGGGCCCCTACATTACCGGGCCCTTCAGAGGCTCAAGATTCAACACTTGCAGAAAGGTCTCTCTTACACAGACCTAGTACCTCTTTCCCAAGAGGTACGGGAGGAGATCCAGTGGTGGCTTGCCCACGTAGAGGCGTGGAACGGCAGGGCCATTTTCGGCTCTCTGCCAGAGGTCGTCATAGAGTCTGACGCCAGTCGTTGGGGCTGGGGAGCTCGCTGCGGAACTATTTCCACAGGAGGGCGTTGGTCCCTACATGAGCTAAATCTCCACATCAATTGCCTAGAACTCCTTGCAGGGTCGTTCGCGATCAGGACTCTCTCACCCAAACAAGTCTCGTGTTGCATCCTACTGCGGATGGACAACATCTCGGCGGTTCAATACATCAACAAGCTGGGGGGCACGAGGTCCTCAATGTTGGTAGAAATAGCGAAGGACTTTTGGCACTATTGCCCGAGTCATCAGATTTCGGTCATAGCGGAGTACATTCCGGGCCAGTCGAATGTAGTGGCAGACTGGAACTCACGCCATCTCAAGGATTACAGTGATTGGCAGCTCCAACCCCAGATAGTGCAGTAGTTGCAGGCAATCTGGGGACTTTGCGAGATCGACCTGTTTGCCTCCAGACTGAATCGTCAAATGACCAAGTTTTTCAGCTGGAGGCCGGATCCGCTAGCTTTGGCGACGGATGCCTTTTCACAGGATTGGACACCGAATCTGAATTATGCGTTTCCTCCCTTCATTCTAATTCCCCGAGTGTTCACACAGGTGATGCGCCAGAAGGCGGAGGTGATTTTAGTAACTCCCTTGTGGAAGTCGCAGCCTTGGTTCCCGATACTGTTGGGAGGCGAGTTGCGACTTCCCCAGGTGAATCACATGGTCCTCAATGATGCTCCAGGGCCCTCATGGAGAGATGCACGCGATGGTAATATCGGGGCAATTGTCCCTGATGGCCTGGAGACTTTCTGGCAACGTTGGCAAATGCCAGGATTTTCGGAACAAGCTTCAGACTTAATCAACCAAGCTTGGGCCCCTCTACCAAGAAAAGGTATTCTTCAGCCCGGAAGTGTTGGGTTTGTTGGTGCGTGGAGAAGCACGTGGATCCCGTGGGGGCAGAATTACCCTATGTTGTACATTTGTTGTCCAAAAAGGCTTCTGAGGGTTTGGCATATCGTTCCATCAACAATTTCTGCTCAGCCAATTTGGCGGGTCACTCAACTTGAGGGCAAACCGATAGGGATGCATCCACTAATTTGTAAACTCTTGAAAGGTATTGGAGTAGCTAATCCGCCCAAGCCGAAGTATTCTTCCTTGTGGGATGTCTCGCTAGTTCTTTCCTTAGTCATTCAATGGCCATGCAATGATATGTTGACAAGGAAACAACTCTCATCCAAATTGGCCATGCTCTTATGCCTGGCGGCCTGTAGACATTTGTTGGACGATAAAGCTCTAGATATTACAGGTAGAGTATTTACTCCTGAAGGAGTCTCTTTTAATATCACTTCCAGGACTAAAACTATGTCACGCAATGTAGACTATCATGCTTTTCCTGATAATACCAAGATCTGTGTGGTACAATGTCTCAAGGCCTATGAACAATGTACCAGGTCTGTTCAGCCGGATGGTGTGGTGCACTTATTAATTGCTTTGCAGAAACCTTACAAACCTTTCACTGCGGCTACTATAGCCAGATGGTTAAAATATGTTATGCAGGAAGCAGGTATTAATACTCAAGTGTTTGGGGCGCATTCTGTCCGAGGGCCCATGGCCTCTAAGACGTTCATGTTGGGTTCTACTGTTCAGGATATCATGCATTCTGCAGATTGGTGTTCTGAGTCGACATTCAAACAGTATTATTATAAACCGATGGGTGATATATCCTCTGTGGTTTTTAATCAGTGTTAAACTAGCATAATACGAAGCCTCCGGTCCTGTAATAGAATAAAAAATTAGCTAGCATTCGCACCAAGAATTTAATTCTATTAAGGACACGGAGGCGAGGATTATCCCACCCGGTTACATTACAGTATTGTAATTGTTACCCACCCGTTTTGTATTTATATTTTGGTTACGCAGAAGTTACGGGTTGTTCTATCTCTCATTCTTTCAGGGTCTGAGAAGAAGATGGATTAAGGGTAATCCTGGTTGGGACGACGTACTTCCCAGCTGGTCTGGTTCTTCTACGTTGGAAGCTATTGTTTGGACTTCAGTTATATTGTTGGACTTTTACTGTTCGAAGCAAAGAAAGAGGACGTGTTCCGGTGATGGTGGCTCTTATGGGGCATTACAGGATGTGATGCAACATGTGCATCATGGGAAATGTAGTTTTATTTACAGGATACAAGTTTTTCATTTGCTGCTGTGAGTGGTAATAAATAGAAAGAGAAGCATAATCCTCGCCTCCGTGTCCTTAATAGAATTGAAAATTCTTGGTGCGAATGCTAGCTAATTTTTTATTCCCCCGCATGGCTTCAAGAATGGCATGCTCCGCTGCCGCGACTCTGAAGACACAACCCCCGTTTCTGGTTGGTGCACCCGGGAGCCACACAGGTTGGAGAGCTTGTTTCCCCCCCCCCCCCCCCACCCCCACCAGGGGTTGTGCTCGGTTGTTGTGGCTTAGCAAGAAGGGCAATGTAAGGCATTGCAATCCTTGCTTGGTGGTGTCATCTGGCTTTATTGAAAATCGTTGGTAATGGCTTGTGGCATGTCTAACACGCATTTTTCTGTTGCAAGTCATCGTATTGTATCATAGTTATGTTGGTTCTTTTTCTTTTCCAGATCACTGTAATATGTTGTATTTATTATGGGTTGGCGGGTGAGGTCCTGATTGGTGGGACAGTTTGGGTCCATGTAAGGCCCTCTTTTACCAAAGTAACATCTGCATCACTGGACCCTCCAATGGGTGCTGGCAGCAAGTCAATAGAATGTTGAACTGGTGCGGGGGTTTGGGGGCGGTCGTTGACACGCGGATCTTACCGCACACCCACCTGCGCATGTGCAGTAGACGCAAGCTAGCACAGGCCCTTGGGGGGAGGAAGTTGGGTGTAGGGGGTGCCCGAAGAGGGTATCCTAGTGGGCAGACGGGCCCACTGCACAGGCACTCCCGGTATGGGAGATCAGTGGGTGGAGTCCTCCCAAAAGGAGGGACCCATCCATGTCCATCTGGCATTGGACAAGGGGTTCTAAGAGGAAGGGTCCTGGAACCAGTCATGATCTCACTCAGGGAGGATGTTCGAAATGGATGCACAGGAACAAATCTTAGTTATGGTTAGGTAACTCCCATGTATTAACGATTCTGTTAAGGCTAGGACCTAACTCTGTAAACAAAATGTAAAATTATGGGTTACTGTGCATAAAAATGACAAAACGCATGGTCTTGTTTATACGTTTTAATAAATACGGCCCGGGGGTTTCCGACCCCTAAACCAAAGCACTTGATTTTGTATCATGGTCTCTGATAATGGGTGTGAAGGTGGGTGGTTAGGGAGGGGGGTTTCCCAAAGGGACATTGGTGGCTACCTGACTATATACTAACCCTACTCTTCATAACAATGTAAATAGAATGTACATACAATGGTCTGCTGCAAAGGCAAATCAATTTGTTTGTGTGCCTACAAGGCAGAGGGCAATCCTCACATTGACAAAGTGTCAGGTGGCCTGCCTCAGGGGGTATTAGGCTCTCTGCCCTAAAATGCCACGATGCAGGTGACACCTGCATACATTCCTTTTTAAACAACTTTTCCACAGTGGCAATGTCTGCATGTGTAAACCCAGCCTTAGAAGGGGGTCCAGGCCCCACCCCGAAGAGGGTGGCCTCCCCCTCTCAAGCACTACCTAGGGCAAGCTAAATAGCTGTGCGGTCAGGAAGGCAAACATTAAATTCATGCTCAGAATCGTCTCTGCCTGTGAGCATGTGTTGATAATGTGAGCATACTATAGCAGAGTATTCCTTAATTTGCATGGGGCAAGCTCATTAGACTCTGTCACCACTAGATCAACTGCGGCACATTCGGTTTCTCAGAAAGGTTCTTCTGTGCCTTCTATCATGCCAACCTTCGGCCTTGTTTTCATAGACTAATGTACATGGCTCAAAAACCTTCCTGCAAAAAGAAAAAAGTAAAAACACTGTTCCGCATTCCGTCCATCATTTGTGTGTCTTTTGCTTTCTCGCCCTAAGTGTGCCGGGTATGCCCAGACATAGGTCCCTGGCTCGCTGTGCAGTAGAATCAAGCTAGCCTGGCTGATGAGGGGTGAAACCCAGAAACCAGTCCCAGGATGCTTGTTTCCAGTCCAGGGAGGACCTGGCCTGACAGTTTGGGCTGGACTGTGACCATGAGGAGCAGGGTCAACACTGATTTGCATATGGCTGGGTCTAAACCTAGGTGGCATAGTGAGCAAACGAACTATGGATTTAACCCATTTCTCTTGACTAGGGATGAATGTTTGATTTGCTCCTCATTCCATCCATCATTTGTGTGTCTTTTGCCTTCAAAGACCTTCCTGGCACAACCAGCAGAATTTAGGGAGAGCTCTTTCTCTCGATGGACGAGGACAAGAAACAGCTCTTATACTCCTCGAACTCTCTGCTGCATGCAATACTGTGGACCGCCCAATATTGTGATCAGACATATAATATGCTATGTTATGAGGATTTCTAAAGCGCATTAGCTGCCCCGCAACAGGGATTCCCAGCGCTAGTCACCGTATGAATCTAGTCTAGAGGGAATCCAATCATTTCTATCCAAGCGTAGCCAGAGTCAACATCAGTTCAGTCCCACTGTCCTGTGGTGTTCCCCAAGTACCACCTCTTTTTTATCTGAATGTTTTAACATCTATTTGCAACCTTGGCACAGCTGCTAGGGCAGTACCAGGTAAACTTCCAAATACACACAGATGACACACAAATCTATGCCCAGCGTGATTATAGAACTAAAGACTAAACGAACACCTCTTTGTGATTGGTGGTGTGTTCTATTAGGCCTTGGAACTCCTCCCCTCCCCCAAATAAAACTGTCCATATGTAAGAAATCCGAGGTTATGGCTTGACTAAGTGAAAGGTGATAAGCAGCGCTCTACAAAGTCTCCAGATAAGGGAAAAAAAATTGGTGTACTAAATTTTAAGGCAAGCTGGAAAGATTGTTCAAAGCAAGGCCTGGCCTTTGCTTTTCTTTGGGATTGAAAGTATCAAACACCGATGCTTGAAAATGTTTAGTTGTTTTACAGGTTAATGGATTCATTTTAAACATGCCCTGATATAATTTATGAATATGACTTCTTACAATGCATGCGAATACATCGCATGCCATTACGAGGTTGTTACAACGACCGCGTTGTTAGAACACATACCATTACATCGCAAGTCATTAGAACGACTTGCTGTAGGGGGCGTGCTGGACTTAGGAATAGTATTATTTACTATTCCTACTCCAGTTTGTGCAACAGCAGGGAAGGTGTTGGATTGTAAATCCAACACCAGTGCGCCCCCTACAGCAAGTCGTTTAAACGATTTGCAATGTAATGGCATGCGTGGTAATAACGCAGTCGTAGTAACGACCACGTTGTAATGGTACTGTGTTGTGGAGACAGCGTTGTAAACGCTGTTTTCCATAATTTATGTGTTTATCGGACATCGGTGCTGTCATTTTCAATCCTTTCTTCTTTTGTAAAACCTAAGATTTACTAAATAAAATGTTTTTAAAAAAGGGAGGGGAAAATCATTTTTACTTTAAGTTATACATGAATTGAATAGTGCTGCGCAAACAAATGATGGACAGAATGCTGAATAAATCATACATTCACCCCCAGTCAAGAGATCTGGTTGAATCCATCGTTCTTTGCTCACCAGGCCACACCAGTTTAGACCCAGCCATATGCAAATCAGTCTTGACCCTGTGTCTCATGGGAACAGTTCAGACCGAACAGCCAAGCCAGGTCCTCCCTGGACCGGAAACAAGCATCCTGGGACCGGTTTCTGGGTATTATCCTCCATCAGCCAGGCTAGCTTGAATCCAGTGGCATGGAGAGCACGGGACTCACGTCTTGGCAGTTCGGTCTGGACTGTTCCCACGAGGCACAGGATCAAGACTGATTTGCATACGGCTAGGTCTAAACTGGGGTGGCATGGTGAGCAAAAGAACGATGGATTTAACTCAGATCTCTTGACTGGGGGGTGAATGTATGATTTATTCAGCCTTCTGTCCATCATTTGTTTGTGTAGCACTTTTCACCCTAAGTGAGATGAGTATGCCCAGACGTGGGTCCCTTGCTCACTGTGCCACTGGAGTCAAGCTAGCCTGGCTGATGAAGGGTAAAACCCAGAAACCGGTCTCAGGATGGGCGCAGGGTCAAGACTGATTTGCATATGGCTGGGTCCAAACTGGAATGGCATGGTGAGCAAAAAAACGATGGATTTAGGCCCAGATCTGTGTACTGGGGAGAATGTATGACATTGTTCTGCATTTTGTTCATCAATTGTTCTTTTTGCATTTGTCACCCCGAGTGGGACGGGTATGCCCAGATGTGGGTCCCGTGCTCTCCATGCCACTGGAGTCAAGCTATCTTGGCTGATAAGGGCTGAAAGCCCAAAACCGGTCCTAGGATGCTTGTTTCCAGTCCAGGGAGGACCTGGCCTGGCAGTTCGGGCTGGACTGTTCCCATTGGGCGCAGGGTCAAGACGGATTTACATATGGCTGGGTCCAAACTGGAATGGCATGGTGAGCAAAAAAATGATGGATTTAGGCCCAGATCTCTGTACTGGGGTGAATGTATGACATTGTTCTGCATTCTATCCATCAATTGTTCTTTTACATGAATTGAATGACAGGTACTTTAAAGTAAGTGGAGAATGTGTAATTTGCAGGAAGCGAAAGTGTGTAATTTACATGACGCAGACAACATACATTTTACAAAGAGGGGGGTAAACATTTTATTGGAAGCAGTGAATAGTAAATTTTTAGAGGAATTGTAGAGTAGGCATTCAATGGAATTGAGAGTGGGCATTTAACAGGAAGTCTAGCCCCGTCATTTTACAAAAAGTGAAAAATGTGCAATTAACTGAAAATTTATTTTAGAGGGGGGGTAGGCATTTTGTAGGAAAAGAAAATGCATTTTTCAGGTAGGGGAGAAAAGGGTCAGCTCAAGGAGGCGGGCAGTCAGGCATTGGCCAATGGGCCGGTGCCTAAGTGTCACCTGTGGGCCGGTCTTTTTTAAGCCCTCTGTCACCCGGCCTACAGAGCCTTGCTATCCTCGCCAGCCCCCCAGCCAGGCTTCTATATTGTAGGGCAGGCTGACTGTCAGGGCAGGGACTTGCGTCATTAGGCCTGCCGTCGCAGCCTTCAGCTTATCCCCTGTGGGTCTGCACAGACACCCAAAAGCAGGGTTCCTTCTCCCCTGCCAGGTTGTCAAACAGAGGAGGGGTCGTGAAGAGTAAAGCAGCCTCGATAGGGTGGTTTAGTGTCAGGTGATATGACCGTTGGGCCATCTTCACTTCAGCCCCCATTGCCCACCTACACCTCCGAGGCCGGATCAGAAGCGTTGTTCTTTGCTTCCGGCCACCTCTGCCAGACCATAGCCCTGAGGCTCTAGTGGGCTAGGGAGGGCATGAGTGGGAAGCGACCTCCCAGGGGGGGAGCAGCCTTTACCACGAAGTTTTTAGCACGAAATTAGAGTACAACACCTTTTTTACATCTGAATTACTTTTACCACGCTAGTCTTTACCAAGCAAGTCTTTACACCACATATGTTTGAATTGGTGACTATGCGCTATTTAGTTTATATATATTTTAAGGGTAAATAAAAAAGTGGAGGGGTTGCGGGCTCTCCCCCAAAAAGTAAACCTGTATTCGACAAATTTTTTTAAATACATAATTTCGTTTACAATATTGTTTTAAGATTATTGTATGATTTTTGAACAGTGGATAGCAGTGTTAGAGTATGACTGGATTTTTAAGTAACTGTAAGCGTGGTAAAAGTGTGCGTGGTAGTGGGTTGCGTGGTAAAGGTATGTCAGATGTGAGTGAATTTAAATGCGATGTAGTGGTATGCGTGTGAAAATCTGCGCTGTATAAACGTGCGTGATAAAGTAGTGCATGGTAATGGCATACAACCCCTCCCTGGGGGCCAGTTGTTGCTCTGACTGTAGGGTCATTCTCACCTCACCCCATTGGGTTTCACCCAGCCCAAAAGAACATTACCTAGAGCCGTTTTAAGGCATGGGCAAAGTGGTCTCTGGCCCAGGGCCCCAGCCTTTCAGGGGCCCCCTGATAGAGCCAGCTCTGTAGAGTCTTGCCCTGATGACCTTGAATCATTTTTATACAAATTGTTTTAAATACTGTTTTGCTTTCATTTATTTTTAATGTAGGTGATGTGCGAGAGTCTTTTACAGACTTTTTGCAGACAAATGATGTGTTTATGTTTCATGCAGCATCCATATAAAAAAAATTCTTTTAGATCGATATAGGACCTCACCTATGAGAAATGGAAGGGATGCCACAGAGATTATTTGCACTGTTATTAGTGAGCTGCTGCTGTGTTACACTATTGAAAATACACATTACAGTTCCTGAATACAAGATGGAAAAACATTAAGAATTTGGACCTGGTGCCTGTACACTATCAGTGACCTGGCCAAAGACAGCATGAAAGGGCTGAAACTGGATCATAAATTCAAAGCTGGTCCGAACAGGGGCCCCCAAAATACATGGACCCCGGGCCCCCAAAATCCTTAAGATGTCCCTGACTTTACCATCGCAAAGCAGTACAGAACTGCACAAAACGTGCAAGTTGCGAAACTTTTATGCAATTCTGTGCAGCTTAGTGATGGTAAAGTGTGGCATCTGAGTGGCATTTCTTTGTATAAGGGAGAGGAGAGGGCACCTACAGTTGTTCCCAGTGGGCCCTCACATCACATTCAGGCCTTGGCGGACTAAGAGGGAGAACGTATTAGGGGTTTACTGGGGGCCAGGTGTTGTCACCTCAGCCCTAGTGTCTTTCTGGGCAGGTTGGGGGGGGGGGGGGCTGGTGTGTTTGCCTAGGCCTAGCAGTGAGGCTACCTTGGCCAGAGCTGCCAACTTTGGCACTCAGGAACTATGTTGGAGTCTCGGCTTTAACTCAACATCCTGTGATTTTGGGTAAATAACTTAACTGGTACATGTAAATAGATCCAATTCCCTCGGGAACAGTTCACACTATATAAAACTACAAAAAACGTTTAAAAAAATAACCGGGCGGTGTTCATGTTCTACAATTCTGCAAACGCCAGAGCATGCTAATTAAAGACACATCTTTTATATATAATAAAAACCTTATTCCTTTGTAACATGGCTTTTCTGCCTTTGTTAATTTGATGATCAGTCACGGATCATTAAGGCAGCTTTAGAAATCAATATAAAGTGCATTTGCCTGACATTTACTGTTTAAAATACATAAAGATTAGGGGGGGTGGGGGGAGGGGGGACGGATTCAGGTGCTTTTTGTCATTTTCGAAAAGGCCAAGATATTAAAATACCCATCGGATCAGGTGTTGTGGCCCTTGGACCATTATATTTCACCCTGCCCGCCTAGCCAAAACTCAGTGCTTCTAGATTTTACCCACGTTACTGGCACTATAAGCTATAAAATGTTAAAATTACCAAACATTTCATAAAACATGTGTCCAACGAGACAAATCAATTGGTATTTCATGAAAGGGCACGGTCCGGGGATGTTGGCCACTTTTTTTTTTTTTTAAAGAGTGCCCTGGCCTAATTGTGATCCCAATTCGACACTGGGTGGAGAATATACATTTTAAAAGAAGTGGAGAAAATATTTTACTGAAAATAGAGGATAGCAATTTTACAAGAAGGTCATATAGGGCAAGTTTCGGGAAGTGGGGAACACGAACAAGCGTTTTACAGAAAGAGGAGAAAATTTGCAGGGGCGTAGGTTCAGGGGAGTGGTTGGGGTGTTACATCCCCCAACAGATATAATATTTAATAGCTGGATATAGAAGCTTTCAGTCAGGCATCCTAAAGTGGAGAACAGGCAGACCACAAGGCGAGGACATGGAAAAGACATTTTTAGGTCGAGCCAGGGCAGCGCATGCACTTCTCTGAGAGGCCTGCTGTATTCAGGTATGGACTTGAAGCTCCACCCACATTTTTCATTGGCTCATTCATTGTCCACTGTAAACTGTGGCTGTTCATTGGTCAAAAGGCTTAGTAGTCGCTCCTTTGTACCGCATTGTCTCATTTAGTAACCTTCCATGGCAACAGCTCCTGTTAACGTGTGTTGTTGCCCGGTAGGCTTTAATTACAGCCTCCGAGCACTATTTTCTCAAATAGCTTTGTCCCACCTGCTGTTGCAGGCAGGACAAGCTGTCTCCTAACATTTTTATATATATATATATATATATATATATATATATATATATATATATATATATATAGCACGAACGCATTTACAATGCAAAAGGTCACGCATTTGCGAGAATTTAAGCTATTGGCCATTATAAGTGACAATGCCTTTTATTTATCGGTTTTTAAAACAACACATAAATAAAAGGCATTATCGATTTACAATGCCAATAGCTCAAACTCTCGTAAATGCAAGACCTATTGCATTGCCAATGCTTGTTACAGGAGGTGGAGAGCAGTTATTCTACAGGAAGTGAATCGCTGGTATTTTGTAGAGAAGAGGTGTTTCACAAAAAGTGTAGAACAGGTACTTAACATTTTACAGCGAGGGGGTGACAGGCATTTTTTCTGTAAGGAGATGACAGGCTTTTTTTTCCCACGCGTGAAGAAATATTTTTCAAGAAGTGAAGAAGAAGCATTTTACACGGAACAAGACCAAGGGAAGAAGACTAGATTTTCATAAAGAGCAAAAAAGGAAAAGACGAGCAGAGCCTATACACGAATTTTACGGGCTTCCACTAAAAATGAGATTATCCATTTAACGCCTTAAAAAGTGAGCGAGAGGCATTTCTAATGCCATTTCACTGGGTTGAGGATTACATTTACCGCATCCACATAGCCTTTGAGGAGGTTAGTTAGCCTGCAGCGCCATCTGCTGGAATGACAACCACTTACCTTCAGATTACTTGAGTCCCATTAGTAGAAGTAGGTTCGCCACTTTCCCAACTTGAAAAGGACTCTGTTGGCGTAAGTGCGCTGTAAGGCACCACCGTTGGCCCTTGTGACACCACCGGCAGTGACGTCACCGGAAATATACCTTTGAGAAACTGGTGACGCTGTTAAAGTCTATGGAAGAAGCGGGCCGGTTGATAGGTATGATGATGCCGGTTTATTACAAATCAAATAAACAAGAACGACCGGCTGCACTACGGTACAGGGGCTGGCAGACCCCTGCAGGGCTACTCAGCAGCAGGAGATGGCACATGAGCCACCCAAGACGGGCATACTGCCGTCCCCGGCCTGTAATCCACCTTGGATGACAACTCCGGTGTCCACTTTGCACAAGAAGCTGCCCATAACAGCAGCTCTGTTGTGCTCGACTGTGTGGACCACAGAACAAGGCAGGATTGTGTTCCGCAGGTGTGTTAACATCCACTCAGCGGTCTGCGGCTGCGCGCTCCACCCACGGAGGCAGCTCAGCGGTCTCCTGGTTCTGGGGCCGATTCCTTTTCTGGCAAGCTGCCTGCTGGGGCTTGTAGTTCCCACAACATTTTGTTTTTTTGCAGGCGCGCAACGCTGAAAGGGCTTAAAATGCCGGCCATGTGTTGTTTAAAGAGCCTGCAAAGACTAAATAGGGTTATGAATAAAAAAGTATGTTTCATTTGAAATGTGACTTTTCTGTCTTTGTTCCCCATTATTATAATTATCAGTCACGGATCACTCAAGCAGCCCTAGAAAACAATTTAAAGTGCGTTCTATTTATATTTGCTGCTCGAAGTATGCACAGATAAGTGCTAAAAATACTGCTTTAGGTGACTGCTTATTTTTGTAGCGTCTGGGACATCTAAATAATGAGCTGGCAACCCTAATCATAAGACTGGAAGTTTTTTGCAAGATCAGCACATTTATTTCCTCCACCCTGAACCCTGGTTAATGCCATAATAGCAATAGTTTAACTTATCTGAAACCCTATGCCCCCGTCAATAACAAGCTGAGTTACTTCAAGTGTCTGGGAATGCACCCTGCATTCAGACAACTCACTCCTCATTCTCGGTCTTCACTTTCACGCTCATTCTGCACTCACAGCGATCTCAATGCACTCACACCATTCACTCGATCACCCTGCACTCACAGTGATCACTCTGTACTCACAATGCACCTGCGCTGTTCACCCTGTACCTCACCCTGCAGTCACATGTGCACACTACCCACCCTGCACTTATGTGACACTTCACTCACCTGTCCCCCTCACTGCTCAATCCGCAATCTCACTCAAACAAGCCCATTACTACCATGCATTCATCCCAGTCTGCACTTACATCCGCACCCAAATTCATATGGTCACCTCACTCACCCTGCAGTCACTCCTCTTACCCTACTCTCACACTGTTGCACCGCTCACCGTGCACTCACATGAGCACTCCTGCCACCCACACAGCGAAGAAGGTTAATGTGCCTGCTACAAAGAACGTGTACCATGCAGATCACAGGACTGAGTGTGAGTAAACTATGAGTAGCGCTATAAACAAAATGAAATGTTTGTCAGAAAGGTGCTTGTAGGAGGCTGGCTTAGTATATGGTGCTCACCACACCAGGGAAGCCGGGTGCATAGGTGTGAAATGATGTCGGAAATCGCCGCAGACCACAATGGAGGACTTCAGTAAAGATGCAGCTGGCGAAGAAGGTGAAAGAGTTCGGTGGAACCCAAAGGTGGATTCAAGGGTAGAAGAACTGCAAGCAGAGGAGACAGAGTCTATGCCACTGGAAAGGAAGACAAATGCCCACCGATGTTGATAAATGCAGGAGAGTTGACGGTGCCGTTGAAGTTGCAGCTGTGCGGACCAGACGACGATGAGGATGACCAGAAGCTACTTACAAGCTCCCATGTTGGGTGTCGAGAGCCAGGAGGTCAGTGTCCGCCGGGGGCACCAACAAGCCTTGGCAATGGCAATAGGTGCAGTATTCGAAAAAGGTGCAATGTCGGGACCAGCAAGGTCCAAGTGACTCACCATGATCAAGTAAGTCAGAGCAGGACCGGAGCAAGCAGGGGAGCCCACTGGAGCCAAAGAAGACCCTTGAGAGGACCCACAGGCCGGAGGCACATGAGTCGCAAGTGGACCTCGAACAGCTCGCCAGGGATCAAGGGCCACGGTGCAGAGGATGTTGTGAGGATGAAGATCTTGGCTGCAGGAGATGCTTGAGACTGGAGTTCCTTGGAACACGAAGATCTCTAGAGGAGAGAGTCAACAAGCCTTGGCAACAGCAAGTTGATGCGGTGCACAAGGCTACTGCTCCAGCGGTTCTGACGAGGGATACTGGCTTCAAACTTGCTGTGAAGACAGGCCAGGCCTCAAGGGAGTTGCAGAACCACCACCTGTGTTGCTAAGCCTTTCGGAGTCCATGTGAGCCCAGGATCAGCAGACCAATCAGCTGTGTTGCGGTACCTGCAGATGCAGAAGAGTGACTCCTTCACTCCAAAGGAGATTCCTGTGGGTGTCTTGGATGTCCACAGGCCCTGTGAAGAAACTGTATGGAGCACAGGCACAGACGTTGCAGAAGACTTGCAGAACTACAAGACCAGGAGCAGCAGGAGTCTACCCAGTTGCAGTCTTGGTTCCCAACGCGAAGTCAAGAGTGCCCAGAAAGTCGAAGAGGAAGCGGAGTTGGATATGAATCTTGTCCCACGACTAATCTAGGGACCCACCCACAGGTAGGCACCTATGTACCCTAAGGAGAGGGTTAGAACAATTCAAGTGTCCCTCCCAGAGGAGGGGCTGGACAGTGGGGAGGATACTCCCATGTCCTTGGTCCAGTTTCACACTTGAGCATGAGTCAAAGGCTCCCTGAGCTGGTTTGAACTGGAGTATGCAAGGAGGGCACCAAATGTGCACTTCAAGTAGTCTCAGTGGCGCTGGCAAGCGCCCCCACTCTGTCCCAATACACTAAATCCTGTCTGGGAGGGGGTTACCCCGCCTTGTGACAAAAAACCTATTGTCTTGCCTCCCCTGCTCGAGCTTGGCTCAGCAGCAGGGGGGCAGAATCGTGTCTCTGGTCGGCAGCAGCCATAGTTTGCTGTCCAGGTCTAGAAGACTGGTACCGGGAGCACTGAGGGCCTCCCGGAGGAGCTCCAGAGTGCATGGATTCAAACCTCCCAAACTGTTTACGGTATTGAGGTATGATTCCAACATGTTTGATGCCAAAGACAACAGGGTTCGTTACAGCCAGTTTAGAGATGGCCATCGCATAATGACGCATGGCCACTCTATGTATCGTAATGGCTGCTGCACTTACAACCCATGAAATTGGACTCCGAGGATTGTTGGGGTGTCCTGCTCATGCAGAGGCACCCTCATACTTGGAACCGAGCACCCTGCCTTCAGGATTGAAAGGCCTGCTTAAGAGGTGGCTTTCTGTTTTCTTTGCCCCGCCTTTTCTCCCACTCGGTTCACCTCAATGTAGTGTCTGATATTATGCGCGCTTGGACCTACGCGGTTCTGGGCAGACTATAAACTGAAAGTATGTAGTCTGCTGGGAGTTGTTAAGGTGTGGTTATGAAAATTATGACGCAATGCATGCAGTGTGTGATCGTATGTCGAAGAATAAAAACGCCTGTTACAGAGTTCCGTGTGTGGCATGTTCATTTGCATGCTTCCATGCTGGGAAAGACGCTACAAGTGGCAACGAAGGTGGGCTATGTGCCCTGAAGAAACAAGACTCCTCTCCCTGAGAGTTTGCAAGGCACAGCAAACAGTTAGTGCATGCTGCGCAAGACCAAAATCAATGCAAAGCAGTCCGCGGTTGGCCTCTGTGGAGTCAAAGCCCCGCTCCAGCCCACACACAGCCTTCGAAGAAGTTGAAGGCCCTGCAGAGGAGCACATTCAAAAAGCCCACCAGAACCCGTTGGAAAGGCTGAAAGAAGAGCTACTGTGCCGCACCATAATACAGAGACATCATCCATACGAAGCAAACTCTAAAGGCAGAGTCGACCAGGTAGGAAAACAGAAACGTGCTTACCGGCACAGGCAATTAAAACACCACACAACCTCAAATCAGACGTGAAGACCCAGGCTCAACCGCGAGACCAATATGTGCAAGAGTTGCAGGTGGCATCCTGTGCAACAAACGCTGGCTGAACAGCATATACTTTCAACAGCAGCAGAAAGAAGCGCAAGCTACACCGCAGCTGCATTACTAAAACCATCACAACTATTTGACAAAGCGAAGAAACAGAACATTGGTGCCAGGTGGGATCCATGGATTGAAACGTTCATTGACTTCATAGATGCGCTAGAAGACGATAATAAGAAAATCATCAAATATTTAAAAAACCTTGCTGGTGATGGAGTGAAAGAAGGGCTGAAGAAAGTCTCACAAACTGTTGCAATATCGTACCAAAAGATAAATGAAGCATTGGAAGCCAAGTTCAATCCGATGCCGAATGTCGACTATGAAGGGTACATCTTCAACCAAACTACCGACAACAGACTGGTGAAGCAATGGATGAGTATGTTGAGAGACTTGATGCACTTATCAAACACTGTAAGATCTGTGACTTTAATGATGAAGTAGCCATGCGCCTCAAGAGTCATTGATGGCTGTCTTTCAGATTCCTTCAGGAGACAAATGTTGAGAGAGACATTCATTTTAGAGAAAATGCTAATGGCAGCAAGGACAGAAGTACCACCAGATCGACAAGCTGCTAATATGGAAGCAGGAACAGCACACAATGAATCAGCATTGATCATGAAAAGCAAATATAAGCACAAAATAGATGCGTACAAGTCGACATCTCCCAAGATTTTTGTCCCGGCAGGCAAAGGCAAGAAAAATAGGAACCCAAGGGGGCCTCTCAATCTATGTGACACTGCTCCTTCAGCCTGAGCTGCTTGGAGTCTGACTCACCGCAAATATTCAGCCTAATAATATCCAATTGGGACTTTGGCAACAAAATCCGTCCAATGGTTGTCCTAAATGTTTACATCAATCCAGGTTCCAGGCAAAATGAGCAAAATATTAAATCAATTTCTCATGGTACTAGAAAGCGCGTATAATGGTATCCCACGAATACTCACCAGCAATCTTAATCTCAATTTGGCAAATCACCTTAGAGGGAGTGGTAAGTTAAGAAGAAAGGACATGCGCTGGGTCATACTAAATACAGTTGTATTAATAAAATAGACCACATCCTCATCCACACTTTAGAGGCCCTTGGATATCAGGCACTCAACGGGCACTGTCAACGTCACAAGAAAATCCCTCAAAATTGAGTCTGTCTTGAACTACACCAGTGTTGCGCTCCCTCTCTTCAATACAATTGTGAGTTTTAACGTAAATGCAAGATGTGAGAATGACCACTCACCTCAGACCCTCAGGATCACGAACTCCAAAGAACCAGTACATGTATATGAGGCCATTGGCACTCAGGATGTAAGCAGCCATTGGCAAAGGGTCCGATGGATTACCCCCGCCTCAGCTAGTTACAAGGAGTGGAAGCAGACCAGCACAACATTAAACTGGGACCATGAAGACCCAGCCAGGGCATGGCAAATTACTTTAGATTATCTCAAACCCTATCTCTCAAAATTCATCAAACGGCCCGCAGCGATCTCAATTGAGGAAAAGTAGAAAATGGTACTCGAAAACCTTAAGGCTCCAACGTCGAGCAATGGCAATCGAGATGAAGGCCATCCATACTCATCGTAATCCCGCATTTCAGCGTCAAAAACTCTGCGAGCCAATGCAAAGCATATCAAAATACAGTCTGGTCAGCAAAAAAGATCCCAAAGTGATCAAGAAGGGATTGAGATTGTGCACGCCTGCAAAAACAATAACGCTATATCTCTTTGGTCGCTAATCAACCAACTGGATAGAGATATTCAACTGCAATGTCAGGCAACAATGTCACTGAAAAAACATGGATGAGGCACATCAAATCTTTATATAAAAGGAGGACCCAAGTCCCCTTCCATCGCATAATGAAACAGCACAACTGCCTTATCCTTTTCCTCGAGCAAAATAAACAAAACATTTTGAGAAATGTAGATGGAATGGCACAACCGGCCCAAATGGGGTTTCGGCAACTATCAGCAAACAAGACTGTGATTTCTGGTGTGCACGTTTTTATTCTTGGTTCAATTTTTGTCCAAAAGAAAAGGTAGTTCCAGAATCCTGGTGTGGATCAATGTAAAGTGCAGGTGTGACGGGATAACATTTACTCAAACTGGAAAAAAAAGACATCAAGTTTGATGCAATTCCTCAGCCCCCCTCATCCTGGAACATCTACAGCTTGAAATTTATCTAACAACGACCAGTCCACTTTTTTCCAGTTGGTGCACAATTAGCAGTAGAGTCCGCAGGATCATAAAAAGAAGCATCAGATCTGGCCAGTCCCAAGTAGTGTCCTCTTCGTATTCCTTTGGACCGTATTGTTCCACATCATGACCTATGCAACCCCTTCCATGATATGTAGGGTAAGGTGCTGAAGTGACTGTGCGAGAGCGGCTGAAAGGGCGGAGCTATTGCTCATTCTTCTTTCTCACAGTAGCCTCTGAGTCTTTATCTGATATCAGCTTGTTGGCTTTTATGATAAATGTTGTATAGGCTGCAATCACTCCGGGACATTCACCTTTTAGCCAGAAGAGTAAGGTGTGACAGCAGGTTCTGATGCCGTTCTGGTTAAAAAGGTTATGCATGAAAGCCTTACATCCAGTTAGCAGCTTGGGACAAGTTGAAACAATGGGAATCAGACTTTCCGTGTGGAGAAGACGAAGCCTCCATTTAGAACACAAAAGGCCTCCTTGACCATTTCTGCAGGTAGTTGTTAGTTTGGCACGAGCCGAAACGCGTTTGAAGGAACTTGCTTTTAATAAAAAATCTCATTAAAACAGTCAAGTATGATTGCAGGGGGTGGTTTGTAAGAGTCAATGACTGTCCATGCATGGTTTCTTTTGACTAAAATCTCTTTTGTCCCCCAGCCATGAGATCTTCTTTATTGGCTTGTTTAAGGATGTTTTGAGAGGGCGTGCTGTAATGTTGCATCTCATAGTTCATTACCCTCAAGGGCATTCACAGCCAGATCGAAAGCCTGTGCCCAACTGTTTGTTTTTAGAGATGCCATTTGTATTTCTTCTCATATTTCAGCACACAGTACTGACTGATCAGATAGCTTTAGTAGTGACATGCACTTGAGCAAAGAGCCATGTTGTACTAATACTTGGGTTAGCGGACCAAATTCCAGCCACAGTTGTTCCGGGCGTCGCTTGCGGTACGCTATAAAGAAGGCGAAATCATGTCTTGCTTTGAGCAGAGTTAAGAAAGGCCCTTAACTTCCCTGGGAAAGCCACTAAGCCAAAGCTAATTGTTGGAATAAATTTGACTTTTATCACTGCAAGAAGAGGAGCCAAAGTGGGACTTTGCAGTTTGCGGTGTAAGGATTGAAGGGCTGAAATTAATGAATTAATGAGGCGGTCTTTGGCTCAGTTGAATTTAGATGAAAGTGAAAGGAAAGGCGTCCCTGCAGCCAAACACTGAGGTATTTATAACAGGTGCTTCTTGAGACCAGCAGTTCACCCAGGAGCCAATTGCCTTTCTTCAGGACCTTTTTTCCGAACAGCACGATCTGGGTTTTTGTGAGGCTCACCACCATTTTGTTTTTTGCACAGTACGCATGGAAATTGTTTAAGAGCCTCTGGAGCCCAATGCCTGTCAAATTCATCAGAACTACATCATCTGCATATTGTAATGAGGTCCTTTGATGATGCCACCGTCTTGGTGGATGTGATTTGGCTGTGCCAAGGTGTACACTTAGGTCAAATGTAAACAGATTGAAGAGCAGTAGGGCCAGGATGCACCCTTGTTTCAGGCCCCTTTTGCTTACCATTTTAGATGACAAGCCATTGTTTGAACCAAGTTTCGACCACTGCCCAGTTATTTGAATACAGTAGTTGGATGGTGCATAGCAGTTTTGCAGGGATGTTCCAGTCGGCCAGCTTTCTCCATAAGAGATTGCGGTTGACGTGGTCAAATGCTTTGGAGAAATCGTCAAAGTAGGAATATAAATGCTGCTTTCTATTGATTATAGATTTCTCAGCAATCATTGAGAGCGCGACTAAGTTATCTGTGGTACTACATTTAGCTCTGAATCCAGTTTGATTGAAAGCGATTAATTTTTCTCTTTCCGCATAACATTCCAGCTCTGCGAGTAGTAAGCTAGCAAAGATTTTTGAGTCTATGTCCAGAAGGGTGATCATACAATACTTGTTGGGACAGTCGTACTAGCCTTTCTTGTATATTGTTTGAAAAATTTGGCATTATGGAAGAGGCCGAGTAAGATAATAGGCATCAATGTGGTACTAGAGAATATGGGGCGACACTGCTGCCCAGAAGAGTTTTTGCTGTTTCTCTTCTATGTCACCCTGCACAATGAGCACTACTGGCGCTGTCACATTTACACTATACATCAGGTTTTACGGACAGGTCATTGTGAGATATAATGCCTTCTGTAGATGTTACCGGATGTGGGAGCTCAAGTAAATGTAGTTTAGCATGATGTTTTCTTCTATTTTTAGCAAAATGTTATCCTGCCACTTCTGCACTTTGTATTTGGTAATACGTAAGAGGCAGTGTAAGACAATAGGCAACCGTGTGGAACAAGAGGAGACTGGGTGTCGCGGCTGGCTAGAAATTGTTTTCCCATACTTGTTGCTCGTTTATACTACTCTCGCACTGCTAGTTTTACCCGTGTTGCCACAAGTGCACTTTATACCAGGTTTCTTGGTAGCGACGCTGTAAAACAGGTTGGGATACAAATGAACTAGACAATGCAGGCTGATTCTTTTTCCCTGAGCAAGGGCATGGTTTTAATTCTCTGGGAACTTTTCTTTCTCAAAACTGTGTTTATTGGTTTTACAGATAAGTATTTAAACAGTCCAAGTACAATGTAACAGGCTGTCCAGTAAAGACATTTATAATACAGTTTGCTAAATGTAAGCTCCTTATTGTACAATCATAAGTCTTTCTCTGAGTACACCACTTTACACCTCCTCCCTCCCCCCAAAATCCCTTTCAACATAACTGTGGTACATGGATATGCTCTTATCATGACTTCTAGAGTGTCTGATGGAGGTCTCTGGGAGGTCACCTAGATAAGGGGCTGTGGTGCTTTCTCTCTTTCCTGTGGGTCTTCCCTTAAATCACTTCAAGTTAAAATTGAAACATGTGTAGTGCTCTGGTGTGCGTGGGGCATGCAAAAAGTGGCAAACCCGTGGAGAGGTAGCCCACTAGAGGTACTGTTGGACAGGCCACATGAAGGGCTTGCTCCCTCCCCGCATGACAGGGCCCGAGCCCCGGCCCTCCAGGTGTTACCCACAGGAGCAACCCGCAACCCGTCTCCAGACGGGACTCCTGCCCCCGGACATCTCTGTATCATGGGGCCGAACCACTACCGGCTCCCTCGGCCGGCCCGGCCGCCATCTTGGACACTGCACCACGAGGCCGCGTGGCCTCAGCTCGACCCTAACCCTGGGCCTGGCCAAGCCCCGACATCCCGGCACCACCATCCACCCAGGAGGTGAACGGACCACTTTGCAGGTCAATGGGAGAAAGAGGTGTCGATGGCTCTCCCCCGCCAGGTGCCGATCGCCCCCCAGCTCCCCCGGGCGCTGGCTCCACCCCCCTGCTGGGTGTCTGGACTCCCTCATCCCGGACCTCCCGACCTCCAAGTGTGAGGGTCCGGACATCAAAGGGCGCCAGACCTATAACTGGGGCAGCTCCAGAGCAGGAAGTCAGTTGTATCCTGGAGTCGAGAGACACCGTGAAGAACTCATCCTTGACGGACTACCGGCGCTGCCGTAGCCCTGCCTTGTGAACTATCATCCTGCCTGCTGGCGCTGCCGCGGCCTTCTGCATCCTCGTCGGGACCTGCTGGCGCTGCCGCGGACCGTTGTAACTACCATCTTCGTCGGGACCTGCTGGCGCTGCCGCGGACCATTGTAAAGACCACCTTCACCGGGTCCTGCTGGCGCTGCCGCGGACCGTTGTAACGACCACCTTCTCCGGGACCTGCTGGCGCTGCCGCGGCCCGTCCATCTAGAACACCGAGCTCGAGGATTGTGAGCCATCCATCATATTCATCGCATCTACCAGATTGGTAACAAGACTGTCCCGCTACCCCCTTTCCCAACCAAGAGACTAGAATCGAGGGGACCCCTGAGTCCTGACCTCCTTGTACCATTCTATCGTACCTAAAGATCGCTTATAAAGAACGTTAAACTTTATCCTTGTGTGGTGTACATCTGTGGGGGGGGAAGTTACTCGTCTGTACGATCGCTGGAGACGGCTCTCCCCGGAGACCTCTCCCCTTGTCCTCGGCCGACCCTCCCGGTCCGTCTAACATTGGTGGCCAGCGGCGCGATCCGAATCAACGCGTAATCGTACAGAGAGTAGCTCACCCCACGACGAAACCACAATGACAACCAAAGAGAGCGGATCCACCGAGAAATTCCAAATGGAGAAATTGGAAGAGTACAGCCATCGTGAGTTGAAACAATTCTGCATTGAACTAGGCATTGCTACCACCGGTCTGAGTACTAAAGACGATTTCAAGCACGCCATTGAGTCGTGGGCAGAAACCGGGGCCGCCAGACCCCCGGACCAAAACATTGCAGCATCAGAGAGGAACACCACGGCTCCCGAGGAGCGAAGAACGGGCCTCTCGCAGGAAGAGATCCAAGAGAGAGAAAAAAACAGACTACATGAGTTAGAAATGGCACGGCTCAAAATGGACGGTGAACTAAAATTAGCCGAACAAAAACTGAACCTAGAACATCTGCGGCTCCGAGAAGAACGGGAAGAAAAACAGAGGCAGAGAGAGCTCGAAGAAAAGAGATTAGCGTACGAACACGAGCGCAAACTGGCAGAAATAGACCTACGGAAGCAGAACAAAGAACTGGAGGTGCCCGAGCAACCGCGCACCCCAGGAGCGACAGAAAAGAAAGTCCACATCCCCAAGGATGTCGTTCGAGAGTATTTCCGAGAGGACGACATACAACAGTGGTTCAAGGCCTACGAGATCGCCATGACCTCCCACCGGATCGATCGAAGTGACTGGGGAGCCGGTCTATGGGGGAGGTTCGTCAATGAAGGCCGCGATGCCCTGTTACAGCTCCCAGACCATCTGATGTCATCCTATGACCACATGAAGGCTGCCCTCCTCACCCGATATGGGCTCACACCCGAAATGTACCGCCAGAGGTTCCGAGACTGCACCCGGATCCCGGGTACAACTTGGGTGGAATACGTCAACTATTTCAGCCGAGCCTTCGAGGGTTGGATCAAGGGAAGGCACGTAACGACCTACGAGCAACTTTTTAATCTCATGGTGTGGGAGCACCTCTCTAACAACTGCTTCGTCGAGCTCAGGCAGCACCTCCTCGACAGTAAATTGACTGACCCACGGCAACTCACCGCCGAAGCTGACCGGTGGGAAAGCACCCGAGTAGGCCGGAGAGGGCCGCACGAACAGAACCGGAACAACCAAGGTCAGCACCGTCCCCGAGGAGGAGGAGGAGGCCAGGGACGAGGAAGAGACACCGTCCCGGCCGCTCCCGCTGCCAGCACCCCGCCCCCGGCCAGCCGGGGCAACCCTCCGATGCGCCCGGGGTTCCGAGCCAATGTCACGTGTCACCGATGCCAGCGGGTCGGCCACTACGCCAATGACCCGAACTGTCCACAGAACCAAACTCCGAGACCCCGCCAGGTAGCTGCCGCCGCCCTGGGGGGAGAACAAATCTCCGAAGGACAGGAAGAATACGAACAGGAACAACAAGAGTGGGAACCGGCCGCCATGGTTCTAGCGTGCCTAGGGGGAAGAGACATGGTCCCGCGGGCTCCCCTACCCGCCAACACCAGAAAATATAGTCAGTGGGTGAACATTAATGGACGCCGGGCCGAAGCACTACGTGACACGGGGGCCAGTGTGACGGCCGTCCGCTGTCACCTGGTAAAACCAGAGCAGATCCTGCCGAACATTCTCTGCCCCGTCCGTTCAGCCGACAATTCGGAGAGTCTATGTCGGATGGCCTGCGTCCCCTTCGAATGGGGAGGAGTCTCCGGCATGTTGAAGGTGACGGTCCGAGATGATGCCCCCGTGGACTGTCTCCTGGGGAATGATCTTGAGAGTTCCCCGTGGGCCGCCGTAGAAAGAAGAGAGCACCTGGGGATGTTGGGCCTCCCGGACTGGGCGTGCGTAACCACCCGGTCCATGGCCGCCCATGCCATCCCCCGACCAGAAGAACCAGAATGGCCAGCACCTCCTCCCCCGATCGCTCCAGTAGAGGACACCGACCATACCGACCCCCCAGAGCAAACCCCTGAAGGGCTCGCTCAACCCCAGGACCTTCCCGACCTGGCTCAGTGGCGTCAAGGAGGGGGGCCCACCCAGGAACAGTTCCGTCAAGAACAGAAGACCTGTCCCTCCCTCGAGGGACTCCGCCAGCAAGCCCTCGCCCAGAGCGCAGGGGACACCACCGGAGCCCATTGGATCTATTGGGACAACGACCTATTGTACAGTGAACAGAGAATCGCGGAGTTAGGGGCCAGTCGAGTGCTGGTGGTGCCCCTCCGTTTTAGAGACTTCCTGTTAAATTTGGCCCACGATGTCCCTCTGGCTGGACACCTGGGCCAGGACAAAACCTACAGTCGCCTGGTGACCCACTTTTTCTGGCCAAAGATGAGAAACGACGTCCTCAACCACTGCCGGTCCTGCCCCACGTGCCAGGCCAGCGGGAAGAGCGGCCGCAAACTCAAAGCACCTCTGCAACCCTTCCCAGTTGTCACCACCCCGTTCGAGAGGGTGGGAATAGACATTGTGGGGCCCCTGGACCCCCGTACAGCACAAGGACATCGGTTCATCCTGGTACTGGTGGACCACGCCACCCGCTACCCCGAGGCTGTGCCCCTGCGAACTGTAACAGCCCCGGTGGTCGGCCGGGCCTTAATGGGGATCTTCTCCCGGGTGGGCTTCCCCCGAGAAGTCGTCAGCGACAGAGGCACAAACTTTATTTCGAAATATATGAGGTCCCTCTGGCAACAGTGCGGGGTCACCTACCGATTCACGACCCCCTATCACCCTCAACGAAACGGACTAGTCGAGCGGTTCAACCGCACGCTCAAGGGAATGATCGGGGGGTTGGAAGAGCCCCTCCGTCGCCAGTGGGATGTACTACTTCCGTGCCTCCTCTTCGCATATCGAGAAGTCCCCCAGAAGTCCCTCGGCTTTAGCCCTTTCGAACTCTTGTACGGGCACCCTGTGCGAGGGCCCCTCAGCCTAGTCAAAGAAGGTTGGGAGATGGCCCCCCTGCAGACCCCTCCAGACGTCTTCAAGTACCTCCTGACCCTACGCAATCAGACCAGGCGATTCAGAGAGATGGCGAAAGCGAACCTTGAGGCCAGTCAGGAGGACATGAAAAAATGGTACGATCAAAATGCCTCCTCCATCGAATTCGAACCTGGCCAGCAAGTGTGGGTGATGTCCCCCACCGAACCATGTGCCTTGCAGGACAAGTGGACGGGGCCCTTCAAAGTGGTCGAGCGTAAGAGCCCCGTCACCTATCTCATCGATATGGAATCCCCACGGAACCCCCTCCGGGTCCTCCACACCAACAGACTCAAACCCCACTTTGTGCGCTCGGAGCTCGGCCTCCTGATGGCTACAGACAGTGGAGCGGAAGAAGACTCCGAGCCTCTCCCTGATCTCCTGAAGACTCGCGAGAAAGATGGTTCCGTGGACGGGGTCCGACTCTCAGATGCCCTCACCCCGGAACAGCGTCAAGGCTGCCGGGACCTCCTGCTGCAGTTTGCGACCTTGTTTTCCCTCACCCCAGGGGTCACCCCCTGGTGCTTGCACGACGTGGACACTGGGGACAGTCCCCCTATCAGACACCGGGCGTACCGCGTACCAGATCGGGTACGGGCCTGCATCCAAGAGGAGGTATCAAAGATGCTCACGCTCGGGGTCATCGAGCCCTCGGACAGCCCCTGGGCCAGCCCGGTCGTGCTGGTCCCCAAAGCTGCTGCCCCCGGCACCACTCCTGAGCTCCGATTCTGCGTCGACTATCGGGGCTTGAATGCTGTCACCAGAACCGACGCTCATCCCATCCCCCAAGCGGATGAACTGATCGACCGCATGGGGGCGGCCCGCTACCTCAGCATCTTCGACCTGACAGCGGGCTACTGGCAGATCGGTCTCACACCCCGGGCCCAAGAACGATCCGCCTTTTCTATCCCCGATGGCCACTACCACTTCAAAGTCATGCCATTCGGCATGAAGAATGCCCCAGCTACTTTTCAGCGACTGGTGAACCAGGTCTTGGCGGGACTCGAGGAGTTCAGCGCCGCCTACCTGGACGATATCGCTGTGTACAGCCGCCACTGGTCCGACCACCTCCACCACCTCCGAGAGGTCCTGCAGGCCCTCCAACGGGCTGGCCTCACAATCAAGGCCAGCAAGTGCCAAATTGGTCAGGGGTCCGTGACCTATCTCGGACACCAGGTGGGAAGCGGCCTGGTGGCCCCTCTACAACTCAAGATCGCTGCCATCCAGTCCTGGCAGCCTCCAGTCACGCAGACCGAGGTCCGAGCCTTCTTGGGGCTCACCGGCTACTACCGGCGGTTCGTGAGGGACTATGGCAGCATTGTCGGGCCCCTCACGGGACTCACATCCAAAAACCACCCGAAGAAGGTCAACTGGACCCCAGACTGTCAAGCGGCCTTCGAGAAGCTGAAAGCCGCCATGTGCACTGCCCCTGTGCTCCAGGCCCCCGACTACAGTCGGGAATTCATCGTACAAACAGATGCCTCCGACCATGGCATCGGGGCGGTCCTCTCCCAGTTGAACTCCGAGGGACTTGACCAACCGGTGGCCTTCATCAGCAGACGCCTCCTGGCCCGAGAACAGCGCTGGAGCACTATCGAGAGGGAGGCCTTCGCAGTGGTGTGGGCCCTCAAAAAGCTCCGGCCCTATCTTTTCGGTACCCACTTCCGGGTGCAAACAGATCATCGGCCCCTGCAGTGGCTAATGCAGATGCGGGGGGAAAACCCCAAACTATTGCGTTGGTCCATCTCCCTGCAGGGAACATCGACCGGGCCAAGACCACGCCAACGCGGATGGCCTGTCACGCTTTTTCCGCCTCGACGAGGAGAGTCCCCAAGAGGATGGGTGACTCTCCCTGCCTTCAGCTGGGGGGGACGCATGTTGGACAGGCCACATGAAGGGCTTGCTCCCTCCCCGCATGACAGGGCCCGAGCCCCGGCCCTCCAGGTGTTACCCACAGGAGCAACCCGCACCCCGTCTCCAGACGGGACTCCTGCCCCCGGACATCTCTGTATCATGGGGCCGAACCACTACCGGCTCCCTCGGCCGGCCCGGCCGCCATCTTGGACACTGCACCACGAGGCCGCGTGGCCTCAGCTCGACCCTAACCCTGGGCCTGGCCAAGCCCCGACATCCCGGCACCACCATCCACCCAGGAGGTGAACGGACCACTTGGCAGGTCAATGGGAGAAAGAGGTGTCGATGGCTCTCCCCCGCCAGGTGCCGATCGCCCCCCAGCTCCCCCGGGCGCTGGCTCCACCCCCCTGCTGGGTGTCTGGACTCCCTCATCCCGGACCTCCCGACCTCCAAGTGCGAGGGTCCGGACATCAAAGGGCGCCAGACCTATAACTGGGGCAGCTCCAGAGCAGGAAGTCAGTTGTATCCTGGAGTCGAGAGACACCGTGAAGAACTCATCCTTGACGGACTACCGGCGCTGCCGTAGCCCTGCCTTGTGAACTATCATCCTGCCTGCTGGCGCTGCCGCGGCCTTCTGCATCCTCCATCCTCGTCGGGACCTGCTGGCGCTGCCGCGGACCGTTGTAACTACCATCTTCGTTGGGACCTGCTGGCGCTGCCGCGGACCGTTGTAACGACCACCTTCACCGGGTCCTGCTGGCGCTGCCGCGGACCGTTGTAACGACCACCTTCTCCGGGACCTGCTGGCGCTGCCGCGGCCCGTCCATCTAGAACACCGAGCTCGAGGATTGTGAGCCATCCATCATATTCATCGCATCTACCAGATTGGTAACAAGACTGTCCCGCTACCCCCTTTCCCAACCAAGAGACTAGAATCGAGGGGACCCCTGAGTCCTGACCTCCTTGTACCATTCTATCGTACCTAAAGATCGCTTATAAAGAACGTTAAACTTTATCCTTGTGTGGTGTACATCTGTGGGGGGGAAGTTACTCGTCTGTACGATCGCTGGAGACGGCTCTCCCCGGAGACCTCTCCCCTTGTCCTCGGCCGACCCTCCCGGTCCGTCTAACAGGTACCCATATATATACAAACATTTTATATGAGCCTGAAGCAATATCTGCCATTCGTTCCATCGTGACCGCTCGCCATAGTCTAGCATGCCATTGCGTTAGAGAGGGTGCGGATGGGTGCTTCCATGCAGCCACCACCACCATCTTCGCCGCCCCGAAACATAGCCACATCCCAGCTTGGTCACTGCTCGTTTGGTAGCGAAGATTGTCGTTGCGCAACCCCAACAGAATCATCTTGGCATCATACGGTATTGGGTATCCTAATATGGTTTTCATCTGGGCAAGAATCTCAGTCCAGAAGGGGCGGATGTTTGGGCAGTCACACCAGATGTGTTTAAAGTCCCCCAATAGGCCGCAACCTCTCCAGCACAGATCTGATGAGTGAGGAAAGATTTTTTTGAGCTTAGTGGGATATAAGTACCAACATACATCAGTTCATAGTGTGCTTCCCTCAATCCTGTGGAATGATTACACCACCGAATGTCTCACCACAACCGGGACCAATCAAGATCTGAAATGGGTTCCCCCAGTGTGTGTTCCCAATGCTTTACATGACGTGGCCTGGCCGGCGTCTGTGCAGAAAGTAACTGTGCATATAGAAAGGAGATGCAGCCGTTGGCCCCGCTGCTCCTCTTAGCAAATTGTTCCAAGGGAGTCAAATCCCTGGTGGCGGCCTCCCTTATGGTCGTCTGCATGACCCAGTGTTTGAGTTGGGTGTATCTAAATAGTTCCTTGTCAGGAAGTTTAAAGTCGCATTTGCAATGATCAAACATTTTAATGACCCCAAATTTAAACATGTCTGAGATAGTTAGGCAGTTTCCCTGTCGCCATGCCTCATATGGACCCAATAGTTGTGCCGGAGGGAACACCGGATTGAAATGGATGGGTGTATGAGGGGAGGGAAATGTGGTCCACCCCTTCTGCCTGTTGATGTCGTCCAAGACTCGCAATGTGGTCAGTGTGGGCGTGCTTAAGTATACATTTGTTGGGCGGTTAGGTTTGGGCTTCCAGATTTAGTCCCAGATGTATTTCCCTGCCACCTCTCTGTCAATGTGTAGCCAATGTTCATTTAGATTCCATTACAGATCACTCCGGTTTCACCCGGAGTTGGGCTGCCTTATAGTAAAGGAGGAAGTCTGGTAGTGCAAGACCCCCGCTGACTTAGACATGCACAGAACCTTGTAAGGGAGTCGAGCTCGTTGTCCCTGCCAAAATAATCGTGTCACCATGGAGCGGAGGTCAGAGAAGAGTCCCCTGTCCAGTGTGATAGGCAGGCCCTGAAACAAATAAAGAAGCCTGGGCAGTACCGTCATCTTCACTGCCTGTATGTGCCCTATTCATGACAGGTATATTGGTGTCCATCGTTTTAGATCCGCTTTCAATTGTTGTATCAACGGGGGATAGTTAGCTTTATATAGCCCCTCAAGTTGCGGGGTTATTTTTAAGCCCAGGTAGGTTTTGTCTTTCTTAGCCCATTGGAAAGGGGCAGTTGCCTCTAGGGATTCCTTGTCAGCCTGGGATAGATTTAAATTGAGTGAAAGATTTTGTTAGGTTGATTCGGAAGCCTGCCACCCTTTCGAACCGCTTCAGTTCTTCCATTAGCGGGGGCAGCGATATGCGGGAAGAGGTCAAGGCGAGCAGAACATCATCCGCAAATAGGGATATTTTATGTTCTGTTGTGCCAAAGTGAATGCCCTTTATCTCCTGTGTGGAGCGTAATGCAGGGGTCTCCAACCTTTTCTGTAGTGAGAGCTACATCTGAGCAGTGAAAATTGTCGTGAGCTACTGAAGGCTAGGAAACTCGCACATTTTTTCGAGAGACGCCCCACGCCCAGTTTAATTGACTTGAAGCCTAATTTCTTCCAAGCCCATATGGTGGTTTGAACAAAAGGGGGCACTCTCTCTCTTTTGAAGCTACAGACAGCCACAGGTTGTGCTACCTGAAGCAAAAGTTTGTCTTGCTTGGAAGCATTCCTGGAAAGTGTAACGAAATACTGCCGGATACAAGCCTATGACCTGCTTTTGTTATCCTCGATCTAAATTGTTCACGCACTGCAAAAGTTAAACCTCAACATATATCCCATACCAAATGTGAATTATTGAAGTCTAGCTTAGATGTGCAGTCACTAGATTTAAAAAAAAGACTCATTTTATTGTTAACAACCTCAATTATTTCTCCTTCACCACCTACTCTTTATTACAGTTTTAAAATGTCCCATCCTGGCTCAGCTTTAAATAATTTTTAACTAGTTTGATTAATTAAGGGTTTTATTCAGAATACTCCAGGTCTGTCCATGATCCAGAACCCTGCTATCCAAAGAAACTGCTGCAGTGTTAGTGTTGATTGCCACATGCATTGGGAACAGAGGCGTTTTAAGGCATGGGCAAAGTGGGCTCTGGCCCTGAGCTCCAACCATTCAGGTTCCCCAATACAGCCAACGTTGCTCTGCAGAGAGCCTTGCCCGGATGACCTTTAATAATTTTTAAACCGATTGATTTATATATCATTTTCCTTTAATTTATTTTGAATGTTGCTGGTGTGTGAGTCTATTACAGAGTATTTGCAGAGAAATGTTGTGTTATGTTTCATGCAACATCCATAAAAATGTTTCATTTAGAATAGATCGAATAAGGACATCACATATTAGAAATGTGATGGTGGCACAGAGATTATTTGCAGTAATGTTAGTGAGCTGCTGCTGTGTTAAACATTGTAAACACACATCACTATCCCTGAATGTTAACTATAAACACATTTATAAGTTTTATGAGCTTGCCTATGCTGTCAATGGCTTGTCCAAAGAAGGGATTGAAAGAGTTCAAACTGGATCAGAAATTCAAAGCTGCTCTGAAGAGTGGAGCAATTTACATTCTTTTTCGGAGTGCAGAGGTGGGGATTTTTTTTATGTTGTGCCTTCAGTAAAGGAAACTGAAACTTGGCAACACCCTGCTTCTCCTGATGTAAAACCCAGAGCTGGAAAGCGAAAAAAGACATTTTCGATTTTGTCTGTTAGTCGTCATTTTGGCTGCTTCCAAACTGTCAGGCAGTGTTGCTGAAGGCATCCTTTGGGCCCTGTTGGACAGGCCACACGAAGGGCTTGCTCCCTCCCCGCATGACAGGGCCCAAGCCCCGGCCCGCCAGGCGTGACCCACGAGAATCACCCGCACCCCGTCTCCCGACGGAACTCCTGCCCTCGGACCTCCATGTATCACGGGCCCAAGCCACCACCGGCTCCCCCGGCCGGGTCAAGCCGCCATCTTGGGCCCTGCGCCACGAGGCCGCGTGGCCTCCACCCGACCCTAACCCTGGGCCTGGCCGGCCCCGACATCCCGGCACCACCATCCACCCAGGAGGTGAGCGGACCACTTGGCAGGTCAATGGGAGAACGAAGCGCCAAGGACTCTCCCCCGCCAGGTGCCGATCGCCTCCAGCTCCCCCAGGCACCGGCTCCACCCCCTGCTGGGTGTCTGGACACCTTCACCCCGGACCCTCCGACCTCCAAGTGCGAGGGTCCGGACATCAAAGGGCGCCTGCCCTATAACTAGGGCAGCTCCGGAGCAGGAAGGCAGTTGTATCCTGGAGTCGAGAGACACCGAGAGAACTCAGCCTTGACGGACTACTGGCGCTACCGTAGCCCTATCTTGTGAACCATCGTCCTGCCTGCTGGCGCTGCCGCGGCCTTCTGCAACAACCATCCTCGTCGGGACCTGCTGGCGCTGCCGCGGCCCGTTGTAACGACCATCTTCACCGGGACCTGCTGGCGCTGCCGCGGACCGTACATCGACCATCTTCACCGGGACCTGCTGGCGCTGCCGCGGACCGTGTATCGACCATCTTCACCGGGACCTGCTGGCGCTGCCGCGGCCCGTACCAGCCAGACCACCAAGCTCGAGGATTGTGAGCTACCCACCATACCATCTCAACTACCAGACTGGTAACCAGACTGTCCCGCTACCCCCTTTTCCCATCTTGAGAGACTTGAATCGAGGGGACCCCTGAGTCCAGACCTCCTTGTACCATTTCATCGTACCTTAAGAAGTGCTTATAAAGAACGCTAAATCTTCTCCTTGTGTGGTATCTGTCTGTGGGGGGGAAGTTATTTGTCTGTACGATCGCTGGAGACGGCTCTCCCCGGAGACCTCTCCCCTTGTCCTCGGCCGACCCTCCCGGTCCGTCTAACATTGGTGGCCAGCGGCGCGATCCGAATCAACGCGTAATCGTACAGAGAGTAGCTCACCCCACGACAAAACCACGATGTCAGCCAAAGATAGCGGTTCCACTGAAAAGTTCCAAATGGATAAGTTGGAAGAATATAGCCACCGCGAACTTAAACAATTCTGCATGGAACTAGGCATTGCTACCACCGGCCTGAGTACCAAAGACGATTTGAAGCGCGCCCTTGAGTCGTGGGCAGAAACTGGGATCGCCGGATCCTCCGACCAAAACAGTGTCGCACCAGAGGGGAACGCCACGGCTCCCGAGGAGCGGGGAACGGGCCTCTCGCAGGAGGAGATCCAAGAAAGAGAAAGAACCAGATTACACGAGTTGGAAATGGCACGACTCAAGATGGACGGTGAACTAAAGTTAGCCGAGCAGAAACTAAATCTAGAGCATCTGCGGCTCCGAGAAGAACGGGAAGAAAAACAGAGACAGAGAGAGCTTGAGGAAAAAAGAATAACACTTGAACACGAGCGCAAACTGTCAGAAATAGAACTTCGGAAACAGAATAAGGAACCGGGGGTGCCTGAGCGACCGCACACCCCGGGGGAAACCGAGAAAAAAGTCCACATCCCCAAGGATGTTGTCCGAGAGTATGTCCGAGAAGACGACATACAACAGTGGTTCAAAGCCTACGAGATCGCCATGACCTCCCACCGGATCGACCGGAGTGATTGGGGAGCCGGACTATGGGGGAGGTTCGTCAACGAAGGCCGCGATGCCCTGTTGCAGCTCCCAGATCACCAAATGTCGTCCTACGACCACATGAAGGCTGCCCTCCTCACCCGCTACGGCCTCACACCCGAGATGTACCGACAGAGGTTCAGAGATTGCACCCGGATCCCGGGTACAACTTGGGTGGAGTACGTCAACTATTTCAGCCGAGCCTTCGAGGGTTGGATCAAGGGGAGCCATGTGACGACCTACGAACAACTCTTTAACCTTATGGTATGGGAACACCTGTCGAACAACTGTTTCGTCGAGCTCAGGCAGCACCTCCTCGACAGTAAATTGACTGACCCCCGGCAGCTCGCCGCTGAAGCTGACCGATGGGAAAGCACCCGAGTGGGCCGGAGAGGACCACACGAACAAAACCGAAGCAACCAAGGCCAGCACCGTCCTCGGGGAGGAGGAGGAGGCCAGGGGCGAGGGAGAGACACCCTCCCGGCAACACCCGTGGCCAGCACCCCGCCCCCGGCCGGCCGGGGCAACCCCCCGATGCGTCCGGGGTTCCGAGCCAACGTCACGTGCCACCGATGCCAGCGAGTCGGCCACTACGCCAATGACCCGAGCTGCCCGCAGAACCAAACGCCCAAGCCCCGCCAGGTAGCTGCCGCCGCCCTGGGGGAAGAACGACTATCAGAGGAACAGGAAGAGTATGAGCCGGCCCAGCAAGAGTGGGAACCGGCCGCCATGGTTCTAGCGTGCCTAGGGGGAAAAGACATGGTCCCGCGGGCTCCCCTACCCGCCAACACCAGGAAATACGGTCAGTGGGTGACCATTAATGGGCATCGGGCCGAGGCCTTACGTGACACAGGCGCCAGTGTGACGGCCGTCCGCTGTCACCTGGTGAAGCCCGAGCAGATCCTGCCGAACATTCTCTGCCCCGTCCGCTCAGCCGACAATTCCGAAAGTCTGTGTCAAATGGCCTGCGTCCCCTTCGAATGGGGAGGGGTCTCCGGCCTGTTGAAAGTGACGGTCCGGGATGATGCCCCCGTGGACTGCCTCCTGGGGAATGACCTTGAGAGTTCCCCGTGGGCCACCGTCGAGAGAAGAGAGCACCTGGGGATGCTGGGCCTCCCGGACTGGGCCTGCGTAACCACCCGGTCCATGGCCGCCCGTGCCGTCCCCCGATCAGAAGAACCGGAATGGCCAGCACCTCCGCCCCCGGTCGCCCCAGTAGAAGACGACGACGAGGCCAACCCCCCGGAACCAACGACCGAAGGGGACGCGCAACCCCAGGACTTTCCCGGCCTGGCTCAGTGGCGTCAAGAAGGGGGGCCCACCCAAGAACAGTTCCGCCAGGAGCAAAAGACCTGCCCCTCCCTCGAGGGACTCCGCCAACAAGCCAGCGCCCAGAGCGCAGGGGACTCCACCGGAACTCACTGGGTCTACTGGGATAACGACCTGCTATACAGCGAACAAAGAATCGCAGAGCTAGGGGCCGGTCGAGTACTGGTGGTACCTCTCCGCTTCAGAGACTTCCTGCTCAACCTGGCCCACGATGTCCCCCTGGCTGGACACCTGGGCCAGGACAAAACTTACAGTCGCCTAGTGACCCACTTTTTCTGGCCGAAGATGCGGAACGATGTCCTGAACCACTGCCGGTCCTGCCCCACGTGCCAGGCCAGCGGGAAGAGTGGCCGTAAGCTGAAAGCCCCTCTGCAACCCTTCCCAGTGGTCACCACCCCGTTCGAGAGGGTAGGAATAGACATTGTGGGGCCCCTGGACCCCCGCACGGCACAAGGACATAGGTTCATCCTGGTACTGGTGGACCACGCCACCCGCTACCCCGAGGCGGTGCCCCTACGAACTGTAACAGCTCCGGTGGTTGGCCGGGCCCTAATGGGGATCTTCTCCCGGGTGGGCTTCCCCCGAGAAGTCGTCAGCGACCGAGGCACGAACTTCATCTCAAAATACATGAAGTCCCTCTGGCAACAGTGCGGGGTCACCTACAGATTCACGACCCCCTATCACCCCCAAGGGAACGGACTAGTGGAGCGATTCAACCGCACTCTCAAGGGGATGATTGGGGGATTGGAAGAGCCCCTCCGTCGCCAGTGGGATGTACTACTCCCGTGCCTCCTCTTCGCCTACCGAGAAGTTCCCCAGAAGTCCCTCGGTTTTAGCCCTTTCGAACTCCTGTACGGGCACCCTGTGCGAGGGCGCCTCAGCCTAGTCAAAGAAGGTTGGGAGATGGCCCCCCTAAAGACCCCTCCAGACGTCTTCAAGTACCTCCTGGCCCTACGCAATCAGACCCGGCGCTTCAGGGAGATGGCCAAGGCGAACCTCGAGGCCAGCCAGGAAGACATGAAGAGATGGTATGATCACAATGCCTCCTCCGTCGAGTTCGAACCTGGTCAACAAGTGTGGGTGATGTCCCCCACCGAACCATGTGCCTTGCAAGATAAGTGGACGGGGCCCTTCAAAGTGGTCGAGCGCAAAAGCCCCGTCACTTACCTCATCGACATGGGGACCCCCCGGAACCCCCTTCGGGTCCTCCACACCAACAGACTCAAACCACACTTTGTGCGCTCAGAACTCAGCCTCCTGATGGCTACGGACAGTGGGGCAGAGGAGGACTCCGAACCCCTCCCGGATCTCCTGAAGACTCAGGAGAACGACGGTTCCGTGGACGGGGTCTGGCTCTCCGATGCCCTCACCCCAGAGCAACGCCAGGGCTGCCGGGACCTCCTGCTGCGGTTCGCTACACTGTTCTCCCTCACCCCCGGGGTCACCCCTTGGTGCTTGCACGACGTGGACACCGGGGACAGTCCCCCTATCCGACACCGGGCCTACCGCGTACCAGATCGGGTACGGGCCTGCATACAAGAGGAAGTGGCCAAAATGCTCACGATCGGGGTCATCGAGCCCTCGGACAGTCCCTGGGCCAGCCCGGTTGTATTGGTCCCCAAAGCCGCTGCCCCCGGCACCACACCTGAACTGAGATTCTGCGTCGACTACCGGGGCTTGAACGCTGTCACCCGGACCGACGCTCATCCTATCCCCCGAGCGGATGAATTGATCGACCGGCTGGGGGCCGCCCGCTACCTCAGTATCTTCGACCTAACAGCGGGCTACTGGCAGATCGGTCTCACACCCCGGGCTCAGGAACGGTCCGCCTTCTCTACCCCCGATGGCCACTACCACTTCAAGGTCATGCCCTTCGGCATGAAGAACGCCCCCGCCACGTTTCAACGTCTTGTGAACCAGGTCTTGGCGGGGCTCGAAGAGTTCAGCGCTGCCTACCTGGACGATATCGCTGTATACAGCCGCCACTGGTCCGACCACCTCCTCCACCTCCAAAAGGTCCTACAGGCCCTCCAGCGGGCCGGCCTCACGATTAAGGCCGGCAAATGCCAAATTGGTCAAGGGTCCGTGACCTACCTTGGGCACCAGGTGGGAAGCGGGCTGGTGGCCCCGCTGCAACTCAAGGTTGCTGCCATCCAGTCCTGGCAGCCCCCCGTCACCCAGACCGAGCTCCGAGCCTTCTTGGGGCTCACCGGCTACTACCGGCGGTTCGTGAGGGACTACGGCAGCATTGTGGGGCCCCTCACGGGTCTCACGTCCAAAAACCAACCGAAGCGGATTAACTGGACCCCCGATTGTCAAGCGGCCTTCGAAAAGCTGAAGGCCGCCCTGTGCACCGCCCCTGTGCTCCAGGCCCCCGATTACAGTCGGGAATTCGTTGTACAGACAGACACCTCCGACCACGGCATCGGAGCGGTTCTTTCCCAATTGAACCCCGAGGGTCATGACCAGCCGGTGGCCTTCATCAGCCGACGTCTCCTGGCCCGAGAACAGCGCTGGAGCACAATCGAGAGGGAGGCCTTCGCAGTGGTGTGGGCCCTCAAAAAGCTCCGGCCCTATCTCTTCGGTACCCACTTCCGGGTACAAACCGACCATCGACCCCTGCAGTGGCTGATGCAGATGCGGGGGGAGAACCCAAAACTATTGCGCTGGTCCATCTCCCTGCAGGGAATGGACTTCACCGTGGAGCACCGACTGGGCCAAGACCACGCCAACGCAGATGGCCTGTCACGCTTTTTCCGCCTCGACGAGGAGAGTCCCCAAGAAGATGGGTGACTCTCCCCGCCTTCAGCTGGGGGGGACGCATGTTGGACAGGCCACACGAAGGGCTTGCTCCCTCCCCGCATGACAGGGCCCAAGCCCCGGCCCGCCAGGCGTGACCCACGAGAATCACCCGCACCCCGTCTCCCGACGGAACTCCTGCCCTCGGACCTCCATGTATCACGGGCCCAAGCCACCACCGGCTCCCCCGGCCGGGTCAAGCCGCCATCTTGGGCCCTGCGCCACGAGGCCGCGTGGCCTCCACCCGACCCTAACCCTGGGCCTGGCCGGCCCCGACATCCCGGCACCACCATCCACCCAGGAGGTGAGCGGACCACTTGGCAGGTCAATGGGAGAACGAAGCGCCAAGGACTCTCCCCCGCCAGGTGCCGATCGCCTCCAGCTCCCCCAGGCACCGGCTCCACCCCCTGCTGGGTGTCTGGACACCTTCACCCCGGACCCTCCGACCTCCAAGTGCGAGGGTCCGGACATCAAAGGGCGCCTGCTCTATAACTAGGGCAGCTCCGGAGCAGGAAGGCAGTTGTATCCTGGAGTCGAGAGACACCGAGAGAACTCAGCCTTGACGGACTACTGGCGCTGCCGTAGCCCTATCTTGTGAACCATCGTCCTGCCTGCTGGCGCTGCCGCGGCCTTCTGCAACAACCATCCTCGTCGGGACCTGCTGGCGCTGCCGCGGCCCGTTGTAACGACCATCTTCACCGGGACCTGCTGGCGCTGCCGCGGACCGTACATCGACCATCTTCACCGGGACCTGCTGGCGCTGCCGCGGACCGTGTATCGACCATCTTCACCGGGACCTGCTGGCGCTGCCGCGGCCCGTACCAGCCAGACCACCAAGCTCGAGGATTGTGAGCTACCCACCATACCATCTCAACTACCAGACTGGTAACCAGACTGTCCCGCTACCCCCTTTTCCCATCTTGAGAGACTTGAATCGAGGGGACCCCTGAGTCCAGACCTCCTTGTACCATTTCATCGTACCTTAAGAAGTGCTTATAAAGAACGCTAAATCTTCTCCTTGTGTGGTATCTGTCTGTGGGGGGGAAGTTATTTGTCTGTACGATCGCTGGAGACGGCTCTCCCCGGAGACCTCTCCCCTTGTCCTCGGCCGACCCTCCCGGTCCGTCTAACAGGCCCCTTTTACTCTTAAATCCCGAGAAATGTAATTAGCATTAGCAATAATATATTTAGTAGTTCGGGAGCAGATGGGACAAGGCAGGCTCATACTTCGCTATTAACAAGACCCAGTACTTCAAGTGCCCGTGGCATACCAGCGGCTGCAGCACGTTTACAGTACAGAAAGCACACATCACAGCTCCAGTCTGGAGAACAGCTCATTAAGAGGTATAATGCTTATCGATATGATCTGCTCCTCGCTTGTCTCTCACTCTCATCTGCCTTTCTTCCTCCTCCGCCCTTCCCTCTCACAGCTACCTCCTTCTCGAACCTCCACGCAGCCCGACCTGCCTCGACCACCCTTCTCATTTGTCTTTGTTCTCTCCCTTCCACCGGCTGGTGTTTAGACCCCTTCATCACTCGCACTAACCACCGCTTCACTGTCCCTGCTCACCACTCCGGACACAGTGTCTGTTGTCAGTGGGCCCATCGCACCACGCTATGCGCCATGTTTCCTGCCCCCGTGATGAGACCTGTGGGCGCTGGCCTGCCAGGGAGAGCTCCACCTGAGCGTCTGAGAGGAAGCAGCTGTGCTCCCTCTCTGCCAGCATGCAAGGTAGAAAAAAGCAGGTGGCGCTGGTTCAAAGCAGTTCAATGCTGCTTGCACCACCTGCATGCTAGCAGGCTTTTCCAGGCTGAGGAACCTGACCTTTAAGGGCCAAGCGGCGCAGAGTACGCCTGAAATCCTCTAGTTCTCCTGCCTTGCAATACAGAGACACTGGACACTCCGTCTGGCGTAAAAGATCGAGTTTTATTAGCTGCAGCTAGTACAGTTGTCCGTGAAGTTACACAGGGATGGGTTCACAAGAGACTGCTCCTGACCTCCGTGGCGCACAAGCTTTTATACAGTGAAATACAATGGATACAATGGATAACCCAAACACATATAGAATTTGAGACATCGACAAATGTTACCAACAATGGTTTAAGCTAAAAACTGACTCGGGTTCCAGGTGATGTTTGTTGCTGGCCCCTTTAAGCAAATTGCAAAGAGAATCCACATGATACAGTTTACAAGGAAAGAAAACATGGTTGTGTGTTCTAGAAGGACAGTCGTGAGGCCAGAGAATGCATGAGATGTGTAGCGAAGGGCAGTAGATAAGATAAGCGGGAGGAAAGAATGGTGTGAGCTAACAGATAGTTCGGGCGGGGATTATCCGGCTCAGACATGAATTAGTGTATTCGGCCAGACCCTGACACTAGTTAATAAACACGGGACGAAAAGCTACCTGACACGCAAGGGCAGAAATGACAAAAACATCTCGTTTACCAGCTGCCTGAGTGAGGGCAACCTAAGATGGCGGAAAACACAAGATGGAGTCTGGGTACGATCGAGAAACGACAAATTTCAGAACCTCAGACCCTCCTTTTGCCATTACTCAGGCAATAACACAATGATTGGGCTCATGTTAGTCTGAGTCGGAGTCGATATCAATTGCCATAAGGTCGTTTAACTGTTGCTGGACCATCATCTTAATATTCTCTGTTTGTTGGGTTACAGGCTTTGATACACATAAGGTAGCGAACAGACCACAGATAGCAGGACCACAGTGTATGCACAAGCAACAAGAGAATATGATGGCCAGAATTGCTCCAAGGAATGTTAGTATCTTCCATCCCCAGGTAGATAATAATCCCCATAACCATTCCATGAGAGACCAATCTCCTTCGTCCTGATGGATCGATGCGGAGATGGTATGTAATTTTGAGATGGCCTGATATACAGTCGGGGCGTCATCAGGAATGTATATACAGCAGCTTGATCCAATTAATTTACAGACTCCTCCTCGGTCTGCTAGGATCACATCTAGTGCAATTCTGTTTTGTAACGTCATGAGACGGTCCGCTCGGAGTTCTGCAGTGATGTTACTTAAGGCACCTGCAGTAACATCGATGGTTGTCTCAACCACGCGAACTAATCGCCTAATGTTTCCGCTGTTAATCATTGGTCCCCAGAAGGGAATAAATCCTTTGAAGAAATCTCCTCCCTCCTGGCCAGCTGTGTCTTTGGCATCAAATACTCCTCTACCATATCTGTGTCTGTGATGGTCTGAGGGTGCAGTATACGTTGGGGGAAGCAAGAATGCTATGTAACATGTTCCCGAAAAGTCAGAGGGGAGCCATGTATATGCTTTGTCATAGCAGACAAAATAGGTTCCTTGTGATGGGATCAATGGAGGGTTATTTGAGCATATATCTGGGAACAATTTTGTTGAGTGTCATTCTCCTTGCTATTGATTCGGAGGCAAAAGTTGCCTTGGTGGGGTACAGTCCATGCTGGGGAAGACTTCTCTTGTTTGGTCTTGTTATTAAGACTGGAAATGTAATGAGTTACATTCCAACCTTCGTAGGCTTTCTTTTCATCCAAAGGAATCTTACTCTTCCCTAGAATTTTATCCATGGCCACTATACCCTTTATCAAAGTACCGTGGCTAAAATCCATTCCATTCTCAAATGTACCTATCGGATATCGAAGTCTGTTGTGGTAGGCAGCCGAAAACATGGTCAGGTAAGCCCATGCTGAACCTTCATATGAGAAAGGCAATACTAAGGTGCCGATTCCGATCCTGGAGAAACCGGGTACGAACCGTCAGACAGAGCATTTTCTCCGTCCGACTCGTACCCGGTTAAAAAACATTACAAACATGCAAGTACGATTCGCACGGAAACACCATTCCCGTACGAATCGTAAAAAAAACACCGACCGGCGAAAAAATACATACCAATGTGATCCGAGACAGCGCTGACGTGACGTCGGGACGCATTCAGCCTGCGGTCCACGAACCAGGAAGTACGATCCGCACCGACGTTACCCCGCACGGATTATATTTTCCAGCTGCCAAAAACTGCCGGGAAATCAGGACGACGCGCACAAGGAGCACCTGTACGCGACGGACAGCCATGGACCCGAACCTACGTGTCATCCCGGCCCTCATAGCAGTCCACCTGCTCTACAGGTACCGATGCAGACGCCGCAGAAGGTCAGAACCACACCCAGGGGCAAAGGGGGGGGCAGGGGCAGGAAACCAAACCCCCACCCATGTCACAAGTCATACATGCCCTGCACATACCTGACCTCCAGGGCCTGGTCACCTCGAGGGGGTGGAGGCGTGTCCAGCAACGCCAGCGTCCGCCACAACGGAAGTGGGTGATGACGCGAACTGCCAACACAACAAATCCTGTACGTACCGTACACACGCCTTAGGAGCGTGGGTACGGGCCGTACCACGCACACACCTACGTCACCCCAACAATGGCGGTACGACCCGTACCCATGCTTTAAGAGCGTGGGTACGGTGCGGACCCCCAATGTTGGGGTGTCGTAGGGGTCCGCACCGTACCCATGCTTGACGAGCGTGGGTACGGTGCGGACCCCCAATGTTGGGGTGCCGTAGGGGTCTGCGCCGTACCCAGGCCTTCAGAGCGTGGGCACGGGTCGGACCACGCGTACCCCTACATCACCCCAACAATGCTGGTACGGCCCGTACCCAGGCCTTCCGAACGTGGGTATGGGTCGTACCGCCATTGTTGGGGTGACATAGGTGTGTTCGTGGTACGGCCCATACCCACGCTCTGAAGTGCTGGGTACGGTGCGGACCCCTACGTCACGCCAACATTGGGGGTCCGCACTGTACCCATGTTCCAAAGGCATGCGTACGACCCGTACCCAGGCTCGCAGAGCATGGGTACGGGTATGTAGGAAGCGTATCCCCACAAGTGTATGAATGGAGCGTACTGCCACCCCACCAGTGTATGTCCGGAGCGTACCCCCACCCGTGTATGCATGGAGCGTACATGGCCAGACATAGGAGGGGTGGTTGCCTATCACTCCCAGCAGTGCCCAGACACAGGAGGGGTGGGTGCCTATCACTCCCAGCAGTGCCCAGACACAGGAGGGGTGGGTGAGAGTCCTCCCAGCAGTGCCCAGACATAGGAGGGGTGGGTGCCTATCACTCCCAGCAGTGCCCAGACACAGGAGGGGTGGGTGCAGAGTCCTCCCAGCAGTGCCCAGACACAGGAGGGGTGGGTGCAGAGTCCCCCCAGCAGTGCCCAGACATAGGAGGGGTGTGTGCCTATCACTCCCAGCAGTGCCCAGCCATAGAAGGGTTGTGTGCCTATCACTCCCAGCAGTGCCCAGACATAGGAGGGGTGGGTGCAGAGTCCCCCCAGCAGTGCCCAGACATAGGAGGGGTGGGTGAGAGTCCTCCCAGCAGTGCCCAGACATAGGAGTGGTGGGTGCAGAGTCCCCCCAGCAGTGCCCAGACACAGGAGGGGTGGGTGCAGAGTCCCCCCAGCAGTGCCCAGACACAGGAGGGGTGGGTGCAGAGTCCCCCCAGCAGTGCCCAGACATAGGAGGGGTGGGTGCCTATCACTCCCAGCAGTGCCCAGACACAGGAGGGGTGGGTGAGAGTCCTCCCAGCAGTGCCCAGACATAGGAGGGGTGGGTGCCTATCACTCCCAGCAGTGCCCAGACACAGGAGGGGTGGGTGCAGAGTCCTCCCAGCAGTGCCCAGACACCGGAGGGGTGGGTGCAGAGTCCCCCCAGCAGTGCCCAGACATAGGAGGGGTGTGTGCCTATCACTCCCAGCAGTGCCCAGCCATAGGAGGGTTGTGTGCCTATCACTCCCAGCAGTGCCCAGACATAGGAGGGGTGGGTGCAGAGTCCCCCCAGCAGTGCCCAGACATAGGAGGGGTGGGTGAGAGTCCTCCCAGCAGTGCCCAGACATAGGAGTGGTGGGTGCAGAGTCCCCCCAGCAGTGCCCAGACACAGGAGGGGTGGGTGCAGAGTTCCCCCAGCAGTGCCCAGACACAGGAGGGGTGGGTGCAGAGTCCCCCCAGCAGTGCCCAGACATAGGAGGGGTGGGTGCCTATCACTCCCAGCAGTGCCCAGACACAGGAGGGGTGGGTGAGAGTCCTCCCAGCAGTGCCCAGACATAGATGGGGTGGGTGCAGAGTCCCCCCAGCAGTGCCCAGACACAGGAGGGGTGGGTGCAGAGTCCCCCCAGCAGTGCCCAGACACAGGAGGGGTGGGTGCAGAGTCCCCCCAGCAGTGCCCAGACATAGGAGGGGTGGGTGCCTATCACTCCCAGCAGTGCCCAGACACAGGAGGGGTGGGTGAGAGTCCTCCCAGCAGTGCCCAGACATAGGAGGGGTGGGTGCCTATCACTCCCAGCAGTGCCCAGACACAGGAGGGGTGGGTGAGAGTCCTCCCAGCAGTACCCAGACATAGGAGGGGTGGGTGCAGAGTCCTCCCAGCAGTGGCCAGACACAGGAGGGGTGGGTGCAGAGTCCCCCCAGCAGTGCCCAGACATAGGAGGGGTGGGTGCCTATCACTCCCAGCAGTGCCCAGACACAGGAGGGGTGGGTGCAGAGTCCCCCCAGCAGTGCCCAGACACAGGAGGGGTGGGTGCAGAGTCCCCCCAGCAGTGCCCAGACATAGGAGGGGTGGGTGCAGAGTCCTCCCAGCAGTGCCCAGACATAGGAGGGGTGGGTGCAGAGTCCCCCCAGCAGTGCCCAGACATAGGAGGGGTGGGTGCATATCACTTCCTGCAGTGCCCAGACACAGGAGGGGTGGGTGAGAGTCCTCCCAGCAGTGCCCAGACATAGGAGGGGTGGGTGCAGAGACCCCCAGCAGTGCCCAGACACAGGAGGGGTGGGTGCAGAGTCCCCCCAGCTGTGCCCAGACACAGGAGGGGTGGGTGCAGAGTCCCCCCAGCAGTGCCCAGACATAGGAGGGGTGGGTGAGAGTCCTCCCAGCAGTGCCCAGACATAGGAGGGGTGGGTGAGAGTCCTCCCAGCAGTGCCCAGACATAGGAGGGGTGGGTGCAGAGTCCTCCCAGCAGTGCCCAGACATAGGAGGGGTGGGTGCAGAGTCCCCCCAGCAGTGCCCAGACACAGGAGGGGTGGGTGCAGAGTCCTCCCAGCAGTGCCCAGACATAGGAGGGGTGGGTGCAGAGTCCTCCCAGCAGTGCCCAGACATAGGAGGGGTGGGTGCCTATCACTCCCAGCAGTGCCCAGACATAGGAGGGGTGGGTGCCTATCACTCCCAGCAGTGCCCAGACATAGGAGGGGTGGGTGCAGAGTCCTCCCAGCAGTGCCCAGACATAGGAGGGGTGGGTGCAGAGTCCCCCCAGCAGTGCCCAGACATAGGAGGGGTGGGTGCCTATCACTCCCAGCAGTGCCCAGACACAGGAGGGGTGGGTGAGAGTCCTCCCAGCAGTGCCCAGACATAGGAGGGGTGGGTGCAGAGTCCCCCCAGCAGTGCCCAGACATAGGAGGGGTGGGTTCAGAGTCCTCCCAGCTGTGCCCATGGAAAGAAAGGGGTGGAGTACCCACAGATACAATGCCCACAATTGTCAGTCAGGTGCTCAAAGACCTAGCAGAACACGAAACACATGTGTGCGAGGCTGGGAGTACACACATGCAGAGTGCGGAAAAGGTAACATATATACATGAAGTCATGTCGATTTACTCCAGTCACAAGTACAGTGACCCCCAAGGATGCCACAAATGATGCAGGTGGAGACCTTGCCCAGCATGCATGGCCAAAGTTGAAGGGGTCCGTCACACACCCAGCAAATGTAGACACAGCACTGCACAAATGTCTTCACAACACCCTGCAGGGAAGATGTCAGAGTCCACAGAGGAAGGTACACACCTTTGGACAATGTCACCATGCAGTAACAGCTTATATGAGCAAAGTTTGATAGCAAATACCGTGTGATGGCACACAGATAACAGGATCCACCCCACGACCAGCACACTACAACATATCCCAGACACCTAACACATTATCGCCACCCCAAATCATGGAGCAGCACCACCAACAGCAATGCCCGAAAAGCAGTAGTGTGCCAAGGAAAATAAAATAGCTTTATTCAGCAATGTTCTAAAATGTATTGTATGAAAGTTTCCATATGCACAAGGCCCATAGGGCAGTCCATAGTTCCAATCCATGTGGGGGACACATTGGGATGTGTGTCCCCTAGCTTGCCTGCACAGTTCAGACTACCTTGTCATCCACAGGGGGGGCATCATGTGGGGGGGAAGGACCAGGCACCGCAGGGACAGGAGGGGCAAGGGTAGGTGTTGTGGGTGCAGGGACGGACGACTCCAACACAGGGGGTGGGGCAGCGCCAAAGGTGGATTCGAGCACGGCGCTGCACACTACTGCCAGGTCGCCCAGCGTCTCCCCTGCACCCGAAGGAACCACAGGCCCCAAGGAGGGGGGGGGTCGGAGGGATGGGTCGCAGCGCTACTGGTGGAGGGTGTGGACAGGGGGGGGAACTCAACTCCCCTGCCGGTGTCCTGCCTCCACCGCTTGCGGGGTGGTGCCACACTGGGGATGATGGACACACTGGGCAGGACTGACCCTGTGTCCGACTCTTGGCCAGGAGAGCTGAGGGGAGTGGATTTGGAGGGTGGTGGTCGTGAGGAATGTGGACTCCCACTCTGGCTGCGTGTCTTCCGTTTCCCCCCCGACCCAGTGGGTGTGCCTACATCACCCTGTGTGTGCGTGCCAGGAGGTGTGCGCTTTGCCTTCCCTGGTGGTGTGGTGCCTGTGTCTGGTGGGGTGAGTGCATGGGGACGTCTGGGTGTGCTTTGGACAGGCATGGGAGTGGGAAGTGTGGATGGTTCAGGGGGAGGGGGGACGTAGCGCTGCAGGAGACCCACTGCTGCAGTCAGTGTCGGGTCTATGGACCTCAGCAAGTTGCTTTGGTCAGACTGCGCAGCTGAAATGCCCTCCATGTATGCCTCCATCTGGTTGAGCACTCGGCTGTGGCCATGGAGGACATTAAGCATCGCAGTTTGACCAACCTGCAACTGCCGCAGGATGTCCACAGACTCGGCATTGGTGGCAGCAGTGGAGACAGGGGCAGGGGGTGCGGTGCCTGGCAAGAAGGAGACACGTGGTGACCTAGCACGGCGGGAAGGGACACGAGCAAGTGGGAGGCCGGTGATCGGAATGGAGGGGGCGGGTAGTGATGGAGTGCTGCTGTCAGCTGTGGGAGCAGCCTCCGCCCCCTCGGAGAGCTCAGCCTCGGACCCGTCAGCGTCATAGTCGGTGGTGGTTTGACTGAACAGGTCCTCCGCTGCACTCCCGTCGGCCTCCGTGCCACTCGATGTGCCAGCCAACTCAGCACTGCTGGCACTGGTACTCGCTCCCTCCTCACGGTCCGTGCCAGTGTCTCCCTCGTAGTCCCCCGACGATGCTGTGGGCAAGGTGAAGAGACAGGAGAAATCAGACACCTGTATACATATGTCACATGAGTCAACTCTACATAGGTCACAGTGCATAGCCTGAAAAGCAACAAGAGTAACATCTACAATACAAGGTACATATGTAGTCCCTGCAACACACAGTTTGTTGACCCACCATGCCACTGTTAAAATATGGAGAGCATGACACAATAGCAAATAACTTGATATCAAATTGTACAGAGGAGCCAGGCTCTGGGGACAATCTAGCACAGCATCTGCGACACACAGGGTAGCCAAGAAAGGGATGAGCAGGAACCATGTCTATCAACTCTTGGGACATGCTGCAAAGGTAATACTGAAAACCATGGCCAACATGACTGGGTCACTGCACCTTGAGTGTTTGTCCACACAAACATCACACACTGGCCAGACCAAGCAAGGAGACTTCAGGTTTGGACATGTAGGCCTTGCCCGCACCAACCCCCCCCCCCTACCTGAGACAATGTGATTGAGACAGAGGAAGTACTTACACCTCTTAGTCTGGGATGAAAACACATGGCCTGCAATAAATCCTGATCGTACACAAACTACCCCTGGTGCGCCTGTCCACATATATCACTGACAAACAACCATCATCAGATAGTTGTACCAAGACACACAGGCACTGGCCCCTGTGAGTATGCACCAGCTAAATTAGGTCACCCTGTACAGTGGACACATGTAGCACAGTATACGTGAATACAAATGAGGCCAGGGTACTATGCCACAGGGCCCAAACTATGCTGAAGACACAGACAATGTGGACATTCGCTGTGTCTTCAGCATAGTTTGGGCCCTGTGACACACATGATACCTAGGAAAAGGTGCCCCAGGGGACTGTAGTGGCCACACTACTCCATGGCCCTGGATGGATATGACTGGAACACAAGCCACCATCCCTGCACTATGCATATCTCACACTCAAGCACATCATGTCAGAGGGCACAACATTCGACATGCAGGCAGTAAGGCAGTACACATGAAACACACACTCCCATGTCGGGACTCAGCATCAGTGCCAACTAACATGGACCCCACAATGACAGAACTGGCCAGGGCACAGGCAACGTCCAAAAACCTGTTACACACCACCCCCACACATGATGCTGCAAGCATTGGGCACTTGGATTAACTGGCAGCCTAGATAACCTTGTGCAAGAGTGACTACACACAGACCAGGGAACACATGGCAAGGAGGGGAAGGGAGGAAGAACAGCACTGCTTTACTTTGGGGAACAGGATATGCACTGCACATTTAAACCCTGCCAGTGTATCCATGCAACTGCGCACTTCCAAAAGCTGGTCACACACAACAAACACACATGTACCTACCCCCTTCCTGCTGCTGCTTCTCCAGTAAGCGCCTGTCCAAGTCGGGGAAGACCACCGCCAGCACACGCTTCTGGATGTGGGTCAGATGCCGGCGCCCATGGTTTTTCTGGCTCTCAGGTGAGTCCCCCAGCAGGACCCGTGCGATCCTCCGCGTCCAGCACCGGATATCCTGCCAGCGTTTCCTCACCTGGGCTAGGCGCCGCTTTCGACCCTCCGTCCTCCTCACGGCACTGACGGCTTGCTTCCAGATCTCCCCCTTGGCACAGACGCCTACCTGTGAGGATGCAAAAGTGACAATACATCAATCCACCTTATCAATGATACAGAGACACACATATTACAAATTATGCATGTTTGAACTGGCCATAGTATGCAGCCAACTCATTGCACCTTTGTCATAGTGACATCATCCTCCTGGGAATGGGCAAATGCAGTAGGTGCCATTGAAAGTACACAGGTGGAATGAGGGGTGCAACACAATCAATGATGCAGGCTACACCAGAAATCTGAACAGTACCCCTAAGCAGTCACATGCCCCAGCCCACTTACGCTACCTCAGCAGAGTACTCAGACACACACAGGCACTGAACAATCACCTGGCATTGGCAACTGCCGCTACAAACCTCACTCTGCACATGTGCCACTAGACTGGGGGTGTCACAGATGTGGGGCTGTCTCAGCACGGCAGACATCCAGCACAGCTCCCTGCTCACATCAGATGGGCAGGGTATATCCATCCCACATGCAGCTGGGGTGCAACACTCCACATATGCACACACCCACATGACAGGGGACTCACACACACACACACCAATGTCCAGGGGACGACCACATCATTTGGACACTCTCACCACAGGTACACTAAACAGACACACATCTGTGGGTACTGGCACCTGTCACCCTGGGGGGAGCACAGACTCACATCAGGACTGTAGAAACAACATTTCCGGGAGGATTAGGCAGTCCGAAAGCGGCATGCACCATGCAGTGATCGTCACAGTAAGCACTATGCAAGTGCGTTGTGCACACAGGAACTACAGCATGCTCTGCATGGGAGACATGAGCCCTTCCCCCCCCTGGGAACCACTATGAAGAACCCTGCATGTCTGTCACACCTAGACACAATGCCAGAAGTCACAGTCACAAAAAGGGGCACAGTTTAAGCTAGTGGAGTCTGCACTCACCTGCTCCCCTGATCGACCATACAGCATGGTGTACTGTGGGAGGATCACATCCACCAACGCCATATTCTCCTCCATGGTGAATGGCTGGGCCCTCTCCACAGACCTGGACATGGTGCCAGAGGAATCACAAGCAGCAGCAGTGTTGTGGAATGAAAGGATGTGCAGGCAAGTGCTCTCTCAAGGGACCTGGCTGCCTTATATCTTCCTTGCTGGCCTGTTTCATTTACAGGAGTACAGAGTGATTGGCTCAGTCACATTTGCATCCTACGTGTCCTCCAATCACTTTACAACTACCCCAGTGACAGGCTTTGCATGGTTTAAAAATTGAGCATGATGTAATGTCAACAACCACATTGCAACAAAGTATATTGTCTCCAACCGACTTCTGCTGGCCACATGATGCAAAATTCAAACATGAAACTCGGTCTCCATGACAACCAGCATGCATTTAGGCCCCTATACTTGTCCCTCATGTGTCCCCTATGTCAATCCTATGTTAAACACAGGTACGGTGCGTTCCACAGCCCTAGGGCACCCCAAATGCATTGCAACGGACTGTACACGCGTGTGTACGGTCCCCATCACTATGGGAGTGCTCGCGTATGCGTACGCCACAGTGATACGGACCGTACACGCGCGTGTAGGGTCCCTATCACTATGGGAGTGCTGGCGTATGCGTACGCCATAGTGATACGGACCGACCCTACACACGCGTGTGTACGGTCCGAACTACTATGGCGTACACATACGCGAGCACCCCCATAGTGATAGGGACCGTACACACGTGTGTGTACGGTCCGAACTACTATGGCGTACACGTACGCGAGCACCACCATAGTGATAGGGACCGTACACACGCGTGTGTACGGTCCAAACTACTATGGCGTACATGTACGCGAGCACCCCCATAGTGATAGGGACCGTACACACGCGTGTGTACGGTCCGAACTACTATGGCGTACACGTACGCGAGCACCCCCATAGTGATAGGGACCGTACACACGCGTGTGTACGGTCCAAACTACTATGGCGTACACGTACGTGAGCACCCCCATAGTGATAGGGACCCTACACACGCGTGTACGGTCTGTATCACTATGGCGTACGCATACGCCAGCACTCCCATAGTGATAGGGACCCTACACACGCCCTCAGAGCGTATGTACGGTGTGTTTCACACCTGACAGTGGTGACAGGCGGCACACAGAAAGGAATTGAGCTGTCATACTTGGCCAAGGCTGGACATCAAGGCATTGTCTGTGCAGTAATACATGTGTCGGGCACAGGTGGGTCAGGCTGTGATGTGGCACCATACTCCTGAGGTGTGAAGCTAATTAAAGTATGATGAGCTGTGTACACATGTCACGTGTGATGGTGCCCTATGTGCCACACATCCCCTTCACTCCTTTGACATGTGTGCATGTAGTACAGACGTGGTGGGCCATGCGTCACTGGCATGGCACAGTCACCGACACCCGCAAATGTCCCCTGATGCCAGGTACACGGAATGTTACCCCTGACAAGTGAATGCCCGCGTTGCACGCTGTAGCTATGTCATGTGTGTGTCATGTGTTCCCATAGGTTTGCTGTAGGTGTTTGGTCAAATGCATCTGCAGTTGCTGCAACCAACATGTGTCTGTGTGTAGATGGGCATGGCACACTTTTACGCAAACCAGCACACATGTGTAATCCGACGTAAGGTGTGTATGTATGCATCGACACAGAGTTCCAAAACAAGGACATAGCGGCATACTCTCAATGTATGTGTGATCAGTCTTGACATGTAATCCTTCATGGCAAGGTGTGTGGTCTGTCCTTATTCTATGACATGTGACCTGTGCCTCTAGTGTTCTGCAACCTGTCTGTACAATAAACATCCTTCTTCTGCACATATTTGGATGTCTGTAACTCCTGTAATGCGTCTGCCTGCTCACTTACACTGGCCCACAGCTAGTTTCATGGCATGGCATATTGAGGTTGAGAATCAACGTTTGTAGCTGGCTCTTGGTAGGAGTGTCACCTGCCTGGCAAACGTGTCCAGGGCATATTGCACAGACCTGACTCTGTATGTAGCATATGTGTATTGCCTGTTGAGCATGTGCTCAGTACATTGACATTGGTGGTGTACTGTACTCACTCTTCGTTGTCCCTTCTAATTCACTGCAGGGCTCCGCCTCTCCCTCGAGCAATTCCGGACTTGGCTGACCTGAAGGAACATGACTATATGCCGCTACCGCTTCCCCCAACGTTTGATTGAGGACTTGACGACACGGCTGGCACCACACCTCCAACCGCTACACAGGTATCCTACTGCACTGACACCCAAGATGAAGGTGACGGCAGCCCTACATTTCTTGGCCACGGGTACCTTTCAACATACCATTGCCCATGTCGGTGGCATGTCCCAAACCATGTTCAGCCGTGTTCTGCATGATTTTTTAGAGGCCATGTTGGAGCACCTGGATGAGTTTATTAAATTCCCAACTCCTGAGCAGTTGACAGGTGTCAAGCGTGAGTTCTATGCCCTGGGAGGGATGCCCCATGTCATTGGGTCCATAGATGGAACACATGTGGCTTTGGTACCACCACAGGCACAGGAGGTAGCATATAGGAACCGCAAGCATTACCACTCCATTAATGCCCCTGTGGTGTGTCTTGCCAACATGGTGATTTCACATGTCTGTGCTCGTTTTCCAGGATCAGCACACGATGCCTACATCATGAGGCGTAGCAGGGTGCCTAAAATGATGCTGCAGCTGCGCAACGAACGAGCATGTATTGTTGGTGGGTATACTCTGGCAGTCCTGTATTTAACGTCATCTTCCTGTCTTACTGCTTCTCCTGACCCACTCTTGTCCATGATGTTTCCATGTAGGGGACGCTGGCTATCCCAACATGCCATGGCTGATCACGCCTCTCCGCAACCCCAGCACGGCTGCCGATCACCGCTACAACAACGCCCATGGGCGGACCAGGCGAGTGATAGAGAGGACGTTTGGCCTCCTGAAGAGCCGATTCCGTTGCCTCCACAAGACCGGTGGCGCACTCCCATATGCACCGGTGAAGGTCTGCAAGATATTCCTCGTGTGCTGCATGCGGCACAACATGGCAGTGGAGAAAGCTGTGCCACTCATCCTGGATCCAGATGAGCAGGACCATCCACCCGTGGAGGATGAAGGGCTTGGTCACGAGGCAAGTGATGTGGAGGAGGAGGAGGCGGTAGAGGACATGCGGAGTCGGCTCATACGCAACTTCTTTGCTTAGTGGTGAGTTCCAGTGTCTGAGTGTGCACGCATTGGGCCGTGTGTGGCAAGTGTTGCAATGTGTGTGTCCATCTGCATGTCTGCCAAGTGAGTCAGAGGTGTGTTTGGATGTGTCACTCGAGTGATGGTGCAATAGAAGAATGTTTTTCCAGAGTCATCATTGTCACCTAGCATGTTGACAACCTTATACGTGTCGAGTACATGCACATGCATGCGGATGTGCTTCTTTTGGCTGACTTCTGGTGTGTCTCCCATCCACAGGTACTTGCGCATGCTGTCTGCTGATGGCATTGTTGTGCTCCTGCTATTCCTCATGAACACAGCAACATGTGCTGAATCAGCGTTACATGCACGGACAAGTCCGAAAATCTCCTTCGGGTAAGGGATGCAGCACGGCTTTTTGGGAGTGGTATTTGTTTTGAATGTGTGTGCACTGCTCCTGTTCATGTTTGGATACTTTACATACATGTAGAATCACCATGGGGCACATGACATGGAGCTGAATTCACCTGAATTGATGGTCAGACTTGGTGACACTCATCTGTAATGGGATTGTGGATTGTGATGGAGCCATCAATGTGTGTAACACTGCCCTCGGAAACATACGGGTTGCACCGGGTTGACATGGTGTGTGAATTCCCCATTAGGGGCGCAATGGTGTATAGCAGCCTCTCTGTGAGCAGCAAGGGGTGTTTAGCTGTAACCCGTCACTTGTGTGCCAGTGCCATGGATTTCCAGCATCTGTGGTGGTAAGGGGGGTGCCAGTGTTGGTCCCACGTGTTCATCCACATGACGTGTGTATGTGTTGACAGAGTTGCATTAGCATTCCGACACACATGAGTAATAAAGGTTTCCCTCTGCCTCCAAGGTGCCTCATCTCTGTCAATGGTGGTCTGTTGCCACTGTGCATGCGGCATGTCTGGCATTGTTCTCAGAGATGGTGCATATGAGTCTATGTGTAGAGTAGCAAGATGCAAGCTGTTTCTCAGGGATTAGATTCTGTATTGTGCATGATGTCCATGGCTGTGTAGGTATTGTGGCATGTCAGTCTCCACGACGGCCACTGTGCTGCATGTGAATCCATTGTGTGTGTGTGTGCCATGTTGAACCAGACATTCCTTCCTTGACATACACCTTTTGCATAGTTCCTTCCTGAGATCCTTGTCTTTGTGTGCAACTTGTGGCATTGTTTTCTTGACATGGTGCATGCTGCTGCAGGCCCTGCAGCAAGGGCACCCAGTGTCCACGCAAACGAGCTGGTGTTCATCATGGATTGCTTGCTGACATGTGCTATGCTGATCAGCAGCATCTGTGCCTCATGTGGCAGCACACTCTGCATTATGCACAAGATCCCCAGTTCCATCAACCTCAAGGCAAGAGGGAGACCATCCCCCAGGTCAACTACGACATCCGTGTCTAATCCTACCCTGCACTCTACGGACATGTGCATTACAAATCCCATGAAACTTGTCCACATCCAGGGTGCATCTGCACAGCTCTGCTACTACATCCGGCGACCAGGCCACATCAACGTCCAACAGAGATGGGGGGAGTGGATCACTGCCAGCTGCAGGATGACCTTCTCAATCCACGCACACACTCAGGATGCAGCCCACAACCACAACACAACCTTGTGGCACTGTGATCCAACACCCAATTGTGCCATCTCCATGCATCCAACCTTGGCTGGCCCACCATTCTCCACATCCACCTGACTCAAGCATGCAGGACATGGTTCTGCCACGTGTCTACACATACCTCCCACCCCAGGACACTCCACATGATCCCTGACCTCTGCGCATGACTGTTGCTCTTCTAAATAGGTCTGTAGGCACAGTTGTGCGGGCACCCCCTCAGCTGGTTGGGCCCATCACGGGTGAGTATGGTGCTCCATGTCTGTCTTGGATGGTACATTGTGACCCATGTGTGTCCTGTGCCAGACTCAGACCCCAGGGTATGGATGTTTGGAGTTACTTCTGAAATCAGGCATGGTTTGACTTTACAACACACACATGTAGTGGAATAATGCAAACTGACGGCATCATCTTGTGATTGTGATGATTTTTATTGGTGCTGGGGTACGTGTTTGGGGGGGTGACAAGAGGTGCTTGGCGGGAGTGTAGAATCCAAAGTTCACAGGGGGAGTTGGTATCCTGCCATTGAAAGTCATCAGAGTCTGTGCCACAGTCTTTGTCAACATTGGTCAGACAGTGACCAGCAAGGCCATGTGGCAGAGAATGTCAGTTGCTGCTGTGCTGCTGTTGGGCCAGAGGGCCAGGTGACAGGCCAGGTGACCTGGGAGATGGTGATGTTCCGCTGACTCTCACGGTCTTTTGCGTGGACGACCTACCTTCCTGCGGGGACCCTCAGAAGCAGGCCTTGACGATGCTAGGGACGCTCCGTCAGATGAATCCTCCTCCTCCTCCTCCCTCCCCATTTCTGGTGCTGGTCTACGCCTGGTGGCACAGGGAGGGTTTGCCAGGCTTTGGGCGATCTGACGGAGTGATTGGCTCATGTCCCTGTGCACCGCCAGGAGCTCAGCCAGTCTTGCCTCCATCCGTCCATGGTGTTGTAGATGACTGGCATGATGCTCGACCTGCAGGGTCTTCATCTCATTGAGGGTCTCCACTACCTGGTCGATGCCTCTGGAGTCACACCGGTATGCGTCCAGGATGTTGTGGACGTGTGACATTACCGGTTCCTGTGCCAACTGGTTAGGTTCGCGCCTCCGCCGTCCTCCACTCCCACCTCCCCTGCCCACTTGCGCCTGGCCTGCCGTTGTGGGCACATCGGGTCTCCGGGACCCCTGAGGGATGGCATTTGCGGTGTCGCCTGCCTCCTCCTGGGTGCCCGGAGCACCTTGTCCCTCCTGGACAGACTGGCTGTGTTGTTGTGTGCGGGCAGGGCTCCTGGGTGTCTCCTGGGATGTGGCAGGAATAGGGGTGGTGGTTGGCACAGTTGTACCTGACGCAGGTGCTGCAGGTGGTTGGACACCAGAGGGGCCAGGTTGGTCTGGGTCATCCACGGAGTGGTGAGAGTCGTCGCTGCGGTCCTCTTCACGCAGAGCCTGGTCCTGTGAGTCATCCCCCCCAGTGTTGGGGGGAGATCGACGACGTTGACCTGTGTGTGAGAGAGACAGTGTTAATTGTGTTACATGCGACATCCATGTTCATTCATTTTTGATTAGGCACAGTTCCTCTGGGTGGTTGGATTTGGCGAGCATTCCTCTCACAGTGCACTTGTGCATGGGTTTGTCCCTTGGCCACAGCTTTCGACACTTTACCTATGTGTGACACAATCTTACTTGATGCATCTTTTTTGAACGCAGTCAGCAGTGTAGTGAGCGGGCGTAGCAAGCCATGCAGAGCCGCCTTACGTGTTGCACTGTACGTGGCCAAATGGTGTTTTTTCCATGCTATTTGAGAATGCAGGTAGGTAACTTAACAATTTGTGACAGGGTTCTGACAAACACAGTGGGTGGGTATACTGGGTGTAAGGTTCTGTTTGTGCCTGCAGCACGGATGTACTCGTGCACAGATTGACACATGGCCCAGTGTTTATCAAAGGTTGAAGGGGGGGTTCACGCAGTGCCAAACCTTGTCTACATGCACAGTCCACCTGCTGACGAGCGGACATGGCCACACCACCCAAGGGTGATTTGGTCTCCCTCTGTCTCCCTTTCTCCCTCCCTCTGTCAGCCTCCTCCCTCTGTCCGTCTCCCTCTGTCTCCCTTTCTCCCTCCCTCTGTCAGCCTCCTCCCTCTGTCCGTCTCCCTTTCTCCCTCCCTCTGTCAGCCTCCTCCCTCTGTCCGTCTCCCCTTCTCCCTCCCTCTATCAGCCTCCTCCCTCTGTCCGTCTCCCTTTCTCCCTCCCTCTGTCAGCCTCCTCCCTCTGTCCATCTCCCTCTGTCTCCCTTTCTCCCTCCCTCTGTCAGTCTCCTCCCTCTGTCCGTCTCCCTTTCTCCCTCCCTCTGTCAGCCTCCTCCCTCTGTCCGTCTCCCTTTCTCCCTCCCTCTGTCAGCCTCCTCCCTCTGTCCGTCTCCCTTTCTCCCTCCCTCTGTCAGCCTCCTCCCTCTGTCCGTCTCCCCTTCTCCCTCCCTCTGTCAGCCTCCTCCCTCCCTCTGTCTGTCTCCCTGTGTCCTCCTCTGTCTCTGTCCCTCTCTCTGCCCCTCTCCCTCCGTCTGTGTGTCACCCTCTCTCACCTCAGCCCAGCTTCCTGGGCACACACAGTTTGCAGGTCTTTCAAAGGCCATTGGCTTGTTCATGTGGGTTTGTTTCTTCTCTGCCGGCACCCATTGGGCGGAGTGTCTAAGTCTGCGCTGCTGCTGTGGCGGTGTGTGCTGACACTCTTTCAGTGTGATGCGTCTTCATTAGCTGCTGTTATGTGCAAATTGTGCCTTCATACCCATGTCGTCCTGCAACGCGGCCACCATTAGCAGGCAAAACAGTACTGTGTGGGGACACACTGTTTGTATGGCTGTGCCCTAAGCCATATGGGCTGAGGGCATTGTTGTGTGCTTCAGAGTTGCTCTATGTTAGTTTTGAGGCCCACCCTCCCGGCATCGGGGACATCCTGTCTTGTGTTGGTGTTTTGTGTGGCCTGTGACTTGGCATGACCTTGCTTGGGGCATGGGGCATGGAGGCGCTAGTGGCATGTGTGTGTTTTTGGAGTGTGGTTGTGTACGGTGCTGGCTTTGGGGGGGTTGCGTGCATGATTGGTATTTGGGTTGTATATGGCGTTCCCCCCATGTGAGGTGAGTTGTTTGTGTACTCACCAGGCTCTCGGACTCCTTCTAGTCCGTCTACTCCCACCGGCGGCAGCGTGGCCATCACCTTCTCCTCCCAGGGATGGTTGTGTACCGGTCTGCGGGACGGACCTCCTCCAGTGATGTTGGCCTGGTTGTGGTCGTCCATCATTTTGCGGCGGACCGTCCTCCGCAGATCGTACCACCTGGCTTGGCACTCAGGCCTGGTCCTTCTGGTGGCCCCAACAGCATTCACGGAATTGACTATCCTCTCCCACATGGCAGATTTTTCAGATATTCTGGTCCGTCTGACCAATGTTCCAAAAAGCTGTGGCTCGACTCTGACGATTTCGTCGACAAGGACCTCCAGCTCCTCCTTTGTGAACTTTGGATTCTTGTTAGTGGGCATGGTGTGGGGTGTGGGTGTGGATGGTTGTGGGGGTGTGGGGGTGGATGGTTGTGGGTGTGTGAGTGTGGTTGTGCAGGTGTGTGTGTGTGAATGTGATGAGGGGGTGTTTGTGATGGTGGTTGTGTGAAGGAGTGCAAGTGTAAGGTGTATTGATGTATGTAGTATGGTGCAGTGCGTTGTCTCTGTGGTCTGGCAGTAGGGGATCTGTTGCAAAGGATCATGGTTTGTGTGTGCTGGGCCTTTTTATTGGTCCATTTGTGGGTGTGGCTGTGTTTGAACTTTGGGTGGGTGTGTTATAAGGAGTGGTAGTGGTTTGGGCCTCTGTTTAGCTGTTTGTCAGTTGCAGGTCAGTGTATAGGATGTATTTGGCCTTGTTGGATATGTTTTGTGGTGTTGTGTGCCTCGAATTGACTCTCCTTGTGTTTTTTTGGTTTGTCCTGGTTCAGTACGAGTGTTTTTTGCGTCTGTACGGTGCGTACATGGGCCATGTTGTTGTACAGTGCTGTCCTTTGCTATGGCTTAGTACGACTCGTACATGCGCGATGTTGGGTGAGGGTGCTGGTGTGTGGGCCTGGGGTAGGGTGCGTACGGGCAGGGTGTTGGTCCGCACCGTCCATCGGTGGTGGTGTTTCGCACCGTACATACAGGGGGGGCTGGGTGTAGGGTCCGTACATACACGGGTGGGGAGTTGGTACGCTCCATGCATACACGGGTGGGGGTACGGTCCGTACATACACGGGTGGGGTGGGGGTACGGTCCGTACATACACGGGTGGGGTGTGGGTACGGTCCGTACATACACGGGTGGGGTGGGGGTACGGTCCGTACATACATGGATGGGGGTACGCTCCATGCATACACTGGTGGGGGTTCGGCGCGTACATCCGCGGCCGGGGGCGTTTTGCGCGTACATGCGGGGTCTGTGGTGGGGTGTTCGGCGCGTATGCGGGCACATGTCTCCATGGTTGCTATGGGAGTTCGGTCCGTACGGTGTTTTTTCCATACAGTTGTGAAATCGAAAGGACAGGAGGGATCGTACTTGCGCGGTCGGACTTCATTTTTCCGATTCGACACAATTTCCGACCCGAGGACGTGTGGGGAAATTTTCCCGATGTGATTCGTATGGAGTTTTTCCCATGCGAATCGTACTTGGCAGTTTGTACGCTACTTGTACGATTCATACGGAAAAAAATCTGGATTCAATTCGGACGGGGGAAATTTTTCCAGGGTCGGAATCGGCCCCAAAATAGGGCATCCCTTTATGGGCAGTGTGAGGCATGAGTCCACATACCCAACAGTCAGATATGTTGACAACTAACTGGTGTTGGTGTAACAGCTGGATAAACAAATTATTTTGATACTCCATCCTTCTTATTTGTTCATGTGAGGAAAGGGCACTTATCTTGTGTTGAATTTTAGTGAGACGAGAAGGTACAGAAGTAGATAAAGGAACAGTTTTTAGTTGTAACACATGGACAATCCAACCTATACAAGCTAAAAAAAACACATAGAATCAGCAACACACACAAGGTTACGCCAAAACGACTACGTAATGATTTACAATATTTGGTTTGCATATTCTGTCTCCTATCAACCTGACGTGATGTACCATCCATCCTGGCTAGAAAAAATTGTCGCTCGCAGCAATCTTCCTCAATCACTTGGCTATTTGATAATCCTGAACCTAGCGGATCTTGACCATAAACCAGGTTCAGTCCAAGACTCCTACCGAGACCCTGCGACAGGGACAGATGGCACAAATACTATCTAAAAAGGAAAAATAGTTCATTGGTGGCAAAAGTAACAAATGTTCAAGTCTTTGCTTCAGGCCTGGTCCTCAGGTCATATCGTTTCTTTGTTGGAATCGTTTGGTCCTGAAAGATTATTTCCGGATTAGTAGTGTTCACTTGTAGATGTAATGGAATGGTTCTTCGAAGAGTGTCATCAGTTTCTTCCTCAGTCTGGGTGTCTTCCAGCCGTGCGTTACTAAATGGTACGAACCGGGGAGTCTTGTCTCCTTCAGACTCACCTATGCCCCCGCGGACCCACTGGTCAAAAGGCAAGGGCAAGGGTACCTTTTTGCAATGCACGGCGTGGACCCAGTTCTTCTTGCCTTCTATCCTTACTGCTGTCCGCGTAGCCAGTAGAACCTGGCGATGAGGTGACCAGCGAGGATCAAGATTTTTCTTTCGTTGAAAGTTCTTGGTGCAGATCCAGTCTCCCGGTTTGATAGAGTGACCTGGGTCTGTTGAGGCCTCTGGCAGAGCACTTTGAACCTGTTGGCGAAGAACACTTAATTTAGCAGTCAAGTCATGAAGGTAATCAATAAGCATAGGGTACGGTATGTCTGAGTACTTCCTAGGACGAGGAACTCCCCAAATATTGGCGTGGCGTGTCTTTCTGTGTAAGTGCTAATAAAGGTTTGGCCAATAAAGAGAAATTAGGTATCCTTTGTCTGCAGTAGGAAGTAATGCCCAAGAAAGCACGTACTTCTCTCTGGGTCGATGGTACCGACATGTGCGTAATTGCTTCAATGCGTTCGGGGGTCAGTCACCTTCCCTCCTTTGATAAGAGATGACCTAAGTATGTAACTTCTTGGCACACGTACTGTAATTTAGAAGGTGATACCTTTTGATTGAGATCAGACAAATGCCGCAACAATGCCACAGTCATATCTTTACACACATCCTTTGAATCAGTCGCGATCAACAAATCATCCACATACTGAATAAGAGTGGCTCCTGGAGGCAAAGGGAATGTATCAAGCTGTGACTTAAGAGCTTGACTATAAATGGATGGACTTTCACAATAGCCTTGTGGTGCTCTCTTGAATCGGAAGCTTCGGCCTAAACAAAATCCAAAAATATCTCTGCTCTCTTTAGCAATAGGAATGCTGAAGAAAGCGTTCTTTAAGTCAATCACGGTGAACCAAGCTGCTGAAGCTGGTATCATCGTCAGTAAGGCTGTAATGTCTGGGACAACAGGGAACTCTGGTGAAACAATTTTGTTCACCTCTCGAAGATCAATCACAAATCTATAGACTGGTGGTTGAGAAGGATCAGTTCGCTTAAGAATCGGAAGAATAAGACTGTTACACTTATTTCCTCTCGTTTCTTCCACCACACCCTTCTGGACCAAATCTTGAACACTAGCCAATAATGCTTTTTCACCTTCATTGGAAATCTTATACTGAGCTATACGTGGCAGTTTAACATTAGGCTTGAGAGTGACAACATATGGTGGAATCGCAAGATGACCCACATCATTCGGACCCGTAGCCCAAAGACTTTCAGGAAGTGATAGTAATTCAGGTGGAAACTTATCTCTAGACAAATGCATTGACGATGTTAGTTTCTTACCTAGTGTAAGATACACACCAGAAGGGGAGCAGTGTAACGTGGCATGTAACTTTTTCAACAGATCCAAACCCAATAGATTCTCACCACAACCAGTTGTAAGGATACGTGATGCTTCCAGGTCATATGGACCAATCGAAACAGGTAAAGGGCAAGAGACTGGGTTACGAACTGGGGCGCCGGAAAATCCTACAGACGTGTTTATTAAGCCAGACAAAGGTGCCCCAGGGAGTTTAGAATGAATAATAGAACTTCTCATTGCACCAGTATCTAAAAGAAATGGCTCTGAAATACCCATTGCATTGACAGTGACATAAGGACCATTCTGATCTACTGGAATTGATACTACTCCCTTACTTTGTCTATGGCTGGCCTATTCATTTTGGAAACTTTCGTCGCCACCTTCAACATAATAGTCACTATATTATTGTGTGGACTGGATTCTCTGTTGGTCAAAAGAATTCACAGCGTTAGGAGAGGGAAAGGAACGCTTCTCTTGGAGGGACGTACCTCTACCCCTGGACACTGACTGGAAATTACCACGGCCTCGTGGGACAAACACTCCATTATTACGTTGGAGCAAAACTGGACAATTACTCTTAAAGTGTCTCTCTTCCTTACAGTAAGCACATTGGTTTGGACCTAGCATAGATCGGGGTACATAATGTTCGGGCTTCTGAAACACTTTCTGAAACTGTGGGGGCTGAGAAGACTGGTGCTGAGCAGGACGTGGAGGATAAGCCTGCTGTAAAAGAACCTTTGTTTTTAAATCTTTATTTTTCTTCTCCTGCTTATCTTTCTCTTCCTTGTCTCTGTTTTCATAATATTGTGCTGTAGACCATATTTTAGCAGTAGAAGAAACAGCCCATGCACTCTCGGAACTTTTTAATTTATTCGATAATTCGGGAAGCAAGTTAAATACGAACTTGTCCACAAATAAGCGTTGTCCACCTTCCGTGCTCATATCCTGACCACTATGATCCAGAAAGGTCTCCTCAAAACGAGTGAAGAAATCGGAGACGCTCTCGTCTTTCTTTTGCTTACAGGCGGTTAACGTATCCCAATTTACTCGTACTGCAGGCATAAGAGTCTTCATTAAATCAATGATTCTACCAGGAAGTGCTGTAATCAGTTGTCAGGCTTTGCGCCGCCAACTTGTGCTGTGTCAGCAGCTCTGATAGCTGCCCAAACACCACCTAGTTCGGCAGCATGATCTTCCCTACGAATTTTCGCCCATATTGCTTGTGGAACAACATTCCCAAATAACATATCAATGTCAGCTAAGTTCATAACGCAAGCCTCAACTGTCTGGGATAGCTCCTTATAATAGCCAGCAGGATTTTTACGTGGGTCTGGAAGTTTTTGTTTAAGGGCTAAAACTTCGGCTCTTTTCCAAGGTTCATGTACCCATATACGCTGGAAATGAGCAGCCACCGGCTGAGCACCACCTACCGCCTCTCTCCATACTGGGGGAACTTCACGCATTGGATAATGTTTAGTTTTGTCAATAAGATCAGTTTCGGGGAGTTTTAGAGAGAGAAATGAAGTCCTAAATTCAATCAGCATAATCACCGCTTTCTCAACGTCTGCTCCTACTATAAAACCTTTATCAAAATCGGCTTGGAGCTTCATCAGTTCCATAGGAGCCGTGTCTAATTCCATATCGTCCCAACCCTTAATGAGAGTATCGCACATTACGTCAAAAACATATCTTTGAATGGGCTCTGTCCATTGACAAAAGGTGCTCAAAATATCCCGTGCACTATATATTGGACCTTTCTCAATCCATTTACGGGCGAGGGAACCTAATACTGCTTTTTCTTCCGTAAGAGGAAGCTGACAATGAGATTGTCGTCTAGAAAAAGACAGAGACAGATTCAGGGCTTCAATTAAGGGAGAAAAGAAACCTGTGACAGCATTTGTGAGTCTCCTCGGTGTACCTGGAGAGTTTCTCACCAGAACAGGGGATAGAGAGGAATTTAAAGGAGATGAAATAACAGGAGGAGGAGAAAACAAAGGCTGAAGAAGAAGAGAAGTATTATTTGGCTGAGCAGGTCGCTGAGCAGCTGCTGGCTGAGCCATAGGAGGTGCATTAGGAGTTTGCACATAGGGTGGAGGAGAATTCAACAAACAAGACATTAAAGGGTCTTCCTCTATATCTTTACTCTTCTCTGAAGGGGAAGTAGGCAGCACCGGATAGCATCTATCTACTGCCATGCGATGTTGTCTTTCTGATACCTCCCTAGCAGAGTCTACTTTGTTATTTCTTAACTGCTGGGCAGCCTGTAAAATCGACATATTTTTATCTTTTTGATCTCTTCTTGCTTGTTTCATTTCTTTCTGTTTGGCTTCCTTTCGCCAAAGGCGGAACGAGTCAAACATTGCCGGCCGGGCTTTTCTTCTAAACAAAGTGGTTTCTAAATTGTCTAATATATTGGGCTCAAAACTGCCATTTTGTGGCCACTGCAAAACACCATCTCTTCTGGTATATCGGACCCATGTTTTGTTAAAAGTAATGGGGCCAATACCATGTTTTAAATAGAGCTCATAAGTGGGAGTTCCAACCGGAGGAATCGGACAAGAGTCCTCGAGCTGGGAGTCCCTAGTACAACCTAAGCAACAAAATCGACGAAACTTACTTAGACCAGGCATCGTTATTTCTCTGGACTATTCTACAAACTTAAAAAAAAAGGGGGGTGTGTCAATTCTTAACAAAACAGCACAAACATACTCACCCCTTGGCTTCAATTATTGCAACAATTGAAATACAAAAAGGAAACTCAAAAGACCCAAAAAACAAAATTTGTGGGAGCGACCCACCAATCAAATACTTAACTAAGTATCTTCTTACGCCAACCGGAGGTCCGTCTATCGTCTCGCTCTACCAAATCGTCACAAAAACCGGGGCCAAGGCAGGACGGCAGTCAGGGCAGCAGTCGCAGCAGCCGTCTGAAAGGAGAAGCCACGCCGCAAAATCCTTCGGTCCACTTCTGACATACAGGGGTCAATCACGTGGGGCGCCTCCTCCGGATTTTCCTTGCGGGGCCCCTCACGATCCTCTGGCTGCACCGCTACCACTGAAGCCGTCCCTTCGTGGTCACCATTTGAGGAACCTGACCTTTAAGGGCCAAGCGGCGCAGAGTACGCCTGAAATCCTCTAGTTCTCCTGCCTTGCAATACAGAGACACTGGACACTCCGTCTGGCGTAAAAGATCGAGTTTTATTAGCTGCAGCTAGTACAGTTGTCCGTGAAGTCACACAGGGATGGGTTCAAAAGAGACTGCTCCTGACCTCCGTGGCGCACAAGCTTTTATACAGTGAAATACAATGGATACAATGGATAACCCAAACACATATAGAATTTGAGACATCGACAAATGTTACCAACAATGGTTTAAGCTAAAAACTGACTCGGGTTCCAGGTGATGTTTGTTGCTGGCCCCTTTAAGCAAATTGCAAAGAGAATCCACATGATACAGTTTACAAGGAAAGAAAACATGGTTGTGTGTTCTAGAAAGACAGTCGTGAGGCCAGAGAATGCATGAGATGTGTAGCGAAGGGCAGTAGATAAGATAAGCGGGAGGAAAGAATGGTGTGAGCTAACAGATAGTTCGGGCGGGGATTATCCGGCTCAGACATGAATTAGTGTATTCGGCCAGACCCTGACACTAGTTAATAAACACGGGACGAAAAGCTACCTGACACGCAAGGGCAGAAATGACAAAAACATCTCGTTTACCAGCTGCCTGAGTGAGGGCAACCTAAGATGGCGGAAAACACAAGATGGAGTCTGGGTACGATCGAGAAACGACAAATTTCAGAACCTCAAGGCCTGCTGCTTTGCACCAGCATACGTCGTGCTGGATCAAGAGGGCGGTGCCAGGCTGTGAAAGGCCGGTAGCATGGACTGGAGGAGGAGATCAGCATTAGCGTCATCATGGTGAGGGCAGGCAACGGCTGTTAAAAAAGGCCCAAGAATAATAAATGACAACAACAGGATACCAATTTTTTAGATGCAAGGCGCGAGCTACTCATGGGGGTTCGGCGAGCTACCGGTAGCTCGCGATCGACCGGTTGGAGAACCCTGGGCTAATGGTTCAATGCTCAGTGCAAACAGAAAAGGTGACAGTGGGTACCCCTTTCTTGTTCCCCACCCTACAGAGAAGAGTTTGGAGCTCACCACATGGACCAATACCCTTGCCATCGGTGCTGCGTAGTTTGCTCAAACCATTTTTATGAATTGGTCTCCGAAGCCGAACCTTCGGAGCGTGGAGAAGATAAAGGCCCAGTCCAACCGGTCAAAAGCTTTTTTAGCCTCTAGACCTACTAAAATCACTGGGACCCCTTTTTATGTTGTTTTCTCTATTCAGTGTATGACTCTTCGGATGTTATCATGTGTTTGCCGGCCTTTGATAAACCCCGACTGGTCAGGGTGTATTCGTTTGGGGAGTATAGTGTCTAGTCGTGTTGCCAAATTTTTTTAAATAAAGTTTGGCATCGAGATTTAAAAGGGCAATGAGTCTGTACGAGCAGCACTGTTTGGGGTTTTTGCCTTGTTTGGTCAAGACAGAGATTATTGCGTCAGTCATCGTGGGTGTCACCGCTCCAGTGGCCGCCTGTCTGGGAACTTTTTTAATTGTTTGTGATGTGTAATTTATGGTTTTAGTTAACTGAAATAAATATGACTTAACGTCTCTGAAGAAGAAAAAGTAATAGTTCCAATGTGGGTTTTCATTTCCTCATGAAGGTAAACGTCCAGCCATAGGACAGATGTGCAAAGGCTGCCGAAAAGAACATCGCTTCAAAACGGTCCGCAATGCTAAAGAGAAACCAAATGCATCACAGCAAGAAGAGAAAATGGATGCCAGAAGGTTCCAGCAGCATTCCTGCCATGCCCACAAGGCCCAAAGGAAACATCAGTTATGACAAATAGAAACCAAGCAAAATCGATCGTCATCAAGTTCATCATATAAAGGCTCTTCAACATCATTATCAAGCGCTAGCGAAGAAGACGGATGTGAGTTGATGATATCAACTAAGGAAAGACATGTGCATTAGCTGCTTGCAAAGAAGAATCAATAAACAAAGTGACAAAATATTTGGGCACTGTCCTAAGATTACGTAAAAGGTGAACAGTTGCCCCATAACGTTCATTATAGACAGTGGTGCGTTGCTTAACATCAAGCCAGTAGAAAAGTTCAACAGCTTATCTCCTGTGCCATGCCTTACCCCGTCAAACATGAAGGTATACACGTGGGCTGCTTCTAAACCGTTACAGAGTCAACGGTCATTTACAGCAACCATGCGACATAAAATGACGTCACTGCAAGTGCTGATTCATGTCCTTCAGGGAACTTCATCTAGTGCATGCCTACTTAGCTTTGCCACTGCTGATGACATGGGACTGATATCTCTCAACTACAACCTCCTTCCTCAGTCTGAAGTTGTGAGTTAGTTCCTGTTGTTGGTTCATGGACTAGTAAAATTCAAAAAATAAAAGTGCAACTTCATATTAATGAAGACATTTGCCCTGTTGCCCAATGGCACAGCAGTCACTTTTCACTTACAAGAAGTCATTGAGAAAGAGCTAGAAACACTGTTAAAGCATGACCTTTTGAATACTCCACGGGTCCTATACCATGGGTTTCACCCATAGTTGTGGTGCTGAAAAAGAACAATGGAGATGAAGTGTGCATTTGTGCTGATATGCAACAGGCAAACAAAGCAATTGAGAGAGTAAGACATCCTGGTCCCCACATAGTGGACATGAACATGCAACTGAACTGAGCCAAAGTCTTCTACCATGTTGACATGAACAAAGGATACCATCAACTCAAGCTGTTAGAGGACTGCCAGTACATGTTGGTTTGTTCAGATACAAAACACTGAGTTTTGGAGGGTCTTTGGCTGCGGGGATATTGCAGGATGTTATTTGCCAAGTAACTCAACCTGTTACACATGCTTTCAATTACAGTGATGACCTACTGGTATTTGGGACAACACAACAGGCGCATGACAAGGTTCTTACACAAGTGAGGCAATTACCTTCTGATGCAGGTCTCACTCTGGAAACAGCAAAGTATGAGTTACACAAAACCAAATTTAAATTCTTTGGGAACATATTATCTGATGGAGAATGACTCCTAACCAGATATGGTGCAGGCAGCGTCATCTACTTGCCCGCTACAAGATGTAACCATGCTGCGATCCTTCTTAGGCATGGCCAGTTATTGCTCAAGATACATTTGTGACTTTGCTACAGCTAGTGCCCCATTGAGAGACTTAACAAAGCGAAATGCCCCATTCCAGTGGTTTTTGGAACGCAACCAAAGTTTAAAACAATTAAAACATGGGATTGAGAATACAACTGAAATAGCCTATTTTGACCCAAAGTTAAATATTGAGATCACAGTAAATGCGAGCCCAGTGGGCCTGGGGGTAATCCTTGCTTAACACAATGGCTATCCAAATGCTTCAGAGACAAATTGTGGCCTATACCAGTAGAAGGCTGTCTGAAACAGAACGTGCTTATTTTCAGCCGGAGAGAAGATTCTGGCTGTAGAGCGGGCCTGTGCAAATTTTCATGTGTTTGTGAATGGAAAACATTTCACAATCATCCCGGACCACCAGGCACAGCTCACTATCTTTGGAAACCCAAATCTAAGAAGCCCCCTTGCATCGAAAGGTGGGGATTGTAATTGCAAGAGTATGACTATGCGATTGTACAGCGAAGTCACTACGGGTACTTTTGATGCTGAACTGTAGCCGAGGGGATCCTCCCATTGCCTATTTGCACATACTGCTCTTTGTCCTTACAGCCCCTGCAACCCTGTTTTAAACATGATTCTATATTGTGTTTTAACCTATGTATCAAATTGTGTTTTCATTTCTGTTTTTTAAAGCCCAGTCCTCCCCGTTCCACCACAGCAACTTTGGCTGTTTGAGTGGAGGGAGAACCGGATCTCAATTTTGCCACTTCCAGCTTCTGCTATTCTCCGGCGGCCATCTTAGCAAGGAGACGTTCTAGTCTTCCTTCAAGTCTCCTCTTCCCCGCATACTTAACCAGATGATGGCGCCGATGCGCAGCGAAAACCAAAGGAAATGATGGACGGAGTGTTGAACATTGCAAACACTCACCCCCAGTCAACTGATCTGGGTTTAATCCATCACCGTTCTTTAGCCCACTCTGCCACCCCAGTTCAGACATGGCCATATGCAAATCAGTCTGACCCTGTGCCTCATGGGAACAGTCCATCCCGAACTGCCAAGCCATGTCTTCCCTGGACCGGAAACAAGCTTCCTAGGACCGGTTTCTGGCATTTCAGCCGTCTTCAGCCAGGTTTGCTTGAATCCAGTGGCAAAGTGAGCAAGGGACTCACGTCTGAGCATACCCTGCCAACTTATGGCGAACAAAGCAAAAACCAAAGGGAATGATGGACGGAGCGTTGAACATTGCAAACACTCACCCCCAGTCAACTGATCTGGGTTTAATCCATCACCGTTCTTTAGCCCACTCTGCCACCCCAGTTCAGACATGGCCATATGCAAATCAGTATGACCCTGTGCCGCATGGGAACAGTCCAGCCCGAACTGCCAAGCCATGTCTTCCCTGGACCGGAAACAAGCTTCCTAGGACCGGTTTCTGGCATTTCAGCCGTCTTCAGCCAGGCTTGCTTGAATCCAGTGGCAAAGTGAGCAAGGGACTCACGTCTGAGCATACCCTGCCAACTTATGGCGAACAAAGCAAAAACCAAAGGAAATGATGGACGGAGTGTTGCAGTTCGGGCTGGACTGTTCCCATGAGGCACAGGGTCAGACTGATTTGCATATGGCCATTTCTGAACTGGGGTGGCAGAGTGGGCTAAAGAACGGTGATGGATTAAACCCAGATCAGTTGACTGGGGGCGAGTGCTTGCAATGTTCAACACTCCGTCCATCATTTCCTTTGGTTTTTGCCGAGGCGCAGCGAGCACGCCGCTGGCGAGCTAAAGGCACGCCTATAGCAAGCCCGTCTGTGCCCATCCGCGCCCAGCCGTCGCCAGGAGCCAGGACCCCTGTTCGTCAGCCTCCAGATAGTGAATCCAGGCTCCAATACTCGTCCTCTCAACTCAATCAGGTTAGACAGAGTATTATAGCATGCCCATATACTCTCCCTTTCACTGATCTTGAAGGACCATTTTCTTGTAAGCACTGTCACTTTCAAAGCTGCAGTGAGAGACGATTCTCTCCTGAGTTGGGGGAATGCTATAATTGACAAGGCATACAGGTATGTGTGGGTGCGTCTCCCCAAAACCTAGTGAAATCCCCTACCACAAACCTGGTTTTTTAGCGAATGTTCGATCATTGCCAAAACTGGCCACTGAATTGTTGGATCTGTTGAACTCAGACTCCCCTGACTTAGGCTTCCTAACGGAGACATGGCTTAAACACTCCTCGCTACCAGCCATTACCCTCGCCCTTCCTGATAAATACTGGATCCTTATTCTGGATAGGGAAAGAAAGGCGGAGGTGGTATTGCCATTATATACAAAGATGTGCTGAATGTGTCTATTATTGACTCCACCTCTGATAATGATATGGAAATATGCATTTTTAAAATTGATTTTACTCCTCAGCACAGCATAAAGGGCGCTCTTGTTTATCGCCCCCTCCCGGGCCTCTTAAAGATTTTAACTTAAAAATGATAGAGAAAATTGCTCCTCATGCGATTACCACCAAACACTTTCTGTTATTGGAGGGTTTTAATATCTATAGTGAGGATAGTGAGAATACTGATGCTGCTAATTGTCTTACTGATATGGCCTCTTTGGTCCTCGTAAAGATCAATGCAGGCCCTACCCATTCGGCCGGCCATACCTTGGACATCATACTCACTAACTCACCCTATATATCTACTGATCCCCCTTGCCCAGTGATCTAGTCAGATCACTCACTGATTCATTTTCAGATTAGTGGCTTTTACAGGAATCGAGTCCCCTCGTACTCCCAACACAACCATAGAAGACAATGGCATAAAGTTACACTTGACTCCTTTTGTAAAAACGTTGTACCTCCCATATTTGATGAACATATGGATATTGCCAATAGGTTTAGTGTCTTCAATGAGGCTATCACTTCGGTGATAGACACTTTAGCTCCCTTTAAATGACAACATACTAACATCCTAAAAAATGTGCAGTTTGGTACACTCCTGACTTGCGTAATGAAAAAATGTAAATGCAAAAATCTGTAAAAATGATGGCGCAAAACTCATATGGAGAATGAGAAACATAACTATAAAAAAGCACTCGCTTCCTACCACAACAATATTAAAAAAGGCACGGAATGCCCATGTCCTCTCAAAGCTTAATCAGGCGGGCAACTCGACCGAGGAACTTTAAAAAGTTCTTAACACTTTTACTAACCCTACTGCCTGCTCCCACAGACTCCCTCTTCCCAAGTACTATGTGATAACATAGCTCACTATTTTGATGAAAAAATCAATCTAATTTATGATCAATTTCCTCATGATTCTAACTCCTTGGATCCCCTAATTTGTTGCCCTCAACCTTGAAAAGGTCTGATGTCGGCCTTGAGCTTTTTACTGCGATACAGACACCACAAGCCTAAGCCATGTTAAGAACAGCTAAATCTGGTTCCCCTCTAGATATTATGCCAGCTTATGTGTTTGCCTTACTTGCCCCTCTTCTGGCCCCCTCCATCTGTAACATCTCTAACACCTCATTGAGTGAAGGGGTACTCCCACTTGAATAGAAGGCAGCTCAAGTGCTACCAATCAAGAAAAAAGCTCAGATACCTGCTGATGTGATGGCCAACTATCGCCCTATTTCGCTTCTGCCACTTATGAGCAAACTGGTGAGAGGGTACATCAACACTCAACTGATGGGATAGCTTGAATCTCAAGGTACCCTTGATCCTTCCCAGTCTGGGTTCAGACCCAATCACTCATCGGTGTTACAGATTACATTAAACTGGCACTGGACAACAAGAAGGCAGTGCTTCTGGTTTTATTGGATCTGACAGCAGCCTTTGATACTGTCTCTCACCAGAAACTTATTCACTGATTGTGAGAGACTGGCCTGCAGGGACAGGCATTAATGTGACTTGTTAGCATTCTGGACCAGCGCACTCAGACAATTAACCTAGGCCCCTTTCATTCCCATACCTTGAAGCTTACTAAGGGCGTGTCCCAGGGCTTTTGCCTTAGTCCTACCCTGTTTAATGTGTATGTGGTCCCCCTTGCCAAGATTATTAGAGAATATGGATTTACTCCCTATTCCTATGCAGACGACACCCAAATGCTTTTAACTTTTGACAAGGATACAGAGTTATTTGAACATCGCTTTGCTGAGGGCATACAAGCCGTATCTGGTTGGATGACAGAAAATTTCCTCCAGCTGAATGCTGCTAAGACCGAGATCTTATTGTTTGGCTCCGCTCAAACAACTTGGTCCCCTAACTGGTGGCCTGCTATGTTAGACCCCGCACCCACCCCGTCACCCATGGCAAAAGATTTGGGGGTACAACTGGATAACTCTATATCTATGAGAGAGCAAGTCATGGCCACCTCAGGGGTCTGCTACCACACTCTGAGTCTTCTGCGTAGAGTGTTCCCGTGGATGCCCTTATCAGTTCAAAGAACTCTGATTCAAGCCCTGGTTATTGGCTGACTTGATTATTGTAATGCTCTTTTAGCATCGACCCACGAATCCCTCTTGAGTAGATTACAGATAGTTCAGAATGTTGCTGCGTGGCTGGCTCTAAAAATGCCTCCTCGTACTTCTTCCCGGCCTCTGCTGAGACAGCTTCACTGGCTTCCTATCCGCCTTAGAATCAAGTTTAAACTCTGTTGCCTTGCCCATAAGGCTCTTTATGGTGTGAGCCTTAGCTATCTGGCAGAAAAACTTAAATTTTACCTCCAGAGCTGACTACATGGATCAGAGGGTAAAGGGCTGCTTGTGGACCCCCATTACAGGAAACTACGAACAGGAGGCAAAACTTTTGGCTATCTTGCTCCGAAATACTGGAACTCTCTGACCGAGGACTTGCGTAAATGCTCCAGTCTTTCTTGGTTCAGGAAACTCCTGAAGACTGAATTATTAAGGGACTGATTTTTCCTGACCGATCTTTTGCCTCCTCTGCAGAGCGGACATACCCCTTCAGGGGTTATTCCGGAGCTTTATAAATCCCATACAAATACAAATACACAAGCTGTGGAAAGCTCAAAACCCCACAGACTACTTTTCACAAGTGCTGCTATGCCGCCACAGTTTGACATCCAAATTGGCTGAAGAGTATCTCAACTTCATTGTGAGGTCTAGCATGCCAGCAGCTCTGTCCATTTAACAGATTACTGCTGCTACCAATGCAGACAAAAGGCATGCTCATCCTCAAAGACCTCATTACAACGCAATCTTGAATGAAAAGTATTCGACCCTTTGCTGACGATGCTGATTTCCAAAAATTCAAAAATGTACAGGATGAGCTATCCATCACTCAAGAGGGTTTCATATTGAGAGGCTCGAGAATCGTCATACCTGAGAACCTGAGAGAGCAAGTCATTAAGCTAGTCCATGAAGGATATTGTGGCAATGTAGTCACCTAAAGAGCCATATGAGACCGAGTATGGTTCCCTCAACTGGATGAACGAGTTGAGAAAGAGCTGAAAGCATGCCACTTTTGTAACTGTTTACCCACCAAGGTGACGCAGCATCCATTGACAATGTCTGACATTCCTGCACATGCCTACCCTCCTGTGCATGCTTCGGAGAGAGTTGCAGTTGATTTCTTTGGGCCTCGAGGAAATGGACATCATCTCATGGTAGTCATTGATGAATGTTGGTGGAAGACTGATCATCGACAACACATGAGAAAGTCATTGTGCAGCTTAATGACATCTTTGCAGTATGGGGCATACCCACTATTCTCAAATCTGATAATAGCCTGCCTTTCAATAGCAAAGTATTCAAGGAGTTTCTTGCTATACTCAATGTCAACCATCAAAAGAGTACACCTCTCCAGTCCCAAGCCAATGGTGGTGTTGAACGATTTATGGGCACCCTTGTTCAGCGCGCACCAATGAAGGGAATCGATCTAAACCAAGCCATGTGTCAAGCCCTTCGTGCCTATCGATCAACACTCACTCCACAACTTGTGAGAATAATGCCACCTTGCTATTTTGGAGAGCCATCAGAACCAAACTACCACAATAGACATCGGACTAATCGATGAATGTCAATCAGGTTCCTGCCAGACACTCCTCGAAAGTGCAAAATGAAAACATATGCCAATCAGCGGCGACGCACCCAAAAATAGACTTCGATAAAGGGGACTGGATACTGGTCAAACACAAATGGATGCAGAAAAAGGACACTCTGTTTGCTGTCGATTCTATGAGGGTTGCAATGTGCAAAGGACACAGGGTGACATAGCATTGTACAGGAAAGTCCAACACACAGGACTTGTCACACTTTAAACATCTACTTCAATGTACGTCAGATCGTAAGATCATGAGCAAGGCGACCTCGCCTGAATATTCAGATCAAACATCTGAGCTTATGTCTTCGGTGCATAATCAAAGTGGATCTCAACTACCTCATACCACCTGATGTGGTAGACCAGTACGAGCATCGTAATGACTCATTGAGGAAATATGATGCTAATGTTGTCTCTACTTTTTATTTAACAAAAAGAGAGATATAGTGTCTTGGATTTTATGCGCGCTAGGACCCTTGCGGTTCCGGGCAGACTCTAATAATGCATTACATAGTCTGTTGAGAGGTGTCAGTGTGTGGTTATGAAAGTTATGACACAATGCGTGCACAGTGTGATTGTATGTGGAAGAATCAAGATGTCTGTTACAGAGCTCCATGTATGGCATGTTCATTTGCATGTTTCCTGGCTAAGGTGGATACTACACACCCATCCATGCCTGGACAACACAGATGTCAGAACCCCTGGCCCTTCCATCCCACAGCATGAGGTAAGAATGACTTTTCTTGTTTTCATTTAACAGGGTAAAATACATGGTCTCCTGCCTGGGTGTAAGTCTGGCTCCTAGCGACACTAGCTGTGCTAATACTGGGATAAGGGAGGACATTACGAGTAATGATAATAAACATATAGGGCCTCCGGGTAAGCTGGAGAAGTTAATTAGGTCAGTAATGTCCGACAGCCTAGTGAAAATATTCTATTTGAATGCCAGATCTCCCCCCAAAAATGTGTTTGAACTGTGGGACCTGCTCTCCTCCCTGAGCGCTAATCTCTGTTTTGTTACAGAAACCTGGCTCCACTCAGCTACCAACCCTGAGCTATCCATAGCCATCTCTTCGGACTATGAGATAATCAAACTTGACCGGAAAGGGAAGGCTGGAGGAGGGGTGGGGGTCATATTAACTTGCACAGAGAAAATTTCTATAATAGAAATAGAATTGAAAACAGCTCATCCGCTTCAATGGAACTCTATAACATTCTACAAGAATTCACAAAGCCGGATACCTGTAATACAGCAATCCTGGCCTCTAGCAAATCTGAGAGACCCTATCTGTCTTTTTGTAGTAGAAGATTCTCAAAATTTATGAGAATTTTGATATTGAAGGGGACCACAGAACTTCATGTTTTCTCCACAGCAGTTAGTCTTGAGTAATTCAAGAAGACTAGAGAACTTTACCCAGATCACCACAGAGGAAGTGGTCAGTATTTTTTCCGCGATTCACATGGGTTCACCTGATGATCTTTTTCCCCATCATGTGATCTCCCCTTCCCCTGCCTTGTCTTCCTATTCTCTGGCAGAAAGGTTTACGTTTTCACTATTGACTGCAAGTTCCCACAAAGTGCTGAAACACACCAATGCCGAGCCACTAATCTGTCAAACTACCGGCCTAGTCATCTTCTGCCCTTTCCAGCCAAAATACTAGAAAAGATTATTAATAAACAACTTTCACAGTATTTGGAAGGCATCAATCATCTTGACCCTTCTAAATCTGACTTCAGAGCATAGTATGTTGGCTACTCTTTTGGCAGTCACTGATTTGATCAAGTCTAGCTTGGATGACAGCAGATCTGCTGCTCACATCCTGTTAGACCTCTCAGCGGCTTTCAATACGGCCTCTCATGTCAATCTAATAAAAAAGCTGCATACAATAGGAATGTACTCTAGAGTTCTGGCTTAGCCTACCGATTTTCTGGCTCTCAGAAGTCAAGCCATTTGTTTGCCACCATTTAGATCAAAGGTCTTCAACACAACGTGTGGGGTACCACAGGGTTCTGCCCTGAGCCCCATCCTGTTCAACATCTATATGGTGCCTTTGGCTTAAATATTTACTGACCATGGCTTCGAGATATTGTCATATGCCGATGATACCCAGTTGGTGGTATCTATAGCGGAAAATCATGGCTCCACCAGAATCAGATTCTCTGATTGCCTTAGATTGGTTGCTCCTTGGATGAAACAGCACTGTTTACAACTCAGTGGTTACAAGACGGAGATTGTTTGCATAGGCTAACAAGTTCTGGTCCGACGCATGGTGGCCTTGTGAACGAGGTACACAGCCATTGCCCAAAAAGGTGGCTAGAAATCTTTGCATCATCCTTGATGACACCCTCAGCATGAAAAATCAAGTTGCTGTGACTTGTGGATCCTGTTTGGGTCTCCTTTGCATGCAAAAGAAGATATTTCGGTAGATACTAATGCCTTGAAGATAGATCCAGGTATAGACCGTTATCACCAGTCGTATGGACTGCGGTACTGCACTTTACACAGCCATAAACGATTCACTGCCATCACGTTTGCAAGTCATTCAAAATACTGTAGCAAGATTAATTGCCAACCTTCCCCCAAGAACACCTTCGGGACCACGCTTGAGCTTCCTACACTGGCTGCCTGCGCCATCAGAGCACCACGGGGGAAAATATGCACTTGAAATATTCCCCTGGACTCATTCTCTAGGTGGCTTCAAACATCTTACATATATAATCCATGTGGAGCTACAGGCAGACTAAAAATCTCAACAACTGTGGCCAATTGTTACACCAAAAACAATGAAAAATGAAAACCCTGCCAATGAAAGCCTACTGTGTTTTTTCAAGTCAGCTATACCTTGAAGCCTTCAACCTCAAAACTGGTTATTGTACCTAAAGATATGTTTAACTTTCACATTGACTTACTTGCCCTTTGTTGCTACAGTAAGAACCGTGTCCCTCAATATGTTGTTACAGGAGGCCTTTTCTTGGGTTCCTGTGGCAGTCATCGATTACTGGGCAGTATCCTGTGTGGGTACAGTTGTTTATCACTCATGCCCTGGATCCAACTATCCAAAATCGCACTTCAAATGAATACAAACCTACCAGCAAGCATAATTTTGCAGCTTCAAACTCTTATGGGTTTCCAAACTGTGCATTATGCAGGGAGATATTCCCTTGAAATATAAATGTTCTATTGTTGGGTGTTGACTACGAATCACTGACAAAATATCGAAGGTCAGAATATCGACCTACAAAAATATTGCAGAAGAATATCGTAGTCAAGAATATAGAGATCCTATCTATCTAAGTTTAAAAAATAATGTAAAATAAAGTAAATAATACATATAATTAAAATAAACATAGTTCAAAATATTTTAAAATGTTTAAAAATTATAAGTAATATATATAATGTAAAAATAAATTAAACATATACATATATTATATATACTTACTAATAATTTTTCCTTATTATTTTAATAACATATATATTTTTTAAATATCATATAAATTATAAATACATCTATACACATAAAACAATAATATAAACAAAATTAAATAAATAAATATAACAAATTAAAAAAATCTTTTTGATCTTTTTAATATTAATAATATACTACATTAACTAAAATAATACAAAAAGCGGAGGTAATAAAATTACTATTCCAGCTCCAAACTGTGCAAGAGTAGGGAAAATGTTGGATAACGTAGGGGTAAAAATTACTATTCCCACTCCAGGGAGTGCAACAGTAGGGAACGTGTTGGATAGCGTAGTAGTAAAAATTACTATTCCCACTCCAGTGAGTGCAACAGTAGGGAAAGTGTAGGATAGCGTAGGGGTTAAAATTACTATTTCCACTCCAGGGAGCACAACAGTAGGGAAAATGTTGGATAGCGTAGGGGTAAAAATTACTATTCCCACTCCAAGGAGTGCAACAGTAGGGAAAGTGTTAGATAGCGTAGGGGTAAAATTACTATTCCCACTCCAGTGAGTGCAACAGTAGGGTAAGTGTTGGATAGCGTAGGGGTAAAAAATACTATTCCCACTCCAGGGAGTGCAACAGTAGGGAAAGTGTTGGATAGCGTAGGGGTAAAAATTACTATTCCCACGTCAGTGAGTGCAACAGTAGGGAAAGTGTTGGATAGCGTAGGGGTTACAATTCATATTCCAACTCCAGTGAATGTAACAGTGTGGAAAACGTAGGATAGCGTAGGAGTTAAATTAACATATTTATTAATTACATTTAAAAAAATAACAATAATAACATATTAAAAATTAATTTACTAAAACATTAATAATAAATACCAATAAAATTACATTAATATTTACTTAAATAACATTAAATTACTTCCCACCCTATTCCCTCATAAACACACAACCCAATACACATACAAAAACAATTTAATTGTCAATAAATCAAATGAAAATTAATTAACAATTAATAATAAATGAATTACCAATAATAAATAAATATTAATAAATTAATTATAATTAATATAAATCAATCAATTAATACAAATCAATTACCAAATAATAATTAACAATATATTATCGATAACAATACATAAAAAAAAAAAATTATAATGTAATTACTTCCCACCCTATTTCACTATAAACCCACAACCCACTGCACATAAAAATTAACATAATGAATTTAATTATCAATTAATAAATGAATAAAAATTAATTACCAATTAATAATTAACAATAAATTAACAATAACAATAAATAAATAAAACAATAAATTAATTATAATTAATATCATGATAAATTAATCAATTGATGAAAATTAATTACCAATTAATAATAATCGATTAATTAATAATCAATAACAATAAATAAAACATATTAATTAATTATAATTAAATTACTTCCCACCCTATTCCCATATAAACCCACAACCCACTCAGATACTAAAACGCAAAATTTACTGAAAAAAATTACTATTTTCTAAACATTTAATACATATATTTTAAAATAATAAAAGTGTGGGGATGAGACAGTATAAAGAGCGCGAATAGAAGGGGGAAAGGTTGTTAAGACAAGCAGGGAAGGCTGACGTTTGAACCAGAATTTGAGTGAACTGGGGGTTGGAATTGTTTATGAAGGTGAATTCGTTAGAAAAGGGAATCAGTAAACATAATCTTTTTTCTAAAAAAAACGCCTTTGTGTAAGCTATGTTAACAAAGAGAATGCATTTAGTTGTCTCTTTTTGTACTGCAACTAAGAAATATTAGATAAATACTGATGGTGATGTCACTGAATACTTGTATTGCAGATACCCCTGAAGAAGGGAAATTAATCCCGAAATGCATTGGGTGACGCAAATAAAGTCGTGATTTGCAGAAACATACATTTCTCCTGTTTTGTATTAATATCATCATTCACGGACGAATGAGTAGAATAAATCGAAGAAGAAGAAAGCAAAGAATAAAAGAGTACGTGAAAAAATAAGAAGAGATTAAAAGAGGTGGAATGGAAAACTTGATTTATTGGATTCATAATAATCCTTGATTGGCTGTGCATCCGGTATAGGTTCCTAAGATTGGTTCCTTCGTGTTTGGTCTTGTTGAATATGCGCAACGGGGACAGGGCGCGAACTGTGCTTGCACGCCTCACAAAGTTGCAATGGACAAGCATGAGAATATAAAGTTTGGAAAAATCTGAAGCGCAAGAAATAATGGTGTGCATCTCACTACTTGTAAATGTATTTGAATGAACTTCTGTCCTCCACTAAGTCCCCACATGAAAAGGAATATGCTACTTACCAGTACGCATCTGTTCTTGGCATGTAGAGCTGCAGATCTACACACTTTTGCATAGATCACCATCTGGTGTTGGGCCTGGATGTTTGCAGTTTGTTTTTCCTCTTGGAAAGTCTTTGGAAGTCACAAGGTCGGTGACTCCTCGTTTGGTTCGTATTGCGCATAGGCTTCGGCACCATCCTCAGATTGTTTTTCGCCAGCAGGGAAAGATGGAGCGTAGTAATAGCAGTAAAGAAACCCATGTGTGTTGTATCTAAATAGGATAGACTGGAACGGATACAGGTAGCCGGGGAGGCGGGTGGGCGTGTGTAGATCTGCAGCTCTACATGCCAAGAACAGATGCATAATGGTAAGTAGCATATTCCGTTCGAGGCATATGAGCTGCAGATTACACACTTTTGCATAGACTATATAGCAGTACCCAACCCTAGCGGCGACCACCGGCATCCGTTGCAGTGGTTTGGAACAGTGTTTTTAGTACAGCCTGGCCCACACTAGCTTGTTGCTTGGTTTGCACATCTACACAGTAATGTTTTGTGAAAGTGTGCGGTGTTGACCATGTCGCTGCTTTGCAGATGCCATCTAATGGGATGTTCCCTAGTAAAGCCATAGAAGCCCCTATCTTCCTTGTAGAGTGGGCTTTAGGGGGAACAGATAGCGTTCGTTTTGCTTTGTGGTAGCAAATCTGTATGCATTTTACAATCCACCTAGCTATCCCTGATTTAGAAATAGGGTTACCTTTATGTGGTGGAGAGAAAGAGACAAATAGCTGTTTGGTTTTTCTGAAAGGTTGTGTTCTTTGGATATAGTAAAGTAAGGCCCTTTTAACATCCAGTGTGTGTAAAGCCCTTTCCGCAACAGTTTGAGGTAGTGAGAAAAAAACTGGTAATTCTACCGATTGATTCAGATGGAAGGGAGAAATGACTTTGGGTAGGAATTTTGGGTTGGTGCGGAGTACAACCTTGTTTTGATGCATTTGGAGAAAAGGTTCCTCTATAGTGAGTGCTTGTATTTCACTAACCCTTCTAATGGAAGTGATGGCCACTAGAAAAGCTGTTTTCCATGTGAGAAATTGCAGCTCACATTTATGCAATGGTTCGAAAGGCGGTCCTATTAGCCTTGTGAGAACTATATTTAAGTTCCAGACAGGTGAGTGTGGTACTCTGGGTGGAATTACTCTTTTGATGCCTTCCATAAAGGCTTTGATGGCAGGCACCCTGAAAAGTGATAGGTGCTGCCTGTTCTGTAAGTAAGCAGCAATTGCTGCGAGGTGTAACCGAATGGATGTATATGCTAGGTTACACCTTTGTAGATGGAGCAAGTAACATATGATGTGCTGTATGGATACATTTAGAGGGTTGATTGTGTTGTTATGGCAGTAAACAACAAATCTTTTCCACTTTGCAGCATAGCATGTCCTAGTAGTAGGGCGTCTAGCTTCTCTGATAATATTCATGCAATCAGGGGGAAGGTTAAGGTATCCGAATTCTAGGACCTCAGGAGCCAGATCGCAAGGTTGAGCTGAGCTGGGTCCGGGTGCCTGATCTCTCCATGGTTCTGGGTTAGGAGGCATGGTGAGAGGTGTAACTTTTGGTGTGGTACTACCGAGAGTTCCAGCAGTGTGGTGTACCACGGTTGTCTGGCCCATGTTGGAGCTACCAGGATAAGCGTGAGGGAATGCGGTTGTAGCTTTCGCACCACTAATGGAATTAGTGGGAGAGGTGGAAAAGCGTACGCAAATTTGTCTGACCAGTTCATCCATATCGCATTGCCTTTGGACAACGGGTGTGGATATCTGGCGGCGAAGCTTGGGCATTTTTTGTTTTCGTGGGTGGCGAAGAGGTCTATCTGAGGATGCCCCCACTTCTGAAAGAACGGGTGAAGAACCTGTGGGTGAAGTTCCCATTCGTGGATCTGTTGCGTTTGTCTGCTGAGCAGATCTGCCATGGTGTTCTGGACTCCTGGGACGTGTTGGGCCAGGAGAAAGATTTTTTGCGGAATTGCCCATTTCCATATGCTCTGTGCTAGTTGAGAGAGCTGTGGAGAGTGTGTGCCCCCCTGTTTTTGAATGTAGTATATGGCAGTCATGTTGTCTGTGCGAATGAGGACTGCCTTGCCTAAAACCTGCACCTGGAAGGATTTTAGGGCTAGAAAGATTGCCAGTGACTCCAAATGGTTGATGTGGAGTAACTTCTGTTGCGGCGTCCATGTGCCCTGCACTGTGAGATGTAACAGATGAGCTCCCCAGCCGGAGAGCGATGCGTCTGTTGTTAGGATTATTTGTGGAACCGGGTCCAGGAACTGTCGACCTTTGGAAAGGTTTGTGGTGTTTCACCACTGCAGAGAGCGATGGGTGCGACCGTCCACCAACACCAGATCTGTCAGTTGCCCCTGGGCCTGGTTCCACTGGCACGCTAAGCACTCTTGGAGTGGATGCATCTGGAGTCTTGCATGAGGCACTATGAAAATGCAAGAGGCCATCATCCCTATCAGTTGCATAAACAGTCTTGCTGGGAGAGAGTGTTGAAGTATGAATTTTTGACGCAGAGCCTGTATGTTTGCAATCCTGGCAGGATTGGGATAGGCTATGGCTTTTGAGGTGTCTATGGTGGCACCGAGGTATTGCTTTGTGTGTGATGGTATCAGGTGGGACTTTTGGTGGTTCACCGTGAAACCTAGCTGGTGAAGTAGTTGGATTGTAGCGGCGGTGTGGTGCACACATTGGTTGTAGGACGTGGCTTTTATTAGCCAGTCGTCCAAATATGGGAAGACGTGAATGTGCTGTCTTCTGAGGTGTGCCGCCACTACTGCTAGGCACTTGGTGAATACCCTTGGTGCTGTTGTGACCCCGAACGGGAGCACTTTGAACTGGTAGTGTTGCCCGTCCACTACAAATCTGAGGTACTTTCTGTGAGCATGGTGTACTGGAATGTGAAAGTATGTGTCTTTCAAGTCCAGTGTGGTGAGAAAGTCGTTCTGGGAGAGGAGTGGAAGAACCTGTTGAAGGGTTACCATGTGAAAATGGTCTGAATGTATGTAAGTGTTTAGAGGCCTGAGATCTAGAATAGGTCGTAGAGTCTCGTCTCTTTTTGGAATCAGAAAGTACAGGGAGTAGACCCCTAAATTTTGCTGATTGATGGGGACTTGCTCTGTGGCTTGTTTTTGCAGGAGGGAGATTACTTCCTGTTTTAATAACGTGGCATGTTCTTGTGACATTGGGCGATGCCTGGGTGGAATGTTTGGGGGGGGTAGATGTTAATTCTAGGCAGTACCCTGAATGAATAATTTGGGTCACCCATCTGTCTGAGGTGATGGTCTCCCAGACGTGAAGGAAAGTTTGTAGTCTGCCCACGACCGGAGTGGGATGGTCTGGAGAGAGCGGGGGAAAGTCATTGGGTAGGCGGTGTGGCAGAGCAGCGGTATTTGTTTTGCCTCTGCCCTTATTATTATTGCCTCTGTAGCCGCCTCTTTGATAACCCCTTGTGAAGGTGGACTGAGGAGGGGATTTGTAGGACGTGGATGCGCTATCTGAGGAGTAGCCTCTACCCGTGCCCCGAAAGGAAGAGCGGCGAAAGGAGCGCCTAGGAGTGTGTGACTGTAGGGCTCCCATGGATTTCGCCGTATCAGTGTCTTTCTTCATCTTCTCGAGGGCCTCATCAACCTTTGGACCAAATAAATGTTGTTGATCAAATGGGTGGTTTAATATGGAGGCTTGTACCTCAGGTTTAAAACCTGAAACTCTTAGCCAGGCGTGGCGACGGAGGAGGACACTGGTGTTTATGGCCCTGGAGGCTGTGTCTGCCGCATCTAGGGCACAGCGTATAGAGGTATTAGTTATGGTTTTTCCCTCTTGAATCAATTCATTAGCCCTATTTCTGTATTTTTCAGGGAGATGGTGCATGATGGTTTCTAGCTCATCATAATGCGCTCTGTCGTATCTGGCCAATAGCGCTCGAGTGTTGGCGATACGCCATATATTGGCAGCTTGTGACACAGTGCGCTTCCCTGACGCGTCTAGGAGCTTGGATTCTTTGTCAGGTGGTGGTGCTTCGCCTGACGCCTGAGAATTTGATCTCTTCCTAGCTGTAGATACCTCTAAGGAATTCAGTGGTGCAGGGCCTTTAATGTAGGCAGGATCTGTGGGGGCGGCTTTATATTTTTTCTCTATACGTGGGTTTAGGACCCTAGCCCTGACTGGGTCTTTAAAAACCTCTGGTGCATGTTTGATTACTCCTTTTAGCATAGGCAGTATAGCAGTAGACCTATGTGCAGTATCGAAGGTGTCTAGGAGGAAATCTTCCTCTACTGGGTCAGTATGTAGCTCTACCCCGTGATAATGTGCCGCCCTCTGTAGTAGGTGGTGAAAACCTAACGAGTCTTCTGGTGGGGATGGCCTGGATGGATAAAGGTCATCCTGTGGAACATCTGGGATGTCAGGATTGTTATAATCATCCCATGGGTCTGGGGATCCAGTAGAGGTGGGGTCTTGGGGCACATCTGCTGGATCGTAGTAAGGGTCCCCTTGATCATCATGGTCTGGAGACAGGGTCGGAGAGCGATGAGGCAGGGGTGGAGAAGGTGGAGGTGGGGAGGGTGGAGGAGGTGGGGAAGGCACTCTGAAAGGGGAGGTAGCACAGTCCTTCCTCTTTGGAGGTGGAGGTGGAGCTGGTTTGTCCAAATGTCTCTTTTTTGAAGACAGTGTCAAATGTCCAGTTTTTGGATCCTTGGTAAGTGTCTTTTGCAGAGGATCTGGTGTGAATAGTTCTTGCGACACTGGTTGTTCAGTTGGCGCCGAGGTTTTCGGGGCCGACGGCTTTTTAGGCTTATCTGTGCCATGCTTTTTTGGGACCTCCGATTTTTTGTTCGGTGCCGAGAGGCTTCGGCACGGGAGTGTCGGCGCCGAGGGCCTTATGATGTTTGGTCGGAACCGAGAGGCCGGGTTTCGACACCGAGGGCTTTGGTGCTGAGCTCGGTGTGGAGGTGGAGGCTGATTTTTTCTTCGGTGCCGAAGGGTGTTTTTCGGCACCGCTGGTAGGCTGGCTCGAGCCCGAGCTGCCGGAAGGCTTAATAGGCTTCTTTACCGGGCCCGAAGGTGGGGTGTTAGAAGCAGTGTCCTTGGTCTTGCCTAGGCTCGAAGGCGAAGGCGTGACCGAAGCCTTTTTGGATATCGGCGCGGGTGTGGGAGGGGTATAGCACTCACGACCCTCTGCGCCGGGGTGATGTCCTCCACATCTGAGTCGTCGGAAGCACTGACGAGGTCGTCGTCATCTTCTTCGGTGTGCTGCTGTCCCGGAGCTTCGACGTCGTCCCCGAAGATGTCGACTGGAGCGGAGGTCGAGGAGTGCGCCATGTTGCGTCTGGCCCTTCGATCTCGAATGGTCTTTTTTGATCTAAAAGACTTGCAGGCGGGACAGTCTCGAGTCTCGTGTTCAGGGGAGAGGCAGAGGTTGCACACCTCATGAAGATCGGTGTGGGGGAATTTGGACCCACATCGAGGGCACTTCTTGAAGGGAGTTCTTTCCATCAGCCGAGACCGGAGCTGGGATAGGCCCAAAGGCCGCCGTCGACGACTGGAATCGAAGAAGTGTCGAAGAGAAGGTGATTAAGATGATTTGTTATCTGAAGAATCTCGATGAGCGAGGATTTTGCGTCGATCGTTGAACTGGAAAAGTTCGGAACCGGAGCGCAAAGTTTTACATCCGAGCCCGATGGCGGAAAAAAACAATCTGAGGATGGAGCCGAAGCCTATGCGCAATACGAACCAAAAGAGGAGTCACCGACCTCGTGACTTCCAAAGACTTTCCAAGAGGAAAAACAAACTGCAAACATCCGGGCCCAACACCAGATGGCGATCTATGCAAAAGTGTGTAATCTGCAGCTCATATGCCTCGAACATAAAATTATAAATAACGTTATTATCATTTTATTTTTACTGTACTGGGCTGGCACAATTTTGATTAAGGGACGAGGCGGGCTGGGCTGTCAGTCAGCAGAAGGAGGAGTGATATGTGCCCTTAGGAGCGCATGACGATTTGGCCGGCCATCACAGGCCGGCCAAACCGTCATGCACAATATGCATTACAGCCTGAATGGAGAACATGCCCAAGCTCCCATTCCCTCTCTGAGCGCTGAGCCATGGCGCTCAGACAAATCACAACGCTGCTACCAGTAGCATTATGATTGGCTAGGGAGCCTATGTGCTTCCTGTTCCTGCCTCGTCAAAGTAAGAAGAACGGAGGAGAGGCGGCGGCGACCCGGTAAGTGCATTCTTCTTTTTTTAAATACCCTGCCTACCCCCTCTTTCCCGCCCGCCCCCTCACCACGGCCCCATAGCAGTTGCTCCTGCCATTACTACAGGTAAGAAACCCGTTTCTTTGGCAACATGAGCTGATTCTAGATTCATATCGATTACACAACACTATTTACCAGCATGGTGTAGAATGAAGACAAAGGGCCCGATTCTGATGCGGGTTGGAAAAGCTTCCCGACTAAATCGGTTGGGAAATGGTTTCCGACCCACTCGGCTCGGGAGAGTTCGACCGGTGGAGTACGATGTATCCGGATGCTTCCAGATACGATTTGGTTGGACTGCCATTGACTTCAATGGGAGCATATGTTCCTAACCGCATCATAATTGGGCCCTCGGTCGGGAAGACACATTCCCGATCCGATTTGGAAGGTGCAAATGCCATTAGGAGACCTTCCTAACCGCATCAGAATCAGGCCCTAGGTAGGAATGCTTTCCTAACTGCATCAGAATCAGGCCCAAAGTAGAAGCAAACAAACGCTTTAGAATTAGGCGTCTTCCCCAACTGAGCTTCCTTTCTTGACTGGCCATCCAAAAACTAATTTCCTGTATAAAAATGCATAGATGACCATGTGGCCACCCACTGCACATATATGTTAGTGATGCATTACTTAAATATGGTAATGAAACTCCCTTTTGTGTAGCGAAAGCTTCAAAGGTCCTAAGTTCTAACGTTTTACCAGCTACAGTGCAACACACCTTAGTTGTCTGAGCACCCTCTCTTGCGATTGCTGCCTTTATGACTGATTGTCCACTAATTGGCTTGAAGTGTACCACAAAGAATTGGTGACTATACCTTATTAGTTTTGTCTCTTCAAATTAATACATCGTAGCTCTCCTAACATCTAAACTATGTACAGGCTCCTCTGCAGGAGGTAGTTGGGTTTTGGAAAAAAATCAAGGTAGTTGAATAGTTTGATTTATATGAAAATAAGAAGATTCTATTTAGAGTCGGGCGGACTTTCATTATATAGATGGCATAGACTGCTTCATGTCCGCCACCTATATGCACCTTTGACCGCCGGACGGAGTAAGGGCCGTCAAAGGTTTTCACTGCCCAACACCACCATGAAAAACGTGCCGGGAAGGGGCAGTGAAACCTTTTAAATGACCCCCACGCCACTGAAGAATGCTCCCATGGAAATAGGGTCATTGTTCCTTTTATTTCCAAAATGAAAAAAAACAATTTGTTGTACGGCTCCGTCATGTTAAGAGAGCCGTCTGTCAAGCTCACAAGGCATTTTCAAGAATGCAGGATACGTAGAAAGAGGAAATACCAAGGAGAAATAAAGTTCTTTCTCCTCGTAATGCATTTGCTGGGAAGGCATAGCATTTTGGAACAATCCCAGGTTTACTAACCTCAGTAAATCTAGGACTGTGTCCAAATCCATGGGTGGATGCATGGGAACGCCCACGCTCCACCCATGGAATGCCTTCCCAATGCAGAATAATGCAAAGCAGTGATTGGTGCTACCTTGTGTTATTCTGGATTTACTGCACCGCGTATAGCAAGGTGGCATTGCGTGGCTTCGTGAATCCTACCAATGGGCTTGTGTTGCTTTGCGTCACCTTGCGTGACGCAAGGGCAACGCAAGTCCTTTGTAAATCTGGGCCCTATATTATACCTAAAAAGAAGACAATAAAGAACAAAGCATAAGCCAATCGTTTGCATGGGGGCGTGTCCCATGCAAATGAGGGAAACCCTTAGCCTCAGCACCCGCGCCTTATTACAGACATGGGCGCAGAGGCAAAGCAGCTCTCAGGAGGCGCACTGTCAGTGCACCCCCTGAGAGAAGCCCTCCGGAGCGAGGAAAGGGGGCCCTATGAACCCCCCAGACATTCCATTGCAGGCTGGTGCAGTCACTCACTGCACCCCCCAGCAAGGGGATCTCTAATCCTCTTTAAAAGTGCAGGCGAGTTGCCGCCTGCACTGTGAAAACATGGAGCGACTTTGAAGGAGCCACTCCGTTTTTCACATGAATGCACTGCCCCCAGGGCAGCGCAAGTTCGCAGCTGCCCTGAGGGCAGACCATTCAGCATAGTACGGCGCATTTTCCTTCATTGCACTGGGCACGCCTGTTTAAAAGTGTGCCCAGCGCAATGAAGGAAAATGCGCCGCATGCATAATGAGTCCCCAGGTGGGAAGGGAAGAGATAAGAATAGTGGATATGAGAAGGGCGGAAGTGGACATTACACCAACTTCGATCTCATTATGTAAGCGGCCATATTTATTGAAAGAAAACTGGAATTAGCAATTAAAAGATGGTGTCACTTGTTATGTTTTTTATCCACAGCTGCTTCAGAGCTATTATGGTATAGTTTGAGCAAGAATTAGCTAATTGTTATGCACTACTGAAATAGCAAGCAGGAAAAATCATTCGATTTTGCTATAAGCACAACAGTGGATTAAAATAGTTTTATTTGTTACTGCATGCATACTGGTGCCATAAATATGGTTTGTTTTGCAACCTTTGATAAATTGTCTGGTGTTCATGGAAGCAGTGGTTCCTCCTCCACCTTTCTTTCAAGCTCCTGGGAACAATCAATTTGCTGGCAAATCTGGTCATTCAATGTATAATTGGGGGTTACTATTGGATTTCAATTTAGATCGAGCAGGAAAAAAATGCATGCTTGAACACTATCTTGGTTTAGAAGGACAGAATATTTTTTAACATCTTCAGGTCTTTGGGGCACCCCATGGCAAAGAGTTAGTTGAGCATGAGGAAGCTCTAAAAAAGACTGGAGCCATAGTTTGACATCCAAAAAGGTATAGGGGTCAAAAGACATAGATGTTTCTCAAAGGAACATTTTTCTGGAAAACTAATTTGGGACCAGCTGGAAGTAAGATGATAAGGTACATGGGATAAAGTCCCCCCTGATGTACATTATAAGAATTTTGCAAATCACAGTGGAGTTCCATGGCCATATAGAGGAATGAGGCTGAAGGTTTATAAAATTATGGCTCTTCGAGTTGACTATCAACATCTTTATCATGTACAACTGTGGGTGCCTTATTCATTTTAATACATGGTCACACCATCACCTTCCCACAAACCACTTCAAACTTTGGTGCATAGCTCTTTCATATAAAAGAGAGAGCATGTTTGCAAATATGAAGACTAAAAAGATCATCTCTAGTGCAAAATTAAACACATCAAAAAATGTGTTTGATACTTGTTGCAAAATAAATATTAGAATTAGAATAATACAAGTCGATTTTTTTTAAAAGGAGCAGGCGGTTAGGAATTTGTAGAAAAATACTACTTTTTCTATAATTACCTAGAGAGTGCAAAAAATTAATATGTTGCCATACATATATCCTTTATCATTACATCCAGAAAAACAGAGCAGTGAAAAGAAAAACAATATTTAGTTTTTTGTTCTTTAAACCACTGCTGTACTCATGCTCCATGGCCTGACTTGCCTTCCCCCTCAGCTGCTGACTCCGGCAGCAGGCCCTGTGATGTCAGAACTCAACAATAATAAGTTATTAAAGTTGTGATCTGATGTAATCACGAGTTGATGATTATAAAGAGATTAGAGATGGGTTTTTATACAGAGATTGCTGAATCCCATGTATTTTAAAAATATTCAAGAGAAACTGTTAAGATGCAAAAACCCGCTATGCCAGAGGCAGGAGAAGCTGTAAGAAGTGTCGAAAATTAAATTCCCAGGTCAGTGCTAAAACTATGAATAAAAATGTAACTTTGTGTGTGATGCGCAAGCAGAGAGTCTTGTGAGTAAGGGAAATGGGAGACAAAATCAGTCTGGTTCTGAAACAAGCTCAAATGCGTTGGAGAACACTTACATATGCAGATCTCCCAAATACATGTTTAATACTAGATTTGTCAGTGCAGGTTGGTAGGGCATTTTGTAAGAGTATGTTGTTTAGAGAACACAAAATCCAAGGTGGATGTGGTGATAGATGAAAACACATTACGAGAAAGTATGGGAAATGTGGTTCTTGCTGTTAGATGAACCAGTGAACTATTTATGGTTGAGAAAAAGTAATACGGAGCTCTGGTTGTGGACGTTAAGGGCGAAGGAATATTTAGGAAGTTACTAATTGATTCAACTGCAAATGTTTGTCATTTTGTCTGAGAAAACATTTAGAAAACATTGAGAAGTCGGGAAGCTACAGCTTCAGGGTGATGAACATGAAACCTAAAACAGTCTTGGAATTAAACTGATTGGTGCTTTCTAACTAATATTGAGTTCAAAGGAGACAAAACAGAACAGCAAATGTACGCGGTGATGAATAAAGACCAAAATATCTTGGGTTAGTTCCATCAAGGAATGTTAGGCAAATGCAAATGTACGAGTGAATAAAAGCCAAAAAATCTTGGGTTGGTTCCATCAAGGAATGTTAGGCAAATGTACGCAGTGAATAAAAGCCAAAAAATCTTGGGTTGGTTCCATCAAGGAATGTTAGGCAAATGTACGCAGTGAAAAAAGGCCCAAAAATCTTGGGTTGGTTCCATCAGGGAATGTAACACATGGTCCTGAAACGAGTGCAGGTAACTAAGGAACTAAGTGGGGACTGAAGAGATCATTCTGGGCAGTATGTGTTGTCGGTGGAGCAATTGAAGAATGATTGTAAAAGTGTGGAGAATATGGAAATAGAAACAAGGCAAGAAATTTTCTGAAGACAGTGTGGGAGAACTTAGGGATGTCTGAAAAGAGGGTTCCCTTTTGTGCAACTGACTCGAGTGGAAAATGAATTTGCTTATCAAGAGGCTATGAAGATGCACTAAACATTGATGTTTACAATCAAAGAGCCCCATCAAAATATTATTTTAAGAAAACTGAGCAGTATCTTGCTGTGTACAGAAAAATGCCTATTTTTATTTAGTGCTATCAAATTATTTCCATGCCATAAAATCATACATATGTATTAAAAAAACATTTTTCACACATTTTCTCCATTGTTAATACATTGTTTTAAAATCTTTTAGATCCACACAGGTAAATGCATCTATTATCCAACAATTTAAGACAAATGATGACATAATTTAAAAACAATTCATAGAAACAATTCATAGAAAATAATTGATAAAAAAGTACAGTCAATGTGACGTTTTGGTGGTACTTGAATTAGTTCACCCCACCTTCAACATTTTTAGGAGACAAAAAAATCTGATTCAATATCCTATTCTTTGACCTAACAATAAACAAGTTTACAAATCAGGCTCAAATGTGTATTAGGGCAGATCAATCCTTTTAGCAGCTCACACCTACTTTAATCTCTATGCTTGCGACTTTACATTTGTAGCTGGAGCAGTGATAGTCTATTGCTCCACCTTAAATCAAGTATGGAAGGGGCGAGTACATATTACCCCTTCTAACAGGGTTTATAGATTTTGATTTCAATATCTTATGCTCCATCATAATATTGTTCAGCAGGTAGGCCCCAATAAGTCATATCACTACCTTTTTCGTCTGCCTGGACAATACGTCTTCTTCTGTGCAGTGGTGACTGAATCACTCCACCCAATACAACTTTCTCTGCAGTTGTGATCCTTTCTAGACAATAAAATATTAGAACAAGCACTCCTGGGTTATTCTCTTACTAGAGCTTGAGCTTTTTATTGTGAAAAAAGTTTATTCAAAATTGCAACTTACTACTGTGCTGTGGGGATGTTCCAATACCCTAATTATCCCAAATGTCAGCCACAAATTTCTGGTCCCAGTTCTGTAACCATAATTGAGCTATAAGTTATTAAATGCAGTCTCAACCCCTGATACATTCTCTCTAATTATATTAGGAAAGGTGCGATGCCGAGATTGTGCTTATTCATTTGTTCCACTAAACCGCCATCCCGTCGGGTAACTACTCTGCAGACAAAGATATGTAGGCTTAACCTGTCACCATGCGTGATGTTACTAGTTCACTTACAGTCTGGTGTACTACAGCTCTTCAAGGAGCCCCAGTGAGCCCAGCCATTTACTTCCAAGCATGCAAGTAAGGATACTCGATGTTACATGCATGTATGTCTTTGATGTTGTATGCGTCTATTTCTACAGATACCTACCTTGACGGGTCCGTAAGTACAACGTACCCACCACACTCACAGCACACTTTAGTATGTGGGCTGATACTTGCACCTCTGTGGCTACTCCACTTTTCAGTCACTTTACCTTGGTCCTGACGAAAGCCTCATGAACATCGTAGAAGGCTGAAACACTAGTTGACCACACTGTAAGGGATATTGAAGTAAAACTTTTACTATCATAATATCCCGCCTATGTTTTTAACCATGTCCTAAGACCCTTTCATTAAATTGTTTTACAAGGGTATTTCGTAGAGACATTTTTAACACTCAGTCACATCTCACATAAGCACTCACCTCACACAACAATACCCGCTCCGCTGTAATCAGGTGTTGAAGCACATCTGGGTTGACTTCGGCAACCCAGCTGGGACCCCAATGATGAAGCATGCCACCAACTAGGTTGGTGGGTGAGGGTTCTTCTTAAACATCCACTGGATGTCTGTGCTCCTATACTAATCCAGGCATCACTTCCAGTGACCCTATTCCTACGGGGGCGTGTCCACATTGTTTATTGCTTAACATAGAGACCCTTTCTCTTTCTGGGGTTGACTTGTCATTACACTTATTGATGTATACATAAACTTACCACTGCTCTGTTGCGTTCTTAGTTGTAGCTTAACCAAAAAGCCCTCATCTTTTTCACTCTCTCATTTTTGAGGGATTGATAGTATTTCTGTGCTACTTACATGCACCCCCGGTTTCAGTTAAAACTAAAGAGAAAAATAAGAATAAGGTAGGACTAGTTGTGGACTCAAGTGCTCTGTGTTTTTAAGAGTCCAATACTGTTCATTACCTCACTTCAAGTCTTTCCCATTCAGATCTTCTGCTCCCTTACCCCACATTATATTTAGTTTTCTTTGGGGGGAGGGTAATTATACCGTTTTGTGCCTCTTTTACATAATGCGGCAAATTCTCACCCAACCTAATTAGTTGCTGTCTTTATGCCTATGTCGTGTAGAATCGACAACAGTCATCGCCACACAGTCCTGCCAGCCGGGTGGTCTCTCCCGGCATCCACGGCAAAGTTCTCCTTGGTTACTCTATGCGATTTTAGTACCCAAAATATAGGTTGTTTACAACTGAGTAAGCCTGCCAGTCAGGGATCCAACCCTACTGCCAATGGCTCTATTTTCTTGGTATTTCAGAATACCCTGCATTCTATTGCCGCTGACCTCTAACCTATTAAGTCATGTGCTCCCAGAATGCTCTGAGCTCAGGGGCAGATCCCCGCTCTCAACGCCTTGTAGACTGTGGGGAGAATTGTATACATTTGATTAGGATCAAACAAATCCTGCAATGTACTATGTGGTCCTGGGTTCTATAAGCTTACATTCTCACATACTGATGTCAAAGGGCATTTGGATTTTTGTGGTTAGTGCTCTCTTGAATCAAAAGTGTAAACGCAACGTGACCAAAGATTGTACTTTGTGCCTATGTATATACTGTGACTAAGCCACATTCTGTATTGCTATAACAACAAACTGGCTCGTTCTGTTGTTGAAATGTTTTGTATTTGCACAAAATGTCATTAAAAAAAATTAAAAAGTCATGTGCTCCCAGAATCAGAGCACAGAGCAACCTTCCCCCTTGTTACATAAACCCACAGCACCTCCTGCTTTTATTATCCGTCTGCTCGATCGGCTCAAGAATCATATCCAGCTTGATTCCACCTCCCATATAAACAAGTGGTTATCTGCACCTGTGTCAAACTCCAATGTCTATTTTGGGGCCATATTGTTGTCAGCCAGTTATCTACTAATCAAATATAAGGAGAGCGATTAAGCTGCTAAGTCGATACGTACCCTCGTAGTTGGACCCAGATTTGACACCCCAATTCAAAACATGACAAAACATCAGAACAACAAATAACACAACGTTCGACAATTCACAAGCAAAATCATCATAACCCTACTTATACTCTGACTCCTAGGATACTGCAACTGCTTTTGGAGCGCCAGAACGCCATCAATAATCCGACTGGGACCATGGAAAATCAGGAATGCAGATTGAAGTGGGGCAAATTTGGCACCACCCAAGGCTCAGCCAGAACCATCCTCTGCTACCAATATGATGGAGCGCTTCTTCCTTCTAATTTCTGGGCCCATAAATACGCTTTCTGATGAATCGAAATCCGGAACCAAGGCTAGTCATCAAATCAATACATTTAAATAATGTACAGCACTTTAGGCTCCACAATGAGAGGCGGAGAGTGATTATGTTTCTAAACCACAAAGTTTTAATGAAAGATTAACTAACTTTACCATCCAAAAATGACCAAATTAGTATCACTCAATAATCAATGCTTTGTAAATATGAAGCTCAAATCAGTCAACATCATGTTAATGAGAGGACGAATTAGTATAAAATTGCCTCATATAAAAGCCAATTAAAATCAAATCATTTCTCCCATGAAGAGAGTACCCTATTCTGCTTTAAGCTTTCTGTAAAGTGGAAAAAAGAAAGACTACAATATGCCTTGAAGTATTCTGCTGCATGGTCTACTCCACACAAGCTTAAACAACACAATTCTAACATTTGTTGCACCTACATATGGTTGCCACAAAATGCTCCTCTCAGGTTTAAGCAATTGTTTCAATCTAATGCTCATTTAAGTTCTCAGCATCGTTCACAGTGAGTCTTCCCGGAATGCCCTTAAAGCTTACAGTTATCTGCAACAAAACAAGATACACTGGACCAGCCTGAGCTCTGCAGCTGCACTAGTAAATTACAGTCTACAGTTATCAAGTAAGGAAAACATTTCACATGAGAAAGAAAACAAGGAGGATCAGGTTCATTAAATAGTGCTTCAGCTGCTCCTAGACATGAGAACACACATGTTATGAAACAAGATGGCAACCAGATGTTAGCCATTTTAAAATGCAGGCATACATTGGCGATGGTCAATCCAAATGTGAACAAAACAGGATTAAAACAATTGTATGATTACTTATTAATGTCAAGATAATGCAAAAACATTTTATATAAAATGCGTCACCGGCACCAATAGTCCAGTGTTAAGTAGGGGTTTCCAATTGAATCCAAGAACATTTCACAGAAATGTAGTAGTCCAGATTCCCCCACCTCAAACACAAAATTGTGGTGTGAAAACATTGACAGGTGTGTGGCAGCTAAAAGGGTTGATTTATGAGAGTGCAAGTACACCTCTAAGGGTTAGATTGCGCGGATGGTTCGGACCACTGTGCAACACTTGGGAATGGAAGAAGCGCTTTATCACTATTTTTTGGGGAAGGAGAAATTTCCAATTTTTGTCAATGAACACTTCTTGTGATGTCTTGTGTGGAACTTATTGATTTGAACAGTTGACACGGAACAGATTGTTTTCTTGCTATAAATATATTTTAGTACATGGAATAAAATCTTGAAGTGTACAATGAAGAGTTCACAACATTTGTTTGTCGCCAATGAGGTGGCTGTCTTGCTCAACCAGCACTGCATTCATGGCGTTGTTGATCTCCTGGCCTCCTTCTTTTCCACAAGCACCAGCAGCTGCAATAACAAGTTATGGATATGTTCAAGAAATACATCTTTTCCCGGAGCCAGAGTGATATAGCAAGGTACAGGTAGAGATGAGTGTGTGTGGATGAGGATGGGTGGAAGCTTTCAAAAACAAGAAAGGAAAGGATCATGGGCATGTACAATGATAGATTAAAATGCAATAGTTTCAACAGAAACAGATCTGTTTATGGCTCTGCTGTCTACAGGCTCAGGATGAAAAATCTATTAGGCCCAGAGGGATAGTTCAACTCTCTAAGACCTCAGCCAGTGAGATCTATGTCACTAGGGAAGCCATCCATAAAGGCGCACTCTGCAAGGTCATTCTAACCTAAACGAATAACTCTCTTATAATATATCCATTTATTGATGATGTCTTAGGCTCAGTCGGGGAAGAGGAATGACTCTTAGGCCAGACCACACAGCTACAGAGTATATTATGTGTACCACTCGGATATACTGCACAGTGATCTATAGCATCAAACATAGCAGATCATGCTTCATCAGGGTTAGGGTCCGTCTTATCATCATGCATCACCGGGGTCAGATTGTGTTCTTCAATGGCCTCCGATTGCTCTTCCATCTGGGCACGTTTGTGGATCTGGTCGGCAGTCTTGGGAACTTCTTCACCTAGGTGCACCCAATTACACTGAAAGAGAAAGAATTACACGAAAGCTGCCACCTGATCTTCACTTACAACGATTCCTCTGAAGTGAGGTTTACACCCAGGCTCCAAGACTAAAGAAGAGAAGGAAGCCCCTTGTATTCCTCAACTCCTTACCTAGCGCAAGTACTCGGCGTACCCCATCAGTTAGTGAACTAAAGAACAAGCCAGTCTCGCATGAACACTCCCCAGTTATGGTGAAGACCCTACGAAATCACATGTTCTGCACATGAATTATTACGTCTGCGCATGTTGTGATTACTACTACCAATCGACCCATTCTCGGGGGGGGCAGGTGTTTGAGGGCCTGGTGCAGCGCAATTCATATTCAGCACATTAGTTCCATCAAAAACAAGGAGATGGTCTTGGCACAAATCCAAGGACCACATAAACCAGGGCTGGATGCTGACACGCTGTCGAGTGGGCCAGCGTGCAGTATACCAGCTCTAGGCACGTTTACAACAAGTAAAGAACTCGACAGCAGGCAAAACCATACTCTTACCAAACGCAGTTCGATCAGATCTTGCAACAGGACATGGATTTGAGATGATGTTTTCTTTTGTCTGATGATATTTTCTATCTGATTAAAATACTGGTCCATTCTTGGCTGGTAAAAGAAGCAGACACTGTTAGTTTTGAGCCGAGGTGGCTCCACACAGCACAGGCAGACGGGGTGCTAAACAGTCATCAATGTTCATACATCACAAAACACTGTACAAGTCATTAATGCTTGCATCTTTGTGGAGAAGATGTGTGAGAGATGCACAGGGCCATTTCATACAGATCGGCCAATGGAAACATAGCTCAGTGGCAGCAGCCACTAACAAAGGGTGGTGGAGCACGTTGGGAGGGTAAAGGAGAGCACGGGGCGTGTTAATAATTTTACAACAAAAACTAACCTGAAGCCAACGTCCGCCTCCTGGCATCGTGTCCCTCCTGTTGTCCTCTTCCTAGTCCCAGCAGCCCCTGGGACAGACTCCCATCCAATCCCCATGCTGCAGAGCAGCATGGGAATTCACCTGAGCGGGCAGGAAAGACGCTCTGCCCAGGTCATGGAGTCTGTGGGGGGAGAAACATAAGTGCACATGTGTGTTTTGGTCGGCCTGAGACGGCCAGCCAGACACACACATGCGTGCTTAGGGAGTGTACAAGCATTCCTCCGGTCCCATGCCCAGCCCCTCAGTGCACAAGCTGGCTCAGAGCCAGCAAACAAAAAATAAAACAATGCTAGAACATTTTTCGTTTGCTGGCTCAGCACCAGACAGTGGGGCGACGCTCCTCCGCCATTGCTGAGGAGCCGCCGTTGACATAGCTTATCTGAGAAATGTATTCTCCTGGTTTAGTTGGGTGTTAAAAATGCCAAATAAAGCCTCAATACTCCCAACACAACATCTTACTACAGTGTATACATCACTGGATTATTGAGCTATGACCTTTGATTACATTATGCAATCTCTACATAACATAATGTCTTCACTGTCTCTAGTCTGTCTCTATCTTCCTAGAGATGCGGATTACAGAAAGCATACTGCAGAAGGAATTTCACCCAGGTGATTCAATTAATTTTGAAATTAACATTTCCGTCATGCACACAGAGCATCCGTGGAGTCTCTCCACACCTCTTATGTTGGTGTCGATGCTCAGAGCTGGTGTCTCTCTGATACTCCAGATGAAATCTTCTTATTGTTGTGGGCAGTATCATATTGCTCATTGTGGGTACCTTCCAGTAGGATGCATGTCTGCTGCTCCCGAGTGGATCTACCAGACCTATAATATACTTGGTGGTTTTTGGATTCCATCTATGTCTGGTATGAGTATCTCAGCAGCCTTCTTTTTCTTTTCTTTCCTCCACTCATAGGGTGAAAAAACAAAACAGTAAGTACTGATATACAAATAAAAAATGACAACTGCGGAGCCACTCACACCTTACATGTGAAAATGGGTCATCTCTGGGTACCCCCACCAGAGACAGTATATAGGGCCTTGGAGCACTCAAGTGGTGGTACGATGGCTGCACTGTATTGTGAGGGAATGGATGTGTGCACAGTAGTACAGGCCATACCTTACTCTTGCAAGTGTCCAGGTCCTTGCCAATGGAGGACAAAAGCCAGCACAGGCGCTTCAACGAATCCTCGTCCTTTTTCGCGAAAAGCTTCACCACACAGTCGTGCATGATGCCCTCCGTCAACATCTTTTGCTTGAACAGCTCCCCAGTCAACTTGATGTTACCCAAATGCCGCCTCCTAGACTGGTCTCGTGACAGCTCCAGCTCTTCCTTAAGGCGTATCTTTTGCTCAGGCTTCGAAGGAAAGGGGTCAGGGTTACTCACTTTTTGTTTTTTTTAATAAAGTTTTATATAGTGCGAACTAGACCTGAAAGTATCAGAGCGCTTTACATGAGCACCGGTTTTCGTTACACATTCATTATTTTTTTTGTTAGGCACAGGGAGATTAAGTGATTTGCCCAGAATCACAGGATGTTGAGCGTTGTTGCCGAGACTCAAACCCAGTTCCCCAGCTTTGAGGTCGCCAGCTCTAGCCATAAGGCTACATCCTCTCCCTCATTTTTCTTTTTTTTTTTTAAATCAAGGTATTTGACATAATGCAGAGTTCATTCTGTGGTGCAAAGAACAGAAAATATTTTTTATATAAGTTGCAGAATTATCTTGAACCTGAGGTGCTGTGTGGGGTCCAGCTGAAACCATCTCAGAAAATAGGATTTCAATGAGGGAAATTGACATGTATTAGGGACAGTAGTAGACATCACACTGTAAAGTAGCTATTTACATTACACATTTCTTTTTTTTTTACATTGCACAATTAATTACACATATGTACATCCTATTACACGTTAACAATTTGAGGCATAGGGAGATGAAGTGATTTATCGAGAATGACAAAACGTTGGTCAAGTGATGATGCTGGGATTAAACCTCAAATCTCCAAGATCGAGGTCTGCAATTTACCACTAAAATACATTTCCTGCCCTTGCCACACCTGCAAAGTTTTAAAAATTACTCGCTTATAACAAGATTTCTCCAGCATTGGTATCTTTCATAGATTCATGCAAAGACTATCCTTGGTTGATACTTCCAAGCATGAGATGCTATGAAAGTACAAGTGATGGCAAGGACCCCGTATACAAGGGTTGACTGTCAACCAGAGCCGTAGCATTTACTTCAGTTTGTTGTAGGATAGAATATCTGGTTGTCTTCTTTAGGATGTAACAGGGGTGTACAGGTGGCACAGTGCTTTGTGGCTATTCACAGGTCCCGAATCCGTCAATGTCAGGCTAAATCTTATGTTTGGCCATGAACTTAGGATCTAAGTACAAGACGCAGTGGGACTCAGTGGCTATGAACTATTTGAATCATTTCCTGAAATCCTACATGCAAATGAGCTTGTTTCAGGTGTGGAGTGGTCCAAGTCATAAGAAAAAAAGGAGGAGGTACCCTTAAAATCCAATCTGGGACAGGGTCAATTTCAACAGTAAACACAGAGAGTCCCTATTAAAACAAATTAAATTTTTGAAATTCTTATACATTGTTGATGCTTAGGGGGAAATCGCAAATCATACTGATGAAATACAATATTAATGAGTCAGAGCAACACAGAAAACTAATAATACACTTGTTACAAACATACAATTTATTCACATTCATATATAATCAAAATTAAAACCATTTCATCTTAAAATACATATACATTATTACAAGAAAACAGAAAAGTCGACGCTGCGTTTCGGTGGATGAATAATCGTTCACCTTCTTCAGGACAGTTTTCTAAACAAAAGAAATATTGTTAAGTTATGTTATGTTATTCGGGTATTTGTTTAAGCGCATGTACACCAACAGGTTTCTTGGCACTAAAGTTCCTGACAGAGACTAGCCAGAATAGAGAGCCACTAGTTATATGCCAAAGTAAACAGCCATGTTTTGAGCTGTTTTCTGAACCGCATGTAATCCACCTCGAGCCTCAAAGAGGTGGGTAAAGAGTTCCAGAGCTTCGGACCCAGAAAAGAGAACCGAGACCCACCGATGCGTTTGAATCTGGGAACCACCAAAAGATTTGAGTGCATTGATCTCAAAGTACACAGGGAAGAGTACTTACTGATGCGTGAAGAGATTAAATTAGGCCCTGTTCCCTGGATAGCTCTAAAGAGAATGCAGCCAGTTTTAAACATAGCTCTCTGGGCCAGTGGAAGCCAGTGTAGGTCTCTAAACAGTGGGTTAATATGGCAACGTCTAGCCTGAAGATGGATGATTCTAGCTGCTTGATTTTGAATCATCTGAAGTCGATGTTTCTGCTTTTGTGGGAGGTCAAGATAAAGCGCATTACCGTAATCGATCTTAGATAGGATAAGCGCAATCACTATTTGAGTACAAGCCTCTTTGCTGAAGAAACGTCTAATCTTGCGCAGCTTGCGAAGTTGGGCAAAGCAGGAAGAGGTAACTGACCCACTATGGGCAGTCATGAGAGACCTGAATCAATGTGGAATCCCAGACTCTTTATCACTGGTTTAGGGAGTGGAATCGCCCCTAGTTCCAGAGGCCAATGACAGGGTGTCCAGTAGCTGAGTTTATTACTGGGTATGATAATCTCAGTCTTGATTGAGTTTAATTTTAATTGATTATTATCCATCCAGTTTTTTATGTACAGCATGGCATTCTTAACAAAGTCTTTGGATTCATCTGAATTCTGCAGGGAGAAAATTAGCTGCATGTCATCAGCATAGTTAAAAAATGTTACCCCCATCCGCCGGAGGCTAGAGATCAAAGGCCGTATGTATATGTTAAAAAGGATCGGTGAAAGAGAGGAGCCCTGCGGGACACCACAGCTAATTTCTACAGTACTAGATTTAAAAGGTATTAATAGATATTGTATTGTTATAATCGTTCTCGTGTGTTGCTGACTCCATACAACTATTAAAAACTTTACTAACTAAAAACATTAAAAAAATATATTTATATAGTTCCTTTATAGTTTGTCATACTCCACAGTATCAAGTTTTGTTACCCACAAAGCAAATAGTATTATTTAACATAACATACCCATATTCATTCAGGCACTATCCATAGTTTTAATAGCAAATGTTGAGCAATATTTTATTAACAAATGCACATACCTAAAAGTTTTTGGACGTGGCTAGTATTCAATTTTACTAGACTTTCCAATGAAGCAATCAACTTTCACAGTCAGGGATTGAAGATGTCCCACTTATTTAAAACCTTCAGGAATAGGGAAAAACACAAAAAGATGTTCTCAACGGTAGCTCCAAAAACATATAGTTTTTTTATGTATAAAGAAACCTAACAGTTGCTTAAGCATACCTTTATATAGATACCAAACACTGTTGGATATGTTCGTTCGTGCCACAGTTCTATTATAAATGAAATCTATACAGAAATGAATAAAAAAACATTAATCTGACCAATCCTTCTTAAGCCACTATATTTACGAAAATGTATATAATATCATAGGGCAGGCTTACCAGAAGAAAAATTCTAAATTTGTAATTCAGTAACAATTGGTGAGCCGTGGTTGGGTATAAAGTTTTCAGTCCCCAAGGTCTACCCCGTTATTTATTCCATTTATGGCTAATCGGCTATTATCTTGTAATAATGTATATGTATTTTAAGATGAAATGGTTTTAATTTTGATTATATATGAATGTCAATAAATTGTATATGTTTTTAACAAGTTTTTATAAGTTTTTAACAAGTGTATGATTAGTTTTCTAAGTTGCTCAGGCTCATTAATATTGTATTTCATCAGTATGTTTTGCGATTTCTCCCTAAGCATAAACAATGTATAAGAATTTCAAAAATTGAATTTGTTTTAATAGGGACTCTGTGTTTACTGTGGTCCAAGTCATGCCAGTCATGCAGGTGTAAATCACAACTATAACAGGAGTAAGATACAACTACTTATAAAACAAAGCATTGTGAATCAGGAACAAGAATGTTAGAAAGTAGAGAGGGCGGAAAGCCCATAGACATGTTGGGCAACAGAGAGGGGGACCACCCCAAGTGGGGAAGAGAAGACTAGCTTACCGTGCCAGCTGCATCAATCTCCTCCTCCTTCGTTCTAAACATCTCGGTGTCATCTCTTTCAAACTCCACCTGGCAACGCTTCATCAGCACCTTGCGGAAGTTTAACGTTGCTGCACGATTTTCTGCTGTCGGGACCTTCAGCTAAAAGCACCACACCATCGTTAGGTGAAGCCTGCTAGTAGGCATGTGGCTTAATAATCTCATCGCTTAATCATACACATTTCTGAAAGAAAGATTGTGGAATGATGCTGATTTGTTCTTGAGGTACTACAAGCACCAATGCTATGACTTACCGACCTCAAAGAAATTTACACTCTTAGTTAGTGTCTCTTTGATTAACTTTGGACGCCTTATGCAGTAGAACAAATGACAGTCACAATCGACTGCATTCAATATCTGATAATGACAAGCCATTCCAAACCAGTGTCTTGGCAACAGAGAGATTTCTGAGAATGTAACGACTGATCAATAGACTAGTATGCATGTGTACCCCAAGCAAACAACCCAATGTGCTCTATAGATTTCCTGAAATTCAAAAGGTTTGGCAACGGGGTGGAACAACTGTGACACCAGCAGTTCAATGCTCTGGACTTAGGGGCAGATTTATGACCCCCTTGTGCCACTGTAGCGTCACTTTTTCTGACACGCTGGCGGGGCAAACCTTGAAAACATATCTATGAGGGCACACAAGGCCTCACAGATACGGAGTAAGGCAAAGCAACGGAAGTCGCTGTGCTGCCTTACTCTGCGCTAGGGAGGTGCTCCATGGGCTTTGCAGTTGGTGTTTCCATTAAACACCCACAGATTATGACAATTCTCCATATTTACACAACCATGTAAACCTAGGGACGCACCAAAACCTTGAGGCGTAACGAGGATAAATAACTTTATTTATCCTCGTAGAAAGAGGAAAAAGCCTCCCAGGATTGTTTTTGCGCAGGAAGATGCCCCTTCCTGCACAAAAACCATCCATCAGACAACACAGGCACCCTTGCACCATGGTACAAGGATGCCTGTGTTGGCGCTAGGCTGCCGAAATGGCACCAGCGCTGGGGGAAAGGACAGGAATGCACCATATTAGATAAATGAGGTGCATTCCTGCCCTTTTACTAAGACGTAGGGCAGCGCAACAAGGTGACTTTGTTGCACCACCCTACACAAAGACCCTATAAATGAGGCCCTTAATCTTTGGGGATAAATTCAGATTAAGAAAAGAACGAAAATTACAGAAATCTCAAAGGAATAAGTGATTCTCAACTAATTTAAATTCAAATGTTGCTATTAGTAGCGTGCTGCATTACCTAATTTTACCAATCTTACCCCTTATCGAAGACTGGAATGCAAACATATCCCCTCATTAGACAGTGGTTCACAAACCTATTTTGGTCACAACATGGTAGGCAAAGTTACCCCCCATCAGAACATAACATGCAAACATATCCACCGCCAGGTAGTGCAACTCAAATGAATCTAGGAAATAATTGGATAGCCAATCAGAGGGCATTACATGAAATAACCCCAGTCAGAGTGTGGCATCAAAAAACGTAGTACGTAAATTTATTCCACATTAGAGCACCTCCCATTAACTTCTTTCACCATCAAATAGGGCTAGACTACTTATTGTCAACTTATTGCTATTAGAGAACACCATGGGACCTCATTCCCCCATCAACCAGCAGCATGTGAATTCATCCTCATCTGAATATAGCACGTGAGCTTATCTCATTCAGAGAGCGTCAAATGAATTTATCCTTGCAGAATGGCACGTGAATTATATATCATCCGGTAGAAGAAAAAAAACATGCCCCTTGCAGACAACGGCACATCGAAATACCCCTATTAGAGAGGTGTATTACCATGTTCATATTGGACAGTAGCACATCAACAAATTCCCAGCACATAAACTTACCCCCATCATGCAGCGGCACATATTTGCATACACATCCGATAAATTTGGCTCAGAGACGACCTTGTCAATGATCAAGTCAATGACCCCCTTCAGTTGCTCCTCTGATTTGATGGGAAGAGAATTGACCTCCTTGATCAGCTGCTTGAACGTTTGTGGGGTCAACCTGCTGAGAATATTGTCCATTCTATAGAGGAGATCCTGTCAAGAATTGAATTAAATATTGATAAATGATTTGTTTTCGCATCCCAGCCAATCGTGTCCCATATGGCACCCACCTATGTCCACAAGAGCCAGACAAAAGAAAGCACCTATCATAAGAGTAGTCTTATAACAAAAACAGTGGCTTCATGGCTAAGCATTTGGCTAGAGCGCGAGGCGTACATTCAGCGTCTCGCGCTGTCCGCGATGACGCGGTGTTTGTGACAGTTATGACAGTTAGATCATTATTACTGTGAAGCCACAGGCAAGCGGCGTGCCCGTGGGAGTTCGTGAAATAAAGACTTGCTGTTTTCTACTCTCGACATCGTCTGTTTACTACAAGATTAAGTGGCGACGAGTACGACTCCCACAGAACCCACAGGACAATCTGGTTCAGGTACCTGAAGAATTGGACGCCCTGCGCCCTCCTCACGAAACGATCGGTGCAGGTCCACTGCCTCAGCCTTGCACGGAGTTGTGACCGCCTGTCTCCTGACGTCTCCGGGTGATTGTTCGGAACAGCTAGAGGTGAGGGAACGTATGACGACAGGCGTTTCGCGCGTCTCTGCTGTTGCTGTAATCCTACACGTTATCTTCCCCGCCCAGCTCTTAAAGCGACAGCCTCATTTGGGTCAATTTCATTGCCGCGCAAGGTTTAGAAAAGTATTGTAAAGTCATCTTGGACTGGAATACTCTGGGCAGCATTAACAAGTGGGAAGAATATACGCTCTGGAGCAAAATATAAGGGTTATCCAATCTACATTTGACAAAAACGACATGATGAGGGCACGACCTTAAGATGTACAAGGATATACACATAAATTCTCTCTCCATCTCCCTTGTGGGGGTCACAGAGGCTGTTTCATAAGTTGTGGCTTATTTAGAACATTGGCTTATAGGCTATTTTGAACGCTCTGATTGCCACCACTAACTACTTAATTGTAGTAACAAGAAATATATATATTTCCTCATTTGCATTTTCGAAGGAAATTTCACATGATGCAGTCCATTCTTCCACCATCTCCTTTCCTGGACACACCGGGCGAACCTCCTGTGCCTTGGAGGAAATGGTTCGACGCGTTTGAAAATTACCTGGGTGCTATAGGAGCACATAGGTTCAGGGCAGAAAGGAAAAAGTTTTTACTACTCCATTCTCTGGGGTATGAAGGGAGAGAAACCCTTAAACATTTACCTGATGTAGTTGTGGAAGAAGACGAAGAAACAGATGAATACAAAGACACAGTGAAAAAATTAAAAGCCAGATTTGATAAGCAACCCAGTGTGGTGGTGTCTAGACACAAATTTTTTAAAAGAATGCAGAAAACCGAGGAAGATGTAGACACATACATTACTGCTTTGAGGAAGTTGGTGGCAGAATGTGAGTTTGAAAATTTCAGTGAACAGTTGATTCGTGATCAGTTTATAGGGAAATGTCTGGACAAGACTATTAGACAAAAACTTTTATCTTTGGAAAATCCCTCCCTGGATGAATCTATTCGCATAGCGAAAAGTATTGAAACGTCACAATCTTCCATAAAGGAACTGGAAAGTAAAAGTATTGAAGTCGTTACCCCTGTCCGCTTTAAAAAACATGAGAGAAAAAAAGATTATCAGCCAAATAATTTCTTCAAAAGGACTGATATATGTTACAGATGTGGATATCCCTCCCATGTGAAAAGCGGTAGACCGTGTCCTGCGAGAAATGCAACCTGTCGCAAATGTGGGAAATTGGGTCATTTTGACAAAGTATGCCAAAGCCAAAAATATAAGAAAGAACAGGTAGCATGTGCCATGGATGCAAGTGGGAGTGACAGTGACGACACCCTTTGTGAACTTAAGGACATGGTAGTGGTTGTTAGGGAAGGGAACATAAAAAGTGGTAACCCTGATGACTGTGTAGATCCCTATGCCATCATCGGTGTAGGTGAAGAGAGTGTGAGGCTGCTTGTAGACTCTGGTGCTAGGATCACAATGATCAGTGAATCTTTGTTCAGGAGAAAATGGGGTAACAGACCTCTGCAACCGCCTGACCGTGAACCTGTATCCTATGAAGGGAGAAGTATAGAACTGATGGGGTACTTTGAGGACATCTTGATTTTCAAGAACAGACACATTTATGGAAAAGTATATGTCGCTGTCAATGGATTAGACATATTAGGATGGTTCCACCAAGGTTTGTTCAGTATAATGCTGTGCCCTGGAGCCAAGGAACAGATTCTAGTGGTTCGGGACCAAACACAGGTCGAGGAACTACTCAATAAATATCCCAGAGTGTTTTCAGGCGAATTGGGGAAAATCAAAGGATTTAAACACAAGATCAAGATAAAGAGTGATGTGGTACCGGTAAAACACAAAATAAGGAGTATCCCTTTCAGCATCAGAGAAGACCTGGAGAAAGAACTTTTGTCCATGCAAAAAAGAGGGGTTATTGAACCCATAGAGTCGTCTGATTGGTCCTCAGCATTGGTCGTGGCAAGGAAGAAAAATAATGATCTCAGAATCTGCATTGACTTGCGCAATCTAAACAAGGTCATCTGGGTGGACTCGCATCCTCTACCGAACATATCGGAAATGCTGGGTGTAGTCGAAGGTGCCAAGGTCTTCACAAAACTCGACCTGGCCTCGGCGTATCACCAAATTGAACTGGACAAGGATTCACGCCATTTCACAGCGTTCAACTCCCCTGCAGGTTTGTTCCAATTTTGTCGTATGCCTTTCGGTTTGGCCTCAGCAGCCTCTGTCTTTCAGAGGGTTATGGTCAATTTACTGAAGGGAATAAAGAACGTGGCCATATTCCAGGATGACATTCTGCTGTTCGCAAAAGACCAACAAGAACACGACATTGCACTGAACAAGATCCTGTCCATATTCCAGGAACATGGGGTGGTCCTAAAAAGGGACAAGTGTGAATTCTCTAAAGACAAGATGGATTATCTGGGTCACACTATATCGAGTGAAGGTGTCACGCCCAAACCGAGTTTGGTTCAAGCCATTGTTGATGCCTCCGCTCCCAAAGACAAAGCTGGTGTCAAGTCACTGTTAGGTCTCACAGAATTTTATGCCCGCTTTATTCAAGACTATGCTACAAAGATTCGTCCCATTTCCAAGCTGCTCCAAGACAGAAGTGAATTTGTGTGGGATGATGAATGCAAGGCTGCCTTTGATTGGATCAAGGAACAACTCAGCACGGTCAAGGCCTTGAAGCCGTTCGTACAAGGGGTCCAGTGTACTTTGACTGTTGATGCTAGCAGTTACGGACTGGGCGCTGTGTTGACACAGATGGTTGACAAAAAGGAACACACTGTAGGGTTTGCATCCAGAGTACTAAGAGAAGCTGAAACTCACTATTCGGTCATTGAGAAGGAGCTTCTAGCATGTTGGTGGGGCATTGAAAAATTTAAAAATTATTTGTGGGGACAAAAATTCATTCTTCAAACGGACCACAAACCATTAGTAGCGATTTTAGGGTGCACCAACAGCCGGGGGGCCACTCCCCGCATTGCACGCCTAGCCTCCAAACTCTTACAATACAACTTTGAGATTGTACATATTGCTGGGGGAAAAAATGTAAGAGCGGATGCACTGTCACGTTTGCCTGCTAATACTAGTCAGGACATACAAGGCATAGATGAATGCTGTTTTGACGAAAAGGAGGATTATATTATAGCGAGTGTTGAACTTAGTAATGTTTGTACTATTGATCAGCAAAAATGGAGGGAGGCGGTGGCTGGAGATGAAGTCTCTAAAAACCTGATGAAATATATTTCCCAAGGGTGGCCCAGGGAAAGGAATGTAGATGTTAAGTTACAACCCTATGTCAAGGTGTGTGATGAACTTTCGATTGAGAATGGTCTGGTTTTCAGGTTAGAGAAACTTGTTCCACCGGTGGACATCAGACCCACTCTTCTCACCAAAGCACATGAGGGGCACCTTGGTGCCACATTAACCAAGCGTAGAGTAAGAGAGTACTTTTGGTGGCCCAAAATGGATAGAGATATTGAGGAAATGGTGCAAGAGTGCACCGTGTGTTCGTCAAGTGACAAAAGTCTTCACACTAGTAGTCCTCCCCTCACTCCTATTCCCCTCCCGGGTGGACCGTGGGAAAAACTTGGCATAGATGTTCTAGGACCCTTTCACAGCCTTCCCCAACAGTGCAAATTCGCCATTGTCATGGTGGACTATTACACTAAGTGGCCCAAGGCCAAGTTTGTCTCTAAAGTTGATTCCCAAGAAATCATTGACTTCTTAAGGGGAACATTTATGAGAGAAGGGTTTCCCCAAACTTTAATCTCAGATAACGGGGTACAATTTGTATCATCTGAGGTACAAGAGTTTCTTAGAGAATCTGCCATCATTCATCACCGAAGTTCTCTCTATCATCCTCAAACCAACGGCTTGGTAGAGAGACTCAATAGAGTCATAGGTGATTGTGTCAAATGGGCTCTCGCCCACCACAAAGATGTTCCCCATAGTGTCAGGACAATGTTGTGGTTCTATAGAACCACTCCTCATTCTTCCACTGGGGTGTCCCCCTTTGAACTACTGAGAGGTAGGAAACCATGTACCGAGTTTAGACCGGCTTGGATGTCTAAATGGAATAAATCCTATTCTTCTCCCCAAGAGATGGATGAGAAAGTGAGGTCCAAGTCTGCGGAGGTCCAGGTCAAACAAAAGGAGTACTTTGATGAAAGGAAGCGTGTTAAGATCAGAGAATTTGCTGTGGGAGACAGGATCAGAATAAAGAAACCAGGTTTTGTAAGGAAAGGAGAAGCCAAGTATGGGGAAATTGTGGTGGTGGATAAAGTGTGTGGTAATGCTGTTCGAGTCAATGGAAAAGACTGGTGGAATAGTAACAAGGTGGCGAAAGTTAAAAATATGCTCAATGACGTCAAGTATCCCATGTCGAGAAGTGAGGCCTCTCTTAGGAGCTCTCACGGTAAACTTGATGTCCCGAATTCTTCTCCCAGCCACGCCACTGTCAGGAGGAGTACCAGAACAGTTAATATTCCTGTTAGATACCGTCAATGACTTTCGGTGTTTCTCCTTACCACTGTGGTGTTTCTCCTGCACTTGTTCTCTCTCTCTCTCTCTCTCTCTCTCTCTCTCTCTCTCTCTTTCTCTCTCTCTCCTACTCTCTTGTGGTTTTCTTTCTTTTCTTTCCTTTTCTTTCTTTCTTTCTTTCTTTCTTTCTTTCTGTCTTTCTTTCGTTCGTTCGTTTTTCCCTGTCTTTTCTCTCCTCATCGCTGCTCTCTCTGCTTCTCTATTTTCCAAGGAAAGGAGATATGTAGTGGCCTGCTCTGCCTCGCGCTGCTAGAGCGCGAGGCGTACATTCAGCGTCTCGCGCTGTCCGCGATGACGCGGTGTTTGTGACAGTTATGACAGTTAGATCATTATTACTGTGAAGCCACAGGCAAGCGGCGTGCCCGTGGGAGTTCATGAAATAAAGACTTGCTGTTTTCTACTCTCGACATCGTCTGTTTACTACAATTTGCTTCTAACAATAGCAATGTCAACAGAGCTTCAATCTGAGAAATCCACACGCTGAGATCTAAACACCTTTATCTGAGGAATAACTGTATGCTGACCCTAAGTTAGATTTTGCTACTATATCCCTTGTATCACCCATGCCCAAAACGGGCCATAGTCCCACTCTTTCCCTTAATTTGCTCAAGTTGTAGCTAGTAATCACCCTACTTGCCTTCTCTTATAACCACTCATGGCCAAAACGCATGGCACAAACAAACTGAGCCGGTGGGCACACATACTCGGTGCTGTAATCAGAAATGATTGATTGGGAGTATTTTTCACATGTGCTGGTTCTTGCTTGTAACAAGTGTTGAATGCATTTCAATTAACTGACATAATCACTTCTGCTGGAAACTTTCCTGACATTGAGTGGTCCACAAAAAATCATTCCGTTCTAAGCACCCTAGGACTGTATACAAAGTCAATTTTTTAGCATGTCACTCCAAGGTATGGATACTTTCCTCAAACCAACATGTCTCTGGTAGACCACCAAGGTCTAGTCTCTCGCAAACAGGACATACAAGGTCTTGTCTCTGAAACACATTCTCATAGCAATGATTCAGAGGGTCTGGACAGGTTCTGGCTACAAGGGGGGTTATTACACTCCTGGATGCTGTTAATGCTGTGCACAGTCTCCTAGACCAAAACATCCTAAGCACATGGAATACAACACACTACACACCACCTAGGTAAAAAAGGACCACACTTGTGGAGGACTGTGCATAATTTACATGGCAAGGTTCAGCAGACTTTCCTCCTAGGGGTACAGGTGAGAAGGCCTGTACTCACCTTCTACCAACCATCTGCCCCCAACCACAAGTTACCTTAGACTTTACTGTTATATATCATGCAAAGTCATGGTGAACATTTAATATGCTTACAGATGGCCAAGTACACTGGTAGGAGGAAAAAAAGCAGGTTAGAAAAAAGTCAAATGGGGCAGGTCGTCCCAGCTTTCCCAAGGTGTGACGCAACTTCAGCCTCTACAAGCATCCTTTAAAACTATTGTCATCATGAGTTCTTCTTGCAATAGTGGCAGTATTATGGTCTGCAGTACTCAGTTCATAAACGTGCCCTACAACTGCTACTGAATCAGAGGATAGGAGATCTCTCCTCTCTACTGCCTACGGCTCTAGTAGAAATGGAACTCTTCTTGTTGTGGCAAACTGGAGGAAAATTCTGCATTTCGAGGTGAGCAGTCACTGTACATAGCTCCTCGAAGTGACGCTGGCATTGATCGCCACGTCACCAAACTTGTCGTTCACCTGAGTGCTGAATCAGAGGAGTAAGAGAAAGGCTCCTACTTCCACTAGTTGCTACTCCTGCAACCAGCTCCATTTTGCAGACATCTCCCTGTGTAATTGCGATCCGGTGATGAAGTGTGCAACTGTGGGAAAATACCAGACTGACTATGTTCAATCCTTCTTGATCTTATCTGCCGGCCATGCTCTGTAGACAGAAGAGAGATGACCCCAAGGGTTAAGCTTTCGTCTCCTCTCTATTTCCCATATTTTCTCTTTGCTTTCTATCTCTAAATTTCTTTGGATTAACAAGACTGGTATCTCCTCCTCAACTGGTTGACTTAAGAGTTTCACTTTCCCCTGATTTCTGTATTTTTGGAGGGTGCAAATGTTGAAACATGTATAACTTCAACTTTCTTGTGTAACGGTAAACACTGATCCTGACGTTTGCAAAATTCATATTTGTATCTGGACAAAAAGTTAAGACCCGATGAAGTACTATTTTTGTGTCTCAATTATTGTCATTACGGGGATGTTGATTGCTATATCCGTTTCCTTATGTCCTACTGATCTGGTCCCTTGGCTTTGCCATCCTTTCTTTTTGACGGCTGTGGGATGCCTTATCATCTTCTTCCCCCTTGTTGTCCTGAATCTCCATCACCTCTTCCTCTGCTGTGTGCTCTCTTGCATCTTCTCTGTCTTGTGTCCATACATATACCAACCTCATTCCCTCCATAAATCAAGTCTTAAAGCTGGGCACAGGCAATCACCATGAATCACTGTCCATTTACCACCTGGAGCTGTGACCGGGGTCTTGGGCCCAGATTGGCCCCTGTAACATCACTTCCCATCCCATTGCTGCTCGTTGGCCAATATCCAGGCTACTTAGTGACACACACAGCTTTTGTAGAACCTTTGCCGTGTTTGGAAGACACCACAGAGATCCGGGATTTCTCTTAGAAATACTCCGTAAGGCAGGGTTTTATGTAAAGTTTCATAGACTTGCTACTGTGATCTCAGGAGCGGAAGTGGAACCGATCATGAAATTTAAAAACACCCAAAAACACAAAGAGCAGAGAATTACTCCTTGTGCCCTTGGTAGCACCCCCTTCTCTTGAAAGCAGATCTGGACATCCTGATGATGTACAGTGCTGCACACAAATTAGTGATGTTCACAAGGTCCAGCTTGGATGAATATACCAAATTATGTCTAGACGCTGGTGGGACTCACTAACCCAGAGAGTTTGTGTAAGGTTGATAGCTGCGTGCTGTGGCCCCGCTGGAAGGACTAAGCGGCTCCCCATCGTACTTGTGTGGTGATGCTGCCCTCCTCTGTGGGTTTCTTGCTCCTGATGGCTGGCCTCTGGGCATTGCCTGCTTTGCACTGTTTCACATCTTTACCAGAGAACCAGCAGCAATGTTCTTCTGCATGTTCTTCTTCTCACCATGGAGAGATGTTTTGGTATCCGGGATGGGTGGCTGTGAAAACACGGGGCAAGAGGAGTTTTCACGTATACGAATAGAACCTCAAATTCCACATCAATTTCAGTGCAACAAGGATCAGAAAATAATCCCTGGCATTTGTGGAGTCCAGGATTCATCTCCCCTTTTCAGGTCCCCCTTACTTTTCATATTCATACGAATCCACATTCACCTCTAATTCCATCATTTGGACTTAATACTTATTTCTCAGCTGACAACACAGATTTTTGTTTAGATAAATAACTTGTTTCTTCTATAGCATTCAATCTTTAATAGATTCACATGTTTGAATCAGAGTACCAAGCAGTATTTCCAAATTACATAAATCTGTAAATATTATAAAAGCACAAAAATAATAACTTTTTTCTTTTAATCGCTCAATGGCTCAACTTACATAAAGAGATGGTCAATAATGGCTTGCCCCACTGCGTCATTGTAAAATGTAGAGTCGCAAGAGTAGTGTTGAGTGAAAGTATGAATGTTTTTCCATGTAGCAGCTCAGCAAATCAGTTACAGAGGAACACCTACATATAATGCTGCAGAAGTTGCCATAGACTTTGTGGAATGCGCCCTTATGGTTCCTTGTGAAGGACGTCCTGCTTTTAGATGGCAGAAGACTATGGTTGTAGAAACCCATCTTGTATTTGTCTGTTTTGTAAAAGCCTAGCCTCTTATCTGGGGAACGTGTGCAAGGAGGAGTTGGTAAGACTTTTTAAAACTGTGAGTTCGATTAATATAGAAAATCGGAGTTGGGTGAGCAACGCACTTGCCTAACTGAGAGGGGAGACACTGGGGCCTGGCCTGGCCTGCTGCTGTGATCCCCGAAGTAAAATCCGCGCCCTGCGGCCTTGTCAGGACTGACGCTGGGAGTGAGCCTCGGCTGGGGGTCGCATTATCCCCCCCCCCGAGTGGTGATCTGTGGTGCCCCCCCTCACGCAGCTGAAGCTGCATAATGACGACAGAGGCAGGTGAGCGGTGGCTCGGGCCCGCCGGAAGAGGTGAGGCCGGGGCCTAGCGTGGCCTGACTGGCGCTGATCCCTCCCTCCTGCACGAGGGCCGACACAGAGAAGACACACAGGAAGCGGATTGGGCACGCGGGGTCCTGGCGTGAGTGGAGCGCGACCCCGGGGAGCAGTGTAGGTGAGACTGCGGTTGCGCATCCAGGAAGCAGGTTCGAGGCGCAGAGAAGGCCGCCCACACCCCCATCGGGCTGCGCCAGAAGCTGAGAGGTGAGGAGGGCCGGTGCAGCGGGACAGCGTGCAGCCCCTGGAGGGACTAAGTACGAGGCGGGAAGAGAGGGATCTAGTGGGAACACCCACAGACACAGCAGGGACCCCCCGCTCCGTTGAAAAAGCCCCGGTCCAGCTTGGTGCCGGGGGAGCATGAGTTGGGGGTGCCAAGCTTAAAAAGACACGCCAGGCCTCATGGACACACAGCATGGTGACACACGGTCATGTCATGCCTGTCTTCCGTTTGTTCCAAAGTCAGGTGTAGCTGGGGGCAGAAGGGGAGGAGCCGCGGGGGAAAGCGGCAGTCAGAAAACGTATGCGAGGAGAAGAATAAAGAGGCATTTATTTCCGCATCCTGTGTCTGCGTGTATTTGCTTTCTTTGCGGGACGAAACACTGGCGACAAAGGTGGGATACAGGCACCCCCCTCGATATTCCTGCAAGCTGGAGAAAGCGCGCGCTGCCGCTAACGAGAGCGGAGCGCCCAAAAATCCAAAGAAGCGCGAATGAGGACAGCGGGCATCGGCAGCCCATAATTAAAGAAAAAGCATCGGAGGGCCTAATTGTCCAGCTGGAAGCAAGAGAGGCGGCCCACAAATTGGGGTAAGCTCAGGAACAATGCCCTATGAAATGTGGAACTGAAGCACCTGCATGAGTCTCCTCTGGCGGCCATCTTAAAGTCAGGCACTCTGCACCAGCAACGCTTATTCCTGACGCGGTGGCCATCTTAAGGTCAGGCAGTGTACTAAAAAGACCCCTGGAGCCTGCCAAAGTGAGACTGAAACCCTGTGAACGTCTCTAAGGCCCACTAGAGTCATATTGCGCCCCACCATGTCGGACCCTGACTCAACGCAGCAAGCTGCGCCTAGTACAGCACATGGTGCTCCGCCTCCTGGACCGATACCCATGGGAGTGTCATACCTTCGCCCCCCTGAACCACTACCACTGACGTCCGGTAGCAGCATGGGCCCTGCGTGGAAGAGTTGGCTTGAGGACTTCATGAAGGGGTCACAAGTCTGTGACTCCAACCAACAACTTATAGCCCTGCGTAATCTTGTAGGCAAAGACATCGGACAAATCATCAAAGACCTACCACCGGCCAACACTGCATCATATGAGGACGTGAGAGAAGCGTTGAACAAAATGTTTCTTCCCAAGCGGAACCTAGACTACGAGCGGTACTCATTCAACCTCGCGTCCCAAGAGCGAGACAAACCCATGGGCAACTTCATCTCCCACCTAAAACGTCTAGCTCGTTATTGTGAATTCGACAACTTCACCACAGAAGACGCACTACGTCTACGAATCAATTCAATTCAAAATAAGCTTTATTCGGTTGGGACATACAACCATAAAAGCACAATATATTACACATGACAAACTAAAATACCGTGATACAGATCCACATACATTATTAAAACACATACAGTTATCATTTTACAGTATCCAAGAGACTATGGTTATCTTCTCTTAAAATAAACAGTAAGCGCAGAATAGCATTGCATATTTACATTAGGGGGAACCATCGGGACTTATCAATGTCCGGTATATAGTGCGTAAGTTAAAGCAAAACTCCAGATGTAAACAATGGACTCATAGCAGCGTAACCTGATATTGATAGCGAAGGATCAACTCGCAAAGGCTTAAAAAGTACAACAACTAAAGTGCAAAGTGCATAGCAGCATAACACAATATTAGTAACGATGTATCATTTCACATGCTAAATGCTAAAATGCAAAGTGCAGGAGCAAAAGGACTGTCCCTAACTTAATGAGGGATAAAGGTTCGCGTTAGAACAGCATACTCTTTCTTATCTTGATTGCACTTAAAATAAATGTAGCAGTATAAAAACATACATCAGGGTCGTTGAGTGCAAAAAGTAGGGTCATAGCAGCATTGATGGTATTGGTTTCATACTTTTTAAACAGGGGCTTGAGATAGACAATCCTTAAAGGCAGGAAAAGATCACATAAAAACAGAAAGTGCAAAGTGCTTTGTTTTGTGGACCCGTCACAAGGACAAGGGGTAACTGGGTGCTGGTTCATCACAGGAAACGCAACCAGATGGTGCACGAGGCCTAATCTCAGTCTGGTTAATACATAACGAAGGGAAGATCTAGTGACTATAGAGAGATAGGATTGGAAACCCAGCGTATCCATATATTGGTGGTAAAACTGGTACATGGTTTGTTTCTTCATTAATTCCCTCCTACATATGTTCTTATGTGACAAAAAGATGTTCTTTAACTCCTGTTTAGATGTAACTGGTGTCTCGTTATGCTTTCCCAGAACAGATAGATAAAAAATGTCCCCATAAGTTTGAGTTAAATATTTCAACCATGGTATCTTTAGATAATTATCCAGGCATAGACAGTCATTTATAATAGACTTAGTAAAAGTTGTCTTGTCTTTAGACCATATCGAACGCCAAAGCTGAAGCGGTCTCAATGCTATTAAATCACTCAAAAAGTTAAGACCAACCTCGCAATGAATAGGTTCAGAGGGGGCAGAGACGGGGAGACATAAAAGCTTTCTTTAAAAGAGTTCTCTTCCACCTGTAAATCATGACAAGGTTCTGATCCCCAAATCCCAGCCCCGTAAAGGGCGACCGATGTACATCTAGCTTTAAAGATCTCAATCATGTCTTTAATGCGACGATCCCCCAGATTAATGGCAAATTTAAAAACACCATGTATACTTTTCCTCAATTTGGCCCGAACCTGGGATATTTCATAATTCCATTTCCCATCCGATGAGAAAGATACCCAAATAACAGAAATTATCCACATTTTCTATTTTATTACCCTCGATAAAAAACAGTTTCAAGCTTTTATATTTTGGGTCACATACCATTGTGAAGGTTTTGGTTTTGTTTATTACCAGCTTCCTCTGGTTAGTAAAAGCTACAAACCCATCTATTAACCTCTGGAGGCCAACTGGTGTTCTTGATAAAAGCACGGCATCGTCCGCGTAAAGCAGGACTGGAACTTCTTTGCCTTCCACTAGTGGTGAATCCGCCTGTATCCTCTTAAGTATAGCATCGACTTCGTTAATAAACAGAGTAAAGAGTAGTGGGGCTAGTACACAGCCTTGGCGAATGCCGCATTTTACATTAAAATTAGGGGTGAATTTACCCTTCTGGCCATATCTAACTTTGGTTGAAAGGTTTTCGTACAACCTGGCCAAGAAATAGATAATCGATTTCGGGGCCCCTAGAATGAGTAAAACAGACCATAAAATTCCATGATCAACCAAATCAAAAGCACTACTTATATCATTAAAACATAGAAAAAGCCGACCCTGCTTGGCTTTGGTATATTTGCCGATTAAAAGCTCCAAATTAATACACTGTTCCAACGTGCCTAACCCTTTTCTAAAACCATATTGTGCCTGTGACATAATTTCGTTATACGTAACCCACTCCTCCAATCTTAACAATAAAACCCCACTCATTATTTTTACTGAGGAGTCAAGTAGGGAGATTGGGCGATAATTCTTCGCTTCTGATTTGTTACCTTTTTTATAGATAGGGATAATAACGGATTCCCCCCAAGAGGAAGGGCAACCCTCAGTTACCGCTGTGTTAAAAACTCTGGTGAGTATGGGTCCCCACAGTTCTGGTATTGATTTGTACACATCAATGGGGACACCGTCTACACCCGGTGCTTTGTCTCCTTTACTATTTCCTATTCCTATCAGGACTTCGTCCAAAGTTATATCAAGCGGGATAATTGGCCAAAGGCATTGGGTATTTAAATTTACTGAGGGGATATCGCTAGGGCTAAAAATACTAGAAAAATGGCCCACCCATTCTTCACAGCTTACATGAGTTAAAAGCTCTGGGACTGATTCGATTTTAAGTAATTTTGAATTCACTGTTTCCCAGAATAGCTTATTATTTGAGGTTTCTGCTGCAAATGCAAGGTTGTCCCATGCCTCTTGTTGGAGCTCTTTCTTCCTTCGTTTTATATTAAGATTATATTCTTCTCTTAGCAAATGGATAACTGAACTATCCCTTGGTTTGTTTGAGAGGGCTATTTTCAAACGGTTCAGGGAAACAGTACAAAAGTGATCAAACCAGCCCCTAGCCTGTGTTGGTTTCCTGGGGAGTAACAGAGTCAGTAATTTAGTGATATGAGCGGAGATTTTAAGGGAATTAGATATAATCTGTGGCGGTTCCGTCCCAAAAGATAAACAATCATCTATTTCATTACTACATGTCTGTACAATCTTTCTTTGCATCACACAGGAGCTGGAACCTCTCCATTTCAGTCTTGTACCATTAGGGCGTGTAGGTATGATGTTATTCACAATTGTACATGGTTCAGCTGTCTTACGCCCCCATATATTCAGGTACATAGTAATTGAATTATGGTCACTTATAGACAATTCGACAACCTGCGGGGTAGAGCATAAATTTACAATATTGGCTGAAACTATGACATGGTCCATACAACTGTGCGCAGACCTTCCAATAAAGGTTGGGATCTCTTGTCCGCTCCCATCCTTCACACACTGCAGAATATCCAGGTAAAATTCTGTCATTACTGCATTTAGGGCCTCATGTAGGTAGCCAAATACCGGTCGGTAACGGCCGATTTTCGGTAAATATGCCGTTACCGACCGGTATTCAGACAAGTGAGATGTAGGAGTCCAAAAACGACTTTTCGGTAAATATGAGGCGGTAAATACCGAATCATATTTACCGAATTCTAAAATACCGAATCAGATTTACCGAATACATACTTAACGAATCGGTAAATATGAAGTGGTAAATATGAAGTGGTAAAAATGAAAATGACATGTAGGAGCACTCGGTAATTAAGAAATCCAAGAAAATCGGTAAATAAGAGTCGGTAATTAACACGGATTGAAAGCAGGTGGTAACCATCAACAGTGCATATAAGCAATCCCAAAATGCAACAGCGTGGACAACATGGCCGCTATGTATGTCATTGCAAGGCGCCTACGTCTACAGGCAGCAGGACTGAGGGTTTGGCGACGGGAGGAACGCATCTACAGACAGCGCATCACACTATTCCACCTGACTGATGCAGAGATACATGAGAGGTACAGGCTACACCCCGAAACCATCATGGACTTAATCAGGGACCTTCACCCACTCCTGGACCAGCCAATAAGAAGGGCGCACGCCATACCCCCACATGTGCAGGTGCTCTGCAGCCTACATCTGCTGGCATCCGGCAGTTATCAGGTGGTGATAGCTGCGGTGGGTGGTGTATCCCAGAGTTGCCTGTCACGTTTCTTCAGGAAGTTCCTGGATGCCATGATGCAGAGAATGCACCACTACATCAGCTTCCCCAACACACAGGCTGCACTGCAGAAAACAAAAACAGACTTTTATCACATGGCACAGTTCCCCCATGTCATCGGCTGTATTGATGGTACACACATCCCAATCTGTCCACCAGCTGACACAGAGCACATCTACAGGAACAGGAAGTCCACCCACTCCATCAATGTGCAGGTGATCTGTGATGCAGGGAACATCATCACAGATATTGTTGCAAAGTTTCCTGGGAGCACCCACGATTCGTACATCTTCCAGAATAGTGGGATCTACACACGACTGAGTGCCGGAGAATTTGGAGAGGGATACCTGCTAGGTGAGTAACAGTGACGCCCCTTGCAACCTGCAAATCATAGTGTAAAGAAGCATGTGACTGATGTTTCCCTTTAACTCATCTAGGCGACAGTGCATATGCATGCCGGTCATTCATCCTCACTCCCTACCTACACCCATCAACCCAGAGTGAGAGACGATACAACGTGGCACACAAAACAACACGCAATGTGGTGGAGCGCACGTTTGGACTACTGAAGAGCAGGTTCCGCTGCCTCCACAAGAGCGGAGGCGCACGCCAGTACACACCCATCACCTGCTGCAAGATTATTGCCACTTGTGCAATGCTGCACAACCTTGCCACGAAAAAAGGTACAGATGTGGAACTAACATATTTTGAGGACAACGAGGATGAGTCAGGCCAGCCACAGGGCAACGCAGCTAGAGTGCCAACTGCAATCGATGGGAGAGAGAGACGGACAGAGATCACATGCAACTATTTCTGAGTAAGTAAGGGGACACAGCCAGTTGTGATTAGTCATGACGTAGTTTTAATGTGGCACCACGCCATGAACACATGAACAAGCCAATCTGGCAATATACCATCTATACAAGGAGTATGTCCAGGGTTACGTCACCCATTGGGAAGTGGATAAGCAGGGCCACATCAATGTTTGCGCATACGCGCTGCAGTGGTGGATGGCACGGCCTGTGCATCCTCACTAGAGCCAACCCCAAGCCGCCTGCTGCTCCTGCGTCCTTCTGGGACGGGGGGTGTGATGCTGCTCCTGCTGCTGGTGTCGATGCTCTCCGCAGCATCCCCTGCAGCAGTTGTCGACGCCTGACTAGTAAATAGCACCCCTAGTGCACTTGTCACCTGCACCATCCCCCGAGACAGGTCGCTGCAGCAGTGTGTTAGGCCCTCCTGCATCGTCACAGAGCGCCGGCACAGTAGAGAAGTCGCAGTTGCCAGACGGTTGAGTGCCCTGTTGGTAGTGTCCCTTCTCTGCCGTTCCCGGCGCCGTGCCTCGATGTCAGCATCTAATTTGCTGCACAACTGCTGGATTGACTGGGACATGTCCCAAATGCCCGCAGCCATGCCGCTGATGTTATTGTCCATGTTGACTAATGTAGTTTTCATCACCCGCATGTGCCTCTGGACTGTCATGACTGCCTTTGTTTGCAGGCGCTGTTGTTTCAACATTTGGCCCTCGAGACCCAAGAAGACACCATGGCCGTCAATGGGTGCTGGTGGACTCTGGACACGCGACCTGCGGCGCCCTCTTGCTCCCGTCTGTGCTGCCTGTGAGGTGTGGGGCACAGTGGCATGGCTCCCTTCCTGGGGCCTGGTGAGTTCTTCAGGGCCCATGCTGTCGTCTGACGAGGTGTCTAAGGCTCGTAGCCTGGCTGCTGGACGCCTCCTCATTCCCACACCTGCAAGCGGAGATGTGGCCGGTGATTCAAACATGAGTGGCGATGCTGGCTCTGGGTGAGGTGATGCTGGCTCTGGGTGAGGTGATGCTGGCTCTGGGTGAGGTGATGCTGGCTCTGGCTGCGGCGAGGCTGCCTGTGTTGGTGGTGCGGCTGCCAGTGGGCCTGCTCCCTGGTCTGAACTTGTGCTGGCTAGAGGTGATATTTGTGGCCGGTGTGCCGTCTCTCCTGCAGCATGCCCTGTCCTGCATGATGTCACATCTGTGGACAGAAATACAACATTGGCTCAGTGTCCCCGAAGGGCTGCATTGAAAGCGTCACAATAAATCATTTCACATTCCAAAATGTCCTCTGTCTCCTTGTGCCTCGAGTGCGTGACATGCCTTGTTGCCCTGTAACATTTACGTCATGGTTGGTGTTTCCCTGACTACATCTCCCGGAATGCATTGCCTGTCTGCACTGACACGTGTGGACTGCAGTGTGATTCTCGTTTCACAATGGGGGATGTGGGATAGGGATAGGGGGTGCTACATTGCTGTGCTTTCGTCTTACCTTGTTGTGTGGCGGCTCTGGCAGAGCTGTCGGCGTCCCCAAGACCCACGACGCTCTCTTGCTCGATTGTGGCCCCCACCAACTCCTCCAGTTCGGTGAGGGCAGGTGCCCTGTTGGTTCCACCTCCAGTCTGGCTGGCCTCCTTCTGGATGTCGCCCATCTTCCTCTTGGTTACAATCCTCAGTTCATACCAGCGCTTCTTTAGGACCTCTATGTCCCTGTGGGTCACTCCCACAGCATTCACATGGGCCTGGATGGCCAGCCATATGTTGCGCTTTTCAGCCTCAGGCACTTGCAGGGATTGCCTTCCAAACAGCTTCTGGTGCTGCTTCACCACCTCCTCCACCAGCACCTGGAGTTCCTTGGGGCTAAATTTCAGCTTCCTCCTCCTTTCCCCTCCGTCTCTCTGTGTTCTCTGGCTGGACATGATGTTCGTTTTCCCGCTCGCACAGGCACCGGCTCCCTGCCTCTCCTCTGCACTCCAAGCCTCTCCAGGGTCGGCTAATTATGTACACCTGCCTGGGTGTGGCCACTTCCTGGTTGGGTGGGCTGTGGTTGCACAGGATTAGCTGTTTCGTCAAGTCATGTGATTTTATTTACCGATTCCGTACATACCGATTCGGTATTTTCCGATTCGGTAAATACCACCTCGGTATTTTCCGATTCGGTAAATACCACCTCGGTATTTACCGATTCGGTGAATTCCGATTCGTGATTACCGAATGTTACCGAATCGGTAACTGTTACCGAATTTTTACCTACATATAACTTACCGATTCTAATTTACCGATTCGGTACGGCTCGGTATTTAAGAAACGGTAAAATTTATTTACCTACATGAGGCCCTTAGAGTGTTACCATAGGTAGTATGTGGAAGTGCAGATAATCATTACCCTCTTCATTTTGACATCCGCATACTTTGGTCATCGACAAAGGACAGGTAACAACATTAAAATCACCTAGCCAAACAATATTCGAATAAAATTCTTCCCTATTGGCCATTTTGTCTAATTCTAGTTTTAATACTAAAACTCCATTATAGCGGGTGGAATTGAAAATATTATTATAGAAGTTAATCAAAAGCACATCCTGGGCCTCCCTATGCTGAAGCCATAATAACTGTGAATGATGCCCTATATTGGTGCCTCTTTTGACTTTCATCGGTAAGTTATTTTTTAATAAAATGAATAAACCTCCCTTTGCTCTTCCACGGGGGGAAGGGATTGCGGGCAGATTATATGCTACATAACCATCAAAATAGACATCTACGGTACTCCAGGTTTGCTGAAAACAAACTATATCAAATGAACTAACAAATTCCTTCCATCCTAACACACCAGACTTACTTGCAATGCCGGCTATGTTCCAACTAATGATTGAGTAACCATCATCCTGGTCTGTTCCCTGTTGTAATGCGGGTGGGATGGTTCCTTGGCGGGTAGGGTCACTAATGGGAGCTCCACCTAGTATCTTTGTACTGTCGTCTAATAGTGCACTACTAGAGGAATTTGCGATTAAACTGTGACCGTTACTCCAATCTATATTAACCCCTTTTTGGGAGGTTATTTGCTCTCCTTGAAATAAGGGTGTAATTTTATCACGGGCTACACATTTCGACTTGGAGAAGCCATCGGGGTCTTTGGTGGACCCCTTTACTGAGGGCAAATCTAAGTCCAAGGACCCAGGAACTCCCAACCCCCTTACATATATACTAGTTGGATCCAGTCAATCATTACAGTCTAGGGTACTGAGAGGTTGGAATCTATCATGTATGGGCAGACCAGGGTATTTCTGCGAATTAGATACTGAATTAGAACTACAAGCACTGGGGTTCCTGTCTCCAAACTGAGGGTGACTTAAATGTCTATAAAAAATTACCAAGAGGGTAGAGCGAGACACAGCGTTCGGTATGCGGACTTATAGCTACTCTCTCAAGGGACATTCGCGCCCAGGACGGGTTCTTAAAGTTAATAATGATACAGTCCCCATACAGAGTCTTTCTGGAGGGCCCTATCCAGTTCAACCTTCTAGTAAAAAGTACCTGGTCTGCCTGCCCCTCTGGGAAACCGCATTTTTGGTGCAACCAGTGCACCACCTTATTTTTTAGTGTATCATAGCTTTCTTTTTGTTGTGCCTCTAGTTGTGGAACATTAACCATAACTGCCACATATGGGCTACATTCTGGCGGTAGGTTAATAGAAGTAACTGATAGGCCCGTAGGCTCTTCCCTCCTTTCCAGATTATTACGAGTTGGGTGTTTATTATTTATTGCCTCTCCATTAATCTGTAGACCCATCCGCCTGTCCACTCTTGCTAAAGAATTATTGGCTGCCTTGGATGTAAGATTCATAGTCCCTGTATCACAGATCTTCCTAATGGGACTGTGAGCTGTAGCTATACCACTAGTGGATGGAATAGATATAACTTCATTTATTGGATTTAAATTACGCCCAACAGGGCAATCACTCGACGGTAACCTTACCGGTCCACAGATATCTTTAAGGATATTGCCAAGTTTGGTCACCTCCGCATTTAAGCTAATTATTTTATCAACTAGGGGTTTGATGGTTGATTCGATTTTTTGTGTTGGAGTGGATATAATAAAATTAGCTTGTTCATCTCGCAATAGATTTAAAACACTCTCTTTTACAGGTTCCTTACTCGTGTTGCGAGAAGTGGCCCCTTTATTTGGTGTACAACTATTCCTAGTCTTGGTTTGTTCTTTCGTGCAATTTCTTTTCCTTTTCAGGGCCGGGGATCCACTTGCAGAGGGTGATTGAGATGTCACAGTTTGCATCGGTAGGGCTTGGGGAAGAAAAGGAATCTCAGAATGCACTAGGGGGATGGGATCTTGAGCATTACCCGATGTGACATCTAACCCCAGGACGGATGGATTCACTTGACCATTAACAAATATTCGTCTATGGTTGGGCCATGGCTTTCCTTATTTATGAGGGTTTTCAAATGTTTACGCTTAGACATCCTATCCCAAAACACAGAACCTTATTATAGGTCACCCAGGACACAAGGCTACTAAGACCAGACGAACTGATGCTATGAGTATTGTTGCCAATAGCTACTATGACAGAACTATATAAATATCTGGTGTAGCTCGGATACTGTGGCTTAAATACTTTATATTAAAATGACCGCAAAAGTAATATCCCAGTAACCATGTAATATAATTGCTTACATTCTGCAACTAAACTAAAGACAGATAAAAACGAATTATAATAAAAATGTCAACAAAAAAAAAAAACTTCTTCTGTTCCACAAGGAACGAATCATTGACGGATGTCAATCTGAATCACTACGCCGCCGACTACTGAAGAAGCACTACACTCTAGACGAAATAGAGAAACTTTCTCGCATTAATGATCAAGCGGAAGAACACGCAAAGAAAATGGAAGCCAGCAAAACCGAAAAAAAGAACAAGCTCTGTGTGTGCAATCTCACACAGAACCAAGGCACCGTCCAGACCGTCACACCTCGGGAAGATTCGCAAGATCACCTCGTACGTAGTCACCCCGCCGAGGGACAAAGAACAGTCACTCCCGTAGGCACCCCTCACAGTTACCGGTGTGGCCAAGACTACCCGCACTCGGGTTAATGTCCAGCCATTGGTCAACAATGCCACCGATGGGGGGAGGAGCCTAGCGCGCAACCAAGATGGCCGCATAGGCTTACGGCTCTCGAGGGCCTCCGCAACCTCCCACGTCTATCCTGACTAAATCCTGGTAAATTTGACGGGCTTTTGCTGATGCATTCGCGCTGAGGTGCCACCCGTTTTCCAAATTCAGATCGGACGCCGGGAACCCGAATGGTTGCCCTCCGAAGATTGCAGCCTGCTATTGCCTAGGTCCCGATCTCGAGTTGGTGAGGTGCCCGGGTACGAAGTGAACAACAGCGGCCTGCTGGGCTTGACTTGCCGCGTACCCCGCACTTTCACTTTCATATTCAAGTCTGTTTTTTGAGATCGGCTGAGGGACCTCGGTGTTTTAGAGGAGAGCGGACGGCGGAGTGTCTGGCCTGATTTTTGGGCTATACACGGACTTCCTGCCTGCGATTGCAGTGTTCGACTGAATTAGCCAACTGGTCCCTGTCCCTGCCGCTGGCGGGTGCCAACCTTGGTGGCCTCCGGACGATGGCGGCGAGACTAGACGGAGACAAGTCGAAACCCAAGTCAACCCGGAGGGGATCCTATGTACAGGCCAACAACATGGATCGTTATGCGCAGCTAAAGGGATCCCCCAGTGGCTTGCATAAATCGCCTGAGAGGTCTAAAGAGGTTTCGGGCCCATCGTCAGAATTGACCCTGCAGGACGTTATAGGCGCCATTGAGGAGATGAAGGCTGCTGTGGGTCAGCGGTTTGATACCCTGGCACATAAATTGGACGCGGTCCTGATTGATGTGAATTTGGTCAGGGCAGACCTGTCCAAAACCAACGATCGGGTCGACTCCTTGTCTCAAGCGGCGTCGAGCCTAACTGTGGATGTGGCCGCCCTGCAGACGGAGGTCCGTAGGTTGCGGCTTGCCAGTGACCAGACGGATCGTCGACTTGAGGACTCTGAAAGCAGGGCTAGACGGAATAATGTTCGTATCATCGGAGTGCCGGAAAGATCGGAGGAATCTGCTGCTGATCTTTTTGTGGAGGATCTGGTGATCAATCGTCTCGCGCCCAAGGGATTGAGCAAGTTCTTTGCGGTGGAGCGGGCCCACAGGATTCCGGGTGGTGCCCCCAAAGTGGGTGCTCCTCCGCGGCCTATAATCGCCCGACTTTTTAACTTTCGGGCTAGAGATGCTATCCTTCAGGCGTCGAGGGTGGCAGGGCCGCTGAAGTTTGAGAATTCCAATGTCAGCTTTTATCCGGACTTCACGCAAGCGGTCCAGAAACAGCGGCTGGGATTTCTGGGTGTCAAACGGCGCTTGAGGGACATGGAGCTAAAATATGCGATGTTATTCCCGGCGAGGTTGCGGGTTGAGTTCCAGGGTCGTTCCCACTTTTTTGACTGGCCGGAGGCGGTTGGAGACTGGTTGGATGCCCTGCCGCGGGGACAGGATCGAGGCAGTCGGACGGCGGAGAACGGACGGGATGTGGTGGAGCGGGACTAGAACTTCGTTCCTGGCGATGGACTAGACTGGCGAGGTTTTGTACCTTGGCTCAATTGCACTCTAATCTGGCACATCATGCCCTTCAAATGCCTGGGGGTTGTGGGGAGCTTATTGGGGTCTTTTCCTCCTTCTGGGGTTCTTTTTGTGGTATATGTTAGGGCGACAGGCACACTGCAAGTTGGGGGGGCTGTTTGGGCTCAAGCAGGGGTGCAGGGAGGGGGGAGTTGTGGTTCTGGGATTGTGGGGGAGGGGGGTTGTTGGGGATGGTTGTTTTTTCGTTTTGCAAGGCAATGTGAAGTTTTCGGTTGACTTCTCCGGGTTGTGCGTATCATGTGCGGGAGTGGGATGGGGGGTAGGGGATTGAGAATCCTTTCGTGGAATGTGAATGGACTGGGGGACAGGATCAAGCGCGGGGTGGTGTTGCAGTTCTTGAAGCGGATCTCGCCCGACATTGTTTTCCTGCAGGAGACACATTTGATTGGGAACTCCTTCCAGGCCCTAAATAGGAGGGGCTATCGCCTTGCCGCTCACTCTGGTTTCACTTCTGGCTCTAGGGGAGTGGGCATTCTGGTTAGGGCCTCTCTCCCATTGGAAGTGGACAAGGTGCTTCACGATGATAGGGGGCGATATGTGGCACTGGTGGGGAGATGGGAGGGCAGGACTATGTCGCTCGTGGCTGTGTATGTACCTCCGGGGTTACTGACGGCTACATTTGCTGATTTGGGGCGTTTGGTCCTGGGACTCCCTGGGGGGGTTCTGGTGTTGGGTGGTGATTTTAATGCCGTTGTCTCCAGGTTGGAGGACCGTCACCCCCCCAGGGATCTCCCTAGGGCTCAGGCCTGGTTGGGGGGTTTTTTGGACACTTTGGGACTAGTAGATTGCTGGAGATTGATGCACCCGGGACAGGCGCAATATACCTTTCACTCGGGGGCCCATGGGAGTCTCTCGAGACTTGACTACATGCTTATGCCGGCGATCCAAGCTGGGATGATTGGGGAGGTGCGTCATTTAGCCCGAGGTATTTCTGACCATTCCCCTATATGGTTGCAGCTGAGGGTTGTCCCTGGGGCAGAGGGGAGAGTGGCACCCATTAGCACCTGGTATCTTCGTAACCCTAAGATCCGCGCGGAGCTGGTCAAGTCCACTGATCACTACTTTACTGATAACGTGGGGTCGGTGTCGTCGGCCGTCTCCCTATGGGAGGCTTATAAAGTGGTGGTCAGGGGGCAGGCCTTGTCCCTTATCTCCCATACTAAGAAGTGCGAGAGAGCAGAGGTGGTCCGCCTGGAAGCTGAAATAGCTGAAATGGAGGAGGACTTGGAGAGTGGAGTTACTGATGAGAAATTGCATGTTCTCAGCCTCAAACAGTCAGATTATAGAGCGCTAGTCACGGAAGCTGCTAAAGGGATGAGTAGAGAGCAGCAAGGGCGACTGTATGATGTGGGGGATAAGGCCGGAAAGCTGATCGCTTGGTTGGATAAGAAGGAGAGAGCTAGCAGGGTGGTGCCCGTCGTGGAGAGGAGGGATGGAGTGCGTGTGACTGACCCAGTTGAGATCGTTGACTGCTTCGCGGCTCATTTCCGCGGAGTATACTCTCCGGTCTCGGTGCGATCGGAGGAGGATTCCCATCGCTTGCTTAGAGACATTGCATTGCCAACCCTATCGGAGGCTGATGCTGTATTGATGGAGGCGAAGTTGTCGTCAGATGAGATCGCTTTGGCCACTCGCTCGATTGCATCGGGTAAAGCGGTGGGTCCTAATGGTCTTCCCATCGAACTCTATAAGTTGCGTCCCGATAAGATAGCGCCGTATCTTCGAGACATGTTTTTGGCGGCACGTGCGGCGGGCTTCCTCCCCCCTGACCAACGCCTCGCCAGCATAGTTGTGATACACAAAGAGGGGAAGCCGCTAGATCGCTGCGCCTCCTACAGGCCCATTTCGCTGTTGAACGCAGAACCCAAAATTCTGGCTAAGGTGTTGGCTAACCGACTGGTTCGGGTCGTGGGCGACTTGATTCATCAGGATCAGTCCGGTTTTATACCCCATCGGAATACCGCTCTAAATTTGAGGCGGTTGCACGGCGTGCTTGCTAGAGCGGAATTCATACGTGAGCCGGCCATCTTGGCATCTTTAGATGCTACTATGGCGTTCGACACTTTGGAGTGGCCATATATTTGGGCCGTGTTGGCGAAATTTGGGTTCGGCCCTGAGTTTATTGGTTAGGTAAAATTACTATACGCTGACCCACTGGCTCAGGTGGTGGTGAATGGTAGGGTGTCAGCTCCCTTCGCACTGGGGAGAGGTACGCGGCAGGGATGTCCGCTATCACCCCTTCTCTTTGCACTTTCTTTAGAGCCTCTCGCCGCCTGGTTGCGTTGGGAGCTGTCGTTGCGAGGCATTAGATGGACGCCGGAGTTCGAAGACCGTGTCTCCCTTTACGCGGAGGATATCCTTTTGTATCTCACGTCTCCCCGACGGTCGCTAATTGTATTGGTGGACGTACTGAATTCCTTTGGCCGCAACTCCGGCCTGGTCATCAACTGGGCCAAGTCGTGCGTCTACGTCCTCTCGGGGGATGCCCCCCTTCTGCCGCGGGATTGCCCAGTTCAGATTGCTACCCTGGGGTTCAAATATTTGGGAATCTTTATCTCACTGGATCCCGCGGTCCGCTATGAGCGAAACCTTCTACCTCCCCTCCAGCGATTGAAGGCCGACGTCACGAGATGGCGACGACTTCCGCTCTCGCCGCTCGGACGGGCGGCATTGTTTAAAATGATGTCGCTGCCTCGTTTTTTGTACGCTTTGCAAAATACTCTTGATGTCGTGCCGGCCCGTTATTTCCGGGAGGTGGAGGGTCTTCAGCGCCAACTGTTTTGGGACGGGCGGCCGCGGATTGCTCTCGCCAAGTTGACGCTCCCTTGGTATGATGGGGGGGTCGCCCTCCCCGATATTAAACGATACTATTGGGCGTCTCAGTTGGCGGCGGTGAACCACGGGATATATGGTCCTGCCTTAAACCCGGCCTTCGAGATGGATAAATTCCTGCTCCCGGGTAGGGCGCTGTACTCGGTGACCCCGGACACGTGGTTGACGGGACCCACGCGGGTGGCGGTACGTGTGTGGCACGCGGCGAATGCTGCGATGGGGTGGAGGGATCGCTTGACTCGGGCAACGCCGCTGTATGCCTCTGGGTGGTTGGGCTGTTTGTGGAGATCGAAAGGCTTTGAGAAATGGGATATGATTGGTATATGTAAGGTGGGTGATCTGTGGGCGAAGGGATCTTTCAAAACGTTCGAAATGCTCAAAATTGAATATAAATTAAACGATAGAGAGTACTTCCGGTATGCTCAAGTCTACCATGCGCTTTGTTCGGTTTTTCCGGACGCTGCTGCTATCCCCGAGTATTCTCCACTGGAGGATAGAGTGTTGGATGGCTACGTGCCCGACAGCACTATTTCCCTGATTTAAAAGAAACTCATTAATGATCGTGCGGACTTGCTGCTCCGTCTGAGGGAGGCGTGGACGGGCGATGGTTTGGAACTGGATGATGAGGACTGGGTATCGGCGGTGGCCTCCCCGAAAGAGGTGGCGATCCTGGCCCGCCTACGGTTTGTACAGCTGAAGATCCTTCATAGAGTGTATGTTACGGGGCCCGGTTTGCTGCGTATGGGTTATTCGATGGATGGATTGTGTAAGCGTGGATGTGGCCTGCCGGGCACTTTTCTTCATATCTTGTGGGAATGTTCGGAGGTTGTGCGATTCTGGAACGGTATCCACACCGTAATGGAGGAGGTCACTCACGTTGCCCTGTTGCCAGAGGCTAGGAGGTGTTTGTTGAATGTCTGGGAACCGAATGATTGTAATGCGGCACAGACGCAGTGGGTGACCTTGGGGTACATGGTGGCTAAGCGTAACATTGCACAGCTATGGGGCTCCCCGAGGCCGCCCACGATCGAGGTATGGAAGGAGAATATGGACTGGTGTATGTTTAGGGAAAAGACGGTGTGTGTGGCGAGAGGCAAGCCAGGGAAATGGACTAGGGTATGGGGTCCGTGGAATTTATATCGAGGACGTATCTGCACCCCGCCTCTGCCATTAGAGGTCGATATTGCTTTGACCCCCTAGCCACGCGTTCCGCGGGAGGGTGTGAGGTGTGTTCCATGCTTTGTTTTCCCATTGCCCCCCTCTACAGCTTCCAGACAAGAACTGCTTTGGACGTTGTATGTTATTCCCCGTCCTGGGAAGAGCACGCTGCTATTTCGGACTCTCATTGCCTTGAGTGTGTTTTATATTTAATAAAAAATGAAACTGTTGTTTTCAATTGCTCCTGGCCTACGGCCACGGCCTGTTATATGTGCTTACGAACTGCCGGGCGCTTTGCCTCTGGTTCATTTGATTGTGTGGCGTTACATTGCTGGCCCTCGGGCTCTATAGCGGCCGGCCCTGGTGGTTGTAGGCCCTTGTTTGTCTTTTATTGTGTGCTAACGGTTTCTAATAAAAAAAAATTAAAAAAAAAAAACAATGCCACCGATGTGGGAAAGACAACCACTTCGAAGCCGCTTGCCTAGCCAGGCCCACAGAGACGAGACAGACCAAGCAAAACACAGGAGCACGCCATCACGCAAGGGCTGTATAGGGACGGAAAGACCACTCAACAAGCTCATCAAAATCCAGTACACAGTCACACAGCTCATATCGATCTCAACGGTCAACATCCAGAGAATCATCCTCTCTTACACCCATTCCACAAGACAGCGATGAATACGTATGCATGGTGGCGGATCCAGATAGACTGAAGAAGTACCCACGACTACACATCCGAATAGGAAGTCATTCTGCCAAGTTTGTTCTCGATACAGGCGCATCACTCAACTACATTTGCGCCATTGAATACCAAATCATGAACCCGAAACCGAAATTAGAGCCAGCCGCAGGACGGGTCTACACATGGATGTCCAGAGAACCACTACCTTGTCTAGGACAATTTAGTACTACACTGACCTACAAGGACAGTAAAATTCAAGCACAAATTCACGTGATTGAAGGCCCTGAAGCAGCAGACTGTCTTCTCAGCCTGCCAACGGCAGAACACCTAAAGCTAGTCGAGATCCTATACAAGGTGGACGACTCGCCAGACATTGTCAACAAGTTCCCGAAGCTGTTCAATGGCTTAGGAAAGCTAGCTCATTTCAAGGTCAACCTGCACATCAATGAGCAAGTGACGCCAGTGGCACAGCATCACAGGAAAGTGCCATTTCACTTACAACAAGCGGTAGATGACAAACTCCAAGATCTACTAATGGTAGGCATCATAGAAAGATCAACGGGACCCACCCCGTGGGTGTCGCCAGTCGTGGTTGTGCCCAAGAAAGGCCAGGACAACAAAGTATGCCTGTGCGTAGACATGCGAGCCCCGAACACAGCCATCGAAAGAGAGAGACACCCAGGCCCGCACATCAGCGACATGATCACACGCTTAAACGGGGCGACAGTTTTCTCAAAATTAGACCTCAACAAGGGGTATCACCAGCTCGAACTGCATGAACGATGACGATACATCACCACCTTCACCACACACCAAGGAATTTTCAGGTATAAACGTCTCAATTTCGGGATCTCATCAGCTGCTGAGATTTTCCAGGAGGCTGTTCGGCGGGTCATACAAGACATTCCCAACGCTTTCAACTACAGCGACGACATCTTGGTGTTTGGAGAAACCCAGAAAGATCACGACAAAGCACTGGACAGAGTGTGCCACGCCCTTCTCAACGCAAACCTCACACTCAATCAGGACAAATGTGAGTTCCACAAGTCGACTCTCAAATTCTACGGACACATATTCTCAAAAGAGGGCATGAAACCTGACCCCGGAAAGGTGTCAGCCCTATCGGACACTCCGCAGCCGCAAGATGTCAGCGACATACGCTCGTTCTTGGGTATGGCCAGTTACTGTGCCCGCTACATCAAAGACTATGCCACCATCAGTTACCCGCTGAGGGAACTAACTCGACAAGGACAAATGTTTCAATGGTCGGCCACGTGTGATAGAGCTTACAACAAAATCAAGGCAGCGGTGAGCTCAGCCATCAACTTGGCGTATTTCAACCCCAAGCGAAAGACAGAAACCCTGTTGGGTTAGAAGCGATTCTAGCGCAATATGATGACGAAGTCGACCAATGCCACATTGTTGCATATGCCAGCCGCAGTCTTACCGACACCGAAAAGGCATACTCCCAGCCGGAAAAGGAAAGCCTGGCAGTAGTAGGAGCGTGTGACATTTTCACCTCTTCGTGTATGGCAAGCACTTCACACTCATCACCGACCACCAAGCGCTGATAACCATTTTTGGGAACCCCAGGGCGAAGATGCCACCACGAATAGAACGATGGGGCATCCGCCTGCAAGACTACACGTACACCATTATTCACAAACCGGGGAAGGCGGAGAATCTGGCAGTCTACATCGTACGACATCCTCAAGCTCTGACACAAGCGCGACACTCTGTAGCGGAAGAATATCTCCACTTCGTCATTGATCGAGCGTGCCCACCGGCTGTTCCATTAGAAGCCATCATTGACGCATCAACAAATGATGTCACTATCCAAAACATCATGCATCGTGTTCGCACAGACTCCTGGCAGCACATAGAAGAACCGAAGATGAGTGACACCATCAACACACAGGAACTCATGGCATTCAAACACTTCAAAGACGAACTCTCCATCAGTGACAATGGACTACTACTAAGAGGTCGGAGAATCGTCATTCCTAGCCAGCTGGGAATTGTAAATTTAACACATGAAGGACATCAAGGGGTGGTAGCCACGAAGAAAGTGCTGCAAGAGCATGTCTGGTTCCCCTCCCTTGATCAAATGGTGGAGACCACACTACAAGACTGCCCACACTGTCAACTGGTAGGGCGAGAAGAACCACACGCTCCCCTACAGATGTTGGACCTACCAGATAGTGTCTGGCAATATGTGGCCATCGACTTCTTTGGCCCGCTGAAGTCGGGAAAGTACATCCTCGTCATCATGAATGAATATTCCCGATTCCCCATCGCTCACCAGATATCCTCCACTAAAGCGACCACTGTCATACTGGTGATTGATGAAGCATTTGCCACATGGGGAATCCCCACGGTGGTGAAGTCTGACAATGGACCACCTTTTAATGGACAAGAATTTGCAGAATTCGCCAGACACCTAAACTTCAAGCATCGGGAAATTACTCTCCTGTGGCCCCAGGCAAATGGAATGGTGGAGCGATTTATGGCCACCATCAAAAAGACAGTCCAACAAGCTGAGCTAACCCACCGTGATATTCAACCAGCACTAAATGAAGTACTGCAGGCATACAGGACCACGCCACACAGCACCACAAACCAATGTCCTGCCACTCTGATGCTCGGCCGGACCCCTCACACCCGGATACCAACCACAGATGCCGTCACGCAGTCCAGAATCACAACTTCAGACCACAAGACCTTGGTCGAATTGGATCGGACCAAGAAGCCGAAAATGAAGGAATATGCCGACCACCGCAGACACGCCAAGACATCTGATATCCAAGAAGGAGACTGGGTGCTGGTGAGACGAGAAAGGAAATCCAACGCAGATAGCCGTTACCATGATCACCCGCTACAAGTAACAAGAAGGAAAGGAACTATGATTACAGCTGAGTCTGGAAGCAAAAGAACGACCAGAAACGTGTTGCACTTCAAAGGATGCAATCCGACAACTTATACTAGGACTCGGAAACCTGACTGGGACACGGATGTGTCAAGTCAAGAAGAGAACAATCACGAGGAACCCATACGGGCATCGGAGACCCGTGATCTGAGAAGAGAATATCCTCACAGTCAATTACGACCCAGCCGACCGCGACGGGATATTCGAATGCCCATCCGACTCACTGAAGAACTCTGAGAGAGACAGTGAACATTTAAAATACAAAAGGGGGAGTCAGGTGTAGCTGGGGTGTGGAAGGGGAGGAGCCGCGGGGGAACGCGGCAGTCATAAAACGTATGCGAGGAGAAGAATAAAGAGGCATTTACTCCCGCATCCTGTGTCCACGTGTATTTGCTTTCTTTGCGGGATGGAACACACAAGCGGTGCAAACACAACCATAGTTTTATGAAAGAGCATCTCCCTGCTCCAAAACGTTTGCACCTGAGTGATAAGGGCCCCCCCCCTCAGGAACTGCTCATCTACACAGCCGTAACCGAAGCAATTGAGCTTGAAGGAGGACAGCAGCCTCAAAGCCACAACTTCAGTTAGTGCCAGCAACTGCATGGGGCGGGTCCACACATTTGATCTTTCATACCAGGCCTGGGAGCACGCGGACTAGTCACTGAACCAGAGCTCAGAGCTATTCCCTGACGTTCTCAATCATGCTAATATGATAATGGCACCCACGCTTCACAGAAGGCAGGCTAACATGGGGACATAAGGAATCTGAATACAATCGCTTGGGCAGGTGACTGCGATTCTCTCCTCCGAGCACAGAGATGGGTTGGGGAGATATAGGACAGGTTAGATTGCCTGGTCAGGTGCAAGTATCGCCAGTTGCTCCATAGGGAAGGTGAAAGATCCGGGAAGTTATTGGCTTGGTTACGGGAGCATCGTTCCCCCGCTTATACTCATACTAAAGGGCCCAAACGGAACCATGGCCACCACACCGGCGGATGTCAATTCTGTGCTGTTCAATCATCTAACCAAGATATACCATGAGGTCCCAGAGTCCGTACCCTCTAATGGGGGGGGGGGGGGGGGGGTAGTACCTGTTATGTGTCCCCCCTCCTTCGCCTCACTGAGGAACAGAGGGAGGGACTAGAGGCAGCACTCCAGGTGGAGGAATTACAGGAGGCGCTACAAAGCATAGCCTGCAGTAAATCAACAGGCTCGGATGGAATCCCGATGGAATTCTACCAGACATGCTGATTTGCTACTCCCACGCCTGTTGGAGACAGGAGGCAAAATAGGTGGGAAATTTGCAGCAATCTGTGTGGGAGGCGCGGATAGTCATGCTCCCTAAGCCTGGCAGAGACACAAACGACCCGGGCTCGTACAGACCCTTGTCAATGTTGGAAGTGGATACTAAATTACTTGCTAAAGTCTTGGCCATGAGACGGGGCAGGGTGGTAACCTGCCTGGTGCACAAAGACCAATGTGGTTTCATACCGGGGAGAGGAACGCATATGACTATACGACGGTTGTACCATGTCTTAAACTCAGCAGCCAATAGTGAACTCCAGGCCGGGTAGTCTCCCTAGATATTGAAAAAGCTTTCGATACGTTGCGGTGGGAATATCTATGGGAAGTGCTGAGGAGAATGCGATTCGGAGGGGAAGATATGGCCTGGGTCAGGCTACTCTATCATCAGCCGAAAACTTGAGGGCGGAACAGAGGTCTGGTATCAGAGGCGATACAAATTGGGAGGGGTACACGGCAGGGATGCCCATTATCCCCACTACTTTTCGCAATGAAACCTCTGGCAATTCGGCTTCGGGGGGACATGGCCCCGTGGGGCAGAATAGTTATATACATTTGTCAGCCGGAAGAGGCGATCGCAGTGCTCTCGAGATTACTGACAGCCTTCGTTTCAGCGTCCGGCCTGCATATTAATCATCAGAAACCTGTACTATTCCCACTGGCTGCCCTTGCGTGCCGTGAAACACAGGACCTCCCCGAGGTGGGATTTGGTTGGAAAAGTGGCCATTTTAGATACCTAGGCATACAGGTAGCCCACCAGCCGGAATCTCAATAAACATTAAACATGGGTAAAGTCCTAACGGGCCTAAAATAGTCAATTCAATTCTGGAACAAGCTCCCCCTCTCGGTAATAGGTAGGGTAGCTGTGGCAAAAATGGTGATGCTGCCTCGTTGCCTGTACATATTGCAGAACTCCTTTTGTAGCATACCGAAATCCACATTTGATACCCAGAACAGTCTCCTAATCTCACTGGTGTGGGCCAGAGGACAAAACAGAGTAAAATTGGAGATGCTTAAATTAGACATGGATTCCGGGGGTTTGGGTCTCCCACATTTTAGACTATTATATAGCGGGGTCACTGCAATTTGCAGTCCAGTGGTGCATGGACGAGCGCACGGAGGAGAAGGAGATACTGGGGGAGTGGCGTAGCGGGTCAAAACTGCCAAGATATCTTATGATGCATTCAGGGGCCCCCAGGGACTGCCCACATAGAATACGACGGGTGGCAGAGGTCTGGTAACAGGCAGTCACCCTGGTCCTCTGCAGGGCTCCCTACACTCGGCCGCTACCACTCAAATGGCTACAGGGATTTAAAGAAATTCAGACAGCATCATGAAATGGTAAGAGGGATGCGTGACGGTCAAACACATGTACCTAAATGGGACCTTCCTTACATTTGATGAGGCAAAAGAATGGTTCCAAATCCCAGAAGGACACTTTTTGCACAAATCCAAAGTCTCGCGCACAGTCCGTGAGATATGGACCTCGATCCCGGAGAAACCGCAGGAGTCCCGCCCGCCCGGTGTTAACACTGCTGGACCTGGGGTCCAGCAGTGGGTTTATCTCCCGCATTTACAAGGCCCTGGAAGAGGATTGTGCGATTGACTTGTCTGTAGCCAGAGGAAGATGGGAGGCGGACTTACCGTCCCCACTAACAGACAGAGTAGAGGAGGGCATTGGCACAGGTGGCAGAGGTAGCCAGTAATGCCAGGCTCAAACTCACCCAATTCTATTATCACATATCTGACCCCCCAGCGATTGGTGTGGTTCACCCCAGGCAATCCTCAGCCTGCCCACAATGGAGTACTGACCCGCTACATTCCTTCACATGACCTGGAGTTGCTTACGCTTGCAAAAATATTGGTGTCAGGTGACACAGATTCTCCGCACCACAACAGCAGTGCGAATGGAGGTTTTCATTAAACAGTGCCTATTGGGTGTCCTGCCAATCCCAAAAAAGGGGACGCGGATATGGCACAAGTTTGCGCTTCTGGGCTTGGTTCTGGCAAAACGTAGGATTGCAATACACTGGATCCTCTCCACTACCTCCATGTTGGATCAGTGGAGGGAGGACATGGGGGAGTGGGACGTGGCCAAAGAGTGTCACCTCAAGGCTGTGAGAGTGGATGAGAATACAGCGAGGGACCTAACGGAGTGGGGACAAATGTTGGAAGAAATGTCGCTGACAGCAGACCAGAATGAAAGTGAGGTTGAACCCACACTAACCCAGAATCACACCCCACCGGCACCCAACATAAAAAATGGGATTGGCCCTCTCACCCAAACGTAAAGCATGATACACCAATCTCCCTGAAGGTCAGACCCTAGATACATTTTATACTCATCACACATGGGTTGGGCGATGCCCCCAGTCGCTGCCATAGGTTTCTCTTGTTTATTAGTTTACTTAGAGTCTTATTTACATTCTTTTTTCTCTAATCTATAATACTGATGAGCATTGCTATGTACAGTGATCCGCTGGGTAAGTGAAGGTTGAGTAACACCGTCAAGGCCTACGATAAGCTTTAAAAATTTACCAATGCAAGCGATAAGCTAACACTCTGAGGATGTGGAAAGTAATAATTGGTGCTATATGGTATAGCAATGATGTGTTACAACATATATATGACGGATCTACAATGTGATACTGTGCAATGTCATTAATAAAGACAAGTTAAAAAAAAAATCTCGTCAATAATGCCATCGTTGACAGATGTTTGTCTGTCGTTGATGATTCTTTACAAAGGGGGGCCCACAACCTGCTGTTTACGGAATCCCCCCACACCCACATTTTTCTTCATTTTCTTTTTAAACAGATGTACCTTTATGTGATTTCCTTCAATCCTTTGAAGCCATACTAGTAGTCTAGCTTTTCTGACCGTGAGTGTCTTTGAAAAGAAAGTGTGACAGGAGGGTGACACATCTTGAACTGCTTAGGTGTATGGGAATGGTGCTGACAATAAATATTCTCCTTGTGGGGATATTCAGAAAAAAGCCTTAGCTTCCCACAGCATCCACAAGGTCTGAAGGGACTTTTTTAAAAACATTTTTTCTGCCATGATTCCAGTCAGGAAAAGTCACGCAGAGGCAAGGCAGGTTCATGTAGCAGAAAGTAATGGTCCGTATGTGTTGAAAAATTCAAAAACAGGTTTCTCCATGGAAGAAAGGCGCAGAGCTGAGGGAACTCCCTTCACATGACTTGTGGTAAGAAATCTGAGGTACGGTGGTGACAGGAAGAGTGATGATTTTGAAGAGCCACGGTCTACAGGTAAGTAATTTGTTTCTTATCAGGAATCTGATTGGCTAAGTGCTCCGATTTTCGCTTTTGTGGATAGGCAAACAAGGTGGCCTATGCAGCCTTTTAAAGCCTAGCATTGGTACTGCATTATAATTATGATACCTTGTGACTCCCGCCTCAATAACGTGGATGATTCAGTCATGTGAATCTGTGAAAGATCCAATGCTGGAGAACATTGGTTCCTAGCAAAGTTACCAATTAAATGACAACACATGACGTAAAACAATTTTTTCATAGAATCAACCACAAATGCACATTGACTTCAGCAAATAATACTTTTCTTTATTATATCTTTTCATATCATGAAACTATTGTATATTATGTATATGTACAATAAACCCATGTTCAGTGCTCATGTGATCACACAGTGATTAACAGAGAATGAAAACATAGAAGTGTGGATGATACAAAGAAAAGGCAATGGCGCGATAGTAAACTCAGTTTGCTGTTTTGTCGCAGCATAAGTTTGATGCAATAACTGGCTGTAAATTCACTTCACAGTAAATAGTATTTGTATAGTATGTGTATTTGTATACTAGAGGGCCTGTTTCAAACATAGGTATTAATAACAGGAGATCGTTCACACAAACTTTTTTGTGCCCATTATGAATGTGTTATTACCACATTTTCCCAGTTTTGCACTCACTGCTACTATCAGCTTTAGTGAACGTAAAACAAGCGTGATCACTTTTTCAATTCAACTCCTTATTAGTGCAGTGCTGAAAAGGGATCCCAAAAACACACCGTAGCCCATTGCTACTGCTGCAGGACCGCTGAAGGGCAACAGAAGCAGGGACTTCAGTGTTACCTGACAGTTTCCGTGTGAAGCAAGACCATGTGAAAGTGAAGCGTAAACATTAGTTCCACTAAGCAGCCATGTAATAAACTGGCTGAATATATTTTAATCCGCTCAAAGACATCTTACCAAAATGATCACACCTTCTTCAGACCAAACTTCTGAAAGGGGCCTCTCATCGATCTATAAAAGATGATCAGATCCCACATAGTCCTACTATCTGAAGGACCCAGTGATTGACAGGTGCAGGGTGATCTGATCATAGGATGGTCAGATATTCTCGGCTGAAGATATGATAGACCATTTTCAGTGCACAAGGACATCAGATGTCCTCCAATTTAAACTCTGAGAGGGCTTTAATTTGATAAGCAGTAAGCGATCATAACCCTCTTTCCCGATAAGGTTCTTAGACTGATATGCACAAGAGTGAATTGAATCCTTCAATTGTGTATACTGATCGGGACCGTTGACTGATGAGCACTGGGTGAATTTCCTCAAACCTGGGGTGCAAAAGCCTTTTCATTGGTATACAAATGTTGATCAACAACCCTCAGTCACTAACCCTAGAAGGCCCTCTGTACCAAAATACTCTCTCTATGTAATACTGCACCCTATAGTTCTATCTCAATGTATCGAATACAAAAATATTGACTCGCAACAATACAGACTACAAGATACCCACAGACACAATACCATCAAGGAAAGCATACACATGGTGATGCACTGCAATAGTTAATACTGTGAGCAAAAGGCCCCCAGCAAGTGCTGGAGGAAGGGCACAGTGGTACTTACCTGGTTGCTCATTGGCTTCCGAGGCAAGTATGCAAATGACGGGGTGAAGTCAGGTTTTCTGCTCATTGTTGCTATTCTGTCAGAATTTAGGGGTCAGGAAAAGGCAATTTGTGTGACTGCACCTGGCGAGTACATGAATTTTGAAATTAATAACCACTGTCTTATAAAATGTCAGACTAACAAATGTCAATGCTACAAATCTAGACCATGGTAGAATGTTATGTTAGTTTCAGTAAGACAAATGGTTAGATCTGCATTTCTTGCTGCATCAAACTACACCAAGACAAGAGGCACTGCGCAGCAATTACATAGGTAGTTATTGAAGCAAAAAATGTTTATAAAGTAGATTATACAAATAGCATAACCAGAAGTATCACCATTGTGGGCTTTCATGATGTACCTCAGCGGCATTGAACACAATCACATAGACTAGAGGATAAGCGAGAACCGACATTGTTTTTGATGCAATGGCTGTATGATGCTGTGTACTGTGTTTTTATGGGCAGACACACAAAAACATATTTATCAACAAATGGATTGTTGAGAGAGAATGAATGAATGAGCTTATATAGCTCACGCAGCTACTTAGACAGTGTCCTGGCGCTGATCAAACAGGTAAGCTCTCAAAAACAACTTCAATGTGACCTAAACAGATGAGTCCGTAACCTCTCATGGAAGTATCCTTCATTCTGCGTGTCTCTGAGATGAGAAGGTAAGGTTTCCATGCTTTCGTGGCCAGAACCGTAAAAGAGGACCCCCTCTCCTAACTCGCTTAAAGTGAGTGACCACCATCAGCCGAGAGAACTCATTGGGCAGTATTGCCGCACCCTTGCAGACAAATACTGTGGACCTTCACCATAAAACCCCTGATGTGCTAGAACAAGGGTCTTAAAACAAAATGTTCTTTTTGACTGGCAACCAGTGTAACTCTTTTAAATATGAGCAAATGGCGTGAAAGTTGAAATAATAGATGGGCCGCTACGTTCTGCACGACTTGCAGATGCTGAAGAAGTTGATCAGGATAGCCCAGATAGCACACATTGGTGTAATAAGGACGTGAGATGACCACACGAGTAAGGCGCTCAAATCGAGTGTTTTGGATATTTTGACGTGCATCAGTAGTGGGGCAATCAACATTCAGGTACATAGCATTAGCCCTTAAGGGAACGCTCAGTTATCCCTGACTGACTCAGAACCCCAGGGTGAGGCCTCAAAATGTGCATTCGAAGTCAAGCACCAATGAGTGAACGTCATCAACCAAAGAACAATGTTTCTACAACTATCACAACAAAATCTGTTTTACTTCAATATCCGTACCATTTTCGGCAAGCCAGTGACCTCTCTTCCTAATCCCGACTGGCCATGGACCCAGAGACCGCTGACTCTCCCTGGACCCAGAGACCGCCAACTGGCCATGGAACCAGAGACCGCTGGCTGGCCCTGGACCCAGAGACCGCTGGCTGGCCCTGGACCCAGAGACCGCTGGCTGGCCCTGGACCCAGAGACCATTGGCTGGCCCTGGACCCAGAGACAGCTGACTGTCCCTGGACCCAGAGACAGCTGACTGTCCCTGGACCCAGAGACCGCTGGCTGGCCCTGGACCCAGAGACCGTTGGCTGGCCCTGGACCGAGAGACCGCTGGCTTGCCCTGGACCCATATACAGCTAGCTGGCCCTGAACTCAAAGACCGCTGGCTGACTGGCCCTGGACCCAGAGACCGCTGGCTGGTCCTGGACCCAGAGACATTTGGCTGGCACTGGACCCATACACCGCTAGCTGGCCCTGGACCCATATACAGCTAGCTGGCCCTGAACTCAAAGACCGCTGGCTGACAGGCCCTGGACCCAGAGACCGCTGGCTGGCCCTGGACCCAGAGACCGCTGACAGGCTCTGGACCTAGAGACCGCTGGCTGGCCCTGGACCCAGAGACCGCTGGCTGGCCCTGGACCCAGAGACCATTAGCTGGCCGTGGACCCAGAGACCGCTGACTGACCCCGGACCCAGAGACCGCTGACTAGCTGCGACCCAGAGACCGCTGACTGGCCCTGGACCCAGACACGGCTGACTGGCCCTCGACTCAGAGACCACCGACAGCTGACATCATCAAACAATCTATACTGTCTTTTTTTTTATTTCGAAATGCTAGCCTGGGCTACAAGGACTTTTTTCCCTCTGCACTTTAAGGTTTGAGGTCATTAAAAAAAGGACTACATCACACTTAGTGGATACTCACAAGGTGTAAGAGCAAACTGCTCAAGTTCATCTATGGTATGAGATGCTCAGTTAATTGTAACTGCATTTATATAGCGCTAACTACCTGTGACGAGGTGTCGAATCGCTTTTCAGCAAGTAGTACGCTACTCCAGATCCCAAAAAGGATTGGGACAAAAATGTTTTTAAAAAAGGGTCTGCGAAAGTGCCTGAATAAGAAGATAGAATGTGAGGAGCTACCCCTGGACATGATCACACTAGACATAAGGATCAAAGTCCATATGTGTTGTGAGAGTGCGCGTTATTTTGAAAACCACTATTTTTGTCACTCATTTCTCTGCATTTTCTTGCCCATCTTCTTCGGCCTCAAAAACCAGGTGATTTTAAACAACATTCGTTTCTCAATGCCTGGGAAATCTGTTTATTATACACTGCCTGTTCACCCCTAGACATCCATGCATGACCACCCCCAACCTCTTGCTGTCCCCCCTGCAGTGTTCACTCACTGCCTGCTCTCCTGTGCCCGGGCAGCTTGGTTTTGTGTTCTGTGAGGTATCTGCCTCTCACACTCTACCTGGCAAATCTAGCAGGATTGGCTTGCCTTGCCTTACCAATGCTGCCTGCGGTTCAGACAGACATGTTTGGCTTCCATTAGGTGGCTGTGAGCCGGTCTTCCTCGACTTAACAGATGTACGCACATACACTCACCCACAACATAACAACTTCACACACATTCACTCACACACATTTCATTCAAATTGTTGGTTCACCTCATGTTTTATAGCCAGAAACCCTGGACCAGAGCTGCCCCTTCTGGGACTACGTTAGACACCCCCTGTTCACAATAAACCTTCAAAAGTCAGAAAAAGTAAGATACATACACACAATGAAATGCAAAAATAACAGTTGATGGACAGAATGCAGAACAATGTCATACATTCACCCCAGTACAGAGATCTGGGCCTAAATCAGCCAAATGCAAATCAGTCTTGATCCTGTGCCTCATGGGTACAGTCCAGCCCGAACTGCCAAGCCAGGTCCTCCCTGGACTGGAAACAAGCATCCTAGGACCGGTTTCGGGGTTTCACCCCTTTTCAGCCAGGATAGCTTGATTCCAGTGGCATGGAGAGCACGGGACCCACGTCTGGGCATACCCTTCCCACTCGGGGTGACAAATGCAAAAATAACAGTTGATGGACAGAATGCAGAACAATGTCATACATTCACCCCAGTGGCAGTTCGGGCTGGACTGTTCCCATGAGGCACAGGGTCAGACTGATTTGCATATGGCCATGTCTGAACTGGGGTGGCAGAGTGGGCTAAAGAACGGTGATGGATTAAACCCAGATCAGTTGACTGGGGGTGAGTGCTTGCATTGTTCAACACTCCGTCCATCATTTCCTTTGGTTTTTACACACAATGAAAGGCACACAAACACGAGACAAGGTTGCAGATTACAAAGCTGAAGACGGAGCTAATGTTTCAATGGACAACTGAACTGAATATATTCAAACAGTGATTTAACAGTCAGGGGGCTATAATGCCACAGCTTTGTCGGTACACGGACATCATAATATCAAATGCTGGCCCTCAAAGTACTCGCTGCCCCAAGGAGGTCTGTTGGTGCTATTTCCAGACCTTTTGTTAAGTAAAAGAATACACCCCACAACTGCAGACTCAGCATGTCCTCCGAAGCTCATGGCCGCATAATGACTCCATCTCAAAGTTATGTGGAAAAAGTGGAGCACGCATTTTACTTAAACCAGATTAATCCTACGTTTTGGCTGATTACGTGAAATTTGCCATATGGGCACAGGTGGCTTGATTCACCAGCAGGAATGGACATCAGCAGTTCAAAGCCTCGGAAAACGAGCTGGAAAACCACTGTTTATTGTGGCTTTCCAGCTCCTTTTCCCTTCCACCGTGTGATCAGTGGCGGCTGGTGGATTTTGAAAGTGGTGCGCGAAAAAGTTGTACCCTAATCTAATGTGCGAGCGAAGCGAGAGAGCCCGAACTGCAAAAGGAGGGTGCGGGGAAGAAAATTTTGAAAAAAGTGGATTTAAATGGTGGGTTTTACACCACATATTTACTGCAAATTGTTGAAAAAAGGGGATCCAAATATAGCATTTTAGAGCTATACAATAAACACACACAGTGTGTGAGGCCTGTTGTTTCTACCATGCCTACATACACACACACAGTGTATTTTGTATACGGAGGCATGGTGCAAACAAAAGACCGGGGACACTCGTTTTAATTAAAACGAGTGTCCCTGGCCTTTCATTTCTACACACACACAGGGTTTTAAGTGGGCCAGGTCTTGCCGGTGCTCAGCAACGCCAGTTCTTAAAAGCAGGTGCCGAGGTGGGTCTATATGGGGCTCTCTTTTTTTACCCTCAGGGTTGGGGAAAAAAACGAAACTCTGCAATAGTAGCACCGGTCATTGCATTTGATGTGACTTGAAAGAGGCTCTTTTTTCCATATTATATGGCACAAACTTAGAGCGCTTTACATGAACACCAGTTACATTACACAAGCACATAATCATGTTTTTGAATCACCGGATGTTGAGCTGACGTCAGGCTTGAACCTGCTTTCTCAGCTTGGAAAGTCTGCCATTCTCGCTCCAAAAAACTGCAGCATTTTCATTATTATATACAATGAAAACATAGGTGGTTCTGAACCACCTATCTTTTCATCGTATATAATAATGAAAATGTGGCAGTTTGTTCTATTTATCTTATGCAACTTACAACCATTGACAAAGCCAATAGTCCTGGCTGGTTGTAGGTTTAATGTCACTCGTATTATATATCTGGAGTCAATGACAGAAGGAGCACAATACCAGTGGGGCAGCACTCTATGCTAAGTACAGATTTTTCGCTTAACAGTGTTAAGCCACGCTCATAATTACATCGAACGCCCCTACGACAGTAGTTCAATAATATACCCTCCTCCCGTTTTCCTTGTCAACCCACAGCAGTGAACAGAAGAAAAAGCAAACACATTAAGCCGCATCCTGTAAATGCCTGTATCAAGTTGAATGACTGTTTGCGGATCCCCAGTGTTAATGGCACCCCGAGAGTGCGCCAAGTGTAGGCCTTCCAGGAACTCAGGCATCACATGTAACCTTCCGCTGTGCCTTTGGTGCAGAAACGGATTCTTTCATGGTCAGTGGGGTTTGGGGCTAAAAAGAGAGAGTCACTGGTCTGGACTGAGAGGCTGAGTGTTCACGTTAAATAAGCATATATATTCATGTCCTGGGGACGGCGGTTTAAGAATTAATGTGTTGATCGTGGTTAGTCTATTTTTAACTAACCAATTAATGCCGCTGCGTATGCATCAGTCATGGAAGTAAGATAATCTCGCACAGTATGATAATCATTTCCCTGTCAGACTCTTCTAACTCATAGCCCACACACCTGAAAGAATATCTCTTATTGTCAGTACCAGCCGCCACTTACAAAGCAGATCACTGCAAACTAATGCAAGCGCTGCTTGTATACCAGAAACAGGCTGAGCAGACATCCTACACCACTCGCAGTGGCGATCAGCAAACACAATGTGACATCTTATACAGCAGAAGTTACATCCCTTGCAGAACCTATAACCGATTAACCAGTGGAAGACGACACCTTTCACAAAGCACACCATCTGCAGAGCAAAGCACTAATATCTTTCACTATTAGAGCGAGGTGACAGAGCATGGAACGACACCCCCGTATCCACCAGGACTGCCACGACCTTGCTGTCATTTAAGAAAGAGCTAAAGTCACCCCTTTTTAAAGAACAAGGCATCAAGATGTACTAACAGCCCACGTTTGGTGTTAGAAAACAGTGATGTCTCATTATTGCCAGTGTGTGATGCCATTTTAGAGACCCCCCCCCCCCAGTTTAATCATCCCACTTAAAGCCCTGCACTGCACACACACACACGTGTTTCTTTTGTATATGGAGGGAGGCATGGTACAAAACGAAAGGCCGTGTGTATGTTGCATGGGCGCATGGTAGAAAGAAACGAAAGGCCAGGGACACTCATTTCAATGAAAACGAGAGTCCCTGGCCTTTCGTTTCTACCATGCGTCCATATACAACAATGTCAGACCCTGCAAAATCTTTATAGGAAAAGGGTTAGTGTTACACGAGGGCCGAGATACGTTAAACTTGCGGGGGTGGGGGGGGTTGGGGGCCGGGGAAGTTTAAAATTTAAATATAGTTTTAAAAACTTACCGGTCCGCGTCGCCTCTGGCTCAGTGGGTACCTGCAGCGCTCAGTCGGGATCACTAAGTAGCTGCATTGGGTCTCTGCGCCGGGATCTCACTGTAGGGCCGGCCCACCCCCTGGTGACGCTGGGACGTATTTCGGCCAATGTAAAATATTCCTGCAGCGTCTCAGCCGTCACTGCGCAAATTCCGTGTAGTCTCTGTAGGAGCCCTGTGTGGTGCCTGCACGAGCTGTGTCATCCCTGCCTGACCCCCAAGCAGTACACGCATGAGTTAGGTGAAGTCTCTGTATGAACACCGTGTGTAGTGCTTGCCGGAGCTCTGGGTTGTCCCTGCCTGACCCCTGGCGCCCTTACTACCCCGCTGATCGTGAAATGGCGTGTGTGCTCAAGATCACACAGAATGTGTAGTCCCCTTACCACCCTCTTAATAGCTGATCGCCCCTTACCGGGCGTGTGCAGTGATGACTACTTTTGCCTTGTGTACATATGTGTCCGACTTTTAAAACATTCCATTCAGGCCTCTGGATGAAACATCTGAAAATATTTGGAGTTAAAGTGCATACGGGTAGAAAGACGGCCGCGAGCTCTTTCTTTAAGGTGCTTCAGTTCTAACTAGGCCGATTTGTCCTGTAAATGTTCCCGTGGCCGTGGTCCCTCTTTGGATTGATGCATCGGTGATGCTGGGAAAGAATGCATGATTACAGATTCTCGTTGTGAATTTTTTTCTGCTGATGGTGAGACAGCTCAGCTGGCTGAGAGCCACAACGGCGATACGCCCTTTTCCTAACAGGCCCGACTCTTCCTTTCACCACCCTGAGGTCGATAACTCTCGTTACTCATACCTATAAGATGTGATGTAAGAAGGGCTCTTGTATAAGAGACGTCAGCCCCCCACCCCACGTTGACGACTCTACAAAAACTGAGCTATTGTTAAAAATGTTACCAGGCAAATAGAATCGTGGCCGACTGCTCCTGGGCCAGGGTCCCGCGCCGCGATCTTCAACAAACAGGAACAGCGTCAGCCGCGACGTCCCTGCCAGGGCCAACCCCTCTAAGCAGCGTCAGGATTGGTTGAGGGCAGAGATACTCCCTGCCCATTAGGAGTGGGGGGGGGGGGCTGCCGCATGCAGCAACCCTCTGTCTCTTAAGGGGGCGGATAGTGCGCATGTTCGGGCTGATCGTAAAAATGATCAGCCCAAAAACGGACATGCGCACTATTGCTGTAGTGCTCTGCTGTCACTCAACTCCCTGAGTGCTGCTGCAGCCCCGCCCCCTCCAACCTCCTTCAGCGTCCCTCGTTCTACTTCTAATCTCCGACGCTAATTCCAATCAGGAGTCCTGATTGGAATTAGCGTCGGAGAAGTAGAACGATAATTTGAATGCCATGGCATTAGTGGGGCAACGCCCCAGCGCCCCCAAATGGACGCACCGCTGAATCGGCTCCTCGCCGGGACACCGTGGGATGGGGCCGATATCGTGAGTCACACGGTGGCACCGTGCGAGTTGGCAGGAATACACCGAATACAATACAGTTACCTCCTTTACTAATAAACACATCACACTTCTTCACCAGCACCGAGACCTTCCGCCCCGCACAATATTTCACAACACAATACACAACACTTCTTCAGACTCCGTCTCCCTGGCGGACACGATACAGCTAAGGAAAAAAACAGAACGGGACAAACTCTAAAAGAAAGACTATTTCTTGCATCGTCATTACCTTTGCACTACCAGTTGAAGATTGGTCTCGGATGGAGCAGAAAAAGAGGTACCGACCTACCCGAGCCGCGCGCCGCCGGTGTGTCTCGTGCAGGCAGAGGGGGCTGCAGCAGGGCAGGCTTCCTCCGGGGGCTCAGAGTCAACACTCCTCTCCACCCAAGCGCCCTGGCTGCTGTGGACAAGTTTCTCTTCAGGCTTGTGACGTCGAATTGTGAAACCGAAACTGTATCAGCCAGTCAGGACCGCAGTCTTTCCCCAAGTAAAAGTATCGGATAGGATTTCCGTGCTTTGAGTTTGGAAGGGAGAAGCGCGGCTAGCTGGACACGAGTTTATGACAAATCTTTAGGTCTTGCCTAGAACGGTGTCGCCAGCCTCATGAAATTAGACAGGCATTGCCTAAGCCAATAGGTATGGATGGCCTTGGAAACCCTGCTTTATTTAGTATTTTCTTTTTTGCAAACATATGTAATAGACATAAAAAGTAATACAAAATTAAAATACCTGTTGTCTAAATATGGTATGCACATGTTGGGGAAAAAAAAGAAAACAAATGGCCATTACAACAAAAAAAAACATGAAAGGATAGGAGAGATTTGCCCTCCAGTCCTGGCACTGAAGCCCTATTTAAGCCACTGGGGGGACATGGTTTAGGGGGTGGACAAAAGCTAGCCCTCCACCCACAGGCTGGCACTGGGCATGAAAGTGGACCCCACAGACCACCTCGCAGAAGACTCCTGAACTTGATCAGAAGGACTGTCCTGCTGTCTTGGACCTGAAGGAAGGCTGGATCTCCTTGCCTCGAACCCAGGACCCCACAAGTGATTCTAAGGGTCAGTTGGCTGACCTCCAGTTTGAGCTACCGAGACACAACAAGCTCCCAGAGGTCTCTCTCTCGGCAACTGCCTAGCTGACCAGTTGCAATTGGACCTGCTCTGGACCCTGCTGCCAGCTTCTACTAGAGGGAGTCCTAACCCCCATGTGGTGCCTTCCAGGTCCTGGACCAGTGGCTGGTGTTAGACTGTACTCCTCCTGCCCAAACTGAAAAAACTGGGACTTAAAAACATTCTGCCTGGAAAAAGACTAACGCCGAACCAAAGGCGATTAACATTAGGACCTTTCTGGGCACGAACTTTGCCTGCTCAGAGCTTTTTCGCCTTCATCAACGACCTCGCCAGGACCCAGCTTTACAGCACCCTGCGGTCATCGAGGCGTACTTCGGATCCAGCCTGCAGCTTGCCCCTCCGAAGACTCGATGAAGAACACTTTTTCTCCAGAAAAGTTTCAGTCAGTAGGTAAACTTTAAGCCGGGACAAACCTGGTTCCAGTATCCAACCTGCGCTCCATCACAGTGGGCCTGAACTTATGACTTTGACCTGGTCTAGCTTGACGGAAAACCAAGGTTGGTGCTTTGTGGGTTTTCTTTTGCGCTATTTTTAGAACAAACTATAAAAATGCATATCTCTGGTCTGCTTATTGGATTTGTGTTGTTTTGTTTTCATTTTATTTAAGCACATTTACCCTATTCCCCTAAAATGTTTTTTGATTTTTCTTGTATTGTGTTTCCACTTTACTACTGTTTGAGTACTGATAAATACTTTACACATTGCTTTTAAGTTAAGCCTGACTGTTTTGTGCCAAGATACTGTTGAAGGGAAAAGATCTCTGTAAGAATAACACAGGAGCAGGTTGACAATACAATATGGTTTAATGCATCAGCTGGGGAGATCAGCCAGGCTCAGCTGAGACTGGAATCTGATGTCCAAAGAACAGTTCAAAAGCAGTGGCTTATATACTCTAAAACCACAAGAGAAAAAAGTTACAAGCATAGGATTTACATCACAAATGAGTAGATTTCCTGAAAATAGAACACATATAGATATGGGCCACATGGCCCTCGCATCTCATATTGGCGGAAACCTCCTCGGTGGTTTTCCTGTTCTCATAGTTATTATCAACATTTTACACACATCTGTTTTCCTGTGAAGCAAGTGGTTATATTTTTGCCTAACGCTTTTTGGCCATGCTTATCTGACCTCTGACCTGTGGTTTCATCCATCATGCCTAGCATCGTGTAAGTGTGACATGTGGTTTTCAACTGAAGCGATTTATGAGCAGGGGCAAAACTTGCACCTGGGCCAGTCCATCCTGTGTGCGTGATTAATCTATTTGTGCATGCATTAGGAACATGGTTGCAAAAGACATGATTGACACCTTCCAGCTCGGTCTCTCTAGCAGATGGGCTTGTGGTTTGTGGTTTTTGTAGTTTCAACATTTAAAAAGCTACTGGTTTCCTGAGTCTGGAAGAAGATATGATCTACGCTTCATGCAGTGGCTTATCTTTGTGACTGCAGGCAATTTCCTGCCCTTTCAACAAACTGTGTGACCTAATAAGTTCAGCTACACTCATTGTCCCTGTAACATGCTTTTTCTGACCTATTTCTCGTGCAGAGGCCTTGGCCTGTATTTCTACTGAGGCCTAAAGCTGCTTTTAACTTGGAACTTCTGCATAGAAGTTGCAGGCCTTAACTCTGTGTGTTTGCACAAAATGTATCCTATTTTTCCCTATATCATTCCTCCCTCTAGTTGATTCTTCAACTACTTGTTCTCCTAATCTCCCATCCTCAAAGGAAATCTCCTCATATATAACACTCTGTTCTACGACATCTGTGGGGCTTTTCCTGACCAAAAATGCTCCTCCCACGCCAGCTGTCATCTTTTTGCAACAAGCTAGTATCACCTGAAATACAAGGCACATCAAAAGCAATACAACAATTAAAGGCAACAAGGCCTTGAACAACCCCGACATCCAGGATGGCACCCAATCGAACCAGCCCTTGAACCACTCATCCGGAGCACCCCCCTCTTCGACCATCTTCTTGTGGAGATCATGCAATGTCCGAATGGCCCCGGGCAATGTCCCGTTGTCTGCATCATTGGCTGGCACATAGGTGCAGCAGGCGGAGCCAATCTTCTTGTACACACCCTCCTCCATGGCCGTCATTAAATCTAGAATGTATCTATGCTGCATCACCATTAATCTAAGAGCACGTAGTTCTTCCTTTATGGCATTGAAGCCATCTTCTGTGGCATTTATGGCCTTCATTAGCTCCCATCTTGTGATCTGGAGCCAGCGGGCAGTTGCTTTTGCCTGAAACAATGGTATAACGCTGCCAAAGAATAGCTGGGCATCATTAAAAAGTCTGTATTCTTGCGGAACATCTTTCCAGGTTGTGGCGCCAAAGTACTCAGCATTTCGTTTCTTCACGTGGTGATGCAGCAGGGTCGTTGGACGGATGTATGACGTTACAACGCATGCTTTTACACCGCATGCCGTTACAACGCATTTTTTACACCGCAAGATCTGTTACAACGCCAGCCTTTACAACGCATGCTTTTACAACGACGTACACTAGATGGAGTGCTGACATTAGAAATGTATAATTTACTATTCTAACTCCAGTCCACGTTGCAGTAGGGAAGGTGTTTGGATAGTAAAACTACACTATTTCTAATGTTAGCCCGCCATCTAGTGCATTTCGTTGTAATAGCATGCGTTGTAATGGCATGCGTTGTAACAGATTTCGCGTTGTAATAGTTTCGTTGTAATGGTAGTGCGGTGTAAAAGTTGCGTTGTAAAGGTTGTTCACCTCGTTGGACGGCTCATGGGATGGTCATGCAATGTCTTAATATCCACTCCTGGTATCACTAGGGAGGGGGTGTGCAGTGTGACCAGGGCGTAGAGACCACTCCAGTTCGGGGGTAGCTGTAGGTGGAGCCGGGCCCCACATTGCCAAAAGTGGTCCATCAGGCCGGCGGTGCCCCCCTGCATGTCGGCGTTGTCCACGGTGGTATTGCAGTTGAGGTTTCTTCCCACCTTTACTGTCCCATTTTCTCTAAAACAAAGAGAAAACTGTGTTAATTTTATTGCTACCCTAGGGTGTGTGTTAGTTCCTGTCCAGGTATATCTCTGTACGTTTGCATCCCATATTTGCTGACACTGTCCTACTACCTTATCAAATCTTAAAGGGTTATTTGTTTTCGTGCCATTCCACAATGATATAGCTCTACATACGAATGTGGCACCAGTGTGCCATTTTTTATTGACAAATACTGATCCTGTAACATTGAGTACTGGCCTAGCTGCGCAGTCAGGGGGCAGAGGTTTGGCTGAATAGTTACTACATTCAGATGATGGATTAGACTTTCTTAAAAAGCCCCGCTGTAATATCCATTTTTCCCAAACTGCATAGTTTCTTTTCTGCCCTGCTTTCTTCATTCTTGATACTTCCTTCAGTATGTCTTCATTTTCAGTCAGAATTTGTAGGATTCCAGGGGTGGTGTCAAATAAGGTTGTATTGACTCAAGACGTTGCCGGACTTACATGCATTGGTTGTAGCTGTGCTTTTATTCTACATAAAAAGAGGTGCAAAAGACAGTGCGTAACATTCGGGGGTACCTCCTTGGGGTGATGCAATCTATCTACAGCAGTGGCATGGGGAATAAGGGAGCATACATAACAACTGGTATTAGTTGTAGATTGGCCTATACTATGCATGTGCTGGTACCAACTATTTTCAAGCAGAGCATTGTGGAGAGGGTGATGATCAGTATAATTTTCTACACTTCTACGCATGCGCATGATATCTAATGTAGAGAAAAAATCGAAATAGATTACTGCTATCATCATCAATATTAACACACCGAGGAGGAAAAAGAAAAGAAAAGTACATATCTTAAAATAAGTGTCTGTTGAAGCTGAAGCTTTGGAGGGAGACTTTACTCCGGTTGCTTCTCCTGTTCTCCCCCCTCCTTTTCCTGCTCGGTGTCCGAAAGGATAAAGGCAAGGTCGGTGCCAGGCGGAGGGGTAATGGCCTTTCATAACAGGATCAAGTAGGCCACTAAAGTATGCAATTGGTTTGTGGCCTAAAGGGTAATTTTGGGTGAGTACAGCCATCATCACCTGGCCATTGCAGTGGCAAAAAAGGAAAAACTCTTTAGTGTAGTCTGGTGTTCCTAACACTGGTGCATTTGTTATCTCTGTCTTTAGTTTGTGAAATGTTTCTCGCATTTCTGTAGTCCACGTTATTCTGTCTTGCTGTGTCTTTGCCTGTTTGATAGCTGTGAGCAAAGGGGCTATCAGGGTGCTATAGTCAAAAACCCATTGTCTGACATAGTTGCATAGGCACAAGAATTTTTGCATTCCCTTCACTGTCTCAGGCTCAGTCATCTGTCTAATTGATGCTGCTCTTTGAGGTGTAACTCGGCGTCCTGAGGCTGATAGCAATTGTTCCAAATAATGGACTTCTTCCTGGCAATATTGTAATTTGTCTCTGTCTACTTTGTAGCCTTGTTGAGAGAGGGTGAATAGCAGAGACACAGTGTCTTTTCTGCACTGTTCTTCTGTCTGTGGCACTACAAATTAGTAAGTCATCGACATACTGCTTTATTGTACTGTCACTTTGAAAATTAGCAAGGTCATTCTTGACTGCTCTGTTGAACACACTAGGGGACTCACAGTACCCCTGAGGTAGACGAGAATGGAGGTACTGGGAGCCACGAAATGAGAATGCTGTCAAGTAATGACTATCTGGTTGTAGTGGAATGCTAAAGAATGAATTTTTCAAGTCTATGACTGAGAAGTATTTAGCATCTTTGGGTATGTTAGTCAGGATAACGGAAGGGTCAGGTACTACAGGGATTTCTGGTATCACCTTGTCATTAAGGGGGCGAGGTCTTGAAGCATGCGCCATGAATTACCATTGGCCTTCCTGACAGGGTAAATTGGGGTGTTGCATTTGGATATACCTGGGTATATGACTCCCTGCTCTACCAATGCCTGTATAACTGGGGCGATGCCCTCCTCTGCTTCTTTGGATAGAGGGTATTGCCTTACCCTTGGTAGTATTGCTCCTTCCTTCAAGGTTATTCTGTATGGGACTGCTGTGCGGACGAGGCCCACACTGTGGGGGCCTTTGGTCCACAAATCAGAGGGTACCTGCGCAAGGTCATTGTCCTTACTAGGACCAGAAACAATCTTTGGTATTGCAGACCTTGTTTCCAGCGTAGTACGCAATGGAGTACGGTCTTGAAAAACTAACACTGATCTTGTGGGGTCATCGGCAAACAACTGGTCATCTGATATATCTTTTATTTTTATATTGGGGTCATGAAAGATGACACAGGCCCACATCGTACAGGTGTAATCACTGGCCATCACCATCCCCCAGGTGGAGGATATCTCCACAGCTTCCAGCTCCAGTAAGAGATCTTTACCTGATACTTCAGAATTCAGCTTTTCTGACCAGGGGCTCTGGCGGCGGAACAGAAAGTTCCTTGGCAATTCAACTAGCTTTCCTTTTAGTTCTGGTGTTTCTGCTATGATAGTATACACTGCTCTAGTAAATGCTGGGATGTCTATAGGCCTAGCTCTGGTTCGGTCACCGTCTGGGTGGTGAGTGACCATTGTCATGATACGTGTGCGAGACATTCCTGGCGTTGAGCAAACCATTGTCCCATCCTCCTCGAAGTGGATGGACATGTTTAATTTTGCCATAAGATCACGTCCTAACAAGTTTGCTGGGGCTCTGGGGGAGAATAAGAGACTGCTGTTAACGTACTTCCCCCCTATCTCCATATCCACAGGTTTGGTGAATGGAACCCTCAACACTTCCCCGGAGAACCCCTGTGTGTCCATTGATGAATTTGACAGCGGGAGTCCTCTCTCACGGATACAGGACCTAGTGGCCTCAGTATCAATGAGAAAGCTGTATTCCCTGTCATTTATGGCTAACGTCACAGTGGGTTCCTCGTCTGGCCTGTGAGTTATCGATAGTACTGTACACATGAGACTACTCCGTGGGCACCTTCATTGAGCATATCCTCACACATAATTTTGCTGAAAGGGGTTTCCTCCTCTGACCATTACCCCACCTTGTAAGGTCTGGTGTTGTACAGTGGGCTGCACTGCCTGTTGCTGCCCATACTGCATTTGGGGCACGTGTTGTTGCACCTGTTAGGGCTGGAACTGTTGTTGAGGCTGCATTTGGGGCTGTGGAAGATATATCACTTGGGGGGTCATGGCAGGCTGTGCCACAGTGCGACCAGGTGGTACCATTTGTTGGCCATATATTACCCCTGCCTGTTCGTTGTTCTTTTTGATCCTACATTCTCTAATGAAATGTCCTGGCATGTTACAGTAGTGGCATGTTAACCCGCCCCTTAATGTGTTTTGCCTATTTGCCCCAAACCTTCCTCGCCCTCCTTGCCCATTCCTGCTATTAAATCTGGGGGCATATTGTTGGGGTTGTGAAGTGGTGCTTACAGGTTGCATGCCCAAAGATACTGCGGCCATCTGGGTAGCCGCAGTGGCAGTTCCTCCCTTTGTCCTCTTTGCTAGTTTCTGCTGCTTTCTCAATTTTATCTTTCTCACTCTTTTCCTTGTCCTGCCTCCTTTTACAATAATGTATTATGTGAGCCTGTATCTCAGTCCATGGTTTAGCTTCTAAGGCTACTATGTTGTCTAGTTTGTCCTGCACTTCAGCCGGTAATCCCTTCTTTACTATGTTTTAGAATAGTATTGCATTTTGTCCAGTCACATCCCATCTCTCTCCTACCTCCTGTGTCCATTTATCTTTCATTCTGCTTAGGAATTGTGCTGGGTCTTCATCTGGCTGCATTGTCTGTGCCATGAGAAATCCAATGTCTGGCCTATCTGGGTACATTCGTCTAAGTTGTGTCCAAACAACACCCCTTACTTTGTTGAAGTGTGCCCCATCACATTTTGAATTAGTCAATGTCACGTCCTTTACTCCTGCTTTCATGAACAGTGTATCTGTTTCATCTCCTATAAGGGAGCTTAATAAACTTTTGATGTCGCCTATTGCAAGGGGTATCCCTCCTGTGTGTTTTCCAAAAGCAGCTATCCACTTCCCGGCCCCTTCAGCAAGAGGTGGCAGCTGTTTTTTAAGATTTTCTTTATCCATCTGGGGCCATGGTATGTATTGGGGCGACCCTGAACCTTTAAATATTAAGGGCAGTTGTGACAGGACCGGGTCCCTATGTCCAGTAGGGTGGCGTGAGTCATACTGTCTGGCATTTCTTTGCCATATTCTCAGGCTGTCCTTCATATAAGGACAATCCCACTCAGGATCCCCTATGCCGTGAAGGATGCACATCTCCGCATTTGCCATGTCTCGTGGCTCAAAAGAACCATCTCGTGGCCATGGTGTCATTTGTGGTGCTAGTCCCTCTGTCCAACCTGCTAGATTGTCAGTAAAAGGGACAACATTGTACCAACTATGTTCTTGTTGGGCCACTATTTCATTGGGTGTCAGGTCACTGCCTGGGCGCACAGGAAGTATGCGTGCTGTGTCTTTTCTCAATGTCATTCTTCTCGTCATGTTAAATGTCCCCTGCTTCTCATAAGGGCGTGCATGCGTTCCATCAAATCTCAATCTGTTTAACTCTCGCTGTCTCCTCTGTAAGGCCTCAGCACCTCTGTTGGTATCTCCCCCCTCACAGGCAAATTGTGACTGTTCTTTATCATAGTCGTTAATGATGGACATTCTTTTAACATGCTCTGTAACATCATCTAATGCCCCATCTGATCCTACGTAAGATCTGTCTGACCTCATATCTTCTTCACCTAAGAGGTTATGTGCACGGAGGAAGTCCTCAGAGCTTTGGTGTTCCATCATTTGTGACCTGTCTAGTGTCCTCCGATGCCACAAGGGCACCTCCTCTTTTTCCCAGGTTGTTCTTGTGTCCATCTGTCCAACTTCCCTTATCTTGACACACATGTTATCGCCACCTTCCTTTATCAGCCTACAGCGTTCTGCAGGAGGTATTTTTGGTGTAAAGGCTAACTTTCCTGTCCTCCTCTCACGCTCGGGTCTTGAATTCCTTGGACCGCTGACTGTTTTTCTAGTAACACCTCCTCTCTGTGTTTCCTTTGAATCTGATTTTGGGTGCTGACCTTCACTTTTATCTTTCTCGGTAAGTGCAGTTTCATCTTCTAACTGAAATGTAAAGGTAGCATCCAGTGTTCCTACATATTTATTGTTGTCTCCCCCTGACATCTCCCGAGGTGTGCTAGCCATTCTGGGCGTGGCGTTAGCCGGACATAATCACTGTGTTTGGAAGATGATTCTGATGGTGGGCTACACTCAGGATCTGAATATCCTACAGCAGGCTGAGCTGAGGAGGTGGGAGGTGTGTTTGATGTATTAGCCTGTATTGTATACATGCCCTGAACCTTTGCAATGTTTAAACTTGCTTGTGCCTCTCGGTACGGTGGTGGAGGAGCTGAAGGAGAGAACTGGGGCCTTATCTCAGTCTCCTTCTTGTGTGTTTCACAAAATACCTTCCACTGATCTAAGATGGTCTTCCTTTTTTCTAATTTCTTCCCATTATATTTGCTTTGTAAAACGGTGGCTATATGATCTAACGTTATGGTGTCAAATGAGCCCTTTTCAGGCCATGCATGTTCAAGTTTTGATGTTGCCTTATGCCACTCCTTACAATATTTCTCTATTTTGTCCTTGTCACCAGGGAACACCTTAACCATGTGTTCTAAAGGGGTCCCCATTATTTATACGGTGCACTTGACCCCTGTTTAGTCTTATATTTGGGCCTAACTTGTCCCTGTTATAAGGGTTCACTCTTCCTAATCATATTGCTTATTTTCAGTTTCTAAAATACTTTCCACCTGATACCCTTATCTACCTAATGGGGTATTATGGTAGATTTAAATCAGGCTATTCTTCTTGCTACTCCTATAGCTAATGAGTTAATGTCTTGGGGGGCCTTCTGGGGGGTGTCTCACAGTGGGGTGAACCACTGCAATAGGTTTTGTAGAATTCAAAACCAATTCCAATATCTTAAGTGTGGAAAGGGCCTGTTCAGAATCACCTGCAAGAAAATTAAGGATGTTCCTATCAAGTCTATCTGTTATTTCTTCTATGGTATGTGTACCTTGAAAATAGCTGTTTAGGTCCTCATCTATACTATTTGATAATTCTTCTAGGCTCCAATCTGGAGGCTCTAAGGTTTGACTATAGGGATAATAATTGATAGCATCAGTATTTGTTGTGGAGTTCATGAGGTTACTGTACACAACTCTTAATCACTGTAATGTGGAGGACAGTGTCTTTGTGTTTACATCTTTGGGACCGATCTTTTTAGTTATCTGACAGGCGTTTTACTGTCACATCGATGTATGTTGTTAGGAGACCTAGCGGTGATGTATAACCAACACCTAGACGCTCACAAACCTCTGACATTAAAGTGTTATCTGATGGTATTGGGATTGCTGACCAACCGGGTTCAGTAACGTTAGAAAGGGACACAGGGAAACCGTTCTAAAAATGGATGATTAATTCGGGAATCGGTTGTGGTTGGGTACCTGTGCGCCCTTGAGACATTTGTCTAAATGAAACATTCTTTTCCTAAAACTCTAAAGTATTTTGCACAGTTTAGAAATCCTAAGTATAAACAGCACAAAACTACAAAATGACATTAATGTATGTCCTTACTTCTATTCACATCTGCATAGGCATATTAATGTACATTAAAACTTCATACTAGGGCAAAACTACTACTAAACTAGGGCAAAAACTACTACTGCTGCTGCAGCTGGTCACTTCTCCTAAACTCACAAGGAGGATATACTTCACTACCTGTAACTACAAACTGTGACTTTCAGACTTAAAGTCTGAGATGACTTGAATTGTTCTGCTCTTACTCAGAATAAAGTTCCAATGAACACCAGGTTTTCACCTGTTTCTTTGCCACAATGTCAGAACATACGCTGGCTGTCCAGCTTCAAGTTCTACTCTTTCCTGACCACTTCTAGCCCTCTTAGCCAGGTCCCCTAGTACCTTCCGGGCTTACCACCGGAGCTCTAGTCCTTGTTATTGTGCCAGTGCACAATCATGCATGCATTTCCCCACATATGAACATTAATAAAAAAATAATTATACAATAAGACACATTTTACTGTCAACATGCTACCTGTAAGGTATAAGGGACGACATTCTCACTGTTCTCACCTTTGAAGAATGCCAACTCTCAAGCCCCACCTGTCTCAGAGAGAGGGACGACCTTTCTACCCGGCGTCTTCTTACCTTCTTTTAGTTGCGCAAAACCATTTCCATAAGGACAGGCGGTGCCCAGGGTGTGGCGGGAGGCAAGAAGAAGTGGATGTCCTGGCTCAGCTCGCCACGATGTTGAAGGGAAAAGATCTCTGTAAGAATAACACAGGAGCAGGTTGACAATACAATATGGTTTAATGCATTAATCAGCTGGGGAGATCAGCCAGGCTCAGCTGAGACTGGAATCTGATGTCCAAAGAACAGTTCAAAAGCAGTGGCTTATATACTCTAAAACCACAAGAGAAAAAAGTTACAAGCATAGGATTTACGTCCCAAATGAGTAGATTAAAATCAGCAGTTACAAGAATTTCCTGAAAACAAAACACATATAATTATGGGCCACATGGCCCTCGCATCTCATATTGGCGGAAACCTCCTCGGTGGTTTTCCTGTTCTCATAGTTATTAGCAACATTTTACACACATCTGTTTTCCTGTGAAGCAAGTGGTTATATTTTTGCCTAACGCTTTTTGGCCATGCTTATCTGACCTCTGACCTGTGGTTTCATCCATCATGCCTAGCATCGTGTAAGTGTGACATGTGGTTTTCAACTGAAGCGACTTATGAGCAGTGGCAAACTTGCACCTAGGCCAGTCCATCCTGTGTGCGTGATTAATCTATGTGTGCATGCATTAGGAACATGGTTGCAAAAGACATGATTGACACCTTCCAGCTCGGTCTCTAGCAGATGGGCTTGTGGTTTGTGGTTTTTGTAGTTCCAACATTTAAAACGCTACTGGTTTCCCGAGTCTGGAAGAAGATATGATCTACGCTTCATGCAGTGGCTTATCTTTGTGACTGCAGGCCATTTCCTGACCTTTCAACAAACTGTGTGACCTAATAAGTTCAGCTACACTCATTGTCCCTGTAACATGCATTTTCTGACCTATTTCTCGTGCAGAGGCCTGGGCCTGGATTTCTACTGAGGCCTAAAGCTGCTTTTAACTTGGAACTTCTGCATAGAAGTTGCAGGCCTTAACTCTGTGTGACTTTTGTGGCGCACCCTCACAAGGATTGTGATTATTTCTAGAGTTGGGGTCCCAACCCCCTCAACTAATACTCCAATTTCATGCATCCACAATATGGGAAGCTTTCAAAGTCACCATAAAGGGCATCTATATAGCTAAGTGGATAGGCATTCTTAAGTCAATTTGCATGCCATTTGACAAGCTTGAAAACTCTCTACACTGGAGCTTAAATATGAGACTTGGTGCAATAATTAAATGTTCAGAGACATAAGCACAGTGTCATCGTTATCATGGTATGCAGCATAGAAAGAGGTTAAATATCTCCACATGAAGAGGCAGGATCCGAGATACAGGAGGGGGAAAGGCCAAAAAAGATGCTGTTGTGTATGTTGAACACACACCAACAAACCACGGTTATGGGCACACCAACAAACCACGGTTATGGCATTATGTTCAGCGAGTGGAGAGCTGGTTAGTGATAAAAGGGCAATTCTCACGGGATTTGTTAATTTTTATACTGCTATAAATGCCTCTAGAGCAGAAGCAGCTCCCACACAAATTCTGGGATACTTAAAAGGTGTGGCACTTGCTTGGGTAGAAGGAGGTTTGAGGATCTCTCTGGGAGAACCATTGACTGAGAACAAGATCAAGAATGCTATATCTGGTTCGCGGGGGTGAAACCCCTAGCTAAGATGTGCTAACAGCTACATTATATAAACAATTTATATTTGTATTGGTGTCACAACTTCTAGAACTATATGAGAAAGTATTGCAAGTTGGCCAAATTGGTCCTTCCTGACTTGATCAGTCGGAATTTATCCCTCGGAGGGCTACGTCCCAATCTCTGAACTGTATTCGTGAGCTACTTCAAGGGATTTCACAGAGATGGTATCACCCTAACCTGTCAATCTTCCACATGCTAGCACTTTTCCAGTTGACAGAGGACATGATGGTTAAGATCATCACCCAGAACGTCAGCAAGAAAGGGAACATGGGGAGTAATCATCACGTGTTCCCCCACTGAGGAAGGGTGGTATGTATAACCAGTCTGAACTGCACCGCCCGATGAAATGTCTTGATGCTGTGCAGTAATTCAGTGCGCTGAAAACCATCATGTAGTAGCATACGGAGATTGAAGAGATACAACCTGTCCCAAAGAACTAAGAATACTACTTATAAGTCTGAAAGGAGTAAGCAACCCAGGAGTTATCATGGACTCCACGTTCTCCATGAATTCTCATGCCAGCCAAGTCCTCATTTCATACCATGCAAAGTTTACAGCGCATCTTCCCACATCTGGGTTTCCCAACGAAAATTCATGCAACTGTCTCATCATATCAAGGCTAGATTATGCTAATGGCATGTGCCAAGGAGTAATTGCGAATATATTAGTTTGTTTTGTTTATTTTAATTTTGATATTAAAGGTGTGAGCATCGTCTGCAGGATGCATTAATGTCGGCAAACGCAATGCACATTTCTTATCACTAAATCACCACCGTGTCTTGAAATAACGCACAACTCCAACCAACGAGCACAATTCCTTTATTAGTTGTATCTACACCATGCAACAGGTCATTAATGATCTCAATGGAAGTTCACCACCTGGCACTGAATAATATCTGGTGACATACATTCATCCTTGACCCATGACAGTTCGTTTCTGACTTCATATCACAGAATTATCTTTCCAGAATTGAACATCCCTTAAAGAAGCACTATTCCAGGCCGAAACGCATTGGGATAGTTTAACCAGACTACTTTTTTCATTGATTTGTCCACCGACTAACTGGTCTATGAAAAGTTACCACATCAAGAATCTGAATATACAAGAATGAAGAAATTTGTGATTTAATAAAGTTGGCAAGATAATCAAATTGGATTTGAACTAAGATTGAAAAATCGAATACCTCTCCGAAAGGGAACCCAGCAGTGCAACTAGGGGACGGTTCCCTAGGCAGGAGCGCTATTTCCTAATGATGTGCACTATATCCTCCCTAAACCAGAGAGAACCATTGGGGGGCGGGGGGCGAAACAGCCTCTGTATGTCTCTCTGCGGAAGGGCTTCTGAGCCAAGGCTGTAAATTAAGGCACCACTATGCTATTTCTTGCCTGACATTAAGATCACTGCCTATGTGATACAACATCACCCTTGATGTAACTCCTTAGGGCAGAGATATTACATCCGATGCCCACCTTTATGTCTAGCTTTCATTTTAACTGAAGTTCATGCTGAGGTTGGGTAATGACCTGGCCTAGGCTATGAATATCTCGATAGATGCCTTATCGGAGGAACCCTCTCCAACTTTATATTAAGAGAGAGTACTGACGTCAAGGAGCACTGACAGCAGGAAACACACTGAGGTACCTTCCCAAGGTGTCAAGAGGAGGTGGTCAGGAAGGGCTGACCACCTCTCCCCGCACAAGTAGGTAAAAATAATGTAAGAAAGTGGCTCTGTATATACTGTTCCCAAATAGGTACAGTGTGCACAGAGTCCACAGTCCCCAGAGGTTTGGCAGAGGCTAAAGTTAGATATAACCTTACTCTCTAAAGTGGTAGCTTGGTCGAGCAGTAAGGCAGAATCAGAGGACAGTGTGAAGCATTTGTTGTACACACTCAGTCAGCAACTGGTCTCACACACTCAAGAACTGAACTCCAGGCCAATGGTTTTGTATAAAAATATATGGTTGTTTTATTTTAGAACCAACAATCAGTATCAAAATATACTTTCTTAGAATGAGATGCTTTAGATGAATGCTTTCAATAGGCAATAGACTTTTGAATGCAATAGCTACAGTTGTTGCACTGGGCAACACAAATTCAAACACAATTATACATTGAGCTCAATGGGAATTTCTAAGTATATGCAATTAGTTACTTTTTGGATTATTTTTCTTACCACAGGACTGGATCCTAGATTCAGTCCTGGGACATTTCCTGGAAACAGGTGAGTAAAAACTTTTTGGTTACAGGTATGATTTTTAAGGAATATTATTGTATTTTAAAAGTTGACAGAAACTTTTTCACATAGAATCACCAATGTTATCCTATGGGAGGAAATTCACTTAGCAGGTAAGTGGGGTTATCGTTACTTTTTCTTACTCTGTGTTGGATCCTGGATCCAGCACTGGTGCATCTCCTGTAAACAGTTGAAACAATATGTTTTTGTTATACAGGCGATTGTTAAGGAATATTTGCAAGTTTCAAAAATCGACACGTAGAAGAATTTCTGGTGAAAACCAGGCAATGTTATCCTATGGAGGAAAATCAAGTTAGCGGTAAGTACAGTTGTAATTACTTTTCAGGGTCAGTGCTGGGCACCAAGATCCAGCACTGGGATCTCTCCTGATAACAGGTGAATAATTTTATTTTCGTCATACGGCTGATTTTAGATGAATATTTTAAAGTTTCAAAACTCGACACTTAGAAGAATTTCCAAGTGAAACTATTTAATTATGCCCTATGGAAGAAAAGTGAGTTATCGGCTTTTGGGTAAGTACTCGACTGGCAGAGTTGAGGTTCTGGGCATAGACTCAGGGGTCTCCCAGGGTCAGGTAGGTACAGTAGTTACACCCTCAGCGGCACTGGGGCAGCCGGATGCAGAGAGAGCTAGGCCCAATGTTATCCTAGCAGCAGCCTTTGGTTGGTGGCTGCTGGCAAGCAGGCCACGCGGCTGTGGGAGCTGGGCTCCTGGTCACTTGCTCAGGACAAGTAAATTAGGATAGAGGTTGCACTCCCAGGGGCACTCGGGCGGCTGGGTGCAGGGTGCTTTTGAGCCGTCGGGCGCTCAATGGATTTCAATGAAGAAACTCAGTGACGAACAAAGGGTGCAAGCTCGGGACGAAGATTCTTCAGGTGCGACCACCACTTCGAGAGGTAAGTTGGAGGATAGGTGGGCACCCAGGAGTTGGGCACAGGGGGCCACCGGGGGCAGGGCTGCCTTTTGGCGTCGGGAAATCTTACCCTCTGCTGGTCGCGGTTGGAGGAGTCCCTGGTTCTGAGGCTGCAGGCGTCATCAGGATAGTCGAGGTGGGTCCTTGGGTGCTGGATTCTGGGTCACAGTTGCCGGGGGAACGTCCTCGTGGTCTTTGTCCACTTAGGCAGAAGCCAGGCTTGGCGGGTGCAGAGTGTGCAGGGTTCGCGGTTCCTGGCTGGTGCCAGGGGTTGTTGCTTGTTGTTGAGCAGGACCACTGCTCGTGGGAGTCCCAGTCTTTGTAGAGTCACAAGGCAGTCAGGTCCTCCGGGGTTTTTGAGATTGCTGACCACTGGAGACGCCAGGGTTTAGCAGGAGCAGGTTCGAGGGTCGACAGGCCTGTAGGGCTGGGGCCAAATCAGTTTGTGTCTTCCTCTTGTTAGCAGGTGCACGGCAGGTCTTCTGGTTTCTTGATCTTCTTGCTTGTTTCGGAATCATGATCTGAGGAAGGAAGGTTCAAGGTGCCCCTAAATACTAAATTTAGGGGTGTTACAGGTAGGTAAAGGGCAGGGACCAATCGGTCCCTTCCCTGGGGTGGGTACACCCCCTATCCTGCCACTCTCCTGTGGGAGGGGGGCAGTAGCCGAGTCCTGATTGGGCAGGGCTCCCTATCTTCGAGATGGCGAGAGCCCGGAGATGGGCTTCACCTCTCCTTCCCCACCTGAGGGGTGGGGTTGGCAGAGGCTGGCACACCCCCTTTCCTCCCTTGGGGTTTCTCGCCAGTCTTCCCGCCAGAGTGGGGGTCAGAACTGGTGGGGGCCAGTTGCTGAGTACGGCAAGTGGCCTGGAAAAGCTCACAAAGGCAGCATGCCTTTGAAGCTTCCCCTGTACATCCTGGGGGAGGAGACCTAGCACCTCGCCCAGGATGTGTATTGTTGCAGGCCCAGGAGAGCAGATGGGTCTCTACCCAGGGGTCCAGCAACATGTCTACTGTGTGGCAGCCTAGGCAGCCCCTCAGACAAGACGTGGATTGTAGGTTAGGTTCAGGGGGAAACTCTAAGTTGCCCTCTGTCATGCATTGTACATTAAATCCCACACTGGCATCAGTGCGGGTTTAATGTGCTGAGAAGTTTGATACCAAACTTCAGTCTTCAGTGTTGCCATCATGGTGCTGTGGAGTTCTTGTTGACGACCTCCCAGCACCATATACTCTTAATGGCAGCACTGCACTTACAGTGCCCAGGAATGGACCTGGGTACTGTAGGGGCACAGGGCTCATGCACCTGTGCCCACACCACTGGCATAGGGCACCCAGCTAGAATGGTGACTGAGGTATGCTAGGGCACTGTGTGTTGTGGGCATGGCACACAGGGATGTGTGCCATGTGGACTCTCTGTTTTGATCTATACCCAGACACTCAGCCTGCAAGGGCAGTGTGTTTGTGTCAGGGTACAGGGCCTCTAAGGGTGGCACAATAAGTGCTGCAGCCCTTAGGGGCCTTCCCTGGTCACAAGGCCCTGGGTACCTAGTGTACCATTTACCAGGGGCTGACATGTGGCCAGGGTTTGCCAAATGGGGGTTTAGGTTTCAGCATAGTTTTAGGGAAGGAGCATAGGCCCTGGGCACCTGATTGATAGGAGACCAGGGCACACTCAGTCAAAGTACATTCAGCAATTCAGCAAAAAGTGGGGGCATACCATGCAAGAAATATGGCTCTTTCTCACAATGTAGTAACACAGTATTTTGTTCTGTACCAAGACACTCAGCCTGCAACGGCAGTGTGTGTGTGGCAGGGTACAGAGCCTCTAAGGGTGGCACAATAAGTGCTGCAGCCCTTAGGGGCCTTCTCTGGTCGCAAGGCCCTGAGTACCTAGGGTACCATTTACCAGGGGCTGACATGTGGCCAGATATGCCAATTAGGTTTAGGCTTCAATGCAGGTTTAGGGAAGAAACACAGGCCTTGGGTACCTGATTGGCAGGAGCCCAGGGCACACTCAGTCAAAGTACATCAGCAATTCAGCAAAAGGTGGGGGCATACCATGCAAGAAAGATGGCACTTTCTCACAAGTAACAGACAAACTTTGTAAAAGGGTAAGAAAACTGACAGCCTAGCAATTGGATGCACATTATCTTCCCAGGACCCTTTGTTAGAAGAAGAAAAGCATATTATAGGAAGCTGGCTCTGTATATACTATACCAAAGTTAGGTATAGTGTGCACAGAGTCCAGTTGAACCTGAAAAGTAGGCAGAGGTAAAAGTAGATAGCACATTACTCTCTATTTGTGGTAGTGAGGTCGAGCAGTAAGGCTTTATCAGAGGGCAGTGTTAAGCATTTGTTGTACACACCCAGGTAGCAAATAATATCACACACTCAAAGACTGAACTCAGACCAATTTTATTTGTATACAAATATTGTTTAGGTATTTTATTTCAGGAACCAAGCCACACCTGGTGCAGGTAAGTGGAATAAAAGCTTTGCAAAATCGTATGCAATGCTTTACAGTTGAATGCAGGTTCCAATACAGTTGATTGAATTACAGGTAAGTCAATGTTTCAAAATTACTTTTCAGTTACTTTACAGATGACTTTGTATGTTACTTTTCAGATTACTTTTTAAGTTACTTTTTCTACTCACTGTGATATGCCTAGATATCACACTGGGACATTTCCTAGAGAAAAGGTAAGTAAATCAGTTTTTGTACATTTTGCAAATTGTCAGTGTTTCATACAATCCTACTCCACACAGAACAATTTTCAAGGAAAAACAGCCAGTGTATTCCTATGGAGAAAAATGAAATTGACGGTTTGAAGGTAAGTACAAGTTTGGTGGGAGTTGGTATTCTGGGGTTAGAACCAGGGTTTGCCCAGGGTCAAGGATGCACTCTCAGAACACCATCAGCGGCACTAGGGCGGCCGGGTGCGGAGTGCTGAGGCACAATGTTATCTAATGGGGGATAGGGGGCCTCCGGTTGGTGTCTGCTCATGAGCAGACCACAAGAATGTGGGAGCCAAGCTTCTGGAGTCGGGCTCAGGGCAAAGGGGAATCTGAGTTAGCACACAAGGTGCACCTGCAGCAGGGCAGGGGTGGCTGGGTGCAGGTTTCTGTTTTGGCATTGGGTGCCCTGTTGTTTTCAGTGGGAGTTGCCGGTTCTGGATTGTGGCTGCAGGCACGGCTCAGGAAGACTTCTGGGAGGAACCAACAGCTGGGCAGGTAACTTGGAGGACTTGGGGGGAAACCTCAGGTTCTCTTCTCCAGGGCGCCTGGATGCAGGGGTGTCTTTTGAGGTTGGATTTCACCTTACCGGGCCACTCGCAGTTGTAGGGGACTCCGTGCAGAGACTGCAGGTGACATCGGGGAGTCCTGGAAGGGTCAACCCCCGGTGGACTCGGACTCTAGAGCGCTGGGGAACCTTGCTGGGACAGGTGGGCCACCGGGATTCGGGACGTAGGCATCGGGTGCAGTGGTGGTTCAAGGCATCGGGTTTCTTTTTCCTCAGCAGCCTCGGAGTCTTTCTTTGGGGTTTCTTCAGAACAGAACTGCTGTTCACAGGAGATCCAGTCTTTGTTGAAGGCAGTCAGTCCTCCCAGGGTTTCTGGAGGTCGCTGGCTGCAGGACAAGGCGACTTTTAGCGCAGGATCGCTGGAAAATGCAGAATGGCCAGGTAGGGCTGGGGCCAAGTTAGCTCTTCTCAGCAGTCTCCTCTGCTGGGCGTCTTCTTTCATCCTTCTTCTTCTTAGGTTGCGGGAATCTGTCTTCTTAGTTCAGGCCTGCCCCCTAAATACTGTGTTTAGGGGGGATTTTAGGGGTCTCGGGTCAGTAGCCAAGTGGCTACTGACCTTAGGGTGACTACAACCTTGGTGTGCACACCCCACGTGGGGGAGTGGACACAATCCCTAATCCTGATTGGAGAGTGCCTGCCATCTGCAAGATGACAGGCACTGAAGAGTGGGCTTCATCTCACCTCCCCCAGCCGTGGTGTGGTGTTGGCAGAGGTGGGCACACCTTCTGGGCTGGCTAATTTTTCCCGCCTGTCTTCCTGCCAAAAAGGAGGGGAGACAGGAAGGCGGCCTGCTCCTGATAACAGGAGAGGCTGGGGTCACGTTACAAAGGTGGCAAAGCCACTGAAGCTCCTCAGCCACAGATGGCTCTTCCTGGTCTGGGGGAGGTGTGACCACCTCCGCCCAGGAAAGGCTTTGTTTCTGGGGTCAGGGAGCGAAGGCTCCATCCCCCGGGTGTCCAGAAACATGTCTTGTGGAGACAGGCGGATGTGTACCAGTCTGAACCCACCAGAGGCTGGTCATATTTCATGGGGCATCTCGAAGATGCCCTCTGAGTGCATTTTTCATTAAATCCCACACTGGCATTAGTGTAGGTTTAATGTGATAAGACGTTTGATACCAAACTTCCCAGTTTTCAGTAAAGCCATTTGCGTGCTGTAGTGTTTGTAATGACAAACTCCCAGCACCATATACTCTTAATGTCTAAGAATTGGTCTAGACATGCTAGGGGTACAGGGCTCATGTACCTGTACCCTCACCACTGGTATAGTGCACCCAGCTAGAGGGGGGCTGACCTATGCCAAGGAAGTGGGTTGTAGGCATGGCACACAGGGATGTGTGCCATGTTGACTCTTCACATTGTTATGCACCAAAACAGGCAGCCTGCCATGGCAGTGTGTGTGTGTAAAGGTACAGGGCCTCTAAGGGTGGCACAATAAGTGCTCCAGCCCTTAGAGGCCTTCCCTTGCCACAGTGCCCTTGGTACCCATGGTACATTTTACAAAGGACTGGCATGTGGCCAGAGAGGTGCCAATTGGGGGTACAAGGTACAGTTTGGGAAGGAATACAGGCCCTGGGAACCCGATTGGCAGGGACCCAGGACACATCAAGTCAAAGTGCATCAGTAGTCTGACAAAAAGTAGGGGGGAGGCTACTGCAACAGAAACCCAGCTTCCTACAGGGGGGCAATATATGAGTGGGGTAATGCCACAATGCTCAAACACAGGAACCGCCGCTGGTGGGTGGGATGGCTCAAACTAAAGAGTCCTGTAGGACACAACGGGTGAAATGACCATCCTATTAGACCTGGCTGTCAAGGCAGAAGTGCTTTGTGAACATGTGTAACTTACCTTTGGTAATGTTTGTTGTGGACACTCCTTCTACCTGCAGATTCCGCACCTCTTTAAACTCCTTCAAGCATAAAACGAAATCCAGAAAGCTTGAAATAGCTCTCAAACTACCAGGTGTCCCGCAGCTCCAACACTACGCCACACTTCCCCAGATGAGATACCACAGATACGTATATGGAACCACCCCGGAACTCTGAAGTCCCCTTCCATCCCTTTTTCCTCACCTTGAGACGTGAAGATGAGAGTAACAAAGATGAAGTGCACTCAATTAAGTTGGCCCCTTTATTAAGTATATTCAGTAGTCCTCAGAACAAGAAGACAGGCCGGATCAGTGAATAATCTGTAGGTAGATGGAGTAGCCAACAGAAAGAAAATGTTATTTACTCTGTAAGCATCTGTAGTGTGTAGTGCTGTAGATTCACATGTTCTGCATACTCCTGCAGTTTTCTGTTGGACTCGGACATTTTAATGTGTTTTTATTTGAGGAAAGGCTTTTAAGACTGGGGATGCACTATGACTCCACCCTTAGTAGGCAATCTGCATGGGGCCCAACTCTATTTTAGATAGTTTTCCACACAGCTGGTAAGAGTAAGTACGGCGTGACGAGTGAACGTAGTTTGGTGCACCATGGGCATTGGGGAAGTTATAAAAGAATACAAATAGAGTCAAAATCTTCCATGGTGGAGGGTGGGAGCATGTGAATCTATAGCACTACAACCTATGAACAGATGTTTACAGGGCAACATCTTAATTTTGTGGCATGTGTTGCTATAGATACATATGCTATGCATAGAATGTAAAGCAGTATCCCTAATAGGGAGTGGGCTCTATTGGTTTATTGTTAGCAGGTTTGGACTCATTTGACTATCCGTCTGGCAATACCGGCTTGGAAATAGGCTGGCCTTTGTGAGGTTTCGCAAAGGCTACAAATAAGGGTGGGGCTTGCAGAAGGGCTCACTCTGCTACAGAGTCTGGTGGAGGGAAAAAGAGTAGCAGCTATATAGTTTGGTTGCGATGGAAAGGGGAAACCACTTTGAAGAGATGCTTTGGGCTGGATCTTAGAACAATCTTGTCCTGTGGCACTAAATGAAAGGTTATTGGAGTGTGAAGTCCTGCAACTCACTGATGTGTCTGAGAGATGTTATGGCTACAAGGAAGACAAAGGTTACCCTGCAACCTTCTGTTCTTAGCTTGCAGTGCTGTAGATTCACATGCCTCGGATACTCCTGGCAACTAGTGTTGGGCTTGGACGTCTGCGAGTTGTTCTTTGAAGCAGTCTTTCGAGGCATATTGTGACTTCTTTAGCTGGCAAAGAGCATGTCAGATTGTTTTTCGCACAGTGGGTAAGAGTACCATGGAATGGTGAGTAGACAGAGTGTGGTATACATGTGTATTAAGGAGCTTAAGCAGTAAGGAAAGGAGATCTATGATCAAAGCCACAACTTTTCAGGGTGGAAGGTGGGCACATGTGAATCTGCAGCACTACACACTACTAACAGCTGCTTACAGGGTAAATAACATTTTCCATTCGTAGTATGTGTTACTGTAGATACCCCAGCTCTGCATAGATTGTAAAGGAGTATTCTTCTCCAGTGGTGGCTATTGTGTGAATGATGGGGATGTCTGAAATAGGCTCTTGTCTAGCAAAGACATCCACACAATAGTGTTTGATAAACATATGTGAGGTTTAACATGTGACTGTTCTATATATACCCACTAGGGGAATGTTCCCTAATTACAGCTGCCTTCTGTGTAGTATGGGTCCTGGGTGTAACTGAGAGGGGTCTTTTGGCTTGGTAAAAGTAGGTTTAAATGCACTTAACTATCCATCTAGCAATACCTGCTTTGGATATAGACTGACTCTTGTGAGACTTTATGACAGCCACAAAGAGTTGGTCTGAACTATTGAAAGACTTAGGGCCATATGTAGGTAATTTCTATTTACCGATTCCTAAATACCGAATTTTACCGATTCGGTATTTAAAAATTGGTAAATAGAATGTAGGTAAACAATCGGTAAATGTTACCGATTCGGTAATATTCGTTATTATCGATTCGGTATTTACCGAATCGGTAATAAGGAATACCTTCCCATTCATTCCCATGGGTCTGGAGGCCCATAGGAATGAATGGGAAGCCATTCACTATTACCGATTCGGTAAATACCGATTCAGTAATAGGGGGAGCATATTCAAGGGTGGCAGGGTGTCACATTGACACCTTGTTGCACCCCTGAATCGTGCATGTGTGCACATGTGGCGCACATTCATGCCCTAAGGGCATGAATGTCTGCCACATGGCACTTTTAAAAATGCACAAAATTGCTTTTTAAAAGGTATTCGGTATTTACCACCAACCTGTAGTTGATGGTAAATAACGAATCCTTAAACCAAAAATGCACTCACTTGAGTGCTCCCTACATAGGATTCAAGGATTCGGTAATTTACCGATTCCTCAAAGTAAGGAATCTGTATTTTACCGATACCTTAAAATAACGAATCGGTAAATTACCGAATCCTTAAATCCAGCCTCCTACATCGCAAAGGGCTAAATACCGGTCGGTAACGGGAAAATTTACAGATTTTCGGCCGTTACCGACCGGTATTAGCCCACCCACATATGGCCCTTAGTCCTTTCAATGCAATACATGAGAGCGCTTGTTTAATGTCTAAACTCTAAAGTGTGTAGTGCTCTCTCTGCTACTGAGTCTGGTTGGAGAAAGAAGACTGGGGGTTTGTCTGGTTAAAGTGGGAAGGGGATACCACATTGGGCAGAATCTTAAAGTTGGTTCTCAGTACTATTCTGTAATTATGCACTTGAATGAAGGGTTCCTGCAATGTGAGCGTTTGCAATTGGCTAATGCAATTAGAAAAACCACTATCCAAGAGAGGTACTGCAGAGAGCAAGAGTGGAGGAGATTAAAAGGGTGCCCAATGATTCTGGTGAGAACTAATGTTATACTTGACATCTTTTGGTGTGTTTCCCCAGTCTTTTTGCTTTCTGACCTCCTGGTTTTGACACTGTTTTTGCAGGTTTAGTGTCTCTGCGCACTTTCTCACTGCTGTTCAGTGTTAAATTGCAAGTGCTCCTATTGTAAATTGTGTTATGGATTGGTAATTCCATGACTGGCATATTGGATTTAGTAGTAAGTCCCTAGTAAAGTCCACTGAGAGTGCCAGGGCCTGTAAATCCAATGTTACTAGTGGAATTGCAACACTGGTTGTGCCACCCACACAAGCAGCCCTTAAAAGGTAACTCAGACCTGCCACCGCAGAGTCTGCGCGCAGTTTGTAACTGCCATGTCGACCTGGCAAGCGCCCCCACTTGCCAGGCCCTAACACTTCCCTTTTCTACATGTTAGTCACCCCTAAAGTAGGCCCAAGGTACCCCTGTGGGCAGGGTGCAGTGTATGTGAAAGGTAGGACATGCCCTGATGTGTGTGGTTAGTCCTGATAGTGAATGATTGCCAATTTTGTTTTTCACTATTGCAAGGCTACCTGTTCCCTTAGGACAGAGTGGGGAGTTTGTTTAGAACATTTTATAAACATAACTGGCCCTAGGAATAAGGTAGAGAAAAAGAATTGTGTATGCCTGAACTCAGAATCTAAAGGTGGATCTTTTAGTAAAGGAGATTTTTACATTCTGTGTTTGAAAATACCACTTTTAGAAAGTAGGTATTTTCTTGCTCAGCCATCCAGTAGGCCTCTGCTGGGTTTGTGGATTGACTGCCTGGGCTCCGGATAGTGTAGGTGGGTCAGGAAAGGGCTGAATAGACCTGGGCTGCATTAAGAGCTGGGGGAGGAGATTTCCTTTCACCTGAATGGGCCTGGGCTGCCTCTGACAATGCCATCTCCACCTCCTGCCAGGAAGCCACACCAGAGAGGGCAGAACTGGTTCTGGCTGGGCAGACACTGTCTGCCTGAGAGGACAAACGATTTTGGGCTATAGAAAGTGGGGCCCAAACCCCTGAATTTTAGAACTCTTTTGGACCAAGAAGACTGCCAAGAAGAGCTGGAGAAGCTGTGAGGAGGAACTACCACTTTGCTGAGTGCTTTGCTGTGTTGGCCTGCAGTGGCTGCTGCTGTGTTGGGCAGTGAAAGGACTGGACTGAACTTTCTGCAACCTACTTTTGTGAGTTTCTCCAAGGGCTTGAGGTAGAGCTTGCCCCTTGTTCAAGAAGTCTCAGGAACAGCAAAGACTTCACGTTCTTCTGCCCTCAGCACTGGGGACTGTGTGTTTTGTGCTGCAATAGAAGAAAAAGCAACCAAACGCTGTCTACGACGCTGCTGCCGACTCCGTGTCCTGAAGGCACTGCAGAGGGCACCACCGCAATGCAGCACCGTGACTCTGGTCTCACCGACGACACCTGCGGACCCACCACCGAGCCGCTGCTCGCACCGCGACCTGTGGGCACCGCACTCCGCATCGCCTCGCTTCACGGCGCCACCTTGGTATCCCCGACAACGACGCTCCACGCCAAAATTGACGCCGCTGCTTGCACCGTGGTACGAGGGCACCACTCATACCGATTCTGGCGCCATCAACTCCAGTTTGTCAGCCGACGACAGCGCTTCAGCAACAACAGTGCCGCTGCTTGCACTGTGACCTGAGGGCATCGCACGCCGCACCGCTGCATTTCGCACCTCAGCACCCGACGCCTGCTGATGCAGCGCTCCTGACTTCAACCGCAAGGAGTTCGATCTGCAACACTTGTGACCTGAAGGGCCCGACGACTCCTACACCGACCTCCGGAACCGACACGAGCGGAGGCCGTGCTTTCAGAAGCTCAACAAGAGGTCGCCGACGCCCTTCATTTCTAAAGGTACTGTTTTGCGGGTCTTCCCGACACCGTAGCTGGCCCACGATGCCGCGGTCAGCCAGAACTGTTTGGATTTGTTTGTTCACGATGCCGTGATAGCCCTGCACGGAGCTATCGACTTCAAGGAACTGTATTTCAAGGTTAATTTGATAGCTGAAGATATCTAAGTACTGCATTGTGGATTTTTATCGTTTTTGGTCGTCTTAAGTATATAAAAATATTGGATATTTTTCTAAACTGGTGTGGTGTCCTTTTGTAGTGCTTGCACTGTATTACTGTTGGTTATATGCAAATGCTTTACACACTGCGTCTAAGATAAGCCTGACTGATCATGCCAAGCTACCAAAGGGGTGAGCAGGGGTTATTTTAGGAGTGCAACTCCCTTATCCTGACTGGAATGAAGGGTCCCTACTTGGGCAAAGGTTCAAGCCCTTGCCAACTAGAGACCCCCATATCTAACAACTACATTGAGGTTCCACACTGGAGCAGGAACTCTAGGGGGATGACCCTTTTGGGAACTTCCATAAATACCTAACAACTGGTATATGGAAGAGGGGGGAGTGTTCTCTATTCTGCCTGTAAGCAGATATGCCTGCCAAGTAAAAGAATAAGAAGTGTGAGCTATGCCTGACTTCTGGAGATTGAGTAAATATCATATGACATCCTGGACAGCAGGTTTTAAGGGGCCCAGGTGCCTAGGAATCCACTGTGCTGCGTAAAATGCTTGTGTAGTTGGTTTACGGGCCTCGCACAAGATGTCCATGCACTCTTGTGGGAGAGTTGGGTAACTGTATTGGAGACCCTCATGTCATCTGGCCTTGGTTCCTGGTGAGACAGCCTGTGGGGGAGCTTCTCATGTAGACTGATGGACATTTTGAGGAGTGCCAAATACCAGGGACGCCTGGCCCAGGTAGGGGCTATGAGGATGAGCGTCTGATACATTTGCAATATCTTCCGCACTACAAATAGGAGTAGGAGAGGGGAAAAGGGGAAAACAAATATCAATGACCAGTTAATGCATAGTGGATTAACGAGTGTCAGTGGGTGTGGGTATCTGGTGGCTACACTTGGGCATTTTGCGTTTTCGGGAATGGCAAAGAGATCCATTTTTGGAGTGCCTCAGAAGTGGAAGTAACTGTGGAGGGCTTGTGGTTAGAGGTCCCACTTGTGGATTTTTTGGTTGCTTCCTGCTGAGCAAGCCTGCAAGGCGGTCGTCCACTCCCGGAAGGTACTATGCGATGATGAAGTGCCCAATGACAAATGTTCTGAGCTAGCAAAGAGAGCTTTTGTAGGTGTTATATGGCTGTCATGTCCGTCCTGACTAGTACCATTTTGCCCTGAATGAGAGGAAGGAACGTTTTGAGGATGAGATGGATTGCTAACAACTTGAGGTGGTTGACGTGACCCCCCTGCTGATGTGGGGCTCGCACTACCTGTATTGTAGTGAGACTGTGATGCAGCTGCGGCTCCTCCGCTAAGGGAGAAGTGCATTGCCCCACAGCTTCAACTGCAAGCTCAATACAAAAAAAGAATGATAACGTTCCATTATTATCATTTTATTTTTTTGTATTTAGCTTGCAGTTGAAGCCAGGTTAGGTAAGGGTGAGGCCGAGCTACAGTGACATCGAGAGAGGAGGAGTAGTTGCTGCACTTTAAGTGCACATGACGGTTTGGTCGACCATCTCGGGACGGCCAAACCGCCATGCGCACTTTGCATGCTCTCCACAGGCTGTATTGTACAGCATGGGTGGAGACTATGCACAGCCTTCCAGTCCCTCTCTGAGCGCCGAACCACGGCACTCAGACCAATCATAACGCTTCTGTGGCTAGGGGATTCTGGGAGGCTGTGTGCTTCCTGCTGCGGAGAAGGGGAGAGGTGGCGGACGGCAGTGTTCAGGTATGTGCTTTTATTTATTTTTGTATTCCTCCCTCTGCTCACCCCCCTCACATTACCACTATTGTTCAGTAGCAGCTGCTAGTGTTGAGATGTGCTCCTTATCCAGCCTGGGAAGTGTTTGTGGTAATGATGACTTGAAGAACAGGGCCTTGAAAAGGCCTAGCAACAGGTTGTTGTTGTTCCAGCACTGCAGAGCGATGCATGCTGGCCTTTGCTGATACTAGATCCTCCAATAGACCTTTCGCTTGTGCCCATTTTGCAGAGAGTCACTTTGGCAATATCTCAATGCATCAGGTAGAGAGGTTGCATAACAGTAAGGTTGCGGATTTCGCTGAAAAAGAGGCATTCGCTGTGGAAAACCTGAGACCCTTTGCTGACTGGGATAAGCTTTATCTGTGACGGAGTGTAGTGTTGACCTCAGAAGGGGATGTAAGTTAAAAGGTAACAAATGGAACTTGGTGGCATTGATGGTGAAACAGAGGCTGTGGAGGAGGGGGGCAGTAGCCTGGGGCTTGCTTATGCTCTTGACCAGCCCATTGTCCAGGTAGATGAAGACATGGATGCCTCCCCTCCTTGGATGTGCGGCGACCACTGGCAGGCATTTGTTGAAGACCCTTGAGGTGGTGTCCACGCTGAACAGCAAAACTTGAACTGATAAGGACTGCCACTTACCACATAGTGTCGCTGCGCAGGATGGATGGGAATGTGGAAGTTGACGTCCTTGAGGTCTAACGCCGTCATGGCATTCTGTAAGGGTATCACTTGGAAGTGTTCAGACAAGGATGTACTGGTTGAGGGGCCTGAGGTCTAGGATGGGCCTGAGGCAGACATCCTTCATAGAGATGAGGAAGTAGAGCGAGTAAACCCCTTTGCACTTGTATTTAAGCGAGGGGCTGGTTTTATAGTCCCTTTGTGAATGAGGGTTTGGACTTCTTTTTTCTAGGAGGCTGGGACGGCCTTTACTGAGACTGTGTTTGGTGGGTGGAATGTTGGGAGGGGGCGTGGGATGTTTAAGGCAATAGCCGTGGAGGATTTCTACTAAGACCGACTTGTTGGATGTGATCTTCTGTCAGCGTGGGAGGGAATACTGGAGTTTCCCTCAGACATATGTTGTGTTATCAGGGGAATGTGGAGGGAGTCAATGTTCTGGTGGCAGAGGCCTCCTTGCCAGAGCTCCCTTTGCCCCTAGCTCTCTGTTTATTGCCCCTGCAGGCACCCCTGCTGTAGCCTCTTGGTGTGTTCTGCTGGTAGGCTTGCTGCTGCTGTCTCTAATAGAAAGAGGTAGACACAGGAGAGGAGCTTTTGGAACTGCTTTGTTGCCTCCGAAAGGAGCCTCTAAGGGTAGAGGTCTAGAGGGCACCTTCAGGCTTAAAACCCAAAATGCAGAGCAGCGCTTGGCACTGGATCATGACACTAGCAGGGAAACCCCGAGCAGCGGTATCCGGAGCATCCAGGGTGCACCATTTGAGATGGTTCTACCCTCCGCCACTATCTCCTCTCCCCCTCTGCTTAAACTAGTCAGGCAGGTGCTTTATGGGCTCACTCACCTCATCCCAGTATGTTCTGTCGTACCTGGGGAGTAGGCCAACAGAGGTGGAGGTTCGCTCATGGGTTGTGGCTCATCCCGCCACACTTTTCCCTGCAGCATCAAGTTTTTTTAGTCTCTTCATCAGGTGGAGGAGCATCATCTGTGCCCTGACTTAGCACGCTTATGCGCAGTATGGACCACCAGAATATCTGGGACTACCTGACCTCTGATTTATGGAGGGTCATTGGGGAAGGGTTTATATTTTTTTTAATCTACCGTAGATGTGACCCCACTCTGGCCTCAACTGGTTCCTTGATTGTGTCAAAGGCCAACTTCAACATCCCTGGAGCATGAGCAGAAATTGCGCCGTCCGCTCTGATTTGGATACGGTTTCCACAAGGGAATTATTCTTCTCATGGAGAATGTGCATGTCTGCCCTGTGGAAAGCAGCAGCCCTGTGTATGACCTCATTGTAGTTGGTTGTGTTATCTGGGGGTGATCACCTTGCTGGATTATAGTCCAGGTTTGGATCCCATGCAGGGGTGGGGGGTGTGGGTGGGAGATGGGTAGGGATGTGGGTGGGAGATGGGGGGACTCAACATAAAATCAACCATAGTCATCCTAATAGTCATCAGTGGGCACCACGTCAAAAAGTGTCTCATTGGGGTCACCCAGGAGAAGGGGGCTACCCTGTATGAGGAGTGATGGGAACCCTCTGGGTTAAGTGTGGGGTGATGGAGGAGAGGATGGTGGCGAAGGGATTGGTGGAGCATAAGGGAGCAAAATGGAATGGGGCTGGTGCCTCATCTCTGCACTTTTTGCATACAGGCATTGTGGAGGCTCCAAGGCAAGTTCCAAGATAGACTTTCGCTTGCGAGGCGGTCTCTACTGGTGTTGGAGGCAGTCTTGCGGAATCGTTGCCGATAAGGGTTTAAAAAAAGACGTCTTTGTCTCGCGTCCAATTCCTCCCTAAGCCTTTGGAGGATAAGCTGCTCAGAGTCCTCTAAGTCATGTACAGAAGGCTTCTTTGGCACCGATGGCTTCGGTGCCAGTACTCGTTTCTGATTCAATGGTATCATCGATGCAGATGACTTGAGCACTGAGGGTGTTCTCGGATGCAAAGGTGCTTTGGATGCAGATGACATTTTCAGTGCTGATGTCGGTTTCGAAGCGGAGGCTGGTTTTGGTGCTGGCATCGAGGGAGTCTTCAGCCTCTGAAGTGCTTTTGAGCACAACAGGGTAACACACAGAGATTTGGTGGTGGCTCTTACATTTTTGGTCCATGCCAACTGGTGCCACGTGGCAGTGTGGCCACAGAGGACTGAGTCTTTGTCGATGGACTCCAATCCTTACCCCCCTCAATTTCCATGCTCTGCCTCGACTCAAGGCCTTTTAGGAGGCCTTTTAAGCAGGGGTGGCTCCTCCGCTAGGGCAGAGAAGTGTCGCTCCACTGCTTTCAAAGCCGTGAAATAGTCAAAAATAAATGATAATAACTTTGCCACATGAGCGGAAATTTAGTGGATGGAAGTAGTGTTGGTTCCGCAGTCCAGGTCTTTCTGTCATTTAAGGATGAGTTCCGTTTTGAACCATTCCTGGACGAGATAGAGCCACCCATTGCAAAAACCCTTTACTTAAAGTTCAGGTACGGGATACTTATGCTTAATTACAACACCTAAAGATGGGCACAAAAAAGACTGGGAGAATTGAATGTTAAAACGGGGTGTTGCCCTATGTGTTCCAATGTCTGTTCTGAGAATGAGGTTCACATGTTTTTTGTTTGTAGCGCCTACATGAATGCTAGAAAGAAATGGCTAAAACCAATGTGCAACCTCTTGGGAACTAGGTCCTACGCAATAGCTTTTAGGATCATGAAAACTAATTCAACCGAGTACATTGTATTTAGCATAAGTAAATTCCTATACTCTGCCTACATAACCCGTAAGAAACAAGGACAGGTACTCTGAGTTGGAAAGGTGTATATGTTTACGTAACTCTTACATTTTTAATATTTTTATATATTTTCTAAAATTGAAATGAAATATATTGCGTGTTTTTTTATTTAAAAAAAAAAAAATGAATTGTAAAAGCTATTCTTTCTCCATGTACCATTTTCTTAATTGCTGCCATGCTTACCGCTTGATTCTCTATGTATGTATGTGACTTTTATGGCCAAATTGGCCGAAATAAATTAATAATAATAATAATTATCATTTTATTTTTGGTAGCTGCAAGGCTGAGTGAGAGCACGGTGGGCTGGTGTCAAAGGGGGAGGGGTGAAGGGTTCACTCGAAGTGTGCATGACTGTTTGGCCTGCCATCTTGTGCCGGCCAAACAGTCCTGCGCACTTTGTATGTTTCCAACCAGGCTGCATTACACAGCCTGGTGAGGAACATGCGCAGGCTCCCACTGCCTGTTTGACCGCCGAACCAGGGCACTAAGACCGATTTAATCGAATTGCAGTTTGTGATTGGCTTGGGGGAGCCTGTGTTTGCTTAAAGTTCCTACTTCCATTCTGGGACGTCAGCAGGGCGAGCGGAGGACAGATGTGGCCGGCCGAAGATGTGTTTTTTTGGGGGGGGGGGGGGGTTCACACACCCCCTCCCCCGCCGTGCCACCCCCGTTCCCTGCCAGCCTCTACTGGCTGTAAGTAAGTACATTTTATTGTAGGATTAATTACAGTTCCATCATGATATATATAAGCGACAGTCAATAAGTCCTTTAAAAACCACAAGATAAAAACCACATTATAAAACCATTGGACTAAAACCAGGGGCCATCACTAAAACATAGGAAGTGATATTTTTGTCTACCCTCTGACAGTCATCCAGTGGGTTAATGCAATGTCTCATTACCTATGTATCAAACAAGCAGCATGTGGAAGGGGAGCAGACGAATGAATCAATGCGGTACAGACCCTAGCGTGAGGAGATCTCCCAGTGAAGGATGCAACATCTGGTGCAAATAAAAGCAAGAGTGTTGCAAAGTTCAACGTGCAACAAATCAGTACAGATATTTCAAAGTAGAGATTTAAATTCGAGCCAACATAGAAGGGACATAGAAATTGGCAGAGGCTCTGTCCTAACGTATGTTCCAAAGTGCAAAGTGTTGTGCAGCCAAGCCAGGTGGGGCATTTCAGAGGAGCACGTTCAATTACAGCCAACATAAAATGGACAGTAAAACCTTTACGGGCAGGGGTGGGCCTTGTCGATGAAAGGAGTGCCAATCCTCTGGCCCGCAGGTTCGTTATTTGCATTTGTGCAAGTTCAGACTTGATGCAGCCTGATAGAACGTGCCCAGGTGTGGACTATTGCCTGTTAGTAGCCTTCCAGCTGTAGTAAAGAACTTGATAATTTGTGCAAACTACATTGAGACATCGGATGAAAAAATGTACGACACTGCCTCTTTGCATGTTCTTATGCCATGCTGCAAGAATAGTTTCAGCTGCACGCATGGCTCCGTGAGGAGGTCCTCATTCGGGGTCCCAGAGGTATGGAGTCACTGGTAGCCTCGAGGTCTTCAGGCTCAAAGTCAGAGCAGGTGGAAAAGATGGCCTGTGGACTAGGTGAAGGTTCATGGAGCAGAAGGCCCCAGAGGGCAAGCCTCTTTGCTTTCCTCGACACCTGGGGAGGGCTGTTTTCTGAAGACAACATGGGTGTCATTGGAACCCTGCCTCTGCATCATGAGGTGTGCCCACCGTCTCTCTCGCCGATTTCAAATCATCTTCTTCGAACCTAAGGCCAGGCAGGGATCGCAAGAGGAATTGTTTTGGGTAGGAGACAGAGCTCACACACCTGGTGGTGGCCGGTCCAAGAGAACTTTGGCTGACACTCAGGACAGATCTGAAAGGGCATCCGTTCCATCACCCTGTGTACATTCTCCATCGAAAAGGACAGCAAACGTAGTCATGGACAATAGATACGAAGCAAGAGGACCCCGTAGTACACAAAAGGGGATCAGTCTCCAGATGATAATGGTTGGAGAAGAAAGCAACGGAGACTGTTTTCCAGGTATTAGGGTGTCGAAGAAGATGGGCCGGAACGGAAGCAAAGGAAAGCATCTAATTCTGAGCTTTGTCGATATACGTCCAAACCCGATGGCGGAAAAAAACGATCTAACACGGAGTCGATGTCCATGTGCATAGCCAGCTAAGGGAGGAGTCACTATATCTTGTGACTCAAAAGGCTTCTTTGACAAAAACAACTTGCAAACGACCGAGGCCAACACTAGAATGGCAGAGCATGTGTAGCTTCACTAACACATACTACGAGCAGTTATTGTCAGAGCACCGGTTAATAAAGTATTTCCAATGTATCTTGTAGCATCCTTGTAGCATCTTCTAGCTGAGGACCTATTTTATTACAATAATATGTCTTTAGGGTAAATCTAAATGGTCACTTTTTATCAACTCGGGAGCCATGTTCCCAACTTCAACTATTTTGGATTAGGTGATATGTCTTTCTCCTGTTCATTGTCAACATGTCTGTGCTTACTGGCAATGTTAACACTTTCCTCTGGATAAGGGTGTTAAGTGTAAGCACCATATTTCTATTGGGGAGGGGTGGGCATATGAAAAGATCCTGTACCAGTTGAACAACAGTGCATTCCTCAGTGACTGTGCATATGCGGTCCAGGACGTGAAGTTAAGGCATTTTTCTTTTGTTTCTGTTTAAATAAAGGCCTGCAATTGATTCTTCCCACATGTGGGATATGTCTGTCACAGTGAACTGCTTTAAATCCCATTTGCCTGAAGTGCCCAGTTGTTTGCCTGAGTAATCTTCTAGTATGGTTTGTTTTCCAGGAACAGGAGCTATAAAAGTAATTTTTTTCTATTGACCAAGTCCATGTTTTCTGTGCTAGGATCTATAATGGGTACAGGGTTCCTACCTGTTCATGTAAATCAATGTCGTAAAGCTGTATATCTGTTAAGAAGTGCCTCTTTTTGTATGGTTGCCCCCAAGTTATTTGACTGATGCTGCTGGTTTTTTGACTCAAAGTGCATGGAGGCTGCTAACCAGACCTCAGTGCCAGTGCCCTGACCCTAAAGATATGTTGAATTGGATATACCCAATTGGAGACGACTAACTTAACTGTAAGTCCCTAGTAAATGGTACCCTGGTACCCTGGGTTTGTAAGTTAGAGGGGTCCCCCCTGGACTTGCACCACTGATTGTGACACTCTGGAGGTCCCCCAAACAAAGCAAGCCCCCCAGTCCGCCACTGCAGACTGGTAGAGCAGTTGTGTACTGCTAGCCTGACTTTGCCATTTAAAGCAGTGGAAAGCCACCACTACCCCTGGACATGTGTGTAAGTCACTCCTCTGGCAGGCCTACCAAGCCCTAAAGGCAGAGTGCGACATATGAGACAGGCAGGACATGTACTGTACATGTCCTGACAGTAAAACACACAAAACTAAAGTTTTTATTGTGGAAAAACTTGGTCGCCCAATTAGTGAGTATAGAGTAACATGGTGACCCCCCTCAGCTGTGCTAACTCCTGAACGGTGCGACCAACGTGGGCACTTCAAGGTATCAAACAACTTATTGCATTAAGCCTGACTTGTATCTCAAGTGGAAATGAATGTGACTTGTTGCAGTGGAAGCTTTAGCAAAGCTGCCACTTTGTTTCCTGTAAACCTCCTGTGTAAACCTCCTGTGTCTTCCCGGGCATACAAGGAGCCTGCTCCACGAACAGCTTTCTGCCCATCTGGAGAGACATGCAGACAACTCTCAGAAAGGAGAAAAAAGGGGGATTGCAGGTCAGGGAGATCTCCCCTCCCTCGTGCAGGAGGCCACTTAGGTGTTAACCCCAAAAGGCAGGCTTCAAACGTGAAACGGCTTTTGAAGAACAGATGTGAGACACCAGGGAGGAGGTAGACATGCTGGCACGGGGTGTAGAGAGGAAAAAACAGTAGTCAAACCGGTTTACCAGGGGCGTGTAGACCTGAGGTTGCCACACCCCCAGGGTGGGCTAGTGAGGTCTGTATGCCAGGAGAGGGGTCATGCCATCTTGGGAGTGGGTTGAATGGGGAGCATCCTGTGATAGCCATACTCCACAGGAAGTGGTCAACAGGTGGGGGGAACCTGCTAGCCCCTTGGCTCCTAACCGCAGCCTGCCCTGAGGGCACTTTAAGAGCATAAAGGGGCACCCCTGGCACCCAGACCTCAGATCTCGACCGACTTCAAAGAAGGACTGAAAGAGGACTGCCCTGCTGCACCGAGGAGCCAACAAAGAGAGGCTGCACCGACAAAGACTGCACCTACTGGCTAGCAAATAGAGGGACTTTGCCTTCTGTGTCCTGCTCAGGTAGAAGCTGTCTCCAGAGACCAGTCAAGCCAAAAGAACTTCAAGGGCTAGCCGACTGGCCTCCTGTTCACAGCACAGAGACACAACAGCTGAAGAAGCCTGCTGGGACAAGTTAGTAGCCCAAATAATAACGCCATGCTCTTAAAATAAACTTGCTTAAATAAGCGCTCCTTTGTAAGTGGGCTGCCCCTCGCTTAACCACACACTGTGAGTTATAAGTGTAAGCAGTGTGAGTGCCCTTCATGCGAGTCCTGTACACGCACTGTATGTAATTCAGCTACCGCAAAACAAGCGATACTTTACGTCAATAATGCATACCTTGCAATTTGATATGTTTTATCAAGGGAAAATTCCTTATGTAGGGCAAAGTATAGAAGAGCATATACATATCATATGAAGTCTTCTTCGTGTTCGTGTAGTCCCTTTTCCATCTCCGGAAACAAACTCAATTCTAGTGCCCTCTCTTTACCTGCACGTGGCCCATTTTGAAGAACAACATATCTTCACTGAAATCAACCCTTTCAAAGAAAACATCCTTTCATGGTGATGATACATAAATGAAATTTCTTATACATCGTGGATAGCTCACAAATCAATTGTGGTGTGAAGGTTACAATACGCCCTTAACACACACTTAAAGATGGCTGCAGCAGTTGATTTGACACGTGAAAACACATGCACACTAGTGGTTTTCCCTCACTGGCCCAGACACCTTTCCCATGACGCTCTCCATTGGCCGCCAGACGTCATCTCCTCCACACCCGCGGCTGCTACCACAACACCTGACTGATATCACATTAATTAGCAGTGCCTTAAATACGGCTTGCTCTCCTCTGCTCACTCCCGATCCAGGCGAGCAGTGGAGGGTAGGTCTCTAGTGCTCCCCGCGCAGAACTATGCGAGTAATATGACTTTGAGTGTCTCTTTGACATTTTCTTGTTTACATCCCAGATGTTCTCTCCCTGGTCTCTTTGATTTACCATGTCTCTGCCATCATTATTGTTATTATCGAACAGTTAGCAGCTGTGCACCACCCTTTGCCTTTGACCTAAAGGGATCTACTGATTGATCCAAACTGTGAGATCCTTCACTCACACCTAAGGACAATTCACTACCTATGATATGGTAGATGTTCATAATACATTCTTGATTTTTGTTGTTAGTCTCACATGTGTCCACTAGCCTGATCTGTTGTGTTTGTTTCTGTATATACACTTTATCACAATGCAGCGACTTAATCAGCACCAACAATAGCATGAGCATGTCTACCTTGAGGAGACACGATAAAACATAGTGCTAAGACTGCGGAACTTGAGACGCACTGGATCATATATTCTCAAAACTGTATTACCTTATGTTCTTTCTATATTTCTTGTTTTATTTAGGTTGGACGATAATTTTATCAAGGTATTTCCTTCGAGGGGAGTACCTAACACTACATATCACTTTCTTGGTGTGGGGCATGGATCTTTTTTTAGATCCTGAAGAAGGACCAAGGATCTGGCTGGGCCATTGTGCGCGACACATGTTGACCTGTACACAACCATTGATTTAAGCTATTTTGGTACATTGGGGACTCGCAATAGCCTCTCTTCATTTTTAATTCTGCCTAGGGAACCACCATATTATAACACAGTTTGGTATCTCTTAGACAGTTTTAGCTTCACTTCACCCTTTCCCACACACTCACTCCACCCCACACATTAGGCGCCCTCACACAGACATTGCTCATTATGGCTAAAAATAAAAGTTCTCCAATAAAGTGACCCTTTGCAGGCCAGTAGAGCATTGTAGTGCCGGCCCTATGAGGAGCACGCCCGATGATGAAGCATGACATCCTCTTCAATGAGTGAGGGGACCCAGAGATAATCCTTAGGATTCCCTTGCATTCGTCCACCTTGTCTTCTTTCTACTATAGGAACAGTACCTCCATATATTAGTGTCTCAGTTCTTTCGGAGCATAAGTACTAGACCTTTATTTGCTCATATCCCCCCCCCCCTTCTCTTCTCTATATAAAAGGAGATGGCTCTGACATGCTGCAGCATGAAGAACTTCTCCTGTCACACTCCCCTTCAATGTGCCCAATGCTCTGCAACAAAATGGACCTGGCAGATGATTTTTGGTGCCTGTAGATGCAGGGGAGCAGCTCCTCTGCTCCAAGGGAGATATTTGCCAGTTGTTGAGGTCCTGGGCAGTCCTCCAAGGGTTTTGAGGAGAATGCAGTAGCAGCTGCTACCAAACAGGGGTGGTAGGGCAGGAGGGGTACAGGGGAACGGCAGGAGGGGGTGGGAAATACTTAAAAAAAGAAAAAGCACTTACCTATAACGCCGACCTCCACCTCTACTTTCTCTGTCCTCCTTCCGCAGGAAGCACACAGCCCTGACCAATGACAACGCTGCCTTACAGCAGCATTGTGATTGGTCTGAGCACCGTGATTTGGTGCTCAGACAGGGGCCAGCAGGCTGTGTGGAGAACATGCAAAGTGCGCATGACGCTTTGGCTGGCCCAAGACGGCCGGCCAAACCATAATGCGCGCTCTAGGTGCTGCCACTATTCCTCCCCCTGTTACGCGGGGAGCCCAGCCCCACCCCCCTGGTTTCAGCTGCAAGCTGAATACAGAAAACAAAATGATAATAACAAATGTTATCATTTTATTTGTTGTATTCAGCAGCAGTTCAAGCCGTGGGGCGACCCTCCTCCACCTTAGCAGAGGATGTAAAAAAACTGGCTCTATATATACTGCACCAAAGTGAGGTACAGTGTGTATAGAGTCCAAGAGTCTCCAGAGGTTTGGCAGAGATTAAAGTTAGATAGAACCTTACTCTCTAAAGTGGTAGCTTGGTCGAGCAGTTAGGCAGTATCAGAGGACAGTGTTAAGCATTTGATGTATACACTCAGTCAGCAAATGAATTCACACACTCAAGAACTGAACACTAGGCCAATTGTTTTTTATTTTTCTTCCTCATATGACGTCTGTAGCTACTGCCGCCTCTCGACCTGTCCCACCACTGGCGCAGATAACTTTTGGTGGTACTTAGGCTCAGCTGATATATTCTAAACGGGGGATGCCCGTTTATACTCAACTTGAGCTGACCCAGATGTTTTAATCATTGGAAGTTATCCTATACCAAGATCTTCTCAAAAAGGGTCATCCAGTCAGTTCCAAAACAACCCAATGTCAGACCTTTCCCTGAAGACATTTACCCTCTGGTCTACATACAGCTCGATAATACTTGACAGAATTCCACAAGGCATTCCAACTAGGTGAAGTTTCCTGGCACCACAGCATGCAGATCTCTCTCCTTGCCAACAAAATCAGGTAAAACACCAATTTATATTGGGGCCCAAACTGATCTCATATCCCACCTGGCATAGGCACAATACCGATAAGAGTTGGGCTTACCTCCACCTCCGCACCCACGACCCTGGAGATAGTCTTACCAACATCCGACCAAAATTCGTATATCTTGGGACAAGACGCGAATATGTGGACATCATCCACATTCTGGAATCCACACTTCCAACAATTGGCTTCTCCTCCACCCATCAATTTAGAGACTTTAAGAGGAGTCCAGTATATCCTATGGAGTGTGAAAAAATGGTTTCTTCTGAGCGCAGCAGATTTAATCACAGAATAAAGCAGGTCAATGGATACTTGCCATAACTCTTTCCATTCTTCGCTAGGCAAGTAGTTCTCCCAGACCCGATGGGGCTTATCCATCCTTCTTTCTGCTGCAGCCAGAAGATAATTATACCATAGGGCAACTTCTTTCTTCCTTGGGACTCCCTTGGGACTTTTGCAAATCACTTTCCATGTGATTATTGTCGCAACACGACCAACTTTGAGATTTACACAATGACGTAAGCTGATATTATTTAAATCTGGACAAGGTTCCAGTTGTAGTATGAATCCAGAGTTCCCAAGGAAGACATTTGCTATCCACTACCAAGTCCCCCCATTGTAAGACTCCTGCCGCTTTAAGTGGCTGAGCTAGAGCTTCCAGAAGGCACTCCGGCATTCCAGGTGAATCCCACACCGGCGCCCATTCGCTATAATAATAGGAAAGCCCCAAGCAGTCTCGACAGTCCAACCAAAGCTTGGTCGCCATGCCCAGCGTCTTCAAACGAACCTTTTTATAAAATTTAGGAGAGCCAAATTTGTACATAAAACCATACTCCCCCAACCCCCTCCAGCATGGCTTTAAACATATTACCAATTAGTGTCCGGGCATTTTTTAGTTGATAGGCCCGGCAGTAGAGCTGAAAGTCTGGTAAACCCATGCCACCCTGTGTTAGTTTGTGCCTACGTTTTTTCCAGGACAGCCTAATCCCTTTTCCTGCCCAAATAAAAGAGGAAATCCTGCCCTGAATTTTAAGAATCTTAGCTTTTGCGAATTCTAATGGTGTGTTGTTAAAAAGATAAGTGTATTTCGGGAGGACACACATTTTGATCAAATTGACCCGGCCGTAGTGAGATAGTGGAATGTTCTGCCATCTTTTTAAAAGAAGCTCAACTTCCTTTGAAACTCTATATAAATTTACCTTTGGAATTTTCCTGGGATCTTGAGTTATTGTAATTCCGAGGTATCTAACTGGCACATGCATCAACAATGCCATTTGCGATTCCTTATTAGCGAAAAATAAGGATTCGCTAATAAGGAATAGCAAAAGGCTATGCATGTAGAAATCGCTTACAAAATAGCGATTTCTAAACATTCCTTAATTGCGACTCGCAAATTGCGAGTCGCAATTAAGGAATACCTCCCCATTAATTCCTATGGGCCTAGAGGCCCATAGGAATGAATGGGAAGACTTTCTCAATTTGCGATTCTCAATTAGAGAATCGCAAATTGCTCATGCAATTTCAAGGGTGCCAGGGTGTCAAAAGGACACCCTGTTGCACCCCTGAAATCTGCATATGAGTACATCTTGCACACACACATTCCCCAAGGGCATGTGTGTGTGTAAAATGGAACTTTGAAAAATGCACTTTAGTGCATTTTTCAACGTTTTTGCAAATTACCATGAAGTTCAACTTCATGGTAATTTGCTCCCCCTATTAGCGAAATCGCTAATATTTTTACTTTAGTGCATTGCATTTAAGGAATCTCAATTTGAGATTCCTTAAATGCAATCGCAATTTAAGTAATCGCAATTTAGAGATTACTTAAATTGCGATTTTTGCATTTGGGATGATGCATCCCAAATGCAAAAATACCGGTCGCAAAGAGGCAGATTCTGAGAATCTGCCCGTTTTCGACCGGTTTTTGCTTTGATGCATGTGCCTGTAAGTTCTGTCGCATATGGCTCCACCTGATTAGCAATGTTCCAAGCCATGACCTCAGTCTTATCTTTGTTTATCTCATAACCCGAAAATTTCCCGAAAGTTTGAGTTTCAAGTATAAGTTTGTGTAGTGTAATGTCCACATTAGATGAAAACACAACTAGATCGTCCGCATATAGAGCTATTTTTCTAACAAACCCACCCAGTTTGAAAGGAGCAATCTTTTTATTTGATCTTAAACTCTGAGCCAGGGGCTCCATGTAAATATCAAATAGAATAGGGGACAGAGGGCAACCTTGCCTAGTACCACGTTCTATATTAATAACGGGAGAAAGGCTTCCATTAACTAAAATCCGGGCCCGTGGTGAACTATACATTTTTTTAATAACGTCTCTGAATCCAGAGATAAAGCCCACAACATTCAAGGTCCTATCTAAGAAATGTCAGTTCACACGATCGCAGGCTTTAGCCGCGTCAACCGTGATAATTGACAGAGGGAGACCCCTTGATGATGCCATATCCACTGTGCCAACTAAAATATATACCAAGTCTGACATTTGTCCACCCAGAAGAAAACCCTTTTGATCTTCATGGATTATTTGGCCTATAATTTTATAAAGTCGTTTATTCAAAATCCCTGCAAAAACCTTATAGTCAACATTTAATGAGGAGATTGGACGGTATGATTGACACTGAAAAGGATCCTTACCGGGCTTCAAGATCAAGGTAATAAGTGCAACAGACCATGAATCCGGCAGGGGAGATATACCCTTTAGTATTTCGTTAAACAGTTTTAACCAGACTGGAATTATTTCATCCTTCAGCATAGAATAGACCTAGATCGGGATTGCATCTGGGCCTGCAGCTTTCCCCTTTTTAGCTGAATCTGCCACTTCTAATATCTCACTCCCTGATATTTCTAAAGTGAGAAATTCTTGACCAGCCTCGGTTAACCTCGTAAGTTGTTTCTCTTTCAGCCAGCTATCTATAAGCTCCTCCACCCCCTGGAGATCTTAATGATATAAATCTTGAAAGAACCCTGTAAAGGCCTGTTCTATTTTATCTTTCTCCTCTGTAAATTGTGTACCCACTTTAATCTTGCTAATGTACATATTAGCTTTGTCGATCCTTCACTTCATGGCAAGGAGCTTACCACAATTCACCCCTTGGTCAAATTCCCTCATTTTACTTATCTCCCACTTTTTTTTTTAACAAATTTTATTGAGCCTTCAGTCAGAGTACAGTACATCGTATCAAATATCCATGGCATTTTCATTTTTGTTGAGCATTGTCCCATCTTCCTCCGTAATTAATTTTACAAACTTCAAGTCGTTGTATCCAGCATTACACATCATAAAAACAATATAGTGCAGATAACATGAAACATGTGGAATCATCCATAATATGCACTAATATCTCAAAGGAACCTTGCCTCGTATCTGTACCTTCAAACCCTAAACTGAATTAACTACCCCCTCCCTCTCCCCCTCCCCTTCCTGGTCCTTCTGTGTTCTGACATCCAAACCGTCTCACAGCCTTAAGTCGTCATTGATCTCCGACCTATATTTCTGGTGTACCAAGGACCGTTCCGTATAATTTGCTCTAGTTGCCACTAGCTATGTATCAATTGCTTAAGTTAATCATGAGGTTGAGTCAATAAATGCAATTGGGACATCCAATTGTGTGAGTTCCTCTAACATAGTGTCCCATTCCATGGAGATGGGGCGTTTGCTCAGCCCTCGTGCCTTCTCACGTCGAAGCGCCGCGCTTTCGGCACTGCCCCATCTAATTACCTCCTCTCGCCATACATGTAGTTAGGGGCCCCTCGGGGACTTCCATCTCATAGTAATTGCTCTGATAGCCAGTATAATTGCTAGGTCCAGGAAACGCAGATTAACTTTCTGGGTCTTGGTGCGCTTGCGCAGACCCAGTAGGCACTCTAGTATGTTATCGGTTATTGTGAGATGTGTGATGTCCCCAAGCATATTCCGGATCTGTCCCCAGTAATCCCTAAGATGCGGGCAGGCCCATAACATATGGAAAAAACCCGCCTCCACCGCTTTGCATCTCGGGCAGCAGTTTTGGGCCTCTGGGAACATGCACTGTATCCTCTTCGGGGTTAAATAAGATCTATGGAGAACCATAGTTTGTATGAACTTGAGTTTGGCATTTCGGGAGACCCTCTTGGGATGTTCAAAAATGCTTTCCCAGGCTTTATCTGTAATCAGCATGTATGTAGTTTCTGCCCATTTTGCACGAAGGTCCGTGAGGTTAGTGGAAGCCTGTGCTCGGATGCCTGTATAAAACCATTTAACTAGATGGCCGCACCTCCCATGTAATAGAGTAGGTGTACCGAGTCATGCTGTGGGGGCTCGCTACGTTGAAGTGCCCATGTCGCCCTGATTTAATGCGCTATCGTTGCATGTAGCAAGTAAAGGCGGTCAGGAGCTCCGGTGTTCCTCACGAAGGTGGCATGATCCAAGAGGACACCATCTCCAAAGAAAGAACCCACCTCTGCTACTCCCGCAGTTATCCAGTCCTGTAGCCTAGTCATCGTAAGATTACTACCCATAATTGGCAGCCCCAATAGTGGGATATTTGTCGCATAAGGGATCGTGGCTGAGGTGTACTGTAGGTCCTTTTTCCAGCACCGTAGTGCCGTCATTAACAGCGGTGGTCCGTCCGAGGGTATTTTCATTTTTGGGAGCTGCATAATATGCAGGGTACCTCGTTCCAGATCTCATGTATCATAACCTATTTTTTGTAGGTTCCTGCCTGCCGTCCAGTAAGACAGCCATTGTAGCTGGGATGCATAGTAATATGCTCGGAAATCGGGGACACCCAGCCCTCCCTTGTTTGATGCCAATTGCAATTTCTTGAGGCTTACTCTACGTCTGCCCCCGCCCCAAATAAGTTCCAACAGTAGCGTGTCTAGGATGCAAAATGTGGACGGTGGCACCATCAGGGGTAAATTAAAAAAGAAGTACAATAGACGGGGTAGCATCACCATCTTGGAGATGGCTATCCTCCCCCTCACTGACAGAGGCAGGGATGTCCAGAAGGAGATGCTGGAGCGTAGCAAAGCAATAGCCTTCATTAGGTTGCCCTCCAGTTGGTCCAAATGAGTCCTGTACACGTGGATACCCAGATATTTAGATGTATCCAGCGCAACAGGTATCTGATAGGTACCAAATTGGATCATGCCTGGGCGCAGTCCCTCCTGGAAATAGAAAGCGTGTGACTTGCCTGCATTAATAGCCAATCCCGATATGGCCTCGAAGGCGGTAAAAACATCGGGAAGTGGGCTCGCCTCGCCCTCCAAGTCTATCAGATATATGAGGATGTCATCTGCATATATGGAAAAAAGGTGTGTGTTACCCTGTAGGGGTATTCCCAAAGCGTCAGCCAATTGTCTCAAGGCTATAGCCAGCGGTTCCAGCGCAAGCACAAACAGGATGGGGAGAGCGGGCACCCCTGTCTAGTGCCTCTGTGTACAGCGGATTCTGGGGAGATACATCCTCCAGTACGTGCCCTTTCAGTGGGTTCAGTAAAGAGCAGGCGTACCCACCGCAGAAAATCCGGGGGGAGGCCAAATCGCAGTAGGGCTGCAAACATGTACCCCCATGTTAGAGAATCAAATGCCTGACATAAATCTAATGCCAGACATCCCGCCCTATAATACTCCCTGGGAATGGCCCTCATTATGTGGTGAAGTCTCCTAGTATTAAGTGAGGTGCTACGTGCAGGAAGAAACCCGCATTGGTCACGGTGTAGAAGGTGAGGAGGACAGGTACCAGACGATTGGCATACTTATCTCCCACTTTTGATGTAAAATTTCTTCCGTCTTAAGTTTAAATTTTAGCTGATGCTCCTCCACTCTCTTTACCCATCGTTCATTCTCCAGGTCATCAGGAGGTCTCGCCTTCAAATCAGCTTCGGCCCCGCTATCTGTTGTTCTAAGTTGGCCAATTCTTCCTTCTCTGACCTAGCCCACCCTGCTACCGCCCCTTTTAATGTCCCCCTCAGCCAAGCCTTGAAGACATCCCAGATGATATGTAGGGGGGCGGATCCTAAGTTATTATGGAAGAAGGTGTTAGTTTCGAACTTCAAAAGGCCCGGAGTAGAAGATAGCAGGAGGAACCTCCTATTTAATGTCCATCTCCTTAAAGAAAAATCTGGGGGAAAATCCAGTTTAAAAGCCATAGCTCCATGATCCGATAAATGGATGGGCAGATATTTAATTAAGCTCACTTTATGGGTTTCCGTGTGCTCCATAAATACATAGTCTATCCTAGAATAGTGGGAGTTCTTGTTACTATAAAAGGAGTACTCCCTGACCTCACCATGCTTTTTCCTCCACACATCACATAAGTTAAAAAAAATTAGGATATTCAAAAGATGTGCTTTAACACGAGGGGCTGCTGTCTGGGTACGAGGAGAAGACCTATCCAGCTTGTTGTCTAAGAGTATGTTGAAATCCCCAGCCAAGATCAAAGGAGCCTCAAAGTCTGCGAGGGCCAGACAAAGATTAAACTGTGTGGGACTGCAGTTACAGTAGAGGAAAGGAGGGAGGTGGACCCCTCTATCACACTCTCTAACCGTTTTGCACCTTTGAGTACTATGCCCGCATTGATTGGGGAGGAAAGACACAGTTCAGGGGCTGTTAAAACAGTTGACTCTGGAAATTGGGGCTCCCTTCTCTACTTCGGAAGCGAACCAAAAAAAAATACAAGATACCTGTACTGGTTTAGAAGACATTTTTTTGGCACTCACCCACAGGATGGAAGACTTAGAACAAAAAGTAGGGGAACTGGGGCAGGAGGTTAAGAACAATGCTCAAGAGGTATTAAGACTAAAAGAGAGCGGGACATGGCAGAGAGACTGGAGAGACTGGAAAACATGTCAAGAAGGAACAACATTAGGATCTTGGATTTAAAAGAAGGGTTGGAAGGGGATAACCTAAAATCCTATGTTATTAATATTATGACCAAAGCTTTCCCCCAGATTGCATCGGCTCTGGTTTGGGAAGCCGAAATTCAATGAATTCACAGAGACCCCTTTCGGTTAAATCCGGCTCGGAAAAAATCTAGAAACATCCTGGTCTATATACAGTCTTATACTCTTAAGGAGCAATTATTGGGGGCGGCTCTTAAAACTATTCAGGTCCAAGACGCCTCCTTCAGAATCCGTTCTGATATCTCCCGGGTCACGGAGGACAGGAGATGGGAGCTGGGAAAGCGGATGGACGCTTTAAAGGATTTAGGAGCCTAGGTGCAGTTGCGGTTTCCTGCCTTCTTAAAAGTGGTACTAGCGAATAAAATGCATAATTTTAGGTTTCCGGAGGAGGTAGACAGATTTCTTGCACAATGTAACGCTACTGTGTAAGGTGTGGGGTAAGTGAATCAGCATCCAATGTCATTTCTAACACTACACATAAGAGAGGCTAGGGGCCCCCGGCTCTAAAGGCAATATTTATTGCCGATAGGTAGTTTGGGAGGGTTCCCGCCCGTTGGGGGGGGGGGGTAGCTCGGTGGTGATGGGGGGTAATGGGGGTTTTCACGTTGTTTGGTAAAGAGCATTGGGAGAAAAAAATATATATATATTAAAGTCATGTGACACTACAACTTCCAGTAGCTACTGCGGAGGGTGTAGCCTGCTTTATGATGGGGGATAGGCATACCCGGGATGGAAATCAACACCTTGAATGTCTTGGTTGGAATGTTAATGGTTTGAGAGTTAAAAGAAAACAACGCCTGATTCTTCAATACTTAAGGAACAGTTCAGTCAGACTGCTTTTGATCCAGGAGATCCACCTTTTGCAAGCAGAGTGCAAGGCACTATTTGGCAAACACAAATGGGTGGATAAACTTATCGCCTCGGCTCAGCAATGCTGCTCTAAAGGGGCTGCGATAATATGAAAAATGAATTCGGGAGTTAAGATTACTAAGTCTCAGGTAGATAATAGAGGACGTTGGGTCATCGTTGAAATTAAATTCAAAGGGATCAAATATACCCTAGTTGGCTATTATGGGCCTAACGAAGATTACATTTTTCCTAGGCCAATTGTTTTTGTATAAAAAATATACTGTTATTTCTAAAACCAAGCAAGCCTGGTACAGGTAAGCATATTAATACTTTGCAGTAGTAAATTACTTGTATGAACACAGTTCAGAATTGCAGTACTGGTTTTGGTTACAATTTTAAGTAAGCAGTTTGCAACACATTGCAGGGATAGTACATTCAAATGAATGGGCTTTTTAAGTAAAATGCAGTTAATTACTTTTCAGATTACTTTGGCTAACACAGAGTTGGATCCTAGATTCAGCCCTGGGACATTTCCTGAAAACAGGTGAGTAAATGTGTTTTAGTTAGAGGTACGATTTTGAAAGAATATTGCATTTCAAAAGTTGATACTTAAAAACTTTTTCACATAGAATCACCAATGTTATCCTATGAGAAGAAATTCACTTAGCAGGTAAGTTAGATTAACGATTACTCAGTGCTGGATACCTAGATTTAGCACAGGGACATTTCCTGAAAACAGTTGAAAAAATGCGTTTTGGTTATTCAGCTGATTTTTAAGGAATATTTGTGATTTTCAAAAGTTGGCACTAAAAAACTTAATGGGAGAAAAAGTGTCAATGTTATTCTATGAGGAAAAAGAGGTTATCGGTTTCCAGGTAGGCAATTGGTCTTTTGAGTTAGGGTTCTGGGGTAAGACTCAGGGGTACCCCAGGGTCAGTGATGCACTGTTGTTGCACCCCCAGTGGCACCAGGGCGGCCGGGTGCAGAGTGTGAGGCCCAATGTTATCCTATGGAGGATAGGGGGTCTCTGGTTGGTGGCTGCTGGCAAGCGGGCCACAGGGTTGTGGGAGCGAAGCTCCTAGGGTTAAGCTCAGGGCAAGTTGGGAACCAGGTTAGCACAAAAGGGGCACCTTCAGCGGCACAAGGGCGACTGGGTGCAGGGTGCTGTTTGGAGGTCGGGTGCCCTGTTGATTTCAATGGAGATTCTCCGGGAAAAAAAGAAACACTGCAGGCTCGGGGACGAGGATCTTCCAGGAGTGACCACCACTTTGAGGGGTAAGTTGGGATGTTGAGGGTTGGTTAGGCACCGTTGGGTTGGGCACACAAGGCCGTGGGGTGTCGGGTGCGGGGGTGCCTTGGGACGTCGGATTTTCTTACCTGCTCTGATCGGGGTGGGGGGGTCCCCTCGGGATTGAGGCTGCAGGCGTCATCTGGAGGCTTGAGGCAGGTCAGGAGTCGCTGGATCTCGGCTCAGGATCGCCGGGGGGACCTCCTCGTGGCGTTTTTCCACTCAAGCTCGGGCTGGGATCGGAGGGTGCAGAGTGGGCTGGATTTGCGGTTTCTGGCTGGCACCAGAAGCTGCATTTAAACACGTCCGGTGTTCACGGGAGAAGCAGCTTGGAAAGTGAATGCAGGCAGGTCCTCCGGGGTTTTTGTGGTTGGTGGCCGCTGGACACGCCGGGGTTTCGAGGGAAGACAGGCCTGTAGGGCTGGGGCCAAGTCAGTGGGCGTCGTCCTCTTGTTAGCTCTGCACGGCTTTTCGTCCTTCTTCTTTTCTTGTGGTTGCTGGATCTGAGGAAGGAAGGTTCAGGGTGCCCCTATATACTAAATTTAGGGGTGTTACAGGTAGGTAAAGGGCAGGGACCAATGGGTCCCTTCCCTGGGGTGGGTACACCCCCCATTCTGCCACTCTCCAGTGGGAGGGTGGCAGGAGCCTGTCCCTGGTTGGCTGGGTTCCCCCATCCTCAAGATGGCGGGGACCCAAGGTTGTGCTTCACCTTGCCTCCCCCACCTTAGGGGTGGAGTTGGCAGAGGTGGGCACACCTCTCTTCCTCACTTGTTTTTCCCGCCGGTTCTCCCGCCCAAAGTGGGGGGTAGAACCAGTGGGGACCAGTTGCTGAAAGCAGCAAATGGTCTGGAGAGGCTCACAAAGGTGGCATGCCTTTGAAGCTTCTCCTTCGTGAACCCTGCCCATGCTGGAGGAGGAGGCGTGGCACCTTGTCCCAGGATGTGCATTGTTTCAGGCCCCCGAGAGCAGCAGGCTTTCGACCTAGAGGTCCAGAAACATGTCTGGTGGTGGCAGCCTTCGCAGCCACTCAGTCAGGTCACTGGTAGTTGGTCGTTTTTCAGGGGGCATCTATAAGATGCCCTCTGTCGTGCATTTTACATTAAATACCACACTGGCATCAGAGCAGGTTTAATGTGCTGAGAAGTTTGATACCAAACTTCCCAGTCTTCAGTGTAGCCATTATGGTGCTGTGGAGTTCGTAATGACAACCTCCCAGCACCATATACTCTTAATGGCAGCACTGCACTTACAGGGCCCAGTAATGGACCTGGGCACTGTAGGGGTACAGGGCTCATGCATCTGTACCCTCACCACTGGCATAGGGCACCCAGCTAGAGGGGTGACTGATGTATGCCAGGGCAGTGGTTTGTGGGCATGGCACACAGGGATGTGTGCCATGTCTACTCCTTGTTTTGTTCTGCACCCAGACACTCAGCCTGCAAAGGCAGTGTGTGTGTCAGGGGACAGGGCCTCTAAGGGTGGCACAATAAGGGCTGCAGTCCTTAGGGGCCTTCTCTGGTCACAGTGCCCTGGGTACCAATGGTACCATTTACCAGGGGCTGACATGTGGCCAGAGATGCCAATTGTGTTTAGGCTTTAATGCAGTTTTAGGGAAGGAACACAGGCCCTGGGTACCTGATTGGCAGGAGCCCAGGACACACTCAGTCAAAGCACATCAGCAATTCAGCAAAAAGTGGGGGCATACCATGCAAGAACGAGGGCACTTTCTCACAGAGGAGCCGCCACTGGGAGAATGTCCAGCTCTTTGTGAAGTCAGTCCCAGTGATGGTCGAAGTGCAAGCCGCCTGGCAGGTCTTCAGTTTTTGCTCTCTACTCTAACAAAACCCTACAACCACCCCCCCCCCCCCCCCCCAAGCCTCCCGACAGGGGACTCAGCCAAATTCTGGGAGAGTCTTCCTAGTCTGTCAAGTGAGAAAGAGAGTAAGGAAACAAGCTGCATTGTTGCAGGGCCTACTCTGACTCACATCCTCCTGTCCAGGTCACTGCCGCGGGGCAATTGACCTAGCCCAACAGTAATAGGACCCGTTTTAAACTGAACTAGATTTGTTAATCTTTTCTCCTGTCCTTGGGGTTAGAGGTAGCTACCTCTGCTAAACCTATCTTAGCGAGAACAACCCCCAGCTTACCTAAAGAGGTTACCCAGTACTGGAGGAACCATACCATGACCAGCAGATTCAGGGGGCCTAACTTGCTATTTGACATGGGCACAGACCACCATGACAAAGCCTGTGCAGCCATAAAGGCTAACACCCAGCAGAGGCTATTGACAGCTGTCCGCACCCACAACCACACCTTTAGCTCACCACTGACAGATGGATGGACTAACAAATAGGTTTCTTGGGGTTTAGGAGGCTCTACCGCTGTTTTGGAGTGAGGAGTTACTACAGCGTGTAGCAAACACCCTCCTTCCACTCTCTATTTTGTTACCTGAGGGGACACAACCTACTGTTGAACAGTTGCCTGACTAGTCAGAACTTTTTGTGGGGCAGGAAAGGCTTCAACAGTGCCCGCTTTGGAGTTCTTCCTTACTGGAGTAGAATCTCCTTGGCGCACTGGAACTTTTTCTAAAAGTTGCCCAAGTTTCCTACACTTCTTCCTCTTGCCTTTCTTCTTTGCCTAGTTTTACTACCTGTAGGTTCAACACTCCCAGAATCCTTGGGAGAGGACTGGCACTGGACCAGTACCTCTTCTGGGCTCAGACCAACATTTTGGTGATCATTTCCAAGGAGACAATCAAGGGGGAGGTCTGGACTGACAAACACCCTCTGCCAGCTAAGGGGCACAGCTATCTCAAAGTGTACTAAAGCCACAGGCCTAACAGTACTCTCATCCTGGACAACCCTCAAACTTCTAGACTCTCCTAGTAAATACTGGTCTGGGGATAAAGACCTGTCATGTATAATGGTGTGACTGGCACAAGTATCCCTCAAGGCAGTGACTGAGATTCCATTCACCTGGATGTGATGGAAGGGTCTACTTCCCTTGGGAATCACCACCTCACCTTCTGGCCCAACTTCACTGTCTACTCCAGCCATGCCTCCTATAACTTCTCTAGAGCGGATTGGATGGTTCCTGCTGCTGCTGGTAGTGCTGCCCTCTATGAAAGGAGAAGTTCCTGCCAAAACCACAGAACCTCCTAAACTGTAATCCTTCGGCTGAGACTGAAGGTCCAAAGATCTAGCTGTTCTATTGCTCTCTTTAAAAATTTCCAAGGCAAATTTAGTTTTGGCGCCAAACAGTTTCGATCCATCAAAGGAAAAATCCATAAGGGAACTTTGCACATCTGGTGAGGAATCAGATCCTCTGAGCCATGTGAGCCTCCTTGCAGCGACTGAAGTCCCCACTGCTCTAGCCACCTAATCAACGGTATCCAACCCAGACTATATGACTTGCCGAGCAGCGCCTTGACCATCAATCAGAAGCTCAGTAAAGTGTTCCTGAAACTCATCAGGCAGTTTTGCGACCACCGTTTTAGCCAATTCCATCAAGGCATGTATATATTGTCCCAACAAACAGGTTGTACTAGTGGACTTCAAAGTCATGCTGCCTGAGGAAATCACTTTCTTTGCTGACTGCTCCATTTTGTTAGACTCCGTATCCGCTGAGAATAAAGGAAAAGACCCAGGAGTTCGTTTTGAAGAACAGGAAGCTTGTACCACCAAACTCTAAGGTGAAGGGTGAGAGGACAAAATGAGCTGAATGGCTGAAGCCAGCTTACATCTCCTAGCAATTGACCTAGAGACAACAGAGGACGACATGATCTGTAAAATTGGTTCAGTCAATGCCTCATTGAAAAGCAACAAAGGTTCTAATGATGACGAAGTAGAATGAAGCACCTCAGTATGCAAATTAGATTTAAGCTCAGTAAAAGGAAGAGGCAGTTCCAACATTTCAGCAGCCTTTCTAATGACTGAAAGATAAGATGTAACTTCTGGTGGAGGATTGACTTTTGGCGACAATAACTCCCATTCCGGAGAAGTATCTAAACACTAACCTCTGCTAAACCCTCAAAATCTAGATCCAGAGACATAATTTCTCTCACTTCCAGCCCTGGACCTTTTTACACCCCAAAAAATATTGCTCCTACTTAACAAGTCTCTGAGCCTCCCTTCGAGATCTATGCCTCGACTTCAATAACGGCATTGGTGATAATAGTACTGGGGACATCGGCAACGGCGCTGGAGACTTCAGCACCTGTGTAGGAGAGGCCAACAGCGCCAGAGTCGAACCATGTGACGCTGGAGCAGATCCCGCCAACGTCGGAGAAGGCACAACCAGCACCGGTGACACCTGCAGAGCTTGTACTGGGGAAGGAAATGCCTTCCTTGGCCTTCCTTGGTGCCAGAATTGTCCATTAAACCTGGACCATCTGGATAAAAGGCATAAAGGACATACCAGCTTTTTGTAAAGCGCACAGCCACCTATAGAGAGGTGCACCGGTGCTGGGGGCCGTCGGGAAGATTAAGGGAGCTATTGCCCAGAGTCACATGGTGCTGGACTAACCTGCCACCGGCGATCGAACCGCGAACCTCGTGGTCCGAAGTCAGGGACCCAGGCCGCTGGGCCACACTTGTTCCACATCTGCATCTGCTGATAATTCACCGTAAATCCTCCCAAGAAATATGATAGCAAACCCATGGGGCCCGCAGGCGCACCAGATGGAGTGCTCGCCCTGTTGAAAATGCTGAACTTAGCATAAAAAAAAATAGATGGGTCAGTCCCTGGAGCAGGGAAGGCTTTATACTCCTGCTCATGTTGAGGAGGAGGAAGTGGAGGAGGAGAAACTTGATCTACCTCTGTCACTGGATCAAGACGTCCAGGTGAAGTTGATGGCAGCCTCAGATTGAAAGGTGACGCTGGAAAGACCAGTGGAGACGAGGTTGAAGTAACCTCACCTCAATATTCATGCAACTTGGGCATGGGGATACCAACTTCTGAGTTTCATCTCGTGAAGAACGACATCGGGAACCATGACACCACTTTTCATGCTTCCTTTTCGACGACTTCGAGGAATGGGGGGATGACAACAACTTCTTTCAGGTTCAATGAGGTGCGACTGATCGAGTCTGGACTTGACGTCTCCCGAAAGCTCCAGGCTCGCGTTGTGGAGGCGTTGGGGGCAGCTGCAAGGAGGAACTGCTGGTGGGGACACGCTGAGGCTGAGGCAAGTGGTGAGAAATCACGGCAGGCGGGGACGGAGACGGGTGGTGACGCTGATCCCCTGGGAGCCGTCCACGAGTCACCCGCAAGCTGTCCGGGAAGCTCATCACTTGGCAACATGGCACCCCTCATCTACACAGGCCATACTGTAGTGGTCCAGCAATAGAGGTGAATGGAGGTGAGCCGCCTGCCCACAAGCCAGTGGACCTTTGTGTTAGTTGTCTGAGGTGGAGTAGAACAAGGGGTGATCCTGGCCCTCCAATAGATCTTACTCCCTCCCTCTCCCCACCCTGTTCCTGTACTTCTGCCTGTCACAGGATAACGCACACAGGATAACTTATAGGATATCTTAAGATAAAAGGGCACCCCAGCAGCAGCAGTTTTTTAGCGATTCTTGGCAATTCTGCGCTAATTCTGTGGCGAGAGACTAAGTGGGGTCAAGTGTGAGGCTGCGTTGGTGTGCTCCTAAACCCTGAGCGCGGCGGCTGTAGCAGCTGTTGCAGTGTGTGAGCCCAGGACCCTGCGGAAGCGGCCCAGCTAGGTTTGGGTGCGACCTGCAGGGGGGTCTGGTGAGCTCCCACTTCGGTGGTACCCAGTCCTTCTATCCCCACTGCAATTACAGTAATTGCAGTGGGGATAGAAGGGTCGTTACCTTCCCTGAATACCATATATCTTTGGTTTTAATCCTGCCAGAGGTTGACAAAAAATAAAAAATTGTGGGTTAACCCCTAGGTAGTTTTACAATTATATCTGCACCTCTCTTGGTCCCTTCTACCAGGAGAAGATTTGTTTTCCCTTTTGATTTGAGTTACACTTCTGTGTTTCGTTTTGCCTTTCTTTATTACACTCTACCCTCACCACTATTCTTCATCTTTTCACAAAAAAAATTGCGCTCCATCCAGAGTGTTGGTATGCACCTGGATGTATGATGCGGCCCAATGATGAAGCATGACACTACCAAGTGTGTGAGGGCAGTATTAAGAACTCTTCTGATATTCCCGTATCTAGTGTATAGTACAGCTATTTTTTTATAAAGTTTTTCTCTGTTGTGTGAGACCTAAGTATTAGTAAAAGAGTCAGAGAAGACTCAATCCCTTGTCTCTTCCTTCTTGTGATATTCAGCTTGTAGCTTGCCCATTACTTTTTATTACTTTTTTACTCTCTACTCCAACCTATGAACCTATATCACCTTTGCTGATCGCTAACCTGCTACTGCAACTGTAAATTGTCACTGTCCACTGTCCAGTAAAAAGCCGTATTACTCTCTGAGTAATCCCGAGAAGAGGGCACCAATTGCTGGCTAAGGCACTGAGTATATTTCTTGGAGCACCTATTTGTGGAATTGTGGAGTTAAAGCAAGAGCTATGATCTGTTCTGAGGCCGCCACCCCGAAGCCAACAAGAGTCTATTGAGTTTAACAAGGATGAGATCCAGTAAGGTGCGAGGTATGGCACAAACCCAATTGAGCAGGTCTGTTGTCAATGTCGATGACCCCCCCGCTCTGAGGACTCGCAGTGCCACTTATGACTCGGACCTAGAATCCGACCTGGACCTGAACCTGGAGTTTCACTTAGAAGGCAGCCCCAGGGCTCCAACCGTTTTAGACCATACTGTGGGCTTGAGGCCAGGCCAGACTGTTGACAAAGACAATGACAAAGAAGATATAAAATCATTGGACCAGCATAACGTGTAAAAAATAACAGATTATTTCCGGCCATCAAGCAAACACAACACTATTCAACATCTAAATAAGAACGATAAATGTCAACCAGAAGTGACGGATGCTATCTGTCATGTTTACACTTCTCCAACTCCTAACTCAGAATCTCTACCGGATTTGCAAGCATCAAGCAGGTCCCCTGTGCATGCCCCTTATGATGTGACGTTTACGGATACAGCTACAGCAGGCGTAGATGAGTGGGCATCTCAATTTTTCGTATTTCCTGAATTCAATTTAAACAACAACAACAATGAGGATCCCCTCCTGCTAGGCTCCTGCCCCGAGGAGTGGCCTAATGCAATCATCAAGGGAGCAACCACAGAAGAGTTAATTGAAAGAGCATGGAGAAAAACCCCATAACCTTCGGTCTGCTATATTGAACTCAATGCAAGCAACAGTACTGGCCCTAACCCACCACTCCAATAAAATGGACATTCAGGTGGATTTACTGAACACAATGGCAATCTTTGTGACTGGAATTGACGAAAAACTCGAAAAATTAAAAGCATTAGTCACAAGGGCCCAATCAAACTATTCAAATGATTTTAAAGTTTGTTCCTGCACGGAGGTAGTCGACAAACTAGTACAACTCCCAGCAATCACGCAAGCAATACTGGGTGAAGTCAAAAACAACACAGGCCCTGAATTTCGGCCCGGCACAACGTTGAGAGAGGGAATATATAGTCCAATTACGGTAACTCCATGGAGCCAAGTAGTTTCTATTAATAGGCCAGCAGAGGAAGACTCTGTGGAAACAGTGGAGGATCATCTCGAAACTCCATCCAGGGCCCATCGTGAATCCCCTGCGGATGGGAGCACAAAAACTAACGCACCTGATTTTTCCCGACAAACCAAAAGAGAAAGGAAAAGAGCAAGAAAAAGAAGGAATAAATCCCCCCCCGGATAGCCTAGAGATTACTCATCCCTCCCTAAATACCCAACAGAAAGACCAGGATTGTCTAGGGATGGCTCAAACTGACCCGAAGACACTTGCAACCGTCGAGGCTCCATCTCACGACACTGTTTACAACATGGCAGTATCCCCTGTAAATTTAAGGGCATCTTATACCACACCCAGCGGACCTCTGCCGTCACGCAGCTCCCAACCAGAGGGAATACGTAGAATTTATTATGCTGGCCGAGATGATCAAATACTACGCACCGTGAAACTGCAAGCAAAAAAATGCATGGACCAATCAGGCGCAGAGCCGTCTAAAATGGCAATCAAAGTAACTAATGAAACAGACCCCGGCCAGCCAGTCAAGATTGAGGCGAGGGAAGACCACCAGAAAAGGTTCCTGGTGGCCTGGTAGTTTGTTCTTGGAACATCAATGGTTTACAGACAAAACTTTCGGATCCAGATTTCACAGGATTCCTGAGATCCTTTGATGTCTTAATGTTCCAGGATACCTGGGCACAGACTACTATCCCTCCTATTAGCTACAAAGAATACAGCAAACAAGCAGAACGAAAGAGCGCCTTTGGAAGGGCAAGAGGGGCTTGGCAATTTATATAAACACCAACATAACAAGTGAAACAGTGGAAGTGTCTGTGGACGACCCAAATATGCTTGTATTAAAACTGGAAGGTTGGGCCAATAATTTTAAAGATCCAATCATCGTCGTCAAACTATAGATCAATCCAAAGCAAAAAGCGACATCATCCAGGAGAATAGCAGCTCACTTATCTCAGTTGAAAGATAGCCATAACAAGTCACATTGGCTAGTTTCCGAAGACTTCAACCTTAAACTTTTTTCATTGTCCCTCGGAGGAACACACGGATGCAGTGGGCCCCCTCCCCAAGCAAGCAATGCCACTGAAAACACGGAGGGATAAATCAGGAGAGGAACTCATAAAGGCCTGCGAACTCTTGGGTCTGTTGGTGCTAAATGGCCGAAAACCATCGGACGTTCCACCGGTCTGGTCAAGGGTGTGTGGTAACGCAGTTTCAATCACAGATTACACCCTTGTTTCGATGCCCTGTATAACTAGGTTTGCGACTATAGTATATGCTATTGTGTGGAAAGCGAGTACAATCCTCAGGTCATCACAGTGAAAGCATCCCCGTGCAAACTTGAGGCACATTGTACGTTGTCGGGAGAAACATACTCAGAAAACCTGAAACGCCTGAAGTGGAACTCTGGCTCCATTAACTTAATAGCAGAGGATGCAGTCTATAGTCTACAGGTCCTAGAACTACTAGATTCCAATCCAATAGCTACATGGCAGACTCTCGCCAATAATATGACTAAAAACCAAAGTGAGATCAGCCACAATAAGGGATCCCGACTTGACCAGGGTAAATTGTCATCTGTGCCCGCCCACATTCGGAACATAAAGAAGGAAACAAGCAAACTTTTCCTGACAATCACGTCGACATCCAGGAGATCCAGATCAACTACAATAACGCTGCAATAAGAGACAGCAGCTAAAAAAAGAGATCTGGAATTATAAACAATCCAAACAAGAAACACTATGGGCCCAGTTATTACATGCCTCTAAAACACACGACTCGAAAAGACTCTGGCAGATAATCAATGGGAATGAGAAAGATCCTGCAGCTGCAAATAACGCAAACATCAGTGAGACAGAATGGGTCCATTACCCAAAGTCGCACTTCAAGAGAGGTTTGGCGCTTACAACTAGTACCTACTGTCCTAACAAATCCACTGCGGCACAGCGGACAATTACAGCTGCTGAAGTAGAGAAGGCATCAAAAATTCCCGGACCGACTGTGCCCCCGGCCCAAATGGGCTACCACAGACATTATTTAAACACCTCATCCCACAATGGGCGGATTTCCTAGCGTCAATGTTAAATTTCATTCTGAAAAACGACGTTATTCCTGACCGATGGAGGGGCTCAATACTCCATCCCATTTTTAAAAAAGGTACGGTATGTTCACCCAGCAACTATAGACTAATAGCACTGATGGTTGTAGAGTTAAAATATTTTTCAACATTGTTATTGCATGATCTGGAACCCTGGTCGCACGACAAAGGAAGAATCCCCTTAAACCAAACTGGTTTCTTAAGGGGCCAAGGTACTTCAACCAATCTTATGATCCTGAGCCTAATTAGGAACAGAGCAAAAGCAACTGGGACGCCACTTTACATGTGCTTTGTGGATTTTAAATCAACCTTTGATGGTGTCCCTCAGGACAAACTTTGGTCCAAACTTTAGCGATGGGGTATCCCTCAGAACATCTTGCGAGCAATTAGGCTGGTATATTCAGATACTTGGGTTAAGATTAAAATTGGAGATGGTTTGTGCGTATCAAGAAAGTTGCAAACAATTTCTGCCGTAAAACGGCTGTGTTCTAGCCCCCTTTCTTTTTAATTTATTTTTGGCAGCTCACTCTACTGAGCTCGACGCACAAAAGGCTCACGTACCGTGTGTCGGAGGACAACATATATCACATATCCTCTATGCTGATGACTTGGTACTGTTTAGCAACACTCGAATAGGCCTTCAAAGGCTGCCTAACACTCTTGGAGCTTACACTGAAAAGAATGGCATTGAAATACATTTTTTAAAAACAAGTGTGATGGTATGCAATCATCCTCCTAAGAATGATCAAAACTGGCTTATTAAGGGAAACAGAATTGACGAGGTCAAACTCTACGTATACCTAGAAGTGAAAATAGACGCAAATGGCTCCTTTGGCCCCAGAAGAAGGCGTTAAGGGCGAAAGCGCAGGCCATTAATTATGGTTTCTCATCATTGGCCAGATCCATTCGAGGCCATGATCGAAAACCCATGGGATCAGTTATAAAAGCCAAATTATTGCCAACCCTTGCATATGGATCGGAGATAATGCTAGGTGACGAGGCTCTTCTGTTAGATAAATTGATGATAAGAGCCTATAAACAAATATTTAGGCTCCCTAGGTCGGCCTCTCCTGCACAGATCCGGCTTTAATTCCTGCTCACAAAACAGACAGATGCTAGGCCGGCGGCATTCATAAAGCTTTGCCATAACCTGCAAGCAGCAGCTGAAAACACCCTGGCTAATTTAGTCTGGACCGAAATCAACTTACAGCGAGGCAACGGCGCTCACAATAAATATTTAAAAAACAGCATTAGGACACTTGAACTGGGTGACCTTTGGTCCTCTAATACCTCTGGGTAAACCTCTAAGAAACTAGTAAATAAATCAACTAAACTGCAAAGCTGGGTGGCAGGCAAAGAAACCCTGTCTAGACGTCGCCATGGGTGGCTGGTATTGAAATCATACTCCATTCCAAGAGAATCATCCCTGTTGGCTGCACCCTTCAACTGGAAGATCAAACAGTCATTTTTGGCCTTAAGATTCAGAGAAATACCCACAGTAGACCTCATGCCAAGATGGGGGATGACTGGTCTAAGGGAAGATCGGTCCTGCCGTCTATGCCACCAGGGGAACGAAACATTGCTCGTCATTGTATGCATCTGCCCTGTATTGATCCAACGAAGATCTCTAAGACGGGAGTTCCTTGAACAGGGAATTGGGTCGTGTAGGCCTACACTGGTGGAGTCCATGGACCTGTGCAACACAATGCTGAACATTAGACTAACCCAGTTAATGAATATTTTCTAAAGAATGACCAACTAACAGGGTACGTGATAAGTAATCAGGAGGGGTTCCAGAGTCTAATTTTAAAAAGAGCCAAATCCGAAGCCTCACAGGCAAACTCGACATGAGCAGATAATCATCAAGGACGGGCTACTAGGGACTACCATAATCTGCTGTTCCCTTTCCTGTTATGCTCGGATAACTATTTTGTCTATTCTGGTATTTTAATGATGCAACGTTTTGCACACTTGCACTTATACAGTGGGACTTATAGCCTATCCGCCACCGTATACATACCCGCCTCAGTCCTGCACATATGTACCATAATTACATATAATAATTTACTTAAGGGATCTTTAGCCGCCTTCATGACAATTTTGCTGTTTATAAACTAGGGAAAAAACCACCCCCAGAATAGCCACTTTTATCCACTGTATCTGTGTATTTGGCACCTCTACTAAAAGGACGAAGAATGAGAGTTGCAAGCGAAGGGCTTCAGGCGCGATGCTCAGTGGCCGTAATTGATAAATCTCTTTTTAATTCTTTTTGTATGTATTTTTAAACCCTATGTACTATGTGATCCTGTTTATGGTTTTAATTGACGAATAAACTATTATTATTAGACCTCGAACGAATATAGGAAAAAGCCTCTTTTAGACATGGTCACCCCCAATTTTTGCCCACTGGTACTGTTGTTTTTTGATTGGAAGTGCACTGGGTCCCTGCTAAGCAGGCCCCAGTGCAAGTGCTCTTCCCCTAAAACGCTTATAAAATACAGACAATTGGTATAGAGGGATAAATCTCTCTTTTATTTTTGCACAAGAGTTTATAAATTACCTTGGCAGAATACAAATTCTTATAGCAAATTCAATGATTATTTTTCAGGTGCAAATATCCATCAGTGAGCATCAGAATGATTTATACACAAAACTAGACAAATTCATCACAAGTATTCAAAAATAATTTACAAAACAATCCATATATACATAATCATATATACAACAAATACATCATATATATTCTCTATTCTCCCCTAACTACTTCTTAAAAATGTACACTTCTCCATCTCAGTGATACATTCAAAGGTAGTCCTCTTGGCATCAGAGGTGTCATCCCTCTATCTTAATTCATTATGCCAAATCACTAATGTTTTAATTGAAACAATAGGCGGACTCCTCTTTCGTGTGTGTGTCGACGCGGTCGCGTTTCAGCCTCCACTTTCTTATTGGCTTCCTCGGGACGGGGGTACACTCTACAACATTGGTTAAACTTATATAAATCATATGTTCTATCGTACTTAACTCTATCCCTTATTTGCCCATGCAGTGCTCGGAAGGAAGGAGACGTCTCTTAAATTCAGTGACTCTAACTGAACAAATCTATAATCTATAAAAATAATCAATCAAAAGTGACAAAATCAAATGGAACAGCACCACACCGGCGGGACGCTCCGGGAGAAAGAATACCCAGGTGTGGGTGTAAAAAGATAGAATAGGTCAACACCACATGCACATACACCCCGGTAGTGTGACTGTGTGTCAAACTAACCCAGCTTCATCATGCCATATCTCAATTCAAACCTGAAGTACTACAATTTTTACGCAAGATCAGATTGAAAGTATTCATTGCTCACCAAAATGAAACACAGGAATATAATGTGAGTGGATTAAAGAATAAATCTTCTTTTTGCCCAGAGAGTGAGATAATCCCCGAAGAGATTTTATTGTTCGAAAATCAAGTATTGAAGGAAATAGACAATCTGAACAGTAAACATTTAACATTTAAGTCTAACTTCAATAAAGAAGAACATATGGCCCTGAGAAGTCTAACGGACAATCCCCTAACGGTAATAAAACCGGCTGACAAGGGAGGGGGAATTGTTGTTTGGGATATTGATGATTATGATAGAGAGGTGGTTAAACAATTGAATAACCCCATACACTACCGTTAGGTTTGCGATAACCCAACACCTACATTAAAAGCAAAAATTCTGTATTTGACAACTAAGGCTTTAGAATCTGGGTACTTATGTATAAAAGAATATGAATATCTAAATTTTACGAAGCAAAAAGTACCATTGATTTATGTACTTCCTAAAGTACATAAAAATGCTACCATTCCTCCGGGACGTCCGATTATCTCTTCATGTGGATCGATACTCGAACCACTGGCCAAGTATTTAGATACATTTCTTAAACCATTTGTGAGTACAACACGGGCATATGTTAGAGATACTATGGACCTCATCCCTAAAATTGAAGATCAGGCTTTCGATGGAGACCAGCAATTTTTGGTCTCCTTCGATATTGAGAGCCTGTATACTAACATTCCTCAAGATGAGGCCCTTTTGGTAATGGAACTGATCTTAGACCAAAGAACCAGGCCTCATCAGGTCCCAACCGAATTTTTACTAGAGTTGACGAGAATCTGTTTGAAAAACAATTTTTTCTCTTTTAAGAATGAGTTGTTTCTACAAATAAAGGGCGTAGCCATGGGTTGTTGCTTCGCCCCGGAAATAGCGAACCTAGTAATGGACCAATTCGAGAGGCAATATGTCTACAATGAAGCAGCACCATTTTACCATCACACCCACAAGTGGGTGCGCTTCATTGACGACATTTTTCTTATCTGGAATGGAAAAATGGAGGAATTAGAGAGATTCCATATCTGGTTGAACGGATGTACACCTGATTTGAAATTTACAAAATGCGTCAGTAATACACTTATTAATTTCCTCGATGTGTGGATCTTCGACAACAAAGGGAAATTGGAGGTGAATCTGTATTCGAAACCCACTGATCGGAATACACTCTTAGAGTTTTCATCAGGGCACCCAAGAAGTTTAAAAGAAAACTTGCTGTATGGGCAGTTTTTAAGAATACGGCGCAACTGCTCAAACAAAGACGATTATTTTGATAATGCTAAGAAACTCCAGGTTAAATTGTGTGCAAGAGGATACCCAAAAAAACTGGTAAGAACGGCACTTAAAAGAGCGTGGTATACGCCTAGGGAGAGTTTACTAACTCCTAAAATAAAAGAAAAGACAGAACTTATGACATGTGTACTGACATTCAACCCAAAAGCAAACAAGGTTAAAAAGAATATCCTAAAAAATTGGAGGTTGATTGACCAATTCAATATACCGAAACCGCTTTTTGCCTTTAGAAAAGGTAAAAATCTGAAACAACACTTGGTAAAAGCAATGAGGGAACCAATGACAAAAAAAGATACAAGAACTTTGCTTGGCCTTCCCGCAGTTATAGGGCATTACTCCCCCTCTTCCACGGATTCCTTGGATGCTCCAGATGTGCCCGGGGGCCGGCCCACTCTGGTGACGTCTGAGGTGCTTGGGCCGAAGTTACAGGGACGAGAACATCTTTCACTGGGGATTAGACAGCAGTCTGGTAGTAACAAACTCCAAGCTCTGCGGCTGACTCTATGTTCAGCACATCAATCCCTGTTCGATAAGAATAAGTGTCCTGTGCATTACACTTCCGGAGTCTGCTGCAGTTGGGCTCCACTGGAATCCAGACAAGAAAGTTTACAACAAGCATTTGCAATGCAATAGGTCTCGCAGTTACAAGAGTTTCAGCTATTGGCATTGTAAATAACAATGCCTTTTATTTATGTTTTTAAAACAAAAATAAAAGGCATTATTTGCACTGTCAATAGCTCAAACTTGCGTAAATGCGAGACCTATTGCATTGCAAATGCTTGTCTTTATTACAAAGCAGTTCTCGACTGGAACTTTTGTTTATCAGCATCGCACTGATACACATTCTGGGGGCAAACAGCATGACTGCAACCAGTTGTGGCATTAAGATTTACAGTGTGAGTTAATCACGTTGAGAGACACTCTCTAGGGGTGACAGGTGGTAATTGCACACAGGTGTAGTTTCAATAGAGATAATCTCCAGGGACTATTTCTAGAGAGCAGTATCTTTAGTTTTGATAACTGTTGATGTTGTAAACACCCTTTAGGGGTGAGAGAACTATAATTACATAAATAAGATTATAATTGTGTTGCGTTCAAGTGAAATTCCATTATTGCATTTGTAATACAAGTAAATATTATTATGTCATTTGTTGCTGTAGACCTCCCTTTGAGAGTAAGAATGATGATGCAATGTCATCCAAAAGCATTTCTATCCACTTGTGTATATTTGTAAATTGCTGCATAGTATTTAGTCGTGCGTGTAATAAACACACTTTTTCCTTTTTCAAAAGAAAAAGCAATGACTGGGCAATTATTTATTGAGTGTTATTGTTTATCTGTGAATGATGATTACTAGCCCACAGCACCTCCCTTGAGTAAGCCATGGACTGCCCTGCAACACTACCCAATGAGAGTCAAGTGCTACAGTTAGGTGTTTGGTTCCCAGTGGTGGATAAGTGCAGACGCATTGCTTGTGCAGGAAACACAACTAATGACCCATTTTCCTACAGTGTAGTAGAGCAACTTAGGCTTGTCAGAGGGGAGTGTTAAGCATTTGTTGTACACAAACAGTCAATAAATGGTTCCCACACCCAACAAGAAATCTGAGACAATTTATAAAAATTAAGTCGATGTTTATATGAATTTAGACACCAAGAACTGTAGAATAACTTTAGTACATTCAGAGATATCTATTTTAGAAGGAAAATAGGTAAATAGTTCAAATAACGGTTTTGAGGCATGCGCCTCGAACTCTACAAGGTTAGCCTATGGGAGGAAAAAGACATGAAACAAAACGATACTTGCAGTCAGAGTTCAGAGGTGCCCTTTGGAGATCAAGGTACTAGGGGGCCAAGGTCCAAAGTACCACCAGCGGTTTCACTTTACCTGCCCTGGTGTGTCCGGGTGCAGTGGTGCTGGTTGGGGTGGTAGCCTTGAGCGCTACACTGCTAAAGTCAATAGGACTTAGAACAAATGCTGCAATGGGGGACAAGGCTGGCTGAACCCAAAGCAAGGGCTCAGGTCGTGGGCACCCCATGCCAAGGGGATGAAGTTGGGTTGGGGGGCTCGGGTGCTGAGGTGCTTGTTTGGCTGGCCACTTGCGTTTGAGGCTCCCACGGTTGTTGGTATACCTGCAGAGGAGGGAATAACAAGACAGCACGGCCACTCTGGTCATGGGTCTCATCAGCTCTGAAGTCTCTCGACATGAAGGAGGATTTCCAAGGTGGAGGTGTCCGGGCTGAGTGAAGAACAAACCTTGGCTAGTGCAAGTGCCCCGGTACTCAGGGTTTTGGTGCAGGGGGGCTCCTGGAGGGTCTAGCGTCTTAAAACTCGGCAGGGAGACGGGGCAGACCTCTTAGAGCCACAAAAACCTCCTCCTAAAGTGTTGCTCCCTTGGTAGGCCCGATGGCCAACAGCACAGTGAATAGGGCAGAAGTGATCATTGCTTGCAGATCAGGAGGATGGCTCCTCAACCCTAAGGGAGATGCTAGATAGGTGTCGAAGTGCTGGACAGTCCTCCAAGTGTTGGGGAGGATGCACAGTCACAGAGCGAGTCGGGTCTTTTGCAACTTTTAAGGAGCAAACATTAAGACAGGGTTTGGTACCAGTTTCTGTGCAGATCCTTGGTTCTCGTGGTGTCGTCTCTTCTTTGCCCTCCTTTTGTTCCCAGGTAGTCAAATCTGTCGGTCTGGTGTCGAGGGGACCCCTAAATTCTAAACTCCGGGGCATTTAGAGGAGTATATGGTAGTAGCCATTAGGCTACCTACCACTAGAGTGACTACACGCCCCATACGACCACTGCCTGTTGGCAGTGGGCATAACCCTGACCCCAGAAGCCTCTATTTCACCAAAAACCAAGATGGTAAAACCCTTCTTTGGCTGTCCACTTCAAGTAGCCCACCTTAGGGGTGTGACTAGCCTGTGAGTGAAACACACGTCCTGAATATCCAAGTTCCCATCTGCTCTGGTGCCAAATGGGCCCCAGGGCACGGAGTGGCAATCCCCAGGTCTGAGGGGAAGCCGGGGTTGCATATCAAAGGTGGCAGAGGCTTTGAAGGCCACCTTTGATATGCTGGAGGAGGTGAGAACGCCTGCGAGCAAGCATTGTTCCTGCACTCTAAGAGCATGGCCTCTCCCTTGCAGGGGGTCAGAAACACGGCTGTGGTGGCAGGATGGAAACTACCAGGCAGCCAACACACTAAGAGACTAGTAGGAATACAGGGGGCAGCTTTAAGATGCCCTCTGGGTGGATGTCCTAATAAATCTGATATTGGCCTCAGTACAGATTTATTAAGATGAGGTGTTTGATACCAAATACAATTTGTTTCAGTGAAGCCATCATGAAGCTGGCTAACTCATAATGACCGATGCCCAGTACATGTTCTTAAAGTGACTTCCTGAAAACTTGCAATGACTAGTAATGGAACTAGGTATCACAGGGGCATATCTGCTCATGTAAATGTGCCCTCACATGTACTATAACGTACCCTGCCTTAGGGCTCTAAAGGCCTGCTGTAGGGGTGACTTACATATAGTACATGCAGTGTACTTTGGCACTGCCCACAGGGAGTGTGGGTCCCTTTGGGTGGCATAATACATGCTGCAGCACTTAGGGACCCACTTTTGGTTCCATGCCCTCGGTACCAGGTGTCCATTTTACCAGGGTCTTATTAGGGTGCTAAAGGACAAATTACTTACCTTCCGTAACACCGTATCTGGTAGAGACATGATCTAACAACAGATTCCTTACTTTTGAATTTTCCAGGCGTCAGACTGGATCCAGATGATTTTTCTTAGAGCAATACCCCAGCACGTCAATTGGATGGAGTTGGTTGGCTCTTTGTGACATCGTCGGCCACGAAAGAAGCTATGTCTGCATCACCTAAATAGGCGCCACCTCAGCGCGTTCACATCGGTTACTTTTCACGACTTTCCATGCCAAAAGAGTATGGACGTTGGTGTGTTTTTAAGAAACTAGGGCCCTCAAAGGAAACAGCCCTGACCCTAGAAACTTGTCCACAGTGCGGGGAAGATGGGTGGGTCTGTAAGGAATCTGCAGCTAGATCATGTCTCTACCAGATATGGTGTTACCGAAAGTAAGTAACTTGTACATCTGATAGAGATATCTAGCTGCAGATTCCTTACCGAAGGAGGGACTGCGGACAAATTTATACTAGGAAATCATGTAGGACTGAGCAGCGAAAATGGCCATCTCTGCGGACTTGAGCATCTAGGCAGTAACATCTGGTGAACATGTGCAGGGATGCCCACGTTGCTGCCCAACAGATGCCCAGGACTGGTACTCCACGTTGCAAAGCAGTGGTAGCAGCCTTAGCTCTGGTGGGATGAGCCCTTAAGCCTTCAGGAGGCTGCTTCTTGGCCACAACATAGCAACTTTTGATGCAAAGGACACCCCACCGGGAGATGGGACTCTTCTATACCCCACCACCTTTCCTCATTCCAATGTCCCTCACCAAGAGTTCGTCATCCACCCGAAACTCTTTAGTGCAGTCAAGGTAGAACGACAATGCTCTTTTTGGGTCCAGGCGTTGGAGTTACTCCTCTTCTTTAAAGGGATGAGGAGGAAAGTAGAATGTGGGCAAGATAACAGATTGCCCAACATGAAATGGAGTTACCACTTTTGAAGGGAAAATGCACTAGGGCAAAGCACCATTTTGTCAGGGAATATTGCCAGAAATAAGGGCTTTGACGATAGAGCCTGCAACTCGCTCTCCCTCCAGGCAGATGTAATTGTAAATGTAAATTGTAAATTGATACTTGTATAGCGCACTACTCACCCACAAGGGTCTCAAGGCGCTTGTACGAATACCGCTGTGGAACCCATCCTGGCTTTCCCAGTGAGGCGTCCACTCCTGGGCACCCCCAAGGTGGAGGCCAGGCATCCTTAGCGTTGTGGGGGCCGTTGTGGAGATTAAGCAAGCTATTGCCCAGAGTTGCAGAGTGGGACTCCATGATTGGAATGGTACCGAGGCGAGAATTATCAGGTCCATGGAATTTTGAGCCCAAGACCCGCCGAGGCGGGGAATTGAACCCTGGTCCCGGGCTAGACCTCTGCATCAGGGTCTGCCGCTCTAATCATTGAGCCACACTTCTCCACCAATTGCCACTAAAAAGGATGTTTTGATGGAGAGCAGCCAGAGGGGGCAATTATGCAGGGGCTGGAAAGGAGCACAAATTGGGAAAGTGAGAACCAAATTCAGGTCCCACTAAGGCAAGGGGCAGGAGGGAACATATGCACAAGGCATTACAAAAATCTATGTCCAATACGTGACTTAAAGGAGGGTTGCTCTGGTGGCTCAGTAAGGCAGACAAAGCCGGAAGATACCCCTTCAAGGTACCCAGAGAAGAGCCCTCCTGGGCAAGGGACATATTACAAATTTGTTCCACCAGCAGGCGTATACCGTCATAGTGGAGGGATGCCTGGCTGCCAGAACATTGCAGACTTCAGGAGTAAGGTTGAATACTGTCAACTACTCCGCACAATCACCACGCAAAAAGGCGCAGAGTCGACAGGTGTGGTGGAGGACCTTCACCTGCAGCTGCGACAGAAGATTCATTCGAAGGGGCAGCCTGATCGGAGAATCAATGCTCATTTGTAGAAGCTCAGACACCAGACTCTCCGTGCCCAGTCCGGATCCACAAGGATGACTTGGGCCTGGTCATCCCGGATCTTCTTGAGAACTCTGGGCAAGAGTGGTATAGGTGGAAAGGCGTACAGTAGGCCTGAGCTCCACTCAAGACGAAAAGTGTCTCAGAGCGAGAGCCACCCTGGAAACGCTACCGTGCAAAACAGCTGACATTGCATATTCCCTGAAGAGGCGAACAGATCTAAACAAGGCTATCCCACTGCTAAAAGAGACCTTGCGCCACCTCCGGATGAAGACACCGTTCGTGATCCACTAGGCATCAACGGCTGAGTTTGTCTGCCCTGGCGTTCAGGGAACCTGCCAGATGTTGAACCACTAGGGATATGCCCTGCTGTTTCAGTCATGTCAAGAGATGCAGGGCTCTTGACAGAGTCAACGACCCCACTTTGCCCTGTTTGTATTAGTACTACATGGCAGTGGTGTTGTCTGTGGAATACTTGAACTAGCCTTTCTTTGATGGGAGTAGATAGGCTTTCAATGCCAATTGGATTGCTCAGAGCTCCAGCATGTTGATGTGGAGTCTAGATTCCGCTGGAGACCAGAGTCCTCTGATCTCCACCTATACCAGATGGCCCCCTCATCCCAGAACTGACGGACAAATTACTTACCTTCGGTAACACCTTATCTGTTAGAGACATGATCTAGCCGCAGATTCCTTACCTTTGAATTTCCCAGGCATCAGACTGGATTCAGAAGATTTTTCTTCGAGCAATACCCCTGCACGCCGGTAGGTGACGTCAGTCAGCTTCACGTGACGTCATCGGTGTCCGTACTAGAAGTGACATCCATGTCACCTATATAAGCACTATCTTGGCGTGCTGACGTCAGTGACTTTCCACATTAGAAGTGCAGAGCCATGAAGTGCACTGACATTGGTGTGTTATGAACAACCCAAGGTCCCAAAAGGGATCAGCCCTGACCCTAAAAACGTTTCCGCAGTGCGCGAAGGATGGGTCGGTAAGAAAACTGCGGTTAGATCATGTCTCTACCAGATAAGGCATTACCGAAGGTAAGTAACTTGTCCATCTCATAGAGAAATCTAGTCGCAGATTCCTTACTGTTGAACAGATACCCAAACAATACCATCCTGGGAAAAGGGACTGCGGACAAGTTTAGACCAGGAAGTACTGCAGGACGAAGCAGCCAAAAAAGCTGTCCCTGCGGACTTGACTGTCCAGGCAGTAGTGCATGGTAAACGAGTTCAGGGATGCCCACGTTGCTGCCTGACAAATGTCGAGGATTGGAACTCCACGGTGCAACGCCGTGGTAGCAGCTTTAGCTCTGGCGGAATGAGCTCTTAAGCCTTCAGGAGGCTGCTTTTCGCCAGAGTGTAGCAAATCTTGATGGAGAGGATGACCCATCATGAGTGAGTCCTCTTCTGCACCACACGACCTTTCTTAGCTCCCACGTACCCCACGAAGAGTTGGTTGTCCACCCGTAATCCTTTAGTGCGGTCAAGGGAGAACGACAATGCTCTTTTTGGATGCAGGTGGTGTAGTCATTCCTCTTCCTTTCAGGGATGCGGAGGAGCGTAGAAAGTGGGCAAAGTGATGGATTGCCCCACATGGAAGGGTATTACCACTTTCGCTCAGAAAGATGCCCTAAGGCGAAGCACTAATTTGTCTGGGAATATTGTCAGGTAAGGAGGCTTGGATGACAAAGTCTGCCATTCGCTCACCCTCCTGGTGAATGTGATTGCCGCTAAAAAGGCTGTCTTGATGGTAAGCAACCAGAGGGAGCAGTAGTGCCGAGGTTTGAATGAAGCGCATATTAGGAAGGTGAGAACCAAATTAAGGTCTCACTGAGGCATGATGAAAGGGGAAGGTGGGAACATATGTAGAAGGACTTTGAGAAATCTATTTACAATGGGAGATTTAAATAAAGAGGGTTGGTCTGGCAGCCACAGAAGCAAACAGGGCTGAAAGGTACCCTTTTAGGGTGCTGGGCAAGGGTTAAAATAAAAAGTTAAATTCAGATAGGGAAGTAGAAAGAGGCTCAATAGACTTTTCTGTACAGTATATTACAAACTTGTTCCATTGGCAGGCGTGCACCAACTTGGTAGAGGGGTGCCTGGCTGCCAAAATAATAGTACAGAATTCAAGACGAAGGTCTACTGCTGTCAACTGTTGCCGCTTAATCTCCACGTAAGAAGGCACAGAGTTGGCAGGTTCGGGTGAGGAACCCTCTCCTGCAACAGAAGAACCTCCTGAAGGGGCAACCTGATTGGAGGATCGATGCTCAGTTATAGACGCTCAGGATACCAGACTCTCAATGACTTGGGCCCGGTCGGTTCAGATCTTCTTGAGAACTCTCGGCAGGAGTGGTATGGGCGAAAAGACGTACTGGAGGCCAGAGCTCAACTTGAGACAAAAACTGTGTTCGGGCGAGAGCCGCCTTAGACATTCCAGCACGCAAAACTGCTGACATTGCACATTCTCGGCGGAAGCAAACTGATCTAACCAAGGCCCTACCTACTGTTGAAAGAGACCAGGCACCACCTCCGGATGGAGATGCCTTTCGTGACCTGCTAGGCATCGACAGCAGACTTTGTCCCCTCTGGTGTTCAGTGAACCTGCCAGGTGTTGAACCACCTGGGATATGCCCTGCTGTTCCAGCCAAGTCCAGAGATGCAGAGCCTCTTGACGAAGGGTCCATGACCCCACCCTGTAGCAGCACATGGCGGTGGGGCTGTCTGTGAACACTTGCACTAGTCTCCCCTTGATAGAAGGAAGAAAGGCTTTCAATGCCAAACGAATTGCTCAGAGTTTCAGCAGGTTCATGTGAAGCCCAGATTCCGTAGGAGGCCAGAGTCCTCTGATCTCCACCTCTCCCACGTGGCCGCCTCATCCCAGGAGTGACGCATCTGTCACTACTGTGAGATCTGGTTGGGGAAGGGAGTGGGGTCTGCCTGTGACCCAATTGTGGTTTGTCAGATACCACTGCAAATCTTGTGCAGTTCCCTCTGAGATCTGGACCATGTCGGAGAGGTTCCTCATATGCTGTTCCCACTGGAACTCCAGGTTCCACTGCAGAGCCCGCATATGCCATCTGGCATGTGTCACTAGAAGGAGACCATGAGGCCCAGCAGCCTCAGAGTGCGTCTCACCAAAATCTAGGATAAAGGCTGAAACATCAGAATCATAGCCTGAAAATCCTGGACTCGATGCTCGGAAGGATAGGCCAGAAACTGCACTGTGTCCGGAACAGCTCAGATGAAAGGGAGCATCTGAGAGGAGTCAGGTGTGACTTTGGCACATTGATAGTGCACCCCAGTGAATGCAGAATGTCCATTGTAGTCTGGAGGTGGGAGTCGACAGCCTGGGGCAAACCTGCCTTTAACAACTAGTCTTCGAGACAGGGGAAGACTTACACCGCTGATCAACGCAGATGAGCTGCTACCAACACCATCACCTTGGTGAACTCCCGAGGGGTGCTGTTAAGGCCAAATGGAAGCATGGTGAACTGAAAAGGCTTGCAGCCTACCGGAAACCGCAGGTAGCGCTGATGAGCAGGCAGGGCGGGAATATGGAAATAGGGGCCCTGTAAGTCCACCGCTACCATCCAGTCTCCTGGGTCCAGAGCAGACAGGACCTGAGCCAATGTGAGCATCTTGAGCTTTTCATTTTTGAGGGAGTAGTTGAAAGCTTGTAGATCTAGGATAGGACAAAAGCCCTTGTCCTTATTCGGCACCAGAAAGTAGCGGGAATAGCAATCATAGTCTACTTCTGGCTCAGGAACCCACTCTATGGCTCCCTTGGCAAAGAGAGTCATGACTTCCTCCTGAAGCAAAATGAGATGATCCTCCGTCAGCTGGTCGTAAGATGGAGGGAGAAGTAGTAGGGGAGGGAGTAGCCCCTTTGGACTATCTGGAGGACCCATCTGTCTGATTTGATGGTCTGCCAGTGGTGGAGGTGATGGCTGATCCTGTCACCAGTTGGCCACCCATGATCTAGAAGGGCAAGGCTAAGAGCATAAGGAGGTGGTGGACAGACCCGACTGACTGGGTCGGAACAAGCCGTGACCTAGACCGCGTGGAGGTTGTGAAACTGGCACGGTCTTGTGTCTGGGATAGAGCTGATGTGGCTGAAAGCCCCTTTCGTAGTCACGAAAGGGGTGAAAGGCAGACTGGGGAATTGTGGCCACTATGAAGTCCAAGGACTTGGCCGTAGCCTGTGAGTCCTTAAAGTACTCCAGCGCCATGTCTGCCTTGTCTCCAAAGAGAGGGGTACTATCAAAGGGCATGTCCATGTGAGAGGCCTGGACATCCCCTGAAAAGCCAGAAGTACTCAACCAGCCATGGCTTTGAACTGCCACCGTCGATAAAATCCCTCTACCTAGCGAGACGGTCTGTTGCAGGGATTCTGCTCTGGAACAGAACTATGCTTGGAGCCATTGAACATCAGTATGTAGGGACTGAGTCACCATACCACCTCAGTATCCATGAGTCCGAGTCCGACTAGCTATAGTGCCTCACTCTCCTAACCTTATCAGAGAAACAAGTGAATTGGCACCCCAGAACGCAACCCTCTCCACCCTCTCAGGGATCACGGTAACAGAACGCAACCTTTTGCTCTCTCGCTCATGCTTGTCCACAATAAGATAACCAAGAGACACAAAGGAAGTTTTGAATACTTATTTAAACTATCATGCTCTGAAATGCAGTATACGTGCCACAATTCAGAAAACCAATGCATATTAAAAATACTGTTAGCATGGTTAATAATCCACAGACCATAAAAAGCCCTGTCATTTTATAGGACATATAGATCCTAAAACCCCCTCCCTTGCTACTGAAGCTAAAGGATTATATATCAAAGATCTCTGGGATTACTGGCAGACCCCGTACTTTAGCATTTACAGATGGACGTTCTACAACTCAGCAGACGAAGTGCTCTTGTCTCAGAACTCTATTTCCATGTTTGTGCTTTTGGCTCATGTGCTCATGTATAAAACAAGACAAGTGTGTACATAAACAACAGCTGCATTCTTGTGTTATGTCTAGGTGCTAGTGCCTGGCCAGAAAGAATAACAAGGGACATTATTATTTGACCTTGTTGGTGGTGTTCAGACTAAATCCCAGGAAAAGAACAGAGCGTGAAGATATATGCCGATACCATGTTAAAGTACAATGTGGCACAAAAGCAAGCGTGTTTATATAGTAACGTGTGCAAAGAAAAATGAGGCCTACAACGTGCACAGTTAGGCTAACATCAGGGAAACTAAAATGGGCCATGCAGATAACACACAACAGGTCGTGTCGAGACCACAATGGATGGCAAACTTTGCTGCATCTCTCCTGACCGACACTGCTTGAGAGAAGATGGCTCGGGCCTCCTATGGGACCTGTGGCAGCACTTGCGCAACTGTTTCCGACAGGGAGTGGGAATAATGACCCAATAAGCATGCAGTGTACATTGATCGCAATGCAAGGCTGGTGGAAGAAAAAAAATTCTTATCGCAACTATTCAGCCTCTTGGATTCCCTGTGCGGGGAGCGGAAGGGAACACGCCATTGGAGGTAGAGGCTTGGACCACCAAGCTCTCTGGGGTAGGGTGGGTAGTGAGGAATCTTGGGTCACCTGGAGCAGGGTGGTGGCAGTGGGCAATTGCCCTATTCACAGGAGCCCCTGTGCTGGACTTGGACCAGGTTCCCAGTAGGACATATGTAAGGGTCTCATTAAATGGCAGCAAGGGTTCATAAGAGGAGACACCAGGCTGCAGTACCTCTGTCAAATATTAGTCTTCACTGCCATGAAAGAGAGCTGAAGGTCCAGGACCTCAGCTGCCCTTTGCACCACCAAAGCAAAAGATTCTTCCTCCTCCATAGCCACGGTAGGGGGAGAAAGCATGCCAGAATCTGGAGAGGTGTCCAGTCCACTGGCCTCATCCAATTCCTCATACCAGTCCATTTCCTGATAAGGCTGGTCTTCTAAAAGGTCCAGCAACCCCTCACAATCTTCTCCCACTCCTAGACTGTCAGAATAGGGCTCAGGAAACGACCTAGGACCTGGAGGTTCTGTTTGCATCTGTCATGCGGGACCACCTCTGGGTCATTTCGAAGTGTTGGGGCCAGTGCAGTTCGCAATGTCACGACCGGAATGGATCCATTCCCAGATCCATAGGGTGACATCGGCATCGGAACCCCGGCGCCAAACCCGATGGACCCCCCTCTGATTCTACAGGGCCAAAAAGCGCGCCGGTAGGGTCAGGCTGCCCAGAAATGAGCAGCATGGCATCATAAAACTCCAGAAGTTGGGCGGGGATCGCTCTGGCTCCCGGAAAATCAGGCAGGCGCGGAGCCGGCCCAGGTGCAGGTTCCTAAGAAAGAGGCATATAACACTGAGGCTCCTCCATCACCGACAGACCAGGAGAAGTCGAAGCACACTGCAACTTCTTGTGCTTTTTGTGCCTCTTACCTGAGTGTCCCGATGATTTGGATGACGAGGGCTTGGGACACCTGGAGCTGCGCCGGAACCTTCCTCTCGCCCAGGACAGTGAAGGCAAACCAGGTGCGGGTCTGTCACTGACATGGCGTGGTGACAGTTGCCGCATGGTTTGAACCCAGAAGTCTTTCCAGACATGAGGGAACAAACCTACACATCAAAAAGGGTCACAAAAAAGTCAAAAAAAGCCTGTCAAAAAGTGACAGAGGGTAGCTTTCTTCACAGATCGGGGCTTGACTGGAGTGGAAAGAAAAGAATGGACGTAAGCACGCTGAGGTGACACAGACATCACTTCCAGAGCGGTCGAAGTCACGCGGATCCAACCGATGCTACCTACTGACGCGCAGGGGTATTGCTCAAAGAAAAATCTTCTGAATACAGTCCGACGCCTGGGAAATTGAAAGGTAAGGAAGCTGCAGCTAGATTTCTCTCTCAGATGTCCTTGCCAATTGGGTTACAATTAACATTTGTATCGTTTTAGAGAAAGAGCACCGGCTTTGGGTCCTGGTTAGCAGGAACCCAGTCCACTTCCAATCAAAAGCATTAGTACCAGTGAGCAAAAAGTGGGGGGTGACCATATTAAAAAGAGATACTTTCCTGCAATGGGTGTGAGCATTCAACGAACAATAATATAAGGTAGAAGTAATGTGTCTCAGCACTCCAAAATGCAGACTATCCTTAAGCCAATTTGCAACCACCATATATTTCATCCCCAGTAAGGGGAATCCTTCCTTGGTAAGAAATGAAATGGCCGCTAAACAAATGACCACAAAACTAAATATGTCCAGCCCCACTTTAAGTCCCCGAACTATCCACTTCAGCCCCATTGGGGCACACTGGAGACCCTTTGCGAATGAAGGTCTCTTACAGAGGGAGAAACTCAGACATCAGATGAATCATATGACCAAAAGAAAGACAGTGGAACAAGTGGGCCCTGCAGTGATAACGCCTCTGTGCTGTCTTAGCATGTCCTACACGGTTTTCACGAATGGAATTACCATTCTAACCTATTCCTCGAGGAGGCATTCAACATGGCCGGACAGGAAGTTGGGGAGGATGACTGTAGGAAATTACACCTTTTGTGTATGGTTACCCCCACTTTTTACCTGATATCTGATGCACTTTGACTGAGTGTGCACTGGGTCCCTGCCAATCAGGTTCCGAGTGCCTGTGTTCTTTCCCAAAACTGTATCTTTGTTTCCACAATTGGCACACCTTTGGCCCACATGTCAGTCCCATTTAAAATGTGCCAAGGGCCTTGTGACCAGACAGGGTCTCTAAGGGCTGCAGCATGTATTGTGCCACCCTCAGAGACCCCTCACCAAGCACATACACACTACCATTGCAGACTGTGTGTTTTGGTGCAGACAAATCCTGAGTCAACATGCCATGCCCACAACCACTGCTTGTGGCATAGGGAAATCACCCCTCCAGCAGGCCTCACAACCCCAAGGCAGGGTGCACTATACCACAGGTGAGGGCATAGCTGCATAAGCAATATGCTCCTACAGTGTTTAAGTCCATTCTTAGACATTGTAAGTGCAGTGAAGCCATATTGAGTGCATGGGCTGGGAGATTGTCATTATGAACTCCACAGGTGCATGATGACTTTAATGAATACTGGAAAAGCTTGGTATCAAACTTCTCAGCACAATAAACCCACACTGATGCAATTGTTGGATTTATTGTAGAATGCACTCAGAGGGTATCTCTTGTCCAGCTGACTGGTTTGCACCAGCGTGCCACACACACAGATGTTTCTGACAACACGAGGGGGGAGCCCTTGTGCTCTCATGGGTCAGTGACAAGGCTGCTTGGGGTGGAGGTGCTTCACACGACCCCTAAGCAGGAACAGCATTCAGGCGGTGAGCCTCAAAGGATTCCTGCCAGTTGGTACGCTAGCCAGGGTCTCTCAAGCTAGTGGAGATGCCCATCCACCTGTCCAAGCTCAACTTTTGGTGGCAAGGTCAGCGGGACAAGTAGTAGTCAGGAGAGGTGTGTTCCCTCTATGCCAGGACCATCCCTAAGGTGCCCTGGACAGAGGTGATCCCCTCCTTAGGAAATCCTCCATCTTCTGAAGGAAGTGACCCGAAATGGGTCACCCGGGTCACTCACGACCACCTCTCTGCCTTCTGAACAACGAAGAGTCGATCAGACAGTAGAGAATACAAACCAAAGTTATTTTATTAATATTTCACTGCAGCGGAGTCCAGTCTGACCAGCCTCCTGTAATGGCTGACGAGGGACTGACTCCAAAACACATTGGTAATGTGAGATATGCTTTCCAACACCTCCCAAGTCCCGCCCAAACTGGAATTTTCCAGCTCAGGCCATGATGAACAAAGAAGACACACAATTATGAACTATGGCACAGGGCTAGGAACATGCTATCTCAACCCCTATGTTGCTTGGCCAGTGCCTACCATTCTAAGATGTGGGAACGGGTCTCTTTAACAGCAAAGGACTGAAACAAGCTGAGGGCGCAAGGCAGCCTTTCTGCTGAGGCAGGCACTGTGGGACAGAGACTTGATCTTAGTTACAGAACAAGCTGGCCCCAATAAAGATGGTGCCATGAATGCTAACTTAACATAAATAAGAGATTAAGCATAGCAAAAGGAAATTTCAATTCTGCGTCTTACGGAAATAATATTTTAAATCTAACAGACCCTCCTTTTAGCATGAATGCTAATCTTTATTGGTGCTTTTAGGTAGGGGTCTTTACAATTCTAAAAGAAAAAGGGGGGAAAAGAAATGCTCAAAAATAGGCAACGTTTAGTAACTCATTTGGCTACCAGCAAAGGCTGAATATCCATTCAATATGTAACAGGCACATTTCAAAGCTAGACAGGCAGGGAGGCAGTGTGTAAACAGACAGCAGGTCAGAATGATACCTGATATAGCAACCAGGAAAATGATAATCCTTCAACCCCAAGACGCGAATAGGCCTCAAAACCACCCGTGAGTGACCACGTGCCATTTTACTTGCTGTATGTCAGATGCAAGCCTATCCCTTCAATGTCTTCCTGAAGCATAGTCCTATATTTTGTATTGCATGGATATCCTTGCTTAGGGGTCAGAGTACTTACACAGCAAGCAAACGAACTGGGAGACGGTGTATGTAGAAGCAACATGGAAAAATAGTATCAGCAAGTACGACTAAACCAAGAAGTGTCTTCCAACCCCATGTCACGAACAAAATCCAAACCCACCCCGATAATGTCCATGTACCTGTTCCTTTGTACATTTCAGCTGATAGAAAACATTTTCAAAATAGGACAATCTGTGCATGGCCTTATGCAGGGCCTACATCACAAAAAGATGTTCAGGCACTGAGGGGGTTGCACCGACCAAATGATGAACAGTCTATTTTCTCTTTTTGAACCAGCCTGCTCTGGACGCGGTGCTGTAAATGGCTGTTCTCTTCAATAATGGGGCGACCAAAGGATACATGGTAATTGGGAGAGAAATGCAACACAATGGAATTGGTGACCAGGGAACATGAGGATGGACAAAACTCTTCTTTCCAGTGTCCTTCAGAGAGCCGTCACAGGCAGGCTCTTATTGTTTAGCAGGCGTAGGCGCTGTTGAGCACTGGCGGTGGAGCTGCTCGTCCAGCTCGGATCCAGATCCCACGTTGCAGAGCAAGGTATTTCTTGGTTTAGAATCACAGTCCATTTGCCCTGTTTGTTGACTGTCCAAACAATGCACCAATCTCCCTTTCCCTAAACTATTGAAGGTACCACAGGCAGGGTACATGCATCCTATTCTTCAGCAATACAATCCATCCCTACTAATCTGACTTTCCCTTTGATGCATTGTTCCTCCTGCGAGAGGCGCAAATTGTACCTCAACACTCCAGGCACAGAGGGGTCAGGGAAAAAAGGGGTCAGACTCAAGGGGACCAAGGGCGGCAGAGGCTCAAACACAGGTGAGCCCACAGGCTGAGCTCAATGGGCTGGGACTCAAGCACAGGTGGACCAACAGGCTGGGGCTCCTAGATAGCCCCTCTTCTTTTTCGGTGGTACTGCCTCGTCCAGCACCTCTTTGCTCTGCAGCTTCGCCTCAGTCATATTCATATGGATGTTCCATAACAAGCAGCCAGGCTGTGCATCACGTCTGGGCCCCTCTTTAATGTGACCGCAGAGTGTCCCGGACCTATTAGTGGATGGAATGCAAACTTTCAGTTAACTGGCAAGGATAAAACTTTATATAATTTTTTCTCTCCCAACACCAGGTAGTTGGGTAAGCCTTAATCCTTTTACTAAACTCTTAAAAGAATAATAATAATAATGACATCCTTTGAATTATTGCATCCATCTATTCCGCTATTATTCATCTGAAGAACATCAAAAGAAAAAAAAGAAAATGTGTAGTGCGAAATTATTGGGGGGCATACAGGTACCCTTCCTAGTAATGTGCATCATGTGCACCATACAGTACACGAGCTGGGCAAAATGTCATCATATCCACGGGAAATATATATATGCATCTGGCAACATTCATTTATTTGTCCTTCTGGACTACCAATTCACCATCCCTTGTCCTTTCAATTGTGCCATACTTTCTATTCAAACATCAGGGCTTCCAGTACCCACCCAGCAGGGCCTGCTACAAACATCATTTTCCTTAGCTGTCTGATCTGCAAACATCATCCCTTCCCACATCATCAGTTACTGTCCGGTGGGCACTACACTTACTTACAATTCACAACCCAGTTACTTGGGGTAACTGATAAGGGACTCGTGATGTCTCTGCGACTGTATGTAGTGTTGTGGTAATATGAGCAATAGTGGTAGTGCCACCTAGGAATTTAAACAAGAGCCACCGACAAATAGTTTCCCTTATAGATCAGATAAGGGAACATCAGTCCAGTCTACCCATCCTTTCATCTTTCAATTCCATCATTTGGCAGAAAGGAGGGGCAGTAACAGGGCTGACTTGAAGGTGACACATCTTTTAACTTTTATTTGTGACATTTTTTTCCAACAATGCTAATTTATAGCCGGTTAGACGTGCACTGGTGAGGTGCTGTGTCTCTGTTTATTCAAGGGCATGTTCACAGCATGGTGTACCATAACTGTAAGATTAGTGGCTAAAACGAGTCCAAGCACTTGTCTTATGGAGACGGACACCGTCATGACCGCCCCCTAGACAGCTCAGGAGGGCTCTTGCAGTAGCATCAAAGACAGAAAGCGCACAACAAGCCATCTTGTGTACTTATAACACACAACAGCATGCAACAATATATGTACCAAGCACAGAAACCAAAGAAAGCACAGTTTGTTAGTTGCCCAAGTGTTAGTTGCTCAAAAGACTGCTTTAAGCATTTAAAAATAAAGGCTCATGCACTTCATGCATTTGCATTTCTTTAATGTGTTAGTTCGCCAAGGAGCTAATATCCTACCCCCCTTCGACAGTAGGTGACCTAAGTAGGAAACCTCCTGTTGACAATACTTACCCCTTTTAAAGTCACACTCCCTGGCCATTTAAAGCCAAATGTAACAACAATGTGTTAGAAATGGGGGACTCTAGTTGTCAGAGGTAGGTACCTTTGTCCAAATAGGGACCCTTCCGTCTAGTCAGGGTAAGGGGGATACACACTTTAGATAACCCCGGCTCACCCCCTTGGTAGCTTGGCACGAGCAGACAGACTTATCACAAAGGCAATGTGTAAAATAATTGCACCAGCACTCACAGTGAAAACACCACAAAAGGACACCACACCAAATGCACATCCTGTCTCTGTCACACTGAAACCAGACAGTCAATCCACAATCAGGCAGAGGCACACAGGAATGTTAAACAAGAAAATAGCCACTTTCTAAAAGTGCTATTTTCAAACACAGACTTTAAAACCATCCTTACTAAAAGATGTGTTATCAAATTCTGAGTTCAAGAATACGGGACCCCAATTTTCTATCCTATCCCTGTGGGAAGACATACTTGTAAAATATTACAGAGCATTCCCCTCTCTGTCCTATAGACAAGATAGCCTTTCAACAGTAAAAAAACAAAATTGGCAGTATTACACTATCAGGACATGTTACTCACACCAGTACACGTCCTACTTTGCACATACAAAACACCCTGCCCGGGGGTACCTTGGGCCCACCATAGGGGTGTCCCATGTACAAACCGTGCACAGGCACTGCGGTGGCAGGCCTGAGGCATTTTTTCCAAGCTACTTATGTGGGTGGCACAATCAGCACAGCAAGCCCACTAGTAGCAGTTTATTTACCAGCCCTGGCACACTCAGTTCACTTCACCGGGGATCTACTGGCAAAACAAATATGCCAATCAGGGAGAACCAAGCACAATATCAATTTACACAGGGAGCACTTGTGTGCCCAAAGCATCTAAGCCAGCAAAAACGAAATCCAGCAGAGCATCAAAAACATAGGAGGTAGAGGCAAAAAGTCAAGGAAGACCACGCCAAAAATGCCAGGTCTAACACTATTGAACTGTACTGTCTCTACAACTTTGCTGTGTGTCTGAAACGATGAGCAAGTAACTACCCTTTTAAAACATTTTTATAGATGCTCTGTCTTTCTGCGTAGTCCTCAGAAGCGCAGCGGAGCCTATGACTCCTACCAGTCAAAGTGAATCCAGACAAAGACCTATTATTGAAATAAATAGTACTGCCAAAGAATGTATTTTAGATCAGTGATAGAAGAATATTGAGCAGCAGAAAGAACCATTAGCAGAAGCATAGCAATGGCTAGAACAACAGGACGTTGGAAAACCACATTTTCATGAGCTGCACACCAATCAGTCACAAAATTGTAGACACTATCAAAATAATGGGGCTATTACAATTAAACAGTTGTCTCCTCACCAACACCTTTCTCAACCAAATCCTGTATCAGACACAAACAGGCTCGCTGCCCTGCCCATTGCATCCGACAATAAGGGATACAAGGCAAGATAGCATTGTCTAGAGCTAGATCAAAACCTGGGATATCTGTAACAATCGCACCTCTGCATCGCCTGTTGCCCATAAGGTGAATGGCGCATCTGCAAAACTCAAGAGGGGGGCAAACACTATGTACTGCTTACATTAAGTCCCAGCATCAGACATACCAAACTCATCACAGTCTCACCACAATTAGACATGAGCGCAAACAGAAAACCCACGGTAAAAAGGACCAATAATCAGAGCAAGAGGGAACAAAACATGTGCTACAACGAATGCGTCTGAAACACCCACCAAAACACTCATAACACTGTGCTATGTTAAATACGTAACAAAAAGAAGAAATGTAGATCAAGTACTTCCAAATGTCTACAACTCAGTCGCTATTGCAAAAAACACAGTAAAAACAAATCTGCGAACAAACAATCAGATTCCCTTTTCAAGACACAAATCCTGCCCACTATTATCTAGAAACACCTTCACTCTCACCTGAGGCAATAGGCGTGTCGGGGGTACTAACCAATGCAGCCTGAGCGACATAGCAGGAGCAGAAGCAGCAGAAATAGAAAGAACAGCTGAATATTTAAAGTAATAAAAATCAGAGGGTAATGTGTCTACTGTCATTTATGAAGAAAAGAAAATGCTACAGCTGCCTCTTGTTGGGCCATTTTAGACTGTACATCCTCATCAAGAATCTGATATTTAACATCATGTGGTGTACAGTAATCTGTGCTTTTTAATTCGCAAAAACTAATCTTTTCCTGTCAGGCCACAAAAACCAAATTGGTAACCTTTCTCAAATAAACCTATTGTTGCAGCAACCCTCTCTAAAACTGACTTCGTAATTTCTCTTTTAAAACTCCTACAACTTTGATATTCTTTCCTAAGTGGGGAAATCTGGACCTTCCACCGTTGCCACAGTGGACTTGGTGAAACCAGAAAGTTTAGAGCCAAAAAACTTATCTTCAAATACAGTAACCTGTTGAAATGTGTTCTAATTTTCTTTCTGGACAACTTATTCAAATTCATTTTGGCACTCTCCATATTTCGAGGAAGCATCTGAGCTTGGAAAAAACTCCTGAGCACCTTTTATTTCTGCTTGTGAAACAACACATTGTAACTCACTTTCATTCCCTGCAAACAACTTTTCTGAGCAAACTCCCCTTCCGTCTGCCTTTCAAGCTCATTTCCTTTGTTTCTTACTTCTCTGTCTGCTGCTCTGCGTGTCCCACAGAAACTGCCCACATGAGCCCCCCCTTTTCCTTCTGCAGATGAGACTGTGTATTTCTGCATGCGTCCTTTTCACATAACGACAGAAGAGAAACAGCAAGAGAAATTCCATTCTTATCTCAAGGCCAAAGGCCGCAGTAAGCCTGCCAAACCAAACTGAATCACAAACTGTGTTTTTCAACTTTGAAAATCCTTATTTTATTCACCATAAATACGCACTGCCTGAAATGCTTTAAACACCTTTTCCAAATTAAATACACGTTCTATTGTGAAGTCAAATCCAAATCAGGCACACTCACTCAAATCAATCATGAATTAATTACTTGAGCACTCTTTACTCATCTGAGCAGGGCTTATTCATTCATTTTTACTTGCATGCCACTTTTGAAAAAAATGCTACTTCATGTCTGTAGCTCAAAACAGCTTTTATCATTTTGCAATGTCCAAAGCTAAATGTGAGATCTGAGCGCCATCAGCACATCCCTGCTTTTCTCTTTTTTTAAAATTATTATAACATCATGATCTTTAACGTCTAATTTCATAATCTCCCCCTTACACCTTCCTTCGTCCTTTCTTCAAACCATTCATCCTATGCAAAAAACAAACATATATATATATATATTATTACTATATTCCTCTTTTTTTGTTTTTACTCAATAAAGCCCACATAACAGTGCCTCCTGGAGGCGCCAGCTGATCTTCTTCAAATGGGCATCTACAAAGCAACAACGACAACAGGAGAACAAATTAAGCTCATTCCAGGCATTTTCAAGAAAGGGCCCAAATGCATTATTTTGCCTGGCAAAGGAATTACAAGTACTTTTTCCCAAAAGACAGTCCCCAGACCGTACCAAAAACAAACTGATGATGCACCATATTTATAAATAAAATCAAGCTCTTGTTCCAAAGACGATCCTCAGACCATGTCAAACAAAGTAAACCACAAGTCAATCCTCAGACTGCACCAAGACAGGGCAGTCCTTAGACTGCACCAACACAAGACAGTCCTTAGACTACACCAAGACAAAACAGTCCTCAGACTGCACCAAGACAAGATAGGCTCTAGCCCCAGGCCTTTTCAAGAATAAGCCAAATCAACAAGGGGCCTGGCAGAACGTTCAAAAACGTTCCGTATCACAAGGGTCCACAGACTCACCAAGTTAACCAAGGCGGCGCTGCACTTACCAAAAATCAAGATGAACTCACCTGGTGCACACAGGTCAAACAAGAATATTCTCCACTGCCGACTCTTCAGACCAAACGGTCAGATCCAAGGATTTCGCTTTTTCAGGACCCCAGCCAGGGTGACCACTAGACGAGGAGCCGCCCGATCAGACCGGCGGGGCAACCACGAGAACCAAGCTCTATCATATGGGGATCCCCGATCCGCCCATCCGACCGGATGCAACCCCGACCCCACAGCCCGATTACGGGTGGGTTGGGTCACCTGGTGGAGTCCCTGTTTGGGCGCCAAATGAAGGAAGTGACCCAAAATGGGTCACCCGGGTCACTCACGACCACCTCTCTGCCTTCCAAACAATGAATAGTCGATCAGACAGTAGCGAATACAAACCAAAATTATTTTATTAATATTTCACTGCAGCGGAGTCCAGTCTGACCAGCCTACTGTAATGGCTGACGAGGAACTGACTCCAAAACACATTGGTAATGCGAGATATGCTTTCCAACACCTTCCAATTCCTGCCCAAACTGGAGTAATCCATCTCAGGCCATGATGAACAAAGAATGCACACAATTATGAACTATGGCACAGGGCTAGGAACATGCTATCTCAACCCCAAGGTTGCTTGGCCAGTGCCTACCATTCTAACATGTGGGAACAGGTCTCTTTAACAGCAAAGGAATGAAACAATAGACAGTACATTCATTAGTGCAGCGAAGCTTCAACCTTGAGAAGTACAAGCTGGGGGCGCAGGGCAGCCTTTCTGCTGAGGCAGGCATTGTGGGTCAGAGACTTGCTCTTAGTTACAGAACAAGATGGCGCCAATAATGATGGCGCCATGAATGCTAACTTAACATAAAGAGTTTAAGCATAGCAAAAGGACATTTAAATTCTGCGTATTACAGAAATGATATTTTAAATCTAACACTTGAATGGAAAGATTCTACCCTATCGGGTTAGGGGATGCCCCCTCCCCAAAGGGAAGGGACATACAAAGGGTGTAGTGTAAGAAAGTGGCTCTGTATATACTGTACCAAAGTAAGGCTCAGTGTGCACACAGTCCACAATCCCCAGAGGTTTGGCAGAGGCTAAAGTTAGATATAACCTTACTCTCTAAAGTGGTAGCTTGGTCGAGAAGTAAGGCAGTATCAGAGGACAGTGTAAAGCATTTGTTGTACACACTCAGTCAGTAAATGGTCTCACACACTCAAGAACTGAACTCTAGGCCAATTGTTTTGTATATAAAAATATATAGTTGTTTTATTTTAGAACCAACAATAGGTATCAAAGTACTTTCTCAGAATAAAATGTTGTAGTTGTATACTTTCAATAAGCAATAGACTTTTAATTGCAATAGTTAACAGTTGTTGCAATAGGCAACACAATTCAAACACAATTATAACATTGAGCTCAATGGGAGTTTTTAAGTAAATGCAATTTCAATTACTTTGCGTATGATTTTCTTACTCAGGGTTGGATCCTGGATTCAACCTTGGTGCATTTCCTGTAAACAGTTGAAAGAAATCGTTTTTGTTACACAGGCGATTTTTAAGGAATATTTGTATGTTTGAAAAATCGACACTTAGAAGAATTTCTGGCAAAAACCAGGCAATGTTATCCCATGGAGGAAAATCAAGTTATCGGTAAGTACAGTTATAATTACTTTTCAGGGTCAGTGCTGGGCACCAAGATCCAGCACTGGGATCTCTCCTGATAACAGGTGAGTAATTTCGTTTTCGTTGATTGGGCGATTTTTAGTGAATATTTTAAAGTTTCAAAACTCAACACTTAGAAGAATTTCCAAGTGAAACCAGTCAATGTTAACCTATGGAGAAAAAGTGAGTTATCGGCTGTCAGGTAAGTACTCGAGTGGCAGAGTTAAGGTTCTGGGCATAGACTCAGGGGTCTCTCAGGGTCAGGTAGGTACAGTTGTTACACCCTCAGCGGCACAGGGGCAGCCGGGTGCAGAGAGAGTTAGGCCCAATGTTAGCCTATGGCAGCCAGGGGGCCTTTGGTTGGTGGCTGCTAGCAGGCAGGCCACGCGGCTGTGGGAGCTGGGCTCCTGGTCATTCACTCAGGGCAAGTGAGGAAGAAAAATAGGATAGAGGTTGCACTTCCAGGGGCACTCGGGCGGCTGGGTGCAGGGTGCTTTTGAGCCGTCAGGTGCTCAATGTATTGCAATGGAGAAGTTACCAGATGAACAAAGGCTGCAAGCTCGGGGACGGAGATTCTTCAGGTGCGACCACCACTTCGAGAGGTAAGTTGGGAAGCGGTAGGGTAGGTAGGCACCCAGGAGTTGGGCACAGGGGGCCGCAGGGCGACGGGTGCAGGGGTGCCTTTTGACGTCGGGAAATCTTATCCTCTGCTGGTCGCGGTTGGAGGGGTCCTTGGTTCTGAGGCTGCAGGCGTCGTCTGGAGCGTCAAGGAGGGTCCTTGGGTGCTGGATTCTTGGTCACAGCCACCGGGGGGATGTCCTCGGGGTCTTTGTTCACTCAGGCACAGGCCGGGCTTGGCGGGTGCAGAATGTGCAGGAGTCGCTGTTCCTGGCTGGCACCAGGGATTTGTTACTTGCTTTGAGCAGAACCACGGCTCGTGGGAGTCCCAGTCTTTTAGAGTGACAAGGCAGCCAGGTCCTTCGCGGTTTTCGAGGTTGCTGACCACTGGAGACACCGGATTTTAGCAGGAGCAGGTTCGAGGGTCGACAGGCCTGTAGGCCTGGGGCCAAGTCAGTTGGTGTCTTCCTCTTGTTAGCAGCTGCACGGCAGGTCTTCTTTCTTCTTGTTCTTCTTGCTTGTTTCGGATTCTGGATCTGAGGAAGGAACGTTCAGGGTGCCCCTAAATACTAAATTTAGGGGCTTTACAGGTAGGTAGAGGTCAGGGACCAATGGGTCCCTTCCCTGGGGTGGGTACACCCCCTATCCTGCCACTCTCCAGTGGGAGGGGGGCAGGAGCCTAGTCCTGATTGGGCAGGGCTCCCCATCTTCAAGATGGCGAGAGCCCGGAGATGTGCTTCACCTCGCCTCCGTCACCTGAGGGGTGGGGTTGGCAGAGGCTGGCACACCCCCTTTCCTCACTTGGGCTTTCCCGCCAGTCTTCCCGCCAGAGTGGGGGCTAGAACCGGTGGGGACCAGTTGCTGAGTACAGCAAGTGGTCTTGGGAGGCTCACAAAGGTGGCATGCCTTTGAAGCTTACCCCTGCCCATCCTGGGGGAGGAGACCTAGCACCTCACCCAGGACGTGCATTGTTGCAGGTCCAGGAGAGCTGATGGCTCTCTACCCAAGGGTCCAGCAACATGTCTGCTGGGTGGCAGCCTCCCTCTGTCGTGCATTTTACATTAAATCCCACACTGGCATCAGTGTGGGTTTAATGTGCTGAGAAGTTTGATACCAAACTTCTCAGTCTTCAGTGTAGCCATCATGGTGCTGTGGAGTTCGTGATGACGACCTCCCAGCACCATATACTCTTAATGGCAGCACTGCACTTACAGTGCCCAGGAATGGCCCTGGGTACTGTAGGGGTACAGGGCTCATGCACCTGTACCCTCACCCCTGGCATAGTGCACCCAGCTAGAGGGGTGACTGGGGTATGCCAGGGCAGTGTGTTTGTGGGCATGGCACACAGGGATGTGTGCCATGTCGATTCTCTGTTTTGTTCTGCACCAAGTCACTCAGCCTGCAAAGGCAGTGTGTGTGTGTCAGGGTACAGGGCCTCTAAGGGTGGCACAATAAGTGCTGCAGCCCTTAGGGGCCTTCTCTGGTCACAGGGCCCTGGGTATCATTTACCAGGGGCTGACATGTGGCCAGAGATGCCAATTGGGTTTTAGGCTTCGTGCAGTTTTAGGGAAGGAACACAGGCCCTGGGCACCTGATTGGCAGGACCCCAGGGCACACTCAGTCAAAGTACATCAGCAATTCAGCAAAATGTGGGGGCATACCATGCAAGAAAGATGGCACTTTCTCACATGTAGTCACCCTAAAAGGCAAGTATCCCATTGGCTACCAGCTGCCAGTACCTGTACCGCCTCTAAATTCTGTATTTAGGGGCACCCCTGAACCTTGATCCTCAGATTTCTGCAACCTACAAAGAAGGAAGATGAAGAAGACGCCATGCAGCAAAGCTAGAAGACCTTGACTGACTTGGCTCCAGCTTGAAGAGACTGCGACAAAGATGATACCTGTCCAGTGGCCAGCGACTTCCAAGAGCCCCAGGAAGACTGCCATTCTTCAACAAAGACCATATCTCCCGAGGACAGCGACCCTGTCCAGAAAACTCTAATTTTAAGGACTCTGGATCTGCGACCCCTGCCCACTCTGCACCCAACGCCCACAGCCCGAGTCTGAGTGGCCCACGTGTCCAGTGATGTCTCCCCAGTGATCCAGACCTTGACTCAATTGGTACCAGACTTCTCGTGGACCCCACAAAGTTGCCTGCAGCCTCAACAGAGAGGGTCCCACTGACAGCGACCGTCTCTCGTAAAAGAAACCCAACACCAAAAGGCACCCCTGCATCCTTAGCCCCGCCAATGGTGCCCAGGCCTTGCCCTGCATCCCAACTCATCTGTCCCCCCGGTGGTCACCTTCATCCAGCCTCCTGGTCCGAGCCTGCAGTCTCTTTGTGCAACCAAGATCCTCCATTCGTTTGCATTGGGCGCCCAACGCTGATTTGCACCCTGCACCCGCCCCTGTGTCGCTGGTGGTATAGCTTTGGTGCTGCCTTGTGGTACACCCCCATGCTTAACTTAATCCCTGGAACCTGTGCCCCGAAACCTTGGGTATCTACCTGCAAACCGCACCTCTTGTGGGTGCTCCCAGTCTCTAGTGAATAACATGAGACTCAATGACCTCAGCACCCGGCCGCCCCAGTGCTGCTGGTGGTGCTGTGAGTACCTTAAAGTGAACCTTGCCCAGTATTGGTCTAAACCTACGAAGACTGGAAGAGTAAGTCATGTACTTACCTGTTAATGCATATACCTGTTTTCTTCCCTTACGATTGCATTGCATTTCTCCTATTGCATTCAAATGTCTATTTGCTTTTATTGCTAAGCTCTACTGTTCTGACGCAAAAGTATTCCTACTACTGTAAAGAATTATTAGTGCCTTGCAAAACAAGTCCTACTGCATCTTGAAAAGTATTATTGCTATTCTTGAAACTGTTACTTACTTACAACTAGTTCCTCTTGGCTCTAAAATAAAATAGCAAAGTAAAAACTTTTTACAAAACAATTTGTCTTAGATTCATTCTTTGAATTTGTGTAAACATTTCTTGCCTGTGTGTGTACAACAAATGCTTAACACAACTCTCTGATAAGCTTAACTGTTTGGCCAACTACCACAAATAGAGCTTTTAATATTATCTACTTAAGTCTCTGGGGATCCACTGGACTCTGTGCACACTATACATTACGTTGGTATAGTATATACAGAGCCAGCTTCCCACAATGACTACAATTGCTGCTTCTGATAACAATACTCCACAAAGGCACCATACCTGTGAGAAACAGGAGAACCTGTATATCACAAAGGGAGTGCAGGTGAACCGTGTAGGGCCAGTCTCATAAGGTACAGACTTCCCACATCTGCCATGGGGTATGTTTATCCTTGGTGGCTGATCCACATTCAGCATTGCGTCCATCATTTGTTTATGTAACACTTTTCGCCCTAAGTGGTATGGGTATGCCCAGACATGGGTCCCTTGCTCACTGTGCCACTGGATTCAAGCTAGCCTGGCTGATGAAGGGTGATATCCCCAAACCGGTCCCAGGATGCTTGTTTCCGGTCCAGGGAGGACCTGGCTTGACAGTTTGGGCTGGACTGTTCCTATGAGGCACAGGGTCAAGACTGATTTGCATATGGCTGGGTCTAAACTGGGGAGGGCATGGTGAGCAAAAAAACAATGGATTTAGGCCCAGATCTCTTGACTGATGGTGAATGTAAGATTCATTCAGCGTTTCATCCATCATTTGTTTGCATAACACTGATCCACAGACATGGCACCAGCACGTCCTCTGGCAGAGTCATCTATAGCTATAGAGTTATGCTCATTAAGAAGTGGAGAGCCATTAATTGTGCATCCAACACTTTCAATTCACTTGTATCATGAAGGTTGAAGGAGCTGAACTAAACACGTCTATGAAGGACCACTGAAGATGCCGTAGACCTGGCCACTGTGACCATGCTGTAAAAACCAAACCTAAAAAATTGTTTAGCAAACCCAAAAGCATCATTGACCACTTCAGCAAAGGGGCCTCACGTGAACCGGAAAGAGAGGAACCACAATCTGTGTCATTTAGAGTCTTTTGTATTTATGCACCATCACACGTGTTGGAAAAGCGAACAGCACATTAGTTTCGTCTACATGAACTAACCGACAGCTGAAAAGGACCAGTGATGGAACCATTAAAATATGCAAGCTCAGGGCCTCCCATAGTGGGATAAGAGAATAAAAAGTGCATATTGGTAACGATAAGCCACCTCAGAGCTGATGGCTTCCACAGAAGCAGGCTTTCCAAACTGACCTAACCAAACCCCATAACATCTCACTAAGAAGCAACAAGAGTTCTGTCACAGAACAACCAGCCTGTGAGGAAATGGGGTGTAATATATGGCGTGGTTGGGTGACCACCTTGCAATACACTTACCAGCTCATTTGGGTCCAGTAGATTTCGACTGTAAAACCCTCAGCTCCACCCTGGGTAGATGTGGCACTGCGCAGCAATATTTGATCCTAACAATGGTTCACAGCGTACACAAAATACTCACTCAGAGTCACAAAATGTTTAAATAAAACAGCACTAAACCCTAAAGTGAAGAAAAAGTGTATGGCCCTTATGTAAAAAAAAAAAATTAAGTTATAGAAACATATAAAACATTTTTATTTCATAAATAAAAAACAATATTGTGAGGCTCAAACATATAAGCTGGTACATATAACAATTAATAAACATACACAACCAGACAAGTGGCATACAAAAAGAGGTTACATAGAAGTCGGAATTCCAAACAAATACTAGAACTACAACACACAGAACAATGTGTCCTCCATAAATTGTGGCCACAGTTGCATCGACGGCATTTCGACCTTTGTCATAAGTACATGGTCATCTTCAGGACTGATAAATAACTGAGCATCCCACAGACACTTGGCGATTGAGTCGCTAGGATTGTAGTGAATTCACGGATGTTTGGGAGTTTTTGGAGCAATACATTGACAGGCCCCTTTCATTTAGAGTTGGCTGTGGATGATTAACTTTATACAGCTGCTGAAATTAATGGTTCAAAAGAAGCCGAATTGTATAGACTGCCCTGCTAATTTCCCCCTCCTTTCACACAAACATACAAAGATTCTTATGACAAGCATTGAGTTACATTTTGCTTGAGAATTTCTTGCTAGTAAAATTATTTGGTGGGATGCTTGATCACACTCCAAGCTGATGTTATGGTGATCAGGAAGACTGCCTTCAAGGTAAGAACTCACAATGGACAGCTGTGCAGTGGTTCAAAGGGGGTACACTTCACCACAAAAGGCTTTGGTAGAATCAAATGTGATGAGGTTCTTAATATGTTTACAAGAGATGATTTAAATAAAGGGGGCTGATTCGCCAATCGCAAAACCACTGAAGGGGTTGACAAATAACATTTAACAGTGCCTAAAGAATAAGTTACTAACCTTTGGTAATGCTTATCTGGTAGAGACTATATCTAGCCGCAGAATCCTTACCTTTAAATTTCCCAGCGCCACACTGTAGGAAGCTGGCTCTGTATATACTATACCAATGTACGGTACAGTGTGCACAGAGTCCAGTGGATCCCTAGAGGCTATACAGAGGTTAAAGTAGGAAATACCTTACTCTCTTTTGTTGTAGTGTGATTGAGCAGTTAGGCTTATCAGAGGGCTGTGTTAAGCATCTGTTGTACACCCTCAGGCAAGACATGATTACACACACTCAAAGACTGAATCCACGACCAATTGTTTTGTATAAACAATATTAATTTGTTACTTTTATTTTAGAACCAAAGAGAACTCCGCTGCAGGTAAGTATCAGTTTGAAATTAGCAATACTTTCAAGTACAGTAAAGTGTGCTTGCAAAAGCAATAAAAGTACTTTACAGTGATACTGAAAATACTTTGTGGTGTCAAATCAACAGTAACAGTAACTTAGAAATGTACATGATAGACACTTAGTGTAATACCAAGATATGCAATGCAATCCTATGGGAGGAAAACAGTTATGTCCATTTACAGGTAAGTACTCGACTTACACCTCCAGTCTTCGGGGTTTTAGATCAACACTGACCAAGGGATGGACCGTGGAAGGGGCTGCACCACCAGTGGCACAGGAGCGGTCGGGTGCAGAGGTCACTGGGCCCAATGTTAGTCAATAGAGACTGGGCGCACCCACAAAGGTGCAGATTGCAGGTAGGTACCAGCGGTTTCAGGGCACAGGCCCAGGGGTTTAGGCAAGCACTGGGGGCACAAGGCAGCACCAAAGCTGCACCACCAGTGAAACAGGGGCGGCCAGGTGCAGGGTGCAGACACTGCATCTGGCATCCTATGCGATCCTACAGTCTTCTTTTTGGAAACAGGCTTCAGGTGTCGAACTGGAGGGTGCAGGCAGGAAACCAACGACAGCACAGGTAAGTTGGAATGTTGATGGTCACATGGGGCATCACTGGTCAAGTTCCCCAAAGCCCTGAGGCTGTGGTGCATGGGTGCCTTTAGACGTCGGATTTGTTCTTACCGGGCCGGTCGCGGTTGGGAGGACCGTTTGGATTCACACTGCAGGTGTCATCGTGGAGATCAGGAGAGGTCAGCCACTGAAATCGAGGTCAGGATCACTGGGAAGACTTCACAGGATTAGTGAGCTACTCGGGCTGTGGGTGTCGTGTGAAGAGTGGCAAGGAATCCCGGTTCCAGATGGCACAGGAGTCCTTGGAGGTGATTTCTTCTGGACAGGTCCGCAGACCACGGGAGATTGGAGTCTTTTTTGAAGGCAGCAGTCCTCCCAGGGTTTTCAGAGGTCGCTGGCTGTAAGACACTTCACCTTTTTGCTGGAGAATGTTCAAAGCTAGAGACAGGTGAGTAGGGCCGGGGCCAAGGCAGCCGTCAACTTCAGGGATGTCTTCTTTCTTCTTAGGTCGTCACAGATCTGAATTCCTTGGTTCAGGGATGCCCCTAAAGTACTTAACTTTAGGGGCGTTACCAGGAGTTACAGGTAGTACCCAATAGGCTACTTATCTTTTGGGTGACTATACCCTCTGAGTTTACTCCCTTTGGGGGGTGAACACATCCCTAACCATATTGGCTTAAATCCTTCCAACCAACATTGAGGATTTTCAAAGGAGGGGGTGACTTCAGCTCAGGACACCTTAGAGATGGTCCTGGCTGGAAGGGGACACACGTCTCCTGCTTACAAATGTTCCCGCCAACCTTGCTGCCAAAAGTGGGGCTTAGTCAGGGATGGTGGGCATCTCCACTAGCTGGAGAGGCCCTGAATAGCATAACAAAGGTCAGGAAGCCTCTGAGGTTCACAGCCCTGAATGCTAATCCTGCTTGGGGGTAGGTCAGAAGCACCTCCACCCCAAGCAAGCTTTGTTTCTGAGGCACAAGAGCACAAGGCTCAGGGGGTCAGAAACATGTCTGAAAATGGCAGGCTGGTGCAGACCATCCAGTTGCACACCAGAGAGTTGTTGGTTGTTTTTCAGGGAGCATAACTACGATGCCCTCTAAGTGCATTTTACAATAAATCCAACACTGGCATCCGTGTGGCTTTATTATGCTGAAAAGTTTAATATCGAACTTCTTAGAATTCAGTAAAGCCATGAAGGAGCTATGAAGTTCATAACGACAAACTAACAGCCCATGTACTCAATATGGCTTCACTGCACTTAAAATGTCTAAGAATGGACTTCGACACTGTAGGGGCATATTGCTCATGCAGCTATGTCCTCACCTGTAGTATAGTGCACCTTGTCTTGGGGCTGTGAGGCCTGCTAGAGGGGTGACTTATCTATGCCACAGGCAGTGGTTTGTAGGCATGGCACATAGGGATGTGTGCCATGTCAACTGTTCAGTTTTAGCTGCACCAAAACACCTAGTCTGCAATGGCAGAGGGTATGTGTTTGGTGAGGGGTCTCTGTGGGTGGCACAATATATATGCTGCAGCCCTTTGACACCAAGTCTGGTCACAAGGCCCTTGGTACCAGAGGTACCTTTTACAAGGGACTTGTATGTGTGCCAGAGGTGTGCCAATTGTGGAAACAATGGTACAGTTTTGGGAAAGAACACAGGCACTTGGAACCTGATTAGCAGGGAACCAGTGCACATTTAGTCAAAGTGCATCAGAAATCAGGCAAAAGTGTGCTTGGAGAGAAGGGGTGCTGGAAGGGGGTAACCATGCAAAAAGAGGCAAATTCCTACACCATTGCAAAGCTCGCATATGACAGAGGGCATGTGTCACAAGCAGGATGCAGGAGGCCATGAAGCCCAGTAGCCTGGAGACTGAAACATAGGCATCATTGCCTGAATATCCTGGCTGCTCAGAAAGATAAGCCCGAAAATGCACTTTGTCCAGTACAGCTCCGATGAAAGGGAGAGTCTGAGAGGGAGTCGATGTGACTTCGGCATGTTGATAGTGAATCCCAGTGAGTCCAGGAAGTTAGCCGTAGTCTCGACCTGGGGCGAGTCCACCTTCAAGAGCCAGTCGTCAAGATAGGGGAAGACTGGCACAGTTGATCTCTGTAGATGAGCAAACTTCGCCATCACCTTGGTAAGGCCAAAGGGGAGAACAGTGAACTGAAACGCTCATGGCCTACTACAAACCGCAGATAGTGCCGGTGGGCAGGCAGGACGGGGATGTGGAAGTAGGTGTTCTGCAAGTCCAACAATACCGTCAAATGTCCTGGGTTCAAGGCAGACAAGACTTGAGCCAATGTGAGAATTATGAATTACTCCTTCTTGAGGAAGAAGTTGAGGGCCAGCACATCCTAGAATAGGACGAAGGCCTTTGTCCCATGTGGGAACCAGAAGTGGGAGTAGCAACCACAGCCTACTTCTGGCAACAAACCCCTCTTTACGGCTCACTCGGCCAAGAGAGCCATGACTTCCACCCAGAGAAGGGACAGATGATCCACCGTCAGCCGGTCGTGAAATGCTGGCATGGAGGGAGGGGTTATCATAAAGGGGAGGGAGTAGCGCCTGCGGACGATACGCAAAACCCACATCTCCGATGTAATGGACTGCCAGTGGGGTAGATGAAGGCGAATTCTGCTGCCACCTGGATGTCTATGGCACTAAAGGGGTGCAGATTATGAGGGTTTGATGGCTGCAGCTGACCAGACCGTTGACTACCTGACCCACGAGGTTGGTGGGTATCGCACCCTCTGCCCCGCAGAGGCTGAGGAGCATGCGCAGCTATGTGGCTGAGAGGTGATTGGCGCGGTTGGAAGCCCCTTCCGTAGACGCGAAAGGAGCAAAAGGTAAATTGGGGGTGCCGTGGGGCCATAAAAAGGCCCAAGGACTTGGCCATAGCCCGACTGCCCTTGAAGCTCTCCAGCACCGGATCCGACTTGTCTACGAAGAGACGGGTGCCATCGAAGGGCATGTCCATGAGGGGTGTCTGGACATCCCTCAAAAAGCCAGTAGTCCACAACCAGGCACTATCGATGAAACCGCTCTGCCAAGTTAGTTGGTCATGTCAAGCCCACATTGAACAGTGAACTTTGCTGCATCTCTCCCATCAGCACAGCATGAGAGAGTACGGTCGGGCCTTCTCCGGTACCTGTGGCAGCACTTGTGCAACCGTGTCCCAAAGAGTGTGGGAATAACAGCCCAAAAGGCATGCAGTGTTTACAGACCGCAATGCTAGGCTGGCGGAAGAAAACTTCTTCACCAAGGAGTTCAGCCTGTTGGAATCCCTACCCAGGGGATCGATAGGGAATGTGCCATGGGATGTTGAGGCTTGGACAACCAACCTCTCTGGGGTAGGATGTTGGGTGAGGAAGTTTGGGTCCCCTGGAGCGCGGCCGTGGCGGCAGGCAATCGACCTATTCACAGGAGTTCTTGTGTTGGGTTCGTACCAAGTCCCCAAAAGGACGACAGTCAGGGTGTCAGGAGGAGTAGCGGTTCAGATGTAGTGGCCCCTGGATGCAAAACCTCTGTTAAGATGCTCGGTTTGACTGTCACCGAGGGCAATTGAAGGTCAAGTACCTCAGCCACCTTTCGCACCATCACTGCAGAAGAGGTTCTATGCTTCGTAGCCAGGGTACGGGAGAAAGTATACCAGTTTCTGGAGAGGTATCCAATCCACTGGTTTTGCCCAGTTCCTCACAGAAGTCCAGGCTAGGGTCTTCCTCATGTGGCTGGTATTCTCCAGGGTACAGTGACCCCTCCCCTTCTTCATGGAGTCCTAACCCAAGGGATTAGGCTCAGGCTCTGATCTAGGAGGCAAGGCTCCTGTCTGCGCCGGCTGTGGGTGACGCCCATCGGTTTCCATATCGGAGTCGGGGATCAGAAGGGGGATGGTGCAGCCGGTGGGCGCCAGCGGTGCCATGAGCGTCTGCATCAGGACCGGCGACAGGGAAGGTCGAGTTGGTACAACTGGCTCCGGATCCAGGAATGGATCCATGGGGCCCGACTTGAGCTGGAGTAACCATGACGGACCCAGAGGGGGCCCCTCTGACCCCATGGAGCACAAAGGCACACCAGCAGATTCAGGCCACCCATGGATGAGGCGCATGACCTCTTAGGACAAGTTACATACTTTCAGTAATGCCTTATCTGGTAGAGACAGGATCTAGCCGCACATTCCTTATCTTAGAACCCTCCCCAGGCACCAGACTAGATCCGGAAATCTTTGCAGCAGTACCTCTGCATGTTGGTATAGGTTGGCGAGCGACTCCGTAGCGATGTGATCTTCTGAATGTGACTTCAACAGAGTCCCCATAAGCCCTCCCCCGAAACACTGACATCAGTTTCTTCTGAGACTATTCTCGAGATAACACAGAGCCACTCAAAAAACAGTCTCTGGAAACTGTGCCAAAGGAAAAGAACCATAGCAGTATGCAAAGAGAGGATCTTGGAGACAACAGGGCCCTCAGTTTGCAGAGCGGGGGGGATGGGTGGGTTGATAAGGAATCTGCGGCTAGATCCATTCTCTACCAGATAAGGCATTACCCCAGGTATGTAACTTGTCCATCTTATAGAGACATCAAGCCGCAGATGCCTTATCTCAGAATACGATACCAAAGCAATACCATCCATGGTGGAGGGGCTGCGAACTGACCTCACCAAAGATCCCAAAATAGGAGAAGCCGGTCCAAAAGATAGAAGGGGACCAGACTATCTGAAAATGATAGGTGAAGCAAGATGCTCACCGAAATGACTAATCTCCAAGAAGGACTGTGGAGGCCCGTAGGGAGTAGAAAGCTATAATACCGTGAGAACACCTTATTGAACCAGTAAAAGAGGCAGGCCCAAAAGGGGATGCAACCTAAGATTGGGGAATGCAAAATGACCAAGGACAACAGCTCATAAAGGCCAGGCCCAAAACCAAATAGAAGGAGCATACACAGCGTGTTCAGCCGCAACAACACATACAATGATTAAAGAGCATTCCCCAATCGTCGAGAAAACTATCCTGAGAAACAGATTTAGAAAAAATAGGCCTCCACAAGGCATGCTCAAGAGCATCATATGCAAACAAAAAGAATGGTAAAGAAACCACTCTTACATTGAGAACCTTAAAGATATACAAGGCATCCTGCGAAATAATATAACGGAGACGCTCACTAGAGCGAAGGAAGGAAACAGACAAGTACAACCAAGAAGGCTAAACCAGGTCACCAAGAAGGGTGGAGGTAAAACGCAGCGATGTGCACCATATAGAAGGCCAGCCACCATATGTGCACAACACACACATATACCTGAAGTAAAAGACATCTACAAAAGATGCATTCAAGAGATAGGGATATACGTGCAGAGACATACATCCCAAGATCAATAAACATAAGAATAAATATGCATATAAAAAACATAGAATCTACCATAGACAGACAAGTCATACATGGTAAGCAAAAGTATATCCACTTCCACTGAAGGTAACCCACGTCCTCTGCCAGTGAGTGGGAGGCCAAGTGGAGGAACGAAGGATACTCCAAGACTGGAGGTAACCAAGAGAGGACAGAGATAATGTGTACTACCGTCGTAAAGAAGGTACAACAGTAACTGAGGTAGAGACAGAAAAACAAGTCTGGGGAATGGAAACCCAATGCCACATAATAGTAAGAAATGGAAGGCATCACCCACTACAGCAACCAAGGGCAACCATCCAAGAACCAAGGCCACAGACTGAGGAAGGATGCCTGCATGCAGTAACAGGTTAAGGAGAGGATAAACAGCAAGTGGAAAGTCCTCTATGAAGGAGAGGAAGAAAAAGACCGTCAGGGTGAAACAAAGGGCTGGCGGAATGTTGATTTTGACAATCACATTATCCAACCCACGGAAGCATGAGAACAAGTAATAATCCTGACCAATGCTCCATGGAAACTTGAGAGAAGATAGGACCTACCCAAAGAAAAAGGAAATGCCCCCACCAAAAAAGGGGTAAAGGGAACCTCGCCCATAGAAAAACGACACGACAAAGGCAGAAGTGGAGGGAGGAAAAGGAAACTTAGCCTCCTATGAAAGAAAGACACTAGACATGAGTCCAACAATCAAGGGGACTGGTTTCCCAGGGGAACACGAATGAAAAGAAAAGCAGACACCACAGCTTTCCCACGGGTGCAATGGCATATACATATAAAAGAAAAACCTGCAGGAAGCAACAGCAGTGGCATTAACCCAATCAGGTAAAAACACCTAAAGGGCAAAAACGGACACCAGGGTACCAGGCTGCTGAAGAGAACTGCATCAGGAACATGATACAGTAGAAAAAGAGCTTATACAAGAAAGAGGTACCCTGGCACAATTTTAACTAACATGCCAAAAAGAGGCAGGTACCACAAGGACAGTAGGGAAAATAGGAAAAGTAGGAAAGTAGAAAGTAGGAGAACATCGGTGTGTCCCACAGAGTAAAACACAACAAGGAGAAGGTCCACACAAAAGAGGGTCGAAGATTGGAGTAAAAGTTACCCAGGCCAAAGAGTCTGCCTGCCTGTGGTACCATGTTCACCCATATGGACATAAGAGCAGAGAAAAGATGAAGTTGAAGTCCTTATAAGGGATACTAAGCATGTAGGTAGCTCACACAATGCTCCTAAGGAATACAACATAAGGTTCCCAAAGAATGGGGCACAAGGCAATAGTGCGTCCGCACACCATAAACAGAATACCTGCCATAGAGCAAGTACACAGGAAGGAAAAATCAAGCAGCAAGAAGAAGCTGTAAGAACATGCTCCCACGAGTTCATAAAAAAAAGATATGTTCCAGATGGTTGAAATCTAAAGCAGTCACTGACAGCATAAACTAGAAGAAAAGCACCTGCAGCAAGCAGAAACACCACACCAGGTGTAGCCTTGGAAGGGAGAGAAGTACTCTGCCTTATGAAGGCTGATGAGGGCCTAACAAGGGAAAAAGAATTGCCCCAGACTAACCTAGTACAATCATAGAGTTAAGACTCCGTACTACCATGACTATCTCTGAACCGGCATAAAGCAGAGTCAGCATGTGTAGGAAGCTGGTTCTGTATATAATATAGCAAAGTGAGGTATAGTGTGCACAGAGTCCAGTGGATCCCCAAAGGTAGGCAGTGGCAAAGATAGATAGCAGCTCACTCTCTATTTGTGGTAGTGTGGTCGAGCATTAAGGCAGTATCAGAGGACAGTGTTACGCACTTGTTGTACACAATCAGTCAGCAAATGAATTCACACACTCGAAGACTGAACTTCAGACCAATTGTTCTTGTATGAAAATATTCCTTTAGTTATTTTATTTTCTAGAACCAAGCAAGCCTGGCACAGGTAAGCAATAAATACTTTACAGTAGTAATTCAGTTTGTAAACAGTTTGAATTATAATTGTATATGCACTTTGTTTTGACTTATGGTATGGTTGCAGAGAAATTAAATACTTTGTAAATACAGTACATAGACTTGAATAGGCTTTTCAGTAAAATACCCGGTAAGTTACTTTTAGATTACTTTTCTTACTCAGAGTAGTATACCGGGACAATTCTCTGGGACATTTCCTGTAAACCGGTAAGTAAAATCGTTTTGGTTAAATAGTACAATTTTAAAGAATTTCTTTAGGTTTTCAAACTGCACACTTAAAAACTTTTCCAAGAAAAAGTCAATGTTATCCTATGGAGGAAAATAGTGTTAGCGGTTTTGAGGTAAGTATTTGGTAGTGGGAGTTGAGGCTCTGGGGTAGACTCAGAGGTCTCCCAGGGTCAAGGATGCACTCTAGTTACACCCGTAGTGGCACTAGGGCGACCGGGTGTAGAGTGCTGAGGCCCAATGTTATCCAATGGGGAATAGGGGGCCCCCATTTGGTGGCTGCTGACGAGCAAGCCACAGGGTTGTGGGAGCCAAGCTCCTGGTGTTAGGCTCAGTGCAAAGGGGGATCCGGCTTAGCACACAAAGTGCACCCTTAGCGGCGCTGGGGCGGCTGGGTGCAGGGTGCTGTTTTGGTGTCGGGTGCGTTGTTGTTTTCAAAGGATGTTCGGTTTTGGTTTACAGCTGCAGGCTCGATCCAGGAAGACTTCTGGGAGCAACCAATAGCTGGGCAGGTAATTTGGAGGGCTTGGGGACGTAGGTGCACCTCGGGTTCTTTTCTCCAGGGCGCAGGGCGGCTGGATGCAGGGGTGTCTTTTGAGATCGGATTTTACCTTACCGGGCCACTCTCGGTTGGGGGGGTGTCTACGTCCACAGCGAGCCCTGGAGGGGTCAACTCACGGTGGACTCGGACTCTGGAGAGCTAGGGGACCTAGCTGGGACCGGTGAGCCACTCAAATTCGGGCCGTAGGCTACGGGTGCAGTGGTGATTCAAGGCGTTGGGTTTCTTTTTCCTCCTCAGGCTCAGTCTTTCTTTGCTGTTTCTCCTGAACAGAGCTGCTGTTCACAGGAGATCCGGTCTTTGTTGAAGGCAGTCAGTCCTACCAGGGGTTCTGGAGTTTGCTGGCTGCAGGGCAAGATGGTTTTTGGCACAGGATCTCTAGAAACTGGAGACGGGCCGGGGCCAGGTCAGTTCTTGCTGGAAGGTGGACTTTGACTGCATGGTTGCCCCCACTTTTTTCCTGGTGTTTTGCTGGTTTTCGACTTAGTTGGCTGGGATCCTGCTATTCAGGACCCCAGCCTATCTGCTTTCCCCTATAAATTGATTGCATGTACTTTAGGTACACTCCAGAGTGGATTCTGGGGTACCCTTATAAGTCCCTGGTATATGGTATACTACCCAGGGCATAGGTACCAGGGACTGCAGCATGTATTGTGCCACCCCTGGGAAGCCATTTAAAATGACACAACTGGTCTGCTACAGCAGCCTGTGTAAGGTGGTGTATGTACCCCTTACTAAGATATAGGTTCCCTATATCTCTCCATATCACTGCACATATAAACCTATCGTCACCCCTATGGCAGGCCTTATCAATCCTGAAGGCAGGGTGCTGGGTTTTATGTGAGAGGGCGCCCATGCATGAGCAGAGCCCCTCTGCAGCCTTCGGAACCTTTATTCCTGGTTTGTTTGTGATGCAGCCAGACCATATACTCTTAAATGTAAATGTAAATGTAAATGTTGTAGACTTGTAAAGCGCACAGCTGCCCCAGCAACGGGGCGTCCCGGCGCTGTAGACCGCTGGGGAACCCGTCCTGGCTATCCCTGTGAGATGGTCCCTTTCTGGGTATCTCCAAGGTGAAACCAGGCATCCCCGGCGTCTGTGGGGGGCCGTTGTAGAGATGAGGCAAGCTTAATGCCCAGAGTTGCTGAGTGTGTTCCTGGTTAGAGTAGTTACCGAGGCGAGAATTATTGAGTCCGTTTTTGACCCTGGTCCACGACCCTGCCGCGTCGGGAATTGAACCCTGGTCTCTGGTCGATTCTCTGCTTACGGATCTGCCACCTCTAACCAGTGAGCCACAACTCTCCACAAGTGCATTATAACCTCGCTGTAAATGTTAACTTTGGAATGGCTGCACGGAAACATGTTGTGTTTGGTGTCAAACACCTTGGAATCATACCCCCACATGAGTAACTGGTGTGGGAGGTATGATTCCACCCTACTAGTGGGAGAAATATGACAGCACCGGTATACCCGGTACCAGCTTTGCAAGCCCTAGCATCACAAAATGGATGCTGCCAGCCACAGGCACAAGTCTGCCCTCCTGCTGCTGGACGAAACTCCGGCAGGGGAGGCCTGGACAGTAGGTTTTCTGTCACAGGGAGGTGTGACCCCCTCCCAGACAGGCTTTAGTGTATTGGAGATGGGTGGGTGCACTCTGAGAGTGCTTTGAAGTCTGCACTGGGGGCACATTTGGTGTCCCTGTGCAAAGTCCAGCTCAAACTGGTTGCAGGGGCTACCAGCCCCTGCTCTGGCGCGAAACTGGACAAACGATGTGAGTGTCGCCACCCCTATGTCCAGAACCTCCCATAGGTGGGTCCCCAGAGTTTGTCCCACCCCTTCCTTGGGTATAAAGTAGGAACCCCTGACTACAAGACTTTAGATATTACCTGGACGAAACTCTGCTACAGAAACCAGTAGATCAACGATCTACATTGAACTAGATGACTGAAGAATCTCCCTTGGAGTAAAGGAGTTACTCCCATGCTTAGCAGGCACCAAAGACGCATCTGTCCGGTTTGCATCTCCGAAGCTCCTGAGGACTCCGAAGAATATAACACAGGTGGTGGGTTCCAGTGGTCTCTGAGGTCGATCTGTGTGCTCAGCAAATCTGAGACCTGTAACCCTCGTGGAGACCGTGCAACCCGAACCCCTGGACACCGCAACCATTTGCAGCAGCATATGGTTTTTAGTGATCCCTGAGGCTGTGCTTTGGGCTACTTGTAGTCCAGACCCAGAGCAGTGATTCCACTGAAGATTACTGGCCTGCACTCATCGAGTAATCCATGGGCTGGTATTTAGTGATTCCTCTTGAGGTCCCTTCGCAATCCCTTGTCCGTCAACTTGTGGGTCCCTGAGAAGGGTACTTTAACTTTCAACAGGCTTACCTGGTTGCTCCAGACGTGCCCTGACTCTCCATCGCTTGGGAAGTCCACAGGACCTTGCTGGTCCACACCGAAGCCATTTTCTCTCACCGCGTGGGTTGCCGTTGCCAAGGCTTGTTGGTCTCCAATCCGGACACCGACCCCCCAGCACTGGACATCCTTCGTGGGACAGCTCGCCTGCAGACTGTGGTTGTCATCGACGCCTCCTGGTCCTCGTGGCATTAGAGTCAAGCTTCACCTCTTCGCACCTGAAACACCCGACATCGGTGGGCATTCGTCTATCGTGCCCCTGGTCACTGGCAAGTGACCCAGAGTCTGTCCCCTCTGCTTTCAGGTTCTTCCCATCTTTGATCCAGACTTGGATCACCCCAGACACTTCTCCTTTCAATGGCAGCAGCACTTTGCAGCACATCGCCATTGAAATCAACGACGATTCGCAACACCATTTGACACCTATGTACCCGGCTTCCCTGGGTGAGGTAACACGAGTACTCCGATGCTCCCGTTGGTGCTAGCCCTAGAACCCTCTAAGTCTAAAGGGGTTTGCTCAAAGTCCTCTCCTAACTGTCCTTATTCTTTAAAATTCCAACCGCGACTTTCCTATTGAATTTTACGGGGCTCGCGGCTGTGGTCTCAAACTGCACACGTCCCCCGTGGGTCTCCTGTGTCACTGCCTTGGGTGGTTCCTTGGGGTCCCAGCGATTCTACAATGGTTTGGTCTCCCCCTGGGGCCCATGATATATTGTGCTATTTACTGTCGTTTAATAACTGTATGATTGTGTGCCTTGCTCTCTAATCTCTTAAAGAGATTAGTAGGGAGTGTTTAGAAATAAATACATATATTTTATATATATACCTGGTGTGGTTCTCCTTTCATTTAGTCATTCAGGAGGTTATAATCTGGTAAACCAAGCTGCTTTACACACCTTCAAGACTTAGCCTGAAGGCTGCTTTCCATAGCTACCACTAGCATAGCTTTCAATAAAGGTTGTCTTAAACCTAATCATCAATAAGGGTTGTTTGGCCCGGTGCAAGGTGCCCACTAGAACTAGTGGACAGCATATACCAGGCCAACTTCTCACAGTTCTTCTCTGCAGTCTCCTCTGCTGGGCATCTTCTTTTGTCCTTTTTCTTCTTAGGTCGCGGGAATCTGCTTTCATAGTTCAGGGCTGCCCCCTAAATACTGTATTTAGGGGACGTTTTAGGGGTCTCGAGGTCAGTAGCCAATGGGCTACTGACCTTACGGTGACTACACCCTTGGTGTGCTCAACCTACGAGGGGGAGTGGGCACAATCCCTAATCCTGATTGGGGAATGGTTGCCATCTGCAAAATGGCAGGCACTGAATAGTGGGCTTCACATCGCCTTCCCCACCTGAGGGGTGGAGTTGGAAGAGGTGGGCACACCGTCTGGGCTGGCTAGTTTTTCCCGCCTGTCTTCCCGCCGAAAAGGAGGAAGGGGGCCTGCTCCTGATAGCAGGAGAGGCTGGGGGTCGCATTACAAAGGCTGCCACAGATGGCTCATCCTGGCCTGGGGTAGGTGTGAACACATGCACCCAGGAAAGGCTTTGTTTCTGGGCTCAGGGAGTGAAAGCTCCCACCCTAGGGGTCCAGAAACATGTCTCGTGGTGGCAGGCTGGTGTGAACCAGTCAGGGAACCCACCAGAGGCTGGTCGTTTTTCAGGGGGCATCACTTAGATGCCCTCGTTGTGCATTTTTCATTAAATCCCACACTGGCATCAGTGTAGGTTTAATGTGCTGAGAAGTTTGATACCAAACTTCTCAGTTTTCAGTGTAGCCATTATGGTGCTGTGGAGTTCGTAATGACAAGCTCACAGCACCATATACTCTTAATGGCAGCGCTAACTTACAATGTCTAAGAATGGACTTAGACACTGTAGGGGTACAGGGTTCATGCACCTGTACCCTCACCACTGGCATAGGGCACCCAGCCCTATGCCTATGACAAGGCAGTGGGTTGTAGGAATGGCCCACAGAGATGTGTGCCATGTCGACTCTTCACTTTGTTCTGCACAAAAATATGCAGCCTTCAAAGGCAGTGTGTGAGTGTCAGGGTACAGGGCCTCAATGGGTGGCACAATAAGTGCTGCAGCCCTTAAAGGTCTTCCCTGGTCACAGTGCCCTGGGTACCTGTGGTACCATTTACCAGGGGCTGACCTGTGGCGAGAGATGCCAATTGAGTACGTTTTGGGGAAAGAACACAGGCCCTGGGAACCTGACTGGCAGGGACCCTGGGCACACAAAGTAAAAGTGCATCAGTAGTCTGGCAAAAAGTGGGGGGGGGGGGTTACTGTAAGAGAAACCCACTTTCCTACAGCATGTGCACCAAAAAGGGAGGCGCCATCAAGAGGCATGTCAATCTAAGTAGTTTGTACAGCCTCCGAAAACCTGGAAGCATGCAACCATGCACGCCAACGTAGAGCAACGGAAAAGGCTATAGGCCGATCAACAGAATCGGTGGTATCCATGCCACAGTGGATGCCATGTGTGGCAGCCCGTTCCCCATTTTGAACCTATGGAACAAGAGCATTCCGGCCTTCCTCCAGGAGGGAGGGCAAGAGGCGTTCAACTGAGTCCCACAAAACATTGGAGAAGAGGGCGAGAACACAAGAAGAGGGGTCACAGAACTCAGGGCAGAGCTAGATGAAGAGAAAATACACCTACTACAAAATTATTTCCTGGCCTCTCTTTCCGGAGGGACAGGAAGGACAAAATCAAGATTTTGGGTGGCTAAAGCAGCTTGTACCACAAAGCTCCAAGTAGATGGATGTCTAGGGAGACAGGAGGCATCCTCCGGGTTAAGTCAATGCCTGTGAGGAATAGAGCGGTACACAGGGAGCCCTTTTTTAGGTTTAGCCCAAGCACACAACAGGATATATATCGAAAAGACAATCACTATAAGGAAGGATCGGCTCTACATTAGAGTGGTCAGGATGTAGAAAGCCAAGTAAAGGGTCTGTTGACAATTCCACAGAAGGAAGTTGTAGATCCAGTACAACCAAAACTTGATTGAGCATGGCCGCCAGAGCGGAACTCTACTCCGTAGCCAAGCCAGAAGGAGACAGGAGGCTGGAGAAGATTCTAAGCCACTGGCATCACCCAAGTCAAGTAACCAGCTAGACTGCATTGGGGGAGGAACCACATCTGCAATGGGAAGGGGACACACCACACCATCTGTAGTACTTATACAATCATGGTCCTCAGAACGAAAAACTAGAGGAAGGGAGTCTGAAACGGTCGGCTCCATTGGTGCCGCATCCGACACTGGTCAATGCTAAGAATGCGATGCCTCGACGGCACCACCATTGGAGCCAGCAGACAAAATCCCAACGCCGACATTGGAGTCTGCAGACCAGAAGCAGGAGTCAAAAGTGATTGCCTCAATGGGCTGTGAATCGGCGTCGTTAAGGTGTCAAACAGGAGGCAGACCCGAAGCAGAGAGATAACACATTGGCAGGGGCATAGGCACGACCTCGCACCTCCGTGGGGTCCAAGGGCCCTCCAGAGGACTGGGACGACCCAAAAATAGAATGAGGAGATTGGGAATATTGTCTCATCTGAGTCAAAGATGCCCCATGCCCGGGATAGATGGGGAGACGGTGCGGACTCATGCCCCAACACTTCAACAGAAGAGTGGGGACCAGAGGTAGGCAATGAAGGCGGGAGGAGCCGCGACTTCAACCGCCGACGCAGAGACTCAAAGGAGGATGAAAAAAATGAGAACCGCTCCTAGAGATGACCTGCAGTCAGTCCGTAGAGCGAATAGGGGACTGAGGACGACGAGAAGACTTCAATGATTGAGACATCCGTGCCGCAAGGAGCTTCATGCGATATTCTTGTCATGCCTTTGGTCAGAGCTGGCGAAAAGAATTGCACTCGAAATATTGGTGCTCACCACGACACCACATGCAAACTGAGTGAGGGTCAGTGGCGGGAATTTTTCGTCCATAGGACTTGCAAGGCTTGAACCCATTAGGACATTGAAAAAGGGTAGAAAGTCCCACTGCTCAGTCAACGAAAAACATCAATTTGGCTGAAAATAACCAAAGGAATGGCAAGGTAGATCCCCTTTGCTAGTGGAAAAGAAGGAACTGACGTTAGTGCTTTGGGGGAGGGCTTATGTGGACTCCATTGATGTCACAATCGGGAGACGACGTCGCTATGGAGTCACTCAACGCCCTCTACTGACGCGCAGAGGTACTGCTGAAAAAATTTCCAGATCCAGTCTGGCGCCTGGAGAAGATTCTAAGATAAGGAATCTGCAGCTAGACGTCTCCATGAGATAAGTTCCTTTAGTTGGGCGGGGATCATTCCGGCTCCCGGAAAATCAGGGAGGCGCGGAGATGGCACAAGAACAGGCTCTACTGCAGAGCCCGGCCTTGAAGGTCGTTGCTCCCTCGTTGGCCGAAGAGAAGTCGAAGATCTCTTCGACAACTACTACTTTTGTGCCTCGACTTACCCGAATGCCCCAAGGACTTGGAGTGAAACAACTACCTCTGACTCCGTGCAGGCTCCGAGGACCTTCCTCTTGACATGGATCTCGAATGACACTGAGTCGCACACTGGGCCTCCGTGAGCTTGAGGGATCGCTTACGCAAGACCTTCGGATTCATGGCGTGGCAATCGGAGCACGACTTCAGGTCATGGTCGCTGTAGGAAGCTGGCTCTGTATGTACTATACCAAAGTAAGATATAGTGTGCACAGAGTCCAGTGGATCTCCAGAGACTTTACAGAGGCTAAAGTCGATAACACTAATGCTCTCTTTTGTGGTAGTGTGGGCGAGCAGTTAGGCTTATCAGAGGGCAGTGCTAAGCATTTGTTGTACACACAGGCATGAAATGATTACATACACTCAATGACTAAATCAGAGACCAATAGTTTGTAAAAATATTACTTTTAGTATATTTATTTTACAGAAGCAAAGATACTTTGTTGCATGTAAATACATTTTGCAAAATCAATGACTTTCAAAATAAAAATTGGGCCCTTAGTGCATTTTTCATCAATACAATGTTATCCTATGGGGGAAATAATCAGCAATATGCAGGTAAGTAAACAATTTATGAAATTGAGTATCTACATAAGGAATAAGTACGAGGTAAGGTTCAGGTATGTGAGAAAACTGCACCACCAGCTACATTGGGGCGGCCAGGTGCAGAGGTCAAACTTGTGATCTTGTGCCAATGTTATCCTAGGAGAAAGGGGGCAATCAAAGTGGTACTACTTACAGGTAAGTAGACCGGTTTTGTAACCCAGTCTGCAGGGGTTAAGGTAAACATGGGGATGGGGGACCACAGGGCAGCACCAAAATTACACCTGCAGCAGCACTGGGTAGCTGGGTGCAGAGTACCAACAAAGCGTTGGGCGCCCTATGCAAAACAATGGTGAATCTTGAAGTCGGAATAAGGCTGCAGGCTCAGGACAGGAGGCCAATCGAAGGAGACCCACAGGTAAGTTCGGATGTGCAGGAGCATCAGGACACAGTCGGTTGATCTCCCAAAGGCCCAAGGACTCCAGGTGCAAGGGTGTCCTTTGGCGTCGGAAAACAGCTTACCAGTGCAGGTCGTGGTTGAAAGGGGTCCTCATACAGAGGCTGTAGGCGTCAACGTGGAGTCTGCAGGGGTCAACCCACAAGGGACTATCTCAGGATCGCTGGGAAACCTTTTCTGAACCGGTGGGCCACTTGGACTCGGGTCGTGGGAGTCATCAGTTTTGTGGTCCCACAGGCAGAGCTTTGGTCTTTGAACTTGGTTTTCTTTTGGACAGGTCCACTGTCCAAGGGAGATCAGGAGTCTTTTTAGAAGGCAGGCAGTCCTCCCAGGGTCCTGGAGGTCACTGGACTGCAGGAAGAGTCGATCTGATTTAGCAGGGTCTTTGAGGGCTGCAGACAGGCCGGTAGGGCGGCGGCCAAGTCACTTGATGTCTTCAGTCTTCGCTGCTGCACGGCTCTTCTGAATCCTCTTCTTCGTAGGTCACTCGGTAATCTGAGGATTAAGATTCAGGGGTGCCCATAAATAATAATATTTAGGGGCCTTTCAGTGGTCAGAAGGTAGTAGCCAATGGGCAACTTACCTTTAGGGTGCCTACACTATTTGTATGTCCACTCCCTCTGGGGAGGGGGACATATTCCTAACCCTATTGGCTAGAATCCTCCAAAACAATATGGAGGATTCTCAACAGAGGGGTCACTTTATGAGTCCCAATGTACCCAAATATAGGACTAGGGAGCTGCATGACCGTTTACCTACATTTGTCCTTCCTTGCCCTACATAACAGTTCTGGGGCTGACATTTACCTAGTTGTGCCAAATAAATGTTGTGTGGTATTCTTCGAAAACTAGTCTAATTTATTATGCATGAGGATTCTTAGTATCATATCTTAATCCCCTGCCTAGGACATGTACAGCAGGATTACCATCTTCTGTATAATAACTCTGTACAAATGTTACTGCTATTGTCATCCTTGAACGACAGACCCACAGTACCATTTCACATTTAGGTAGAACCCCTGAGAGTACTTTTCGGGTATAAAAGAATCACATCTTCACTGGGCAACCAGAGAAGAAAGCTTACACGCTGACATGTGATGCTGAGGTCCTGCACGCAGTGGTCTGACATCCCTTGCGGGGTGTCCAAGTCAAGACCAAGACGGAGGACCTTCATTCTCTCTCATCAGGTAATAGGGTTGGCTCTTTCCTAGGACAATCTTGGCTTTGCACCCACATACTTGCTAGGTACACTTAGGTAAACTTAGATAGGGTTTGCATTTTAGGAGTACGTTCGATTACTGCCATGTATCGTTATGCCTGTATATAATTACTGTTTTAGCACCATGGAAGAATTCTACCTTTTATTTACTCTGTTGGTGCATGTAATCTTATATATCTATTTCTGTCTATGATTGTCACAGCATACAAATTTTACAGAAGAATGATGCTGGTTCAAGAAATGCTTTATTGAAAATGTCACCATTGTTCTGCGTATTTCTCTGAGACTAAGTGAGCATGAGTGACTGAGCGAAAAGTACTGTATTGTTTTCACGATCCCCGAGGGGTTCGAGAGTTGTCATGTTCAGTGGTTGCCAGAAACTATTCCCTCCTTGGTAAGGGTCGTGGGCTAATAGTGGCACTGTGAGCTAGCTGGTCCATAGGCTAACATATTCTGCGGGGTGCCAGGAATCGTTCTAGACACCAATCCCTTAGTTTATGTTATCCAAACAATGCGCAGATCCTGCAGATTTGTAGGAACTACGTGACAACTTCAGCTTTGGACATCTTAGGGGTGGTCCTGAGTGAGAGGGGACACACCTCTCTTGCTTACCAATTTTCCTGCCAACCTTGCCGCCACAAAATGGGCTTGGTCAGGGGGGGTGGGCATCTCCACTAGCTGGAGAGGCCCTGATCAGCATAACAAAGGACAGAAAGCCTTTGAGGCTCACCACCTTTCAGTGCTGTTCTTGCTTGGGGGTAGGTGTGAAGCACTTCCACCCAGTGCAGGCTTTGTTTCTTGTTTCTGAACCACAAAAGCAAAAGGCTCCCACCTGAGGAGGTCATAAACAGACCAGCCAGGCACACCCTAGTGGGTTGGTAGGTTTTCAAGGGAGACATCTGAGGTGCCCTTTGAGTGCATTTATTAATGATTCCAACACTGGTGTCAGTGGGGGCTCATTAATCTGAGATGTTTGGTACCAAACATCTTGGAATTCCGTAAAGCCATAATGGAGCTGTGGAACTCGTATTGACAAGCTCCCAGCCCTTGTACTCGGTATGGCTTCACCATGCACTTACAATGGCTAAGAAAGGACTAAGACACTGCAGGGGCATATCTGTTCATGCAGCTATGCCCTCACATGAGGTATAGTGCACCCCGCCTTAGGGCTGTATGCCCTGCCCCTTGCTTCCCACAAAACCCTGCTGTCAAAACTACAGGTCGTCCAAAACACAGCAGCACGACTTGTAAACAACCTGCCTCCAAGATTCTCGTCAGCCCCCATACACTGGCTCCCTATTTGGAAAAGATCCCTTTTCAAACTGCTCTGCCTCACTCATAAATCCCTATTAGGGTTAGGCCCTAAATACCTCCAATCCAGGCTCACCCCTTACGTACCAAGCAGGAACCTACAATTAAGCAACCAGCTTCTCCTATGTTCAAGACTAATTCACATCACTAATTACGGGGGCTGAGCCTTTTATCTGGCCCCGTTCCACTGGATCAAACTCCCTTTGATCATTCGCACTTGCCCTAATCCAGCAGGTTTTAAAAAACACCTTAAAACATGGCTATTTTAACTACTGCCTTCCCACCTGCTCCTGCCGTACCAGCACGGATATGTCCTTTTGGGATGAGTTGCGCACTATATCATGATTTATTAACATAACATAACAGAGGTGTGCCAATTGTGAAAACAAAATGACACAGTTTTGGGAAAGAACACAGGCACTGGGAACCTGGTTATCAGGAACTCGTTTATCAGGAACCCAGTGCACGTTCAGTCAAAGATGCATCAGAGTCAGGTTAAAAGTGGGGGGTAACCATTCCAAAAGGGGGACTTTTCTATAATCGTGCTCCAGACAGCAAAGGCAGACAAGGTGGGGGTCCATCACAGACATCGTCGGATGACAAGCTCCACAGGGCTTGAAACCTGCTTTCTTATATGTCATCCTACACACCAGGAGGACAAACCTAAAAAGTACTCAACAAAACGTCAATATAAATACAGTCAAACAGTGACTGAGGGGTAGCTCTTTTCCAGCTTAGCGCTGGCTGGCGTTGACTGAAAAGAACAGATGCCAGCACGCCTAGATGGCGCCTATATAGGTGCCACGGACTATTAGTGATCAAACACCTACTCAACACAAGACCCCGTACCCATGCAGTACCAACCATCTTCATCTTACAACTGTTAGAACTATGCCTTACAAGAAACCTTTTCCTCTTTGATGCCCAATATTAGCAACAGGTCAAAGGTACATCGATGGGGGCCGTTTTTACTGCTAACCTGGCTATACTTTATATGGACCATCTAGAGATGACGAGAATTCTCACTTCATGCAACGCTTTCCATCCAGGTATTTCCCTGTGGAAACGGTATATCAACAATATCTTCCGTATTTGGCATGATACAGAAGATACCCTCACACAATTCTTACACTGGCTCAACAACAACTGTCAGAGCTTGAACTTTACTCTCTCGCACAGCAGAAATTAAATGCCTTCTCTTGACCTCAACATTCAACACAGAAATAGAGAGTTAATCACAAGTCTATTCAGAAAACCAACAGAGCGCAATACCATATTCAGGTAAGAGAGCAACCACCCTCGAGCCCTGTGTGACTCACTACCCTACTCACAATTCTCACGTCTCAGGAGAAATTGTTCCCTCAAGGAAGATTACTTCCGCGAGGCGGCCGTTCTATCTAGCAAACTCACGGCAAGGGGGTACCCACATAGACTCATATGCACCACATTGAAAAGGGCATGGCACTGCCCAAGGGAATGCCTCTTTTCCACCAAACCCAAGCCCACTCAGAACCAGCTGGTCTGTGGCACAACGTTTTTGCCTGTCTCCCACACTGTGCGGGAAAGTATTTTGAAGCATTGGGCGGTCCTTAACACAGGTAATCTCAAACTTAAACGTCCACTTTTTGCTTTCCGCAAAAGTAAGAATATAAAGGATCCTTAAGTCAGGGAGGCACTACCCCGTCCCAAATCTGCTGGAACATTAAATGAACACTGGGGGCTTGAGCCCCTCTCTGGACATGCTAAATGCGGTAATTGCACTGTTTGTAAGTTCACAATTGAATGCAAAGAATTTACATTTGGTAACATCAAGGTTCAGTTGAAACAATTCTCTAATTTTAACACTTGTAATGTTGTTTACGCTATCTTGTGCCCCTGTGACAAAATCTACATTGGGCAGACCACCCAAAAAGTGCGGTTTAGGATATGCCAACATCGCAGCCGGCTCCGTTGCAAAACGCCCAATGCCCCTCTAGTCGAACATTTCACAAGCGCAGGACACGGGGACGACATCAGATGGACTGTCATCAGTGTGGTAAAACCTCCACCAAGAGGCGCAGACATTGGGCAACTCCTCAACAAAAAAGAACTCAACAGGCTCGAGGATTGGACTACCTTGCTGTAGCGGTTCACACCACTGGAGTCTCTTCTATGTAAAGTTTCTGTACCTTGGTCCTCATAATCCTTCCTAAAACTCTTCGTTATACTGGCGTTCCTTTCCCACCACATGATTTTATGACATGTATGCACTACTACTTACGGCCTTTGCCAACAACTTAGCTGTCTGCTTTATTGCTAATAATGACATAAGTCAATCTCATGACTGTGCCGTTCAGTACTTGTTGGTGAGCTATTGTTTTTCATCATATGAATCACCCTTTTGTTTTTCCGGGCCAGCTCCCACCTCTCTCCTTACTTTTGCTATTACTCTAAATTTAATAGCAATCTTTCTGCGCTATTAGACACCTTCTAACATGGCCGCCCCCATTTCAACCAATTTATAGTTTTATGGGGCGCAATTGTTCATTAATATATTTTGTGTGGTACATGCATTGATGTAATTTATCTACGAGTGTTAATTTGCTGTTATTTTAAGCTCCATAGGACAAAATTGTACCTTGTTTCTGTGCATTGCAATTAATTGCTTTATGCCATTGTTTCCCGTGTGTTCACTATTACTGCCTTTTCCTCTTAATTGTTTAGTCAAGTGTCAAATCTCTTTTGACTCCTTCCTTTTTCACTGGTCTGAACGTACCCTTCTATTACAGTCACTCCCCTCTAAGATGGCCGCCACCGCTGGCTCTTCCACACTGCACCCTGTAGCCAATCATGTGACCCATCACATGATCCCGCCACTCGATCATTTGAATCATTGATAGCAGAAACACTAGCCTCCAGGTTCCCCACTCAGACACGCCTCCGCGACCGAGACGTCTGTACTGATCCACCCGGTATCGTGGCTCTCGGAGCACTTTACCCAGCACTGGCTTTTGATGCCACACAGCTTACCGCACTAACGCCTCGCAACCCCTTTTTCTATAGGTTGATCGCATCATGAATAATTGTTGGCAATCCCATCCGGTTACCCAATCATAATTATCTCTCCTTCAACTGGACACGACGCTGCGGTCCATTACAAGGCTACTTTACTCTCGTGTCAATCCTCATGGTAAGCCTAGCACTGTAGTGTCCTGCGAGACACGTTCTAGTGTCCCGCAGGAAGTTGCACTTCCAGCCACTCCCTTGAGGGCTGGACACACTGCACCCGACACCCATCCATCACGGGTGTCACGAGTGACGTGGCCCCGCCAATAAAAAGGCCCGGGTGCACGTGCTCGTGGCCAGTTACTACGGTATTCCTCCTGGGGTCTGTGTCCTTCATTTCCGTGATGGGGGCCCTGTGTCACGATCCGTCCACGGTCCAGTACTCCTCAGGATTCGAGCGATGCCATATGGTATCCACCTCTTGATATCCCCAACTCCTGCACTAAAGGCACGGAGGTATAGAGCGATCAAGTGAGGGAAGGGAAGGAAGGGAACAGCGGGGAGTAGAACCTGTAACAAAAAAAATACACAAAGCAATACCTATATCTCTGTAATGCTACTCTCATTCCTTCTCGCTAACCTCAGACCCTTTCTGTGGGCTAACCCTCTGGAAAGACACCGCCTTTCCACCTATGCCAACATTAGATTAACATCACTCATTTTCTCTAGTCATGGAAGCATTGATATTTTCTGAGGCTATAGTTTGAACCTGGGCGTTAACAAGCAGTCCACAACATGAGGTACTAGCAGAGGCAAGAGCTTTAAACGTTCACTAACTAACACCACCTTCTCACGTCTGGAAAGAGGGCCCCCTCTATCCGTACCGTTAGAGACTCAATTTGACAAACTAATACAGATGAACTGCTCCCAGTTCTGACCAGAGAGTATTTTACTACAGTTCGAAAGTCTCGTAGTGAGTCGTACCTCACTTAAGTACAAAGTCTCGCCACCCCACCTTCTATTCGAAACATTCCTTTTTACTGCAGGAAAATGGGAATCGAGGGGTATATAGTTTTTGGCTGAAAAGTACGAATTATATACACCTCTAACACTCACCCCAGCGCTATGGAAACAAAAACAACTAATCACTACTATGAATCCTGTTACCCGCTCACGGGCACGGTAACCTTAAGCAACTGAGAATCCTGCTGCTTGCTCTAGGGCCCGGGAACGGTTCCTTAGGGTCCGACTCGGTTCTCTCCTGTCCGAGAGAATGTTGCACTTATCTGTACTCTGGGAGCCTCCTCCGAAAGACGTCTTCCGTCGACGGAGAACCCGCGGACCTGTCTCCGACTCGCTCGCTTCTTCTCCGCGGCTTCTATCGGTTGCAGGCTCCACGCATTCTTTTTCGTCCTCACCGGTATAACGCCATGGCGTGGAGGCTTCTCCCACTGGCTCGACGACGGACGTGCTTCTTAGAATTACGCACAGCGTCCATGGGGCGTCTCTTCGGTTTTGTAGGCGTGACTCCTCCCCCGAACTGTGGGCAGGCTGGGAGTTGTAGGCAATGCAGGCGCGCGATTCCATCGCTTGTGCTCTCGGCTTCCTGACAGTAGGTCCCCCTGCCCAGCGCCTCCTAGAACCGGGCTTGTCCGGGTGCCGTAGATAGAAGGACCTAATCCTGGCCGGGGCATGGACGTCACGACACGGCACCCACGAATCCTCCTCCGCAGTGTATCCGGCCCATGAGACCAAGAACCAAAGACTACCACCTCGGAATTTGGCATCCAAGATGCGCCGTACCTCGTACTCCTGTCCTTCTGCAGAGATGGCCGGAGGAGCTTTCTTTACCCCCCCCCTTTGGCCGGCTTCAGGAGATTGCAGTGGAATACTGGGTGTATCTGAAGAGAGCCTGGAAGGCGCAATTTGTAAGCCACCGGGTTAATCCTTTTTATCACTTGATATGGACCGATATATCTGGGGTGGAAAACACTCCTCAGTTTGAAACGGATATTTTTAGTGGACAACCATACCATGTCTCCTTCCTGATACTGAGGTCCTGCCACTCGATGTCTGTCTGCCCATTTTTTGTACGTCAGTTTCGCTTTACCCAAAAGCTTCCGTACTAGCACGTGTCCTTCGCGCAACAACCTCATTCGGTCGTGAACCGATGGTTGATTACACGCCCCTCTGGGCACGATTATGGGTAGGACGTTGGCGTTGAAGCCGTAATTGGCTGAAAAGGGAGATGTGCCTATGGAACTGTGCGTTGTGTTGTTATAGGACAGTTCGGCCATCCACAGCAAAGAAACCCAAGAGTCCTGTGCCTCTGTAGCATAGCATCTCAGATATTTCTTTAATGTTTGATTAAGTCGTTCCGTTTGCCCGTCTGTCTGAGGGTGGAAGCTTGTGGAAACTGCTGAGTCTATGCGCAGGGAATGGCACCACCCTTTCCAGAAACTGGCGATGAACTGAGGGCCCCTGTCGGACACTATGACTCGCGGGACGCCATGAATCCGCACCACGTGTTGCAACAATAACTGGGCTGTTTGGCTAGCCGTGGGTAAGTTTTTGCATGGGATGAAATGCCCCATCTTGGTCAGGCTATCTACCACCACAAGGATGGCTGAGCACCCTTGATCCACCGGGAGTCCTGTTATAAAATCCACGCTAATGTTCTGCCACGGTGAACGCGGCGTGGGCATGGGACAGAGTAGTCCCCTAGCTGAGGCGTTGTTCGATTTCCCTCGGGCGCAGTCCTCACATCGGGATACCCATTCCGTGACGTCTGAGACCATCGAATCCCACCAAAACGATCTTTTCATCAAAAGGATGGTCTTCTGAATGCCCTGATGTCCTGCTAACAGCGATTTATGGCACCACTCAAAGGCCTTTTTCCGAAGAGACAGTGAGGGTACAAACAGACCATTCTGTTGAAAAGGCAGACCCTGCCGGATCAGTCGATCCGGTCTTTGTTCAGCCCATCGGCCCCAGGCCTCGGGGCTCTTGTATTTTCGTATGTCATCAAGATAATTCTCTGCCTTGATGGTGCAGAGGACCTTGGCCGGAGGTATGATAGCCTCTTCGGGTGCCTCCACTGCCCCTTCTGCGGTCCACACCCTAGATAGCGAATCCGCTTTCCGGTTATCCACCCCCGGTCTGAAGGTGATAACAAAGTTGTACTCCTCAAAAAAGAGCATCCACCTCATCTGGCGGGGAGACAGGTGTCTAGCAGCCTTTAAGTATTGTAAATTCCGATGATCGGAATATACGGTGACCGGAAATCTGGCACCCCACAAATAGGGACGCCACTCCTGAAAAGCCTTCTTAATGGACAACAACTCCTTTTCGGCGATATTATAGTTCTTTTCCGCGGGGAGCAATTTCCTGGATAGGTAGGCTACCGGGTGCAGCTGCCCAGTGTCTTTGTCTCTCTGGGAGAGAATGGCCCCAATGGCCTCATTGGAGGCATCGGCTTCCACTATGAATGGGGTATCGAGCTGAGGGTGACGCAACACCGGAGCCGTAGTAAATGCTCCCTTGAGATACCCGAAAGCCTGGTCTGCTTCAGGGGTCCAAACAAACGGCACTCCTTTTCTGAGAAGCCGGGTAATCGGGATGGCAATACTGGAAAACCCATGAATGAAGCGCCTATAGTAATTAGCGAAGCCCAAGAAACACTGGACTTCCCTCACATTACCTGGCACTGGCCACTCCTGCACCGCTTGGATTTTCCGTTCTGCCATACACATACCCTCAGGACGGAGTATAACTCCCAAGAACTCGACTTCCGACACCCCAAACTCGCATTTACTCAGCTTGCAAAACAGCCTATGTTTCCTCAAAACCTGTAACACTTGGTTCACGTGTTCCTGATGACAGCTCTTGGCCTCTGAGTAAACCAAGATATCGTCTATGTACACTATAACTGTTCTGTCTATGTACTCTCTCAAGACGTCATTTAAGAAGTACTGGAATGCCGCCGGGGCGTTACACAACCCGAACGGCATTACCAGATACTCAAAAAGCCCATACCGGGTTTTAAACGCCGTCTTCCACTCATCCCCTTTGCGAATGCGCACCAAGTGATAAGCCCCCCTGAGATCCAGTCGGGTATATATCTTGGCCTCACGCACTTGATCCAACAAGACGGGGATGAGTGGCAACGGGTATCTGTTGCGAACGGTGTTCTTGTTCAACATGCGATAATCACAGCAGGCTCTCAATTCCCCATTCGCCTTATTTATGAAAAATAACGGTGACGCCGCCGGGGACCGGGAAGGACGAATAAACCCTATATCTAGGAAGTGATCCAGGTATTCTCTGAGGTGTTTCGTCTCAGGTTCCGAGAGAGCATACACCCGACAGGTGGGCATGCTGGCTCCCTCCACCAGATCGATCTGGCAATCATAAGATCTATGGGGTGGAAGTGATTCGGCCTGAGATTTGCTGAAAACATCAGCGTAAGTAGCGTATTCCCTGGGTAGACTCACTTCTTTTTCTGCTGCAGTAGCGGCTACAAAAGGGCAGGCTAAAGCAGCAGCACCGGAGTCCTTCCCCTGAATGCAATGTTCGTTACAGATTTCTGACCTGAAGAACACTGTCTTCTTTTTCCAGTCTATAGTTGGGTTATGAAGACAGAACCACGGCATACCCAGGAACACCTCATACTGAGGAGCCTCAATAATGTTTAAGGCTACGGTTTCTACGTGTCTCCCTTCTTCCGTTCTGGTTGTTAGGATTAGGTCCTCTGTTTGTTCAATGAGTAAACCTGAAGTAAGCGGCTTTCCGTCTACCGCCAATACTTCTTCTGGAATCTCCCTAGCCACCTTTGTAATACCCAACTGTTCCACCAACCCGGAATGTATGAAATTTCCCGTCGCTCCTGAGTCCAACATGGCTTTCACCTGATAAAGGCTACGGCCGTTGTCCAACCACATAACCAACTCTATGTGTCTTTCGGTTTGTCCCTGTTGCGTGGTAGCCACAGAAGGGATTCTCCAGAGTTTGCCCTCCGACGTCTCTGGAGCTTCCGCTGAAGCGGAGCCCCCTTCAGGACTGGTGACTACTGCTATATTTTTTCTATAGCGATTGTTTACCCCTGGTTTCTTGGGCCTAGCCGGGCATTCTCGAACATAATGTCCTTTCTTCCCGCAATACATACAGAGCCCCTGAGTTCTCCTGCTCTCTCTTTCAGTACGAGACAACGAGGCACGAATGGCACCTACCTCCATGGGTTCTGGTGCCAGGTCGGTACCTGCCGTCTCTTTCTTGCCTTTTTCTCCCCTAAACCTATCCCCTCCTCTATCTGATATGCGCCCATCTAACCTTAGAGCCAAGCTGACCAGAGCGGCACATGTACGGGGTTGAGGGTCTATGCGGGCTATGACGTCTTTTAACTCATTACAAAGCCCCTGGTAGAAGAGTGACATCCTTTTTTCTTCAGGCCAATCGGCTTCTGCCACCAGCCGATTGAATGAGGTCAAGTAAGTCACCAATTCATTCCGTCCCTGTCTTAGTTCTAACAACTCCCTGTCTGCACTGAATGTCGTCGTGCGTCTGTCGAAAACTCCTTCCAGAGCGACCCTAAACTCGTCCCAATCGGACAATATCGGATCGTTGTTCCTGACCAATGGCACTGCCCAATTGGCTGCATCTCCCGCCAAATAAGAGATGGTAAACGCCACTCTTGAGTGGTTGTTTGGAAAAGAGGATGGTCTACAGGAAAAATGCATCAAGATCTGCGTTAGAAATACCTGAATTTTCTGGGGGTCTCCTGTATAGCGTTCAGGGTTGGCTAATGGTATGGGTGAGGGCACAGTCACATGTATAGGATTAGATCCTGTGCTTACATTGAAGGGGTTTCTAGACAATCTGTCTACTTGATCTCTTAATGCGGCGGTTTCTACTCTGGAGGCTGACAGTTCCTGCTGAACTGCTGCTAGTGCCTGCAAAACGTCCTCCATACTGTGGCCCTATATCCACCCCCCGAACCGGGAGGAGTATTAATACGTGGGTGCGTAATTCTGTCACGATCCGTCCACGGTCCAGTACTCCTCAGGATTCGAGCGATGCCATATGGTATCCACCTCTTGATATCCCCAACTCCTGCACTAAAGGCACGGAGGTATAGAGCGATCAAGTGAGGGAAGGGAAGGAAGGGAACAGCGGGGAGTAGAACCTGTAACAAAAAAAATACACAAAGCAATACCTATATCTCTGTAATGCTACTCTCATTCCTTCTCGCTAACCTCAGACCCTTTCTGTGGGCTAACCCTCTGGAAAGACACCGCCTTTCCACCTATGCCAACATTAGATTAACATCACTCATTTTCTCTAGTCATGGAAGCATTGATATTTTCTGAGGCTATAGTTTGAACCTGGGCGTTAACAAGCAGTCCACAACATGAGGTACTAGCAGAGGCAAGAGCTTTAAACGTTTACTAACTAACACCACCTTCTCACGTCTGGAAAGAGGGCCCCCTCTATCCGTACCGTTAGAGACTCAACTTGACAAACTAATACAGATGAACTGCTCCCAGTTCTGACCAGAGAGTATTTTACTACAGTTCGAAAGTCTCGTAGTGAGTCGTACCTCACTTAAGTACAAAGTCTCGCCACCCCACCTTCTATTCGAAACATTCCTTTTTACTGCAGGAAAATGGGAATAGAGGGGTATATAGTTTTTGGCTGAAAAGTACGAATTATATACACCTCTAACACTCACCCCAGCGCTATGGAAACAAAAACAACTAATCACTACTATGAATCCTGTTACCCGCTCACGGGCACGGTAACCTTAAGCAACTGAGAATCCTGCTGCTTGCTCTAGGGCCCGGGAACGGTTCCTTAGGGTCCGACTCGGTTCTCTCCTGTCCGAGAGAATGTTGCACTTATCTGTACTCTGGGAGCCTCCTCCGAAAGACGTCTTCCGTCGACGGAGAACCCGCGGACCTGTCTCCGACTCGCTCGCTTCTTCTCCGCGGCTTCTATCGGTTGCAGGCTCCACGCATTCTTTTTCGTCCTCACCGGTATAACGCCATGGCGTGGAGGCTTCTCCCACTGGCTCGATGACGGACGTGCTTCTTAGAATTACGCACAGCGTCCATGGGGCGTCTCTTCGGTTTTGTAGGCGTGACTCCTCCCCCGAACTGTGGGCAGGCTGGGAGTTGTAGGCAATGCAGGCGCGCGATTCCATCGCTTGTGCTCTCGGCTTCCTGACACCCTGGGCCCAACACCACATTGGCGACGAGGCGGGTCGCTCACCCCGAGTGCCTGCTGCTCTGCTTCATCGTCCCTCGTGGGGAGGGGATAGGCCCGACAGGCGGCAACCCCCCTGTTGTGCCAGTCTTGGCCACCTAAAAAACTTTCAGGGTCTTGGCTAATTAGCAGCAAGGCTTAGCCTAATATACAAAACAAAAAGGAGATGCCAGTGCTGCCCATTTTTTAGCACCAATTTACATTCGGAATGTGGTCAATGAAACACCACACTACTGACTACTTTTTCTGTCGGATTTAATCCTCAAGCATTTAGATTTATAAAAAACACATAACCATATATTGTGCCCCAAACCAAAAAGCCTAATTTACAGTGGTAAACATTAATTAATATATACAAAATTCATTTTTTGTTTTGAGAGAAAAAAGACGCAACAAAGATATTTGTACAAAAAACATTAAATACATCAGTCATACCCATTCATACCATTCATATCATGTACAAATTACAATATACAACAACATTGAAAACGGCCATCAGTGTAATAGAACTCAGTACACTCTATTTGAATTAAACTAAAAGATTGGCCTTAGACTACAGGTCGACGCGTTTCAGATCCCCTTTCATGTGGGGATCCTCATCAGGACCTATGCGTAACTGAAACACAGAAAAGACAAAAAAAACTCATTTACTTAATGACCCCATGTATTGTGAGTCACAGGCTGCCGACTCTTTTGATGCAAAGCTTACCTGCAACAATGCAGAAACCAGATCAATGGACCTAAAGGGGGTGGAACAAAAGACTCTAGATATAGTCATACTAAGTTGCAAGTAAGCGTCCGTCAACCAAAAACCAAAACCGTCAATGTTTTATGTGTAGCAATTGGATTCTTACTTGTGATATCTTGATGTTGTATTGACCCAGCTACGGGCGGCGATGGAAGATAAACTGTGTGCTGAAAAAGAATAGGCGAACACCTATAAGAACAGTGTTTGCAGAAGTGGAACAAGTTGACACACGCTGCTGGATTTTTTCGAAAAATGGTACCTTTGATCGTGGCGTTTCCCGATTGGGGCGAGAGCAGGACTAGCGAAGACTTTTGTATATTGTCCGACAATTTGTTACTCTAAAATAAACGAGAACGAACGAATTAACATGCTATGTAACAGCGGTTATGCCGATCAGTTGTAGAGTGATGGAAAGGCATAGTTCGTAGTCTTTACCTCTGAGTGAAACAGTGTCCTGTGTAATCTCTTTCTCGCGTTGGCGCCTTCTCCAAAGTGAATTGCCTGTGAGAATCGCGTATTCTCGCGATCTTTATTGCCGCTGGGAGTTGTAGTTTCTTTTCCGTGTACACAAACGAATCAACAAGCTTTATTTAGAACCTAAGTTTGTGACACTATCTTTAGATATACAATTATAACCGCAAGTGTTTGGGACAATGTATATTGACTCGATGTGGTAGAAAATAAGTGGGGGCGAACTCATTGTTTCCGTTTTGGCGCATCGACCGTCTTTATGAATCCAGCTGTTCTGTTTCGGATATTTCACAAATTAAAGAAGCACTGGTTTAATGGGACGGGTGGTATTCAAAAAACTTTCTCCATGGGCGTTGTTCCTTTTGTTCTGTAGAGTGAACATTACAGGTTGTAAATTTCAGATAGTTCATTAAGCCCATCTGTAGATGTATTAAATTTGATAATGAGCATTGCCTCGCGTTTTAGTAGTTTAGAGTCAAGATCTCCACCTCTCATGTCCTGTTCAACTTTGGAGATCACGGTCCATCTCAGATCTTTTTCTGTATGGGCGAGAGCCACCCAATGGTTTACCAATGGTGCATTCTGCACTTTTTTCCGTACTCTCGATTTGTGCTGTTGAATCCTTAATCGGATCTCTTGATTTGTTTTTCCGATATATAATTTGTCACATGGACACAATATTCCATATACAATATACTTGGATCTGCAATTGGAGAATTTGTCGTGTTTCCAATGTATTTCTTTGTGTGTGAAGAGTACTCCTTCGATAGTTGATTCACAGCACACACATGAGCCACATTTGTGGTGGCCCTGTATAGGTGGCAAATTTAGGAAGCCTCTCATCGTCATATTTTGAGTTTTCGGAAGGGCTGCTCTGACTATATGGTTGGCGATGCTTTTGTCCTTTTTAAACGCAAAGAGGGGAACCTCTTTGAGAGTTGGATCAAGATTTTTTACTAGATGCCAATTTTGATTTATAGTCTTTTTGAGCCAGTTTGAAGTCGGACAGTACGTGGACACACAGACAATTCTGTCTGTTATTCTTTTATCTTTTCTTTGAAGTAACGTGTCCCGTGGGGTCCACCATGCTCGTTTGATCGCTCTTTTTAGAAGCTTTTTGGGATAACCTCTGGCTACTAGATTGTTCTTAAGTACCTCTGCGTTTGCGAAATATTCATCCTTGTATGTACAGTTTCTTCTAATACGCAGGAATTGCCCGTAGGGTAAATTATCTTTAAGGCTTCTCGGATGACTGCTGGAAAAATGTAAAGCTTTGTTCCTATCTGTCTTTTTCTGAAAAGTGTGGTAGCTAGTTTATCATCTGCAACATATACTTCGACGTCAAGAAACGGCATTTTTGTTCTGGAGTGATTCATAGAGAATTTAATATCTGCTGTTCTGTTGTTAAGCCAGTTAACAAAAGACTGTAGTTGGTCTTCTTCGCCATGCCAAATCATAAAAACGTCGTCGATGTAACGAACCCATGTCTTGATGTTATCTGCAAAAGGATTGTTGTCATAAATGAAGGTCTCCTCATATTTTGACATGAAAAGTATTGCCAATTCTGGGGCAAATGGACACCCCATAGCCACGCCCTTTATTTGGAGAAAAAATTCATTATTGAAACTGAAAAAATTGTTTTTCAAGGCAAAAGTTGCTAGGTCCATGATAAATTGTGTGGGCACTCTGTCTGGTTTTGGTCTTTTGTTGAGGAGGCTTTCCAACACTGCTAAGCCTTCATCTTGTGGTATCTCTGTGTAGAGTGACATGACATCTAATGTCACTAGGAGGTCATTATTTTTGTCAAAATCCATCTGTTCTAATTTATTTAGGAAATCTGTAGTATCTTGTAAAAAAGATCTCACCTCCTGAACAAATGGTTTTAGAAAGAAATCGACAAACTTTGAAATCGGTTCCAATAGAGATTCACAACCAGAGACTATTGGTCTTCCCGGTGGTTTGGATTGGTCTTTGTGTACTTTGGGAAGTACGTAAAAAATCGGGATGCGGGGATGTTTATTTTTTAGAAACTCATGTTCCTTTTTGCCCAAAAATCCTTGATCGAAGCCTATTTGTAGGATGTTGAACAATTTGCCTTTGAGTTCCACTGTAGGGTCAGATGTTATTTTTCTATAGCAACAAGCGTTGTTTAGTTGTCTGTTGGCTTCTGAGATGTACCGATCGGTCCCCCAAACCACAATTGAACCGCCTTTGTCGGCTTGCTTTATTGTTATAGATTGATCCTCTTTTAACTCTTGCAGTGCCTCTTGTTGGGCTTTGGTGAAATTAGTTTTTTTGTATTTTTTCTGCTTTTTTTCAGCTTCTGAAATGGCAGATAGAATTACTTTTTCAAAAAGGATAACCTCCTTGGGGACTTTGTTTGATGGTGGACAGAAGAATGATTTCTTTCTAAGTCCTGTTGTTTCTGACTGCATCAATACTGGGTTATCTTTAAAGAAAGTAATCAAACGCACCTTTCTACAGAATTCTACCACTTTTGTTTTTATTTTGATGAAGTTAGTTGCTCTTGCTGGAACAAATGTCAATCCTTTTTCCAATACACTTGTTTGTACATCCGTCAGAATTTTGTCTGAGAGGTTATAAATTGGCGATACATTTAGTTTTTGTAATGTTGTCGTCTCGTTGACATTTCCCATGGCTGGTTGTTGAATCTTACTCGTCCTCGTTGTTTCTGCTGGCCTCTTCCTAAAAAAGACGGTTGTTGTTGATAGTTTTGTTGGTAATTTCCACGTCTGTTAAACTCAGGGCGCCCGTCTGGGGTTTCTAAATCACTGCCACTTGAAGATGATGTTGTATCAGAGAAAGTGATGAATTTGGTTCTCGATCTACCTTGATATTCCGGTAGAAATTTGCGTGCTTCCGGACGAGAGTAAAAATCAGTCTGAAGATACGGATACACTTTGTCCAAAGAGAAGTTTTTTTTATCCTTTTCAAATTTGTTCCCCTTTTGATTGATTGAGAAGTCTTTGAATTCTAGGATTTCCTTTTCAACTTTCTCAAGTAGTGATTTGGCGTCTGTGATTAGTTGGTTTGTTTTTATATCCGCTTCTAAGCCAGCAATTTCATCTAGTTGCTGTTTTGACAGACGCTGTGCTGTTTCGACAGTGAGGACCATAAGGTCTCTGCTGCATTTGGTTTCAATCTGGCTATAACCCTTTTTGTAAGTGGGATCTTCCGTAAAGATCACAGGTACATTACGTATCTGTAATCCACTGGGGATAGTTCCAGCTCTAAGATGTTCAATCAAAAAATGGCCATGAAGGTCAGTCCTGATTTGTTTTTTCTTTAGTCGGATCAATTTGTCGGATTCATTCGTAATTTTAGCTGTTGCACTTAAGGAGACTGAGGCAAACAATGGGGGGTCATTAATTAATTTAGTTATATGTTCTTCAGTGTAAGCAAATGTGTCACCGTCACTCATGGTTACGTCAAACTACACTAAAAAGTGAACAACAATTTCCCAAACAACAAATAAGCGAAGAGCTTTTCGCTTATTTGTTGTTTGGGAAATTGTTGTTCACTTTTTAGTGTAGTTTGACGTAACCATGAGTGACGGTGACACATTTGCTTACACTGAAGAACATATAACTAAATTAATTAATGACCCCCCATTGTTTGCCTCAGTCTCCTTAAGTGCAACAGCTAAAATTACGAATGAATCCGACAAATTGATCCGACTAAAGAAAAAACAAATCAGGACTGACCTTCATGGCCATTTTTTGATTGAACATCTTAGAGCTGGAACTATCCCCAGTGGATTACAGATACGTAATGTACCTGTGATCTTTACGGAAGATCCCACTTACAAAAAGGGTTATAGCCAGATTGAAACCAAATGCAGCAGAGACCTTATGGTCCTCACTGTCGAAACAGCACAGCGTCTGTCAAAACAGCAACTAGATGAAATTGCTGGCTTAGAAGCGGATATAAAAACAAACCAACTAATCACAGACGCCAAATCACTACTTGAGAAAGTTGAAAAGGAAATCCTAGAATTCAAAGACTTCTCAATCAATCAAAAGGGGAACAAATTTGAAAAGGATAAAAAAAACTTCTCTTTGGACAAAGTGTATCCGTATCTTCAGACTGATTTTTACTCTCGTCCGGAAGCACGCAAATTTCTACCGGAATATCAAGGTAGATCGAGAACCAAATTCATCACTTTCTCTGATACAACATCATCTTCAAGTGGCAGTGATTTAGAAACCCCAGACGGGCGCCCTGAGTTTAACAGACGTGGAAATTACCAACAAAACTATCAACAACAACCGTCTTTTTTAGGAAGAGGCCAGCAGAAACAACGAGGACGAGTAAGATTCAACAACCAGCCATGGGAAATGTCAACGAGACGACAACATTACAAAAACTAAATGTATCGCCAATTTATAACCTCTCAGACAAAATTCTGACGGATGTACAAACAAGTGTATTGGAAAAAGGATTGACATTTGTTCCAGCAAGAGCAACTAACTTCATCAAAATAAAAACAGAAGTGGTAGAATTCTGTAGAAAGGTGCGTTTGATTACTTTCTTTAAAGATAACCCAGTATTGATGCAGTCAGAAACAACAGGACTTAGAAAGAAATCATTCTTCTGTCCACCATCAAACAAAGTCCCCAAGGAGGTTATCCTTTTTGAAAAAGTAATTCTATCTGCCATTTCAGAAGCTGAAAAAAAGCAGAAAAAATACAAAAAAACTAATTTCACCAAAGCCCAACAAGAGGCACTGCAAGAGTTAAAAGAGGATCAATCTATAACAATAAAGCAAGCCGACAAAGGCGGTTCAATTGTGGTTTGGGGGACCGATCGGTACATCTCAGAAGCCAACAGACAACTAAACAACGCTTGTTGCTATAGAAAAATAACATCTGACCCTACAGTGGAACTCAAAGGCAAATTGTTCAACATCCTACAAATAGGCTTCGATCAAGGATTTTTGGGCAAAAAGGAACATGAGTTTCTAAAAAATAAACATCCCCGCATCCCGATTTTTTACGTACTTCCCAAAGTACACAAAGACCAATCCAAACCACCGGGAAGACCAATAGTCTCTGGTTGTGAATCTCTATTGGAACCGATTTCAAAGTTTGTCGATTTCTTTCTAAAACCATTTGTTCAGGAGGTGAGATCTTTTTTACAAGATACTACAGATTTCCTAAATAAATTAGAACAGATGGATTTTGACAAAAATAATGACCTCCTAGTGACATTAGATGTCATGTCACTCTACACAGAGATACCACAAGATGAAGGCTTAGCAGTGTTGGAAAGCCTCCTCAACAAAAGACCAAAACCAGACAGAGTGCCCACACAATTTATCATGGACCTAGCAACTTTTGCCTTGAAAAACAATTTTTTCAGTTTCAATAATGAATTTTTTCTCCAAATAAAGGGCGTGGCTATGGGGTGTCCATTTGCCCCAGAATTGGCAATACTTTTCATGTCAAAATATGAGGAGACCTTCATTTATGACAACAATCCTTTTGCAGATAACATCAAGACATGGGTTCGTTACATCGACGACGTTTTTATGATTTGGCATGGCGAAGAAGACCAACTACAGTCTTTTGTTAACTGGCTTAACAACAGAACAGCAGATATTAAATTCTCTATGAATCACTCCAGAACAAAAATGCCGTTTCTTGACGTCGAAGTATATGTTGCAGATGATAAACTAGCTACCACACTTTTCAGAAAAAAGACAGATAGGAACAAAGCTTTACATTTTTCCAGCAGTCATCCGAGAAGCCTTAAAGATAATTTACCCTACGGGCAATTCCTGCGTATTAGAAGAAACTGTACATACAAGGATGAATATTTTGCAAACGCAGAGGTACTTAAGAACAATCTAGTAGCCAGAGGTTATCCCAAAAAGCTTCTAAAAAGAGCGATCAAACGAGCATGGTGGACCCCACGGGACACGTTACTTCAAAGAAAAGATAAAAGAATAACAGACAGAATTGTCTGTGTGTCCACGTACTGTCCGACTTCAAACTGGCTCAAAAAGACTATAAATCAAAATTGGCATCTAGTAAAAAATCTTGATCCAACTCTCAAAGAGGTTCCCCTCTTTGCGTTTAAAAAGGACAAAAGCATCGCCAACCATATAGTCAGAGCAGCCCTTCCGAAAACTCAAAATATGACGATGAGAGGCTTCCTAAATTTGCCACCTATACAGGGCCACCACAAATGTGGCTCATGTGTGTGCTGTGAATCAACTATCGAAGGAGTACTCTTCACACACAAAGAAATACATTGGAAACACGACAAATTCTCCAATTGCAGATCCAAGTATATTGTATATGGAATATTGTGTCCATGTGACAAATTATATATCGGAAAAACAAATCAAGAGATCCGATTAAGGATTCAACAGCACAAATCGAGAGTACGGAAAAAAAGTGCAGAATGCACCATTGGTAAACCATTGGGTGGCTCTCGCCCATACAGAAAAAGATCTGAGATGGACCGTGATCTCCAAAGTTGAACAGGACATGAGAGGTGGAGATCTTGACTCTAAACTACTAAAACGCGAGGCAATGCTCATTATCAAATTTAATACATCTACAGATGGGCTTAATGAACTATCTGAAATTTACAACCTGTAATGTTCACTCTACAGAACAAAAGGAACAACGCCCATGGAGAAAGTTTTTTGAATACCACACCGTCCCATTAAACCAGTGCTTCTTTAATTTGTGAAATATCCGAAACAGAACAGCTGGATTCATAAAGACGGTCGATGCGCCAAAACGGAAACAATGAGTTCGCCCCCACTTATTTTCTACCACATCGAGTCAATATACATTGTCCCAAACACTTGCGGTTATAATTGTATATCTAAAGATAGTGTCACAAACTTAGGTTCTAAATAAAGCTTGTTGATTCGTTTGTGTACACGGAAAAGAAACTACAACTCCCAGCGGCAATAAAGATCGCAAGAATACGCGATTCTCACAGGCAATTCACTTTGGAGAAGGCGCCAACGCGAGAAAGAGATTACACAGGACACTGTTTCACTCAGAGGTAAAGACTACGAACTATGCCTTTCCATCACTCTGCAACTGATCGGCATAACCGCTGTTACATAGCATGTTAATTCGTTCGTTCTCGTTTATTTTAGAGTAACAAATTGTCGGACAATATACAAAAGTCTTCGCTAGTCCTGCTCTCGCCCCAATCGGGAAACGCCACGATCAAAGGTACCATTTTTCGAAAAAATCCAGCAGCGTGTGTCAACTTGTTCCACTTCTGCAAACACTGTTCTTATAGGTGTTCGCCTATTCTTTTTCAGCACACAGTTTATCTTCCATCGCCGCCCGTAGCTGGGTCAATACAACATCAAGATATCACAAGTAAGAATCCAATTGCTACACATAAAACATTGACGGTTTTGGTTTTTGGTTGACGGACGCTTACTTGCAACTTAGTATGACTATATCTAGAGTCTTTTGTTCCACCCCCCTTTAGGTCCATTGATCTGGTTTCTGCATTGTTGCAGGTAAGCTTTGCATCAAAAGAGTCGGCAGCCTGTGACTCACAATACATGGGGTCATTAAGTAAATGAGGTTTTTTTGTCTTTTTTTTTTTTTGTCTTTTCTGTGTTTCAGTTACGCATAGGTCCTGATGAGGATCTCCACATGAAAGGGGATCTGAAACGCGTCGACCTGTAGTCTAAGGCCAATCTTTTAGTTTAATTCAAATAGAGTGTACTGAGTTCTATTACACTGATGGCCGTTTTCAATGTTGTTGTATATTGTAATTTGTACATGATATGAATGGTATGAATGGGTATGACTGATGTATTTAATGTTTTTTGTACAAATATCTTTGTTGCGTCTTTTTTCTCTCAAAACAAAAAATGAATTTTGTATATATTAATTAATGTTTACCACTGTAAATTAGGCTTTTTGGTTTGGGGCACAATATATGGTTATGTGTTTTTTATAAATCTAAATGCTTGAGGATTAAATCCGACAGAAAAAGTAGTCAGTAGTGTGGTGTTTCATTGACCACATTCCGAATGTAAATTGGTGCTAAAAAATGGGCAGCACTGGCATCTCCTTTTTGTTTTGTATATTAGGCTAAGCCTTGCTGCTAATTAGCCAAGACCCTGAAAGTTTTTTAGGTATACTAGCGGGCATTTGCCCGTGTGGTCAACGAGTGTCCAAATTGATCACCCTTTAAAAGCAAAGGCACATGAATTGGTTTTGCAGGAAATAGGTTCGGTCACCTGCCGCTACCAATCCAGTAGAGACCTCATAAGAGCTTTTCGCTTATTTGTTGTTTGGGAAATTGTTGTTCACTTTTTAGTGTAGTTTGACGTAACCATGAGTGACGGTGACACATTTGCTTACACTGAAGAACATATAACTAAATTAATTAATGACCCCCCATTGTTTGCCTCAGTCTCCTTAAGTGCAACAGCTAAAATTACGAATGAATCCGACAAATTGATCCGACTAAAGAAAAAACAAATCAGGACTGACCTTCATGGCCATTTTTTGATTGAACATCTTAGAGCTGGAACTATCCCCAGTGGATTACAGATACGTAATGTACCTGTGATCTTTACGGAAGATCCCACTTACAAAAAGGGTTATAGCCAGATTGAAACCAAATGCAGCAGAGACCTTATGGTCCTCACTGTCGAAACAGCACAGCGTCTGTCAAAACAGCAACTAGATGAAATTGCTGGCTTAGAAGCGGATATAAAAACAAACCAACTAATCACAGACGCCAAATCACTACTTGAGAAAGTTGAAAAGGAAATCCTAGAATTCAAAGACTTCTCAATCAATCAAAAGGGGAACAAATTTGAAAAGGATAAAAAAAACTTCTCTTTGGACAAAGTGTATCCGTATCTTCAGACTGATTTTTACTCTCGTCCGGAAGCACGCAAATTTCTACCGGAATATCAAGGTAGATCGAGAACCAAATTCATCACTTTCTCTGATACAACATCATCTTCAAGTGGCAGTGATTTAGAAACCCCAGACGGGCGCCCTGAGTTTAACAGACGTGGAAATTACCAACAAAACTATCAACAACAACCGTCTTTTTTAGGAAGAGGCCAGCAGAAACAACGAGGACGAGTAAGATTCAACAACCAGCCATGGGAAATGTCAACGAGACGACAACATTACAAAAACTAAATGTATCGCCAATTTATAACCTCTCAGACAAAATTCTGACGGATGTACAAACAAGTGTATTGGAAAAAGGATTGACATTTGTTCCAGCAAGAGCAACTAACTTCATCAAAATAAAAACAGAAGTGGTAGAATTCTGTAGAAAGGTGCGTTTGATTACTTTCTTTAAAGATAACCCAGTATTGATGCAGTCAGAAACAACAGGACTTAGAAAGAAATCATTCTTCTGTCCACCATCAAACAAAGTCCCCAAGGAGGTTATCCTTTTTGAAAAAGTAATTCTATCTGCCATTTCAGAAGCTGAAAAAAAGCAGAAAAAATACAAAAAAACTAATTTCACCAAAGCCCAACAAGAGGCACTGCAAGAGTTAAAAGAGGATCAATCTATAACAATAAAGCAAGCCGACAAAGGCGGTTCAATTGTGGTTTGGGGGACCGATCGGTACATCTCAGAAGCCAACAGACAACTAAACAACGCTTGTTGCTATAGAAAAATAACATCTGACCCTACAGTGGAACTCAAAGGCAAATTGTTCAACATCCTACAAATAGGCTTCGATCAAGGATTTTTGGGCAAAAAGGAACATGAGTTTCTAAAAAATAAACATCCCCGCATCCCGATTTTTTACGTACTTCCCAAAGTACACAAAGACCAATCCAAACCACCGGGAAGACCAATAGTCTCTGGTTGTGAATCTCTATTGGAACCGATTTCAAAGTTTGTCGATTTCTTTCTAAAACCATTTGTTCAGGAGGTGAGATCTTTTTTACAAGATACTACAGATTTCCTAAATAAATTAGAACAGATGGATTTTGACAAAAATAATGACCTCCTAGTGACATTAGATGTCATGTCACTCTACACAGAGATACCACAAGATGAAGGCTTAGCAGTGTTGGAAAGCCTCCTCAACAAAAGACCAAAACCAGACAGAGTGCCCACACAATTTATCATGGACCTAGCAACTTTTGCCTTGAAAAACAATTTTTTCAGTTTCAATAATGAATTTTTTCTCCAAATAAAGGGCGTGGCTATGGGGTGTCCATTTGCCCCAGAATTGGCAATACTTTTCATGTCAAAATATGAGGAGACCTTCATTTATGACAACAATCCTTTTGCAGATAACATCAAGACATGGGTTCGTTACATCGACGACGTTTTTATGATTTGGCATGGCGAAGAAGACCAACTACAGTCTTTTGTTAACTGGCTTAACAACAGAACAGCAGATATTAAATTCTCTATGAATCACTCCAGAACAAAAATGCCGTTTCTTGACGTCGAAGTATATGTTGCAGATGATAAACTAGCTACCACACTTTTCAGAAAAAAGACAGATAGGAACAAAGCTTTACATTTTTCCAGCAGTCATCCGAGAAGCCTTAAAGATAATTTACCCTACGGGCAATTCCTGCGTATTAGAAGAAACTGTACATACAAGGATGAATATTTCGCAAACGCAGAGGTACTTAAGAACAATCTAGTAGCCAGAGGTTATCCCAAAAAGCTTCTAAAAAGAGCGATCAAACGAGCATGGTGGACCCCACGGGACACGTTACTTCAAAGAAAAGATAAAAGAATAACAGACAGAATTGTCTGTGTGTCCACGTACTGTCCGACTTCAAACTGGCTCAAAAAGACTATAAATCAAAATTGGCATCTAGTAAAAAATCTTGATCCAACTCTCAAAGAGGTTCCCCTCTTTGCGTTTAAAAAGGACAAAAGCATCGCCAACCATATAGTCAGAGCAGCCCTTCCGAAAACTCAAAATATGACGATGAGAGGCTTCCTAAATTTGCCACCTATACAGGGCCACCACAAATGTGGCTCATGTGTGTGCTGTGAATCAACTATCGAAGGAGTACTCTTCACACACAAAGAAATACATTGGAAACACGACAAATTCTCCAATTGCAGATCCAAGTATATTGTATATGGAATATTGTGTCCATGTGACAAATTATATATCGGAAAAACAAATCAAGAGATCCGATTAAGGATTCAACAGCACAAATCGAGAGTACGGAAAAAAGTGCAGAATGCACCATTGGTAAACCATTGGGTGGCTCTCGCCCATACAGAAAAAGATCTGAGATGGACCGTGATCTCCAAAGTTGAACAGGACATGAGAGGTGGAGATCTTGACTCTAAACTACTAAAACGCGAGGCAATGCTCATTATCAAATTTAATACATCTACAGATGGGCTTAATGAACTATCTGAAATTTACAACCTGTAATGTTCACTCTACAGAACAAAAGGAACAACGCCCATGGAGAAAGTTTTTTGAATACCACACCGTCCCATTAAACCAGTGCTTCTTTAATTTGTGAAATATCCGAAACAGAACAGCTGGATTCATAAAGACGGTCGATGCGCCAAAACAGAAACAATGAGTTCGCCCCCACTTATTTTCTACCACATCGAGTCAATATACATTGTCCCAAACACTTGCGGTTATAATAGTATATCTAAAGATAGTGTCACAAACTTAGGTTCTAAATAAAGCTTGTTGATTCGTTTGTGTACACGGAAAAGAAACTACAACTCCCAGCGGCAATAAAGATCGCGAGAATACGCGATTCTCACAGGCAATTCACTTTGGAGAAGGCGCCAACGCGAGAAAGAGATTACACAGGACACTGTTTCACTCAGAGGTAAAGACTACGAACTATGCCTTTCCATCACTCTGCAACTGATCGGCATAACCGCTGTTACATAGCATGTTAATTCGTTCGTTCTCGTTTATTTTAGAGTAACAAATTGTCGGACAATATACAAAAGTCTTCGCTAGTCCTGCTCTCGCCCCAATCGGGAAACGCCACGATCAAAGGTACCATTTTTCGAAAAAATCCAGCAGCGTGTGTCAACTTGTTCCACTTCTGCAAACACTGTTCTTATAGGTGTTCGCCTATTCTTTTTCAGCACACAGTTTATCTTCCATCGCCGCCCGTAGCTGGGTCAATACAACATCAAGATATCACAAGTAAGAATCCAATTGCTACACATAAAACATTGACGGTTTTGGTTTTTGGTTGACGGACGCTTACTTGCAACTTAGTATGACTATATCTAGAGTCTTTTGTTCCACCCCCCTTTAGGTCCATTGATCTGGTTTCTGCATTGTTGCAGGTAAGCTTTGCATCAAAAGAGTCGGCAGCCTGTGACTCACAATACATGGGGTCATTAAGTAAATGAGGTTTTTTTGTCTTTTCTGTGTTTCAGTTACGCATAGGTCCTGATGAGGATCTCCACATGAAAGGGGATCTGAAACGCGTCGACCTGTAGTCTAAGGCCAATCTTTTAGTTTAATTCAAATAGAGTGTACTGAGTTCTATTACACTGATGGCCGTTTTCAATGTTGTTGTATATTGTAATTTGTACATGATATGAATGGTATGAATGGGTATGACTGATGTATTTAATGTTTTTTGTACAAATATCTTTGTTGCGTCTTTTTTCTCTCAAAACAAAAAATGAATTTTGTATATATTAATTAATGTTTACCACTGTAAATTAGGCTTTTTGGTTTGGGGCACAATATATGGTTATGTGTTTTTTATAAATCTAAATGCTTGAGGATTAAATCCGACAGAAAAAGTAGTCAGTAGTGTGGTGTTTCATTGACCACATTCCGAATGTAAATTGGTGCTAAAAAATGGGCAGCACTGGCATCTCCTTTTAGTCTTGGCCACCGGCGCATGCGGAGAAAATAAGCACCTCATGCCACCCGACTGCCGCCCCCACCCCCTAGGACCCGGAGGATCGTCGTAGCCCGCGGAGAGGCAGAGGCTCGCACAGGACTGCTTGCCAGCACGTCGGCGGAGACTGCGCCAAGAAGGAAGGAGGAGGTCACCCAGTGCTCGACCCAGCACCCCAGGTGCCCACATACTGCCGCTGCCGTGGCCTGTCTGCAAGAGGTCAGTGGCAACAACGGAAACACAAGGAGGCACCACGGCTAGCGCCGCGCAGGAGGCAGCCGTGTTGGTGGACCCTCAAAGCCCCCCTGCCCTAATGCGCCCACCCTCCGCTCCTGCACCGGAAGACGAGGAACGCTGTCCAGACATGGCACAATAAGCCTGGTCCCTGCACCGGTAAAAGCACGCTATCGGACACTCACCTCAGCGCCCCCCCCCTAACGGGCGGACAGAAGGTAATACCACGCCGCGACCTAGAGGGATGAGAGCGCTCTGAATCACGGCCTCCCTGCAGCGCTCTGAATCACGGCCTCCCTGCAGCGCCCTGAATCACGGCCTCCCGGCAGCGATCTGAATCACGGCCTCCCCGCAGCGCTCTGAGTCACGGCCTCCCTGCAGCCGCATACATGAGGCTACCGCGGCACTCCTAACAGCGAGTCAACGCATTGCAGCCCGGGAAATGGAAGGGATCGGTGCCCAGCGGGACCGGCCCGGTCAGAACACCGGCAAAAGTATATTTTCCCTGCACATACCCCCAGATACCTGCCGCACCAATTGCGCTGCTCCAGCCAGCCAAGGCGTCCTCTGTACAGCGCATACTGCATGAAGAGTCCTGTCACCTGTCTCCACGGTGCCCGTGGAACCACAGGAGCGGCGGCAGGTGAAAGACTGCCACGCCTGCATCCTCTAGCAGACAAAGACGACACTGCACCGAGACCTGCAAAATCCAGAAAAGACTGCCAGGCCCTGTGCAGCGAGGCACTGCACTGCCACCCAGCAGCCACAAGTGGTACTGCAGCCGCCCCAGATAAGCACTTGAGGAAAGACACAGCCTGCAGTGCAAAACCATAGCAAGAAGACCCAGGCCCATGCATCCACCCCCAGGCCTAGGAACAAGTCTGAGCGGTGTGAATGCCTCAGACCCTCCCACAAGCATAGGGTGCAACCCACTTCACCCTAAGCGAACCTCACAGTGCTCCCAGCTCCCACACTGTAGCCACAGACAGCAGGCAGTCCCTGCAAGAACCCTGTTCCACTGGCTACCCAACCTCAGCAAACAGGGAAGCTGGCATCCTGAGGGACAGTACCAATCACTGAAAAGAGAAGCCAGACAGGGGAGAGCATCCTGCGAAGGCTGGGGCCCACCCACGTTGCACACGGCCCACACCGGCGTCATTATCCCAGCGTGGGCTCACAATGGCGGCAAGCCGACCCGGCACCAGGACAGATAGCCAGCTGTGCCCCCCATGAGCGGCGGGCACGTAGCCAAGCAGGCCGGAGGAGAGGCCCTGACACTCCCCCACCCTGTTCGAAGTAGCAGGATCAGCAATAGGAGAGTGTAGGGTGATCCTAGCAGGAGGACTTGCACCAGTGCATTCAACGAGCGGTCCAGCGCACTGGCTGCCCACCGCGACCGACGTCAGCAGACCAGTGACAAGGGTAGCTGCACTGTACCCTATAGACCAGCTGCACCAGAGCACCTTGCAGCGTCCTGCTAACCAATCAGCAACAGCAGTCAACAGATCCCAGAGTGTTCATTACCACCACAATGAAGACCGCCTGCCCACCCCCAGTTGCTGAGACGGCACCAGGCGCAGCAAGACATGCCCTCAGAAAAGAATGCCTAGGAAAGTGGCCCTCTACACCCTGCAAGCCAGCACAAACCAGCACCACATCTGCAAGAGCACAGCCTGCTACCTCTGCAAAGTATAGGGAGAAACTGACAAACTCTGCCAAGAGCTGCCGGTAGTGTGGAGCTACACCCAGACAACCACCAACAAGAGTGGTCAGCGAGCCAAAACAGCAACGTCTCACAGGAGCTGCCCCCCAGAAAGCTCGAAGCTCCTCCAGTCCAAGCAAGCTTTGTGCAAACCTTGCACTGCTACTGGCACCGCTTCCCCAGGGTCAAGGCGATCACAGCCGCAAAAGGAGGCAAGTATGACTGTACAGGCGAAGTGGCAGTGAGGTGAACGTGGCCAGTGGCCCAGTGCCTCCTCCGGCTATAAGGCGCCAGCGACCATCTGCAAGCTGCCCCGACACTGTGAGATCAAAGCTAGCATTCCCAGCGATGCGCAGCCTGGTGCCCGATGATAAGGAGTAAGGCGCGCACACAAACCAGGCAACCTGGCGCCACCCAACGCCACCACCAGTGAAGAGGCTGCATCACCCACCCCATTTGTGAACAGGCACAACCGCCAACCACACCACTGACACCCCAAGTGCCAGAGGGAGGCGTCCAAGAACGAGACATCTCCACAACAAAAAACAGCTGAGCGCAGCACAGAGAGCGACCATGTCCCCACTGCACCAGCGAAGCCCCGCAGAGGGCCGAAAGCAACGCAGGGTCCTCCTCAACACAGCCTCAAGATGGAGTCGGCGGTGACCCACGGCAGGCAAGGAAGGAGTCGCACCCGCAGCGGCCCGGAAGCGTCACAGTGTCCGTGACACAGTGTCCTCCTCAGCACTGCCTCAAGATGGAGTCGGCGGTAACCCACGACAGGCAAGAGAGGAGTTGCACACTCCACGTGGCGGCCGCCACAGCAACAGGCGCTCCAACGCCAGCGACACGCGACTGGACGTCACGTCGCCTCGAGGTCCAAGCGCAACGCCCTCGAAGAAAGAAGAGTGACAGCCCTGTCACCCTGAAAAACCGGAAGACACAGGTAGACTGAATAGACCGGAAAAAGGAGAAGACCGGGGACTCACAGCAAGCCAAGAACTCACCCTGACACATCTGACAGCCACCAAGGCGGACAACCGTCCCTGGACACAGCCTCACAAGAGAACCGAACGTAAGCCGCAGCAGTCGCAAACCGCGTCTCTCCACAACGCGTCTTCAGGTGAACGGCCACTCCCCAAGCGTCGGCTGTCCAAGTCAAGTGGCATCCCTGCTCCTGTCCGCAGATGCCATGGGTGAAGATCTGCCCTGAGTGTCTGTCCTCACACCGCCTCAAGATGGAGTCGGCAGTAGCCCCCAAGCCAGGCAAGAGAGGGTCAACACACTCCACGTGTTAAGCCGCCATGGACATTTGACATCAGCAAGGCGGAGGCACGTGGCTGCCCAGGTCCATCCTAACATCCGAACTCTCCCAGCAAGTCACCAACACCTGTCATTCCGATCACCACATAGCTGGTAGCCATCACCACACCAGTCATCAGCACATGCGTCAAACACCACTTCCCGAGTACCGATGGACTGGAGTCCGAAACCGTTGCCACACAAGCCGACTAAAGGGAACCAGCAACCACCTGTGAACTGGGCCTACACCGGAACCGCGGCAGCGAGTGCAAGTCTTGACCAACAATCATCCACCCGTGAGGGTTGTGCGTGCGACCAAGCAACGGCTCCTCGGCGGTCCTGCAGCTGCCACCAGATGGCACCCAAGCAGCGGCTCCAGTGCAGCCTTCCTATAGTCCCGCAGCAACCCCGATGACGGGCCTCCCCAGGCGGGAGAGCGAGAAGAGACATTGCCCCACCAACAGGGTACCGGTCACAGCCACGTGGTTCCACAGGGACAGTCGGTCCAGCAACACCTCTGTGAACTCTCACGTTAGACTCCATCCATGGTCATGACGCAGCCCACCAAAAGAACTGTTAGATCTCACCACAGACCATCACCGACGTCAGCCAAGAGGAAGCCATGCAAGACACTTCATTGTCAGCGAACGGACGGTATGCAGCGGACGTCTCCAAGCCAGCGGTCGTGCCCTGAGTCCCTCAGGTTAAATTACGAGTGCCCGCGAAGAAGGTTCTACTGCAAGCCAAGGTCACCAGCCCTCGTCTGATGTCGTCCTGCCACCTGACTCGAGAAAGCTGATGGACCCTGTGGTATTTCATCAACTGTGTTTTCCCCCACAGGTTGGACTTGACTCCTTGTTTTGTCCTTCAATAAAGTTGGGGAGGAATGTAGTGTCCTGCGAGACACGTTCTAGTGTCCCGCAGGAAGTTGCACTTCCAGCCACTCCCTTGAGGGCTGGACACACTGCACCCGACACCCATCCATCACGGGTGTCACGAGTGACGTGGCCCCGCCAATAAAAAGGCCCGGGTGCACGTGCTCGTGGCCAGTTACTACGGTATTCCTCCTGGGGTCTGTGTCCTTCATTTCCGTGATGGGGGCCCTGGGCCCAACACCACAAGCACCATGGCGTAGAGATTGCTCTCACCTCACGCGGGTTCACCGCAGTGTCGCTCACCCTTATTTTTACAGGATCATCGAACCGCTGTACCCAGCGGAAGATTCCTACTCGATCTATCTCTCTCCAATAGGACACACTGCTGCGGTCCTCTTCACGGCATTTGCAAGGCACCGCACCGCCGTTCCATTACTACGGTAAGCCTTATACCTAGGTACGATTACCATCACGGATAAATTCACCCCACACGGAACGCCGCAATTACTGTTTGCCATCTTTTATAGGCTCCCAGCGGTCGTTCTTTACTTCCAGGGGAATCCCATAGACATTTGGCCCCCGCTTGGCTACACTGCGGCGGTCCATTGCCTTGAATCCTTAGTCTGAGGAACAGCACCTCCCACAGTGAGCATTTCTTCCTCCCGGTTGCCCCCTTAGTCCAAATTCCACACAATTCACCAGGAACCACTTTGAGCTGCACCAGTCAATTGCTCCGGTCACCCGCCGTTTTTTTCAATCACGGTCCTATATTTAGCAATATTTCTACATTCTGGCAGGTCCACATTGGCCACCAGTCAATTTTATCTGTCACCTGCCGTTTTCTCACTAACAGTCTTCACTTTAGCAATATTTCCACTTGTTGGCAGGTGTTACTTCATCCCTCACAGTTCAGTTAATCGGATAAAACCACTTTCTCACTTCCCACTACATGTTCCATGTTGCTTCGCCGTTTCTTCACCTTATTTTGTACATTGACTCCTCTATAGTTATCTTTCTCCCCTTTTCCCACTATTGTTTTACAGGCAATTTGTACTCGGGATTGTAATGTAATGTCCTGATGATGATCCCACAGTTGCTTTCATGGGATCGAAACGTGCTCGACTCTCTGTACACCGTAAACGCAATATAATTTGACATTGCTCATGTGTAATGGTGTCTCCCCGCACATTTATGCTTGTTTTTTTTAATGTATGACGCACAAGCATTTGTCCTGCCAGAGCCTTTGTTTTGTTTTTGTTTTATATATACCTTGTTGGACACAGGATTGTGTCCCCACTTTATTTTTTGTAAATATTTGCAATATTAAATTGATTCTATCCGGCTGGACAGCGTAAATATAGTACTGATGCCTAATCTATATTCAATTTCCTATTGTCCCTGTCCGGGACCACTGTGTTCATAACTCACGGACGTCACTTCCGGAGCAGAGAACGCAAGCGAAGCAGAGCCACACCACCTACCAGCGTGCGCAGAGGAACTGCTCACGAAAAATCTTCCGTATCTAGTCTGACACCTGGGAAATTCAAAGGTAAGGAATCTGCAGCTAGAAGTCTCTTTCGGATGCAAGTCCTTGTTGGCCCTGAGATAACAAACTTCAGAAAACTTCGGTCAATCGGGTACCACACCAAGCCACAAACGTGTCCTAACAGCTGGTGTATACACATTTTTTATAGATATGCCTTGCTGTCAAGATCACATTGATGTCAGGAGGAAGATCAAATGAAGCCAACTGCTGTTGCTCAATCTCTCAGCATGGAGCTGTAGAGTACGCAGACCAGGGTGCAGGACCTTGCCATGCTACTGTGACAGAAGACTCTTCTAAAGTGGCAGCTTGATGGAAGACAGATGCCCTGGAGATCAGGATACTCCTTGCCCAATTTGGTGCTATGAGGACAGCTTGAGCCAGACTGCCTGTAATCTTCAGGAATGTGGGCAAGAGAGGTTGCAGCAGGAAGGCAAAGGTTCCACTCTGTGCGGAATGTGTCCCCAGGAGAGAGCGGTTGTGGAAACTCCAGCACACAAAAGGGCTGCCACTGCACATTCTTGGTGGTGGCGAATAGGTCATGCCAGAGTTCTCACCATTCTTGGAAGATCCCCTGCACCACTTCCGAATTGATCTGCCATTCGTAGTCCACTATGCATCAGCCGCTGAGTTACTACACTCTTGCGTTTAAAGATCCAAGATGCATAGTGCCTCCTGTCACAGGACCCCACCCTGCCCTTCATGTTGCAGTACCACATGGTAGTGGTGTTGTACGTGAACACCTGTAGAAGCCTCCCTTTGATGGTGGGCTGGATGTCCTTCACCAACAAGTGAATTGCCTGCAACTAAGATGGATGTGGAGCCAGTCCTGCAATAGAGACCAGAGTCTCTTGACCTCCACCTCTCCCAGATGACCTTCCCAGCGCAGAAGCCATTTATCTGTTATCACGGTCAACTCTGGGTGGGGTAAGATGAGGGGTCTCACACTGATCCAGTTGCAGTCCAGCAACAACCACTGCATGCCTAATGCAGTCTCCTACAAAATGTAGACAGTCTGACAAATTCCCCAGGTGATGTCCCTACTGGCACTTCAGATCCCACTGCAGAACCCTCATGCGCAATCAGGCATGGTTTACTAGAAGGATGCAAGAGGTCTGTAACCCCAGAAGCCTCAGCGTCATCCTCACTGAGATCCTGGCCAAAGGCTGAAACATTGTGATCATAGCTGTGTCATGGACTCTCCACTCTGGGAAAGACACAAAACCATACAGTGCCCAGAATGGCTGCAATGAACGAAGCAAAGGAATCAGGTGTGATGTCGGCACATTGATCGTGAACTTTAATGATGTTACCTGGTTCACCATCTAGAGGTGGTCTAAGACTCCCTGGGGTGAGACTGCCTTGAACAGCTAATCATCAATGCAGGGAAGATGGGAACACCTGAGGGGCACTGGGGAGGTCAAAGGGGAGCAATGCAAACTGAAAGAAAATGCACCTGGCCCACTGTGAAGTGCAGAAAACATCTGTCGACCAGCAAGTCCAACACCACCATCCAGTCTCCTGGGTCCAGGACAGGCCAGACGTGGGCTAGAATGAGCATCTTGAATTTGTCCTTTTGCAGAAAGGCATTCAGAGTGCAAAGATCTAAAGGAGGATGAAAGTCTTCATCCTCCTTGGCCACCAGCATTTATCCACTTCCAACCTCTGATGCCTAAAACCTCTCTATGGCTTGTTTGGCCGGACAGGCCAGCACTTATTGCTGCCAGATGAATAGGCGTTTCTTCATTAGCTGTTCTGATGGTGGTTGAAGGCACGGTGGGTAGAATGTAAAGGTGACGCCCCAAGGAACCAGCTGAAGGACGTACTTAGCCTTAGTAATAGCTTGTGACCCTTGGAAGAAATGCTGGAACATGTCTCCCAGTGGGAAGGACACTGAAGTGTTTTTGTGCCTGTTGCCTCTGCCACAAAAAAGCTTCAGGCCTGCTCCTTTAATGGTGTGGCCCCAGTTGTGGACTGTATTAAGAACACCTACCATAGTGGTGGAGGTGGAGAAATAGCTAGTGAAATTGTTCTGCCTGGGGCAAACAGGCCGAGGAACATAATGTAGGCTTCCTATCCTCAAACTGTGCGAGGATCGAATCTGCTCTCTCCGGAAAGGCAGGAACCTTCAAATGGCATGCTTATTAAAGATGCATGGGCAACCCCAGAGAAGCCTGTATATCTCATCCATGCATTACATATGGAGTGGAACACCTGTATCCACAGCCAGACCTAGGCAGTCGCTGGTGTCCAAACCAGAGCGAATAAGGAAAATGTGACTTCCCCTGTAAGCATCTAACGAAATCCAGTGACTCCACCAATTAGTGATATTGTGCATGAGCATCGGCTCCTTTGTTAGATTATTTTTTCCCTGTACGGAGGGCGAGATTGTAGATGGGACATAGAGAAAATAGTAAAGATGACCATGCAAAGTAAAGAAAAGATAGGAAAGAATAGAACGTGCGGGGTGTTTCTTGACCGGCCATCATGGCGGACGCAGCTTAGCAGAGCTCCGTTCACTCATGCCAAAATCCGTTAAATATCCTTCATCATCCTGCTCGGAGACGACTTACCTAGCTCTTCCGTTCCTCCCGACTGCCCTGGAGTGCGGCGGTGCCACCGGCTTGGCGCCCTGCTGAGAGACTGCGGAGCTCTCCTTTGCTCTCTCCATCTGAGCGCTGATCACTGCTCCCGCCGCTGAGACCTGCCTGTGCCACCCTCGAGGGGAGTAATTGCCGGCCCATCCTCCTCTGCCTTGCGGCGGCCATCTTGCTGGTGGGGCCCGAGATGTGGCGGCTCCTGTTTTGCGGTGCGGCCCGGATTGTTGTGGGCGCGGCTCGGCGCCTGGGAGCGGGCATTGGAGTGTGGTGCCCTGTGTCCCGAACTGGCTGAGTGGCCGAGAGCATCATGCAGCTGTGTGGAGCCTGCCGCCGATCCCTCCACGCTCATTGCGCTGCCGCCATCTTGTTGGAGGGCTCCTTGGGGGATCGGCGCCGCCTGCCCTCAGGCGCCGGCCTGCTTTCCAGGTGTGAGAGGCGTGGCGACACTACTGCGGCTTGAACTGGCGGACTCTGGCTCATCGATCCGCGGGCAGCTGCCCCAGTGTTTTTTGGGGCCGGAGTGTGACCTCAGACGGTGAGTGGCCCGCCGACCTCCCTCTTTCCCCTGCGACCGGCGTGGGACCTACTAGCTCCGGTGCGGCTTGCGGGACCATCGTCGCTCTCACGCGCCTCGGGGACAATCTTCTGCACTGTGGGGCACACCGGGTGAACACGGCCCTTTATTGTTACATGAGGGCCCCGAGGGGGCACTGACTGTGAGTGGGGTTGGCGCGTGCAGCCTCCGCCCCGCGTGTACTGGGCTCATTAACATACTGCCGAGGGCCCTGTGTGGGGCCCGCCTGGATTCGCTTGCTTGGTGTGCTGGACTGTGGTGGCTGCCTCCGCACTTGTGGGCCCGTATCTCCTCCCAGCCAGATACCTTGGTTGCCCAACGCGCATATTTTGTGTCTGTACCTCTGCCATCCTAGTTCCACCTTGAGAGATGGCCGCCAGCCTGGTGGGTTGAGCTCCTCTTTACCTGTTCACTGCCCGGCCCACAATCGACCATCCTGATAGGCAAGGGCGGGCCCGGCGGGGCCAGCCCCAAGCAGGGCACCATAGATCAGTTTACCACGGCCACCGGGGGTGCTGTGGGCAGAGATGGGAGCAGCTCAGCTCTGGATAATGCTGCTCTACTGGCTGCAATCAACAATGACTGAGATATGTTGGATGCACAAATCGGCGCAGTGGGGTCTGAGGTCTCCTTTCTACGCCAAGATCTCCGCAAAGCAGTTGACCGGATCACTGAAGTGGAAACGAGGGTCTCAGCGGTGGAAGATTCAGTTACCTCACTTCAAAAGAAAGTAAATAAGTTGACTGTTGTTACACAGGAACTGGCTTCTAGGGTGGAGGACGCGGAGGGCCGCGCCCAGAGGAACAACCTACGCTTCGTGGGCCTGGCCGAGGGCTGCGAAGGGGTATCTATGACGAACTTCATCGCTAAGTGGCTTAAAGATATTCTGCCTGACGAACTCCTATCCTCTGCCTTCATTGTTGAGCGGGCGCACAGGGTCCTGACACGGAAGCCCCCTCCGGGTAAGGCCCGTCATCGTTAAGATCATGAACTACGCCGACCGGGATGCTATTCTGCGATTCGCCAGGTCACATAAAGACTGCTTCATACATGAATCTAGCTCTATCTTGGTTTTCCCAGACTACACGCTCTTGGTCCAGCAACAATGACAATCCTTCATGGCCGCAAAGCGTATACTTAGGGAACTGAATGTACAATACATGTTGCTGTATCCGGCCCGAATCCGGGTAATTTATAATTCCAAGTCATATTTCTTCGATACCCCCCGAGGCAGTCTTCGCATGGTCCGATGAGCGCCCACATCTCCGTGCGAACTCCCCATCTGCTTTGGACTCAGACTCCTCTCGTACTTCTAGAATGCAGCGGCCACGACGCAATAAGTCCCAGAAGTGGCGAGTACCGGGGTCGGATACAGTCTCGCAGAGCCCCGAGCGCCCGCCTTGATCGCTGCCAACTGCTCCACTAGCCAAATAGTGTTGCGTGAGACAATTTATGTATGGGACTCTATCTCGGTAATGTCATCCTTTTGGTGGGCGTGGGTCCCGGCCTGCGGGCTGCTAGGCCAGGAACGTCTTGCACCCCCAGTTTTCTTAGGTTGATAGGGTGGGATGGGAATCTTTGGTGTGATATACACCGCAACAGATGCTCCTTGTTTCTTGAAGTGTCGGGTGGGGGGTGGAGGGGTCCATTCTTTGGAAATGTTGGTTTATTTTGTTTATGTATTGTCAACGCATGCAGACGGTGCATTAGTTTTCCTATTGTCTCCTATGCAGATTTCCTTGCTTTACACAGCTTCTTCCCAGATCCCAATGACGTCTGGTGAGGCACACCCTCTCGGAGACTTAACGGTGGTCTCCTGGATTGTTTGGGGATTACTGAATAAGGTGAAACGGGGGGGGCTGTCTTGCGGCAGGCAAAGATGTATGGGGCAGACATCCTACTTCTGCAGGAAACCCATCTATTGGGTACAAAAGCCCCGTGCCTTGCACGCTTCTGCTTCTATCACATCTACCATGCAGGGTTCACGAGGGGGTTCCAGGGGGTGGCAGTTCTTATTCATCGCAGAGTCCAGTTCCAATATATAACACATAGAGCATATCCCGGGGGTCGATTCCTTTTCGTCACTGGCAAGGTACACGACAAGCAGATCATCATCGGGAGCGTTTATGCTCCCCCACCTCTCGGTGCCGCCTTTATTGAAAACTTATTGGTGGCCTGGGGATCCCTCCTGACTGGTTTGACCCTGATGGGGGGCGACTGGGATGATACAATGGGACCTTCAGACCGACAGCGCACCTTGGACTCCCTTCTATCACAGGGTCCGACCAAACTATATACTTTGGCATCGACATTGGACTGGGCAGACATATGGCGCGAAATCCACCCCACTGACCGGGACTACACATATCTATCGGCGGTCCGTGGGTCACAGTCCTGACTAGATTACTTTTTTGTCCCCCGGGTATTTTTGCATAGATTTTCTCAGATTCAACATCGACCACGGGGTCTGTCCGACCATTCCCCGGTCACGATGCGCTTTCACACGGGCTCACGCAGGCCCCCGTTCGGCTGGCGAATGTCCCCTTGGCACCTCCGTAGCCCGGCCTATCAGGATATGCTCAACGCAGCAATCACTACATATCTAGCCGACAATGGCCCCTCCGACCTCTCGAACACAATCCTCTGGGAAGCCCTCAAATCGACAGTCCGGGGCTCTGACATTAGCTATCGCACACAGGAGAAACGTACGCGCCGCGCACAACTTGATACCCTAGAACCTGTCTGCCCAACTCTGTGCCAATCCTTGTCCCTTCCTTCGCCGCAATTTGCTCCTAGCGCAACAAGAACTGCGTCAATATCTCCTGGGAGAAGCCAAGGAGATCTGGGAGGCATCTCAACACCGGATATACCAGTAGGGGGACAAGTGCAGTAAAATGCTCCATAGACTGTGCCAAGCAGATGGCACCCCGGCTGTTATACCTATGATTTGAGGTTCGGATGGGTCCCTGTTCACATCGCCGGTGGAAGTAGCGGACGAATTCGCGAGGCACTTCACGTCTCTATATGCCCGTAAAGAGCAGATCTCTGCTGTACTTATAGCGGAGTTCCTCACAGACATCCCGCCTCGCCGGCTCCCTGACTCTGTGCGGGAGACCCTGGAGGCTCCAATTACACTCGAGGAGTTGTCAGGCGCACTCAGTGCGATCCAGCCTGGTCGCGCCCCGGGTCCCAACGGGTTCCCCATGGAATTCCTTCGGTCCCACATGACTCTATTGGGGCCTCACTTGTTGGCGGCCATTGCGGATGCAACTGACCTGGGAAGTCTGCCTAGGAACTGTCGACACACTGAAATAGTGCTTTTTCTTAAACCTGGCAGACCCCCCGAAGACCCGTCTTCCTATCGCCCCATCTCCCTTATTAATTTAGAACCCAAATTATTGGGGAAAGTCTTGGACGACCGCCTCCGGGGGTGCGTCGCTGATCTGATTCACCCCGACCAGTCGGGTTTTATGCCGCAGAGGGCTACGAGACATAACATCAGACCAGTCCACAATGCCATTGCTGCGGCTCCTACCTTAGGCCGTCCTGCTGCCCTGCTGTTAGCCGATATTGACAAGGCTTTCGACTCCTTAAGCTGGGTCTATCTTTTTCAGCTGCTTGAAGCAGTCAACTTCGGGCCCCGTTTTCTGACATATATACGCCTGGTATATACAAATTTGACGGCATCCGTCTGGATTGCGGGACACCGCTCCCGCCCTTTTCCAGAGGGGTACCCGCCAGGGCTGCCCGCTTTCTCCATTGTTGTTCACCTTGGCAGTCGAGCCCCTGGCGGCCTGGGTCAGAAGTGACCCGGTGCTCAGGGTGTTCGATTGGTCTCGCTCACAGTCAGATCGTATAGCCTTATACGCTAATGGCGTCCTTTTTTTATGATGGACCCATGGTACTCTGGACCCCGAATCCTGGAAATCCTTAGGGTATTTGGTGGCACCACCGGCCTTCACAGTAATCCTTCCAAATCCGTTCTCTTTCCAGTGTGTGGACATCAAGGGCATGAATCGTGGGCTGCGCAGCTGTCCTGGGCCACGGACGGGTTTAAATATTTGGGGATTTACATCTCCCCTTGCCCCAAGATCTCTTGGACACATAATATCACCCCATTAATGGTTAGCCTCAAGAACGAAACAGCAGTATGGTCTGCTCTCCCTTTGTCCCTATATGGGCGCTTGGCCATTTTTAAGATGGTCTCTCTGCCTCGGATTTTATATCGCCTTCAAAATTTCCTGTACCCTATCCCTCGTGCTTAGTTTGCACAAGTGAACGCAATACAAAATAACTTCCTATGGGGAGGTGGGGTTGTTCGTGTGGCACTCTGCACGTGTACACAGTCCACATATTACGGAGGGCTGCCGATGTTTATTCCTATTATGTTGCGTCTCACATACTGGTCATCAATGAACTATGGTACAATTCTCCCACGGACCCGGCATATGCTATTGAACACGCCGCTATGGAACAGGTCCCCCTACTCCACCTATTATATAGCTACACAGGGCTAGATCATTTACCGCCGGCCGGCAGACTAGCCATACAGATGTGGCAGATTAAGACCAGACAGATGGGATGGAAGGGGAAACTAACTCAACAAACCCCTCTGTGGCAGGGTACATGCCTCAGGACTGCTATTGCACTGAGAGGGTTTCGGGGATGGGACCTGGTTGGGATTTCGACCCTAGGAGATGTCGTGAGGGGTACCACATTAAAGTCATTCCAACAACTACAAACCGAATTCGGCCTACACAAGTCACAATTTTATAAATTTTTACAGCTCCGACATGCACTCTCCCCCCCCAGATCCATAATATGGAGACCCTCCCTGAGTTCCAGCCCTTGGAGGGCGGTCTGCTAATGGGGGACCTCGGACTGCATAAAATTAGGCAAATTTATCAAACGCTGACGACACACACCCCCACTACTTTGGACAAGACCAGACTGGCCTGGCAGGCAGACATCCCTGAATTGATTTACTAAATGTATAAGATGGTGCTATATCGTGTGCTTTGGTTCTAAGCATTATAATAAAAAGATTTTTTTTTAAAAAAGAATAGAACGTGCAACAACCTCAGGCGACCGGGGAAGAGGGTGGGTGCATATGAATCTACAGCACTACATGCTATAAAGAGATGCTTACAAGACAACATTTTCCATTCGTGGCATGTGCAGCTGTAGATAAACATGCTGTGCATCGACAAAAGCAGTCCTCCTAAAACCGTTGGCTTAGCCAGAGGATGTTGAAGAGGACAGGAAAGTGTACGTAGGACAGCCTGGCCAAAACTAGCTTGCTGTTTAGCCAAAACATTCACACAGTAATGTCGGTGGTCCAGGTAGCTGATTTTCAGGCATCAGCTAATGTTATGTTCCCTAAGAAAGCCATAGAAGTCCCTTTCTTACGGGTGGAGTGAGGTCTAGGAAGGGCAAGAAGGATTATTTTAGCTTTGGCATAACAAGTTTGTATGCATTTGACTAACGAATGTGATACATCTGCTTTGGAAAGAGCACGTCCCTTATGAGGTTTCGAGTATGACAGAAACAGTTGTCGGGTCATACAAAATGGTTTCATTCTATCTATGTAGTATGAGTGCTCTTTTGACATCAAGAGTATGAAGGGCTCCTTCTGCTACAGATTCTGACTGAGGAAAGAAGACTGGTAGTTTAATCTTTTGATTAAGGTGGAAGCTGGAGACCACCTCAGGAAGAAACGTTGGATAGTTTCTAAGAACCATTATCTTGATGTACCTGGAAAAGGGCTCTTCTAGGTGTAGGAAAGTGCTCCTTCTCGTCATGATCAGACTCACTTTTTGCCACTGGTACAGATGTTTTTCGACTGATGTGCACTGGGTCCTTGCTAACCAGGCCCCAGTGCCAGTGCTTTTTCCCTAAAATATGGTAAAATGGTCTAATTGTAACACTATTGACATACACTTTGGCACCGCTGTAAGTGGTACCTAGGGCATGGGTACCAAAGAGTACCAAAATGCTGCAGCATGTATTATGCTACCCTAAGGGCCCGCATACAAATTTTATACAGCCTGCCATTGCAGACTGTGTGTGAGGGTGCAAACCATGAGAGAAAACAAGACATGGCACACTCACTGAGTGTAATATATATGAGTCACCCATACAGCAGGCCTTGTATCCCTAAGGCAGGGTGCATTATATTACCTGTGAGGGCATATATGCCCCTGTGCTTTCTAGTTCAATTATTAGATGGTACATGTGTACAGGGAAGCTTTCACACCTCCTCCAGCAGGATAGCTAGTGATTTAGCATATCAAGGCCAGAGGCTTCAAAGCCCCTGCCGCCTTTGATGTGCGACCCCGGCTTCCCCCAGGCCTGGTAGATGCCACCCTCTGCCCAGAGGCCAATTTGGCACCAGGACAGGTGAGACATTAGCTACTCAGTAGGTGTGTTGCACCACCAGGTTAATCACATCCTTATGTTGGACTACCTGATGTGCTCCACGAAAGGATTCCACCATCTTGTTTTGGATTGAAATAAGAACTCTGAGACAAACTTATGCCCACTCCGCACAGGAAGTGGTCATATAGGCGATGTAGTGACCACACAGGCAAGTAGCCCATTGGCCACTACCCTTCACTCCTCTTAACATCCTTAAATTCAGTATTTAGCTGGCCCTCTGACACCAGGAACTTGGATTCAACTGATTAAAGAAGGACAAAGAGTCAAAGAACACATGAACTGTGGACTTGGCGCCAAACCCTGCCTGCCTGCTCCTTTCTCGACAATTGCAAAGACCAGACTTGTCCTGTACCTGTTCTATCCAAAAGCCTCAGAGGGCTGTCAGCACTTCATCATCCAGCCAGCATCTCCCTTGAAGTGGATAATCCACTTGTCAATAGCCACCAACAGCACAGTCTGGTTCACCGATCTGCCTACCACCGGGTCCACCCACACAGCAGCAGCCTAGGAGGCCAGCCCCGTCGACCCACCCAGTGTGAGAGGCTGATCCATCCCAGATGTTTCCTTCACCAATTCCCAGTGTACTGGAGCCAGTTGCAAGCACCAAGGCATGTTGGTTCAATCCAAACACCACCACCGCCAAAACAGACCTCCTCGTCAAGGGACTCAAACAGAAGCCCGCTCTACACCAGATGTCATCCTGCTTTGTTCCTTCTCCCTCTTCTGCAGGTGCACCATGAACAGTGAGAGCCTCAAAGTCACTATCCCGCTGGACAAAACATCTATGCAACAGAGCCCCCCAGCCTGAGTCCATTGAAACCAAAGTTGTCTCTGTGGTCCCGAGACCTTCAAGAGCCGAGCCGAGCCTCCCTTTGGGTTCTGCCGGACTAGTACCCCAGTTCCCACTTGCAGGTACTGTTCCCCATTGACTTGAACATGTAGCATAGGTACTGTTCCCCATTGACTTCAATGTGTAGCGTTCGAGGCTACCACCAGAAAAGCACCTCTGCAACCGGACACCCCAGGGCAGGTAAACTTGAACTGTTGGTGCTTTCTTGGACCTTGGCCCCTTCTTAAGTCCAGAAGAACAGTCCCCTAAGTCTTTGGCAAATGACCCTATGCAGTGTATGTTTTTCCCATCAAACATTACCGCGTTCGAGGCTCGTGCCTCAAATCTGACAGCTGTATTTTCTCAGTTTCTGAAAATCACTAACTCAAAAAGTACTTGCCTCATTTAGAAGGCCTTAGTGTTTAAATTAATTTTATTTTTAAAATCTGTTTTGTTTTAGTAAATTGGTGTCAGATTTCCATATTGAGTGTCTCTCATTTATTGACTGTGTGCAACAAATGCCTAACACTTACCTCCGATAAGCCAATGGGTGCTCTACCACACTACCACAAATAGAGCACTTTGGGACTAGTAAGGGATTCCTGGACTCCACACAGTGCACCTAGTTTTGGTGCACTATATAAAGAGCCAGCTTCCTACACTTGGGTAAGAGGGTGTATCTCACAGACTCTTAAGGAAGTGATGACCACAAGGAAGGCCACCTTCCAATACAGAAATTGCAGTGGGCAAGAGTGAAGGGGTTCAAAGGGAGGACCCATGAGCCTAGTGAGAGCAAGGTTTGAGTTCCAAACAGGAGCAGGGGGTGTCCTGTCTTTTGAGGCCTTCCACGAATGCTTTAATAGGTATTCTAAATAAGGAAACTTGGTGTGTGTTCTGTACGTGATCCAAGTATAGGCTAGACCTTATTTTTTCAAGTGCAGAAGGTAACAAAAATATCCATTGCCTATGCAGTGAGGGGATTAATATGTTTTGGGAGACAGTAGTGTACAAAATGTTTCCATTTGGCTGTGTAACATGCCTGGTGGTGGGTCTGTGAGCTCCTTGAAGAATAGACATACACTCTTCTAGTAGGTTGAGGTAACCTAACTCTAAGACCTCAGGAGCCAAATTGTAAGAGTGAGTTCCAGAGGGTTGGGATGCCTGATAGTCCCCTAGTTTTGTGTGAGAAGTTCCAGCCTGGGTAGTCTCTTGTGTGGGATTATGGAGAGTTCTAGGAGAGGGGAGTATTGCGGCAGGTGGGTCCAGGTTAGCACCACTAGAAAGAGCTTGAGGGATGTCTGAGTTTCCCCACCATGAGGAGTAGGAGAGGTGGAAAAGCTTCAGCAAATATCCCTGACCAATTCATCCATAGTGCATTGCCCATGGACTGTGGTAGCCTGGCAGAACAGCTTGGGCATTTTGAGTATTCTGCGGTGGCGAACAGATCTATTTATGGGAACCCTCATTTCTGGATACACAGGAGTAAGACTTAAGGGTGAATTTTGTGATAATTGCCTGTATGCCCCATTTCTGCAAATAGAACATGGCAGTTGTGTTGTCTGTGGATATCAAAACTGTCTTGTCCTGAATGAGAGGGTTAAAAGTGCAGAGAGAAAGTTGAATCACCAGCAGCTCCAGGTGATTGATGTGAAGACATTGCTATGTACACACCATTGACCCTGAACAGTAAAATGTTTGAGATGAGCTCCCCAACCCGTGAGTGAAGCATCTGTTGTGATGGTCTTGAGCGGAAGTGGGTCGAGGAAGAGCCGCCCCTGCAACAAATGGTTTGTGTTGCACCATTGCAGAGAGCCATGGGTGTGGCGCCAAACCAACACTAGAGCTTCTAGGCGCCCATCAGCTTGAGACCACTGTGCGGTTAAGCACTACTGTAACAGGTGCAAATGGAGCCTGCCATGTGGGACTATAGCAATTATGCCTAGTAGACGTGTCACAGTTCTGACTGTTACATGCCGATCTAGCTGATAAAGAGGCAGCAAGTTTTGGAAAGCTTGTACTCTGGCTGCACTGGGATACGCTTTTCCCACCCGTACATCCAGGACGGCCTCAAGGAAGGGCTGTACCTAAAGGAGTTGAAAGTGGGATCTGGACAGATTGCTGGTGAAACCCAGATTGTGCAGGGTATGAATTGTGGTTTGTATATGCTCTAGACAGCTGCCGCGTGGCACTCTTGATCAGCCAGTCGTCTAAATATGCGAATACGTGGATGCCACTCCTGAGGTGAGCAGCCACCACTGCCAGACATTTAGTAAAAACTTTTGGTGCAGTGGTAACCCTGAAGGGGAGTACCTTGAATGGATAATGGTGTCCACTTACCACAAACCTCATATCTCTGATATGCGGGTGGATAGGTATACAGAAGTAGGCATCCTGCAGATCTAGGGCATTCATAAAGTGGCCTTTCTGCAAGAGTGGCAAAACATACTGTAGAGTCACCGTTTGGAACTGCTCCGACAATGTATTTGTTGAGAGGGTTGAGATAGAGGATGTGTCTTAGGGAGCTGTCGCCCTCTGGGATAAAAGTAGAGGCACTATACACCCTTTCCGCGGTGTTGCAGCGGAACAGCCTCTATGACCCTCTTGTCTAGGAGGGCTTGTACCTCTGCGTGAAGGAGGCGCAGATGTTCTTTGGACTATGTGTTGACGAGGGTGAATGCTTGGTGGTGTTGGAGTAAGTTCTAGTCAATACCCTTCTGTATAATATCTAGAACCCAACGGTCTGGGGGAATTTTTGCCCAGCTGGGCAGAAACCCCTGCAATCTTCCCCCGACAGGTGGTGTGTGATTGGGGGGAAGCTGTAGGGCATCATTGTTTGGGGGGGCACCTTAGCGGCGGCACCCTTACCTAGAAAGAGCCATCTGTGGCAGGGGAGCTTCAAAGGCCTTGCCGCCTTGACCTCTTCCGCTATTGCCCTTATAACCGCCTCTTAAGTAACTCCGTGAGGGAGACTGCTGTGTTGGCTTTGTGAAGGTAGAAGAGGTTTCTGGAGTAGGGGTCTTGGATGGCCCATGAAACTCTGTGCACTGAAAAGATCCCCTGGGGGGTCTGTGTTCATGGACACCGATGACCCAGCCTTCTCAGTGTCCATTTTGATTTTCTCAAGCATCTCATCCACTTGAGTGCCAAGGAGTTGCTGACCATCAAAAAGGACATTGAGTAAGCGCTGCTGCACTACTGGCTTAAAGCCTGAAACACGCAGCCAGGCATGACGTTGCAGCAGAATATTAGTATTAATGCCACAAGCAGCTGTATCCACAGCATCAACAGCACAGAGGAAAATTAGTGTTCGAGATGATCTTCCCTTCTGCCACTAACTGTTGCGACCCTTCTTACGATATTGCTCTGAGGGGTGCTCAACCACTTGGTCACAGTGGGCACGGTCGTATCAGGACAGCAAGCTAATTGAATTTGCAATTCACCAATGGGATGCAGACTGTGCTACCACTCTCATACCCTGCATCCATATTCCTAGTTGAGTGAAGGTGCATCACCTGTTCCCGGATGTTAGCACCCTTTCTGGCTGACACAAAGGAGTCGGGGTGGTTGGTCACCGACTTATGTAGGGTCACTAGGGAAGGCTTTATACTTCCTCTCCACCACAGGCATGATCACTCTTGCCTTGACGGGTTCCTTAATCTCTGTAGCATGCTTGAGGACACCCTTAAGCATGGGGAGATATTGAACGAAGCATTAGGTGAATGAGAAGGTTTCCACAAGGAAAATCCTTCTCCTCTTGCAGCACATGGAGTTCTACATTGTGGGAAGTGGCCGCTCTGTGTATCACCCCATGGTACGAACTATCAGAAGGAGACTGCTAAATAGGGTATAGAGCTGGGTCTGCGTCCGCAGGAGGTTCAGCATTGTAGTCCTCTCATGGGCCCGAACCCTGTGAGTCACGAGGGTAGTCATAAGGGAGCTAAGGATTGTCCCCACCCCCAAATGTGAAGAACCTCTAGGTGAATGCTGAGGTGACTAGTGGCAAGACAGGAGACACAGGTGGAGGTAAATGAGGGAGGAAGGGAAGAGGGGGGCGAGGAGGAGGCAGGCGAGAGGATGCCCTGTCATGTGTCTCTTTGCTCTTTGGGGGCTTGAAGTTCAGGTGGTTGATGGCATCCTCAAAAGTTAGCTTTCTCTTGTGAGGGGCAGAGTCCTTTGTCACATGGGGAGGCTTTGCCAGCATCTGACCTGTGCCTGGCTGGATATGAATGCGCTGTTGTCTAGCGTGCAAGTGTTCCTACAGGTACTCGAGAATCGGATGATCAGATTCCTCAGAGACGGCAAAGGATGCCACAGTGGAAGGTGGCTTTGATGGGACTGTAGATGTTTGTCAGCCGGAGGGTGCTAAGTTCATTTTATGCTTCGATTCGACGGGTCTCAATACTAAATTCCGCCTCGGCTCCAAATCTTTCAAGAGAGGCTGTCTCGGCTCTGAAGATTTCGGGTCCAGCCGTTTTGAGTCAGAGGGTGGTCTATAATGTGCATTTGGGTCCAGAGTCTACACTGCGTTCGAGGCTTGGAGTGAGACTTGGGTGCAGAATGTGGCTTGGGCGTTAGGTCCATCTCCGAATGCCCTTGTTGACCATGGCCGCGTGGCAGTGATGCACCGGAGGCCTTATAAGCAACCGGGGAGATAGAAGATGATACCTCTGTATGGGAGTTACAAGAACATCTGTACTCACTGCGACATTGAGGGCGCTGGGCTGGCGGAGCCTCTGCGGACTCAAAGTCTGCCTCAGAACAGACGTTTCAAGGTGAAATCTTTTTTTTTCTTTTTAATAAAAAAAAAAAACCCTGTAGATTCTACCTCTTCGACAGACTTCTCTTGTTCTCCAAATGCCTGGAGTCTTTCACCTCCCATCTATGCGTCTTGGCAGCGGATGCATTGGTTCGGAAGAGTTTTTTTGCTGAGAAACGCAAGGCAGACTGAACAGGAATCTTCACAAAGGTCGGGAAACAAACCAAGGTTGTAGACTTCATGGGGGTCAATCTCAGAAACTTGGCCCAACAACTATGACAGAATCACAACAGAGTCCTTTCCATCACGGGACCATTCTCGTCCCGAGCTGTTAAAGGAGGGTTGTAAGATCACCACTGAATCAAAATATGCGACAATGTGAAACAGACAAAGGCGCAGGTTTGTGGGTATTGACAAAAGAATGGATCAGAGGCCTGGCAAGAACACCACGAGGCGACAAACCGCAGCCGCAAACACGTCTGAAACTGGAGGCGGAGAAAAAACAATCCAACAATGCAGCCCATGAGCAATATCACCAGTAGGAGGAGTCACTGGACATCGGGATCCGAAAACACTCCCTTTGAAGAAAAACAAGTTGTGGGGGGGCTGTTCCTTGACAAATAACTGCGTGTGCCGGATCCCTGCTGCTTACCTGCGTGGACTGCCTGCGTGGCCCTGTGTGTTCCTTGGGGCTTCCTGTTCTTTCTCTGGCCTTCGCGACTCCCCCCCGCCGTCGCCCGACATCGCGACCGCTGTGTGGGGGGAGCGAGTAACGGGACGGGACTACAATACCCAGGTCCCCTTGCTTCCCGGAAGTGGAATTAACGCATTTTGCGCGCCCGGAGGCGCTACTTAAACTGAGCCCGCCCCCGGAAGAGCGGGGGCTGTTCCTTGACAAATAACTGCGTGTGCCGGATCCCTGCTGCTTACCTGCGTGGACTGCCTGCGTGGCCCTGTGAGTTCCTTGGGGCTTCCTGTTCTTTCTCTGGCCTTCGCGACTCCCCCCCAGCGGTCGCCCGACATCGCGACCGCTGTGTGGGGGGAGCGAGTAATGGGACGGGACGGGACTACAATACCCAGGTCCCCTTGCTTCCCGGAAGTGGAATTAACGCATTTTGCGCGCCCGGAGGCGCTACTTAAACTGAGCCCGCCCCCCGCGTCGCGGGATCGCGCGCGGGTCGGCGCCGGGAGAAGCCCGGGACAAGGGCGGGACCGTCTGTGGCCGTCAGGGGCCAAAGGAGGCCGGGCTGGGCCGCCCCTCTAAAGCTCTGCTCTTTGGAACAGTTTTGAACTAACCCCCATTGGCTAATGCCATTTTATCCACTATTTGTCAGTCTTTCGCCTTGTTTAGAGTGTGTTCCTTTTATCTCACATTGTTTGGATTTTAAGTATTTGTGTTAGAGGTTCCTCATTGCTAATCGCTGTTGGCTCATTGGAATCATGGGGAAGCATTCTAAACCTACAGTTAGTCGCCCTATGACCAGACAGCTAGCCAACTCCAACCCACAGATCCCCAGCCTCACAGCGATAGATAAAATGCTTCAGAAGACAATTGGGGTGGTGGCTACAGCCATCGAAAATACCGAAAGACGGTTGTCGATTACTCCGGCATTTAATATGGCCCCTCCCTCTGATGGATTGGTTGACTTATCCTCATACCAGGTGGATCCTGATGCTATGTCTTCCTTGTTGCCCTCGTTTACACAACTACCGTGCGCTCAGGCACAAATAGACGAGCCAGCTCTAGTGGAAGATGGGCCATCATTATCATCCTCCTTTGTTTCTATTGTGGCCCCCATAAAACAGGTAAAGCCAAGAAGAAAAAAAACAGAAACTCAGAAAAAGGAGCTTCTTACCAGCTCCCCCTGCAGATAGTCCTGCCCTCTTGGCCCCGACCCATCACCCTCCTACTTCTATCCCTCCGACCAGGGTGACTACTTTATTAACTGACCTACAGTCACATATAGATCAGTCCCTAAACCTTCTTTTAAAACCCTGTCATCCAAAATCGACAGGTTGGTATCTTTAGTTAATACCAAAGGTTTCGGGAAGAAGCAGCCAAACCATGATTTAAACCACAACATGGGTAGTACGGAGGGTGCCAGTACTCAAGTAATGCTTAACAACCCTACTCCCCAATTACAGACAATTTTACCCCCGAACCAGTTAGTTACGGATCCAGGCCAGCCTTCTTCGGTGCACCTAACTGCCCCTTCCCCCACTGCTGGTTCCCGTATGCCCCCGACCGTGCCCCGAGCCCCTATTGTTGTTTCAGCACATGAGCAGTTCTCCAGTTGTAGGGATTTAGCTCCCCGGAGTTCGGACGGGGATGGAACCCTTCCTTCCGGGGGGGGGGGAACCGAGCACTACAGAGCCTGGAAGGTTCCCATCTTCTAGTACAGCTTCCCCCGGAGGCAGCACCTTATGTGATCGTACTCACAGGAGTACCACCGCTAATGAATGGAAGGGGGGAATCTTACTCTGAATTAAAAAATAAAGTCATCCACTGGCTGTCCAAAAATAGACCATTGGAGGGAGCAGGGAGAGGGGAGATTCTCCATGTTCGGAGGGTTAACTGGCTGGGGACCCGCTTAAAGGACATAGGGGGGGATTGTGTCCTGATTAACTTTAGGGACCCCAGAGTAGTAGGACACATACTGGAGCAGGGCGGGCATCACAGAAGGGGAGCCATTGATGCATCGCATTTGGGGTATTTTTATTCCATCCCCAATACTGTTTCTGATGCGATGATGGCTCTTCCCCCGGCCGCTCTTGGTACGGAGAGCGGCCCTGGGTCCCCTTCTCCCCCATTTCTGTCCCCCAGCGCCACGGAGGGATGCCTCGTGTTGAACCCCCTTGAGCATTCTGCTTCCCACAGCCCCCCATCTTCCCCCCCTCTGGCTGACAGCCCTCCCCGAATACCTATCCGAAGACCATTAGTTGGGTCTTGGAATGTGGCTGGATTGGAGTCCAAACTCTCTGATCCCGAGTGGGGAGAGCTAATGGACAATTACGACATCTGCATATTCCAAGAAACCTGGCTACGGTCCATACCTTGGAGGGTGGGTTACGCATCGTTTTCGGCCCCAGCAGTGCAAGGGGCGAGAGGAAGACCTTCGGGGGGGTTAGTAGTATGGGTTGCAACACACTTGGGGTGCTCAGTAAAGTTACTAGATCCAAAGTCCCCTGACATTTTATGCCTGCTACTCACTTTCCCCGCTAGCTACTCGCTAGTAGTAATAAATGTCTACCTGCGCCCCCAGCCGGTTCAGTTGGGTCTGTCGATTTTGGGCGCCCTGGAAGATGTTTTACATTCTCTTCCACCCGCGTCCCACAAACTAATTGGTGCAGATCTTAATTGCCACTTCGAACCCCTCCCTGGGATCCCCTCCCCCACCTGTGACGAGGATGAAACTTATCTAATCCCAGACCTCATCTCCTATCCCGCCAAACGCCTTTCCCCTCTAGCCCTTGAGATCAATAGGCTTACCATTGCACACTCTTTGCGGGCCTGCAATGGAAGACTCTGCCCGGACGTACCGGGGTCTTTCACCTTTAATAGATCTGGGAGCTGTTCGACTATCGACTATGTTCTGGTGAACGTGGAATTCTGGGGCCACTTGGCCGCCTTTTCTGTTATTCCACGGGTCGATAGCGATCATAATCTACTGTCACTGGAATTGGTTAACAAGTTAGGTGGCAGTGGATTTTCTAAGCCCCAATTACCATCATATAGTGAGAATCTGGTACTAGTGGCAGGTGGTAGACGGATTAGGTGGGAAAGGGTAGTGTCTGACGACCTTAAGCTTGCTGATATATATAGCACTGTGACCTGCTCTTTGGAAACAGTCTCCCACCTCTTGAGCCCCACCGGGGATATCCCGCAGTCCTGACTCCTCGACCTCCAGACCATCCACAAGGATCTTCTTGGCAGTCTGGCTAGCTTCTTCTATAGCCCTACTGCCTCTAAACCAAGGCCTCCTAGGCCCGAGCATTGGTTTAATGGTACCTGTAGGCGGGCTAAGTCTGCCCTGATAAAAGAAGTAAAAAGGGGTACCCTGCCTAGTATCCGGGCGGCTAGGGCCACCTACAAAAACCTGATCAAGGAAGCAAAAGCCGAGTGGGAGGATCTAAGGTGGCAAAATTTACTGCAAGCTTTAGTAGACCGTGACTCGAGGGCGTTCTGGAACATTGTTCGAACGGGCACGGTAGCCAGTAGCCCTGCAATTATTCCTAATCTCAGCGAGGAGGTCTGGCTTGCCCATTTCCAACCTCTCTTTTCGGTCAGTAACTCCCCGGGTGGCACCGATGCAGGCACCTCACGGATTGATATTGTAACGGACCGGTTGTGCCTGGAAGAAATTGAGAGTCGTCCCTTTTCTCTTTCAGAAGTAGAATTGGCCCTCAATTCCCTATCAGTAGGGAAAGCTCCGGGGCTTGACAAGATCCCTGGTGACCTCTACAGAAGTGATGTAAAGATTTGGGCCCCTTATATTTGTGTGTATTTTAATGCCATTTTGCAGGGCCTCAGAATCCCGGACACCTGGTTGGGTGCAGAAATTATACCCATCTTTAAAAAATCTTCCCCGCTGGATCCAGCCAATTACCGCCCCATAAGCCTGATTGATGTTTTACAGAAGCTGTTCGCCCGAGTCCTCTTATCCAGATTGCAGTTCTGGATGGAGGATCAACAAATTCTAACCTCCCTTCAGGCGGGGTTCCGAGCTAAGGTTTCTACTATCGATCAACTATTTAGATTACTTTTGATCTATTGGAAGTCAGTCAGCATGGGTGCTGGTAATTTGTATTTGATTTTTGTGGACCTTCGGTCCGCTTTTGATATGGTGCAAAGGGAAAAACTCTGGGCCCTTTTGCTAGAGATGGGTGCTCCCCCCTACCTTTGCTACTTATTCAAGCGCCTCCATTTAGGCACCTATGCAAGGGTGAGATATGGGAGATGTGGGGAAATCTCTGGGCCATTTCCGGTTGAGAAGGGTGTGAGGCAGGGCTGCGTCCTGGCCCCCACCCTTTTCTCCCTTTTCATCAATGGGTTGATTGAGTATCTTCTGCGCACCGCTAACCTGGACTCCCCTGTACTGGCGGGGCGTAAGGTCCCGGCCCTAATGTTCGCTGATGATACGCTCTTGTTATCTCAATCTTACATGGGCATCCAGCGTACAATAGAGGCCTTCTGCTCCTTTTGTAAAATCAGGGATCTGGAACTGAACCTCTCCAAGACCAAATTTATGGTTTTCGGTTCTAATTCATTTAATTGCCCCCATCCTAAATTGGGAGATGTTGAGTTGGATAGGGTTGCTACTTTTGAGTATTTGGGGGTGACCCTTAATGATAAAATGAATTGGGGGTCCCATTTGGCGAAGGCAAATTTGAGATTAGCCCAATCAGTGGGGGGTATCTTGAAGGTGTTTAACAACACCTCTTTTAAACCTTTGGGCCCCCCTATGGAAATCTATAAATCTCAAGCCAGAGGAGGAGCACTTTATGGTGCTGAATTATGGGGATATTCCATCCCCGCTTCCCTCTCATCTATTGAGAACTCCTTTATTAGCAGATTGCTGAAACTACCTGTCAGCACCCCACTAACCCCTTTGAGATGGGATTTGGGTCTGGTTCCCATAGAAGAGATTGCTCTGAACCGTCCTCTTCAGTTCTGGAGGCGTCTTTGGTCAACGCCCGAGTTGGTAAGCTACAGGTATGATCTTGGTGACATTTTGGCAAGGGGAAAATCGGATAAGATCCCTTGGCTTGCCTACATAAAGAACCTCTGCAACTTAATTGGGATGGGGAATCTATGGTCCGCCCCGGAAGAGACCTGCCGTGCACTCTCGAAGAATTCATTGCGGGAGGTCTTGAAATCTTATAGGAAGGGAATTCTATTCCACTCCTCCCTGGGTAGGCTTACTGACACCTTTCTGGATACTAAGTGTAGTCCCCAGTTTGAAGTTTTTCTGGACGTTATCCAACCACCTTCGGCTAAGAAACTCTACATTCAGTTCAGACACGGTTCGCTTCCGCTGAGGGATCTCACACATAGATGGTCCAATGCTGTAGATCCCGTTAGCTCGTGTCCTCTATGCACTGCTATTTGTGAAACAGAGCTGCATGTTGTTCTCTTTTGCCCTTTATATACTATTGCAAGAAAAAAGTGGATCGTCCAGTTATGCAAGTCTAGGGGTCTCAGGGACCACAAGGAGGTGTTTAGAATTTTGAAATATGATACCACTCCATTGATAGTGTTTGCAGTGGCCAAATTTCTTCTCTCAATGTGGTTTGCAAGGTCCAAATTTATGTCTTCCGCCACTCATCTCTCCTGATTTTAGTATTACCTATATTACCATCACAGTACTTTGAGGTGTAATGTGTATATCTTTGGCCCTGGATTAATTTTTAATAATTTGTTCCCGTGGAAAAGATCACGTTTTTTCACTGCGTATGTTTTATGAAATTATTTTAATGTTTTAATGGATTTCACTCTACACAATGCTATTTAATCATGTTTTAAATGTATATATGTATTTATGTCTTTTTATGGTATTATACCGAAATAAAAGCTTTGACTGACTGACTGACTGACAAGTTGTACACATCCAAGCCCAACACTAGGTGGCAGAAATATGCACATCATGTGCAGCAACATATGCCACAAAAAAATGTTTTCCACATCATATCTATCTAGGATGGTTTGAGTTGGGGACACCTGGAGGTCACCTGGAACCGCTGGCAAAACGTGGGCCACTTTCTAGTGCTAAATGTGTTTCGATGAGCTTAGACTAACAAACAAGTGGGGAAAGAGTTAGAATTTACTATACTTGTAAGAAGCCAAGCTCTCATGTGCAGGGTGCAGAGTCAAAAATTATGAGTCGCCAGGATCTGGGCGATGGCAACAAGCTATCTGCCTGCTAACAAGAGCGTGGTTTGGGCCTTGTGGCCAAAGGATAATCTGTCAGAGCCTCGCTAAAGAGCAACAGAGGTTCTGTGTCTCTCTGGCCTGACTGGAAGACCTCTGTAAAGAGATTTGTTTTTGCTTACATTTGGGGTAATTGGAGGTCCAGCACGTCTGCCACCCTTCACATAACAAAGGAGGCACTTTTCTCTGTTGTCGGGCCAGGAGGAAAGCTCAGACAGTTGTCTAGAGAAGTGGCAAGGCTTATTGCATCTTTTAATACCTCATACCCAAAATTCCTCAGGGAAAATTCATCCCTTTCACAGAATTGTCATCTGAGTCCGTGCCAAAAATATAATTGAGTTCTTGGAGCCTGTTACGGGCAAGGGCAGTGTATATGAATCCGATGGGTTGCCGGAAAGCTGAGCTCCAGGGGGATTAGAGAGAGGCCTTGGTTGAGAGGAGGTCGGCTCCCAGTCTAAGCATGACAGGTGGTGCTTCCTCCTGTGCTGCCAGCAGTGATGCATGCAAAAACAACAATTGATGGACAGAATGCAGAACAATGTCATACATCCACCCCAGTATAGAGATCAGGACCTAAATCCATCGTTTTTTTGCTCACCATGGCATTCCAGTTTGAACCCAGCCATATGCAAATCAGTCTTGACCCTGTGCCTCATGGTAACAGTCCAGCCCGAACTGCCAAGCCAGGTCCTCCCTGTAGGAAGGTGGATATCTGACTATGGTTACCCCCAACTTTTTTGCCTAGTGTCTAGCTGGTTTTTCGACTTAGTTGGCCTGAGATCCTGTCATTCAGGGTCTCAGGCTGTCTGCTCTCTCTGTAAAAAGGACTCCATGTACCCTAGGTACATACCCAATTGGTAAGGATCACCTTATTGGACCCTGTACAGTGTACCCTAGGTACCCAGGGCATAGGTGTACCCTAGGCCTCCCAGGGGCTGCCGCATGTATTATGCCACCCCTGGCCTGGCCTTCCAATCAGACACAACTGGCTGATCACTCAGCTGGGGCAAGGTCGTGTAATCACCCCTTGCTTAGGTGTAGTATTCCTATACCTACCTTATATATAGACACATGTGTACCTATCAGCCACTCCTATGGCAGGCCTTAACAATCCTGGAGGCAGAGTGCTTGGTAACATGTGAGATGGTGCTCTAGCATGAGCTGAGCCTGTCTGCAGCTTTCGGAACCATGTCCTTATAGCTGTTCTATGATATAGCCTACCATATACTCTTAAAGTACCTTATAATCTTAAACGGTTATGGTAACTATGGTTTGGCTTTATCAAAACATGTCGTGTAAGGTGTCTAACACTTTGGAATAATACCCCCATACCATTTCTGGTGATGAGGATATTATTCCCCCCTTCTAGAGGGAGAGACATGTTAAAATCCTACTTTGCTGTTTAACTCTGACCAAAGCCTCAGCATCACAAAATGGATGCTGCTGCCACAGACACGAGTCTGACCTCCTGCAGCTGGGAGCCCTCCCAGCCAGGGAGGCCTGGACAATAGGTTTCCTGCTTGGGGAGGTGCTAGCACCTCCCCAGACAGACTTTAGTGTATTGGGGCAGGGAGGGCTGAAAGGAATGAGACATGCCTGGGGCACACAAGGTGCTCCATGCATAGTCCAGTTCAAACCGGTGCTGGGGCACTCCAGCCCCAGCTCTGGCATGAAACTGGACAAAGGAAAGGGGGTGTAGCCACTCCCCTTCCTGGTCCCACCCATAGGAGGGACCTTGCAGGTAGCCCAGCCCACTAGCCCAGTATATCAGTAGGTAGCTGAGCCCTGCTAAATTAGATTAACCTGAATCTGCAACTTGTACAGAAACTCTGGACCTTCGACATTCGACCTCAGGAAGAAGACTGAAGAAATCTCCCTTGTGGCCAAGGAGTGACCACCCTGGGCAACCAGGCACCATCCAGCGACCGCTGCTTGCTTTGCGACTGATCCTACGAGGGACGACTGCAGAGACTGACCAGCGCCGAGACTTCCAGACACCTCTGATCCAGATCCACATATACAGCGAAGCTGAGACCCGTGGAGGCGACGAGGGACGTGGGACCGGCGACTTGGGAAAAGTGGCTAGTACCTGACTAGCGCGACTTCCGAGGCTCCCTCGAAGCTGTGCTTGGGGAATTGAGAAGCCCCCATCCCGAGCACCATCTGCTAAGAAGACCAGCTCCCCACACTTCACGTGTTCTGCGTGGGGCCCTTCTGCACCTGAGTTGCTCGACATGTTGTCCGGTTGCTGGCCCGTTGGCTAGTGACCTCTGCGACGACGAACCTTTGTTTTCACCTTGCTAGTCCGGCTCCTCCAGACTGGCACCCGCTCCTCTGTGAAAGAGAAGCACCCCAGACCTTCCTGGTCTGCACCAGAAGCAAGTCCTCCATCCTGCGTGGGTTCCGCTTGCCAAGGCTTGTTGTGTCCTGACTCGACTTCGACGCCGCCGACAGCAAGAGCCTTCGTGGGACAGCTCGCCTCCTGGTCGTCCTCGACGCCTCCTGGTACCCGTGGCTGCTGCGACAAGCTTCACCTCTTCACCTGCATCTTCACGACATCACCTGGTTCCTTCCTGGTTCCTTCCCGGCTCCTGGCTGGTGACCTAGACTCTGTCCCTTCTGCTTGCAGGTTCCTTCCTTCTTGATCCCAGCCTTGGGATCCACCGGACACTCTTCACTGACTGCCTGTCAGCAACTTTCCTTCAGGCATCCATAGGAGTCAACGACGAAACCCGACGCAAGTTCACACCTATGCACCCACAGCCCGTGGGCTAGGTAACTTGAGCATTTCGGTGCTCACAAGGGTATTGACTATCCAAGGGTCTAGTTTCCGAGTCTCGACTTCCTAGCTATACCAGAAGTGTCCTAAAACTGTTAATTTCTAACAACTTCCATTTCTATCGACTTTTACGCATTACGCATTACGCGTGAGTGTTTCCACTCTGCACCTGAATCCCGTGGGCCTCCCACTTCCTAACCTTTGGTAGTATAGTGTAGCCCCAGCGATTCTCTAGGCCTCGGCCTATCCTGTGTTCGTGACAGTGGTTCTTATACCACTTACTTAGTATATGGTTTGCGTGGCCCCTAGGGCCTAACTGTATTACTTACCTGTGTGACTTAATGTATGCTTAAATAAGACTGTGTTGTACTTACCTCGAATCTCATAAAGAGTGCTGAGGGTTTGACTAGAACAAATACATTCTATTTTTATATATATCTGTTGTGGTGTCCTTTCATTTGGTATTCAAGGGATTACATATGGTATAACAGCTGGCTTCACATGCCATTCAGAGTTTAGCCTAAGACTGCTCTTGTCCATGCTACCACTAGGATAGCTGGTCTATAAGGTTGACTTTACAACCAATCACCATAAGGGTTGTTTGGACTGATACAAGGTGTACACTAGAATTAGTGACATCATATATCAGGCCAACTTCTCACACTCCCTGGACTGGAAACAAGCATCCTAGGACCGGTTTCGGGGTTTCACCCCTCTTCAGCCAGGATAGCTTGATTCCAGTGGCATGGAGAGCACGGGACTCACGTCTGAGCATACCCGTCCCACTCGGGGTGACAAATGCAAAAACAACAATTGATGGACAGAATGCAGAACAATGTCATACATTCACCCCAGTACAGAGATCTGGGCCTAAATCCATCGTTCTTTTGCTCACCATGCCATTCCAGTTTGAACCCAGCCATATGCAAATCAGTCTTGAGTGACGCAAGCAGAACTGGCGCAGGTTTGAAGCCGGATTGTCAGTGCACTGGAGCAGAACCTGAAAGTGGCTCTACTGGTCCAGATAGCACAGTGTGAACCTGCCGGCAGAAGTCCAACAGGAGGTCCTCTAGGATCCTTGAGGCCTGAAGGTATGCCTGAAGCAGCCAGTAAGGTGTCAAATAGGCTCAGCATTTTTTCATAGAAAGCCTTAATCTGCTTTGGCGTCACAGATGGACCCAGGAATTGAGATTGTTTTGGAACTCAGCTAACTGATGGTGATTTGGAACGCGACTGAGAGGCACACTGATGTCATTGCTCCTTTATTGTAGTTTGAGAGTGGCGGGAAGGGGCAGAGCCCCACTTGAAATGCTTATTCTTCTTTTTAAACTTACCTGATATGACTTGAACCGTAAGGAAAACATGCCACAGGAAAGACTTTGAGAATAGGACCTTCCTTTCGACGGGTGGAATCTTTCAGTGTTTGGTGACACAAACCTTCACCTAACAGTCCTGTATGGACTACGGATTTATCTGGGCACAGTCTTTGCAGGCCCTGCAGAGTGTTCTGACCACAAGCACCAAAGGCATACCTGGTGGGGATCTGTCGAATACATCTGCTTGTGACAGTCCCTACAAGGCGTGCACCCTGTATTTTGGGAGGTGGCATTTCCTTTGCATATTGGGTTTTAAGACAAAATTTGGAGGGAAAGTCTTGTCCCAGATAAAGTAGTAGTTCGGGATCTGGAGTGGAAGGAAAATGATACTTACCCAGTATGCATCTGTTCTTGGCATGTAGAGCTGTACACTCACATGCTGTGCATAGCCCGCTATCTAGTGTTGTGTCCGGATGTTTGCACTTTGTTTTTGTTCAAAGAAGTCTTTTCCAGTCACAAGGTAGGTGACTCCTCCTTTCGGTGATAGTGCGCATGGGCATCAACTCCATTGTTAGATTGTTTGCTGCAGAGGGTGATAATGGAGTTAGTAAGAGATGTCCATGTAGGGGAGCGCTAGGTGGCGCCTGACCGTCATGGACGCCTTTCTGTGAGGCTCCCGACGCCGGTCCCCGCAAATCCGTCTGATTCCCCCCTGGACTGCCCTGGCCGGCCCGCTCTGGGCGCTGGGGTGTGTGAAGCTGCCCTGCTGCCCCACGCCTGCTCCTGGGGCGCTGTGATCACCGGGGGCCTGCCTAGACGACGCGAAGCCCGGCCGGCTTCGGACGGTGGCGGCTGCGGAGCCGCGGCCCGGGCAGGCAGCAAATTTAGCCCGCGGCGCCCACGAGGGGCGCAGGCCTGACCCGGCCGGAGACGAGGACGCGGCGGCCGCGAGGCTGCCGCGGGTGCTGTGGGTACCGGCTGGGTGCTGTCCTGCTTCGCTGATGCAGTCCGGAGCCCCTGGAGTGCTGTGACGGGCCCCCCACCCTGCGGAATCTGATGGCAGATTAGGCGGTGAGTGCGGCGGCGTGGGACCGTTTCACCGGGGCGGCTGCGGGGGTTGGGTGCGGAGGGGAGACCCCCCCATCGGGCCGTGCGTCAGCGGCCGGGGGACCCGGACCCCCGCCCCCCCCCCCCTTCTCTCTCCCTTCTCCTCCTGGCTGCGGCGCGGACCCGGCCCCATTGTTCCGAGACTGGCTGCCGGTTCCGGGTGCGGGGGGGCCCTCCTTGACTCGGGCCGCACATCGCCGGTCGGGGGGTGTCGGTGCTGTTCCCAACCCCCCTCAACCCCCCTCCCCCCCCCCCCCCATCGTTCGGGGCCCCAACCGAAGATATCCGACAGGCGGCACCATGCCCGCCCCCGGGGGTGGCGGGGAGACCGCACTGGCGAGGCGTCCCCTTGGAGAGGTGGGCTGTGCACAGGAGTGGTGGCCCTGGCGACTACCGGCTGCGGTGCTCTTGAGGGACAATCCGCTGGCCTGGGACTGTGAGCTGCGTTGCTGGACCTCGCTTTGCTGGGGGAGGCCTACGGACGCGACTGCGGCGGGGGGTTGGACTAGCTGTCCCGCTGAGGAGCTCATCAGGGATTGACCGCTGGGGCTGGTGGTGCCAGGCCCTTTCCGACCGCGGGTTCCCCCCGCCGTCCCCCTACTGGTCCCACGTCAGCCCGAGCACCCGCTGACATCCTGCTGGTGTATCTCCAGTCCGTTGCCCCGCTTCGCTGACGGCACCCCAGAAATGGGTAAGGACAAAGCCAATAAGCCGGCGTCCGGGGCCACCCAAACCAGGATGGACAAATTCACGACCACCGACAAGGGGTCCGGCTCCGCGGCCGAGCTGGCCCCGGCCCCCGCTACAGACCTTGCTGCCATCCTGCAGGCCATCAACTCCTCCCGCGCCTCCCTCGAGGGCATGGTGGGAGAGGTCAAGGTGGACGTTGCTCTTCTCCGGCAGGATCTGCGGAATGCCACCGCCCGCATTTCAGAAGCCGAGTCCCGGATATCCACCGCTGAAGATGACATCCGCCACCTACAAGACCAGGTTCGGGAGCTGACCACCCACTCTAAGGAACTACACCGCCGGGTCGAGGATGCAGAAAACCGCGCTCGGCGCAGCAACCTGCGCTTAGTGGGATTTCCGGAGGGAGTCGAATCGGGCCGGGCGGACGATTTCATGGAGCGCTGGTTCCGGTCCTGGATGCCGGCGGATAGCCTATCTACTTCGTTCGTGGTGGAGAGAGCCCATTGTTCCCTGGCCCCCAGGCCCCCAGGTGCGCCCCCCCCGGCCGTTCATCCTCAAGCTCTTGAACTTCCGCGACCGGGACGCCATTCTCCGCGAGGCCCGCTGCAAATCATGATATTCCCGGACTACACCCGCGAAGTCCAAGAGCTGCGCCGCTCCTACACGGAAGTGAAACAAAAGCTGCGCTCCCTGGGACTCCAATACCAGCTCCAGTTCCCGGCCCGCCTCCGGGTCGTCTTCCAGCACAAGACTCTGTTCTTCGATACCCCGCGGGCGGCCTGGACCTGGTTGACAGAGGAGCACCCCCTGCAGGCGCGGATCGCCTACGGGTATGCGGGGGGGACGGGGGAGGCCCCGGACATCGAAGACCCGTCGGCGGCACCGCACATTACCCCGGAAGCGCACAGCGGGGGAGGCGATCACCATGTGCTCTGGGGGACAGCCACGCCGGGGATCGAGAACCTCCTCTGCCTCCTCAGCCGCACACGCCAGTCCCGTGGCAGATGGGCGGCGGGCCGTGTCACCCCGGCTCACGGGCCCTGCAACCCAACCGGCCGAGTTGATGGACACTTCGGACCTCTCTCGCAGCCCTAACATTTGACTTTCTTTGCTTCTTTTGGGGGAGGGGGGGTGGGGGGTGCCTGGGCGGGGGGTGGAATGCTCCGCTGTCAGTGTTGCTCTTGGCCAGGGCAGGTAAATCAGGCTTGACTTTAGTTGTATCAGGGGTCCACTAGCGCTCAAGCCCAAGCGTTTTAGCTTGGTGGTTCTTCCATTTGGTTCGGGCGACAGATGCTTCCGTTTTCGAAGTATAGGGTGGGGGGTGGGGGTTGGGGTTGGTTTGGGGTTGTTTCTTCCTCGTTGGGGAGATTTTGTTGGTGGGGGATGACTCCCTCTTATCTGTTGTGCTAAGGTATCATGTACTGTTTGACCTACTCTCTCGTCCGATGTCCCGCTGTCCTTCCTCTCTAGGGGCCTGCTCAGATGCGCCTCCACTGGCCCCCTCTTCTGTCCTAGACTATGGCTGACCCACCTGTCCCTAGGGCCGCCATGCGCATACTATCCTGGAACGTCAATGGTCTTCTGGACCGTTTTAAACGCATGGCGGTCCTCAAATATGCGCAACGTGCAGAGATTGATGTGCTCCTCCTCCAGGAGACTCACCTGTTGGGTAACAACTGCCCCTTCCTTGGCCGTTACGGTTATGACAGGGTATGGCATTCAGGTTTTGCACGGGGATCCCGAGGGGTGGCCATTTTGCTTCGCAAGTCCTTCCCCTTTGTCCTGACCCGGGTGCATTTGGACCCCCAGGGTATGGTAGTGGTGGTATGTGGCACTCTGGAGAGGCGACCCCTTACCCTGATGTCCCTCTACGCGGCGCCATCCCTCCTGCCGTCGGCCCTCTCCCACGCAGCGGGTCTCCTCCCGACACTCCCGGCGGGTTCCCTCATTCTCGGCGGGGACTTCAACGCTGTCTACTCGCCTCACCTGGACTCGACGGGTCCGGTCTCCCTGACCCGCGTCGCCCGTGCAAAACAGCTCTCATCCTGGGCTGAATCACAGGGCCTCTGCGATGTCTGGAGGATCTGGCACCCGCAGGCGCGCCAATACACCCACACGTCGGCGGCCCATCACTCCCATGCCCGGATCGACCTCATCTTCGTACCATCCACCGATTGCGCGGGGGTGCGGGATGTACGCATTCTCCCGAGGGGCCTTTCGGACCACTCGCCAGTGCTCCTCGCTCTCGGCCCCCCCCCTCTGTGCCCGTCCGATGTGGCGTTTGAACGCCTGGTTCCTCCACGACAAGGCTTTTCGGAAGGCGGTCGGGGGCGAGATAGCCGATTATTACTCTCACAATGAGGGCTCTGTCATCTCCCCTGCCGTCCTGTGGGAGGCCGGCAAGGCGACTGTTCGGGGCGCCGCTAAGGGGCATCTGCAACGCCAACGGCGGGCTCAATCCCAGAAGCTCGCGGACTGCGAGGCCCAAGCCTTGGAACTGGAGCGCTGTCTGGGGGACTTGGATGATGCCGCACGGTCTCGTCGCTTGGCCTTCCTGCGGGAAGAGATTCGCCTACACTCCCTGGAGGCGGCGAAGATTCTATGGCGCTCCTCGGTGGCCCGGGTGTACGGCTGGGGAGACAAAAACGGCACTCTTCTCCACCGACTGGCGACCTACCCCCGGGCGGGCAGGATCATTTCAGCCATCGCGGACCCTGCGGGTGGCATCCACACGGCCTCGGTGGCGATAGCCCAGGCGTTCGCTGACTATTATTCTCAGCTGTACCGTCTCCGGCCGTCCACGCTCTCCCTAGAGGAGTTGCTGGGGATGAACGGGGCGACGCTTGCGCGGCTGCAGCCTGAGGTGTCTGAGACCCTTGATTTGCCGATCGAGCTGCAGGAGATTGAAGAGGCGATCGGCCGCCTGGCGCCTGGGAAGACCCCGGGACCCGACGGGTTCCCCCAGGAGTACTACGCTCACTATCGTGAGACTCTGGCCCCGAGGCTTCGGGACCTCTTTGCGGCCGTGGTGGAGACGGGCTCGTTCCGGCCCGAAACGGACACAGCAACCATAGTTGCCCTCCCCAAGACACAGCCTCCCTCGCGGTCCTGCTCCGACTACCGGCCGATATCCCTTATCAACACCGAACTCAAAATCTATGCTACGGTCCTGGCGCAGTGGTTGCGCCTGTCGCTTGCCTCCCTGGTCCACCCGGATCAATGTGGCTTTATGCCGGAGCGGGGGACCAGACACTGCCTGCGGCGCCTACACCTCGCAATGGCGCACCGCGGCCGCCTTTCCCCCTATCTGGCCCTCCTCTTGGTCGACTTTGAAAAGGCCTTCGACTCCGTGGGATGGGCGTACTTAGGTGACGTCCTGGAGCGTATGGGCTTCGGTCTCCGGTTCCGTGCCATGGTAGCGGTCCTGTATGCGCACCCGCGGGCCCGTGTGTTGGTCAATGGGGCTCTATCTCGCCCGTTTCCCATAGGTCGGGGGACGCGCCAGGGATGTCCGCTCTCGCCCCTCCTTTTCGCTCTGGCCATGGAACCCCTGGCGGTGCTGATTCGCGCGGATCCCGTTCTTCGCGGATGGGAATGGCCAGATGTGGCCCCCGATAAGATTGCCCTATACGCGGACGATGTCCTCCTCTTTCTTTCTGATCCAGCGACCTCGGGGCCCCAGGTCCGCCGGATCCTCCATCGGTTTGGCCAAGCGTCGGGTCTTCATCTGAACCCCAAAAAATCCGTTCTAGTCCCGCTACACCCGTCGCGGGAATGTTTCGACTGGCAATCGGATATTCCCCTCCGGAGACTCTCCTTTAAGTACCTGGGGATCTGGGTCACCCTCCTTCCGGAACTCTGCTGGGCCCTCAATGTGGCTCCAGTAGTCAACAAAACCAGATCAGATATGCTCCGGTGGCAGTCCCTCCCATTGAATCCGCTAGGGAGAGTCGCCTTATATAAGATGATGATCCTCCCCAAGTTTCTTTACATGCTACAAAACACTCCATGCCCCTTTCCGCGCCCGTGGTTTCGGGACCTGGATAAGATGGTGACCAAATTCCTCTGGGGCGGCGGTAGGCCTCGGCTGGCCTTGGATCGCTGCAGAGTCCCCTCCTATGACGGCGGCCTGAGCATGACTAACCTCTACCTTTATTATCTGGCCACCCAGCTACTGGTGATCCATGACTGGTTCTCGGGTGGTTGGGGCGACCCGGCTTATCGACTCGAGGTGCACTGCCTCGGGTTCTCCTCCATCCAAAACATGCTCTATGGCACAACGATCCCCCTGTCACTCCCCGACGTCGTGCGGGCTCCCTTTCTCACGTGGCGCGCGGCCTTGCGGCACACCAGATGGTCGGGGACGTCCACGCAACTCACTCCGCTTTGGCACGGGACATGGCTGCGGGAGGTGGTGGGACTAGCGGGCTTTCGGCAGTGGGATCTTCTTGGTATCTCCTGTCTGGGCGATATATGGCGTGGGAGCCGCATGTGTTCCTTCCAGGAGCTTCAGACCCGCTTCTCGCTGCAGCCTTCTCAATTCTACCGCTACCTTCAATTGCGCCACGCGGTCCGGACTCACGTCCCTCTAGACTCCAGACTGCCTTCCCATAGCCCACCTGAGGCTCAGGTGATGTTGGGGTATCTGGGGAAGGGGGGTATATCCCGCATTTATAAATCCCTGATTAACAATACCCCGGTGGACTGGAGCGGGCTAAAACAGCGATGGGAGGCCTGGGTGGGACCCCTGGATGAGGCGGACTGGAGGGACGCCCTTATGGGCTCTCGGTCGCTTACCACCTCCGCTAGGCTGCGGCTCATCCAACTCTATTACCTCCACACTGCCTATCTGACTCCGGACCGCCTGTATCGTGCGGGCCTCCGCGTGGACGCCTCCTGCACTCGATGTGGGGTAGCTCCGGCGGACTTTTTCCATATGGTGTGGTCTTGTTCCCGTCTGGAGGACTACTGGGCAGCGATCGAAGCCGAGCTAGCGGAGGTCCTGGGATGGGAGGTTCCCCACGAGCCTAGAATGGCCCTGCTGGGCATCATGGACGGGATGGACGGGTCCCGTAACGAGAAGTATTTCCTCGCCACTGCCCTTATGGTGGCTAAGAGAGATATAGCGGCAGTGTGGTCACAGCCAGACCCGCCCAGAGTGGCTACCTGGAGTAGAGGGGTGGATTGGTGTGCGGCCCAGGAGCGGTCGCTATACGCTGCACGGGGCTGCCCCAAAAAATTCCGCAAGATATGGGGGAAATGGCTGGGGGGCCTGTTTTGAAGGGTGGGGGCGCAGAGGGTGGGGACGGAGGATGGGGGAGGAAGGGAGGGTCTTTGCAACTGTTGGTTGATGCTTCCCTGATTGAAGTTACTGATGCCTTGTTCAATGCACTGCTGTATATCATTCTTGATATTGTTCTTTATGCCGCAAAACACAATAAAAATTTGTTTATCAAAAAAAAGAGATGTCCATGTATGTATGTATCTTAGTGAGATGTAACTGTAACAGGTATAGGTACCCAGGGAGGCGGGTGGGTGCATGTGGCTCTACATGCCAAGGACAGATGCATACTGGGTAAGTAGCATTTTCCGTTCAAGGCATGTGAGCTGTAGATCACATGCTGTGCATAGACTATATAGCAGTATTTTCCCAAAGTGGTGGCTAACCTGTAGCTAGTGGAGATGTCTGAAACAGTGTTTTAAGTACGGCTTGGCCCACATTAGTTTGTTGTTTTGCTGACACATCTACACAATAGTGTTTGGTGAATGTGTGCGGTGTAGACCATGTTGCAGCTTTGCAAATGTCAACTATGGGGATGTTTCCTAAGAAAGTCATAGTGGCCCCTATTTTGCGAGTAGAATGCGCTTTAGGGGGTATAGTTAGAGTACTTTTGCCTTTTGCATAGCAAATTTGAATTCATTTAACAATCCACATGGCAATACCTGATTTGGAGATGAGATTGCCCTTGTGAGGTGGTGCAAAAGCAACAAAGAGTTGTTTAGTCTTACGAAATGATTTTGTTGTTTCAATGTAATACAAGAGTGCTCTTCTTACATCTAAGGTGTGTAGAGCTCGTTCTGCAACAGAATCTGGCTGAGGGAAGAATACCGGTAATTCTACTGACTGATTGATGTGAAATGCAGATACAACCTTAGGTACACATTTGAGATTGATACGAAGAACCACTTCATCTTTGTGTAGTTGGAAAACAGTTTCTTCTATGGTTAATGCCTGTAGTTCACTCACTCTCCTTAATTAAGTGATCGCAATGAGGAAGGCTGTTTTCCAAGAGAGAAACTGAGGTTCACATTTGTGCTTGGGCTCAAACGGCGGACCTATTAATCTTGTGAGAACTATGTTAAGATTCCACACACTGGGATTCTAGGTGGTAAGACTTTTTAGTCCTTCCATAAAAGCTTTAATTACAGGCGCTCTAAAGAGCGACAAATGTTGCACTTTGTTTTTGTTCGAAGAAGTCTTTTCCAGTCACCAGGTAGGTGACTCCTCCGTTCGGTGATAGTGTGCATGGGCATCGACTCCATTGTTAGATTGTTTGCCGCAAAGGGTGATAATGGAGTTAGTAAGAGATGTCCATGTATGTATGTATCTAAGTAAGATGTAACTGCAACAGGAATAGGTACCCAGGGAGGCAGGTGGGTGCATGTGACTCTACATGCCAAGAACAGATGCATACAGGGTAAGTAGCATTTTCCGTTCAAGGCATGTGAGCTGTAGATCACATGCTGTGCATGGACTACATAGCAGTTATCTCCCAAAGCGGTGGCTAACCTGTAGCTGTTGCAGTGGTCCGAAATAGTGTACGTAAAACTGCTTGGCCCACACTAGCTTGCTGTCTTGCTAACACATCTACACAATAGGGTTTTGTGAATGTATGAGGTGTAGACCATGTTGCAGCTTTGCAGATATAATCTATGGGTATGTTTCCTAGAAATGCCATAGAAGCCCCTAGTTTGCGAGTGGAGTGTGCTCTAGGGGGAATTGTTTAAGTTCTTTTTGCTTTTGCATAGCATATCTGAATGCATTTGACTATACACCTTGCAATGCCTGACTTTGATATTGGATTGCCTTTATGTGGTGGAGCAATAGGGGACAAATAGTTGTTTTGCAGAAAAGTTTTGTCCTTTCTATATACTAAAGAATAGCTCTTTTCACATATATAGTGTGTAAAGCACGTTCTGCCATAGAATCTGGTTGAGGGAAGAACACATGCAATTCAACAGATTGGTTGATATAAAAGGCAGAAATGACTTTTGGTACAAATTTTGGGTTGGTCCTCAGAACCACTTTGTTTTGATGTATTTGTAAGAATGGTTCTTCTATGGTTAGGGCCTGAAGCTCACCCACTCTCCTCAGAGATGTGATAGCTATGAGGAAAGCTACCTTCCAAGTAAGAAATTGTATTTCACATCTATGCAATGGTTCAAAGGGTGGACCCATTAGCCTGGTGAGGACAAAGTTGAGATTCCCCACTAGAGCAGGTGGAAGTCTTGGAGGAATGATTCTTTTAAGTCCCTCCATAAATGCTTTAATGACAGGGACTCTAAAAAGAGAAAGATGTTGTCTGTTCTGCAGATATGCAGCTATTGCAGCAAGATGTAAGCGTATGGAAGAGTACGCTAAATTGGAACGCTGCAGATGTAGTAAATAGCAAAGGATGCCTTGAACTGAAGCGTCCAGTGGATCTATTTGATTGTTATTGCAGTATATCACAAATCACTTCCACTTTGCTGCATAGAATGCTCTTGTGGTAGCACATCTAGCCTCTTTGATAATATTTATACAGTCTGGCGGAAGATTAAGGTAGCCAAACTCTAAGATTTCAGGTGCCAGATCGCAAGTCTGGATGTATTATTTCTCCATGGCTCTGAGTGAGCATATTGGGAGTGGGGTGTAGTTTTGGTGAGGAACTACTGAGAGCTCCAACAGGGTTGTGAACCAGGGTTGTCAAGCCCATGAGGGAGCAACTAGGATTAATGTCAGGGACGCCTGTCTGAGCTTCCGAACCACTAGTGGAATGAGTGGGAGAGGCGAAAAAAGCGTAGGCAAATATCCCTGACCAATTCGTCCATTGGGCATTTTGCGTTTAGGTTTGTTGTGAACGGATCTATGTCTGGAAAGCCATGCATTTGAAAGAATGAGAGGAGAACTTGAGGGTGGCGTTCCCATCCGTGGATCTGTTGTCTTTGATGACTGAGCAGATCTGCAATCTGATTGTTTACTCCTGGAAGGTGTTCTGCCAGAGGAAACATTTTGTGATGTATGGCCCAACTCCAGATGGTCTGTGCTAGTTGTGACAGCTGGAGAGAGTGTCCCCCCCCCTTGTTTTTGTATATAGTACATTGCTGTCATGTTGTCAGTACGGATCAGGACAGCTTTGGCTACTAGATGAACTTGAAATGCTTTGAGCGCTAGAAAAATTGCTAGCAGCTCTAGATGGTTTATGTGGAGCTGCTTTTGGTGCAGGCTCCACATGCCCTGAATTGTGTGTGTTTGGAGATGAGCTCCCCAACCAGTGAGCGATGCGTCTGCTGCTAGCACTATCTGTGGAACTGGGTCGATGAAGGGTTGTCCTTTTGAAAGGTGTTGTGAATTCCACCACTGCAGAGAGCAATGGGTGCGGCCGTCCACCAACACTAGATCCGATAACCAACCCTGAGCCTGGTTACACTAACGTGCTAAGCACTCTTACTCTTGAAGGGGACGCATGTGAAGTCTTACGTAAGGGACTATTAGTATGCAAGACGCCATCATCCCTAGTAACTGCATGAACACCCGCGCTGGCAATGAGTAATGAGGCTGAAACTGGCAGAGCAGAGTCTGCAGGTTGAGGATTCTGGCCGGATTAGGGTAGGCCAAAGCCTTTTGTGTATCTATTGTGGCTCCCAGATACCCCTGTGTGTTGGATGGCTGTAGAGGAGACTTGGACAGGTTTACTGTGAATCCAAGATCATGGAGCAACTGCACTGTTTTGTGAGTGTGACGGAAACAGCTTTTTTGCAAGCTGGCTTTTATGAGCCAGTCGTCTAGATATGGGAAGACGTGAATGTGTTGTCTTCGAAGGTGTGCTGCGACTACTGCTAAGCACTTGGTGAAAACTCTGGGTGCGTTTGTTACTCCAAATGGGAGCGCACTTGGTGAAAACTCTGGGTGCGTTTGTTACTCCAAATGGGAGCACCTTGAACTGATAATGCTGTCCTGCTACTACAAACCTTAGGTATTTGCGATGAGCAGGATTTATTTGGATATGGAAATAGGTGTCCTTTAAGTCCAGAGTGGACAGGAAGTCGCCTTGTTGAAGGAGTGGAAGTACTTGTTGTAGAGTGACCATGTGAAAGTGGTCTGATTGAAGGTATAGACTGAGTTGTCTGAGGTCCAGTATAGGCCTGAGAGATCCGTCCTTCTTGGGAATTAAGAAGTATAGGGAGTATACTCCTGTTCCCAGATGTTTTAATGGAACTGGCTCTATTGCTCCTTTTTTTAAACTGAGATTGAACTTTTTTTTTTTTTTTTTTTTTAGAATGGTGAGATGTTCCTGTGACTTTGCATGTTATCTTGGAAGAATGTTTGGGGGAGCAGCTGTAAGTTCCAGGCAGTAACCATATTGGATAATTTGTAGAACCCATTTGTCTGAGGTGATGGTGTTCCAGACAGGGAGTAATTGAGAGAGACGTCCTCCAACAGGAGTGGAATGATCGGAGGGTAGTGGAAGCAAGTCACTGTTTGTTATTAGCGTTGGAAGTGCGTGTGGAGTTGCCTCTGCCGCTTCCCTTAGCATTGTTTCCTCTAAAACCTCCTCTAAAATATCCTCTTGATGAAGGCGATTGATTGTTGCCCTTGTAAGAGGAGGGGGGATTTTCTGTGACAGTTTTGGAACCACCCCTGTAAAAGGAGCGGCGAAAGGAACCTCTACTAGCAGGTAATTGTAAAGCCCCCATGGACTTTGCAACCTCTGTGTCTTTTTTCATTTTCTCCAGTGAGGTGTCAACTGCTGAACCAAATAGGTGTTCCTTGTCTAAAGGTTGATTAGGAATGGAGGCCTGTACCCCAGGTTTGAAACCTGATATTCTTAACCATGCGTGTCTGCGTAGCAACACACTTGTGTTTACTGCACGTGCTGTGTTTGCTGCATCTAATGCACATTTGATGGAGGTATTGGTAATGAGTTTTCCTTCTTGTATGAGATCATTTGCCTTAGCTTTATGCTCATCAGGCAGATGTTGGTTAAGTTTTGCCAACTCATCATAAGCTCTATCATACCTGGCTAGCAAAGCCTGAGCATTGGCAATGCGCCAGTGATAGCTGCCAGAGAAGCTACCCTTTTACCAGAGGCATCAATGAACTTGGGACTCTTTATCAGGAGGAGGGGCCTCAACTGCTTGAGAATTTGATCTTTTACGAGCATTAGATACCAACAAAGAGTCTAAGGGCAGTTGACCTTTGATGTAAGCAGGGTCAGTAGGTGCTGGTTTATATTTTTTCTCAACCCTGGGTGTGATTATTCTTGCCCAGACAGGTTCTTTGAAAACCTCATCTGCATGCTTAAGCATCCCCATAAGCATTGGTAAAGTGTGTGTTGTTTTCTGAGTGGAGCTTAATGTCTTGAATAAGAAGTCCTCCTCTAAAGTTTCTTTATCTAATTTTCACCCCATGATAGTTAGCAGCCCTATTAAGAAGCTAAATATAACCTATATTGTCATCAGGAGGTGATGGCCCTGATGGATACAAATCATGGTCAGTGTCTGTATGTGGATCAGTATTATAATCCTCCCATGGATCAGCATCTTGTGGCCTGTTGTCATCCCTCTCCCCATCCCCAACCCCCTCATCCTGTGGGTCAGGTGGTGGTGGTGAATTAGTGGGGGTAATAAGTAGGTGAGGATTAGTAGGTGAAGAAGGTGGAATATCAGGTGGTGATGGGTGTATACCCATATTCCTTTTCTTTAGTGGTATGATGCCCATCCTGATGTGCCAATTTCCTTTTTTCAGGTAATTTGCAATGAATATGTCCAGTATCTGGGTTGATAACCTGTCCTTTTTGTTTCGGATCCGGAGGTGGAACATCGGACCGAAAATCTTTTGTTGGAGTCCTTTTCTCTTTAGTAGTAGTATTCGGCATCGAGAGTTTCAGGTCCGAACTCTTCGACACCGAAGATTTAGGCTTGGACAAAGTTGGAGGATGGAAATGCTTGGTTTTCGGCACCGATGATTTCAATTCGGTGCTGCTAGGAGGCCGACTCAATCCCGAGCGGGAAGGCTTTTCTTTGTGTTTTGGCACCGGGCCCGCAGGCGGGGTGCTCGAAACTCTTTCTCGGTGACGACCTTGGCCCGTAGGCAGAGGAAGGACCTGAACCTTTTTAGGTTTTGGTTGTTGCGGCAAGGGTGTAACTTGCTCCTCTTCTACCACGTCGGAGTCAGCTTTGGACATGGAGACATGTTCTTTTTCCTCGGCTCCTTGAGAATGTTCTTGGTTGGAATCTTCTGCGAAGATGTCCAGTACGGAGCCATCTTGTTGCATTTCATGACGTCGAGCCCGACAGTCACGGAGTGTCTTCTTCGGTCCAAGCGATCGGCACACGTTGCAGTCCTTCTCGTCGGGTTCCGGGGACAAGCAGAGATTGCATACTTCATGCAGGTCAGTGCGCAGAAACTTGGTGTGACACCGGGACAGAGCTTGAATGGAGTCCGTTCCGTCGACTGTTAGGGAGCCTGGCGTGGGTTGGCCCAATGGCACTTCACGAGTTTTCCAATCGAAGATTCTTGGTTCAAAATGATACACGGGGAATAGGAAACGCGATCGAGAAACAATGCCGTTGATGGTAGTGGATTGCGCGTCGAAGGGAACCCGAGAAACGGTGCCGAACCGGAGCGCAGCAATTCACATCCGAACCCGATGGTGGAAAAAAAAAATCCAACAATGGAGCCAATGCCCATGCACACTATCACCGAAAGGAGGAGTCACCTACCTCGTGACTGGAAAAGACTTCGTCGAACAAAATCAAAGTGCAAACATCCGGACTCAGCACTAGATGGCGGACTATGCACAGCATGTGATCTACAGCTCACATGCCTCGAACAGATAGGAACTGATGTCAGCACGCATTGGCGGAGGTTATCTGTGGCTCTGCTCATTACTTCAAGAGTTAAAAGTAGGGGCGGGGCAGAGCAGCTCAACACAATCTACCAACACACTGAAGTACTGCTCAAAATATTTGTGGATACACTTTGATGCCAGGGGAATATTCACAAGGTGAAGAGTGCTGATGGAAGTATCCATCATAAGTTGAAATTTCGGCTGTCATGTCAGATCCTGCACCACAGCTCATACAATAGTTTTAGAAAAACATGCTAGTACATTACAGTACTTCAATACATAAAAGCAGTTTTATTACTCAAGGGTTAAAAAAAGAATCAAAACAATCAATTTAAATTACTTGCTTGGCTGGTGAAAAATGGCACTGCTCAGCAGCTGTGAACTCTAGGCATTTGTGATGCAGCCTGAAACTAAGGGGAAGTGGCAATTATAGCCAACGGTTGCCCATGTTTGTGTGGCACTACTGGATATTCTCGGAGCGTTAAAAATGTTTACTGACTCAATGGTAGCTATGCATTCTAAACAGATCTTTCTTCTGTGAAAGACTAAACTACATCACTCTTCCCAGACTGACCAGCCCAAAATAAATGTAATATCAGACAGTTTCATAACCATAATGAGGCAAAGACAGTGCCAATCACCTATTGGATAGCTTTTCATGGCCTACTGCGGAATCCTCCAGCTTGGCACTTTTACCACTTTCTACTTAAACTGTTTGTTTCCTTTGTCTGTAGTACTTACTAGTACATGGACAACTGATGTCCAGGTCTCTTAGATCATATTCCTCTTTGTTCTTTACTTACCTTACATTATGTGATACAGACGTCGATTAAAAGATACAATATGATTAAAAAAATCACCAACTTGGTAAAGTCCACAAGGACAAAACATGGGTCGGCTGCTCTATTATTCTTGGCTGTTCATCTCTACTAGCACAAAATTGGTGAAAATGTGACTGATCCGAAAACAGCAATAAATATTATTACTGGACTCAACCAAACCTTATGGAGACTTTTTTTTTACTGACATTCATAACAAATTTACACTAAGTTGTGTGTACTCAAAACCCTTGTTTGCTTCAAACTGTAGTGGGATGTCAACCCTGGTTGAACCCATACCTTACACCTTATGTACCAGTGTGTTTTGGAATAGTTTGAGTACCACTATTTCATTTAAAATTATATCCGTTTTGACTAAATGCAATGTTGTATGTTACTTGCCACACGTGCAATGATATGAACTCAAAGCTAGCCTTCTTTAGGTTCAGAAATATGTTTATTAAAGAAAAAGCAAATCTCGATACAAAAAGCAAAGTAACATTGTATATGCATATGAAATACATTTTTAATACAAGGAGGAATTAGGTATACATGCAATCAGAAATGATCTATCTAAGCAAAAAAGATTGATAACAGTAGAAAAAAAAGAAGTCATATAATATATAAACTGTAATGTAAGGGAGGAATAATTAAGCATATAAAAAATTACAATAACAGAAAATTATGGAGGTTTGAGAACTTCTTGTTGTACAGGAGTTAGAGAAGATGAACGCCTAGCACTAACTTCAATGAATGTTGTAACAGGTAGCCACAGACCCAGATGTTTCGGAGCTATGGTAATAGGATACACAAAAGCTGTATCTAGTCTGTGATTATAACAAATAGCATACCACCGAGCTTGATAAGATAATTTGTTGAGGTCTTTCCAATTTTTTGTAATTTGTTGAAACGCAACTGCCAATAAAAGGTCTATAATTTTTATATTAGAGGACTGATCTGATCATATCGGGGATAAACTACCTAAAAATATGTTAGAAACAGAAAAAGGAAAGTGAGAATGAAAAATTAAGTTGAGTGGATCCAGACCTTTTTCCAAAAAACATGAACAGGTGGACATGTAAAAAGTAAATGGTGAAGGTCTGCGTGAGGGGAGGAACATGTCCCACAAGATGTCGAGACACAAGCATGTTGTTTATGCAGAGCAACTGGAGAGAATAATAGCCTATTATAAATGAAAAAAAGTGCGTGGTGTTAGCAGCTCTCGAGGATTTCCTCATCTTATTCCATATTTTATTCCAAAGAGCAGTTGACCATTCAACTTCCAAATCTTGCTCCCAGAAGAGTTCTGTCTTGGATTTGTCCCGTGGGGTGAGTGAAACTTGTAAATAATTATAAATGGCAGAAGCTTTGGGATTGACTTGTAATAGGGAATGTAATTTATCAACCGGAGAAGTAAGCGGAGTACTGAAGGAGGTGGGTGGTGTGCAGCGAGAGTGTGCATCAAAAATAGCTTGCTTTAGAAGTGTGTATTTAGAGTGGAAGGAGGATTGTAACCCAAATAGACTTTTAATCTGCGGAAAGGACATGAATTGGTCTTGTTGATATAAATGGTGAACCCATATTAGACCCTTTTGTCTCCACGTTTTCCAGTAAAGAGGCTTATCACGTATCAATATCAAATTATTATGCCATATCGTGGAATTGGAGAGAAGAGTTCCATCTATGGAATCTTTGGGGCGCAGAGGTTGCAGAATCCTAGATGTATGTTTAATTATGGGGGTCGACAGATACTGTGGTTTTCGCGAGAAAGAGAGATACTCCTGAAAGGAGAAAGGAGATAGAAAGGAGAGTTCAAGTTTAGCCCACAGGGGATGATGTGAAGAGGATTGATTGCGAGAGCCATCTAGATGATTGTGGGTGCAAAAAAGCTTTTTGATATATGGGGAAGTTAGGGACATTAACACCCCCCTCCGATTTTGGGCGAATCAGTTTGGATATGGACATACAAAAATTTTTATTACACCAAAGGAAAGAGGATAACAAAGAGTTTATTTAAAAACATTTTTTTAAAGGAATGAATATTGGAATATTAGATATTGTATAAAGAACTATGGGGGACAGCATAATTTTTATGGTGTCGAGACGGCCCCACCATGATAAGTATAAAGGATGCCATTTAGCAGTTAAAGTCGATATTCTCTGTATACAATTATCCATGCATCTGGAAACTGTATTTGAGATGGAGGAAGTGAAATGTAGGTCCAAGTACTTAATATATTGGGGACACCATGCAAAGGTTGAGAGAGCGAAATCATCTTTAAAGGTGTACTTTGTCTGGGGTAATATTTCACATTTATCTTTATTTAATTTATACCCGGAAACAGCTGCAAAGGAGTCCACTTCATTTAGAAACGTAGGAATAGAGGCTTGGGGTTGGGACATAAATAACAATATATCATCAGCATATGCTGCCAATTTAATGTGAGTATCATTAAAGTTAAAACCCTGAATATCTTTGTTCTGGCGAATCCACAAAAGAAACGGTTCTAAGGCTAGGTTAAAAAGACAAGGGACAGCCTTGGCGGACACCTCTCCCCAGGGTAAAAAAAGAGGAGGACATACCATTGGCGCTCACTGCTGGTTTTAGACTAGAATATAGAAGCAAAATTAATGAAATTATCTTAGGTCCAAAGCCAAACCACTTGAGGGTTTGGAAATGATACGGCCATTCCACTCTATCAAACGCTTTCTCAGTGTCCAATGCTATAGCAGCCAGAGAGTGTGTAACATGAGAGGATTTGGATAAAATATCAAAGAACAAACGGGTGTTATCCGTGATATATCGTCCTTTAATGAAACCTGATTGTTCCAATCCCAACAAGTCAGGAAGATGTGAATCTAGTCGAAAAGCTAAAGATTTAGAGATGATTTTATAATCAACATTAACAAGAGAAATTGGTTGATAGTTTTTACAGTATTTCAAGTCTTTTCCCTCTTTGGGGATAAGGCATATGAGAGCTTCAGAGAAAGTACCAGAAGATTTACCTGAGGACAGAAAGAAATGTAACAATAAATGCAATTTTGGAATTAATAAGGAGGCAAAATGTGTAAAAAATTCAACTGTAAACCCGCCAGGGGCTTTGTCTTTTTTAAGTGCCAAGTGTGCAGCATGGAGTTCTTTTTGTGAAAGGTCTAGTTCTAAATTGGAAAGGTCGGGTTGAGCTGAGGGGGTTCGAATTATGTCAGACAAGAACCGAGAGATATGCTGTTCTGTAGGGAGATGCTTCTGAGGTGTAGAGCGTTTGATAAAAATTAAGAAATTCGTTTAAATCTCATCATCTTTATATTTCAATTCTTGCTGAGCATTCATAATAGATTCTATAAAACAATGGGTGTCAAGGGAAAGAATGCGCTACCTGCAAAAATACACAATCACTAATGATTGAATCATGTAATTTCTTATGATGAAGCACACGTGAAATTAATGATAAAAGTCTCTTAATGATAACAGCAAAAAAGAGAACAATTTGTGTGGGCTTCTCTTCTTCTTTATTTCCAAGTTGGATCTTCAAATTCCTTAATTTGCAAACATTCCTCCACTCCCCAACGCGTTTCGTCGATAAGGGATTAACCCATACGACTTCCTCAGGGCTTAATTCTTGTATCTCTCACCTTCACGTACTGTTTTGATATCTTCAGTAATACCTGCTAATCAAGTCCAAAAACGAGTCGTTGGCGCTAAGCTGAATTCTTAGTCTTGTCTCCCCAAAAAAAAACGAATTAATTCTTTCTCTGTTAGTATACTCCAGAGCCGCAGTCACAATCCAAACGTATTTCCAGTCCTTAAACCACGAACATTAATCTTTAAATCCTCCACAAATCCCTGCAGTACGGAGATTTTTGAAACGCAATGGCCCCCGAATACAGGAACACTTGTGTTGCAGGGATTTGTGGAGGATTTAAAGATTAATGTTCGTGGTTTAAGGACTGGAAATACGTTTGGATTGTGACTACGGCTCTGGAGTATACTAACAGAGAAAGAATTAATTCGTTTTTTTTGGGGGAGACAAGACTAAGAATTCAGGTTAGCGCCAACGACTCGTTTTTGGACTTGATTAGCAGTTATTACTGAAGATATCAAAACAGTACGTGAAGGTGAGAGATACAAGAATTAAGCCCTGAGGAAGTCGTATGGGTTAATCCCTTATCGACGAAACGCGTTGGGGAGTGGAGTCATGTTTGCAAATTAAGGAATTTGAAGATCCAACTTGGAAATAAAGAAGAAGAGAAGCCCACACAAATTGTTCTCTTTTTTGCTGTTATCATTAAGAGACTTTTATCATTAATTTCACGTGTGCTTCATCATAAATAATAGATTCTATATTTAATTTGTTATGTTTAACTTTCAAGTTATTGGCTAAGACCTTGCCAGCTTTGTTCTGCCCACCATAAAACTTTGCACTGGACTTCAGAAGGTAAGTAGAAGCGTTATTCGTTGATTCTTTATTAAATTGAAATTTAACGTTAATAAGTTCTGACAAGCATTCTTTTGATCTAGAAGAGTAAAAAGAGTGTTCAAGTCTTTTAATCCTAGCCAGGAGAGAGGTGGTAAGCTCTTTTGACTTTTTACGTTTTTTTAGAGACATAGACAATAATAAAATCCCTGGCTGCTGCCTTGAAGACGTCCCAAATCACGTGAAAGGAAAGGTCATCAGTATGGTTGAGTGAGAAATATTCATTAAAAAATGAAGTGAAAGAGGAAACAAAAGTCTTGTCTGAGAGAAGGGAGTTGTTGAAACGCCACTTCCGTGGAGTGCAGGGTCTCTGTAAAATGTCTAATTTCATAATGATGGGAGCGTGATCAGAGATTAGGTTAGATCCAAACTCTGCTGTCATTAATGACTGTGAAATGTTATGAGAGATGAAAAAATAGTCCAATCTTGACTGAGTATGGTGAGCTGGAGAATAATAAGTGTATTCTTTAGTAGTAGGATTACATAATCTCCAGGCATCAATAAGCTTGTATTGTTTGATAGTTTGTACAAATGATTTGTGGGCTTTGTGAGGAACAAAGGAGACCATAGAGTTACGATCAAGAAAGGGGTCATGTACTTGATTACAATCACCTGTGAGTATGAAATTTTCATCAATACAATCGGCAAGTTGATGTGCTAAGGTCGACCAAAAGGAGGGTTCCCCAATAGTCAGTGCATAAACATTTAACAGAGAAATTGGAACTTTATCTATCAGAAGCTTAGTATATAACCATCTACCATTTTTATCAGAGCTTTGTGATAATACTTTAACAGAGAGTGATTTACGGCAAAGAGTAAGAACTCCAATCCGTTTGCCATCACCTGGCGAATAGAAAACCTCCCCAACCCAACCTCTCTTCAATTTAATGGATTCTTCTACTGTTAGGTGAGACTCCTGTAAACACGCTATATCTGCACCAAGCTTGGCCAAGTGGGTCAGGACCCGTTGTCTTTTAATGGGAGAATGAAGGCCTTTCACATTCCAAGAGACAATGTTTAAAGACATATGTAGAATATGAGGACAAGTATGAAACAAACAGCCATATGAAAAAGAAAATAAAGTAGTATAAACCAGAAGACAGACCAACTAACTGTATTACGAACCAATTTTATAAAGAGGAAATATAGATAAGAACGGTAAAAAGGACTTGCATGTGACAAATGGAATATGCAAAAAAGGAAAACATTATACGCAGTATCAAGATAAGCAACATGAACAAGGAGTATGCCAAGGAAAAAAGATGGTAGGAAAGATAAAGAGTAAAAGATATAAAGAAGAAAGAAGAGACATTATGCAGAAATAAGTTAAAGACGATGACAATGAATGAGTAGAGAAGGGTAAAGGTGTTTTTGAGAAAATGGAGAGGAAAGAGAAGAAAAAGACTATACCTAGAAGGAGTCCAAAACAAAAAGAGGGTGGGGAGGGATGAGGCCACATGGAACGATGACACGTCCGAACTCCACAGGATGAGACGACACAACTTCGGGAAGAGCAATCACAAACATGAGGGAAGGATAACGTGAAGAGGAGTCTGTAAGGGAAAAAAAGTTAATTAACCAATTGCGGTGTTATAAACATATAAATGACTAATAAAAACTTTATAAGTGTAAATCTACTTAAAAAACTAACAATAAATCACATTAAATAGATCATAACAATATATAAACTAATGGGTAGTCAATGAGCTACAAAAGCAGCATCAGCGGAGTAACAATTTAAGCTTGCGTCTACAGACCCTGCAAGAGGACAACCATCAAGGGCGGGATCTAGAAATTTCCATTCTGTCAGGGCAATGAGAGTTCAAGAAGCTTTTAAGCTTAACCGGGTCATCATAAGTAACAGTACTATTGTTGAAGGTTACTTTGAACAAGCAAGGGTGAAATAAGCCAAACTGCGCCCCAATAGAGCGCAGAGCAGGTCTCATAGACACAAATTATTTTCTTCTAGCCGCTGTAGGTTTTGCGTAATCCTGCGAGAAGTAAAGTTGGTTTCCTGAGGTTGAAATCTTTCCTAAGGGAACGGACTGCAACCAGTACCTTGAGAAGATCTGTGTACTCCAAAAAATAAAGTATCACACCTCGTGGTTTGCGTTGAGCAGATGGCGAAGAATTTAAGAGGCCTAGCCTGTGAGCACGTTGAATGTTCAAGACGGTTGTGTCCGGCAACTTGAGCACTGTCGGCAGAAAGGATTTGAAAAAAGCAATAGAATCCGACCCCTTTGAACCTTCCGGCAATCCGTAAATGCGTAAATTATTCCTTCTATTTCTGTTTTCAAGGTTCTCAATCTGCTTCTGACAAGATGCAACCTGTGATTGAAGGGCTTCCACCTGAGCGCAAGTCGAACTCAAAGAGTCCACACGTTGTTCTACTGCTGTAAATCTCTCTTCCATTTTTGACATCCCTCAGTCAAGACTTGTATCTTCGAATTAGTCTCCTCCACAAATGGGCGTAACGCCCATATTTCTTCCAAGAGAATATCCATTGAGACAGACAAAGAATGCTTTGGAGGTGATGGCGGATCTTTTTTCAACCGCTTGATTGAAGCCTTGGTGGTTGTAGCGGAAGAGGCAGAAGCACCCTTTGGAGAAGAGGCCAGAGAGTCCTCCATTTTGAGGCTGCGAGCGTAAAGGCGAGCATGAGAAATAGATGAATGGTTTGCCGGAGACACCGGTAATTTAGCTGTTTTCAGTCTGCCCATATAAATGAGATATGCAAATAGTCTTATCTGAAGAAAAAATAAGCTAGGGAGATACAATTTCTATTGCAGGCCAGTAGAAGCAAGTACTTGAAACCGTCACAAGCTTAATGAAGAGAAAAAGTATACTCAGGACCGAGAAAGTTGTCTGCTCAATAATGAAGAACTAAAATAAATAACGTTACAACAAACAAATGATGGACGGAATTTTGACAATGCAGACATTCTCCCCCAGTCAAGAGATCTGGGTTAAATCCATCGTTCTTTTGCCCACTACACCACCCCAGTTTAGACATGGCCATATGCAAATCAGTCTTGACCCTGTGCCTCATGGGAACAGTCCAGCCCGAACTGCCAAGCCATGTCTTCCCTGGACCGGAATCAAGCATCCTAGGACCGGTTTCTGGCTATCAGCCGTCATCAGCCAGGATAGCTTGACTCCAGTGGCGTAGTGAGCACGGGTCCCACGTCTGGGAATACCCATCCCACTTAGGGCGAAAAGTGTTACAACAAACAAATGATGGACGGAATGCTGACAATGCAGACATTCTCCCCCAGTCAAGAGATCTGGGTTAAATCCATCGTTCTTTTGCCCACTACACCACCCCAGTTTAGACATGGCCATATGCAAATCAGTCTTGACCCTGTGCCTCATGGGAACAGTCCAGCCCGAACTGCCAAGCCATGTCTTCCCTGGACCGGAATCAAGCATCCTAGGACCGGTTTCTGGCTATCAGCCGTCATCAGCCAGGATAGCTTGACTCCAGTGGCGTAGTGAGCACGGGTCCCACGTCTGGGACTACCCATCCCACTTAGGGCGAAAAGCGTTACAACAAACAAATGATGGACGGAATGCTGACAATGCAGACATTCTCCCCCAGTCAAGAGATCTGGGTTAAATCCATCGTTCTTTTGCCCACTACACCACCCCAGTTTAGACATGGCCATATGCAAATCAGTCTTGACCCTGTGGCTCATGGGAACAGTCCAGCCCGAACTGCCAAGCCATGTCTTCCCTGGACCGGAATCAAGCATCCTAGGACCAGTTTCTGGCTATCAGCCGTCATCAGCCAGGATAGCTTGACTCCAGTGGCGTAGTGAGCACGGGTCCCACGTCTGGGAATACCCATCCCACTTAGGGCGAAAAGCGTTACAACAAACAAATGATGGACGGAATGCTGACAATGCAGACATTCTCCCCCAGTCAAGAGATCTGGGTTAAATCCATCGTTCTTTTGCCCACTACACCACCCCAGTTTAGACATGGCCATATGCAAATCAGTCTTGACCCTGTGCCTCATGGGAACAGTCCAGCCCGAACTGCCAAGCCATGTCTTCCCTGGACCGGAATCAAGCATCCTAGGACCGGTTTCTGGCTATCAGCCGTCATCAGCCAGGATAGCTTGACTCCAGTGGCGCAGTGAGCACGGGTCCCACGTCTGGGAATACCCATCCCACTTAGGGCGAAAAGCGTTACAACAAACAAATGATGGACGGAATGCTGACAATGCAGACATTCTCCCCCAGTCAAGAGATCTGGGTTAAATCCATCGTTCTTTTGCCCACTACACCACCCCAGTTTAGACATGGCCATATGCAAATCAGTCTTGACCCTGTGCCTCATGGGAACAGTCCAGCCCGAACTGCCAAGCCATGTCTTCCCTGGACCGGAATCAAGCATCCTAGGACCGGTTTCTGGCTATCAGCCGTCATCAGCCAGGATAGCTTGACTCCAGTGGCGTAGTGAGCACGGGTCCCACGTCTGGGAATACCCATCCCACTTAGGGCGAAAAGCGTTACAACAAACAAATGATGGACGGAATGCTGACAATGCAGACATTCTCCCCCAGTCAAGAGATCTGGGTTAAATCCATCGTTCTTTTGCCCACTACACCACCCCAGTTTAGACATGGCCATATGCAAATCAGTCTTGACCCTGTGCCTCATGGGAACAGTCCAGCCCGAACTGCCAAGCCATGTCTTCCCTGGACCGGAATCAAGCATCCTAGGACCGGTTTCTGGCTATCAGCCGTCATCAGCCAGGATAGCTTGACTCCAGTGGCGTAGTGAGCACGGGTCCCACGTCTGGGAATACCCATCCCACTTAGGGCGAAAAGCGTTACAACAAACAAATGATGGACGGAATGCTGACAATGCAGACATTCTCCCCCAGTCAAGAGATCTGGGTTAAATCCATCGTTCTTTTGCCCACTACACCACCCCAGTTTAGACATGGCCATATGCAAATCAGTCTTGACCCTGTGCCTCATGGGAACAGTCCAGCCCGAACTGCCAAGCCATGTCTTCCCTGGACCGGAATCAAGCATCCTAGGACCGGTTTCTGGCTATCAGCCGTCATCAGCCAGGATAGCTTGACTCCAGTGGCGTAGTGAGCACGGGTCCCACGTCTGGGAATACCCATCCCACTTAGGGCGAAAAGCGTTACAACAAACAAATGATGGACGGAATGCTGACAATGCAGACATTCTCCCCCAGTCAAGAGATCTGGGTTAAATCCATCGTTCTTTTGCCCACTACACCACCCCAGTTTAGACATGGCCATATGCAAATCAGTCTTGACCCTGTGCCTCATGGGAACAGTCCAGCCCGAACTGCCAAGCCATGTCTTCCCTGGACCGGAATCAAGCATCCTAGGACCGGTTTCTGGCTATCAGCCGTCATCAGCCAGGATAGCTTGACTCCAGTGGCGTAGTGAGCACGGGTCCCACGTCTGGGAATACCCATCCCACTTAGGGCGAAAAGCGTTACAACAAACAAATGATGGACGGAATGCTGACAATGCAGACATTCTCCCCCAGTCAAGAGATCTGGGTTAAATCCATTGTTCTTTTGCCCACTACACCACCCCAGTTTAGACATGGCCATATGCAAATCAGTCTTGACCCTGTGCCTCATGGGAACAGTCCAGCCCGAACTGCCAAGCCATGTCTTCCCTGGACCGGAATCAAGCATCCTAGGACCGGTTTCTGGCTATCAGCCGTCATCAGCCAGGATAGCTTGACTCCAGTGGCGTAGTGAGCACGGGTCCCACGTCTGGGACTACCCATCCCACTTAGGGCGAAAAGCGTTACAACAAACAAATGATGGACGGAATGCTGACAATGCAGACATTCTCCCCCAGTCAAGAGATCTGGGTTAAATCCATCGTTCTTTTTCCCACTACACCACCCCAGTTTAGACATGGCCATATGCAAATCAGTCTTGACCCTGTGCCTCATGGGAACAGTCCAGCCCGAACTGCCAAGCCATGTCTTCCCTGGACCGGAATCAAGCATCCTAGGACCAGTTTCTGGCTATCAGCCGTCATCAGCCAGAATAGCTTGACTCCAGTGGCGTAGTGAGCACGGGTCCCACGTCTGGGAATACCCATCCCACTTAGGGCGAAAAGCGTTACAACAAACAAATGATGGACGGAATGCTGACAATGCAGACATTCTCCCCCAGTCAAGAGATCTGGGTTAAATCCATCGTTCTTTTGCCCACTACACCACCCCAGTTTAGACATGGCCATATGCAAATCAGTCTTGACCCTGTGCCTCATGGGAACAGTCCAGCCCGAACTGCCAAGCCATGTCTTCCCTGGACCGGAATCAAGCATCCTAGGACCGGTTTCTGGCTATCAGCCGTCATCAGCCAGGATAGCTTGACTCCAGTGGCGCAGTGAGCACGGGTCCCACGTCTGGGAATACCCATCCCACTTAGGGCGAAAAGCGTTACAACAAACAAATGATGGACGGAATGCTGACAATGCAGACATTCTCCCCCAGTCAAGAGATCTGGGTTAAATCCATCGTTCTTTTGCCCACTACACCACCCCAGTTTAGACATGGCCATATGCAAATCAGTCTTGACCCTGTGCCTCATGGGAACAGTCCAGCCCGAACTGCCAAGCCATGTCTTTCCTGGACCGGAATCAAGCATCCTAGGACCGGTTTCTGGCTATCAGCCGTCATCAGCCAGGATAGCTTGACTCCAGTGGCGTAGTGAGCACGGGTCCCACGTCTGGGAATACCCATCCCACTTAGGGCGAAAAGCGTTACAACAAACAAATGATGGACGGAATGCTGACAATGCAGACATTCTCCCCCAGTCAAGAGATCTGGGTTAAATCCATCGTTCTTTTGCCCACTACACCACCCCAGTTTAGACATGGCCATATGCAAATCAGTCTTGACCCTGTGCCTCATGGGAACAGTCCAGCCCGAACTGCCAAGCCATGTCTTCCCTGGACCGGAATCAAGCATCCTAGGACCGGTTTCTGGCTATCAGCCGTCATCAGCCAGGATAGCTTGACTCCAGTGGCGTAGTGAGCACGGGTCCCACGTCTGGGAATACCCATCCCACTTAGGGCGAAAAGCGTTACAACAAACAAATGATGGACGGAATGCTGACAATGCAGACATTCTCCCCCAGTCAAGAGATCTGGGTTAAATCCATCGTTCTTTTGCCCACTACACCACCCCAGTTTAGACATGGCCATATGCAAATCAGTCTTGACCCTGTGCCTCATGGGAACAGTCCAGCCCGAACTGCCAAGCCATGTCTTCCCTGGACCGGAATCAAGCATCCTAGGACCGGTTTCTGGCTATCAGCCGTCATCAGCCAGGATAGCTTGACTCCAGTGGCGTAGTGAGCACGGGTCCCACGTCTGGGAATACCCATCCCACTTAGGGCGAAAAGCGTTACAACAAACAAATGATGGACGGAATGCTGACAATGCAGACATTCTCCCCCAGTCAAGAGATCTGGGTTAAATCCATCGTTCTTTTGCCCACTACACCACCCCAGTTTAGACATGGCCATATGCAAATCAGTCTTGACCCTGTGCCTCATGGGAACAGTCCAGCCCGAACTGCCAAGCCATGTCTTCCCTGGACCGGAATCAAGCATCCTAGGACCGGTTTCTGGCTATCAGCCGTCATCAGCCAGGATAGCTTGACTCCAGTGGCGTAGTGAGCACGGGTCCCACGTCTGGGAATACCCATCCCACTTAGGGCGAAAAGCGTTACAACAAACAAATGATGGACGGAATGCTGACAATGCAGACATTCTCCCCCAGTCAAGAGATCTGGGTTAAATCCATCGCTCTTTTGCCCACTACATCACCCCAGTTTAGACATGGCCATATGCAAATCAGTCTTGACCTTGTGCCTCATGGGAACAGTCCAGCCCGAACTGCCAAGCCATGTCTTCCCTGGACCGGAATCAAGCATCCTAGGACCGGTTTCTGGCTATCAGCCGTCATCAGCCAGGATAGCTTGACTCCAGTGGCGTAGTGAGCACGTGTCCCACGTCTGGGAATACCCATCCCACTTAGGGCGAAAAGCGTTACAACAAACAAATGATGGACGGAATGCTGACAATGCAGACATTCTCCCCCAGTCAAGAGATCTGGGTTAAATCCATCGTTCTTTTGCCCACTACACCACCCCAGTTTAGACATGGCCATATGCAAATCAGTCTTGACCCTGTGCCTCATGGGAACAGTCCAGCCCGAACTGCCAAGCCATGTCTTCCCTGGACCGGAATCAAGCATCCTAGGACCGGTTTCTGGCTATCAGCCGTCATCAGCCAGGATAGCTTGACTCCAGTGGCGTAGTGAGCACGGGTCCCACGTCTGGGAATACCCATCCCACTTAGGGCGAAAAGCGTTACAACAAACAAATGATGGACGGAATGCTGACAATGCAGACATTCTCCCCCAGTCAAGAGATCTGGGTTAAATCCATCGTTCTTTTGCCCACTACACCACCCCAGTGGGATGGGTATTCCCAGACGTGGGACCCGTGCTCACTACGCCACTGGAGTCAAGCTATCCTGGCTGATGACAGCTGATAGCCAGAAACCGGTCCTAGGATGCTTGATTCCGGTCCAGGGAAGACATGGCTTGGCAGTTCGGGCTGGACTGTTCCCATGAGGCACAGGGTCAAGACTGATTTGCATATGGCCATGTCTGAACTGGGGTGGCGTAGTGGGCAAAAGAACGATGGATTTAACCCAGATCTCTTGACTGGGGGAGAATGTCTGCATTGTCAGCATTCCGTCCATCATTTGTTTGTTGTAACGCTTTTCGCCCTAAGTGGGATGGGTATTCCCAGACGTGGGACCCATGCTCACCAAGCTATCCTGGCTGATGACGGCTGATAGCCAGAAACCGGTCCTAGGATGCTTGATTCCGGTCCAGGGAAGACATGGCTTGGCAGTTCAGGCTGGACTGTTCCCATGAGGCACAGGGTCAAGACTGATTTGCATATGGCCATGTCTGAACTGGGGTGGCGTAGTGGGCAAAAGAACGATGGATTTAACCCAGATCTCTTGACTGGGGGAGAATGTCTGCATTGTCAGCATTCCGTCCATCATTTGTTTGTTGTAAAATAAATAACAGCATCAGGATATACAGAATTAAATAAATAATCCACAGGGGGAAAAACACCTATGAGGCCTTTGAAATGATGAAGAAACCTTAATTATGAAAAGAGTACCTTATAGCAAAAATATAATGACCCACATGTCAACAATGACTAGAAAAAAAAACGCGCCATAGTTAGAAGCCTTCAGCAATAACATTGAGAGAAAAAAAAAACAGCTAAGAGTATACACGCAGGATAATAAATGCAGGCGAAATACATGTGATAATAAATTAAGCAAACAATGTTCATGAGGAGCCCTATATGCGTAGGCTCTGTGGATCCAAAATGGCCACTGATGGCTGAAGTGAAGAGAGAAGTATTCTTTTTCAAAAGCGGTTAAACATTGCCGATTGAATTACTTTCTGGTTCAAAGCTGCTCAAGAGCTGTGCATAACTCTGCACGTTGTGGTTAAATGCACAATAACACAAAGTTATGTCGAACAAAGGGGAAAGAGGGTAACCTCAGGTTGCTAGCGTATTTAAAATGGCGGGCGCCATGAGATGTCAGGAAAGAACAGGTGATTTCAAACCCATTAGCGTGTGTCCCACGTCAAAACTCACACCTCTGGGATCTGCCTGGTTTCCGACGTCTGCGCTGAAAGTTTTGCCGGCTCTCTTCACGCATCAGTCATATCAATTCCCTCGGTGGTACCGCCGGTTCCGGGAGCTCTACGGAGCCGCCGTCATCTCCCATGGGCGCTAGCCACGCCCCACTCAAAGCTAGCATTCCAATAGTATTATAACGATGCCCAGATGCTGTAATGTATTGTTCCTACTTTCCCCATTCAGTCAACGACTGAATGTAGTTTCTTTTGTTCATAATCACCCACCACCCACTTTAACTAACATGAGTGAAAGTCCAATTCCCAATAGTCACCCTGCCAACATCTGAATTCTACACAGCAGCGTAACATTGTTTTGCAATGTTCTTTTATTTCCAGTTTAGGTGAAAAGATGCTTTTAGTTTTGAATCTTCAATTAAATACTTAATAAAGAAAGCAAAAAAATATTTACAGATTTCACTAGAACAGCAGTAGATCCTTGGTTGTTTGGATTTAATAATTACGAGCATCTCCATAAACATGTTGGGGGCAAAGAAAACACTTTGGCGCTCCCTTGCAGAAGACATGTAGAGGCAGCTATATGATTGTGTCTCTTAACGCAAATTGCAGTAAAACATGGCGCATATTTTTAGCAAAATCTGGAGAAGGAAAAAATATATACCCCCGCCCTTTCATTTATTTACATAGTCTAGTCAAATTAGTTCAAAAAATGGGCTAACCTAGAACTAATTGCAATACAATTTCTGTGAGTGGATTGTTATTGAAATTTTTCCGTAGAAAACAATGGTGAAAAGTCTTCCACTCTATCATGACGCGTAATCCAATATGGCGGATTTTTCAAAATGGCTGCCCATTATTTGAGATATAGGGTATAACTGTTTATATGCCCATGTGTGGTATCATTTTATATGTTTTTAGGGACGGGAAAGTCAAAAATAACATCAAAAATTGTTTCTGATGACCATAATATCAAATTGGGATTAATACAATAAACAACAATAATTATATGTTAATATGCCAAACATAGTTTTGACATTATTTTTTATTTACATTTTTTTAACATCATTTGAAAAGGATAAACAAATTTCAACTAGATAATATAGCACTTCTCAATATGACACTGACAAATGAAAATTGTTAAAGAGATAAATTCAAACAGCACTCCTCAGTATAAGAATAGTATGATTTCAATCATCGTCCATGTCTACTTCCATGGAATTGCAACAGCTTATTCCTCGACAATCCGTGCACGCATCTGTGCACACTATTCCCTGTCTTTTGCATATACATTGCAGAGTCGCACATTGACTCTTGCTACAGCCACATTTCACAAATTTTAATAAATGATCTGGGGCTGGTGCTTGACTCATTCTAATTCTTCCATCTTTCACTTCAAATCCCCACTGTAATGGATCCATATGAATACCCATCCACTGCTGCACCTGATGATATACTCTGAGTGAATGAAATTTGCAGGCATCCTCTGTAGGAGGCAAGACTTCCGGTTTCACATGTATCGTTGATTTTGTTGCCTTTGAAGTGAAAGTTCGAAGTCTCATATCATGTAGTGTGCTGTCCCCTGTTATTCCTCCATACAACTCTATAATAGCATTAAGACCAGCATTTTCAATTTCTTCTGCTTGATTTTTGTGAAGTTTGGAATACGGCAGCACTTTCTTTGAAGCTGCCTGATTTTCTTAACAACTTTATGGAGTCACGTTTTACTAATCCAAATGGTTTGGAGGTGGTATCACATCCTAATACGGCGCGAGCAAATAAGATGTGAGAGCAGACATCATTACCTAAAGCTTTTGCTAATTTCCTAATATCATACACAGTTATGTTTTTGGAAGATTTCTCAGGTTCTGGGCAAAGGAAAATATCAAATTGGTTTTCTTGAAAATGATGAAGGAGTAGTATGAGAAGATCGGTGTCCTCGCCAACAATGGCTGTAGGATGAGTTTTGGCTGACTCAATAGCCTCCAAAACGGCCATGAAGTCTGCATCACTATGAGCTTGCTTTGTTTTACACCCAGCTTCTTGTAACTTTTGCGATAATTGATCAATGAAGGCTTGTTTATTTTCATTATTACTCAGAAATAATTGTTTCTGGATGGCGATGGAGGTAGAAGTTATGAAATTTACTTTAGGTCCTACAATACCTCTGTTTCTTTTTAGATGGGCTTCTGATTTTGTAGAAAACGTATCTCCATATCCGTCGAATACTATTATTGCCTGGCCATACTTTGTTAGCACATATCTCTCATAGGCACAAAGCAGCTCATGGAATGTCTGATTCGGACTCCAAGGAAGGAGATGTAGTGTCCACCCACCATCAATGACAAACTGCATATTTTTGGGCATGTTAGCAACGGCTGGTACTTGCTCTTTAAAATAATTGGCAAGCTGCGTCTTCCCAGATTCCCTCATAAGTCCATGCTTATTGAATAAACTAGCTGGGTATGAGCAAAGCTCATAACATAACACCTCCTGCAAATCCACGCCACTAGTCTGAGCACAAAGCAACAAGCTCTGAAACAATAGTTCAAGATCCATAACAAAGGTTTCTTCTTTCAATTTAACAGATTGAACTGATTTCATTACCTTCACCTGGTTGCTTTTTCTGAAAGAGAACTCAGAGACTCTTTTGTCCGTCATCTCATTAAGAATTCTATTTCCAATTTCTTCTGCAAGTTCAGGATTAACATCACTGCCATAAGTAACACCCGTGACAATGTTACGCAGGTTGCTGTCTCGCTCAAAAACATTGAGCTGTTCTACATATACCAGTACTTTCTGTGTATCTCCTTTATCACGTTCAATTCTTGAACTGGTCATAGTAACATGTTGCTCACTTGCTGCATGCTTCACTGAAGCAAAGTCCTGCATGCATTCATTCAAATGGGCACAAATAGGGCGTGACATAACCCAGACAAGCTGCTGCTGTTCTGTCATACCTTTTCCATGGGTCATTCCGCCGAATCCTTTTATATTCTTCATTAGAACTTGTTCAATTATCAAATCAGTGGAAAGGCCACCCCAAAACCTATCACTTCTTCGGACAACATGCAGACCATTTGTAAATGCCGTGTATACATCAGGAGCTTCAAATTCAAGCTCAACCATTCTCTCATAATACAGTCGTGCAGAAAAATTATGCATATAAATTATGGCCACATGCTGCAAAAAAAGGTAGCATCTCCTTTACCATTGCAAGATGTAGATGCCAATTTCCTGTTCTTTCAGCTTTTAAGAATTGTTTCAGGATGTTGACCATTTCCAAATATTGCAACCAAAGTCGAGGAGTCCTGTAAAATTTAAGTTCATCTTTGGCCCTCAGCAGTTTGGTTGCAATTTCGACAACAGCATTATGTGTAACATCCTCAACAGAAAGCTCCCCATTAAGAAGATTATTAAACAATGATCTAGCTGCCTGTAAATCGTCGTTATCATCTAGGGCTTGCGTTGCTAAAATCGTGTTGAAAACTGATGAAACAATAAGATGACCATGAATCGCTCTTGCAATAGCTTTACCAGAAAGCATGTGCTTTACAGCATTTCCTGCATATATGATCTCAAGTATATCAACCAAGCCTGCTCCACTCATCAAAAAAGCGATGCATCCAAGAAAACTCATGATTGTGTGCAGACCTCCTAGTCTCAGAATGACCTTTTTCGAAGGACTATCCTGTGATTCATTGGCTATGATGCTAAGTGCTTTGTGGAAAAGAGGCTGGTCGAATGTTATAATAGGGGTCTGGCTGTATCTCTTGGCATGGTCAGAAACAAAAAACAGTGTTGAGAGAATACACGTCTCATTTGTTGGATCCATGTTAATCATTGGCAGAAAGATGACAGATGATACACCGGGATGGTTACCTTTATGTAGTAGTTGGCATACTCCTTGCCATCCTGGAACACTGTTGCTGAGTAGATGTGAGATGTTCAATAAAATATCCAGGTTTGCAGATGAGTCACTGTACGCAATTTCCTTAATGGTATTATACTTTAAGAAACGCATCCCACTGGCCTGTGAATGATATGTTTTTATTGGGATTTGCCCTAACCTCCTCAGTTCTTCAAATGAAACTTGACGTTTCTTAATAACCGTTGAAAATTTTCCAGTTGGAGTCACAGTGGCGATAATGCCCATCCCATGAAAAGTACCATGGCCATCTATTGTAATAATATTGTGATCAATATTATCAGCTGCATATTGAACGAATTTTGGAGGACTTTCAGAAGGTTCCACAAGGACAGGTATAGTATTTCCTCTTTCTGCTGCAGCTGAACGTTCAAAACGAAGAACTTCTGAATAGGAACTGCAGAATCCCATATGATTTACTGCTTCAACTACAAATCTCGAGCTTGTGTTGTCATGTAATTGAACTGCCAGCCCTAACTGCAACGGTGCAACTAAGACTCGTGGGCGCACAGCTTGCATAATTGCCTGTCCTATAGAAGCTACTTTTCTCTCTCTGTTGGTTTTATCAGTAACAAAAACTGATAATAAGAGCCTTAACGAATCAGGAATATAGCTCACATTATAGACAACACTACTCATGTTTTCAATGGGTGGATATGTTTCTGGTTCTACAGGGATGTCTTTAATATCAATTTTTGATGTTAGTTTTGACTTTCCCATCCCTAAAAACATAGAAAATGATACCACACATGGGCATATAAACAGTTATACCCTATATCTCAAACAATGGGCAGCCATTTTGAAAAATCCGCCATATTGGATTAACGCGTCATGATAGAGTGGTAGACTTTTCACCATCGTTTTCTACGGAAAAATTTCAATAACAATCCACTCACAGAAATTGTATTGCAATTAGTTCTAGGTTCCGCAACAAATTGACTAGTCTAACAGAACTGTTGAAAGAAATCCCACCAATATAGCATGTACGGCCGCTGAAAGTTCTGCTCCAATTCAACATTTTATTAAGTTTTGATTAATGTAGAATGTAGAACTTCTCTGCTGTGGTTCCGTTGGTTGCCGGCTGCTATGCATCGTAACGTCAGCGTCTCGACACACGTCACTTCCGGTTTTCGCGGAGTCTCGGTGGCGTAGAACTTCTCTGCTGTGGTTCCGTTGGTTGCTGGCTGCCATGCTTCGTAACGTCAGCGTCTCGACACACGTCACTTCCGTTTTTTGCGGAGTCTTGGCGGCGTAGAAGCATGGAGAGTGGAGCGTGGAGGATAGGAGCAAGGATCGAGGAAAAACAGCCGGGAGGCTGCAACGAGGCTACAACGACCATCCATTACCGCCGCCATACCTGCGGAAACCCCGGAGGGAGGAAGAAGGCCCTCGATTTAAAGGGGGGAGCTAGAAAAAGAAATTGCTCCGAGCAGGAGCTGGAAAAAGGAAATAGCCTTGTGCGGAGGCTAGTTAATGCTAGTCTGAATCACGGCAAGCCTGATGCACCACACCACAGCAGAGGTAAGTGATTTTTGGGACCATTTGGAAAGTTCCTTTTTCATTAATATCCTAATATATCAGTAAGTCTGAGAGCTGTCTTGGACCAAGTGAGTAAGTGGAAGCAGTAATCGGTTCCGTGAAGCAGCGGAGGACTAAGCAATTGAGTGTAGACGGAACATTATAGGCTGGACTTAATGTGATTTTTGTATCTCCCCCCGCTTACTACATCCTCCTATTTTGCCCATTTACAACCTGTTGATTTTTACGGAATAATTTATATGTTGCAGCGGAGCTTTATTTCAGATGGTGCCCAAAAAGCAAAAAATAAGCAAAGTAAGAAAAGACCCCCCCGATTTTGAAAACTGAACTAAGCGAATCAATCAGATCGCCAGTGGAGAGTATGGAAGACCAGGAAGAGAGTGTTAAAGGGTGCAAAAAAAAAAACACGAAGAAGAAACTGACACCTGACATATCGCAAGCTAGTACCAAGGGGGGGGGGGGGGGTGGTATCGTGTCTAAATCAATAAAAGACTTTGTGGGAAAACATTTCACCAAGAAACCAACGCCCCCAAAAAATTCAAGATTTTGAGAAGGATCTAGTTTTAATTCATGAAGCTAATGAACACAGTGCCCAGAGTATAGAAGATTCACTAATTAACCAAAGCATCTTAAGCCAAATAAACACCAATTTGGAACCAAGACTTTCTTCGTCGCCAAGGATATTTTCTGTGTCTGGCACTGCTGGTGGGAAACACGAGGAGAATATCTCAAAAGAGCAGCAAGACCAGAAAGATGCTTCAGACTTGGACATAAGACCAAATATAGATAAAAGTTTGGGTCAATGGGTGAATCAGGGTTTTAAGTCGCTGAAAGAATTGGTGCGTAATAGCACTTTGGGTTTGGACATATCGGCAACACCCTCGGCATCAATGCTGGACATAATACTAATGCTACAAAAAACCCTTCAAGGCCTGCTAGAGGTTACATTATCAAATAATAAAATACTAAGGGCCATATGTATCAAACTCGGACTTTGCGAATCTCAATTTGCGATTTTTTGCGAATCGCATTTTGATAATCGCAAAACCCGATGTAAATAAAAGTTTACTAATATTTAGCAATTTCTTAATATTCACAGAAAAATAATGCGATGCCCTATATTGCGATTCCTTAATTGTGAATTCGCAGATAAGGAATCGCAAATCTGCTAATCGGAAATTCAGGTGCAGCTTGATGACATCACAACCAGGAAGTGTGACTACCCATGCTGCACCTGATTTTCAGAAGCAGAGTGAGAGGCTGGGAGGAGAGCTGAGGCACCAGTGCACTGCTAGTGAGAGAGGAGACATGGACACACAGGACAAGCAGCAGGGGGAGAATGCCAGGAATAGCAAACAAAAGTTCAGTGAAAGAGAGCTGGAGGTGCTCATCCAGGAGATGGTGGTGAGCCATGAGCTGCTCTTTGGCAAACAATCCCTGCGTGTGCCAGAGGCACGCAAACGCAAAATCTGGACAGACATCCAGGAGAAGGTCAACTCCATTGGCGTTACCCACCGCAGCGTCAAAGACCTGAGAAAACGCTGGTAGGATATGCGCTGGAGGTCTAAGGAAAAGGTTGCTGCCAGGCTGGTTGAGGCAAGAAAGACGGGTGGGACGTCCACTGCCACTGATTCCACGCCATTGGAGGAGTTGGTTGAGGGGACCCTGCTTTCAGAGAGTGTGAGTGGCGTGGCTGACCTGGACAGCTCCGAACCCTAAAACCCCAGACATGGTAAGAAGCATGCCATCACACCCCCGATATATCACCACTGCACCCACACACCCAGGAAAGCCCCAGGCACCAAACAGTTAAGCAAGTCCAGTGCATGCACACAAGCACACACAGCAATGCATTATTGGAGTTGTAGTCACCTGCACCAAACAGTGGAGCTGTGACACCCAGCAAGGTACAATCATTATGTGTGTATTACGAAAGGCAAAATACAGACAGATAGGACCCATGTAACTCCAAACTGTGAAGTTTATTGCATGACCAATGCGAGGCAGAACACCAAATTAATGTGTGCATTTACATTCACAGCAGCACCAGACACAGGGAGCTATGGCAGGAGAGGAGGATGCATCCCACAGCGCGCAAGAGTCCGGGCAAGAGGAGGAGGAGGAAGGTAGCCCAGTGATCCGATATAAACGCAGTACCACCACTGGAGTTAGATACCCTGGACACAGGTGTGGAGAAGCAGGAAGTTCAGGGCCAGTGTACCCCACACCACAGAGCACAGTCCCCTGGATGTACCACTCCAAGAATTCCATCCAGGCGCAGGACACGCCCGTCCACAAGCTCAGCTACCGCAGGTGAGGACACGGTCTTTGGATGGCTTGAGGCCAACATGTTGGAGGTACAGCGCCTGCAGACAAAAACAATGAAGTCAATGCAGCCCCAAATGAGGGTGGGTTTCATGGGCCTGACGGGTGCCCTGGAGGCACTGTGCACTGAGATGCGTGAAGACTGTGCAGCCAGGCGCAGGGAGAGACAGCGCCTCCACACACGCCTGGACATGTATACGAGGGCTGTCAACCGGCTGTCCTCTGCCACCTCAGTGCTGGCACGTCGCTGTGTCAGCATGCAGCATGAGTTGTCACACTGCTGCAAGGATGTAGCCAGGGGACTAGTACAAGTAACATGTGCGGTGGACCAGCTGCGGGCAGCAGCCACTGCTGGCACAGGACCCCTCAGCTCACTGGAGGAGGATGGGCAATCGAGCCGGAGCAGCATCACACCACCCATCCCACAGGACAGGCGTCGCAGTGCGCGTCAGGGTAGAGCTACCGATGTCTCAGGAGAGGGCAGTGGGCACCCTGAGCGAGGAGCAACGAGCAACGAGCCGTGCACGTAGACGGTGAGGAGCCCTGTGTAGCACATGGCAATGGGTGCGTTAACTCATGTTTTTGAGGAATTATTGCACTGTGTGCATAACATGTGCGAGACATTTAGACTGAAATAGTGTGCATGTAAGGCTGTGTGATGGTAACTTTCCTGAATGTAAGGAAATAAAAGCACAGTTATTGCACCAATCTGTAGCATTGTGTCATCATTACTCACCTAGATATAGTACTGTGTGATCTCATCTCGCCTCTGGCGGCCGGCAGCCATGCCCATTACACTGCCTGTCCTGCATCTGGGAGCTGGCCCCTCCTCACCTGATGAGTCAGAATCTGTGAGCTCCACTGGGGTGCCTTTCCTGGTGGCGATGTTGTGTAGCATGGCAAACACAACCACGATTTTGCAACAGGTCTCGGGGCTGTACTGTAGTGCTCCTCCACTCTTATGTAGGCAGCGGAAATGGCTCTTGAGTATTCCAAATGTCCTCTCAATGGAACTGTGGGTGGCTGTGTGGGCACTGTTGTACCTCCGCTCCCCAGCGGTGGCTGGATTCAGGTACGGAGTCAGGATGAAGTCACGGACAGCATACGCACTGTCACCTGCAGGGTGAGAAGAATCAGGTTAAACACTGTCCTGCCACTGCTGTGCTTTACTGGTGTGTCCTTATTACCAATGCATTTACCTAGTAGGTAGCCCTCACCAAAGTCCCCATTTGTGAGTCGTCGGTGAATACCACTGTGGCGGAAGATGAATGAGTCGTGGGTGCTGCCTGGGTATTTCGCAACTATGTCAGTGAGGATATGTTTGGCATCGCACACTACCTGTATGTTCAGGGAATGGTAGGACTTGCGATTCCTGAACACATACTCATTCTGTGAGGGGGGGAAATAGCGACATGGGTCCCATCTATGGAGCCAATTACGTGGGGGAATTGTGCTATCTGGTAGAACTCCTGCTTGGTTTGGTCTAGTGCCTGTTGTGTGCTGGGGAATTGGATGTGGTGATGCAGCCTCTGTACCATTGCGTCAAGGAACGCGTGGAAGAAGCGCGACAGCGCACTCTGAGAGACCCCTCCTGCTGTGGCTATCACCCTCTCAAAACTCCATGATGCCAGTAGGTGCAGTGAGCACAAGACCTGTACATGGGTGGGGATGGTGTGTGACCTGCATGTGGGGTGTTCAAGTATGGGTTTGAACTCCGCTATTAAGTCCAAGATGCTGTCTTCATCCAGCCTGTAGTTCACATGCATCTCTTCCACAGTCCGCTGGAACAGGGTGATGCGCGCTCTGAAGATCCTTTCCTGGCGTCTCCTTCTCTGTGCAGCAGCTCTGATTCGCAGTCTCCTGGCTATCACATGCAGCCCAGCCATTGTGGAAAAGGCCTGTGGCATTGTGGGCCTCTTTAAATAGGTTGCACCTGGTTACCACCTGCTCAGACTTGGTGTTAATTGCGATTAGCAAAATTGAAAATTTCGAGAATTCGCAATTTGCAAATTTTTCATGCATTTCATTTTGCAAATTCGCAATTTGAGATTCCTTAATTGCGATTTTCGCTATTGGCATGGCTCAGATTGCGAGTCCGCACATTTATTCGCAGAATCGATTTCTTGCAAAACTGCTAATCGCAAATTTTGCGATTAGCAATTGTGCGATCGCTATGGCTCTCATACATGGGGAATCTGTTTTGCGATCGCAAACACAATTTATGTGCGATTCGCTGTGTTTGCGAACGCAACACAGCTTCATACATATGGCCCTAAAAGCCCAGGAAACGTGCTGAAAACAAACTGTGTGTGAATTACAGGGAATCAGGCGTCCAATGCTGTCTGTGGTAAGACCAGTGCCTGATCCCTCTATTCAAGGTGATGCAGGTGAATTGGAGCAAAGGAATAATTGTCATGATGAGTATATCTCTAGATGCCCAATGTTAATTAGGAGAAGGAGTGATCACCACTGGTATAGGCAACCAAAGACTAGATATCCTCTAAGAAAACAAATTCAGCAAAAAGAGAAACAAAAGGCCCACAAAAAAGAAAGGGGTAAAGGAGATAAACCTCACGTAACAGCACTAGGAAGAGGATCCCCCCAGATACTAAAAGTGAAAGGAGGAATCTGGACAGCCACTCAAACATGAGACAGGAGAAAACAAGGGGAAAACGGGTTCAATAAAAAAATATTCGGGAAGTAGAAAGAGAGGAGAAAAGGTTGGGAGAATGGGTAAATATACGGGGGGAGAAAGATCGCCCTAAGAATTCAGGGAGGGGTGGAATTAGGCCAACAAATGCAAACACAAAGAGAGATATGTGTGAAAAGAAATATGGGGGACTAGAAGTAATAGATTCGAGTGACAAAGATGGATATACTTTGAACCCTTAGATGCAGAGAAGGGGAGGAAAAGGTTAAGGAAAATTATACCCTTAAATCGATCCCAACTTTTATTTTCCTTCTCAAAATGCCCAAGCCTGCATGAAATTGAATCAAAAGATTTGAGGCAGGTAGGATTCTCTCAAAGTAATAAAGGCAAGGAACTTACATAAGTTGAAGTCTACTCAGGGATGGTAAAAACCGCAATCCTAAATGCTGAAAAAGAAATATTAAAGGAAGGAATAAGGTTAATACCAGAGGCTGAATTAGAGAGTGTAAAACAGCCGGATAGTGCCTTTCTGAAATGTCATGCAGGCCTGGGGAAAAGGCAAGCAAGACTGATAGCAGGGGCATGAGGGAAAAGAGCAAATATTAAAATAGTTGTGGAAAACCAAGAGCCCTGTAAAAACTGGGGCAACTGGAGCTTAAGGGACAGCGACATAAGTACACCCTTGTGGGCATTGAATGAGTCTGGACACCTCAGTGAAATTGATTAGGGAAGTGGGTTGTCGCATAGCCTAAGAATAATTTCGTGGAACATCAATGGATTCAAAGAGCAAACCAAGATTGACTGTATAAAAAATGCTTCACGCCAGGCAGATATTATTTGCCTGCAGGAAACTTGGCTATGCGACAATACCCCTGTAGTTGAAGGGTGTACCCAGATTTACAAACCCGCCAGTAAAACAATATTTGGATGTCCATCAGGGGGGATTATGACACTCATTTCTACAAGAACTGTGAAAAAGTGAATTTGATAACCACTTCTTGTAAATGGGTGTTGGTTAGTGAGGTATCCCTACAGAGTTCCGAAATGTTAAATGACCATGTGATTGTGGTGAACACTTATATAAAATGGGGCTCTCAAGAGGAGTATGAAAGAGAAATGGGGCTATTTACAGAGGAGATGAATACCTAGAGCGATAAGTATGGAAATGATCTGCTAATCATCACGGGTGATTTTAACCATAAACTAAACCCTAAAGAATTAGATCCTTCGTTAATAGAACTGTTAAAAGCATATGAGATAATGCCGGCACACTTCCCCATTTGCACTATGAATAGACAAGATGAAGCCATAGGGACTTTTTTAGGATCGAAGGGGTTAATTCGCTTAAACGGTAGGATAGAATCTGACCGACCAGCTATTCAGACATTTAGAAGTGTTAATCAATTGTGTCCCACAGATTACGACTTTGTACACATTTGGAACTATGCCTTGGTAAAAAAGTTTAAGGTAATTCAGGGTAAAGAAAGCGACCATCACCCACTCTTTTGCGAATTAGTGCGAGGACCCCCAAGAGTCTGTGAAAGAGTCTTACTGCAATCGATGACTTACCCAAAACGCCTGACCACAACATTAACCGACGAATATCTAATAAAATTAGCTAGTTTTCAACAGAATTTAACCATGGAGGTAGCGAAGGATCAGACGGTTCCGTGGTTTGAGAAAAAAAAATGTCAGGTTGTACAATGCCTCAGAACTGACCAAAAGAGGAATGGAAAGGGTGTTAAAGTCTCACAAGCCCGGCATAGAAAGCAAATAAGCTGGTTTGATTCTGTATGTAGGGAAAAAAAGGATATTAAGGAGAGAAGAAAGATGCTCAAGGCTAAGGTATGATCAGGAGAGCTTTAACAGTTTAACAAATTTAAGGAAAGAATATAAAATGTTAGTGAGATCTAAGAAGAGGAGATTTAAAGAAAAATGTTGGGACACCCTGTTGGGAACTATAGAAAAAAAAATATCAAAGGGTTCTGGAAGCTGATCCAAGACACCTCGGATCGGTCCCCGGGAACCATGAGCTGCGTAGTTGACGAGGCTTCTTGGGAGGAGTACTTAGGCCAATTATATATGGCTAGCAATGGACCAGTATTAAGTGAGAAAAGAGCTAATACCTTCATGTTCGATAGAAAAAGTGAAGGATACCATTAGGAAGTTAAACTTGACCCGAGCCGCAGAGCCAGATAACTTACCCGCTGTTATAATTAAAACAGAGTTAAATTGGTGGGCACAATTTTCCTCCAAGATGTTTTCTGCTGTGCTAGATTCAGGTATTATCCCAAAATCATGGAGGGGAGCGGTGATTAGGACTCTGCACAAAAAAAGGGGACAGGAAGGACCCAAACAATTATAGATTAATTTACCTGTTAGATATTGGTGAGAAAGTATTCTCTAAAATAATCCAAGGTAAACTGAAGGATTGGGTTGAGCTTCACTTGATCGTCCCAGTGGAACAAGGAGGGTTTAAGGAGGGGCACTCAACCATTGACCATTGCTTTGCCTTATGGGCATTAGCTCGGAAGTCGGTAGAGCAGCAAGGTAAATTATACTGCTGCTTTGTCGACTTTCGGGCGGCGTTCGATCTAGTAGAGAGTGTCTTTGGGAGTCGCTAAAAAGTTATAACATTCCTGAAGAACTCCTAGTATTATTCAAGAGTTGCATAGTGGGAACTGGTCACAGGTTATTAAGGATACAAAGGGGGGTCTGATATTAGAGATAGCGATCAATAACGGCCTAAGACAGGGCTGTGTATTGGCCCTACTCCTTTTTTCAATTTTTCTTGCTGATCTACCTTCTGTTTTAATGACGGAAAGAAGTGCAAGTCCAAAGGTAAATGGTAAGCATCTGTCCTGCTTACTGTATGCAGACGATTTAGTTATCCTTGACCAAACAGAACTGGGACTGAAGCTAAATGCGTTTGATACATATTGTGCATCTAAACGCCTTACAGTGAACATGGACAAAACAAAAATATTGTGTTTTGGGAAGAATGATCAAAAATGCAATTGGTCGGCAAGACCAGGCTATCCGGGGTCTCAAATGGGCACGGGGCTGGGAGGATCGCATATCCCTCTACGCGGACGATATCCTGCTCTACCTGGCGTCGCCGGCGAGCTCCATTAACTGTCTCCTGGACGTTTGCAAGTCCTATAGCCGATTGTCCGGGTATACTATTAACTGGGACAAATCGTGTCTCTATGTGCTCCGAGGCCCCCCGCCGCGACTCCCACAGGAATGTGGGCTGCAGATGGCGGGAGATGGTTTCAAATAACTGGGGATCTATGTCACCACCGACAGGGCACAATTCGTCGCAAAGAACCTCGCGCAGCCCCTTATGCGGCTTCGTCGTGATGTCAGGCATTGGCGGTCCCTGCCGCTGACACTGTTGGGAAGAGCGGCCCTCTTCAAAATGATGGCTCTCCCCCGTTTCCTGTATGCCCTACAAAATACGCCTTTTCCGGTCTCCCACGCGTATTTCGCAACCATAAATGCTGAGGTTACCAGCTTATTATGGGAGGGAAAGACACCACGAATAGCGATGCGTAAACTGACGAAAGGCTGCTATGACGGCGGCATTGCCCTCCCAGATATCAAACTTTACTACTGGGCCTCGCAACTAGCGGTGGTAAACCAATGGCTGCACGCGCCAGGTGACGATTCAGCATACCGCATGGACAGACATCTGCTGGGCGAGGGCGGCGTCATGGGGGCATTATATAACAAAACTAAGCGACACACCCTGACAGGCCCGACGGCGCACACTGTGCAGATATGGCATGCGGCGCAGAAGCACCTGGGCTGGGACGGAAAGATAACACAGGCCATGCCGCTGTGGGACGTGCAGAGGCTGGGTAGACTGCGCAATACTAAAGGATTTCGACAGTGGGACCTGATAGGGATCTCGCGAGTGGGGGACCTCTGGCGGGGGGGAGATGTGATACCCTTCGAGCAGTTGCAGACTGAGTATGACATGGATGAGGCCGAAAGATTCAGATACCTCCAAGTCAGACATGCGCTCATGGCGCAGATAGCGCCGGGCACTCGGCTGGCGGAGGTCTCGCCCTTGGAAGATAGACTCCTCACGGACCACCTTACCAAACGGGCCATATCCCAGACATATCGCAAAATCATAAACAATCAGCCGGACCCTTTGCTGGCCCTGAAAGCGAGATGGGAGGGAGAGATCGGTGACTGTGACGAGACGGAATGGCAGGGGGGCATAGCTTCCCCCAGGGAGGTAGCGATACCATCCACACTCAAGCTCATACAGCTGAAAATACTGCACCGCACGTACTATACCCGAACTCTCCTCTATAAGCTCAAGCAGACAGACTCACCCCTCTGTCTTCGGAGGTGCGGGCAGGAGGGGACCCTCTTTCATACCCAATGGACATGCCCCAAAATCAGTCAATACTGGAAAGCGGTCATGCGTACACTTTCGCAGGCAACACACATTACGACGCTTCCGGAGCCCAGGAGGTGTCTCCTCAATATTTGGGACTCCACTGATCTAAACCGCGCGCTGCAAACATGGGTGACAATAGGCATGATGGTTGCAAAACGAAACATAGCGCAGAAGTGGGGGTCCAGCCAGTCCCCTACCCTCCCCCAGTGGTGTAAAGACATGGATTCCATCATGGTTGCTGAAAAGGCAGTGTATATCCATAGGGGATGCCCCAAGAAATGGGCACAGATATGGGGGGCGTGGAATAGCTACCGAGGAGACATTTGCGAGCCCCCGAGGGACAACTCGGATTCAGAACTTAGTGAATAGGCATGTGAGGGGATGGACCGGAGGATGGAGGGCTGCCGCGGTGGTCCTGGTTGGGGTGCTTATACTTCCAGTAGAGATACTGTACCTGACACTGATGGTTGTGCTGTTTTTGATGTGGACTGATATTATGTATACTGATATAATGATTCTCAGGCTATGCTATGTCACAGATTGTTCTTTATGCTCTCAGAAAACCAATAAAAAGTTTATTAAAAAAAAAATGCAATTGGTTCTTGGGGCAAACAAAATTAGAAGTTGTCAATGAATACAAATACCTGGGAATATGGTTTGAAAAATCTTTAAAATGGGGTACGCTCCTAGAGGCCCAGAAAGTCAAATCCTTAGCCTCTCTTTGCGAGTTGAAAAAATTCAACCGTAATTATGGTGCTATGTCCCACAGACCCTTGTTGAAGGCCTATAATGCAATGATCCCTCCTCAATTGCAGTATGGAGCAGACATTTTATGTTTAGGAGGGAAAAGCTCCTGGGACAGCGAGGAAGGGAAATGCTTAAAAGCATTGATGTCGGGGGCGTGGCCTGAGGCGTCAATATAGCGGTCGCACTCTAAGAGTGTTCCGGACCCCCTCCGTCATCCGCCTTGCATCCGCCGCTGACAGCTGCCATCCAACCTGCAATTTCGCTATCAGAGACCCTCTGCCCCCTGCGCTGTCATTGGGCCGGTTTTTGGGCGGATCGGTGCTTCTCTCAGCCTGTTTCAGTCCCCTGTTCGCGGCTGTACTTAGAAAATGGCAGCCCCATCGGCGGCCCTCTCTGGAGCTGCAGGACCTGGGCGCCACTGAGCTCCCCCTCGGAACCCCTCCTGGGGCGCGGGGGGTGGCTGTGCTCACCTGTAGGCCGGTGCTGCTGGAGGCCGGTGTAGGAAGGTGGATATCTGACTATGGTTACCCCCAACTTTTTGCCTAGTGTCTAGCTGGTTTTTCGACTTAGTTGGCCTGAGATCCTGCCATTCAGGGTCTCAGGCTGTCTGCTCTCTCTTTAAAATGGACTCCATGTACCCTAGGTACATACACAATTTTAGTAAGGATCACCTTATTGGACCCTGTACAGTGTATCCTAGGTACCCAGGGCATAGGTGTACCCTAGGCCTCCCAGGGGCTGCAGCATGTATTATGCCACCCCTGGTCTGGCCTTCCAATCAGACACAACTGGCTGATCACTCAGCTGGGGCAAGGTCGTGTAATCACCCCTTGCTTAGATATAGTATACCTATATCTACCCTTAATATAGACACATGTGTACCTATCAGCCACTCCTATGGCAGGCCTTAACAATCCTGGAGGCAGAGTGCTTGGTAACATGTGAGATGGTGCTCTAGCATGAGCTGAGCCTGTCTGCAGCTTTCGGAACCATGTCCTTATAGCTGTTCTATGATATAGCCTACCATATACTCTTAAAGTACCTTATAATCTTAAACGGTTATGGTAACTATGGTTTGGCTTTATCAAAACATGTCGTGTAAGGTGTCCAACACTTTGGAATAATACCCCCATACCATTTCTGGTGATGAGGATATTATTCCTCCCTTCTAGAGGGAGAGACATGTTAAAATCCTTCTTTGCTGTTTAACTCTCACCAAAGCCTCAGCATCACAAAATGGATGCTGCTGCCACAGACACGAGTCTGACCTCCTGCTGCTGGGAGCCCTCCCAGCCAGGGAGGCCTGAACAATAGGTTTCCTGCTTGGGGAGGTGCTAGCACCTCCCCAGCCAGACTTTAGTGTATTGGGGCAGGGAGGGCTGAAAGGAATGAGACATGCCTGGGGCACACAAGGTGCTCCATGCATAGTCCAGTTCAAACCGGTGGTGGGGCACTCCAGCCCCAGCTCTGGCGTGAAACTGGACAAAGGAAAGGGGGTGTAGCCACTCCCCTTCCTGGTCCCACCCATAGGAGGGACCTTGCAGGTAGCCCAGCCCACTAGCCCAGTATATTAGTAGCTAGTTGGGCCCTGCTAAAGTAGATTATCCTGAACCTGCAACTTGAACAGAAACTCTGGACCTTCGACATTCGACGAAAGAAGAAGACTGAAGAATCTCCCTTGTGGCCAAGGAGTGGCTACCCTGTGCAAACAGGCACCATCAAGAAACTTACCCTTTGCTTTGCTGAAGTTTTACGAGGGACCGATTGCAGAGCCTGACCAGAGCCTTGACTTCCAGACTTCTCCGGCCCTGATCCACATCCACAGCCGAGCTGAGATCCATGGAGGCGACGAGAGACGTGGGACCAGCTACCTGGGAAAAGTGGCGAGTATCTTCCAGCGCAGTTTCTGAGGCACCCTCGAAGTTGTGCACCGGGGATTGAGAAGCCCCAACCCCAAGCATCACCTGCACCGAAGACCAGCCCCCCACACTCCACGAGTCCTGCGTGGGGCCCTTCTGCATTTTCCTGCTTGCCGCGTCTGTCCGGTTGCTTGCCCGTTGGCTAGCGGCCTTTGCGACGACACACCTTTGATTTTCCACTGCTGGTTTGGCTCCTCCAGACTGGTTCCTGCTCCTCTGCAAAAGAGAAGCACCACAGACCTTCCTGGTCTGCACCAGAAGCAAGTCCTCCATTCTTCATGGGTTCCGCTTGCCAAGGCTTGGTGAGTCCTAGTTCGACTTCGACGCCGCCGACAGCAAGAGCCTTCGTGGGACAGCTCGCCCCCTGGTCCTGGTCGTCCTCGATGTCTCCTGGTACCCGTGGCTGCTGCGACAAGCTTCACCTCTTCGCCTGCAATCCCCCAACATCGCCTGGTTCCTTCCTGGTTCCACGTGGTCACTGGCTAGTGACCCAGACTCTGTCCCTTCTGCTTGCAGGTATCCTTCCTTCTTGATCCCGGCCTTGGGATCCACCGGACACTCTGTACTGACTGCCTGTCAGCAACTTTCCTTCAGGCATCCATAAGAAGTCCACGACGAAACCCGACGCAAGTTCACACCTATGCACCCGCAGCCCGTGGGCTAGGTAACTTGGGTACTCCGGTGCTCACAGGGGTATTGACTATCCTAGGGTCTAGTTTCCGAGTCTCGACTTTCTAGCTATACCAGAAGTGTCCTAAAACTGCTTATTCCTGAACTGTACTATTTCTATCGATTATACGCATTACGCGTGAGTGTTTCCACTCTGCACCTGAATCCCGTGGGCCTCCCACTTCCTAACCTTGGGTAGTATAGTGTAGCCCCAGCGATTCCCTAGGCCTAGTCCTATCTTATTTCCGTGACAGTGGTCCTTATACCACTTCTTTAGTATATGGTTTGCGTGGCCCCTAGGGCCTAACTGTATTACTTACCTGTGTGACTTAATGTATGCTTGAATAAGACTATGTTGTACTTACCTCGAATCTCATAAAGAGTGCTGAGGGTTTGACTAGAATAAATACACTTTATTTTATATATATATCTGTTGTGGTGTCCTTTCATTTGGTATTCCAGGGATTATATATGGTATAACAGCTGGCTTCACATGCCATTCAGAGTTTAGCCTAAGACTGCTCTTGTCCATGCTACCACTAGGATAGCTGGTCTATAAGGTTGACTTTACAACCAATCACCATAAGGGTTGTTTGGACTGATACAAGGTGTACACTAGAATTAGTGACATCATATATCAGGCCAACTTCTCACATTGGTGAGCAGCGGTTGGGATCTGAGCTTGCTGTTGTAATACCATTGTAATCTTGAGATACTAAATTGAAAGATCACACAGATATTGTTTAGGTACATATAACATAGATTATAAATACTTAAGTCCTACTGGACTTAGTTGTTGTAGGTTGAAGGGGCTAACACACCCTGACTACAACTACTAGAGAGGTTTAGTAGATACAACTAGTGTAGGTAGGTGCACACACCACACCCTCACTAGAATCATGTCCCTGAATGGAGATAACACTGATACTCCCTCAGGAGAGGAGAATCCTAGACAGATTCCCTCTAGATATGATGCATTCACTTTCCAGGAGATGAGACAACTGTGTACCTTCAGGAAATTAAAACAGGGTTCCAACCCTACCCTTAGACAGCTAGTGGAGCTTCTGGAGGCCTATGATGCTGAAAGAGCTGCCAAGTATGGTGCCATAGCTGTAGATAAGGGCCTCCCCTCCACAGAAGAGACCCCTGACTTAACTGATACAGATGAGTTAGAAGAGACCTCCGAGGAAGAGGGAGGAAGCAAGACCCCAGTCAGAAGACTTAGTCAGGCTAACTTAAGCTTGCATGGGAGCTTGCATGGGAGCTTCCCTTACAGGCCCCCAAGTAATCTTAAAAAGAGAGATAGAAGGGGTAGATCTCCCTCAGGGGACTCTCTCCACTCCTATCGCTCAAGAAGCTCCAATGCTTCATCCCACAGGGGGATGACTTCCCCCCAGAGGAGAGAGCATGAGGCCAGAATGAAGGAAGCCAAACTGAGGATTGAAAGGGAAGAACTTGCCCTTGCCAAAGAGAAGCTTGCTCTGGCCAGAGAGCAAAAATTGTGTGGGTCAGAACCCACTGGTGGCAGCAACATTCCTAGAGATAGGGATAGGTCTTATGACCATAGAAACCTAAGAAAGATAGTCCCCCCATATCAGAATGGGGATGACATCCACAAGTGGATGACTGCTTTGGAGAGGGCCTGCAAAGTACAGCAGGTACCCCAGAGTCAGTGGGCAGCTATCTTGTGGCTCTTCTTTTCTGACAAAGGCAGAGACAAGCTCCTCACAGTTAGTGATGAGGATGCTAACAATTACAAAGTCCTGAAGAGTGCTCTAATAGATGGGTTTGGCTTAACCACTGAGCAATATAGGTTGTTGTTCAGAGACACCCAGAAGACACAGACACAGGACTGGTCTGATTTTGTGGATTGTGCCACTAAGGCTTTGGAGGGTTGGTTAACTGGCAGCAAGGTGCAGGACTATACAGGATTGTACAACTTGATTATGAGGGAGCAGATCCTTAGTAATTGTCAGAACCAGCTTCTCCATCAACACCTGGTAGACTCAGATTTGACCTCTCCCCAAGAATTGGGAAAGAGGGCAGATAAATGGGTCAGGACCAGGATTAGGCCTAAAAATCAGGGTGGTGACCAAAAGAAAGATACCACCAAGCCTCAAGAGAAGGGTGGGGATAAAACAAAAGAGAAATCTTCCTCAGGGCCCCAAAACTCCACACAGGGTGGTGGGTCCCAAGTTCCCTCCTTTACCACAGGTAAAAAGCCTTACTGCCATGAATGTAAAATTCACGGGCATTGGAAAACTGACAGCAGTTGCCCAAAGGCTAAAAACAAAACTGTTCCTCCAATTACTCCTGTCACACCACCTATTACTGTCAGCAGTAATCCCCCAGGTGGTGGGAGTGCCCTCAAAAATGTGGTTGGGTTTTCTTGGGGAACACAGGGGGACCCTGGCTTAGCCAATTCCCCTACAGCAGCTACTCTTGTCTGTGATGGTGGCATGGGGTTTGCCAACTTCACTGCCTGTCCCAACACTTTGGATAGGTACAGACAGGAGCCCTACATCAATGGTAGAAAAGCTGAGGCCTACAGAGACACTGGAGCTAGCATCACTATGGTGGCCCATAGGCTAGTTCCCTCTGAGCAGCTTTTGCCTGGTTTCTCATACCAGGTAACTAACATTGATGGCAAACAGAACAGTCATCCCATGGCAGAGGTATGTCTCAGCTGGGGAGGTGTCACTGGCCCTAAAAGGGTGGCAGTGTCCCCAACCTTGCCTGTAGACTGCTTACTGGGGAATGACTTAGAACTCTCAGCTTGGGCTGGAGTTGAACAAGACACCCATTCCAAAATGGTAGGCCTTTCAAAAAAGGGTAGTGGGGTTGTGCCAGCCACAACCCCTGTCCAAGTAGATTTCCTCCCTGAAAAGGTTGGAAGGGCAGTGGTAGCCACAGCCCAGGCAAAGACAGACTTCCCTGTAGAGACTGGCAGAGCTGTGACAGTCACAGCTCAAACCCAAACTGAGTGCCCCCTTGAAAAGGTTGGCAGGACTGTAATGGTCTCAGTCCATACTCAGACTGACATAGGTGTAGTGAAGCCTGAAACTATGGATCACTCCACACAAACAGAGAGTAGTGGGGAGGAAGAAAAGTCTCCCTCTCCCCAGACATTAGGAAAAGGTCAGCCTCCTCAGGGATCTGACCTCACCCCTTGTGAAAGAACTGCCCCAGAGGTAGCCAGGCCTGGCCTGGCAGAGCCTCTGATGTCAGTGGACCTTTCCAAGGTGGGACCCAGTCTGGTGCAGGTAGCCTGCCTCTCTCTACCCTGCCTCAGTCAGCCCAGGGCTGCAGAGGTCAGGGGGGCCAGTGGACCCCAAGAGGGCCCCTGTCCACAAGAACCCCCCATCAAAAGAATGAGGATTGCCTGGCTAGTAGCCCTAGCCAGGTGATGGGTAAAAACATTCCTGAGGGATCTCCTTTACAGGTAGTTAGGGACCTCCCCCCGAGGGATTCTGTTGGGCACAGGCAGACATGGGACCTTAGGGCCCCAAACCTGACCTGTCCCTCCAGTAAGCCCACAAAAGGGACCCAGCCTCCAGCTTTAGGTAGCCAGAGGCTGACCCTGAGAGCACAGTGCAACTCAGTTAAAGAAAGAAAGGCATCCATGGTGGAGGATGATTGGAGGAAGCTGAGGCCTCACTTTGAGGACACTCACTTCAGTACTCCATCTCAACACCAGCCTTTTACTTTGCAAAGATACACCAAAGGTAGAGATTCCCTATGGTGGAGACCCTATGATACCTTTAGGGTGAGGGATTGCTTAGTGGACCATGAGACAGGGGGTAACCATGCCAGTGCTGGTTCTTCCTTATATGGCCACTTAGGCAATATAGGCTTACCTGGACAAGGACAGCCTTATCTCCCTTCATTTGGGGGGGGGGGGGGAGTTGTGTAGGAAGGTGGATATCTGACTATGGTTACCCCCAACTTTTTGCCTAGTGTCTAGCTGGTTTTTCGACTTAGTTGGCCTGAGATCCTGCCATTCAGGGTCTCAGGCTGTCTGCTTTCTCTTTAAAATGGACTCCATGTACCCTAGGTACATACACAATTGGTAAGGATCACCTTATTAGACCCTGTACAGTGTACCCTAGGTACCCAGAGCATAGGTGTACCCTAGGCCTCCCAGGGGCTGCAGCATGTATTATGCCACCCCTGGTCTGGCCTTCCAATCAGACACAACTGGCTGATCACTCAGCTGGGGCAAGGTCGTGTAATCACCCCTTGCTTAGATATAGTATACCTATATCTACCCTTAATATAGACACATGTGTACCTATCAGCCACTCCTATGGCAGGCCTTAACAATCCTGGAGGCAGAGTGGTTGGTAACATGTGAGATGGTGCTCTAGCATGAGCTGAGCCTGTATGCAGCTTTCGGAACCATGTCCTTATAGCTGTTCTATGATATAGCCTACCATATACTCTTAAAGTACCTTATAATCTTAAACAGTTATGGTAACTATGGTTTGGCTTTATCAAAACATGTCGTGTAAGGTGTCTAACACTTTGGAATAATACCCCCATACCATTTCTGGTGATGAGGATATTATTCCTCTATTCTAGAGGGAGAGACATGTTAAAATCCTACTTTGCTGTTTAACTCTCACCAAAGCCTCAGCATCACAAAATGGATGCTGCTGCCACAGACACGAGTCTGACCTCCTGCTGCTGGGAGCCCTCCCAGCCAGGGAGGCCTGGACAATAGGTTTCCTGCTTGGGGAGGTGCTAGCACCTCCCCAGCCAGACTTTAGTGTATTGGGGCAGGGAGGGCTGAAAGGAATGAGACATGCCTGGGGCACACAAGGTGCTCCATGCATAGTCCAGTTCAAACCGGTGCTGGGGCACTCCAGCCCCAGCTCTGGCGCGAAACTGGACAAAAGAAAGGGGGTGTAGCCACTCCCCTTCCTGGTCCCACCCATAGGAGGGACCTTGCAGGTAGCCCAGCCCACTAGCCCAGTATATTAGTAGCTAGTTGGGCCCTGCTAAAGTAGATTATCCTGAACCTGCAACTTGAACAGAAACTCTGGACCTTCGACATTCGACGAAAGAAGAAGACTGAAGAATCTCCCTTGTGGCCAAGGAGTGGCTACCCTGTGCAAACAGGCACCATCAAGAGACTTACCCTTTGCTTTGCTGAAGTTCTACGAGGGACCGATTGCAGAGCCTGACCAGAGCCTTGACTTCCAGACTTCTCCGACCCTGATCTACATCCACAGCCGAGCTGAGATCCGTGGAGGCGACGAGAGACGTAGGACCGGCTACCTGGGAAAAGTGGCGAGTATCTTCCAGTGCAGCTTCTGAGGCACCCTCGAAGTTGTGCACCGGGGATTGAGAAGCCCCAACCCCAAGCATCACCTGCACCGAAAACCAGCCCCCCACACTTCACGAGTCCTGCGTGGGGCCCTTCTGCATTTTCCTGCTTGCCGCGTCTGTCCGGTTGCTTGCCCGTTGGCTAGCGGCCTTTGCGACGACACACCTTTGATTTTCCACTGCTGGTTTGGCTCCTCCAGACTGGTTCCTGCTCCTCTGCAAAAGAGAAGCACCCCAGACCTTCCTGGTCTGCACCAGAAGCAAGTCCTCCATTCTTCGTGGGTTCCGCTTGCCAAGGCTTGGTGAGTCCTAGTTCGACTTCGACGCCGCTGACAGCTAGAGCCTTCGTGGGACAGCTCGCCTCCTGGTCCTGGTCGTCCTCGACGTCTCCTGGTACCCGTGGCTGCTGCGACAAGCTTCACCTCTTTGCCTGCAATCTCCCGACATCGCCTGGTTCCTTCCTGGTTCCACGTGGTCACTGGCTAGTGACCCAGACTCTGTCCCTCCTGCTTGCAGGTATCCTTCCTTCTTGATCCCGGCCTTGGGATCCACCGGACACTCTGTACTGACTGCCTGTCAGCAACTTTCCTTCAGGCATCCATAAGAAGTCCACGACGAAACCCGACGCAAGTTCACACCTATGCACCCGCAGCCTGTGGGCTAGGTAACTTGGGTACTCCGGTGCTCACAGGGGTATTGACTGTCCTAGGGTCTAGTTTCCGAGTCTCGACTTTCTAGCTATACCAGAAGTGTCCTAAAACTGCTTATTCCTGAACTGTACTATTTCTATCGATTATACGCATTACGCGTGAGTGTTTCCACTCTGCACCTGAATCCCGTGGGCCTCCCACTTCCTAACCTTGGGTAGTATAGTGTAGCCCCAGCGATTCCCTAGGCCTAGGCCTATCTTATTTCCGTGACAGTGGTCCTTATACCACTTCTTTAGTATATGGTTTGTGTGGCCCCTAGGGCCTAACTGTATTACTTACCTGTGTGACTTAATGTATGCTTGAATAAGACTGTGTTGTACTTACCTCGAATCTCATAAAGAGTGCTGAGGGCTTGACTAGAATAAATACACTTTATTTTATATATATATATCTGTTGTGGTGTCCTTTCATTTGGTATTCCAGGGATTATATATGGTATAACAGCTGGCTTCACATGCCATTCAGAGTTTAGCCTAAGACTGCTCTTGTCCATGCTACCACTAGGATAGCTGGTCTATAAGGTTGACTTTACAACCAATCACCATAAGGGTTGTTTGGACTGATACAAGGTGTACACTAGAATTAGTGACATCATATATCAGGCCAACTTCTCACAGCCGGTGAAGAGTGAAGGGGCGCTGCGGATCAAGGTTGTGGGGCGGGACCAGCCGTCTGTGCTGGACATCGGAGGGCGGTGATCCCGACTGGCGGCTGGCTCCGGGTGCTGCTCCCCAGTGAGGGACCGACTCACGCGGAGCAACTGGTGGTGAGTCGCGTCGACAGGGGGCACGACCGGGATCGGCTGCCGCTGCCGGGCAGCAGCGAAGAACAGAGGCTCAGGAGCGGGCCACCCCTGCACCTGCGGCCTGCTCTGCCCTGTAGGCCCGGTGGACGCTGCTGCTGGGATCTCACGGGACTGGCCGATGATCGGACCCCAGCGGATTTAGTCTGGGCCTGTCACGACCCTGCTCGGCCGGGTCAGCTGCCGTGCTCGGGTAGCGGCGGGTGGGGCGAGGCAGGCCCGGAGGTTCTGGGGCTTCCCACTGAGCGTTTGGACCGCCCGCGACCTGGACTCTGTAAGATCCCCCCCCCCCCCCCCCCGAGAGTGACTGGGCCTATCAGGAGTGTGGTCTCCCGTCTCCTGGTTGGGCCTACGCCATTCCGCGGATATCGCCCTGTGGAGCCCCTGATCGCTGCTGCACGAGCAAGGACGACCTCTGGACCGGCGGGGGCTGCTGTGCGTGGGGCGAGATGCCCTTCTTTGGCCCAGCTTCTCTTTGCTAAGCACCCTGTGCCTGGAGGCGGCTGGTGGGACCCGGCGACGTGCTGATCTCGGCTACCGGATCAGGTGGCAGTGAGTGAGCCTGGGGCTCATTTGGGGGCCCCAATCGTGCCCCTGGGGCATTGGCTGGTGTGGAGGTGGGACCGGACTCCTGCTGGTGGCGTGCTTGTGGGGTGACCCCCTAACCTCCCCGGTACTGGTGAGTGGGGCTTGGGGGTGGGGACCAGCCACCGTGTCGGGTGGCAGAGCGGTGGGATGACTTGGCACCCCCTCCCCCCTTCCTCCACCATCCCCCTGAGCTCTCTCCCCCTACTAATTTTGGGCCTGCTCCTCCACATCTCTGCCGGCCACGGACCTATCTTCTGAGTTGCCTGGTGTCCGGGGTGGAGCCTCCCCTGGCTCGATTGACTGGACTGCCTTGGGCCTGATCCCACACACCGCTACAATCCATGTGGGAGTAGCAGCCCACCTATCATTGTCAGGTCGTTTGGGCCCGAAGACGTGTATGACTCCCTTGGTGCACCCTCAGTGACGACCCTGGTGAGAGGGGCCCGGGGGTGGGGATCGGCCATCATGTTGGGTGGCAGCACGGAGGTTTAATTTTGGCGCCTCCCGCCCCCCTTCCTTCCTTCTTGGTGGCCTCGGGTCCGCTCCCTTCCATGCCCCGCTCCCTGTCAGGGGGTGCTTTTCTAGGTTTGGCGGGAGGATCAGCAGGGGCCCCTTCCACTCTGGCCGGCCCGTGTCGGAGGCGGAGCCCATCACGGACCTCGACTCCTCCTTGGCCCCCCACTTGTTTCAAACTACTCTCTCAGGAGTGAGGCCATCTCAGTCGGACGTGGGGTACAGGCTGGGGGACTGTCGCGGTGGCTGGCGCTTGGCCTGGCCGCCCTCTGTCGGAGCGCTCCACCCGGCCCTGGGGGTAGACCCGGGGCACTGACTAAGTCTTGCTTCATCTGGGGGTCTGTGGGGTGGTCTTGGGTGCCAGGACCTGAGCATTGATGGCCTGGGTGTCAGGGGACCCCCACTTCCTCTGCAAGACCGCTGCTCACCCCCTGCTTGTGCAGGACGGGACTATACCCCTGGCGGCGATGGGCAGAAATTGCACCCTGCCCCCCCAACCCAAACCAAAATGGACCAATTTACCACGTCGGACCGGGACTCTGGAAATGAGACACCTAACGCACCTGGCGTCGCCAGGGGTGATCTCTCCACCATCCTTCAGGCGATAAGCACATCACAGGCTTCTGTAGAACACAAAATTGGCGAGGTGAGGGTGGATGTGGCTCTCATTCGCCAAGACCTGCGCAACACCACGGCGCGCATCACAGAGGCGTAATCCCGTATCCCCACGACAGAAGATGACATCGGCCAACTTAAGACCCAAGTGGCCCCACTGAAGGGCTGAAGACGCCGAAAATAGGTCGAGGAAAAACAACTTACGTCTTCTAGGATTTCCTGAGGGATTGGAGCAAGGTCACGCCGACACGTTTGTGGAAACTTGGGTGCGTTCCTGGATGCCCAAAGAAGCCCTATCGCCCTGGTTTGCCGTTGAGCGGGCTCACCGCTCCTTGGCTCCCTAACCTCCGCCTGGGGCCCCTGCCCGACCCATCATCCTGAGTGTCCTTAACTTCCGGAACAGAGATGCCATCCTCGGGCGGCTAGGGCACAGGGTCCACTGCAGTTTCAGAACAACAGGATCATGGTCTTCCCAGATTACACCAGGGAGGTGCAGACCCAGCGCCGAACCTACGATGAGATCAAACAGAAGCTTCGCAACATAGGTCTCCGCTACGCTCTTCTCTTCCTGGCCCGGCTCAAAGTTCTCTTGCAAGACAAAACATTCTTCTTTGACAGCCCCCAGGTGGCATGGACCTGACTCACGGAGGAACGGCTCCTTCCCCCACCCGGCGGGTCCCTCCGCAGTCGCACCCAGCCTTCCCCAAACCCCAGAGACGCCGGACTAGGTCCCGCAAGAAGAACGACCGTCGGGGGAGGCGTCCCGATCACCGGGCGAGGCAGGCCCGGAGGTTCTGGGGCTTCCCACTGAGCGTCCTAGGATGCTTGATTCCGGTCCAGGGAAGACATGGCTTGGCAGTTCGGGCTGGACTGTTCCCATGAGGCACAGGGTCAAGACTGATTTGCATATGGCCATGTCTAAACTGGGGTGGCGTAGTGGGCAAAAGAACGATGGATTTAACCCAGATCTCTTGACTGGGGGAGAATGTCTGCATTGTCAGCATTCCGTCCATCATTTGTTTGTTGTAACGCTTTTCGCCCTAAGTGGGATGGGTATTCCCAGACGTGGGACCCGTGCTCACTACGCCACTGGAGTCAAGCTATCCTGGCTGATGACGGCTGATAGCCAGAAACCGGTCCTAGGATGCTTGATTCCGGTCCAGGGAAGACATGGCTTGGCAGTTCGGGCTGGACTGTTCCCATGAGGCACAGGGTCAAGACTGATTTGCATATGGCCATGTCTAAACTGGGGTGGCGTAGTGGGCAAAAGAACGATGGATTTAACCCAGATCTCTTGACTGGGGGAGAATGTCTGCATTGTCAGCATTCCGTCCATCATTTGTTTGTTGTAACGCTTTTCGCCCTAAGTGGGATGGGTATTCCCAGACGTGGGACCCGTGCTCACTACGCCACTGGAGTCAAGCTATCCTGGCTGATGACGGCTGATAGCCAGAAACCGGTCCTAGGATGCTTGATTCCGGTCCAGGGAAGACATGGCTTGGCAGTTCGGGCTGGACTGTTCCCATGAGGCACAGGGTCAAGACTGATTTGCATATGGCCATGTCTAAACTGGGGTGGCGTAGTGGGCAAAAGAACGATGGATTTAACCCAGATCTCTTGACTGGGGGAGAATGTCTGCATTGTCAGCATTCCGTCCATCATTTGTTTGTTGTAACGCTTTTCGCCCTAAGTGGGATGGGTATTCCCAGACGTGGGACCCGTGCTCACTACGCCACTGGAGTCAAGCTATCCTGGCTGATGACGGCTGATAGCCAGAAACCGGTCCTAGGATGCTTGATTCCGGTCCAGGGAAGACATGGCTTGGCAGTTCGGGCTGGACTGTTCCCATGAGGCACAGGGTCAAGACTGATTTGCATATGGCCATGTCTAAACTGGGGTGGCGTAGTGGGCAAAAGAACGATGGATTTAACCCAGATCTCTTGACTGGGGGAGAATGTCTGCATTGTCAGCATTCCGTCCATCATTTGTTTGTTGTAACGCTTTTCGCCCTAAGTGGGATGGGTATTCCCAGACGTGGGACCCGTGCTCACTACGCCACTGGAGTCAAGCTATCCTGGCTGATGACGGCTGATAGCCAGAAACCGGTCCTAGGATGCTTGATTCCGGTCCAGGGAAGACATAATAATAATAATAATAATAATACTGCATTTTATAAAGCGCGAACAGCTACCTCGCAATGGAGGTGTCCCGGCGCTAGAGGAGTACAGTTGACCTAGAGGCAGAAGGAAAGAGGCTAGCGGGGATGAATGAAGAGCCACGTTTTCAGTAATTTCTTGAAGCAAGGCTCAGAAGGTGCCTGTTGAATTTCTTGAGGTAGGGTGTTCCAAAGAGAGGTGACGTTTGCCGAGAAGGTCCGGCCGCCTAGTCGAGCCTTTCTCGATCGTGGAACAACCAGCTGAACACGGCAGTTGGACCGAAGTGCACGTGTTTGGGCATACCTTGGAAGGCGTTTTTTCAGATATTCTGGGCAGGATCCATGCAGAGATCTAAATGCTAGCGTGAGTGCTTTGAATTTTATTCTGCTGGTCACTGGCAGCCAGTGCAGAGAGCGAAGATGCGGAGAGACTGACTGTCTGAGAGGAATTCGCAGTAACAGTCTTGCAGCCGCATTTTGGACTACCTGGAGTTTTTGCGTCAGGTATTTAGGTTGGCCAAGGTAAAGTCCATTGGCGTAGTCCAGCCGAGATGTGACAGTGGCGTGGATAACCGTTTTCCGGCAACTCTCCGGGAGGAATCTCAAGATTTTCCGGAGATTTCTAAGTTTGCTGAAGCAGCACCCGGCAACTTGTTGGATGTGGGCGGTGAAGGCCATACTATCGTCCCATCTAACTCCAAGGTTTTTTGCCGAGCGGCTGGGCGAGGGGGCTGGGCCCATCTCCGTTGGCCACCAAAAATCTGAGGCGGGGGTGGGGCCTCTGCCGAAGAAGATCACTTCGGTCTTATTGGCATTCAATTTTAATTTATTCGTGTTCATCCAGTGGGAGATATCTTGGAGGCATCCTTTGAAGTTCGAAAAGGACTCCTGCGTCATCTCTGAGTATGGAAATACCAACTGGGTGTCATCGGCATAAGAAATTGCCTTGACACCCCAGTTGGCAATCAACGTAAAGAGAGGCGCAAGGTATATATTAAATAAAAGGGGGCTGAGGGCCGACCCTTGTGGGACTCCACAGCTAAGGGCCTTAGGGGCTGAGGAAATCGTCCCTAGTGCCACCTTTTGTGTCCTGTCGGACAGATAGGAGTGAATCCATCCCAGCGCCTTGTCCTGGATGCCTATCTCGGCTAGCCGGCTGAGTAGTCTGGCATGGTCCACCGTGTCGAAGGCGGCCGACAGATCCAGGAGTACCAGCATTGCTGAGTTGCCTGCATCCATCGACCACCTTATTGATTCAGCTACCTCGATGAGCGCAGTCTCCGTACTAAAGCCTGGACGGAAGCCTGACTGTGTCTCATGTAGTACATTATTTGTTTCTACAAATTTGCTAAGTTGGCGCTGTAGGATTTTCTCTAGCATTTTCCCGGGGGCGGCTAAGAGTGATATAGGGCGGAGATTAGTAAGGTCTTCTGGATCACCATTGGGTTTTTTTTTTAATGGGAGGAGAGTGCCATGTTTCCATACATCTGGAAATGTACCCGAGGAGATGGATGAGTTCCAGATGTGTTGTAGTGTAGGTGCTACAAACTCAGCAATGGAGCTCCATAATTTTGCTGGGCAGGGGTCGCCAGGGGAGCCGGATTTGCATTGAGTGAGTTCTTCTCTCGCCTCGCTCAGAGGGATAGTCATAAACTGGGTGAGGGTCACGTTAGGTGCGTCTTTAAACACGAGGTCCTGTTTTAGCGTGTTTATTTCAGGTCCAAAGGATTCATACACCTTTTTGATCTTTTGATCAAAGAACTCGGAAATTTGCTCGCAGAGAGTAGCTGTCGGTGCGACCTCCCTCTCAATGCACTTAGGCTTAAAAAACGATTGTACTACTTTAAAAATCTGTTTGCCTGACTGCTCTGCCTGAGAAATAGAGTCCGCATAGTATTGTTTTTTACCTTTCCTAATGGCTTTCCGCAGTTTTTTGGAGGCCTCCTTATATATCGTTCTTTCTTCCTGGCTGTAGTTTGCTCTCCATAACCTTTCCAGCTTTTTGCAAGCTGCTTTCTCTTTCCTTAGGTCCTGCGAAAACCAGGGCGCTGAGGGGGATTCTCTCTTTGATAATGCTCGTGTAGCCGGAGCAATGGTAGAGAACATCTTTCCGATCCACTCATTAAGAAGCTGGGCATCTGTATTAGCATTATTGGTCAAAGAAGGGGTGGTTTGTGCTAGGACAGGGCCCATAGTGTCAGGGGTCAGCCTTTTCCATTGTCTCTTCAAGAAGTAACATTTGCTTGAAGCAGAAGTGTCATAGACCATGTTTAGTGTAAAAGGGACCAGAGAGTGGTCTGACCATGTCAGAGGGAGTGGTGCTTCAGGCAACACGTTCTTCATATTAGAGAAAATGAGGTCAATCGTGTGGCCCCCTGAATGTGTAGGGCCCTCATTTATCAGTCTAAGACTGGCAGTATTTAGTGTTGCTCTGAGCATCTCTGCCATGGCACAGTCGGACTTATCCATATGGATGTTGAAGTCTCCTACCACAAGGAAATGGGGGTGGAGGAGGGAGCTCTGAACAATCGTATCCAGTAAATTGTAAAGGTTGGCATCTGTGCTGCCAGGGGGGCGATATATCACTAGTCCTGCGAGTGACAGCTGAGGGCTAACCTGGAAGCAAAAGTGGAGGCCTTCAATTCCCTGGATAGTAGTCGGGCCGAGGATGTTAACCTTAGTTGTTCTCTGAAAATAATAGCTACGCCACCGCCTCTTTTTGTCCCAGGTCGGTTGGCGAGACATATTTTGAATCCCAGAGGTACAGCTAGTGCAATCGAGGTCATATTGTCCTCCTTCATCCAGGTTTCAGTTAAAAATAGGATATCCCATTCCTGCTCTTCTAGTAATAGCCAAACATCATCTGCATGTTTGGCTAAGGATCTACAATTCAATAGGCCAGCTCTAAGGCTTGTGCGGGTTGGTAGTTTACGGTAAGGGGGCCCTACAAAGTCATTTCTACCTAGAACTATTTCACAGTTGCCACAGGTCTGCGGAGGGTTGAAGGTCAGAGGGTCTAAAGTGTGAGAGCACCGATTGGATGGGGGGGCAAATGCTCTTAGTTCCTCACCTGACCACACTATCCTCTCACCTTGAGTTCTGTGACCGGCAGCATAACTGGCCTTGGCCGCGGTCTGGTCGCGGACGGGCGCAGACGGGCTTGCCTTAGGCGCGCCTTCGGCGCGCAAACGGCGCTCCCGCTGCGCTCGTCCGCTGCGCTTCCGGGGGAAGCACATGATAAATAGGGAATGGGTAGAGGGCGTGGCCTGGCGGTTAGTGGGCGTGTCCTGGGAGTCCCGGGGGGAGCGTCAATACCAGGAAGTATCCCGCCGCAGCGATGCCAGCAGCTGCGCGGTGGTGCCCAGAGGGGAGGGGTGGGTTTATGTAGTAAAATCACACAAAAACACACTCAAATCTTAAAACAGTTTAAAATCACTGCCAGATACAAATTTTTAAAAAGCGAGGATCGCCTCTCCCGGCTTCCGCCTCAGGAGGTCGACGTAGTCCAACTCGCGCTGTTCGTGGCGCGCTATTTAACAGTATGTTGGGGGGCGTGGCCTGGCGGTTAGTGGGCGTGTCCTGGGAGTCCCGGGGGGAGCGTCAATACCAGGAAGTATCCCGCCGCAGCGATGCCAGCAGCTGCGCGGTGGTGCCCAGAGGGGAGGGGTGGGTTTATGTAGTAAAATCACACAAAAACACACTCAAATCTTAAAACAGTTTAAAATCACTGCCAGATACAAATTTTTAAAAAGCGAGGATCGCCTCTCCCGGCTTCCGCCTCAGGAGGTCGACGTAGTCCAACTCGCGCTGTTCGTGGCGCGCTATTTAACAGTATGTTGGGGGGCGTGGCCTGGCGGTTAGTGGGCGTGTCCTGGGAGTCCCGGGGGGAGCGTCAATACCAGGAAGTATCCCGCCGCAGCGATGCCAGCAGCTGCGCGGTGGTGCCCAGAGGGGAGGGGTGGGTTTATGTAGTAAAATCACACAAAAACACACTCAAATCTTAAAACAGTTTAAAATCACTGCCAGATACAAATTTTTAAAAAGCGAGGATCGCCTCTCCCGGCTTCCGCCTCAGGAGGTCGACGTAGTCCAACTCGCGCTGTTCGTGGCGCGCTATTTAACAGTATGTTAGGGGGCGTGGCCTGGCGGTTAGTGGGCGTGTCCTGGGAGTCCCGGGGGGAGCGTCAATACCAGGAAGTATCCCGCCGCAGCGATGCCAGCAGCTGCGCGGTGGTGCCCAGAGGGGAGGGGTGGGTTTATGTAGTAAAATCACACAAAAACACACTCAAATCTTAAAACAGTTTAAAATCACTGCCAGATACAAATTTTTAAAAAGCGAGGATCGCCTCTCCCGGCTTGGCAGTTCGGGCTGGACTGTTCCCATGAGGCACAGGGTCAAGACTGATTTGCATATGGCCATGTCTAAACTGGGGTGGCGTAGTGGGCAAAAGAACGATGGATTTAACCCAGATCTCTTGACTGGGGGAGAATGTCTGCATTGTCAGCATTCCGTCCATCATTTGTTTGTTGTAACGCTTTTCGCCCTAAGTGGGATGGGTATTCCCAGACGTGGGACCCGTGCTCACTACGCCACTGGAGTCAAGCTATCCTGGCTGATGACGGCTGATAGCCAGAAACCGGTCCTAGGATGCTTGATTCCGGTCCAGGGAAGACATGGCTTGGCAGTTCGGGCTGGACTGTTCCCATGAGGCACAGGGTCAAGACTGATTTGCATATGGCCATGTCTAAACTGGGGTGGCGTAGTGGGCAAAAGAACGATGGATTTAACCCAGATCTCTTGACTGGGGGAGAATGTCTGCATTGTCAGCATTCCGTCCATCATTTGTTTGTTGTAACGCTTTTCGCCCTAAGTGGGATGGGTATTCCCAGACGTGGGACCCGTGCTCACTACACCACTGGAGTCAAGCTATCCTGGCTGATGACGGCTGATAGCCAGAAACCGGTCCTAGGATGCTTGATTCCGGTCCAGGGAAGACATGGCTTGGCAGTTCGGGCTGGACTGTTCCCATGAGGCACAGGGTCAAGACTGATTTGCATATGGCCATGTCTAAACTGGGGTGGCGTAGTGGGCAAAAGAACGATGGATTTAACCCAGATCTCTTGACTGGGGGAGAATGTCTGCATTGTCAGCATTCCGTCCATCATTTGTTTGTTGTACCGATCACCGGGCGCAGCATCCAAGCGCCCTCTCTCCCAAGCTTCAACTCAGAGGTCCGCCTCTCCAAGCCCGACTACCTCCTTGAGTGACTTGAGTGGTATCCCAGGGCCCTCTGCCACCTTGCGTCATGCCAAATCCAACTCAGACCTGTCTCGGAGCCCTGTGATCCGTGGATCCGGAGAAGCCCATGGTACTTGAACTGTGACACATAGCGGGAACTCTTCGTCACCTTCCCCAGAAGGCCCTACAATACGACTGTTCTCGAATTCCCCATGATGGGGGCGATCCGACTCCATTGCAACCACTGGTTATGTGAACTACTTCCTACTTCACTCCCTGGACTTACCTGCAGTCCTTCCGCGGTACGCTGTTTCCCCTGGGACCCAGGCCGACTTGCGCCTGCGTCCCTTCTTCCACACACTCCCCACCTCGATGATGTCCACATTAGATAGGGCCCTCCACATCCTCTCCTGGAATGTCAACGGTCTACTGGACCGTATAAAACGCACTGCTGTCCTTCGTAGCGCCCAACGACACACACCAGATATCCTGTTTCTACAGGAAACACACCTTCCGGGCTCACAATGTAACTTCCTCGCCCGGTATGGCACTCTGGTTTTACACGGGGCTCCCGGGGGGTGGCCATACTACTTCAGAGAGGGCTTCCCTTCACCCTGGCATGGGCCAAAATGGACACACAAGGCCGATACGTGGCCCTGACGGGTACGATCGAAGGACACCCCCTTAATCTCCTGTGTACATACATTCCCCCGCCACCATGGCCTCTGCCCTCCGCCGTCTCACGCTTGTACTCTTCTCCTTTCCACAGGGCCTGACGGTTGGTGGGGGCGATTTCAACGCCGTCCTGCAACCCTCGCGCGACACGACAGGGGTTCCATCGGCTTCCCGCCTTGCCTCTGCAAAACGCCTATCTGACTGGTCCTCCGCCTTGGTTCTCTGCAATGCCTGGAGGGTGTGAAACCCCCGCAAGGAACAGTACACCCACACTTCGGTGGCCCACCACACCCACTCTCGTATCGACCTGTTCCTGCTACCTGCCATGGACTGCCAATTGATGTCCGGGGCCACTGTCTTACCCAGGGGCATCTCAGATCACTCCCCCGTCTCCCTCCGTCTCGGGAACTCTCGTACGGCGTGGCGGATGAATGCCTGGTTCCTGCAAGATGCAGACTTTGTTGAATCCCTCGGGCAGGAATTGAAGCTTTACTTCTCAACTAATACGGGTTCGGTCTCCTCGCCTGTGGGAGGCCGGCAAGGCAGTAGTACGAGGGGTGGCCAGAGGTTTGGTCCACACGAAACGCATGGAACTATCCGCCTGACTCATGCAGCTGGAGGCCCAGGTGGCACAGCTGGAAGGTGCCCAGGCTACCAATGACAGTGACGACTCCGCTCGACAGCTCACGCTGATTCGAGAAGAGATCTGCCTGATCTCACTGGAGTTCGGTAAAATGCTTTGGCCCTCCTCTGTGGCGTGCGTGTATGGTTGGGGCAATAAAAATGGCAAACTACTCCATAACTTAGTGTCCTAGAAAGCCAATCGCATCATTCCCGAGATTCGGGATGAGAACGGGGCTCACCACACCACTTCCCAAACCATCGCCCAAACGTTCGCGGGCTATTATGCGGCCCTCTGTACGGCCCGGCCCCCTCGGACCTCGCTGGCAGCTTTATTGGCCGAGACCGGACTCAGCTGCCCTGCCTTTTCCAGACAGACTCGGAGACCCTGGATCTTCCTTTTACCCCGGAAGATACATGGGGCTATTTCACTGTTGCACTCCGGCAAGACGCCCGGGCCTGACGTTTACCCCCAAGAGTATTATGCGACCTACCGGGACACATTTGTCCCACACTTAACGGGCTTGTTCAAACATGTAGTGGACAAAGGGTCCTTCCCGCCAGAGACTGATGTGGCCACTATTGAAGTCATCCCGAAGACACAGCCGCCCTCCCTTGTTTGTGCGGACTACCGCCCCATCTCCCTTATCAATACAGAGATCAAAATCTTTGCCACTGTGGTGGCACAACGACTCCGCCCCCATTTGCAAGAGCTGGTTCACCCAGATCAATGCGGCTTCATGCCTGCCCGGGGCACTCGGCACTGCATATGCCGCCTCCATCTCGCCCTTGCACATCGCCATCATCTCACCCCGTATCTGGCCTTCCTTTTCATAGATTTTGAAAAGGCATTTGACACGGTAGACTGGGGCTACCTTGAGGATGTGTTGGAGAGAATGGGTTTGGGCACCCCGTTCTGACGCCTCACCCGGGTCCTCTACTCTACTCCCAAGGCAAGGGTCCTCATTAACGGCGTGTTGTCTGAGACATTCCCTATTCAGAGGGGCACTCGCCAGGGCTGCCCGCTCTCGTCGCTTCTATTTGCATTAGCAATGGAACCCCTGGCCTCCCTCATCCGCCAAGACCCCTCATCCGCGGTTGGGCCTGGGACCCGAACCAGATCGACAAGATCCAGAGAGCTCCGGCCCACGATGTTTGGACGCCCTCTCTGCCTTTGAATGGGTCTCCGGCCTCAGACTCAACCCGGCGAAATCCACTCTGGTTCCCCTACACCCATCCCGCGCATGCTTCGACTGGCAAACGACCATTCCCCTGCATAGGCAGTCTTTCAAGTACTTGGGGGTGTAGGTTGCCCTCCTCCCGGAACTCGAGTGGGCCCTGAACATCACGCTCCTGGTCACCAGGGCCCAGGCGAACCTCAGGAAATGGCAATCTCTCCCTCTCAACCCCCTTGGCAGGAGTGCCCTTTTTAAAATGATGGTCCTCCCCCGCTTCCTATACATCTTACAAAATATTACCACTCATCTCCCAGGCGGTTGGTTTCGGGAACTGGATGGTGTCCGCACCAGTTTTTTGTGGGGAGGAGGGAGGCCGCAAATGTCCCTAGCACATTGCCGCATACCCCCCTACGACAGGGGCATGGGGGTGACCAATCTTCACCTCTACTACCTGGCCACGAGGCTCATCATGATCCACGACTAGTTCGCGGGCGGCTGGTCCGACCCGACGTACCGGGTGGAAATGAGGTCACTGGACTTTGCACAGATCCAAGCCTACCTGTATGGGAGCCCCGTGCCACAGGCTCTTCCCCCGTCACCAGAGCTGTGCTTAGGGCATGGCGAGCTGCCTTGCGCCACGTAAAGTGGGTCCGGAAACTCACCAGACAGACGCCTCTGTGGAGTGGGGCTTGGTTGGAGGAGGTCTTGGCTCTCCAAGGCTTCCGTCGATGGGGCCACATCGGGATATCGCTACTGGGAGACGTCTGGGTGGGGGACCATGTCAGATCGTTTGCAGACTTACAACACCGTCACTCCCTCCACTCCTCCCTATTTCACAAATACTTACAGCTAAGGCATGCCCTCCAAGCCCACATTCCATCCCCCACCTCGTTACCGGAATTTAGCCCCCTGGAGGCCCAAGTGATGATGGGGAACCTGGGCAGAGGGGGAGTATCACGGATTTATCGCTCCTTGGTGAACAATGGCCCCGCATCCCTAGACCTGCTTCGTGCCTGCTGGGAGGGGTGACTGGGTCCCTTGGAGGACACGGATTTGAGGGATGCCCTTATGGCCCCCAAGAACTTGACAACCTCCTCCAAGTTGCGTCTAGTCCAACTCTATTATCTCCACACAGCATACCTCACCCCAGCACGCTTGTACAGCGCCCGCATGCGGCCCTCCCCATCCTGCACGCGCTGCAGCCACACTTCGGTGGATTTTTACCACATAGTGTGGCAGTGTCCCGTCCTTGCGCCGTTCTGGTCGGGGGTGGAACTCGAGCTTACACAAACCCTAGGGTGGGAGGTCCCCCACGACCCGCTGCGCCTGATCCTGGGGGTGTTTGACAGCCTTGAGGGATCCCGGGCCGATAAGCGCTTCCTGGGAACGGCAGTAGTGGTGGCGAAGCGCGATATTGCAGCGCTCTGGTCCCAAGCCAAGCCACCTACTATGCGAAAATGGAGAAGGGGAGTGGACTGGTGTGGAACTCAGGAGGAGCCCCTTTTCGAGGCCCGGGGATGCCCCGAACTTTTTGGCAAAATATGGGGCTAATGGTTCAACTTACTGTCCGTCTGAGTGGCTCGAGTGTATCGGGTAGATGAATGTTTAAAAGCAAGTGTTATACTCATTTCACAAGTGCCTTATTGGTCTCTGTCACCTTCTTTTGTTTGTACTGTATCTGAATAATGTGTCTACTTTGCTACCAATGTATTTTTGTTCCCTAAAAAATCCAATAAACTTGATTATAAAAAAAAAAAAGCATTGATGTCATTGCCTAGCTCATCAATGATACAGGCTATTAGGATGGAGCTAGACTTGCTGTCATGGAATGTCCAGGTTCAAGTGAACTTACTTAGGTTTTGGAAACGGCTGGGGTCAGGTGAAGATGCGAAAGTGTCATGATGGTGTATGAAGGAGATTCAGCAGAGTGAAATAAAGTGGGCAAAAGTAATAAGAAAGAAGCTCTTCTCCATCTGTGTCAATCTGAAGGTGAAAAATCGATCCCCTGTCCCTGCATATTGAAGAACCTAAAAGTGTACTAAAATCCTTGGGGAAGGAAAAGTCGAGACTTATGGATATGGAGTATCTAAGACAAAAAGAGTCTGTGCAATTTATGATAAATAGCTGGAGGAATGACACTTGGTACCCTTATCTAGACACTTTACAAAATCAATGGCTCAGAATGGAATTATTAAGGGTGAGATTAGGCTTTAATCCCGCTCGTGCAAATGATAAAATAAAAAGGATACTGATGGAGCCTGACGGTAGATCTACATGTGGGATGGGCATACAATTTACCTGTTTACACATTTTAATGGATTGCCAAATATTGCTAGCTATCGTAAACTGTTTTTATGTCCAGTTTTTTTAAAGTATGGCATTAGGTCACGGACGCAAGCAATTGAGCTCCTTATAGACATGCAGTTCCTTGATATTACAATAGCAGTGGCAAAGTTTATCCAGGCTGCTAAAAGGTTCCTTATGGAATAGGGAATGAAGGAGTGGACCGAGGACTGATAAATAGAGTTTTTAAATTGGGTAATTTTAAATGTTTTAAATAGAAATTAAAATGTTGGATCACATATGTATATTGGTTTGCGCTTATAAATTGTGTATGGAATTGTTTTTAACAAAATTAAGATTGATGTTAGGAAAACAAGTTTTTCATGAAGCTTTTTCGATGGTTCCGTTTTAGAATTTTAATCAACATATCGTGTTTTATGTGGTTTAAAGACCGATGATCTAAATAAACGTACCTTTTGAACTTGAATAAAAAATAAAGTTTTATAATAATCCATAACAAGGTTTGAACCATCTCTTCAGCTATACAAACCCCTTCAGGAAAAAAATAATTAATAGGGTCCAAACCCCAAACCACACAAAATCTTGTAATCATTATATATGTCAGTCATTTTGTCTTTATTTCGATTCAAAGAATCATTCCTGCACAATTAATACATGATAAAATTCTTAAAAACAGAATTAATGTTGCCGATAATACACAAGATAAAGATTCCCGTTTTATCTAAGAAAGTTTCCACTTATGTAATCACATTGAGTACATTTGGATATACCCAGCATCTTTTCTTAATACATCCTTGAGTAATACAGCCAAAGTAGTTAATTAGTTTTTTCACAATTGTGGTTATGCTTACAACAGTATATTCATCAGGCACTAAAATATTACCATCATGCTACAACTAGATGGATTTAGTAATACTAAAAAGACTTTACCGAATATATTAATTTTGGAAATATAGTCTAAAATCAGATACAGTACACAGATATAGATTGCATTTGTAATTAAAAGATTTTTAAAACTTTAGCCCTCTCTTCTTCCTTGAATAATTTGCGACAAGTAAGAATCTACTAACACCAAATACTATAAGCTTTGAGCTATATGTTTTTAACATTCTTAGAGCCTCAATATGCTTCCTCGTCATCAAGTTCAGGCACAGAGTCTTTATCCATTTCCTTCCCGGTTTTGTATAAAAAGGGCAAAAAAATAAAATATGTGCAATATCCTCACTTGCGTCTAACGAACACAAGGTACATTTGGATTTCCTTCCCACAACTTGTGAGTTAGACTATTTAGCTGTGAAAGAGTTGATATGGAGTGTCTCATATCGAAATTTCAGATAGGGAGTTTTAGCTAACTGTGGTTCAATTTCATCCAGGAATGGTTCGAAACTCTGGAACAATTTGTGAGACACAAATTGCATAGTGAGTCTCCCTGAGGTACAGTCTAGAGTGACCTTGTGCACAATAAAATCCCAGTAGCTATGATTTAGCTCATTCTTTCAATCTTGCGTCAGTAAGTGGGGATTTGCCCAAAACCTGGACAGGCCCAACTTTAAAAAACAGTTTCGCATATGGGTAAAACAAGGGAACGTTAGATTCGTATCAAGTCCCAATAATTCTCTTAATACTTACCTATATGGTTTTAATTTTTCAGTAGTCCATATTCTAACCCAATAAAACAAGGATCTTAATGTGGCCAGATGCTCCCATCTGTTCATGTCAATATCATAAAATAAGGGAGTCAGTGGGGTATTTTGGGGAAGTGATGTGTGCATCTGGATGATTTTGTATTCCCCTGTTGCTAAAGAATTTAAATTTCCTCCACCCCATAATTCTGATCCGTAATGGGCTGCAGATTGGGCTCTGTACTTGTAAACCTCCAAAGCTGGAGTAATGGCCTTTGACTCTGTAGAGTACTGTTTCCTGACAATAGGGATGGAATTTTGTAATAAAATTGTCTGGGCCTTATTTATGTGAGGTTTCCAAGACAATTTTGAATCAAGTGTCACACCGAGATAGGTAAAATTGGCAACACACTCTAATGGTACTCTATCCAAAGATATCTTGTTTTTATAATTTCATTACAAGAACGGAGGCTACATTATGCATTATTCCTTTAATGCAGTCCAAGCAGCCACTTACATCACAATCACAATATTAAAAGGTTCCAGAATAGAACAATAGCAACACATGAAAGGCATGAGCCATCAATAATCTGCCTTTTTTAATGCGGCTCCAAGCAGATACATTCATTTTCCTTCATTACCATTATTAATTTTTATCTCTATTTTGAAGTTCCCTTGTGCGTGGCTTAACCCCACCCCCCCTTCCTACTGCCTCTATACCGATCTGCAATTTACGGAGATCTCCCTGCGCCCCCTTCCCTAGTCCCATCCTTGCGTGACTGACCAGATTAACCTACCTTTTCTTTCAGCTAATGTACTATTTCTAATGTTTGAATATATTTAAAGATTTTTAGATGTTTAATCGAACCTTAATATATTGTTTTTTGTGTAAACGATTATTCTTCAATTTCATCCTTGTTCTACTTCCTCATGCCATAATGAGCTTACCTAATTAATGTCTTCATTTAACTACAGTTTTTCACCTCTTTCCACCGATGCAGGCCGAGCACTCCAACACGGCTGTGCATCGCTACCTTTTATTATTTCAGATTTCACTCGCAAGTAGTTATTATTTTACAAACTTATTTAAAAAAAAAAAAAGGGGTTTTAGTAGGGAATCCTCATTTAACTGGCCTTTTCAACATTCTATAACAAAATGAATTATAATAAGAGCGGAATTATTCTCTTGACATTTCTTCATCTATAAACCTTGTCACTATTATTAAGGGAAATCCTCCCTAATAATCTTTCCTTAAAGGGCTTTACCACTTTTTACAAGTTAACATTTCCTATATACCATGTCTGACTCTGACAAGGCTTCTGCCCCTACTCCTAACATAGACAACGAAGCCCTGCAAAAAATCCTTCATAAGGAATTGAGATCCTGCATGTTTGAGACCTTAAGTCAGATCATGTCCTCTAAAAGGTCACTCCCTGATGAGGACAAAATATCAGAAATTCCAAACCCCTACTCTGACAACATCACTGAATTAAGGGGTAAAAGACTTAAGAAAAGTAAAAACATTGATAAGAGCAATATAGGAGGTCCAAGCACCTCATCAATTCAGGGAGGTCTTAGCACCTCACCTTCTAATGGAGGTCCTCGCACCTCGAACTCCCAAGGTGTCCTTAGCGGCACGAAACATCTGGGTGTCCCTAGCGGCACAAAATATCATAATGCTCTTTACAATATGGGAGATAACGAATCTAATGATATAGAATCCTCAGACACACCTGATGAGTATGTCCTTGATCTTGATGAAGATGATCAAGAATTTTACAATCCATAAGAGGAACTCCCATCATCCTCTAAGGACATTATCCTTGACCCCTTAGGGGAATAAATGTTTTCCCTATTAAATATGAAACACCCAAGAAGTTCTGAGTGGTTCCCTCAGGACCAAGTTGCAAAATTCATAAAAAAATGGATAAGAAACCTCTTTGAAAGGGACACTCGTAACATCCTTAGAGCAGAATGCTCTAGACCTTCTACTGAGGATAAAAGCTGCTATACCCCCAATTTGGACCCTGAACTCATTAAATTCCTATTAAAACTTGGAAGTGATCCAAGAAAAGGGATGAAAAAATCCCTGAAAGGGTGCCAAGACTGTCTTCTTGACGTACTGGGACCATTAGCCAGAATCCTAGATTCCGCAGATTACAGCCACATCAATGGTACCCCTCTCAACACCAATGTCATAAGGGGATGGAGCCAGAGAGCATTAATTCTACTGGGTAATGCCAACGCTCGCATTAATGCAGAAAGACAAAGAGTCATTTTGACTAAAATAAATCCAAAACTAACTGACATGGCGGATAAAGAACCCTCGCAAAACCCAAAAGGATTACTCTTTGGAGAAGACCTCATTAAATCCTTGGGGAAATACGTCTCCACTTTCACCGCCCTGGACAAGGCACAGCAAAATATGCGCAGAGTTTTCAATCCTAACCTTTTTGGGCAGGCCAGAAGACGGGACCTCTCTTCTGGCCGCTTCAATCAAAGGCCATTTCCAAGATTCTGTGGTTTCGGAAGAGGGTATCAGCAGTACAACGTGCCTCAATTTTACCCCCAGAGAATTAGAGGCCAACGCATCAGAGGATTTAGATCCCGTGGAACCTTCATCTCAAACAACCCTGCAAGTGAGAACTCTCTCCCCTCTCCTTTCTCCTTCTTTCCCCCAAAAAGTGGGTGGCAGACTCAAATACTTCCTTCACAATTTGAGATTGATCACTCAAGATCCTTGGTTCTTAAACACTGTCAATGGGTTTATGATAGATTTGACTCACATACCTTTACAAACTTCTTTCCCGAGACACATGCCTCTCTCTCCAGAGCAACAAAAAATAATAGAGGAGGAGATCTCCTCTATGCTTCAGAAAGGAGCCATAATAGAGGTCCCATTAGAAACTTTAAGATTTATAAGCACACTCTTTCTTGTAAAAAAGAAAGACAAAGGTTGGAGACCTGTCATAAACTTAAGAGAACTAAACAAATATTTGGTTTATAGACACTTCAAGATGGAGGGCATCCATCTCCTGAGGGATTTACTTCTAGAGGGAGACTGGCTAGTCAAACTGGACCTAAAGGATGCTTACTTCACCATTCCTATGGCCGAATCCCACCAACCCTTTCTTCAATTTGTCTGGAAAAATCACCTTTACCAATTTCAGGCTCTCCCCTTCGGACTCTCCTCTGCCCCTTGGTGCTTCAGCAAGGTCATGAGAGCTGTTGCCTCATCTCTAAGAATAAGGGGCATTCGTTTAATCATTTACTTAGACGACATTCTTATAATGTCTCAAGATCCTTCACAACTAGCCAAAGACCTGAAGACTGTGATGGATCTCCTAGAAAGTTTTGGATTAATCATTATACACAAAGAAAAATCAATTATGTCGCCTTCCAGATCTCTGGAGTTCCTAGGTTTCACAGTAGACACATTGAAATGTCTCCTTTTACTACCTTTCAAAAAGATTACCAAAATCAGGAAGGAAATAAGACACGTACTGAAACAGCAAGACTTATCTCTGAGAGAGCTAGCCAGACTTCTGGGTCTCCTCTCCTCCTCCATCCAAGCCATCTTTCCCAGTACCCTCAACTATCGGGCCCTCCAAAGGGTAAAGGCGAGAGCCATAAGATCTGGCCTATGGTACGGAGATCGGATCTGTCTGGATTAAGACGCCAAATCGGAATTAGCCTGGTGGCTCGAGAACCTAGACTCGTGGAATAGAAAAGCAATCTTTGGTTCAAAACCAGAGTTTGTTTTAGAATCAGATGCGAGCCTTCATGGCTGGGGAGCTTGCCTTCACAATCAGAACACTGGTGGTATCTGGTCACAAGAGGAATCATCTCACCACATAGATTATTTAGAACTGACAGCTGGGCTTTACGCCCTCATGAGCTTCAAACACTCTCTCCAGGGGAGGTCTGTCATTCTAAAGATGGACAACATGTCAGCGGTAGCCTATATAAATCATCTGAGAGGCACAAATCTGCGGACCTCTCAAATCTAGGAAAGAAACTTTGGATGTTCTGTCTGGAACACAAGATCGCTTTCAAAGCGGAATACCTTTCAGGGAAATCGAACATTTCTGCAGACTGGAACTCAAGATCACAGCAATTGGAAACTGAATGTTTCCGTGTTCAGTACCCTAAACAAGATCTGGGGCCCTCTAGAGATAGACTTATTTGCGAGCAGACTAACCTTTCAACTGGAGAACAACTTCAGCTGGATGCCCGACCCGGGTGCTCTAGCAGTCAACGCCTTACTACAATCTTGGAAAGGAGCCAAGGTGTACGCATTCCCTCCCTTTGCCATGATTCAGAGAGTTCTTCAGATAGTGAGACAGGATCAGTGCTTCCGTGTCCTTTTGGCCATCCCAAGCATGGTTCCCCACCACTCTAGAACTAGCTTGCAACCCGCCCTTCTTAATTCCTACCCTAGAGAATCTTCTTGCAGACGTAGACGGAGGAGTTCACCCCCAATTCAGAACAGGAGTTTAACCCTTCTTGCCTGGAGAGTGTGAGGAGATCCAATGAAATCTCAGGACTTTCGGCGACGGCTGCAACTCTCCTCAGAGAGTCTTGGGCCCCAGGCACTCACTACAGATATAACAACAAATGGAAAATCTGGGTACGTTGGTGCCTGGAAAGGAACCTGGATTCCTTGGAAGCACCTATTGTTGACATAGTTAACTTCCTTGTTAAACAATTTGATAAAGGCCTCAGCTATAGAACTATCAATTGCTATAGATCGGCTATTTCTGCTGGTCATGTCCTTGTCAATGGTAAAACGGTAGGTAAAAATGTAATTGTTTGTAGAGTGATGAAAAGCATTTGTTTAAGAAGACTTCCTGAACCTAAATATGAAAGTCTTTGGGATGTCAAACTAATCCTTGATCTTTTCAATAACTGGCCTGTTAATACTCTCCTCAATAGAAAAAAAACCTTTCCATTAAGGTGGCTACTCTACTATGCCTAATCTCATGCAGAAGGGTCTCTGATGTCAAAGCCCTGGAGATTACGAATAGATCTTATAACATGTTCGGAATCAAATTTGAGATTTATAGAAGAACAAAGAATACGTCTGATTCAATCTTTTACCCACGTTTTGATTTATGTCCAAAACTTTGCGTTGTGGATTGCATGAGAGAGTATGATCGCAGAATGTTTGCTCTCCGCCCTCAGGATGTTAACCAATTACTTATATACTTTGTTAAACCCCACAAAGGCATAACCTCGACCTCTATTGCTAGATGGGTTAAGACTGTTATGAGTTTAGCAGGTATTGACTTAAAGAAATTTCAAACTCACTCGCTTAGAGGGGTGCTATGGCCAGTCAATCTCTCTGGTCTGGAGGTAAGTTGGACGACATTCTCAAAGCTGCTGACTGGTCAAATGCTAGCACCTTTGCACATCATTATTGCAAGCCTATTGAACATATGTCTGCTGTTGTTTTATAAAGCTACCAACATGCATAATGTAGCCTCCGTTCTTGTAATGAAATTGTGATTCTCATATTACCATGACTAGAGAATCTGGATTTCATTAAAGACACGGAGGCTGACATTATCCCTCCCATGGTCTTACAATGATTTAATGCTGTTTTTGTTACAGTTTATTACTGTACTTTTTATTAACAGTACTTGTTTCATCTCTTGTTCCTTTTAGCTTGATAAGCTTGGCACTATTTTTTACATTCAAGAGATATTTACTTCTTTCTCTTTTCAGGTAACGCTCCTTAACCGAGTGTCGTATGGCCTTTGGTTTTACCTTCGTTCTTCCTTCTCCTTCATCCTGCTCATCAGAAGATCATTTTGATGTTTCAAGTTTCATGAACTTATTTTCCTCCACATTTAAAAGAGGCAGATTGTTGATGGCTCATGCCTTTCATGTGTTGCTATTGTTCTATTCTGGAACCTTTTAATATTGTGATGTAAGCGGCTGCTTGGACTGCATTAAAGGAATAATGCATAATGTCAGCCTCCGTGTCTTTAATGAAATCCAGATTCTCTAGTCATGGTAATATGAGAATCACAATTTTTGTGTGGTCTGATGTCCATCGATTTGGTCTTAGAAGGATTTATTACTAAGCCCTTTAGTTTGCAATAGTTGCTAAAACTATCAAGGAGGTTTTGTAGTCCCCTAGGTGTCTGAGACACTAATATTGTGTCATCTGCAAACATTAGGGCGCAAAGGTGGTTCCCTCCTTATTTTGGAGAATAATGTGGGCATTTTTGGAAATGATGTACCAAGGCGTTCACATACAATAAAAACAGGGTTGGGACCAAGACACATCCCTGTCTAACTTCCCTTTTAATAGGGATGTCCTCTGTAAGTTTCCCCCTGAACCCCATCGTACCTTAGCAAAATTACCGTCATGAAGCCTTGATATTTGCAATAAAATTTCTGCCGGTACACCCTGCTTGCTCAGGGTTTCCCATAGGAGAATTCTTGGAATTGAATCAAAAGCTGCTTTTAAATCAATGAAAGCAACGTATATGTGCCCAAGTTTCAGATTCACGTATTTCCAGGTTAAACATGAGAGTCTAAAGACTAAGTCAATTGTGCTGGTCTGTAGTTTAAAGCCCGCCTGGAAGGCCGAGAGTATGTCATTCTATAGTATTCAGCCAATTAATTTGCCCAGGATTTGCTTTGCGTATATTTTTTGGAGAGTATCTATCAGGCTTATGGACCTGTAGTTGGCCGGGTCATCTCTACTTCCCTTCTTATAAATAGGTACTATCTCCTCTACACCTTTCCACGATTCTGGAATGGGTGCCCCTCATGCCACAGCATTAGTTAGAAGATTCACATACGGCACCCATACATCTGGGACATGTTTCAACAAATCCCCCGCATCTTTTCTGGGCCGGGGGCTTTTCCTGGCTTGATAGTGTCCCACAACTTACCCCCAATAACGGCGATTGTGTTTTGTGTTTTTTTTTTCTTTCACAGCGCCAAGCATTTCTATGGTGTGCACAGGGCTTCAGAAATTAATCTGAGTTGCCATAGGTGAATGGGCCTGAATTGAGTCTTTACAGTCCCGCACTCCTCAAGTACTCCGTTTATTTAGTCACAAACCAATACAGGCTTTCAAAACAGAACCCCCAAAAAAGAAAAAAGACAACGAAAACAAAAGGAAGAATTGAAAATGGAGGGAGGCGTTGACAATCCAACACCATTCCAATGAGTTCAAGTCTACTCCACACCTCCATGAACACAGGATTGTGTATCCCGTCTCTCTCATCAATTTCCAGTGGGGGTTTGGGAAAGTTTTATTCCATTCTTCGTAATGCAAATCAGTCAAGTGAAAAAAAGGTCAAAGTTTGGTGACGCCGCCCCAATGACCGAGCCAGTTTCAGTTATTGTTCGACTCGTCTTCTGCTTCTGGCAACCACGTGAAAAAAGCAGTGACAGACTTGAGTGCTACGCCTTTGCCCTGTTGCTCAGCTGGATCCTTGCTAGACTCCCATTTGAAGAAGGCTTCCTCCTCAATCACGTCCTCATAATACAAGGTATCAAAGAACATTAGTAGAAGATCTACAGAAAGAAAAGCATGGTGTTATTGAGTGCAAGGACTGGAGAGGCAGGTGAAACAGTGCCTGCTTTTATCTGTGATACAAAACACTCATTGTTATGAGAACCTATAAATGGGCACATTTCTGAATGAGCAGGATATTAAAAAAATCTAATTCTCAGATGAGAGAAATGAACACCCAATTGTTCAATGCCACCTCTCCCTGCAAGGCTAATTTAATAAACTTTGGTACAGAATGGCCATTTATTGGCTTCTCATGCAGGAATGTAAAGATAATGAAAGCTGGCATTGAGATATCTTGTGGATCAGTCTAATCTGAAATCACTAAGACCACTGCTAATAGAGGCATTAAAAGGATAGCTTCTAGGACTAATGCCTCAATCCACAACATATGTTTGAGCTTATTTTGTAAAAGTTACTATGCTAGACAACAAATGGAAATCTACCTGAGTCAAACACAAACTGAAGACGACAATGGTGAAACACCATGGAAAAGGAATTCTTAAAGTAATTGAAGAACAACCTTCAGGTACATAAAGAGTAAGGCTCTTTTAGATTTGAGAACTTTTAACCACAAATTCAAAAGGCAAAGAACTAAAGGAACCGGGTAATAGAATACATTCTTACCATATGCATTCAAAATAAAAATTATTTAACAGAAACCTTATTAAAGGTCTATCAAAAAATCTAATACATTCTCCCATTACCCATCCCACACCCCAAGGAAACAGCTGAAAGCAAAAATGTAAAAAGAGGTCTACGAAGCCCGTCTGGAAAAGGAAGCATAGCAACTGTAAGAAAGGGTATTTGGTTGTAGAGTACAGTCCTATAGGATACTTAATCATTTGATGGAAGGGACACGACTAAATACAATTTAATCACACCGGTCAATGGCTTAACGTACTCCTTGAGGGATGATGATGTTTTCTGACGTGGTGCTCAATGCAAACGGTGAGGGCTATAATTATGGGTATCTCAACAGTCGCCCAAACCAAGGACAGTTCAGTGACTTACAAAGTCTGGTGCCTGTCACCTATGAATTAAGATACTTGAAATTACTGGACATACCAGTGAGACAGTAAGGACAACCTCACTGAGGAGGATCTCCTTTTAGTAAGGATGACCAAAAGGCTAGACCTAGAGACTAGGCTCCTAGCTCTAGAAAAAGAGAGAGCAGAGATGGGCCTAGGACCCATCAATGGTGGCAGCAATTTAAAAAGTTTAGAAAAAGAAGGATCCTAAAATCCCCAAAGGGATTGTTCCTAAATTTGAGGATGGTGATGACATCACCAAGTGGTTCACAGCCTTTGAGAGAGGTTATGTAGCCAGAAAAGCGAGAACATATCACTTGGGGACACTCCTGTGGGAACTGCTCTCTGGTAAGTGTAGAGATAGACTTCTGACCCTTTGTGGGGCAAAAGCAGAGTCCTATGAACTCATGAAAGTCACCCGGGATTTAGACTCACTACTGAGGAGTATAGAAATAAGTTCAGGGGGGCTCAGAATCCCAGAGTCAGTCCTGGGAGGAATTTGTAGACTACTCAGTAAAAAACTAGGTGGTTGGTTGACTGGAAGTAAAGTGCAAGTTTATGATAGTCTGTTTAATTTGTTTATGAAAGAACACATTTTAAGTAATTGCATCAATGAAAATTTACATCAGCATCTGGTAGACCTAGGTCCAATTTCTCCCCAAGAATGGGGAAAGAAGGCCGACCACTGGGTCAAGACAAGGGTAACCTACACAACCACTGGGGGTGACAAAAGAAAGGGGTTACAAAGCCTTCCCAGGGGAAAGAGGGTGCGAAACCGAAAGATAAAAAACAAGAGTCTTCTAAAGGCCCCTAAAATTCTGGTCAGGGGGGTGGGCCCAAGAACTCTTCCCAGCCCACTAGGGGGTTCAAGGGGGACATTTGGATCCTGCAAAGGCCTGGTGTTTCCACTGTAACAAGAAGGGACACTAAACTGGAGATGCTACCTGTCCCCACATACCAGCTCCTAGACCACCACCAGTGCCTACTGGTATGGCAAATCTCCAGATGAGATCAATAGTGGGCCCAGAGCAAATCAGGGTGCCCACTGTGGCTGTTTTAGTCTCTGAAGGGGATGGAGAGTCAGCAACTTTGGCTGTCTGGCCCCCTAATTTAAAGAAATACCTGCAGTACCCCTTAGTGAATGGGACTAAGATAGAGGCCCTGAGGGATACAGGTGCCAGTGTCACTATGGTGAGAGATACACTGGTTTTCCCAGAGCAATACCTAACTGGAAAAACATATCCAGTTACTAATGCTGACAGTGTCACCACTAACCATACCATGGCAATGTGATCTTAGACTGCGGGGGTTGCTGGCCTGCAACAGGTAGTGATCTCTCCAAAATTTCCAGCCGCCTGCCTGCTTGGAAATGATCTGGAAACCTCAACTTGGGCTGAGGTAGAGAGAAAGACACATGCAGCCATGCTGAAAAACCCTGAGATAGTGTGTGTGAAAACCAGAGCACAGTGCCTAGCACAGGGTGAACAAGGATCATTGGAGCCTGAAATGATGGCCCGCCCTCCTAAGAGGAAAGGTAAATAGACTGGTGAAACAGATCCCATACACCAACAAAGTCAGGTCCCCTCTCCTCAGGGAGAGGACTTGTCAGCCCCAGAGAGAACTGATCCCATGGAGCTTGAACCTTACTAGGTAGAGCTCTTGGGGCCAATGGGACCCTATAGGGAACAACTGTCAGGGCACAGCTGTTCCCTATCAGGTCTGCCCCACTCCTGAAGGCCTGAGGCAGCAAGCTGCTGCACAGGAGCAGGGAGATGTGAGTGGCTCCCACAAGGTATATTGGGTGGAAGGACTCCTGTACACTGAGGCCAGAGACCACAAACCTGGTGCCACTAGGAGCATGGTAGTGCCTCAACTGTATAAGGAGTTTCTATTCACTTTAGCCCATGAGACCCCTCTAGCTGGACATCTGGGCCAGACCAAAACTTGGGAAGATTGGTCACCCACTTCAATTGGCCCCAGATGTCCCCAAAAAGTGAAGGAGTTTGTAAGCGCCTGTGCTTCCTGTCAAGCCAGTGGCCAAACAGGACACCCAAAGGCCCCCTTAATCCCACTACCAGTGATTGGGGTACCCTTTGAGAGGGTAGAAGTGGATATAGTGAGTCCACTTGAACCTCCCACAGCCTCAGGAAACAAGTTCATGCTAGTAGTAGTGAATCATGCTACTAGGTATCCTCAAGCCATTTCCCTCAGGACTACTACAGCCCCCGTGGTAGCTAAGGCTCTCATTGGTGTCTTTACCAAGGGAGAGTTTCCTAAGGAGGTAGTATCAGACAGAGGTTCCAACTGCCTGTCTGCATACTTAAAACATGTCGGATGAGTGTGGAGTGATCTACAAGTTCACAACACCTTACCACACACAAACCAAAGGCATTGTTGAAAGATTTAACAAGACATTGAAAGGCATGATAATGGGACGCCCTGAAGAACTCAAAAGGAGATGGGATTTCTGTTACCTTGCCTACTTTTTGCCTACAGAGAGATGCCTCAGAAGAAAGTATGGTGTTCACCCTTTGATCTTCTGTTTGGCCACCCTGTAAGGGGACCATCCTCACTTGTGAGGAAAGGATGGGAGAGGCCCCATCATGTACCAAAGCAAGATGTAGTGGTCTATGTACTAGGCCCCGTTCCAGTACATGCAGAAAGCATCCAAACACCTTGAGGCCAGCCAGGAGCTCCAGAAGCTCTAGAATGACCAAAAGGCTGCACTGGTAGAATTTCAACCAGGGCAACAGGTGTGGGTTTTGTAGCCAGTGGCACCAATGGCCCTCCAGGACAAATGGAGTGGTCCTCACCCTATCCTGGAGAAAAAAGTGCAGCTTATCTTGATGATATTGCTGTATTTAGCTCTTCCTGGCAGGATCACCTAGCCCACCTGGGGAACGTTTAACAGGTCCTGCAAGCTGCAGGCCTAACTATCAAGGCAGCCAAGTGCCAGATACGGCAGGGAACTGTTGTGTACTTTGGCCACCTTGTAGGTAGAGGCCAAGTTCAACCCCTTTAACCCAAAATCCAGACCTTTCGAGACTGGGGAGCTCCAATAACCCAGGCCCAAGTCACGGCATTCCTTGGCTTGACTGGGTACTATCGGAGGTTTGTGAGGGGATATGGGTCCATTGTGACTCCCCTCACAGAACTTCCCTCCAACAAGATGCCCAAGAAATTGAACTGGACAGTTGGCTGTCAAAAGGCTTTTGACACCCTAAAAGAGGCAACGTGCTCAGCACCTATTCTCAATAATCCAGATTACTCCAAAGAGTTCATAGTGAAGACTGATGCATCTGAGCTAGGAATAGGAGATGTTCTATTCCAGACAAATGATGATGGACAAGACCATACTGCTGCTCTAATAAGCAAAAGGCTACTCCCCAGGGAGCAGCGTTGGGTGTCATTGAGAGGGAGGCCTTTCTGTTGTTTGGTCCCTAAAGAAGCCGAGACCATACCTGTCTGGTACTCACTTCCTACTTTAAACTGACCACTGACCTCTCAGATGACTAATGTAGATGAAAGGAGAAAACCCAAAACTTTTGAGGTGGTCCATATCCCTGTAGGGAATAGATGTTACAGTGGAAAATAGACCTGCAGACTGCCCATGCCAATGCAGATGGCCCTTCCAGATTGGGCAATGAAAACACGGTAGGGAAAGGTTTGTCTCATCCTCTTTCATTTGGGGTGGGGGGGGGTGTAGGAAAGTGCCCCTTTTTGCATGGTCACCCCCCACTTTTCTGCCTGACATTGATGCAACCTGACTTGATGTGCCCTGGGTCCCTGCCAATCAGGTTCCCAGGGCCTGTATTTTTTCCCAAGACTGTACCTTTGTCCCAACAATTGGCACAATCCCTGGACATAGGTAAGCCCCTAGTAAAAGGTGCCATGGGTACAAAGGGCACTGAGACAAATGCAGGTCCCTAGGGCTCCAGCATCTATTGTGCCACCCTTAGAGGCCTTGCACCTTAACCCACACACACTGCCACTGCAGGTTGCGTGTTTTGGTGCAGAGAAATGTGAAGAGTCAACATGGCAAAAATCCCTGTGTGCCATGCTTGCAATCCACTGCCTAAGGCCTTAGTAAGTCACCCCTCTGGCAGGGTGCACTGGCCCTAAGGTGAGGGTACAGTGGCACGAGCCCTGTACCGCTACAGTGTCTAAGTCCATTCTTAGATATTGTGAGTGTAGTAAAGCCATAAAGAGTATATGGTCTGGGAGTTGGTCGCTCCAACTTTACTTCACAGTTCCATAATGGCTTTAAAACTGGGAAGTTTGGTAGCAAACATCTCAAGCTGAAAATCAACCAGCCCTGGTGTGGTTCCTGAATGGCTGCCCGCAATTTGCCACCAATAGACAGGTTTCTGAACCCCTGGGAAGAGAGCCTCCGCTCTCTGGGTCCAGAAATAAAAGGCCATCCTGGGCAAATGTGTCATGCCACCTCCCCCAGGATGGGCTGGGTCCACGAGAGGGGAAGCTTCGAAGGCCTGACGTTTTTGGACGCTGGCCCTGCCTTTTGCTGCCCCCAACAAGTGGCTCCCATTGGTTCTGGCCACCACTTTGGGCGGGAGAATCAGCAGGAAATCCAAGCTAGGAAGAGAGGTGTGCCCACCTATGCCCTCAGGTGGGGGAGACACGGTGAAGCATACATCTGAGTCCCCTCCATCTTGAAGATGTGGGGACTCAGCCAATTAGGAAGAGGCTCATGCAACCTCCCACTGAAGGGTGGCATAATAGGGGGTGTACCCACCCCAAGGAAAGGACCTATTGGTTCCGACCTGCACACCCCTTTAATTCCCTATATCTAGTATTTAGGGGCGACCCTGAACCTTGCCTCCTCAGATTCGAGGAAGAAAGAAGAAGGACCGAAGAGCCGTGCTGACCCAGGAAGGAGAAGAGGACACCAACTCCCATGGCCCCAGCCCTATCGGCCTGTCCCTTCTATGACCTGCCTACAGCAAGAACCCCGGTAAGTCCAGCAGCCAGCAACCCCCATAGCCCAGAGGACCTGCCCTGCAACCTTCTCACAGACTGTTTCCCGTGAACAGTGGATTTGCTCAACCAAAGACTCGCCTCCAGAATCAGGATTCCCTCAACTCCGCGACTCTGCACCACTCCTCACCCGACGCCTGCAGCCCGACTTCGAGTGGCCCAACACCCCATGGAGGTCTCCCTCGCGATCTTGACCTGGGATCTGGTAATCCCCCGACCTTACTCAGGACTCCCTGAACTCTTCTCTGAAGAAAACCAGACACCAGAAGACACCCCTGCACCCGACGCCCCACAGCCTTGGGTTGCTAAACCGACAGTGTCCAGGCATCCCTTCAGATCCCTACTTACCTCTCCAGCCAGTGGTCGCCTTCAGTAAGTCTCCCTGCCTGAGCCTGCAGCATCTTTCTGAAACCAAAGGCCTTCATTAGAAAGCACTGGGTCCCCGACGTCCGTTTTGACACCTGCACCCGGCCGCCCGAGTGCCGCTAGCGGTGCAGCTCCTGTGATGGTCATTGGCCCCTGCAGTGCTGACCTTTACCCCAGGAGCTTGGCTCCCAGACCTAAATGGCCTGCATGTCAACAGTCCCTAACCGAAGGCCCCACTTCGCCCCATTGGCTAACATTCGGCTCCTGCACTCTGCACCCGGCCGCCCCAGTGCCACTGGTGGTGCAACTTGAGTGCCCATCTAGACTTTGGGGAACCTTGGTCCTAACCCCAAAACTCACCCTTGTAAGTCGGGTACTTACCTCCAAAACTGTTAACACTTTTTCCCTATAGGAACCCATGTAAAGAGATTTTGGGCCTAAAAAATGTCCAAGTGTTGAACCGTGTTGTATGTAGAGAATGAATTCCTATTGCAAAGTATAAAAAGTCATACTTACCACGATGTAGAGATTCTAATGTGTGGTAACTAGGCATACCACCCCCAGTACTCAAAGTAATACTGAAGTACCTAAAAAGTAATCTTAAAGTACTTACTGCATGATACAAACTGCATTTAAAAGTGATACAAACCTGTAACAACTTCTAGTACAACTGCATTTCCTTGAACCGTCTTGCATTTGAAAGTATATTTTAGTCACCTGTGTCCTGCTAGGTTCTAAAATAAAACATAAGTATATCTTTTTTATATTTACCTCATTGGTCCGGATTCTGTCTCTGAGTGTGTGTATCAGTCCTTGATTGAGTGAATACAATAAATGCTTAACACACCCTCTGGATAAGGCTAACTGATCGCAAACACTACCACAAACAGAGCTGTTAGTTCTTACCTAATTTAGCCTCTGCTATACCTCTGGGGACTTCCTGGACTCTGTGCACACTTGACCTCACTTTGGTATAGTATATACAGAGCCAGCTTCCTACAGTATCCACCTCAGTTTAGCCCACCTTAGGGGTGGTACTAGCCTGGGGGTGGCACACATACCTGACTAGTTAATTTTCCTATGTATATACGCAGAAGTCCAGGGGTCAAGAACAAGACAACCACAAAAATACACAATTCAATAAGGCATACAGAACCTAAATGAAAATTAAGCTAAAGCCTAGCCCAAGGAGTCCTTAAAAAGAGGACGTAATCCCATCACCCACCGTAGTGGCATGCTTCATCATTTGGGACCTCCTCTTAACCAAACCTGGTTTGGCTAAGGAGCTACTACTCCCAAGCCGAGTCTAAGGGAGGAGCTTGCGGATGTTTTAATGTGCGCTGGTGGAAAAACAGATCTACTAAAGATCTCCTCAAGATCGATGAAGATAGCCTAGGTTAAGTGAGACCCTATAGTGCAGTGTAAACCTAAGTGTAATAAAATTGACTACAGGAAAAGAAATTACTTTAATAGAGAATTTCCCTGTGCCAATATTAAAAAGCAGAGTAGTGACGCGATCTACCAAAATTCGCGAACACGTTCACAAAAAACCAAGAAAAGGTCTACGTGTTTCAGCCAAAGGAGATCCAGCATCGAGGAAGGAGGCTCGGGGCAGCGACGGAGAGAGCGTTGCCTCACGCCCTGAGTTGCTACCAGGAGCGGTAGGCTCAGTCCCGATTTAATTACGGGTACTTACCTTCTTGACCGGTAGGATTTCAAATCTTGGAATTGATCCTGAGGTACAAGGTTGTATTGTTCCATTTGACCTTATTTGGACACAAGTTCACACTAGCGCCTTATGCGCCAGTTCGCAGTTGCAGTAGTTTTTGATGTCTGGTCCTGAAGAAAGCCTTGATCATAATTGATCTCCTTTGGCTGAAACATGTAGACCTTTTCTTGTTTTTTTGTGAACGCGTTCGCGAATTTTGGTAGATCGCGTCACTACTCTGCTTTTTAATATTGGCACAGGGAAATTCTCTTTTAAAGTAGGAATATGCTACTTACCAGTATGCATCTGTTCTTGGCATGTAGAGCTGCAGATCTATACACTTTTGCATAGATCGCCATCTGGTGTTGGGCCCAGATGTTTGCAGTTTGTTTTTCTTCTTGGACAGTCTTTGGAAGTCACGAGTTCGGTGACTCCTCCTTCGGTCCGTACAGCGCATGGGCTTCGGCTCCATCCTCAGATTGTTTTTCGCCAGCAGGGAAAAGATGGAGCGTAGTGATAATAGTAAGAAACCCATGTGTGTTGTATCTAAATAAGATAGACTGGAACGGATACAGGTAGCCGGGGAGGCGGGTGGGCGTGTATAGATCAGCAGCTCTACATGCCAAGAACAGATGCATACTGGTAAGTAGCATATTCCGTTCGAGGCATATGAGCTGCAGATTATACACTTTTGCATAGATTATATAGCAGTACCCAGCCCTAGCGACGACCACCGGTATCCGTTGCAGTGGTTTGAAATAGTGTCTTTAGTACAGCCTGGCCCACACTAGCTTGTTGTTTGGAGTGCACGTCTACACAGTAATGTTTTGTGAAGGTGTGCGGTGTTGACCATGTGGCTGCTTTGCAGATGTCATCTAAGGGTATGTTCCCTAGAAAAGCCATAGAAGCCCCTATCTTTCTTGTAGAGTGGGCTTTAGGTGGAACAGATAATGTTCTTTTTGCTTTGTGATACCAAATTTGTATGCACTTTACAATCCACCTAGCTATCCCTGATTTAGAGATGGGGTTGCCTTTATGCGGTGGAGAAAAGGAGACAAACAATTGTTTCGTCTTTCTGAAAGGTTGCGTTCTTTGTATGTAGTACAGTAAAGCCCTTTTAACATCAAGTGTATGTAGAGCCCTTTCCGCAACAGATTGAGGTTGCGAGAAAAAAAACGGTAATTCCACCGATTGATTAAGATGGAAGGGGGAAATGACCTTAGGCAGAAATTTTGGATTTGTGCGAAGTATCACCTTGCTGTGATGTATCTGTAAAAAGGGTTCCTGTATAGTGAACGCTTGTATCTCACTAACCCTTCTAAGGGAAGTGATAGCTACAAGGAAAGCTATTTTCCAAGTGAGGAACTGTAACTCACATTTATGCATTGTTTCGAAAGGCGGACCCATTAGCCTTGTAAGAACTACGTTTAGATTCCATACAGGGGAAGGTGGTGCCCTGGGTGGAATTACTCATTTAAGGCCTTCCATAAAGGCTTTAATAGCAGGCACTCTGAACAGTGATAAATGCTGTCTGTTTTGTAGGTAAGCAGCAATTGCTGCTAGGTGTAGACGTATGGATGAATATGCCAGGTTACACCTTTGAAGATGCAGCAGATAGCATATGATGTGCTGTATGGATACATCTAAAGGGTTGATTGTATTGTTACGACAGTAAACAACAAATCTCTTCCACTTTGCGGCATAGCATGCTCGAGTGGTAGGACGTCTGGCTTCTTTGATAATGTTCATGCAATCAGGGGGAAGGTTAAGGTATCCAAATTCTAAGATTTCAGGAGCCAGATCGCAAGGTTGAGCTGAGCTGGGTCCGGGTGCCTGATTTCTCCATGGTTCTGGGTAAGGAGGCATGGGGACAGGTGCAGTTTTTGATGTGGTACCACCGATAGCTGTAGTAGTGTGGTACCTGGCCCATGTTGGAGCTACCAGAATGAGTGTGAGGGAGTGCTGTTGTAGCTTCCTTACCACTAATGGAATTAGCGGGAGAGGTGGAAAGGTGTATGCAAATTTGCCTGACCAGTTCATCCATATTGCATTGCCTTTGGACAATGGGTGTGGGTATCTGGCGGCGAAGCTTGGGCATTTTTTGTTCTCGTGGGTGGCGAAGAGGTCTATCTGAGGATGCCCCCACTTGTGGAATGTGGAAGAATGGGCGAAGAACTTGTGGATGCAGTTCCCATTCGTGCATTTGCTGCGTTTGTCTGCTGAGCAGATCTGCCATGGTGTTTTGTATGCCTGGGACGTGTTGTGCCAGGAGAAAGATTTTTGGTGGAATTGCCCATCTCCATATGCTCTGTGCTAAGCGGGAGAGCTGGGGAGAGTGTGTCCCCCCCTGTTTTTGAATAAAATACATTGCAGTCATATTGTCTGTGCGAATGAGGACTGCTTTGGCTGAAATTTGTTCCTGAAAGGATTTCAGGGCTAGAAAGATCGCCAATAGCTCCAGATGGTTGATGTGGAGTGACTTTTGCTGTGGCGTCCATAGACCTTGCACTGTGAGGTGTAGAAGGTGCGCTCCCCAGCCGGAGAGCGATGCGTCCGTTGTTAGAATCACCTGAGGAACCGGGTCCAGGAACGGCCGCCCTTTGGAAAGGTTTGTGGTGTTCCACCACTGCAGAGAGTGATGGGTGCGGCCGTCCACCAACACCAGATCCGTCAGCTGTCCCTGGGCCTGGTTCCACTGCCGTGCTAGGCACTCTTGGAGTGGACGCATGTGGAGTCTTGCATGGGGCACTATGAAGATGCAAGATGCCATCATCCCTATTAGCTTCATAAACACTCTTGCTGGGAGAGAGTGCTGAAGAATGAATGTTTGGCGCAAGGCTTGTATGCTTGCGATTCTGGCTGAATTGGGATAGGCTATAGCCTTGGAGGTGTCTATAGTGGCCCCGAGATATTGCTTTGTGTGAGATGGTATGAGGTGGGACTTTTGATGGTTCACCGTTTATCAGCCAGTCGTCTAAGTAAGGGAAGACGTGAATGTGTTGTCGTCTGAGGTGTGCTGCTACTACCGCTAAGCATTTGGTAAACACCCGTGGTGCGGTTGTGACCCCGAAGGGGAGAACCTTGAATTGGTAATGCTGACCGTCCACCACAAACCTGAGGTACTTTCTGTGAGAAGGGTGTATTGGAATATGAAAGTATGCGTCTTTCAAGTCCAATGTAGTGAGAAAGTCTCCCTGACAGAGGAGTGGGAGAACTTGTTGGAGGGTGACCATGTGGAAATGGTCCGAATGTATGTATGCATTTAGAGGCCGGAGGTCCAGAATGGGCCGCAGGGTCTCGTCTCTCTTTGGTATTAGAAAATACAGAGAGTAGACCCCTAAATTTTGCTGATTGACGGGGACCTGCTCTATAGCTTGTTTTTGGAGGAGGGAGATCACCTCCTGTTTGAGCAGTGTGGTGTGTTCTGGTGACATTGTACGGTGCCTGGGTGGAATATTGGGTGGGGTAGATGTTAGTTCGAGACAGTAGCCTGACTGAACAATTTGTGTCACCCATTTGTCTGATGTTATGGTCTCCCAGGTGGGAAGAAAATGCCGTAGTCTGCCCCCGACTGGAGTGGAATGGTCTGGGGGGAGCGGGGGAAAGTCATTGGGCGGGCGGTGAGGCAGAACGGGTGTTGTTGGTTTTGCCCCTGCCCTTATTATTGTGTCCCCTATATCCACCTCTTTGATAGCCCTTGGAGAAGGTATTCTGAGGAGGGGACTTGTAGGAAGTAGAGGCGCTATCGGCAGAGTAACCTCTGCCTGTGCCCTGAAAGGAGGAACGACGAAATGAACGTCTAGGGGTATGGGATTGTAATGCCCCCATAGACTTTGCTGTATCCGTGTCCTTTTCCATTTTCTCCAATGCTTCGTCCACCTTTGGACCAAACAGGTGTTGTTGGTCAAAGGGGTGATTTAATATAGATGCCTGGACTTCTGGCTTAAAACCTGAGATTCTGAGCCAGGCATGACGACGAAGCAAAACACTGGTGTTTATAGCTCTAGAAGCTGTGTCTGCTGCGTCGAGGGCACATTTAATTGAGGTGTTGGTAATGAGCTTTCCCTCCTGTATTAGCTCATGAGCCCTGTGTTTATGTTTGTCTGGGAGGTGTTGCATGATAGCCTCCAGCTCATCGTAATGTGCTCTATCATAACGTGCAAGCAGTGCCTGCGTGTTGGCGATGCGCCACATATTTGCAGCTTGCGAGGCAGTGCGTTTACCAGACGCATCTAAGAGCTTTGACTCCTTATCTGGTGGTGGAGCCTCCCCTGAGGATTGAGAGTTAGACCGCTTCCTAGCTGTGGATACCACTAATGAGTCTAAGGGAGCAGGTCCTTTAATATATGCAGGATCTGTGGGGGTTGCTTTATATTTTTTCTCTATCCTGGGGTTTAATACCCTAGCTCTGACTGGGTCCTTGAACACCTCTGCAGCATGTTTGGTTACTCCAGCATGTTTGGTTACTCCTTTTAGCATGGGCAGTATTGCTGTGGCCTTATCTTGTATGTCAAAAGTGTCCAGTAGGAAATCGTCCTCAACTGACTCGCTGTGTAATTCTACCCCATGGTAGTGTGCCGCCCGCTGTATTAAGTGGTGGAACCCCAGGGAGTCCTCTGGAGGAGATGGCCTGGATGGATAAATGTCATCTTGAGGCATATCTGGTACATCGGGGTTGTGGTAATCCTCCCATGGGTCTGGTGTCCCTGGAGGTGTGGGGTCTAGTGGGGCGTCTGCCGGATCATAATCTGGATCTCCATAATTAGGGTCTGGAGATGGGGTTGGAGAGCGGTGAGGCAAATGTTGCGGAGATATGGGAGGTGGAGGAGGTGGAGAAGGTGGAGGAGGTGGTGGGGAGGGTACTCTGAAGGGAGATGTGGCAGAGTCCTTCCGTTTTTGCGGTGGAGGAGGATCTGGCTTGTTTAAATGTCGTTTTTTAGAAGACAAAGTTAAATGCCCAGTCTTTGGATCCTTTGTTAAAGTTTTTTGATAAGGATCTGGCGTAAATAGTTCTTCTGGCACCGAATCGTCTGTCGAAGTCGAGGGCTTCGATGGTTTCTCCACGCCATGTTTTTTCGAGGCCTCCGATTTCTTCGGTGCCGAGGCAGGCTTCGGCGCCGGAGCGTCGGGGCTTATGCTTATGTTTTGCCGACACCGAGAGTGCAGGTTTCGAGCCCGATGGCTTCGGAGCCGAACTGGGTTTGGTTTTCTTCGGTGCCGAACGGTGTTTTTCGGCACCAGGAGTAGGCTGGCTCGAGCCCGAGCCGCCGGGAGACTTATGATGCTTCGACACCGGGCCCGAAGGTGGGGTGATAGAAGTTGTATGTTTGGTTTTCCCTAGGCGCAACCGGAGTCTCTTTCGGTGTGGGTACGGGAGTGGGAGGGGGTAGAGTACTCACGACCCTCTGCGCCGGTGGGATCTCCTCCTGGTCGGAGTCGTCGGCCTCGGAAGCGCTGACGAGTTCTTCCTCCTGCTTTGTGTGCTGCTGCCCCGAAGCTCCGGTGTCGTCTCCGAAGATGTCGGGTGGAGCCGAAGTCGATGAGTGCGCCATGGTGCGTCGAGCTCTTCGATCCCAGATGGTCTTTTTCGATCGAAAAAAAGTCTTGCAGGCGGGGCAGTCTCGGGCCTCGTGTTCGGGAGAGAGGCAGAGGTTACACACCTGATGCTGGTCGGTGTGGGGAAATTTAGACCCACATTTTGGGCACTTTTTAAAAGGAGTCCTTTCCATCGTCCGAGACCGGAGTCGAGAGAGGCCCGAAGGCCGGTGCCGATGTCTGGAATCGAGAAGTGCCGCCGAGAGAGATGAAGAAGATGATCTTTGACTTAAGAATCTCGATGGACGAGGATTTTCCGTCGAAGGTCGAACTGAAAAAGTTCGAAGCCGGAGCACGAAGTATCACATCCGAGCCCGATGGCGGAAAAAAACAATCTGAGGATGGAGCCGAAGCCCATGCGCAGTACGGACCGAAGGAGGAGTCACCGAACTCGTGACTTCCAAAGACTGTCCAAGAAGAAAAACAAACTGCAAACATCCGGGCCCAACACCAGATGGCGATCTATGCAAAAGTGTATAATCTGCAGCTCATATGCCTCGAACATTTCTTTTCCTGTAGTCAATTTTATTACACTTAGGTTTACACTGCACTATAGGGTCTCACTTAACCTAGGCTATCTTCATCGATCTTAGGAGATCTTTAGTAGATCTGTTTTTCCACCAGCGCAGATTAAAACATCCACAAGCTCCTCCCTTAGACTCGGCTTGGGAGTAGTAGCTCCTTACCCAAACCAGGTTTGGTTAAGAGGAGGTCCCAAATGATGAAGCATGCCACTACGGTGGGTAATGGGATTACGTCCTCTTTCTAAGGACTCCTTGGGCTAGGCTTTAGTTTAATTTTCATTTAGGTTCTGTATGCCTTATTGAATTGTGTATTTTTGTGGTTCTCTTGTTCTTGACCCCTGGACCTCTGCGTATATACATTATTAGTAGGGGGATTGGTCCAGGTTGGTTGTGTGTTCCCTCAGACCCCATTTTGTACTCGTTTTTTATAATAGTTATTTTCCTGCCCGTCCAGGTGCCAAAGGAGCACTGGACAAAGGGGTCAATTTCCTCCCTGTGAGGAGGAGCTAGATTCGCATTTGAAAGGCGACAGCTCTTTGAATCTTGCCGGCCTAGGAAGGCTAATCAGTAAGTCATCCTGTGGGAGGGGGAGTGACAACCTCTTCCCGGACAGGCTTTTGCTCTGGGTCTCCTGAGAGCAGAGGCTCTCACCCTAGGAGGTCAGAACAGCATCTCAGGTGGCAGGCTGGCAGAAACCGGTCAGGGAGCACACCAGCTCCCTGACCACACAGCTCCCTGACCACACAAGTTTTCAGGGAGCACCTCTCATGTGCCATCTCGGTGCATGTATTGGTAAATTTTTTCACTGGAATCAGTGTGGGTTTATAAATACGAGATGTTTGATACTAAACATCCTTATCTTCCGTGAAGCCATCATATAGCTGGGAAACTAGTTTTTACCAGTGTCCAGCACATGTTTTATAATGGCTTCCCTGGTTGCTTGCACAGGCAGTATTGGGACCAACCAGCACACAGGCATATCCGCTCATGCAGGTATGTCCTCACATGTAATATTCAGCACCCTGCCTTAGGGTTATCAGGCCTGCTGTAGAGGTGACTTAAAAATATCACATGCTGTATAAGGGGGTATGGCACACAGAGATGCGTGACATGTCATGTTTTCACTTTTGCCTGTACCAAGGAACGCAGTCTGCAATAGCAGCCATGCATGTGCTTTGTGAGGGGACCCTTAGGGTGGCACAATTTGTGCTGCTGCCCTTAGGGGCCCTCCTTAGTTCCTCAGGCCCTAGGTAGCAGGAGGTACCATTTACTAGGGACTTCCAGAGGTTGCTTAAGGTTTTGCCAATTGGGAGAAGCAACTGTACAGTTTTGGGAAAGAGATCTGGCTCTAGGGACTTGGTTAGCAGAAACCATGTGTACATCCAGTTGAAATCACATTAGTTACCAGGCAAAAAGTGGGGGTGACCAAAAAAGGCTACTTTCCTTCAGTGGGTGATTTTGCAGGGTCACTATAATCACTGGCAGGAAATGTGACCGGAAAGAGCGGCGATAGGTTCAAGTCGGTGGAGCCTTAAACTGCAAAGGACCAGAATGCCCATGACTTACAGACATGAGCTAAATGAGAACCACAGGCATAGCCTGGGGTCATTCTATAAATCTGGAACGGCTTCCAGCATCATGCACATATACAGCACACGCTAGAGAAAAGGGTTCCCAGCGAGGTGACAAAAGCTTCTTTTTGTATGGTAACCCCCAGGTTTATCGACTGATGTTGGGTTTTTGACTAGAGTGCACTGAGGCTTGCTAACAAGACATCAGTGACAGTACCCTGACCCTAAAGTGAATGTCACATTGGCTGTACACAACCGGAAATGGCTAACGTACCTGTAAGATCCTAGTAAATGGTACCATGGTACCCAGGAAAAGTAAATTAGAGGTGTACCCCAGGGCTTACAGCATGATTGTGCCACCCTGGAGGTCCCTCAAGTAAAACAAGTCTGCCACTAAAGACTGGTAGAGAAGTCATGAACTACTAGCCCTACTTTGCCATTGAAGGCAATTGCAAACCCACCACTTCTATTGTACTTCTGTGTAAGTCACCTCTCTGGAAGGCTTACTGAGTCCTAAGGCAGGGTGCGGCATATGACAGAGGCAAGGCATGTACTTAACCTGCCCTGGCAATAAAACACGCAAAACTACAATTTTTACTGTGGAAAGACTTGGTCGCCCAATTTGCAAGTACAGGATTACACAGTGACCCCCTCAGCTGTGCTAATCCCTGAATGCTTTGTCCAAAGTGGGCACTCCAAAGTATCAAACTCCTTGTTACATTAAGCCCGACTTGCATCTCAAGTCAGAGTTAATGTAACTTGTTGAAGTGTGCAGCTTTACCAAAGCTACGACACTGTTGCCTTCAAAACTCCTTTGCCTTCCCTGGCACACATGGAGCTTGTTCCAGAGACCACTTTCTGCCCTCCTGGAGAGAGGTGCCAACGACTCTCAGGACGGAGAACAATGAGGGACTGCAGGACCTGGCCGTAGCTCTGCCATCCTTGAAGCCCTCCAGTGCTGAGTATGCCTCATCTCTGAAGAGATGGGAGCCATCAAAGGGCATGGCCATAAACGAGGCTTGGACATCCCCTGAAAAGCCAGTTGTTCTCAGCCAGGCATGGCGTCATAGGGCCACCGAAGAAGCCGCTCTGCCTAGCGAATCAGATGTATCCAGCCCACTTCTGATTGTGAACTTGGCTGCATCTCTCCCGTCTAACATAGCTTGGGAGAGTATGGCCTAGGCCTCCTCCGGGACCAAGGGCACTGTAGGAAGCTGGCTCTGTATATACTATACCAAAATAAGGAATAGTGTACACAGAGTTCAGTGGATCCCAAGAGGCTTGTGTAGATAATACTAATGCTCTCTTTTGTAGTAGTGTTGGCGAGCAGTTAGGCTTATTAGAGGCAAGTGCTACGTATTTGTTGTACACACAGAGGCAAGAAATGATTACACAGACTCAATGACTAAATCCGAGACCAATTGCTTGTAAAAAAATATGACTTGTATATTTATTTCTTAGAACCAAAGATACTTTGTTGCAGTAAGGAAAATGCTTCTTACCCAGTATGCATCTGTTCTTGGCATATAGAGCTGTAGAGCCATATGCTGTGCATAGATCGCCATCTAGTGTTGGGTCCGGATGTTTACACTTTGTTTTTCTTCGAAGAAGTCTTTCTAGTCACAAGGTAGGTGACTCCTCCTTTCGGTGATAGTGCACATGGGCAACGACTATATTGTTAGATTGTTTTCCCGCAGAGGGTAATAATGGTGTTAGTAAGAGTAGTAAAAGTAGATGTTCATGAATGCATGTATCTAAGTAAGATGTTACTGCAACAGGTATAGGTACCCGGGGAGGCATATGACCCAACAGCTCTATATGCCAAGAACAGATGCATACTGGGTAAGTAGCATTTTCCGTTTGAGGCCTATAAGCTGTAGATCATATGCTGTGTATAGACTACAGAGCAGTTATCTCCCAAAGCGGTGGCTAACCTGTATCTGTTGCAGTGGTCTGAAATAGTGTACGTAAAACTGCCTGGCCCACTCTAGCTTGTTGTCTTGCTTACACATCTACACAATAGTGTTTTGTAAATGTGTGAGGTGTAGACCATGTTGCAGCTCTGCAGATGTCATCTATGGAATATGCTACTTACCAGTATGCATCTGTTCTTGGCATGTAGAGCTGCAGAGCCACACACTTAGGATAAGATTGCCATCTGGTGTTGAGCTCGGATGCTTGCAGGTTGTTGTTGTCTTTGGAAGAAGTCTTTTGGTCACAAGATAGGTAACTCCTCCCTTGGACTACAGTGCGCATGGGCATCCTGTCCATCCTCAGATTGTTTTTCGCCATGATGGGAAATGATAGAGTGTGTAAGAATAAAGAAGGATATCGATGTGTAATGTCTAATTAAGACAATGCTGGAACAGATACAGGTCCCGGGGAGGTGGGTGGGCGTGTGTGGCTCTGCAGCTCTACATGCCAAGAACAGATGCATACTGGTAAGTAGCATATTCCGTTCGAGGCATATGAGCTGCAGATCATACACTTAGGATAGACTATACAGCAGTGTCTCCCCTAGCGGTGGTCACCTGTATCAGTTGCAGCAGTTTGGAATAAAGTTTTAAGGACAGCCTGACCCACAGAAGCTTGTTGTTTTGCTTGCACATCAACACAGTAATGTTTAGTGAAGGTGTGTGTTGTAGACCATGTGGCTGCCTTACAAATATCTTCTAAGGGAATGTTTCCTAAGAATGCCATAGAAGCCCTTATTTTGCATGTGGAGTGCGCTCTAGGGGGAACTGTTAGAGTGCGTTTAGCTTTTTGGTAACATATTTGGATACATTTAACTATCCACCTGGCTATCCCCGATTTGGAAATGGGGTTGCCTTTATGTGGTGAGAGAAAGCAACAAACAATTGTTTGGTTTTGCGGAAAGCTATGGTTCTGTCAATGTAATAAAGCAGGGCTCTTTTAACATCTAAGGTGTGAAGAGCTCTTTCAGCTACAGAGTCCGGATTTGGGAAGAACACTGGTAGCTCGACTGATTGGTTAAGATGGAATGGAGAAATGACTTTTGGCAGGAATTTTGGATTTGTTCTAAGAACCACTTTGTTACGATGTAGTTGTAGGAATGGTTCTTGTATGGTTAAAGCCTGGATCTCACTTACCCTTCGAAAGGATGTGATAGCAATAAGGAAAGCTACTTTCCATGTAAGGAATTGTAGTTCGCATTTATGCAGAGGTTCAAATGGGGGACCCATGAGCCTAGTGAGAACAATATTTAGATTCCACACTGGAGAGGGTGGTAATCTGGGAGGAATAATCCTTTTAAGACCTTCCATGAAGGCTTTGATCGCAGGCACTCTAAATAGTGACAAGTGTTGCCGATTTTGTAAGTAGGCTGCTAATGTTGCTAGATGGAGGCGTATGGATGAGTACGCTAAATTACATCTGTGCAAGTGTAGTAAGTAGCAAATGATGTCCTGGATGGATGCATCCAGAGGGCGTATATTATTGTTAGTGCAGTAAATGGCAAACCTTTTCCATTTTGCAGCGTAGCAGGCTCTAGTAGTAGGCCGTCTTGCCTCTTTTATAATATTCATGCAGTCTGGTGGTAGGTTGAGGTAACCGAACTCTAGGACTTCAGGAGCCAGATCACTAGGTTCAGTTGCTGTGGATCTGGGTGTCTGATTTCTCCATGGTTCTGGGTTAATAAGGACGGGGAGAGGCGCAGTCTTTGGTGAGGAACTAGAGAAAGTTCCATCAGTATTGTGAACCAGGGTTGACGTGCCCATGTGGGAGCTACTAGTATCAGCTTGAGAGACTGTTGCCTGAGCTTGCGTACCACGAATGGAATGAGTGGGAGAGGCGGAAAAGCATACGCAAATCTGCCTGACCAGTTCATCCATATCGCATTGCCCTTCGACTGTGGGTGGGGAAACCTGGCGGCGAAGGTTGGGCATTTTGCGTTTTCATGTGTGGCGAACAGGTCTATGTCTGGTTGGCCCCATTTTTGGAAGAATGGGAGTAGGACTTGTGGGTGTAATTCCCATTCGAGGATCTGTTGAGTCTGTCGCCTTAACAAGTCGGCAATCTGATTGTGAACCCCTGGAAGGTGTTCTGCTAGCAGGTAGATGTTCTGGGGAATTGCCCATCTCCAAATGTTTTGTGCGAGCTGGGACAGTTGGAGAGAATGTGTGCCTCCTTGTTTCTGTATGTAATACATGGCTGTCATGTTGTCCGTCCGGATGAGGACAGTTTTGTTCTTTGGATATAATTGGAATGATTTCAGTGCTAGGAACACTGCCAGTAATTCCAGGTAATTGATATGGAGCACTTTTTATTGAGTGGTCCATTTGCCCTGAGTGGTGTGTCCTAGGAGATGGGCTCCCCACTCTGTGAGAGATGCGTCGGTTGTCAGCACTATCTGTGGAAGAGGCTCTAAGAACGGCCGCCCTTTGGACAGGTTTATGGTGTTCCACCATTTTAGTGAGCGATGTGAGCGGCTGTCCACTAACACCAGATCCGTAAGTTGTCCGTGAGCCTGGTTCCACTGACGTGCTAGACATTCTTGCAAGGGACGCATTTGAAGTCGTGCATAAGGCACAATGAAGATGCATGACGCCATCATGCCTATGAGTTGCATGAACACTCTTGCTGGGAGAGAGTGTTGGGATTGAAATTTTAAGATGAGAGCTTGTATATTGGCTATCCTGGCTGGGCTGGGATAAGCTATGGCCTTGGAGGTATTTATGGTGGCTCCCAGATATTGATGTATGTGGGAGGGTTGTAGTTGAGATTTGGGATAGTTGATGGTGAATCCCAAGTTGTGTAAAATTTGAATAGTTTGGTGAGTGTGTAGAACGCATTTGTCGAATGAATCGGCTTTTATGAGCCAATCGTCCAGATATGGGAAAACATGAATTTGTTGTCTCCTGAGATACGCTGCTACTACTGCTAGGCATTTGGTGAATACTCTGGGCGCAGTTGCCACTCCGAATGGGAGGACAGTAAACTGATAGTGTTGCCCGTCTACCAGGAATCTTAGATACTTCCTGTGAGCAGGATGCATGGGAATGTGAAAATAGGCATCCTTGAGATCTAGTGTGGCAAGGAAATCGCCTTGCTGTAATAGTGGAAGCACTTGTTGAAGAGTGATCATATGAAAATGATCTGAGTGTATGTACCGATTTAGGAGTCTGAGGTCGAGTATGGGTCTTAACGTCTCGTCCTTCTTGGGTATTAGGAAGTATAGAGAGTATACTCCTGTGCCCTGATGTTGTAAGGGAACTGGCTCTATTGCGTGTTTTTGAAGCAATGAGAGAACCTCGTGCTTGAGGAGAGTAAGATGGTCTGGCGACATGGAACGCTGTTTGGGTGGTATATGTGGGGGGGTATTTGTGAGTTCCAGGCAGTAACCACACTGGATAATTTGTGTTACCCACTTGTCTGTTGTAATGGTATTCCAGACAGGTAGGAACTGTTTGAGTCTTCCCCCGACTGGAGTGGAATGGTCTGGGGGGAGTGGTGGAAAGTCACTGTTTAGTGGCGGGGGAGGTACGAGTGTTGGTATTGCCTCAACCTCGTCCCTTGGTGTTGTTTCCCCTATATCCTCCTCTAAAATATCCTCTATTGGGGGATGTTTGTGTAGAGGTTTTGAACGTGGAGGAGGTGTCTGCTCCAATAACTTTGGATGCTCCTCTATAGAAGGAGCGTCGAAAGGAGCCACATGGTTGTGGAGACTGCAATGCTCCCATGGACTTAGCAGTCTCGGTGTCTTTCTTCATTTTTTGAAGTGCAGTATCTACTGCTGGTCCAAACAGTTGCTCTTGGTTGCATGGTTGGCTCAGTATGGTACTTTGTACTTCTGGCTTGAAGCCTGAAATACGTAGCCATGCATGGCGTCTAAGAAGTACGCTTGTATTTATTGCTCTAGAGGCAGAGTGTGCGGCGTCAAGGGCACATTTAATTGAGGCATTTGAGATGAGCTTTCCCTCCTGTATAAGGTTATTTGCCTGGGCTTTGTATTGGTCTGGTAGGTGTTGTATCAGATCTTCTAACTGATCATAGTGAGCCCTATCATAGCGTGCTAATAGGGCTTGTGTGTTGGCAATACGCCAATGGTTAGCTGCTTGTGCTGCTACCCTCTTGCCCGAGGCTTCTAATAGTTTGGATTCTTTGTCTGGGGGCGGTGTATCTCCTGTTGTTTGGGAGTTAGCCCGCTTTCTTGCGTTGGAAACGACCAAAGAATCCAGAGGGAGCTGTCCTTTAATGTAAGAAGGATCTTCTGGGGCAGGTCTATATTTTTTCTCAATTCGAGGGTTAAGTACCCTGGCCCGTACGGGGTCTTTAAAAACTTCTGTGGCGTGTTTTATGACACCTTTAATCATGGGTAAAATTTGAACTGATTTCTGAGACTGCTCAAAAGTGTCTAAAAGGAAGTCTTCCTCGGGTGTATCTGAGTGCATGGTGACACCATGGTAAAGTGCTGCCCTGTGTACTAGTTGTCCAAACCCCAGGTGGTCATCTGGAGGTGAGGGTTTTGAAGGGTATGTAGTAGGATCAGGGATATCAGGCAGAGGGTAAGCCCAGTCGTCTAATGGTACAATATCCGGATTTGTGAAAGGATCAATAGGATCATTAAGATCATCCGGATCACCCCCTACCCCTAGGTCATCATCATCATCCTGTGGAGGTGGTGTATGTGAAGGCGATGGTAGAGGTAATGGTGGTAGAGGCAGGGGGGGTGGGGTAAGAGGTCATACAGGAGAGGAAGGAGGAATGGGCGAAGTGGCTGAGTCCTTCTTCTTTACAGGAGCTGGAGAGGGTGTTGAGTCCAGCTTCCTTTTCTTATATGGCACAGCAGTGACATGTCCAGTTTTTGGATTAATGAACAAGTTACTTACCTTCGGTAACGATGTATCTGTAAGAAACATTAGTTAGTTAGATTCCTCACCTTAGAATATCCCCAGGCGTCAGACTGGATCCGGAAGATTTTTCGTCAGCAATACCCCTTGCGCGTCGCTAGGCGTCGTCTGCGGCTCCGCGTCCGTCGTTGGCGTCGTGCGCCGTAATGACGTCGTCGGAGTACTTAGACGCCGCCCTCGCGCGCTGATGTCAGTTCTTGTACATAGCTTTCCGCGCCAGGAACGCAGAGCCATGCAAGAGACCGACACTGGTGCCAAAAAAGTCTAGGGGCCTGAAAAGGACAACCTTAACCCTAGATGTCAGTTCGCAGAACGGGGAGGATGGGTGGGTCGGTGAGGAATCTAACTAACTAATGTTTCTTACAGATACATCGTTACCGAAGGTAAGTAACTTGTTCATCTGAAAGAAACACGTTAGTTAGATTCCTCACCTTAGAATAGATACCCAAGCAATACCAACCCCGGTGGTGGGTCTGCGAACCAAGATCACACCAGAAAGTCCTGGAGGACAGAACGGCCAAAGAAGCCATCCCTCCGGACTTGGCTGTCTAGGCAATAATGCCTGGCAAACGTGTGTAGCGAAGCCCACGTAGCCGCCTGACAGATATCCTGCAAAGGGACTCCCCGTCCCAAAGCAGTAGTAGCCGCTGTAGCCCGAGTAGAATGGGCGCGCAGCCCAACAGGAGGGTCCTTTTTCGCCAAGGAGTAACAGATTTTGATGCACAAAACGACCCACCGGGAGATGGTCCGTTTGTGCACAGCTTTTCCCTTCTTAGCACCCATGTATCCAACGAAAAGTTGGTCGTCCACCCGGAACTGTTTTGTGCGGTCCAAATAAAAGGAGAGCGCACGTTTTGGGTCCAGACGGTGGAGCCTCTCTTCCTCTTTGGAAGGATGCGGAGGCGGAAAGAAGGTGGGCAAGGTGACAGATTGCCCAAGATGAAAGGGAGTCACCACTTTCGGTAGAAAGGAAGGACGAGGCCGAAGGACAACCTTGTCCGGATGAACACATAGAAAAGGAGGCTTGGACGATAGAGCCTGGAGCTCACTCACCCGTCTAGCCGAGGTGATGGCTACCAGGAAAGCAGTCTTAAGCGTCAGAAGACGAAGAGGACAATTGTGAAGAGGCTCAAAGGGAGCGCACATCAGAAATGTGAGAACAAGATTCAAGTCCCACTGAGGCATTACGAAAGGAACAGGAGGGAACGTATGAGTAATGCCTTTAAGAAAGCGTTGAACCACAGGGGACTTGAAAAGAGAAGGCTGATCAGGAAGCCGTAAGAAGGCAGAGAGGGCAGCAAGATAACCTTTCAAGGTGCCCAGGGCAGAGCCCTGCCGGGCCAAAGAAAGAAGAAAGAGGAGAACCTCAGAAAGAGGGGCGGAAAGGGGATCCACAGCCTTTGCTGTGCACCATGCCACAAATTTGTTCCACCGGCAGGCGTATACCGTCTTTGTGGAGGGACGCCTGGCTGCCAGAATGATATCACAGACTTCAGGAGGCAAGTCAAATGGCATCAACTGCCGCCGCTCAATCTCCACGCATGGAGGTGGAGGCTGGACAGGTTCGGGTGGAGGACCGTCCCCTGCTGCTGCGACAGAAGATCCTCCCGAAGGGGCAGACGTATCGGAGGATCGGTCAACATACTGAGTAGCTCGGGATACCAGTACCTTCGTGCCCAATCCGGAGCCACCAAGATGACTTGGGCCCGGTCGTGCCTGATCTTCTTCAGCACTCTGGGCAGAAGTGGTATAGGCGGAAAGGCGTACAACAGACCGCAACTCCACTCGTGACAAAAAGCGTCGCCGAGCGAGTGCCGCCTTGGAAATTCCAACGCGCAGAACTGCTGACATTGCGCGTTCTCTTCGGTGGCGAATAGATCTAACCAAGGCTCTCCCCACTGCTGAAAGAGACCTTGCGCCACTTCGGAATTCAGACGCCATTCGTGATCCTTCATGCACCGGCGGCTGAGTTCGTCTGCTCTGGCGTTCAGAGAGCCCGCCAGATGTTGAACCACTAGGGTGACGCCCTGGTGTTCCAGCCACGTCCAGAGGCGCAGAGCCTCCTGACAAAGGGTCCACGACCCCACCCCGCCCTGTTTGTTGCAATACCACATGGCGGTGGTGTTGTCCGTGAACACCTGCACGACACTTCCCCTGACAGAGGGAAGGAAGGCTTTCAGTGCAAGTCGGATCGCTCTCAACTCCAACAGGTTGATGTGGAGGCGAGACTCCGCCGGAGACCAGAGGCCTCTGATCTCCGCCTCTCCCATATGGCCACCCCATCCCAGGAGGGACGCATCCGTCACTACGACATGCTCCGGTTGGGGAAGGGAGAGGCTCTTGCCCGTGACCCAATCGCGGTCCGTGAGCCACCACTGCAACTGCTGTGCAGTGCCCTCCGAGATCAAGACATGGTCGGACAGGTTGCCGTGATGCTGGGCCCACTGAAACTTCAGGTCCCACTGCAGAGCCCGCATGCGCCGCCTGGCGTGATGCACTAGTAGGATGCAGGAGGCCATCAGCCCCAGAAGCCGCAACACTAGCCTGACCGAAACACAGGATAGAGGCCGAAAGATGGGAATCAGGGCCTGAATATCCCGGACCCGCTGTTCCTGCGGATAGACCCGGAACTGCGCCGAATCGAGAACCGCTCCGATGAAGAGGAGCTTCTGAGAGGGACTCAGGTGTGACTTCGGCACGTTGATGGAAAACCCCAGCAAATGCAGGAGATCCGCCGTAGTCTGGAGGTGGGGGACGACTGCCTGGGGCGAGCCCGCCTTCAACAACCAGTCGTCGAGATAGGGGAAGACTGGAACCCCTGATCTGCGCAGATGAGCTGCGACCACCGCCATCACTTTCGTGAACACCCGAAGGGCACTGGTGAGGCCGAAGGGGAGCTGAAAGTGCTCCTGGCCCACCGTGAACCGCAGGTAACGCCGGTGGGCCGGCAGGACGGCAGGACGGGGATGTGGAAATATGCGTCCTGCAAGTCCAACGCTACCATCCAGTCTCCAGGGTCGAGGGCAGCTAGAACCTGAGCCAAAGTCAACATTTTGAACCGTTCCTTCCGGAGGAAGGCATTGACGTTCCTGAGGTCCAAGATAGGGCGGAGGCCCCCTTTGCCCTTCTTGGGAACCAGAAAGTAGTGGGAATAACAACCACGACCCACTTCTGGGATCGGAACGCGCTCGACGGCCTCCTTGGCCAAGAGGGCCGAAACTTCCTCTCGCAGAAGATTCAAATGATCCTCCGAGATACGGTGGTGCTGCGGTGGCATGGCTGGAGGGGTCGTCTCGAAGGGGAGGGAGTAGCCCCTTCGGACGATTTGCAGCACCCACCTGTCCGAAGTGATGGTACGCCAGTGGAGCAGGTGATGGCGAACTCTGCCTCCCACTGGCGATGAATGGGCCTGAAAGCTCGGACTAGGAAGGCTTTGAGGCGGATGCTGCCGGGGTGGATGTGGACTGACCGCGTCGTCCTCCAGAACCGCCTCGGCGGAAACCACGTCCGCGACCGCGTGCAGGTTGGGTCTGCGGCCGGTGGCTCTGCGGACGTGAGGAGGCGCCCCTTCCTTGGCCACGAAAGGGGCGAAAAGCGGAAGCTTGCGGCCGCGGGGCCGAAAGGCCCAAGGACGTGGCCGTAGCCCGGGAGTCCTTAAAGCGAGCCAGCGCACTGTCCGCTTTCTCACCAAAAAGGCGAGCGCCATCAAAGGGCATGTCCATGAGAGTGCTCTGGACATCCCCCGAAAAGGACGTGGACCGCAGCCAGGCGTGACGCCGAAGCGCCACCGTGGCAGAAATCGCCCTACCCAGCGAGTCCGTGGTGTCAAGTCCACACGGGATTGCATGGCGCGCTGCATCCCTCCCATCGGCCAGAGCCTGGGAAAGTCGTGTCCGGGCCTCCTCCGGGCACAGGGGCAGCACGTCCTCCACCGTATCCCACAGAGAGTGGGAGAAACGGTCCAAGAGACAGGCGGTGTTTAAAGACCGCAGGCCTAAACTGAGGGAGGAGAACAGCTTCTTGCCAAACTGTTCCAGTCTCTTGGAATCCCGGTCCGGAGGAGCGGACGGGAAGGAGGTTTGGGAGGTAGAGGCCTGGATAACCAGGCTCTCGGGGGTGGGGTGTTGCGAGCAGGGCGGTGGCGCCTGGCGACGTTTCTATCCACAGGAGGGACTGTGGAGGGCTTGGACCAGGTGCCCTGTAGAACGTCAGTGAGGGCCTCATTGAATGGCAGCAGAGGCTCAGTGGAGCTTGCTGCAGACTGAAACACCTCAGTGAGGATGTTAGTCCTCACAGTCACGGCAGGCAGCTCAAGCCCGAGGGCTGCGGCCGCCTTGCGCAGCACCACGGAAAAAGCAGCACCCTCCTCCGAAGCCACAGTCGGAGGAGAGATGAATCCAGTGTCCGGTGAGGTATCCAGACCACTGGCCTCCCCCAGTTCATCTGCCCAGTCCTGTGACAGTTGAGCCTGAACGGCCATAGGGTCATCGGACCCCTCCCAGTCGCCCCCGTCATCCGATTCCTGGTAAACAGGTGGAATGATCGGAGCCGGACGATAGACAAAGTGAGTCTCGAGCGGCGTCGGATGCGGCGTCGGTGGGCGCCGCATCGGCGTCGGGTCCGGACAGGGGCTGAACCGGGGAACGACGTCGACCGGAGTCGGCGTCGGGGGTGGAACCGGAGTCGGCGCCGGCGGAGGAGGCGTGACGAGGTCGACCGGCGTCGACGGGGGCCCAGGCATGGGCCCCTCGGGGACCTGCGGCGTCGGGGCCGGAGCCTCCGACGGCGCCGGGGCCGGAGCCGCCGGCGCGCAAGGTCGCCCAGTCGAGTCCGCGGGGCCCGAAGGCGCGCCGGCGGGTGTCGACGGCGGAGGCAGTTTCCTCATGGCCGAGAGGAAGGCACCGATCTCCGCCGGCGTCGTGTCAGTCCCAGGGACCGGCGGGTATGGGGACGTGCGCGGCGCCCGCGGCTCCTGCGGAGCTGCAGGGGTGGAACCACCCTGACCCTCGGCCGAGTCGTGCGACCGGCGAGGGGAGTCCGAAGAGCGGTGTCGCCTCTTGGACTTCTTAGATCGCTTGGACTTACCCGAAGACTTCGAGCCAGACGAGCGATGACGTCTGTCGCGGCTCCGCGACTGATCCTTGGACCTCCTCCTGGACCGGGATCGAGAAGGGCGCGGAGCCGAGTGTCGGAGCTCGAGAAGCTTACGGGACCGCTCCCGCCTAGCTTTCGAGGTCAGGGCCTTGCAGTCGGAGCACGAGTCCGCGTCGTGGTCGAGGCCCAAACAGTAGAGGCACCAGCGGTGGTGATCGGTCACCGACATCAGTCGGTGGCAATCCTCGCAAGCCTTGAACCCAGGCATCCTACCGGCACCAGAGGTCGATTGACAAAGATCAAAAGGGATCAAAATATTTAGTCAAAAAAGACTAAAAGGGGTAGCTCTCCCGGATCGGCGCTTACTGGCGCGGAAAAAAGAAGAACTGACGTCAGCGCGCGAGGGCGGCGTCTAAGTACTCCGACGACGTCATTACGGCGCACGATGCCAACGACGGACGCGGAGCCGCAGACGACGCCTAGCGACGCGCAAGGGGTATTGCTGACGAAAAATCTTCCGGATCCAGTCTGACGCCTGGGGATATTCTAAGGTGAGGAATCTAACTAACGTGTTTCTTTCAGATATAGATCCTTTTTTGCGTTGGATCTGGCTGGAAAAGTTCTTGGTCTTCAGGAACAGACTTCGGCGCCGATTTTTTCGGTTCCGATCTATGTTTTGGGTGATTGATAGAGTGTTTAGGAGGTGTGGTATAGTCCTTAGCCGGTTGTTTCGGTGCCGATGAGGGTTTCGGTGCCGATGAGGGTTTCGGTGCCGATGAGGGTGTCGGTGCCGAAATGGAGTCTTTAAGCTTGGGAGCTTTCGGTGCCGGTTTGTCTACGGGTCTCAATGGTTTCGGTGCCGAAGGCGCCGGAGCCGGCTTCGGTGCCGAGAGGTTTTGTGTCTTCGGTGCCGAGGGTGCTGGGGGTACAATAATATGTGGTTTACTCGGGCCTGAGCCACCTGAAGGCTTGTGTTTCTTCGGAGCCGAGCCGGAAGGCGGGGCTTCTGAAGGTTGTTTTCGGTCGCGACTGGGTCCAGCTGGCGAAGTCTTGACCAATGCCTTTTTTGGAGGTGTTGAGGTAGGGGCATCGGTACTCATGCGTTGCCCCGAAGTAATGGGGTCGTCTGAGTCGTCTGCTTCTGATATAATTTGAAGTTCCTCGGAATCTTCTTCCGGGACATCGGGGCCCTCAAAGATGTCCTCTGGTTCCGGGGCTGGTCTGTGTGCCATGATATGGCGTCGAGCTCTTCGATCCCGAATGGTCTTCTTGGATCGGAATGCGGCGCAGGATGGACAGCTGGACTCGTCGTGTTCCGGTGACAGGCACAGGTTGCAGACCTTGTGATGGTCACTGTGCGGGAACTTTGCTCCGCATTGGGGGCATTTTTTAAACGGCGTCCTTTCCATGAGCCGTAGGCCTCACGGCGCGGATAGGTCCAATCGCCCGCGTCGAAGTCCGGAACCGGCCCGATGAATTCGATGTCGAGTAAAGGTTGTATCGATGAAAATTATAAAGGTTTTTTGCTTCGAAAAGCTTGATTTAGAAGTTTTCTACCGGAGTGGAAAAGTTTCATCCAAACCCAATGGCGTAAAAAAACAATCTGAGGATGGAGTGGATGCCCATGCGCACTGTAGTCCAAGGGAGGAGTCACCTATCTCGTGACCAAAAGACTTCTTCCAAAGACAACAACAACCTGCAAGCATCCGAGCCCAACACCAGATGGCGATCTTATCCTAAGTGTGTGATCTGCAGCTCATATGCCTCGAACAGATATATTTCCTAAGAATGCCATAGAAGCCCCCAGTTTGCGTGTAGAGTGTGCTCGAGGGGGAACTGTTAATGTTCGTTTTGCTTTTGCATAGCATATTTGAATGCACTTGACTATCCACCTTGCAATACCTAATTTTGATATGGGATTTCCAAGTGTGGTGGAGCAAAAGCGACAAATAGTTGATTTGTGTTACAAAAGGGTTTTGTCCTTTCTAAGTCATAAAGCAATGCTCAATTCACATCTAATGTGTGTAGGGCACGTTCTGCCACTGAATCTGGTTGAGGGAAGAACACCAGTAACTCAACAGATTGATTGTTATGAAAAGCAGAAATGACTTTAGGAAGGAATTTAGGATTAGTCCGAAGAACCACTTTATTTTGGTGCATTTGTAAAAAGGGTTCTTCCATAGTTAATGCCTGAGGCTCACCCACTCCTCTGAGTGATGTGATAGCAACGACGAAAGCAACTTTCCATGTGAGAAATTGCAGTTCACATTTGTGGAATGGCTCAAAGGGTGGACCCATTAGCCTGGTGAGAACAATGTTGAGTTTCCACACTGGAGCAGGTGGACGTCTCGGGGGAATGACTCTTTTGAGTCCCTCCATAAAGGCTTTGATAACAGGCACTCTAAAAAGAGATAGATGTTGTCTATTTTGGAGGTATGCAGCTATTGCAGCCAGATGTAAGCGTATGGACATGCATGCTAAATTGGAATATTGCAGATGTAACAAATAACATATAATTAGGCTTTCCTGTTTTCAGTTTCTATTTTTGGTAAATTCTGGTGGGGTTTTCTCAGTGTTTTCAAATGATTTCAACACCTTAAAAAACAGTGGTTATCAGTGATTACACATTTTCGCGCCATTAAAAACAACAGAAACAGTGTTTTTCCGGTGTTTATGGACCTTTTTGCTTTTATTATTGCCTGCTTTCTGCACTAATAGTGCATGGTATATAGACAGTGCACATACAATGTAAATGAGGTCCAAATACATTTTTACAAATCAAACTTATCATAGTACACCATACAATACTTCTTCAGTGAGTCTTTGGTCATGCACGCTCCATCTTTCCTTCCCATGTAAACTTTTATCTGTGAAAAGGCCCTCTCAACATTGGCACTTGAGACAGGCAACGACAAAATAGCCAGTATACCAGTATCCCAGATGCTTTATGACTGCACTCCTTTCACAAATACCTGTCACTATACCTTGCATTTAATGTTTAAAGCCTGGGATATTTGGCAATTCACCTACTATCAATACTTACTCACTAGAAAAGGGGGCTGATGTATCAAGGGTTTTTACCCATTCTCTGTGGGTAAATGTGATGGTACATATATGGGGAAAGATTCTTATGAAACCTATATTTTTCCTATCAGTGAAAGACTCAAACGTAGCCAAAAAATCAAATATGATTTTGATATTTCCTGATTCTCTACAGATTATAAAATAAATAAACAACACTTAAAACATGCCTCTAACCCTTGTATCTTTAGACCAAAGACCACAAAACTGAAAAAAGGAAGAAACAATATTTTAGTGACATCTCTAAACAAAACTCAAGCAGAATAATGTTAACCCAGTCTTTCTTACTGCTACCTTATATAACAAAGTTACATTGTATTGGCACCTTCAGGAAGAAATAAAAATGACTCTTTCACTCTACTTTTCCTTTCTTTGAATGGCATTTAGTTTGTGGTTGTGCAGGTTTTTTTTCAGTGTTTATATGTATACACTGGTGAGGGCTATTTCCATTCCGGTGGGGTTTTATCAGTTATTATCAGTTTAAACCCGGACAGCCTACATATAATGTTTTGGACAGAGGCATCAAGCGGGTTGATGTGGTTGCTGTTACAGTAAATCACAAACCGCTTCCACATGGCTGCATAGCAGGCTCTTGTGGTAGGACACCTAGTTTCCTTGATGATATCCATACTGTCTGGCGGTAGATTTGGATAGCCAAACTCTAGGACTTCAGGTGCCAGATCGCTAGATTGAGTTGACTGGGATCTGGGTGTCTTATCTCACCATGGCTCTGGGTGAGGAGACTGGGTGAAAGACTGAGTTTTTGATGAGGACCTATGGAGAGTACCAATAGGGTTGTGAACCATGGTTGACGTGCCCATTTGGGAGCAACCATGATTAGTGTCAGGGACGTTTGTTTGAGTTTCTGAACCACTAATGGAATTAGTGGGAGAGGTGGAAAAGTGTAAGCAAATATCCCTGACCAATTCATCCATTGTGCATTGCCTGTGGACAATGGGTGTGGATACCTAGAAGCAAAGTTTGGGCATTTTGCGTTTAGATACGTGGCGAACAGGTCTATGTTTGCGAAGACCCACATCTGGAAGAATGGGAGTAGGACTTGAGGATGTAGCTCCCATTTGTGGATCTGTTGTGTCTGTCGACTTAACAGATCTGCCATCTGATTGTCCACTCCTGGGAGGTGTTCTGCCAGGAGATAGATTTTGTGATAAATGGCCCATCTCCAGATTTCCTGTGCTAGCTGGGACAGTCGGAGGGAGTGTGTCTGCCCCTGCTTTTGAATGTAGTACATGGCTTTCATGATGTCTGTACAAATTAGTACAGTCTTGCGTACTAACTGAACTTGAAACGCTTTCAGAGCCAGAAAAATCGCTAGGAGCTCTAGGTGATTGATGTGAAGCTGTTTCTGTTGGGGGCTCCAGATGCCTTGAATTGTGTGGTTTTGGAGATGTGCTCCCCAACCTATTAGTGATGCGTCTGTTGTCAGTACTGTCTGTGGAACCGGGTCGATGAAGGGCCGCCCTTTTAACAGGTTTTGTGTGTTCCACCACTGCAGAGAGCGATGGGTGCAGCCGTCTACCAACACTAGATCTGATAACTGACCCGGAGTCTGGTTCCACTGACGTGCTAAGCATTCCTGCAGGGGAGGTATCTGAAGTCTTGCGTAGGGATAAAACTAGTTACTTACCTGTACACTATGGTTCTCCAGTATTATCTTTCATAGATTCACATGCTTGTATCTTCCCCGTCGTCATGGTGGGAGTCTCACGGTAACAGATTGACCATAGCAGTACTAGAAAAAACTGCCTAGCAAAATCCCATAGGGAATCATATTATTTGGTAACCAAACCTCATCATTATTTGGTCCAAAACTCAGCCAATCAGTTGCCAGCCCTGACATCACACTCCCCAGCAGAGCCATCCCACCTCAGATTTCCAGCCCCGAGTGAGAGACAAGGATATATCTAGAGATAAAGAGGTTCTACCTGAGAAATGGGGAGGTGGGTGGGCCGCATGTGAATCTATGAAAGATAATACTGGAGAACCATAGTGTACAGGTAAGTAACTAGTTTTTTCTCCAGTATTCAATCTGTCATAGATTCACATGCTTGTATCAGAATAGTGAGCAGTACTTATACCAAACTGCATTTCCAGGATAGAACCCCAAATAGTCTGTGGGCTCTGCTCTCCTGTGCAGAATATTAACATACATTAGTTTTCCAAAATATTCAAGAAAATAATTAGTTAAGAAGACATATATTCATTTGCAATACGTATACCATAACCTTTATCTATCTATCTATATATATATCTATATATATATTCACTGAAAAAACCATAGGTTTCAGGGGTGTTATAGTTAGCTGGACTTTTCACTTGTACAAAACCATTGAAATTCCCCCGTTATAGTTAGTTCAGCTAACTATAACTCGCGCGCCCGCAATGCACTGCTGATGACGTCACATATTACATCACTCATGACATGGTCAGTGACATCACTCATGACATCTGATGACATCTCAAATGACATCACTGATGACATCATCCAGTGAATGTGTGTTTTTCTGAAAATTAAATATGTTTTATATATGTATATCTCAAGGTCGATGGAAGAATAAATGGGTATATAAGTGTCTAAATGGATGATTTGTTTTTGAAAAATTGATTGTGTAACTGACTGATTAAGTGTATCATAGTGAATACATGGCTTAGTGAGTAATGTTTAAATATGTAAATATCTGTATCAGTCTCTCACTTTGTGTATAAGTGGCTGCATGGGTGGGTGACTAGCTACATGGGTGTCTATATAGGTTATTAGTTGGTTTTTTGAGTATCAGTCTGAGTGTCTGCATGGTTCGGTGGGGGGTATTACGTAGTGCATAGGTGCATGAATGAGTGACTCACTCTTTGTATGTGTTGAAGACAGCATGTGTGAAGGACTGTATGGGTGGATGAGTGTGTGTATGGGTGTGTTAGTGAGTGAATGACTGTCTCAATAGTGTCTTTATGAGTAACTACATATGTTTTAAACTAGTATATGTGACTATTGGTGTATATAAGTGAGTATATGTGAGAGTGAGAGATTGAAAGAGTTCCTGTATGAATAAGTATGTGTTTCTATAAGTGATTGTTTAAAAGACTAAGTATGTGTAAGTTTCCGTAGAAGTAAGTGTGGTGGTGTGTGTATAACTGTATATGCAAGTAAATGTATGTTTGATTCTTTATTAGCATGAGTGACTATGTGTGTGAGTAACTCTATGGATGAGTGGCATTGTGTAACAGGATGTATAGGTGTATGAGTACATATGATGAGTGAGTACATGTATGAGTGACTGTATAGGACTGTTGGTGAATGAGTGGATGTGTATGTGGATCTTAGAATTACTGAAGAGGTTGTTGTAACTTGTATTGGTATGTCCATTGTTTTGAAAAGTTTAGTCTCTATTTTTGAATGTGTGTATCAAAGGTTATATTAGGGTGAGAGGAGGTCTGCCACTCTATCACAAGGATGATGTCATCAGTGATGTCATTTGAGATGTCATCAGTGATGTCATGAGTGATGTCACTGACCATGTCATGAGTGATGTAATATGTGACGTCATCAGCAGTGCATTGCGGGCGCGCGAGTTATAGTTAGCTGAACTAACTATAACGGGGGAATTTCAATGGTTTTGTACAAGTGAAAAGTCCAGCTAACTATAACACCCCTGAAACCTATGGTTTTTTCAGTGAATTTCTGAGGTTTTTTAAATGCTAATTCCTAACTATAACGTGCCTGAAACCTATGGTTTTTTCTGTGAATTTCAAAGGTTTTTTAAATGCTAATTTCTAACTATGCCTACAGAGATAGGACATGTGAAGAAAGAAGAAAAAATGCCCAGAAAGAAAAAAAATAAGTGCAGAAAGAAGCAACAGAAGTCCTCAAAGATGAAGAAAAGTGCAGGAAGAAGGATAACGTGCAGAAAGAACAAAAAGAAGAGCAGAAAGAAGCCTTGTTGCAAAATCATCCTGTACCCTCAACTTTTTCAGACGGATACTGGTGGTAACTGAGTCTGACTAACCAGTCCTAGAGCCAGTGCTATGTTAAAAGACACTTAGAATACAGTGAAAACACCTACATACACTAGGGAACATTATGCGTTGGGGTCCCCCTGTGATTAGCATGACCTCCTCTTTAAGCCCCTAGTATATAATAGGGCAGGGGGATTAAAACTACCTCTTAAAACAGGCCACAGGGCGTATTTGCACACGTTAACTCAGGCCCCGTCTCCTCCCTTCACCACTGTGTAAACACGCCCTGTGTCCGTTTTTAGTTGGGAGATTAAGTTCATTTGAATCCTGAAGGTCCGTAGGGTCCAACTAGCCCACTAGGTACCTCCAGTAAGTGCCACAGAGCTACGTTGCAGAGAGGTGTAAAAAGTGGCACGGCCTGGACCACCTCTCTGCAATGCAGCTCAGTGGCGCTTACTGAAAGCACTTGGTGGGCTAGTTAGCCCCCAGGGGCCCTCAGTATTGAAGGAAAATTATATCCCCAATTTAAAACGTGCCATAGTGCGTGTTTGCACACGTCACCTCAGGCCCCGTCCCCTCCCTTCACCACTGTGTAAACGCGCCCTGTGGCTGTTCTAAGTTGAGAGATTAAGTCCCCTTGAATCCTAAGGGTCCCTAGGGTCAAACTAGACCACTAGGTACCGCCAGTAAGCGCCACAGAGCTGCGTTGCAGAGAGGTGTAAAAAGGGGCTTGGCCTCAGAACACCTGTCTGCAGCGCAGCTCCCTGGCGCATACTGGAGATGCCTGTTGGGCTAGTTGGCCCTCAAGGACCCTCAGTATTGAAGAGGAATGTATTTCCTCAACTTACAACTCGCCAGGGGGCGCGTTTGCAGAGTGCTGCAAGGAGGGGGCGTGGCCTCCGGCATGATGCCAGTCTTTTATTTATTTAATTTTTTTAAGAAGGGGGGCTGTGTGGTTCCCCTTCTTATTCTAATTTATTGGCCCTGATGACCCCATCCCCCAGGGCCTGTCTCCTAATTATATTTTTTTGACCCCAATCCCCAGGGCCGGCCACTGTTTTTTATTATTTTTAAAAAATATATATTTATAGACAAACCTAGGACATGCTGGACAAACCGTACGTACCTATCACCATGACGATTTGCGTGATATTTATTAAAAGGCGACTATGCATACAATGAATCCACGTGGAATGTATTTACACCACTAGTGAAGCTCTGACATGTCTGATGCCCTACCGTGCCTAATCCCGGTAGACACCCTTGTCGTTTATTTATACAAACATGGGTAGCTATTGACGGGCACATTTAATACACATGCACACCAAGCCATTCATAGGGGATTCGACAAAAATTCGACCAAAACTATGCAAGAAACCCCCCTCACGGTTAATAAAACACACATCCACTGCCGGATGTGTAATACTTTTTATTTTACTCTCTGGAAAGGGGACGAACATCACTTGAGAGTCACAGCGCGCTCCTGGCAGAGCCCAATGCTGTGTTACACCCACCATTGCCTGCTGAGTGCCACACACCTCTGTGTTGTATTCCACTAGCTAGTGCATATGCTATGACACTCTCTAGCCCATGTGCACTGTAACACCACCCCGTGAATATGTCATGCCACACTTGTCTTCGCACGGGTTATATTGCACCATCTAACGTGCCTTCCTCGATGCCTATGTTATAACGCACAGTGCTATGCCATACATATTACAATCTGGGATCCATATCTTTGTCACAGTGCATATGCAACGTTACACTCCCCAGCACATATTTTATATTACAACATTAGAGACTAGTTAGGTTACACAACACTGCCCTGTGCATATTACACTCCAAGGCGCATATCGCATAGCACGCGCTAGTGCCTGTGCTATCTCGCGCTCTCCAATGAATCTGTCATTGCGCACAATGTATTGCATATTATATTTCACGCCCGGTTCATCTTATATCACACTTTTTGGTGCATAGTTTATACCATACACTATATCTAGTTTTCATTTTCAATCGTGCTCTCAGGACTATGTTCTATATAACACTGTGTTCACCTACCCTTTTCACGGGCATTACATTTTGCGATAGGGGGTGGAGGGTCAGGGGGTGTTTCTGCCAAGTGAGCCCGGAGTCACAGTCACAAACGTCCTCTTCTTCCTGAATAAAAGTGAGATAATGCTGCATACTTGTTCATATTTTAAGTAGTTCGCACAGACACACATTTTAAAAACAATAAAGTTCCTAATACCCACCTTCTCTGAACAGTTAGCTTGCTGCCCCATCCCCCTCCTCCCTATCCTCTGTTGTGTGAATCCATGGACTAGCCTCCTCCCTCCTGCCATGCATGGTCTGATGTGCTGCAACTGCCCTCAATTTAGTATGATGTACCAGTCCACTCCTCCTGCCCTCCATTGCCCAATTATATGCCCCATCATTGACCTCCTGCTTAAACTCTGTGCTTAGCTTGCTGCCCCTATTCTCCTTCCCCCTGCCCTCCGATGTCGTTGTGCATGCCCCTGCTCCATCCTTTTTGCCCACCATGTTCCATGGACCTGCCACTCCTATCTACTCTGAGTGTTCTGTTGAGCTGCCACTCCCCTCCCACCTGCCTACTATTGTCAGATGACTGTAACCTGTCCCTGCCACCTCCACCCTGCCTGTCCACATGCCATGCCCCTATCCTCTTCCTCCTGTCCTACATGGTCCATTGTACTGCCACACCCTTCTGCCCTCCCTGGTCTGTTGTGCTGCAACTGCTCCTCCTGCCTGCCCCATGCGGTCTGTTGTGAGGCCCCTTCCCCTGAACTTTCTTGTCTGTGCACAGGTCCTGACCCTCCCTTCTATCCTCCATCGTCCTTTGTGCATGCCCCTGCACCCTCCTTCTTGCCCATCATAGCCATTGTGCTGCCACTAACCCTCCCACTTGCCATGCATGGTCTTCTGTGCTGCCATGGCCCCTCCCACCTTCCCTGTGTGGTCAGTTAGCTGCCCCTGGACCCCTCCCACCTTCCCTCCATGGTCTGTGTGTATGCCATCACAGTCTCACTGTTGCTCTTCATGGTGTGTCTTGCTTCTAGTGCCCATCCTGCCTGACCTCCATGGCTATCTTGCTGCTCCAGCCCTGCCCCCTTGCCCCCAGCCCTCTGTTTACATGTGCAGACCCCTACTCCCTCCCTCCTGGCTTGTCTGTTCCATTGTAATGCCCCTGATCCGTCCCTCCTGCCCTTTATGGTCTGTTATGCTGCAGCTTTCTCTCCTGTCTGTCCATTATGGTCAGCTAGCTACCATCGCCTCTTGCTCCTCTGTTCTCTGTTGTCCATGTGCATGGTCCTGGCCCCTCCCTCTTGCTTTCTATGGATTGTTGTGCTGCACTCCCGTCCCGCATGCCCTGTATGGTGTATTGTGCTGCTGCAAACCCTGATGCCTGCCCTGCAGGGTCAGTTTGGTGCACCTCTCCATGTCCCTCCTGTCCTCTGTTATCCAAGTCCATGTCCCTACCCCATTTCCTTCCATGATCCAATGTACCATACTTGCGAACATTTTGAACTTGGTAAGAGGGAGATTTTGAAAAAAAACTGGGGTATTGATTTTCCCCTTTGAGTTACATTGAAAAAGAGGAGATTGTAGACAGGAGACAGATAAAATAAAGCCCATTTGAGCTTAAAAACATTGGACGTTTCCTGGCTGAATCGGGTCTGTTGGCATGTATGGTTGTACTACCATTGCCGCTTCCTTCTGCCCACAATGGTCTATTACATTGCCACAGCCTCTCTTGCAAGTCCTGTATTGTTGGTTTGTTGCCCCTGCCCCCCTTTCCACTGCCCTCCATAGTCTGTTGTGCTGCCACGGCCCTTCCTGCCTGCTCAGTGTGGTTAAATTGTTGCCTTTGCACCCTCCTACCTGCCTTCAATTTTCAGAGTCCGTGCCCCTTGCCTCTGCCTCTCAACAGTATCCTAATGAACAACTAGATTGCTAACATTCTTTATTTATTACAAAAGTGTGGAACGCCTGACGTCATCTTGATGTAATCAAAACTGTAATACCTAGAGCATTTCCTTTAGAAATTACATATATGAGAGGGTCTTATTGGCATCAAAATTATGGTTAGTGCTCTAAAAGACTAAAATAAGGACATATTTTCTGAGTTTTCAAATAGCGACAAAGCACTTTAAAATTATTTGTTACCTTTATGTTTTTTTATCCAGTTGACCACTTGATTAAATGTTGCACTTAGGGGAGAGGATGTGGTCTTACTTCCAGAACTGCAGACTTTGCAACTGGGGAACCAGGTTGGAGTTTCTGCTTCAACTCGACATTCTGTGATTCTGGTCAAATCACTTAAAAGTCTACAACCAAAATGAATTTGTTCTTGTGTGATGTAACCAATGCTCATGTAAAGCACTCCAATACCTGACAAGTCTGCACTATATAACACTGCAAAAACACAAAATAATAAGTGTTTTGCACACTTCTGTCATTGAGCTATATTTGGGCTACATCTGGGTGATTTTGGGCTACAATTGGGCTCTTTTGTCTCCGGTGGCCATCTTGGGAGATTTATTTGTTATGAAGTTTCCTAATTTCCTCATGTACTGCAGTCTCCTCAGTAGGAAATGCTTTCAGTTTTTTACTTTGATTCCATCATGAAGGTATTCAGATATGTCACACATTTGCCATAAATTCTGAATGTTAGCACTCTAGTTGCTCATTAGATCACTGTAGTAAAACTACTGTTCACCATGGAAGTATGCTCCTGGTATTAAAAGTGCATGTTTCAGTCTGCATGTCAGAATTTTTTTATGAAATAGAAGCAGATTTGAGAAGTCACTCAAAATGTGCCCTTATTTTCTTTCTTCAGCATTAATCATAATTTCTATGGCAAAATGAACCCCCTCATTGTGTTCCTTTTTAAATTAAATGTTTTAAGTGTTACCAGTTTATTCCAATCAAGATGGCTTCAGGTGTGCCATACTTTTGTCATAATGAAGACAGTAAGCGCTTTAGTTGTTTTTAAAAACACTTTGGGACATTCTGTCATTGGGCTATACTTGGGCTACATCTGGGTGATATTTGGGCTACATTTGGGCTCTTTTGTCTCTGGTGGCCATCTTGGGAGACTTATTTGTAATGAAGTTTCCTAATTTCCTCATTTACTGCAGTCTCCTCAGTAGGAAATACTTTCAGTTTTTTACTTTGATTCCATCAAGAAGGCATTCAGATGTGTCACACATTTGCCATAAATTCAGAATGTTAGCACTCTTTTTGCTCATTAGATCACTGTCGTAAAGCTACTGCTCACCAGGGAAAACTGCTGCTGGTATTGAAAGTGCATGTTTCAGTCTGCATGTCAGAATTTTTTAATGAAATAGAAGAGGATTTGAGAAGTCACTCAAAATGTGCCCTAATTTTTCTTTCTGCAGCACTAATCATACTTTTTATGGAAAAATGAACCCCCTCATTTTGTTCCTTTTTAAATTAAATGTTCTAAGAGTTACCACTTTAATCCAAGCAAGATGGCTTCAGGTGTGCCATACGTTTATCATAAGTAGGACTGTTAGCGCTCTAGTTGTTCTTTGGAACACTCTGGGAAGCTGCAGTAGAACACAAAGGAATCAACTGACAGTCTCTGCCCTTGTTGGATGTACATGTTTTACTGAGAATGTCAGACTTCATTCTCACATGACTGAGAAAGATAATGTGAATTTACAGAAAATAAGCTCTCAGTTTAGCTTATAGATCACCTTCCAAACCTCTGTGGGAAAAGCATGAGAAAATATTTTTCTCTCAATCATGATATCCCAGCAGAAGGGTTTTTCACATGGTGAAATCACCTTAGAACATACCACAATTCCTAAAATGAGTATGGTACCATCAACAAATGATTTACAATGTAACTAAAGTCTTAAAACCTTCTATTAACTGCAATGCTTTTTAATGAGGTGCTATCATGTATATTGGTCCCAAGATGGCTGCCAACACTTCTTGGATGAAGTGCTGACAGCCAATCAGATCTCAGGATGAGATGTGTGGTTAGGCTCCGCCCACATATATATATATGATTTTACTTTTGATTTTCTCAGGAACTACTGAACAGATTGACACCAGACCTGCAAAAGGCACATCCCTGACCTGAGGACTACCTCTCTGCCAAATTTCAAGTAATTCTGTTCAGCCGTTCGGGCTGTACCTTGGACTAAAGGTCCCTATGGAAAATTGCATGGGGAAAACGCGTTTTGGGACCCCCCTTTTTTCTCAGCTCCCGCTTGACGAATCCCCCCGAGACTTTCAGGGTAGGAGCGGAGCGGAGCGCCCCACCTATTTTGAAAATTTCGCGAGAATTCGTCAACCGGCGCCAAAGTTATTCCAAATAGAATGTTGCGGATTTCCTATGGAAACACGGTCCTAACTATAACTATCTACTGGCGACCGCCAGTAGATAATATATATATATATATATATATATATATATCTACATACATACATACATATTTTGATAAATACCTTATTGAAAAAGATGTTGTAGAACTGCCTGTCCCACTGCTGCATCCTTTTTCCATGCTACATCTAGACAATAGTGTCTAGTGAAGGTGTGCGCATTTTTCCACGTCGCTGCTCTGCAAATGTCCGGCAAAGACACTCCTGCAAACAGAGCTGTAGAAGTCGCCATTTTTCTTGTAGAATGAGCATGCACTTTGGCTTGTAAAGGTTTTCCAGCTGTGACATGACACAAGGAGATCGCCGAAGTTATCCATCTTGAAATACTGGTTCTGGAGAGTGCCAAACCTTTCCTGGGACCAGAAAAGGCTACAAAAAGCTGGTTTGTTTTTCTAAAAGCTTTTGTTTTATCGATGCAGAATTTCAAACACCGTTTAACGTCTAAAGAGTGCAGTGCTCTTTCTGCAGACGATGAAGGATCTTTAAAAAATGTAGGTAATACCACCGGTTCATTCAGATGGAAGTTGGAAGGGACCTTAGGAATGAACTTTGAATTTGTTCTAAGGATAACTCTATCTTGTCTGAATTGTAGAAAAGGTTCTGCAATTGAGAAGGCTTGGATCTCGCTGACCCTTCTTGCCGACGTGAGAGCTAATAATATTGCCGTTTTCCATGAGATAAACTGCAAGTCCGCCTTATGTACTGGTTCAAACGACAGTTTCATGAGCTGTGCAAGAACCGTATTAAGCTGCCAAGCAACCACTGGGCATCGTACTGGGGGAAACATCCTGAAAAGCCCTTTGAGAAATTCTTTTATAACTCTTTGAGAGCAAAGAGATGGGGGGGTCAGGAACTCTTGTGTACCTTGAAATAGCGGCCAAATGTACTTTTAAAGACATATGAGAAAGTCCAGATTTGGCCAAATCCAAAAGATATGGAAGAATTTGTTCCGAGGAGACGTGAAAAGGATGCAAATTTTTAGATGCACACCAATGACAAAATCTCTTCCATTTAGCCGAATATGTTTTATTTGTAGAGATTGCTCGAGATCGTGACAGAATCTCCCGGCATTCCTGAGGGATATTCAAAAGCTGGAACTCATGTTCGTGAGGTTCCATGCTGACAAGTTCAGCGATTTCAAATTTGGATGAAGAATTTGACCGTTGTTCATAGTGATTAGATCCTGCACTAATGGAAACTGTATCCTGGGTGTCACTGATAATTTGAGAAGTTCGGAGAACCAAGCTTGTCTCGGCCATGCTGGGGCCACTAGAATCAGATGGCACGGCTCCGATTTCATCTTTCTCAAGACTTTTGATATTAGCGGAAATGGGGGAAATGCATATGCAAACATCCCTGTCCAGCAAATCCGAAGAGCATTGCCCCACGACCCTTTTTGTGCAAACCTGCTTGCAAAGTGTTTGCATTTTGAGTTGTGGCGATCCGCGAACAGATCTATCGATGAAGTGCCCCATAGCTGGAATACTCTGAGAAGCTGTCTTTGGTCCAATTCCCACTCGTGAGACACCTTGGACGATCTGCTCAGAACATCTGCTCTTGTGTTGTCCACTCCTGGAACGTGTTGGACTTGAACTGATATGTTGTGATTCAGAAGCCACTTCCAAATTTCCTGCGCTTGCTTCGACAATATTTTTGATTTTGTACCCTCTTGTTTTAGAAGGTAAAACATCGATGTTGAGCTGTCTGTCTTGACAAGTACTGTCGAATCGTGAATCCTGGGGAGAAACGCTTTTAGACCCAAGAAAATAGCCTTTAGCTCCAGCAAGTTGATATGAAGCTGAGCTTCGCGCTTTGACCAGTGACCCTGAATTTCGAGCTCCTGGAGATGCGCTCCCCAACCTTGTAGTGAAGCGTCCGTCATCATCACAAAACTGTAATTCTGTGGTTCGAAAGTCAGTCCTTCCGTTAAATGATCTCTGACCTTCCACCATGACAGGGCCTTTAGGATCTGAGGAGTGATAACTATTCGATCCTTGAAGGATCCCTGAGACTGAATCCACTGCTTGTCTAGCAGTTCTTGAAGAGGCCTCATGTGAAGTCTGCAATTGGGAAGTAGGGGAATACAGGAAGACATCATCCCTAGCAATGATTTGTAGATTCTCACTGAAACGTACTTTTTTATTTGGAAGTGCGACGCCAGGTTTATGATTTTTTGAATACGCTCCTCTGAGGGAAAAGCTTTCGCCTCCTTTGTGCGAATTATAGCTCCCAGAAATTGAAGGGACTGCGATGGCATGAGATGCGATGTTTCTAGGTTGATTCTCAGACCTAGACGACTGAAAGGGTCCATGCAACATTGCAGAGAATGTTGAGTTTCCCTGAACGAAGAACCTTTTATGAGCCAATCGTCTAGATAAGGGAAAATTTGGTGACCTCGAAGTCTTAGATGTGCTGCTACTGGCGCCATACATTTTGTAAAGATTCTTGGCGCCGACTTCAGACCGAAAGGCAATACTTTGAATTGATAATGGCGCCCCGCCACTATGAAACAAAGAAACTTTCTGTGATTTATATGAATTGGGACATGAAAATAAGCATCATAGAGGTCCAGGGATGTCAAATAATCTCCCTTGCAGAAAAGAAGAAGAATTTCCTGCAGGGATAACATTCGAAAAGATTTCTTTTTGATGAATTTGTTCAAACTTCTCAGGTCCATTACCTGCCTCCATTTCAATGTGTCTTTTTTCTTTATTAAGAAGAAATGCAAATATAAGCCTTTCCCTCATTGAAGGCGCGGAACTTCTTCTATTGCTTCCTTTTGTAGAAGAGATAAAACTTCTGCCTTGAGGGCCGAAAGGTGTTCTTGTCTCCTGCGTATAGGTGATTTGGAGGCTTTTGTATGAACTCCAGGGTATGGCCTTGTTGAATCACATCCAAAACCCATCTGTCTGTTGTTATCGACAGCCAAGCCGGATAAAAGGAGGAAAGGTAATGATTCTTGATGTTTGAACATGTGGCGGGCGCCTTGACAGTCACTGTCTTCTATTAGATTGTTGCGATTTACCTCTCGCAGATGACCTCCCTCTGGACTGTTGCTGGTATGTGTTTGAGGAACGAAATTGTTGATTATTGGAAAACTGGCGATACCCTTGCTGATTGTACGGCTGATATCTATTGGATTGGAAAGAAGATCTTTGCATATACTGTCCTCTAGATCCTCTCCTCCGAAAGGACTGGAACCTGCCCTGCTGAAGAGACCCCAATGCACGCGCTGTATCCGTGTCAGTTTTGATACTTTGGAGGGCATCATCCACATGTTTTCCAAATAGGTTCTCTCTGTCAAACGGCATGTCCACTATTTTTGCTTGCACTTCTGGTCTAAAAGAAGTGGCCTTAAGCCATCCTTGCCTTCGTAGGGCCACTGCACCTGCCATTTGCCTGAAAGCCACTGAAGACAAATCCATCGCAATGTCTATGGATTCTGAAGCCGCCCTACCTCCATCCTGTAAAATGGCGGCCGCTTCCTCGTTCTTATCCTCTGGTAGATGAGCCAGTAAAGGTGCTATATCTGACCACCTCTGCCTATTATATATGCTAATGAGAACTAACGCATTTGCAGCCTTAATGGAGGACGCTGCCATCACAGCAAAACGTTTCCCCGCAACATCCATACGCCTCCCTTCCTTATACGGGGGAGCTGCAGAAGTGGAAACCGGATTTTTGGAGTGTCTTTGAGCGGATTGCATCACTACAGACTCCGGCCGCGGATGTCCAATTAAACAAGTAGGAGAAGATTCTGGGGCTCTATATTTCTTCTCTATCCGGGGCACCGAGGCAGCTATCGAAGCCGGGTTCCTCATTATTTTTAATCCTTCATCCCAAATGTGAGCAATATTTGGAATAGATCTAATGGATTTCCGTGAATCCTCTTTGAAATCATAGAGGAAGCACTCAGCTTCTTGAACTGGAAGCGGAAGCTCAAATCTTCTTGAAGCTTTCTCCATAATGTCATGGAAACCACCAATATCTTGTGGCGGAGAGTTCGCCGGTGATGGTGATGGAGACGGCGTAGTAGGAAGAATGTATTGATCCCATTCATCCCCAACCTGAGAATCCTGAAGAAGTTCCCCTTCTTCCGGTTGATCTGGGTCACTCTCCTCTAAATATTCCCTAATTGTACAAAAAAAGGGGGAGATTCTATTTTTTGAGTTGAAATTTTGGGAGAGGAACGAGGTGGTTGAACTTGAGCAGGCGTAGATGAAGTTTTCGGGGTTTGAGTGTTAGCGTCAGGAAAACGTCGATAATAATCGTTTATCATAAGAAGTTTGTTACTAGAGAAATTGGCATTGAAATAGTGTCCTCTCTCAAATCAGATTGCGGTTCTTCCTCCTCCTCGTAGTCATATGACTGCTGAAATGACTCCTATCTCTTTGATTCTTGTGCAGGACGATCCTGGAAAGAGGATATTTCCTGAACCTCTTGATATTCTTCATCGTCAGTCTCCTGGCTCTTTATTTGAAGTTGAGATGGACTATATGCCACTCCTGATGACTCTTCATCTTCTGACTGTAATTCCAGCAGATTAGATGGGGGAAGCGGAGAAATCTTTGTCCAGCCGGTAAAATCTGAAGATTTCTTCATCGTCGACGAGCCCGTCGACGATGGAATAGACTTTAATGAAATTGTCGTCTTTGCCTTGGGAGACTTAAAAGATGCCATCGACGGAGCTCCCGTCGACGAGGAAATAGGAATTATCGTCGATGAGGTGGTCGTTGGCGAAGTTAGTGTCGACGGAGTCGCTGACGATGACGTCGTCGGCAAGGTCGTAACCGGCCTCCCAGTCGACGGGGTTGTCGACGGGCCTTTCTTCGACGACGATGTCTTAGTCGTCGCCGTTGACGCAGCTGTCGTCGTCGATATGGTAGTCGTCGACGGTGTCGTCGTCGATGGAGCTGTCAACGTTTTCATTGAAACCAACGCCGGCGACACCCCAGTTTTCATCGACGGAGCTGAAGAAACTTCTCTGGACCCTGTAGATTTTTTAAGAGGAGTGTGAGGAAGCGAAGACGAAGAAGTCTTTCGTTTTCTGCTTTGTAAGCTCTATCTTCTCCTCAGAAGCAGAAGATTTCCTCTTTTTAGATGATTTGGTTTCCTCTTCAGAGTCAGAATCTGAAGTGACCTTCTTCTTTTGAAGCCACAACAGTAGCCGTGCCTCCCTGTCACGCAGGGTTTTCGCAGAAAAGGTTCTGCAATGCTTACAGTCCTTAGGTGTGAGAAAGTGGCTCTGTATATACTGTTCCCTAATAGGTACAGGGTGTACAGAGTCCCCAGTCCCCCAGAGGCTGATAGAGGTCAAAGTTAGGTATGACCTTACTCTCAAAAGTGGTAGCTTGGTCGAGCAGTAAGGCAGTACCAGAGGACAGTGTAAAGCATTTATTGTACACACTCAGTCAGCAAATGGTTTCACACACTCAATAACTGAACTCTAGGCCAATGGTTTATATATATAAAATATATGCTTGTTTTATTTTTAGAACCACAAAGGGGATAAAAATATACTTTCTCAGAATGAGAGGTTGCATATAAATACTTTTTGTCTTAACCCCTTCCCTGCTCATGACGGAACCGTTCCGTCATGAGCCACGGTTGCCGTGTGCTCATGACGGAACGGTTCCGTCATGACAATCCTGTCGGCGGCCGCTCCGCCTGCGCGGCGCTGTTTCCCCGCCTGTGCGGGGCGACAACGCAAATGGGCGGAGTCATGACGGAACCGTTCCGTCATGAGCACAGCTCAACTGTGGCTCATGACGGAGCGGCTCCGTCATGAGCACAGGCCCGCCGCGCTGCCCCCCTGCCCCCCCCAGCGCTGCAGCGGAATGTCCGCAGCAGCGAAGGGGTTAAGCAATGAATTTTTGTAAACAGTCACAGTTGGTTGCAATAAACAATCCTATTTCCTAAACATCACAATGCATTGAGCTCAATGGTACATTCAGGTTATCTGTAATAAATTACTTTTCGGATTACTTTTGGAATTCCAGGTCTGGCTCCTAGATCCAGCTCTGGGTCAGTATTCAGAATCAAGTGATGAAAGTCGACTTAATAACTGTAGTGATTTTTAAATAATATTTAGCTATTTCAAAAGTTAGCACTTAGAAAATATTTCAAAGAAAACATTCAATGGATCTCTACGGCAAGAAATTCAAATTGCAGGTAGAGTACTTTATCGTTACTTTAGTAATCCAGGACTGGGCACCTAGACCCAGGACTGGGGTCCTTATCAAAAACAGGTAAGTAATTTCGTTTGCAGAAATGGTACGATTTTAAAAGAATATTTCAAATTTGCAAAAGTAGACACTTAGAAGAAATTTCACAGAAAAGCAGACAATGGTTTCCTAAGGGAGAAAAATGAGTTAGAGGTAAGTATAGTTGTGGACACTTTTCAGAGTCAGGGCTGGGCACCAAGATCCAGCACTGGGAGCTCACCTAGGAGCAGGTGAGTAAATTCGTTTTTGTCACTTGGCTGATTTTTGGTGAATTTTTGCAGTTTTGAAAAGTTCACACTTAAGAAGATTTTTGAAGAAAAAGCCAGTCAATGTTACCCTATGAGGAAAATGAAGTTAGCGGTTTTAAGGGTAAGTACTCGACTGGCAGAGTTGAAATTCCGGGCATAGACTCAGGGGTCCCCCAGTGTCAGGTAGGTACAGTTGGTTCACCCTCAGCGGTTTCAGGACGGCCGGGTGCAGAGAGAGTTAGGCCCAATGTTATCCTATGAGGGATAGGGGGGCCTTGGTTAGTGGCTGCTGTCGGGCAAGCCACGCAGTTGTGGGAGCTGGGCTCCTGGTCACTTACTCAGGGCAAGTGGGGAAGTAAGTTGGTGTAGAGAGTGCACTGCCAGGGCCACTCGGGCGGCTGGGTGCAGGGTGCTTTTGAGCCGTCGGGCGCTCAATGGAAATCAATGGGAATGTTCCGGTTTGGAAAAAGGCTGCAAGCTCGGGGACGAGGATGCTTCAGATGCCACCACCACTTCGAGAGGTAAGTTGGGTAGTTGTAGGTTAGGTAGGTACCCCGGGATTGGGCACAGGGGGCCGCAGGGCGCCGGGTGCAGGGTTGCCTTTTGACGTCGGGAATCTTACCCTCTTGTTGATCGCGGTTGGGGTGGCACTCTGTTCTGAGGCTGCAGGCTTCTTCCGGGATGTCGAGGGGGGTCCTTGGGTGCCGGACTCGAGGTCACAGTCGCCGTGGGGTCGTCCTCAGGGTCTTTGTCCACTCCGGCACTGGCCAGGCTTGGCTGGTGCAGAGTGTGTTGGGTCCGCGGTCCCGGGCTGCTGCCAGGGGTTAAAAGTAGGTTTCTTGAGTAGAGCCTCTACTCATGGGAGTCCCAGGGAATCAGAGTTCAAAGGTAGCCAGGTCCTCCGGGGTTTTTGAGGTTGCTGGCCACAAGAGATGCCGCGCTGGAGCAGGAGCAGGTTCGAGGGTCGACAGGCCGGTAGGGCTGGGGCCAAAGCAGTTGGTGTCTTCCTCTTTTTAGCAGCTGCAGGGCAGGTCTTTTTTTCTTCTTGCTCTTCTTGTAGGTTTCTATCTGGAATCTGGGGAAGGAAGGTTCAGGGGGCCCCTAAATACTAGATTTAGGGGCGTTACAGGTAGGTGAAGGCCAGGGACCAATGGGTCCTTGTCCTGGGGTGGGTACACCCCCTATCCTGCCTCTCTCCTGTGGGAGGGGGGCAGTAGCCTAATCCTGATAGGGTAGGGCCTCCCATCTTCAAGATGGCGAGAGCCCGGAGATGTGCTTCACCTCGCCTCCCCCACCTGAGGGGTGGGGTGGGCAGGCTGGCACATCCCCTGTCCTTGTATGGGGTTTCCGGCCAAGCTTCCCGCCAGAGTGGGGGGTTGCAGTGGCCTGGGGAAACTCCAACTGGCGGCATGCCTTTGAAGCTTCCCTTTGCTCATCCTGGGGGAGGAGATTTCTCACCTCACCCAGGATGTGCATTGTTGCAGGCCCGGGAGAGCAGGGGCTCTCCCACCCAGGGGTCCAGCAACGTGTCTGCTGTGTGGCAGCCTGGGCAGCCTCAGAGCAGACGTGGATTGTAGGTTAGCTGTAAGGGGGCATCTCTAAGATGCCCTCTGGGGTGCTTAGTACATTAAATCAAACACTGGCATCAGTGTGGGTTTAATGTGCTGAGAAGTTTTATACCAAACTTCCCAGTCTTCAGTGTTGCCATTATGGTGCTGTGGAGCTCGTGTTTGACGAGCTCTCAGCACCATGTACTTGTAAATGGCAGCACTGTACTTACAGTGCCCATGAATGGACCTGGGTACTGTAGGGGCACAGGGCTCCTGCTCCTGTGCCCACACCATAGGCATAAGGCACCCAGCCAGAGGGGTGGCTGACATATGCCTTGGCAGTGTAGGAGATGGGCATGGCACACAGAGATGTGTGTCATGTCGACTCTTTGTTTTGTCCTGCACCCAGACACTCAGCTGTGAGAAGTTGGCCTGATGTATGAGGTCACTAGTTATAGTGTACACCTTATATCAGTCCAAATACCCTTATGGTGATTGGTTGTAAAGTCAACCTTATAGACCAGCTATCCTAGTGGTAGCATGGACAAGAGCAGTCTTAGGCTAAACTCTGAATGGCATGTGAAGCCAGCTGTGATACCATATATAATCCCTTGAATACCAAATGAAAGGGCACCACAACAGATATATATATAAAATAAAGTGTATTTATTCTAAACAAACCCTCAGCACTCTTTATGAGATTAGAGGTAAGTACAACACAGTCTTATTAATGCATACAGTAAGTCACACAGGTAAGTAATACAGTTAGGCCCTAGGGGCCACGCAAACCATATATTAAGTAAGTGGTATAAGGACCACTGTCACGGAAATAGAGTAGGCCTAGGCCTAGGGAATCGCTGGGGCTACACTAGACTACCAAAGGATAGGAAGTGGGAGGCCCACGGGATTCGCGTGCAGAGTGGAAACACTCACGCGTAATGCGTAAAGGTTACTAGCAATAGTACAGTTCAGAAATAGATAGATTTAGGACACTTCCGGAGTAGCTAGGAAGTCGACACTTGAAACTTAGATACTAGGATAGTCACTACCCTGATGAGCACCGGAGTACCCAAGTTACCTAGCCCACAGGCTGCGGGTGCATAGGGTTGAAGTTGCGTCGGGTTTCGTCGTCGACTCCTATGGATGCCTGAAGAAAGATGCTGACAGGCAGTCAGTGAAGAGTGTCCGGTGGATCCCAAGGCTGGGATCAAGAAGAGAGGAGACCTGCAAGCAGAGGGGACAGAGTCAAGATCACTAGCCAGTGATCACGTGGAACCAGGAAGGAACCAGACGATGTCGTGAAGAGTTGCAGGTGAAGGTGAAGCTTGTCGCTGCAGCCAGGAGGACCAGGAAGCGTCGAGGACGACCAGGACCAGGAGGCGAGCTGTCCCACGAAGGCTCTTGCTGTCGGCGGCGTCGAAGCTGGGCTAGGACTCACCAGGCCTTGGCAAGCGGAACCCACGAGGATCTGAGGACTTGCTTCAGGATCAGACCAGGAAGGTCTGGGGTGCTTCTTCTTTGCAGGGAAGCAGGAGCCAGTCTGGAGGAGCCAAACCAGCGCAGAGGATTTCGGGATGCGTCGTCACAAAGGCCACTAGCCAGCGGGCAAGCAACCGGACAGACGCGGCAAGCAGGAAAATGCTGAAGGGCCCCCACGCAGGACTCGTTGAGTGTGGGGGGCTGGTCTTCGGTGCAGATGGTGCTTGGGGGTGGGGCTTCTCAATCCCCGGTGCACAACTTCGAGGGTGCCTCAGAAGCTGCGCTTAAAGATACTAGCCACTTTTCCCAGGTAGCCGGTCCCACGTCGCTCGTCGCCTCCACGGATCTCAGCTCTGCTGCAGATGTGGATCAGGGTCGGAGAAGTCTGGAAGTCAAGGCTCTGGTCGGGCTCTGCAGTCGGTTCCTCGTAGAACGTGGGCAAAGCAAAGGGTAGTCTCTTGATGGTGCCTGTTTGCACAGGGTAGCCACTCCTTGGCCACAAGGGAGATTCTTCAGTCTTCTTCTTTCGTCGAATGTCGAAGGTCCAGAGTTTCTGTTCAGTTTTGCAGGTTCAGGATAATCTAAAGTCTTGAGGCCCAACTCCCACTCTTATACTAATCTGGGGGGCTGGGATACCTGCTAGGTCACGCCTTATGGGTGGGACCTGGGAGGGGGTGGTTACACCCACTTCCCTTTGTCCAGTTTCGCGCCAGAGCTGGGGCTGGAGTGCCCCAGCGCCGGTTTGAACTGGACTATGCAAGGAACACCTTGTGTGCCCCAGGCATGTCTCATTCCTTTCAGCCCACCCTGCCCCAATACACTAAAGGCTGTCTGGAGAGGTGCTAGCACCTCCCCAAGCAGGAAACCTATTGTCCAGGCCTCCCTGGCTGGGATCACTCCCAGCTGCAGGAGGTCAGACTTGTGTCGTGGCAGCAGCATCCATTTTGTGATGCTGAGGCTTTGGTCAGAGGCTAACAGTGAAGTATGATTTTAACATGTCTCTCCCTCTAGAAGGGGGGAATAATATCCTCATGTCCAGAAATGGTATGGGGGTATTATTCCACAGTGTTAGACACCTTACACGACATGTTTCGATAAAGCCAAACCATAGTTACCATAACCGTCTAAGATAATAAGGCACTTTAAGAGTATATGGTAGGCTATATCATAGAACAGCTATAAGGACATGGTTCCGAAAGCTGCAGACAGGCTCAGCTCATGCTAGAGCCCCCTCTCACATGTTACCAAGCACTCTGCCTCCAGGATTGTTAAGGCCTGCCATAGGAGTGACTGATAGGTACACATGTGTCTATATATAGGGTAGGTATAGGAATACTACACCTAAGCAAGGGGTGATTACACGACCTTGCCCCAGCTGAGTGATCAGCCAGTTGTGTCAAAATGGAAGGCCAGGCCAGGGGTGGCATAATACATGCTGCAGCCCCTGGTAGGCCTAGGGTACACCTATGCCCTGGGTACCTAGGGTACACTGTACAGGGCCCAATAAGGTGATCCTATCCAAATGGGTTATGCACTTAAAGTACATAGTATCAATTTAGAGAGAGAACAGCAGGGCTGTGGGTCTGATCAGCAGGCCCACAGCCACATCTAAGTCGAAAACCAGTAGAGCAAAAGCAAAAAGTGGGGGTGAACATAGAAAGCAGACCCTACTCTCCTACATCAGCCTGCAAAGGCAGTGTGTGTGTGTAAGGGTACAGGGCCTCTAAGGGTGGCACAATGAGTGCTGCAGCCCTTAGAGGCCTTCCCTGGTCACAAGGCCCTGGGTACCTAGGGTACCATTTACTAGGGGCTGACATGTGGCCAGGGTTTGCCAATTAGGAGTTTGTATTTTAGGGAAGGAACACAGGTCCTGGGCACCTGATTGGCAGGAGCCCAGGGCACAACAAGGAAAAGTGCATCAGCTATTAGGCAAAAAAGGGGGGGGGTTACTGCAACAGAAACCCACTTTCTCACATTAGGCACATGTTTAGGGTGCAGACAATACAAGCAGTCCTTGTGAGGATTGTTAGAAATGGGATTTCTGGTTGGCTGAGGCTTGCGCCAAAGCCAGGCAGAAACCACCACTCTAGTCAGGGCTGGGGAGTTACACGCCAAAGATAACCCCTGCTCACCCCCTTGGTAGCTTGGCACGAGCAGTCAGGCTTATCTCTGAGGCGATGTGTAAAGCGTTTGCGCGCGCACCCAGCAACAACCCCCAAGGCCCACCACAAAGGAAACTCCACACAAGGTATTCTATAAAAATAGCCTTTGTATTATACACAACACATTAGATAAAAACACACACTCTACAATGTGCCAACAGGCACGGGCAGAATTTACAAGGGATTATATATACAGGGGACAGGGCCACCTGGACCACTGTCCGGAATTAGCACTCTTAGAACATAGGAAATAAAATTACTGTTGCACAAAATTACACCTAGCACACAACCAGTCACTACTGGTATCAGGTAAGTACCACCTACGCAACCCTAACCACCTTAGGAAAATATTGCGCAGGGAATCAGGACCTCACTGGCACCACCTGTACTAGGGAGAAAACAACCACCTAAGTATCACACTACTTGTAGGGGTCTAAGCACATAAACACATGATGCATAACATTCAGAGGTGTAAAGCAAAGCACCTGACGCAAAAACACATTCAGAGGTGCAGAACAGGTACAATGGCGCCAGAACTCACATTAGCCACTACCTGTGGCAGTCCCTGGGCCAACTGGCCTAGTAGGGGCAAGGACGCCCTGCGTCCAGAAAAGTCAGGGCACGCCGGCGCAGGCTGCGCAAGCCAGAACACCGAGGCCACAACCTAAACGTTGCAGTTGCCCACTAAGTGCTGGGCAACTGGGGAAATGCTGGGGCCAACGTTGGAGCCTCCCAGGGCTCTGAAACACTGAAAATGCCCCCTAGAGCCTCGCAGGCTCTAAATAATCATGTGCCGTCGTTGGAGTCCCTCTGGACTCTGAATCAATACTGCCCCCGTAACGTTGGAGCGCTCTGAGCGCTCTGCGCAACCACTGCTGGCCTCGTTGGAGCCTCGTGGGCTCGGAACCACTCGCTGTCAGCACGTTGGAGCGTCTCACGCTCAGAACAAAGAACAATGCCCCCTTCAGGTATTGGAGTCCCTACGGACTCTAAATCAACACTGGCCCCCACCGTTGGAGTCCTGCTCGGAGGACTCGAAAGAAGAATGCCCCCGCAGTTGGAGCGTCACGCGCTCTTAATTAGCCAGGGTCCCCATACATAAGAGCCTTCTCTGGGCTCTAGAGGACTACTGCCTTCGCTGGGGCGGACTCGCAGGGGGGTCGCTACCGGTCAGAGCATCCCGCCCCAGCCCTCACTCACCAGTTCGGGCGGCTCTCCCGGTCTTTCGGACCGGACGGTGCTTCTCCTGTGGAGCCTCCGAGGCTCAAGGGTCATCGGGGTCGGGACAGCCGGCACTAGAGAGCTCCCGCTCCTCGGGGGCTCTTTCTCTCTCTGTTCCCGGCGGCCTCCCCTCGTTCACCGGAGCACGGGGTGGCCTCCCGTAGACTTCCGGCTTCGCCTGCTTCCACCCGTCGATGCGGAGATCCTCGGGGTCGCTTCCCCACGTTGCCGGGCAACCGCGACGGCTGGGCCAATCCCAGCGCGGGGGGGGTGATGACGACAGCGAACTCCCGGGCTGCCGGCGGTGAACTAGATACCGGCTTTTCCCGAAGCGCGGGGTGGGCTCCCGCCCTCGGTTTACAGAATAACGTGACGGGAATAAGCGGGGTGGCACCCGCCACCGGAATAATCAACTAAGCGGGGTGGGCACCCGCCATCAGAAACAAAGCGCTCCTGGCGCCAAGGGCACAGAAACAGGCGCTCTCTGCGCCGAAGGCAATTCCAGCGCTTTGAGGCACTGGAGGCTTCAGCGAGGCACACAGGAAGGCGCTCCTCTATGCTGGTGTCCTAACCAAAGCGCTCCCAGCGCTACCAGTCGAATAAAAGCGCTCCCAGGCGCTTAGGGCTGCAAAAAGCGCTCCCAGCGCTTTAAGAATGATAATAAAGTCCAGCAACAAATGGTCCTTCAAGAGCAGGGGGGCAAGGCTGGACCCAGAGCCAGCTCACTGGGCCTCCAGGCAGGGAGGTAGTCCAAGTGGCGGTCCTCTGGTCCAGCAGCAGCCGCAGCCCCCCTCAGGCAAGATCCTGGCAGAGAACAATTTCTGTGGGGACACAGCCCCATTTTTATACAGTCAAACCCTTTGTTCTGGGTTCAGGGTGAGGGGGAAAACCAGTCGCAGCTGGTTGGGGAGCACCCTTGATGTGCTCAGACCCTCACTCTATTGACTGGCAGGGCTAGGGTCGTCAGTCGCACCACAGGGGGCGGGGCCAGCATTGTGTTTGGAAAACCCTGTCCTATTCAGGACCCAGGTGGACTCCTCCCACCCATCTAGCTGCTGATCTCCCCATTCACCACTGGGTGACTCATCCTGACACTGGGGAATCCCTAGCCCGTCACATGACACGACCAGCCAATCACGCGACAGACACACTGCACACAGAAGTGCCCACTTCTAGAAGTGGCACTTCCACACTAGGTACATGCACGCCGCACACATCATCGCGCAGCATTCACTCCCACGAGTCCGCACATACCAAACTCGGGCCTGCACACCCCACGCATCAGGAACTACTAGGGACACATACATTCCCCATGCATTCCTATGGGAGGGCAGGCCTATCTCACCACATGCACTCAGAGCACGCACGCACTTTACCCTGGGACACAGGGAAAGTGCGCAGAGACCAAACAATCACCATACCCAGTCACCAATAAAAAGCCAAAAAGTCCAGGGGTGAACCTGCCAGAAGGGCCAAGTCCAACACAACCCCCTTCCAGCCAAAACGCAGGGCAGACCAATCACCACCGTGATGGACTTCCCTGCTTGGGGCGATAGAACACGGACGCGGGCCCGCAACTGCATGGACACCCTCCGGTTCTACGCCACGGTGAACCCATGGAATTCTTTTTAACACCACTGTCTGGACCAACTGGGCTACCCCACTGGTACTCCCAAGCTGTCCGCGGCCAAGACCAGGCCCTAGGCCACCCAGGTGCCACTGGTCTTTGCCTAACCATAGAGTGGGGGGTAGTAACCCCTGGCACATAGCGGCCATTCTCCACTCTTCCTCTCTGAAAGACAGGACTAGACTGCCACTGGTTCTCCAGCCTAGGGTCTACACCCTCAGGCGGACCAGGAGTCTCAGGGAAGGCTCTCCTCCCCCTACCTCTTCTCCTAGGGTTCCTCCTCCTCTGGCGAGGGGTACACCTAGAACGCCATCCCAACCCAGGGTTTAACCCCTCAGGTTGTACCGGGGGCAGAGGTGGGCTCTCCCACCCTCTGCACCCCCTTCCAGAACCCTGCTCCCTACCAACTGGGGCGGTACCTCTGGAAGAAGAACTGGTCGGGACGCTGATTACAGACGTCCCACCCGTCAGGTCAGGCTGATCCCGAACCTGGCCTTCCAACCTCCGGCCTAGAACCTTTGGTGGAATAATTGCCTGGCACTCCAGGACTTCTGGGGATTTCCACTCCATCCCCCTGAGGCTATCAAAGGACACATACGTCAAGCGACTGTCTGTCTGGCGCTGATCTCCCGTCCCCTGTCCACCTGACAGTGCGCGGAGATCCCCCAGAACAGAAGTGGTGCCACCCTGGTCACTACACGGGATCCTAGCCCAACTGGGTAGTCCCTGACCCACAGGCTCTTCCACTGGGAAACTCATCCCCCAATCACTCCTCACACTGGACTCCTGTACCCTCCCTACCGGAGCGGTACTGCCAGACTCTAGAACCACAGGAGCCCTGGTTACAGGTGCTCCAGGTCCTCTACTCACCAGGAGATCTCCCTCAAATGGGCTAACAGGACAGCCTAGGTCCCCAACTTGGTGTTCCCTCATGGAACCATCCAAGTCCTGAGGCAGGGTTTCGTACGTCCGGGGACCCTCGGTCACCCTCTCACTCCTGCTCCACTGAGCCAGGCCGTGAGCCCCTACACCCTCCTCGCTATCCTGGGACCTAGCTGGGCTACACTGAGCCTCTTCCACCACGCTGGGCTGGAAGATACCTGACCCACTACTTTTGGAGTCACTCCCTAATGACTCTAGAGAACCTCTAGCCCTTTCCCAGCGCTCTGCTTCCTCCGCAAGCTCAAGGGGCTCAGACAATCCACACCCCAACAGGTGTTGGCGCAACCCTGGCACACAACAACTGAGCAGGTGTTCTTTGAGAACCAGATTACACAGTATATCAAAATCACTTGCTGTGGAAATCCAATCAAACATTGCATCCTCACATCCATCCACAAACTCCTCCCAAGTCTGGTGAGACAGTTTCCTACTGCCCCTGAATTTCAACCTTAACTCCTCCTCCTGGGGAACAGGTACCAGACTGGGGGAACTGGGACTGGGATTTCCTACACTGGAATCTACATCGCTACTACCACTGGACTCAACCCTCCCTGGGGAGCCCCGAAAATTAAAACTGCGCGCAGGGGATAGTCTACCCTCCAGAGCTACTTTGCCTCTGGTGGAGGCCCTCTCAGCCTCCTCTACCCTCTCCCGCGCCAAGACCCACTCAGTCTCTCGCTGTTGCTTCCTGGCCTCCAGCTGCGCCATAGCCTGAGCATGCTCTAACCTGAGCTTCTCTAACGCCAGCTGGTGCTCCCTTTCTTTCCTCCTATCTTCCCACTCCTCTGGGGACAGGGAAAGGGATGAGGCGCTGCCTCCTACGCTGGACCCAGCAAGGGACGCCCTACCTATGGGGTCCTCACTCTCTACTGGCGTCCAGGTATTGTCATCCTCTACCTCCTCTTCTGACTCTTCCTCTGTACAGTACCTTTCTAACTCCTGCCTCTGGCGCCAAGCTAGCTCATAGGGATCACAAGCAGGCTCCATTCTGGCGGACGTTATGGTAACAATTATACAGGGAACCTAGGGGTCTGAGTTTCACACAGGAGCACACAATTCACAAAAAGATTCAGCAAGCTCTCTAACCCAGAGAACTCACACTCACTTGCCTAGTGCCACACACCATTCATCCACACACACAACCCTCCCCTCGGACTGGTAAGGCAGTTTCTACCACCCCTGATTCCTCAACCTGACCACCACGTGACACAGGTACCAACTCTGGGCGCAGGGCGGGGGACAATGTACAGGACACTATTACGCTGCCACCACTGGATCCCACCCTCTGGTGAATCCAGAAACACAATGCACTAAGGGGGATGATCTACCCTCCCGAGCTAGGGACACCTAACTCACAGTGCACAAAAACACATTTCCAAAGAAATGACAATTAAAAACAATCTTTAAAACAATAATCCCTATACCATGTGATTTATCTAAATGCAGAGTTTTGTAGTGCGGCCAGTGGCCGCTGCGGTACAGCGCAAACGCAAGTCCAAATCCCACCGCTGATCACCAATGTTAGAAATGGGATTTCTGGTTGGCTGAGGCTTGCGCCAAAGCCAGGCAGAAACCACCACTCTAGTCAGGGCTGGGGAGTTACACGCCAAAGATAACCCCTGCTCACCCCCTTGGTAGCTTGGCACGAGCAGTCAGGCTTATCTCTGAGGCGATGTGTAAAGCGTTTGCGCGCGCACCCAGCAACAACCCCCAAGGCCCACCACAAAGGAAACTCCACACAAGGTATTCTATAAAAATAGCCTTTGTATTATACACAACACATTAGATAAAAACACACACTCTACAATGTGCCAACAGGCACGGGCAGAATTTACAAGGGATTATATATACAGGGGACAGGGCCACCTGGACCACTGTCCGGAATTAGCACTCTTAGAACATAGGAAATAAAATTACTGTTGCACAAAATTACACCTAGCACACAACCAGTCACTACTGGTATCAGGTAAGTACCACCTACGCAACCCTAACCACCTTAGGAAAATATTGCGCAGGGAATCAGGACCTCACTGGCACCACCTGTACTAGGGAGAAAACAACCACCTAAGTATCACACTACTTGTAGGGGTCTAAGCACATAAACACATGATGCATAACATTCAGAGGTGTAAAGCAAAGCACCTGACGCAAAAACACATTCAGAGGTGCAGAACAGGTACAATGGCGCCAGAACTCACATTAGCCACTACCTGTGGCAGTCCCTGGGCCAACTGGCCTAGTAGGGGCAAGGACGCCCTGCGTCCAGAAAAGTCAGGGCACGCCGGCGCAGGCTGCGCAAGCCAGAACACCGAGGCCACAACCTAAACGTTGCAGTTGCCCACTAAGTGCTGGGCAACTGGGGAAATGCTGGGGCCAACGTTGGAGCCTCCCAGGGCTCTGAAACACTGAAAATGCCCCCTAGAGCCTCGCAGGCTCTAAATAATCATGTGCCGTCGTTGGAGTCCCTCTGGACTCTGAATCAATACTGCCCCCGTAACGTTGGAGCGCTCTGAGCGCTCTGCGCAACCACTGCTGGCCTCGTTGGAGCCTCGTGGGCTCGGAACCACTCGCTGTCAGCACGTTGGAGCGTCTCACGCTCAGAACAAAGAACAATGCCCCCTTCAGGTATTGGAGTCCCTACGGACTCTAAATCAACACTGGCCCCCACCGTTGGAGTCCTGCTCGGAGGACTCGAAAGAAGAATGCCCCCGCAGTTGGAGCGTCACGCGCTCTTAATTAGCCAGGGTCCCCATACATAAGAGCCTTCTCTGGGCTCTAGAGGACTACTGCCTTCGCTGGGGCGGACTCGCAGGGGGGTCGCTACCGGTCAGAGCATCCCGCCCCAGCCCTCACTCACCAGTTCGGGCGGCTCTCCCGGTCTTTCGGACCGGACGGTGCTTCTCCTGTGGAGCCTCCGAGGCTCAAGGGTCATCGGGGTCGGGACAGCCGGCACTAGAGAGCTCCCGCTCCTCGGGGGCTCTTTCTCTCTCTGTTCCCGGCGGCCTCCCCTCGTTCACCGGAGCACGGGGTGGCCTCCCGTAGACTTCCGGCTTCGCCTGCTTCCACCCGTCGATGCGGAGATCCTCGGGGTCGCTTCCCCACGTTGCCGGGCAACCGCGACGGCTGGGCCAATCCCAGCGCGGGGGGGGTGATGACGACAGCGAACTCCCGGGCTGCCGGCGGTGAACTAGATACCGGCTTTTCCCGAAGCGCGGGGTGGGCTCCCGCCCTCGGTTTACAGAATAACGTGACGGGAATAAGCGGGGTGGCACCCGCCACCGGAATAATCAACTAAGCGGGGTGGGCACCCGCCATCAGAAACAAAGCGCTCCTGGCGCCAAGGGCACAGAAACAGGCGCTCTCTGCGCCGAAGGCAATTCCAGCGCTTTGAGGCACTGGAGGCTTCAGCGAGGCACACAGGAAGGCGCTCCTCTATGCTGGTGTCCTAACCAAAGCGCTCCCAGCGCTACCAGTCGAATAAAAGCGCTCCCAGGCGCTTAGGGCTGCAAAAAGCGCTCCCAGCGCTTTAAGAATGATAATAAAGTCCAGCAACAAATGGTCCTTCAAGAGCAGGGGGGCAAGGCTGGACCCAGAGCCAGCTCACTGGGCCTCCAGGCAGGGAGGTAGTCCAAGTGGCGGTCCTCTGGTCCAGCAGCAGCCGCAGCCCCCCTCAGGCAAGATCCTGGCAGAGAACAATTTCTGTGGGGACACAGCCCCATTTTTATACAGTCAAACCCTTTGTTCTGGGTTCAGGGTGAGGGGGAAAACCAGTCGCAGCTGGTTGGGGAGCACCCTTGATGTGCTCAGACCCTCACTCTATTGACTGGCAGGGCTAGGGTCGTCAGTCGCACCACAGGGGGCGGGGCCAGCATTGTGTTTGGAAAACCCTGTCCTATTCAGGACCCAGGTGGACTCCTCCCACCCATCTAGCTGCTGATCTCCCCATTCACCACTGGGTGACTCATCCTGACACTGGGGAATCCCTAGCCCGTCACATGACACGACCAGCCAATCACGCGACAGACACACTGCACACAGAAGTGCCCACTTCTAGAAGTGGCACTTCCACACTAGGTACATGCACGCCGCACACATCATCGCGCAGCATTCACTCCCACGAGTCCGCACATACCAAACTCGGGCCTGCACACCCCACGCATCAGGAACTACTAGGGACACATACATTCCCCATGCATTCCTATGGGAGGGCAGGCCTATCTCACCACATGCACTCAGAGCACGCACGCACTTTACCCTGGGACACAGGGAAAGTGCGCAGAGACCAAACAATCACCATACCCAGTCACCAATAAAAAGCCAAAAAGTCCAGGGGTGAACCTGCCAGAAGGGCCAAGTCCAACAAGGATCTTCAGAAAACAGTCTAGGTTTTCCACAGGATCTGCAGGGCCTGAAGAGCCTCTTTTTAGAGCTTTCAGCCATAGTAAGCAAAATATGAAACACAGTACCTCAAATCCAGTAGAAAGAAAGAACTTCCAGTTGAACAAGAGGTCAAAAGTTCACACAGGAACAAAACTGAGCAAGGCTCAGGGAGATTCCTCCTCACACAAAGGCGGTTGGAAATCTGAGGTAGGGTGGCTCTGCTGGGGAGAGTGATGTCAGGGCTGGCAGCTGATTGGCTAAGTTTTGGACCAAATAATGATGAGGTTTGGTTACCAAATAATATGATTCCCCTATGGGATTTTGCTATGCAGTTTTTTCTAGTACTGCTATGGTCATTCTGTTACCGTGAGACTCCCACCATGACGACGGGGAAGATACAAGCATGTGAATCTATGAAAGATTGAATACTGGAGAACTATAAAAATGCAAGACGCCATCATTCCTAGGAATTGCATGAACACTCAAGCTGGTAAGGAGTGTTGAGGCTGAAACCGAGACAGTACTTTCTGAAACATCCTGAGTCTGGCTGGAGTTGGGTATGCTACAGCTTTATGTGTGTCTAAGGTAGCTCCTAGATAGTCTTGAGACACTGAGGGTTTGAGATTGGATTTGGCCTGGTTTATTGTGAACCCTGTTTGGTGAAGGAGTCGCATAGTGTTCTCTGTGTGTCACAGGCAACTGTTGTGTGAACTGGCCTTTATAAGCCAGTCATCTAAGTAGGGGAAGATGTGAACCTGTTGTCTTCTCAGGTGCGCTGCGACTACTGCCAAGCATTTTGTGAAAACCCTGGGAGCAGTTGTGACTCCGAAGGGTAGGACCTTGAATTGATAAGGTTGGCCTGCTACCACAAACCAGAGGTATTTGCGGTGGGCAGGGTGTATTAGTATATGGAAATAAGTGTCCTTTAGATCCAGAGTGGATAGAAAGTCGCCTTGCAGAAGGACAGGAAGCACTTGCTGGAGTGTTACCATGTCACAATGGTCCAACTGAATGTATAGATTGAGTTCTCTGAGGTCCAATATGGGTCTGAGAGAGCCGTCCTTTTTGGGAATTAGGAAGTATAGGGAGTACACTCCTGTTCCTTGATATTGTAAAGGGACTGGTTCTAATGCACCTTTTTGCAATAACGAAAGAAATTCTTGCTTTATAAGTGTACGATGTTCTTGTAACATGAGGTGTAACCTTGGAGGAATATTGGGTGGAGTGCTTGTAAATTCCAGGCAATAACCAGATTGGATAATTTGGAGAACCCATTTGCTGGATGTAATCGTAATCCAAATGGGTAGAAATTGTGAGAGATGTCCCCTGACAAGAGTGGAATGATCGGGGGTATGGGAAATAAGTCACTGCTTGTTGTTGGCGGGGGAGGTGCGTGTAGAATTACCTCTGCATCTTCCCCTGCCATTATTTCCTCTATAGCCTCCTCGAAATAACCTCTTGAAGAGGCCGACTGATTGTTGCCCTTGTAAGAGGAGGAAGCATTGTCTGTAGAGATGTTTTTGGAGCTGCCCCTGTAGAATGAGCGAAGAAAGGAACCTCTGTTGGAAGGTACTTGCAAGGCCCCCGTGGACTTAGCAACCTCTGTGTCTTTTTTCATCTTTTCCAAAGATGCATCAACAGCTGGGCCAAAGATATGTTGCGCATCAAAAGGTTGATTAAGGATAGATGCTTGTTCCTCAGGTTTAAACCCAGAAATCCTTAACCAAGCATGCCTACAGAGCAGTACGCTAGTGTTCATTGCCCGAGCCGCATTATCTGCCTGATTTAAGGGATATCTGATAGAGGTATTGGTTATCAATTTATCCTCTTGAATAAGGTCACTAGCTTTAGTCTTATGCTCATCTGGAAGGAATTCAATGCTGTTTTGTGAGTGTGACGTAGACAGCTTTGTTGCAAGCTGCCTTTTATGAGCTAGTCGTCTAAGTATGGGAAGAAGTGAATGTGCTATCTTCGTAGATAAGCTGCGACTACTGCCAGGCATTTGGTGAAAACCCTGGGTGCGGTGGTGACTCCGAATGGGAGCACCTTGAATTGATAATGTTGTCCCGCTACCACAAACCTGAGGTATTTACGGTGAGCGGGGTGTATTGGGATGTGGAAATAGGTGTCCTTTAAGTCCAGAGTGGACAGAAAGGATAAGTTACTTACCTGTAATCCTAGTTCTCTTCCAGGGGTATCCTCATCAAAGTCATAAGCACATGAATATTTCCGCCCATGTGCGGGACCCCGGAAACACATCACATATATGTGAAAACCGTATATGTAGCTCTATATATATATATATATCCATATATATATAAAAAACACACAATGCAGCCTCCCATAGACATGCTGAGCAATGTTGCAATGAATTCTCATGTACATAAATGTATTCCAATTAAGCAGGGAGAAAGAAAGTCTTTGAAAACTGCTTTAATATACAGCAGAAAAGTACAATCCTGCAAGGAATAATGAAATAAACATTGCCAGCACAAGGGCTGCATTGTAGAAACATTAGTGTAGAAAGCTGAAAAGCTAACCCACATAAACACTCAGATAAACTGGCACCGGGCCTTTAAGGCAGCCATGACCCCCAGCTTCCCATCATGCCTCAGGGGAGACAGTTAGGTCAGTTGTTCTTTGCGGATATCCGCAGACCATTTTACAAAGAATTGCATGTATCATGTTCACTTGCCCAGGGAGGCGGGTGGGTTGCTTATGACTTTGATGAGGATACCCCTGGAAGAGAACTAGGATTACAGGTAAGTAACTTATCCTTCTCTTCCAGGGAATCCTCATCAATAGTCATAAGCACATGAATAGAATAGCAAGCCCATCCCCTTATCCTGCGGATAAACAGAAGTACCCTCAAGATACATAACAGCCATGAGGCCTACACAGACTCCAATAGGTTAGCATTGAAACAGATTCCTCAAGGAGGCCTGGCCTACTTGGGTATCTGCCCTGGAGTCTGAATCCAGACAGTAATGCCTGGTAAACGTATGTAGCGATTTCCAAGTTGCAGCCTTGCAAATCTCGGCCATCGGTATATTGTGCAGAAATGCAACCGTAGTAGCCTTGCCCCTAGTAGAGTGAGCTTTAGGGGAGGCAAACAGAGACTTATTTGCTATTTGGTAGGCCAACTTTATGCAAGATACTATCCATCTCGAAATGGATCTTTTAGAAGCTGGGAAGCCTGTTCTAACAGAGCCATAGTTTACAAACAATTGATCAGCTTTTCTAATGGATTTCGTCGCATCCAAATAAAACTTAAAAACCCTCTTGAGGTCTAGCAAATTAAGAGACCTTTCTGCTGGAGTGGTAGGATTGGGAAAGAAAGAGGGTAAAGAAATCGTCTGATTAACATGGAACTCAGACACATCCTTGAGCAGGAAGGAAGGGTGAGTTCGCATAACCACCCTATTATGGTGGAAAACCGTATAGGGTTTTTTTTAGAACAGAGCGCTTGTATTTCACTCACTCACATAAACCTTCTTCAACCCCTGTAGGCAGTCCTTGACCACCTGAAGTTGAAAGAAAGAAGGTTGGTTAGGGGATTTTCGATATGCTGTGATGGCCGCCAAATGTACTTTTATGGAGGAATACTTCAAATCACATTTGGCCAGGTAGAGTAGATACCGCAAGATTACCTCCTCTTGCCCGTTAACTGGACTCCAACCATTACGGATACACCACAAGTAAAACCTTTTCCACTTAAGAGAGTATGAAGTTCTTGTGGAAGGTCTCTTTGACTCCCTTAAAATGTCCATGCAGCTTTGAGGAAGGTTCAAATGTCCGTACTGCAGGACTTCAGGAGCCATGCTGATAAGCTGAGTGAGGGAAGGCTGGCATGCAGAATCTTCCCTCCCATTTTGGTGAGAAGGTCCGGCCTGCACAGAAGTCTCCGATGCGGGCGAACCGAGAGTTGCAACAGGTCCGGATACCACCATTGGCAAGGCCAGTCCGGTGCTATGAGTATCATCTTCATCCTGGATCGCAGGAGTTTGGCCACCACCTTCGGAATAAGAGGGAGGGGTGGAAACACGTATGCAAACGTCCCTGGCCAATCTATTAAAAGCGCATTCCACCTCGTTCCTGGATGCGAAGGAGTGGCATTTTCTGTTTTGATCGTCTGCAAAGAGGTCGATGAAGGGATGACCCCATTGATGGAAAATGTCCTCCACCACTTCGTCGTTGAGCACCCAGTCTTCTTGCTCTGGGAAGTTACGACTGAGGGCGTCTGCTCGTACGTTCTGCTCTCCCAGCAGATGGACTGCCATGATCGATAGGTTCCTGGCTAGCAGCCAGTGCCAGATCGCCTGGGATTCGAGAGACAGAGGGCGAGAGCGTGTTCCAGCTTGTTTGTTCAGATAATACATGGTGGTTGTATTGTCCGTTTGTACTAGGATCGATCCGGATTGAATTGACGGCTGAAAAGCCTTGAGGGCTAAATGAACCGCCCGCAGTCCAGCATATTGATATGATACGTCTTTTCTCTGTTGGTCCATCTGCCTTGAGTTTGCAGATGACCCAGATGTGCTCCCCAGCCCTGAAGTGATGCATCCGTGATCAGGGATTGCTCTGGCAAAGGTTGGTGAAAAGGGACTCCCACCAGAAGGTTCTGTGGTTGCAGCCACCAGAGAATGGACTTCTTTTCTGCAGGAGAGAGGAGAATCCTGTCGTTCCACTGACCCGAGGATTAATCCCATTTGTCCTATAGATCTTGCTGCAACGGTCTCATCCTCAATCTGGCGTTGGGTATGAGAAAAATGCAGGAGGTCATCGAGCCCAGTAGAGAAGCCACCTGTCTCACTGATGGCTGATGAGTTTGAAGGATGATGTTGCCTTTGTCTCTCATTGATGACAGTCTCTCCACCGAAGGAAACACTTTTCTGAGGTCGGAGTTGATATTGGCGCCCAGATAGTGGAGTGATTGAGTCAGTTGAAGGATCGATTTGTCCAGATTGACATGCAGGCCTAAGCGTTGAAGGAGATTCATGCAGATGTGAAGGTGTTCCTGCACCATGTGAGGAGATGATCCCTTCAACAGCAAGTCCTCTAGGTATGGATACATAAACAGGCCTTGGCGATGTAATGCTGCTGCTACAACTGCCATGCATTTCGTGAATACCCTTGGAGCTGATTTTAGGCCGAAGGGTAAGACTTTGAACTGGTAATGTCTTGTTCCCTCCATGAATCGCAAGAACTTGCGATGTCGTGTTGTGATTGGAATGTAAAAGTACGCATCTTGGAGGTCCACTGAACACATCCAATCGCCTTTTTGTAGATGTGGGAATATTTGATGGAGCGCCAACATCCTGAACTTTTCCTTTTTGATGTATTTGTTCCAAGCACGTAGATCTATAGGTCTGAACTTGTTCGTTGGTCTTTTTTCTGAACAAGGAAATATCTTGAGTAAACTCCCTTTCCTCTCTGTGCAGGAGGGACCTCTTCTATTGCTTGTTTCTCGAGAAGGGTCGACACTTCCTGACGCAGGAGATCCAGATGTAGCTGATGAGAATTTACTGGAGGAATGTCTCTTGGGGACGCACAAAAGCGTAGTGCGTACCCATTTTCTAGTATATTTAGCACCCACTGATCTCTGGTTATGTTGCGCCACTCTTGAATGTAACTTGCTATGCTTCCTGTGAGAAGTTGGCCTGATGTATGATGTGTAATCCCTTGAATACCAAATGAAAGGACACCACAACAGATATATATCAAAATAGAACGTATTTATTCTAGTCAAAATACCCTCAGCACTCTTTATGAGATTCGAGGTAAGTACAACACAGTCTTATTTAAGCATACATTAAGTCACACAGGTAAGTAATACAGTTAGGCCCTAGGGGCCACGCAAACCATATACTAAGTAAGTGGTATAAGAACCACTGTCACGAACACAGGATAGGCCTAGGCCTAGGGAATCGCTGGGGCTACACTATACTACCAAAGGTTAGGAAGTGGGAGGCCCAAGGGATTCAGGTGCAGAGTGGAAACACTCACGCGTAATGCGTAAAAGTCGATAGAAATAGTAGTTATTAGAAATTAAGAGTTTTAGGACACTTCTGGAGTAGCTAGGAGTTCGAGACTTGGAAACTAGACCGTAGGATAGTCAATACCCTTGTGAGCACCGGAGTACCCAAGTTACCTAGCCCACGGGCTGCGGGTGCATAGGTGGGAACTTGCGTCGGGTTTCGTCATTGACTCCTATGGATGCCTGAAGGAAAGTTGCTGACAGGCAGTCAGTGAAGAGTGTCCGGTGGATCCCAAGGATGGGATCAAGAAGGAAGGATACCTGCAAGCAGAAGGGACAGAGTCTAGGTCACCAGCCAGGAGCCAGGAAGGAACCAGGAAGGAACTAGGCGATGTTGTGCAGATGCAGGTGAAGAGGTGAAGCTTGTCGCAGCAGCCACGGGTACCAGGAGGCGTCGAGGACGACCAGGACCAGGAGGCGAGCTGTCCCACGAAGGCTCTTGCTGTCGGCGGCGTCGATGTCGAGTTAGGACCCAACAAGCCTTGGCAAGCGGAACCCACGCAGAATGGAGGACTTGCTTCTGGTGCAGACCAGGAAGGTCTGGGGTGCTTCTCTTTCACAGAGGAGCGGGTGCCAGTCTGGAGGAGCCGGACCAGCAAGGTGAAATCAAAGGTTTGTCGTCACGGAGGTCACTAGCCAACGGGCCAGCAACCGGACAACACGTCGAGCAGCTCAGGTGCAGAAGGGCCCCACGCAGAACACGTGAAGTGTGGGGAGCTGATCTTCTTTGCAGATGGTGCTCGTGATGGGGGCTTCTCAATTCCCCAAGCACAGCCTCGAGGAAGCCTCAGAGGTCGCGCTAGTCAGTTACTAGTCTCTTTTCCCAAGTCGCCGGTCCCACGTCCCTCGTCGCCTCCATGGGTCTCAGCTTTGCTGTAGAGGTAGATCTGGTTCAGAGGTGTCTGGAAGTCTCGGCGCTGGTCAATCTCTGCAGTCGTCCCTCGTAGGATCAGTCGCAAAGCAAGCAGCGGTCGCTGGATGGTGCCTGGTTGCCCAGGGTGGTCACTCCTTGGGCACAAGGGAGATTCTTTAGTCTTCTTCCTGAGGTCGAATGTCGAAGGTCCAGAGTTTCTGTTCAAGTTGCAGATTCAGGATAATCTAATTCTGCAGGCCTCAGCTACCTACTGATATACTGGGCTAGTGGGCTGGGCTACCTGCAAGGTCCCTCCTATGGGTGGGACCAGGAAGGGGAGTGGTTACACCCCCTTTCCTTTGTCCAGTTTCGCGCCAGAGCTGGGGCTGGAGTGCCCCAGCGCCGGTTTGAACTGGACTATGCATGGGACACCTTGTGTGCCCCAGGCAGTGTCTAGTTTCTTTCATCCCTCCCTGCCCCAATACACTAAGTCCTGTCTGGGGTGGTGCTCGCACCTCCCAAGGCAGGAAACCTATTGTCCAAGCCTCCCTCGCTGGAAGGACTCCCAGCAGCAGGAGGTCAGACTTGTGTCTGTAGCAGCAGCATCCATTTTGTGATGCTGGGGCTCTGGTTAACTTTAACCGGGTAAGTAGGTTTCAACATGTCTTCTCCCTCTAGAAGGGAGGGATAATATCCTCATCACCAGAAATGGTATGGGGGTATTATTCCAAAGTGTTAGACACCTTACACGACATGTTTTGATAAAACCAAACCATAGTTACCATAACCGTTTAAGATTATAAGGTACTTTAAGAGTATATGGTAGGCTATATCATAGAACAGCTATAAGGACATGGTTCCGAAAGCTGCAGACAGGCTCAGCTCATGCTAGAGCACCATCTCACATGTTACCAAGCACTCTGTTATGTTATAGTGTGTTTGTATAGCGCCTATCACCACCGGTCTCTAAGCACTCACACAGAAAAGGAACATAACCTGCTGTCTCCTAGATCACTCCGCCGTCCGACTGGTTAGGGTGAAGATGTTGTCTTTTTAAACAGATGAGTCTTCAAGTTTTTCCTGAAAGACAATAGCTGCGAGTCTGTCTTCAGGCTAGCCGGTAGCTCATTCCACAATTGTGGCAGAAGTACAGATAGAGCCCTGCCCCCTTTAGATTTTAACTTAAATCTTGATTGAATCAGGTTGGAGGCCTTACCCGAACGCAGGGTTCTGCCTGGAATGTATTTCCTCAGGCGCTGTTTAATATATTCTGGGGCTCTGCCAAAAATTGCCTTGTGAGCCATGCAGAGACACTTAAACTGCACTCTAAACCTAACAGGTAGCCAGTGTAGCTTCCGGAGAAGTGGGGTTATGTGCGAGTTTCTAGGTAGGGAATAGATCAGCCTGGCCGCATCATTCTGCACCACCTGCAGTTTCCTCAACAACTTCTGCGGCAGGCCAAGATATAAGGCATTGCCATAGTCCAGCCTCGAGATGACTGTGGCGGACACTATGGACTGCAGAGTGGGGGCTGATAGAATAGGTGCTAACTTTCGCAGTTGCCTCAGCACCCCCGTGCAAGACCCCACCACCGCCGAGACTTGAGGGGCCATGGAAAGGTCTATATCAATCTTTAGCCCCAGGCTTTTGACCACCCTACCAGGAATAGGTGTTATACCTAGTTCTGGAGGCCAGAACAGGTCACACCAAGGATTGACTCGATTTGTGATGACCAGCACCTCTGTTTTTTCAGCGTTCACTTTCAGAAGGTTGTTGGTCATCCAATTTACGGTGAATCGGAGCAAATTCCTTACAGATTCCTGTGCTTCCCTTGTATCTTCCAGTTGGACCAATAGCTGGGTATCGTCAGCATAGTTAAAAGTTTGACAGTTCCTATGCATTAACTCCTCCACCAAGGGTTGTATATAAATATTAAAGAGCAGGGGGGACAAAGCGGACCCCTGGGGTACACCCCAGGTCACATCACTTGCCTCAGATAGCTGATCTCTCAGCTGCACCCTCTGGGTATGACCCGTCAGAAAAGATTTAGGCCACTTGAGCGCTTGTCCTGTTATTCCCAGCTTTGCGATACGGGCCAGCAAGATGGTATGGCTGACCGTATCGAATGCCGCCGATAAGTCCAACAGAATCAGGGCACAAGGCTGTTTATTGTCCGCCCTGATTCTTAGCTCATCGGTGACGGTGGCCATTACTAGCTCTGTGCTATGTTGGGGCCGAAAGCCCGCCTGCCTGGCATGGAGTAAGGAATATGCTACTTACCAGTATGCATTTGTTCTTGGCATGTAGAGCTGCAGATCTATACACTTTTGCATAGATCGCCATCTGGTGTTGGGCCCGGATGTTTGCAGTTTGTATTTCTTCTTGGACAGTCTTTGGAAGTCACGAGTTCGGTGACTCCTCCTTCGGTCCGTACTGCGCATGGGCTTCGGCTCCATCCTCAGATTGTTTTTCGCCAGCAGGGAAAAGATGGAGCGTAGTGATAATAGTGAGAAGCCCATGTGTGTTGTATCTAAATAAGATAGACTGGAACGGATACAGGTAGCCGGGGAGGCGGGTGGGCGTGTATAGATCTGCAGCTCTACATGCCAAGAACAGATGCATACTGGTAAGTAGCATATTCCGTTCGAGGCATATGAGCTGCAGATTATACACTTTTGCATAGATTATATAGCAGTACCCAGCCCTAGCGGCGACCACCGGTATCCGTTGCAGTGGTTTGAAATAGTGTCTTTAGTACAGCCTGGCCCACATTAGATTGTTGTTTGGAGTGCACGTCTACACAGTAATGTTTTGTGAAGGTGTGCGGTGTTGACCATGTGGCTGCTTTGCAGATGTCATCTAAGGGTATGTTCCCTAGAAAAGGCATAGAAGCACCTATCTTTCTTGTAGAGTGGGCTTTAGGTGGAACAGATAATGTTCTTTTTGCTTTGTGATAGCAAATTTGTATGCACTTTACAATCCACCTAGCTATCCCTGATTTAGAGATGGGGTTGCCTTTATGCGGTGGAGAGAAGGAGACAAACAATTGTTTAGTCTTTCTGAAAGGTTGCGTTCTTTGTATGTAGTACCGTAAAGCCCTTTTAACATCAAGTGTATGTAGAGCCCTTTCCGCAACAGATTGAGGTTGCGAGAAAAAAAACGGTAATTCCACCGATTGATTAAGATGGAAGGGGGAAATGACCTTGGGCAGAAATCTTGGATTTGTGCGAAGTATCACCTTGCTGTGATGTATCTGTAAAAAGGGTTCTTGTATAGTGAACGCTTGTATCTCACTAACCCTTCTAAGGGAAGTGATAGCTACGAGGAAAGCTGTTTTCCAAGTGAGGAACTGTAGCTCACATTTATGCATTGGTTCGAAAGGCGGACCCATTAGCCTTGTAAGAACTACGTTTAGATTCCATACTGGCGAAGGTGGTGCCCTGGGTGGAATTACTCGTTTAAGGCCTTCCATAAAGGCTTTAATAGCAGGCACTCTGAACAGTGATAAATGCTGTCTGTTTTGTAGGTAAGCAGCAATTGCTGCTAGGTGTAGACGTATGGATGAATATGCCAGGTTACACCTTTGAAGATGAAGCAGATAGCATATGACGTGCTGTATGGATGCATCTAAAGGGTTGATTGTATTGTTACGGCAGTAAACAACAAATCTCTTCCACTTTGCGGCATAGCTCGAGTGGTAGGACGTCTGGCTTCCTTGATAATGTTCATGCAATCGGGGGGAAGGTTAAGGTATCCAAATTCTAAGATTTCAGGAGCCAGATCGCAAGGTTGAGCTGAGCTGGGTCCGGGTGCCTGATTACTCCATGGTTCTGGGTTAGGAGGCATGGGGACAGGTGCAGTTTTTGATGTGGTACCACCGATAGCTGTAGTAGTGTGGTGTACCACGGCTGTCTGGCCCATGTTGGAGCTACCAGAATGAGTCTGAGGGAGTGCTGTTGTAGCTTCCTTACCACTAATGGAATTAGCGGGAGAGGTGGAAAGGCGTATGCAAATTTGCCTGACCAGTTCATCCATATCGCATTGCCTTTGGACAATGGGTGTGGGTATCTGGCGGCGAAGCTTGGGCATTTTTTGTTTTCGTGGGTGGCGATGAGGTCTATCTGAGGATGCCCCCACTTGTGGAAGAATGGGCGAAGAACTTGTGGATGCAGTTCCCATTCGTGCATTTGCTGCGTTTGTCTGCTGAGCAGATCTGCCATGGTGTTTTGTATGCCTGGGACGTGTTGTGCCAGGAGAAAGATTTTTTGTGGAATTGCCCATCTCCATATGCTCTGTGCTAAGCGGGAGAGCTGGGGAGAGTGTGTCCCCCCCTGTTTTTGAATATAATACATTGCAGTCATATTGTCTGTGCGAATGAGGACTGCTTTGGCTGAAATTTGTTTCTGAAAGGATTTCAGGGCTAGAAAGATCGCCAATAGCTCCAGATGGTTGATGTGGAGTAATTTTTGCTGTGGCGTCCATAGACCTTGCACTGTGAGGTGTAGAAGGTGCGCTCCCCAGCCGGAGAGCGATGCGTCCGTTGTTAGAATCACCTGAGGAACCGGGTCCAGGAACGGTTTGTGGTGTTCCACCACTGCAGAGAGTGATGGGTGCGGCCGTCCACCAACACCAGATACGTCAGCAGTCCCTGGGCCTGGTTCCACTGCCGTGCTAGGCACTCTTGGAGTGGACGCATGTGGTGTCTTGCATGGGGCACTATGAAGATGCAAGATGCCATCATCCCTATTAGCTTCATAAACACTCTTGCTGGGAGAGAGTGCTGAAGAATGAATGTTTGGCGCAAGGCTTGTATGCTTGCGATTCTGGCTGAATTGGGATAGGCTATAGCTTTGGAGGTGTCTATAGTGGCCCCGAGATATTGCTTTGTGTGAGATGGTATGAGGTGGGACTTTTGATGATTCACCGTGAAACCTAGCTGGTGGAGAAGTTGGATGGTGCTGTTTGTATGTTGCACACACTGGTTGTAGGACGCGGCTTTTATCAGCCAGTCGTCCAAGTAAGGGAAGACATGAATGTGTTGTCTTCTGAGGTGTGCTGCTACTACCGCTAGGCATTTGGTAAACACCTGTGGTGCGGTTGTGACCCCGAAGGGGAGAACCCTGAATTGGTAATGCTGACCGTCCACCACAAACCTGAGGTACTTCCTGTGAGAAGGGTGTATTGGAATATGAAAGTATGCGTCTTTCAAGTCCAGTGTAGTGAGAAAGTCTCCCTGGCAGAGGAGTGGGAGAACTTGTTGGAGGGTTACCATGTGAAAATGGTCTGAATGTATGTATGCATTTAGGGGCCGGAGGTCTAGAATGGGCCGTAGAGTCCCATCTTTCTTTGGTATCAGAAAGTACAGAGAGTAGACCCCTAAATTTTGCTGATTGACGGGGACCTGCTCTATAGCTTGTTTTTGCAGGAGGGAGATTACCTCCTGTTTGAGCAATGTGGTGTGTTCTTGCGACATTGTACGGTGCCTGGGTGGAATATTGGGTGGGGTAGATGTTAGTTCGAGACAGTAGCCTGACTGAACAATTTGTGTCACCCATTTGTCTGATGTTATGGTCTCCCAGGTGGGAAGAAAATGCCGTAGTCTGCCCCCGACTGGAGTGGAATGGTCTGGGGGGAGCGGGGGAAAGTCATTGGGCGGGCGGTGTGGCAGAACGGGTGGTGTTGGTTTTGCCCCTGCCCTTATTATTGTTTCCTCTATATCCACCTCTTTGATAGCCCTTCGAGAAGGTAGTCTGAGGAGGGGACTTGTAGGAAGTAGAGGCGCTATCGGCAGAGTAACCTCTGCCTGTGCCACGAAAGGAGGAACGACGAAATTAACGTCTAGGGGTATGGGATTGTAATGCCCCCATAGACTTTGCTGTATCCGTGTCCTTTTTCATTTTCTCCAATGCTTCGTCAACCTTTGGACCAAATAGGTGTTGTTGGTCAAAGGGGTGATTTAATATAGATGCCTGGACTTCTGGCTTAAACCCTGAGATTCTGAGCCAGGCATGACGACGAAGCAAAACACTGGTATTTATAGCTCTAGAAGCTGTGTCTGCTGCGTCGAGGGCACATTTAATTGAGGTGTTGGTAATGAGCTTTCCCTCCTGTATTAGCTCATGAGCCCTGTGTTTATGTTTGTCTGGGAGGTGTTGCATGATAGCCTCCAGCTCATCGTAATGTGCTCTGTCATAACGTGCAAGCAGTGCTTGCGTGTTGGCGATGCGCCACATATTTGCAGCTTGCGAGGCAGTGCGTTTACCAGACGCATCTAAGAGCTTTGACTCCTTATCTGGTGGTGGAGCCTCCCCTGATGATTGAGAGTTAGAACGCTTCCTAGCTGTGGATACCACTAATGAGTCTAAGGGAGCAGGTCCTTTAATATATGCAGGATCTGTGGGGGCTGCTTTATATTTCTTCTCTATCCTGGGGTTTAATACCCTAGCTCTGACTGGGTCCTTGAACACCTCTGCAGCATGTTTGGTTACTCCTTTTAGCATGGGCAATATTGCTGTTGCCTTATCTTGTATGTCAAAAGTGTCCAGTAGGAAATCATCCTCAACTGGCTCACTGTGTAATTCTACCCCATGGTAGTGTGCCGCCCGCTGTATTAAGTGGTGGAACCCCAGGGAGTCCTCTGGAGGAGATGGCCTGGATGGATAAATGTCATCTTGAGGCATATCTGGTACATCGGGGTTGTGGTAATCCTCCCATGGGTTTGGTGTCCCTGGAGGTGTGGGGTCTAGTGGGGCGTCTGCTGGATCATAATCTGGATCTCCATAATCAGGGTCTGGAGATGGGGTTGGAGAGCGGTGAGGCAAAGGTGGCGGAGATATGGGAGGTGGAGGAGGTGGAGAAGGTGGAGGAGGTGGTGGGGAGGGTACTCTGAAGGGAGATGTGGCAGAGTCCTTCCGTTTTGGTGGTGGAGGAGGATCTGGCTTGTTTAAATGTCTTTTTTTGGAAGACAAAATTAAATGCCCAGTCTTTGGATCCTTTGTTAAAGTCTTTTGAGAAGGATCTGGCGTAAATAGTTCTTCTGGCACCGAATCGTCTGTCGGTGCCGATGTTTTCGGAGCCGAGGGCTTTGATGGTTTCTCCATGCCATGCTTTTTCGGGGCCTCCGATTTCTTCGGTGCCGAGGCAGGCTTCGGCGCTGGAGCGTCGGTGCCGAGGGATTTATGTTTATGTTTTGTCGGCACCGAGAGTGCAGGTTTCGAGCCCGATGGCGTCGGTGCCGAACTGGGTGTAGTTTTCTTCGGTGCCGAACGGTGTTTTTCGGCACCAGGAGTAGGCTGGCTAGAGCCCGAGCCGCCGGGAGACTTATGATGCTTCGACACCGGGCCCGAAGGTGGGGTGATAGAAGCTGTATGTTTGGTTTTCCCTAGGCCCGGAGGCGAAGGTGTAACCGGAGTCTCTTTCGGTGTGGGTACGGGAGTGGGAGGGGGTAGAGTACTCACGACTCTCTGCGCCGGTGTGATCTCCTCCAGGTCGGAGTCGTCGGCCTCGGAAGCGCTGATGATTTCTTCCTCCTGCTCGGTGTGCTGCTGCCCCGAAGCTCCGGTGTCGTCTCCGAAGATGTCAGGTGGAGCCGAAGTCGATGAGTGCGCCATGGTGTGTCGAGCTCTTTGATCCCGGATGGTCTTTTTCGATCGAAAAGACTTGCAGGCGGGGCAGTCTCAGGCCTCGTGTTCGGGAGAGAGGCAGAGGTTACACACCTGATGCAGGTCGGTGTGGGGAAATTTAGACCCACATTTTGGGCACTTTTTGAAGGGAGTCCTTTCCATCGGCCGAGACCGGAGTCGAGGGAGGCCCGAAGGCCGGTGCCGATGTCTGGAATCGAGAAGTGCCGCCGAGAGAGATGAAGAAGATAATTTTTGTCTTAAGAATCTCGATGGACGAGGATTTTCCGTCGAAGGTCGGACTGGATAAGTTCGAAGCCGGAGCACGAAGTATCACATCTGAGACCGATGGCGGAAAAAAACAATCTGAGGATGGAGCCGAAGCCCATGCGCAGTACGGACCGAAGGAGGAGTCACCAAACTCGTGACTTCCAAAGACTGTCCAAGAAGAAAAACAAACTGCAAACATCCGGGCCCAACACCAGATGGCGATCTATGCAAAAGTGTATAATCTGCAGCTCATATGCCTCGAACACCATGTTCCTCCAGGTAGCTAGCCAGTATGTTCAGGACATGTTTCTCCAGGATTTTACCCAGGAAAGGTAGCTGCGAGATAGGCCTGTAGTTCTTTAGAGCCTTGGTGTCTGCTCCTGCTTTCTTTAGGAGTGGAGAGACCCTGGCTTTCTTCAGCTGGACTGGGAGATAGCCCACCTCTAATGAATCGTTCAGTAGGCTCAACAGTTGAGTTTGAATGCCAGGCAGGGCCATTTGAAAGATTCTCGGGGGGCATGGATCCGTACTGGAACCTGACCTGACTTGACTTGGCCTCCAGGATTGTTAAGGCCTGCCATAGGAGTGGCTGATAGGTACACATGTGTCTATATATAAGGTAGGTATAGGAATACTACACCTAAGCAAGGGGTGATTACACGACCTTGCCCCAGCTGAGTGATCAGCCAGTTGTGTCATAATGGAAGGCCAGGCCAGGGGTGGCATAATACATGCTGCAGCCCCTGGTAGGCCTAGGGTACACCTATGCCCTGGGTACCTAGGGTACACTGTACAGGGTCCAATAAGGTGATCCCTACCAATTGGGTATGTACCTAGGGTACATGGAGTCCATTTTAAAGAGAGAGCAGACAGCCTGAGACCCTGAATGGCAGGATCTCAGGCCAACTAAGTCGAAAAACCAGCTAGACACTAGGCAAAAAGTTGGGGGTAACCATAGTCAGATATCCACCTTCCTACACTTCCTCCCACTGGAGTGTGCAATGGTGCTGGAGGAAGCAGAGACTCATTGCTTCCCTGGAGTTTTTGTTGCAGAGGAGGACTGCTGTTGATGTCCTCCTCTTCCCCTTGAGGAGCGTCGGCCTTGGTATTGGGATTTACCCTGTTTGTTTTGCGACCATTGAGGGGTTTTAACCCTCTGTTGGTTACCTTTTCGATTGTAGGGCCTGTACCGCTTCCTAAACTCCTTTTTCTTCTCCAGGCCCACCGCCTTTAAGATGTCCAATTCGGCCTTCATTCTCGCCATTTCTTCATCTGTGTGGGCCCCAAACAGTCCAGTGCCAGAAAAAGGGAGATTCAGTATACGCTGCTGTGCATCCGGTTTTAATGCTGTCAGGCGCAACCAGGAAGTTCGCCGTGCACATATGCCATGTGCATAAGAGTGAGCTGCCAAAGATACACCATCTGGTGCAGTGCTGATTACCTGGTTGGCCACCAGAGCACCTTCCTGAATGATTTCAGAGAAGTCCTGCTGATCCTCCTTTGGAAGTTTGTCTCTAAAGCGTTCCAGTGAATTCCATAGGGACCTATCGTAACGACCTAGCAGGGTCGCAGCGTTGTAGAGAAGACACTGCCGAGCCACAAGCCTTCCATCCCCAAGAGTCTTGTGCTCTACTCTCTTTATCCGGAGGAGCGGAGGAGGAAGATGCAACTGCATGCGTCTTTTTCGCTGCTGCAATAATGACAGAATCCGGAGGTGGATCCGATCTAAGGAAAAGAGGATCCGATGCAGCTGGCTTGTATTTTTTTATGATCCGTGCTGGAGCTGCTTTAGCCGATGATGGGGCTAGGAAGACATCCAGTACCGGCTCAATGATCCCAGGGACCAAAGGGAGCAATGACCTAGCCGCAGACGTTTGATGGAGAGTCTCAAAAATAATGGACGTTGTCATCTGAGTAGTTGACATGGTGATGCACAGCTTCTGAGCTCCTCTGGTGAGAACATCATGAAAAGTGTTCACATCATGAATGGGCGACACTCTGGAAGGGGGCTTATCCGTCAGGTTAGGTGAGTAATCCCTCTTGGATGAATTTGTCGAAGAGGACGACCAAGACGGTGTACGCCGTCCTTTGTGATGCCCCTGCGTCGACCTGCGTTCATGGGATCTGCCTCGGTGTTCTCTGGTCCGAGTGGTGGGTGATCTGTCCACTTCCTGCACAAGACGCTGTAAGGGAGATCTGTGCAATGGGCTGGAGTATTCCGCAGGCCATTGAGCGTGACCTGTGGGTACTGTCTACCAATGATTAAGAGGTTGCAGCCATCTGGGAGAAAGATGGATGGAAGGAGATCGCTGTCTCCTTGGAGAACCTCTTGGTGGTGATCTTGTAGGCTCCTGTGAATGAGCAGAAGCACTGCGTGATGACGCAATCATCTGGGGTGAGCTCCGAATAGAGTGGGAGGACTCTCTGCGGCTTTGCGCGATCGCCGTTGCGATGAGCGATGTGACGTCGATGGAGAGTGTCTTGACGTTGACCGGCTCTGTGTCACCATTACTGGTGAGTCCCCAGAACCTGATCGTCTCCTCGACGTCGATCTCTCTGTGTGCTTCGACGTTGTATGGCGTGACGTCGAATGCCTGGAGCCCATAGACCTCGCCTTCGACGTTGAGCGTGTGGGAGACCTCAACGGTGAGCGATTCGACGGAGAAAACCTTCTTGATGTCGATCTTCCCTCGACGCTGACCGCCTGTTAGAAGTCAGTGGAGTCGAGAGCGGGACACTTCTCGTCGTCGATGGAGATCGCCGTCTCGACGTCGAACAATGTTTGGTATATTTCACCCTGGGTCTCGACGTCGAATGCCTTGTCGTCAGCGAGGATCTAGCCTTCGACGTCGAACGTCACCTGGATGCCGACGGGGGTGATGAGTGTCTAGCCTCAGGTGATGAGGCGTGTCTCGACGTCGATCGTCGTCTGGTTGATGTCGACAGAGTTGTATGCTTCGACGCCGACTGACGTTGACCCTGCAACGGCGGAGCCTGTCTCGACATCGAACTTCGCCTGGTTGACGTCGACGGAGGTGTGTGCTTCGATACTGATCACTGGTGACCCAGCGACGGCGGAGCCTGTCTCGACGTCGAACGCTGCCTCGACGGCGGAGATCTGCCTCTCGACGCTGGGCGAGCTCGCACCAGCGGAGAGCGACTCCTTGACACCGATCGTCGCCGGGTTGACGACGGCGGAGGATTCGACGTACCTTTCTTCGACGACGACCGGTGTTCTCTCGACGGCGAGCCCGCCGTCAATGGTCTTCTCATCGGCGTTTTCGTTGCCAATGAAGGGATTTGAGATGCCGAGCCCGACGCCGATGGAGAGCATACTGGAATTCTAGATGGAGTGGATGCTCTCTTCTTCATCGGTGACCTGCCTCTGACTAGAAGGTGATCTTCTCTTCTCAGCCAGCCCATAGAGGCAAATCCTCTACCTGTCCTTCAGAGTTCTCTTGGACAGCAGCTGGCAATGCTGGCAGGTTTTAGGATCATGATCAGAAGGCAGGCATAAAATACAGACAGGATGAGAGTCTGTTTTAGCCGTCTTCTTGCCACAGGAAGGGCAAGGGTCAAAAAGAGAGGGCATTTCTGACTAAAAAACAATGCTCAACTCTGTACAAAACAGTAGAGAAATACTCCAACACCAAAAAGACGTCGAAGTAAAAAGGGTTTAACCCAAAAATTGAAGTATTTTCAGACAGAAATCAGAAAAAAAAAGAGCTGAAGTAACCAGGGTCCTGACAGAAGGAGCCGGAAAGAACAACTAACCTAACTGTCACCCCTGAGGAATGATAGGAAGCTGGGCGTCATGGCTGCCTTAAAGGCACGGTGCCAGTTCATCTGAGTGTTTATGTGGGTTAGCTTTTCAGCTTTCTACACTAATGTTTCTACAATGCAGCCCTTGTGCTGGCAATGTTTCTTTCATTATTCCTTGCAGGATTGTGCTTTTCTGCTGTATATTAAAGCAGTTTTCAAAGACTTTCTTTCTCCCTGCTTTATTGGAATACGTTTATGTACATGAGAATTCATTGCAACATTGCTCAGCATGTCTATGGGAGGCTGCATTGTGTGTTTTTTATATATATATGGATATATATATATAGAGCTACATATACGTTTTTCACATATATGTGATGTGTTTCCGGGGTCCCGCACATGGGCGGGAATATTCATGTGCTTATGACTATTGATGAGGATACCCTGGAAGAGAAGTCGCCTTGCTGAAGGAGCGGGAGCACTTGTTGGAGTGTCACCATATGAAAGTGGTCCGATTGAATGTATAGATTTAGGTCTCTGAGGTCTAGTATAGGCCTGAGAGAGCTGTCCTGCTTAAGAATTAAGAAGTACAGGGAGTATACACCGACCCCTTGATATTCTAATGGGACAGGGTCTGTAGCTCCTTTTCCTGGAGAGACCTTTTTGCTTGAGAAGGTTGAGATGTTCTCATGACACTGCGTGTGATCTTGGAGGAATGTTTGGGGGAGTGTCTAAGTTCTGTAAGTTCCAGGCAGTAACCCTATGGGATAATTTGTAGAACCCATCTGGCTGAGGTGATTGTATTCCAGACAGGTAGAAATTGGGAGAGACATCACCCGACAGGAGTGGAATGATTGGGGGAGTGGAAGTCACTGTTTGTTGTTTGCAGGGGAATTGAGTGTTGAGCTGCCTCTGCCTCTTCCCTTGCAGTTATTACCTCTAAATCCACCTCAAGTCTTGATGAGGGCGATTTGTTGTTCCCCTTGTAAGAGGAGGAAGGATTCTCTGTGGAAACATTTTTGGAGCCACCCCTGTAAAAGGAGCGACAAAAGGATCTCCTATTAGATGTAATTACAAAGCCCCCATGGACTTGAAGACTTCAGTGTCCTTCATTTTTTCTAGCGAAGTACCCACTGTTGGGCCAAAGAGGTGTTTATTTGTAGAATGGTTGGTTGGGAATAGAGGCTTGAACCTCAGGTTTGAACCCTGAAATTCTCAACCAAGCATTCCTGCGTAGCAGTACGCTGGTGTTCACTGCGTGGGCTGCTATGTCTGCTGTGTCTAAGGTGCACATGATGGAGGTATTGGTGATTAATTTACCTTCCTGAATAAGGTCATTGGCTTGGATTGGTGCTCATCGGGCAGAAATTGTATCAGTTTCTCTAGTTCATCGTAATGAGTCCTGTTGTAGCGAGCTTATAAACCTTACACATTAGCAATGCGCCAATGACTGGCTGCTTGCGATGCTATTCTCTTGCTCCAGGCATAGATTAATTTTGACTCCTTATCAGGAAGAGGGGCCTCACCTGTGGTTTGAGAGTTTGCTCTTTTGCGAGCGTTGGAAACTACAAGAGAGTTTAAAGGAAACTGACCCTTGATGTAAGTGGGGTCAGTAGGTGCTGGCTTATATTTTTTCTCCATCCTGGGTGTAATAATTCTTGCCCGCACAGGTTCTTTAAAGATCTCGTCTGAATGCTTAAGCATCCCTTTGAGCATTGATAATGTGTGAGTAGTTCTCTGAGAGGAACTTAAGGTTTCGAACAAGAAATCCTCTTCAAGAGCCATTGTGTGTAACTCCACCCCATGATAATGAGCGGCTCTGTTAAGTAGCTCTATGTATCCTATGTTGTCATCGGGTGGTGAGGGTTTGGAATGATATAGATCCAGATCATTATCAGTGTTCGGATCAGTGTCATAGTCCTCCCATGGGTCATTAATGTCCTATGGCCCATCCTCATCCCTATCCCCTTTATCCTGTGGGTCAGGTGATAGTAGTGGTTGAGAATTTGTGGGTGTGATGAGCAAATTTGGAAAAGTGGGTGAAGGAGGTGGAATGGAGAAGGGTTAGTACCCACGTTCTTTCTCTTTAAAGGAATGTGGTAGTCCTCCTGCAGGCCCATTTTCCTCTTCTCTGGCAATTCGGCAGGAATATGTCCAGTGTCTGGATGTATGACCAGTTCTTTTTGTTTTGGACCCGGAACGATGTAAACAAGGCTCTTTTGATGGAGTCTTTTTCTCTTTAGGCACCGTTTTCGACATCAAAAGTTTCGGCTCCGAGACTTTTGGCTCCTAAGATTTACTCTTCGGTAGCAAGGGAATGGTCACGAAGACATGTTTCGGTTTCAATGGCGAAGGTTTCGGCTCGGCACCGGCATGGGGCGACTCGAGCCTGAGCCGAAAGGCTTGTCCTTGTGTTTCAGCACTGGGCCCGAAGGCGGGGCATCCGAAACTCTCGTTGCTGACTTTGGCCCAAGGGCAGAGGAAGGACCGGTGCCTTTTTCTTCTTGTGGTGCTGGGGCAAGGGGGTTTCTGTACTCACGGTACACTGACCCGGTGTAACCTGCTTCTGTTCTTCCATGTCAGAGGCGGCATCGGACACGGAGATATGCTCTGCTTCTTCTTCGGCTCCTTGAGCGTGGAATTCTTCTCTGTCGGAATCTTCACCGAAGATGTCCGGTGGGGAGCCACTTTGATGTTGCATTTCGGGACGTCGAGCCAGGCGGTGAAGGAGCTTCTACTTGGATCGAAACGATCAGCACGCGTCGCAGTCTTGTTCGTTGTGTTCTGGGGTTAGGCAGAGGTTGCACACTTTGTGCAAGTCTGTGCGCGGAAACTCTGCGCAACACCCGGGACAGAGCTTAAATGGAGTCCGTTCCATCCACTGCTAGCGAGCCCGATGCAGGTAGGCCCAACGGCCCTCCACGAGTTTCCGATCGAAGACCTTTGAGTCTAAACGATACACAGAGAATGGGGAACGCGATCGAGAAACAATACCGTAGAGGATTGCGCATTGAAGGGAACCCGAGAAACAGGGCCGAACAGGAACGCAGCAATTCACATCCAAACCTGATGGCGGAAAAAAATAATCTAACAATGGAATCGATGCCCATGCGCACTATCACCGAAAGCAGGAGACGTCTACCTCGTGACTGGAAAAGACTTCTTCGAAGAAAAACAAAGTGCACCAGAACATCCAGACCCAACACTAGATGGCAGGCTATGCAAAGCATGTGATCTACAGCTCACATGCCTCAAACGGAAAATGCTACTTACCAGTATGCATCTGTTCTTGGCATGTAGACCTGCAGATCCGTACACTGTGCATTAGATCGCCATCTGGTGTTGGGCTCGGATGCTTGCACCTTGTTGTCTTGGAAGAAGTCTTTTGTAGTCACGAGATAGGAGACTCCTCCCTTGGACGATAGTGCGCATGGGCATCCACTCCATCCTCAGATTGTTTTTCGCCATGATGGGAAATGATGGAGTCAGTAAGAAGTAAAAGAGATGTCCATGTTAATGTATCTAATTAAGATAATACTGGAACGGATACACTTCCCGGGGAGGCGGGTGGGCGTGTACGGATCTGCAGCTCTACATGCCAAGAACAGATGCATACTGGTAAGTAGCATTTTCCGTTCGAGGCATATGAGCTGCAGATTGTACACTGTGCATAGACTGTACAGCAGTGTCTCCCCTAGCGGTGGTTACCTGTATCTGTTGCAGTAGTTTGAAAAAGTGCTTTAAGAACAGCCTGGCCTACAGAAGCTTGTTGCTTAGCCTGCACGTCAACACAATAGTGTTTGGTGAAGGAGTGTGGTGTAGACCATGTAGCTGCTTTACATATGTCATCTAAGGGAATGTTCCCTAAGAATGCAATGGAAGCCCCTTGTTTGCGTGTTGAATGCGCTCTAGGGGGAATTGTTAATGTGCATTTAGCCTTTTGGTAGCATATTTGAATGCATTTTATTATCCACCTGGCGATCCCAGCTTTAGAGATAGGGTTACCTTTATGAGGTGGGGAGAAGGCTGCAAACAGTTGTTTTGTTTTGCGAAAGGGTTTAGTCCTGTCAATGTAATAAAGTGGTGCTCTTTTGACATGTAGTGTAAGAAGAGCTCTCTCTGCCACAGAGTCTGGGTTTTGGAAAAACACCGGTACACTCAACTGATTGGTTAAGATGAAAAGCAGAGATGGCTTTGGGAAGGAATTTTGGGTTTGTTCTGAGAACCACTTTGTTCTGATGTATTTGTAAGAATGGTTCTTGTATAGTTCAAGCCTGGATCTCGCTTACCCTTCTGAGAGAGGTAATTGCGGCAAGGAAAGCAACTTTCCATGTGAGGAACTGAAGTTCACATTTATGTAGAGGTTCAAATGGGGGACCCATGAACCCGGTAAGAACAATGTTTAAATTCCACACCGGAGGAATTATTCTTTTAAGTACCTCCATAAAGGCTTTAATTGCGGGTACTCTAAATAATGACAAATGTCTGTTTTGTAAATAAGCAGCAAGCGCTGCTAGATGTAACCTTATGGATGAATATGCTTGATTACATGTTTGTAAGTGTAGCAAATAGCAAATGATGTCCTGGATGGAAGCATGCACTGGATCAATTTTATTATTTTTGCAGAAGATCACAAATCTTTTCCATTTTGCTGCATAGCAAGCTTTAGTAGTAGGGCGTCTGGCATCTTTAATGATGTTCATACAGTCTGGCGGAAGGTTAAGATATCCGAACTCTAGGACTTCAGGAGCCAGATCGCTAGATTCAGTTGTCCTGGATCGGGGTGCCTTATCCCTCCATTGTTGTGCGTCAGCAATGTTGGGGAGAGGCGTAGTTTTTGGTGTGGAACTACTGGGAGTTCCAATAGTGTTGTGAACCACGGTTGGCGTGCCCATGTGGGAGCCACTAGGATCATTTTGAGAGACTGTTGTCTGAGCTTGCGTACTACTAGGGGAATCAGTGTGAGTGGCGGAAAAGCGTACGCATATCTGCCGGACCAGTTCATCCATATCGCATTGCCTTTGGACAACGGGTGTGGGAACCTGGCAGCAAAGGTTGGGCATTTTGCGTTTGCGTGTGTGGCGAACAGATCTCTGTTTGGTTGACCCCACATGTGGAAGAAAGGTTGGAGAACTTGGGGAAGAAATTCCCATTCGTGTATCTGCTGTGTCTGTCGACTTAGCAGATCCGCAATCTGATTGTGAATTCCTGGAAGATGTTCTGCCAGCAGGTATATATTTTGTGAGATGGCCCATGTCCAAATGTTTTGTGCGAGCTGGGACAGCTGCAGAGAGTGTGTGCCTCCTTGTTTCTGTATGTAGTACATGGCTGTCATGTTGTCCGTTCGGACTAGGACAGTCTTGTGTTGTAGATGTACTTGGAATGATTTCAATGCTAGAAATATTGCCAGTAATTCTAGGTGATTGATATGGAGCACTTTCTGTTGAGTGGTCAATTTGCCTTGAATTGTATGGTTTAGGAGATGGGCTCCCCAACCGGTGAGTGATGAGTCTACTGTGAGCACTATCTGCGGAACCGGCTCGAGGAACGGCCACCCTTTGGACAGGTTTTGTGTGTTCCACCACTGCAGAGAGCGATGTGTGCGGCTGTCCACCAACACCAGATCTGTAAGTTGTCCTTGAGCCTGGTTCCCCTGACTTGCTAGGCAATCCTGTAAGGGGCGCATCTGAAGTCTTGCACGAAGTACGATAATGCAAGAGGCCATCATCCCTATGAGTTGCATGACTACCCTTGCTGGGAGGGAGTGCTGCGGTTGAAATTAGCTGCTTAGAGCTTGTATACTGGCTATCCTGGCTGGACTGGGATATGCTAGAGCTTTGGAGGTGTTTACTGTGGCCCCTAGATATTGATGTATGTGGGAGGGCTGGAGATTGGACTTGGGGTAATTTTCTGTGAATCCCAAGTCATGTAGCAGCTGGAAAGTTTGATGAGTGTGGTCGAGATATGGAAAGACATGGATATGTTGACTTCTTAAGTGTGCTGCTACTACCACAAGGCACTTTGTGAACACTCTTGGTGCGGTGGTCACCCCGAATGGAAGGACATTAAACTGATAGTGTTGTTCGTCCACTATGAACCTTAGATACTTCCTGTGAGCAGGGTGCATGGGAATGTGGAAGTAGGCGTCATAGTGTGGCAACGAAGTCGCCTTCTTGTAGCAGTGGGAGAACCTGTTGAAGAGTGATCATATGAAAATGATCGGACTGTATAAAGAGATTGAGGGGTCTGAGGTCGAGTATTGGCCTTAGGGTCCCGTCTTTTTTGGGGATCAGGAAATACAGTGAGTAAACCCCTGTTCCTTGATGCTGTAAGGGAACTGGTTCTATTGCATGCTTTTGAAGCAGTGACAGAACCCCTTGTTTTAAGAGCGTAAGGTGTTCTGTGGACATTGGACACTGTTTGGGTGGACTGTTGGGTGGGGTTGCTGTGAGTTCCAGGCAGTAACCATATTGGATAATTTATCTTACCAAATTGTCTGTTGTGATTGAATCCCAGACAGGTAGGAACCGTGAAAGTCTTCCCCGGACCGGAGTGGAATGGTCTGGGGGAAGTGGAGGGAAGTCACTGTTTATTAGCAGGGGAGGTGCGAGTGTTATTGTTACCTCAGCCTCTCCCTTTGTTGTTATCTCCCCTGTATCCTCCTCTAAAATATCCTCTGTTGGGGGATGTTTGTGTTGTGTTTTTGTAAGAAGAGGAGGTAGTGTCTGTTCCCATGTTTTTGGATGCTTCTCTATAAAAGGAGCGACTTAAGGACCCACGTGTGGATGGAGACTGTAAGGCTCCCATAGATTTAGCAGTTTCCGTGTGCTTTTTCATTTTTTCCAGAGTGGTGTCTACAGCCGGTCCAAACAGCTGTTCTTGATTGAACGGCTGGTTGAGGATGGTTGTTTCTACCTCCTGTTTTAAGCCTGAAATGCTTAGCCAGGCATGTCGTCTGAGGAGCACACTAGTGTTAATGGACCTAGAGGCTGTGTCGGCTAAGTCAAGGGCACACTTGATTGAGGCGTTGGTTATTAATTTGCCTTCCTGAATTAAGTCATTCGCCTGAGTATTGTACTGATCAGGTAAATGCTGTAATAGAGTTTATAGTTGGTCATAGTGAGCCCTATCATACCTAGCAAGTAATGCTTGGGTGTTAGCTATGCGCCAGTGATTGGCTGCTTGGGCAGCAACTCTCTTGCCAGAGGCGTCTAGCAACTTAGATTCCATATCCGGAAGTGGTGCGTCACCGGAGGTTTGGGAATTGGCGCGTTTTCTAGCGTTAGACACTACTAGTGAGTCTAGAGGTAGCTGCCCTTTGATGTAGGTGGGATCATCGGGGGCTGGTTTGTATTTCTTATCAATTCTCGGATTGAGAATTCTAGCTCTCACTGGGTCTGGCAATATTTGGACAGATTTCTGCAACTGTTCAAAAGTGTCTAGGAGGAAATCCTCATCTGCAGGGTCTGAATACATGTGAACGCCATGGTAAATAGCAGCTCTGTTAACAAGCTGGCCAAATCCAATATTGTCATCTGGGGGAGATCGTTTTGTTGGATATGGGTGGGGTGGGGATCTGGGAGGTCTAGGGGATCTATTGGGTCATTATAATCGCCGCAATCATCTTGTGGTGTGTCTGTATCATTATCAGGGTCAATGAAAGGGTCATTGTTGCCTCCCCCTCCCCCTCAATTATCATCATCATCCTGTGGTGGTGGTGCATGTGGTGGAAGTGTTATAGGCTGTGGAGGTGAGAGAGGTATAGGAGGAAGAGCAGTAATAGGAAGAACAGGAGAAGAGGGTCTTATAGGTGAAGTGCCGCAGTCTTTTTTCTTCAGAGGCACTGCAGTAGTGTCTGTTGTGTCCAGCTTCCTCTTCTTGCATGGCACAGCGGCCACATGTCCTGTTTTGGGGTCAATATGGAGTTTTTTTCTGTTTGGGATCAACAGAATCTGGTCCAAAAAGTTCTTCCTCCTCGATAACTGCTTTTGGCGCCGACTTTTTCAGGTCCGAGCGTGGTTGAGATTTGTGCTCCAAGGACTTAGGAGGTGTTTTAGAGTCCTGTGGCTTGGCTATGGAGAGTGAAATCTTTTTCGGTTCAGACGGGTTTGGTTTCGGATCTGAAGGTTTTTGTTTCGGCGTGGAAGTGGTCAGAGCCGATTTCTTTTTGGGAGTAGGTTGGTCTCCTGGCTTCGGTGCCGAAGGCGCCTTGAGGATAGGGATTTGTGGTTTGCTTGGTCCCGAGCTACCGGAAGGCTTGTCCTTTATCTTCGGAGTCGAGCCCGAGAGCGGGGCTTCTGAAGTATGTTTTCGGTCGCGACTGGGGACATCAGGCGAAGTCTTGACCAGGGCCTTCTTTTCCTCAGGTGGAATAGGGGCAGGGGCAGTTGTACTCACTCGTTGACCAGGAGTAATGTGGTCGCCTGAGTCTGAGTCGTCTGCTTCGGACACGATTTCCAGGTCTTCGGAATCTTCCTCTGGGACATCTGGGCCTTCGTCTAAGATGTCCGCTGGTGCTGGAGCTGCTTTCTGCGCCATGATGTGTCGTCGGGCCCGGCGATCACTGGTGGTCTTTTTCGATCGAAAATAGGCGCAGGCCTGGCAATTGTTCTCGTCGTGTTCTGGCGAGAGACACAGATTACAGACCTTGTGATGGTCACTGTGTGGGAATTTTGCTCCACACTGGGGGCATTTTTTGAATGGAGTCCTTTCCATGAGCTGTAGGCCTGATGGCGTGGAGAGGCCCAGCGGCCCGCGTCGACGACCGGAATCGAGTTGTTGAGATGTGCATCGAAGATCACACGATCGAAAACAATACCGAACAGTTGTAGAGTGTTTGCGCGACAAACAAACTTGAAAAACAAAGTTTTGAACCGGAGCGCAAAAGTTACACCCGAACCGAATGGCGGAAAAAAACATTCTGAGGATGGAGTCGATGCCCATGCCCACTATCATCCAAGGGAGGAGTCACCTATCTCGTGACTACAAAAGACTTCTTCCAAGACAACAACAAGGTGCAAGCATCCGAGACCAACACCAGATGGCGATCTAATGCACAGTGTACGATCTGCAGCTCATATTCCTCGAACAGTGAGTTTCTGTTGCAGTACCCCATACACACTTTTTGCCTGGCTTGTGATGCAACTTTGACTGTAGAGTACCAGGTCTCTGCTAACCAGGATCCCAATACCAGTTTACTCCCCAAAAATGTATCTGTTTCCACAATTGGCACACATTTGGCCCACATATTAGTCCCTTGTAAAAGGAAGGTGCCAGTGGTAGCAAGGGCCTTGTGACCAGAGGGATGTCTCTTAGGGTTGCAGCATGTATTATGCCACCTTAAGAGACCCCTCACCAAACACAGGCATACAGCCGTAGCAGCCTGCTTTAGTGAAGGTAAAAGAGGAGAGTTGACCTAGCACACATCCTACCAGCACTGCAAGAGGCATAGGAACAGCAGGCCTTACAGCACTGTGGCACGCTGCACTAAACCTCATGGGAAGGCATACCTACATGAGCAGATATGCTTCTATAGTGTCTAATTCCATTCTTAGACATTATAAGTGCAAAGTAAAGCCACTGTGTGCCTGACTGGTCTGCACCAGCCTGCCACCTCTAGACATGTTTCTGACCCCCCTGAGGTGGGAGGCTGGTGCAGACTAGTCATGCACACAGTGGGTTGGTAGGTTTTCAGGGGGCACCTCAGAGGTTCCACTTCGAGTGAATTTGTTAATAAATCCAACACTGGCATCCGATTGGGCTCAAACTGAGATGTTTGGTACTAAACAACTTTCGATATGGTGAAACAAAGCCTGCTCTGGGTGGAGATCCGTCACACCTACCCCCAAGCATGAACAGCACTGAAAGGCGGTAACAAAGGATTCCAGTCTTTTGTTATGCTGAGGAACCGGGTTCAGGGAAGCCCTTAAATACTAACTTTGAGGGCGTTATTGGGGTTGGAGGGCAGTAGCCAATGCCCCCCCCCCCCAGGAGACCCCTCCCTTTGGTGACAGGGGCAGGGCCCTATTCTCATTGGGCCTAATTTTCCAAACCAAGATTGAGAATTTAGGCGAGGGTATCATCTGAGCTTCTGGCCACACTAGAGACGTGCCAAACCAAAGTGAACACCCCTACTTTGCTTACTAATTTTCCTGCCTGTCCTGCCACCAAAAAGTGGGGCAATGACAGAGGGCAGGCATGTCCATTAGTTGTAGCTACCCAAATCAGCACGTCACAAGGTGAGAGCCTTTGATGCTCACCGCCAAGTGTTGCGGTTCCTGCCAGGGGGAGGTGTGAAGCACCTCCACCCAGAGCAGGCTTTGTTTCTAACCTCTGAGAGCACAAAGGCTCTCACCCAATGAGGAACGAAACCAGACTGGTGGTGGCTGGCAGGCGGAAACGAGTCAGCCCATACACTAGAGGTGGGTCGGTTTTCTGGGGGTATCTCAACAATGCCGTCTGAGTGCACTTTATAATAAATCCATCACTGGCATCAGTTTGGGTTTGTTATGCCAAGAAGTATGATACCAAAGTTCTCAGTCTTCAGCAAAGCCATAATGGAGCTGTGGAGTTCGTGTTGACTAACTCCCAGCCCATACTCAAAATGGCTTCACTGCACTTACAATGTCTGATTGGCACAGACACTGTAGGGACATACGGCTCATGCAGCTATGCCCTCAACTGTAGTATGGTGCACCCTGCTTAGGGCTGAGAAGCCTGCTAGAGGGGTGACTTATCCATTCCACGGGCACTGGTGTTGGGCATGGCACACAGGGATGTGTGCCATGTCGACTCTTCAGCTAGGTCTGCACCAAAACAATGGCAGAGTGTGAATGCTAAGGTGAGGGGTCTCTGAGGGTGGCACAATACATGCTGCAGCCCAAAGAGGCCCTCTCTAGTCAGAAGGCCCTTGGTACCAAGGGTAACTCATACAAGGGACTTGCATGTGACCCAAAGGGATGCCAATTGTGGAAACAAGGGTTCAGTTTAGGAAAGAACACATGCCCTGGGAACCTGATTGGCAGGGGCCCAGGGGACACTCAGTCAAGTTAGCATCAGTTACCTGGCAAAAAGTTAGTGGGTAACCATGCAACAAGCATTTACAATGCAATAGATATCGCAACTGCGAGTTTTAGAGCTATAGGTATTGTAAATGGCAATGCTTTTTGAAAAATTAACAGGTATTGTAATTTATAAGGAATATGCTACTTACCAGTATGCATCTGTTCTTGGCATGTAGAGCTGCAGATCTACACACTTTTGCATAGATCGCCATCTGGTGTTGGGCCCGGATGTTTGTAGTTTGTTTTTCCTCTTGGAAAGTGTTTGGAAGTCACGAGGTCGGTGACTCCTCCTTTGGATCGTATTGCGCATGGGCTTCGGCTCCATCCTCAGATTGTTTTTCACCAGCAGGGAAAGATGGAGCGTAGGTAGTAATAATAGTGAAGAAACCCATGTGTATGTATCTAAATAAGATAAAAACTGGAACAGATACAGGTAGCCGGGAAGGCGGGTGGGCGTGTGTAGATCTGCAGCTCTACATGCCAAGAACAGATGCATACTGGTAAGTAGCATATTCCGTTCGAGGCATATGAGCTGCAGATTACACACTTTAGCATAGACTATGTAGCAGTTCCCAACCTTAGCGGCGACCACCGGTATCTGTTGCAGTGGTTTGAAATAGTGTTCTTAGTACAGCCTGGCTCACACTAGCTTGTTGCTTGGTTTGCACATCTACACAATAGTGTTTAGTGAAAGTGTGCGGTGTTGACCATGTAGCTGCTTTGCAGATATCATCTAGTGGAATGTTGCCCAGAAATGCCATGGAAGCCCCTATTTTTCGTGTAGAATGGGCTTTAGGGGGAACGGAAAGCGTTCGTTTTGCTTTGTGGTAGCAAATCTGGATACATTTTACAATCCACCTAGCTATCCCTGATTTTGAGATGGGGTTGCCCTTGTGTGGTGGAGAGAAAGAGACAAACAATTGTTTGGTCTTACGGAAATGTTGTGTTCTTTGGATGTAGTAGAGTAAGGCTCGTTTGACATCCAGTGTGTGTAGAGCCCTCTCTGCCACGGTCTGTGGTTGGGAGAAAAATACTGGTAGTTCTACCGATTGGTTTAGATGAAAAGGGGAAATGACTTTAGGTAGGAATTTTGGGTTGGTACGGAAAACAACATTGTTCTGGTGCATTTGAAGAAAAGGTTCTTGTATGGTAAGTGCTTGTATCTCACTGACCCTTCTAAGGGAAGTGATGGCTACAAGGAAAGCAGTTTTTCATGTGAGGAATCGCAGTTCGCATTTATGCAAAGGTTCGAAGGGAGGCCCCATTAGCCTTGTGAGAACGATATTTAGGTTCCACACAGGTGAGGGTGGTACTCTGGGGGAATTATTCTTTTGAGGCCTTCCATGAAGGCTTTAATGGCAGGTACTCTGAAAAGTGATAGGTGCTGCCTATTTTGTAAGTAAGCTGCAATTGCTGCGAGGTGTAGCCGAATGGATGCATAGGCTAGATTACACCTTTGTAGGTGGAGTAAGTAGCATATGATGTGTTGTATAGACACGTCTAGAGGATTGATTGTGTTGTTATGGCAATAAATCACAAATCTTTTCCACTTGGCAGCGTAGCAGGCTCTAGTGGTAGGGCGTCTAGCTTCTCTGATGACATTCATACAGTCAGGGGGAAGGTTTAGGTACCCGAATTCTATGATTTCAGGAGCCAGATCGCAAGGTTGAGCTGAGCTGGGTCCGGGTGCCTGATCTCTCCATGGTTCCGGGTTAGGAGGCATGGTGAGAGATGTAGCTTTTGGTGTGGTACTACCGAGAATTCCAGCAGTGTGGTGTACCACGGTTGTCTGGCCCACGTTGGAGCTACTAGGATTAGTGTGAGGGAGTGCTGTTGTAGCTTTCGCACCACTAATGGAATGAGTGGGAGAGGTGGAAAAGCGTACACAAATCTGCCTGACCAGTTTATCCATATCGCATTTCCTTTGGACAATGGGTGTGGGTATCTGGCGGCGAAGCTTGGGCATTTTGTGTTTTTGTGGGTGGCGAAGAGGTCTATCTGTGGATGCCCCCACATTTGAAAGAACGGATGAAGAACCTGTGGGTGAAGTTCCCACTCGTGGATCTGTTGTGTCTGTCTGCTGAGCAGATCTGCCACAGTGTTTTGGACTCCTGGGACATGTTGAGCTAGGAGAAAGATTTTGTGGGGAATTGCCCATCTCCATATGCTCTGTGCTAATTGAGAGAGCTGTGGAGAGTGTGTGCCCCCCTGTTTTTGAATATAATACATGGCAGTCATGTTGTCTGTGCGAATGAGGACTGCCTTGCCTGAAATCTGTGTTTGAAATGATTTCAGGGCTAGAAAGATTGCTAGTAGCTCCAGATAGTTGATATGGAGTAACTTTTGTTGGGGCGTCCATGTGCCCTGTGCTGTGAGGTGTAATAGATGAGCTCCCCAGCCGGAGAGCGACGCGTCTGTTGTTAGTATTATTTGGGGAACCGGGTCCAGGAACGGTCGACCTTTGGAAAGGTTTGTGGTGTTCCACCACTGCAGAGAGCGATGGGTGCGACCGTCTACCAACACCAGATCAATCAATCAATCAATCAATCAAGAAATTTGTAAAGCGCGCTACTCACCCGGAGGGTCTCAAGGCGCTAGGGGTAGGGGGGTCCGCTACTGCTCGAACAGCCAGGTCTTGAGATGCTTCCTGAAGGAGAGGTGGTCTTGGGTAGGACGGAGGTGGATGGGGAGGGAGTTCCATGTCTTGGCTGCCAGGTAGGAGAAGGATCTTCCTCCCATGGTGGCTCTTCGAATGCGTGGAACGGCGGCGAGGGCGTGGCTGGACGATCGTAGCTGGCGGGTGGGAGTGTAGAAGGTCAGGCGGTTGTTGAGGTACCTGGGGCCCAGGTCGTGGAGGGCTTTGTGTGCGTGGGCGAGGAGTCGGAACGTGATTCTCTTGCTGACAGGGAGCCAGTGCAGGTCTTTCAGGTGTCCGGAGATGTGGCTGTGTCGGGGGATGTCCAGGATGAGTCGTGCGGAGGCTTTCTGGATGCTTTGGAGTCTTCTGTAGTTTGGCTGTGGTTCAGGTGTAGAGGGTGTTACCGTAGTCCAACCGGCTGGTGACGAGTGCCTGGGTGACCGTCTTCCTGGTTTCGGTGGGGATCCATCGGAAGATCTTTCGGAGCATGCGTAGGATGTTGAAGCATGATGATGAGACGGCGTTGACTTGTCTGGTCATTGAGAGGGAGGAGTCCAGGATGAAGCCCAGGTTGCGTGCGTGATCCGTTGGTTTGGGTGCGCTGCCCAGGGCAGGGGGCCACCAGGAGTCGTCCCAGGCAGAGGGATATGGTCCAAGGATGAGGACTTCCGTCTTGTCTGAGTTCAGTTTCAGGCGGCTGTTCATCATCCATTCGGCTACGTCTTTCATCCCTTCGTGTAGGTTGGTTCTGGCGGTGGCTGGGTCGTTGGTGAGGGAGAGGATTAGCTGGGTGTCGTCGGCGTAGGAGATGATGTTGAGGTTGTGTTGGCGTGCGATGGCTGCGAGGGGGCTCATGTAGACGTTGAAGAGGGTGGGGCTGAGTGATGATCCTTGTGGTACGCCGCAGATGACTTCGGTGGCCTCGGATCTGAACGGGGGGAGGCGGACTCTCTGGGTTCTTCCGGCGAGGAATGAGATGATCCACTCTAGGGCCTTCTCTTGGATTCCGATGTTGCTGAGGCGCTGCACTAGGGTGCGGTGGCAGACAGTATCGAACGCTGCGGCGAGGTCTAGGAGGATGAGGGACGCTGTTTCCCCGTTGTCGAGCAGGGCTCGGATGTCGTCAGTGGCTGCGATGAGGGCGGTTTCGGTGCTGTGGTTGGCTTGGAAGCCGGACTGCGAGTGGTCGAGGGATCCGCTCGTCTCGAGGAAGGCGGCAAGCTGTCTGTTGACGGTCTTCTCGATGACTTTGGCAGGAAACGGGAAGAGCGAGATGGGGCGGTAGTTCTTGAGGTCGGTGGGGTCTGCTGATGGTTTCTTCAGGAGGGCGCTGAGTTCGGCATGCTTCCAGCTCTCCGGGAAGGTGGCGGTGTTGAAGGAGCAGTTGATGATGTCCCGGAGTTGGGGTGCGATGACGGAGTCGGCTTTGTTGAAGACGTGGTGGGGGCATGGGTCGGTTGGTGATCCTGAGTGGATGGTGTTCATCGTGTGGATGGTGTCTTCGGTGCTGACCGGGGTCCAGGCGCGGAGGGTGGTGGTGGGGGGCGTAGGTTCGGTGGTTGGGTGCGTGGTCTGTGCGCCGAAGCTGTTGTGTATGTCGGCTATCTTGCGGTGAAAGAACGAGGCGAGTGAGTCGCAGAGGTCTTGTGAGGGAGTGATGTCGTTGTTTCCGGCGCTGGGGTTGGAGAGCTCTTTGATGATGCTGAAGAGTTCCTTGCTGTTGTGTGCGTTGTTGTCTAGTCGTTCCTTGAATGCTGTCCTCTTGGTGCTGTGGATCAGCTGGTGGTGTTTGCGGGAGGGGTGCTTGAGGGCGTTCATGTTGTCTGTAGTCGGGTATTTTCACCAGGATCTCTCGAGGGTGCGGCAGTTCTTCTTGGAGTTCTTGAGGTCGTCGTTGAACCAGGGGCTGTCTTGCTTTTGGGCCTGTTGGGATGGTTGTTCAGAGGTGCGATGTCGTTAGCGCAGTTGGTGATCCACTGTGTGAGGTTGATGGCAGCTTGGTTGGGGTTCGTTGGGTTGGCGGGAGGGTTCTGACTCAGTGCTGTGGAGAGCTGGTCGGTGGTGATCTTGTTCCAGCTCCTGCGGGGGACCTGTTGCTGGTGGTGGTGAGTTGTGGTTCTTCTGAAGCTGAAGTGGACGCAGCTGTGGGCGGTCCAGTGGAGTCCGGTGGAGTGGCTGAAGGAGATGTGCTTGCTGGAGGAGAAGACTGGGTCAAGCGTGTGTCCGGCGTAATGGGTGGGGGTGTTTACCAGTTGCTTGAGTCCGAGGTTGGCGAGGTTGTCCAGCAGGGTGGTGGTGTTGTTGTCGTTGTTGTTCGCCAGGTGGAAGTTGAGGTCCCCTAGGAGGATGTAGTCAGCGGAGGGGAGGGCGTGCGGGCTGATGAAGTCTGCGATGTCTTCGCTGAATTGTGTGTGGGGTCCTGGGGGTCTGTAGATGAGGGTGCCTCTGAGTGTGGTCTTGGGGTCGGTGTGAATCTGGAAGTGGAGATGTTCGGCGGCTGTGAGGGTGTCGTCGGAGTTGGTCGTGATGCGGATGGTGTTCTTGTGGACGATGGCGATGCCTCCTCCTGTCTGGTTGTCGCGGTCCCTCCGGGTGATCTTGTATCCGTCCGGGATGGCGATGGCAATGTCGGGCGCTGAGGAGGTGTTCATCCAGGTTTCCGTGAGGAAGGCGACGTCTGGGGATGTGGTGTCGAGCAGGTTCCAGAGTTCCACGGCGTGTCTGTGGACGGAGCGGGTGTTGAGCAGGATGCACTTCAGGTGGTTGCTGCTGGTGCTTGGCTTGGCGGGTGCGGTACGGGTCCGGATGCAGGAGAACTTGCAGGATTGGCAGGTGAAGGGACCGTGAAGATCTGTCAGTTGACCCTGGGCGTGGTTCCATTGGCGTGTTAAGCACTCTTGGAGTGGACGCATCTGGAGTCTTGCGTGAGGCACTATAAAAATGCAAGAGGCCATCATCCCTATAAGTTGCATAAACACTCTTGCTGGAAGGGAGTGTTGAGGTAAGAATCTTTGACGCAAAGCCTGAATGCTTGCAATCCTGGCCGGATTGGGGTAGGATATTGCTTTTAAGGTGTCTATGGTGGCACTGAGGTATTGTTTTATGTGGGATGGTGTTAGATGGGACTTTTGGTGGTTCACCGTAAAGCCTAGTTGGTGAAGTAGTTGGATTGTAGTGGCGGTGTGGTGTACGCATTGATTGTAGGACGTGGCTTTTATCAGCCAGTCGTCCAAATATGGGAAGACGTGAATGTGCTGTCTTCTGGGGTGTGCCGCCACTACAGCTAGGCACTTGGTGAATACCCTTGGTGCTGTTGTGACCCCGAATGGGAGCACCTTGAATTGGTAGTGTTGCCCGTCCACTACATATCTGAGGTACTTTCTGTGAGCATGGTGTACCGGAATGTGAAAGTATGCGTCTTTCATGTCCAGTGTGGTGAGAAAGTCGTTCTGGGAGAGGAGCGGAAGTACCTGCTGAAGCGTTACCATGTGAAAATGGTCTGAATGTATGTATGTGTTTAGGGGCCGGAGATCTAGAATAGGTCGTTGAGTCTCGTGCCTTTTTGGTATTAGAAAATATAGGGAGTAGACCCCTAAATTTTGCTGATTGAGGGAACTTGTTCTATTGCCTATTTTTGTAGGAGGGAGATTACCTCCTGTTTTAGTAATGTGGAATGTTCTTGTGACATTGGGCGTTGCCTGGGTGGAATGTGTGGGGGGGTAGATGTCAATTCTAGGCAGTACCCTGAGCGAATAATTTGGGTCACCCATCTGTCTGAGGTGATGGTCTCCCAGACCTGAAGGAAATTTTGTAGTCTGCCCCCGACCGGAGTGGGATGGTCTGGAGGGCGCGGGGGGGGGAAGTCATTGGGTAGGCGGTGTGGCAGAGCGGGCGGTATTTGTTTTGCCTCTGCCTTTATTGTTATTGCCCTTATAGCCGCCTCTTTGATAACCCCTGGTGAAGGTGGACTGAGCAAGGGATTTGTAGGAAGTGGACGCACTATCTGAGGAGTAGCCTCTAGCCGTACCCCGAAAGGAAGAGGGGCGAAAGGAGCGCCTAGGAGGGTGTGACTGCAGGGCTCCCATAGATTTTGCTGTATCAGTGTCCTTCTTCATTTTCTCGAGGGCCTCATCTACCTTTGGACCGAATAGGTGTTCTTGGTCAAAGGGATGATTTAGGATGGAGGCCTGTACCTCCGGTTTGAAACCTGATACTCTCACCCAAGCATGGCGACGGAGGAGGACGCTTATGTTAATGGCCCTGGAGGCTGTGTCTGCTGCATCTAAGGCACAGCGTATGGAGATGTTAGTTATAGTCTTACCCTCTTGAATTAATTCATTGGCCCTATTTTTGTATCTTTCTGGGAGGTGGTGCATTATGGTTTCTAATTCATCATAATGCGCTCTATCGTATCAGGCCAATAGCGCTTGAGTGTTGGCGATACGCCAGATATTAGCTGCCTATGACGCAGTACGCTTTCCTGACGCGTCCAGTAGCTTTGAATCTTTGTCAGGTGGTGGCGCTTCGCCTGACGCCTGGGAGTTTGACCTCTTCCGTGCAGTGGAAACCACTAGCGAATCTAGTGGCGCTGGCCCTTTGATATAGGCAGGATCTGTGGGGGCAGCTTTGTACTTTTTTTCTTTGCGTGGGTTAATGACCCTAGCCCTGACTGGGTCCTTAAAAACCTCTGGCGCATGTTTTATTACCCCCTTGAGCATAGGTAGTATGGAGGTAGACCTATGTGCAGTATCAAAGGTGTAGAGGAGGAAATCCTCCTCTACAGGGTCAGTGTGTAGCTCAACCCCATGATAATGTGCCGCCCTCTGAAGTAGGTGGTGGAAACCTAATGAGTCCTCTGGTGGAGATGGCCTGGAAGGGTAAAGGTCATCTTGTGGGACGTCTGGAATATCTGGATTATTGTAATTGTCCCATGGGTCTGGGGATCCTGTGGGGGTGGGGTCGTGGGGCATATCCCCTGGATCGTAATATAGGTCCCCCTGATCATCATCGTCTGGAGACGGGGTCGGAGAGCGATGAGGTGGGGGTGGAGAAGGCGGAGGGGGCAGAGGTGGGGAGGGTGGAGGAGGTGGGGAAGGCATTCTGAAAGGGGAGGTAGCAGAGTCCTTCCTCTTTGGAGGATGAGGCGGAGCCGGTTTGTCCAAATGTCTCTTTTTAGAAGAGAGTGTCAAATGTCCAGTTTTTGGATCCTTGGTAAGAGTCTTTTGCAAGGTATCCGGTGTAAACAGTTCCTGTGACAATGTTTGTTCTGTCGGCGCCGAAGGTTTCGGGGCCGATGACTTTTTAGGCTTGTCCATGTCGTGCTTAGCACTGGGCTTGGAAACCTCAGTTTTCTTGGTCGGCGCCGAGGTGGGCTTCGGCGTGGAAGTGTCGGTGCCGAGGGCCTTATGGGGTTTGGTCGGTACCGAAGATGGCTTCGGTACGGAAAGGCTGGGTTTGGACACTGGGGACTTCGGTGTGGAGCTGGGTGCCGAGGTAGAGGCCGGCTTGTTTTTCGGTGCCGAAGCGTGTTTCTCAGCACCGCTGGAAGGCTGGCTCGAGCCCGAGCCGCCGGAAGGCTTATTTGGCTTCTTCACCGGGCCCGAAGGTGGGGTGTATGAAGCAGTGTCTCTGGTCTTGCCTAGGCCTGGAGGCGAATGCGTGACCGAAGCCTTTTTGGGTGTAGGCGCGGGTGTGGGAGGGGGTATAGTACTCACGACCCTCTGCGCCGGGGTGATGTCCTCCACATCAGAGTCGTCGGCTTCGGAAGCACTGACGAGGTCCTCTTCAGCATGCTGTTGTTCCGGATCTTCGACGTCGTCCCCGAAGATGTCAACTGGAACGGAGGTCGAGAAGTGCGCCATGTTTCGTCTGGCTCTTCGATCTCGAATAGTCTTTTTCGAGATAACAGACTTGCAGGCCGGAAAGTCTCGAGCCTCGTGTTCAGGGGAGAGGCAGAGGTTGCACACCTCATGGAGATCGGTGTGGGGGAATTTGGACCCACATCGAGGACACTTCTTGAAAGGAGTTCTTTCCATCAGCCGGTACCGGAGCTTGGGAAGGCCCGAAGGCCGCCGTCGACGACTGGAATCGAAGATGTGTCAAAGAGAAGGTGATTGAGGAGATGAGGATCTGAACAATACCGCGGTAAGCGAGGATTCCGCTTCGATCGTCGAACTGGAAATGTTCGGAACCGGAGCGCGAAGTATTACATCCGAGCCCGATGGCGGAAAAAAACAATCTGAGGATGGAGCCGAAGCCCATGCGCAATACGATCCAAAGGAGGAGTCACCGACCTCGTGACTTCCAAACACTTTCCAAGAGGAAAAACAAACTACAAACATCCGGGCCCAACACCAGATGGCGATCTATGCAAAATGTGTAATCTGCAGCTCATATGCCGCAAACTAGTAATTTTCCATCAGTACCATAACTACCACTATTATTATTTTATCAACACAGAGTAGCAATAGTAATAATTGTAGTGGTGGTTATGGTACTTGTGGTGGTTGTAGCAGTGATGGTAGTGGTGGTGGTATTGGTACTGGTGGTAGTGGTGTTAGTGGTGGTGGTACTGGTGGTCTATGTGGATTTTATTTCATTACTTATGCTACTGCTGGAATATTTTTTAACAAACAAATACAAAAACGAACAAACATTATCATTTGCAACACCAATAGCTCAAACGTTTAGTAATGCCAGCCCTATTGCATTGCAAATGCTTGTTTTATGTTGCAGGCATGAGGTGCATCATCTACTTCCCAAAATACAATCTTAGATTTGTAGACACTCGTAACAGTCCTATGGTAGGAGGCAGTTGTTCAGCCAGTGTAAGGCTAATAGCTCACACAACTTTGCATTTTGATACCTGAAGTTTTAAATTATAACAAATGTAGTAGACCTCAGGCAGGAGACTTGAGTTACCAGTAACTGTGGAAAGAGCAATACCTTTAGAAACTGGTGCTTTATTTCACCTTTTCCGTGGTGTGAAGGTTACATAACTGTTTTATTGCGTTTGAATGGGCACAATGGGGCTTATTTACAAGTCCCTTGCACCGCCGGTGCTTCACTTTTTGTGTGGGAAAAAGTGACGCAGCGGCAGCGCAAGGGGCTTGTAAATAAGCCCCAATGTCATTGGCAGAATGCTTTAAAGATGCCAGTCGATTGCCGCTCACTCTATGTGCACACATATATCCCAGAGAAAATCCTGCTATTAAGCAGTGTTGCCACCTTTTGGTGTCCAGTGAAGCTTGAATATTTCCAACTGAAAAACGGTTGTGAAACCAGGAGCAGCTGAATCCTCGAGACACCTGGACCTACAGCCAGAAACATCTGGTATTAGCAAGGAATTTAATACATCATTAAAAAAATCCCTCTGGGTCTTAATGTCCTGTGGCAGTGGAAATCCCTCAGTCAGGGCACATACGTTGTTGGCAAACAGTTTAAAGCCAAGGTGTATAAATAACCCTCAGAGCCTCATCAGAATGTAGCCGAGAAGTAGCACAATCAAGACATATACACAGTTGGAAAAAGTGATCTTAAACATCCAGACCGCACCACAATGCCGCATAAATTCAACTAAATTCATGCTAACTGCCAGTGATACGGCATCTAAGTTTATGAAAGGTTGAGAAAAAAGAAAGAGAAGTAAAGAAAAGAAAACATCCTAGTGTGAATGTATATACGGCATCTAGTACTTACTTACAACCAGGGTTTCCTGGCTCTATAGCAGCTCAGTTGACCTGTTTCTCTGACTCGGCAGCAACTCTGCTGACCTGGTTCTCTGGCTCTAAAGCAGCTCTGCTGACCTGGTTCTCTGGCTCTACAGCAGGTCTGCTGACTTGGTTCTATCTTGCTCTGCAACGGCTCTGCTGACCTGGTTCTTAGGCTCTAGAGCAGCTCTGCTGACCTGGTTCTCTGGCTGTAAAGCAGCTCTGCTGACCTGGTTCTCTGGCTGTAAAGCAGCTCTGCTGACCTGGTCCTCTGGCTCTACAGCGGCTCTGCTGACCTGGTTCTCCTCCTCTAGAGCGGCTCTGCTAACTTTGTTCTCTGGCTCTACAGCAGCTCTGCTGACCTAGTTCTCTGGCTCTAGAGCAGCTCTGCTGACCTGGTTCTCTGGCTCTACAACAGCTCTGCTGATCTGGTTCTCTGGCTCTACAGCAGCTCTGCTGATCTGGTTCTCTGGCTCTACAACGGCTCTGCTTACCTGTTTCTCTGGCTCTAAAGCAGCTTTCCTGACCTGGTTCTCTGGCTCTACAACGGCTCCACTGACCTTGTTCTCTGGCTCCACAGCGGCTCTGTTGACCTGGTTCTCTGGCTCTACAGCGGCTCTGTTGACCTGGTTCTCTGGCTCTATAGCAGCTCTGCTGACCTGGTTCTCTGGCTCTAGAGCGGCTCTGCTGACCTAGTTCTCTTGCTCTAGAGCAGCTCTGCTGACCTGGTTCTCTGGCTCTGGAGCCGCTCTGCTGACCTGTTTCTCTGGCTCTAAAGCAGCTCAGCTGATCTGGTTCTCTGGCTCTAGAGGAGCTTTGCTGACCTGGTTCTCAGGATGTACAACGGCTCTGCTGACCTTGTCTTCTGGCTGTACAGCAGCTCTGCTGACCTGGTTCTCTGGCTCTATAGCGGCTCTGATGACCTGGTTCTCTGCCTCTACAGCGACTCTGCTGACTTGGTTCTCTGGCTCTAAAGCAGCTCTGCTGACCTGTTTCTGTGGCTGTACAGCGACTCTGCTGACCTGGTTCTCTGGCTCTACAGCAACTCTGCTGACTTGGTTCTCTGACTCTAGAGTGGCTCTGTTGATCTGTTTCTGTCGCTCTACAATGGCTCTGCTGGCCTGTTTCTTTGGCTCTAAAGCAGCTTTGCTGACCTGGATCTCTGGCTCTACAACGGCTCTGCTGACCTTGTTCTCTGGATCTACAGCTGCTCTGTTGAACTGGTTCTCTGGCACTACAGCGGCTCTGCTGACCTGGTTCTCTGGCTCTAGAGCGGCTCTGCTGTCCTAGTTCTCTGGCTCTAGAGCAGCTCTGTTGACCTTGGTCTCTGGCTCTACAGCAGCTCTGCTGATCTGGTTCTCTGGCTCTACAGCAGCTCTGCTGACCTGGTTCTCTGGCTCTAAAGCACCTCTGCTGACCTGGCTCTCTGGTTCTAGAGCAGCTTTGCTGACCTGGTTCTCTGGCTCTCAAGCAGCTCTGCTGACCTGGTTCTCTGGCTCTAGAGCAGCTTTCCTGACCTGGTTCTAAGGCTGTACAATGGCTCTGCTGACCTTGTTTTCTGGCTCTACAGCAGCTCTGCTGGCTCTACAGCGACGTTGCTGGCTTGGTTCTCTGGCGCTAGAGCAGCTCTGCTGAGTTGGTTCTTAGGCTCTAGAGCAGCTCTGCTGGCCTGGTTCTCTAGATTTGAAGCAGCTCTGCTGACCTGGTTCTCTGGCTCTAGAGCAGCTTTGCTGACATGGTTCTTTGGCTGTAAAGAAGGTCTGCTGACCTGGTTCTCAGTCTCTAGAGCAGCTCTGCTGACCTGGTTCTCTGGCTCTAAACCAGCTGACCTGGCTATCTGGCTGTACAGCGGCTCTGCTGACATGGTTCTCTGGCTCTAAAGCGGCTCTGCTGACCTGGTTCTCTGGCTCTAGAGTGGCTCTGCTGAACTGGTTCTATGGCTCTACAGCAGCTCTGCTGACCTGGTTCTCTGGCTCTACAGCAGCTCTGCTGACCTGGTTCTCGGGCTCTACAACGGCTTTGTTGACCTAGTTCTCTGGCTCTACACCAGATCTGCTGACCTGGTTCTCTGGCTCTACAGCAGCTCTGCTGACCTAGTTCTCTGGCTCTAGAGCAGCTTTTCTGACCTGGTTCTCATGCTCTACAGCGACTCTGCTGGCCTGGTTTTCTGGCTCTACAGCGACTCAGCTGACCTGGTTTTCTGGCTCTAAAGCAGCAATGCTGACCTGGTTCTCTGACTCTACAGCAGCTCTGCTGACATGGTTGGCTCTATAGCAGCTCTGCTGACCTGGTTCTCTGGCTCAACAGCAGCTCTGCTGACCTGGTTCTCTGGCTCTACAGCAGCTCTGCTGACCTAGTTCTCTGGCTCCAGAGCAGCTCTGCTGACCTGGTTCTATGGCTCTACAGCAGCTCTGCTGACCTGGTTCTATGGCACTAAAGTAGCTCCTCTGACCTGGTTCTCTGCTTCTGGAGAAGCTCTGCTGACCTGGTTTCTCTGGATCTACAGCAGCTCTGCTGGCCTGGATCTCTGGCTCTAGAGCAGCTCTGATGACCTGGTTCTCTGGCTCTAGAGCAGCTCTGCTAACCTGGTTCTTAGGATCTACAGCAGCTCTGCTGACCTGGTTCTCTGGCTCTACAATGGCTTTGCTGACCTGGTTCACTGGCTCTACAGCAGCTCTGCTGACCTGGTTCTCTGGCTCTGCTGACCTGGTTCTCTGGCTTTAGAGCGGCTCTGCTGACCTGGTTCTCTGGCTCTACAGCAGCTCTGCTGACCTAGTTCCCTGGCTCTAGAGCAGCTCTGCTGACCTAGTTCTCTAGCTCAACAAAGGCTCAGCTGACCTGGTTCTCTGGCTCTACAGCGGCTCTGCTGATCTGGTTCTCTGACTCTAAAGAAGCTCTGCTGACCTGGATCTCTGGCTCTAAAGCAGCTCTGCTGACCTGGCTCTCTGGCTCTACAGTGGCTCTGTTGACCTGGTTCTCTGGCTCTAAAGCGGCTCAGCTGACCTGGTTGTCTGGCTCTACAGCGGCTCTGCTGACAAGGTTGTCTGGCTCTAGAGCGGCTCTGCTGACCTGGATCTCTGGCTCTACAGCAGCTCTGCTGACCTAGTTCTCTGGCCCTAGAGCAACTCTGCTGACCTGTTTCTCTGGCTCTAAAGCAGCTCTGCTGACCTAGTTCTCTGGCTCTAAAGCAGCTCTGCTGACCTGGTTCTCTGGCTCTAGAGCAGCTTTGCTGACCTGGTTCTCGGGCTCTACAGCGACTCTGCTCACCTGGTTTACTGGCTCTAAAGCAGCTCTGCTGACCTGGTTCTCCGACTCTACAGCAGCTCTGCTGACCTGGTTCTCTGGCTCTATAACAGCTCTGCTGACCTGGTTCTCTGGCTCAACAGCAGCTCTGCAGACCTGGTTCTCTGGCTCTACAGCAGCTCTGCTGACCTGGTTCTGTGGCTCTAAATCAGCTCTGCTGACCTGGTTCTCTAGCTCTACAACGGCTCTGCTGACCTTGTTCTCTGTCTTTACAGCGCCTCTGCTGACCTGGTTCTCTGGCTCTAAAGAAGCTCTGCTGACCTGGATCTCTGGCTATAAAGCAGCTTTGCTGACCTGGTTCTCTGGCTCTAAAGCAGCTCTGCTGACCTAGTTCTCTGGCTCTAGAGCAGCTCTGCTGACCTGGTTCTCTGGCTCTACAACGGCTCTGCTGACCTGGTTCTCTGGCTTTACAGCGGCTCTGCTGACCTGGTTCTCTGGCTCTAAAGAAGCTCTGCTGACCTGGATCTCTGGCTCTAAAGCAGCTCTGCTGACCTGGTTCTCTGGCTGTACAGCGGCTCTGCTGACCTGGTTCTATGGCTCTACAGCAACTCTGCTGACCTAGTTCTCTGGCTCTAGAACAGCTCTGCTGACCTGGTTCTCCGGGCTCTACAACGGCTTTGTTGACCTGGTTCTCTGGCTCTACAGCAGATCTGCTGACCTGGTTCTCTGGCTCTACAACAGCTCTACTGACCTGGTTCTCTGGCTCTACAGCAGCTCTGCTGACCTAGTTCTCTGGCTCTAGAGCAGCTCTGCTGACCTGGTTCTATGGCTCTACAGCAGCTCTACTGACCTTGTTCTATGGCACTAAAGTAGCTCTTCTGACCTGGTTCTCTGGCTCTAGAGCAGCTCTGCTGACCTGGTTCTCTGGCTCTAAAGCAGCTCTGCTGACCTGGTTTCTCTGGCTGTACAGCAGCACTGCTGGCCTGGTTCTCTGGCTCTAGAGCAGCTCTACTGACCTGGTTCTCTGGCTCTAGAGCAGCTCTCCTGACCTGGTTCTTAGGCTCTACAGCAGCTCTGCTGACCTGGTTCTCTGGCTCTACAGCAGCTCTGCTGACCTGGTTCTGTGGCTCTAAAGAAGCTCTGCAGACCTGGATCTCTGGCTCTAAAGCAGCTCTGCTGACCTGGTTCTCTGGCTTTAGAGCGGCTCTGCTGACTTGGTTCTCTGGCTCTACAGCAGCTCTGCTGACCTAGTTCTCTGGCTCTAGAGCAGCTCTGCTGACCAGGTTCTCTGGCTCTACAACGACTCAGCTGACCTGGTTCTCTGGCTCTACAGCGGCTATGCTGACCTGGATCTCTGGCTCTAAAGAAGCTCTGCAGACCTGGATCTCTGGCTCTAAAGCAGCTCTGCTTACCTGGCTCTCTGGCTCTACACTGGGTCTGTTGACCTGGTTCTCTGGCTCTAAAGCGGCTCTGCTGGCCTGGTTGTCTGGCTCTAGAGCGGCTCTGCTGACCTGGTTGTCTAGTTCTAGAGCGGCTCTGCTGACCTGGTTCTCTGGCTCTACAGCAGCTCTGCTGACCTAGTTCTGTGGCTCTAGAGCAACTCTGCTGACTTGGTTCTCTGGCTCTAGAGTGGCTCTGTTGATCTGTTTCTGTCGCTCTACAATGGCTCTGCTGGCCTGTTTCTTTGGCTCTAAAGCAGCTTTGCTGACCTGGATCTCTGGCTCTACAACGGCTCTGCTGACCTTGTTCTCTGGATCTACAGCTGCTCTGTTGAACTGGTTCTCTGGCACTACAGCGGCTCTGCTGACCTGGTTCTCTGGCTCTAGAGCGGCTCTGCTGTCCTAGTTCTCTGGCTCTAGAGCAGCTCTGTTGACCTTGGTCTCTGGCTCTACAGCAGCTCTGCTGATCTGGTTCTCTGGCTCTACAGCAGCTCTGCTGACCTGGTTCTCTGGCTCTAAAGCACCTCTGCTGACCTGGCTCTCTGGTTCTAGAGCAGCTTTGCTGACCTGGTTCTCTGGCTCTCAAGCAGCTCTGCTGACCTGGTTCTCTGGCTCTAGAGCAGCTTTCCTGACCTGGTTCTAAGGCTGTACAATGGCTCTGCTGACCTTGTTTTCTGGCTCTACAGCAGCTCTGCTGGCTCTACAGCGACGTTGCTGGCTTGGTTCTCTGGCGCTAGAGCAGCTCTGCTGAGTTGGTTCTTAGGCTCTAGAGCAGCTCTGCTGGCCTGGTTCTCTAGATTTGAAGCAGCTCTGCTGACCTGGTTCTCTGGCTCTAGAGCAGCTTTGCTGACCTGGTTCTTTGGCTGTAAAGAAGGTCTGCTGACCTGGTTCTCAGTCTCTAGAGCAGCTCTGCTGACCTGGTTCTCTGGCTCTAAACCAGCTGACCTGGCTATCTGGCTGTACAGCGGCTCTGCTGACATGGTTCTCTGGCTCTAAAGCGGCTCTGCTGACCTGGTTCTCTGGCTCTAGAGTGGCTCTGCTGAACTGGTTCTATGGCTCTACAGCAGCTCTGCTGACCTGGTTCTCTGGCTCTACAGCAGCTCTGCTGACCTGGTTCTCGGGCTCTACAACGGCTTTGTTGACCTAGTTCTCTGGCTCTACACCAGATCTGCTGACCTGGTTCTCTGGCTCTACAGCAGCTCTGCTGACCTAGTTCTCTGGCTCTAGAGCAGCTTTTCTGACCTGGTTCTCATGCTCTACAGCGACTCTGCTGGCCTGGTTTTCTGGCTCTACAGCGACTCAGCTGACCTGGTTTTCTGGCTCTAAAGCAGCAATGCTGACCTGGTTCTCTGACTCTACAGCAGCTCTGCTGACATGGTTGGCTCTATAGCAGCTCTGCTGACCTGGTTCTCTGGCTCAACAGCAGCTCTGCTGACCTGGTTCTCTGGCTCTACAGCAGCTCTGCTGACCTAGTTCTCTGGCTCCAGAGCAGCTCTGCTGACCTGGTTCTATGGCTCTACAGCAGCTCTGCTGACCTGGTTCTATGGCACTAAAGTAGCTCCTCTGACCTGGTTCTCTGCTTCTGGAGAAGCTCTGCTGACCTGGTTCTCTGGCTCTAAAGCAGCTCTGCTGACCTGGTTTCTCTGGATCTGCAGCAGCTCTGCTGGCCTGGATCTCTGGCTCTAGAGCAGCTCTGATGACCTGGTTCTCTGGCTCTAGAGCAGCTCTGCTAACCTGGTTCTTAGGATCTACAGCAGCTCTGCTGACCTGGTTCTCTGGCTCTACAATGGCTTTGCTGACCTGGTTCACTGGCTCTACAGCAGCTCTGCTGACCTGGTTCTCTGGCTCTGCTGACCTGTTTCTCTGGCTCTAAAGCAGCTTTGCTGACCTGGTTCTCTGGCTTTAGAGCGGCTCTGCTGACCTGGTTCTCTGGCTCTACAGCAGCTCTGCTGACCTAGTTCCCTGGCTCTAGAGCAGCTCTGCTGACCTAGTTCTCTAGCTCAACAAAGGCTCAGCTGACCTGGTTCTCTGGCTCTACAGCGGCTCTGCTGATCTGGTTCTCTGACTCTAAAGAAGCTCTGCTGACCTGGATCTCTGGCTCTAAAGCAGCTCTGCTGACCTGGCTCTCTGGCTCTACAGTGGCTCTGTTGACCTGGTTCTCTGGCTCTAAAGCGGCTCAGCTGACCTGGTTGTCTGGCTCTACAGCGGCTCTGCTGACAAGGTTGTCTGGCTCTAGAGCGGCTCTGCTGACCTGGATCTCTGGCTCTACAGCAGCTCTGCTGACCTAGTTCTCTGGCCCTAGAGCAACTCTGCTGACCTGTTTCTCTGGCTCTAAAGCAGCTCTGCTGACCTAGTTCTCTGGCTCTAAAGCAGCTCTGCTGACCTGGTTCTCTGGCTCTAGAGCAGCTTTGCTGACCTGGTTCTCGGGCTCTACAGCGACTCTGCTCACCTGGTTTACTGGCTCTAAAGCAGCTCTGCTGACCTGGTTCTCCGACTCTACAGCAGCTCTGCTGACCTGGTTCTCTGGCTCTATAACAGCTCTGCTGACCTGGTTCTCTGGCTCAACAGCAGCTCTGCAGACCTGGTTCTCTGGCTCTACAGCAGCTCTGCTGACCTGGTTCTGTGGCTCTAAATCAGCTCTGCTGACCTGGTTCTCTAGCTCTACAACGGCTCTGCTGACCTTGTTCTCTGTCTTTACAGCGCCTCTGCTGACCTGGTTCTCTGGCTCTAAAGAAGCTCTGCTGACCTGGATCTCTGGCTATAAAGCAGCTTTGCTGACCTGGTTCTCTGGCTCTAAAGCAGCTCTGCTGACCTAGTTCTCTGGCTCTAGAGCAGCTCTGCTGACCTGGTTCTCTGGCTCTACAACGGCTCTGCTGACCTGGTTCTCTGGCTTTACAGCGGCTCTGCTGACCTGGTTCTCTGGCTCTAAAGAAGCTCTGCTGACCTGGATCTCTGGCTCTAAAGCAGCTCTGCTGACCTGGTTCTCTGGCTGTACAGCGGCTCTGCTGACCTGGTTCTATGGCTCTACAGCAACTCTGCTGACCTAGTTCTCTGGCTCTAGAACAGCTCTGCTGACCTGGTTCTCCGGGCTCTACAACGGCTTTGTTGACCTGGTTCTCTGGCTCTACAGCAGATCTGCTGACCTGGTTCTCTGGCTCTACAACAGCTCTACTGACCTGGTTCTCTGGCTCTACAGCAGCTCTGCTGACCTAGTTCTCTGGCTCTAGAGCAGCTCTGCTGACCTGGTTCTATGGCTCTACAGCAGCTCTACTGACCTTGTTCTATGGCACTAAAGTAGCTCTTCTGACCTGGTTCTCTGGCTCTAGAGCAGCTCTGCTGACCTGGTTCTCTGGCTCTAAAGCAGCTCTGCTGACCTGGTTTCTCTGGCTGTACAGCAGCACTGCTGGCCTGGTTCTCTGGCTCTAGAGCAGCTCTACTGACCTGGTTCTCTGGCTCTAGAGCAGCTCTCCTGACCTGGTTCTTAGGCTCTACAGCAGCTCTGCTGACCTGGTTCTCTGGCTCTACAGCAGCTCTGCTGACCTGGTTCTGTGGCTCTAAAGAAGCTCTGCAGACCTGGATCTCTGGCTCTAAAGCAGCTCTGCTGACCTGGTTCTCTGGCTTTAGAGCGGCTCTGCTGACTTGGTTCTCTGGCTCTACAGCAGCTCTGCTGACCTAGTTCTCTGGCTCTAGAGCAGCTCTGCTGACCAGGTTCTCTGGCTCTACAACGACTCAGCTGACCTGGTTCTCTGGCTCTACAGCGGCTATGCTGACCTGGATCTCTGGCTCTAAAGAAGCTCTGCAGACCTGGATCTCTGGCTCTAAAGCAGCTCTGCTTACCTGGCTCTCTGGCTCTACACTGGGTCTGTTGACCTGGTTCTCTGGCTCTAAAGCGGCTCTGCTGGCCTGGTTGTCTGGCTCTAGAGCGGCTCTGCTGACCTGGTTGTCTAGTTCTAGAGCGGCTCTGCTGACCTGGTTCTCTGGCTCTACAGCAGCTCTGCTGACCTAGTTCTGTGGCTCTAGAGCAGCTCTGCTGACCTGGTTCTCTGGCTCTAAAGCAGCTCTGCTGACCTGGTTCTCTGGCTCTAAAGCAGCTCTGCTGACCTGGTTCTCTGGCTCTGAGCAGCTTTGCTGACCTGGTTCTCATGCTCTACAGCGACTCTGCTGGCCTGGTTTTCTGGCTCTACAGCGACTCCGCTGACCTGGTTTTCTGGCTCTAAAGCAGCAATGCTGACCTGGTTCTCTGACTCTACAGCAGCTCTGCTGACATGGTTGGCTCTATAGCAGCTCTGCTGACCTGGTTCTCTGGCTCAACAGCAGCTCTGCTGACCTGGTTCTCGGGTTCTACATCAACGCTGCTGACCCGGTTTTCTGGCTCTACCGCAGCTCTGCTGACCTGGTTCTGTGTCTCTAAAGCAGCTCTGCTGACCTGGTTCTCTGGCTCTACAGCAGCTCTGCTGACCTGGTTCTCTGGCTCTACAATGGCTCTGCTGACCTGGTTCTCTGGCTCTACAATGGCTCTGCTGACCTAGTTCTCTGGCTCCAGAGCAGCTCTGCTGACCTGGTTCTATGGCTATACAGCAGCTCTGCTGACCTGTTTCTATGGCACTAAAGTAGCTCCTCTGACCTGGTTCTCTGGCTCTAGAGAAGCTCTGCTGACCTGGTTCTCTGGCTCTAAAGCAGCTCTGCTGACCTGGTTCTATGGTACTAAAGGAGCTCCTCTGACCTGGTTCTCTGGCTCTAGAGAAGCTCTGCTGACCTGGTTCTCTGGCTCTAAAACAGCTCTGCTAACCTGGTTCTTAGGATCTACAGCAGCTCTGCTGTCCTGGTTTCTCTGGATCTACAGCAGCTCTGCTGACCTGGTTCTCTGGCTCTAGAGCAGCTCTGCTAACCTGGTTCTTAGGATCTACAGCAGCTCTGCTGACCTGGTTCTCTGGCTCTACAACGACTCAGCTGACCTGGTTCTCTGGCTCTACAGCGGCTATGCTGACCTGGATCTCTGGCTCTAAAGAAGCTCTGCAGACCTGGATCTCTGGCTTTAAAGCAGCTCTGCTGACCTGGCTCTCTGGCTCTACACTGGGTCTGTTGACCTGGTTCTCTGGCTCTAAAGCGGCTCTGCTGACCTGGTTGTCTGGCTCTAGAGCGGCTCTGCTGACCTGGTTGTCTAGTTCTAGAGCGGCTCTGCTGACCTGGTTCTCTGGCTCTACAGCAGCTCTGCTGACCTAGTTCTCTGGCTCTAGAGCAGCTCTGCTGACCTTGTTCTCTGGCTCTAAAGCAGCTCTGCTGACATGGTTCTCTGGCTCTAAAGCAGCTCTGCTGACCTGGTTCTCTGGCTCTGAGCAGCTTTGCTGACCTGGTTCTCATGCTCTACAGCGACTCTGCTGGCCTGGTTTTCTGGCTCTACAGCGACTCCGCTGACCTGGTTTTCTGGCTCTAAAGCAGCAATGCTGACCTGGTTCTCTAACTCTACAGCAGCTCTGCTGACATGGTTGGCTCTATAGCAGCTCTGTTGGCCTGGTTCTCTGGCTCAACAGCAGCTCTGCTGACCTGGTTCTCGGGTTCTACATCAACGCTGCTGACCCGGTTCTCTGGCTCTACCGCAGCTCTGCTGACCTGGTTCTGTGTCTCTAAAGCAGCTCTGCTGACCTGGTTCTCTGGCTCTACAGCAGCTCTGCTGACCTGGTTCTCTGGCCCTACAATGGCTCTGCTGACCTGGTTCTCTGGCTCTACAATGGCTCTGCTGACCTAGTTCTCTGGCTCCAGAGCAGCTCTGCTGACCTGGTTCTATGGCTCTACAGCAGCTCTGCTGACCTGTTTCTATGGCACTAAAGTAGCTCCTCTGACCTGGTTCTCTGGCTCTAGAGAAGCTCTCCTGACCTGGATCTCTGGCTCTAAAGCAGCTCTGCTGACCTGGTTCTATGGCACTAAAGTAGCTCCTCTGACCTGGTTCTCTGGCTCTAGAGAAGCTCTGCTGACCTGTTTCTCTGGCTCTAAAACAGCTCTGCTAACCTGGTTCTTAGGATCTACAGCAGCTCTGCTGACCTGGTTTCTCTTGATCTACAGCAGCTCTACTGGCCTGGTTCTCTGGCTCTAGAGCAGCTCTGCTGACCTGGTTCTCTGGCTCTAGAGCAGCTCTGCTAACCTGGTTCTTAGGATCTACAGCAGCTCTGCTGACCTGGTTCTCTGGCTCTACAATGGCTTTGCTGACCTGGTTCACTGGCTCTACAGCAGCTCTGCTGACCTGGTTCTCTGGCTCTGCTGACCTGTTTCTCTGGCTCTAAAGCAGCTTTGCTGACCTGGTTCTCTGGCTTTAGAGTGGCTCTGCTGACCTGGTTCTCTGACTCTACAGCAGCTCTGCTGACCTAGTTCCCTGGCTCTAGAGCAGCTCTGCTGACCTAGTTCTCTAGCTCTACAAAGGTTCAGCTGACCTGGTTCTCTGGCTCTACAGCGGCTCTGCTGACCTGGTTCTCTGGCTCTAAAGAAGCTCTGCTGACCTGGATCTCTGGCTCTAAAGCAGCTCTGCTGACCTGGCTCTCTGGCTCTACAGTGGCTCTGTTGACCTGGTTCTCTGGCTCTAAAGCGGCTCAGCTGACCTGGTTGTCTGGCTCTACAGCAGCTCTGCTGACAAGGTTGTCTGGCTCTAGAGCGGCTCTGCTGACCTGGATCTCTGGCTCTACAGCAGCTCTGCTGACCTAGTTCTCTGGCTCTAGAGCAGCTCTGCTGACCTGGTTCTCTGGCTCTAAAGCAGCTCTGCTGACCTAGTTCTCTGGCCCTAGAGCAACTCTGCTGACCTGTTTCTCTGGCTCTAAAGCAGCTCTGCTGACCTAGTTCTCTGGCTCTAAAGCAGCTCTGCTGACCTGGTTCTCTGGCTCTAGAGCAGCTTTGCTGACCTGGTTCTCGGGCTCTACAGCGACACTGCTCACCTGGTTTACTGGCTCTAAAGCAGCACTGCTGACCTGGTTCTCCGACTCTACAGCAGCTCTGCTGACCTGGTTCTCTGGCTCTATAACAGCTCTGCTGACCTGGTTCTCTGGCTCAACAGCAGCTCTGCAGACCTGGTTCTCTGGCTCTACAGCAGCTCTGCTGACCTGGTTCTGTGGCTCTAAATCAGCTCTGCTGACCTGGTTCTCTAGCTCTACAACGGCTCTGCTGACCTTGTTCTCTGTCTTTACAGCGCCTCTGCTGACCTGGTTCTCTGGCTCTAAAGAAGCTCTGCTGACCTGGATCTCTGGCTATAAAGCAGCTTTGCTGACCTGGTTCTCTGGCTCTAAAGCAGCTCTGCTGACCTAGTTCTCTGGCTCTAGAGCAGCTCTGCTGACCTGGTTCTCTGGCTCTACAACGGCTCTGCTGACCTGGTTCTCTGGCTTTACAGCGGCTCTGCTGACCTGGTTCTCTGGCTCTAAAGAAGCTCTGCTGACCTGGATCTCTGGCTCTAAAGCAGCTCTGCTGACCTGGTTCTCTGGCTGTACAGCGGCTCTGCTGACCTGGTTCTATGGCGCTACAGCAACTCTGCTGACCTAGTTCTCTGGCTCTAGAACAGCTCTGCTGACCTGGTTCTCCGGGCTCTACAACGGCTTTGTTGACCTGGTTCTCTGGCTCTACAGCAGATCTGCTGACCTGGTTCTCTGGCTCTACAACAGCTCTACTGACCTGGTTCTCTGGCTCTACAGCAGCTCTGCTGACCTAGTTCTCTGGCTCTAGAGCAGCTCTGCTGACCTGGTTCTATGGCTCTACAGCAGCTCTACTGACCTTGTTCTATGGCACTAAAGTAGCTCTTCTGACCTGGTTCTCTGGCTCTAGAGCAGCTCTGCTGACCTGGTTCTCTGGCTCTAAAGCAGCTCTGCTGACCTGGTTTCTCTGGCTGTACAGCAGCACTGCTGGCCTGGTTCTCTGGCTCTAGAGCAGCTCTACTGACCTGGTTCTCTGGCTCTAGAGCAGCTCTCCTGACCTGGTTCTTAGGCTCTACAGCAGCTCTGCTGACCTGGTTCTCTGGCTCTACAGCAGCTCTGCTGACCTGGTTCTCTGGCTCTAAAGAAGCTCTGCAGACCTGGATCTCTGGCTCTAAAGCAGCTCTGCTGACCTGGTTCTCTGGCTTTAGAGCGGCTCTGCTGACTTGGTTCTCTGGCTCTACAGCAGCTCTGCTGACCTAGTTCTCTGGCTCTAGAGCAGCTCTGCTGACCAGGTTCTCTGGCTCTACAACGACTCAGCTGACCTGGTTCTCTGGCTCTACAGCGGCTATGCTGACCTGGATCTCTGGCTCTAAAGAAGCTCTGCAGACCTGGATCTCTGGCTCTAAAGCAGCTCTGCTGACCTGGCTCTCTGGCTCTACACTGGGTCTGTTGACCTGGTTCTCTGGCTCTAAAGCGGCTCTGCTGGCCTGGTTGTCTGGCTCTAGAGCGGCTCTGCTGACCTGGTTGTCTAGTTCTAGAGCGGCTCTGCTGACCTGGTTCTCTGGCTCTACAGCAGCTCTGCTGACCTAGTTCTGTGGCTCTAGAGCAGCTCTGCTGACCTGGTTCTCTGGCTCTAAAGCAGCTCTGCTGACCTGGTTCTCTGGCTCTAAAGCAGCTCTGCTGACCTGGTTCTCATGCTCTACAGCGACTCTGCTGGCCTGGTTTTCTGGCTCTACAGCGACTCCGCTGACCTGGTTTTCTGGCTCTAAAGCAGCAATGCTGACCTGGTTCTCTGACTCTACAGCAGCTCTGCTGACATGGTTGGCTCTATAGCAGCTCTGCTGACCTGGTTCTCTGGCTCAACAGCAGCTCTGCTGACCTGGTTCTCGGGTTCTACATCAACGCTGCTGACCCGGTTTTCTGGCTCTACCGCAGCTCTGCTGACCTGGTTCTGTGTCTCTAAAGCAGCTCTGCTGACCTGGTTCTCTGGCTCTACAGCAGCTCTGCTGACCTGGTTCTCTGGCTCTACAATGGCTCTGCTGACCTGGTTCTCTGGCTCTACAATGGCTCTGCTGACCTAGTTCTCTGGCTCCAGAGCAGCTCTGCTGACCTGGTTCTATGGCTATACAGCAGCTCTGCTGACCTGTTTCTATGGCACTAAAGTAGCTCCTCTGACCTGGTTCTCTGGCTCTAGAGAAGCTCTGCTGACCTGGTTCTCTGGCTCTAAAGCAGCTCTGCTGACCTGGTTCTATGGTACTAAAGGAGCTCCTCTGACCTGGTTCTCTGGCTCTAGAGAAGCTCTGCTGACCTGGTTCTCTGGCTCTAAAACAGCTCTGCTAACCTGGTTCTTAGGATCTACAGCAGCTCTGCTGTCCTGGTTTCTCTGGATCTACAGCAGCTCTGCTGGCCTGGTTCTCTGGCTCTAGAGCAGCTCTGCTGACCTGGTTCTCTGGCTCTAGAGCAGCTCTGCTAACCTGGTTCTTAGGATCTACAGCAGCTCTGCTGACCTGGTTCTCTGGCTCTACAACGACTCAGCTGACCTGGTTCTCTGGCTCTACAGCGGCTATGCTGACCTGGATCTCTGGCTCTAAAGAAGCTCTGCAGACCTGGATCTCTGGCTTTAAAGCAGCTCTGCTGACCTGGCTCTCTGGCTCTACACTGGGTCTGTTGACCTGGTTCTCTGGCTCTAAAGCGGCTCTGCTGACCTGGTTGTCTGGCTCTAGAGCGGCTCTGCTGACCTGGTTGTCTAGTTCTAGAGCGGCTCTGCTGACCTGGTTCTCTGGCTCTACAGCAGCTCTGCTGACCTAGTTCTCTGGCTCTAGAGCAGCTCTGCTGACCTTGTTCTCTGGCTCTAAAGCAGCTCTGCTGACATGGTTCTCTGGCTCTAAAGCAGCTCTGCTGACCTGGTTCTCTGGCTCTGAGCAGCTTTGCTGACCTGGTTCTCATGCTCTACAGCGACTCTGCTGGCCTGGTTTTCTGGCTCTACAGCGACTCCGCTGACCTGGTTTTCTGGCTCTAAAGCAGCAATGCTGACCTGGTTCTCTAACTCTACAGCAGCTCTGCTGACATGGTTGGCTCTATAGCAGCTCTGCTGGCCTGGTTCTCGGGTTCTACATCAACGCTGCTGACCCGGTTCTCTGGCTCTACCGCAGCTCTGCTGACCTGGTTCTGTGTCTCTAAAGCAGCTCTGCTGACCTGGTTCTCTGGCTCTACAGCAGCTCTGCTGACCTGGTTCTCTGGCCCTACAATGGCTCTGCTGACCTGGTTCTCTGGCTCTACAATGGCTCTGCTGACCTAGTTCTCTGGCTCCAGAGCAGCTCTGCTGACCTGGTTCTATGGCTCTACAGCAGCTCTGCTGACCTGTTTCTATGGCACTAAAGTAGCTCCTCTGACCTGGTTCTCTGGCTCTAGAGAAGCTCTCCTGACCTGGTTCTCTGGCTCTAAAGCAGCTCTGCTGACCTGGTTCTATGGCACTAAAGTAGCTCCTCTGACCTGGTTCTCTGGCTCTAGAGAAGCTCTGCTGACCTGTTTCTCTGGCTCTAAAACAGCTCTGCTAACCTGGTTCTTAGGATCTACAGCAGCTCTGCTGACCTGGTTTCTCTGGATCTACAGCAGCTCTACTGGCCTGGTTCTCTGGCTCTAGAGCAGCTCTGCTGACCTGGTTCTCTGGCTCTAGAGCAGCTCTGCTAACCTGGTTCTTAGGATCTACAGCAGGTCTGCTGACCTGGTTCTCTGGCTCTACAATGGCTTTGCTGACCTGGTTCACTGGCTCTACAGCAGCTCTGCTGACCTGGTTCTCTGGCTCTGCTGACCTGTTTCTCTGGCTCTAAAGCAGCTTTGCTGACCTGGTTCTCTGGCTTTAGAGTGGCTCTGCTGACCTGGTTCTCTGACTCTACAGCAGCTCTGCTGACCTAGTTCCCTGGCTCTAGAGCAGCTCTGCTGACCTGGTTCTCTGGCTCTACAACAGCTCTGCTGATCTGGTTCTCTGGCTCTACAGCAGCTCTGCTGATCTGGTTCTCTGGCTCTACAACGGCTCTGCTTACCTGTTTCTCTGGCTCTAAAGCAGCTTTCCTGACCTGGTTCTCTGGCTCTACAACGGCTCCGCTGACCTTGTTCTCTGGCTCCACAGCGGCTCTGTTGACCTGGTTCTCTGGCTCTACAGCGGCTCTGTTGACCTGGTTCTCTGGCTCTATAGCAGCTCTGCTGACCTGGTTCTCTGGCTCTAGAGCGGCTCTGCTGACCTAGTTCTCTTGCTCTAGAGCAGCTCTGCTGACCTGGTTCTCTGGCTCTGGAGCCGCTCTGCTGACCTGTTTCTCTGGCTCTAAAGCAGCTCAGCTGATCTGGTTCTCTGGCTCTAGAGGAGCTTTGCTGACCTGGTTCTCAGGATGTACAACGGCTCTGCTGACCTTGTCTTCTGGCTGTACAGCAGCTCTGCTGACCTGGTTCTCTGGCTCTATAGCGGCTCTGATGACCTGGTTCTCTGCCTCTACAGCGACTCTGCTGACTTGGTTCTCTGGCTCTAAAGCAGCTCTGCTGACCTGTTTCTGTGGCTGTACAGCGACTCTGCTGACCTGGTTCTCTGGCTCTACAGCAACTCTGCTGACTTGGTTCTCTGACTCTAGAGTGGCTCTGTTCACCTGTTTCTGTCGCTCTACAATGGCTCTGCTGGCCTGTTTCTTTGGCTCTAAAGCAGCTTTGCTGACCTGGATCTCTGGCTCTACAACGGCTCTGCTGACCTTGTTCTCTGGATCTACAGCTGCTCTGTTGAACTGGTTCTCTGGCACTACAGCGGCTCTGCTGACCTGGTTCTCTGGCTCTAGAGCGGCTCTGCTGTCCTAGTTCTCTGGCTCTAGAGCAGCTCTGTTGACCTTGGTCTCTGGCTCTACAGCAGCTCTGCTGATCTGGTTCTCTGGCTCTACAGCAGCTCTGCTGACCTGGTTCTCTGGCTCTAAAGCACCTCTGCTGACCTGGCTCTCTGGTTCTAGAGCAGCTTTGCTGACCTGGTTCTCTGGCTCTCAAGCAGCTCTGCTGACCTGGTTCTCTGGCTCTAGAGCAGCTTTCCTGACCTGGTTCTAAGGCTGTACAATGGCTCTGCTGACCTTGTTTTCTGGCTCTACAGCAGCTCTGCTGGCTCTACAGCGACGTTGCTGGCTTGGTTCTCTGGCGCTAGAGCAGCTCTGCTGAGTTGGTTCTTAGGCTCTAGAGCAGCTCTGCTGGCCTGGTTCTCTAGATTTGAAGCAGCTCTGCTGACCTGGTTCTCTGGCTCTAGAGCAGCTTTGCTGACCTGGTTCTTTGGCTGTAAAGAAGCTCTGCTGACCTGGTTCTCAGTCTCTAGAGCAGCTCTGCTGACCTGGTTCTCTGGCTCTAAACCAGCTGACCTGGCTATCTGGCTGTACAGCGGCTCTGCTGACATGGTTCTCTGGCTCTAAAGCGGCTCTGCTGACCTGGTTCTCTGGCTCTAGAGTGGCTCTGCTGAACTGGTTCTATGGCTCTACAGCAGCTCTGCTGACCTGGTTCTCTGGCTCTACAGCAGCTCTGCTGACCTGGTTCTCGGGCTCTACAACGGCTTTGTTGACCTAGTTCTCTGGCTCTACACCAGATCTGCTGACCTGGTTCTCTGGCTCTACAGCAGCTCTGCTGACCTAGTTCTCTGGCTCTAGAGCAGCTTTTCTGACCTGGTTCTCATGCTCTACAGCGACTCTGCTGGCCTGGTTTTCTGGCTCTACAGCGACTCAGCTGACCTGGTTTTCTGGCTCTAAAGCAGCAATGCTGACCTGGTTCTCTGACTCTACAGCAGCTCTGCTGACATGGTTGGCTCTATAGCAGCTCTGCTGACCTGGTTCTCTGGCTCAACAGCAGCTCTGCTGACCTGGTTCTCTGGCTCTACAGCAGCTCTGCTGACCTAGTTCTCTGGCTCCAGAGCAGCTCTGCTGACCTGGTTCTATGGCTCTACAGCAGCTCTGCTGACCTGGTTCTATGGCACTAAAGTAGCTCCTCTGACCTGGTTCTCTGCTTCTGGAGAAGCTCTGCTGACCTGGTTCTCTGGCTCTAAAGCAGCTCTGCTGACCTGGTTTCTCTGGATCTGCAGCAGCTCTGCTGGCCTGGATCTCTGGCTCTAGAGCAGCTCTGATGACCTGGTTCTCTGGCTCTAGAGCAGCTCTGCTAACCTGGTTCTTAGGATCTACAGCAGCTCTGCTGACCTGGTTCTCTGGCTCTACAATGGCTTTGCTGACCTGGTTCACTGGCTCTACAGCAGCTCTGCTGACCTGGTTCTCTGGCTCTGCTGACCTGTTTCTCTGGCTCTAAAGCAGCTTTGCTGACCTGGTTCTCTGGCTTTAGAGCGGCTCTGCTGACCTGGTTCTCTGGCTCTACAGCAGCTCTGCTGACCTAGTTCCCTGGCTCTAGAGCAGCTCTGCTGACCTAGTTCTCTAGCTCAACAAAGGCTCAGCTGACCTGGTTCTCTGGCTCTACAGCGGCTCTGCTGATCTGGTTCTCTGACTCTAAAGAAGCTCTGCTGACCTGGATCTCTGGCTCTAAAGCAGCTCTGCTGACCTGGCTCTCTGGCTCTACAGTGGCTCTGTTGACCTGGTTCTCTGGCTCTAAAGCGGCTCAGCTGACCTGGTTGTCTGGCTCTACAGCGGCTCTGCTGACAAGGTTGTCTGGCTCTAGAGTGGCTCTGCTGACCTGGATCTCTGGCTCTACAGCAGCTCTGCTGACCTAGTTCTCTGGCCCTAGAGCAACTCTGCTGACCTGGTTCTCTGGCTCTACAGCAGCTCTGCTGACCTGGTTCTGTGGCTCTAAATCAGCTCTGCTGACCTGGTTCTCTAGCTCTACAACGGCTCTGCTGACCTTGTTCTCTGTCTTTACAGCGCCTCTGCTGACCTGGTTCTCTGGCTCTAAAGAAGCTCTGCTGACCTGGATCTCTGGCTATAAAGCAGCTTTGCTGACCTGGTTCTCTGGCTCTAAAGCAGCTCTGCTGACCTAGTTCTCTGGCTCTAGAGCAGCTCTGCTGACCTGGTTCTCTGGCTCTACAACGGCTCTGCTGACCTGGTTCTCTGGCTTTACAGCGGCTCTGCTGACCTGGTTCTCTGGCTCTAAAGAAGCTCTGCTGACCTGGATCTCTGGCTCTAAAGCAGCTCTGCTGACCTGGTTCTCTGGCTGTACAGCGGCTCTGCTGACCTGGTTCTATGGCTCTACAGCAACTCTGCTGACCTAGTTCTCTGGCTCTAGAACAGCTCTGCTGACCTGGTTCTCCGGGCTCTACAACGGCTTTGTTGACCTGGTTCTCTGGCTCTACAGCAGATCTGCTGACCTGGTTCTATGGCTCTACAACAGCTCTACTGACCTGGTTCTCTGGCTCTACAGCAGCTCTGCTGACCTAGTTCTCTGGCTCTAGAGCAGCTCTGCTGACCTGGTTCTATGGCTCTACAGCAGCTCTACTGACCTTGTTCTATGGCACTAAAGTAGCTCTTCTGACCTGGTTCTCTGGCTCTAGAGCAGCTCTGCTGACCTGGTTCTCTGGCTCTACAGCAGCTCTGCTGACCTGGTTTCTCTGGCTGTACAGCAGCACTGCTGGCCTGGTTCTCTGGCTCTAGAGCAGCTCTACTGACCTGGTTCTCTGGCTCTAGAGCAGCTCTCCTGACCTGGTTCTTAGGCTCTACAGCAGCTCTGCTGACCTGGTTCTCTGGCTCTACAGCAGCTCTGCTGACCTGGTTCTGTGGCTCTAAAGAAGCTCTGCAGACCTGGATCTCTGGCTCTAAAGCAGCTCTGCTGACCTGGTTCTCTGGCTTTAGAGCGGCTCTGCTGACTTGGTTCTCTGGCTCTACAGCAGCTCTGCTGACCTAGTTCTCTGGCTCTAGAGCAGCTCTGCTGACCAGGTTCTCTGGCTCTACAACGACTCAGCTGACCTGGTTCTCTGGCTCTACAGCGGCTATGCTGACCTGGATCTCTGGCTCTAAAGAAGCTCTGCAGACCTGGATCTCTGGCTCTAAAGCAGCTCTGCTTACCTGGCTCTCTGGCTCTACACTGGGTCTGTTGACCTGGTTCTCTGGCTCTAAAGCGGCTCTGCTGGCCTGGTTGTCTGGCTCTAGAGCGGCTCTGCTGACCTGGTTGTCTAGTTCTAGAGCGGCTCTGCTGACCTGGTTCTCTGGCTCTACAGCAGCTCTGCTGACCTAGTTCTGTGGCTCTAGAGCAGCTCTGCTGACCTGGTTCTCTGGCTCTAAAGCAGCTCTGCTGACCTGGTTCTCTGGCTCTAAAGCAGCTCTGCTGACCTGGTTCTCTGGCTCTGAGCAGCTTTGCTGACCTGGTTCTCATGCTCTACAGCGACTCTGCTGGCCTGGTTTTCTGGCTCTACAGCGACTCCGCTGACCTGGTTTTCTGGCTCTAAAGCAGCAATGCTGACCTGGTTCTCTGACTCTACAGCAGCTCTGCTGACATGGTTGGCTCTATAGCAGCTCTGCTGACCTGGTTCTCTGGCTCAACAGCAGCTCAGCTGACCTGGTTTTCTGGCTCTAAAGCAGCAATGCTGACCTGGTTCTCTGACTCTACAGCAGCTCTGCTGACATGGTTGGCTCTATAGCAGCTCTGCTGACCTGGTTCTCTGGCTCAACAGCAGCTCTGCTGACCTGGTTCTCTGGCTCTACAGCAGCTCTGCTGACCTAGTTCTCTGGCTCCAGAGCAGCTCTGCTGACCTGGTTCTATGGCTCTACAGCAGCTCTGCTGACCTGGTTCTATGGCACTAAAGTAGCTCCTCTGACCTGGTTCTCTGCTTCTGGAGAAGCTCTGCTGACCTGGTTCTCTGGCTCTAAAGCAGCTCTGCTGACCTGGTTTCTCTGGATCTGCAGCAGCTCTGCTGGCCTGGATCTCTGGCTCTAGAGCAGCTCTGATGACCTGGTTCTCTGGCTCTAGAGCAGCTCTGCTAACCTGGTTCTTAGGATCTACAGCAGCTCTGCTGACCTGGTTCTCTGGCTCTACAATGGCTTTGCTGACCTGGTTCACTGGCTCTACAGCAGCTCTGCTGACCTGGTTCTCTGGCTCTGCTGACCTGTTTCTCTGGCTCTAAAGCAGCTTTGCTGACCTGGTTCTCTGGCTTTAGAGCGGCTCTGCTGACCTGGTTCTCTGGCTCTACAGCAGCTCTGCTGACCTAGTTCCCTGGCTCTAGAGCAGCTCTGCTGACCTAGTTCTCTAGCTCAACAAAGGCTCAGCTGACCTGGTTCTCTGGCTCTACAGCGGCTCTGCTGATCTGGTTCTCTGACTCTAAAGAAGCTCTGCTGACCTGGATCTCTGGCTCTAAAGCAGCTCTGCTGACCTGGCTCTCTGGCTCTACAGTGGCTCTGTTGACCTGGTTCTCTGGCTCTAAAGCGGCTCAGCTGACCTGGTTGTCTGGCTCTACAGCGGCTCTGCTGACAAGGTTGTCTGGCTCTAGAGCGGCTCTGCTGACCTGGATCTCTGGCTCTACAGCAGCTCTGCTGACCTAGTTCTCTGGCCCTAGAGCAACTCTGCTGACCTGGTTCTCTGGCTCTACAGCAGCTCTGCTGACCTGGTTCTGTGGCTCTAAATCAGCTCTGCTGACCTGGTTCTCTAGCTCTACAACGGCTCTGCTGACCTTGTTCTCTGTCTTTACAGCGCCTCTGCTGACCTGGTTCTCTGGCTCTAAAGAAGCTCTGCTGACCTGGATCTCTGGCTATAAAGCAGCTTTGCTGACCTGGTTCTCTGGCTCTAAAGCAGCTCTGCTGACCTAGTTCTCTGGCTCTAGAGCAGCTCTGCTGACCTGGTTCTCTGGCTCTACAACGGCTCTGCTGACCTGGTTCTCTGGCTTTACAGCGGCTCTGCTGACCTGGTTCTCTGGCTCTAAAGAAGCTCTGCTGACCTGGATCTCTGGCTCTAAAGCAGCTCTGCTGACCTGGTTCTCTGGCTGTACAGCGGCTCTGCTGACCTGGTTCTATGGCTCTACAGCAACTCTGCTGACCTAGTTCTCTGGCTCTAGAACAGCTCTGCTGACCTGGTTCTCCGGGCTCTACAACGGCTTTGTTGACCTGGTTCTCTGGCTCTACAGCAGATCTGCTGACCTGGTTCTATGGCTCTACAACAGCTCTACTGACCTGGTTCTCTGGCTCTACAGCAGCTCTGCTGACCTAGTTCTCTGGCTCTAGAGCAGCTCTGCTGACCTGGTTCTATGGCTCTACAGCAGCTCTACTGACCTTGTTCTATGGCACTAAAGTAGCTCTTCTGACCTGGTTCTCTGGCTCTAGAGCAGCTCTGCTGACCTGGTTCTCTGGCTCTACAGCAGCTCTGCTGACCTGGTTTCTCTGGCTGTACAGCAGCACTGCTGGCCTGGTTCTCTGGCTCTAGAGCAGCTCTACTGACCTGGTTCTCTGGCTCTAGAGCAGCTCTCCTGACCTGGTTCTTAGGCTCTACAGCAGCTCTGCTGACCTGGTTCTCTGGCTCTACAGCAGCTCTGCTGACCTGGTTCTGTGGCTCTAAAGAAGCTCTGCAGACCTGGATCTCTGGCTCTAAAGCAGCTCTGCTGACCTGGTTCTCTGGCTTTAGAGCGGCTCTGCTGACTTGGTTCTCTGGCTCTACAGCAGCTCTGCTGACCTAGTTCTCTGGCTCTAGAGCAGCTCTGCTGACCAGGTTCTCTGGCTCTACAACGACTCAGCTGACCTGGTTCTCTGGCTCTACAGCGGCTATGCTGACCTGGATCTCTGGCTCTAAAGAAGCTCTGCAGACCTGGATCTCTGGCTCTAAAGCAGCTCTGCTTACCTGGCTCTCTGGCTCTACACTGGGTCTGTTGACCTGGTTCTCTGGCTCTAAAGCGGCTCTGCTGGCCTGGTTGTCTGGCTCTAGAGCGGCTCTGCTGACCTGGTTGTCTAGTTCTAGAGCGGCTCTGCTGACCTGGTTCTCTGGCTCTACAGCAGCTCTGCTGACCTAGTTCTGTGGCTCTAGAGCAGCTCTGCTGACCTGGTTCTCTGGCTCTAAAGCAGCTCTGCTGACCTGGTTCTCTGGCTCTAAAGCAGCTCTGCTGACCTGGTTCTCTGGCTCTGAGCAGCTTTGCTGACCTGGTTCTCATGCTCTACAGCGACTCTGCTGGCCTGGTTTTCTGGCTCTACAGCGACTCCGCTGACCTGGTTTTCTGGCTCTAAAGCAGCAATGCTGACCTGGTTCTCTGACTCTACAGCAGCTCTGCTGACATGGTTGGCTCTATAGCAGCTCTGCTGACCTGGTTCTCTGGCTCAACAGCAGCTCTGCTGACCTGGTTCTCGGGTTCTACATCAACGCTGCTGACCCGGTTTTCTGGCTCTACCGCAGCTCTGCTGACCTGGTTCTGTGTCTCTAAAGCAGCTCTGCTGACCTGGTTCTCTGGCTCTACAGCAGCTCTGCTGACCTGGTTCTCTGGCTCTACAATGGCTCTGCTGACCTGGTTCTCTGGCTCTACAATGGCTCTGCTGACCTAGTTCTCTGGCTCCAGAGCAGCTCTGCTGACCTGGTTCTATGGCTATACAGCAGCTCTGCTGACCTGTTTCTATGGCACTAAAGTAGCTCCTCTGACCTGGTTCTCTGGCTCTAGAGAAGCTCTGCTGACCTGGTTCTCTGGCTCTAAAGCAGCTCTGCTGACCTGGTTCTATGGTACTAAAGGAGCTCCTCTGACCTGGTTCTCTGGCTCTAGAGAAGCTCTGCTGACCTGGTTCTCTGGCTCTAAAACAGCTCTGCTAACCTGGTTCTTAGGATCTACAGCAGCTCTGCTGTCCTGGTTTCTCTGGATCTACAGCAGTTCTGCTGACCTGGTTCTCTGGCTCTAGAGCAGCTCTGCTAACCTGGTTCTTAGGATCTACAGCAGCTCTGCTGACCTGGTTCTCTGGCTCTACAGCGGCTATGCTGACCTGGATCTCTGGCTCTAAAGAAGCTCTGCAGACCTGGATCTCTGGCTTTAAAGCAGCTCTGCTGACCTGGCTCTCTGGCTCTACACTGGGTCTGTTGACCTGGTTCTCTGTCTCTAAAGCGGCTCTGCTGACCTGGTTGTCTGGCTCTAGAGCGGCTCTGCTGACCTGGTTGTCTAGTTCTAGAGCGGCTCTGCTGACCTGGTTCTCTGGCTCTACAGCAGCTCTGCTGACCTAGTTCTCTGGCTCTAGAGCAGCTCTGCTGACCTTGTTCTCTGGCTCTAAAGCAGCTCTGCTGACATGGTTCTCTGGCTCTAAAGCAGCTCTGCTGACCTGGTTCTCTGGCTCTGAGCAGCTTTGCTGACCTGGTTCTCATGCTCTACAGCGACTCTGCTGGCCTGGTTTTCTGGCTCTACAGCGACTCCGCTGACCTGGTTTTCTGGCTCTAAAGCAGCAATGCTGACCTGGTTCTCTAACTCTACAGCAGCTCTGCTGACATGGTTGGCTCTATAGCAGCTCTGTTGGCCTGGTTCTCTGGCTCAACAGCAGCTCTGCTGACCTGGTTCTCGGGTTCTACATCAACGCTGCTGACCCGGTTCTCTGGCTCTACCGCAGCTCTGCTGACCTGGTTCTGTGTCTCTAAAGCAGCTCTGCTGACCTGGTTCTCTGGCTCTACAGCAGCTCTGCTGACCTGGTTCTCTGGCCCTACAATGGCTCTGCTGACCTGGTTCTCTGGCTCTACAATGGCTCTGCTGACCTAGTTCTCTGGCTCCAGAGCAGCTCTGCTGACCTGGTTCTATGGCTCTACAGCAGCTCTGCTGACCTGTTTCTATGGCACTAAAGTAGCTCCTCTGACCTGGTTCTCTGGCTCTAGAGAAGCTCTCCTGACCTGGATCTCTGGCTCTAAAGCAGCTCTGCTGACCTGGTTCTATGGCACTAAAGTAGCTCCTCTGACCTGGTTCTCTGGCTCTAGAGAAGCTCTGCTGACCTGTTTCTCTGGCTCTAAAACAGCTCTGCTAACCTGGTTCTTAGGATCTACAGCAGCTCTGCTGACCTGGTTTCTCTTGATCTACAGCAGCTCTACTGGCCTGGTTCTCTGGCTCTAGAGCAGCTCTGCTGACCTGGTTCTCTGGCTCTAGAGCAGCTCTGCTAACCTGGTTCTTAGGATCTACAGCAGCTCTGCTGACCTGGTTCTCTGGCTCTACAATGGCTTTGCTGACCTGGTTCACTGGCTCTACAGCAGCTCTGCTGACCTGGTTCTCTGGCTCTGCTGACCTTTTTCTCTGGCTCTAAAGCAGCTTTGCTGACCTGGTTCTCTGGCTTTAGAGTGGCTCTGCTGACCTGGTTCTCTGACTCTACAGCAGCTCTGCTGACCTAGTTCCCTGGCTCTAGAGCAGCTCTGCTGACCTAGTTCTCTAGCTCTACAAAGGTTCAGCTGACCTGGTTCTCTGGCTCTACAGCGGCTCTGCTGACCTGGTTCTCTGGCTCTAAAGAAGCTCTGCTGACCTGGATCTCTGGCTCTAAAGCAGCTCTGCTGACCTGGCTCTCTGGCTCTACAGTGGCTCTGTTGACCTGGTTCTCTGGCTCTAAAGCGGCTCAGCTGACCTGGTTGTCTGGCTCTACAGCAGCTCTGCTGACAAGGTTGTCTGGCTCTAGAGCGGCTCTGCTGACCTGCATCTCTGGCTCTACAGCAGCTCTGCTGACCTAGTTCTCTGGCTCTAGAGCAGCTCTGCTGACCTGGTTCTCTGGCTCTAAAGCAGCTCTGCTGACCTAGTTCTCTGGCCCTAGAGCAACTCTGCTGACCTGTTTCTCTGGCTCTAAAGCAGCTCTGCTGACCTAGTTCTCTGGCTCTAAAGCAGCTCTGCTGACCTGGTTCTCTGGCTCTAGAGCAGCTTTGCTGACCTGGTTCTCGGGCTCTACAGCGACACTGCTCACCTGGTTTACTGGCTCTAAAGCAGCACTGCTGACCTGGTTCTCCGACTCTACAGCAGCTCTGCTGACCTGGTTCTCTGGCTCTATAACAGCTCTGCTGACCTGGTTCTCTGGCTCAACAGCAGCTCTGCAGACCTGGTTCTCTGGCTCTACATCAGCTCTGCTGACCTGGTTCTGTGGCTCTAAATCAGCTCTGCTGACCTGGTTCTCTAGCTCTACAACGGCTCTGCTGACCTTGTTCTCTGTCTTTACAGCGCCTCTGCTGACCTGGTTCTCTGGCTCTAAAGAAGCTCTGCTGACCTGGATCTCTGGCTATAAAGCAGCTTTGCTGACCTGGTTCTCTGGCTCTAAAGCAGCTCTGCTGACCTAGTTCTCTGGCTCTAGAGCAGCTCTGCTGACCTGGTTCTCTGGCTCTACAACGGCTCTGCTGACCTGGTTCTCTGGCTTTACAGCGGCTCTGCTGACCTGGTTCTCTGGCTCTAAAGAAGCTCTGCTGACCTGGATCTCTGGCTCTAAAGCAGCTCTGCTGACCTGGTTCTCTGGCTGTACAGCGGCTCTGCTGACCTGGTTCTATGGCGCTACAGCAACTCTGCTGACCTAGTTCTCTGGCTCTAGAACAGCTCTGCTGACCTGGTTCTCCGGGCTCTACAACGGCTTTGTTGACCTGGTTCTCTGGCTCTACAGCAGATCTGCTGACCTGGTTCTCTGGCTCTACAACAGCTCTACTGACCTGGTTCTCTGGCTCTACAGCAGCTCTGCTGACCTAGTTCTCTGGCTCTAGAGCAGCTCTGCTGACCTGGTTCTATGGCTCTACAGCAGCTCTACTGACCTTGTTCTATGGCACTAAAGTAGCTCTTCTGACCTGGTTCTCTGGCTCTAGAGCAGCTCTGCTGACCTGGTTCTCTGGCTCTAAAGCAGCTCTGCTGACCTGGTTTCTCTGGCTGTACAGCAGCACTGCTGGCCTGGTTCTCTGGCTCTAGAGCAGCTCTACTGACCTGGTTCTTTGGCTCTAGAGCAGCTCTCCTGACCTGGTTCTTAGGCTCTACAGCAGCTCTGCTGACCTGGTTCTCTGGCTCTACAGCAGCTCTGCTGACCTGGTTCTCTGGCTCTAAAGAAGCTCTGCAGACCTGGATCTCTGGCTCTAAAGCAGCTCTGCTGACCTGGTTCTCTGGCTTTAGAGCGGCTCTGCTGACTTGGTTCTCTGGCTCTACAGCAGCTCTGCTGACCTAGTTCTCTGGCTCTAGAGCAGCTCTGCTGACCAGGTTCTCTGGCTCTACAACGACTCAGCTGACCTGGTTCTCTGGCTCTACAGCGGCTATGCTGACCTGGATCTCTGGCTCTAAAGAAGCTCTGCAGACCTGGATCTCTGGCTCTAAAGCAGCTCTGCTGACCTGGCTCTCTGGCTCTACACTGGGTCTGTTGACCTGGTTCTCTGGCTCTAAAGCGGCTCTGCTGGCCTGGTTGTCTGGCTCTAGAGCGGCTCTGCTGACCTGGTTGTCTAGTTCTAGAGCGGCTCTGCTGACCTGGTTCTCTGGCTCTACAGCAGCTCTGCTGACCTAGTTCTGTGGCTCTAGAGCAGCTCTGCTGACCTGGTTCTCTGGCTCTAAAGCAGCTCTGCTGACCTGGTTCTCTGGCTCTAAAGCAGCTCTGCTGACCTGGTTCTCATGCTCTACAGCGACTCTGCTGGCCTGGTTTTCTGGCTCTACAGCGACTCCGCTGACCTGGTTTTCTGGCTCTAAAGCAGCAATGCTGACCTGGTTCTCTGACTCTACAGCAGCTCTGCTGACATGGTTGGCTCTATAGCAGCTCTGCTGACCTGGTTCTCTGGCTCAACAGCAGCTCTGCTGACCTGGTTCTCGGGTTCTACATCAACGCTGCTGACCCGGTTTTCTGGCTCTACCGCAGCTCTGCTGACCTGGTTCTGTGTCTCTAAAGCAGCTCTGCTGACCTGGTTCTCTGGCTCTACAGCAGCTCTGCTGACCTGGTTCTCTGGCTCTACAATGGCTCTGCTGACCTGGTTCTCTGGCTCTACAATGGCTCTGCTGACCTAGTTCTCTGGCTCCAGAGCAGCTCTGCTGACCTGGTTCTATGGCTATACAGCAGCTCTGCTGACCTGTTTCTATGGCACTAAAGTAGCTCCTCTGACCTGGTTCTCTGGCTCTAGAGAAGCTCTGCTGACCTGGTTCTCTGGCTCTAAAGCAGCTCTGCTGACCTGGTTCTATGGTACTAAAGGAGCTCCTCTGACCTGGTTCTCTGGCTCTAGAGAAGCTCTGCTGACCTGGTTCTCTGGCTCTAAAACAGCTCTGCTAACCTGGTTCTTAGGATCTACAGCAGCTCTGCTGTCCTGGTTTCTCTGGATCTACAGCAGCTCTGCTGGCCTGGTTCTCTGGCTCTAGAGCAGCTCTGCTGACCTGGTTCTCTGGCTCTAGAGCAGCTCTGCTAACCTGGTTCTTAGGATCTACAGCAGCTCTGCTGACCTGGTTCTCTGGCTCTACAACGACTCAGCTGACCTGGTTCTCTGGCTCTACAGCAGCTCTGCTGACCTGGTTCTCTGGCTCTACAATGGCTCTGCTGACCTGGTTCTCTGGCTCTACAATGGCTCTGCTGACCTAGTTCTCTGGCTCCAGAGCAGCTCTGCTGACCTGGTTCTATGGCTATACAGCAGCTCTGCTGACCTGTTTCTATGGCACTAAAGTAGCTCCTCTGACCTGGTTCTCTGGCTCTAGAGAAGCTCTGCTGACCTGGTTCTCTGGCTCTAAAGCAGCTCTGCTGACCTGGTTCTATGGTACTAAAGGAGCTCCTCTGACCTGGTTCTCTGGCTCTAGAGAAGCTCTGCTGACCTGGTTCTCTGGCTCTAAAACAGCTCTGCTAACCTGGTTCTTAGGATCTACAGCAGCTCTGCTGTCCTGGTTTCTCTGGATCTACAGCAGCTCTGCTGGCCTGGTTCTCTGGCTCTAGAGCAGCTCTGCTGACCTGGTTCTCTGGCTCTAGAGCAGCTCTGCTAACCTGGTTCTTAGGATCTACAGCAGCTCTGCTGACCTGGTTCTCTGGCTCTACAACGACTCAGCTGACCTGGTTCTCTGGCTCTACAGCGGCTATGCTGACCTGGATCTCTGGCTCTAAAGAAGCTCTGCAGACCTGGATCTCTGGCTTTAAAGCAGCTCTGCTGACCTGGCTCTCTGGCTCTACACTGGGTCTGTTGACCTGGTTCTCTGGCTCTAAAGCGGCTCTGCTGACCTGGTTGTCTGGCTCTAGAGCGGCTCTGCTGACCTGGTTGTCTAGTTCTAGAGCGGCTCTGCTGACCTGGTTCTCTGGCTCTACAGCAGCTCTGCTGACCTAGTTCTCTGGCTCTAGAGCAGCTCTGCTGACCTTGTTCTCTGGCTCTAAAGCAGCTCTGCTGACATGGTTCTCTGGCTCTAAAGCAGCTCTGCTGACCTGGTTCTCTGGCTCTGAGCAGCTTTGCTGACCTGGTTCTCATGCTCTACAGCGACTCTGCTGGCCTGGTTTTCTGGCTCTACAGCGACTCCGCTGACCTGGTTTTCTGGCTCTAAAGCAGCAATGCTGACCTGGTTCTCTAACTCTACAGCAGCTCTGCTGACATGGTTGGCTCTATAGCAGCTCTGCTGGCCTGGTTCTCGGGTTCTACATCAACGCTGCTGACCCGGTTCTCTGGCTCTACCGCAGCTCTGCTGACCTGGTTCTGTGTCTCTAAAGCAGCTCTGCTGACCTGGTTCTCTGGCTCTACAGCAGCTCTGCTGACCTGGTTCTCTGGCCCTACAATGGCTCTGCTGACCTGGTTCTCTGGCTCTACAATGGCTCTGCTGACCTAGTTCTCTGGCTCCAGAGCAGCTCTGCTGACCTGGTTCTATGGCTCTACAGCAGCTCTGCTGACCTGTTTCTATGGCACTAAAGTAGCTCCTCTGACCTGGTTCTCTGGCTCTAGAGAAGCTCTCCTGACCTGGTTCTCTGGCTCTAAAGCAGCTCTGCTGACCTGGTTCTATGGCACTAAAGTAGCTCCTCTGACCTGGTTCTCTGGCTCTAGAGAAGCTCTGCTGACCTGTTTCTCTGGCTCTAAAACAGCTCTGCTAACCTGGTTCTTAGGATCTACAGCAGCTCTGCTCACCTGGTTTCTCTGGATCTACAGCAGCTCTACTGGCCTGGTTCTCTGGCTCTAGAGCAGCTCTGCTGACCTGGTTCTCTGGCTCTAGAGCAGCTCTGCTAACCTGGTTCTTAGGATCTACAGCAGGTCTGCTGACCTGGTTCTCTGGCTCTACAATGGCTTTGCTGACCTGGTTCACTGGCTCTACAGCAGCTCTGCTGACCTGGTTCTCTGGCTCTGCTGACCTGTTTCTCTGGCTCTAAAGCAGCTTTGCTGACCTGGTTCTCTGGCTTTAGAGTGGCTCTGCTGACCTGGTTCTCTGACTCTACAGCAGCTCTGCTGACCTAGTTCCCTGGCTCTAGAGCAGCTCTGCTGATCTAGTTCTCTAGCTCTACAAAGGTTCAGCTGACCTGGTTCTCTGGCTCTACAGCGGCTCTGCTGACCTGGTTATCTGGCTCTAAAGAAGCTCTGCTGACCTGGATCTCTGGCTCTAAAGCAGCTCTGCTGACCTGGCTCTCTGGCTCTACAGTGGCTCTGTTGACCTGGTTCTCTGGCTCTAAAGCGGCTCAGCTGACCTGGTTGTCTGGCTCTACAGCGGCTCTGCTGACAAGGTTGTCTGGCTCTAGAGCGGCTCTGCTGACCTGGATCTCTGGCTCTACAGCAGCTCTGCTGACCTAGTTCTCTGGCTCTAGAGCAGCTCTGCTGACCTGGTTCTCTGGCTCTAAAGCAGCTCTGCTGACCTGGTTCTATGGCACTAAAGTAGCTCCTCTGACCTGGTTCTCTGGCTCTAGAGAAGCTCTGCTGACCTGTTTCTCTGGCTCTAAAACAGCTCTGCTAACCTGGTTCTTAGGATCTACAGCAGCTCTGCTGACCTGGTTTCTCTGGATCTACAGCAGCTCTACTGGCCTGGTTCTCTGGCTCTAGAGCAGCTCTGCTGACCTGGTTCTCTGGCTCTAGAGCAGCTCTGCTAACCTGGTTCTTAGGATCTACAGCAGGTCTGCTGACCTGGTTCTCTGGCTCTACAATGGCTTTGCTGACCTGGTTCACTGGCTCTACAGCAGCTCTGCTGACCTGGTTCTCTGGCTCTGCTGACCTGTTTCTCTGGCTCTAAAGCAGCTTTGCTGACCTGGTTCTCTGGCTTTAGAGTGGCTCTGCTGACCTGGTTCTCTGACTCTACAGCAGCTCTGCTGACCTAGTTCCCTGGCTCTAGAGCAGCTCTGCTGACCTAGTTCTCTAGCTCTACAAAGGTTCAGCTGACCTGGATCTCTGGCTCTAAAGCAGCTCTGCTGACCTGGCTCTCTGGCTCTACAGTGGCTCTGTTGACCTGGTTCTCTGGCTCTAAAGCGGCTCAGCTGACCTGGTTGTCTGGCTCTACAGCGGCTCTGCTGACAAGGTTGTCTGGCTCTAGAGCGGCTCTGCTGACCTGGATCTCTGGCTCTACAGCAGCTCTGCTGACCTAGTTCTCTGGCTCTAGAGAAGCTTTGCTGACCTGGTTCTCAGGCTCTACAGCGACTCTGCTGACCTGGTTTACTGGCTCTAAAGCAGCACTGCTGACCTGGTTCTCTGACTCCATAGCAGCTCTGCTGACCTGGTTCTCTGGCTCCATAGCAGCTCTGCTGACCTGCTTCTCTGGCTCAACAGCAGCTCTGCAGACCTGGTTCTCTGGTTCTACATCAACTCTGCTGACCCGGTTCTCTGGCTCTACAGCAGCTCTGCTGACCTGGTTCAGTGGCTCTAAAGCAGCTCTGCTGACCTGGTTCTCTGGCTCTACAGCAGCTCCGTTGACCTGGTTCTCTGGTTCTACAACGGCTCTGCTGACCTGGTTCTCTGGCTCTACAACGGCTCTGCTGACCTTGTTCTCTGTCTCTACAGCGCCTCTGCTGACCTGGTTCTCTGGCTCTAAAGAAGCTCTGCTGACCTGGATCTCTGGCTCTACAGCAGCTTTGCTGACCTGGTTCTCTGGCTCTTAAGAAGCTCTGCTGACCTGGATCTCTCGCTCTAAAGCTGCTCTGCTGACCTAGTTCTCTGGCTCTAGAGCAGCTCTGCTGACCTAGTTCTCTGGCTTTACAGCGGCTCTGCTGACCTGGTTCTCTGGCTCTAAAGCAGCTCTGCTGACCTGGTTCTCTGGCTCTACAGCGGCTCTGCTGACCTGGTTCTATGGCTCTACAGCAGCTCTGCTGACCTAGTTCTCTGGCTCTAGAGCAGCTCTGCTGACCTGGTTCTCGGGCTCTACAACGGCTTTGTTGACCTGGTTCTCTGGCTCTACAGCAGATCTGCTGACCTGGTTCTCTGGCTCTACAACGGCTCTGCTGACCTGGTTCTCTGGCTCTACAGCAGCTCTGCTGACCTAGTTCTATGGCTCTACAGCAGCTCTGCTGTCCTAGTTCTATGGCTCTACAGCAGCTCTGCTGACCTGGTTCTATGGCACTAAAGTAGCTCTTCTGACCTGGTTCTCTGGCTCAAGAGCAGCTCTGCTGACCTGGTTTCTCTGGCTCTAAAGCAGCTCTGCTGACCTGGTTTCTCTGGCTCTACAGCAGCACTGCTGACCTGGTTCTCTGGCTCTACAGCGGCTCTGTTGACCTGGTTCCCTGGCTCTAAAGTGGCTCTGCTGACCTGGTTGTCTGGCTCTAGAGCGGCTCTGCTGACCTGCTTCTCTGGTTCTACAGCAGCTCTGCTGACCTAGTTCTCCGGCTCTAGAGCAGCTCTGCTGCCCTGGTTCTCTGGCTCTACAACGGCTCTGCTGACCTCGTTCTCTGGCTCTACAGCAGCTCTGCTGACCTAGTTCTCTGGCTCTAGAGCAGCTCTGCTGACCTGCTTCTCTGGCTCTACAACGGCTCTGCTGACCTGGTTCTCTGGCTTTACAGCGGCTCTGCTGACCTGGTTCTCTGGCTCTAAAGCAGCTCTGCTGACCTGGTTCTCTGGCTCTACAGCGGCTCTGCTGACCTGGTTCTATGGCTCTGCAGCAGCTCTGCTGACCTAGTTCTCTGGCTCTAGAGCAGCTCTGCTGACCTGGTTCTCGGGCTCTACAACGGCTTTGTTGACATGGTTCTCTGGCTCTACAGCAGATCTGCTGACCTGGTTCTCTGGCTCTACAACGGCTCTGCTGACCTGGTTCTCTGGCTCTACAGCAGATCTGCTGACCTGGTTCTCTGGCTCTACAACGGCTCTGCTGACCTGGTTCTCTGGCTCTACAGCAGCTCTGCTGACCTAGTTCTATGGCTCTACAGCAGCTCTGCTGACCTAGTTCTATGGCTCTACAGCAGCTCTGCTGACCTGGTTCTATGGCACTAAAGTAGCTCTTCTGACCTGGTTCTCTGGCTCAAGAGCAGCTCTGCTGACCTGGTTTCTCTGGCTCTAAAGCAGCTCTGCTGACCTGGTTTCTCTGGCTCTACAGCAGCACTGCTGACCTGGTTCTCTGGCTCTACAGCGGCTCTGTTGACCTGGTTCCCTGGCTCTAAAGTGGCTCTGCTGACCTGGTTGTCTGGCTCTAGAGCGGCTCTGCTGACCTGCTTCTCTGGTTCTACAGCAGCTCTGCTGACCTAGTTCTCCGGCTCTAGAGCAGCTCTGCTGCCCTGGTTCTCTGGCTCTACAACGGCTCTGCTGACCTCGTTCTCTGGCTCTACAGCAGCTCTGCTGACCTAGTTCTCTGGCTCTAGAGCAGCTCTGCTGACCTGCTTCTCTGGCTCTACAACGGCTCTGCTGACCTGGTTCTCTGGCTTTACAGCGGCTCTGCTGACCTGGTTCTCTGGCTCTAAAGCAGCTCTGCTGACCTGGTTCTCTGGCTCTACAGCGGCTCTGCTGACCTGGTTCTATGGCTCTGCAGCAGCTCTGCGACCTGGTTCTATGGCACTAAAGTAGCTCCTCTGACCTGGTTCTCTGGTTCTGGAGAAGCTCTGCTGACCTGGTTCTCTGGCTCTAAAGCAGCTCTGCTGACCTGGTTTCTCTGGATCTGCAGCAGCTCTGCTGGCCTGGATCTCTGGCTCTAGAGCAGCTCTGCTGACCTGGTTCTCTGGCTCTAGAGCAGCTCTGCTAACCTGGTTCTTAGGATCTACAGCAGCTCTGCTGACCTGGTTCTTTGGCTCTACAATGGCTTTGCTGACCTGGTTCACTGGCTCTACAGCAGCTCTGCTGACCTGGTTCTCTGGTTCTGCTGACCTGTTTCTCTGGCTCTAAAGCAGCTTTGCTGACCTGGTTCTCTGGCTTTAGAGCGGCTCTGCTGACCTGGTTCTCTGGCTCTACAGCAGCTCTACTGACCTAGTTCCCTGGCTCTAGAGCAGCTATGCTGACCTAGTTCTCTAGCTCAACAAAGGCTCAGCTGACCTGGTTCTCTGGCTCTACAGCGGCTCTGCTGATCTGGTTCTCTGGCTCTAAAGAAGCTCTGCTGACCTGGATCTCTGGCTCTAAAGCAGCTCTGCTGACCTGGCTCTCTGGCTCTACAGTGGCTCTGTTGACCTGGTTCTCCGGCTCTAAAGCGGCTCAGCTGACCGGGTTGTCTGGCTCTACAGCGGCTCTGCTGACAAGGTTGTCTGGCTCTAGAGCGGCTCTGCTGACCTGGATCTCTGGCTCTACAGCAGCTCTGCTGACCTAGTTCTCTGGCTCTAGAGCGACTCTGCTGACCTGGTTTACTGGCTCTAAAGCAGCACTGCTGACCTGGTTCTCTGACTCTACAGCAGCTCTGCTGACCTGGTTCTCTGGCACTATAGCAGCTCTGCTAACCTGGTTCTCTGGCTCAACAGCAGCTCTGCAGACCTGGTTCTCTGGCTCTACAGCAGCTCTGCTGACCTGGTTCTGTGGCTCTAAAGCAGCTCTGCTGACCTGGTTCTCTGGCTCTACAGCAGCTCTGCTGACCTGGTTCTCTGGCACTATAGCAGCTCTGCTGACCTGGTTCTCTGGCTCAACAGCAGCTCTGCAGACCTGGTTCTCTGGCTCTACAGCAGCTCTGCTGACCTGGTTCTCTGGCTCTACAACGGCTCTGCTGACCTTGTTCTCTGTCTTTACAGCGCCTCTGCTGACCTGGTTCTCTGGCTCTACAGCAGCTCTGCTGACCTGGTTCTCTGGCACTATAGCAGCTCTGCTGACCTGGTTCTCTGGCTCAACAGCAGCTCTGCAGACCTGGTTCTCTGGCTCTAAAGCAGCTCTGCTGACCTGGTTTCTCTGGCTCTACAGCAGCACTGCTGACCTGGTTCTCTGGCTCTACAGCGGCTCTGTTGACCTGGTTCCCTGGCTCTAAAGTGGCTCTGCTGACCTGGTTGTCTGGCTCGAGAGCGGCTCTGCTGACCTGCTTCTCTGGTTCTACAGCAGCTCTGCTGACCTAGTACTCCGGCTCTAGAGCAGCTCTGCTGCCCTGGTTCTCTGGCTCTACAACGGCTCTGCTGACCTCGTTCTCTGGCTCTACAGCAGCTCTGCTGACCTAGTTCTCTGGCTCTAGAGCAGCTCTGCTGACCTGCTTCTCTGGCTCTACAACGGCTCTGCTGACCTGGTTCTCTGGCTTTACAGCGGCTCTGCTGACCTGGTTCTCTGGCTCTAAAGCAGCTCTGCTGACCTGGTTCTCTGGCTCTACAGCGGCTCTGCTGACCTGGTTCTATGGCTCTGCAGCAGCTCTGCTGACCTAGTTCTCTGGCTCTAGAGCAGCTCTGCTGACCTGGTTCTCGGGCTCTACAACGGCTTTGTTGACATGGTTCTCTGGCTCTACAGCAGATCTGCTGACCTGGTTCTCTGGCTCTACAACGGCTCTGCTGACCTGGTTCTCTGGCTCTACAGCAGCTCTGCTGACCTAGTTCTCTGGCTCCAGAGCAGCCCTGCTGACCTGGTTCTATGGCTCTACAGCAGCTCTGCTGACCTGGTTCTATTGCACTAAAGTAGCTCCTCTGACCTGGTTCTCTGGTTCTGGAGAAGCTCTGCTGACCTGGTTCTCTGGCTCTAAAGCAGCTCTGCTGACCTGGTTTCTCTGGATCTGCAGCAGCTCTGCTGGCCTGGATCTCTGGCTCTAGAGCAGCTCTGCTGACCTGGTTCTCTGGCTCTAGAGCAGCTCTGCTAACCTGGTTCTTAGGATCTACAGCAGCTCTGCTGACCTGGTTCTTTGGCTCTACAATGGCTTTGCTGACCTGGTTCACTGGCTCTACAGCAGCTCTGCTGACCTGGTTCTCTGGTTCTGCTGACCTGTTTCTCTGGCTCTAAAGCAGCTTTGCTGACCTGGTTCTCTGGCTTTAGAGCGGCTCTGCTGACCTGGTTCTCTGGCTCTACAGCAGCTCTGCTGACCTAGTTCCCTGGCTCTAGAGCAGCTATGCTGACCTAGTTCTCTAGCTCAACAAAGGCTCAGCTGACCTGGTTCTCTGGCTCTACAGCGGCTCTGCTGATCTGGTTCTCTGGCTCTAAAGAAGCTCTGCTGACCTGGATCTCTGGCTCTAAAGCAGCTCTGCTGACCTGGCTCTCTGGCTCTACAGTGGCTCTGTTGACCTGGTTCTCCGGCTCTAAAGCGGCTCAGCTGACCGGGTTGTCTGGCTCTACAGCGGCTCTGCTGACAAGGTTGTCTGGCTCTAGAGCGGCTCTGCTGACCTGGATCTCTGGCTCTACAGCAGCTCTGCTGACCTAGTTCTCTGGCTCTAGAGCGACTCTGCTGACCTGGTTTACTGGCTCTAAAGCAGCACTGCTGACCTGGTTCTCTGACTCTACAGCAGCTCTGCTGACCTGGTTCTCTGGCACTATAGCAGCGCTGCTGACCTGGTTCTCTGGCTCAACAGCAGCTCTGCAGACCTGGTTCTCTGGCTCTACAGCAGCTCTGCTGACCTGGTTCTGTGGCTCTAAAGCAGCTCTGCTGACCTGGTTCTCTGGCTCTACAGCAGCTCTGCTGACCTGGTTCTCTGGCACTATAGCAGCTCTGCTGACCTGGTTCTCTGGCTCAACAGCAGCTCTGCAGACCTGGTTCTCTGGCTCTACAGCAGCTCTGCTGACCTGGTTCTCTGGCTCTACAACGGCTCTGCTGACCTTGTTCTCTGTCTTTACAGCGCCTCTGCTGACCTGGTTCTCTGGCTCTAAAGAAGCTCTGCTGACCTGGATCTCTGGCTATAAAGCAGCTTTGCTGACCTGGTTCTCTGGCTCTAGAGCAGCTCTGCTGACCTGGTTCTCGGGCTCTACAACGGCTTTGTTGACCTGGTTCTCTGGCTCTACAGCAGATCTGCTGACCTGGTTCTCTGGCTCTACAACGGCTCTGCTGACCTGGTTCTCTGGCTCTACAGCAGCTCTGCTGACCTAGTTCTATGGCTCTACAGCAGCTCTGCTGACCTAGTTCTATGGCTCTACAGCAGCTCTGCTGACCTGGTTCTATGGCACTAAAGTAGCTCTTCTGACCTGGTTCTCTGGCTCAAGAGCAGCTCTGCTGACCTGGTTTCTCTGGCTCTAAAGCAGCTCTGCTGACCTGGTTTCTCTGGCTCTACAGCAGCACTGCTGACCTGGTACTCTGGCTCTACAGCGGCTCTGTTGACCTGGTTCCCTGGCTCTAAAGTGGCTCTGCTGACCTGGTTGTCTGGCTCGAGAGCGGCTCTGCTGACCTGCTTCTCTGGTTCTACAGCAGCTCTGCTGACCTAGTTCTCCGGCTCTAGAGCAGCTCTGCTGCCCTGGTTCTCTGGCTCTACAACGGCTCTGCTGACCTCGTTCTCTGGCTCTACAGCATCTCTGCTGACCTAGTTCTCTGGCTCTAGAGCAGCTCTGCTGACCTGGTTCTCTGGCTCTACAACGGCTCTGCTGACCTGGTTCTCTGGCTTTACAGCGGCTCTGCTGACCTGGTTCTCTGGCTCTAAAGCAGCTCTGCTGACCTGGTTCTCTGGCTCTACAGCGGCTCTGCTGACCTGGTTCTATGGCTCTGCAGCAGCTCTGCTGACCTAGTTCTCTGGCTCTAGAGCAGCTCTGCTGACCTGGTTCTCGGGCTCTACAACGGCTTTGTTGACATGGTTCTCTGGCTCTACAGCAGATCTGCTGACCTGGTTCTCTGGCTCTACAACGGCTCTGCTGACCTGGTTCTCTGGCTCTACAGCAGCTCTGCTGACCTAGTTCTCTGGCTCCAGAGCAGCTCTGCTGACCTGGTTCTATGGCTCTACAGCAGCTCTGCTGACCTGGTTCTATGGCACTAAAGTAGCTCCTCTGACCTGGTTCTCTGGTTCTGGAGAAGCTCTGCTGACCTGGTTCTCTGGCTCTAAAGCAGCTCTGCTGACCTGGTTTCTCTGGATCTGCAGCAGCTCTGCTGGCCTGGATCTCTGGCTCTAGAGCAGCTCTGCTGACCTGGTTCTCTGGCTCTAGAGCAGCTCCGCTAACCTGGTTCTTAGGATCTACAGCAGCTCTGCTGACCTGGTTCTCTGGCTCTACAATGGCTTTGCTGACCTGGTTCACTGGCTCTACAGCAGCTCTGCTGACCTGGTTCTCTGGTTCTGCTGACCTGTTTCTCTGGCTCTAAAGCAGCTTTGCTGACCTGGTTCTCTGGCTTTAGAGCGGCTCTGCTGACTTGGTTCTCTGGCTCTACAGCAGCTCTGCTGACCTAGTTCCCTGGCTCTAGAGCAGCTATGCTGACCTAGTTCTCTAGCTCAACAAAGGCTCAGCTGACCTGGTTCTCTGGCTCTACAGCGGCTCTGCTGATCTGGTTCTCTGGCTCTAAAGAAGCTCTGCTGACCTGGATCTCTGGCTCTAAAGCAGCTCTGCTGACCTGGCTCTCTGGCTCTACAGTGGCTCTGTTGACCTGGTTCTCCGGCTCTAAAGCGGCTCAGCTGACCGGGTTGTCTGGCTCTACAGCGGCTCTGCTGACAAGGTTGTCTGGCTCTAGAGCGGCTCTGCTGACCTGGATCTCTGGCTCTACAGCAGCTCTGCTGACCTAGTTCTCTGGCTCTAGAGCGACTCTGCTGACCTGGTTTACTGGCTCTAAAGCAGCACTGCTGACCTGGTTCTCTGACTCTACAGCAGCTCTGCTGACCTGGTTCTCTGGCACTATAGCAGCTCTGCTGACCTGGTTCTCTGGCTCAACAGCAGCTCTGCAGACCTGGTTCTCTGGCTCTACAGCAGCTCTGCTGACCTGGTTCTGTGGCTCTAAAGCAGCTCTGCTGACCTGGTTCTCTGGCTCTACAGCAGCTCTGCTGACCTGGTTCTCTGGCACTATAGCAGCTCTGCTGACCTGGTTCTCTGGCTCAACAGCAGCTCTGCAGACCTGGTTCTCTGGCTCTACAGCAGCTCTGCTGACCTGGTTCTCTGGCTCTACAACGGCTCTGCTGACCTTGTTCTCTGTCTTTACAGCGCCTCTGCTGACCTGGTTCTCTGGCTCTACAGCAGCTCTGCTGACCTGGTTCTCTGGCACTATAGCAGCTCTGCTGACCTGGTTCTCTGGCTCAACAGCAGCTCTGCAGACCTGGTTCTCTGGCTCTAAAGCAGCTCTGCTGACCTGGTTTCTCTGGCTCTACAGCAGCACTGCTGACCTGGTTCTCTGGCTCTACAGCGGCTCTGTTGACCTGGTTCCCTGGCTCTAAAGTGGCTCTGCTGACCTGGTTGTCTGGCTCGAGAGCGGCTCTGCTGACCTGCTTCTCTGGTTCTACAGCAGCTCTGCTGACCTAGTTCTCCGGCTCTAGAGCAGCTCTGCTGCCCTGGTTCTCTGGCTCTACAACGGCTCTGCTGACCTCGTTCTCTGGCTCTACAGCAGCTCTGCTGACCTAGTTCTCTGGCTCTAGAGCAGCTCTGCTGACCTGCTTCTCTGGCTCTACAACGGCTCTGCTGACCTGGTTCTCTGGCTTTACAGCGGCTCTGCTGACCTGGTTCTCTGGCTCTAAAGCAGCTCTGCTGACCTGGTTCTCTGGCTCTACAGCGGCTCTGCTGACCTGGTTCTATGGCTCTGCAGCAGCTCTGCTGACCTAGTTCTCTGGCTCTAGAGCAGCTCTGCTGACCTGGTTCTCGGGCTCTACAACGGCTTTGTTGACATGGTTCTCTGGCTCTACAGCAGATCTGCTGACCTGGTTCTCTGGCTCTACAACGGCTCTGCTGACCTGGTTCTCTGGCTCTACAGCAGCTCTGCTGACCTAGTTCTCTGGCTCCAGAGCAGCTCTGCTGACCTGGTTCTATGGCTCTACAGCAGCTCTGCTGACCTGGTTCTATGGCACTAAAGTAGCTCCTCTGACCTGGTTCTCTGGTTCTGGAGAAGCTCTGCTGACCTGGTTCTCTGGCTCTAAAGCAGCTCTGCTGACCTGGTTTCTCTGGATCTGCAGCAGCTCTGCTGGCCTGGATCTCTGGCTCTAGAGCAGCTCTGCTGACCTGGTTCTCTGGCTCTAGAACAGCTCTGCTAACCTGGTTCTTAGGATCTACAGCAGCTCTGCTGACCTGGTTCTTTGGCTCTACAATGGCTTTGCTGACCTGGTTCACTGGCTCTACAGCAGCTCTGCTGACCTGGTTCTCTGGTTCTGCTGACCTGTTTCTCTGGCTCTAAAGCAGCTTTGCTGACCTGGTTCTCTGGCTTTAGAGCGGCTCTGCTGACCTGGTTCTCTGGCTCTACAGCAGCTCTGCTGACCTAGTTCCCTGGCTCTAGAGCAGCTATGCTGACCTAGTTCTCTAGCTCAACAAAGGCTCAGCTGACCTGGTTCTCTGGCTCTACAGCGGCTCTGCTGATCTGGTTCTCTGGCTCTAAAGAAGCTCTGCTGACCTGGATCTCTGGCTCTAAAGCAGCTCTGCTGACCTGGCTCTCTGGCTCTACAGTGGCTCTGTTGACCTGGTTCTCCGGCTCTAAAGCGGCTCAGCTGACCGGGTTGTCTGGCTCTACAGCGGCTCTGCTGACAAGGTTGTCTGGCTCTAGAGCGGCTCTGCTGACCTGGATCTCTGGCTCTACAGCAGCTCTGCTGACCTAGTTCTCTGGCTCTAGAGCGACTCTGCTGACCTGGTTTACTGGCTCTAAAGCAGCACTGCTGACCTGGTTCTCTGACTCTACAGCAGCTCTGCTGACCTGGTTCTCTGGCTCAACAGCAGCTCTGCAGACCTGGTTCTCTGGCTCTACAGCAGCTCTGCTGACCTGGTTCTGGGGCTCTAAAGCAGCTCTGCTGACCTGGTTCTCTGGCTCTACAGCAGCTCTGCTGACCTGGTTCTCTGGCACTATAGCAGCTCTGCTGACCTGGTTCTCTGGCTCAACAGCAGCTCTGCAGACCTGGTTCTCTGGCTCTACAGCAGCTCTGCTGACCTGGTTCTCTGGCTCTACAACGGCTCTGCTGACCTTGTTCTCTGTCTTTACAGCGCCTCTGCTGACCTGGTTCTCTGGCTCTAAAGAAGCTCTGCTGACCTGGATCTCTGGCTATAAAGCAGCTTTGCTGACCTGGTTCTCTGGCTCTAGAGCAGCTCTGCTGACCTGGTTCTCGGGCTCTACAACGGCTTTGTTGACCTGGTTCTCTGGCTCTACAGCAGATCTGCTGACCTGGTTCTCTGGCTCTACAACGGCTCTGCTGACCTGGTTCTCTGGCTCTACAGCAGCTCTGCTGACCTAGTTCTATGGCTCTACAGCAGCTCTGCTGACCTAGTTCTATGGCTCTACAGCAGCTCTGCTGACCTGGTTCTATGGCACTAAAGTAGCTCTTCTGACCTGGTTCTCTGGCTCAAGAGCAGCTCTGCTGACCTGGTTTCTCTGGCTCTAAAGCAGCTCTGCTGACCTGGTTTCTCTGGCTCTACAGCAGCACTGCTGACCTGGTTCTCTGGCTCTACAGCGGCTCTGTTGACCTGGTTCCCTGGCTCTAAAGTGGCTCTGCTGACCTGGTTGTCTGGCTCGAGAGCGGCTCTGCTGACCTGCTTCTCTGGTTCTACAGCAGCTCTGCTGACCTAGTTCCTCGGCTCTAGAGCAGCTCTGCTGCCCTGGTTCTCTGGCTCTACAACGGCTCTGCTGACCTCGTTCTCTGGCTCTACAGCATCTCTGCTGACCTAGTTCTCTGGCTCTAGAGCAGCTCTGCTGACCTGGTTCTCTGGCTCTACAACGGCTCTGCTGACCTGGTTCTCTGGCTTTACAGCAGCTCTGCTGACCTGGTTCTCTGGCTCTAAAGCAGCTCTGCTGACCTGGTTCTCTGGCTCTACAGCGGCTCTGCTGACCTGGTTCTATGGCTCTGCAGCAGCTCTGCTGACCTAGTTCTCTGGCTCTAGAGCAGCTCTGCTGACCTGGTTCTCGGGCTCTACAGCAGCTCTGCTGACCTGGTTCTATGGCACTAAAGTAGCTCCTCTGACCTGGTTCTCTGGTTCTGGAGAAGCTCTGCTGACCTGGTTCTCTGGCTCTAAAGCAGCTCTGCTGACCTGGTTTCTCTGGATCTGCAGCAGCTCTGCTGGCCTGGATCTCTGGCTCTAGAGCAGCTCTGCTGACCTGGTTCTCTGGCTCTAGAGCAGCTCTGCTAACCTGGTTCTTAGGATCTACAGCAGCTCTGCTGACCTGGTTCTCTGGCTCTACAATGGCTTTGCTGACCTGGTTCACTGGCTCTACAGCAGCTCTGCTGACCTGGTTCTCTGGTTCTGCTGACCTGTTTCTCTGGCTCTAAAGCAGCTTTGCTGACCTGGTTCTCTGGCTTTAGAGCGGCTCTGCTGACTTGGTTCTCTGGCTCTACAGCAGCTCTGCTGACCTAGTTCCCTGGCTCTAGAGCAGCTATGCTGACCTAGTTCTCTAGCTCAACAAAGGCTCAGCTGACCTGGTTCTCTGGCTCTACAGCGGCTCTGCTGATCTGGTTCTCTGGCTCTAAAGAAGCTCTGCTGACCTGGATCTCTGGCTCTAAAGCAGCTCTGCTGACCTGGCTCTCTGGCTCTACAGTGGCTCTGTTGACCTGGTTCTCCGGCTCCAAAGCGGCTCAGCTGACCGGGTTGTCTGGCTCTACAGCGGCTCTGCTGACAAGGTTGTCTGGCTCTAGAGCGGCTCTGCTGACCTGGATCTCTGGCTCTACAGCAGCTCTGCTGACCTAGTTCTCTGGCTCTAGAGCGACTCTGCTGACCTGGTTTACTGGCTCTAAAGCAGCACTGCTGACCTGGTTCTCTGACTCTACAGCAGCTCTGCTGACCTGGTTCTCTGGCACTATAGCAGCTCTGCTGACCTGGTTCTCTGGCTCAACAGCAGCTCTGCAGACCTGGTTCTCTGGCTCTACAGCAGCTCTGCTGACCTGGTTCTGTGGCTCTAAAGCAGCTCTGCTGACCTGGTTCTCTGGCTCTACAGCAGCTCTGCTGACCTGGTTCTCTGGCACTATAGCAGCTCTGCTGACCTGGTTCTCTGGCTCAACAGCAGCTCTGCAGACCTGGTTCTCTGGCTCTACAGCAGCTCTGCTGACCTGGTTCTCTGGCTCTACAACGGCTCTGCTGACCTTGTTCTCTGTCTTTACAGCGCCTCTGCTGACCTGGTTCTCTGGCTCTAAAGAAGCTCTGCTGACCTGGATCTCTGGCTATAAAGCAGCTTTGCTGACCTGGTTCTCTGGCTCTAAAGAAACTCTGCTGACCTGGATCTCTGGCTCTAAAGCAGCTCTGCTGACCTAGTTCTCTGGCTCTAGAGCAGCTCTGCTGACCTGGTTCTCTGGCTCTACAACGGCTCTGCTGACCTGGTTCTCTGGCTTTACAGCGGCTCTGCTGACCTGGTTCTCTGGCTCTAAAGAAGCTCTGCTGACCTGGATCTCTGGCTCTAAAGCAGCTCTGCTGACCTGGTTCTCTGGCTGTACAGCGGCTCTGCTGACCTGGTTCTATGGCTCTACAGCAACTCTGCTGACCTAGTTCTCTGGCTCTAGAACAGCTCTGCTGACCTGGTTCTCCGGGCTCTACAACGGCTTTGTTGACCTGGTTCTCTGGCTCTACAGCAGCTCTGCTGACCTAGTTCTCTGGCTCTAGAGCAGCTCTGCTGACCTGGTTCTATGGCTCTACAGCAGCTCTGCTGACCTGGTTCTATGGCACTAAAGTAGCTCTTCTGACCTGGTTCTCTGGCTCTAGAGCAGCTCTGCTGACCTGGTTCTCTGGCTCTAAAGCAGCTCTGCTGACCTGGTTTCTTTGGCTGTACAGCAGCACTGCTGGCCTGGTTCTCTGGCTCTAGAGCAGCTCTACTGACCTGGTTCTCTGGCTCTAGAGCAGCTCTCCTGACCTGGTTCTTAGGCTCTACAGCAGCTCTGCTGACCTGGTTCTCTGGCTCTACAGCAGCTCTGCTGACCTGGTTCTCTGGCTCTAAAGAAGCGCTGCAGACCTGGATCTCTGGCTCTAAAGCAGCTCTGCTGACCTGGTTCTCTGGCTTTAGAGCGGCTCTGCTGACTTGGTTCTCTGGCTCTACAGCAGCTCTGCTGACCTAGTTCTCTGGCTCTAGAGCAGCTCTGCTGACCAGGTCCTCTGGCTCTACAACGACTCAGCTGACCTGGTTCTCTGGCTCTACAGCGGCTATGCTGACCTGGATCTCTGGCTCTAAAGAAGCTCTGCAGACCTGGATCTCTGGCTCTAAAGCAGCTCTGCTGACCTGGCTCTCTGGCTCTACACTGGAACTGTTGACCTGGTTCTCTGGCTCTAAAGCGGCTCTGCTGACCTGGTTGTCTGGCTCTAGAGCGGCTCTGCTGACCTGGTTGTCTAGTTCTAGAGCGGCTCTGCTGACCTGGTTCTCTGGCTCTACAGCAGCTCTGCTGACCTAGTTCTCTGGCTCTAGAGCAGCTCTGCTGACCTGGTTCTCTGGCTCTAAAGCAGCTCTGCTGACCTGGTTCTCTGGCTCTAAAGCAGCTCTGCTGACCTGGTTCTCTGGCTCTGAGCAGCTTTGCTGACCTGGTTCTCATGCTCTACAGCGACTCTGCTGGCCTGGTTTTCTGGCTCTACCGCGACTCCGCTGACCTGGTTTTCTGGCTCTAAAGCAGCAATGCTGACCTGGTTCTCTGACTCTACAGCAGCTCTGCTGACATGGTTGGCTCTATAGCAGCTCTGCTGACCTGGTTCTCGGGTTCTACATCAACACTGCTGACCCGGTTCTCTGGCTCTACCGCAGCTCTGCTGACCTGGTTCTGTGTCTCTAAAGCAGCTCTGCTGACCTGGTTCTCTGGCTCTACAGCAGCTCTGCTGACCTGGTTCTCTGGCTCTATAATGGTTCTGCTGACCTAGTTCTCTGGCTCCAGAGCAGCTCTGCTGACCTGGTTCTTTGGCTCTACAGCAGCTCTGCTGACCTGTTTCTATGGCACTAAAGTAGCTCCTCTGACCTGGTTCTCTGGCTCTAGAGAAGCTCTGCTGACCTGGTTCTCTGGCTCTAAAGCAGCTTTGCTGACCTGGTTCTATGGTACTTAAGTAGCTCCTCTGACCTGGTTCTCTGGCTCTAGAGAAGCTCTGCTGACCTGGTTCTCTGGCTCTAAAACAGCTCTGTTAACCTGGTTCTTAGGATCTACAGCAGCTCTGCTGTCCTGGTTTCTCTGGATCTACAGCAGCTCTGCTGGCCTGGTTCTCTGGCTCTAGAGCAGCTCTGCTGACCTGGTTCTCTGGCTCTAGAGCAGCTCTGCTAACCTGGTTCTTAGGATCTACAGCAGCTCTGCTGACCTGGTTCTCTGGCTCTACAACGACTCAGCTGACCTGGTTCTCTGGCTCTACAGCGGCTATGCTGACCTGGATCTCTGGCTCTAAAGAAGCTCTGCAGACCTGGATCTCTGGCTCTAAAGCAGCTCTGCTGACCTGGCTCTCTGGCTCTACACTGGGACTGTTGACCTGGTTCTCTGGCTCTAAAGCGGCTCTGCTGACCTGGTTGTCTGGCTCTAGAGCGGCTCTGCTGACCTGGTTGTCTAGTTCTAGAGCGGCTCTGCTGACCTGGTTCTCTGGCTCTACAGCAGCTCTGCTGACCTAGTTCTCTGGCTCTAGAGCAGCTCTGCTGACCTGGTTCTCTGGCTCTAAAGCAGCTCTGCTGACCTGGTTCTCTGGCTCTAAAGCAGCTCTGCTGACCTGGTTCTCTGGCTCTGAGCAGCTTTGCTGACCTGGTTCTCATGCTCTACAGCGACTCTGCTGGCCTGGTTTTCTGGCTCTACCGCGACTCCGCTGACCTGGTTTTCTGGCTCTAAAGCAGCAATGCTGACCTGGTTCTCTGACTCTACAGCAGCTCTGCTGACATGGTTGGCTCTATAGCAGCTCTGCTGACCTGGTTCTCTGGCTCAACAGCAGCTCTGCTGACCTGGTTCTCGGGTTCTACATCAACGCTGCTGACCCGGTTCTCTGGCTCTACCGCAGCTCTGCTGACCTGGTTCTGTGTCTCTAAAGCAGCTCTGCTGACCTGGTTCTCTGGCTCTACAGCAGCTCTGCTGACCTGGTTCTCTGGCTCTACAATGGTTCTGCTGACCTAGTTCTCTGGCTCCAGAGCAGCTCTGCTGACCTGGTTCTTTGGCTCTACAGCAGCTCTGCTGACCTGTTTCTATGGCACTAAAGTAGCTCCTCTGACCTGGTTCTCTGGCTCTAGAGAAGCTCTGCTGACCTGGTTCTCTGGCTCTAAAGCAGCTCTGCTGACCAGGTTCTATGGTACTAAAGTAGCTCCTCTGACCTGGTTCTCTGGCTCTAGAGAAGCTCTGCTGACCTGGTTCTCTGGCTCTAAAACAGCTCTGTTAACCTGGTTCTTATGATCTACAGCAGCTCTGCTGTCCTGGTTTCTCTGGATCTACAGCAGCTCTGCTGGCCTGGTTCTCTGGCTCTAGAACAGCTCTGCTGACCTGGTTCTCTGGCTCTAGAGCAGCTCTGCTAACCTGGTTCTTAGGATCTACAGCAGCTCTGCTGACCTGGTTCTCTGGCTCTACAACGACTCAGCTGACCTGGTTCTCTGGCTCTACAGCGGCTATGCTGACCTGGATCTCTGGCTCTAAAGAAGCTCTGCAGACCTGGATCTCTGGCTCTAAAGCAGCTCTGCTGACCTGGCTCTCTGGCTCTACACTGGGTCTGTTGACCTGGTTCTCTGGCTCTAAAGCGGCTCTGCTGACCTGGTTGTCTGGCTCTAGAGCGGCTCTGCTGACCTGGTTCTCTGGCTCTACAGCAGCTCTGCTGACCTAGTTCTCTGGCTCTAGAGCAGCTCTGCTGACCTGGTTCTCTGGCTCTAAAGCAGCTCTGCTGACCTGGTTCTCTGGCTCTAAAGCAACTCTGCTGACCTGGTTCTCTGGCTCTGAGCAGCTTTGCTGACCTGGTTCTCATGCTCTACAGCGACTCTGCTGGCCTGGTTTTCTGGCTCTACAGCGACTCCGCTGACCTGGTTTTCTGGCTCTAAAGCAGCAATGCTGACCTGGTTCTCTAACTCTACAGCAGCTCTGCTGACATGGTTGGCTCTATAGCAGCTCTGCTGACCTGGTTCTCTGGCTCAACAGCAGCTCTGCTGACCTAGTTCTGTGTCTCTAAAGCAGCTCTGCTGACCCGGTTCTCTGGCTCTACCGCAGCTCTTCTGACTTGGTTCTGTGTCTCTAAAGCAGCTCTGCTGACCTGGTTCTCTGGCTCTACAGCAGCTCTGCTGCCCTGGTTCTCTGGCTCTACAATGACTCTGCTGACCTGGTTCTCTGGCTCTACAATGGCTCTGCTGACCTAGTTCTCTGGCTCCAGAGCAGGTCTGCTGATCTGGTTCTATGGCTCTACAGCAGCTCTGCTGACCTGTTTCTATGGCACTAAAGTAGCTCCTCTGACCTGGTTCTCTGGCTCTAGAGAAGCTCTGCTGACCTGGTTCTCTGGCTCTAAAGCAGCTCTGCTGACCTGGTTCTATGGCACTAAAGTATCTCCTCTGACCTGGTTCTCTGGCTCTAGAGAAGCTCTGCTGACCTGTTTCTCTGGCTCTAAAACAGCTCTGCTAACCTGGTTCTTAGGATCTACAGCAGCTCTGCTGACCTGGTTTCTCTGGATCTACAGCAGCTCTACTGGCCTGGTTCTCTGGCTCTAGAGCAGCTCTGCTGACCTGGTTCTCTGGCTCTAGAGCAGCTCTGCTAACCTGGTTCTTAGGATCTACAGCAGCTCTGCTGACCTGGTTCTCTGGGTCTGCTGACCTGTTTCTCTGGCTCTAAAGCAGCTTTGCTGACCTGGTTCTCTGGCTTTAGAGTGGCTCTGCTGACCTGGTTCTCTGGCTCTACAGGAGCTCTGCTGACCTAGTTCCCTGGCTCTAGAGCAGCTCTGCTGACCTAGTTCTCTAGCTCTACAAAGGTTCAGCTGACCTGGTTCTCTGGCTCTACAGCGGCTCTACTGACCTGGTTCTCTGGCTCTAAAGAAGCTCTGCTGACCTGGATCTCTGGCTCTAAAGCAGCTCTGCTGACCTGGCTCTCTGGCTCTACAGTGGCTCTGTTGACCTGGTTCTCTGGCTCTAAAGCGGCTCAGCTGACCTGGTTGTCTGGCTCTACAGCGGCTCTGCTGACAAGGTTGTCTGGCTCTAGAGCGGCTCTGCTGACCTGGATCTCTGGCTCTACAGCAGCTCTGCTGACCTAGTTCTCTGGCTCTAGAGCAGCTCTGCTGACCTGGTTCTCTGGCTCTAAAGCAGCTCTGCTGACCTAAAACAAGACTGTGCACACGTCAATTTCACAGTATTTAGGTGTGTTACCAATATGTATCAAACACTATTCATGCAATATAATTTCTCGGATAATGAGGGATCGCAGGACGAACAAGTAGATTCAGTTTCCGTTTTTATGGTCAAATTCAGAATAATCCAGCCAGCCAACACGTGTTTCGTCATGGGGTACACACACCCCCCGACTTCTTCAGGGCTGGTAAGAAAACATATACAGGGTATATATCACAGACAAATCTCTGAATATACTGAAATACAATGATCTAGTTACAGTTCTCACTAAGATGGTGGGAAAACCGACAGAATGACAATACATGGATTTTGAGAAAGGTGTCCAGGTGTTCAGGGTGAAAACCCAAAAACGTATGGAGAATTATACTATAATTTTGATAATTCTTGAAATATAAAGAGAGATATGAAAATCAATAGGTGCGCAACGTCCTTAGTGCGTGAAATACTATGAAGACCCCTTCACAGTAGGTGCCGCGTGAACGGATGTGTCATCTATCCTTTCAAAGTGTTGCGAGTGCGAGTCTAGTGTATTTAAACTTCATGATTGAGAACTAAATTGAACCGGGTGAACCAAGTGTATGTGGCGAAACTTATTCATAGCCCCACTCAGGGAGAAACAAACGTAATAAGCATGCAAGAGGATATCGAAATCCCCCTACCTTATCGTAGTATGGCCAATGAGTATGACCTGTAAGTAAGCAACAATTCGTATACTATCACGATCCATTTCTTAGTAACTGATTAGCCATGAACACACACTGTAATATCCTTGGATACACTGATTAAATCATACGCGGTAAAATGAGAACATCGAGTCCAGGCTTACCTTACACCTGGTGATAATTCCGACCCAGGGGGTCATATATCTCCAAACACAACCTGTGCGTTTAAACGTTGTCCGCATTAGTTACCATCCAAACATATCTGTGACCAATGGCAGTGTTCCAATTACGCTAATCAGGTTCTGTGAAGAGTGATATAAATTAGTCACTCGCACGCTCCGAAATAAAGAAGGGGGCTAACATTACAAAGGAATCTCAGCTCTGTAGTGATTCTTACCCGTAGACGAGTGCGTCTATCCGTATGTGCTGGTGTTCTCCGCGTGTATTTGCGTTTCCGTCAGTGCGCATACCCGGAAGTGTTTATATCGGGGCGCCGAGTCAAACACTAGAACGTGTGTGTGTGGATACGTTTAGTGGTGCGCATGCGTTAGATTGAGTTTGTGTATCTCTCTAACTTTATCAAGTAGCGCGAAAACAAAAGAAAAGTAAAAGACAATTCATGAAAAGAAATATGACAGAAAATCCATAGCTGAAATAAACGGTAGAAGAATAATATTGCCTTCATTCAATGATTTGCAATGGAGAAGCGGTACAAATTACAGCAACATATTAATAGATTTAGAAGAAACACTTAATATACAAAGGGCAAACACATCATGGTGCACCTCGGAGAAGAAAGTGAACACAATAATTATCGATGTATGAGATTAACTTGCGAAAAGTCTGCATTGCACAATACTAGCCGTCTAGTGTCGTTCTCGGTATAAACTCGTTCAAATATTAGAATTCAACATGACATTTATATCTAAACAGAGGTAGTGTAGTGTTGATATTAGTACATGGTGTTACTTTCCTCATTTACCCCGGTTTGTGATTCAATGGTGGTCACTACCGTGTATATACTTTGTCGAGACGATCACATGTTCATGATCAAGCCCCAGAGTCAATCACCCCTCTGATTTCAGTCTCCTAGGAAATAGTGCATCTCATTGTCGCTGTTGAAACCTAGTTCGTAAGTTCTCAAGCGCATGATCCAAAAGGCTTCTAATCTCCTTAAATTGAGCTCCCTGTTACCTCCTCTAGGGTTCAATTTGCAGTGATCTATGCCATAGAATTTGAACTTCTTTGTCTGGCCTTGTGATGGACACTCCCAAATGTGTAATGCCATGGGGTATCTCGAATCTTTATGTTTTAAGGCTCTTACGTGTTCTGCAATCCTTTCTTTCAGACATCTTATAGTGCTGCCTACATATTTACCTCCACATGTGCATTCTAGTATATACACTACAAATTTGGTGTTGCAATTAATGTTTGTCCTGATCTCATATTCTTTATTTGGGCCTTGAAACGTTCTTTTCTTGTCATCCGCCCATCTACAATTGCCACAACATCCACATTTGAAAAAACCTTTGGATCTTGCGCTGAGCCATGTGTCTGGGAGAACGTTGTGTGTGTAGCTCGGACTCAGGCGTGCGCGTAGAGTTTTACCCCTTCGATAAGTGATCTGTGGTTTCTTGTTAATGATCTTAGTTAAAGAGGGGTCGTTTGTAAGGATGTGCCAGTGTTTCCGTAGGCTTTTAGATAGGGCCCTACTGTGATCGTCATAATTGGTGATCAACCTGATTGATGTATCTGCGGGTCTCTAGGTTTCAACAGCGACAATGAGATGCACTATTTCCTAGGAGACTGAAATCAGAGGGGTGATTGACTCTGGGGCTTGATCATGAACATGTGATCGTCTCGACAAAGTATATACACGGTAGTGACCACCATTGAATCACAAACCGGGGTAAATGAGGAAAGTAACACCATGTACTAATATCAACACTACACTACCTCTGTTTAGATATAAATGTCATGTTGAATTCTAATATTTGAACGAGTTTATACCGAGAACGACACTAGACGGCTAGTATTGTGCAATGCAGACTTTTCGCAAGTTAATCTCATACATCGATAATTATTGTGTTCACTTTCTTCTCCGAGGTGCACCATGATGTGTTTGCCCTTTGTATATTAAGTGTTTCTTCTAAATCTATTAATATGTTGCTGTAATTTGTACCGCTTCTCCATTGCAAATCATTGAATGAAGGCAATATTATTCTTCTACCGTTTATTTCAGCTATGGATTTTCTGTCATATTTCTTTTCATGAATTGTCTTTTACTTTTCTTTTGTTTTCGCGCTACTTGATAAAGTTAGAGAGATACACAAACTCAATCTAACACATGCGCACCACTAAACGTATCCACACACACACGTTCTAGTGTTTGACTCGGCGCCCCGATATAAACACTTCCGGGTATGCGCACTGACGGAAACGCAAATACACGCGGAGAACACCAGCACATACGGATAGACGCACTCGTCTACGGGTAAGAATCACTACAGAGCTGAGATTCCTTTGTAATGTTAGCCCCCTTCTTTATTTCGGAGCGTGCGAGTGACTAATTTATATCACTCTTCACAGAACCTGATTAGCGTAATTGGAACACTGCCATTGGTCACAGATATGTTTGGATGGTAACTAATGCGGACAACGTTTAAACGCACAGGTTGTGTTTGGAGATATATGACCCCCTGGGTCGGAATTATCACCAGGTGTAAGGTAAGCCTGGACTCGATGTTCTCACTTTACCGCGTATGATTTAATCAGTGTATCCAAGGATATTACAGTGTGTGTTCATGGCTAATCAGTTACTAAGAAATGGATCGTGATAGTATACGAATTGTTGCTTACTTACAGGTCATACTCATTGGCCATACTACGATAAGGTAGGGGGATTTCGATATCCTCTTGCATGCTTATTACGTTTGTTTCTCCCTGAGTGGGGCTATGAATAAGTTTCGCCACATACACTTGGTTCACCCGGTTCAATTTAGTTCTCAATCATGAAGTTTAAATACACTAGACTCGCACTCGCAACACTTTGAAAGGATAGATGACACATCCGTTCACGCGGCACCTACTGTGAAGGGGTCTTCATAGTATTTCACGCACTAAGGACGTTGCGCACCTATTGATTTTCATATCTCTCTTTATATTTCAAGAATTATCAAAATTATAGTATAATTCTCCATACGTTTTTGGGTTTTCACCCTGAACACCTGGACACCTTTCTCAAAATCCATGTATTGTCATTCTGTCGGTTTTCCCACCATCTTAGTGAGAACTGTAACTAGATCATTGTATTTCAGTATATTCAGAGATTTGTCTGTGATATATACCCTGTATATGTTTTCTTACCAGCCCTGAAGAAGTCGGGGGGTGTGTGTACCCCATGACGAAACACGTGTTGGCTGGCTGGATTATTCTGAATTTGACCATAAAAACGGAAACTGAATCTACTTGTTCGTCCTGCGATCCCTAATTATCCGAGAAATTATATTTCATGAATAGTGTTTGATACATATTGGTAACACACCTAAATACTGTGAAATTGACGTGTGCACAGTCTTGTTTTACGTTTGTATAGCGGGCTCAGGCCCACTTGTAGAGGGTTTAGGGGTTGTTTTTCCCTCTTCTGTTGCACCGTGTCTGACTCATTTTCAGCTTGAGATAAGTACGTTTATAAGAGAGCGCTCATTAATAACCTGGCAGTGTGAAATAATACCCCCCTTGTTTGCTAATTATCTAAGTGATACGCAGGTTGGAGCAGCATCCGCGTGAGGACTCATCATGAATAGCGATAGAGACAAAATTGCAGAGGAACTATTTGACAACCTTGCCAAAGGGCAATCAATAGCAGCGAGTGCTGGGCTTAATATACCCACACGCAAAGAGGGCCTGCGGGACAAATTTACGAGATTAGAAAAATTGAAAAAAACTGAAAACTCAAAATGGTGGGACGGAGCTACATTGAAACAGTATATGCGTCTTAATAGGGTCCCCAGGGGTCTAAGATCACAAATCTTCCCAACATACGATGACCTGGAGGAGGACCTACTAAAGAAATGGGAAGACACATTAAATGATAATTCCCAAACACTCATGACAATTCTGATTGAAAATACAGACAGGAAATTGATAAAACTCCAAAAAGATATTGAAACATTAGAAAAAGAGATAGCAGCCCTAGACCTCAAAGAAGCTACCGAGAAAAATTATGTAATACTTAATGAAATTTTAATGAAACATCAAAATGAGATTAAAGAAAGGAAAGCGAGAAAACTGAAACGAGATGAAATAGATTACAGGGAAGGACGAGTATATACCTACGCCAGAAAATATGATTATCTTTTTCAGACAGGGAAAGAATCAGAAAAAACTAATCAAAGACAGGATATGAGTTCAATCTCTTCCAGTACCTCTTCTTTAAATGCACCAGTCTCTGGCGACAGCGATTTGGAGAACGCAGGGGCACCTTCCTCTTCCTCTTTTTTACGAGAGGTACTGAGAATCAGGAGAGGGAACAGACTTCCACCTATCCGCGATTCCATAAACGCAAAACCCGCAGAGGTCAGAGGGCAGGGAGAAAAAGAGGATTACCGCACCAAACTGAGGTCAGGTCAGATCAGGAAATAAAGGCAGGGCCGACAGATGATATTGAGATCATGAACCTGTCTTCGATGTCTCTGAATGATGAAATGATTAACTTGTTGAAAAAAGGTTTGAGTTTCAACCCTACTAATGAGGGTGATGTGTGTAATACTAAAGTTGATCTGTACAAATTCACGAGAAATTTGAAATTGAAGAGTTTTTTTGACATGAATCCTGTACCCAATAAAACCTCTATGCATATTCCTACTGATTTTTCGAATATCAGTTACAGTATTCAAGACGCACTAAACACACAGTTACTCTTGTCATTAGCAGACACAGAGGAAACACCCCAAAGAGTAGATGCACTATTACAAGAGCTTGACATTCAGACAGACTACACATTGACCAGCGGGCTTCGATCGAAGTCCAAGTGGACACCCATACTAACGAGCGGGAACTCAATAGACACTTTTCATAAACTAGTTCTGGCTGACCTCAACAAGTTTGAAGACAAGAGGGACAAAGGGAAATCGAGATACACGGACAACCTGTCCAAAGGGGAACGAATGGCCCTTAAAGAACTTGCAAACAACAAAGATGTTATAATTAGAGAAGCGGACAAAGGAGGCAACGTAGTGGTAATGAACAAGCAGGATTACAATGCAGAAATACTTTCACAACTTAATGATACATCATGCTACGAAACAATACATCACAATCCAATAGGTCCACTCTCACAAACGATTAATCACAAACTTACTGAGTGGTATAATGACAGTCTGCTGACCCTGGAAGAAATGAATTATCTCAAAGTGTTTAAACCCAACTACCCGTGCATTTACACACTTCCGAAAGTACACAAACTTTGCACTTTCCCTCCGGGTAGACCAATAGTAGCAGGAATTGGGGGTCCCACTGAAAGACTGGCTGAATATGTAGACATGTTTCTGTCACCACTGGTGAAAAACCTTCCCTCATATATAAGGGATACGAAGCATATATTGAACATTCTGTCAGATTTAAGATGGGAGGAAGGCATGATCCTGGTGTCAATGGACGTAGTGTCTCTATACACCAGCATTGAACTAGAACTGGGAATAAAATCCATAGAGAATATTCTGTTCAAAAGAGCTGCTTCACAATGGAAACACACAGAGATGCTGATCGACATGATACGCATGATTCTCTATAACAATGTATTTTTATTCAATTCTCAATGGTACAAACAGAAGAAGGGAGTGGCGATGGGATCCAAATTTTCCCCCAGTTTCGCAAATTTGTTCATGGGGAAATTGGAAGAGGACTGGATATGGGGACCAGGAGGAGGCAGATTCCATGACTCTATTCTATACTGGGGGCGCTACATTGACGATTGTCTAATGATTTGGACAGGTAGCCCTGAAAAACTCACGGATTTCTGCATATACCTGAATTCAAACACTTCACATATGAAATTCACACAGGAATCAAGTAGCATGGGTATCAAATTTTTGGACATTGAAATATTCATTAAAAATAGTCAACTGCACACCAGACTACATAGGAAAGACACGGCATGCAATGCGATCTTACACGCAAAAAGTGCACATCCACCGCACCAAATAAATGCCATCCCACTAGGCGAATACACGAGAGCTAGACGGAACTGTAGTATTGATACAGATTTCCGATATTGCCTACGGGACATGGAAAAAAGATTCATCAAAAGGGGATACAACACATCTGTGATCCAGAAAGCAGGGAACAAAATCAGGAACACAGAGAGAATAAAAACGATCACAGATAAGGAGAAGAGACCCGCAGATACATCAATCAGGTTGATCACCAATTATGACGATCACAGTAGGGCCCTATCTAAAAGCCTACGGAAACACTGGCACATCCTTACAAACGACCCCTCTTTAACTAAGATCATTAACAAGAAACCACAGATCACTTATCGAAGGGGTAAAACTCTACGCGCACGCCTGAGTCCGAGCTACACACACAACGTTCTCCCAGACACATGGCTCAGCGCAAGATCCAAAGGTTTTTTCAAATGTGGATGTTGTGGCAATTGTAGATGGGCGGATGACAAGAAAAGAACGTTTCAAGGCCCAAATAAAGAATATGAGATCAGGACAAACATTAATTGCAACACCAAATTTGTAGTGTATATACTAGAATGCACATGTGGAGGTAAATATGTAGGCAGCACTATAAGATGTCTGAAAGAAAGGATTGCAGAACACGTAAGAGCCTTAAAACATAAAGATTCGAGATACCCCATGGCATTACACATTTGGGAGTGTCCATCACAAGGCCAGACAAAGAAGTTCAAATTCTATGGCATAGGTCACTGCAAATTGAACCCTAGAGGAGGTAACAGGGAGCTCAATTTAAGGAGATTAGAAGCCTTTTGGATCATGCGCTTGAGAACTTACGAACTAGGTTTCAACAGCGACAATGAGATGCACTATTTCCTAGGAGACTGAAATCAGAGGGGTGATTGACTCTGGGGCTTGATCATGAACATGTGATCGTCTCGACAAAGTATATACACGGTAGTGACCACCATTGAATCACAAACCGGGGTAAATGAGGAAAGTAACACCATGTACTAATATCAACACTACACTACCTCTGTTTAGATATAAATGTCATGTTGAATTCTAATATTTGAACAAGTTTATACCGAGAACGACACTAGACGGCTAGTATTGTGCAATGCAGACTTTTCGCAAGTTAATCTCATACATCGATAATTATTGTGTTCACTTTCTTCTCCGAGGTGCACCATGATGTGTTTGCCCTTTGTATATTAAGTGTTTCTTCTAAATCTATTAATATGTTGCTGTAATTTGTACCGCTTCTCCATTGCAAATCATTGAATGAAGGCAATATTATTCTTCTACCATTTATTTCAGCTATGGATTTTCTGTCATATTTCTTTTCATGAACTGTCTTTTATTTTTCTTTTGTTTTTGCACTACTTGATAAAGTTAGAGAGATACACAAACTCAATCTAACGCATGCGCACCACTAGACGTATCCACACACACACGTTCTAGTGTTTGACTCGGCGCCCCGATATAAACACTTCCGGGTATGCGCACTGACGGAAACGCAAATACACGCGGAGAACACCAGCACATACGGATAGACGCACTCGTCTACGGGTAAGAATCACTACAGAGCTGAGATTCCTTTGTAATGTTAGCCCCCTTCTTTATTTCGGAGCGTGCGAGTGACTAATTTATATCACTCTTCACAGAACCTGATTAGCGTAATTGGAACACTGCCATTGGTCACAGATATGTTTGGATGGTAACTAATGCGGACAACGTTTAAACGCACAGGTTGTGTTTGGAGATATATGACCCCCTGGGTCGGAATTATCACCAGGTGTAAGGTAAGCCTGGACTCGATGTTCTCACTTTACCGCGTATGATTTAATCAGTGTATCCAAGGATATTACAGTGTGTGTTCATGGCTAATCAGTTACTAAGAAATGGATCGTGATAGTATACGAATTGTTGCTTACTTACAGGTCATACTCATTGGCCATACTACGATAAGGTAGGGGGATTTCGATATCCTCTTGCATGCTTATTACGTTTGTTTCTCCCTGAGTGGGGCTATGAATAAGTTTCGCCACATACACTTGGTTCACCCGGTTCAATTTAGTTCTCAATCATGAAGTTTAAATACACTAGACTCGCACTCGCAACACTTTGAAAGGATAGATGACACATCCGTTCACGCGGCACCTACTGTGAAGGGGTCTTCATAGTATTTCACGCACTAAGGACGTTGCGCACCTATTGATTTTCATATCTCTCTTTATATTTCAAGAATTATCAAAATTATAGTATAATTCTCCATACGTTTTTGGGTTTTCACCCTGAACACCTTTCTCAAAATCCATGTATTGTCATTCTGTCGGTTTTCCCACCATCTTAGTGAGAACTGTAACTAGATCATTGTATTTCAGTATATTCAGAGATTTGTCTGTGATATATACCCTGTATATGTTTTCTTACCAGCCCTGAAGAAGTCGGGGGGTGTGTGTACCCCATGACGAAACACGTGTTGGCTGGCTGGATTATTCTGAATTTGACCATAAAAACGGAAACTGAATCTACTTGTTCGTCCTGCGATCCCTCATTATCCGAGAAATTATATTGCATGAATAGTGTTTGATACATATTGGTAACACACCTAAATACTGTGAAATTGACGTGTGCACAGTCTTGTTTTACGTTTGTATAGCGGGCTCAGGCCCACTTGTAGAGGGTTTAGGGGTTGTTTTTCCCTCTTCTGTTGCACCGTGTCTGACTCATTTTCAGCTTGAGATAAGTACGTTTATAAGAGAGCGCTCATTAATAACCTGGCAGTGTGAAATAATACCCCCCTTGTTTGCTAATTAGCTCTGCTGACCTAGTTCTTTGGCTCTAAAGCAGCTCTGCTGACCTGGTTCTCTGGCTCTAGAGCAGCTTTGCTGACCTGGTTCTCAGGCTCTACAGCGACTCTGCTGACCTGGTTTACTGGCTCTAAAGCAGCACTGCTGACCTGGTTCTCTGACTCCATAGCAGCTCTGCTGACCTGGTTCTCTGGCTCCATAGCAGTTCTGCTGACCTGGTTCTCTGGCTCAACAGCAGCTCTGCAGACCTGGTTCTCTGGTTCTACATCAACTCTGCTGACCCAGTTCTCTGGCTCTACAGCAGCTCCGCCGACCTGGTTCTGTGGCTCTAAAGCAGCTCTGCTGACCTGGTTCTCTGGCTCTACAGCAGCTCTGTTGACCTGGTTCTCTGGCTCTACAACGGCTCTGCTGACCTGGTTCTCTGGCTCTACAACGGCTCTGCTGACCTTGTTCTCTGTCTCTACAGCGCCTCTGCGGACCTGGTTCTCTGGCTCTAAAGAAGCTCTGCTGACCTGGATCTCTGGCTATAAAGCAGCTTTGCTGACCTGGTTCTCTGGCTCTTAAGAAGCTCTGCTGACCTGGATCTCTCGCTCTAAAGCTGCTCTGCTGACCTAGTTCTCTGGCTCTAGAGCAGCTCTGCTGACCTGGTTCTCTGGCTCTACAACGGCTCTGCTGACCTGGTTCTCTGGCTTTACAGCGGCTCTGCTGACCTGGTTCTCTGGCTCTAAAGCAGCTCTGCTGACCTGGTTCTCTGGCTCTACAGCGGCTCTGCTGACCTGGTTCTATGGCTCTACAGCAGCTCTGCTGACCTAGTTCTCTGGCTCTAGAGCAGCTCTGCTGACCTGGTTCTCGGGCTTTACAACGGCTTTGTTGACCTGGTTCTCTGGCTCTACAGCAGATCTGCTGACCTGGTTCTCTGGCTCTACAACGGCTCTGCTGACCTGGTTCTCTGGCTCTACAGCAGCTCTGCTGACCTAGTTCTATGGCTCTACAGCAGCTCTGCTGACCTAGTTCTATGGCTCTACAGCAGCTCTGCTGACCTGGTTCTATGGCACTAAAGTAGCTCTTCTGACCTGGTTCTCTGGCTCTAGGGCAGCTCTGCTGACCTGGTTTCTCTGGCTCTAAAGCAGCTCTGCTGACCTGGTTTCTCTGGCTCTACAGCAGCTCTGCTGACCTGGTTGTCTGGCTCGAGAGCGGCTCTGCTGACCTGCTTCTCTGGTTCTACAGCCGCTCTGCTGACCTAGTTCTCCGGCTCTAGAGCAGCTCTGCTGCCCTGGTTCTCTGGCTCTACAACGGCTCTGCTGATCTCGTTCTCTGGCTCTACAGCAGCTCTGCTGACCTAGTTCTCTGGCTCTACAGTGACTCTGCTGACCTGGTTCTCTGGCTCTAAAGCAGGACTGCTGACCTGGTGTTCTGACTCTACAGCAGCTCTGATGACCTGGTTCTCTGGCTCTACAGAAGCTCTGCTGCCCTGGATCTCTGGCACTAAAGCAGCTCTGCTGACCTAGTTCTCTGGCTCTAGAGCAGCTCTGCTGACCTGGTTCTCTGGCTCTACAACGGCTCTGCTGACCTGGTTCTCTGGCTTTACAGCGGCTCTGCTGACCTGGTTCTCTGGCTCTAAAGCAGCTCTGCTGACCTGGTTCTATGGCTCTACAGCAGCTCTGCTGACCTAGTTCTCTGGCTCTAGAGCAGCTCTGCTGACCTGGTTCTCTGATTCTACATCAACTCTGCTGTCCCGGTTCTCTGGCGCTACAGCAGCTCTGCTGACCTGGTTCTGTGGCTCTAAAGCAGCTCTGCTGACCTGGTTCTCTGGCTCTACAAGAGCTCTGCTGACCTGGTTTTTTGGCTCTACAACGGCACTGCTGACCTGGTTCTCTGGCTCTACAACGGCTCTGCTGACCTGCTCCGCAGCCTCTAAAGCAGCTCTGCTCACCTTGTTCTCTGGTTCTAAAGCAGCTCTGCTCACCTGGTTCTCTGGCTCTACAACGGCTCTGCTGACCTGGTTCTCTGGTTCCACAGTGGTTCTGCTGACCTGGTTCTCTGGCTCTAAAGAAGCTCTGCAGACCTGGATCTCTGGCTCTAAAGCAGCTCTGCTGATCTGGTTCTCTGGCTTTAGAGCGGCTCTGCTGCCCTGGTTCTCTGGCTCTACAACGGCTCTGCTGATCTCGTTCTCTGGCTCTACAGCAGCTCTGCTGACCTAGTTCTCTGGCTCTACAGCGACTCTGCTGACCTGGTTCTCTGGCTCTAAAGCAGGACTGCTGACCTGGTGTTCTGACTCTACAGCAGCTCTGCTGACCTGGTTCTCTGGCTCTACAGAAGCTCTGCTGCCCTGGATCTCTGGCACTAAAGCAGCTCTGCTGACCTAGTTCTCTGGCGCTAGAGCAGCTCTGGAGTTGGTTCTTAGGCTCTAGAGCAGCTCTGCTGGCCTGGTTCTCTAGCTTTGAAGCAGCTCTGCTGACCTGGTTCTCTGGCTCTAGAGCAGCTTTTCTGACCTGGTTCTTTGGCTGTAAAGCAGCTCTGCTGACCTGGATCTCAGTCTCTAGATCTGCTCTGCTGACCTGGTTCTCTGGCTCTAAACCAGCTGACCTGGTTATCTGGCTGTACAGCGGCTCTGCTGACATGGTTCTCTGGCTCTAAAGCGGCTCTGCTGGCCTGGTTCTCTGGCTCTAGAGTGGCTCTGCTGAACTGGTTCTATGGCTCTACAGCAGCTCTGCTGACCTAGTCATCTGGCTCTACAGCAGCTCTGCTGACCTGGTTCTCGGGCTCTACAACGGCTTTGTTGACCTAGTTCTCTGGCTCTACACCAGATCTGCTGACCTGGTTCTCTGGCTCTACAGCAGCTCTGCTGACCTAGTTCTCTGGCTCCAGAGCAGCTCTGCTGACCTGGTTCTATGGCTCTACAGCAGCTCTGCTGACCTGGTTCTATGGCACTAAAGTAGCTCCTCTGACCTGGTTCTCTGGTTCTGGAGAAGCTCTGCTGACCTGGTTTTCTGGCTCTAAAGCAGCTCTGCTGACCTGGTTTCTCTGGATCTACAGCAGCTCTGCTGGCCTGGATCTCTGGCTCTAGAGCAGCTCTGCTGACCTGGTTCTCTGGCTCTAGAGCAGCTCTGCTAACCTGGTTCTTAGGCTCTACAGCAGCTCTGCTGACCTGGTTCTCTGGCTCTACAATGGCTTTGCTGACCTGGTTCACTGGCTCTACAGCAGCTCTGCTGACCTGGTTCTCTGGCTCTGCTGACCTGTTTCTCTGGCTCTAAAGCAGCTTTGCTGACCTGGTTCTCTGGCTTTAGAGCGGCTCTGCTGACCTGGTTCTCTGGCTCTACAGCAGCTCTGCTGACCTAGTTCCCTGGCTCTAGAGCAGCTCTGCTGACCTAGTTCTCTAGCTCAACAAAGGCTCAGCTGACCTGGTTCTCTGGCTCTACAGCGGCTCTGCTGATCTGGTTCTCTGGCTCTAAAGAAGCTCTGCTGACCTGGATCTCTGGCTCTAAAGCAGCTCTGCTGACCTGGCTCTCTGGCTCTACAGTGGCTCTGTTGACCTGGTTCTCTGGCTCTAAAGCGGCTCAGCTGACCTGGTTGTCTGGCTCTACAGCGGCTCTGCTGACAAGGTTGTCTGGCTCTAGAGCGGCTCTGCTGACCTGGATCTCTGGCTCTACAGCAGCTCTGCTGAAATAGTTCTCTGGCTCTAGAGCAGCTCTGCTGACCTGGTTCTCTGGCTCTAAAGCAGCTCTGCTGACCTAGTTCTCTGGCTCTAAAGCAGCTCTACTGACCTGGTTCTCTGGCTCTAGAGCAGCTTTGCTGACCTGGTTCTCAGGCTCTACAGCGACTCTGCTGACCTGGTTTACTGGCTCTAAAGCAGCACTGCTGACCTGGTTCTCTGACTCTACAGCAGCTCTGCTGACCTGGTTCTCTGGCTCTAAAGCAGTTCTGCTGACCTGGTTCTCTGGCTCTACAGCAGCTCTGCTGACCTTGTTCTCTGGCTCTACAACGGCTCTGCTGACCTTGTTCTCTGTCTTTACAGCGCCTCTGCTGACCTTGTTCTCTGGCTCTAAAGAAGCTCTGCTGACCTGGATCTCTGGCTATAAAGCAGCTTTGCTGACCTGGTTCTCTGGCTCTAAAGAAGCTCTGCTGACCTGGATCTCTGGCTCTAAAGCAGCTCTGCTGACCTAGTTCTCTGGCTCTAGAGCAGCTCTGCTGACCTGGTTCTCTGGCTCTACAACGGCTCTGCTGACCTGGTTCTCTGGCTTTACAGCGGCTCTGCTGACCTGGTTCTCTGGCTCTAAAGAAGCTCTGCTGACCTGGATCTCTGGCTCTAAAGCAGCTCTGCTGACCTGGTTCTCTGGCTGTACAGCGGCTCTGCTGACCTGGTTCTATGGCTCTACAGCAACTCTGCTGACCTAGTTCTCTGGCTCTAGAACAGCTCTGCTGACCTGGTTCTCCGGGCTCTACAACGGCTTTGTTGACCTGGTTCTCTGGCTCTACAGCAGATCTGCTGACCTGGTTTCTGGCTCTACAACAGCTCTACTGACCTGGTTCTCTGGCTGTACAGCAGCTCTGCTGACCTAGTTCTCTGGCTCTAGAGCAGCTCTGCTGACCTGGTTCTATGGCTCTACAGCAGCTCTGCTGACCTTGTTCTATGACACTAAAGTAGCTCTTCTGACCTGGTTCTCTGGCTCTAGAGCAGCTCTGCTGACCTGGTTCTCTGGCTCTAAAGCAGCTCTGCTGACCTGGTTTCTCTGGCTGTACAGCAGCACTGCTGGCCTGGTTCTCTGGCTCTAGAGCAGCACTACTGACCTGGTTCTCTGGCTCTAGAGCAGCTCTCCTGACCTGGTTCTTAGGCTCTACAGCAGCTCTGCTGACCTGGTTCTCTGGCTCTACAATGGCTTTGCTGACCTGGTTCTCTGGCTCTACAGCAGCTCTGCTGACCTGGTTCTCTGGCTCTAAAGAAGCTCTGCAGACCTGGATCTCTGGCTCTAAAGAAGCTCTGCAGACCTGGATCTCTGGCTCTAAAGCAGGTCTGCTGACCTGGCTCTCTGGCTCTACACTGGGTCTGTTGACCTGGTTCTCTGGCTCTAAAGCGGCTCTGCTGACGTGGTTGTCTGGCTCTAGAGCAGCTCTGCTGACCTGGTTGTCTAGTTCTAGAGCGGCTCTGCTGACCTGGTTCTCTGGCTCTACAGCAGCTCTGCTGACCTAGTTCTCTGGCTCTAGAGCAGCTCTGCTGACCTGGTTCTCTGGCTCTAAAGCAGCTCTGCTGACCTGGTTCTCTGGCTCTAAAGCAGATCTGCTGACCTGGTTCTCTGGCTCTAGAGCAGCTTTGCTGACCTGGTTCTCATGCTCTACAGCGACTCTGCTGGCCTGGTTTTGTGGCTCTACAGCGACTCCGCTGACCTGGTTTTCTGGCTCTAAAGCAGCAATGCTGACCTGGTTCTCTGACTCTACAGCAGCTCTGCTGACATGGTTGGCTCTATAGCAGCTCTGCTGACCTGGTTCTCTGGCTCAACAGCAGCTCTGCTGACCTGGTTCTCGGGTTCTACATCAACGCTGCTGACCCGGTTTTCTGGCTCTACCGCAGCTCTGCTGACCTGGTTCTGTGTCTCTAAAGCAGCTCTGCTGACCTGGTTCTCTGGCTCTACAGCAGCTCTGCTGACCTGGTTCTCTGGCTCTACAATGGCTCTGCTGACCTAGTTCTCTGGCTCCAGAGCAGCTCTGCTGACCTGGTTCTATGGCTCTACAGCAGCTCTGCTGACCTGGTTCTATGGCACTAAAGTAGCTCCTCTGACCTGGTTCTCTGGCTCTAGAAAAGCTCTGCTGACATGGTTCTCTGGCTCAAAAGCAGCTCTGCTGACCTGGTTCTATGGCACTAAAGTAGCTCCTCTGACCTGGTTCTCTGGCTCTAGAGAAGCTCTGCTGACCTGGTTCTCTGGCTCTAAAACAGCTCTGCTAACCTGGTTCTTAGGATCTACAGCAGCTCTGCTGACCTGGTTTCTCTGGATCTACAGCAGCTCTGCTGGCCTGGTTCTCTGGCTCTAGAGCAGCTCTGCTGAACTGGTTCTCTGGCTCTAGAGCAGCTCTGCTAACCTGGTTCTTAGGATCTACAGCAGCTCTGCTGACCTGGTTCTCTGGCTCTACAATGGCTTTGCTGACCTGGTTCACTGGCTCTACAGCAGCTCTGCTGACCTGGTTCTCGGGCTCTGCTGACCTGTTTCTCTGGCTCTAAAGCAGCTTTGCTGACCTGGTTCTCTGGCTTTAGAGTGGCTCTGCTGACCTGGTTCTCTGGCTCTACAGCAGCTCTGCTGACCTAGTTCCCTGGCTCTAGAGCAGCTCTGCTGACCTAGTTCTCTAGCTCTACAAAGGTTCAGCTGACCTGGTTCTCTGGCTCTACAGCGGCTCTGCTGACCTGGTTCTCTGGCTCTAAAGAAGGTCTGCTGACCTGGATCTCTGGCTCTAAAGCAGCTCTGCTGACCTGGCTCTCTGGCTCTACAGTGGCTCTGTTGACCTGGTTCTCTGGCTCTAAAGCGGCTCAGCTGACCTGGTTGTCTGGCTCTACAGCGGCTCAGCTGACCTGGATCTCTGGCTCTACAGCAGCTCTGCTGACCTAGTTCTCTGGCTCTAGAGCAGCTCTGCTGACCTGGTTCTCTGGATCTAAAGCAGCTCTGCTGACCTAGTTCTTTGGCTCTAAAGCAGCTCTGCTGACCTGGTTCTCTGGCTCTAAAGCAGCTCTGCTGACCTGGTTCTCTGGCTCTAAAGCAGCACTGCTGACCTGGTTCTCTGGCTCTAGAGCAGCTTTGCTGACCTGGTTCTCATGCTCTACAGCGACTCTGCTGGCCTGGTTTTCTGGCTCTACAGCCACTCTGCTGACCTGGTTTTCTGGCTCTAAAGCAGCAATGCTGACCTGGTTCTCTGACTCTACAGCAGCTCTGCTGACATGGTTGGCTCTATAGCAGCTCTCCTGACCTGGTTCTCTGGCTCAACAGCAGCTCTGCTGACCTGGTTCTCGGGTTCTACATCAACGCTGCTGACCCGGTTCTCTGGCTCTACCGCAGCTCTGCTGACCTGGTTCTGTGTCTCTAAAGCAGCTCTGCTGACCTGGTTCTCTGGCTCTACAGCAGCTCTGCTGACCTGGTTCTCTGGCTCTACAATGGCTCTGCTGACCTGGTTCTCTGGCTCTACAATGGCTCTGCTGACCTAGTTCTCTGGCTCCAGAGCAGCTCTGCTGACCTGGTTCTATGGCTCTACAGCAGCTCTGCTGACCTGGTTCTATGGCACTAAAGTAGCTCCTCTGACCTGGTTCTCTGGCTCTAGAGAAGCTCTGCTGACCTGGTTCTCTGGCTCTAAAGCAGCTCTGCTGACCTGGTTCTATGGCACTAAAGTAGCTCCTCTGACCTGGTTCTCTGGCTCTAGAGAAGCTCTGCTGGCCTGGTTCTCTGGCTCTAAAACAGCTCTGCTAACCTGGTTCTTAGGATCTACAGCAGCTCTGCTGACCTGGTTTCTCTGGATCTACAGCAGCTCTGCTGGCCTGGTTCTCTGGCTCTAGAGCAGCTCTGCTGACCTGGTTATCTGGCTCTAGAGCAGCTCTGCTAACCTGGTTCTTAGGATCTACAGCAGCTCTGCTGACCTGGTTCTCTGGCTCTACAATGGCTTTGCTGGCCTAGTTCACTGGCTCTACAGCAGCTCTGCTGACCTGGTTCTCTGGCTCTGCTGACCTGTTTCTCTGGCTCTAAAGCAGCTTTGCTGACCTGGTTCTCTGGCTTTAGAGTGGCTCTGCTGACCTGGTTCTCTGGCTCTACAGCAGCTCTGCTGACCTAGTTCCCTGGCTCTAGAGCAGCTCTGCTGACCTAGTTCTCTAGCTCTACAAAGGTTCAGCTGACCTGGTTCTCTGGCTCTACAGCGGCTCTGCTGACCTGGTTCTCTGGCTCAAAAGCAGCTGTTCTGACCTGGCTCTCTGGCTCTACAGTGGCTCTGTTGACCTGGTTCTCTGGCTCTAAAGCGGCGCAGCTGACCTGGTTGTCTGGCTCTACAGCGGCTCTGCTGACAAGGTTGTCTGGTTCTAGAGCGGCTCTGCTGACCTGGATCTCTGGCTCTACAGCAGCTCTGCTGACCTAGTTCTCTGGCTCTAGAGCAGCTCTGCTGACCTGGTTCTCTGGCTCTAAAGCAGCTCTGCTGACCTAGTTCTTTGGCTCTAAAGCAGCTCTGCTGACCTGGTTCTCTGGCTCTAGAGCAGCTTTGCTGACCTGGTTCTCAGGCTCTACAGCGACTCTGCTGACCTGGTTTACTTGCTCTAAAACAGCACTGCTGACCTGGTTCTCTGACTCTACAGCAGCTCTGCTGACCTGGTTCTCTGGCTCCATAGCAGCTCTGCTGACCTGGTTCTCTGGCTCAACAGCAGCTCTGCAGACCTGGTTCTCTGGTTCTACATCAACTCTGCTGACCCGGTTCTCTGGCTCTACAGCAGCTCTGCTGACCTGGTTCTGTGGCTCTAAAGCAGCTCTGCTGACCTGGTTCTCTGGCTCTACAGCAGCTCTGTTGACCTGGTTCTCTGGCTCTACAACAGCTCTGCTGACCTGGTTCTCTGGCTCTACAACGGCTCTGCTGACCTTGTTCTCTGTCTCTACAGCGCCTCTGCTGACCTGGTTCTCTGGCTCTAAAGAAGCTCTGCTGACCTGGATCTCTGGCTATAAAGCAGCTTTGCTGACCTGGTTCTCTGGCTGTAAAGAAGCTCTGCTGACCTGGTTCTATGGCACTAGAGTAGCTCTTCTGACCTGGTTCTCTGGCTCTAGAGCAGCTCTGCTGACCTGGATTCTCTGGCTCTAAAGCAGCTCTGCTGACCTGGTTTCTCTGGCTCTACAGCAGCACTGCTGACCTGGTTCTCTGGCTCTACAGCGGCTCTGTTGACCTGGTTCCCTGGCTCTAAAGTGGCTCTGCTGACCTGGTTGTCTGGCTCGAGAGCGGTTCTGCTGACCTGGTTGTCTGGTTCTACAGCAGCTCTGCTGACCTAGTTCTTCGGCTCTAAGAGCAGCTCTGCTGCCCTGGTTCTCTGGCTCTACAGCGGCTCTGCTGACCTGGTTCGATGGCTCTACAGCAGCTCTGCTGACCTAGTTCTCTGGCTCTAGAGCAGCTCTGCTGACCTGTTTCTCTGATTCTACATCAACTCTGCTGTCCCGGTTCTCTGGCGCTACAGCAGCTCTGCTGACCTGGTTCTGTGGCTCTAAAGCAGCTCTGCTGACCTGGTTCTCTGGCTCTACAAGAGCTCTGCTGACCTGGTTTTTTGGCTCTACAACGGCACTGCTGACCTGGTTCTCTGGCTCTACAACGGCTCTGCTGACCTGGTCATCAGCCTCTAAAGCAGCTCTGCTCACCTGGTTCTCTGGCTCTAAAGCAGCTCTGCTGACCTGGTTCTCTGGCTCTACAACGGTCTGCAGACCTGGTTCTCTGGTTCTACAGCGGTTCTCCTGACCTGGTTCTCTGGCTCTAAAGAAGCTCTGCTGATATGGATCATTGGCTCTAAAGCAGCTTTGCTGACCTGGTTCTCTGGCTTTAGAGCGGCTCTGCTGACCTAGTTCTCTGGCTCTACAGAAGCTCTGCTGACCTAGTTCTCTGGCTCTAGAGCAGCTCTGCTGACCTGGTTCTCTGGCTCTACAACAGCTCTGCTGAACTGGTTCTATGGCTCTACAGCGGCTCTGCTGACCTGGTTCTCTGGCTCTAAAGAAGCTCTGCTGACCTGGATCTCTGACTCTAAAGCAGCTCTGCTGACCTGGTTCTCTGGCTCTACAGCGGCTCTGTTGACCTGGTTCTCTGGCTCTAAAGCGGCTCTGATGACCTGGTTGTCTGGCTCTAGAGCGGCTCTGCTGACCAGATTCTCTGATTCTACAGCAGCTCTACTTACCTAGTTCTCTGGCTCTAGAGCAGCTCTGTTGCCCTGCTTCTCTGGTTCTACATCGACTCTGCTGACCTGGTTCTCTGGCTCTACAGCAGCTCTGCTGACCTAGTTCTCTGGCTCTAGAGCAGCTCTGCTGACCTGGTTCTCTGGCTCAACAGCAGCTCTGCAGACCTGGTTCTCTGGTTCTACATCAACTCTGCTGACCCGGTTCTCTGGCTCTACAGCAGCTCTGCTGACCTGGTTCTGTGGCTCTAAAGCAGCTCTGCTGACCTGGTTCTCTGGCTCTACAGCAGCTCTGTTGACCTGGTTCTCTGGATCTACAACAGCTCTGCTGACCTGGTTCTCTGGCTCTACAACGGCTCTGCTGACCTTGTTCTCTGTCTCTACAGCGCCTCTGCTGACCTGGTTCTCTGGCTCTAAAGAAGCTCTGCTGACCTGGATCTCTGGCTATAAAGCAGCTTTGCTGACCTGGTTCTCTGGCTCTAAAGAAGCTCTGCTGACCTGGTTCTATGGCACTAAAGTAGCTCTTCTGACCTGGTTCTCTGGCTCTAGAGCGGCTCTGCTGACCTGGTTTCTCTGGCTCTAAAGCAGCTCTGCTGACCTGGTTTCTCTGGCTCTACAGCAGCACTGCTGACCTGGTTCTCTGGCTCTACAGCGGCTCTGTTGACCTGGTTCCCTGGCTCTAAAGTGGCTCTGCTGACCTGGTTGTCTGGCTCGAGAGCGGCTCTGCTGACATGGTTCTCTGGTTCTACAGCAGCTCTGCTGACCTAGTTCTTCGGCTCTAGAGCAGCTCTGCTGCCCTGGTTCTCTGGCTCTACAGCGGCTCTGCTGACCTGGTTCGATGGCTCTACAGCAGCTCTGCTGACCTAGTTCTCTGGCTCTAGAGCAGCTCTGCTGACCTGGTTCTCTGATTCTACATCAACTCTGCTGTCCCGGTTCTCTGGCGCTACAGCAGCTCTGCTGATCTGGTTCTGTGGCTCTAAAGCAGCTCTGCTGACCTGGTTCTCTGGCTCTACAAGAGCTCTGCTGACCTGGTTTTTTGGCTCTACAACGGCACTGCTGACCTGGTTCTCTGGCTCTACAACGGCTCTGCTGACCTGGTCCTCAGCCTCTAAAGCAGCTCTGCTCACCTGGTTCTCTGGCTCTAAAGAAGCTCTGCTGACCTGGTTCTCTGGCTCTAAAACGGCTCTGCTGACCTGGTTCTCTGGTTCTACAGCGGTTCTGATGACCTGGTTCTCTGGCTCTAAAGAAGCTCTGCTGATATGGATCTCTGGCTCTAAAGCAGCTTTGCTGACCTGGTTCTCTGGCTTTAGAGCGGCTCTGCTGACCTGGTTCTCTGGCTCTACAGAAGCTCTGCTGACCTAGTTCTCTGGCTCTAGAGCAGCTCTGCTGACCTGGTTCTCTGGCTCTACAACAGCTCTGCTGAACTGGTTCTATGGCTCTACAGCGGCTCTGCTGACCTGGTTCTCTGGCTCTAAAGAAGCTCTGCTGACCTGGATCTCTGACTCTAAAGCAGCTCTGCTGACCTGGTTCTCTGGCTCTACAGCGGCTCTGTTGACCTGGTTCTCTGGCTCTAAAGTGGCTCTGATGACCTGGTTGTCTGGCTCTAGAGCGGCTCTGTTGACCAGATTCTCTGTTTCTACAGCAGCTCTGCTTACCTAGTTCTCTGGCTCTAGAGCAGCTCTGTTGCCCTGGTTCTCTGGTTCTACATCGACTCTGCTGACCTGGTTCTCTGGCTCTACAGCAGCTCTGCTGACCTGGTTTCTCTGGCTCTAAAGCAGCTCTGCTGACCTGGTTTCTCTGGCTCTACAGCAGCACTGCTGACCTGGTTCTCTGGCTCTACAGCGGCTCTGTTGACCTGGTTCCCTGGCTCTAAAGTGGCTCTGCTGACCTAATTCTCTGGCTCCAGAGCAGCTCTGCTGACCTGGTTCTCGGGTTCTACATCAACGCTGCTGACCCGGTTCTCTGGCTCTACCGCAGCTCTGCTGACCTGGTTCTGTGTCTCTAAAGCAGCTCTGCTGACCTGGTTCTCTGGCTCTACAGCAGCTCTGCTGACCTGGTTCTCTTGCTCTACAATGGCTCTGCTGACCTAGTTCTCTGGCTCCAGAGCAGCTCTGCTGACCTGGTTCTATGGCTCTACAGCAGCTCTGCTGACCTGGTTCTATGGCACTAAAGTAGCTCCTCTGACCTGGTTCTCTGGCTCTAGAGAAGCTCTGCTGACATGGTTCTCTGGCTCTAAAGCAGCTCTGCTGACCTGGTTCTATGGCACTAAAGTAGCTCCTCTGACCTGGTTCTCTGGCTCTAGAGAAGCTCTGCTGACCTGGTTCTCTGGCTCTAAAACAGCTCTGCTAACCTGGTTCTTAGGATCTACAGCAGCTCTGCTGATCTGGGTTCTCTGGATCTACAGCAGCTCTGCTGGCCTGGCTCTAGAGCAGCTCTGCTGACCTGGTTCTCTGGCTCTAGAGCAGCTCTGCTAACCTGGTTCTTAGGATCTACAGCAGCTCTGCTGACCTGGTTCTCTGGCTCTACAATGGCTTTGCTGACCTGGTTCACTGGCTCTACAGCAGCTCTGCTGACCTGGTTCTCTCGCTCTGCTGACCTGTTTCTCTGGCTCTAAAGCAGCTTTGCTGACCTGGTTCTCTGGCTTTAGAGTGGCTCTGCTGACCTGGTTCTCTGGCTCTACAGCAGCTCTGCTGACCTAGTTCCCTGGCTCTAGAGCAGCTCTGCTGACCTAGTTCTCTAGCTCTACAAAGGTTCAGCTGACCTGGTTCTCTGGCTCTACAGCGGCTCTGCTGACCTGGTTCTCTGGCTCTAAAGAAGCTCTGCTGACCTGGATCTCTGGCTCTAAAGCAGCTCTGCTGACCTGGCTCTCTGGTTCTACAGTGGCTCTGTTGACCTGGTTCTCTGGCTCTAAAGCGGCTCAGCTGACCTGGTTGTCTGGCTCTACAGCGGCTCAGCTGACCTGGATCTCTGGCTCTACAGCAGCTCTGCTGACCTAGTTCTCTGGCTCTAGAGCAGCTCTGCTGACCTGGTTCTCTGGCTCTAAAGCAGCTCTGCTGACCTAGTTCTTTGGCTCTAAAGCAGCTCTGCTGACCTGGTTCTCTGGCTCTAAAGCAGCTCTGCTGACCTGGTTCTCTGGCTCTAAAGCAGCTCTGCTGACCTGGTTCTCTGGCTCTAGAGCAGCTTTGCTTACCTGGTTCTCATGCTCTACAGCGACTCTGCTGGCCTGGCTTTCTGGCTCTACAGCGACTCTGCTGACCTGGTTTTCTGGCTCTAAAGCAGCAATGCTGACCTGGTTCTCTGACTCTACAGCAGCTCTGCTGACATGGTTGGCTCTATAGCAGCTCTCCTGACCTGGTTCTCTGGCTCAACAGCAGCTCTGCTGACCTGGTACTCGGGTTCTACATCAACGCTGCTGACCCGGTTCTCTGGCTCTACCGCAGATCTGCTGACCTGGTTCTGTGTCTCTAAAGCAGCTCTGCTGACCTGGTTCTCTGGCTCTACAATGGCTCTGCTGACCTGGTTCTCTGGCTCTACAATGGCTCTGCTGACCTAGTTCTCTGGCTCCAGAGCAGCTCTGCTGACCTGGTTCTATGGCTCTACAGCAGCTCTGCTGACCTGGTTCTATGGCACTAAAGTAGCTCCTCTGACCTGGTTCTCTGGCTCTAGAGAAGCTCTGCTGACCTGGTTCTATGGCACTAAAGTAGCTCCTCTGACCTGGTTCTCTGGCTCTAGAGAAGCTCTGCTGGCCTGGTTCTCTGGCTCTAAAACAGCTCTGCTAACCTGGTTCTTAGGATCTACAGCAGCTCTGCTGACCTGGTTTCTCTGGATCTACAGCAGCTCTGCTGGCCTGGTTGTCTGGCTCTAGAGCGGCTCTGCTGACCAGATTCTCTGTTTCTACAGCAGCTCTGCTTACCTAGTTCTCTGGCTCTAGAGCAGCTCTGTTGCCCTGGTTCTCTGGTTCTACATCGACTCTGCTGACCTGGTTCTCTGGCTCTACAGCAGCTCTGCTGACCTGGTTTCGCTGGCTCTAAAGCAGCTCTGCTGACCTGGTTTCTCTGGCTCTACAGCAGCACTGCTGACCTGGTTCTCTGGCTCTACAGCGGCTCTGTTGACTTGGTTCCCTGGCTCTAAAGTGGCTCTGCTGACCTAGTTCTCTGGCTCCAGAGCAGCTCTGCTGACCTGGTTGTCTGGCTCTACAGCGGCTCAGCTGACCTGGATCTCTGGCTCTACAGCAGCTCTGCTGACCTAGTTCTGTGGCTCTAGAGCAGCTCTGCTGACCTGGTTCTCTGGCTCTAAAGCAGCTCTGGTGACCTAGTTCTTTGGCTCTAAAGCAGCTCTGCTGACCTGGTTCTCTGGCTCTAAAGCAGCTCTGCTGAGCTGGTTCTCTGGCTCTAAAGCAGCTCTGCTGACCTGGTTCTCTGGCTCTAGAGCAGCTTTGCTGACCTGGTTCTCATGCTCTACAGCGACTCTGCTGGCCTGGTTTTCTGGCTCTACAGCGACTCTGCTGACCTGGTTTTCTGGCTCTAAAGCAGCAATGCTGACCTGGTTCTGTGACTCTACAGCAGCTCTGCTGACATGGTTGGCTCTATAGCAGCTCTCCTGACCTGGTTCTCTGGCTCAACAGCAGCTCTGCTGACCTGGTTCTCGGGTTCTACATCAACGCTGCTGACCCGGTTCTCTGGCTCTACCGCAGCTCTGCTGACCTGGTTCTGTGTCTCTAAAGCAGCTCTGCTGACCTGGTTCTCTGGCTCTACAGCAGCTCTGCTGACCTGGTTCTCTGGCTCTACAATGGCTCTGCTGACCTGGTTCTCTGGCTCTACAATGGCTCTGCTGACCTAGTTCTCTGGCTCCAGAGCAGCTCTGCTGACCTGGTTCTATGGATCTACAGCAGCACTGCTGACCTGGTTCTATGGCACTAAAGTAGTTCCTCTGACCTGGTTCTCAGGCTCTAGAGAAGCTCTGCTGACCTGGTTCTCTGGCTCTAAAGCAGCTCTGCTGACCTGGTTCTATGGCACTAAAGTAGCTCCTCTGACCTGGTTCTCTGGCTCTAGAGAAGCTCTGCTGGCCTGGTTCTCTGGCTCTAAAACAGCTCTGCTAACCTGGTTCTTAGGATCTACAGCAGCTCTGCTGACCTGGTTTCTCTGGATCTACAGCAGCTCTGCTGGCCTGGTTGTCTGGCTCTAGAGCGGCTCTGCTGACCAGATTCTCTGTTTCTACAGCAGCTCTGCTTACCTAGTTCTCTGGCTCTAGAGCAGCTCTGTTGCCCTGGTTCTCTGGTTCTACATCGACTCTGCTGACCTGGTTCTCTGGCTCTACAGCAGCTCTGCTGACCTGGTTTCGCTGGCTCTAAAGCAGCTCTGCTGACCTGGTTTCTCTGGCTCTACAGCAGCACTGCTGACCTGGTTCTCTGGCTCTACAGCGGCTCTGTTGACCTGGTTCCCTGGCTCTAAAGTGGCTCTGCTGACCTAGTTCTCTGGCTCCAGAGCAGCTCTGCTGACCTGGTTCTCGGGTTCTACATCAACGCTGCTGACCCGGTTCTCTGGCTCTACCGCAGCTCTGCTGACCTGGTTCTGTGTCTCTAAAGCAGCTCTGCTGACCTGGTTCTCTGGCTCTACAGCAGCTCTGCTGACCTGGTTCACTGGCTCTACAATGGCTCTGCTGACATAGTTCTCTGGCTCCAGAGCAGCTCTGCTGACCTGGTTCTATGGCTTTACAGCAGCTCTGCTGACCTGGTTCTATGGCACTAAAGTAGCTCCTCTGACCTGGTTCTCTGGCTCTAGAGAAGCTCTGCTGACATGGTTCTCTGGCTCTAAAGCAGCTCTGCTGACCTGGTTCTATGGCACTAAAGTAGCTCCGCTGACCTGGTTCTCTGGTTCTAGAGAAGCTCTGCTGACCTGGTTCTCTGGCTCTAAAACAGCTCTGCTAACCTGGTTCTTAGGATCTACAGCAGCTCTGCTGATCTGGTTTCTCTGGATCTACAGCAGCTCTGCTGGCCTGGTTCTCGAGCAGCTCTGCTGACCTGGTTCTCCTGGCTCGAGAGCAGCTCTGCTAACCTGGTTCTTAGGATCTACAGCAGCTCTGCTGACCTGGTTCTCTGGCTCTACAATGGCTTTGCTGACCTGGTTCACTGGCTCTACAGCAGCTCTGCTGACCTGGTTCTCTGGCTCTGCTGACCTGTTTCTCTGGCTTTAGAGTGGCTCTGCTGACCTTGTTCTCTGGCTCTACAGCAGCTCTGCTGACCTAGTTCCCTGGCTCTAGAGCAGCTCTGCTGACCTAGTTCTCTAGCTCTACAAAGGTTCAGCTGACCTGGTTCTCTGGCTCTACAGCGGCTCTGCTGACCTGGTTCTCTGGCTCTAAAGAAGCTCTGCTGACCTGGATCTCTGGCTCTAAAGCACCTCTGCTGACCTGGCTCTCTGGCTCTACAGTGGCTCTGTTGACCTGGTTCTCTGGCTCTAAAGCGGCTCAGCTGACCTGGTTGTCTGGCTCTACAGCGGCTCAGCTGACCTGGATCTCTGGCTCTACAGCAGCTCTGCTGGCCTAGTTCTCTGGCTCTAGAGCAGCTCTGCTGACCTGGTTCTCTGGCTCTAAAGCAGCTCTGCTGACCTAGTTCTTTGGCTCTAAAGCAGCTCTGCTGAACTGGTTCTCTGGCTCTAAAGCAGCTCTGCTGACCTGGTTCTCTGGCTCTAAAGCAGCTCTGCTGACCTGGTTCTCTGGCTCTAGAGCAGCTTTGCTGACCTGGTTCTCATGCTCTACGGCGACTCTGCTGGCCTGGTTTTCTGGCTCTACAGCGACTCTGCTGACCTGGTTTTCTGGCTCTAAAGCAGCAATGCCGACCTGGTTCTCTGACTCTACAGCAGCTCTGCTGACATGGTTGGCTCTATAGCAGCTCTCCTGACCTGGTTCTCTGGCTCAACAGCAGCTCTGCTGACCTGGTTCTCGGGTTCTACATCAACGCTGCTGACCCGGTTCTCTGGCTCTACCGCAGCTCTGCTGACCTGGTTCTGTGTCTCTAAAGCAGCTCTGCTGACCTGGTTCTCTGGCTCTACAGCAGCTCTGCTGACCTGGTTCTCTGGCTCTACAATGGCTCTGCTGACCTGGTTCTCTGGCTCTACAATGGCTCTGCTGACCTAGTTCTCTGGATCCAGAGCAGCTCTGCTGACCTGGTTCTATGGCTCTACAGCAGCTCTGCTGACCTGGTTCTATGGCACTAAAGTAGCTCCTCTGACCTGGTTCTCTGGCTCTAGAGAAGCTCTGCTGACCTGGTTCTCTGGCTCTAAAGCAGCTCTGTTGACCTGGTTCTATGGCACTAAAGTAGCTCCTCTGACCTGGTTGTCTGGCTCTAGAGAAGCTCTGCTGGCCTGGTTCTCTGGCTCTAAAACAGCTCTGCTAACCTGGTTCTTAGGATCTACAGCAGCTCTGCTGACCTGGTTTCTCTGGATCTACAGCAGCTCTGCTGGCCTGGTTCTCTGGCTCTAGGGCAGCTCTGCTGACCTGGTTCTCTGGCTCTAGAGCAGCTCTGCTAACCTGGTTCTTAGGATCTACAGCAGCTCTGCTGACCTGGTTCTCTGGCTCTACAATGGCTTTGCTGGCCTGGTTCACTGGCTCTACAGCAGCTCTGCTGACCTGGTTCTCTGGCTCTGCTGATCTGTTTCTCTGGCTCTAAAGCAGCTTTGCTGACCTGGTTCTCTGGCTTTAGAATGGCTCTGCTGACCTGGTTCTCTGGCTCTACAGCAGCTCTGCTGACCTAGTTCCCTGGCTCTAGAGCAGCTCTGCTGACCTAGTTCTCTAGCTCTACAAAGGTTCAGCTGACCTGGTTCTCTGGCTCTACAGCGGCTCTGCTGACCTGGATCTCTGGCCCTAAAGCAGCTCTGCTGACCTGGCTCTCTGGCTCTACAGTGGCTCTGTTGACCTGGTTCTCTGGCTCTAAAGCGGCTCAGCTGACCTGGTTGTCTGGCTCTAGAGCGGCTCTGCTGACCTGGATCTCTGGCTCTACAGCAGCTCTCCTGACCTAGTTCTCTGGCTCTAGAGCAGCTCTGCTGACCTGGTTCTCTGGCTCTAAAGGAGCTCTGCTGACCTAGTTCTTTGGCTCTAAAGCAGCTCTGCTGACCTGGTTCTCTGGCTCTAGAGCAGCTTTGCTGACCTGGTTCTCAGGCTCTACAGCGACTCTGCTGACCTGGTTTACTTGCTCTAAAACAGCACTGCTGACCTGGTTCTCTGACTCTACAGCAGCTCTGCTGACCTGGTTCTCTGGCTCCATAGCAGCTCTGCTGACCTGGTTCTCTGGCTCTACAGCAGCTCTGCAGACCTGGTTCTCTGGTTCTACATCAACTCTGCTGACCCGGTTCTCTGGCTCTACAGCAGCTCTGCTGACCTGGTTCTGTGGCTCTAAAGCAGCTCTGCTGACCTGGTTCTCTGGCTCTAAAGAAGCTCTGCTGACCTGGATCTCTGGCTATAAAGCAGCTTTGCTGACCTGGTTCTCTGGCTCTAAAGAAGCTCTGCTGACCTGGTTCTATGGCACTAAAGTAGCTCTTCTGACCTGGTTCTCTGGCTCTAGAGCAGCTCTGCTGACCTGGTTTCTCTGGCTCTAAAGCAGCTCTGCTGACCTGGTTTCTCTGGCTCTACAGCAGCACTGCTGACCTGGTTCTCTGGCTCTACAGCGGCTCTGTTGACCTGGTTCCCTGGCTCTAAAGTGGCTCTGCTGACCTGGTTGTCTGGCTCGAGAGCGGCTCTGCTGACCTGGTTCTCTGGTTCTACAGCAGCTCTGCTGACCTAGTTCTTCGGCTCTAGAGCAGCTCTGCTGCCCTGGCTCTCTGGCTCTACAGCGGCTCTGCTGACCTGGTTCGATGGCTCTACAGCAGCTCTGCTGACCTAGTTCTCTGGCTCTAGAGCAGCTCTGCTTACCTGGTTCTCTGATTCTACATCAACTCTGCTGTCCCGGTTCTCTGGCGCTACAGCAGCACTGCTGACCTGGTTCTGTGGCTCTAAAGCAGCTCTGCTGACCTGGTTCTCTGGCTCTACAAGAGCTCTGCTGACCTGGTTTTTTGGCTCTACAACGGCACTGCTGACCTGGTTCTCTGGCTCTACAACGGCTCTGCTGACCTGGTCCTCAGCCTCTAAAGCAGCTCTGCTCACCTGGTTCTCTGGCTCTAAAGCAGCTCTGCTGACCTGGTTCTCTGGCTCTACAACGGCTCTGCTGACCTGGTTCTCTGGTTCTAGAGCGGTTCTGCTGACCTGGTTCTCTGGCTCTAAAGAAGCTCTGCTGATATGGATCTCTGGCTCTAAAGCAGCTTTGCTGACCTGGTTCTCTGGCTTTAGAGCGGCTCTGCTGACCTGGTTCTCTGGCTCTACAGAAGCTCTGCTGACCTAGTTCTCTGGCTCTAGAGCAGCTCTTCTGACCTGGTTCTCTGGCTCTACAACAGCTCTGCTGAACTGGTTCTATGGCTCTACAGCGGCTCTGCTGACCTGGTTCTCAGGCTCTAAAGAAGCTCTGCTGACCTGGATCTCTGACTCTAAAGCAGCTCTGCTGACCTGGTTCTCTGGCTCTACAGCGGCTCTGTTGACCTGGTTCTCTGGCTCTAAAGCGGCTCTGATGACCTGGTTGTCTGGCTCTAGAGCGGCTCTGCTGACCAGATTCTCTGTTTCTACAGCAGCTCTGCTTACTTAGTTCTCTGGCTCTAGAGCAGCTCTGTTGCACTGGTTCTCTGGTTCTACATCGACTCTGCTGACCTGGTTCTCTGGCTCTACAGCAGCTCTGCTGAGCTAGTTCTCTGGCTCTAGAGCAGCTCTGCTGACCTGGTTCTCTGGCTCAACAGCAGCTCTGCAGACCTGGTTCTCTGGTTCTACATCAACTCGGCTGACCCGGTTCTCTGGCTCTACAGCAGCTCTGCTGACCTGGTTCTGTGGCTCTAAAGCAGCTCTGCTGACCTGGTTCTCTGGCTCTACAGCAGCTCTGTTGACCTGGTTCTCTGGCTCTACAACAGCTCTGCTGACCTGGTTCTCTGGCTCACAACAGCTCTGCTGACCTTGTTCTCTGTCTCTACAGCGCCTCTGCTGACCTGGTTCTCTGGCTCTAAAGAAGCTCTGCTGACCTGGATCTCTGGCTAAAAAGCAGCTTTGCTGACCTGGTTCTCTGGCTCTAAAGAAGCTCTGCTGACCTGGTTCTATGGCACTAAAGTAGCTCTTCTGACCTGGTTCTCTGGCTCTAGAGCAGCTCTGCTGACCTGTTTTCTCTGGCTCTAAAGCAGCTCTGCTGACCTGGTTTCTCTGGCTCTACAGCAGCACTGCTGACCTGGTTCTCTGGCTCTACAGCGGCTCTGTTGACCTGGTTCCCTGGCTCTAAAGTGGCTCTGCTGACCTGGTTGTCTGGCTCGAGAGCGGCTCTGCTGACCTGGTTCTCTGGTTCTACAGCGACTCTGCTGACCTGGTTCGATGGCTCTACAGCAGCTCTGCTGACCTAGTTCTCTGGCTCTAGAGTAGCTCTGCTGACCTGGTTCTCTGATTCTACATTGTTAGAAATGGCGATTTCTGGTTGGCTAAGGCTTGCGCCAAAGTCAGGCAGAAACCACCACTCTAGTCAGGGCAAGGAAGTTACACGCCAAAGATAACCCCTGCTCACCCCCTTGGTAGCTTGGCACGAGCAGACAGGCTTATCCCTGAGGCGATGTGTAAAGCGTTTGCGCGCGCACCCAGCAACAACACCCAAGGCCCACCACAAAGGAAACTCCACACAAGGTATTCTATAAAAATAGCCTTTGTATTATACACAACACATTAGATAAAAACAACACACTCTACAATGTGCCAACAGGCACGGGCAGAATTTACAAGGGATTATATGTACAGGGGACAGGGCCACATGGACCACTGTCCGGAATTAGCACTTTTAGAACATAACACAAATTACCAAGTATACATGTAGAACATAACCAGTAACTACTGGCGCAATAATGACCTCAGCGTCATCACACTAGCATCAGGTATAAAACCTATCCTGCATCCATCACAGGGGCATAAATCACATTATGCAATTCTCATTGGTCTAACGCCTTAGACCTAACCACCTAAGTATAACTATACTAGGGGCGCACATCGCACAGGGAAGTACATTCTCCCTACCATCAACCTAAGCAGGTAAAACAACCTTCTAGGCAGAAATAACCACATTTAGAGGTATAAGACACAGGGTGCGCAAAACATGCTATATACAGTACATTTCCTAGCACCAAAAGCATGAACACAGGGTGCGCAAAACATACTACACCGTACATTTCCTAGCACCCAAATCACATCAGAGTCCAGGTTGCGCCAGAACCTAAACGTAGCAGCTGCCCACTACTTGCTGGGCAGCTGGGGACAAAGCAGGGCCTAAACGCTGCAGCTGGCACTAAGTGCTGCGCAGCTGGGGAAGGCAAATAGGAGGCATGGGCTCTCACTGGCCCCTGAACACATTATCCAAAACGCTGGAGCCACCTGGCTCAGAAAATAACATGTCCCCCTTGGAGTCCCTCTGGACTCTAGACAGATGATGCCCTCTTCGTTGGAGCGCACGAGCGCTCTAAAACAAATATGCCCCCACCATTGGAGCCAGCTGGCTCTGGGAATAATTGGCCCCCAAGTCCCCCTGGGACTTCTAAATCTCGAATGGCCCCCAAAGCTGGAGCCTTTCCTGGCTCTAAAAATAAATATGTCCCCGTTGGAGCGCACCAGCGCTCTAAAGCACACCTGCCCAGCGTTGGAGCGGCCCACTGCCATGCGGGGCCGCTCTAAAGGCATCACGGGTACCGTGCCTTTACCCGGTACCCCAACAAAGCAGAGAGGACGGCCTAAGGGCCCCACTCACCGGCTCTCTTCTTCGGGACTTCTCCGGACACAGCAGGCAGCAGGCGGGGCTCTCTCTTGCTCATGAGAGCCTCGCCGAGGATTCAGCTGCCCCATTCTTATCGCAGGCTTCACCGGTGCAGCGGGCGGGGCTCTCTCACCTCCGAGAGCCTCGCTGGCGGCGGCCGCCCTTCTCATTTGGTCGCGAGAGCGGGGTGGGCTCCCGCCTCTCTTGCAGCAGCACTTCCGCTTCCGTCCCGCGGCCCCGCCCACAACCAGGCGGGCCGCGGACTCAGCGGCAATTTTCGAAGGCGGCTTGGGCCGCGGCGGTGACACACGGGGTGGGCACCCGCACGTATATTAAAAACAAAGCGGCCATGACGCGGGGTGGGCACCCGCAATTCCCAATGACCGTACAATCGGACAACGAGGGGTAGGCTCCCTCCGAAGTCAAAATATGAAGCGGGGTGGGCTCCCGCTCGGCAGCCACGACGGGGGAATCCCTATGCTGGGGGTTCCCCCTGCACAGACGGCAGCTCAGCGCTGCGAAGCTCCAGCGCTCCCAGGCCCACATGTTCCTCCTTCTGGGGAGGAAAGATAGCGCTTTCCAGGTACTAGGGGCAATAGGAAGTCCTGGAGAAAAGAAATGGAGCACCACGCTCCCAGCAAAGGAAAGTCCTCCAGGTATCCAGGGCATCCAGGGGCTGGGCAGGGCCCAGGGAGGCAAGCCTTCCCCTGGGCCCCAGCAGCAGCACGCCCCTGGCAGATTCAAGTGCAGAACAAGAACCTTTTGTAAGGGGACACAGCCCCTTTTTATACACCAAATCCCTTTGTTTGGGTTCAGGGTGAGGGGGAAAACCAGTCGCAGCTGGTTGGGGAGCACCCTTGATGTGCTCAGCCCCTCACTCTATTCACTGGCAGGGCTAGGGTCATCAGTCGCACCACAGGGGGCGGAGCCAGCAGTGTGTGGGGAAAACCCTGCCCTATTCAGGTCCAAGGTGCACTCCTCCCCAGCCATCAGCATGCTAATCTCACACTCACCACTGGGGCAGACCCAACCAGACTCCTGGAGCCAGGCTCACCAGCCAGCTCCAGCCAATCACACGCCAGACGCACTGCACACAGAAGTGCCCACTTCTAGAAGTGGCACTTCCACACTAGGTACATGCACGCCGCACACATCATCGCGCAGCATTCACTCCCACGAGTCCGCACATACCAAACTCGGGCCTGCACACCCCACACCTCAGGAACTACTAGGGACACATACATTCCCCATGCATTCCTATGGGAGGGCAGGCCTATCTCACCACATGCACTCAGAGCACGCACGCACTTTACCCTGGGACACAGGGAAAGTGCGCAGGAACCAAACAAATCACCACACCAAGTCACCAATAAAAAGCAAAAAGTTCAGGGGTGAACCTGCCAGAAGGGCCAAGTCCAACACAACCCCCTTCCAGCCAAAACGCAGGGCAGACCAATCACCACCGTGATGGTCTTCCCTGCTTGGGGCGATAGAACACGGACGCAGGCCCGCACTGCAGGGACACTCTCCGGTTCTACGCCATTCTCAATCAACATGGTTCCATCTGAAAAAAAAACAACCGCAAAGAACTCAGGCCCAACTAGGCTACCCCACTGGTACTACCTAGTTGTCCACGGCCAGGACCAGGCCCTAGGCCACCCAGATACCACTGGTCCTTGCCAAACCCAGAGTGGGGGGTAGTAACCCCTGGCATACAAGCCATTCTCCACTCTCCCTCTCAGTGTAGTTCCCAACTACCACTGATCCTTCAACCTAGGGTCCGCACCCTCAGGCTGACCAGAGGTCACGGGCAAGAATGCCCCACCCTACCTCTACTTCTGGGGTTCCGCACCCTCCCAGGGAAGCACCCACCAGAACACAACTCTCCCACCAGTTTAGGACCTCTCTCCACCAACTGGTCTACCACCTGGGATCCAAGGGGTCAGAGGCGAGGACTCCCTCCCTCTGCACCCCCTTCCACTGTAGAGCAGGGTCTCTTCACCTAAGATGAGCCCCACCTGCCCTCAGGACTACAGCTGCCCTTACGTCCAGATCCGGAAACACCGACTACTGGCTCCCCAACCGAGGGACGTACCCTTTGGTCAGATGCCTGGCGAACCAGGACTTAACGAGGGTGACCCATAACTAATGGGTCGTGTGACAGTCTGCCTGGCGCTGATCTCACGACCTCCTGTCCATCTGACAGTGCGTGCAGACCCCCCAGGACAGAAGTGGCGACACCACGGTCACTCAGTGGCGACACAGCCCTCCCGGCTGGTCCCTGACCTACTGGTTCCCACTGGGGAATCCCTCCCCCTCTCACCCCTCCCTCTGGACTTCTGCACCCTCCCAACTGGAGCGGTACCGCCAGACACCAGGACTACTGGAGCTCTGATTACAGACGCTCCACGTCCTCTAGACACTGGGAGATCCTCCTCAAATGACCTATTGGTACAGCCTAGGCCCCCGACCTGATGTTCCCTAAAGAAACCATCCAGGCCCTGACACTGGGTTTCGGGCACCTGGAGACACGCAGTCCCACCCACTCCTTCTCCGCAGAGACAGGCCGTGAGCCCCTACACCGAGACCTAGCTGGGCTACTCTGAACCTCTTCCACCACGCTGGGCTGGAAGACACCTCAGCCACTACTTTTGGAATCACTCCCCAATGCAAGTTCCCTATCCCAGAGAACTCACACCCAATCAACCAGCAAGCTCCTTATTTCAGAGAACTCACACCCTTCATCCACATACACACACCCCCCAGACTAGTAAGACAGTTTCTACCGCCCCTGATTTCTCAACCTGACCACCACGTGACACAGGTACTATTACCCTGGGAACTGGGAATGGGACATTCACATTCATCCAGCGCATTACACATTCATCCCCACCCCTCCCAAGACTGGTAAGACAGTTTCTACCGCCCCTGATTTCTCAACCTGACCACCACGTGACACAGGTACCACTACCCCTGGAACTGGGAATGGGAATACATGCACTGGACACACATCTGCTGCCACCACTGGATCCCACCCTCTGGTGAATCCAGAAAACACAATGCACTAAGGGGGATGATCTACCCTCCCGAGCTAGGGACACCTAACTCACAGTGCACAAAAAAACACATTTCCAAAGAAATGACATTTAAAAGCAAACTTTAAAACAATAATCCCTATACCATGTGATTTGTCTAAATGCAGAGTTTTGTAGTGTGGCCAGTTGCCGCTGCGGTACAGCGCAAACGCAAGTCCAAATCCCACCGCTGATCACCAATGTTAGAAATGGCGATTTCTGGTTGGCTAAGGCTTGCGCCAAAGTCAGGCAGAAACCACCACTCTAGTCAGGGCAAGGAAGTTACACGCCAAAGATAACCCCTGCTCACCCCCTTGGTAGCTTGGCACGAGCAGACAGGCTTATCCCTGAGGCGATGTGTAAAGCGTTTGCGCGCGCACCCAGCAACAACACCCAAGGCCCACCACAAAGGAAACTCCACACAAGGTATTCTATAAAAATAGCCTTTGTATTATACACAACACATTAGATAAAAACAACACACTCTACAATGTGCCAACAGGCACGGGCAGAATTTACAAGGGATTATATGTACAGGGGACAGGGCCACATGGACCACTGTCCGGAATTAGCACTTTTAGAACATAACACAAATTACCAAGTATACATGTAGAACATAACCAGTAACTACTGGCGCAATAATGACCTCAGCGTCATCACACTAGCATCAGGTATAAAACCTATCCTGCATCCATCACAGGGGCATAAATCACATTATGCAATTCTCATTGGTCTAACGCCTTAGACCTAACCACCTAAGTATAACTATACTAGGGGCGCACATCGCACAGGGAAGTACATTCTCCCTACCATCAACCTAAGCAGGTAAAACAACCTTCTAGGCAGAAATAACCACATTTAGAGGTATAAGACACAGGGTGCGCAAAACATGCTATATACAGTACATTTCCTAGCACCAAAAGCATGAACACAGGGTGCGCAAAACATACTACACCGTACATTTCCTAGCACCCAAATCACATCAGAGTCCAGGTTGCGCCAGAACCTAAACGTAGCAGCTGCCCACTACTTGCTGGGCAGCTGGGGACAAAGCAGGGCCTAAACGCTGCAGCTGGCACTAAGTGCTGCGCAGCTGGGGAAGGCAAATAGGAGGCATGGGCTCTCACTGGCCCCTGAACACATTATCCAAAACGCTGGAGCCACCTGGCTCAGAAAATAACATGTCCCCCTTGGAGTCCCTCTGGACTCTAGACAGATGATGCCCTCTTCGTTGGAGCGCACGAGCGCTCTAAAACAAATATGCCCCCACCATTGGAGCCAGCTGGCTCTGGGAATAATTGGCCCCCAAGTCCCCCTGGGACTTCTAAATCTCGAATGGCCCCCAAAGCTGGAGCCTTTCCTGGCTCTAAAAATAAATATGTCCCCGTTGGAGCGCACCAGCGCTCTAAAGCACACCTGCCCAGCGTTGGAGCGGCCCACTGCCATGCGGGGCCGCTCTAAAGGCATCACGGGTACCGTGCCTTTACCCGGTACCCCAACAAAGCAGAGAGGACGGCCTAAGGGCCCCACTCACCGGCTCTCTTCTTCGGGACTTCTCCGGACACAGCAGGCAGCAGGCGGGGCTCTCTCTTGCTCATGAGAGCCTCGCCGAGGATTCAGCTGCCCCATTCTTATCGCAGGCTTCACCGGTGCAGCGGGCGGGGCTCTCTCACCTCCGAGAGCCTCGCTGGCGGCGGCCGCCCTTCTCATTTGGTCGCGAGAGCGGGGTGGGCTCCCGCCTCTCTTGCAGCAGCACTTCCGCTTCCGTCCCGCGGCCCCGCCCACAACCAGGCGGGCCGCGGACTCAGCGGCAATTTTCGAAGGCGGCTTGGGCCGCGGCGGTGACACACGGGGTGGGCACCCGCACGTATATTAAAAACAAAGCGGCCATGACGCGGGGTGGGCACCCGCAATTCCCAATGACCGTACAATCGGACAACGAGGGGTAGGCTCCCTCCGAAGTCAAAATATGAAGCGGGGTGGGCTCCCGCTCGGCAGCCACGACGGGGGAATCCCTATGCTGGGGGTTCCCCCTGCACAGACGGCAGCTCAGCGCTGCGAAGCTCCAGCGCTCCCAGGCCCACATGTTCCTCCTTCTGGGGAGGAAAGATAGCGCTTTCCAGGTACTAGGGGCAATAGGAAGTCCTGGAGAAAAGAAATGGAGCACCACGCTCCCAGCAAAGGAAAGTCCTCCAGGTATCCAGGGCATCCAGGGGCTGGGCAGGGCCCAGGGAGGCAAGCCTTCCCCTGGGCCCCAGCAGCAGCACGCCCCTGGCAGATTCAAGTGCAGAACAAGAACCTTTTGTAAGGGGACACAGCCCCTTTTTATACACCAAATCCCTTTGTTTGGGTTCAGGGTGAGGGGGAAAACCAGTCGCAGCTGGTTGGGGAGCACCCTTGATGTGCTCAGCCCCTCACTCTATTCACTGGCAGGGCTAGGGTCATCAGTCGCACCACAGGGGGCGGAGCCAGCAGTGTGTGGGGAAAACCCTGCCCTATTCAGGTCCAAGGTGCACTCCTCCCCAGCCATCAGCATGCTAATCTCACACTCACCACTGGGGCAGACCCAACCAGACTCCTGGAGCCAGGCTCACCAGCCAGCTCCAGCCAATCACACGCCAGACGCACTGCACACAGAAGTGCCCACTTCTAGAAGTGGCACTTCCACACTAGGTACATGCACGCCGCACACATCATCGCGCAGCATTCACTCCCACGAGTCCGCACATACCAAACTCGGGCCTGCACACCCCACACCTCAGGAACTACTAGGGACACATACATTCCCCATGCATTCCTATGGGAGGGCAGGCCTATCTCACCACATGCACTCAGAGCACGCACGCACTTTACCCTGGGACACAGGGAAAGTGCGCAGGAACCAAACAAATCACCACACCAAGTCACCAATAAAAAGCAAAAAGTTCAGGGGTGAACCTGCCAGAAGGGCCAAGTCCAACATACATCAACTTTGCTGTCCCGGTTCTCTGGCGCTACAACAGCTCTGCTGACCTGGTTCTGTGGCTCTAAAGCAGCTCTGCTGACCTGGTTCTCTGGCTCTACAAGAGCTCTGCTGACCTGGTTTTTTGGCTCTACAACGGCACTGCTGACCTGGTTCTCTGGCTCTACAACGGCTCTGCTGACCTGGTCCTCAGCCTCTAAAGCAGCTCTGCTCACCTGGTTCTCTGGCTCTAAAGCAGCTCTGCAGACCTGGTTCTCTGGCTCTACAACGGCTCTGCTGACCTGGTTCTCTGGTTCTACAGCGGTTCTGCTGACCTGGTTCTCTGGCTCTAAAGAAGCTCTGCTGATATGGATCTCTGGCTCTAAGGCAGCTTTGCTGACCTGGTTCTCTGGCTTTAGAGCGGCTCTGCTTACCTGGTTCTCTGGCTCTACAGAAGCTCTGCTGACCTAGTTCTCTGGCTCTAGAGCAGCTCTGCTGACCTGGTTCTCTGGCTCTACAACAGCTCTGCTGAACTGGTTCTATGGCTCTACAGTGGCTCTGCTGACCTGGTTCTCTGGCTCTAAAGAAGCTCTGCTGACCTGGATCTCTGACTCTAAAGCAGCTCTGCTGACCTCGTTCTCTGGCTCTACAGCGGCTCTGTTGACCTGGTTCTCTGGCTCTAAAGCGGCTCTGATGACCTGGTTGTCTGGCTCTAGAGCGGCTCTGCTGACCAGATTCTCTGTTTCTACAGCAGCTCTGCTTACCTAGTTCTCTGGCTCTAGAGCAGCTCTGTTGCCCTGGTTCTCTGGTTCTACATCGACTCTGCTGACCTGGTTCTCTGGCTCTAGAGCAGCTCTGCTGACCTGGTTTCTCTGGCTCTACAGCAGCACTGCTGACCTGGTTCTCTGGCTCTAAAGCAGCTCTGCTGACCTGGTTTCTCTGGCTCTACAGCAGCACTGCTGACCTGGTTCTCTGGCTCTACAGCGGCTCTGTTGACCTGGTTCCCTGGCTCTAAAGTGGCTCTGCTGACCTGGTTGTCTGGCTCGAGAGCGGCTCTGCTGACCTGGTTCTCTGGTTCTACAGCAGCTCTGCTGACCTAGTTCTCCGGCTTTAGAGCAGCTCTGCTGCCCTGGTTCTCTGGCTCTACAACGGCTCTGCTGACCTGGTTTTCTGGCTCTACAGCGACTCTGCTGACCTGGTTCTCTGGCTCTAAAGCAGCTCTGCTGACCTAGTTCTCTGGCTCTAGAGCAGCTCTGCTGACCTGGTTCTCTGGCTCTACAACAGCTCTGCTGACTTGGTTCTCTGGCTTTACAGCGGCTCTGCTGACCTGGTTCTCTGGCTCTAAAGCAGCTCTGCTGACCTGGTTCTCTGACTCTACAGCGGCTCTGCTGACCTGGTTCTATGGCTCTACAGCAGCTCTGCTGACCTAGTTCTCTGGCTCTAGAGCAGCTCTGCTGACCTGGTTCTCTGATTCTACATCAACTCTGCTGTCCCGGTTCTCTGGCGCTACAGCAGCTCTGCTGACCTGGTTCTGTGGCTCTAAAGCAGCTCTGCTGACCTGGTTCTCTGGCTCTACAAGAGCTCTGCTGACCTGGTTTTTTGGCTCTACAACGGCCCTGCTGACCTGGTTCTCTGGCTCTACAATGGCTCTGCTGACCTGGTCCTCAGCCTCTAAAGCAGCTCAGCTCACCTGGTTCTCTGGCTCTAAAGCAGCTCTGCTGACCTGGTTCTTTGGTTCTACAGCGGTTCTGCTGACCCGGTTCTCTGGCTCTAAAGAAGCTCTGCTGACCTAGTTCTCTGGCTCTAGAGCAGCTCTGCTGACCTGGTTCTCTGGCTCTACAACAGCTCTGCTGACCTGGTTCTATGGCTCTACAGCGGCTCTGCTGACCTGGTTCTCTGGCTCTAAAGAAGCTCTGCTGACCTGGATCTCTGACTCTAAAGCAGCTCTGCTGACCTGGTTCTCTGGCTCTACAGCGGCTCTGTTGACCTGGTTCTCTGGCTCTAAAGCGGCTCTGCTGACCAGATTCTCTGGTTCTACAGCAGCTCTGCTTACCTAGTTCTCTGGCTCTAGAGCAGCTCTGTTGCCCTGGTTCTCTGGTTCTACATCGACTCTGCTGACCTGATCTCTGGCTCTACAGCAGCTCTGCTGACCTGGTTCTCTGGCTCTGCAGCAGCTCTGCTGACCTGGTTCTGTGGCTCTAAAGCAGCTCTGCTGACCTGGTTGTCTGGCTCTAGAGCAACTTTGCTGACTTGGTTCTCAGGCTCTACAGCGACTCTGCTGACCTGGTTGTCTGGCTCTAAAGCAGCACTGCTGACCTGGTTGTTTGACTCTACAGCAGCTCTGCTGACCTGGTTCTCTGGCTCTACAGCAGCTCTGCTGACCTGGCTCTCTGGCTCTACATCAACTCTGCTGACCCGGTTCTCTGGCTCTACAGCAGCTCTGCTGACCTGGTTCTGTGGCTCTACAGCAGCTCTGCTGACCTGGTTCTCTGGCTCTACAACAACTCTGCTGACCCGGTTCTCTGGCTCTACAGCAGCTCTGCTGACCTGGTTCTGTGGCTCTACAGCAGCTCTGCTGACCTGGTTCTCTGGCTCTACAACGGCTCTGCTGACCTGGTTCTCTGGCTCTACAACAGCTCTGCTGACCTGGTTCTCAGTCTCTAGAGCAGCACTGCTGACCTGGTTCTCTGGCTCTACAGCAGCTCTGCTGACCTAATTCTTTGGCTCTAGAGCAGCTCTACTGACCCGGTTCTCTGGCTCTACAGCAGCTCTGCTGACCTGGTTCTCTGGCTCTACAACAGCTCTGCTGACCTCGTTCTCTGGCTCTACAACGGCTCTGCTGACATGGTTCTCGGTCTCTAGAGCAGCTCTGCTGACCTGGTTCTCTGGCTCTAAAGGAGCTCTGCTGACCTGGTTCTCTGGCTCTAAAGCAGCTCTGCTGACCTGGTTCTCTGGCTTTACAGCGGCTCTGCTGACCTGGTTCTCTGGCTCTACAGCAGCTCTGCTGACCTGGTTCTCTGGCTCTACAGCGGCTCTGCTGACCTGGTGCTATGGCTCTACAGCAGCTCTGCTGACCTAGTTCTCTGGCTCTAGAGCAGCTCTGCTGACCTGGTTCTCTGATTCTACATCAACTCTGCTGTCCCGGTTCTCTGGCGCTACAACAGCTCTGCTGACCTGGTTCTGTGGCTCTAAAGCAGCTCTGCTGACCTGGTTCTCTGGCTCTACAAGAGCTCTGCTGACCTGGTTTTTTGGCTCTACAACGGCACTGCTGACCTGGTTCTCTGGCTCTACAACGGCTCTGCTGACCTGGTCCTCAGCCTCTAAAGCAGCTCTGCTCACCTGGTTCTCTGGCTCTAAAGCAGCTCTGCTGACCTGGTTCTCTGGCTCTACAACGGCTCTGCTGACCTGGTTCTCTGGTTCTACAGCGGTTCTGCTGACCTGGTTCTCTGGCTCTAAAGAAGCTCTGCTGATATGGATCTCTGGCTCTAAAGCAGCTTTGCTGACCTGGTTCTCTGGCTTTAGAGCGGCTCTGCTTACCTGGTTCTCTGGCTCTACAGAAGCTCTGCTGACCTAGTTCTCTGGCTCTAGAGCAGCTCTGCTGACCTGGTTCTCTGGCTCTACAACAGCTCTGCTGAACTGGTTCTGTGGCTCTACAGCAGCTCTGCTGACCTGGTTCTCTGGCTCTACAACGGCTCTGCTGACCTGGTTCTCTGGCTCTACAACAGCTCTGCTGACCTGGTTCTCAGTCTCTAGAGCAGCACTACTGACCTGGTTCTCTGGCTCTACAGCAGCTCTGCTGACCTAATTCTTTGGCTCTAGAGCAGCTCTACTGACCCGGTTCTCTGGCTCTACAGCAGCTCTGCTGACCTGGTTCTCTGGCTCTACAACAGCTCTGCTGACCTCGTTCTCTGGCTCTACAACGGCTCTGCTGACATGGTTCTCGGTCTCTAGAGCAGCTCTGCTGACCTGGTTCTCTGGCTCTAAAGCAGCTCTGCTGACCTGGTTCTCTGGCTCTAAAGCAGCTCTGCTGACCTGGTTCTCTGGCTTTACAGCGGCTCTGCTGACCTGGTTCTCTGGCTCTACAGCAGCTCTGCTGACCTGGTTCTCTGGCTCTACAGCGGCTCTGCTGACCTGGTGCTATGGCTCTACAGCAGCTCTGCTGACCTAGTTCTCTGGCTCTAGAGCAGCTCTGCTGACCTGGTTCTCTGATTCTTCATCAACTCTGCTGTCCCGGTTCTCTGGCGCTACAACAGCTCTGCTGACCTGGTTCTGTGGCTCTAAAGCAGCTCTGCTGACCTGGTTCTCTGGCTCTACAAGAGCTCTGCTGACCTGGTTTTTTGGCTCTACAACGGCACTGCTGACCTGGTTCTCTGGCTCTACAACGGCTCTGCTGACCTGGTCCTCAGCCTCTAAAGCAGCTCTGCTCACCTGGTTCTCTGGCTCTAAAGCAGCTCTGCTGACCTGGTTCTCTGGCTCTACAACGGCTCTGCTGACCTGGTTCTCTGGTTCTACAGCGGTTCTGCTGACCTGGTTCTCTGGCTCTAAAGAAGCTCTGCTGATATGGATCTCTGGCTCTAAAGCAGCTTTGCTGACCTGGTTCTCTGGCTTTAGAGCGGCTCTGCTTACCTGGTTCTCTGGCTCTACAGAAGCTCTGCTGACCTAGTTCTCTGGCTCTAGAGCAGCTCTGCTGACCTGGTTCTCTGGCTCTACAACAGCTCTGCTGAACTGGTTCTATGGCTCTACAGCGGCTCTGCTGACCTGGTTCTCTGGCTCTAAAGAAGCTCTGCTGACCTGGATCTCTGACTCTAAAGCAGCTCTGCTGACCTGGTTCTCTGGCTCTACAGTGGCTCTGTTGACCTGGTTCTCTGGCTCTAAAGCGGCTCTGCTGACCAGATTCTCTGTTTCAACAGCAGCTCTGCTTACCTAGTTCTCTGGCTCTAGAGCAGCTCTGTTGCCCTGGTTCTCTGGTTCTACATCGACTCTGCTGACCTGGTTCTCTGGCTCTAGAGCAGCTCTGCTGACCTGGTTTCTCTGGCTCTAAAGCAGCTCTGCTGACCTGGTTTCTCTGGCTCTACAGCAGCACTGCTGACCTGGTTCTCTGGCTCTACAGCGGCTCTGTTGACCTGGTTCCCTGGCTCTAAAGTGGCTCTGCTGACCTGGTTGTCTGGCTCGAGAGCGGCTCTGCTGACCTGGTTCTCTGGTTCTACAGCAGCTCTGCTGACCTAGTTCTCCGGCTCTAGAGCAGCTCTGCTGCCCTGGTTCTCTGGCTCTACAACGGCTCTGCTGACCTGGTTCTCTGGCTCTACAGCAGCTCTGCTGACCTAGTTCTCTGGCTCTACAGCGACTCTGCTGACCTGGTTCTCTGGCTCTAAAGCAGGACTGCTGACCTGGTGTTCTGACTCTACAGCAGCTCTGCTGACCGGGTTCTCTGGCTCTATAGCAGCTCTGCTGACCTGGATCTCTGGCTCTAAAGCAGCTCTGCTTACCTAGTTCTCTGGCTCTAGAGCAGCTCTGCTGACCTGGTTCTCTGGCTCTACAACAGCTCTGCTGACTTGGTTCTCTGGCTTTACAGCGGCTCTGCTGACCTGGTTCTCTGGCTCTAAAGCAGCTCTGCTGACCTGGTTCTCTGGCTCTACAGCGGCTCTGCTGACCTGGTTCTATGGCTCTACAGCAGCTCTGCTGACCTAGTTCTCTGGCTCTAGAGCAGCTCTGCTGACCTGGTTCTCTGATTCTACATCAACTCTGCTGTCCCGGTTCTCTGGCGCTACAGCAGCTCTGCTGACCTGGTTCTGTGGCTCTAAACCAGCTCTGCTGACCTGGTTCTCTGGCTCTACAAGAGCTCTGCTGACCTGGTTTTTTGGCTCTACAACGGCACTGCTGACCTGGTTCTCTGGCTCTACAATGGCTCTGCTGACCTGGTCCTCAGCCTCTAAAGCAGCTCAGCTCACCTGGTTCTCTGGCTCTAAAGCAGCTCTGCTGACCTGGTTCTCTGGTTCTACAGCGGTTCTGCTGACCCGGTTCTCTGGCTCTAAAGAAGCTCTGCTGACCTAGTTCTCTGGCTCTAGAGCAGCTCTGCTGACCTGGTTCTCTGGCTCTACAACAGCTCTGCTGACCTGGTTCTATGGCTCTTCAGCGGCTCTGCTGACCTGGTTCTCTGGCTCTAAAGAAGCTCTGCTGACCTGGATCTCTGACTCTAAAGCAGCTCTGCTGACCTGGTTCTCTGGCTCTACAGCGGCTCTGTTGACCTGGTTCTCTGGCTCTAAAGCGGCTCTGATGACCTGGTTGTCTGGCTCTAGAGCGGCTCTGCTGACCAGATTCTCTGGTTCTACAGCAGCTCTGCTTACCTAGTTCTCTGGCTCTAGAGCAGCTCTGTTGCCCTGGTTCTCTGGTTCTACATCGACTCTGCTTACCTGGTTCTCTTGCTCTACAGCAGCTCTGCTGACCTGGTTCTCTGGCTCTACAGCAGCTCTGCTGACCTGGTTCTGTGGCTCTAAAGCAGCTCTGCTGACCTGGTTGTCTGGCTCTAGAGCAACTTTGCCGACTTGGTTCTCAGGCTCTACAGCGACTCTGCTGACCTGGTTGTCTGGCTCTAAAGCAGCACTGCTGACATGGTTGTTTGACTCTACAGCAGCTCTGCTGACCTGGTTCTCTGGCTCTACAGCAGCTCTGCTGACCTGGCTCTCTGGCTCTACATCAACTCTGCTGACCCGGTTCTCTGGCTCTACAGCAGCTCTGCTGACCTGGTTCTGTGGCTCTACAGCAGCTCTGCTGACCTGGTTCTCTGGCTCTACAACGGCTCTGCTGACCTGGTTCTCTGGCTCTACAACAGCTCTGCTGACCTGGTTCTCAGTCTCTAGAGCAGCACTGCTGACCTGGTTCTCTGGCTCTAAATCAGCTCTGCTGACCTGGTTCTCTGGCTCTACAGCAGCTCTGCTGACCTGGTTCTCTGGCTCTACAACGGCTCTGCTGACCTGGTTCTCTGGTTCTACAGCGGTTCTGCTGACCTGGTTCTCTGGCTCTAAAGAAGCTCTGCTGATATGGATCTCTGGCTCTAAAGCAGCTTTGCTGACCTGGTTCTCTGGCTTTAGAGCGGCTCTGCTTACCTGGTTCTCTGGCTCTACAGAAGCTCTGCTGACCTAGTTCTCTGGCTCTAGAGCAGCTCTGCTGACCTGGTTCTCTGGCTCTACAACAGCTCTGCTGAACTGGTTCTATGGCTCTACAGCGGCTCTGCTGACCTGGTTCTCTGGCTCTAAAGAAGCTCTGCTGACCTGGATCTCTGACTCTAAAGCAGCTCTGCTGACCTGGTTCTCTGGCTCTACAGTGGCTCTGTTGACCTGGTTCTCTGGCTCTAAAGCGGCTCTGCTGACCAGATTCTCTGTTTCAACAGCAGCTCTGCTTACCTAGTTCTCTGGCTCTAGAGCAGCTCTGTTGCCCTGGTTCTCTGGTTCTACATCGACTCTGCTGACCTGGTTCTCTGGCTCTAGAGCAGCTCTGCTGACCTGGTTTCTCTGGCTCTAAAGCAGCTCTGCTGACCTGGTTTCTCTGGCTCTACAGCAGCACTGCTGACCTGGTTCTCTGGCTCTACAGCGGCTCTGTTGACCTGGTTCCCTGGCTCTAAAGTGGCTCTGCTGACCTGGTTGTCTGGCTCGAGAGCGGCTCTGCTGACCTGGTTCTCTGGTTCTACAGCAGCTCTGCTGACCTAGTTCTCCGGCTCTAGAGCAGCTCTGCTGCCCTGGTTCTCTGGCTCTACAACGGCTCTGCTGACCTGGTTCTCTGGCTCTACAGCAGCTCTGCTGACCTAGTTCTCTGGCTCTACAGCGACTCTGCTGACCTGGTTCTCTGGCTCTAAAGCAGGACTGCTGACCTGGTGTTCTGACTCTACAGCAGCTCTGCTGACCGGGTTCTCTGGCTCTATAGCAGCTCTGCTGACCTGGATCTCTGGCTCTAAAGCAGCTCTGCTTACCTAGTTCTCTGGCTCTAGAGCAGCTCTGCTGACCTGGTTCTCTGGCTCTACAACAGCTCTGCTGACTTGGTTCTCTGGCTTTACAGCGGCTCTGCTGACCTGGTTCTCTGGCTCTAAAGCAGCTCTGCTGACCTGGTTCTCTGGCTCTACAGCGGCTCTGCTGACCTGGTTCTATGGCTCTACAGCAGCTCTGCTGACCTAGTTCTCTGGCTCTAGAGCAGCTCTGCTGACCTGGTTCTCTGATTCTACATCAACTCTGCTGTCCCGGTTCTCTGGCGCTACAGCAGCTCTGCTGACCTGGTTCTGTGGCTCTAAACCAGCTCTGCTGACCTGGTTCTCTGGCTCTACAAGAGCTCTGCTGACCTGGTTTTTTGGCTCTACAACGGCACTGCTGACCTGGTTCTCTGGCTCTACAATGGCTCTGCTGACCTGGTCCTCAGCCTCTAAAGCAGCTCAGCTCACCTGGTTCTCTGGCTCTAAAGCAGCTCTGCTGACCTGGTTCTCTGGTTCTACAGCGGTTCTGCTGACCCGGTTCTCTGGCTCTAAAGAAGCTCTGCTGACCTAGTTCTCTGGCTCTAGAGCAGCTCTGCTGACCTGGTTCTCTGGCTCTACAACAGCTCTGCTGACCTGGTTCTATGGCTCTTCAGCGGCTCTGCTGACCTGGTTCTCTGGCTCTAAAGAAGCTCTGCTGACCTGGATCTCTGACTCTAAAGCAGCTCTGCTGACCTGGTTCTCTGGCTCTACAGCGGCTCTGTTGACCTGGTTCTCTGGCTCTAAAGCGGCTCTGATGACCTGGTTGTCTGGCTCTAGAGCGGCTCTGCTGACCAGATTCTCTGGTTCTACAGCAGCTCTGCTTACCTAGTTCTCTGGCTCTAGAGCAGCTCTGTTGCCCTGGTTCTCTGGTTCTACATCGACTCTGCTTACCTGGTTCTCTTGCTCTACAGCAGCTCTGCTGACCTGGTTCTCTGGCTCTACAGCAGCTCTGCTGACCTGGTTCTGTGGCTCTAAAGCAGCTCTGCTGACCTGGTTGTCTGGCTCTAGAGCAACTTTGCCGACTTGGTTCTCAGGCTCTACAGCGACTCTGCTGACCTGGTTGTCTGGCTCTAAAGCAGCACTGCTGACATGGTTGTTTGACTCTACAGCAGCTCTGCTGACCTGGTTCTCTGGCTCTACAGCAGCTCTGCTGACCTGGCTCTCTGGCTCTACATCAACTCTGCTGACCCGGTTCTCTGGCTCTACAGCAGCTCTGCTGACCTGGTTCTGTGGCTCTACAGCAGCTCTGCTGACCTGGTTCTCTGGCTCTACAACGGCTCTGCTGACCTGGTTCTCTGGCTCTACAACAGCTCTGCTGACCTGGTTCTCAGTCTCTAGAGCAGCACTGCTGACCTGGTTCTCTGGCTCTAAATCAGCTCTGCTGACCTGGTTCTCTGGCTCTACAGCGGCTCTGCTGACCTGGATCTCTGGTTCTAAAGCAGCTCTGCTGACCTGGTTCTCTGGCTTTAGAGCAGCTCTGCTGACCTGGTTCTCTGGCTCTACAGCAGCTCTGCTGACCTAATTCTTTGGCTCTAGAGCAGCTCTACTGACCCGGTTCTCTGGCTCTACAGCAGCTCTGCTGACCTGGTTCTCTGGCTCTACAACAGCTCTGCTGACCTCGTTCTCTGGCTCTACAACGGCTCTGCTGACATGGTTCTCGGTCTCTAGAGCAGCTCTGCTGACCTGGTTCTCTGGCTCTAAAGCAGCTCTGCTGACCTGGTTCTCTGGCTCTAAAGCAGCTCTGCTGACCTGGTTCTCTGGCTCTACAGCGGCTCTGTTGACCTGGTTCCCTGGCTCTAAAGTGGCTCTGCTGACCTGGTTGTCTGGCTCGAGAGCGGCTCTGCTGACCTGGTTCTCTGGCTCTACAGCGGCTCTGCTGACCTGGTGCTATGGCTCTACAGCAGCTCTGCTGACCTAGTTCTCTGGCTCTAGAGCAGCTCTGCTGACCTGGTTCTCTGATTCTACATCAACTCTGCTGTCCCGGTTCTCTGGCGCTACAGCAGCTCTGCTGACCTGGTTCTGTGGCTCTAAAGCAGCTCTGCTGACCTGGTTCTCTGGCTCTACAAGAGCTCTGCTGACCTGGTTCTCTGGCTCTACAACGGCACTGCTGACCTGGTTCTCTGGCTCTACAACGGCTCTGCTGACCTGGTCCTCAGCCTCTAAAGCAGCTCAGCTCACCTGGTTCTCTGGCTCTAAAGCAGCTCTGCTGACCTGGTTCTCTGGTTCTACAGCGGTTCTGCTGACCCGGTTCTCTGGCTCTAAAGAAGCTCTGCTGACCTAGTTCTCTGGCTCTAGAGCAGCTCTGCTGACCTGGTTCTCTGGCTCTACAACAGCTCTGCTGACCTGGTTCTATGGCTCTTCAGCGGCTCTGCTGACCTGGTTCTCTGGCTCTAAAGAAGCTCTGCTGACCTGGATCTCTGACTCTAAAGCAGCTCTGCTGACCTGGTTCTCTGGCTCTACAGCGGCTCTGTTGACCTGGTTCTCTGGCTCTAAAGCGGCTCTGATGACCTGGTTGTCTGGCTCTAGAGCGGCTCTGCTGACCAGATTCTCTGGTTCTACAGCAGCTCTGCTTACCTAGTTCTCTGGCTCTAGAGCAGCTCTGTTGCCCTGGTTCTCTGGTTCTACATCGACTCTGCTGACCTGGTTCTCTGGCTCTACAGCAGCTCTGCTGACCTGGTTCTCTGGCTCTACAGCAGCTCCGCTGACCTGGTTCTGTGGCTCTAAAGCAGCTCTGCTGACCTGGTTGTCTGGCTCTAGAGCAACTTTGCTGACTTGGTTCTCAGGCTCTACAGCGACTCTGCTGACCTGGTTGTCTGGCTCTAAAGCAGCACTGCTGACCTGGTTGTTTGACTCTACAGCAGCTCTGCTGACCTGGTTCTCTGGCTCTACAGCAGCTCTGCTGACCTGGCTCTCTGGCTCTACATCAACTCTGCTGACCCGGTTCTCTGGCTCTACAGCAGCTCTGCTGACCTGGTTCTGTGGCTCTACAGCAGCTCTGCTGACCTGGTTCTCTGGCTCTACAACGGCTCTGCTGACCTGGTTCTCTGGCTCTACAACAGCTCTGCTGACCTGGTTCTCAGTCTCTAGAGCAGCACTGCTGACCTGGTTCTCTGGCTCTAAATCAGCTCTGCTGACCTGGTTCTCTGGCTCTACAGCGGCTCTGCTGACCTGGATCTCTGGTTCTAAAGCAGCTCTGCTGACCTGGTTCTCTGGCTTTAGAGCAGCTCTGCTGACCTGGTTCTCTGGCTCTACAGCAGCTCTGCTGACCTAATTCTTTGGCTCTAGAGCAGCTCTACTGACCCGGTTCTCTGGCTCTACAGCAGCTCTGCTGACCTGGTTCTCTGGCTCTACAACAGCTCTGCTGACCTCGTTCTCTGGCTCTACAACGGCTCTGCTGACATGGTTCTCGGTCTCTAGAGCAGCTCTGCTGACCTGGTTCTCTGGCTCTAAAGCAGCTCTGCTGACCTGGTTCTCTGGCTCTAAAGCAGCTCTGCTGACCTGGTTCTCTGGCTCTACAGCGGCTCTGTTGACCTGGTTCCCTGGCTCTAAAGTGGCTCTGCTGACCTGGTTGTCTGGCTCGAGAGCGGCTCTGCTGACCTGGTTCTCTGGCTCTACAGCGGCTCTGCTGACCTGGTGCTATGGCTCTACAGCAGCTCTGCTGACCTAGTTCTCTGGCTCTAGAGCAGCTCTGCTGACCTGGTTCTCTGATTCTACATCAACTCTGCTGTCCCGGTTCTCTGGCGCTACAGCAGCTCTGCTGACCTGGTTCTGTGGCTCTAAAGCAGCTCTGCTGACCTGGTTCTCTGGCTCTACAAGAGCTCTGCTGACCTGGTTCTCTGGCTCTACAACGGCACTGCTGACCTGGTTCTCTGGCTCTACAACGGCTCTGCTGACCTGGTCCTCAGCCTCTAAAGCAGCTCTGCTCACCTGGTTCTCTGGCTCTAAAGCAGCTCTGCTGACCTGGTTCTCTGGCTCTACAACGGCTCTGCTGACATGGTTCTCTGGCTCTACAGCGGTTCTGCTGAACTGGTTCTCTGGCTCTAAAGAAGCTCTGCTGATATGGATCTCTGGCTCTAAGGCAGCTTTACTGACCTGGTTCTCTGGCTTTAGAGCGGCTCTGATGACCTGGTTCTCTGGCTCTACAGAAGCTCTGCTGACCTAGTTCTCTGGCTCTAAAGAAGCTCTGCTGACCTGGATCTCTGACTCTAAAGCAGCTCTGCTGACCTGGTTCTCTGGCTCTAAAGCGGCTCTGATGACCTGGTTGTCTGGCTCTAGAGTGGCTCTGCTGACCAGATTCTCTGGTTCTACAGCAGCTCTGCTTACCTAGTTCTCTGGCTCTAGAGCAGCTCTGTTGCCCTGGTTCTCTGGTTCTACATCGGCTCTGCTGACCTGGTTCTCTGGCTCTACAGCAGCTCTGCTGACCTGGTTTCTCTGGCTCTACAGCGGCTCTGATGACCTGGTTGTCTGGCTCTAGAGCGGCTCTGCTGACCAGATTCTCTGGTTCTACAGCAGCTCTGCTTACCTAGTTCTCTGGCTCTAGAGCAGCTCTGTTGCCCTGGTTCTCTGGTTCTACATCGGGTCTGCTGACCTGGTTCTCTGGCTCTACAGCAGCTCTGCTGACCTGGTTCTGTGGCTCTAAAGCAGCTCTGCTGACCTGGTTGTCTGGCTCTAGAGCAACTTTGCTGACTTGGTTCTCAGGCTCTACAGCGACTCTGCTGACCTGGTTGTCTGGCTCTAAAGCAGCACTGCTGACCTGGTTGTTTGACTCTACAGCAGCTCTGCTGACCTGCTTCTCTGGCTCTACAGCAGCTCTGCTGACCTGGCTCTCTGGCTCTACATCAACTCTGCTGACCCGGTTCTCTGGCTCTACAGCAGCTCTGCTGACCTGGTTCTGTGGCTCTACAGCAGTTCTGCTGACCTGGTTCTCTGGCTCTACAACAGCTCTGCTGACCTGGTTCTCTGGCTCTACAACAGCTCTGCTGACCTGGTTCTCTGGCTCTAAAGAAGCTCTGCTGACCTGGATCTCTGACTCTAAAGCAGCTCTGCTGACCTGGTTCTCTGGCTCTACAGCGGCTCTGTTGACCTGGTTCTCTGGCTCTAAAGCGGCTCTGATGACCTGGTTGTCTGGCTCTAGAGCGGCTCTGCTGACCAGATTCTCTGTTTCTACAGCAGCTCTGCTTACCTAGTTCTCTGGCTATAGAGCAGCTCTGTTGCCCTGGTTCTCTGGTTCTACATCGACTCTGCTGACCTGGTTCTCTGGCTCTAGAGCAGCTCTACTGACCTGGTTTCTCTGGCTCTAAAGCAGCTCTGCTGACCTGGTTTCTCTGGCTCTACAGCAGCACTGCTGACCTGGTTCTCTGGCTCTACAGCGGCTCTGTTGACCTGGTTCCCTGGCTCTAAAGTGGCTCTGCTGACCTGGTTGTCTGGCTCGAGAGCGGCTCTGCTGACCTGGTTCTCTGGTTCTACAGCAGCTCTGCTGACCTAGTTCTCCGGCTCTAGAGCAGCTCTGCTGCCCTGGTTCTCTGGCTCTACAACGGCTCTGCTGACCTGGTTCTCTGGCTCTACAGCAGCTCTGCTGACCTAGTTCTCTGGCTCTACAGCGACTCTGCTGACCTGGTTCTCTGGCTCTAAAGCAGGACTGCTGACCTGGTGTTCTGACTCTACAGCAGCTCTGCTGACCTGGTTCTCTGGCTCTATAGCAGCTCTGCTGACCTGGATCTCTGGCTCTAAAGCAGCTCTGCTGACCTAGTTCTCTGGCTCTAGAGCAGCTCTGCTGACCTGGTTCTCTGGCTCTACAACAGCTCTGCTGACTTGGTTCTCTGGCTTTACAGCGGCTCTGCTGACCTGGTTCTCTGGCTCTAAAGCAGCTCTGCTGACCTGGTTCTCTGGCTCTACAGCGGCTCTGTTGACCTGGTTCTATGGCTCTACAGCAGCTCTGCTGACCTAGTTCTCTGGCTCTAGAGCAGCTCTGCTGACCTGGTTCTCTGATTCTACATCAACTCTGCTGTCCCGGTTCTCTGGCGCTACAGCAGCTCTGCTGACCTGGTTCTGTGGCTCTAAAGCAGCTCTGCTGACCTGGTTCTCTGGCTCTACAAGAGCTCTGCTGACCTGGTTTTTTGGCTCTACAACGGCACTGCTGACCTGGTTCTCTGGCTCTACAACGGCTCTGCTGACCTGGTCCTCAGCCTCTAAAGCAGCTCAGCTCACCTGGTTCTCTGGCTCTAAAGCAGCTCTGCTGACCTGGTTCTCTGGTTCTACAGCGGTTCTGCTGACCCGGTTCTCTGGCTCTAAAGAAGCTCTGCTGACCTAGTTCTCTGGCTCTAGAGCAGCTCTGCTGACCTGGTTCTCTGGCTCTACAACAGCTCTGCTGACCTGGTTCTATGGCTCTACAGCGGCTCTGCTGACCTGGTTCTCTGGCTCTAAAGAAGCTCTGCTGACCTGGATCTCTGACTCTAAAGCAGCTCTGCTGACCTGGTTCTCTGGCTCTACAGCGGCTCTGTTGACCTGGTTCTCTGGCTCTAAAGCGGCTCTGATGACCTGGTTGTCTGGCTCTAGAGCGGCTCTGCTGACCAGATTCTCTGGTTCTACAGCAGCTCTGCTTACCTAATTCTCTGGCTCTAGAGCAGCTCTGTTGCCCTGGTTCTCTGGTTATACATCGACTCTGCTGACCTGGTTCTCTGGCTCTACAGCAGCTCTGCTGACCTGGTTCTCTGGCTCTACAGCAGCTCTGCTGACCTGGTTCTGTAGCTCTAAAGCAGCTCTGCTGACCTGGTTGTCTGGCTCTAGAGCAAGTTTGCTGACTTGGTTCTCAGGCTCTACAGCGACTCTGCTGACCTGGTTTTCTGGCTCTAAAGCAGCACTGCTGACCTGGTTGTTTGACTCTACAGCAGCTCTGCTGACCTGGTTCTCTGGCTCTACAGCAGCTCTGCTGACCTGGCTCTCTGGCTCTACATCAACTCTGCTGACCTAGTTCTGTGGCTCTACAGCAGCTCTGCTGACCTGGTTCTCTGGCTCTACAACGGCTCTGCTGACCTGGTTCTCTGGCTCTACAACAGCTCTGCTGACCTGGTTCTCAGTCTCTATAGTAGTACTGCTGACCTGGTTCTCTGGCTCTAAATCGGCTCTGCTGACCTGGTTCTCTGGCTCTACAGCGGCTCTGCTGACCTGGATCTCTGGTTCTAAAGCAGCTCTGCTGACCTGGTTCTCTGGCTTTAGAGCAGCTCTGCTGACCTGGTTCTCTGGCTCTACAGCAGCTCTGCTGACCTAATTCTTTGGCTCTAGAGCAGCTCTACTGACCCGGTTCTCTGGCTCTACAGCAGCTCTGCTGACCTGGTTCTCTGGCTCTACAACAGCTCTGCTGACCTCGTTCTCTGGCTCTACAACGGCTCTGCTGACATGGTTCTCGGTCTCTAGAGCAGCTCTGCTGACCTGGTTCTCTGGCTCTAAAGCAGCTCTGCTGACCTGGTTCTCTGGCTCTAAAGCAGCTCTGCTGACCTGGTTCTCTGGCTCTAGAGCAGCTTTGCTGACCTAGTTCTCTGGCTCTAGAGCAGCTCTGCTGACCTGGTTCTCTGGCTCTACAACGGCTCTGCTGACCTGGTTCTCTGGCTTTACAGCGGCTCTGCTGACCTGGTTCTCTGGCTCTACAGCAGCTCTGCTGACCTGGTTCTCTGGCTCTACAGCGGCTCTGCTGACCTGGTGCTATGGCTCTACAGCAGCTCTGCTGACCTAGTTCTCTGGCTCTAGGGCAGCTCTGCTGAGCTGGTTCTCTGATTCTACATCAACTCTGCTGTCCCGGTTCTCTGGCGCTTCAGCAGCTCTGTTGACCTGGTTCTGTGGCTCTAAAGCAGCTCTGCTGACCTGGTTCTCTGGCTCTACAAGAGCTCTGCTGACCTGGTTCTCTGGCTCTACAACGGCACTGCTGACCTGGTTCTCTGGCTCTACAACGGCTCTGCTGACCTGGTCCTCAGCCTCTAAAGCAGCTCTGCTCACCTGGTTCTCTGGCTCTAAAGCAGCTCTGCTGACCTGGTTCTCTGGCTCTACAACGGCTCTGCTGACCTGGTTCTCTGGCTCTACAGCTGTTCTGCTGACCTGGTTCTCTGGCTCTAAAGAAGCTCTGCTGATATGGATCTCTGGCTCTAAGGCAGCTTTGCTGACCTGGTTCTCTGGCTTTAGAGCGGCTCTGCTGACCTGGTTCTCTGGCTCTACAGAAGCTCTGCTGACCTAGTTCTCTGGCTCTAAAGATGCTCTGCTGACCTGGATCTCTGACTCTAAAGCAGCTCTGCTGACCTGGTTCTCTGGCTCTACAGCGGCTCTGATGACCTGGTTGTCTGTCTCTAGAGCGGCTCTGCTGACCAGATTCTCTGGTTCTACAGCAGCTCTGCTTACCTAGTTCTCTGGCTCTAGAGCAGCTCTGTTGCCCTGGTTCTCTGGTTCTACATCGGGTCTGCTGACCTGGTTCTCTGGCTCTACAGCAGCTCTGCTGACCTGGTTCTCTGGCTCTACAGCAGCTCTGCTGACCTGGTTCTGTGGCTCTAAAGCAGCTCTGCTGACCTGGTTGTCTGGCTCTAGAGCAACTTTGCTGACTTGGTTCTCAGGTTCTCAGGCTCTACAGCGACTCTGCTGACCTGGTTGTCTGGCTCTAAAGCAGCACTGCTGACCTGGTTGTTTGACTCTACAGCAGCTCTGCTGACCTGCTTCTCTGGCTCTACAGCAGCTCTGCTGACCTGGCTCTCTGGCTCTACATCAACTCTGCTGACCCGGTTCTCTGGCTCTACAGCAGCTCTGCTGACCTGGTTCTGTGGCTCTACAGCAGTTCTGCTGACCTGGTTCTCTGGCTCTACAACAGCTCTGCTGACCTGGTTCTGTGGCTCTACAGCAGCTCTGCTGACCTGGTTCTCTGGCTCTACAACGGCTCTGCTGACCTGGTTCTCTGGCTCTACAACAGCTCTGCTGACCTGGTTCTCAGTCTCTAGAGCAGCACTGCTGACCTGGTTCTCTGGCTCTAAATCAGCTCTGCTGACCTGGTTCTCTGGCTCTACAGCGGCTCTGCTGACCTGGATCTCTGGTACTAAAGCAGCTCTGCTGACCTGGTTCTCTGGCTTTAGAGCAGCTCTGCTGACCTGGTTCTCTGGCTCTACAGCAGCTCTGCTGACCTAATTCTTTGGCTCTAGAGCAGCTCTACTGACCCGGTTCTCTGGCTCTACAGCAGCTCTGCTGACCTGGTTCTCTGGCTCTACAACAGCTCTGCTGACCTCGTTCTCTGGCTCTACAACGGCTCTGCTGACATGGTTCTCGGTCTCTAGAGCAGCTCTGCTGACCTGGTTCTCTGGCTCTAAAGCAGCTCTGCTGACCTGGTTCTCTGGCTCTAAAGCAGCTATGCTGACCTGGTTCTCTGGCTCTAGAGCAGCTTTGCTGACCTAGTTCTCTGGCTCTAGAGCAGCTCTGCTGACCTGGTTCTCTGGCTCTACAACGGCTCTGCTGACCTGGTTCTCTGGCTTTACAGCGGCTCTGCTGACCTGGTTCTCTGGCTCTACAGCAGCTCTGCTGACCTGGTTCTCTGGCTCTACAGCGGCTCTGCTGACCTGGTGCTATTGCTCTACAGCAGCTCTGCTGACCTAGTTCTCTGGCTCTAGAGCAGCTCTGCTGACCTGGTTCTCTGATTCTACATCAAATCTGCTGTCCCGGTTCTCTGGCGCTACAGCAGCTCTGCTGACCTGGTTCTGTGGCTCTAAAGCAGCTCTGCTGACCTGGTTCTCTGGCTCTACAAGAGCTCTGCTGACCTGGTTCTCTGGCTCTACAACGGCACTGCTGACCTGGTTCTCTGGCTCTACAACGGCTCTGCTGACCTGGTCCTCAGCCTCTAAAGCAGCTCTGCTCACCTGGTTCTCTGGCTCTAAAGCAGCTCTGCTGACCTAGTTCTTTGGCTCTAAAGCAGCTCTGTTGACCTGGTTCTCTGGCTCTAAAGCAGCTCTGCTGAGCTGGTTCTCTGGCTCTAAAGCAGCTCTGCTGACCTGGTTCTCTTGCTCTAGAGCAGCTTTGCTGACCTCGTTCTCATGCTCTACAGCGACTCTGCTGGCCTGGTTTTCTGGCTCTACAGCGACTCTGCTGACCTGGTTTTCTGGCTCTAAAGCAGCAATGCTGACCTGGTTCTGTGACTCTACAGCAGCTCTGCTGACATGGTTGGCTCTATAGCAGCTCTCCTGACCTGGTTCTCTGGCTCAACAGCAGCTCTGCTGACCTGGTTCTCGGGTTCTACATCAACGCTGCTGACCCGGTTCTCTGGCTCTACCGCAGCTCTGCTGACCTGGTTCTGTGTCTCTAAAGCAGCTCTGCTGACCTGGTTCTCTGGCTCTACAGCAGCTCTGCTGACCTGGTTCTCTGGCTCTACAATGGCTCTGTTGACCTGGTTCTCTGGCTCTACAATGGCTCTGCTGACCTAGTTCTCTGGCTCCAGAGCAGCTCTGCTGACCTGGTTCTATGGCTCTACAGCAGCTCTGCTGACCTGGTTCTATGGCACTAAAGTAGTTCCTCTGACCTGGTTCTCAGGCTCTAGAGAAGCTCTGCTGACCTGGTTCTCTGGCTCTAAAGCAGCTCTGCTGACCTGGTTCTATGGCACTAAAGTAGCTCCTCTGACCTGGTTCTCTGGCTCTAGAGAAGCTCTGCTGGCCTGGTTCTCTGGCTCTAAAACAGCTCTGCTAACCTGGTTCTTAGGATCTACAGCAGCTCTGCTGACCTGGTTTCTCTGGATCTACAGCAGCTCTGCTGGCCTGGTTGTCTGGCTCTAGAGCGGCTCTGCTGACCAGATTCTCTGTTTCTACAGCAGCTCTGCTTACCTAGTTCTCTGGCTCTAGAGCAGCTCTGTTGCCCTGGTTCTCTGGTTCTACATCGACTCTGCTGACCTGGTTCTCTGGCTCTACAGCAGCTCTGCTGACCTGGTTTCGCTGGCTCTAAAGCAGCTCTGCTGACCTGGTTTCTCTGGCTCCAGAGCAGCTCTGCTGACCTGGTTCTCGGGTTCTACATCAACGCTGCTGACCCGGTTCTCTGGCTCTACCGCAGCTCTGCTGACCTGGTTCTGTGTCTCTAAAGCAGCTCTGCTGACCTGGTTCTCTGGCTCTACAGCAGCTCTGCTGACCTGGTTCTCTGGCTCTACAATGGCTCTGCTGACCTAGTTCTCTGGCTCCAGAGCAGCTCTGCTGACCTGGTTCTATGGCTCTACAGCAGCTCTGCTGACCTGGTTCTATGGCACTAAAGTAGCTCCTCTGACCTGGTTCTCTGGCTCTAGAGAAGCTCTGCTGACATGGTTCTCTGGCTCTAAAGCAGCTCTGCTGACCTGGTTCTATGGCACTAAAGTAGCTCCGCTGACCTGGTTCTGTGGCTCTAGAGAAGCTCTGCTGACCTGGTTCTCTGGCTCTAAAACAGCTCTGCTAACCTGGTTCTTAGGATCTACAGCAGCTCTGCTGATCTGGTTTCTCTGGATCTACAGCAGCTCTGCTGGCCTGGTTCTCTGGCTCTAGAGCAGCTCTGCTGACCTGGTTCTCCTGGCTCTAGAGCAGCTCTGCTAACCTGGTTCTTAGGATCTACAGCAGCTCTGCTGACCTGGTTCTCTGGCTCTACAATGGCTTTGCTGACCTGGTTCACTGGCTCTACAGCAGCTCTGCTGACCTGGTTCTCTGGCTCTGCTGACCTGTTTCTCTGGCTTTAGAGTGGCTCTGCTGACCTTGTTCTCTGGCTCTACAGCAGCTCTGCTGACCTAGTTCCCTGGCTCTAGAGCAGCTCTGCTGACCTAGTTCTCTAGCTCTACAAAGGTTCAGCTGACCTGGTTCTCTGGCTCTACAGCGGCTCTGCTGACCTGGTTCTCTGGCTCTAAAGAAGCTCTGCTGACCTGGATCTCTGGCTCTAAAGCACCTCTGCTGACCTGGCTCTCTGGCTCTACAGTGGCTCTGTTGACCTGGTTTTCTGGCTCTAAAGCAGCAATGCTGACCTGGTTCTGTGACTCTACAGCAGCTCTGCTGACATGGTTGGCTCTATAGCAGCTCTCCTGACCTGGTTCTCTGGCTCAACAGCAGCTCTGCTGACCTGGTTCTCGGGTTCTACATCAACGCTGCTGACCCGGTTCTCTGGCTCTACCGCAGCTCTGCTGACCTGGTTCTGTGTCTCTAAAGCAGCTCTGCTGACCTGGTTCTCTGGCTCTACAGCAGCTCTGCTGACCTGGTTCTCTGGCTCTACAATGGCTCTGCTGACCTGGTTCTCTGGCTCTACAATGGCTCTGCTGACCTAGTTCTCTGGCTCCAGAGCAGCTCTGCTGACCTGGTTCTATGGCTCTACAGCAGCTCTGCTGACCTGGTTCTATGGCACTAAAGTAGTTCCTCTGACCTGGTTCTCAGGCTCTAGAGAAGCTCTGCTGACCTGGTTCTCTGGCTCTAAAGCAGCTCTGCTGACCTGGTTCTATGGCACTAAAGTAGCTCCTCTGACCTGGTTCTCTGGCTCTAGAGAAGCTCTGCTGGCCTGGTTCTCTGGCTCTAAAACAGCTCTGCTAACCTGGTTCTTAGGATCTACAGCAGCTCTGCTGACCTGGTTTCTCTGGATCTACAGCAGCTCTGCTGGCCTGGTTGTCTGGCTCTAGAGCGGCTCTGCTGACCAGATTCTCTGTTTCTACAGCAGCTCTGCTTACCTAGTTCTCTGGCTCTAGAGCAGCTCTGTTGCCCTGGTTCTCTGGTTCTACATCGACTCTGCTGACCTGGTTCTCTGGCTCTACAGCAGCTCTGCTGACCTGGTTTCGCTGGCTCTAAAGCAGCTCTGCTGACCTGGTTTCTCTGGCTCTACAGCAGCACTGCTGACCTGGTTCTCTGGCTCTACAGCGGCTCTGTTGACCTGGTTCCCTGGCTCTAAAGTGGCTCTGCTGACCTAGTTCTCTGGCTCCAGAGCAGCTCTGCTGACCTGGTTCTCGGGTTCTACATCAACGCTGCTGACCCGGTTCTCTGGCTCAACCGCAGCTCTGCTGACCTGGTTCTGTGTCTCTAAAGCAGCTCTGCTGACCTGGTTCTCTGGCTCTACAGCAGCTCTGCTGACCTGGTTCTCTGGCTCTACAATGGCTCTGCTGACCTAGTTCTCTGGCTCCAGAGCAGCTCTGCTGACCTGGTTCTATGGCTCTACAGCAGCTCTGCTGACCTGGTTCTATGGCACTAAAGTAGCTCCTCTGACCTGGTTCTCTGGCTGTAGAGAAGCTCTGCTGACATGGTTCTCTGGCTCTAAAGCAGCTCTGCTGACCTGGTTCTATGGCACTAAAGTAGCTCCGCTGACCTGGTTCTCTGGCTCTAGAGAAGCTCTGCTGACCTGGTTCTCTGGCTCTAAAACAGCTCTGCTAACCTGGTTCTTAGGATCTACAGCAGCTCTGCTGATCTGGTTTCTCTGGATCTACAGCAGCTCTGCTGGCTTGGTTCTCTGGCTCTAGAGCAGCTCTGCTGACCTGGTTCTCCTGGCTCTAGAGCAGCTCTGCTAACCTGGTTCTTAGGATCTACAGCAGCTCTGCTGACCTGGTTCTCTGGCTCTACAATGGCTTTGCTGACCTGGTTCACTGGCTCTACAGCAGCTCTGCTGACCTGGTTCTCTGGCTCTGCTGACCTGTTTCTCTGGCTTTAGAGTGGCTCTGCTGACCTTGTTCTCTGGCTCTACAGCAGCTCTGCTGACCTAGTTCCCTGGCTCTAGAGCAGCTCTGCTGACCTAGTTCTCTAGCTCTACAAAGGTTCAGCTGACCTGGTTCTCTGGCTCTACAGCGGCTCTGCTGACCTGGTTCTCTGGCTCTAAAGAAGCTCTGCTGACCTGGATCTCTGGCTCTAAAGCACCTCTGCTGACCTGGCTCTCTGGCTCTACAGTGGCTCTGTTGACCTGGTTCTCTGGCTCTAAAGCGGCTCAGCTGACCTGGTTGTCTGGCTCTACAGCGGCTCAGCTGACCTGGATCTCTGGCTCTACAGCAGCTCTGCTGACCTAGTTCTCTGGCTCTAGAGCAGCTCTGCTGACCTGGTTCTCTGGCTCTAAAGCAGCTCTGCTGACCTAGTTCTTTGGCTCTAAAGCAGCTCTGCTGACCTGGTTCTCTGGCTCTAAAGCAGCTCTGCTGACCTGGTTCTCTGGCTCTAAAGCAGCTCTGCTGACCTGGTTCTCTGGCTCTAGAGCAGCTTTGCTGACCTGGTTCTCATGCTCTACGGCGACTCTGCTGGCCTGGTTTTCTGGCTCTACAGCGACTCTGCTGACCTGGTTTTCTGGCTCTAAAGCAGCAATGCTGACCTGCTTCTCTGACTCTACAGCAGCTCTGCTGACATGGTTGGCTCTATAGCAGCTCTCCTGACCTGGTTCTCTGGCTCAACAGCAGCTCTGCTGACCTGGTTCTCGGGTTCTACATCAACGCTGCTGACCCGGTTCTCTGGCTCTACCGCAGCTCTGCTGACCTGGTTCTGTGTCTCTAAAGCAGCTCTGCTGACCTGGTTCTCTGGCTCTACAGCAGCTCTGCTGACCTGGTTCTCTGGCTCTACAATGGCTCTGCTGACCTGGTTCTCTGGCTCTACAATGGCTCTGCTGACCTAGTTCTCTGGATCCAGAGCAGCTCTGCTGAGCTGGTTCTATGGCTCTACAGCAGCTCTGCTGACCTGGTTCTATGGCACTAAAGTAGCTCCTCTGACCTGGTTCTCTGGCTCTAGAGAAGCTCTGCTGACCTGGTTCTCTGGCTCTAAAGCAGCTCTGTTGACCTGGTTCTATGGCACTAAAGTAGCTCCTCTGACCTGGTTGTCTGGCTCTAGAGAAGCTCTGCTGGCCTGGTTCTTTGGCTCTAAAACAGCTCTGCTAACCTGGTTCTTAGGATCTACAGCAGCTCTGCTGACCTGGTTTCTCTGGATCTACAGCAGCTCTGCTGGCCTGGTTCTCTGGCTCTAGAGCAGCTCTGCTGACCTGGTTCTCTGGCTCTAGAGCAGCTCTGCTAACCTGGTTCTTAGGATCTACAGCAGCTCTGCTGACCTGGTTCTCTGGCTCTACAATGGCTTTGCTGGCCTGGTTCACTGGCTCTACAGCAGCTCTGCTGACCTGGTTCTCTGGCTCTGCTGACCTGTTTCTCTGGCTCTAAAGCAGCTTTGCTGACCTGGTTCTCTGGCTTTAGAGTGGCTCTGCTGACCTGGTTCTCTGGCTCTACAGCAGCTCTGCTGACCTAGTTCCCTGGCTCTAGAGCAGCTCTGCTGACCTAGTTCTCTAGCTCTACAAAGGTTCAGCTGACCTGGTTCTCTGGCTCTACAGCGGCTCTGCTGACCTGGTTCTCTGGCTCTAAAGCAGCTCTGCTGACCTGGCTCTCTGGCTCTACAGTGGCTCTGTTGACCTGGTTCTCTGGCTCTAAAGCGGCTCAGCTGACCTGGTTGTCTGGCTCTAGAGCGGCTCTGCTGACCTGGATCTCTGGCTCTACAGCAGCTCTCCTGACCTAGTTCTCTGGCTCTAGAGCAGCTCTGCTGACCTGGTTCTCTGGCTCTAAAGCAGCTCTGCTGACCTAGTTCTTTGACTCTAAAGCAGCTCTGCTGACCTGGTTCTCTGGCTCTAGAGCAGCTTTGCTGACCTGGTTCTCAGGCTCTACAGCGACTCTGCTGACCTGGTTTACTTGCTCTAAAACAGCACTGCTGACCTGGTTCTCTGACTCTACAGCAGCTCTGCTGACCTGGTTCTCTGGCTCCATAGCAGCTCTGCTGACCTGGTTCTCTGGCTCAACAGCAGCTCTGCAGACCTGGTTCTCTGGTTCTACATCAACTCTGCTGACCCGGTTCTCTGGCTCTACAGCAGCTCTGCTGACCTGGTTCTGTGGCTCTAAAGCAGCTCTGCTGACCTGGTTCTCTGGCTCTAAAGAAGCTCTGCTGACCTGGATCTCTGGCTATAAAGCAGCTTTGCTGACCTGGTTCCCTGGCTCTAAAGTGGCTCTGCTGACCTGGTTGTCTGGCTCGAGAGCGGCTCTGCTGACCTGGTTCTCTGGTTCTACAGCAGCTCTGCTGACCTAGTTCTTCGGCTCTAGAGCAGCTCTGCTGCCCTGGCTCTCTGGCTCTACAGCGGCTCTGCTGACCTGGTTCGATGGCTCTACAGCAGCTCTGCTGACCTAGTTCTCTGGCTCTAGAGCAGCTCTGCTTACCTGGTTCTCTGATTCTACATCAACTCTGCTGTCCCGGTTCTCTGGCGCTACAGCAGCTCTGCTGACCTGGTTCTGTGGCTCTAAAGCAGCTCTGCTGACCTGGTTCTCTGGCTCTACAACGGCTCTGCTGACCTGGTCCTCAGCCTCTAAAGCAGCTCTGCTCACCTGGTTCTCTGGCTCTAAAGCAGCTCTGCTGACCTGGTTCTCTGGCTCTACAACGGCTCTGCTGACCTGGTTCTCTGGTTCTACAGCGGTTCTGCTGACCTGGTTCTCTGGCTCTAAAGAAGCTCTGCTGATATGGATCTCTGGCTCTAAAGCAGCTTTGCTGACCTGGTTCTCTGGCTTTAAAGCGGCTCTGCTGACCTGGTTCTCTGGCTCTACAGAAGCTCTGCTGACCTAGTTCTCTGGCTCTAGAGCAGCTCTTCTGACCTGGTTCTCTGGCTCTACAACAGCTCTGCTGAACTGGTTCTATGGCTCTACAGCGGCTCTGCTGACCTGGTTCTCAGGCTCTAAAGAAGCTCTGCTGACCTGGATCTCTGACTCTAAAGCAGCTCTGCTGACCTGGTTCTCTGGCTCTACAGCGGCTCTGTTGACCTGGTTCTCTGGCTCTAAAGCGGCTCTGATGACCTGGTTGTCTGGCTCTAGAGCGGCTCTGCTGACCAGATTCTCTGTTTCTACAGCAGCTCTGCTTACCTAGTTCTCTGGCTCTAGAGCAGCTCTGTTGCCCTGGTTCTCTGGTTCTACATCGACTCTGCTGACCTGGTTCTCTGGCTCTACAGCAGCTCTGCTGACCTAGTTCTCTGGCTCTAGAGCAGCTCTGCTGACCTGGTTCTCTGGCTCAACAGCAGCTCTGCAGACCTGGTTCTCTGGTTCTACATCAACTCGGCTGACCCGGTTCTCTGGCTCTACAGCACCTCTGCTGACCTGGTTCTGTGGCTCTAAAGCAGCTCTGCTGACCTGGTTCTCTGGCTCTACAGCAGCTCTGTTGACCTGGTTCTCTGACTCTACAACAGCTCTGCTGACCTGGTTCTCTGGCTCTACAACGGCTCTGCTGACCTTGTTCTCTGTCTCTACAGCGCCTCTGCTGACCTGGTTCTCTGGCTCTAAAGAAGCTCTGCTGACCTGGATCTCTGGCTAAAAAGCAGCTTTGCTGACCTGGTTCTCTGGCTCTAAAGAAGCTCTGCTGACCTGGTTCTATGGCACTAAAGTAGCTCTTCTGACCTGGTTCTCTGGCTCTAGAGCAGCTCTGCTGACCTGTTTTCTCTGGCTCTAAAGCAGCTCTGCTGACCTGGTTTCTCTGGCTCTACAGCAGCACTGCTGACCTGGTTCTTTGGCTCTACAGCGGCTCTGTTGACCTGGTTCCCTGGCTCTAAAGTGGCTCTGCTGACCTGGTTGTCTGGCTCGAGAGCGGCTCTGCTGACCTGGTTCTCTGGTTCTACAGCAGCTCTGCTGACCTAGTTCTTCGGCTCTAGAGCAGCTCAGCTGCCCTGGTTCTCTGGCTCTACAGCGACTCTGCTGACCTGGTTCGATGGCTCTACAGCAGCTCTGCTGACCTAGTTCTCTGGCTCTAGAGCAGCTCTGCTGACCTGGTTCTCTGATTCTACATCAACTCTGCTGTCCCGGTTCTCTGGCGCTACAACAGCTCTGCTGACCTGGTTCTGTGGCTCTAAAGCAGCTCTGCTGACCTGGTTCTCTGGCTCTACAAGAGCTCTGCTGACCTGGTTTTTTGGCTCTAAAACGGCACTGCTGACCTGGTTCTCTGGCTCTACAACGGCTCTGCTGACCTGGTCCTCAGCCTCTAAAGCAGCTCTGCTCACCTGGTTCTCTGGCTCTAAAGCAGCTCTGCTGACCTGGTTCTCTGGCTCTACAACGGCTCTGCTGACCTGGTTCTCTGGTTCTACAGCGGTTCTGCTGACCTGGTTCTCTGGCTCTAAAGAAGCTCTGCTGATATGGATCTCTGGCTCTAAAACAGCTTTGCTGACCTGGTTCTCTGGCTTTAGAGCGGCTCTGCTTACCTGGTTCTCTGGCTCTACAGAAGCTCTGCTGACCTAGTTCTCTGGCTCTAGAGCAGCTCTGCTGACCTGGTTCTCTGGCTCTACAACAGCTCTGCTGAACTGGTTCTATGGCTCTACAGCGGCTCTGCTGACCTGGTTCTCTGGCTCTAAAGAAGCTCTGCTGACCTGGATCTCTGACTCTAAAGCAGCTCTGCTGACCTGGTTCTCTGGCTCTACAGCGGCTCTGTTGACCTGGTTCTCTGGCTCTAAAGCGGCTCTGATGACCTGGTTGTCCGGCTCTAGAGCGGCTCTGCTGACCAGATTCTCTGTTTCTACAGCAGCTCTGCTTACCTAGTTCTCTGGCTCTAGAGCAGCTCTGTTGCCCTGGTTCTCTGGTTCTACATCAACTCTGCTGACCTGGTTCTCTGGCTCTAGAGCAGCTCTGCTGACCTGGTTTCTCTGGCTCTAAAGCAGCTCTGCTGACCTGGTTTCTCTGGCTCTACAGCAGCACTGCTGACCTGGTTCTCTGGCTCTACAGCGGCTCTGTTGACCTGGTTCCCTGGCTCTAAAGTGGCTCTGCTGACCTGGTTGTCTGGCTCGAGAGCGGATCTGCTGACCTGGTTCTCTGGTTCTACAGCAGCTCTGCTGACCTAGTTCTCCGGCTCTAGAGCAGCTCTGCTGCCCTGGTTCTCTGGCTCTACAACGGCTCTGCTGACCTGGTTCTCTGGCTCTACAGCAGCTCTGCTGACCTAGTTCTCTGGCTCTACAGCGACTCTGCTGACCTGGTTCTCTGGCTCTAAAGCAGGACTGCTGACCTGGTGTTCTGACTCTACAGCAGCTCTGCTGACCTGGTTCTCTGGCTCTATAGCAGCTCTGCTGATCTGGATCTCTGGCTCTAAAGCAGCTCTGCTGACCTAGTTCTCTGGCTCTAGAGCAGCTCTGCTGACCTGGTTCTCTGGCTCTACAACAGCTCTGCTGACTTGGTTCTCTGGCTTTACAGCGGCTCTGCTGACCTGGTTCTCTGGCTCTAAAGCAGCTCTGCTGACCTGGTTCTCTGGCTCTACAGCGGCTCTGCTGACCTGGTTCTATGGCTCTACAGCAGCTCTGCTGACCTAGTTCTCTGGCTCTAGAGCAGCTCTGCTGACCTGGTTCTCTGATTCTACATCAACTCTGCTGTCCCGGTTCTCTGGCGCTACAGCAGCTCTGCTGACCTGGTTCTGTGGCTCTAAAGCAGCTCTGCTGACCTGGTTCTCTGGCTCTACAAGAGCTCTGCTGACCTGGTTTTTTGGCTCTAGAACGGCACTGCTGACCTGGTTCTCTGGCTCTACAATGGCTCTGCTGACCTGGTCCTCAGCCTCTAAAGCAGCTCAGCTCACCTGGTTCTCTGGCCCTAAAGCAGCTCTGCTGACCTGGTTCTCTGGTTCTACAGCGGTTCTGCTGACCCGGTTCTCTGGCTCTAAAGAAGCTCTGCTGACCTAGTTCTCTGGCTCTAGAGCAGCTCTGCTGACCTGGTTCTCTGGCTCTACAACAGCTCTGCTGACCTGGTTCTATGGCTCTACAGCGGCTCTGCTGACCTGGTTCTCTGGCTCTAAAGCGGCTCTGCTGACCAGATTCTCTGGTTCTACAGCAGCTCTGCTTACCTAGTTCTCTGGCTCTAGAGCAGCTCTGTTTCCCTGGTTATCTGGTTCTACATCGACTCTGCTGACCTGATCTCTGGCTCTACAGCAGCTCTGCTGACCTGGTTCTCTGGCTCTGCAGCAGCTCTGCTGACCTGGTTCTGTGGCTCTAAAGCAGCTCTGCTGACCTGGTTGTCTGGCTCTAGAGCAACTTTGCTGACTTGGTTCTCAGGCTCTACAGCGACTCTGCTGACCTGGTTGTCTGGCTCTAAAGCAGCACTGCTGACCTGGTTGTTTGACTCTACAGCAGCTCTGCTGACCTGGTTCTCTGGCTCTACAGCAGCTCTGCTGACCTGGCTCTCTGGCTCTACATCAACTCTGCTGACCCGGTTCTCTGGCTCTACAGCAGCTCTGCTGACCTGGTTCTGTGGCTCTACAGCAGCTCTGCTGACCTGGTTCTCTGGCTCTACAACAACTCTGCTGACCCGGTTCTCTGGCTCTACAGCAGCTCTGCTGACCTGGTTCTGTGGCTCTACAGCAGCTCTGCTGACCTGGTTCTCTGGCTCTACAACGGCTCTGCTGACCTGGTTCTCTGGCTCTACAACAGCTCTGCTGACCTGGTTCTCAGTCTCTAGAGCAGCACTGCTGACCTGGTTCTCTGGCTCTAAATCAGCTCTGCTGACCTGGTTCTCTGGCTCTACAGCGGCTCTGCTGACCTGGATCTCTGGTTCTAAAGCAGCTCTGCTGACCTGGTTCTCTGGCTTTAGAGCAGCTCTGCTGACCTGGTTCTCTGGCTCTACAGCAGCTCTGCTGACCTAATTTTTTGGCTCTAGAGCAGCTCTACTGACCCGGTTCTCTGGCTCTACAGCAGCTCTGCTGACCTGGTTCTCTGGCTCTACAACAGCTCTGCTGACCTCATTCTCTGGCTCTACAACGGCTCTGCTGACATGGTTCTCGGTCTCTAGAGCAGCTCTGCTGACCTGGTTCTCTGGCTCTAAAGCAGCTCTGCTGACCTGGTTCTCTGGCTCTAAAGCAGCTCTGCTGACCTGGTTCTCTGGCTTTACAGCGGCTCTGCTGACCTGGTTCTCTGGCTCTACAGCAGCTCTGCTGACCTGGTTCTCTGGCTCTACAGCGGCTCTGCTGACCTGGTGCTATGGCTCTACAGCAGCTCTGCTGACCTAGTTCTCTGGCTCTAGAGCAGCTCTGCTGACCTGGTTCTCTGATTCTACATCAACTCTGCTGTCCCGGTTCTCTGGCGCTACAACAGCTCTGCTGACCTGGTTCTGTGGCTCTAAAGCAGCTCTGCTGGCCTGGTTCTTTGGCTCTACAAGAGCTCTGCTGACCTGGTTTTTTGGCTCTACAACGGCACTGCTGACCTGGTTCTCTGGCTCTACAACGGCTCTGCTGACCTGGTCCTCAGCCTCTAAAGCAGCTCTGCTCACCTGGTTCTCTGGCTCTAAAGCAGCTCTGCTGACCTGGTTCTCTGGCTCTACAACGGCTCTGCTGACCTGGTTCTCTGGTTCTACAGCGGTTCTGCTGACCTGGTTCTCTGGCTCTAAAGAAGCTCTGCTGATATGGATCTCTGGCTCTAAAGCAGCTTTGCTGACCTGGTTCTCTGGCTTTAGAGCGGCTCTGCTTACCTGGTTCTCTGGCTCTACAGAAGCTCTGCTGACCTAGTTCTCTGGCTCTAGAGCAGCTCTGCTGACCTGGTTCTCTGGCTCTACAACAGCTCTGCTGAACTGGTTCTATGGCTCTACAGCGGCTCTGCTGACCTGGTTCTCTGGCTCTAAAGAAGCTCTGCTGACCTGGATCTCTGACTCTAAAGCAGCTCTGCTGACCTGGTTCTCTGGCTCTACAGCGGCTCTGTTGACCTGGTTCTCTGGCTCTAAAGCGGCTCTGATGACCTGGTTGTCTGGCTCTAGAGCGGCTCTGCTGACCAGTTTCTCTGTTTCTACAGCAGCTCTGCTTACCTAGTTCTCTGGCTCTACAGCAGCTCTGTTGCCCTGGTTCATGGTTCTACATCGACTCTGCTGACCTGGTTCTCTGGCTCTAGAGCAGCTCTGCTGACCTGGTTTCTCTGGCTCTAAAGCAGCTCTGCTGACCTGGTTTCTCTGGCTCTACAGCAGCACTACTGACCTGGTTCTCTGGCTCTACAGCGGCTCTGTTGACCTGGTTCCCTGGCTCTAAAGTGGCTCTGCTGACCTGGTTGTCTGGCTCGAGAGCGGCTCTGCTGACCTGGTTCTCTGGTTCTACAGCAGCTCTGCTGACCTAGTTCTCCGGCTCTAGAGCAGCTCTGCTGCCCTGGTTCTCTGGCTCTACAACGGCTCTGCTGACCTGGTTCTCTGGCTCTACAGCAGCTCTGCTGACCTAGTTCTCTGGCTCTACAGCGACTCTGCTGACCTGGTTCTCTGGCTCTAAAGCAGGACTGCTGACCTGGTGTTCTGACTCTACAGCAGCTCTGCTGACCGGGTTCTCTGGCTCTATAGCAGCTCTGCTGACCTGGATCTCTGGCTCTAAAGCAGCTCTGCTGACCTAGTTCTCTGGCTCTAGAGCAGCTCTGCTGACCTGGTTCTCTGGCTCTACAACAGCTCTGCTGACTTGGTTCTCTGGCTTTACAGCGGCTCTGCTGACCTGGTTCTCTGGCTCTAAAGCAGCTCTGCTGACCTGGTTCTCTGGCTCTACAGCGGCTCTGCTGACCTGGTTCTATGGCTCTACAGCAGCTCTGCTGACCTAGTTCTCTGGCTCTAGAGCAGCTCTGCTGACCTGGTTCTCTGATTCTACATCAACTCTGCTGTCCCGGTTCTCTGGCGCTACAGCGGCTCTGCTGACCTGGTTCTGTGGCTCTAAACCAGCTCTGCTGACCTGGTTCTCTGACTCTACAAGAGCTCTGCTGACCTGGTTTTTTGGCTCTACAACGGCACTGCTGACCTGGTTCTCTGGCTCTACAATGGCTCTGTTGACCTGGTCCTCAGCCTCTAAAGCAGCTCAGCTCACCTGGTTCTCTGGCTCTAAAGCAGCTCTGCTGACCTGGTTCTACAGCGGTTCTGCTGACCCGGTTCTCTGGCTCTAAAGAAGCTCTGCTGACCTAGTTCTCTGGCTCTAGAGCAGCTCTGCTGACCTGGTTCTCTGGCTCTACAACAGCTCTGCTGACCTGGTTCTATGGCTCTACAGCGGCTCTGCTGACCTGGTTCTCTGGCTCCAAAGAAGCTCTGCTGACCTGGATCTCTGACTCTAAAGCAGCTCTGCTGACCTGGTTCTCTGGTTCTACAGCGGCTCTGTTGACCTGGTTCTCTGGCTCTAAAGCAGCTCTGATGACCTGGTTGTCTGGCTCTAGAGCGGCTCTGCTGACCAGATTCTCTGGTTCTACAGCAGCTCTGCTTACCTAGTTCTCTGGCTCTAGAGCAGCTCTGTTGCCCTGGTTCTCTGGTTCTACATCGACTCTGCTGACCTGGTTCTCTGGCTCTACAGCAGCTCTGCTGACCTGGTTCTCTGGCTCTACAGCAGGTCTGCTGACCTGGTTCTGTGGCTCTAAAGCAGCTCTGCTGACCTGGTTGTCTGGCTCTAGTGCAACTTTACTGACTTGGTTCTCAGGCTCTACAGCGACTCTGCTGACCTGGTTGTCTGGCTCTAAAGCAGCACTGCTGACCTGGTTGTTTGACTCTACAGCAGCTCTGCTGACCTGGTTCTCTGGCTCTACAGCAGCTCTGCTGACCTGGCTCTCTGGCTCTACATCAACTCTGCTGACCCGGTTCTCTGGCTCTACAGCAGCTCTGCTGACCTGGTTCTGTGGCTCTACAGCAGCTCTGCTGACCTGGTTCTCTGGCTCTACAACGGCTCTGCTGACCTGGTTCTCTGGCTCTACAACAGCTCTGCTGACCTGGTTCTCAGTCTCTAGAGCAGCACTGCTGACCTGGTTCTCTGGCTCTAAATCAGCTCTGCTGACCTGGTTCTCTGGCTCTACAGCGGCTCTGCTGACCTGGATCTCTGGTTCTAAAGCAGCTCTGCTGACCTGGTTCTCTGGCTTTAGAGCAGCTCTGCTGACCTGGTTCTCTGGCTCTACAGCAGCTCTGCTGACCTAATTCTTTGGCTCTAGAGCAGCTCTACTGACCCGGTTCTCTGGCTCTACAGCAGCTCTGCTGACCTGGTTCTCTGGCTCTACAACAGCTCTGCTGACCTCGTTCTCTGGCTCTACAACGGCTCTGCTGACATGGTTCTCGGTCTCTAGAGCAGCTCTGCTGACCTGGTTCTCTGGCTCTAAAGCAGCTCTGCTGACCTGGTTCTCTGGCTCTAAAGCAGCTCTGCTGACCTGGTTCTCTGGCTCTACAGCGGCTCTGTTGACCTGGTTCCCTGGCTCTAAAGTGGCTCTGCTGACCTGGTTGTCTGGCTCGAGAGCGGCTCTGCTGACCTGGTTCTCTGGTTCTACAGCAGCTCTGCTGACCTAGTTCTCCGGCTCTAGAGCAGATCTACTGACCCGGTTCTCTGGCTCTACAGCAGCTCTGCTGACCTGGTTCTCTGGCTCTACAACAGCTCTGCTGACCTCGTTCTCTGGCTCTACAACGGCTCTGCTGACATGGTTCTCGGTCTCTAGAGCAGCTCTGCTGACCTGGTTCTCTGGCTCTAAAGCAGCTCTGCTGACCTGGTTCTCTGGCTCTAAAGCAGCTCTGCTGACCTGGTTCTCTGGCTTTACAGCGGCTCTGCTGACCTGGTTCTCTGGCTCTACAGCAGCTCTGCTGACCTGGTTCTCTGGCTCTACAGCGGCTCTGCTGACCTGGTGCTATGGCTCTACAGCAGCTCTGCTGACCTAGTTCTCTGGCTCTAGAGCAGCTCTGCTGACCTGGTTCTCTGATTCTACATCAACTCTGCTGTCCCGGTTCTCTGGCGCTACAGCAGCTCTGCTGACCTGGTTCTGTGGCTCTAAAGCAGCTCTGCTGACCTGGTTCTCTGGCTCTACAAGAGCTCTGCTGACCTGGTTCTCTGGCTCTACAACGGCACTGCTGACCTGGTACTCTGGCTCTACAACGGCTCTGCTGACCTGGTCCTCAGCCTCTAAAGCAGCTCTGCTCACCTGGTTCTCTGGCTCTACAGCAGCTCTGCTGACCTGGTTCTGTGGCTCTAAAGCAGCTCTGCTGACCTGGTTGTCTGGCTCTAGAGCAACTTTGCTGACTTGGTTCTCAGGCTCTACAGCGACTCTGCTGACCTGGTTGTCTGGCTCTAAAGCAGCACTGCTGACCTGGTTGTTTGACTCTACAGCAGCTCTGCTGACCTGCTTCTCTGGCTCTACAGCAGCTCTGCTGACCTGGCTCTTTGGCTCTACATCAACTCTGCTGACCCGGTTCTCTGGCTCTACAGCAGCTCTGCTGACCTGGTTCTGTGGCTCTACAGCAGTTCTGCTGACCTGGTTCTCTGGCTCTACAACAGCTCTGCTGACCTGGTTCTCTGGCTCTAAAATAGCTCTGCTGACCTGGATCTCTGACTCTAAAGCAGCTCTGCTGACCTGGTTCTCTGGCTCTACAGCGGCTCTGTTGACCTGGTTCTCTGGCTCTAAAGCGGCTCTGATGACCTGGTTGTCTGGCTCTAGAGCGGCTCTGCTGACCAGATTCTCTGTTTCTACAGCAGCTCTGTTTACCTAGTTCTCTGGCTCTAGAGCAGCTCTGTTGCCCTGGTTCTCTGGTTCTACATCGACTCTGCTGACCTGGTTCTCTGGCTCTAGAGCAGCTCTGCTGACCTGGTTTCTCTGGCTCTAAAGCAGCTCTGCTGACCTGGTTTCTCTGGCTCTACAGCAGCACTGCTGACCTGGTTCTCTGGCTCTACAGCGGCTCTGTTGACCTGGTTCCCTGGCTCTAAAGTGGCTCTGCTGACCTGGTTGTCTGGCTCGAGAGCGGCTCTGCTGACCTGGTTCTCTGGTTCTACAGCAGCTCTGCTGACCTAGTTCTCCGGCTCTAGAGCAGCTCTGCTGCCCTGGTTCTCTGGCTCTACAACGGCTCTGCTGACCTGGTTCTCTGGCTCTACAGCAGCTCTGCTGACCTAGTTCTCTGGCTCTACAGCGACTCTGCTGACCTGGTTCTCTGGCTCTAAAGCAGGACTGCTGACCTGGTGTTCTGACTCTACAGCAGCTCTGCTGACCTGGTTCTCTGGCTCTATAGCAGCTCTGCTGACCTGGATCTCTGGCTCTAAAGCAGCTCTGCTGACCTAGTTCTCTGGCTCTAGAGCAGCTCTGCTGACCTGGTTCTCTGGCTCTACAACAGCTCTGCTGACTTGGTTCTCTGGCTTTACAGCGGCTCTGCTGACCTGGTTCTCTGGCTCTAAAGCACTCTGCTGACCTGCTTCTCTGGCTCTACAGCGGCTCTGCTGACCTGGTTCTATGGCTCTACAGCAGCTCTGCTGACCTAGTTCTCTGGCTCTAGAGCAGCTCTGCTGACCTGGTTCTCTGATTCTACATCAACTCTGCTGTCCCGGTTCTCTGGCGCTACAGCAGCTCTGCTGACCTGGTTCTGTGGCTCTAAAGCAGCTCTGCTGACCTGGTTCTCTGGCTCTACAAGAGCTCTGCTGACCTGGTTTTTTGGCTCTACAACGGCACTGCTGACCTGGTTCTCTGGCTCTACAACGGCTCTGCTGACCTGGTCCTCAGCCTCTAAAGCAGCTCAGCTCACCTGGTTCTCTGGCTCTAAAGCAGCTCTGCTGACCTGGTTCTCTGGTTCTACAGCGGTTCTGCTGACCCGGTTCTCTGGCTCTAAAGAAGCTCTGCTGACCTAGTTCTCTGGCTCTAGAGCAGCTCTGCTGACATGGTTCTCTGGCTCTACAACAGCTCTGCTGACCTGGTTCTATGGCTCTACAGCGGCTCTGCTGACCTGGTTCTCTGGCTCTAAAGAAGCTCTGCTGACCTGGATCTCTGACTCTAAAGCAGCTCTGCTGACCTGGTTCTCTGGCTCTACAGCGGCTCTGTTGACCTGGTTCTCTGGCTCTAAAGCGGCTCTGATGACCTGGTTGTCTGGCTCTAGAGCGGCTCTGCTGACCAGATTCTCTGGTTCTACAGCAGCTCTGCTTACCTAATTCTCTGGCTCTAGAGCAGCTCTGTTGCCCTGGTTCTCTGGTTATACATCGACTCTGCTGACCTGGTTCTCTGGCTCTACAGCAGCTCTGCTGACCTGGTTCTCTGGCTCTACAGCAGCTCTGCTGACCTGGTTCTGTAGCTCTAAAGCAGCTCTGCTGACCTGGTTGTCTGGCTCTAGAGCAACTTTGCTGACTTGGTTCTCAGGCTCTACAGCGACTCTGCTGACCTGATTGTCTGGCTCTAAAGCAGCACTGCTGACCTGGTTGTTTGACTCTACAGCAGCTCTGCTGACCTGGCTCTCTGGCTCTACATCAACTCTGCTGACCCGGTTCTCTGGCTCTACAGCAGCTCTGCTGACCTGGTTCTGTGGCTCTACAGCAGCTCTGCTGACCTGGTTCTCTGGCTCTACAACGGCTCTGCTGACCTGGTTCTCTGGCTCTACAACAGCTCTGCTGACCTGGTTCTCAGTCTCTAGAGCAGCACTGCTGACCTGGTTCTCTGGCTCTAAATCAGCTCTGCTGACCTGGTTCTCTGGCTCTACAGCGGCTCTGCTGACCTGGATCTCTGGTTCTAAAGCAGCTCTGCTGACCTGGTTCTCTGGCTTTAGAGCAGCTCTGCTGACCTGGTTCTCTGGCTCTACAGCAGCTCTGCTGACCTAATTCTTTGGCTCTAGAGCAGCTCTACTGACCCGGTTCTCTGGCTCTACAGCAGCTCTGCTGACCTGGTTCTCTGGCTCTACAACAGCTCTGCTGACCTCGTTCTCTGGCTCTACAACGGCTCTGCTGACATGGTTCTCGGTCTCTAGAGCAGCTCTGCTGACCTGGTTCTCTGGCTCTAAAGCAGCTCTGCTGACCTGGTTCTCTGGCTCTAAAGCAGCTCTGCTGACCTGGTTCTCTGGCTCTAGAGCAGCTTTGCTGACCTAGTTCTCTGGCTCTAGAGCAGCTCTGCTGACCTGGTTCTCTGGCTCTACAACGGCTCTGCTGACCTGGTTCTCTGGCTTTACAGCGGCTCTGCTGACCTGGTTCTCTGGCTCTACAGCAGCTCTGCTGACCTGGTTCTCTGGCTCTACAGCGGCTCTGCTGACCTGGTGCTATGGCTCTACAGCAGCTCTGCTGACCTAGTTCTCTGGCTCTAGAGCAGCTCTGCTGACCTGGTTCTCTGATTCTACATCAACTCTGCTGTCCCGGTTCTCTGGCGCTACAGCAGCTCTGCTGACCTGGTTCTGTGGCTCTACAGCGGCTCTGTTGACCTGGTTCTCTGGCTCTAAAGCGGCTCTGATGACCTGGTTGTCTGGCTCTAGAGCGGCTCTGCTGACCAGATTCTCTGGTTCTACAGCAGCTCTGCTTACCTAATTCTCTGGCTCTAGAGCAGCTCTGTTGCCCTGGTTCTCTGGTTATACATCGACTCTGCTGACCTGGTTCTCTGGCTCTACAGCAGCTCTGCTGACCTGGTTCTCTGGCTCTACAGCAGCTCTGCTGACCTGGTTCTGTAGCTCTAAAGCAGCTCTGCTGACCTGGTTGTCTGGCTCTAGAGCAACTTTGCTGACTTGGTTCTCAGGCTCTACAGCGACTCTGCTGACCTGGTTGTCTGGCTCTAAAGCAGCACTGCTGACCTGGTTGTTTGACTCTACAGCAGCTCTGCTGACCTGGTTTTCTGGCTCTACAGCAGCTCTGCTGACCTGGCTCTCTGGCTCTACATCAACTCTGCTGACCCGGTTCTCTGGCTCTACAGCAGCTCTGCTGACCTGGTTCTGTGGCTCTACAGCAGCTCTGCTGACCTGGTTCTCTGGCTCTACAACGGCTCTGCTGACCTGGTTCTCTGGCTCTACAACAGCTCTGCTGACCTGGTTCTCAGTCTCTAGAGCAGCACTGCTGACCTGGTTCTCTGGCTCTAAATCAGCTCTGCTGACCTGGTTCTCTGGCTCTACAGCGGCTCTGCTGACCTGGATCTCTGGTTCTAAAGCAGCTCTGCTGACCTGGTTCTCTGGCTTTAGAGCAGCTCTGCTGACCTGGTTCTCTGGCTCTACAGCAGCTCTGCTGACCTAATTCTTTGGCTCTAGAGCAGCTCTACTGACCCGGTTCTCTGGCTCTACAGCAGCTCTGCTGACCTGGTTCTCTGGCTCTACAACAGCTCTGCTGACCTCGTTCTCTGGCTCTACAACGGCTCTGCTGACATGGTTCTCGGTCTCTAGAGCAGCTCTGCTGACCTGGTTCTCTGGCTCTAAAGCAGCTCTGCTGACCTGGTTCTCTGGCTCTAAAGCAGCTCTGCTGACCTGGTTCTCTGGCTCTAGAGCAGCTTTGCTGACCTAGTTCTCTGGCTCTAGAGCAGCTCTGCTGACCTGGTTCTCTGGCTCTACAACGGCTCTGCTGACCTGGTTCTCTGGCTTTACAGCGGCTCTGCTGACCTGGTTCTCTGGCTCTACAGCAGCTCTGCTGACCTGGTTCTCTGGCTCTACAGCGGCTCTGCTGACCTGGTGCTATGGCTCTACAGCAGCTCTGCTGACCTAGTTCTCTGGCTCTAGAGCAGCTCTGCTGACCTGGTTCTCTGATTCTACATCAACTCTGCTGTCCCGGTTCTCTGGCGCTACAGCAGCTCTGCTGACCTGGTTCTGTGGCTCTAAAGCAGCTCTGCTGACCTGGTTCTCTGGCTCTACAAGAGCTCTGCTGACCTGGTTCTCTGGCTCTACAACGGCACTGCTGACCTGGTTCTCTGGCTCTACAACGGCTCTGCTGACCTGGTCCTCAGCCTCTAAAGCAGCTCTGCTCACCTGGTTCTCTGGCTCTAAAGCAGCTCTGCTGACCTGGTTCTCTGGCACTACAACGGCTCTGCTGACCTGGTTCTCTGGCTCTACAGCTGTTCTGCTGACCTGGTTCTCTGGCTCTAAAGAAGCTCTGCTGATATGGATCTCTGGCTCTAAGGCAGCTTTGCTGACCTGGTTCTCTGGCTTTAGAGCGGCTCTGCTGACCTGGTTCTCTGGCTCTACAGAAGCTCTGCTGACCTAGTTCTCTGGCTCTAAAGAAGCTCTGCTGACCTGGATCTCTGACTCTAAAGCAGCTCTGCTGACCTGGTTCTCTGGCTCTAAAGCGGCTCTGATGACCTGGTTGTCTGGCTCTAGAGCGGCTCTGCTGACCAGATTCTCTGGTTCTACAGCAGCTCTGCTTACCTAATTCTCTGGCTCTAGAGCAGCACTGTTGCCCTGGTTCTCTGGTTCTACATCGGCTCTGCTGACCTGGTTCTCTGGCTCTACAGCAGCTCTGCTGACCTGGTTCTCTGGCTCTACAACAGCTCTGCTGACCTCGTTCTCTGGCTCTACAACGGCTCTGCTGACATGGTTCTCGGTCTCTAGAGCAGCTCTGCTGACCTGGTTCTCTGGCTCTAAAGCAGCTCTGCTGACCTGGTTCTCTGGCTCTAAAGCAGCTCTGCTGACCTGGTTCTCTGGCTCTACAACGGCTCTGCTGACCTGGTTCTCTGGCTCTACAGCTGTTCTGCTGACCTGGTTCCCTGGCTCTAAAGAAGCTCTGCTGATATGGATCTCTGGCTCTAAGGCAGCTTTGCTGACCTGGTTCTCTGGCTTTAGAGCGGCTCTGCTGACCTGGTTCTCTGGCTCTACAGAAGCTCTGCTGACCTAGTTCTCTGGCTCTAAAGAAGCTCTGCTGACCTGGATCTCTGACTCTACAGCAGCTCTGCTGACCTGGTTCTCTGGCTCTACAGCGGCTCTGATGACCTGGTTGTCTGGCTCTAGAGCGGCTCTGCTGACCAGATTCTCTGGTTCTACAGCAGCTCTGCTTACCTAGTTCTCTGGCTCTAGAGCAGCTCTGTTGCCCTGGTTCTCTGGTTCTACATCGGCTCTGCTGACCTGGTTCTCTGGCTCTACAGCAGCTCTGCTGACCTGGTTCTCTGGCTCTACAGCGGCTCTGATGACCTGGTTGTCTGGCTCTAGAGCGGCTCTGCTGACCAGATTCTCTGTTTCTACAGCAGCTCTGCTTACCTAGTTCTCTGGCTCTAGAGCAGCTCTGTTGCCCTGGTTCTCTGGTTCTACATCGACTCTGCTGACCTGGTTCTCTGGCTCTAGAGCAGCTCTGCTGACCTGGTTTCTCTGGCTCTAAAGCAGCTCTGCTGACCTGGTTTCTCTGGCTCTACAGCAGCACTGCTGACCTGGTTCTCTGGCTCTACAGCGGCTCTGTTGACCTGGTTCCCTGGCTCTAAAGTGGCTCTGCTGACCTGGTTGTCTGGCTCGAGAGCGGCTCTGCTGACCTGGTTCTCTGGTTCTACAGCAGCTCTGCTGACCTAGTTCTCCGGCTCTAGAGCAGCTCTGCTGCCCTGGTTCTCTGGCTCTACAACGGCTCTGCTGACCTGGTTCTCTGGCTCTACAGCAGCTCTGCTGACCTAGTTCTCTGGCTCTACAGCGACTCTGCTGACCTGGTTCTCTGGCTCTAAAGCAGGACTGCTGACCTGGTGTTCTGACTCTACAGCAGCTCTGCTGACCGGGTTCTCTGGCTCTATAGCAGCTCTGCTGACCTGGATCTCTGGCTCTAAAGCAGCTCTGCTGACCTAGTTCTCTGGCTCTAGAGCAGCTCTGCTGACCTGGTTCTCTGGCTCTACAACAGCTCTGCTGACTTGGTTCTCTGGCTTTACAGCGGCTCTGCTGACCTGGTTCTCTGGCTCTAAAGCAGCTCTGCTGACCTGGTTCTCTGGCTCTACAGCGGCTCTGCTGACCTGGTTCTATGGCTCTACAGCAGCTCTGCTGACCTAGTTCTCTGGCTCTAGAGCAGCTCTGCTGACCTGGTTCTCTGATTCTACATCAACTCTGCTGTCCCGGTTCTCTGGCGCTACAGCAGCTCTGCTGACCTGGTTCTGTGGCTCTAAACCAGCTCTGCTGACCTGGTTCTGTGGCTCTAAACCAGCTCTGTTGACCTGGTTCTCTGGCTCTACAAGAGCTCTGCTGACCTGGTTTTTTGGCTCTACAACGGCACTGCTGACCTGGTTCTCTGGCTCTACAATGGCTCTGCTGACCTGGTCCTCAGCCTCTAAAGCAGCTCAGCTCACCTGGTTCTCTGGCTCTAAAGCAGCTCTGCTGACCTAGTTCTCTGGCTCTAAAGAAGCTCTGCTGACCTGGATCTCTGACTCTACAGCAGCTCTGCTGACCTGGTTCTCTGGCTCTACAGCGGCTCTGATGACCTGGTTGTCTGGCTCTAGAGCGGCTCTGCTGACCAGATTCTCTGGTTCTACAGCAGCTCTGCTTACCTAGTTCTCTGGCTCTAGAGCAGCTCTGTTGCCCTGGTTCTCTGGTTCTACATCGGCTCTGCTGACCTGGTTCTCTGGCTCTACAGCAGCTCTGCTGACCTGGTTCTCTGGCTCTACAGCGGCTCTGATGACCTGGTTGTCTGGCTCTAGAGCGGCTCTGCTGACCAGATTCTCTGGTTCTACAGCAGCTCTGCTTACCTAGTTCTCTGGCTCTAGAGCAGCTCTGTTGCCCTGGTTCTCTGGTTCTACATCGGGTCTGCTGACCTGGTTCTCTGGCTCTACAGCAGCTCTGCTGACCTGGTTCTCTGGCTCTACAGCAGCTCTGCTGACCTGGTTCTGTGGCTCTAAAGCAGCTCTGCTGACCTGGTTGTCTGGCTCTAGAGCAACTTTGCTGACTTGGTTCTCAGGCTCTACAGCGACTCTGCTGACCTGGTTGTCTGGCTCTAAAGCAGCACTGCTGACCTGGTTGTTTGACTCTACAGCAGCTCTGCTGACCTGGTTCTCTGGCTCTACAGCAGCTCTGCTGACCTGGCTCTCTGGCTCTACATCAACTCTGCTGACCCGGTTCTCTGGCTCTACAGCAGCTCTGCTGACCTGGTTCTGTGGCTCTACAGCAGCTCTGCTGACCTGGTTCTCTGGCTCTACAACGGCTCTGCTGACCTGGTTCTCTGGCTCTACAACAGCTCTGCTGACCTGGTTCTCAGTCTCTAGAGCAGCACTGCTGACCTGGTTCTCTGGCTCTAAATCAGCTCTGCTGACCTGGTTCTCTGGCTCTACAGCGGCTCTGCTGACCTGGATCTCTGGTTCTAAAGCAGCTCTGCTGACCTGGTTCTCTGGCTTTAGAGCAGCTCTGCTGACCTGGTTCTCTGGCTCTACAGCAGCTCTGCTGACCTAATTCTTTGGCTCTAGAGCAGCTCTACTGACCCGGTTCTCTGGCTCTACAGCAGCTCTGCTGACCTGGTTCTCTGGCTCTACAACAGCTCTGCTGACCTCGTTCTCTGGCTCTACAACGGCTCTGCTGACATGGTTCTCGGTCTCTAGAGCAGCTCTGCTGACCTGGTTCTCTGGCTCTAAAGCAGCTCTGCTGACCTGGTTCTCTGGCTCTAAAGCAGCTCTGCTGACCTGGTTCTCTGGCTCTACAGCGGCTCTGTTGACCTGGTTCCCTGGCTCTAAAGTGGCTCTGCTGACCTGGTTGTCTGGCTCGAGAGCGGCTCTGCTGACCTGGTTCTCTGGTTCTACAGCAGCTCTGCTGACCTAGTTCTCCGGCTCTAGAGCAGCTCTACTGACCCGGTTCTCTGGCTCTACAGCAGCTCTGCTGACCTGGTTCTCTGGCTCTACAACAGCTCTGCTGACCTCGTTCTCTGGCTCTACAACGGCTCTGCTGACATGGTTCTCGGTCTCTAGAGGAGCTCTGCTGACCTGGTTCTCTGGCTCTAAAGCAGCTCTGCTGACCTGGTTCTCTGGCTCTAAAGCAGCTCTGCTGACCTGGTTCTCTGGCTTTACAGCGGCTCTGCTGACCTGGTTCTCTGGCTCTACAGCAGCTCTGCTGACCTGGTTCTCTGACTCTACAGCGGCTCTGCTGACCTGGTGCTATGGCTCTACAGCAGCTCTGCTGACCTGGTTCTCTGGCTCTACAGCAGCTCTGCTGACCTGTTTTCTCTGGCTCTAAAGCAGCTCTGCTGACCTGGTTTCTCTGGCTCTACAGCAGCACTGCTGACCTGGTTCTCTGGCTCTACAGCGGCTCTGTTGACCTGGTTCCCTGGCTCTAAAGTGGCTCTGCTGACCTGGTTGTCTGGCTCGAGAGCGGCTCTGCTGACCTGGTTCTCTGGTTCTACAGCAGCTCTGCTGACCTAGTTCTTCGGCTCTAGAGCAGCTCTGCTGCCCTGGTTCTCTGGCTCTACAGCGACTCTGCTGACCTGGTTCGATGGCTCTACAGCAGCTCTGCTGACCTAGTTCTCTGGCTCTAGAGCAGCTCTGCTGACCTGGTTCTCTGGCGCTACAACAGCTCTGCTGACCTGGTTCTGTGGCTCTAAAGCAGCTCTGCTGACCTGGTTCTCTGGCTCTACAAGAGATCTGCTGACCTGGTTTTTTGGCTCTAAAACGGCACTGCTGACCTGGTTCTCTGGCTCTACAACGGCTCTGCTGACCTGGTCCTCAGCCTCTAAAGCAGCTCTGCTCACCTGGTTCTCTGGCTCTAAAGCAGCTCTGCTGACCTGGTTCACTGGCTCTACAACGGCTCTGCTGACCTGGTTCTCTGGTTCTACAGCGGTTCTGCTGACCTGGTTCTCTGGCTCTAAAGAAGCTCTGCTGATATGGATCTCTGGCTCTAAAGCAGCTTTGCTGACCTGGTTCTCTGGCTTTAGAGCGGCTCTGCTTACCTGGTTCTCTGGCTCTACAGAAGCTCTGCTGACCTAGTTCTCTGGCTCTAGAGCAGCTCTGCTGACCTGGTTCTCTGGCTCTACAACAGCTCTGCTGAACTGCTTCTATGGCTCTACAGCGGCTCTGCTGACCTGGTTCTCTGGCTCTAAAGAAGCTCTGCTGACCTGGATCTCTGACTCTAAAGCAGCTCTGCTGACCTGGTTCTCTGGCTCTACAGCGGCTCTGTTGACCTGGTTCTCTGGCTCTAAAGCGGCTCTGATGACCTGGTTGTCTGGCTCTAGAGCGGCTCTGCTGACCAGATTCTCTGTTTCTACAGCAGCTCTGCTTACCTAGTTCTCTGGCTCTAGAGCAGCTCTGTTGCCCTGGTTCTCTGGTTCTACATCAACTCTGCTGACCTGGTTCTCTGGCTCTAGAGCAGCTCTGCTGACCTGGTTTCTATGGCTCTAAAGCAGCTCTGCTGACCTGGTTTCTCTGGCTCTACAGCAGCACTGCTGACCTGGTTCTCTGGCTCTACAGCGGCTCTGTTGACCTGGTTCCCTGGCTCTAAAGTGGCTCTGCTGACCTGGTTGTCTGGCTCGAGAGCGGCTCTGCTGACCTGGTTCTCTGGTTCTACAGCAGCTCTGCTGACCTAGTTCTCCGGCTCTAGAGCAGCTCTGCTGCCCTGGTTCTCTGGCTCTACAACGGCTCTGCTGACCTGGTTCTCTGGCTCTACAGCAGCTCTGCTGACCTAGTTCTCTGGCTCTACAGCGACTCTGCTGACCTGGTTCTCTGGCTCTAAAGCAGGACTGCTGACCTGGTGTTCTGACTCTACAGCAGCTCTGCTGACCTGGTTCTCTGGCTCTATAGCAGCTCTGCTGATCTGGATCTCTGGCTCTAAAGCAGCTATGCTGACCTAGTTCTCTGGCTCTAGAGCAGCTCTGCTGACCTGGTTCTCTGGCTCTACAACAGCTCTGCTGACTTGGTTCTCTGGCTTTACAGCGGCTCTGCTGACCTGGTTCTCTGGCTCTAAAGCAGCTCTGCTGACCTGGTTCTCTGGCTCTACAGCGGCTCTGCTGACCTGGTTCTATGGCTCTAGAGCAGCTCTGCTGACCTAGTTCTCTGGCTCTAGAGCAGCTCTGCTGACCTGGTTCTCTGATTCTACATCAACTCTGCTGTCCCGGTTCTCTGGCGCTACAGCAGCTCTGCTGACCTGGTTCTGTGGCTCTAAAGCAGCTCTGCTGACCTGGTTCTCTGGCTCTACAAGAGCTCTGCTGACCTGGTTTTTTGGCTCTACAACGGCACTGCTGACCTGGTTCTCTGGCTCTACAATGGCTCTGCTGACCTGGTCCTCAGCCTCTAAAGCAGCTCAGCTCACCTGGTTCTCTGGCTCTAAAGCAGCTCTGCTGACCTGGTTCTCTGGTTCTACAGCGGTTCTGCTGACCCGGTTCTCTGGCTCTAAAGAAGCTCTGCTGACCTAGTTCTCTGGCTCTAGAGCAGCTCTGCTGACCTGGTTCTCTGGCTCTACAACAGCTCTGCTGACCTGGTTCTATGGCTCTACAGCGGCTCTGCTGACCTGGTTCTCTGGCTCTAAAGAAGCTCTGCTGACCTGGATCTCTGACTCTAAAGCAGCTCTGCTGACCTGGTTCTCTGGCTCTACAGCGGCTCTGTTGACCTGGTTCTCTGGCTATAAAGCGGCTCTGCTGACCAGATTCTCTGGTTCTACAGCAGCTCTGCTTACCTAGTTCTCTGGCTCTAGAGCAGCTCTGTTGCCCTGGTTATCTGGTTCTACATCGACTCTGCTGACCTGATCTCTGGCTCTACAGCAGCTCTGCTGACCTGGTTCTCTGGCTCTGCAGCAGCTCTGCTGACCTGGTTCTGTGGCTCTAAAGCAGCTCTGCTGACCTGGTTGTCTGGCTCTAGAGCAACTTTGCTGACTTGGTTCTCAGGCTCTACAGCGACTCTGCTGACCTGGTTGTCTGGCTCTAAAGCAGCACTGCTGACCTGGTTGTTTGACTCTACAGCAGCTCTGCTGACCTGGTTCTCTGGCTCTACAGCAGCTCTGCTGACCTGGCTCTCTGGCTCTACATCAACTCTGCTGACCCGGTTCTCTGGCTCTACAGCAGCTCTGCTGACCTGGTTCTGTGGCTCTACAGCAGCTCTGTTGACCTGGTTCTCTGGCTCTACAACAACTCTGCTGACCCGGTTCTCTGGCTCTACAGCAGCTCTGCTGACCTGGTTCTGTGGCTCTACAGCAGCTCTGCTGACCTGGTTCTCTGGCTCTACAACGGCTCTGCTGACCTGGTTCTCTGGCTCTACAACAGCACTGCTGACCTGGTTCTCAGTCTCTAGAGCAGCACTGCTGACCTGGTTCTCTGGCTCTAAATCAGCTCTGCTGACCTGGTTCTCTGGCTCTACAGCGGCTCTGCTGACCTGGATCTCTGGTTCTAAAGCAGCTCTGCTGACCTGGTTCTCTGGCTTTAGAGCAGCTCTGCTGACCTGGTTCTCTGGCTCTACAGCAGCTCTGCTGACCTAATTTTTTGGCTCTAGAGCAGCTCTACTGACCTGGTTCTCTGGCTCTACAGCAGCTCTGCTGACCTGGTTCTCTGGCTCTACAACAGCTCTGCTGACCTCGTTCTCTGGCTCTACAACGGCTCTGCTGACATGGTTCTCGGTCTCTAGAGCAGCTCTGCTGACCTGGTTCTCTGGCTCTAAAGCAGCTCTGCTGACCTGGTTCTCTGGCTCTAAAGCAGCTCTGCTGACCTGGTTCTCTGGCTTTACAGCGGCTCTGCTGACCTAGTTCTCTGGCTCTACAGCAGCTCTGCTGACCTGGTTCTCTGGCTCTACAGCGGCTCTGCTGACCTGGTGCTATGGCTCTACAGCAGCTCTGCTGACCTAGTTCTCTGGCTCTAGAGCAGCTCTGCTGACCTGGTTCTCTGATTCTACATCAACTCTGCTGTCCCGGTTCTCTGGCGCTACAACAGCTCTGCTGACCTGGTTCTCTGGCTCTACAGCAGCTCTGCTGACCTGGTTCTCTGGCTCTACAGCGGCTCTGCTGACCTGGTGCTATGGCTCTACAGCAGCTCTGCTGACCTAGTTCTCTGGCTCTAGAGCAGCTCTGCTGACCTGGTTCTCTGATTCTACATCAACTCTGCTGTCCCGGTTCTCTGGCGCTACAACAGCTCTGCTGACCTGGTTCTGTGGCTCTAAAGCAGCTCTGCTGACCTGGTTTTTTGGCTCTACAACGGCACTGCTGACCTGGTTCTCTGGCTCTACAACGGCTCTGCTGACCTGGTCCTCAGCCTCTAAAGCAGCTCTGCTCACCTGGTTCTCTGGCTCTAAAGCAGCTCTGCTGACCTGGTTCTCTGGCTCTACAACGGCTCTGCTGACCTGGTTCTCTGGTTCTACAGCGGTTCTGCTGACCTGGTTCTCTGGCTCTAAAGAAGCTCTGCTGATATGGATCTCTGGCTCTAAAGCAGCTTTGCTGACCTGGTTCTCTGGCTTTAGAGCGGCTCTGCTTACCTGGTTCTCTGGCTCTACAGAAGCTCTGCTGACCTAGTTCTCGGGCTCTAGAGCAGCTCTGCTGACCTTGTTCTCTGGCTCTACAACAGCTCTGCTGAACTGGTTCTATGGCTCTACAGCGGCTCTGCTGACCTGGTTCTCTGGCTCTAAAGAAGCTCTGCTGACCTGGATCTCTGACTCTAAAGCAGCTCTGCTGACCTGGTTCTCTGGCTCTACAGCGGCTCTGTTGACCTGGTTCTCTGGCTCTAAAGCGGCTCTGATGACCTGGTTGTCTGGCTCTAGAGCGGCTCTGCTGACCAGATTCTCTGTTTCTACAGCAGCTCTGCTTACCTAGTTCTCTGGCTCTACAGCAGCTCTGTTGCCCTGGTTCATGGTTCTACATCGACTCTGCTGACCTGGTTCTCTGGCTCTAGAGCAGCTCTGCTGACCTGGTTTCTCTGGCTCTAAAGCAGCTCTGCTGACCTGGTTTCTCTGGCTCTACAGCAGCACTACTGACCTGGTTCTCTGGCTCTACAGCGGCTCTGTTGACCTGGTTCCCTGGCTCTAAAGTGGCTCTGCTGACCTGGTTGTCTGGCTCGAGAGCGGCTCTGCTGACCTGGTTCTCTGGTTCTACAGCAGCTCTGCTGACCTAGTTCTCCGGCTCTAGAGCAGCTCTGCTGCCCTGGTTCTCTGGCTCTACAACGGCTCTGCTGACCTGGTTCTCTGGCTCTACAGCAGCTCTGCTGACCTAGTTCTCTGGCTCTACAGCGACTCTGCTGACCTGGTTCTCTGGCTCTAAAGCAGGACTGCTGACCTGGTGTTCTGACTCTACAGCAGCTCTGCTGACCGGGTTCTCTGGCTCTATAGCAGATCTGCTGACCTGGATCTCTGGCTCTAAAGCAGCTCTGCTGACCTAGTTCTCTGGCTCTAGAGCAGCTCTGCTGACCTGGTTCTCTGGCTCTACAACAGCTCTGCTGACTTGGTTCTCTGGCTTTACAGCGGCTCTGCTGACCTGGTTCTCTGGCTCTAAAGCAGCTCTGCTGACCTGGTTCTCTGGCTCTACAGCGGCTCTGCTGACCTGGTTCTATGGCTCTACAGCAGCTCTGCTGACCTAGTTCTCTGGCTCTAGAGCAGCTCTGCTGACCTGGTTCTCTGATTCTACATCAACTCTGCTGTCCCGGTTCTCTGGCGCTACAGCGGCTCTGCTGACCTGGTTCTGTGGCTCTAAACCAGCTCTGCTGACCTGGTTCTCTGGCTCTACAAGAGCTCTGCTGACCTGGTTTTTTGGCTCTACAACGGCACTGCTGACCTGGTTCTCTGGCTCTACAATGGCTCTGCTGACCTGGTCCTCAGCCTCTAAAGCAGCTCAGCTCACCTGGTTCTCTGGCTCTAAAGCAGCTCTGCTGACCTGGTTCTCTGGTTCTACAGCGGTTCTGCTGACCCGGTTCTCTGGCTCTAAAGAAGCTCTGCTGACCTAGTTCTCTGGCTCTAGAGCAGCTCTGCTGACCTGGTTCTCTGGCTCTACAACAGCTCTGCTGACCTGGTTCTATGGCTCTACAGCGGCTCTGCTGACCTGGTTCTCTGGCTCTAAAGAAGCTCTGCTGACCTGGATCTCTGACTCTAAAGCAGCTCTGCTGACCTGGTTCTCTGGCTCTACAGCGGCTCTGTTGACCTGGTTCTCTGGCTCTAAAGCGGCTCTGATGACCTGGTTGTCTGGCTCTAGAGCGGCTCTGCTGACCAGATTCTCTGGTTCTACAGCAGCTCTGCTTACCTAGTTCTCTGGCTCTAGAGCAGCTCTGTTGCCCTGGTTCTCTGGTTCTACATCGACTCTGCTGACCTGGTTCTCTGGCTCTACAGCAGCTCTGCTGACCTGGTTCTCTGGCTCTACAGCAGCTCTGCTGACCTGGTTCTGTGGCTCTAAAGCAGCTCTGCTGACCTGGTTGTCTGGCTCTAGTGCAACTTTACTGACTTGGTTCTCAGGCTCTACAGCGACTCTGCTGACCTGGTTGTCTGGCTCTAAAGCAGCACTGCTGACCTGGTTGTTTGACTCTACAGCAGCTCTGCTGACCTGGTTCTCTGGCTCTACAGCAGCTCTGCTGACCTGGCTCTCTGGCTCTACATCAACTCTGCTGACCCGGTTCTCTGGCTCTACAGCAGCTCTGCTGACCTGGTTCTGTGGCTCTACAGCAGCTCTGCTGACCTGGTTCTCTGGCTCTACAACGGCTCTGCTGACCTGGTTCTCTGGCTCTACAACAGCTCTGCTGACCTGGTTCTCAGTCTCTAGAGCAGCACTGCTGACCTGGTTCTCTGGCTCTAAATCAGCTCTGCTGACCTGGTTCTCTGGCTCTACAGCGGCTCTGCTGACCTGGATCTCTGGTTCTAAAGCAGCTCTGCTGACCTGGTTCTCTGGCTTTAGAGCAGCTCTGCTGACCTGGTTCTCTGGCTCTACAGCAGCTCTGCTGACCTAATTCTTTGGCTCTAGAGCAGCTCTACTGACCCGGTTCTCTGGCTCTACAGCAGCTCTGCTGACCTGGTTCTCTGGCTCTACAACAGCTCTGCTGACCTCGTTCTCTGGCTCTACAACGGCTCTGCTGACATGGTTCTCGGTCTCTAGAGCAGCTCTGCTGACCTGGTTCTCTGGCTCTAAAGCAGCTCTGCTGACCTGGTTCTCTGGCTCTAAAGCAGCTCTGCTGACCTGGTTCTCTGGCTCTACAGCGGCTCTGTTGACCTGGTTCCCTGGCTCTAAAGTGGCTCTGCTGACCTGGTTGTCTGGCTCGAGAGCGGCTCTGCTGACCTGGTTCTGGTTCTACAGCAGCTCTGCTGACCTAGTTCTCCGGCTCTAGAGCAGATATACTGACCCGGTTCTCTGGCTCTACAGCAGCTCTGCTGACCTGGTTCTCTGGCTCTACAATAGCTCTGCTGACCTCGTTCTCTGGCTCTACAACGGCTCTGCTGACATGGTTCTCGGTCTCTAGAGCAGCTCTGCTGACCTGGTTCTCTGGCTCTAAAGCAGCTCTGCTGACCTGGTTCTCTGGCTCTAAAGCAGCTCTGCTGACCTGGTTCTCTGGCTTTACAGCGGCTCTGCTGACCTGGTTCTCTGGCTCTACAGCAGCTCTGCTGACCTGGTTCTCTGGCTCTACAGCGGCTCTGCTGACCTGGTGCTATGGCTCTACAGCAGCTCTGCTGACCTAGTTCTCTGGCTCTAGAGCAGCTCTGCTGACCTGGTTCTCTGATTCTACATCAACTCTGCTGTCCCGGTTCTCTGGCGCTACAGCAGCTCTGCTGACCTGGTTCTGTGGCTCTAAAGCAGCTCTGCTGACCTGGTTCTCTGGCTCTACAACGGCTCTGCTGACCTGGTTCTCTGGCTCTACAGCGGTTCTGCTGACCTGGTTCTCTGGCTCTAAAGAAGCTCTGCTGATATGGATCTCTGGCTCTAAGGCAGCTTTGCTGACCTGGTTCTCTGGCTTTAGAGCGGCTCTGCTGACCTGGTTCTCTGGCTCTACAGAAGCTCTGCTGACCTAGTTCTCTGGCTCTAAAGAAGCTCTGCTGACCTGGATCTCTGACTCTAAAGCAGCTCTGCTGACCAGGTTCTCTGGCTCTAAAGCGGCTCTGATGACCTGGTTGTCTGGCTCTAGAGCGGCTCTGCTGACCAGATTCTCTGGTTCTACAGCAGCTCTGCTTACCTAGTTCTCTGGCTCTAGAGCAGCTCTGTTGCCCTGGTTCTCTGGTTCTACATCGGCTCTGCTGACCTGGTTCTCTGGCTCTACAGCAGCTCTGCTGACCTGGTTCTCTGGCTCTACAGCGGCTCTGATGACCTGGTTGTCTGGCTCTAGAGCGGCTCTGCTGACCAGATTCTCTGGTTCTACAGCAGCTCTGCTTACCTACTTCTCTGGCTCTAGAGCAGCTCTAATGCCCTGGTTCTCTGGTTCTACATCGGGTCTGCTGACCTGGTTCTTTGGCTCTACAGCAGCTCTGCTGACCTGGTTCTCTGGCTCTACAGCAGCTCTGCTGACCTGGTTCTGTGGCTCTAAAGCAGCTCTGCTGACCTGGTTGTCTGGCTCTAGAGCAACTTTGCTGACTTGGTTCTCAGGCTCTACAGCGACTCTGCTGACCTGGTTGTCTGGCTCTAAAGCAGCACTGCTGACCTGGTTGTTTGACTCTACAGCAGCTCTGCTGACCTGCTTCTCTGGCTCTACAGCAGCTCTGCTGACCTGGCTCTTTGGCTCTACATCAACTCTGCTGACCCGGTTCTCTGGCTCTACAGCAGCTCTGCTGACCTGGTTCTGTGGCTCTACAGCAGTTCTGCTGACCTGGTTCTCTGGCTCTACAACAGCTCTGCTGACCTGGTTCTCTGGCTCTAAAGAAGCTCTGCTGACCTGGATCTCTGACTCTAAAGCAGCTCTGCTGACCTGGTTCTCTGGCTCTACAGCGGCTCTGTTGACCTGGTTCTCTGGCTCTAAAGCGGCTCTGATGACCTGGTTGTCTGGCTCTAGAGCGGCTCTGCTGACCAGATTCTCTGTTTCTACAGCAGCTCTGTTTACCTAGTTCTCTGGCTCTAGAGCAGCTCTGTTGCCCTGGTTCTCTGGTTCTACATCGACTCTGCTGACCTGGTTCTCTGGCTCTAGAGCAGCTCTGCTGACCTGGTTTCTCTGGCTCTAAAGCAGCTCTGCTGACCTGGTTTCTCTGGCTCTACAGCAGCACTGCTGACCTGGTTCTCTGGCTCTACAGCGGCTCTGTTGACCTGGTTCCCTGGCTCTAAAGTGGCTCTGCTGACCTGGTTGTCTGGCTCGAGAGCGGCTCTGCTGACCTGGTTCTCTGGTTCTACAGCAGCTCTGCTGACCTAGTTCTCCGGCTCTAGAGCAGCTCTGCTGCCCTGGTTCTCTGGCTCTACAACGGCTCTGCTGACCTGGTTCTCTGGCTCTACAGCAGCTCTGCTGACCTAGTTCTCTGGCTCTACAGCGACTCTGCTGACCTGGTTCTCTGGCTCTAAAGCAGGACTGCTGACCTGGTGTTCTGACTCTACAGCAGCTCTGCTGACCTGGTTCTCTGGCTCTATAGCAGCTCTGCTGACCTGGATCTCTGGCTCTAAAGCAGCTCTGCTGACCTAGTTCTCTGGCTCTAGAGCAGCTCTGCTGACCTGGTTCTCTGGCTCTACAACAGCTCTGCTGACTTGGTTCTCTGGCTTTACAGCGGCTCTGCTGACCTGGTTCTCTGGCTCTAAAGCACTCTGCTGACCTGCTTCTCTGGCTCTACAGCGGCTCTGCTGACCTGGTTCTATGGCTCTACAGCAGCTCTGCTGACCTAGTTCTCTGGCTCTAGAGCAGCTCTGCTGACCTGGTTCTCTGATTCTACATCAACTCTGCTGTCCCGGTTCTCTGGCGCTACAGCAGCTCTGCTGACCTGGTTCTGTGGCTCTAAAGCAGCTCTGCTGACCTGGTTCTCTGGCTCTACAAGAGCTCTGCTGACCTGGTTTTTTGGCTCTACAACGGCACTGCTGACCTGGTTCTCTGGCTCTACAACGGCTCTGCTGACCTGGTCCTCAGCCTCTAAAGCAGCTCAGCTCACCTGGTTCTCTGGCTCTAAAGCAGCTCTGCTGACCTGGTTCTCTGGTTCTACAGCGGTTCTGCTGACCCGGTTCTCTGGCTCTAAAGAGGCTCTGCTGACCTAGTTCTCTGGCTCTAGAGCAGCTCTGCTGACCTGGTTCTCTGGCTCTACAACAGCTCTGCTGACCTGGTTCTATGGCTCTACAGCGGCTCTGCTGACCTGGTTCTCTGGCTCTAAAGAAGCTCTGCTGACCTGGATCTCTGACTCTAAAGCAGCTCTGCTGACCTGGTTCTCTGGCTCTACAGCGGCTCTGTTGACCTGGTTCTCTGGCTCTAAAGCGGCTCTGATGACCTGGTTGTCTGGCTCTAGAGCGGCTCTGCTGACCAGATTCTCTGGTTCTACAGCAGCTCTGCTTACCTAATTCTCTGGCTCTAGAGCAGCTCTGTTGCCCTGGTTCTCTGGTTATACATCGACTCTGCTGACCTGGTTCTCTGGCTCTACAGCAGCTCTGCTGACCTGGTTCTCTGGCTCTACAGCAGCTCTGCTGACCTGGTTCTGTAGCTCTAAAGCAGCTCTGCTGACCTGGTTGTCTGGCTCTAGAGCAACTTTGCTGACTTGGTTCTCAGGCTCTACAGCGACTCTGCTGACCTGGTTGTCTGGCTCTAAAGCAGCACTGCTGACCTGGTTGTTTGACTCTACAGCAGCTCTGCTGACCTGGTTCTCTGGCTCTACAGCAGCTCTGCTGACCTGGCTCTCTGGCTCTACATCAACTCTGCTGACCCGGTTCTCTGGCTCTACAGCAGCTCTGCTGACCTGGTTCTGTGGCTCTACAGCAGCTCTGCTGACCTGGTTCTCTGGCTCTACAACGGCTCTGCTGACCTGGTTCTCTGGCTCTACAACAGCTCTGCTGACCTGGTTCTCAGTCTCTAGAGCAGCACTGCTGACCTGGTTCTCTGGCTCTAAATCAGCTCTGCTGACCTGGTTCTCTGGCTCTACAGCGGCTCTGCTGACCTGGATCTCTGGTTCTAAAGCAGCTCTGCTGACCTGGTTCTCTGGCTTTAGAGCAGCTCTGCTGACCTGGTTCTCTGGCTCTACAGCAGCTCTGCTGACCTAATTCTTTGGCTCTAGAGCAGCTCTACTGACCCGGTTCTCTGGCTCTACAGCAGCTCTGCTGACCTGGTTCTCTGGCTCTACAACAGCTCTGCTGACCTCGTTCTCTGGCTCTACAACGGCTCTGCTGACATGGTTCTCGGTCTCTAGAGCAGCTCTGCTGACCTGGTTCTCTGGCTCTAAAGCAGCTCTGCTGACCTGGTTCTCTGGCTCTAAAGCAGCTCTGCTGACCTGGTTCTCTGGCTCTAGAGCAGCTTTGCTGACCTAGTTCTCTGGCTCTAGAGCAGCTCTGCTGACCTGGTTCTCTGGCTCTACAACGGCTCTGCTGACCTGGTTCTCTGGCTTTACAGCGGCTCTGCTGACCTGGTTCTCTGGCTCTACAGCAGCTCTGCTGACCTGGTTCTCTGGCTCTACAGCGGCTCTGCTGACCTGGTGCTATGGCTCTACAGCAGCTCTGCTGACCTAGTTCTCTGGCTCTAGAGCAGCTCTGCTGACCTGGTTCTCTGATTCTACATCAACTCTGCTGTCCCGGTTCTCTGGCGCTACAGCAGCTCTGCTGACCTGGTTCTGTGGCTCTACAGCGGCTCTGTTGACCTGGTTCTCTGGCTCTAAAGCGGCTCTGATGACCTGGTTGTCTGGCTCTAGAGCGGCTCTGCTGACCAGATTCTCTGGTTCTACAGCAGCTCTGCTTACCTAATTCTCTGGCTCTAGAGCAGCTCTGTTGCCCTGGTTCTCTGGTTATACATCGACTCTGCTGACCTGGTTCTCTGGCTCTACAGCAGCTCTGCTGACCTGGTTCTCTGGCTCTACAGCAGCTCTGCAGACCTGGTTCTGTAGCTCTAAAGCAGCTCTGCTGACCTGGTTGTCTGGCTCTAGAGCAACTTTGCTGACTTGGTTCTCAGGCTCTACAGCGACTCTGCTGACCTGGTTGTCTGGCTCTAAAGCAGCACTGCTGACCTGGTTGTTTGACTCTACAGCAGCTCTGCTGACCTGGTTCTCTGGCTCTACAGCAGCTCTGCTGACCTGGCTCTCTGGCTCTACATCAACTCTGCTGACCCGGTTCTCTGGCTCTACAGCAGCTCTGCTGACCTGGTTCTGTGGCTCTATAGCAGCTCTGCTGACCTGGTTCTCTGGCTCTACAACGGCTCTGCTGACCTGGTTCTCTGGCTCTACAACAGCTCTGCTGACCTGGTTCTCAGTCTCTAGAGCAGCACTGCTGACCTGGTTCTCTGGCTCTAAATCAGCTCTGCTGACCTGGTTCTCTGGCTCTACAGCGGCTCTGCTGACCTGGATCTCTGGTTCTAAAGCAGCTCTGCTGACCTGGTTCTCTGGCTTTAGAGCAGCTCTGCTGACCTGGTTCTCTGGCTCTACAGCAGCTCTGCTGACCTAATTCTTTGGCTCTAGAGCAGCTCTACTGACCCGGTTCTCTGGCTCTACAGCAGCTCTGCTGACCTGGTTCTCTGGCTCTACAACAGCTCTGCTGACCTCGTTCTCTGGCTCTACAACGGCTCTGCTGACATGGTTCTCGGTCTCTAGAGCAGCTCTGCTGACCTGGTTCTCTGGCTATAAAGCAGCTCTGCTGACCTGGTTCTCTGGCTCTAAAGCAGCTCTGCTGACCTGGTTCTCTGGCTCTAGAGCAGCTTTGCTGACCTAGTTCTCTGGCTCTAGAGCAGCTCTGCTGACCTGGTTCTCTGGCTCTACAACGGCTCTGCTGACCTGGTTCTCTGGCTTTACAGCGGCTCTGCTGACCTGGTTCTCTGGCTCTACAGCAGCTCTGCTGACCTGGTTCTCTGGCTCTACAGCGGCTCTGCTGACCTGGTGCTATGGCTCTACAGCAGCTCTGCTGACCTAGTTCTCTGGCTCTAGAGCAGCTCTGCTGACCTGGTTCTCTGATTCTACATCAACTCTGCTGTCCCGGTTCTCTGGCGCTACAGCAGCTCTGCTGACCTGGTTCTGTGGCTCTAAAGCAGCTCTGCTGACCTGGTTCTCTGGCTCTACAAGAGCTCTGCTGACCTGGTTCTCTGGCTCTACAACGGCACTGCTGACCTGGTTCTCTGGCTCTACAACGGCTCTGCTGACCTGGTCCTCAGCCTCTAAAGCAGCTCTGCTCACCTGGTTCTCTGGCTCTAAAGCAGCTCTGCTGACCTGGTTCTCTGGCACTACAACGGCTCTGCTGACCTGGTTCTCTGGCTCTACAGCTGTTCTGCTGACCTGGTTCTCTGGCTCTAAAGAAGCTCTGCTGATATGGATCTCTGGCTCTAAGGCAGCTTTGCTGACCTGGTTCTCTGGCTTTAGAGCGGCTCTGCTGACCTGGTTCTCTGGCTCTACAGAAGCTCTGCTGACCTAGTTCTCTGGCTCTACAGAAGCTCTGCTGACCTAGTTCTCTGGCTCTAAAGAAGCTCTGCTGACCTGGATCTCTGACTCTAAAGCAGCTCTGCTGACCTGGTTCTCTGGCTCTAAAGCGGCTCTGATGACCTGGTTGTCTGGCTCTAGAGCGGCTCTGCTGACCAGATTCTCTGGTTCTACAGCAGCTCTGCTTACCTAATTCTCTGGCTCTAGAGCAGCACTGTTGCCCTGGTTCTCTGGTTCTACATCGGCTCTGCTGACCTGGTTCTCTGGCTCTACAGCAGCTCTGCTGACCTGGTTCTCTGGCTCTACAGCGGCTCTGATGACCTGGTTGTCTGGCTCTAGAGCGGCTCTGCTGACCAGATTCTCTGGTTCTACAGCAGCTCTGCTTACCTAGTTCTCTGGCTCTAGAGCAGCTCTGTTGCCCTGGTTCTCTGGTTCTACATCGGGACTGCTGACCTGGTTCTCTGGCTCTACAGCAGCTCTGCTGACCTGGTTCTCTGGCTCTACAGCAGCTCTGCTGACCTGGTTCTGTGGCTCTAAAGCAGCTCTGCTGACCTGGTTGTCTGGCTCTACAACAACTCTGCTGACCCGGTTCTCTGGCTCTACAGCAGCTCTGCTGACCTGGTTCTGTGGCTCTACAGCAGCTCTGCTGACCTGGTTCTCTGGCTCTACAACGGCTCTGCTGACCTGGTTCTCTGGCTCTACAACAGCTCTGCTGACCTGGTTCTCAGTCTCTAGAGCAGCACTTCTGACCTGGTTCTCTGGCTCTAAATCAGCTCTGCTGACCTGGTTCTCTGGCTCTACAGCGGCTCTGCTGACCTGGATCTCTGGTTCTAAAGCAGCTCTGCTGACCTGGTTCTCTGGCTTTAGAGCAGCTCTGCTGACCTGGTTCTCTGGCTCTACAGCAGCTCTGCTGACCTAATTCTTTGGCTCTAGAGCAGCTCTACTGACCCGGTTCTCTGGCTCTACAGCAGCTCTGCTGACCTGGTTCTCTGGCTCTACAACAGCTCTGCTGACCTCGTTCTCTGGCTCTACAACGGCTCTGCTGACATGGTTCTCGGTCTCTAGAGCAGCTCTGCTGACCTGGTTCTCTGGCTCTAAAGCAGCTCTGCTGACCTGGTTCTCTGGCTCTAAAGCAGCTCTGCTGACCTGGTTCTCTGGCTTTACAGCGGCTCTGCTGACCTGGTTCTCTGGCTCTACAGCAGCTCTGCTGACCTGGTTCTCTGGCTCTACAGCGGCTCTGCTGACCTGGTGCTATGGCTCTACAGCAGCTCTGCTGACCTAGTTCTCTGGCTCTAGAGCAGCTCTGCTGACCTGGTTCTCTGATTCTACATCAACTCTGCTGTCCCGGTTCTCTGGCGCTACAACAGCTCTGCTGACCTGGTTCTGTGGCTCTAAAGCAGCTCTGCTGACCTGGTTCTCTGGCTCTACAAGAGCTCTGCTGACCTGGTTTTTTGGCTCTACAACGGCACTGCTGACCTGGTTCTCTGGCTCTACAACGGCTCTGCTGACCTGGTCCTCAGCCTCTAAAGCAGCTCTGCTCACCTGGTTCTCTGGCTCTAAAGCAGCTCTGCTGACCTGGTTCTCTGGCTCTACAACGGCTCTGCTGACCTGGTTCTCTGGTTCTACAGCGGTTCTGCTGACCTGGTTCTCTGGCTCTAAAGAAGCTCTGCTGATATGGATCTCTGGCTCTAAAGCAGCTTTGCTGACCTGGTTCTCTGGCTTTAGAGCGGCTCTGCTTACCTGGTTCTCTGGCTCTACAGAAGCTCTGCTGACCTAGTTCTCTGGCTCTAGAGCAGCTCTGCTGACCTGGTTCTCTGGCTCTACAACAGCTCTGCTGAACTGGTTCTATGGCTCTACAGCGGCTCTGCTGACCTGGTTCTCTGGCTCTAAAGAAGCTCTGCTGACCTGGATCTCTGACTCTAAAGCAGCTCTGCTGACCTGGTTCTCTGGCTCTACAGCGGCTCTTTTGACCTGGTTCTCTGGCTCTAAAGCGGCTCTGATGACCTGGTTGTCCGGCTCTAGAGCGGCTCTGCTGACCAGATTCTCTGTTTCTACAGCAGCTCTGCTTACCTAGTTCTCTGGCTCTAGAGGAGCTCTGTTGCCCTGGTTCTCTGGTTCTACATCGACTCTGCTGACCTGGTTCTCTGGCTCTAGAGCAGCTCTGCTGACCTGGTTTCTCTGGCTCTAAAGCAGCTCTGCTGACCTGGTTTCTCTGGCTCTACAGCAGCACTGCTGACCTGGTTCTCTGGCTCTACAACGGCTCTGCTGACCTGGTTCTCTGGTTCTACAGCGGTTCTGCTGACCTGGTTCTCTGGCTCTAAAGAAGCTCTGCTGATATGGATCTCTGGCTCTAAAGCAGCTTTGCTGACCTGGTTCTCTGGCTTTAGAGCGGCTCTGCTTACCTGGTTCTCTGGCTCTACAACGGCTCTGCTGACCTGGTTCTCTGGCTCTACAGCAGCTCTGCTGACCTAGTTCTCTGGCTCTACAGCGACTCTGCTGACCTGGTTCTCTGGCTCTAAAGCAGGACTGCTGACCTGGTGTTCTGACTCTACAGCAGCTCTGCTGACCGGGTTCTCTGGCTCTATAGCAGCTCTGCTGACCTGGATCTCTGGCTCTAAAGCAGCTCTGCTGACCTAGTTCTCTGGCTCTAGAGCAGCTCTGCTGACCTGGTTCTCTGGCTCTACAACAGCTCTGCTGACTTGGTTCTCTGGCTTTACAGCGGCTCTGCTGACCTGGTTCTCTGGCTCTAAAGCAGCTCTGCTGACCTGGTTCTCTGGCTCTACAGCGGCTCTGCTGACCTGGTTCTATGGCTCTACAGCAGCTCTGCTGACCTAGTTCTCTGGCTCTAGAGCAGCTCTGCTGACCTGGTTCTCTGATTCTACATCAACTCTGCTGTCCCGGTTCTCTGGCGCTACAGCAGCTCTGCTGACCTGGTTCTGTGGCTCTAAACCAGCTCTGCTGACCTGGTTCTCTGGCTCTACAAGAGCTCTGCTGACCTGGTTTTTTGGCTCTACAACGGCAGTGCTGACCTGGTTCTCTGGCTCTACAATGGCTCTGCTGACCTGGTCCTCAGCCTCTAAAGCAGCTCAGCTCACCTGGTTCTCTGGCTCTAAAGCAGCTCTGCTGACCTAGTTCTCTGGCTCTAAAGAAGCTCTGCTGACCTGGATCTCTGACTCTACAGCAGCTCTGCTGACCTGGTTCTCTGGCTCTACAGCGGCTCTGATGACCTGGTTGTCTGGCTCTAGAGCGGCTCTGCTGACCAGATTCTCTGGTTCTACAGCAGCTCTGCTTACCTAGTTCTCTGGCTCTAGAGCAGCTCTGTTGCCCTGGTTCTCTGGTTCTACATCGGCTCTGCTGACCTGGTTCTCTGGCTCTACAGCAGCTCTGCTGACCTGGTTCTCTGGCTCTACAGCGGCTCTGATGACCTGGTTGTCTGGCTCTAGAGCGGCTCTGCTGACCAGATTCTCTGGTTCTACAGCAGCTCTGCTTACCTAGTTCTCTGGCTCTAGAGCAGCTCTGTTGCCCTGGTTCTCTGGTTCTACATCGGGTCTGCTGACCTGGTTCTCTGGCTCTACAGCAGCTCTGCTGACCTGGTTCTCTGGCTCTACAGCAGCTCTGCTGACCTGGTTCTGTGGCTCTAAAGCAGCTCTGCTGACCTGGTTGTCTGGCTCTAGAGCAACTTTGCTGACTTGGTTCTCAGGCTCTACAGCGACTCTGCTGACCTGGTTGTCTGGCTCTAAAGCAGCACTGCTGACCTGGTTGTTTGACTCTACAGCAGCTCTGCTGACCTGGTTCTCTGGCTCTACAGCAGCTCTGCTGACCTGGCTCTCTGGCTCTACATCAACTCTGCTGACCCGGTTCTCTGGCTCTACAGCAGCTCTGCTGACCTGGTTCTGTGGCTCTACAGCAGCTCTGCTGACCTGGTTCTCTGGCTCTACAACGGCTCTGCTGACCTGGTTCTCTGGCTCTACAACAGCTCTGCTGACCTGGTTCTCAGTCTCTAGAGCAGCACTGCTGACCTGGTTCTCTGGCTCTAAATCAGCTCTGCTGACCTGGTTCTCTGGCTCTACAGCGGCTCTGCTGACCTGGATCTCTGGTTCTAAAGCAGCTCTGCTGACCTGGTTCTCTGGCTTTAGAGCAGCTCTGCTGACCTGGTTCTCTGGCTCTACAGCAGCTCTGCTGACCTAATTCTTTGGCTCTAGAGCAGCTCTACTGACCCGGTTCTCTGGCTCTACAGCAGCTCTGCTGACCTGGTTCTCTGGCTCTACAACAGCTCTGCTGACCTCGTTCTCTGGCTCTACAATGGCTCTGCTGACATGGTTCTCGGTCTCTAAAGCAGCTCTGCTGACCTGGTTCTCTGGCTCTAAAGCAGCTCTGCTGACCTGGTTCTCTGGCTCTAAAGCAGCTCTGCTGACCTGGTTCTCTGGCTCTACAGCGGCTCTGTTGACCTGGTTCCCTGGCTCTAAAGTGGCTCTGCTGACCTGGTTGTCTGGCTCGAGAGCGGCTCTGCTGACCTGGTTCTCTGGTTCTACAGCAGCTCTGCTGACCTAGTTCTCCGGCTCTAGAGCAGCTCTACTGACCCGGTTCTCTGGCTCTACAGCAGCTCTGCTGACCTGGTTCTCTGGCTCTACAACAGCTCTGCTGACCTCGTTCTCTGGCTCTACAACGGCTCTGCTGACATGGTTCTCGGTCTCTAGAGCAGCTCTGCTGACCTGGTTCTCTGGCTCTAAAGCAGCTCTGCTGACCTGGTTCTCTGGCTCTAAAGCAGCTCTGCTGACCTGGTTCTCTGGCTTTACAGCGGCTCTGCTGACCTGGTTCTCTGGCTCTACAGCAGCTCTGCTGACCTGGTTCTCTGGCTCTACAGCGGCTCTGCTGACCTGGTGCTATGGCTCTACAGCAGCTCTGCTGACCTAGTTCTCTGGCTCTAGAGCAGCTCTGCTGACCTGGTTCTCTGATTCTACATCAACTCTGCTGTCCCGGTTCTCTGGCGCTACAACAGCTCTGCTGACCTGGTTCTGTGGCTCTAAAGCAGCTCTGCTGACCTGGTTCTCTGGCTCTACAAGAGCTCTGCTGACCTGGTTTTTTGGCTCTACAACGGCACTGCTGACCTGGTTCTCTGGCTCTACAACGGCTCTGCTGACCTGGTCCTCAGCCTCTAAAGCAGCTCTGCTCACCTGGTTCTCTGGCTCTAAAGCAGCTCTGCTGACCTGGTTCTCTGGCTCTACAACGGCTCTGCTGACCTGGTTCTCTGGTTCTACAGCGGTTCTGCTGACCTGGTTCTCTGGCTCTAAAGAAGCTCTGCTGATATGGATCTCTGGCTCTAAAGCAGCTTTGCTGACCTGGTTCTCTGGCTTTAGAGCGGCTCTGCTTACCTGGTTCTCTGGCTCTACAGAAGCTCTGCTGACCTAGTTCTCTGGCTCTAGAGCAGCTCTGCTGACCTGGTTCTCTGGCTCTACAACAGCTCTGCTGAACTGGTTCTATGGCTCTACAGCGGCTCTGCTGACCTGGTTCTCTGGCTCTAAAGAAGCTCTGCTGACCTGGATCTCTGACTCTAAAGCAGCTCTGCTGACCTGGTTCTCTGGCTCTACAGCGGCTCTTTTGACCTGGTTCTCTGGCTCTAAAGCGGCTCTGATGACCTGGTTGTCCGGCTCTAGAGCGGCTCTGCTGACCAGATTCTCTGTTTCTACAGCAGCTCTGCTTACCTAGTTCTCTGGCTCTAGAGGAGCTCTGTTGCCCTGGTTCTCTGGTTCTACATCGACTCTGCTGACCTGGTTCTCTGGCTCTAGAGCAGCTCTGCTGACCTGGTTTCTCTGGCTCTAAAGCAGCTCTGCTGACCTGGTTTCTCTGGCTCTACAGCAGCACTGCTGACCTGGTTCTCTGGCTCTACAACGGCTCTGCTGACCTGGTTCTCTGGTTCTACAGCGGTTCTGCTGACCTGGTTCTCTGGCTCTAAAGAAGCTCTGCTGATATGGATCTCTGGCTCTAAAGCAGCTTTGCTGACCTGGTTCTCTGGCTTTAGAGCGGCTCTGCTTACCTGGTTCTCTGGCTCTACAACGGCTCTGCTGACCTGGTTCTCTGGCTCTACAGCAGCTCTGCTGACCTAGTTCTCTGGCTCTACAGCGACTCTGCTGACCTGGTTCTCTGGCTCTAAAGCAGGACTGCTGACCTGGTGTTCTGACTCTACAGCAGCTCTGCTGACCGGGTTCTCTGGCTCTATAGCAGCTCTGCTGACCTGGATCTCTGGCTCTAAAGCAGCTCTGCTGACCTAGTTCTCTGGCTCTAGAGCAGCTCTGCTGACCTGGTTCTCTGGCTCTACAACAGCTCTGCTGACTTGGTTCTCTGGCTTTACAGCGGCTCTGCTGACCTGGTTCTCTGGCTCTAAAGCAGCTCTGCTGACCTGGTTCTCTGGCTCTACAGCGGCTCTGCTGACCTGGTTCTATGGCTCTACAGCAGCTCTGCTGACCTAGTTCTCTGGCTCTAGAGCAGCTCTGCTGACCTGGTTCTCTGATTCTACATCAACTCTGCTGTCCCGGTTCTCTGGCGCTACAGCAGCTCTGCTGACCTGGTTCTGTGGCTCTAAACCAGCTCTGCTGACCTGGTTCTCTGGCTCTACAAGAGCTCTGCTGACCTGGTTTTTTGGCTCTACAACGGCACTGCTGACCTGGTTCTCTGGCTCTACAATGGCTCTGCTGACCTGGTCCTCAGCCTCTAAAGCAGCTCAGCTCACCTGGTTCTCTGGCTCTAAAGCAGCTCTGCTGACCTAGTTCTCTGGCTCTAAAGAAGCTCTGCTGACCTGGATCTCTGACTCTACAGCAGCTCTGCTGACCTGGTTCTCTGGCTCTACAGCGGCTCTGATGACCTGGTTGTCTGGCTCTAGAGCGGCTCTGCTGACCAGATTCTCTGGTTCTACAGCAGCTCTGCTTACCTAGTTCTCTGGCTCTAGAGCAGCTCTGTTGCCCTGGTTCTCTGGTTCTACATCGGCTCTGCTGACCTGGTTCTCTGGCTCTACAGCAGCTCTGCTGACCTGGTTCTCTGGCTCTACAGCGGCTCTGATGACCTGGTTGTCTGGCTCTAGAGCGGCTCTGCTGACCAGATTCTCTGGTTCTACAGCAGCTCTGCTTACCTAGTTCTCTGGCTCTAGAGCAGCTCTGTTGCCCTGGTTCTCTGGTTCTACATCGGGTCTGCTGACCTGGTTCTCTGGCTCTACAGCAGCTCTGCTGACCTGGTTCTCTGGCTCTACAGCAGCTCTGCTGACCTGGTTCTGTGGCTCTAAAGCAGCTCTGCTGACCTGGTTGTCTGGCTCTAGAGCAACTTTGCTGACTTGGTTCTCAGGCTCTACAGCGACTCTGCTGACCTGGTTGTCTGGCTCTAAAGCAGCACTGCTGACCTGGTTGTTTGACTCTACAGCAGCTCTGCTGACCTGGTTCTCTGGCTCTACAGCAGCTCTGCTGACCTGGCTCTCTGGCTCTACATCAACTCTGCTGACCCGGTTCTCTGGCTCTACAGCAGCTCTGCTGACCTGGTTCTGTGGCTCTACAGCAGCTCTGCTGACCTGGTTCTCTGGCTCTACAACGGCTCTGCTGACCTGGTTCTCTGGCTCTACAACAGCTCTGCTGACCTGGTTCTCAGTCTCTAGAGCAGCACTGCTGACCTGGTTCTCTGGCTCTAAATCAGCTCTGCTGACCTGGTTCTCTGGCTCTACAGCGGCTCTGCTGACCTGGATCTCTGGTTCTAAAGCAGCTCTGCTGACCTGGTTCTCTGGCTTTAGAGCAGCTCTGCTGACCTGGTTCTCTGGCTCTACAGCAGCTCTGCTGACCTAATTCTTTGGCTCTAGAGCAGCTCTACTGACCCGGTTCTCTGGCTCTACAGCAGCTCTGCTGACCTGGTTCTCTGGCTCTACAACAGCTCTGCTGACCTCGTTCTCTGGCTCTACAATGGCTCTGCTGACATGGTTCTCGGTCTCTAAAGCAGCTCTGCTGACCTGGTTCTCTGGCTCTAAAGCAGCTCTGCTGACCTGGTTCTCTGGCTCTAAAGCAGCTCTGCTGACCTGGTTCTCTGGCTCTACAGCGGCTCTGTTGACCTGGTTCCCTGGCTCTAAAGTGGCTCTGCTGACCTGGTTGTCTGGCTCGAGAGCGGCTCTGCTGACCTGGTTCTCTGGTTCTACAGCAGCTCTGCTGACCTAGTTCTCCGGCTCTAGAGCAGCTCTACTGACCCGGTTCTCTGGCTCTACAGCAGCTCTGCTGACCTGGTTCTCTGGCTCTACAACAGCTCTGCTGACCTCGTTCTCTGGCTCTACAACGGCTCTGCTGACATGGTTCTCGGTCTCTAGAGCAGCTCTGCTGACCTGGTTCTCTGGCTCTAAAGCAGCTCTGCTGACCTGGTTCTCTGGCTCTAAAGCAGCTCTGCTGACCTGGTTCTCTGGCTTTACAGCGGCTCTGCTGACCTGGTTCTCTGGCTCTACAGCAGCTCTGCTGACCTGGTTCTCTGGCTCTACAGCGGCTCTGCTGACCTGGTGCTATGGCTCTACAGCAGCTCTGCTGACCTAGTTCTCTGGCTCTAGAGCAGCTCTGCTGACCTGGTTCTCTGATTCTACATCAACTCTGCTGTCCCGGTTCTCTGGCGCTACAGCAGCTCTGCTGACCTGGTTCTGTGGCTCTAAAGCAGCTCTGCTGACCTGGTTCTCTGGCTCTACAAGAGCTCTGCTGACCTGGTTCTCTGGCTCTACAACGGCACTGCTGACCTGGTTCTCTGGCTCTACAACGGCTCTGCTGACCTGGTCCTCAGCCTCTAAAGCAGCTCTGCTCATCTGGTTCTCTGGCTCTAAAGCAGCTCTGCTGACCTGGTTCTCTGGCTCTACAACGGCTCTGCTGACCTGGTTCTCTGGCTCTACAGTGGTTCTGCTGACCTGGTTCTCTGGCTCTAAAGAAGCTCTGCTGATATGGATCTCTGGCTCTAAGGCAGCTTTGCTGACCTGGTTCTCTGGCTTTAGAGCGGCTCTGCTGACCTGGTTCTCTGGCTCTACAGAAGCTCTGCTGACCTAGTTCTCTGGCTCTAAAGAAGCTCTGCTGACCTGGATCTCTGACTCTAAAGCAGCTCTGCTGACCAGGTTCTCTGGCTCTAAAGCGGCTCTGATGACCTGGTTGTCTGGCTCTAGAGCGGCTCTGCTGACCAGATTCTCTGGTTCTACAGCAGCTCAGCTTACCTAGTTCTCTGGCTCTAGAGCAGCTCTGTTGCCCTGGTTCTCTGGTTCTACATCGGCTCTGCTGACCTGGTTCTCTGGCTCTACAGCAGCTCTGCTGACCTGGTTCTCTGGCTCTGCAGCGGCTCTGATGACCTGGTTGTCTGGCTCTAGAGCGGCTCTGCTGACCAGATTCTCTGGTTCTACAGCAGCTCTGCTTACCTAGTTCTCTGGCTCTAGAGCAGCTCTGTTGCCCTGGTTCTCTGGTTCTACATCGGGTCTGCTGACCTGGTTCTCTGGCTCTACAGCAGCTCTGCTGACCTGGTTCTCTGGCTCTACAGCAGCTCTGCTGACCTGGTTCTGTGGCTCTAAAGCAGCTCTGCTGACCTGGTTGTCTGGCTCTAGAGCAACTTTGCTGACTTGGTTCTCAGGCTCTACAGCGACTCTGCTGACCTGGTTGTCTGGCTCTAAAGCAGCACTGCTGACCTGGTTGTTTGACTCTACAGCAGCTCTGCTGACCTGCTTCTCTGGCTCTACAGCAGCTCTGCTGACCTGGCTCTCTGGCTCTACATCAACTCTGCTGACCCGGTTCTCTGGCTCTACAGCAGCTCTGCTGACCTGGTTCTGTGGCTCTACAGCAGCTCTGCTGACCTGGTTCTCTGGCTCTACAACGGCTCTGCTGACCTGGTTCTCTGGCTCTACAGCGGCTCTGCTGACCTGGATCTCTGGTTCTAAAGCAGCTCTGCTGACCTGGTTCTCTGGCTTTAGAGCAGCTCTGCTGACCTGGTTCTCTGGCTCTACAGCAGCTCTGCTGACCTAATTCTTTGGCTCTAGAGCAGCTCTACTGACCCGGTTCTCTGGCTCTACAGCAGCTCTGCTGACCTGGTTCTCTGGCTCTACAACAGCTCTGCTGACCTCGTTCTCTGGCTCTACAACGGCTCTGCTGACATGGTTCTCGGTCTCTAGAGCAGCTCTGCTGACCTGGTTCTCTGGCTCTAAAGCAGCTCTGCTGACCTGGTTCTCTGGCTCTAAAGCAGCTCTGCTGACCTGGTTCTCTGGCTCTACAGCGGCTCTGTTGACCTGGTTCCCTGGCTCTAAAGTGGCTCTGCTGACCTGGTTGTCTGGCTCGAGAGCGGCTCTGCTGACCTGGTTCTCTGGTTCTACAGCAGCTCTGCTGACCTAGTTCTCCGGCTCTAGAGCAGCTCTACTGACCCGGTTCTCTGGCTCTACAGCAGCTCTGCTGACCTGGTTCTCTGGCTCTACAACAGCTCTGCTGACCTCGTTCTCTGGCTCTACAACGGCTCTGCTGACATGGTTCTCGGTCTCTAGAGCAGCTCTGCTGACCTGGTTCTCTGGCTCTAAAGCAGCTCTGCTGACCTGGTTCTCTGGCTCTAAAGCAGCTCTGCTGACCTGGTTCTCTGGCTTTACAGCGGCTCTGCTGACCTGGTTCTCTGGCTCTACAGCAGCTCTGCTGACCTGGTTCTCTGGCTCTACAGCGGCTCTGCTGACCTGGTGCTATGGCTCTACAGCAGCTCTGCTGACCTAGTTCTCTGGCTCTAGAGCAGCTCTGCTGACCTGGTTCTCTGATTCTACATCAACTCTGCTGTCCCGGTTCTCTGGCGCTACAGCAGCTCTGCTGACCTGGTTCTGTGGCTCTAAAGCAGCTCTGCTGACCTGGTTCTCTGGCTCTACAAGAGCTCTGCTGACCTGGTTCTCTGGCTCTACAACGGCACTGCTGACCTGGTTCTCTGGCTCTACAACGGCTCTGCTGACCTGGTCCTCAGCCTCTAAAGCAGCTCTGCTCATCTGGTTCTCTGGCTCTAAAGCAGCTCTGCTGACCTGGTTCTCTGGCTCTACAACGGCTCTGCTGACCTGGTTCTCTGGCTCTACAGTGGTTCTGCTGACCTGGTTCTCTGGCTCTAAAGAAGCTCTGCTGATATGGATCTCTGGCTCTAAGGCAGCTTTGCTGACCTGGTTCTCTGGCTTTAGAGCGGCTCTGCTGACCTGGTTCTCTGGCTCTACAGAAGCTCTGCTGACCTAGTTCTCTGGCTCTAAAGAAGCTCTGCTGACCTGGATCTCTGACTCTAAAGCAGCTCTGCTGACCAGGTTCTCTGGCTCTAAAGCGGCTCTGATGACCTGGTTGTCTGGCTCTAGAGCGGCTCTGCTGACCAGATTCTCTGGTTCTACAGCAGCTCAGCTTACCTAGTTCTCTGGCTCTAGAGCAGCTCTGTTGCCCTGGTTCTCTGGTTCTACATCGGCTCTGCTGACCTGGTTCTCTGGCTCTACAGCAGCTCTGCTGACCTGGTTCTCTGGCTCTGCAGCGGCTCTGATGACCTGGTTGTCTGGCTCTAGAGCGGCTCTGCTGACCAGATTCTTTGGTTCTACAGCAGCTCTGCTTACCTAGTTCTCTGGCTCTAGAGCAGCTCTGTTGCCCTGGTTCTCTGGTTCTACATCGGGTCTGCTGACCTGGTTCTCTGGCTCTACAGCAGCTCTGCTGACCTGGTTCTCTGGCTCTACAGCAGCTCTGCTGACCTGGTTCTGTGGCTCTAAAGCAGCTCTGCTGACCTGGTTGTCTGGCTCTAGAGCAACTTTGCTGACTTGGTTCTCAGGCTCTACAGCGACTCTGCTGACCTGGTTGTCTGGCTCTAAAGCAGCACTGCTGACCTGGTTGTTTGACTCTACAGCAGCTCTGCTGACCTGCTTCTCTGGCTCTACAGCAGCTCTGCTGACCTGGCTCTCTGGCTCTACATCAACTCTGCTGACCCGGTTCTCTGGCTCTACAGCAGCTCTGCTGACCTGGTTCTGTGGCTCTACAGCAGTTCTGCTGACCTGGTTCTCTGGCTCTACAACAGCTCTGCTGACCTGGTTCTCTGGCTCTAAAGAAGCTCTGCTGACCTGGATCTCTGACTCTAAAGCAGCTCTGCTGACCTGGTTCTCTGGCTCTACAGCGGCTCTGTTGACCTGGTTCTCTGGCTCTAAAGCGGCTCTGATGACCTGGTTGTCTGGCTCTAGAGCGGCTCTGCTGACCAGATTCTCTGTTTCTACAGCAGCTCTGCTTATCTAGTTCTCTGGCTCTAGAGCAGCTCTGTTGCCCTGGTTCTCTGGTTCTACATCGACTCTGCTGACCTGGTTCTCTGGCTCTAGAGCAGCTCTGCTGACCTGGTTTCTCTGGCTCTAAAGCAGCTCTGCTGACCTGGTTTCTCTGGCTCTACAGCAGCACTGCTGACCTGGTTCTCTGGCTCTACAGCGGCTCTGTTGGCCTGGTTCCCTGGCTCTAAAGTGGCTCTGCTGACCTGGTTGTCTGGCTCGAGAGAGGCTCTGCTGACCTGGTTCTCTGGTTCTACAGCAGCTCTGCTGACCTAGTTCTCCGGCTCTAGAGCAGCTCTGCTGCCCTGGTTCTCTGTCTCTACAACGGCTCTGCTGACCTGGTTCTCTGGCTCTACAGCAGCTCTGCTGACCTAGTTCTCTGGCTCTACAGCGACTCTGCTGACCTGGTTCTCTGGCTCTAAAGCAGGACTGCTGACCTGGTGTTCTGACTATACAGCAGCTCTGCTGACCTGGTTCTCTGGCTCTATAGCAGCTCTGCTGACCTGGATCTCTGGCTCTAAAGCAGCTCTGCTGACCTAGTTCTCTGGCTCTAGAGCAGCTCTGCTGACCTGGTTCTCTGGCTCTACAACAGCTCTGCTGACTTGGTTCTCTGGCTTTACAGCGGCTCTGCTGACCTGGTTCTCTGGCTCTAAAGCAGCTCTGCTGACCTGGTTCTCTGGCTCTACAGCGGCTCTGCTGACCTGGTTCTATGGCTCTACAGCAGCTCTGCTGACCTAGTTCTCTGGCTCTAGAGCAGCTCTGCTGACCTGGTTCTCTGATTCTACATCAACTCTGCTGTCCCGGTTCTCTGGTGCTACAGCAGCTCTGCTGACCTGGTTCTGTGGCTCTAAAGCAGCTCTGCTGACCTGGTTCTCTGGCTCTACAAGAGCTCTGCTGACCTTGTTTTTTGGCTCTACAACGGCACTGCTGACCTGGTTCTCTGGCTCTACAACGGCTCTGCTGACCTGGTCCTCAGCCTCTAAAGCAGCTCAGCTCACCTGGTTCTCTGGCTCTAAAGCAGCTCTGCTGACCTGGTTCTCTGGTTCTACAGCGGTTCTGCTGACCCGGTTCTCTGGCTCTAAAGAAGCTCTGCTGACCTAGTTCTCTGGCTCTAGAGCAGCTCTGCTGACCTGGTTCTCTGGCTCTACAACAGCTCTGCTGACCTGGTTCTATGGCTCTACAGCGGCTCTGCTGACCTGGTTCTCTGGCTCTAAAGAAGCTCTGCTGACCTGGATCTCTGACTCTAAAGCAGCTCTGCTGACCTGGTTCTCTGGCTCTACAGCGGCTCTGTTGACCTGGTTCTCTGGCTCTAAAGCGGCTCTGATGACCTGGTTGTCTGGCTCTAGAGCGGCTCTGCTGACCAGATTCTCTGGTTCTACAGCAGCTCTGCTTACCTAATTCTCTGGCTCTAGAGCAGCTCTGTTGCCCTGGTTCTCTGGTTATACATCGACTCTGCTGACCTGGTTCTCTGGCTCTACAGCAGCTCTGCTGACCTGGTTCTCTGGCTCTACAGCAGCTCTGCTGACCTGGTTCTGTAGCTCTAAAGCAGCTCTGCTGACCTGGTTGTCTGGCTCTAGAGCAACTTTGCTGACTTGGTTCTCAGGCTCTACAGCGACTCTGCTGACCTGGTTGTCTGGCTCTAAAGCAGCACTGCTGACCTGGTTGTTTGACTCTACAGCAGCTCTGCTGACCTGGTTCTCTGGCTCTACAGCAGCTCTGCTGACCTGGCTCTCTGGCTCTACATCAACTCTGCTGACCAGGTTCTCTGGCTCTACAGCAGCTCTGCTGACCTGGTTCTGTGGCTCTACAGCAGCTCTGCTGACCTGGTTCTCTGGCTCTACAACGGCTCTGCTGACCTGGTTCTCTGGCTCTACAACAGCTCTGCTGACCTGGTTCTCAGTCTCTAGAGCAGCACTGCTGACCTGGTTCTCTGGCTCTAAATCAGCTCTGCTGACCTGGTTCTCTGGCTCTACAGCGGCTCTGCTGACCTGGATCTCTGGTTCTAAAGCAGCTCTGCTGACCTGGTTCTCTGGCTTTAGAGCAGCTCTGCTGACCTGGTTCTCTGGCTCTACAGCAGCTCTGCTGACCTAATTCTTTGGCTCTAGAGCAGCTCTACTGACCCGGTTCTCTGGCTCTACAGCAGCTCTGCTGACCTGGTTCTCTGGCTCTACAACAGCTCTGCTGACCTCGTTCTCTGGCTCTACAACGGCTCTGCTGACATGGTTCTCGGTCTCTAGAGCAGCTCTGCTGACCTGGTTCTCTGGCTCTAAAGCAGCTCTGCTGACCTGGTTCTCTGGCTCTAAAGCAGCTCTGCTGACCTGGTTCTCTGGCTCTAAAGCAGCTCTGCTGACCTGGTTCTCTGGCTCTAGAGCAGCTTTGCTGACCTAGTTCTCTGGCTCTAGAGCAGCTCTGCTGACCTGGTTCTCTGGCTCTACAACGGCTCTGCTGACCTGGTTCTCTGGCTTTACAGCGGCTCTGCTGACCTGGTTCTCTGGCTCTACAGCAGCTCTGCTGACCTGGTTCTCTGGCTCTACAGCGGCTCTGCTGACCTGGTGCTATGGCTCTACAGCAGCTCTGCTGACCTAGTTCTCTGGCTCTAGAGCAGCTCTGCTGACCTGGTTCTCTGATTCTACATCAACTCTGCTGTCCCGGTTCTCTGGCGCTACAGCAGCTCTGCTGACCTGGTTCTGTGGCTCTAAAGCAGCTCTGCTGACCTGGTTCTCTGGCTCTACAAGAGCTCTGCTGACCTGGTTCTCTGGCTCTACAACGACACTGCTGACCTGGTTCTCTGGCTCTACAACGGCTCTGCTGACCTGGTCCTCAGCCTCTAAAGCAGCTCTGCTCACCTGGTTCTCTGGCTCTAAAGCAGCTCTGCTGACCTGGTTCTCTGGCTCTACAACGGCTCTGCTGACCTGGTTCTCTGGCTCTAAAGAAGCTCTGCTGATATGGATCTCTGGCTCTAAGGCAGCTTTGCTGACCTGGTTCTCTGGCTTTAGAGCGGCTCTGCTGACCTGGTTCTCTGGCTTTAGAGCGGCTCTGCTGACCTGGTTCTCTGGCTCTAAAGAAGCTCTGCTGACCTGGATCTCTGACTCTAAAGCAGCTCTGCTGACCTGGTTCTCTGGCTCTAAAGCGGCTCTGATGACCTGGTTGTCTGGCTCTAGAGCGGCTCTGCTGACCAGATTCTCTGGTTCTACAGCAGCTCTGCTTACCTAGTTCTCTGGCTCTAGAGCAGCTCTGTTGCCCTGGTTCTCTGGTTCTACATCGGCTCTGCTGACCTGGTTCTCTGGCTCTACAGCAGCTCTGCTGACCTGGTTCTCTGGCTCTACAGCGGCTCTGATGACCTGGTTGTCTGGCTCTAGAGCGGCTCTGCTGACCAGATTCTCTGGTTCTACAGCAGCTCTGCTTACCTAGTTCTCTGGCTCTAGAGCAGCTCTGTTGCCCTGGTTCTCTGGTTCTACATCGGGACTGCTGACCTGGTTCTCTGGCTCTACAGCAGCTCTGCTGACCTGGTTCTCTGGCTCTACAGCAGCTCTGCTGACCTGGTTCTGTGGCTCTAAAGCAGCTCTGCTGACCTGGTTGTCTGGCTCTAGAGCAACTTTGCTGACTTGGTTCTCAGGCTCTACAGCGACTCTGCTGACCTGGTTGTCTGGCTCTAAAGCAGCACTGCTGACCTGGTTGTTTGACTCTACAGCAGCTCTGCTGACCTGCTTCTCTGGCTCTACAGCAGCTCTGCTGACCTGGCTCTCTGGCTCTACATCAACTCTGCTGACCCGGTTCTCTGGCTCTACAGCAGCTCTGCTGACCTAGTTCTGTGGCTCTACAGCAGTTCTGCTGACCTGGTTCTCTGGCTCTACAACAGCTCTGCTGACCTGGTTCTGTGGCTCTACAGCAGCTCTGCTGACCTGGTTCTCTGGCTCTACAACGGCTCTGCTGACCTGGTTCTCTGGCTCTACAACAGCTCTGCTGACCTGGTTCTCAGTCTCTAGAGCAGCACTGCTGACCTGGTTCTCTGGCTCTAAATCAGCTCTGCTGACCTGGTTCTCTGGCTCTACAGCGGCTCTGCTGACCTGGATCTCTGGTTCTAAAGCAGCTCTGCTGACCTGGTTCTCTGGCTTTAGAGCAGCTCTGCTGACCTGGTTCTCTGGCTCTACAGCAGCTCTGCTGACCTAATTCTTTGGCTCTAGAGCAGCTCTACTGACCCGGTTCTCTGGCTCTACAGCAGCTCTGCTGACCTGGTTCTCTGGCTCTACAGCAGCTCTGCTGACCTAATTCTTTGGCTCTAGAGCAGCTCTACTGACCCGGTTCTCTGGCTCTACAGCAGCTCTGCTGACCTGGTTCTCTGGCTTTACAACAGCTCTGCTGACCTCGTTCTCTGGCTCTACAACGGCTCTGCTGACATGGTTCTCGGTCTCTAGAGCAGCTCTGCTGACCTGGTTCTCTGGCTCTAAAGCAGCTCTGCTGACCTGGTTCTCTGGCTCTAAAGCAGCTCTGCTGACCTGGTTCTCTGGCTCTAGAGCAGCTTTGCTGACCTAGTTCTCTGGCTCTAGAGCAGCTCTGCTGACCTGGTTCTCTGGCTCTACAACGGCTCTGCTGACCTGGTTCTCTGGCTTTACAGCGGCTCTGCTGACCTGGTTCTCTGGCTCTACAGCAGCTCTGCTGACCTGGTTCTCTGGCTCTAAATCAGCTCTGCTGACCTGGTTCTCTGGCTCTACAGCGGCTCTGCTGACCTGGATCTCTGATTCTAAAGCAGCTCTGCTGACCTGGTTCTCTGGCTTTAGAGCAGCTCTGCTGACCTGGTTCTCTGGCTCTACAGCAGCTCTGCTGACCTAATTCTTTGGCTCTAGAGCAGCTCTACTGACCCGGTTCTCTGGCTCTACAGCAGCTCTGCTGACCTGGTTCTCTGGCTCTACAGCAGCTCTGCTGACCTAATTCTTTGGCTCTAGAGCAGCTCTACTGACCCGGTTCTCTGGCTCTACAGCAGCTCTGCGGACCTGGTTCTCTGGCTCTAAAGCAGCTCTGCTGACCTGGTTCTCTGGCTCTAGAGCAGCTTTGCTGACCTAGTTCTCTGGCTCTAGAGCAGCTCTGCTGACCTGGTTCTCTGGCTCTACAACGGCTCTGCTGACCTGGTTCTCTGGCTTTACAGCGGCTCTGCTGACCTGGTTCTCTGGCTCTACAGCAGCTCTGCTGACCTGGTTCTCTGGCTCTACAGCGGCTCTGCTGACCTGGTGCTATGGCTCTACAGCAGCTCTGCTGACCTAGTTCTCTGGCTCTAGAGCAGCTCTGCTGACCTGGTTCTCTGATTCTACATCAACTCTGCTGTCCCGGTTCTCTGGCGCTACAGCAGCTCTGCTGACCTGGTTCTGTGGCTCTAAAGCAGCTCTGCTGACCTGGTTCTCTGGCTCTACAAGAGCTCTGCTGACCTGGTTCTCTGGCTCTACAACGGCACTGCTGACCTGGTTCTCTGGCTCTACAACGGCTCTGCTGACCTGGTCCTCAGCCTCTAAAGCAGCTCTGCTCACCTGGTTCTCTGGCTCTAAAGCAGCTCTGCTGACCTGGTTCTCTGGCTCTACAACGGCTCTGCTGACCTGGTTCTCTGGCTCTACAGCTGTTCTGCTGACCTGGTTCTCTGGCTCTAAAGAAGCTCTGCTGATATGGATCTCTGGCTCTAAGGCAGCTTTGCTGACCTGGTTCTCTGGCTTTAGAGCGGCTCTGCTGACCTGGTTCTCTGGCTCTACAGAAGCTCTGCTGACCTAGTTCTCTGGCTCTACAGCGGCTCTGCTGACCTGGTGCTATGGCTCTACAGCAGCTCTGCTGACCTGGTTCTCTGGCTCTAAAGCGGCTCTGATGACCTGGTTGTCTGGCTCTAGAGCGGCTCTGCTGACCAGATTCTCTGGTTCTACAGCAGCTCTGCTTACCTAGTTCTCTGGCTCTAGAGCAGCTCTGTTGCCCTGGTTCTCTGGTTCTACATTGGCTCTGCTGACCTGGTTCTCTGGCTCTACAGCAGCTCTGCTGACCTGGTTCTCTGGCTCTACAGCGGCTCTGATGACCTGGTTGTCTGGCTCTAGAGCGGCTCTGCTGACCAGATTCTCTGGTTCTACAGCAGCTCTGCTTACCTAGTTCTCTGGCTCTAGAGCAGCTCTGTTGCCCTGGTTCTCTGGTTCTACATCGGGTCTGCTGACCTGGTTCTCTGGCTCTACAGCAGCTCTGCTGACCTGGTTCTGTGGCTCTAAAGCAGCTCTGCTGACCTGGTTGTCTGGCTCTAGAGCAACTTTGCTGACTTGGTTCTCAGGCTCTACAGCGACTCTGCTGACCTGGTTGTCTGGCTCTAAAGCAGCTCTGCTGACCTGCTTCTCTGGCTCTACAGCAGCTCTGCTGACCTGGCTCTCTGGCTCTACATCAACTCTGCTGACCCGGTTCTCTGGCTCTACAGCAGCTCTGCTGACCTGGTTCTGTGGCTCTACAGCAGTTCTGCTGACCTGGTTCTCTGGCTCTACAACAGCTCTGCTGACCTGGTTCTGTGGCTCTACAGCAGCTCTGCTGACCTGGTTCTCTGGCTCTACAACGGCTCTGCTGACCTGGTTCTCTGGCTCTACAACAGCTCTGCTGACCTGGTTCTCAGTCTCTAGAGCAGCACTGCTGACCTGGTTCTCTGGCTCTAAATCAGCTCTGCTGACCTGGTTCTCTGGCTCTACAGCGGCTCTGCTGACCTGGATCACTGGTTCTAAAGCAGCTCTGCTGACCTGGTTCTCTGGCTTTAGAGCAGCTCTGCTGACCTGGTTCTCTGGCTCTACAGCAGCTCTGCTGACCTAATTCTTTGGCTCTAGAGCAGCTCTACTGACCCGGTTCTCTGGCTCTACAGCAGCTCTGCTGACCTGGTTCTCTGGCTCTACAGCAGCTCTGCTGACCTAATTCTTTGGCTCTAGAGCAGCTCTACTGACCCGGTTCTCTGGCTCTACAGCAGCTCTGCTGACCTGGTTCTCTGGCTTTACAACAGCTCTGCTGACCTCGTTCTCTGGCTCTACAACGGCTCTGCTGACATGGTTCTCGGTCTCTAGAGCAGCTCTGCTGACCTGGTTCTCTGGCTCTAAAGCAGCTCTGCTGACCTGGTTCTCTGGCTCTAAAGCAGCTCTGCTGACCTGGTTCTCTGGCTCTAGAGCAGCTTTGCTGACCTAGTTCTCTGGCTCTAGAGCAGCTCTGCTGACCTGGTTCTCTGGCTCTACAGCAGCTCTGCTGACCTGGTTCTCTGGCTCTACAGCGGCTCTGCTGACCTGGTGCTATGGCTCTACAGCAGCTCTGCTGACCTAGTTCTCTGGCTCTAGAGCAGCTCTGCTGACCTGGTTCTCTGATTCTACATCAACTCTGCTGTCCCGGTTCTCTGGCGCTACAGCAGCTCTGCTGACCTGGTTCTGAGGCTCTAAAGCAGCTCTGCTGACCTGGTTCTCTGGCTCTACAAGAGCTCTGCTGACCTGGTTCTCTGGCTCTACAACGGCACTGCTGACCTGGTTCTCTGGCTCTACAACGGCTCTGCTGACCTGGTCCTCAGCCTCTAAAGCAGCTCTGCTCACCTGGTTCTCTGGCTCTAAAGCAGCTCTGCTGACCTGGTTCTCTGGCTCTACAACGGCTCTGCTGACCTGGTTCTCTGGCTCTACAGCTGTTCTGCTGACCTGGTTCTCTGGCTCTAAAGAAGCTCTGCTGATATGGATCTCTGGCTCTAAGGCAGCTTTGCTGACCTGGTTCTCTGGCTTTAGAGCGGCTCTGCTGACCTGGTTCTCTGGCTCTACAGAAGCTCTGCTGACCTAGTTCTCTGGCTCTACAGCGGCTCTGCTGACCTGGTGCTATGGCTCTACAGCAGCTCTGCTGACCTGGTTCTCTGGCTCTAAAGCGGCTCTGATGACCTGGTTGTCTGGCTCTAGAGCGGCTCTGCTGACCAGATTCTCTGGTTCTACAGCAGCTCTGCTTACCTAGTTCTCTGGCTCTAGAGCAGCTCTGTTGCCCTGGTTCTCTGGTTCTACATTGGCTCTGCTGACCTGGTTCTCTGGCTCTACAGCAGCTCTGCTGACCTGGTTCTCTGGCTCTACAGCGGCTCTGATGACCTGGTTGTCTGGCTCTAGAGCGGCTCTGCTGACCAGATTCTCTGGTTCTACAGCAGCTCTGCTTACCTAGTTCTCTGGCTCTAGAGCAGCTCTGTTGCCCTGGTTCTCTGGTTCTACATCGGGTCTGCTGACCTGGTTCTCTGGCTCTACAGCAGCTCTGCTGACCTGGTTCTGTGGCTCTAAAGCAGCTCTGCTGACCTGGTTGTCTGGCTCTAGAGCAACTTTGCTGACTTGGTTCTCAGGCTCTACAGCGACTCTGCTGACCTGGTTGTCTGGCTCTAAAGCAGCACTGCTGACCTGGTTGTTTGACTCTACAGCAGCTCTGCTGACCTGCTTCTCTGGCTCTACAGCAGCTCTGCTGACCTGGCTCTCTGGCTCTACATCAACTCTGCTGACCCGGTTCTCTGGCTCTACAGCAGCTCTGCTGACCTGGTTCTGTGGCTCTACAGCAGTTCTGCTGACCTGGTTCTCTGGCTCTACAACAGCTCTGCTGACCTGGTTCTGTGGCTCTACAGCAGCTCTGCTGACCTGGTTCTCTGGCTCTACAACGGCTCTGCTGACCTGGTTCTCTGGCTCTACAACAGCTCTGCTGACCTGGTTCTCAGTCTCTAGAGCAGCACTGCTGACCTGGTTCTCTGGCTCTAAATCAGCTCTGCTGACCTGGTTCTCTGGCTCTACAGCGGCTCTGCTGACCTGGATCTCTGGTTCTAAAGCAGCTCTGCTGACCTGGTTCTCTGGCTTTAGAGCAGCTCTGCTGACCTGGTTCTCTGGCTCTACAGCAGCTCTGCTGACCTAATTCTTTGGCTCTAGAGCAGCTCTACTGACCCGGTTCTCTGGCTCTACAGCAGCTCTGCTGACCTGGTTCTCTGGCTCTACAACAGCTCTGCTGACCTCGTTCTCTGGCTCTACAACGGCTCTGCTGACATGGTTCTCGGTCTCTAGAGCAGCTCTGCTGACCTGGTTCTCTGGCTCTAAAGCAGCTCTGCTGACCTGGTTCTCTGGCTCTAAAGCAGCTCTGCTGACCTGGTTCTCTGGCTCTAGAGCAGCTTTGCTGACCTAGTTCTCTGGCTCTAGAGCAGCTCTGCTGACCTGGTTCTCTGGCTCTACAACGGCTCTGCTGACCTGGTTCTCTGGCTTTACAGCGGCTCTGCTGACCTGGTTCTCTGGCTCTACAGCAGCTCTGCTGACCTGGTTCTCTGGCTCTACAGCGGTTCTGCTGACCTGGTGCTATGGCTCTACAGCAGCTCTGCTGACCTAGTTCTCTGGCTCTAGAGCAGCTCTGCTGACCTGGTTCTCTGATTCTACATCAACTCTGCTGTCCCGGTTCTCTGGCGCTACAGCAGCTCTGCTGACCTGCTGACCTGGTTCTGTGGCTCTAAAGCAGCTCTGCTGACCTGGTTCTCTGGCTCTACAAGAGCTCTGCTGACCTGGTTCTCTGGCTCTACAACGGCACTGCTGACCTGGTTCTCTGGCTCTACAACGGCTCTGCTGACCTGGTCCTCAGCCTCTAAAGCAGCTCTGCTCACCTGGTTCTCTGGCTCTAAAGCAGCTCTGCTGACCTGGTTCTCTGGCTCTACAACGGCTCTGCTGACCTGGTTCTCTGGCTCTACAGCTGTTCTGCTGACCTGGTTCCCTGGCTCTAAAGAAGCTCTGCTGATATGGATCTCTGGCTCTAAGGCAGCTTTGCTGACCTGGTTCTCTGGCTTTAGAGCGGCTCTGCTGACCTGGTTCTCTGGCTCTACAGAAGCTCTGCTGACCTAGTTCTCTGGCTCTAAAGAAGCTCTGCTGACCTGGATCTCTGACTCTACAGCAGCTCTGCTGACCTGGTTCTCTGGCTCTACAGCGGCTCTGATGACCTGGTTGTCTGGCTCTAGAGCGGCTCTGCTGACCAGATTCTCTGGTTCTACAGCAGCTCTGCTTACCTAGTTCTCTGGCTCTAGAGCAGCTCTGTTGCCCTGGTTCTCTGGTTCTACATCGGGTCTGCTGACCTGGTTCTCTGGCTCTACAGCAGCTCTGCTGACCTGGTTCTCTGGCTCTACAGCAGCTCTGCTGACCTGGTTCTGTGGCTCTAAAGCAGCTCTGCTGACCTGGTTGTCTGGCTCTAGAGCAACTTTGCTGACTTGGTTCTCAGGCTCTACAGCGACTCTGCTGACCTGGTTGTCTGGCTCTAAAGCAGCACTGCTGACCTGGTTGTTTGACTCTACAGCAGCTCTGCTGACCTGCTTCGCTGGCTCTACAGCAGCTCTGCTGACCTGGCTCTCTGGCTCTACATCAACTCTGCTGACCCGGTTCTCTGACTCTACAGCAGCTCTGCTGACCTGGTTCTGTGGCTCTACAGCAGTTCTGCTGACCTGGTTCTCTGGCTCTACAACAGCTCTGCTGACCTGGTTCTCAGTCTCTAGAGCAGCACTGCTGACCTGGTTCTCTGGCTCTAAATCAGCTCTGCTGACCTGGTTCTCTGGCTCTACAGCGGCTCTGCTGACCTGGATCTCTGGTTCTAAAGCAGCTCTGCTGACCTGGTTCTCTGGCTTTAGAGCAGCTCTGCTGACCTGGTTCTCTGGCTCTACAGCAGCTCTGCTGACCTAATTCTTTGGCTCTAGAGCAGCTCTACTGACCTGGTTCTCTGGCTCTACAGCAGCTCTGCTGACCTGGTTCTCTGGCTCTACTACGGCTCTGCTGACCTGGTTCTCTGGCTCTACAACAGCTCTGCTGACCTGGTTCTCAGTCTCTAGAGCAGCTCTGCTGACCTGGTTCTCTGGCTCTAAAGCAGCTCTGCTGACCTGGTTCTCTGGCTCTAAAGCAGCTCTGCTGACCTGGTTCTCTGGCTGTACAGCGACTTTGCTGACCTGGTTTTCTGGCTCTAAAGCAGTACTGCTGACCTGATTCTCTGACTCTACAGCAGCTCTGCTGACTTGGTTCTCTGGCTCTACAGCAGCTCTGCTGACTTGGTTCTCTGGCTCTACATCAACTCTGCTGACCCGGTTCTCTGGCTCTACAGAAGCTCTGCTGACCTAGTTCTCTGGCTCTAAAGCAGCTCTGCTGGCCTGGTTCTCTGACTCTACAGCAGCTCTGCTGACCTGGTTCTCTGGCTCTACAGCAACTCTGCTGACCTGGTTCTCTGGCTCTACATCAACTCTGCTGACCCAGTTCTCTGGCTCCACAGCAGCTCTGCTGACCTGGTTCTCTGGCTCTAAAGCAGCTTTGTTGGCCTTGTTCTCTGGCTCTAGAGCAGTTCCGCTGACCTGGTTCTCTGGCTCTAGCGCAGCTCTGCTGACCTGGTTCTCTGGCTCTACAGCAGCTCTGCTGACCTAGTTCTTTGGCTCTAGAGCAGCTCTGATGACCTGGTTCTCTGGCTGTACAGCAGCTCTGCTGACCTGGTTCTCTGGCTCTACAACGGCTCTGCTGACCTGGTTCTCTGACTCTACAGCAGCTCTGCTGACCTGGTTCTCTGGCTCTACAGCAACTCTGCTGACCTGGTTCTCTGGCTCTACATCAATTCTGCTGAGCCGGTTCTCTGGCTCTACAGCAGCTCTGCTGACCTGGTTCTCTGGCTCTAAAGCAGCTCTGCTGACCTTGTTCTCTGGCTCTAAAGCAGCTCTGCTGACCCGGTTCTCTGGCTCAACAGCAGCTCTGCTGACCTGTTTCCCTGGCTCTAAAGCAGCTTTGCTGACCTGGTTCTCTGGCTCTACAACAGCTCTGCTGACCTGGTTCTGTGGCTCTAGAGCAGCTCTGCTGACCTGGTGCTCTGGCTCTACAGCAGCTCTGCTGACCTAGCTCTCTGGCTGTAGAGCAGCTCTGCTGACCTGGTTCTCTGGGTCTACAGCACAGCAGCTCTGCTGACCTGGTTCTCTGGGCTGGCCTGGTTCTCTGGCTCTACAGCAGCTCTGCTGGCCTTGTTCTTAGGCTCTAAAGCAGCTCTGCTGACCTGGTTCTGTGGCTCTAAAGCGGGTCTGCTGACCTGGTTTTCGGCTCTACAGCAGCTCTGCTTACCTGGTTCTATGGCTCTAAAGCAGCTCTGCTGACCTGGTTCTCTGGCTCTAGCGCAGCTCTGCTGACCTGGTTCTCTGGCTCTACAGCAGCTCTGCTGACCTAGTTCTTTGGCTCTAGAGCAGCTCTGATGACCTGGTTCTCTGGCTGTACAGCAGCTCTGCTGACCTGGTTCTCTGGCTCTACAACGGCTCTGCTGACCTGGTTCTCTGACTCTACAGCAGCTCTGCTGACCTGGTTCTCTGGCTCTACAGCAACTCTGCTGACCTGGTTCTCTGGCTCTACATCAATTCTGCTGAGCCGGTTCTCTGGCTCTACAGCAGCTCTGCTGACCTGGTTCTCTGGCTCTAAAGCAGCTCTGCTGACCTTGTTCTCTGGCTCTAAAGCAGCTCTGCTGACCCGGTTCTCTGGCTCAACAGCAGCTCTGCTGACCTGTTTCCCTGGCTCTAAAGCAGCTTTGCTGACCTGGTTCTCTGGCTCTACAACAGCTCTGCTGACCTGGTTCTGTGGCTCTAGAGCAGCTCTGCTGACCTGGTGCTCTGGCTCTACAGCAGCTCTGCTGACCTAGCTCTCTGGCTGTAGAGCAGCTCTGCTGACCTGGTTCTCTGGGTCTACAGCACAGCAGCTCTGCTGACCTGGTTCTCTGGGCTGGCCTGGTTCTCTGGCTCTACAGCAGCTCTGCTGGCCTTGTTCTTAGGCTCTAAAGCAGCTCTGCTGACCTGGTTCTGTGGCTCTAAAGCGGGTCTGCTGACCTGGTTTTCGGCTCTACAGCAGCTCTGCTTACCTGGTTCTATGGCTCTAAAGCAGCTCTGCTGACCTGGTTCTCTGGCTCTAGAGCAGCTCTGCTGACCTGGTTCTCTGGCTCTAAAGCAGCTTTGATGACCTAGTTCTCTGGCTCTAAAAACCTGGTTCTCTCCCTCTAAAGCAGCTCTGCTGACCTGGTTTCTCTGGCTCTACAGCAGCTCTGCTGGCCTGGTTCTCTGACTTTGAAGCAGCTCTGCTGACCTGTTTCTCTGGCTCTACAACGGCTCTGCTGACCTGGTTGCGACAGATATAGGGTCGATTCTGAAATAAAGTCACCCAGGAGTAAATTTCCGACATTTTGGAATTGGCAGAGGATTGTAGAAGTACTGCCGGGAAACCATAATGACAATCACACTTTCCTGAGGCCAGTTGTGGAATTCTTTGTAAATCTCAACATTCTCACATGCGTATATGGGTATTTTTGGAAACAAATATAGGTAACGTACATTTACGCATGCGCAAATCCTTCTCAATTACAGAAACCCATTCCCCTGCATCGCAAACAGTTTTGGGTAAGTCTGTTCTCCGTTTCCACCCTCCTTAAAGACGTACTCCTGCCCGGATAATATTAAAAAAAAAATGTAGATATGCTTGAGCTCTGAAATGTATGTGTCTGACTTGTATAGTTGCAGCGCGCAGTGAAACTGAAAGCTAAATCAAGCGCATGGTGGGAGCGTGTGAAAGCTAACAGAGAGGAGACGCCATGCACATGCACATCGTCTGTCCAGGCGCACACATGTCCTGTCCCCCTTCGCCCACGAAACCGACAATAGTCTCGCCAAGGCGAGCAGCGCATGCGCTGCGTCGCTAGACGAGACCTAAAAAGGGGCACTTGCCTACATCCCCTGTCCTTGCCCGTAGCCTCTTTCTGCAAGCTCACCGAAACGCCTCTGAACCGCAGGCCCTGAGCCCATTACCACATGAGCCCCACACCAGACCAACCGAATGTGCATCCCGGCTCCAGAGACACTAAAGACCAGAGTTCCCCTTTGGGTTCGTGCTTTTATCCCATTAACAATTTCAGCATGTCAACACTATTTTCCAGGGCAAATGATCAAATTCTTTTTATATAGATTGAAAAATGGACAATAAAAATGGTTAGAACTGATAAAAGGAACCAGTAGTTATCGCCGAAAATAATAGTCACTCCCAAAGCTACCCAAATACAATCAACAGAATACCTATCCGAAAACCAGAATCCCAGTCTAATCAAAGGGTGCAGACTACAGTGGAGGTCTACCTGTCAAGCACCACATCGCTGATCTGGGGAAGCCCTTCTGGTTTCTGCAAGCTAGCAACGATGTACTGGAAGCCGAGGAGGAACTCTCGGTCGTAACTCTTCTTCTCCTCTGGATTCAAGGGTTTCCATTGCTCTGTTAAGAAAAATAATAATCACTACATGCAAGGCTATACATTTTAAAAGATTTGTTAAAAATATGACTCTAAAAGAGCCTAAAACCTTTCTTTAAGTCCCACCTGGAACTGGCCAAGCATATCTGCTAGAAAGGAACTTTTGCACACAATAGAAAGCAGTGGGTGCTAAATCGCTGTCCACCCTCGGGAGGTACTCTGTTTGGAGATGTATCCGATGGTGAATTGCTCAAATGCGCTGCACCAGTATGGAGAGCCGAGGCTAGTGCATGTCGCCCTGCTTGTGCCAATACTACCTGGTCATGTTGTCTATTCTCATCAGGATGGCTTTGCAGTGAATGCTCTGGTTGAAAGCTTTGAGGAATAGCTGAACAGATAGACGTCCCAAGAAAATAATGTGGACATCTCGTTGGCGTGTAACACGTATCTGACTGAGATGTCTTGAAGAAGAGCCTAGTTTGTGATAATGCTGACTTGCGAAATGAGGGCTATAAAGGGCTGGCCGTCCACAGAATTTTGTTCAACCCACTGCTGTACAGAAATGAGTGCTGGCCTTTATCAACACTAGATCTTCCCAGTGACCTTCTGTAGGAAGCTGGCTCTGAATATACTATACCAAAGTGAGGTATAGTGTGCACAGAGTCCAGTGGAACCCCAAAGGTAGGCAGAGGTAAAGTTAGATAGCACCTTACTCTCTATTTGTGGTAGTGTGGTCGAGCAGTAAGGCTTTATCAGAGGACAGTGTTGCACATTTGTTGTACACTCAATCAGCAAATGATTTCACACACTCAAAGACAGAACTTCAGACCAATTGTTTTTGTGTAAAAATATTCTTTTAGTTATTTTATTTCCTAGAACCAAGTAAGCCTGGCACAGCTAAGTGATAAGTACTTTGAGTTTGTAACACAGTTTGGATTGCAATTGTAAATGTAGTTTTGTTTGATTGCAGTAGTGTTACTGATAATGTAATGTTTTCAGAATACAGTACATATACTTTGTATAGGATACCTGGATACTACACTGAGGCATTTCCTGTGAACAGATAAGTAAAATAATTTTTGTTAGTTAGTACAATTTTAAAGAATTTCTTTAGGTTTTCAAACTCAACACTTAGAAACTTTTCCAAGAAAACAGTCAATGTTATCCTATGGAGGAAAGGAATATGCTACTTACCAGTATGCATCTGTTCTTGGCATGTAGAGCTGCAGATCTACACACTTTTGCATAGATCGCCATCTGGTGTTGGGCCCGGATGTTTGTAGTTTGTTTTTCCTCTTGGAAAGTGTTTGGAAGTCACGAGGTCGGTGACTCCTCCTTTGGATCGTATTGCGCATGGGCTTCGGCTCCATCCTTGGATTGTCTTTCGCCAACAGGCAAAGATGGAGCGTAGTAATAATAGTGAAGAAACCCATGTGTATGTATCTAAATAAGATAAAAACTGGAACAGATACAGGTAGCCGGGGAGGCGGGTGGGCGTGTGTAGATCTGCAGCTCTACATGCCAAGAACAGATGCATACTGGTAAGTAGCATATTCCGTTTGAGGCATATGAGCTGGTGATTACGCACTTTTGCATAGACTATATAGCAGTTCCCAACCTTAGCGGCGACCACCGGTATCTGTTGCAGTGGTTTGAAATAGTGTTCTTAGTACAGCCTGGCCCACACTAGCTTGTTGCTTGGTTTGCACATCTACACAATAGTGTTTAGTGAAAGTGTGCGGTGTTGACCATGTAGCTGCTTTGCAGATATCATCTAGTGGAATGTTGCCCAGAAATGCCATGGAAGCCCCTATTTTTCATGTAGAATGGGCTTTAGAGGGAACGGAAAGCGTTCATTTTGCTCTGTGGTAGCAAATCTGGATACATTTTACAATCCACCTAGCTATCCCTGATTTTGAGATGGGGTTGCCCTTGTGTGGTGGAGAGAAAGAGACAAACAATTGTTTGGTCTTACGGAAATGTTGTGTTCTTTGGATGTAGTAGAGTAAGGCTCGTTTGACATGCAGTGTGTGTAGAGCCCTCTCTGCCACGGTCTGTGGTTGGGAGAAAAATACTGGTAGTTCTACCGATTGGTTTAGATGAAAAGGGGAAATGACTTTAGGTAGGAATTTTGGGTTGGTACGGAGAACAACCTTGTTCTGGTGCATTTGAAGAAAAGGTTCTTGTATGGTAAGTGTTTGTATCTCACTGACCTTTCTAAGGGAAGTGATGGCTACAAGGAAAGCTGTTTTCCATATGAGGAATTGCAGTTTGCATTTATGCAAAGGTTCGAAGGGAGGCCCCATTAGCCTTGTGAGAACGATATTTAGGTTCCACACAGGTGAGGGTGGTACTCTGGGGGGAATTATTCTTTTGAGGCCTTCCATGAAGGCTTTAATGGCAGGTATTCTGAAAAGTGATAGGTGCTGCCTATTTTGTAAGTAAGCTGCAATTGCTGCAAGGTGTAGCCGAATGGATGTATAGGCAAGATTACACCTTTGTAGGTGGAGTAAGTAGCATATGATGTGTTGTATAGACACGTCTAGAGGATTGATTGTGTTGTTATGGCAATAAACCACAAATCTTTTCCACTTGGCAGCGTAGCAGGCTCTAGTGGTAGGGCGTCTAGCTTCTCTGATGACGTTCATACAGTCAGGGGGAAGGTTTAGGTACCCAAATTCTATGATTTCAGGAGCCAGATCGCAAGGTTGAGCTGAGCTGGGTCCGGGTTAGGAGGCATGGTGAGAGATGTAGCTTTGGTGTGGTACTACCGAGAGTTCCAGCAGTGTGGTGTACCACGGTTGTCTGGCCCACGTTGGAGCTACTAGGATTAGTGTGAGGGAGTGCTGTTGTAGCTTTCGCACCACTAATGGAATGAGTGGGAGAGGCGGAAAAGCGTACGCAAATCTGCCTGACCAGTTCATCCATATCGCATTTCCTTTGGACAATGGGTGTGGGTATCTGGCGGCGAAGCTTGGGCATTTTGTGTTTTCGTGGGTGGCGAAGAGGTCTATCTGTGGATGCCCCCACATTTGAAAGAACGGATGAAGAACCTGTGGGTGAAGTTCCCACTCGTGGATCTGTTGTGTCTGTCTGCTGAGCAGATCTGCCATGGTGTTTTGGACTCCTGGGACATGTTGAGCTAGGAGAAATATTTTGTGGGGAATTGCCCATCTCCATATGCTCTGTGCTAATTGAGAGAGCTGTGGAGAGTGTGTGCCCCCCTGTTTTTGAATATAATACATGGCAGTCATGTTGTCTGTGTGAATGAGGACTGCCTTGCCTGAAGAACAAGTTACTTACCTTCGGTAACGCTTTTTCTGGTGGATACAGTATCTGCCTGTGGATTCCTCACCTTGTGAATATCCCCTGCGCCAGCAACATTCGGAAACTTTTGTAGCAGTCCACGCCGATGAGGTCGAAGACGACGTCACAGAGGAACGGCTCCGCTCGCGACTCCGCTGACGTCACCGGCTCCATAAGAAGACCTCGTCGGCGTGATGACATCAGTTCCGCCCTTTTTTCCGTGCCTTCGAGGCACACGGACAGACTGACAGCAATATATACACAGTACATAATATACAAATCAACACACCCAGTGTGGAGAATAAGTAGAAAAGGCAAAAGGAATAACACAATATCTTTGACAGTAACAACACACATTTTGAAATAACCGTAATAGAATTGTAGATATAGAAGGATGGACAACGGGGAGGCGGGTGGGTCAGTGAGGAATCCACAGGCAGATACTGTATCCACCAGAAAAAGCGTTACCGAAGGTAAGTAACTTGTTCTTCTGATGGATACATCTGCCAGTGGATTCCTCACCTTGTGAATAGATTCCCACAGCAGTCCCACTCCCGGAGGAGGGTGTCCACCCTTCTATACCAGAAAGTCCTGAAGGACGGAACGAGCAAAGTGTCCGTCCCTCCTCACCTCGGTGTCTAAACAATAATGTTTTGCAAAGGTATGGAGGGAGGCCCAAGTTGCCGCCCTACAAATGTCCTCCACAGGAACACCCCTAGACAAAGCAGAAGTTGAAGACTTTGCTCTAGTGGAATGAGCTCTTAAACCTTCTGGAGGTTCCTTACCAGCCAAAGAGTAGCATATCTTGATGCACAAGACAATCCATCTGGAAAGGGTGCGCTTGTGCACCGCTCGACCTTTCCTGCAGCCAACAAAGCCCACAAAGAGCTGGTCATCAACCCTGAAGTCCTTTGCCCTGTCAAGGTAGAAGCTCACCGCCCTCTTAGGGTCCAAACGGTGAAGTCTCTCCTCCTCCTTGGAAGGGTGAGGGGGAGGATAGAAAGTAGGGAGGGTAATGGATTGCCCCAGATGGAAAGGAGTTACCACCTTAGGCAAAAATGCAGCCCTGGTCCTGAGTACCATTCGTTCAGCATGAATGGTCAAGAATGGGGGTTTTGAACTAAGAGCTTGAAGCTCACTTACCCTCCTTGCCGAGGTGATTGCAATAAGGAAAACCGTCTTGAAAGACAGCAGTCTCAAGGGACACTTATGTAAGGGCTCGAAGGGAGAACCCATAAGATAAGTCAATACAAGGTTCAAGTCCCATTGAGGCACAATAAAGGGAGTAGGAGGAAATCTGTTCGTAAGGCCCTTGAGAAACCGTAGAACAATAGGTGATTTGAATAAAGACGGCTGATCCGGCAAGCAAAGGAAAGCCGACAAAGCTGATAAGTATCCTTTTACAGTGGCCACAGCAAAGCCCTGCTGAGCAAGAGAAAGGGCAAACTGTAGAATGTTAGATAGACGAGCCTTTAAAGGATCTAGACCTCTCTCCACACCAGAGTACAAATTTGGACCACCTATAAGAATATATAGATTTGGTGGAATTACGTCTGGCAGACAAAATTACATCTACCACATCAGGTGGGAGAGAAAAAGAGTTCAGGTTGCCCCGTTCAATCTCCAGGCATGAAGGTGTAAGCTCTGGAGGTGGGGGTGTAGAACCTGCCCCTCCGACTGCGAGAGGAGGTCTGCCCTCAGAGGGAGATGGAGCGGAGGGCACGAGGAGAGGTGAAGAAGATCTGTGTACCACACCCTTCTTGGCCAATCTGGGGCGATCAATATGACTTGGGCCCGGTCTTGGCGAATCTTCCTCAGAACCTGAGGAATCAAGGGTATGGGAGGAAATGCGTAAAGGAGTCGAGAGCTCCAACTCAACTGAAACGCATCCCCCAACGCTCCCTGCATCGGATACTGGAGACTGCAGAAAGACGGGCAGTGAGCATTCTCGTGAGTGGCGAATAGGTCCACCCGAGGAGTCACCCACATCCGAAAGACGTGATGAACCACCTCCGGATGGAGCCTCCACTCGTGGTCGGCGGAGAACTGCCGACTGAGACTGTCTGCACGTACGTTCAGAACCCCGGCCAGATGATTTGCCATCAGACAAATCTGATGGTCCTGAGCACAGGACCATAGACGCAGGGCCTCTCTGCAGAGACAAAGAGACCCCACTCCTCCCTGCTTGTTGACATACCACATCGCGGTAGTGTTGTCCGTCAGGACTTGAACAGACTGAAGGGAAGGGAGGAAGGCCTTGAGAGCCAAACGAATCGCCCGCAATTCTAGAAGGTTGATGTGAAGCAACCTTTCCTCTGGAGACCAAAGACCCTTGATCTCCAGATCCCCCAGATGAGCACCGCACCCTAAGGTGGATGCATCCGTTATCACCGTGGCCACCGATGGAGGTAGATGAAAGGGCTTCCCTTGAGACAGGTTGCTCTCCACGCTCCACCAGGACAGATCGCCGCAGCTTCTCTGGAGATCCTCACAGACTCCCTGAGATCTCCTTTGTGCCGATACCACTGCTTACGGAGGCACCACTGGAGCGCCCTCATGTGCCAGCGTGCATGGTTGACCAACAGAATGCAGGAAGCAAACAGACCGAGCAGGCGAAGGACCTTCAGAACTGGAACGACCGCTCCGTTGTAAAATAAAGGAATCATTTCCTGTATGTCGAGAATCCTTTGAGGAGGAGGGAATGCACGACACACAGTAGTGTCCAGTACCGCACCTATGAACAGGATGCGCTGGGAGGGCACCAGGTGAGATTTGGGCACGTTTATCGAAAAACCCAATTTGAACAACAGTTGAGTTGTATCCTGCAGATGGCGTAGCACCTTCTCTGGCGACTCCGCCTTGATCAGCCAGTCGTCCAAATAAGGAAAAACTGAGAACCCCGACCTTCTGAGATGGGCTGCCACCACTGCCATCACCTTCGTGAATACTCGAGGTGCCGAAGTAAGACCAAACGGAAGGACCGCAAACTGATAATGTTGCGACCCTACCGTAGACCGGAGATACTTCCTGTGCGACTTCAGGATGGCGATGTGGAAATACGCATCCTGCAAGTCGATCGACACCATCCAGTCCTCCTGATTCAGCGCTTGAAGAACCTGAGCAAGGGTGAGCATCTTGAACTTCTCTTGCTTTAGAAAAAGATTCAAGATTCTAAGGTTCAATATCGGACGCAATCTGCCGTCCTTTTTCGGAATCAGAAAATACCGGGAGTAGCATCCCTGACCCCTCTCCCGCTCTGGAACCACCTCTATCGCACCTTTTTGAAACAACTTCAGGACTTCCTCCTGCAGGAGAAAACGGTGGTCCTCCGAGCAAACCCCTTGACAAGGAGGGTAATTTGGTGGGAATTCCCGAAAGGGAAGGGCGTACCCATTTTCTACAAGATCCAGAACCCAGAGATCTGTGGTTACAGATTCCCAATCTTGTAGAAAATGGGTAAGCCGGCCCCCCACAGGACCAGCATGATCCGGAATGGCGGATCTAGGGCTGCTTTGCAGTGGCGGGAGGGGCTGAGGAGGAGGAAGAGGAGGAGGAGAGTTGACGGCCACGTGTGCGACCCCTGATTCTACCTCTGAAACCTCTAGACGAGGAACCATGCTGCTGCTGCTGGGTCTGTCTGTAGGATCGAAAGGATGTCCTTGCGAACCCTCTGTACCTTTTAAAAGACCCCCTTGACTGAGATTGAAGGCCCAGAGATTTAGCCGTCGCCTTGCTCTCTTTGAAACGTTCCAGAGCAGCATCTGCCTTTTTACCAAACAGGCCAGATCCATCAAATGGCAGGTCCAACAGAGTCAATTGCACATCCTGTGAAAACTCCGAAGACCTTAACCATGCACTCCTTCTGGTGGCAACAGAAGATCCCATGATCCTCGCCACTGAATCCGCCGTGTCCAGTCCACTTTGGATCACCTGGCGTGCAGCCGCCTGGGCATCAGTCAAGATCTCATTGAATCCAGCCCTATCCTCCTCAGATAGTTTTGGCGCCAGCTTCTTAGCAGAATCCATAAGCGCATGCACATAGCGTCCTAAAAGACAAGTGGCGTTCGTTGACTTTAATGCCATGCTGGCTGATGAAAATACCTTCTTTGTTGATTGGTCCAGCCTTTTAGCCTCTCTGCCCCCCAGAACCTGAGGAAAAGCACCCTTGGACTTTCCTGAACAAGCTGCCTGAATCACCAGGCTCTCAGGCGAAGGATGTGATGACAAAAACTCAGTGTCCCCTGGAGCTGCCCTATATCTCCTAGCAACCGTCTTAGAGACCGCAGGAGCAGAAAAGGGCTTATGCCACACCTCTAACACAGGGTCAATAATGGCCCCATTAAAAGGAAGCAATGGTTCTGAAGCTGCCGTAGGAGAATGTAACACCTCAGTTAAAATGTTCGATTTAAACTTCGCAGTTGGCAACTGGAGATCAAGCAGTTCTGCAGCCTTCCTGATAACTGCATGATAAGGAGCAACGTCTTTAGAGGGTTCATCCGATGGTGGAGTAATCTCCCACTCAGGAGACACATCCAACCCACTAGCTTCCTTAAGCTCCTCAAATACTTCATCTGATTCTACCAATTCTCCTTCCTCTGCTTCCTCCAGAAGGTACCTCCGCTCATCAATAACCCTCTGAGCTTCCCTTCTGGACCGAATCCGTACCATCGGCGTCGGCGGCGCCGTGTTCGAATCCGACGGCGCCGGAGCCGGCATCGAACGTGGATCTGCAGGCGTTGAACGAGGTCGAGCCGGCGCCAGTGAGGATGGAAGCGGCGTCGACGTCCTCGGAGCCGGTAGATTCCAAGACGGCGTCGCTGGAAAGAACGGCATGAAAGGGACCTGTGGATAGACTTGCGGCACCCCCAAATTAAATGCCATTGGACCCATCGGACCCGCAGGTGCACCAGTGGTGTACATGGATCTAGCAAACACCCCATACACAGCATTTAAATAATGCGAGGGGTCCTGACCTGGTCCAGGAAAAGCAGGGTACTGGTCAGACATCACCGGACTCGAGCCAACCGGCGCCGACGGTGGAATCAACGGCGTCGCAGGCTCACCCGGGACTTGAAGTTCTTCAACCGGGGCCAGAGATGGAGCCGGAGATGATACCGGCGCCGGAGATGGAACCGGTGTCGGAGTCTGAGCCGGAACCGGAGAAGCCGGAGCCAAGGAAGCCACTGGAGATGAAGGACCAGGAGGTGAATCAGGCACAGGAGAAGGAGAAACAGAGTCCTTCCGGCGTCGAGTTGGTGATTTCGACTTCGGAGCTGAGCTCTTGTCCGAATGATGTTGAGACGAGTGTCTCCTCTTCTTCTTATGCTTCTTGGCTCGAGAAGCATGCCCCGAAGTCGACTTTGACGCTGACCTCGACTTCGATCGAGACCTCGATCTCGTCCTCGACCTCCTTCTTCCTCTCTTCTCCTTCTTCTTTTTTGCAATGAGGAGCTTCGCTTCCCGTTCCTTAAGAGCCTTCGTGCTCATCTTGCGGCAGCTGGAACAGCCATCCACGTCGTGGTCAGATGACAAACACCACACACAGTCCTCATGTGGATCTGTGATCGACATGTGCTTGCCACACTCACGGCAAGGCTTGAATCCCTACTTCCTTGTCGACATCCTCAAAAAAGAACAGAGAAAATCTAGATAATACACAAAGTAACAATGATGCTACCAACAGCGATTCCCGAAATCCGTTGGCTTCGACGGCGCGGAAAAAAGGGAACTGACGTCATCACGCCGACGAGGTCTTCTTATGGAGCCGGTGACGTCAGCAGAGTCGCGAGCGGAGCCGTTCCTCTGTGACGTCGTCTTCGACCTCATCGGCGTGGACTGCTATAAAAGTTTCCGAATGTTGCTGGCGCAGGGGATATTCACAAGGTGAGGAATCCACTGGCAGATGTATCCATCAGAAATCTGTGTTTGAAATGATTTCAGGGCTAGAAAGATTGCTAGTAGCTCCAGATGGTTGATATGGAGTAACTTTTGTTGGGGCGTCCATGTGCCCTGTGCTGTGAGGTGTAATAGATAAGCTCCCCAGCCGGAGAGCGACGCGTCTGTTGTTGGTATTATTTGGGGAAACGGGTCCAGGAACGGTCGACCTTTGGAAAGGTTTGTGGTGTTCCACCACTGCAGAGAGCGATGGGTGCGACCGTCTACCAACACCAGATCTGTCAGTTGACCCTGGGCCTGGTTCCATTGGCTCCTGGTTCCATTGGCGCGTTAAGCACTCTTGGAGTGGACGCATCTGGAGTCTTGCGTGAGGCACTATAAAAATGCAAGAGGCCATCATCCCTATAAGTTGCATAAACACTCTTGCTGGAAGGGAGTGTTGAGGTAAGATCTTTGACGCAAAGCCTGAATGCTTGCAATCCTGGCCGGATTGGGGTAGGCTATTGCTTTTGAGGTGTCTATGGTGGCACCGAGGTATTGTTTTATGTGGGATGGTGTTAGATGGGGCTTTTGGTGGTTCACCGTAAAGCCTAGTTGGTGAAGTAGTTGGATTGTAGTGGCGGTGTGGTGTACGCATTGATTGTAGGACGTGGCTTTTATCAGCCAGTCGCCCAAATATGGGAAGACGTGAATGTGCTGTCTTCTGAGGTGTGCCGCCACTACAGCTAGGCACTTGGTGAATACCCGTGGTGCTGTTGTGACCCCGAATGGGAGCACCTTGAATTGGTAGTGTTGCCCGTCCACTACAAATCTGAGGTACTTTCTGTGAGCATGGTGTACCGGAATGTGAAAGTATGCGTCTTTCAAGTCCAGTGTGGTGAGAAAGTCGTTCTGGGAGAGGAGCGGAAGTACCTGCTGAAGCGTTACCATGTGAAAATGGTCTGAATGTATGTATGTGTTTAGGGGCCGGAGATCTAGAATAGGTCGTAGAGTCTCGTCCCTTTTTGGTATTAGAAAATATAGGGAGTAGACCCCTAAATTTTGCTGATTGAGGGGAACTTGTTCTATTGCCTGTTTTTGTAGGAGGGAGATTACCTCCTGTTTTAGTAATGTGGAATGTTCTTGTGACATTGGGCGTTGCCTGGGTGGAATGTGTGGGGGGTAGATGTCAATTCTAGGCAGTACCCTGAGCGAATAATTTGGGTCACCCATCTGTCTGAGGTGATGGTCTCCCAGACCTGAAGGAAATTTTTTACTCTGCCCACGACCGGAGTGGGATGGTCTGGAGGGCGCAGGGGGAAGTCATTGGGTAGGCGGTGTGGCAGAGCGGGCTGTATTTGTTTTGCCTCTGCCTTTATTGTTATTGCCCCTATAGCCACCTCTTTGATAACCCCTTGTGAAGGTGGACTGAGCAGGGGATTTGTAGGAAGTGGACGCGCTATCTGAGGAGTAGCCTCTAGCCGTACCCCGAAAGGAAGAGCGGCGAAAGGAGCGCCTAGGAGGGTGTGACTGCAGGGCTCCCATAGATTTTGCTGTATCAGTGTCCTTCATTTTCTCGAGGTCCTCATCTACCTTTGGACCGAATAGGTGTTCTTGGTCAAAGAGATGATTTAGGATGGAGGCCTGTACCTCCGGTTTGAAACCTGATACTCTCAGCCAAGCATGGCGACGGAGGAGGACGCTTGTGTTAATGGCCCTGGTGGCTGTGTCTGCTGCATCTAAGGCACAGCGTATGGAGGTGTTAGTTATAGTCTTACCCTCTTGAATTAATTCATTGGCCCTATTTTTGTATCTTTCTGGGAGGTGGTGCATAATGGTTTCTAATTCATCATAATGCGCTCTATCGTATCTGGCCAATAGCGCTTGAGTGTTGGCGATACGCCAGATATTAGCTGCCTGTGACGCAGTACGCTTTCCTGACGCTTCCAGTAGCTTTGATTCTTTGTCAGGTGGTGGCGCTTCGCCTGACGCCTGGGAGTTTGACCTCTTCCGTGCAGTGGAAACCACTAGCGAATCTAGTGGCGCTGGCCCTATGATATAGGCAGGATCTGTGGGGGCGGCTTTGTACTTTTTTTCTATGTGTAGGTTATTGACGCTAGCCCTGACTGGGTCCTTAAAAACCTCTGGCGCATGTTTTATTACCCCCTTGAGCATAGGTAGTATGGCGGTAGACCTATTTGCAGTATCAAAGGTGTCGAGGAGGAAATCCTCCTCTACAGGGTCAGTGTGTAGCTCTACCCCATGATAATGTGCCGCCCTCTGAAGTAGGTGGTGGAAACCTAATGAGTCCTCTGGTGGAGATGGCCTGGAAGGGTAAGGGTCATCTTGTGGGACGTCTGGACTATCTGGATTATTGTAATTGTCCCATGGGTCTGGGGATCCTGTAGGGGTGGGGTCTTGGGGCATATCCCCTGGATCGTAATATGGGTCCCCCTGATTATCATCGTCTGGAGACGGGGTCGGAGAGCGATGAGGTGGGGGTGGAGAAGGCGGAGGGGGCAGAGGTGGGGAGGGTGGAGGAGGTAGGGAAGGCATTCTGAAAGGGGAGGTAGCAGACAGAGTCCTTCCTCTTTGGAGGTGGAGGCGGAGCCGGTTTGTCCAAATGTCTCTTTTTAGAAGAGAGTGCCAAATGTCCAGTTTTTGGATCCTTGGTAAGAGTCTTTTGCAAGGGATCCGGTGTAAACAGTTCCTGTGACAATGTTTGTTCTGTCGGCGCCGAAGGTTTCGGGGCCGATGACTTTTTAGGCTTGTCCGTGTCGTGCTTAGCACTGGGCTTGGAAACCTCCGTTTTCTTGGTCGGCGCCGAGGTGGGCTTCGGCGTGGAAGTGTCGGTGCCGAGGGCCTTATGGGGTTTGGTCAGTACCGAAGATGGCTTCGGTACGGAAAGGCTGGGTTTCGACACTGAGGACTTCGGTGTGGAGCTGGGTGCCGAGGTAGAGGCCGGCTTGTTTTTCGGTGCCGAAGCGTGTTTCTCGGCACCGCTGGAAGGCTGGCTCGAGCCCGAGCCGCCGGAAGGCTTATTTGGCTTCTTCACCGGGCCCGAAGGTGGGGTGTATGAAGCAGTGTCTCTGGTCTTGCCCAGGCCTGGAGGCAAAGGCGTGACCGAAGCCTTTTTGGGTGTAGGCGCTGGTGTGGGAGGGGGTATAGTATTCACGACCCTCTGCGCTGGGGTGACGTCCTCCACATCGGAGTCATCGGCTTCGGAAGCACTGACGAGGTCCTCTTCAGTGTGCTGTTGTTCCGGATCTTCAACGTCGTCCCCGAAGATGTCGACTGGAACGGAGGTCGAGGAGAGCGCCATGTTTCGTCTGGCTCTTCGATCTCGAATAGTCTTTTTCGATCTAAAAGATTTGCAGGCCGGACAGTCTCGAGCCTCGTGTTCAGGGGAGAGGCAGAGGTTGCACACCTCATGGAGATCGGTGTGGGGGAATTTGGACCCACATCGAGGACACTTCTTGAAAGGAGTTCTTTCCATCAGCCGGTACCGGAGCTTGGGTAGGCCCGAAGGCCGCCGTTGACGACTGGAATCGAAGAAGTGTCGAAGGGAAGGTGATTGAGGAGATGAGGATCTGAACAATACCGCGGTAAGTGAGGATTCCGCTTCGATCGTCGAACTGGAAATGTTCGGAACTGGAGCGCGAAGTATTACTTCCGAGCCCGATGGCGGAAAAAAACAATCTGAGGATGGAGCCGAAGCCCATGCGCAATACGATCCAAAGGAGGAGTCACCGACCTCGTGACTTCCAAACACTTTCCAAGAGGAAAAACAAACTACAAACATCCGGGCCCAACACCAGATGGCGATCTATGCAAAAGTGTGTAATCTGCAGCTCATATGCCTCGAACATAGTGTTATCGGTTTTAGGTTAAGTATTTGGTAGTGGGAGTGGAGGTTCTGGTGGTAGACTCAGGGGTCTCCCCAGGGTCAGGGATTGTATTGTATTGTAATTGCATTTATATAGCGCTTGCTACCCCTGATGAGGCATCGAAGCGCTTTTTCTGTGAGTAACACGCTACTCCGAAACCCATAAAGGAGTAGTGTTGAATTAGTATAGTGAGATATGAAAGAATTTGAGTGGTGGATAGGTTAGTCAGTTATTTGGATTCAGAAGGATAGCGGAGGGATAGAAAAGGGAAAAAGATTGGCATTTATATAGCACTTGCTACCCCTGATGGGGTGTTGAAGCGCTTTTTTCAACGAGTAGCACTCTCGTTACACCCTCAGCGGCACTAGGGCGGCCGGGTGCAGAGTACTGTGGCCCAATGTTATCCAAAGGGGGATGGGGGCCTCCGGTTGGTGGCTGCTGACGAGCAGGCCACTTGGTTGTGGGAGCAAAGCTCCTAGACTTTAGCTCAGGGCAAATGGGGAAACAAAGTAGTAACAAAGGTGCACCCTCAGCAGCACTAGAGCGGCCCGGTGCAGGGTGCAATTTCGGCATCGGGCACCCTTTTTGCAGTGAGGAACCTCCGGTTTGCAAAGGCACTGCAGGCTCGGGGACGAAGGTCTTCTGGGTGCGAATACCACTTCGAGAGGTAAGTTGGGATGCTGGGGGTTAGTTAGGCACAGTCGGTTGGACCACCCAAGGCCTTGGGAAGTCGGGTGCAGGGGTGCCTTTTAGGGTCCGGTCTTCATACCAGCTCCTGGTCGCGGTTGGGGGGGACCTTCCGGATTTAGGCTGCAGGCATCGGCTGGAGGCTTAAAGCGGGTCTGTGGTCGCCGGATCTCGGGTCAGGATTGCCGGGGAAACCTTGTTGTTGAACAAATTTGGTGTTCCCGGGAGACACAGTCTTCGTGGTTGAAGGCAGGCAGGGGGTCCGGGGTTTTCGAGGTTGCTGGCTGCAGAACACACCGGGATTTCACAGGAGCAGGTTCGAGGTGGAGAAAGGCCGGTAGGGCTGGGGCCAAGTCAGTGGGTGTCTTCCTCTTCTTAGCTTCAGCATGGCTGTTCGGTCCTTCTTTTCTTGTAGTTGGTTCTGGTCTGAGGAAGCAAGGTTCAGGGGTGCCCCTATACTCGATTTAGGGGTGTTCCAGTTAGGTAAAAGGCTGGGACCAATGGGTCCCTTCCCTGGGGTGGGTACACACCCTATTATGCTACCCTCCACTGGGAGGGGGTCATAAGTCTTTCCCAGGTCTTCATGATGGTGGGGACTGAGTCGTGCTACACCTTGCTTCCCCCACCTGAGGGGTGGAGTTAGCAGAGATGGGCACACCCCTCTTCCTCACTTGTTTTTCCTGCCGGTTCTCCCGCCCACAGTGGGGGTCAGAACCAGAAGGGACCAGTTCCTGGAAGCAGCAAGTGGTCTGGAAAAGCTCAGAAATGGGGCAGGCCTTTAAAGCTTCCCCTTCGTGGACCCTGCCCATCCTGGGGGAGGAGGCTTGGCACCTCGTCCCAGGATGTGCATTGTTTCAGGCCCCCGAGAGCAGCAGGCTCTCGATCCAGGGGTCCAGAAACAAGTCTGGTGGTGGCAGCTGAAAGCAACAACTCAGCCGGGACACTAGTGGTAGGTACGTTTTCAGGGGGCATCTCTAAGATACCCCCTGTGTGCATTTTTCATTAAATCTCACACTGGCATCAGTGTGGGTTTAATGTGCTGAGGCGTTTGATACCAAACTTCTCAGTTTTCAGTGCAGCCATTATGGTGCTGTGGAGTTCGTAATGACAAACTCCCAGCACTATATACTCTTAATGGCAGTACTGCACTTACAATGTCTAGGGCTCATGCACCTGTACCTTCACCAATGGTAAAGTGCACCAACTTAGAGGGCTGACTGATCTATGCCAGGGCAGTGGGTTGTAGGCATGGCACACAGGGATGTGTGCCATGTCGAGTCTTCACTTTGTTCTGCACCAAAACACGCAGCCTGCAAAGGCAGTGTGTGAGTGTGAAGGTACAGGAACTCTAAGAGTGGCACAATAAGTGCTGCAGCCCTTAGAGGCCTTCTCTGGTTACAGTGCCCTGGGTACCTGTGGTACCATTTACCCGGGGCTGACCTGTGGCCAGAGATGCCAAATGGGTTTAGGCTTCAATGTAGTTTTAGGAAAAGAACAAAGGCCCTGGGTACCTGGTTAGCAGGAGCCCAGGGCACACTCAGTCAAAGCACGTCAGCAATTCAGCAACATTTGGGGGCAACCATGCAGAAAGAGGTCACTTTCTCACAGAGGTATAGTGTGCACAGAGTCCAGTGGAACCCAAAAGGTAGGCAGAGGTAAAAGTAGACAGCACCGTACTCTTTGCGGTAGCGTGGGTGAGTAGTAAGCCTTTACCAGAGGGTAGTGTTAAGCATTTGTTGTACACAGTCAATCAGCAAATGATGTCACAGACAAAGACTGAACTCAAACCAATTTGATTTGTATAAGGCAAATGCTGCTTACCAGTATGCATCTGTTCTTGGCATGTAGAGCTGCAGATCCACATACTTGAGCATAGATCGCCATATGGTGTTGGGCCCGGATGTTTGCACATGTGTATGTCTTAGAAAAGTCTTTGGAAGTCACGAGATAGGTGACTCCTCCTCTGGATGATAGTGCGCATGGGCATCGGCTCCATCTTCAGATTGTTTTTTCGCCAGCAGGGAAATGATGGAGTTTTGTGAGAAACAGAAAAAGATGCCCATGTGTGCTATATCTAAATAAGATAATACTGGAACAGATAAAGGTAGCCGGGGAGGTGGGTGGGCGTATGTGGATCTGCAGCTCTACATGCCAAGAACAGATGCATACTGGTAAGTAGCATTTTCCGTTCACGGCATATGAGCTGCAGATCACAGACTTGAGCATAGATTATATAGCAGTACTCCTCCTTAGCGGCGACCACCAGTATCTGTTGCAGTAGTTTGAAATAGTGTTTTGAGTACAGCCTGGCCCACATTAGCTTGTTGTTGCGTTTGCACATCTATACAATAATGTTTTGTGAATGTGTGCGGTGTAGACCATGTAGCTGCTTTGCAGCTGTTATCTAAGGGAATGTTCCCTAAAAACGCCATGGAAGCCCCTAGCTTTCTGGTAGAGTGGGCTTTAGGAGGAATGGATAATGTGCGTTTTGCTTTGTGATAGCAAATTTGTATGCATTTGACGATCCATCTTGCAATACCAGATTTTGATATGGGATTGCCTTTATGTGGTGGTGAGAAGGACACGAAAAGCTGTTTTGTTTTGAGAAAAGGCTTTGTTCTTTCAATGTAATAAAGGAGTGCTCTCTTTACATCTAGAGTATGCAGAGCTCTTTCTGCGACTGACTGTGGTTGCGAGAAGAACTCTACAGACTGATTGAGATGAAATGGAGAAATGACTTAAGGGAGGAATTTGGGATTTGTTCTGAGGACCACTTTGTTCTGATGGAGTTGAAAAAATGGTTCTTGAATAGTTAGTGCCTGTAATTCACTGATTCTTCTAAGGGAAGTAATGGCTACAAGGAAAGCGACTTTCCATGTAAGAAACTGCAACTCGCATTTATGCAGAGGTTGAAATGGAGGGCCCATTAATCCCGTGAGAACAATATTTAAGTTCCACACTGGTGAGGGTGGTTCCCTTGGAGGAATTATTCTTTTGAGGCCTTCCATAAATGCTTTGATGGCAGGTTCTCTGAACAGTGATAGATGTTGTCTATTCTGTAAGTAGGCTGCTATTGCAGAGAGATGTAACCTAATAGATGTGTATTCCAGATTACACCATTGAAGATGTAGTAGGTAAGATATGATGTGATGAATAGACACATCTAATGGATTGATATTGTTGTTGGTACAATATATCACAAATCTTTTCCACTTGGCTGCGTAGCAGGTTCTAGTGGTGGGTCGTCTAGCTTCTTTTATAACATTGATACTGTCAGGGGGTAGGTTAAGGTAACCAAACTCTATGACCTCAGGAGCCAGATCGCTGGGTTGAGCTGTGCTGGGTCCGGGTGTCTGATCTCTCCAAGGCTTGCAGGGAGTGTGTCCCGCCTTGTTTCTGTATGTAATACATTGCTGTCATATTGTCGGTACAGACTAGGACAGCTTTGCCCAGAATGTGTTTCTGGAAGGACTTTAATGCTAGAAATATGGCTAGTAACACCAGGTAATTGATGTGGAGTAACCTTTGTTGAAGTGTCCACCTGCCTTGCATGGTGTGATGTAATAGATGAGCTCCCCAGCTATTAGCACAATCTGTGGAACAGGCTCGATGAACGGTTGCCCTTTGGAAAGGTTTTTGGTGTTCCACCACTGCAGAGAGCGATGCGTACGACCGTCCACCAACACCAGATCTGTTAGCTGACCTTGAGCCTGGTTCCACTGACGTGCTAAACATTCCAGTAGAGGACGCATTTGGAGTCTTGCGTGAGGTACTATGAATATGCAAGAGGCCATCATCCCTATTAGCTGCATGAACACTCGAGCTGGGAGAGAGTGTTGCGGCAGAAACTTTGTCATAAGGCTTTGTATGCTTGCTATTTTGGTTGGACTGGGATATGCAAGAGCTTTTGAGGTGTTTATAGTCGCACCAAGGTATTTTTGTGTGTGGGACGGTTGTAGGTGAGACTTTGCGTGGTTTATGGTAAACCCTAAGTAGTGAAGCAGTTGGATTGTGACGTGAGTGCGGTGTACACACTGATGGTATGACTTGGCTTTTATTAGCCAGTCGTCTAGGTAGGGGAAGACATGAATCTGTTGTCTTCGCAGGTGAGCTGCAACTACTGCTAGACACTTGGTGAAGACCCTGGGTGCTGTGGTGACCCCGAATGGGAGTACTGTGAATTGGTAGTGTTGACCGTCGACTACAAACCGGAGATATTTCCTGTGAGAGGTGTGAGTGGGAATATGAAAGTAGGCGTCCTTGAGATATAAAGTGGCAAGGAAATCGCCTTGTGTGAGAAGAGGAAGGGCTTGTTGAAGGGTGACCATGTGAAAGTGGTCTGATTGTATGTACAGGTTTAGGGGTTTGAGGTCCAGGATTGGTCTCAGATAGCCGTCCTTCTTTGAAATGAGGAAATACAGGGAGTAAACCCCTGTGTTTTGCTGATACAGGGGAACTGGTTCTATTGCATGTTTTTGAAGGAGGGAGATTACCTCCTGCTTTAATAGTGCTAAATGTTCTGTTGACATTGGACGTTGTCTGGGTGGTATGTTTGGGGGGGGGTAGAGGTGAGTTCCAGACAATACCCTGACTGCACTATTTGTCTCACCCACCTGTCGGTAGTGATGTTGTTCCAGACAGGTAGGAACTTTAGCAATCTTCCCCCGACTGGAGTGGGATGGTCCGGGGGGGGGGGGAGTGGAGGGAAGTCATTGGGTAGGGGTGGAGGCAGATCGACTGTTGTTGGTTTTGCCTCTACCTTTGTTATTGTTGCCTCTATAGCCTCCTCTATGGTAACCTTTGGTGAATGTGGTTTGGGCGGGAGCCTTATAAGACGTGGAGGGGTTGTCAGAGGAATAGCCTCTGGAGGTGCCTCTGTAAGAGGAGTGACAAAAAGAACATCTGGGAGCTTTCAATTGCAAAGCTCCCATTGATTTGGCTGTGTCAGTGTCTTTCTTCATCTTCACCAGAGATGAATCCACATCAGGACCAAAGAGGTGTTTTTGGTCAAATGGCTGGTTAAGGATGGAAGTTGGCACCTCTGGCTTAAACCCTGAAATGCGTAGCCATGCATGCCTATGTAACAGGACAGTTGTGTTGATGGCTCTTGAGGCGTTGTCTGCGACTTCTAGAGTGCACCGAATGGAGGTGTTGGTGATGAGCTTACCCCCCTGTATGAGGTCGTTGGCCCTAGTTATATATTTGTCAGGGAGGTGTTGCAATAGGGTTTCTAATTCATCATAGTGTGCCTTATCGTATGTGGCCAGCAGTGCCTGAGTGTTAGCTATGCGCCATATATTAGCTGCTTGTGACGCTGTACGCTTGCCAAAGGCGCCTAAGAGCTTTGATTCTTTGTCGGGTGGTGGTGCGTTCCCCGATGTTTGTGAATTAGCCCTTTTTCTGACAGTGGAGACCATCAGGGAATCCAATGGTATTTGTCCCCTGATGTATATAGGGTCTGCTGGGGCAGATTTATACCTTTTCTCAATCCTGGGGTTAATAACCCTAGCCCTTGTCTATGTCTTTGAACACCTCTGTGGCGTGTCTAATGACTCCCTTTAACATAGGAAGAACAGAAGTGGACTTTTGGGCTGTATCAAATGTGTCCATTAAGAAATCTTCCTCCACAGGGTCAGTGTGTAAATCCACCCCGTGGTATTGTGAAGCCCTATGAATGAGTTGGTTGAAACCCATGGTGTCCTCTGGAGGGGAAGGTCTAGAGGGATAGATGTCCTCTTGTGGTATATTGGGGACGTCTGGTGTATTATAATCGTCACATGGGTCTGGGGTTGAAGGCGGACTAGGATCTGGGTCATCGTCTGCACCCACCCCCCATCATCTGAGGTGGTATCATCATCTGCTGGTGGAGGAGATGAGGGTGGAGATGGAGAAGGGGAGAGATGTGGAGGAGGAGGCAGAGGTGGTGAGGGGACTCTGAGAGGAGATGTTGCAATGTTTCTCTTTTTTGGTGGAGATTGAGCCGGTAGAGGCATGTCCATTGGTCTCTTCTGAGGGCTTATAGTGAGTTGCCCTGTTTTAGGTTCCTTAATAAGTGTTTTTTGCAGTGGATCTGGTTGAAAAAGTTCTTCTGTTTGAGATTGACCTTTAGGTGCCCATTTTTTCGGTGCTGAAGGCTTACACGGCACCGATTCCGAAGCGGATCTGTGCTCTTTAGGCTTGAGAGCGTGAAGTTATTTAGTCTCTGAGGGGTCCTGCGGGACCGGTGCTTGTTTCGGTTCCGAGGGTTTTCTCGGTGCCGGTGGTGTTGGACTTCCCTCTTATGGCTTTTTCGGAGCCGATGGCTGGGTACCAGTATGTTTCGGTATCGATGTGGTAGTGGGCACAGTGGAGGAGGAAGAGGGTTTCTTTACGGGTGCCGGGGTCTTGGTGTTGGCTCCGACGGCCAGCTGACTCGATCCCGCGTGGCCTGAAGGCTTAGCTGTAGATTTCTTTGCCGGGCCCGGTGAGAAGTAGTGTCCCGGTGAGCACCTAGGCCCAAAGGAGAAGGTGTCACCGAAGCCTTTTTGGGGGTTTTAGGGAGGGGGTCGACGTCAGTACTTACGACCCGCTGCCCAGGAGTGATGTCTTCGACGTCAGAGTCATCTTCGGAGTCGTTACCGTGGTGTTGTTTGCCCGCACCTTCTCTGGTACATCGACGGCCTCGTGGAAGATGTCGTCGGGAATGGATGTTGACGAGCGAGCCATGGTTCGTCGAGCTAGATGGTCTCGATTGGTCTTTTTGGAGCGGAAGGAGGCACAAGCTGGACAGTCTCTGGCCTCGTGCTCCAGTGAATGACACAGGTTACACACCTCATGAAGGTCTGTGTGTGGAAACTTCGATCCACACTGAGGACACTTTTTAAATGGAGTCCTTTCCATGAGCCACGTTCTGTGGCCTAGGTAGGCCCGAAGACCTTCGTCGACGACCGGAACCGAAGACTTCGAATTTGAAGATGCGCGTGGATTAGGAATCGCGATCGAAAACAATACCAGAGAAAGGTGAAGGATTGGGCGTCGAAAGTTGTATTGTTCATGGTACTGAACTGGAGCGCGAGAAACACATCCGAGCCCGATGGTGGAAAAAAACAATCTGAAGATGGAGCCGATGCCCATGCGCACTATCATCCAGAGGAGGAGTCACCTATCTCGTGACTTCCAAAGACTTTTCTAAGACAAAAACAAGTGCAAACATCCGAGCCCAACACCAGATGGCGATCTATGCTCAAGTATGTGATCTGCAACTCATATGCCTCAAACAAATATTTTATTTCTGGAACCAAGCCAAGCCTGGTGCTGGTAAGTGAAATAATACTTTTGCAAAAACGTATGCAATGTTTTACAATTGAATTCAGGTTCAAATGCATTTGATTGAATTACAGGTAAGTCAATTATTATTCAGTAACTTTTCAGATTACATAGTACACTAGCAAAAGTAATCTGAAAAGTAATCAGTGTGATATTCCTAGATATCACACTGAGACATTTCCTAGACAAAAGGTAAGTATATCACTTAGTACATTTGCAGTTTCTTATGGAGAGAAAGGGAATATGCTACTTACCAGTATGCATTTGTTCTTGGCATGTAGAGCTGCAGAGTGGTACACTGTGCATAGATCGCCATCTGGTGTTGGGCCCGGATGTTTGCAGTTTGTTTTTCCTCTTGGAAAGTCTTTGGAAGTCACGGGATCGGTGACTCCTCCTTTGGATGATACTGCGCATGGGCTTCGGCTCCATCCTCAGATTGTTTTTCGCCAGTAGGGAAAGATGGAGCTTAGTAACTACAGTGAAGAAACCCATGTATGTTGTATCTAAATAAGATATACCGGAACAGATACAGGTAGCCGGGGGGGCGGGTGGGCGTGTACCACTCTGCAGCTCTACATGCCAAGAACAGATGCATACTGGTAAGTAGCATATTCCGTTCGAGGCATATGAGCTGTAGATGGTACACTGTGCATAGATTATATAGCAGTTCCCAACCTTAGCGGTGACCACCGGTATCTGTTGCAGTGGTTTGAAATAATGTTTTGAGTACAGCTTGGCCCACACTAGCTTGTTGCTTGGATTGCACATCTACACAATAGTGTTTAGTGAAAGTGTGCGGTGTTGACCATGTAGCTGCCTTGCAGATATCAGGTAGTGGAATGTTGCCCAGAAATGCCATGGAAGCCCCTATCTTTCGTGTAGAGTGGGCTTTGGGTGGAACGGATAGCGTTCGTTTGGCTTTGTGGTAGCAAATCTGGATGCATTTTACAATCCACCTAGCTATCCCTGATTTTGAGATGGAGTTGCCTTTGTGTGGTGGGGAGAAGGAGACAAACAGTTGTTTGGTTTTCCTGAACGGTTGTGTCCTTTGTATATAATAGAGTAAGGCTCGTTTGTCGTCTGGCATGTGTAGAGCCCTTTCTGCAAAGGTTTGAGGTTGCGAGAAAAAAACTGGTAATTCTACCGTTTGTTTGGTTTAAATGAAAAGGGGAAATGACTTTGGGTAAGAATTTTGGGTTGGTACGGAGAACCACTTTGTTGTGGTGCATTTGAATAAAGGGTTCCTGTATGGTAAATGCTTGTATTTCACTGACCCTTCTAAGGGAAGTGATGGCTACAAGGAAAGCTGTTTTCTATGTGAGAAATTGAAGTTCGCATTTATGCAAAGGTTCGAAGGGAGGCCCCATGCGCCTTGTGAGAACAATATTTAGGTTCCATACCGGTGCCGGTGGTACCCTGGGGGGAATTATTCTCTTTAGTCCTTCCATGAATGCTTTAATGGCAGGTACCCTGAAAAGTGAGAGGTGCTGCCTATTTTGTAAATAAGCAGCTATTGCTGCGAGGTGTAGTCTAATGGATAAATAGGCTAGGTTACACCTTTGTAGGTGGAGCAAGTAGCATATAATATGCTGTATAGACGCGTCTAGGGGATTGATGGTGTTGTTATGGCAGTAAACCACAAATCTTTTCCACTTGGCAGCGTAGCAGGCTCTAGTGGTAGGGCGTCTGGCCTCTTTGATGACATTCATACAGTCAGGGGGAAGGTTTAGGTACCCGAATTCTATGATTTCAGGAGCCAGATCGCAAGGTTGAGTTGAGCTGGGTCCGGGTGTCTGATCTCTCCATGGTTCTGGGTTAAGAGGCATGGCGAGAGGTGTAGCTTTTGGTGTGATACTACCGATAGTGGCAGTAGTGTGGTGTACCACGGTTGTCTGGCCCACGTTGGAGCTACTAGGATTAGTGTGAGAGAGTGCTGTTGTAGCTTCCGCACCACTAATGGAATGAGTGGGAGAGGCGGAAGAGCGTACGCAAATTTGCTTGACCAGTTCATCCATATCGCATTTCCTTTGGATAATGGGTGTGGGTATCTGGCGGCGAAGCTTGGGCATTTTGTGTTTTCGTGGGTGGCGAACAGGTCTATCTGTGGATGTCCCCACATTTGAAAGAACGGATGAAGAACGCGTGGGTGAAGTTCCTACTCGTGGATTTGTTGTGTGTGTCTGCTGAGCAGATCTGCCACTGTGTTCTGGACTCCTGGGACATGTTGGGCTAGGAGAAAGATTTTGTGAGGAATCACCCATCTCCATATGCTCTGTGCTAACTGAGAGAGCTGTGGAGAGTGTGTCCCCCCCTGTTTTTGAATATAATACATGGCAGTCATATTGTCTGTGCGAATGAGGACTGCCTTGCCTGAAATGTGTTTTAGAAGGATTTCAGGGCTAGAAAGATTGCCAGTAACTCCAGATGATTGATGTGGAGTGATTTTTGTTGTGGCGTCCATCTGCCCTGCACTGTGAGGTGTAACAGATGAGCTCCCCAGCCGGAGAGCGATGCGTCCGTTGTTAGTATTATTTGGTGAACCGGGTCCAGGAACGGTCGTCCTTTGGAAAGGTTTGTGGTGTTCCACCACTGCAGAGAGCGATGGGTGCGACCGTCTACCAACACAAGATCTGTCAGTTTGCCCTGGGCCTGGTTTCATTGATGTGCTAAGCACTCTTGGAGAGGACGCATCTGGAGTCTTGCGTGGGGCACTATGAAGGTGCAAGAGGCCATCATCCCTATGAGTTGCATAAACACCCTTGCTGGAAGGGAACGTTGAAGTGTGAAGGTTTGACGCAAAGCCTGAATGCTTGCAATCCTGGCTGGATTGGGATAGGCTATGGCTTTTGATGTGTCTATAGTGGCACCCAGGTATTGCTTTACGTGTGAGGGTGTTAAGTGGGACTTCTGGTAATTGATGGTGAAGCCCAGGTCGTGGAGCAGTTGTATTGTAGTGTTGGTGTGGTGGACGCACTGGTTGTAGGATGTGGCTTTTATGAGCCAATCGTCCAAATATGGGAAGACGTGTATGTGTTGTCTTCTGAGGTGTGCCGCCACTACCGCTAGGCACTTGGTGAATACTCTTGGTGCCGTTGTTACCCCAAATGGGAGTACCTTGAACTGGTAGTGGTGCCCGTCCACTACAAATCTGAGGTACTTCCTGTGAGCATGGTGTACCGGAATGTTAAAGTATGCGTCTTTCAAATCCAGCGTGGTGAGGAAGTCGTCTTGAGAGAGGAGCGGAAGCACCTGCTGAAGCGTTACCATGTGAAAATGGTCTGAATGTATGTACTGGTTTAGGGGCCTGAGATCTAGGATAGGCCATAGCGTCTCGTCCCTTTTTGGAAAATATAGGGAGTAGACCCCTAAATTTTGTTGATTGAGGGGAACTGGTTCTATTGCCTGTTTTTGTAGGAGGGAATTTACCTCCTGTTTTAGTAATGTCAAATGCTCCTGTGACATTGGGCGTTGCCTGGGTGGAATGTTTGGGGGGTAGATGTTAATTCGAGGCAGTAACCTGATTGAATAATTTGGGTCACCCATTTGTCTGAGGTGATGTTCTTCCAGACATGGAGGAAATTTTGTAGTCTGCCCCCGACCGGAGTTGAATGGTCTGAAGGGAGCAGGGGGAAGTCATTGGGTAGAGGGGGTGGCAGAGCGGGCGGTGTTGGTTTTGCCTCTGCCCTTATTGTTGTTGCCTCTATAGCCGCCTCTTTGATACCCCTTTGTGAAGGTGGACTGAGTGGGGGATTTGTATGAAGTAGATGCACTGTCGGAGGAGTAACCTCTAGAGGTGCTTCGAAAGGAAGAGCGGCGAAAAGAGCGTCTGGGGGTATGTGTTTGCAGTGCTTCCATTGACCTGGCTGTATCGGTGTCCTTTTTCATTTTCTCCAAGGCCTCATCCACCTTTGGACCGAATAGGTGTTCTTGGTCAAAGGGGTGATTTAAAATGGAGGCCTGTACTTCAGGCTTGAAGCCTGAAATTCTTAGCCAAGCATGGCGACGGAGAAGGACGCTAGTGTTTATGGCCCTGGAAGCTGTGTCCGCTGCATCCAAGGCACAGCGTATGGAGGTGTTTGTAATTGTTTTACCCTCTTGGATCAATTCATGGGCCCTATTCTTGTATTTCTGTGGGAGATGGTGCATGATGGATTCTAGTTCATCATAATGCACCCTATCGTATCTGGCTAATAGCGCCTGTGTGTTAGCTATGCGCCAAATGTTAGCTGCTTTGTCAATCCGTGGGTTAATGACTCTGGCCCTGACTGGGTCTTTAAAAACCTCTGGCGCATGTTTAACTACACCCTTTAGCATAGGTAGTATGGAAGAAGACCTATGTGAGGTATGAAAGGTGTCAAGGAGGAAGTCCTCCTCTACTGGGTCAGTGTGTAATTCTACCCCGTGATAATGTGCCGCCCTCTGAAGCAAGTGTTGGAAACCCAGGGAGTCTTCTGGTGGAGATGGCCTGTAGGGATAAAGGTCATCTTGCGGGACATCTGGAATGTCCGGGTTATTATAATTATCCCATGGGTCCGGGGATCCTCTAGGGGTGGGGTCTTGGGGCCCATCCCCTGGATCTTGATATGGGTCCCCCTGATCATCCTCATCTGGAGACGGAGTCGGGGAGCGATGAGGGGTAGGGGGAGAAGGTGGAGGGGGTGGAGGCGGAGGTGGAGGAGGAGAGGGAGGCAGAGGAGGTGGGGAAGGTACTCTGAAGGGGGAAGTAGCACAGTCCTTTCTTTTAGCAGGTGGAGGTGGAGCCGGCTGATCTAAAAGTCTCTTTTTGAAAGAGAGTGCCAAATGTCCAGTCTTTGGATCCTTAGTAAGGGTCTTTTGTAAAAGATCAGGTGAAAACAGTTCTTGTGATGATATTTGTTCTTTCGGCGTCAAAATGTTCGGAGCCAATGACTTTTTTGGCTTGGGAACCTCCGGTTTCTTGATCGGGGCCGAGCTGGGCTTCGGCGCGGAAGTGTGGGTGCCGAGGGCTTTTTGGTGTTTAGTCGGCACCGAAGACGGTGTCAGTATGGAAGTACCAGGTTTCGACCCCGAGGTTTTCGGTACGGGGCTCGATGTCGAAGTGGAGGCCGGTTTGCTTTTCGGTGCCGAAGTGTGTTTCTCGGCACCGCTGGTCGGCTGGCTCAAGCCCGAGCCGCCGGAAGGCTTGTGTGGCTTCTTCACGGGGCCCGAAGGTGGGGTGTGTGAAGCTGTGTCTCTGGTCTTGCCTGGGCCCGGAGGCGAAGGCGTGACCGAAGCCTTTTTGGGCATCGGCAGGGGTGTGGAAGGTGGTATATTACTCACGACCCTCTGCGCCGGTGTGATGTCCTCCAGGTCAGAATCGTCGGCCTCGGAAGCGCTGACGATGTCTTCGGTATGCTGCTGTTCAAGATCTTCGGCGTCGTCCCCGAAGATGTCGACTGGAACGGAGGTCGAGGAGTGCGCCATGTTGCGTCTGGCTCTTCGATCTCGAATCGTCTTCTTCGACCTGAAAGATTTGCAGGCCAGACAGTCTTGAGCCCCGTGTTCCGGGGAGAGGCAGAGGTTGCACACCTCATGAAGGTCGGGGTGGGGGAATTTGGACCCACATCGAGGGCACTTTTTGAATGGAGTTCTTTCCATCATCCGGGACCGGAGCCTGGATGGGCCCGAAGGCCGCCGTCGATGACCTGAACCGGAGATTCGTCGATGTAGAAGGTGATTGTAGAAGGTATCGGAAACAATACCGCGATGTAAGCGAGGATTCTGCTTCGAAGGTCGAACTGGAAATGTTCGGAACCGGAGCGTGAAGATTACATCCGAGCCCGATGGCGGAAAAAAACAATCTGAGGATGGAGCCGAAGCCCATGCGCAGTATCATCCAAAGGAGGAGTCACCGATCCCGTGACTTCCAAAGACTTTCCAAGAGGAAAAACAAACTGCAAACATCCAGGCCCAACACCAGATGGCGATCTATGCACAGTGTACCATCTGCAGCTCATATGCCTCGAACATAATGTTACTTACCAGGTAAGCATCTGTTCTTGGTATGAAAAGCCATACATTCACATGTTTTGCATACTCCTGCCATCTAGTGTTGGGTTCGGATGTTTGCAAGTTCTTTTTCTTCGAAGAAGTCTTTCCAGTCACGAGGTAAGTGACTCTTCCTTTCGGTGATAGTGCGCATGGCCATCAACTCCATTGTTAGATTGTTTTCCCGCAGAGGGTGAGAATGGAGTTAGTAAAGGTAGAACAGAGATGTCCATGCGTATGTATATAAGATAAGAAAGAACTGCAACAGGTATAGGTACGGGAGGCGCATCTGAATCTACAGCTCTACATGCCAGGAACAGAGGCTTACTGGGTAAGTAACATTTTTCATTCAAGGCATGTGAGCTGTAGACTATACAGTAGTATTCTCCCAAAGCGGTGGCTAACCTGTAGCTGTTGCAGTTGTCTGAAGCCTCATCACAAGTAGGAGCTACAGAGGGTATATGCCAAGCCGCCCTCCACTCAATAATCATTCAATCAAACAAGGCTTAGCACTATGACTTTTATTATTGCTTTAGGACCTGCACAGCTCATGGAAATTGTTATTTCTCTTCGGCTACTGGTATTATATCCAGATAAATGTAGTCCTAATCCCCTCAAATGTTGAAAACAAACTAAATAACAGCCCACCCTTATCCAACACCTTCACAGAAAGAAGTAAAGAATACTCAAGAAAAATGAAGGTGAAAAGTGAGTGGGCACCTCACGTACGCAACACCAGGGAGGCTACCATCCGGTTCTCGCCAGTATGCCCACGTTTTCTCATCATCGGTTACCCACTAACAGGAGTCAAGAAATAAGAGTCCAGTGAAGAAAAAGAGGGAACAGATCAAGAAAGGGAAATATATACTGTTCCCAACAAAGAAAAAGAAACAGAAACCCGTGTATTGCGAAGAACTAGATGTCCCAAGCAATATTAAAATTGAGTTAAAGACTCACTTGCACTAACCCTCTTTATTCAAACCGGTGAGTCTTACTCAAACTAAAAGCACTCGATGTTGCTAACCTTTGTAAAGAAGGCCAACATGTTTCATTGCCACTCAGCTTTGTTCTGGCAAATTCATCAGGGCAAGGGTTTCAATCAAGCACCTCACTGGACGTAAGTTTTTGTGTTGCGGGAGGGCTGTTTGAAATAAGACAAAAACAGAATAGCCAATTTCTGTTCCATTGTCAATCGAAACACACCAACCATATGTGTTTATAGTCACATAATTTTACACATAATTATTTTATTAAAATTGGGGGTATTTACCATGTAGAGGCGGAGGGCATTCGTACCTGCCTCCACTATGCCGCACTGGGTTGTATTGAATACTCTTTCCCCGATTTTTATGGCTGCACTATTGCTAGCTCGTTAATCACCTGTGGAAAGAAGGCGTCAATCAGGCTACGTATCGCACAGTGTAGCGCTATGTATATTCTATTACAAATGGCGCGAACCACAAGTAATTCCACGCTCACACGCTCCGTGCATCCACCACTTATTTAAAAGCAACGGGGTGTTTCTAATTGCAAGTTGTACCCCAGGCAGCTACGTCTAAAGCCAGTCCACCTTGTCACGACATCGCCCCTAATCATGTGCAAGGTCGACATTGCACTGAGCATCACTAAAAGCACTCAACCGCTGACACACTTCTCTCACCGCAACCGCTATCTGGAAGGGCCGTATCTCATCCCCGCTTCACTTTTCCGGTGTGCGGCGGCTACTCATATTATCGGGCTAGAGCCCCGCCTCTCCATGACCAACCCACATCTCGTGGAACAAGCTCACAATACTTAGGATCTGTAGCCCCTCCATGGCGGCCATCTTAGAGTGTCTACGGGATTCAATGGAAACAGGCCAAAGATAATCTCAGCGTATGTAGTCCGCAGTGGCTCAAGTTTGACACAGACAAGCTCACAACACATTGGATCTGTAGCCCTTCCATGGCGGCCATTATAGAGTGTCTATGGGATTAAGTGGACTTTAATTTAAACAAGATCTAAAGATACCCTGATCAATAGATACCCAGTTGAGACAGGACAGCGGTACATCAGCACACATAGTCCGCAGTGACTCAAGCACGCCACGGACAATGCGCTAGCTCTCCACATAACCACTATGTGACCCCTCAGTTAATCCAGCAGTATGGCCCTTAATCGATTACCCGCCGTGGCGGCCATCTTAAAATGTGTAGTCATACATTATCAAAAATAGAGGTCTCAGAGCCCCCGGGATCGAGACATCTCTAAGTCTCTTAGAACAGGGGACTGCACGGTGGGGTTATAGTGAATTAGTCCAACCATCTTTGCAACCCAAAAGGCGGGGTGCCTACAGACTGGGATTTCCTGCAATGGAACCCACACAGTTCTTCGCATTGCTATCAAGGGTTCCATTACCTACTGATTTTGTTCCACTCTATGTGGTCGTTTAGCCCCATTTGGTCCACTTTCTCAGAAAAAATCCAGCGCGCTTCTCTGGTTGCTAGTACTTGCTCAATACAGTCATTACCGGCCACTACCTTTTCCAGGACCACCCATTTTAAGGCCTGTACATCATGTTTGGATTCGCAAAAATGTTGTACCAGGCATGTGGTGAGTTTCCCAGCTTTGATAGTACTTAGATGTTCCTGGACCCAAATTTTTATTTTCCTTGTTGTTAGGCCCACATACTGTAACCCACACTGACATGTGAGTCTGTAGATGACGTTTGTGGTGTTACAGTTTGAAAATTTATTCAAATGCCAAATTTTGCCGCTGTTAAGAATTACAGACTTAGTTTTGTCCGTCAGGTTACAGACCGAGCAGCTACCACAAGGGTAATGTCCGGCCAGTACTGAGGAACTCCTTTGTGTCACCTGTGACCGTGAGTGTACCAATTTATCTTTTAAGTTGGTAGCACGCTTGAATGCGAATCTGGGTTGGGGCATTTTAAAATTAGCGGTGGACTATAGTGGCCAATGCCTCCTGATCAACTGTCTTATCTTGGTTGCCAAGGGGTCATACGTCATCACCACAGTAAGGCAGTCACTTGATTCTCTTTTATTCCTTTCTAAAAGAGCCTCCCGTGGTGTATTGAGGGCCCTTTTGCGTGCCCTACTGACGATCTTCTTGGGATAAGCTCTCTGGATCAACTTGCCCGAGAGCTCCTCTGCCTGTTGGGAAAAACTCTCTACAGTAGAACAGTTGCGGCGATACCTGAAAAATTGGCCTACCGGCAAATTATCCCATAGAGCCCTGGGGTGATATGACTGATAGTTTAACAACGAATTCCTATCAGACCCTTTTTGGTGGACCATCGTGAACAGCTTGTTACCCTGCACCGTGATGTCAAGGTCTAGGTACACCGCATGATCATTACTCACTGTCCAGGTGAATTTAAGACAGGGGTCAAGATTGTTAAGCCAATTGAGAAATTGCAAAAGGGTCCTCCTCTCAGTACCCTCCCAGATGCAAATCACATCGTCAATATATCTTTTCCAGAGACAAATATGTCTCTGGAAAGGATTAGATGACTGGTACAAGAAATGTTCCTCGAACTGGCCTACATAAATGCAGGCCAAGCTCGGCGCAAAAGTTGCGCCCATAGATGTACCGTGTAGACGGATGGATGAGTACGCCAGGTTACACCTTTGAAGATGGTGCATGTTAGAATCCGGGGTCTCTGGTTGGCGCAGGTATGCACTTGCGACAAGCAGGGACCCTTTCCTCTAAGTCAGGGCAAAGGATCACCTCTTTAAAAATAACCCCTGCTCACCCTCTAGGTAACGTGGCGCGAGCAGTCAGGCTAAATTTCCAGAGGGCATATAGGTTAAGCGTTCAAGTCGTCCCACACAATAATCACCACCCCACCACACAAAGACACAAGGCTGTAGTTATATCCAAAATATAATTCTTTATATAAAAGGTTTTCTTTCAGGCAGGTTGCATAAATACAGTTCTCTTGGTAAAATAATCCAGTTACTCTCAAAATGCTTTACGGGCAGTCCACAGTTGTAAAAATGGCACAGTTCTCTTTAAAATAGGTTTCTTAGGTCTTCTGGGCACTTCGTAGCGCCTTTGGGGTGCCCTTGGCAAGGTTTTTACAGTGCCTTGCCGTTTCCCACGCTTCTCGCGTGAGCCGGAGTACGCTTGCCGAGTCTCACTCTTCTCGAGTGAGCACCGGTAATGCTTTTCAATGCAGTACGGTTAAAACGTAGGTACGGTTCGAACCTTGCTGTTCCCAGGGTAAGTACGGGTCGAACCAAGGCTGTTACGGCTCGAACTCAGCCAAAAGGAGCACTTTTCAAAGCGCCATTATTTCAGCTGGCAGTACGGTGCGAACCAGGCACAAGTATTTACAAGGCGGGTACGAACCAAGGCACTTCACAGGCAGTACGGTGCGAACCAGGCACAAGTATTTACAAGGCGGGTACGAACCAAGGCACTTCACAGGCAGTACGGTGCGAACCAGGCACAAGTATTTACAAGGCGGGTACGAACCAAGGCACTTCACAGGCAGTACGGTGCGAACCAGGCACCCGTAGTTACAGGGCAGGTACGGTTCGTACAAAGGCAAGTACGGGCCGTACTTTTCACGCGCTGGCACAATACCTTGCAGATTTCACGGGGAAGGTTCGTGGCGGCCTCGCGGTCCAGTCCAGGGGTGTCCCACGTCGCGCTGGTGTCCCCAGTGTCCAGGGGACGGCGGAGCTTCGTGGGGCGCTCGGGCAGGATGCAGGTTGCCACGAAGGGGGTCAGAAGCAGGAGGGCAGCCTCGGGGTGAGATCACAGCGCCGCGCGCTGTTAGCTTCGGCCGGAGACGCGAACCAGGGCACTTTAGTCCTTTGCAGAAGCCTCTACAACCCGGCAGGGGTCACAGGGACTCGGCGCTCAGGCGCGGAGATCTCCACCTTACTTTGCGAGCTACGGCTCGAGGGGGCAACTGTTCACGGTGCTCGGGCTGTCAGGCCTTTACGTTGTTTGCAGCCACGCCAGCAGCAGAAGTCGCGTTGCTCAGCGAGATCAGGGGATGCACAGGTTCTCCGGGGTCAGCTTGCTGAATCACTTCAAGGCACTTCTCCTCTTCTTTCAGGATGGTAGCGCCCACTGTTCCTGGGGCGCAGGTCAGGGGGCAAGTTCACACGCAAGCCCTTGGAGATTGTTTTAAAGGCACAAGTTGAATCAAAGTCCTTTTCTTCAGGCTTTCCCTCTCCTTCCAGCAGACAGGCACCCACTGCAGGCCAGTCTCTCAGGCAGAGAGACAGTATTCCTCCTTCAGCTTCTCCAGGTCCTTCTCCTTCAGGCAGAGTTTCTTCTTGGCGCAAACAGGATCTGATTTCTTAGGAGCCAGGCTCCTACTTTTATACACCAATTCTTTTGTTCTTTAGCGCCAGGGGGCCTGGGCCTGGCTCAGTCCAGTTCTGGAGCACTTTGTTATGGTGACTCTGCTCTTTCCTTTCAGCAGCAGGGCAGAGACATCAGCCGCTCCACAGGGGGCGGCGCCGGCTTTGTGCTGTCAGAGCACAGGTCTATTCAGAGTCAAGGGTGGACTCCTCCCACCCATCCTGGTGTAATCTCTCTACCCACCACCTGGCAGCCAGCCTGTCTCTGGGGATTCCCCAACCCTGCTCCTTACTGTTGCTAGGCAGAACACACACACACAGCAGAGGCGGACTGAAATGGCCAGGTCAGTAAATACTAACTTTCTAAAAGTAGTATTTACAAACGCAGGATATTAAAATAAACTTTACTAAAAGAAGTATTTTATTATTCTGAGTTCAGGCATACTAAACATAATTGTCTACCATGCTCTATGAGTCCACTGGGATTACAGGGTGTAGTAATTCCAGCAGCCCATTCTGGCCTATGGAGAGCAGGTAGCCTTCAATAGTGAAAAACGAAAATGGCTGTAATTCACTATTAAGACATGCCACACACATCAGGGCATGTCCTACCTTATGCCTACAATGCACCCTGCCCATGGGCCTACCAGAGGGGTGACTAATATGTAGTTAAGGGAAGGTTTAGGGACTGGCAAGTGGGTGCACTTGCGCAGTCAGCGCGACAGTATCAGACTGCGCGCAGGTTCTGCAGTGGCAGATCCTAGACACATTTTACTAGGCCGCTTCTGTGGGTGGCACAACCAGTGCTGCAAGCCCACTAGCGGCATTTGTATTTACAAGCCCTGGCACTCCTGGTGCACTCTACTAGGGGCTGACAGTAAACCAAATGAACCAATCATGGACACCAATCAATGTATACATTTTACCATAGGGAGAGCATATGCACCTTAGCACTGGTCAGCAGTGGTAAGGTGCCCAGAGTCATAAATCAGCCAACACCAGGTCAGAAAAAATACAGGAGGAAGGCAAAAAGTTTAGGGATGACCCTTCAAAAAGGGCCAGGTCCAACACAACCCCCTTCCAGCCAAAACGCAGGGTAGACCAATCACCACCGTGATGGTCTTCCCTGCTTGGGGCGATAGAACAAGGACCTGGCCCGCAACTGCAGGGGCAGACTCCAGTTCTACGCCAATCTGAACCTATTGGACTCCCTCTGTCCATACTCTCAGGGCCTACCAAGCCAATCCATGGGGAACCCTTCTCCTCACCTGTGGACACCACCTGTGCAGCACCTAACCTTAACTGGCCCACAGGTGTGTCCCACCAGAGAGACAGCAAAATGCTTCAGTGGCCACTGACAGTAGTCAGGGATGAGACCCAGGCCGTATGCCTCTCAGGGCTCTCAATCCTCTGTGGTGCCAGGGAGCAGGGGCCAGTAGCCCCAGGTGCTTGGCACCCTTTGTCCATTCTCCCCCTTGTCAGGTCAGGTATGACATCCTGGCACTGACCCACCAGCCCCGGGACTGTACCCAGCGGCTGGACCAAAGACTGGGGTGGCCTCTCCCACACCCGGTCCTCCTCCTTGGGGCTCTGTACCCTCCCACCTGGAGTGGCACCCCCTTCCAGAATTGCCACGGCACCTGTGGCAGGTGTCCTGCGCAATTCGCCCACCAGTTCAGGGGTTCTATCCTGCAACTGGGTGCCCAGGTCAGGGGGGACACCCTGAACCTGGCCCTTCAACCTAGGGTCTAAACCCTTCAGTTGAGCCGGGGTCAGAGGCGAGGACTCCCTCCCTCTGCACCCCCTTCCAGAGTACTGCCCACTCCCAACTGGCGTGGTACCCCTAGAAGCAACATGGGTCAGGACACTGATTACAGTGGTCCCACCCTCCAGGTCAGACAACACCTGAACCTGGCTTCCCAACCCTGGGTCCAACCCATGCGGTTGAACGCTCGCCTGGCGCACCAGGACTTCCCGGGGAGCACGCATGCCCCCCCTGAGGGTGACACCTAACTCATGTGTCGTGTGACAGTCTGCCTGGCGCTGATCTCCAGACCCCTGTCCATCTGACAGTGCCTGAAGATCCCCCAGGACAGAAGTGGTGTCACCATGGTCACTCACGGGGGACGCAGCCCTTCTGGCTGGCCCCTGACCCACTGGTTCTTCCACTGGGGACTCTTTCCCCCTCTCACCCCTCAATCTGGACCTCTGCACCCTCCCAACTGGAGCGGTACTGCCAGACACCAGAACTGATGGAGGCCTGCTTACAGACACTCCCAGCTCACCAGACACTAGGGGATCCCCCTCAACGGGTGGCCCATCAGGACAGCCTAGGCTCCCCGCCTGGTGTTCCCTTAAAGAACCATCCAGGCTCTGAGACTGGGTTTCGGGCACCTGGGGGCACGCAGCCCCACACTCACTCCTTCTCCACTGAGACAGGACGTGAGCCCCTACACCCCTCCCACTACCATGGGACCTAGCTGGGCTACTCTGCACCACTTCCACCACTCTGGGTTGGAAGATACCTGAGCCACTCCCCACAGGGTCATTCCCCAATGCCTCTCCAGACCCTCTGGAATCCACCAAAAGGTCTACCTCCAATGTGAGCTCTCTGCGGTCAGAGAACTCGGTCTCCAACAGGTGTTGACATAGCTCTGGAAAACAGGGACTTAAAATATGCTCTCCCACAATTGGATCACACAGCCCCCTAGCAGGGTTAACCAAACTAGCCTTCACCTTACCATCCAGTGCCTCACACACGTACTCCACACCACTCTCCTGAGACTGGCAAGACAGTATCTGACTGTCTCTGTCACACAACCCACACTCTTCTGGGCGGTCTTCACACTCACCTACCAGGACTTCAATGTTGGGGGAACCCCTCTCCCTGCGCCTCTCATCTAGAGCCAGTAGAGTGTCCCTCCCGCCACTAGGACTATGAACCCCTGCGCCAGTTACCCTATTCCCTTCAGGGATACTGCGCACTACTGGAGCTACCTCATGCCCTTGAACCTCCTGGTGTGTGTTAACCCCCTCCTTCAAGCCAGGCGCCACATCTCTGGGTGTGTGTACTACTCTTTCAGCACTAGAGAATTCAATATTGCTGCCACCATCTGAGCTGGATTCCTCCTCCCACTCAGAAAAGCTCAATCTCTGAGCTACGCACCTTTCTTGCTGCTGGGATGAGACACTCATGGCCTCAAGCCTCTCGAGCTCCATATCATATTTCTTCATTAAAAAGTCATGCTCCATTTGCATTTTCTTTTCTTCAAGAGCCAGCTTCTTCTCTTCCAGAGCCAGCTTTTTGCTTTCCAGCTCCAATTGACCATCTATTTTCAGTTTTGCCAAAGTGACTTGTTGCTCTCTTGCGGCCTGTCTGTCTGCCAGCTCCTCTGGTGACAGACACCTGCCCGCACTGTGGATGCTCTCCGCTGGTTCCACTAGGTCAATCTCCTCAGGTACAACATCCTCAGCTGCACCCCTTGATTCCATCCAGGCTTTCAGCGCCTTGTAGATCTGTGGTTTGAGCTTGCACCCCACATGTGGAACCTTGAACTTCTTGCAGAAGTACTTGAGTTGCCTTCTTGTGTAGTCGTCCAGTTTTGACGCATCCCATTCCCATTCCATCTCAGAGGCTTCAGATGCTGTGCTGGTTGAGCCCGGCATGGCTTCAAACGCAAGGGATCTTCTTTTTCCTTGGCAAGCGAAAATTAAAACTTGAAAAAGTTCTGTGGTTTAAGCTACTGGACTGTCCACTGTGCAATGGTTAGTAATCACTGCGCAGACACCAAGAACGCAAATCCGTAAATCCTCACCGCTGCCACCAATGTTAGAATCCGGGGTCTCTGGTTGGCGCAGGTATGCACTTGCGACAAGCAGGGACCCTTTCCTCTAAGTCAGGGCAAAGGATCACCTCTTTAAAAATAACCCCTGCTCACCCTCTAGGTAACGTGGCGCGAGCAGTCAGGCTAAATTTCCAGAGGGCATATAGGTTAAGCGTTCAAGTCGTCCCACACAATAATCACCACCCCACCACACAAAGACACAAGGCTGTAGTTATATCCAAAATATAATTCTTTATATAAAAGGTTTTCTTTCAGGCAGGTTGCATAAATACAGTTCTCTTGGTAAAATAATCCAGTTACTCTCAAAATGCTTTACGGGCAGTCCACAGTTGTAAAAATGGCACAGTTCTCTTTAAAATAGGTTTCTTAGGTCTTCTGGGCACTTCGTAGCGCCTTTGGGGTGCCCTTGGCAAGGTTTTTACAGTGCCTTGCCGTTTCCCACGCTTCTCGCGTGAGCCGGAGTACGCTTGCCGAGTCTCACTCTTCTCGAGTGAGCACCGGTAATGCTTTTCAATGCAGTACGGTTAAAACGTAGGTACGGTTCGAACCTTGCTGTTCCCAGGGTAAGTACGGGTCGAACCAAGGCTGTTACGGCTCGAACTCAGCCAAAAGGAGCACTTTTCAAAGCGCCATTATTTCAGCTGGCAGTACGGTGCGAACCAGGCACAAGTATTTACAAGGCGGGTACGAACCAAGGCACTTCACAGGCAGTACGGTGCGAACCAGGCACAAGTATTTACAAGGCGGGTACGAACCAAGGCACTTCACAGGCAGTACGGTGCGAACCAGGCACAAGTATTTACAAGGCGGGTACGAACCAAGGCACTTCACAGGCAGTACGGTGCGAACCAGGCACCCGTAGTTACAGGGCAGGTACGGTTCGTACAAAGGCAAGTACGGGCCGTACTTTTCACGCGCTGGCACAATACCTTGCAGATTTCACGGGGAAGGTTCGTGGCGGCCTCGCGGTCCAGTCCAGGGGTGTCCCACGTCGCGCTGGTGTCCCCAGTGTCCAGGGGACGGCGGAGCTTCGTGGGGCGCTCGGGCAGGATGCAGGTTGCCACGAAGGGGGTCAGAAGCAGGAGGGCAGCCTCGGGGTGAGATCACAGCGCCGCGCGCTGTTAGCTTCGGCCGGAGACGCGAACCAGGGCACTTTAGTCCTTTGCAGAAGCCTCTACAACCCGGCAGGGGTCACAGGGACTCGGCGCTCAGGCGCGGAGATCTCCACCTTACTTTGCGAGCTACGGCTCGAGGGGGCAACTGTTCACGGTGCTCGGGCTGTCAGGCCTTTACGTTGTTTGCAGCCACGCCAGCAGCAGAAGTCGCGTTGCTCAGCGAGATCAGGGGATGCACAGGTTCTCCGGGGTCAGCTTGCTGAATCACTTCAAGGCACTTCTCCTCTTCTTTCAGGATGGTAGCGCCCACTGTTCCTGGGGCGCAGGTCAGGGGGCAAGTTCACACGCAAGCCCTTGGAGATTGTTTTAAAGGCACAAGTTGAATCAAAGTCCTTTTCTTCAGGCTTTCCCTCTCCTTCCAGCAGACAGGCACCCACTGCAGGCCAGTCTCTCAGGCAGAGAGACAGTATTCCTCCTTCAGCTTCTCCAGGTCCTTCTCCTTCAGGCAGAGTTTCTTCTTGGCGCAAACAGGATCTGATTTCTTAGGAGCCAGGCTCCTACTTTTATACACCAATTCTTTTGTTCTTTAGCGCCAGGGGGCCTGGGCCTGGCTCAGTCCAGTTCTGGAGCACTTTGTTATGGTGACTCTGCTCTTTCCTTTCAGCAGCAGGGCAGAGACATCAGCCGCTCCACAGGGGGCGGCGCCGGCTTTGTGCTGTCAGAGCACAGGTCTATTCAGAGTCAAGGGTGGACTCCTCCCACCCATCCTGGTGTAATCTCTCTACCCACCACCTGGCAGCCAGCCTGTCTCTGGGGATTCCCCAACCCTGCTCCTTACTGTTGCTAGGCAGAACACACACACACAGCAGAGGCGGACTGAAATGGCCAGGTCAGTAAATACTAACTTTCTAAAAGTAGTATTTACAAACGCAGGATATTAAAATAAACTTTACTAAAAGAAGTATTTTATTATTCTGAGTTCAGGCATACTAAACATAATTGTCTACCATGCTCTATGAGTCCACTGGGATTACAGGGTGTAGTAATTCCAGCAGCCCATTCTGGCCTATGGAGAGCAGGTAGCCTTCAATAGTGAAAAACGAAAATGGCTGTAATTCACTATTAAGACATGCCACACACATCAGGGCATGTCCTACCTTATGCCTACAATGCACCCTGCCCATGGGCCTACCAGAGGGGTGACTAATATGTAGTTAAGGGAAGGTTTAGGGACTGGCAAGTGGGTGCACTTGCGCAGTCAGCGCGACAGTATCAGACTGCGCGCAGGTTCTGCAGTGGCAGATCCTAGACACATTTTACTAGGCCGCTTCTGTGGGTGGCACAACCAGTGCTGCAAGCCCACTAGCGGCATTTGTATTTACAAGCCCTGGCACTCCTGGTGCACTCTACTAGGGGCTGACAGTAAACCAAATGAACCAATCATGGACACCAATCAATGTATACATTTTACCATAGGGAGAGCATATGCACCTTAGCACTGGTCAGCAGTGGTAAGGTGCCCAGAGTCATAAATCAGCCAACACCAGGTCAGAAAAAATACAGGAGGAAGGCAAAAAGTTTAGGGATGACCCTTCAAAAAGGGCCAGGTCCAACAGTGCAGATAGCATATGATGTGCTGTATGGATACATCTAAAGAGTTGATTGTATTGTTACGGCAGTAAACAACAAATCTCTTCCACTTTGCGGCATAGCATGCTCGAGTGGTAGGACGTCTGGCTTCCTTGATAATGTTCATGCAATCAGAGGGAAGGTTAAGGTATCCAAATTCTAAGATTTCAGGAGCCAGATCGCAAGGTTGAGCTGAGCTGGGTCCGGGTGCCTGATTTCTCCATGGTTCTGGGTTAAGAGGCATGGGGTCAGGTGTAGTTTTTGATGTGGTACCACCGAGAGCTGTAGTAGTGTGGTGTACCACGGCTGCCTGGCCCATGTTGGAGCTACCAGAATGAGTGTGAGGGAGTGCTGTTGTAGCTTCCTTACCACTAATGGAATTAGCGGGAGAGGTGGAAAGGCGTATGCAAATCTGCCTGACCAGTTCATCCATATCGCATTGCCTTTGGACAATGGGTGTGGGTATCTGGCGGCGAAGCTTGGGCATTTTTTGTTTTCGTGGGTGGCGAAGAGGTCTATTTGAGCATGCCCCCACTTGTGAAAGAATGTGTGAAGAACTTGTGGATGCAGTTCCCATTCGTGCATTTGCTACGTTTGTCTGCTGAGCATATCTGCCATGGTGTTTTGTATGCCTGGGACGTGTTGTGCCAGGAGAAAGATTTATTGTGGGATTGCCAATCTCCATATGCTCTGTGCTAAGCGCGAGAGCTGGGGAGAGTGTGTCCCCCCCTGTTTTTGAATATAATACATTGCAGTCATATTGTCTGTGCGAATGAGGACTGCCTTGGCTGAGATTTGTTTCTGAAACGATTTCAGGGCTAGAAAGATCGCCAATAACTCCAGATGGTTGATGTGGAGTAACTTCTGTTGTGGCGTCCATACCCCTTGCACTGTGAGGTGTAATAGGTGCGCTCCCCAGCCAGAGAGCGATGCGTCTGTTGTTAGAATCACCTGAGGAACCGGGTCCAGGAACGGTCGCCCTTTGGAAAGGTTTGTGGTGTTCCACCACTGCAGAGATCGATGGGTGTGGCCGTCCACCAACACCAGATCCGTCAGCTGTCCCTGGGCCTGGTTCCACTGGCGTGCTAGGCACTCTTGGAGTGGACGCATGTGAAGTCTTGCATGGGGTACTATGAAGATGCAAGACGCCATCATCCCTATTAGTTTCATGAACACTCTTGCTGGGAGAGAGTGCTGAAGAAGGAATTTTTGGCGCAAGGCTTGTATGCTTGCGATTCTGGCTGAGTTGGGATAGGCTATAGCTTTTGAGGTGTCTATAGTGGCACCGAGGTATTGCTTTGTGTGAGACGGTATCAAGTGGGACTTTTGGTGGTTCACTGTAAAGCCTAGCTGGTGGAGTAGTTGGATGGTAGTATTTGTATGCTGCACACACTGGTGGTAGGACGCGACTTTTATGAGCCAGTCGTCCAGGTAGGGGAAGACGTGAATGTTTTGTCTTCTGAGGTGTGTCGCCACTACTGCCAGGCATTTGGTAAACACCCGTGGTGCGGTTGTGACCCCGAAGGGGAGAACCTTGAACTGATAATGTTGGCCGTCCACCACAAATCGGAGGTACTTTTTGTGAGCAGGGTGTATTGGAATATGAAAGTATGCGTCTTTCAAGTCCAGTGTAGTGAGAAAGTCGCCCTGACAGAGGAGTGGGAGAACTTGTTGGAGTTACCATGTGAAAATGGTCTGAATGGATATATGCATTTAGAGGCCGGAGGTCTAGAATGGGCCGTAGGGTGTCGTCTTTCTTTGGTATCAGAAAGTACAGAGAGCAGACCCCTAAATTTTGCTGATTGACGGGGACCTGCTCTATAGCTTGTTTTTGCAGGAGGGAGAGTACCTCTTGTTTCAAAAGTGTGGTATGTTCTTGTGACATCGCACGGTGTCTGGGTGGAATATTTGGGGGGGTAGAAGTTAGTTCGAGACAGTACCCTGACCGAATAATTTGGGTCACCCATTTGTCTGATGTTATGGTCTCCCAGGTTTGAAGGAAGTTTTGTAGTCTGCCCCGACCGGAGTGGAATGGTCTGGGGGGAGCGGGGGAAAGTCATTGTGTGGGCGGTGTGGCAGAACGGGCGGTGTTGGTTTTGCCCCTGCCTTTATTATTGTTTCCTCGATATCCACCTCTTTGATAGCCCTTTGTGAAGGTATTCTGAGGAGGGGACTTATAGGACGTGGAGGCGTTATCGGAAGAGTAACCTCTGCTAGAGCCTCGAAAGGAGGAACGGCGAAAGGAGCGTCTAGGGGTGTGTGATTGTAGTGCTCCCATAGACTTTGCCGTATCCGTATCCTTCTTCATTTTTTCCAGGGCTTCGTCTACTTTTGGGCCAAATAGGTGTTGTTGGTCAAAAGGGTGGTTCAATATGGATGCTTGGACCTCCGGCTTAAAGCCTGAGATTCTGAGCCAGGCGTGGCGGCGAAGCAGAACACTGGTGTTTATAGCCCTGGAAGCTGTGTCTGCTGCGTCAAGTGCACATTTAATAGAGGTGTTGGTAATAATCTTTCCCTCTTGTATCAGTTCATGAGCCTTATTTTTATATTTCTCTGGGAGATGTTGCATAAGAGCCTCCAGCTCATCATAGTGCGCTCTGTCGTACCGCGCCAGCAGCGCTTGCGTGTTGGCGATGAGCCACATATTAGCAGCTTGCGAGGCAGTGCGTTTGCCTGACGCGTCTAAGAGCTTGGACTCCTTATCGGGTGGCGGAGCCTCACCAGATGACTGAGAATTAGAGCGCTTCCTAGCTGTGGATACCACTAATGAGTCTAGGGGCGCAGGTCCTTTAATATAGACAGGATCTGTGGGGGCTGCCTTGTATTTCTTCTCTATTCTGGGGTTTAAGACTCTAGCTCTGACGGGGTCTTTGAAAACCTCTGTCGCATGTTTGGTCACCCCCTTAAGCATGGGTAATATAGCGGTGGATTTATCTGCTATGTCAAACGTGTCAAGTAGGAAGTCTTCCTCAACTGGATCACTGTGTAACTCCACCCCATGATAATGTGCCGCCCGCTGTAAGAGGTGGTGGAACCCCAGGGAGTCCTCTGGTGGAGAGGGCCTGGATGGATACAGATCATCCTGAGGCACATCTGGGATATCTGAATTGTGATAATCCTCCCATGGGTCAGGTGTTCCCGGAGGAGTGGGGTCCTGCGGAGCATCTGTTGGGTCGTAAAATGGATCTCCTTCGTCATCAGGGTCTGGAGACGGGGTTGGAGAGCGATGAGGCAAGGGTGGAGAAGGTGGGGGCGGAGATGGGGGGAGTGGAGGAGGTGGTGGAGGTGGAGGAGGTGGAGGAGGTGGAGGTGGTGGGGAGGGTACTCTGAATGGGGATGTGGCAGAGTCCTTCCGTTTTGGCGGTGGAGGAGGAGTTGGCTTGTCTAAATGTCTTTTCTTGGAAGACAACGTTAAATGTCCAGTCTTTGGATCCTTTGTTAAGGTCTTTTGAAGAGGATCTGGCATAAAAAGCTCCTCCGGCACCGATTCCTCTATCGATGCCGATGTTTTCGGAACCGACGGCTTGGTTGGTTTATCCGCGCCATGCTTTCTCGGGGCCTCCGATTTTTTGTTCGGCGCCGAGGCAGGCTTCGACATGGAAGCGTCGGTGGCGAGGGATTTATGTTTGGTCGGCACCGAGAGGCTCGGTTTGGACACCGATGGCTTCGGAACGGAGCTTGTTTTCTTCGGTGGCGAGGGGTGTTTTTCGGCGCCGCTAGGAGGCTGGCTCGAGCCCGAGCCGCCAGGAGACTTGTGATGCTTTTTCACGGAGCCCGAAGGTGGGGTGATGGAAGCGGTATGCTTGGTTTTCCCTAGGCCCGGAGGCGAAGGGGTAACCGGAGTCTCTTTCGGTATGGGCGCGGGAGTGGGAGGGGGTAGAGTACTCACGACCCTCTGCGCCGGTGTGATCTCCTCCACGTCGGAGTCGTCGGCCTCGGAAGCGCTGACGACATCGTCCTCCTGTTCGGTGTGCTGTTGTCCCGAAGCTCTGGTGTCTTCTCCGAAGATGTCAGGTGGAGCCGAGGTCGATGAGTGCGCCATGGTGCGTCGAGCTCTTCGATCCCGAATAGTCTTTTTCGATCGAAAAGACTTGCAGGCGGGGCAGTCTCGGGCCTCGTGTTCGGGAGAGAGGCAGAGGTTGCACACCTGATGGAGATCGGTGTGGGGAAATTTAGACCCACATTTTGGGCACTTTTCGAATGGAGTCCTTTCCATCGGCCGAGGCCGGAGTCGAGATAGGCCCGAAGGCCGCTGCCGATGCCTGGAATCGAGGAAGTGCCGAAGAGAGAGATGAAGAAGCGGATTTCTGAAGAATCTCGATGGACGAGGATTTTTCGTCGAAGGTCGAACTGGGAAAGGTTCAAAGCCGGAGCACGAAGTATTACATCCAAGCCCGATGGCGTAAAAATCACAATCTGAGGATGGAGCCGAAGCCCATGCGCAGTACGGACCGAAGGAGGAGTCACCGAACTCGTGACTTCCAAAGACTGTCCAAGAAGAAAAACAAACTGCAAATATCCGGGCCCAACACCAGATGGCGATCTATGCACAGTGTATAATCTGCAGCTCATATGCCTCGAACAACTATTTTTGCTACAAGGACGAGCTGTAGAGAGTTTTTCCCAACAGGCAGAGGAGCTCTCGGGCAAGTTGATCCAGAGAGCTTATCCCAAGAAGATCGTCAGTAGGGCACGCAAAAGGGCCCTCAATACACCACGGGAGGCTCTTTTAGAAAGGAATAAAAGAGAATCAAGTGACTGCCTTACTGTGGTGAAGACGTATGACCCCTTGGCAACCAAGATAAGACAGTTGATCAGGAGGCATTGGCCACTATTGTCCACCGCTAATTTTAAAATACCCCAACCCAGATTCGCATTCAAGCGTGCTACCAACTTAAAAGATAAATTGGTACACTCACGTTCACAGGTGACACAAAGGAGTTCCTCAGTACCGGCCGGACATTACCCTTGTGGTAGCTGCTCGGTCTGTAACCTGACGGACAAAACTAAGTCTGTAATTCTTAACAGCGGCAAAATTTGGCATTTGAATAAATTTTCAAACTGTAACACCACAAACGTCATCTACAGACTCACATGTTGGCCTAACAACAAGGAAAATAAAAATTCGGGTCCAGGAACATCTAAGTACTATCAAAACTGGGAAACTCACCACACGCCTGGTACAACATTTTTGCGAATCCAAACATGATGTACAGGCCTTAAAATGGGTGGTCCTGGAAAAGGTAGTGGCCGGTAATGACTGTATTGAGCAAGTACTAGCAACCAGAGAAGCGCGCTGGATTTTTTCTGAGAAAGTGGAACAAATGGGGCTAAACGACCACATAGAGTGGAACAAAATCAGTAGGTAATGGAACCCTTGATAGCAATGCGAAGAACTGTGTGGGTTCCATTGCAGGAAATCCCAGTCTGTAGGCACCCTGCCTTTTGGGTTGTAAAGATGGTTGGACTAATTCACTATAACCCCACCGTGCAGTCCCCTGTTCTAAGAGACTTAGATATGTCTCGATCCCGGGTGCTCTGAGACCTCTATTTTTGATAATGTATGACTACACATTTTAAGATGGCCGCCACAGCGGGTAATCGATTTAGGGCCATACTGCTGGATTAACTGAGGGATCACATAGTGGTTATGTGGAGAGCTAGCGCATTGTCCGTGGCGTGCTTGAGTCACTGCGGACTATGTGTGCTGATGTACTGCTGTACTGTCTCAACTGGGTATCTATAGATCAGGGTATCTTTAGATCTTGTTTAAATTAAAGTCCACTTAATCCCATAGACACTCTATAATGGCCGCCATGAAAGGGCTACAGATCCAATGTGTTGTGAGCTTGTCTGTGCAAACTTGAGCCACTGCGGACTACATACGCTGAGATTATCTTTGGCCTGTTTCCATTGAATCCCGTAGACACGCTAAGATGGCCGCCATGGAGGGGCTACAGATCCTAAGTATTGTGAGCTTGTTCCACGAGATGTGGGTTGGTCATGGAGAGGCGGGGCTCTAGCCCGATAATATGAGTAGCCGCCGCACACCGGAAAAGTGAAGCGGGGATGAGATGCGGCCCTTCCAGATAGCGGTTGCGGTGAGAGAAGTGTGTCAGCGGTTGAGTGCTTTTAGTGATGCTCAGTGCAATGTCGACCTTGCACATGATTAGGGGCGATGTCGTGACAAGGTGGACTGGCTTTAGACGTAGCTGCCTGGGGTACAACTTGCAATTAGAAACACCCCGTTGCTTTTAAATAAGTGGTGGATGCACGGAGCGTGTGAGCGTGGAATTACTTGTGGTTCGCGCCATTTGTAATAGAATATACATAGCGCTACACTGTGCGATACGTAGCCTGATTGACGCCTTCTTTCCACAGGTGATTAACGAGCTAGCAATAGTGCAGCCATAAAAATCGGGGAAAGAGTATTCAATACAACCCCGTGCGGCATAGTGGAGGCAGGTACGAATGCCCTCCGCCTCTACATGGTAAATACCCCCAATTTTAATAAAATACTTATGTGTAAAATTATGTGACTATAAACACATATGGTTGGTGTGTTTCGATTGACAATGGAACAGAAATTGGCTATTCTGTTTTTGTCTTCTTTCAAACAGCCCTCCCGCAACACAAAAACTTACGGCCAGTGAGGTGCTTGATTGAAACCCTTGCCCTGATGAATTTGCCAGAACAAAGCTGAGTGGCAATGAAACATGTTGGCCTTCTTTACAAAGGTTAGCAACATCGAGTCCTTTTAGTTTGAGTAAGACTCACCGGTTTGAATAAAGAGGGTTAGTGCAAGTGAGTCTTTAACTCAATTTTAATATTGCTTGGGACATCTAGTTCTTCGCAATACACGGGTTTCTGTTTCTTTTTCTTTGTTGGGAACAGTATATATTTCCCTTTCTTGATCTGTTCCCTCTTTTTCTTCACTCGACTCTTATTTCTTGACTCCTGTGAGTGGGTAACCGATGATGAGAAAACGTGGGCATACTGGCGAGAACCGGCTGGTAGCCTCCCTGGTGTTGTGTACGTGAGGTGCCCACTCACTTTTCACCTTCATTTTTCTTGAGTATTCTTTACTTCTTTCTGTGAAGGTGTTGGATAAGGGTGGGCTGTTATTTAGTTTGTTTTCAACATTTGAGGGGATTAGGACTACATTTATCTGGATATAATACCAGTAGCCGAAGAGAAATAACAATTTCCATGACCTGTGCAGGTCCTAAAGCAATAATAAAAGTCATATCCCTCCCTAGTGCTAAGCCTTGTTTGATTGAATGGCAGTTGTCTGAAGGAAAATGCTACTTACCCAGTATGCATCTGTTCTTGGCGCACAAGTTACTTACTTGTGTAACGATATATCTGTAAGAGACATTAGTTAGTGATCGATTCCTTACCTTAGAATATCCCCAGGTGTCAGACTGGATCCGGAAAGTTTTTGTTAGCAGTACCCCTGCGCGTCAGGAGGCGTCGTCATACGGTTCCGCGTACGTCGCTGGCGTCGTAGCCGCCGAGATGACATCGTCGGAGCTACTTAGACACGCCCACGCGCGCTGACGTCAGTTCTGTACACAACTTTTCCACGCCAGAAGCGCAGAGCCATGCCAGAGACCGACTAGTGGTGCAATAGAACTAGGGCCCTGAAAGGGATGACCTGAACCCTAGAGAACAGTTTGCAGAACGGGGAGGATGGGCGGGCGGTAAGGAATCTATCACTAACTAATGTCTCTTACAGATATATCGTTGCACAAGTAAGTAACTTGTGCATCTAAAAGAGACACGTTAGTGATAGATTCCTTACCTTAGAATACATACCCAAGCAATACCAACCCCGGTGGCGGGTCTGCGAAGTGAGATTACACCAGAAAGTCACGGAGAACTGAACTCGCCAAAGAAGCCGTCTCTCCGGACCAGACTGTCAAGGCAATAGTGCTTAGTGAAAGTATGCAACGAGGCCCAAGTAGCCTCCTGGCAGATGTCGTGCAGGGGGACACCGCGTCCCAATGCTGTGGTAGCCGCTGTCGCCCTGGTAGAATGGGCGCGCAGCCCAACCGGAGGTTCCTTTTTAGCCAGAGAGTAACAGGCTTTAATGCACAAAACAACCCACCGGGAGATAGTTCGCTTGTGCACATCCCGGCCTTTCTTGGCGCCCACGTAGCCAACAAAGAGATGGTCATTCACCCGGAACTGTTGTGTGCAGTTGAGATAGAACGAGAGCGCACGTTTTGGGTCCAGACGGTGGAGCCTCTCTTCTTCTCTTGAAGGGTGCGGAGGCGGAAAGAAAGTGGGCAGAGTTACAGTTTGCCCGAGATGAAAGGCAGAGACAACTTTTGTAGAAAGGAGGGACGCGGTCGAAGCACATCCTTGTCCGGATGAATCGCCAGGAAAGTAGGTTTACAGGAAAGAGCCTGGAGCTCTCTCACCTGCCGAGCGGAGGTGATGGCCACCAGGAAGACAGTTTTCAAAGTCAATAACTGCAAAGGACCGTTATGAAGAGGCTCAAATGGAGCACACATCAGATATGTGAGAACCAGGTTCAAGTCCCATTGAGGCATCACAAAAGGAATAGGAGGAAAAAAGGTGAGCAATGCCTTTGAGAAATCTATTGACTTGAAAAGAGAGGGCTGAACAGGCAACCTAAGAAAGGCTGAAAGAGCAGAGAGGTAGCCCTTGATAGTGCCCAAAGCAGAGCCCTGCTGGGCCAAAGAAAGGAGGAACAATAGGACCTCAGAAAGAGGGGCAGCAAGAGGATCAACAGATTTTGCTGTGCACCATGCCACAAATTTTTTCCACCGACAGGCGTATACCGTTTTAGTGGAGGGACGCCTGGCTGCCAGAATCACATTACAGACTTCGGGAGGCAAGTCAAATGAAATCAGCTGTCGCCGCTCAATCTCCACGCATGGAGGTGGAGCCTGGACAGGTTTGGGTGGAGGACCGTCCCCTGTTGCTGCGACAGGAGATCCTCCCGAAGAGGCAGTCGGATCGGGGGATCCACGCTCATATTGAGTAGCTCGGGATACCAAACTCTTCGAGCCCAGTCCGGTGCCACAAGTATGACTTGGGCCCGGTCGTGCCTGATCTTCTTCAGCACTCTGGGCAAAAGTGGTATAGGCGGAAAGGCGTACAACAGACCGCAACTCCACTCGCGACGAAAAGCGTCGCCTAGCGAGTGCCGCCTTGGAAACTCCAACGCGCAGAACTGCTGACATTGCGCGTTCTCTTCGGTGGTGAATAGATCTAACCAAGGTTCTCCCCACTGCTGAAAGAGACCTTTCACCACCTCCGAGTGAAGACGCCATTCGTGATCCAACATGCACCTTCAGCTGAGTTCGTCCGCCCTGGCATTCAGGGTACCTGCCAGGTGTTGAACCACCAAGGAAATGCCTTGACGTTCCAGCCACATCCAGAGACGTAGATTCTCCTGACATAGGGTCCATGACCCCACCCCGCCTTGCTTGTTGCAGTACCACATGGCGGTGGTGTTATCTGTGAACACCTGCACTACTCTCCCCTTGATAGAGGGAAGGAATGCTTTGAGTGTAAGTAGGATCGCCCTGAGCTCCAAAAGGTTGATATGGAGCTTGGACTCCGCCGGAGACCAGAGGGCTCTGATCTCCGCCTCTCCCATGTGGCCGCCCCAACCCAGGAGGGACGCATCTGTCACCACTGTGTGCTCCGGTTGGGGGAGGGAGAGGGATCTGCCGCTGACCCAACGCTGGTTCGTGAACAACCACTGCAAGTCCTGTGCGGTGCCCTCCGAGATCTGGACGTAGTCGGACAGGTTCCCCCGATGCGGTGTCCACGGGAACTTCAGATCCCACTGTAGAGCCCGCATATGCCTTCTGGCATGATCGATCAGCAGGATGCAGGAGGCCATGAGGCCCAGCAGCCTCAGTGTCTTCCTGACCGAAACCCAGAACCAGGGCAGAAAGTTCGTAATCATAGCCCGAATGTCCCGGAATCACTGTTCGGGAGGATAAACCCGAAACTGCGCCATATCCAGAACTGCTCCCATGAAGAGGAGCTTCTGAGAGGGAATCAGGTGCGACTTCAGCACGCTGATGGAAAACCCCAGCAATGCAGAAAGTCAGCCGTAGTCTGGAGGTGGGAGACGACTGCCTGGGGCGAGCCTGCCTTCAACAGTCAGTCATCGAGATAGGGGAAGACTGAAACCCCCGATCTGCGCAGATGAGCTGCGACCACCGCCATCACTTTCATGAACACCCGAGGGGCGCTGGTAAGGCCGAAAGGGAGCACCTTGAACTGAAAGTGCTCGTGGCCCACCGTAAACCGTAGGTAACGCCGGTGGGCTGGCAGGATGGGGATATGAAAATAGGCATCCTGCAAGTCCAACGCTACCAGCCAGTCTTGCAGGTCTAGAGCAAACAAGACCTGAGCTAGCGTGAGCATCTTGAACTTCTCCTTCCGGAGGAAGCGATTGACGTTCCGGAGGTCTAAGATAGGGCGCAGACCTTTGTCCTTCTTCGGAACCAAGAAGTAGTGGGAGTAACAACCACGACCCACTTCTGGCGCCGGAACGTGCTTGATGGCCCCCTTGGCCAAGAGGGCCGAAACTTCCTGCTGGAAAAGTGTTCCCCAACATGCGGTGGTACTGAGGTGGCATGGCCGGAGGAGTAGATTAGAAGGGGAGGGAATATTCCCTGCAGACTATTTGCAGAACCCACCTGTTCGAGGTTATGGAGCGCCAGTGGAGAAGGTGATGGTGAATCCTGCCACCCACTGGCGTCAGGTGGGCCTGAAACAACGGACTTGGAAGTTTTAGAGGAGGCAGCAGGGGAGGTGGCGGACTGACCCTTCTGCTGTCCTCGGGACGCACCACGGCAGGTCCCACGTCCGCGGCTGCGCTGAGACTGTGGCTGCGCAACCTTGCGGGTCTAAAAAAGAACGCGCCTGGGCGCCCCAACCTTAACCTTGAAAGGACCGAAAAGCAGACCCTGAGGGTGTACGAGTGGTGGTGAGACCCAAGGAGCCCGAGAGTCCTTAAAGCGTTCTAGGGTGCTATCCGCCTTATCACCAAAGAGGCGTGTACCATCAAAGGGCATGTCACACAGGGTGTTCTGTACATCCCCAGAAAAGCCAGTAGTTCGGAGCCAAGCATAACGAGGAAGCACCACAGTTCCTACCAAGAGAATCTGCCGTGTCAAGTCCACAACGAATAGTAAATTTTGCAGCATCTCTCCCTTTGGTAATGGGAGAGAACCGCCCGTGCTTCCACAGGGCACTGAGGCAGCACCTGTGCCACAGTGTCCCACACAGAATGGGAATAGCGGCCTAGCAGCCACGTAGTATTCACCGCCCGCAACACAGAGCTGGCAGATGTGAAAATCTTTTTCCTAAATTGCTAGTTTCCTAGATTCCTTGTCCGGAGGAGCAGAAGGGAACACACTCGGCGAGGCAGAAGCCTGGACAACCAGACTACCAGACTATCAAGCGTCGGGTGTTGTGTGAGAAAGCAGGGATCGCACGGCGCCTGGCGATGGCGGCGCGCCACACCCTTGTCTACAGGGACTACTGTGTTAGGTTTAATCCAGGTGCCCAACAGGGTATCAGTAAGAGCTTCTCTGAAGGGCAGTAATGGCTCCGCAGAGGAGGACTGCGGCTGCAGGACCTGTCAGGAGATTGGTCCTGATAGGTACAGAAGGGAGCTCGAGGTTAAGATCCTCAGCCGCCCGACGCAAAACCACCGAAAAAGTCCCAACCTCCTCCGTGGCCTAAGGAAGAAGGGGACAGAGTACCCGTGTATGGAGAAAAATCCAGATCCAATGGACCCACCACATCGCCTTCCCACTCAGGCTCATCCTCACATTGAGCTGCAAGAGGGCCCTCAGACCCCTCCCAGTATTACCCTTCGTCCACCGATTACTGAAGAGGCCGGTAAGGATGAGGTGCCCTGGGAAACGGGATAAACTCCCCTCCAAGAAATGGAATGGGAGGGTAAGATACCAGTCCCGGGTCGGTGCCGAAGCCGGATCCAGGGCCGTCACCAAGGCAGGAGCAGAGGCCCGGGCCAAGGCCGGAGCAGAGGCCCGGGCCGAGGCCGGTGGTGCCGCAGGGTATGGTGCTGGCGTAGCCGAGGCCAGAGGCAGCGGCACGGGGCAAACCCTTCCGGCTGATCCGCGGGGCCCGAAGGTGCTCCAGAGGGACCCGGTGGGGCAAACAAATGGCGCAAGGCCAAAATAAAGGCCTGCACCTCGTCCAAAGTCGCGTGCAGCCCCGGAAATGGAGGGTAGGGCGCAGGGGAGTTACCGCCCGCCTCCTCCACCGCGTCCCGCGACCGGTGAGGGGTAGAGGAAGAGCGACGTTGCTTCTTCGACTTTTTATGGCGCCTAGACTTACCTGTCCCCGATTCCATTGAGCAATGCTGATGGCTCCGCGACCGGTCCCTTGACCTCCCAGGGGATCGGGACCTTGATCGGAGTGGAACCGATTGCCGGACCTCCAACAACTTTCGGGAACGCTCCCGCAAAGCTTTCAGCGCCATGGCCTGACAATCGGGGCACGCCTCGGGGTCATGGGCGTGTCCCAAGCAGAAGAGACACACGTTGTGAGTGTCCGATACCGACATGTTTCGACGGCAGGCCCTACAGGACTTAAACCTGGGCATCTCTATTGCACCAGGAGTCAAGTACACGACAAACCAAGTTGTCAGAAACCAAGTTAAAATCTTTAACTAGGGGTACCGCTTTCTCTCGGATCTGCACTGCTGCGAGGAAAAAAAAAGAACTGACGGCGCGTTTTAGTAGCTCTGATGACGTCATCTCAGCGGCTACGACGCCAGCGACGAACGCGGAGCCGTATGATGACGCCTACCGATGCACAGGGGTACTGCTGATGAAAACTTTCCGGATCCAGTCTGACGCCTGGGGATATTCTAAGGTAAGGAATCTATCACTAACGTGTCTCTTTCAGATATGTAGAGATGTAGAATCTCATGCTATGCATAGATCGCCATCTAGTGTTGAGTCCGGATGTTTGCACTTTGTTTTTCTTCAAAGAAGTCTTCCTAGTCACGAGGTAGGTGACTCCTCCTTTCGGTGATAGTGCGCACGGTCATCGACTCCATCTTCAGATTGTTTTCCCACAGAGGGTGAGAGAATGGAGTAGTAGTAAAGAATAGAGATGGCCATGTGTAAGTATGTATAGTATCAAGAGAACTACAACAGTTACAGGTTCCTGGGGAGGTAGGTGGGCGCATGAGATTCTACAGCTCTACATGCCAAGAACAGATGCATACTGGGTAAGTAGCATTTTCCGTTCGAGGCATGTGAGCTGTAGATCACATACTTATGCATAGACTATACAGCAGTCTTCCCTAAACGGTGGCTATTCTGTAATTGATTAAGTTGTCTGAAACAGCGTTTTAAGTACTGCTTGGCCCATGTTAGCTTGTTGTCTGGCTAACACATCCACACAATAGTGTTTGGTGAATGTGTGTGGTGTGGACCATGTTGCAGCTTAGCAAATGTCAGTAATAGGGATGTTGTCTAAAAAAGCCATAGTAGCTCCTAGTTTAATAGTGGAATGTGCTCTAGGAGGTACAGTAAGAGTCCTTTTGGCTTTTGCGTAGCAAATCTGGATACATTTAACGATCCACCTAGCAATACCTGATTTGGATATAGGATTGCCCTTGTGAGGTGGTGCGAAAGCAACAAAAAGTTGTTTGTTCTTACGAAAAGCTTTGATCCTTTCAATATAATACAACAGTGCTCTTCTAACATCTAAGGTGTGTAGAGCACTTTTTGCAACAGAGTCAGGTTGAGGGAAGAAAACAGGTAATTCAACCGACTGATTAATGTGAAATGCAGATGCTACCTTAGGTAGGAATTTTGGATTGGTGCGAAGAACTGCTTTGTCTTTGTGTAGCTGGAAAAAGGGTTCTTCTATTGTTAGTGCCTGAAGTTCACCCACTCTCCTCAATGAAGTGATTGCAATAAGGAAAGCCGTTTTCCAAGTAAGGAACTGTAGCTCAGATTTGTGCATGGGTTCAAATGGTGGGTCCATTAACCATGTGAGTACTATATTAAGATTCCACACTGGGGCAGGTGGAAGTCTTGGTGGTATAACTCTTTTCAGTCCTTCCATAAATGCTTTGATTACAGGCACTCTGAAGGGCGATAAATGTTGCCTATTTTGAAGATAGGCTGCAATTGCAGCGAGATGCAGTCTAATGGATGTATAGGCCAATGACGACTGCTGTAAGTGTTACAGGTAGCAGATAATGTTTTGTATGGAAGCATCCGGACGGTTGATGTTATTGTAATAGATAACAAATCGCTTCCATTTGGCTGCATAGCAAGCTCTTGTGTTAGGCTTTCTAGCTTCCTTGATAATGTTCATACAGTCTGGTGGAAGGTTCAGATAACCAAACTCTATGACTTCAGGAGCCAGATCGCGAGGTTCAATTGTTTGGGATCTGGGTGTTTGATTTCTCCATGGCTCTGTGTGAGGAGACTGGGAGTTGAATGTAATTTTTGATGTGGTAGCAGAGGGAGTTCCAACAGGGTTGTGAACCAGGGTTGACGTGCCCATGTTGGAGCCACTAGTATTAGCATGAGGGATGTTTGCCTGAGTATCGAAGCACTGATGGAATGAGTGGGAGAGGCGGAAAAGCGTAGGCAAATATCCCTGACCAGTTCATCCATAGAGAATTGCCTTTGGACAACGGGTGTGGATACCTGGAGGCGAAGCTTTGGCATTTTGCGTTTTCAGGTGTTGCGAACAAGTCTATGTGAGGGACTCCCCAGGCTTGGAAATATGGGCGGAGAACTTGAGGGTGAAGTTCCCACTCGTGTATTTGATACCTCTGAGGAGGTCCGCAATCTGAATGTCAGCAGCCCTACATGCCAAGAACAGATGCACACTGGTAAGTAGCATATTCAGTTCGAGGCATGTGGGCTGCTGAATTCATATCTGTGCATAGAATACATAGCAGTACATCCCATTAGCGGCGGCTACCAGTGCCAGCTGCAGCGGTCTGAAAAAGAGTTTTGAGAACAGTCTGTCCTACAGCTGCCTGCTGTTTTGAGTGTACATCTACACAATAGTGTTTGGTAAATGTATGTATAGTGGACCATGTGGCTGCTCTACATATATCATGTAAAGGAATGTTTCCCAGGAAAGCCATGGAGGCCCCTAACTTACGTGTTGAGTGGGCTCGTGGGGAAATCGTTAATGTGCGTTTAGCCTTTTGATAGCAAATTTGAATACATTTAACGATCCATCTGGCTATACCTGCTTTGGAGATGGCGTTGCCTTTGTGTTGTGGGGAAAAGGCAACGAAAAGTTGTTTTGTCTTCCTAAAGCTTTTCTTTCTGTCTATATAGTACATGAGGGCTCTTTTGACGTCTAGTGTATGGAGCATTCTTTCAGCGACATTTTGTGGATTCTGAAAGAAAACAGGCAGTTCAATCGTTTGATTCATGTGGAACTGCGATATTACTTTAGGCATGAATTTGGGGTTGGTACGTAGTACGACCCTGTTTGCGTGAACCTGTATGAATGGCTCTTGAATGGTTAGTGCCTGGAGTTCACTAACTCTTCTCAACGAAGTGATTGCTACTAGGAAAGCCACTTTCCAGGTGAGGAATTGAATCTCACATGAGTGGAGAGGTTCGAAGGGTGGACCCATCAGTCGGGTGAGGACCAAGTTGAGGTTCCACACTGGTGCTGGTGGGAGTCTTGGGGGAATTACTCGTTTAAGTCCCTCCAAGAAGGCTTTGATGGCAGGCACTCTGAATAAAGAGAGGTGCTGCCTGTTTTGGAGATAGGCTGCTATTGCGGTTAAATGAATACGTATTGAGGTGTATGCCAGATTGCATCGGTATAGGTGTAAGAGGTAACAGATTATGTTTTGAATGGATGCGTCTAGCGGGTTAATGTCATTGTCATTGCAATAAATGACAAACCTCTTCCATTTGGCTGCATAGCAAGCTCTGGTAGTGGGTCTCCTAGCTTCCTTAATGATCTCCATACAGTCAGGTGGCAGGTTTAGGTAGCCAAACTCTAGGACTTCAGGAGCCAGATCGCCAGGTTCAGCTGTTGCGGATCTGGGTGCTGAATTTCTCCATGGTTCTGCGTCAAATGCGCGGGTTTGATCCGCAGCCTTTGATGCGGCACCACGGAAAGTTCCAGAAAGGTGGTGTACCATGGCTGGCGTGCCCATGTTGGAGCAACCAGGATGAGTGTCAGTGAGTGTTGTCGCAGTTTGCGTGCCACCAGCGGTATCAACGGCGCTGGGGGAAAAGCGTACGCAAATATGCCGGACCAGTTCATCCATATCGCATTGCCCTGCGACTGTGGATGTGGGAACCTGGCGGCAAAGCTTTGGCATTTTGCGTTTTCGCTTGTGGCGAATAGGTCTATCTCTGGATGACCCCACTGTTGGAAGTACGGTTGGAGTACTGACGGGTGTAGCTCCCACTCGTGCATCTGGTGGCTGTGTCTGCTGAGCAGATCCGCCATCTGGTTGTCCTTGCCTGGGAGGTGTTCCGCCATGAGGAATATGTTCCTCTGAATGGCCCACTTCCACATGCTCTGAGCCAGATGAGACAACTGTGGAGAGTGCGTTCCTCCCTGCTTCTGTATGTAGTACATGGCAGTCATGTTGTCCGTCCGGATCAACACGACTTTGTTGCACAAGTGTACTTTGAATGCCTTCATGGCTAGGAAGATTGCCATCAGTTCCAGAACGTTGATGTGCATCTTCTTTGTTGTATTGTCCATAGTCCCTGCACTGTGTAATTGAGTACATGAGCTCCCCATCCCTGGAGGGACGCGTCCGCTGTCAGTATTATTTGTGGAACAGGCTCGTGGAACGGTCGGCCCTTGCAAAGGTTTTGTGGATTCCACCAATGCAGAGAGTTGTATGCCCGACCGCTCACCAACACTAGGTCTTTTAATTGCCCGTGAGCCTGATTCCATTGACGTGCCAAGCACTCCTTAAGCGGGCGCATATGTAGTCTCGCGTGCGGGACTATGAAAATGCAGGAGGCCATCATGCCTGCCAACTGCATGAACACTCGCGCAGGAAGGGAGTGTTGGGGTTTGAACTTTGAGATCAGCATTTGCATGCCGTTGATCCTCACTAAATTTGGCTGAGCTGTGGCTGCCAGTGTGTCTATGGTCGCACCTAGGTACTGTTGTACGTGTGCGGGTTGGAGATGTGATTTTGGGTAATTTAGTGAGAATCCCAGACTGTGAAGAAGGTGAATGGTGCGGGACATGTGGCTGGCACATTGCTGGGCTGACTTTGCCTGAACAAGCCAGTCGTCCAGGTAAGGGTAGACGTGAATGTGTTGCCTCCGTAGATGTGCAGCCACAGTAGCTAGGCACTTTGTGAAAACTCTGGGTGCTGTTGTCACGCCGAAGGGAAGGACTTTGAATTGGTAGTGCTGCCCCTGAATAGTGAACCTGAGATATTTTCTGTGTGACGGGTGTATGGGTATGTGGAAATACGCATCTTTGAGGTCTAGCGTGGCTAGGAAGTCTCCCTGTCTGAGCAGCGGGAGAACCTGCTGTAGGGTGAGCATGTGGAAATGCTCTGAGAGAATGTAGTGGTTGAGGGGTCTCAGGTCTAGTATAGGTCTGAGTGACCCGCTGGTGGACGGGCACGACCTCTATTGCGCCTTTTTGCAGCATACTTAGCACTTCCTGCTGTAATAATGCTAAGTGCTCTGAGGACATAGGACGGTGCTTTGGCGGTATTGTGGGTGGAGTGGAGGTTAATTCGAGGCAGTAACCGTGTTGGATAACATCTTTGACCCACCTGTCCGTGGTGATGGTATTCCACGTGGACAGGAACCGCTGGAGTCTTCCCCCGACAGGTGTTATGTGGTCGGGGGGAAGGGAGAGGGCGTCACTGTTTGTTTTTGGGGGAGGACCTGGTATTGCCGTAACCGCGTCCTCTGCCCTTTGTGCTGGAGCCACGATATCCACCTCGGGTGTTTTTATCATAGGTACTTTGTGTGCCCCCTTTATTGTAGGTTTGCTGTGACCCTTGTCCTCTACCCGCTCCTCTATTTCCGGGGCGACGAAAGGAGCCACTACGAAATGTCTGCGTTTGCAGAGCCCCCATTGACTTTGCAGTGTCTGTGTCTTTTTTTATCTTTTCTAGGGTGGTGTCAACCTCTGGTCCGAATAAGTAGTCGGGTTGACAGGCTGATTGAGGATGTTATTTTGAACCTCAGGTTTGAATCCGGAGATTCGTAACCAGGCGTGTCGTCGTAGCATGACGCTGGTGTTTATTGCTCTCGCAGCTGTGTTGGCGGCATCCAGTGCACACTTAATGGATGCGTTTGTGAGAAGTTGTCCCTCCCTGACGAGGAGCTCCGCTGCCTCTTTGTACTCGTCTGGTAGATGTTGGAGTAGGGTCTCTAACGTGTCATAGTGTGAGCGATCGTAGCGAGCTAGGAGAGCCTGTGTATTGGCAATGCGCCATATGTTTGCCGCCTGGGCTGCAATCCTTTTGCCGGAGGTCTCTAGAACCTTGGACTCTTTGTCCGGGGGAGGAGCATCACCAGTTGTCTGCGAGTGTGCCCGTTTGCGAGCATTAGCAACTACGATGGAGTCCAGAGGTAACTGGCCTCTAATGTACGTTGGGTCCCCAGGTGCGGGCTTGTATTTTTTTTCGATCCTGGGGTTTATCACCCGTGCCCTGGTGGTTTCTTTGAAAATGTCCTTTGCTGGCTTGAGGACACCTTTCAACATGGGCAGAGTCTTTACAGTCCTCTCTGAGGATGCGAAAGTGTCCACCAAGAAATCGTCCTCGATTGTGTCTGAGTGGAGTTGCACTCCATGATTGGCTGCGGCACGTTCAATGAGGGTGTTTAATGCAGCAGTGTCCTCTGTGGGAGACGTTTTTGCGCCATAAAGCTGCGTGTCCTGTGTATCCAGAGCGGCACCTGGGTCTACAGGGTCATCCCAAACTTGATCAGGGTCCTGCTGGCCTTCAGGGTCCATATCCCTGGGGTAGGTGGTGTCGTCACCCATGTAGTCCTCTACTGCATCCGTGTCGGAGTGCGTCAGAGAGAAGGACTGTGGATCTGGGTAAGAGGTGTGGAGGCGTTCATAAAGAACTGGTTCCGATTCCGCCAGCAGTTTTTGCTTTAGCGGGATCCTGTTAAAGTCCAAAGCCTGCTCGGAAGTGATCTTCCGCTTTCGGAGCATGAGCCTGCCGGTGTCGGCGTCGATGAAGTGGGACGGTGATGTCCCAGTAGGAGAGTGTTCAGTATATGGGGACCTTGTCTGGGTGACACGTGTTCTGATCTCGAATAGTTTCGGCGCCGTGGATGGCGGCAAACCAAAGGTGATGTTGGTTGGTGCCGAAGGTGCCTTTTGAGCCTTTTTCGGCTCGGAGCCCGACGTGGCCTGGAGGGCTGCCTTTTCTCTGATGCGTTGCAAGGACGCTGCAACTTGTCGCACCTGGAACGCCGACGGTTCTTTGGCGCCGAGTGGTTCCGTAGAGGTAGGTGTGGACTTCTTTGGAGCCACAGGGTCATCAAGTCGAGGAGAGGTAGTAGCTGTCGACGGCGTCGATGATTGGACCGAAGTCGCTGCTTTCGAGGTGGATTGCGATGCAGCGGCCATTTTAACCTTGGTGGTCGGTGCCGATTGTTTCGGTGCCGGGGGCCGAGGCGCTTTGGCGGTACCGATGGCCTTTCTCTTTGGGTCGGCGCCGACATCGGCTGCAGCGAGTTCGGCAGCGAAGTCCCTTTTGGTGTGGTCGGAGCCGACGGGTTTGGCTGGCGTCGAAGGTGTGGTGGTCCTCGAGCCGACCAGTGTTAGTTTCACTTTCGGTTTCTGTTGAACCGGTGCGACGATTGGTTTCGGTTTCGTGGAAGGGAAACCAGTCTTTTTGGGTAATAATGGCTCTCGCTGGAAGTCCGAGGCCGGGCCAGAGGGCGGGGCCGAAGAACTGCGGGATTGGTCTTGGGTAAGGCCCGAAGGCGATCCCTCGACCGGAGCCGTAGACTGACGCACTGGGATATCCTCCGTTTGGACGGGTAGGCCCTGCTCGTCACCAGAGCTACCTTCTTCGGCCCCTAAGGCCTCATCGTAGTCTCCTACCTCATCGTCGGCTTCTTCCCTGTGAAAAAGCTCTTCATCTACGTCTTCCGATCTGGAACCGTGTTCGGAAGCGGGGCTGGAGGGTATGTTTTCCACGCTTTCAACATCTTCGTCCTCGGTGCTGAAGATGTTGGTCGGGGCCGGTGCCGCTTGCTGCGCTTCAAGTCTCGCGGCTCGTCGATTCCGGAGAGTCTTCTTGGATCTGAATCGGGCACAGGCCATACATTTCGATTCGTCGTGATCCGGTGAGAGGCATTTGTTGCACACCGGGTGGACGTCGATATGTGGATATTTCGCGTGGCAAACAGGACACCGCTTGAATGGGGTCCTCGATTCCATCGTCGATGTAGGGTCGATGGTCGGATATAATGGATCCGAAAAAGTTGTTAAAGTCGCTAAACTAGCCAGTAAACTGTCTATACCGATCGGGAACAGTACCGACGAAAACTAAAGGCCTTTTGGCCTGAAAACTAAATTTTCCTAACTTGAGTCAAGATAAGCACATCCGAACCCAATGGCGGAAAAAAACAATCTGAGGATGGAGAGGATGCCCATGCGCACTGTGGTCCAGGGGAGGAGTCACCTATCTCAGGATACTTCGAAGACTCTTCCAGGACAACAACGTGCAAACATCCGGACCCAACACTAGGCGGCGATCTATGCACAGATATTAATTCAGCAGCCCACATGCCTCGAACCATATGCTTTTGCATAGATCGCCATCTAGTGTTGGGCTCGGATGTTTGCACTTTGTTTTTCTTCGAAGATGTCTTTCCAGTCACGAGGTAGGTGACTCCTCCCTTAATTGATAGTGCGCATGGGCATCATCTCCATTGTTAGATTGCTTTCCCGCAGCAGGTGATAATGGAGTCAGAAAAAGTAGTTTTGGAAGGAGATGTCCATGAATGTATGTATCTAATTAAGATGTAACTGCAACAGGTAAAGGTACCCGGGGAGGCGAGAGGGCGCATATGATTCTACAGCTCTACATGCCAAGAACAGATGCATACTGGTAAGTAGCATTTTCCGTTCGAGGTATATGAGCTGTAGATCATATGCTTTTGCGTAGACTATATAGCAGTTATGTCCCAAAGCGGTGGCTAACCTGTAGCTGTTGCAGTAGTCTGAAATAGTGTACGTAAAACTGCCTGGTCTACTGTAGCTTGTTGTACTGCGAACACATCCACCGAGCAATGCTTTGTAAATGTGTGAAGGGTAGACCATGTTGCAGCTTTGCAAATGTCGTCTATGGGTATATTCCCTAGGAATGCCATAGAAGCCCCCAGTTTAAGTGTAGAGTGTGCTCTAGTGGGGACTGCTAATGTTCGTTTAGCCTTTGCATAGCATATCTGAACAATCCACCTTGCAATATCAGATTTTGATATGGCATTACCCTTGTGTGGTGGAGTAAAGGCTACAAAAAGTTGATTGGTGGTACCGAAGCATCAAGGGGGTTGATGTGATTGTTGTGACAGTAAAACACAACCCCCTTCCACTTGGCTGAATAGCAGGCTCTTGTGGTAGGTCGTCTAGCTTCCTTGATTATATTCATACAGTCTGGCGGTAGATTTAGATAGCCAAACTCTAGAACTTCAGGTGCCAGATCGCTAGATTGAGTTGACTGGGATCTGTGTGTCTAATCTCTCCATGGCTCTGGGTGAGGAGACTGGGTGAAAGGCGTAGTTTTTGATGGGGAACTACTGAGAGTTCTAATAGGGTTGTGAACCATGGTTGACGCGCCCATATGGGAGCAACCAGGATTAGTGTTAGGGACGTTTGTTTGAGTTTCCGAACCACTAATGAAATGAGTGGGAGAGGCAGAAAAGTGTAAGCAAATATCCCTGACCAATTGATCCATAGTGCATTGCCTTTGGACAATGGGTGTAGATACCTGGACACGAACTTTGGGCATTTTGCGTTTAGATGCGTGGCAAACATATCTATGTCTGAGAAGCCCCACATTTGGAAGAATGGGAGGAGGACTTGAAAATGTAGCTCCTATTCGTGGATCTGTTAAGTCTGTCAACTTAACAGATCTGCCATCTGATGGTCCACTCCTGGGAGGTGTTCTGCCAGGAGATAGATTTTGTGATGAATTTGTGTGTGTCTACGGTAGCTCCTAGATATTCTTGAGACAGTGAGGGTTGGAGATGGGATTTGGCCTGGTTTATTGTGAACCCCAGTTGGTGAAGGAGTTGCACAGTGTTCTCTGTGTGTCGCAGGCAACTGTGACGCGAGTTGGCCTTTATAAGTCAGTTGTCTAAGTAGGGAAAGACGTGAATCTGTTGTCTTCTCAGGTGCGCTGCGACTACTGCCAAGCATTTTGTGAAAACCCTGGGAGCAGTTGTGACTCGGAAAGGTAGAACCTTGAATTGGTAATGTTGGCCTGCCACAACAAACCTGAAGAATATGCGGTGGCCTGGGTGTATCGGTATATGGAAATAAGCGTCATTTAGATCCAGAGTGGATAGAAAGTCGCCTTGCTGAAGGAGAGGAAGCACTTGCTGTAGTGTTACTAGGTGAACCAAAGTCCTGGATCGATTAACGCACATTTGGTCATTAGTAGCAGGTAATTAACTGACAGAATTCATGCATGCTGATAAGAGTGAATAAGTCAAAAGTGATACAAGAAGGTGAAGCTAAACAGCTAGTTTTAGGAGGTCTAACAAGAAACGAGGCTGCTTTTTGAATTACAAAGGAGTATCTGCCAGACCATTTCCAGCAATGTGCTATATAATTATCTCCCTGAAAATGTGGCTAACGGGTCTATTTAATGAAATGTAACAATTCAGATCATAATACCTTGTCCATCACTACAAGAAACATCCAAGTGCATTATTTGCACCTAAAAACTCCATCCCCAAACAAAAGTAGCAAGCATTGACAAAGATTAAAGGTCTCATCTACGAGAGAGCTATTGGCTTTGTCAATATATTTTAGCCATGTTGTACAGCAGCACGGCTGCTGTGTAGTACAGCTGAAAGTAAAATTAATTATGACGCTGCCAACACTGGTGGTGTCCTAGCGCTTTATTTTTTAAATTGATGGTGGAACGAGAGGCAACACAGACAACAGACGGTGTGGGAGAAAAAGCAGTAGGATAAGTCAGTGCTTTATTAAGCCTCACCTAGGCAGCACTTGCGCTGTCTCTTCGAGACAAGCTGTATTCAGAATATGGGTTTTAAGCTCCACCCATCTTCCGCCCATGTTTTTAATTGGCTCCTTCGAGTGACTTTTTGAAATGCTTCTTTTTCTTTGGTTAATTTCTTTAGTAGTCCTTCCTTAGACCTTACGTTTTTTACAGTTGTAACGTCTCATGAGGATAGCCCATGTTAAATGTTAACTAACTCAACATGTTTTATTTACAGATTCTGAGCACTCTTTTGTTAATGACTTGTTCGTTGTAGCTGGCATTGCAGGCATGACAGCTACGCACTTCCCTGACAAGTTATTCCTGGAATTTGAGTTGTGATTTAATTTTTTCAGTTGCTTAGTGTGCGCTGCTCAGCAAGAGTGCCTGCATTAAAACATTGTATGTTTTATTTTTTCAGCGTGCCACACCACCCTCCATCTCTAACATGGCGGCCCCGCACCTTTCTTTTCTTTTGCACGGCTCGCCCAACTCAACTTTTATAATATTATCTCTTGTATTGGCAGCGCTCTATGCCGCACTTAAACTTTAACAATGGCGGCCGCTCACTTATCTTTTCTTCTGCACGGCTCGCCCAACTCAACTTTTATAACATTATCTTTTTTTGGGGGGAAGCACACCATGCTGCGCTCTAACTTTAACAATGGCAGCAAGTCAGGAGATGCCCCTTATAGCATCAGCTACGAACGTGGAACGTGGAGCTAGCACTCCGAGCTGTCTCTTGCAGAGTAGACACCACTCCCGCTGTGTACCAGCTGGAAATCCCGCACACTCCAATGGATAAAATACAACTGAACTTAACATGACCTAGCACACGTTCTTCTTTATAACCCGAAACGAATGTGTTGCAAATAAAAGCATGCCTAACACTTGCACCCACCAGCCAGTTCATTCCCTTAAACATGGTGTACAATTATCTAACAGGCTTCAAAAATAAAAGGTTTACGCAGCAACTAGCGTTTGGCTATTGATCACGGCAAATACATCAAGCTCATGGTAGTGCAAGAACTGAGTTTTCAGATACTTACTGCTACTGAAAAAGCGAAAGAAAGGAATATGCTACTTACCAGTATGCATCTGTTCTTGGCATGTAGAGCTGCAGATCTACACACTTGTGCATAGATCGCCATCTGGTGTTGGGCCCGGATGTTTGCAGTTGTTTTTCCTCTTGGAAAGTCTTTGGAAGTCAAGAGGTCGGTGACTACTCCTTTGGATCGTATTCCGCATGGGCTTCGGCTCCATCCTCAGATTGTTTTTCGCCAGCAGGGAAAGATGGAGCGTAGTAATAACAGTGAAGATGCCCATGTGTGTTGTATCTAAATAAGATAAACTGGAACAGATAAAGGTAGCCGGGGAGGCGGGTGGGCGTGTGTAGATCTGCAGCTCTACATGCCAAGAACAGATGCATACTGGTAAGTAGCATATTCCGTTCGAGGCATATGAGCTGCAGATTACACACTTGTGCATAGATTATATAGCAGTACCCATCCTTAGCGGCGACCACCCGTATCTGTTGCAGTGGTTTGAAATAATGTTTTGAGTACAGCCTGCCCCACACTAGCCTGTTGCTTAGTTTGCACATCTACACAATAGTGTTTAGTGAAAGTGTGCGGTGTTGACCATGTAGCTGCTCTGCAGATATCATCTGATGGGATGTTCCCTAAAAATGCCATTGAGGCCCCTATTTTACGTGTAGAGTGGGCTTTAGGGGGGGAACTGATAGCGTTCGTTTTGCTTTGTGGTAGCAAATCTGAATGCATTTGACAATCCACCTGGCTATCCCCGACTTGGAGATGGGGTTGCTTTTGTGTGGTGGTGAGAAAGAGACAAACAGTTGTTTGGTCTTACGAAAGGGTTGTGTTCTCTCTATGTAGTAGAGTAAGGCTCGTTTGACATCTAATGTGTGAAGAGCTCTTTCTGCAACGGTCTGTGGTTGCGAGAAGAATATTGGCAGTTCTACAGATTGGTTTAGGTGAAAGGGAGAAATGACTTTAGGGAGGAATTTTGGGTTGGTACGTAGAACAACCTTGTTATGGTGCATTTGTAGATAAGGTTCTTGAATGGTAAGTGCTTGTATCTTACTGACCCTTCTGAGGGAAGTGATGGCTACAAGAAAAGCGGTTTTCCATGTTAGGAATTGAAGTTCACATTTGTGTAGTGGTTCGAAGGGAGGCCCCATTAGGTTCCACACAGGTGAGGGTGGCACTCTGGGGGGAATTATTCTTTTAAGGCCTTCCATGAAGGCTTTAATGGCAGGTACTTTAAAGAGTGATAGATGTTGCCTGTTTTGTAGATAAGCTGCTATGGCTGCAAGGTGCAGTCTAATGGACGTGTAGGCTAGATTACATCTTTGTAGGTGCAGTAAATAGCCTATGATGTGTTGAATGGACACATCTAGGGGATAGATGGTATTGTTGTGACAATAGACAACAAAATGTTTCCACTTGGCGGCATAGCACGCTCTAGTGGTGGGTCGCCTAGCTTCTTTGATGACGTTCATGCAGTCAGGGGGAAGATTTAGGTAACCGAATTCTAGGATTTCAGGAGCCAGATCGCAAGGTTGAGCTGAGCTGGGTCCGGGTGCCTGATCTCTCCATGGTTCTGGGTTAAGAGGTGTGGAGAGAGGTGTAACGTTTGGTGTGCCACTACAGAGAGTTCTAGCAGTGTGGTGTACCACGGTTGTCTGGCCCAAGTTGGAGCTACTAGGATTAGTGTGAGGGAGTGTGGTTGTAGTTTGCGCACCACTAATGGAATGAATGGGAGAGGCGGAAAAGCATATGCAAATCTGCCTGACCAGTTCATCCATATTGCATTGCCTTTGGACAGTGGGTGTGGATATCTGTCGGCAAAGCTTGGGCATTTGGTGTTTTCGTGGGTGGCGAAGAGGTCTATCTGTGGATGCCCCCACATTTGAAAGTACGGTTGAAGAACTTGTGGGTGGAGTTCCCACTTGTGGAGTTGTTGTGTCTGTCTGCTGAGCAGATCTGCCAAAGTGTTCTGGACTCCTGGGACATGCTGAGCTAGAAGAAAGATTTTCTGGGGTATGGCCCATCTCCATATGCGCTGTGCTAGCTGAGAGAGCTGTGGAGAGTGTGTGCCGCCTTGTTTTTGTATATAGTACATGGCTATCATGTTGTCTGTGCGGACTAGGACTGCCTTGCCTGAAATCTGTGTTTGAAAAGCTTTTAGGGCTAAGAAGATGGCTAGTAACTCCAGATGGGTGATGTGGAGTAACTTTTGTTGAGGTGTCCACCTGCCCTGCATGGTGTGATGTAATAGGTGAGCTCCCCAGCCGGAGAGCGATGCGTCCGTCGTCAGTACTATCTGAGGAACCGGGTCCAGGAACGCTCGCCCTTTGGAAAGGTTTTTGGTGGTCCACCACTGCAGAGAGCGATGGGTACGACCGTCTACCAACACCAGATCTGTTAATTGACCCTGGGCCTGGTTCCATTGGCGCGCTAATCACTCTTGGAGAGGACGCATCTGGAGTCTTGCTTGAGGTACTATGAATATGCAAGAGGCCATCATCCCGATTAGTTGCATAAACACTCGAGCTGGAAGGGAGTGTTGTGCCGTAAATTTTGCGCGTAGAGCCTGAATGCTTGTGATCCTGGCCGGACTGGGGTAGGCTAGCGCTCTTGAGGTGTCTATGGTGGCACCGAGGTATTGTTTTACGTGGGACGGTTGCAGATTGGACTTTGCGTGGTTTACTGTGAAGCCCAGTTCCTGAAGGAGCTGGATAGTGGCGTGCGTGTGTTGTACACACTGGCTGTATGAGTTGGCTTTTATCAGCCAATCGTCTAGGTATGGGAAGACATGGATGTGTTGTCTCCGCAGGTGTGTGGCCACTACTGCTAGGCACTTGGTGAATACTCGTGGTGCTGTTGTGACTCCAAATGGGAGTACTTTGAATTGGTAGTTGGCCGTCCACTACAAATCTGAGGAACTTCCTGTGAGCGTTGTGTACAGGAATGTGGAAGTAGGTGTCTTTTAGGTCTAAAGTGGTCAGGAAATCGTTGTGGGAAAGCAGTGGGAGTACCTGCTGAAGTGTTACCATGTGAAAATGGTCTGAATGTATGTATTTGTTTAGGGGCCTGAGGTCTAGGATGGGCCGTAGAGTCTTGTCCCTTTTTGGTATGAGAAAATATAGGGAGTAGACCCCCATATTTTGTTGGTTGTCAGGAACCTGTTCTATCGCCCCTTTTTGTAGGAGGGAGATTACCTCCTGCTTTAGTAGTGTTAGATGTTCCTGTGACATTGGGCGTTGTCTGGGCGGAATGTTTGGGGGGTAGATATTAGTTCTAGGCAGTAGCCTGACCGAATTATTTGTGTTACACATTTGTCTGAGGTAATGGTAGTCCAGACAGAAAAGAAATTTTGGAGTCTGCCCCCGACCGGAGTGGGATGGTCTGGGGGGAGTGGAGGGGAGTCATTGGGCAGGTGCGGAGGCAGAGCGGGCAGTGTTTGTCTTGCCTCTGCCTTTATTATTGTTGCCTCTGTATCCGCCTCTTTGGTAACCCCTGGTAAGGGTGGATTGGAGTAGCCTCTGGATAGGCTCCGAAAGGAAGAGCGGCGAAAGGAGCGCCTGGGAGGGTGTGATTGTAAGGCTCCCATAGACTTCGCCGTATCGGTGTCTTTTTTCATCTTTTCTAGGGCCTCATCCACTTTTGGGCCGAACAAATGTTCCTGGTCAAAGGGGTGGTTCAGGATGGAAGCTTGTACTTCTGGTTTAAAACCTGAGATCCTTAGCCAGGCATGGCGACGGAGGAGGATGCTGGTATTAATGGCTCTGGAGGCGGTGTCAGCTGCATCTAGGGCACAACGGATGGAGGTATTGGTGATACTTTTGCCCTCCTGAATTAACTTGTTTGCCCTATTCTTATATTTGTCAGGGAGGTGTTGCATTATGGCTTCTAGTTCGTCATAATGGGCCCTGTCGTATCTTGCTAGTAGCACTTGTGTATTAGCGATACGCCATATGTTGGCAGCTTGTGATGCAGTGCGCTTGCCTGATGCGTCTAATAGTTTTGACTCTTTGTCAGGTGGTGGTGCTTCTCCTGACGCTTGGGAGTTGGCTCTCTTACGTGCTGTAGACACTACCAGTGAATCTAGTAGTGCCAGCCCTCTGATGTAGGAGGGATCTGTAGGGGCGGCTTTATATTTTTTGTCAATTCATGGGTTAATGACCCTGGCTCTCACTGGGTCTTTAAAGATCTCTGGCGCGTGTTTAAGAACTCCTTTGAGCATGGGCAGTATGGAGGTGGCCCTATCCGTAGTGTCAAACGTATCGAGAAGGAAGTCCTCCTCCACGGGGTCGGTATGGAGATCCACCCCGTGATAGTGTGCAGCCCTTTGTAGTAAGTGGTTGAACCCTAATGAGTCTTCTGGTGGGGATAGTCTCGAGGGGTAGAGATCATCTTGTGGGACGTTAGGAATATCAGGGATGTTGTAGTCGTCCCATGGGTCTGGAGAACCTGTGGGAGTGGGGTCCCCTGTAGGTAGGTCATGGGGCACGTCCCCTTTGTCATCATAGACATTATCATTATCATCATCATCCGGAGAGGGTGTTCGGGAATGATGAAGCGGGGGCGGAGAAGGTGGAGGAGGAGAGGGTGGAGGAGGTGGTGAAGGCATTCTGAAAGGGGAGGTAGCAGAGTCCTTCCTCTTTGGAGGTGGAGCTGGGGCAGGTTTTTCCAGCTGTCTCTTTTTGATGCTGAGCATTAAATGTCCGGTTTTGGGGTCCTTGATCAATGTCTTTTGCAATGGATCCGGTGTAAAGAGTTCTCCGGAGGGTGGTTTGTTCGTCGGCGCCGAATGCATCGGGCCGGTGGCTTGGTTTTAGAGTCTGTGCTAGTCCGCTGTTTGGAACTATGCGGCCTGGAAAGGGCTGTCTGTTTATTCGGTACCGAGATGCTTTTTGGCTTCGAGATATCGGTGTCGGCGGTCTTGTGTTTTTTGCTCGGTTCCGGGGATGGTGTCGGTACCGAGGAGGTGGAGCTGGTTTTCGGCGCCGAGTGTTTTGGTATGGAGCTCGGTGCCGAGGAGGAGGCCATTTTCTTTTTCGGAGTCGGTGCGGAGGGATGTTTCTCGGCACCGACGGTGGGCTGGCTCGAGCCCGAGCCACCGGAAGGCTTAATCAGCTTCTTTACCGGTCCTGAAGGGGCGGTGTGGGAAGCAATGTCCTTGGTCTTACCTAGGCCCGGAGGCGAAGGCGTGACCGAAGCCTTTTTCGGTGCCGTCGAGGGTGTGTGGGGGGGGGGGGGGGGGGTAGTTCGGTACTCACGGCCAGAGTGATGTCCTCCACATCTGAATCGTCGGCTTCGGAGGTGCTGATGAGGCCCTCGTCGGTGTGGTGTTCTTCTGGAGTGTCGACGCCTTCCCCGAAGATGTCATTTGGAATCGCCGTCGACAAGTGTGCCATAGTTCTAAGTGCCCTTCGGTCCCGAATGGTTTTCTTGGACCGGAAGGACTTGCACACCGGACAGTCTCGAGCCTCGTGTTCAGGGGAGAGGCAGAGGTTACATACTTCGTGGAGATCGGTGTGGTGGAATTTGGACCCACATCGAGGGCACTTCTTGAAGGGAGTCCTTTCCATTAGCCAGGAACGGAGCTTGGGTAGGCCTGAAGACCGTCGTTGATGACTGGAATCGAAGGTTCTTGATTGATGAGAGCCGCGTTGAGTGTGGGGATCGCGATCGAAACAATACCGCGATTTAGGGTGAGGATTGCACGTCGATAGAAGAACTGGAACTGTTCAGAACCGGAGCGCAAAGATCACATCCGAGCCCGATGGCGGAAATAAACAATCTGAGGATGGAGCCGAAGCCCATGCGCAGTATGATCCAAAGGAGGAGTCACCGACCTTGTGACTTTCAAAGACTTTCCAAGAGGAAAAACAACTGCAAACATCCGGGCCCAACACCAGATGGTAATCTATGCACAAGTGTGTAATCTGCAGCTAATATGCCTCGAACATCACAGTTTCTGATAACAAAGACCGCTCTGGGTGTCTTGCTCGCTGTCCTTCCTTCTCAGACCCCCTGTACTGGAGCTCAGCGCACCTCAGGAGACAGGCAGCCAGTTTTCACTAAAGTTAGAAGGCAGCAAGCGGGAGTGAGCTTCAGCCTAGTGCTGGCTCCAGCAGAGCACTTCCTTTGTTCCTAGGTGTGTACTCTGCTTCTCCCAAGCATACAGCATGCTCTCCCTGTTCTTTGGCTGGTTTTTAAAAGTATAGCATTGAGGCATTCCTTTCACAATATACATCACTTCGTCAAAGTGCACCCAGCTGACTTTTTATTTTGTATTCCCTCTGCACTCCACACCCTCTGCACTCTAATCAGTTTTAATGATCAAGCAGTCAATGTAAAAAGTAAAGTTTGGACTGTAACATCTCCATTCACGTTAGAGATACAAATACATAAAAACATATGGACACCCTTTTGCTCATTTCCTGCTGCGCAATATTTAAAAAAAAAATAACTTAAAACGGAAGCATTCTCTTGCATGGGAGACTGTTTATGCCAGTGGTATAATTAAGCATTTTCATGGCTCCTGCCGAGACCTGGACTTGGGTGAACGAAGGGCCGCTGGGAATGTGTTGGATTTGTCAAGATTTCAGGGTGTAGTACCTTATGTGGCTAAAAGAGGTCCCAAGGGACACCTAGTAACAGCCTATGTATGGTACTGCACCCTTTCCCTGCTTCGTGCATTTTATTATGCTACTGCTGGTAGTCCGAGACTCCCTTATGTCCGGCACAGTAGAACAATACTTGTTGCTGTACCCACAATAATCTGCTGCATGGCTAAATACTTATATGGTCCTAAAGGCGAGACCGATTACATTGCAAATGCTTGTTTGTTTATTGCGGTGACGGAGGTGGGAGATAACACAGAAGGTGGCAGGCAAAAAAAGAGGGAGGGACAGCAGAGGGAGAGAAGGACAAGAGGATGGAGGAGCTGGGAGCAAGTACACTGACAATGGAATTAGGGAGGGTGGGTGCAGGCAAGCAACAACATGGACAACAACCTGGCAGGGGTGGGCAGGTGACACGGGGGAATAAGACGGACAATTGCAAGTAATACAGACAAGGGCAGGCAGGAGAAAGAGGTGGGAGGAGTACACAAGGTATGCAGCTGAAAAAGACACTCTAGTAGAATGCTTAAACACAAAGAAAAAGTAGCGCCTAAAAAATAAGCACTGGAAGGACATAAGTAAAGCACCCATACTTCAAGGGAGGGACTAACACATGAAGAGGAAGAAAACCTACGGCAGCTGACCAATAAGAAGCAAGCACATGGGTGACAATGAGGCAATGGGATGCCTCTAAGTACACTGTTAGAAAACAAAAAGTCTCGAGGAGACAGAACATATGGTGCCTAGGCGAGACATAAAAAAGAGTCGTGCCCAGCAATGGCTCACTTCAAATGGCAGAAGGACTTATCAGCTGGAAGGGAACCAGCAACTGTGCCATCAAAATGTTTGAAGCAACCAGGAAAAACCTTCATTTTCCACAATTCACATTATGTACAGCCACTTTCTTTTCTCCATGTGTACCACGATAGGCTCTGTTTGTGATTTAGTTATTAAGCATGTGCAAAGGCAACTTACAATGTGAAAACAAAGCGATAACAGTAACATAACTGTAATATTTTCAAAGATTATTAAAGACAGGTCACGCTAGTACTTTCAAATAGGTTGGTAGATGGAAGGAGTACACCTGTTCACACTTGGTGACCCCTTCCAGACCACTCTCCTTTTCAATTTAAATAAACCAAGCAAATTCCACATACTCCATTTTGTACCCTTGCACAGATGTTCATGAACATTTTGGGAAAATCATTTTCAAATTGGTTCTGAAGTCAAAGACGGTAGATGGAACCGGTATCAAGCCTCACCCAGGATGACCCATACTTACCAACTTCCTTACTGCGGTCTCTCTGCTCCGTCATTCTAGGCACCTTTCTCACTGCTTCCTGTGGGATTCTAGCCTCCCGCTCTCTGCTACAGTCCTCTGTTTCTTTGCTATAGAGGCAGGCGAGGACGTGGGCGAAGAAGGGGAAACAACCAAGTACATTGGGAACAGGAGGAGGGGGCAGGGCACAACACACGCAGCAAAGCAGGAACCAGCAACCAGAGAGTTTAGTCTTGAATCTTTCTTCACACATTTTGACACAGGCAGAAGGTGAAGTACTCGAGAAAGGACTGGGCTTTGTGCCTACTGCACGGCTGGATCGCTTCCGATTACACTGTGAATTATCTGATTTTTTCAGAAAATTGAAACTAAAATTTTTCTTTGAGAACAATAAATCAGATGTCCCTGCAGAGCACCCTAGTGACACAACTTTACGTCTAAAATCTACATTTACACCTCCTCCACACTTGATTCCAGCAGGGATCATTGCATTCGAACAAGCTGTTTTCAATGATGTAGAAGTGTTTCAAGACCAAGGAGCCTATAAAAACATGAGTGCCCTTGAATTTCGAGCTCTCGAATCACTACAAACTAATCCATCAATTGTGATAAAACCAGCTGACAAGGGGGGAGGTATTGTCATTCAGAATGTTGGAGATTATGATTCAGAATGCAGACGTCTTCTGGACAATCGGAAGAACTACACTCCTCTCGCCACCGACCCCTCTCCAGAATTGAAAATCACAATATGTAATCTTGTTGAACATGCTGAAAGCAGTGGATTCATTAGTAAGCATGAAGCAGATTTCATGACGAAAGGAAAAGGTGTGATCCCATACTTTTACACACTGCCGAAGATCCACAAAAACAAATCTCCACCCCCGGGCCGCCCAATTGTATCGGGCATAGGCTCCCTTTTGGAACCTCTCTCGATTTTTTGTGACTTCTTTTTGAAACCTATAATCCAGGATACCCCCACTTATCTCAGAGACACCAAAAGTTTTTTGGCTTCGTTACAAGATCTGAGAGTGGATCATAATAACACCATCCTTGTCTCTCTTGATATTGAGAGTCTTTATACGAGCATTCCCCAGGATGATACCATCAAGGTCATTGGGGAAGCTCTGGATTCCATCACTTGGTCCTTTCAGACCCCGAAAGGTTTCATCATTGACTGTGCCACCTTGGCACTTAAAAAAAACTTTTTTGAATATCAAGGTGCCCTGTACCTACAGTCCACCGGTACTTCGATGGGCAGCACTTTTGCGCCCAGTGTGGCAGGGCTTTATGTTTCAAATTTTGAACACAAATTTATTCTGAGTCAGGATAATCCCTTTTCTCCTTACCTCTCCTATTGGAAGAGGTACATTGATGATATTTTTATCATCTGGGAGGGTTCGGAGATTGTTTTACTTGAATTTCTGACATGGATCAATACGTGTGATCCCCACCTTTTGTTCACTCATACTTACCATAATGAGGAAATGATTTTTCTGGACGTAACTGTGACCAAAATTGAGGGAACTCTTGTGACTAAAACTCATTACAAACCGACAGCCAAAAATAACCTTTTGGCCTTTTCCAGTTTTCATCCTCGGCCACTACGCGAAAACCTCCCTTATGGCCAGTATTTGCGAATCAGACGCAACTGCAGCCATTTGGATGACTTTCGTAGACAATCAAAAGACCTTACGTGTAAATTGAAACAGAGAGGCTATCCTGATACCATCCTGAATAAGAGCTGTAAACGAGCAAGAAACCAACCCAGGGAGATCCTCTTACAAGATTCTCCTAGACAGCTCACTGAGATTCCACTCACGTGTGTTACTACTTTCAATACTGCGTCCAATGCAATCTCTAAATCGATTAAGAAACATTGGCGGATTTTAGAAAGTAACAACATTAAGTGGGACAAACCCCTATTCTCATACAGGAAGGCTAGGAGTATTAAGGACTCATTAGTTCACACGAGACCGAGAATTTGCAACACACCGACTACTGTTTCAGTTTTATCAACTTGGGGTCTGCCACCTGTTCTTGGGCATTACCCCTGTGGGTCCTGTAGCATCTGTCATCTCACGTCTCCCACAAAGACTTTGTCTTTGGAAATTGGGAAAACTTGGACTCAACGCAGTCACACGAACTGCAATACTGCAGATGTAATCTATCTTATTTCATGCCCATGTAACCTCAAATATGTGGGCATGACTACAAGAAAGATTAAACTACGGATCGGTGAACACCGGAGTAATGTCCGATGTAAAAGAAGTACAACTAAATTGACCGAGCACTTCTTGCGTCAGAACCACACTGCAGACGATCTTCACTGGACCATTATCGAACAGGTGAAATCTACTTCACTGTTCGAAAAAGAACAACGCTGGGTCTATAGGTTGTCTACACATCTGTCAGGACTTAATGACAATATTCCCTGGAGCACAGTGCTAAAACGCTAAAATAAGAGTCTTTAAATTACAGATCCAGGTTCATCATTATGGGTGTAAAACCCCCCTTTTCTTTGATTTAAGTACCTATTCTGTACTATGGCCATTCTGGGTCTTTGATCATCTGTGGTATTTCGCACTTTGTAAACCCTATGGATGAGTCCGATCATTCTCACCATATAGATCGGGTTTTGATTTGTCATGAAACCCAAGATTTTGCAGAATCTCTGGGGGAAGGAATTTTTTAATTAACTGAATCTCCGTAACCGCTCTGGAAAATAGATGACAGTCGGCAGTCGGATTGAAAATATCAAGTGGCCGCTGTGCGGCATTTGTGAGTTGAATAAAGTTGTATGTTGAGAAGAGCCTTTAGCGCTCTAGCGTTTTCAGTAGACTGCATCCATACAGTCCTTCTTTTCTGTCTCAAGCTCAGAGACGTGTTGGGAGATACTGACACATTCACTTCCGGGTCGGCAGCGGCTGAATACCTGCATTTAAACCTGAGCCCGTCATTATGCCTTTACCTCCGGGCTCGGCGGACCTTTTAGGTGCAGACTGCTGGCTGTGGACTTGGATGATGTAAGTACTACCCTCCCACTAAATGCGACCCCTCAAAACTATACCATACAGAATTTTGTGGTAAACAACCTGTGTAAGGGACGGTGTGACGCTATTTCTAACGCTTACCCCGCATTTCTCCCTCTGTTGCCACAGCTGTTCTGTAGTCCCGCAATCCGCCTCTTGCCCAAGGAGCGCACACCCACTCTTTTATACGTAAGCTGCCAGTGTTTTTTCATTTCAAATTTTGCTTTCCTCTTTCGAAGTTGTTAAGCAATTTTAACAGTGTCTATGATATATGTGATCTTTATCAACACTAAGAATCTAGTTTGGCCAGAGTATCGATCAAAGTGTGAAAATACTCTATCCATATTCAGTTCGATTATATGGATTTTGTCACTTTAACAAAGTCTGATAATTCTATTGATCTTCTTGTTCTGATGGTAATACAGAATATGGCTATAAGTTTAATCAGATTATGCTAATAACGTGGGGACTGATTCGGTCTCCTAGACTTGGCTTCGTGTATATCTGATGAATATAAGACAACTATTATGTGTCTCCTTAATGAAATCCTTTTTTTCAGAAATACGAGGTCTGTTTCCAGAACTGTGGGAGACCTCCACTGGAACCGTGAGTCTATCGGTTCTCTGCACCTGAGGTTAGGGTAGGCCTTAGCGAGCCTATACCGCCAAGGTGTTTTTTGTGTTGTATAAATAGGTCCTGATGAAAGCTTAGTGAACAAACACCTTATAAGCTGAAACATGTCGACCGCCTGACCATTCATAGGATACATCTGACCAAATTAATTGTCAGTAGGAATTATCCTTCACCATTTTTAACATATGCCTGTCTCGTCACTATTAAAGTGTTTTGGTGTACGACACATGGTTTTTTAAATTCTTTCCACTTTTTTCACACTTATCACTTCACTTTATTTTAGTCTGATACTGTTGCTCCGCCTTAATTTAAAGCGTCGAAGCACACCAGAGATGCACAAGGCTACTCTGGCTAAAACCCCATGATGAAGCATGTCACCAACTATGTTGGTGAGTGAGGGTTTTATTTTTTCATCAGATTGATTTTGTTTTCTTTACACGTTTTTCCAAGCACATGGTGTACTAAGGTACATCCGAGTTTTTGATTGCATCACGCTCTTTTGTTGTTGTTACATTGTTCTTGGGGGACCAAGAGTGTGGACATACCCTCTCTCTCCTGTTGTTTATTGTTGGAACCGGTATCAAGCCTCACCCAGGATGACCCATACTTACCAACTTCCTTACTGCGGTCTCTCTGCTCCGTCATTCTAGGCACCTTTCTCACTGCTTCCTGTGGGATTCTAGCCTCCCGCTCTCTGCTACAGTCCTCTGTTTCTTTGCTATAGCTACGTTTTGTGACTGTTGGTCTATCTCGATCCATCCTGTCTAACCTCTCCATTTGCTCTGGCCTCTCAGATCTGTCACCCTTTTCACTTCTGTTGAAGCGATCACTCCACTCACCACCACACTCCAGGTGATCAAACCGGTCTTCACTGTCATGGTCACGCCGGTCTCCACGGTCATAGTCCTTGTCCAATTGTTCACGACTGGAGCTGTTCCTGTGAGTAAAGAGAACACTGAAGTATGTGCTGATGGATGAGATTACAAACGGTAGGCATTAATAGCAGTCACTTTTATATATTGCTTAATACCAACTGGATGAAGGCTTTTGTGAATTCAGTGCTAGTGAAAGAGGTTATCTTCATACAAGTGAGAACTTTACCGACATAGCCCATCAGTGTGCTCTGAGTCTACTCAGAAGAAACTAATACAATATTCAAATCTTGGTCAGAAGTTGCCAGCTAAGGCACCACTCCAAAGGAAGTATTGTGGCATTGGACAACTATGCGAAGACTGCATAGAGAATAGCTGCTGCTTAGTAATATATCTTTATAGGGTGCTAAAAGTAGGGGGAAAAACGTGAAGGTAAAAGCATTCAGTGAAGAGTTTGGTGCTGATAATTCAAAAGAACACTTGCTAATGAAGAGTCTGGTTCAGATCAGCAGCACTGTGCATCAAGACTTTGCTTCAGCTCAAGTTTAAATGGAAGAATTCAAAAAGAGGTCATGATATGCCATATGTATCCCTTTTTTGTTCTTTAAAAGCAGTCTCTGGACAGCGGAGAAATACAAAATGTTTTTTTGAATTGCAATAAACGCCTTTGAAGTTGTAGGGAGCTGGCTCTGTATATACTATACCAAAGTGAGGTATAGTGTGCACAGAGTCTAGTGGAACCCCAAAGATAGGCAGAGATAAAGTTAGATAGAACCTTACTCTCTATTTGTGGTAGTGTGGTCGAGCAGTAAGGAAGTATCAGAGGACAGTGTTAAGCATTTGTTGTACACACTCAGTCAGCAAATGAATTCACACACTCAAAGACTGAACTTCAGACCAATTGTTTTTGTATAAAAAATTTTTTTAGTTATTTTATTTTCTAGAACCAAACAAGCCTGGCACAGGTAAGCAATAAAAACTTTACAGTTTGAATTTGTAATTGTATATGCACTTTGCTTTGACTTACAGTATGGTAGCAGAGAAATGCAATACTCTGTAAATACAGTACATAGACTTGAATGGGCTTTTCAGTAAAATACCAGGTTGTAGGAAAGTGGGTTTCTGTTGCAGTAACCCCCCACATTTTGCCAGACTACTGATGCACTTTTTCTTGGTGTGCCCTGGGTCCCTGCCATTTAGGTTCCCAGGGCCTGTGTTCTTTCCCCAAAACTAACCCAATTGGCATCTCTGGCCACAGGTCAGCCCCTGGTAAATGGTACCACAGGTACCCAGGGCACTGTGACCAGGGAAGACCTCTAAGGGCTGCAGCAATTATTGTGCCACCCTTAGAGGCCCTGTACTTTTACACACACACACTGCCTTTGCAGGCTGCGTGTTTTGGTGCATAACAAAGTAAAGAGTCGTCATGGCACACATCCCTGTGTGCCATGCCTACAACCCACTGCCCTGGCATAGATCAGTCACCCCTCTAGCTGGGTGCCCTTTGCCAGTGGTGAGGGTACAGGTGCATGAGCCCTGTACCCCTACAGTGTCTAAGTCCATTCTTAGGCATTGTAAGCGCAGTGCTGCCATTAAGAGTATATGGTGCTGGGAGCTTGTCATTACGAACTCCACAGCACCATAATGGCTACACTAAAACTGAGAAGTTTGGTATCAAACTTCTCAGCCCATTAAATCCGCACTGTTACCAGTGTGGGATTTAATAAAAAATGCACACAGAGGGCATCGCAAAGCTGCCCCCTGAAAAACGACCAGCCTCTGGTGGGTTCCCTGACTGGTATACACCAGCCTGCCAACAAGAGACATGTTTCTGGATCCCTAGGGTGGGAGCCTACGCTCCCTGAGCCCAGAAACAAAGCCTTTCCTGGGCGGAGGTGTTCATACCTCCCCTGGCCAGGAACAGCCATCTGTGGCAGGGGAGCTTCAAAGGCCGGGCAGCCTTTGTAATGCGACCCCCAGCCTCTCCTGCCCTTTCAACTGGAAGACGGGCGGGAAAAACTAGCCAGCTCAGGAGGTGTGCCCACCTCTGCCAACTCCACCCCTCAGGTGGGGGACACGAGGCAAAGCCCACTCTCCAGTGCTCGGCATCTTGCAGATGGCAGGCACTCCCCAATCAGGACTAGGGATTGTGCTCACACCCCCACGTGGGGTGAGAACACCAAGGGTGTAGTCACCCTAAGGTCAGTAGCCCATTGGCTACTGACCTCAAGACCCCTAAAACGCCCCCTAAATACTGTATTTAGGGGGCAGCCCTGAACCAAGAAGGCAGTTCCAGCAACCACAAGAAAAAGAAGAGAAGAAAAAGGACAAGAAGCCGTGCAAAGCTAACAAGAGGACGACGCCCACTGACTTGGCCCCGGCCCTACAGGCCTGTCTTCCCTTGAACCTGCTCCTGCAAAATCCTGGCGTATTCAGCGGCCAGCAACCTCAGAAAGCCCGGAGGACCTGCCTGCCTTCACTTTCCAAGTTGTTTCTCCCGTGAACACCGGACGTGTTTAAACTGCAGCTTCTGGTGCCAGCCAAGCCTGCACCCGCCGAACCCGGCTCGAGCTTTGGTGGAAAAACACCACGAGGAGGTCCCCCCGGCGATCCTGACCCGAGACCCGGCAACCCCTGACCTGCCTCAAGCCTTCAGACGACGCCTCCAGCCTCAATCCAGAGGACCCCCCTACCGCGACCGGAGCGGGTAAGAAAATCCGACGTCCCAAGGCACCCCTACACCAGACGCCCCACGGCCTTGTGTGCCCAACCCAGCGGTGCCTAACCAACCCTCAACATCCCTATATATCCCTCAAACTGGTGGTCCCTCCTGGAAGATCCTCGTCCCCGAGCCTGCAGTGTTTCTTTGTCCCGGAGAATCTCCACTGAAATCAACAGGGCACCCGATCTCAAAACAGCACCCTGCACCTGGCCGTCCTAGTGTCGAAGAGGGGGCCCCTTTTGTGCTAACTTGGTCCCCAACTTGCCCTGAGCTTAACCCTAGGAGCTTTGCTCTCACAACCCTGTGGCCTGCTTGCCAGCAGCCACCAACCGGAGTATCCCTATCCTCCATAGGATAACATTGGGCCTCAACACTCTGCACCCGGCCGCCGGAGTGCCGCTGAGTGTGCAACAACAGTGCATCACTGACCCTGGGAGATCACGGAGTCTAACCCCAAAACTCTAACTCAAAAGACCGATTACTTACCTCGAAAACAATAACCTGTTTTTCCTCATAGAATAACATTGACACTTTTTCTCCCAAAAAGTTTCTAAGTGTCGCGTTTGAAAACGAAGAATATTCCTTAAAAATCACAAAAAATAACCAAAACACATTTTCTCAACTGTTTTCAGGACATGTCCCAGTGCTGAATCTAGGTATCCAGCACTGAGTAAGAAAAGTAACGATAAAGTAACTTACCTGCGAATTGAATTTCCTTCCATAGGATAACATTGGTGATTCTATGTGAAAAAGTTTCTGTCAACTTTTGAAATACAAGAATATTCTTTAAAAATCGTACATCTGGGGGAGGAGCCTAGCGCGCAACCAAGATGGCTGCGTAGGTGCGAGGCTCCCGAGGACCTCCGCGACCTCCTGCATTAATCCTGACTATATCCTGTCCTAGATGAGGGGACTGTGTTTGTGAGCCCGAGCTGAGGTGACACCCGTTTTCCGTTTCCGAATCGGACCTCGGACACCGGCGGGAGCACCGATTGTGGTTTGCGGCCTTCTCCACGCCGGCCCCCCGGATTGGAATTGTGGGGCGATCCGGAGACAAAGTGAACAACAGCGGCGGGCAAGGCTGGGCGACTCGCGTACCCCGCACTTTCACTTTCGCTTTTGCGCCCTCCTTGCTGACAGGCGAGGTAGGGTTGCGGGGCGGTGTGCGGTGGTGTGGCCTTGTCCGGGTGCCCAGCCGACCCGCCGGCTGTAATTCGTCCTGCGGAACTGTGGTCGCCCCCCCCCCGGAGCCCGTGAACTGGTTTGTCGGCCCTTTCGAGGAGATTGGCACGATCTGGGGACTGCAGCCATGTCCACAAAGCAAGATGGCGACCGGGCAAAGGTGAAATCGACCCGCCGTGGCACGGCCCATCAGTCCAACAACATGGACCGCTACACCCTCCAGAAGGGATCTCCAGAGGCGCCGCGTACGTCCCCTGCGGGCCCGACTGATGCTCCTGCTCTGCCCGCGGATCTGACCCTCCGAGACGTCATGGGCGCCATCGCCGAGATGAAGGCCTCGGTGGACCAGCGCTTTGACACTCTGGCGCAGAAGATAGACTCGGTCCTCGTGGATGTGGGCCTGGTGAGGGCCGATTTGTCCAAAACGAATGACCGGGTCGATTCTTTGGCCCACACTACCTCGGGCCTCACAACGGACGTGGCGGCCCTCCAAAAGGAGGTGCGCCGGCTTGGCCAGGCGAGCGCCCTGCTAGATCGTCGACTGGAGGATTCTGAGGGTCGGGCCCGGAGGAACAATGTCCGCATTATCGGGGTGCCGGAGGGACGAGAGGAGGAGGCGGCGGATCTGTTTGTGGAGGACCTGATTCTCACCCATCTCCAGCCCCGGGGGCTGAGTAAACTTTTTGCGGTGGAACGTGCCCACAGGGTCCCTGGAGGAAGGCCTAAGGCTGGAGCCCCGCCGAGGCCTCTCATTGCCCGGATTTTCAACTTTCGGGACAGAGACGCTATCCTGCAGACTTCTAGGCTACAAGGACCGGTCAGACTCGACAACATGGACGTAAATTTCTACCCTGACTTTACTCCGGCGGTCCAAAAGCAGAGACTGAGTTTTCTCGGAGTCAAACGTCGCCTACGGGACCTGAACCTTAAGTACGCAATGCTTTTTCCAGCTAAGCTGAGGGTAGAGGTGGATGGCCGCACGCACTTTTTTGATCGTCCCGAGGCGGCCGGGGACTGGTTGGACACTTTGCCCGGGGATCGGGGCCGGGGGGGTGGGGGGGGTGCGGTTGGCGGGGAGGGCTCGCCGGATCAGGACTGAGGGACAAATAGTAGGCCTTGCTCTGGACAACATTATTGTCACCATTGACTGCTCGTGTATGTTCCCCTCCGGTGGAGGTCGTACGGGGTCTCTTGGGGGCTTTCCCTCCTCCTCTGGGGGACTAGTTAGTTTTTTCATCTATGGGGCGACAGGCACACTGCACTTTGGGGGGGCTGTTTGGGCTCATGCAGGGGTGCAGGGAGGGGGGAGTTCTGTTGGGACGGGTGGGTTGGGGTGGGGTGTTGTTCGTTTTTACCGCAAGGCAAACCCTTTACTGTATTGGTGTTTTTGAGGTGCTCTTGGGGGGACAAATGATGGCTTCTGTATGTGATGGGGGGTAGGGATTTGACTCTGTTGTCGTGGAACGTTAACGGACTGGGGGATAGGATTAAGCGAGGTGTGGTCCTGCAGTATCTGAAACGAATTTCGCCAGATGTGGTCTTTCTGCAGGAGACACACCTTATTGGTAATTCCTTTTATGCCATGAATCGGCGGGGCTATCGCTTGGTGGCCCACTCGGGCTTCACGTCAGGCTCGCGGGGGGTGGGCATCATGGTTAAGAACTCGCTCCCGCTGGAAATAGATGAGGTGCGCCATGATGCGAGGGGACGTTACACTGTCTTGGTGGGGAGAATGGAGGGCAAAGTAGTCGTTTTTGTATCAGTGTACGTCCCACCGGGGTTACAGTCTACCACTTTTGCGGACCTGGGGCGCCTCCTCCTTGACCTCCCGGGGGGGCTTCTGGTGGTTGGGGGGGACTTCAATGCGGTGGCTTCTGGGACTATGGATCGTTACCCCCCTAGGGACCTCCCCCGGGCACAGGCGTGGCTGCCCGGCCTCTTAGATACACTGGGATTGGTAGACTGCTGGCGACTAAAACATCCCACGCAGCTGCAGTACACCTTCCATTCGGGTGCCCATGGTAGCCTCTCGCGGCTTGATCATGTCCTTGTCCCTGCGGCCTATGCTGGGAGAGTGGGAGAGGTGCGCCATTTGGCGCGGGGTATTTCAGATCACTCCCCGCTCCTGTTGCATTTTGCTGTCTTCCCGAGGGGGGAGGGCAGGGTAGCTCCAATCAACGCATGGTACCTGCGCGACCCCACTATTCGTGCTGACTTGATTAAGTCCTTGCAGCGGTATTTTGAGGAGAATGTGGGGTCTGTCCCTTCGGCTATCTCCCTGTGGGAAGCCTTCAAGACTGTTCTTAGAGGGGAGGCCCTCTCCTTTATCTCCCATGCCCGGAGGCGCGAGCAGGAGGAGGTGACCCGGGTGGAAGCCGAAATTACTGAACTAGAGGGTGACCTGGGGAGTGGGGTGACGGATGCCGCACTACATGTTCTACACCTTAAGCAGGCGGCCTATAGGGCCCTCGTCACGGAGGCGGCCAGGGGCCTCAGTAGAGAGCAACAGGGGCGACTGTATGATGTGGGTGATAAGGCTGGTAAATTGATTGCGTGGTTGGATAAAAAGGAGAGAGCGAATCGTGTGGTCCCGCTGATTGAGAGAATGGATGGTGTACGTGTCACCGAGCCAGAAGGTGTATTCCCCGGTTTCTCCCTGCTCGGAGGAGGATTCCCATGCCCTGCTCCGGGACATCGCGCTGCCCTCCCTTTCGGTGGAGGATCGGGAGTCGTTGGAGGCTGCTCCCACCTCGGACGAAATTGCCCTCGCCATACGCTCGGTCGCATCTGGCAAGGCCATGGGCCCAAACGGCATCCCTATCGAGCTGTATAAGCTGCGACCGGATGTACTGGCACCCCACCTCCGCGCGATGTTCCTGGCGGCCCGCTCGCGGGGCTCCCTCCCGCCGGACCAGTGTCTGGCTACAATCGTGGTGATCCACAAGGAGGGGAGACCCCGAGAACGGGTCACATCCTATAGGCCTATCTCGCTCTTGAATACGGAGCCCAAAATCCTCGCCAAGGTGCTCGCCAACCGGCTGGTCGGCGTGGTGGGCGATCTGGTCCACCAAGACCAGTCCGGCTTTATACCCCATCGCAACACGGCCCTTAATCTGCGGCGCCTGCACGGGGTGCTCGCGCGTGTTCCGTTTGTGCGGGAGCCGGCCATCTTGGCGTCCTTAGACGCCACCATGGCGTTTGATACACTCGAGTGGCCATACATTTGGGCGATGCTGGCGAAATTTGGATTCGGACCGGGATTCATCAGCTGGGTCAAATTGTTGTATTCGGGCCCATTGGCGCAGGTGGTGGTGAATGGACGAGTCTCGGCCCCATTCGCGCTGGGACGGGGCACGCGACAGGGTTGCCCCTTGACGCCTCTCCTGTTTGCACTGGCCTTGGAACCCCTGGCGGAGTGGCTGCGGTGGCACCCTTCCATCCGTGGTCTCCGTTGGACCCCCGAGTATGAGGACCGCGTGTCCCTATACGCTGACGATATCCTTTTGTACCTTGCCTCCCCGCGTAAATCACTGATTGTCCTGGTTGATGTTTTGCGCTCCTTCGGCCGCAACTCAGGCCTTGTCATCAACTGGGCTAAATCATGTGTGTATGTGCTTTACGGGGAGGCTCCCGTCCTCCCGCGGGACTGTCCGATCCAGATTGCCTCTCAGGGGTTTCGGTACCTGGGTATCTATATTACTCTGGACCCGGAGGCCCGCTACGAGCGGAATTTGCTTCACCCCCTCCAGCGCTTGAAGGAGGACGTCGCGCGTTGGCGGCGCCTGCCGCTTTCGCCGCTCGGCCGGGCGGCATTGTTTAAGATGATGTCGTTGCCACGCTTCCTGTACGCTCTCCAGAACACTATGGACTTGGTCCCGGCGCGCTACTTCCGTGAGGTGGAGAGTCTACAGCGTCGCCTGTTCTGGGACGGGAGGCCGCGTATTGCCTTGGCGAAGTTGACGCTCCCGTGGTACGACGGGGGGGTCGCCCTCCCGGATATTAAACGGTATTACTGGGCCTCCCAGCTAGCTGCAATTAATCATGGCCTCTACGGGCCCGCCTTAAACCCGGCATTTGAAATGGATAAGATGCTCCTGCCTGGTGGCGACTACAATCGAGCGCTCTACTCTGGCGCGCCCGACCCCCGCCTGACGGGACCTACGCGTGTCATGGTGCGAGTATGGCACGCGGCTAACGCAGCTATGGGGTGGAAGGACCGTTTGACCCGGGCGTCACCGCTATATGCGTCTGAGAGGTTGGGCTCCCTGTGGACCTCGAAGGGTTTCGAGAAGTGGGACACGATCGGCATCAGTACAGTGGGGGATCTCTGGACGAGGGGGGGATTCAAAACATTCGAGACGCTGCAGACGGAGTTTCAGCTGCAGGGCAGTGAATACTTTCGGTACTTGCAGGTCCGTCACGCACTGGGCTCCGTCTTCCCAGACGTCGCCTCCATTCCGGAGTCTTCCCCCCTGGAGGATAGAGTGCTGGATGGCCATGTTCCGGACAGCACGATCTCCCTCATATACAAAAAACTGATTAATGATCGCTCGGGCTTGCTGACTGGCCTCCGCGAGGCCTGGGTTGCCGATGGGCTGGAGTTGGACGACGAGGACTGGATTTCCGCGGTGGCCTCTCCGAAGGAGGTGGCCATACCGGCTCGCCTTCGCTTCGTCCAGCTAAAGATCCTCCACCGGGTTTACATGACGGGACCAAGGCTTCTGCGTATGGGCTATGCCGAGGATGGGCTGTGTAAGCGTGGGTGTGGTGCTTTGGCGACTTTTTTGCATATTCTGTGGGAATGCCCGAAGGTGGAGCGATTCTGGCGTGGTGTGCATGAGGTCCTGCGAGTGGTTACGCGTGTCGCGCTGTTGCCTGAAGCGAGGAGATGCTTGCTGAATGTGTGGGAACCAACTGACTACTCGGTTCCGCAGACACGATGGGTGACTCTGGGATATATGATAGCTAAGCGTGACATCGCGCAGCTGTGGGGATCCCAGGGGCCCCCGGCGGTGTCGGCCTGGAAGGAGCACATGGATTGGTGCATGTTCCGAGAAAAGGTGGTGTATGTGGCGAGAGGTAAGCCTGGGGCGTGGGTGAAAGTTTGGGGCCCCTGGAACGCCTACCGCGGGGGTATTTGTGAGCCACCACTACTGCCGGCTGCCTCACCAGCTCCGTCCCCCTAGTTGACCCCCTCCCCCTGCCCCAGGCACAGGGTTCCCCAGTCCCTGATCTCTTCCCATTCCCCTCTTTAGATTCTTGTGGATGGTTGGGGTCCCCCACTTAAGGAGCACGTGCTGTCACTTCGGATTGCGGGTTGCCTTGCGGGTGTGGTTCTTTGTGTTGTTATGTTCTTATAAAATGAAACCGTATTGTGGGCTCGGAGTCATGTGGCCCACGTCATTGATACCTCCTGATTTACCTCTCTGCAACGCCAAGAGCCTTTTTGTATGTATGTCATATGCTCCTATCACTCTAGCGGCCGGCCGGAAGGTTGTAGGCCCATACTTGTATATATTTGCGATTGCAATAAACGGTTTAAAAAAAAAAAAAAAAAATCGTACATCTAACTAAAACGCATTTACTGAACTGTTTTCAAGAAATGCCCCAGTGCTGAATATAGGATCCAGCACTGTGTTAGTAAAAGTAATCCGAAAAGTAATTAATTGCATTTTTACTGAAAAAGCCTATTGATTCCTATATACTGAGGCTACTAAGTTTGTGCATTGCAACCCCTGTAAACTCGAATTGATACAAAGTCCTACTGTATTTTGAAAGTATTCAACAACAGCATCTTGTAGCTGAAAAGTATTTAAATGCTTACCTGTACCAGGCTTGCTTGGTTCTAGAAATAAAACAACAGTATATTTTTTATACAAAAACAATTGGCCTAGAGTTCAGTTCTTGAGTGTGTGAATTAATTTGCTGACTGATTGGGTACATCAAATGTTTAACACTGTCCTCTGATACTGCCTTACTGCTCGACCAAGCTACCACTTTAGAGAATAAGGTTGTTTCTAACTTTAACCTCCGACAAACCTCTGGAGACCCTTGGACTCTATACACACTGCACCTCACTTTGGTGCAGTATATATAGAGCCAGTTTCTTACACAGGTAATTTACTTTTTAAATTACTTTTCTTACTCAGAGTAGTATGCCTGGATACTACTCTAGGACATTTCCTGTAAACAGGTAAGTAAAATCCTTTTGGTTATATAGTACTATTTTAAAGATTTTCCTTAGATTTCAAAATACACACTTATTAGAAGGTTTCCAAGAAAAACAGTCAATGTTATCCTATGGAGGAAAGGAAAATGCTACTTGCATCTTTTCTTGGCATATAGAGCTGTAGTCATATGCTGTGCAGAGATCGCCATCTAGTGTTGGGTCCAGATGTTGGCACTTTGTTTTTCTGTGAACACGTCTATCCAGGTAGGCGACTCCTCTTTTCGGTGATAGTGCGCATGGGCATCGACTCCACTGTTAGATTGTTTTCCCGCAGAGGGTGATAATGGAGTTACTAAGAGTAGAAAAATGAGATGTCCATGAATGCATGTATCTAAGTAAGATGTTACTGCAACAGGTATAGGTACCCGGGGAGGCGGGTGGGTGCATATGACTCTGCAGGTCTATATGGCAAGAACAGATGCATACTGGGTAAGTAGCATTTTCCGTTCGAGGCATGAGCTGTAGATCATATGCTGTGCATAGACTATGTAGCAGTTATCTCCCATAGCGGTGGCTAACCTGTAGCTGTTGCAGTTGTCTGAAATAGTGTACGTAAAACTGCCTGGCCCACTCTAGCTTGTTGTGTTGCTAACACATTTAAACAATAGTGTTTTGTGAATGTGTGAGGTGTAAATAAACAAGGTATCAGCGGTCAAACGCTTTTTGCCGCTACCTTTGATGAAAAAGAAAAGGAGAGTGAACAACTGTTGTAAAAAAAACCCTCACCCACCTACCTAGTAGCTGGCATGCTTCATCATCGGGGCCCAGCTGGATTACCTAATGCAATCCAGCTGTGCTACAACGCCTGAGTTACAGCGGAGCAGGTTGTTTGGTGGAGGTGTAGGCCATGTTGCAGCTTTGCATATGTCACGTTTGGGTATATTTCCTAGGAATGCCACAGAAGCCCCCATTTTGAAATGAAATGAAATGAAATACCAGTATTTGTAAAGCACACAGCTACCTTCGGAGAGGTGTCCCGGCGCTGGGGGCCCGCGGGAAGATTAAGCAAGCTATTGCCCAGAGTCATATGGTGCTGGGCTAACCTGCCGCCGACGCCGGGGATCGAACCGTGAACCCCGTGGTCCGGAGTCAGGCACCCTAGCCATTGCGCCACACCTCTTCCACTAGTTTGTGTGTAGAGTGTGCTCTAGGGGGAACTGTTAACGTTCGTTTAGCTTTTGCATAGCCTATTTGAATGCACTTGACTATCCACCTTGCAATACCTGATTTTGAAAAGGGATTCAGACGGTCTTCCACGAACTTTCCGTTCGAAAGAGTATTTTAAGTCATTACGATACGCAATAGAAAGGAAGACGCGGTCGAAAACAATACCGTCGAGGGTGAGTATCTTGGGCATCGAGGGAAACCAGAGGAACGGTGTTGAACCGGAGTGCAACGATAAATGTCCGAACCCGATGGCAGAAAAAAACAATCTAACAATGAGGTTGATGCCCATGCGCACTATCTTCAAAAGAAGGAGTCACCTACCTCGTGACTGGAAAGACTTCTTCGAAGAAAAACAAAGTGCAAACATCCAGACTCAACACTAGATGGCGAACTATGCACAGCATTTGATCTACAGCTCATATGCCTCAAACATAGTGTTATCGGTTTTAGGGTAAGTATTCGGTAGTGGGAGTTAAGGGTTCTGAAGGTAGGCTCAGGGGTCCCTCAGGGTCAGGGATGCAGTCTCATTACACCCTCAGAGACACTAGGTCAGCCGGGTGCAAAGTGCTGAGGTCCAATGTTATCCAATGGGGGATAGGAGGCCTTTGGTTGGTGGATGCTAACAAGCAGGCCTCAAGGTTGTGGGAGCCAAGCTCCTGGTGTTAGGTTCAGGGCAAAGGGGGATCTGGTTTAGCACACAAAATGCACCCGCAGCGGCACAGGGGCAGCTGGGTGCAGGGTGCTGTTTTGGCGTCGGGTGCCCAGTTGTTTTCAATGGAGATTTTTGGTATTGGTTTTCAGCTGCAGGCTTGGTCGAGGAAGACATCAGGGAGGAACCAAAAGAAAACACCTTCTGGGCTGGCTAGTTTTTCCAGCCTGTATTCCTGCCGAAAAGGAGGGGAGACAGGGAGGTGACCTGCTCCTGATAGCAGGAGAGGCTGGAGGTCTCATTACAAAGGCTGCCAGGCCTTTGAAGCTCCCCTGGCATGATGGCTCTTCCTGGCCTGGCAGAGGTGTGAACTCCTCCGTCCAGGAAAGGCTTTGTTTCTGGGCTCAGGGAGCGAAGGTTCCCACCCTAGGGGTCCAGAAAAATGTATCTTGGTGGCAGGCTGGTGTGTACCAGTTAGGGAAACCACCAGAGAATGGTCGTTTGTCAGAAGGCATCTCTAAGATTTCCTCTGCGTGCATTTTTCATTAAATCGCACACTGGCATCAGTGTGGGTTTAATGTGCTCAGTAGTTTAATACCAAACTTCCCGGTTTTCAGTGTAGCCATTATGGTGCTGTGGCGTTCGTAATGAAAAACTCCCAGCACCATAAACTCTTAATGGCAGCACTGCACTTACAATGTCTAAGAATTGACTTAGACACTGTAGGGGTACAGGGCTCATGCACCTGTACCCTCACCACTGGTATAGGGCACCCAGCTAGAGGGGTGACTAATCTATGCCAGGGCAGTAGGTTGCAGGTATGGCACACAAGAATGTATGCCATGTCGACTCTTCACTTTGTTCTGCACCAAAACACGCAGCCTGCAAAGACAGTGTGTGTGTGTGTGTGTGTGTGTAAAGCTACAGGGCCTCTAAGGGTGGCAACATAAGTGCTGCACCCCTTAGAGGTTTTCCCTGGTCACAGTGCCCCGGGTACCTGTGGTACCATTTACCAGGGGCTGACCTGTGGCCAGAGATGCCAATCGGGTTTAGGCTCCAATGCAGTTTTAGAGTTCGTTTTGGGGCAAGAACACAGGCCCTGGGAACCTGATTGGCAGGAACCCAGGGCACATCAATTCAAAAGTGCACCAGTAGGCTGGCAAAAAGTGGGGGGTTACTGCAACAGAAACCCACTTTCCTACAGAAGTTCAAAGCATTCTTCAACTGCCGTCACTTTTCACGAGAAAATCTAGCAGATCTTAAGCCCTCTCAAACTATTCCACTGTTCATTACAGAAGATAAATCTATACTTTTAATACAGTCTCAAATGACTTTTCCATACTCTACAATGTGTCTCCTCAAGTTGACATTTTAAAATTGTAAAACACTTACCGCTGACTCACTCTACCAGGATCTCGGTCAGAGGATGGTTGCTGAAGTGCCGAAAACCTGTTTAAAGTGCTTGTTCCAGGACATCCAGGCTCAGGAGCTCAACAATAAAAAAATGATTTATGAGTTGCGACACTACATGATCAACAGGCTGAGAGCTGTGAAGAGACCCATCTGTGCATGCCTTGCAAAAGTGCAAACATCCATATAGATATCTTACTTCAAGAGTGAAGTGCCATTTTAATCGGAGTCTAGTAACACTAAGTCACAAAACATATGTTGATGGTGCCAAAAGCTGTAGTATTAGTGAACCATGAAGCGTCAAGCATTCCACCACAAGTTCCCAAGAATATTAAAAAGTCTGCAAACCACTGCCCAAGGTACTGTGTGGATGGAAAGTATTGTTATCCTGTGCCACAGGAAAGCGTGATTTATGGATGGGACACAAACAGTGCAGCAAAGATATGCATGCTGAGATCATCCGGGCCATTGTTCCATTTCTTTAAACAAGCTACATGAGATGGCTCTGGAAGCTTACCTGGTTCAGAAGGCTTAGCTCCTCTGCCTTCACTGCTGTCTTCATCCCAGCTCATCAATTGACCACCTGGTGCAAGCAGCTGACTATTATAGTCGATGGCTCCAGGCTGCATAAAAAGAAATCATTCTTTTCAAATGTACAAGTATTCAGATAAAAGGCAGAATGTAGGTTTCTATCTCTTTGGCTGCAGATTAAAGTGCAATGTAAAAAAAAAAACTAATCTATCCAATAGATTTGCAGCTCACTCGTCTAGATTTGTATGCTGTGCATTATCCTCCATCTTGTGTTTGGGTCTGAAAGTGTCTTTGAAATAATGTTTTCTCTCTGGATGTCGACCACGTGTTCCAATACATGATCACCATGTGAGACCGCCCTCTTTTTTGGAATAGTTTAATTGGTTATACTGCCATTTATTATTCTTTATACTAGCTTCTCTCCCTCACCAGGGAGGTGAGAGGGTCACATTAGAACGCAGAAGTGCTCCATGCTACAACTCCTTGCTACAAAAATAGTGTTGCAGGTTAACATTCTTTGGAGTGTGAAACTATTCTAGAATCCCATACTGTGCAGGGATTATACAGTCCTCAACCCCCTGAAGTCCCACTTCATCTGAGAATTTCTTTATTCACATAGTAGAACTTATTTGAAGCATGGCTGGTAAATCATGTTGCAGATGCACAAACCTAATTAAAGGAGACCTTTCCAATTTATGTGAACTTTGATCCATTCTTTCCCGTAGAATCGGCCTTTGGTCGTATATCTAAAAATGTTGTTAGCTAACGAATAGCAGCTGGATAGTTTGTATACATCATCTTGCCTTTGTAAACTTAGTACTTGGTTATCCCTGTACTTGTGTTGCATGTGTCAAAAAAAAGGAAAATGTTACCCTTTAAGCATCTGTTTGTAGCATGTAGTGCTGTAGATTCACAAGCACCCACCATCCTCCCTGGTGTCAGTGTATTGTTTCACATCTCTAACACTGAAATGCATTACTCTTGTACATCATTTGCATAGCCACAATGTTCTCACTGATCGCCACTCCATACTTGCGCTCACCTGCAGTGCATACTCCTGCCATCTAGTGTTGGGCTCATACGTTTGCAAGTTTTTTATCTTTGATAAATCTTTTGAGTCACGCTGTATAGTGACTCCTTCCTTAGTCAGCAATGTGAATCGACTCCATGTTAGATTGTTTTCCACACAATGGGAGAGAGTAGTATGGAGGAGCGAATGAACACTTTATGATTACAATTGTGTATTGTACAAAGAAGACAACTGAAAGAGAAGAGATTTGTGATCAGATCCACAAGCATCCAAGGAGGAGGGTGGGCGCCTGTGCATCTACATCACTACATGCTACAAACAGATGCTTACAGGGTAACATTTTCCATTCATAGCATGTGTTGCTGTAGATAAACATGCTCTTCATAAACTATTAAGCATCCTATAAGCAGTTGCTAGCATGTGGATGCTACAGTTGTCTGAAATACGGTGCTTAAGACCATCTGGCCAACCATAGCCTGTTGTCTGGCTAGAATATAGGCACAATAGTGTTTGGTAAACATATGTGGGGTTATCATGCAGCCACTCTACATATGTTGGCTATGGGGACACTGTACAAGCTGGACTTCTTTGCAGATGTCCCCCCACTTTTTGCCCCCATTTGAACTGCTAGATGCTGTTTTTTTCACTCCGACAGTGCACTGAAGCCTGCTAACCAAGCTCAAAGGCCAGTGTTCTTTCCCCTAAAAATGAAAGGTCTAATTTTAACCCAATTGGCAAGGACTTTAGCACCATTGTAAGTCCCTACTAAATTGTACCACTGGTACCTATGGCATGGGTAGTAGAGAGGGTTCCTAGGGGCTTCAGCTTGTATTATACCACCCCCTAAGGGACCTCTATACAAATTGCATGCAGTCTGCCATTGCAGGCTGCGTGACATGGTGCAAACCATGTGTGAAAATACGACATGGCACACTCACTATGTGCTATGCCAAAGTCACTGCATATAATATATGTAAGTTACTGTAAGAAACTGGCTCTATATATACTGCACCAAAGTGAGGTACAGTGTGTATAGAGTCCAAGAGTCTCCAAAGGCAGGAAGAAAAATGTGTCCACATGCAGCTTAGTAAGCATATAGACCACTTCAACCTGCTCGACCAATTCCAATCAGGCTTTCGATCAGGGCACAGAACCGAATAAGCCATGACCCACATAATTGATGACGCATTACAAATACTGGATCAAAACAAAGCATGCTTGCTAATCTTACTTGACCTCTCCTCAGCGTTCGACATTGTCAAACATGACAATCTACTGAACCTCATGAAGCATAGAATGGGGCTATCCGGAACAGTGTTAAACTGGTTCACTTCCTTCCTCCAAAACAGAACACAAAGATTCAAGACCAACAAATCTTTATCCAACCCCACCCCAGTCACTTTGGGAGTACCCCAGGGCTCTTCCCTCTCCCCGACACTCTTCAACCTGTTTATGGAACCACTCACAGAGCTTCTCAGCCACGAAAATATCCAATACCACATGTACGCAGATGACACACAACTCTACATTAAGATCCAATCTCTCGACGACATCAAGTCCCTGAACTTATCGCTCCAAAAGACACAGACATGGCTAGCTAAGAATCATCTAAAGCTAAACACACTAAAAACAGAATTCCTCCTAATCGCTCCCCCCAACCAAACAACGACCATCCGTGAGTGGATGAAGCATCTGCACTCGACGGTCAACCTATCATCATTGATTCCGCTAAATCTCTAGGAATAACCCTGGATAATAAGCTAAATATGCAGAAGCACATCAGCGCTGCAACAAAAGGAGCAAACTTTCAGATCAACACGCTGAGAAAATTGAAATCCTTCATTCCAGCAATGGACTTCAAACAGGCGGTTCAATCCCTAGTAATTCCCAGAGTTGACTATGCGAGCGTCGCTCTCTGTGGTCTCCCCAAGGCAACGACCGCCCCTCTCAGAGCATCAATCAATACAGCCGCCAGACTCGTTACAGGCACTAAAAGAAACTGCCACATTTCCCCTGACCTACATGCCCTAAACTGGCTACCTTTTGAGGCCAGGATCCAGTATGACTCATAAGGCACTACACCACAAACCCCTAGGTACCTAGCCGAAAAACTGGTATTATCAGGTGGTAACAGATCTACCAGGAGCTCTAACAAGCTGTTACTGAAACCGCAACGTTTCTCCAAGAAAAAAACGTACAATCGTACCTTCTCAGGAATGGCCCCCAGGATATGGAATGCCCTACCCCCAGAAACGAGACTCAATCCATCTACGGTTGTTTTCAAAAAAGAAGTGAAATCGATTCTCATGTCCAAATTTACCTGAACTATAGCTATCTGCATTTCTCTGTATTATGTACCTTGTATGCACTGTAACACTGTATTTTTATGTACACACCTTTTCCTATGTCAGATATGTGAAGCGCTCTGATACCCGCAAGGGTCTTGTCCGCGCTATACAAAACCGTCTAAATAAATAAATAAATAAAGAGGTTAAAGTTAGATAGAACCTTACTCTCTAAAGTGGTAGCTTGGTCGAGCAGTAAGGCAGTATCAGAGGACAGTGTTAAGCATTTGATGTACACACTCAGTCAGCAAATGAATTCACACACTCAAGAACTGAAATCTAAGCCAATTGTTTTTGTTTAAAACAAATACTGTTGTTTTATTTCTAGAACCAAGCAAGCCTGGTACAGGTAAGCATAAAAATACTTTGCAGTAATAAATTACTTGTGTGAACACAGTTCAAAATTGCTGTAGAAATTATACTGGTTTTGGTTTACAGTTAAGGAAGCAGTTTGCAACACTTAGCAGTTATAGTATATTCAAATGAATGGTCTTTTTCGATAAACTGCAGGTAAGTTACTTTTCGGATTACTTTTTCTAACACAGTGCTTGATCCTAGATTCAGCACTGGGACACCTCCTGAAAACAGTTGAGAAAATGCGTTTTAGTTAGATGTACGATTTTTAAAGAATATTCTTGTATTTCAAACGTTGACACTTAGAAGCTTTTTCACAGAGAACCACCAATGTTATCCTATCCTATGGAAGGAAATTCAATTCGCAGGTAAGTTACTCTTACGTTACTTTTCCTACTCAGTGGTGTATACCTAGATTCAGCACTGGGACATTACCTGAAAACAGTTGAGAAAATGCGTTTTGGTTATTTGTGCGATTTTAAAGAATATTCTTAGTTTTCAAAAGTAGACACTTTGAAACTTTTGGGAAGAAAAAGTGTCAATGTTATCCTTTGTGGAAAAGCAGCTTATCGGTTTCGAGGTAAGTACACAGACTTTTGAGTTGGGGTTCTGGGGTTAGACTCAGGGGTCTCTCAGGGTCAGTGATGCACTGTTGTTGTATCCTCAGCGGCACTAGGACGGCCGGGTGCAGATTGTTGAGACCCAATGTTATCCTGTGGAGGATAGGGGGGCTCCGGTTAGTGGATGGTGGCAAGCGGGCCCCAGGGTTGTGGGAGCAAAGCTCCTAGGGTTTAGCTCAGGGCAAGTTTGGGACCAAAGTAGCACCAAAGGTGCACCCTCAGCAGCACTAGGGCGGTCGGGTGCAGGGTGCTGTTTTGAGGCCGGGTGCCCTGTTGATTTCAATGGAGATTCTCCGGTACAAAGAAACACTGCAGGCTCAGGGACGAGGATCTTCCAGGAGGGACCACCACTTTGAGGGGTAGGTTGGGATGTTGAGGGTTGGTTAGGCACCATTGGTTTGGGCACACCAGGCCGTGGGGCGTCAGGTGCAGGGGTGCCTTTTGACGTCAGATTTTCTTACCTGCTCTGGTCGTGGTAGGGGGGGTCCTCTGGATTGAGGCTGCAGACGTCGTTAGGAGGCTTGAAGCAGATCAGGTGTCGCCGGATCTCGGGTCAAGATCGCCGGGGGGGACCTCCTCGTAGTGTTGGTTCACTTGCGCTAGGCCCGGGTCGGCGGGTGCAGAGTGTGCTGGATTTGCGGTCTCTAGCTGGCACCAGAAGCTGCAGTTTAAACACGTCTGGTGTTCTCGGGAGATAGAGTCCTGGAAGTGAAGGCAGGCACGTTTTCCGGGGTTTGTGAGGTTGCTGGCTGCAGGATACGCCGGGATTTCGCAAAAGCAGGTTTGAGGGGACACAGGCCTGTAGGGCTGGGGCCAAGTCAGTGGGCGTCGTCCTCTTGTTAGCTCTGCATGGCTCTTCGGTCCTTCTTCTTATCTTCTTTTCTTGTGGTTTCTAATCTGAGGACGCAAGGTTCAGGGTGTCCCCTAAATACTAAATTTAGGGGCGTTACAGGTAGGTAAAGGGTAGGGGCCAATGGGTCCCTTCCCTGGGGTGGGTACACCCACTATTCTGCCACTCTCCTGTGGGAGGGGGGGGAGGAGCCTGTCCCTGGTTGGTTGGGTCCCCTCATCCTCAAGATGGCGGGGACTCGAGGTTGTGTTTCACCTCGCCTCCCCCACCTGAGGGGTGGAGTTGGCAGAGGTGGGCACACCTCCCTTCCTCACTTGTTTTTCCCGCCGGTTCTCCCACCCAAAGTGGGGGGTAGAACTAGTGGGGACCAGTTGCTGAAAGCAGCAAATGGTCTCGAGAGGCTCACAAAGGCGGAATGCCTTTGAAGCTTCTCCTTCATGAACCCTGCCCATCCTGGGGGAGGAGCATTGGCACCTCTTCCCAGGATGTGCATTGTTTCAGGCCCCCGAGAGCAGCAGGCTCTCGACCTAGGGGTCCAAAAACATGTCTGGTGGTGGCAGTCTATGCAGCCACTCAGTCAGGTCACTAGAAGTTGGTCGAATTTCAGGGGGCATCTCTAGGATGCCCTCTGTCGTGCATTTTACATTAAATCCCACACTGGCATCAGTGTGGGTTTAATGTGCTGAGAAGTTTGATACCTGATTGGCAGAAGCCCAGGGCACACTCAGTCGAAGTACATCAGCAATTCAGCAAAAAGTGGGGGAATACCATGCAAGAAAGAGGGAACTTTCACCCCTACACCCCTACAGCAAGCCTTCAAGCCCTAAGGCAGGGTGCATTTTATTCTATGTGAGGAGATATCTGTATGAGTAGATATGTCCCTGTGACGTCTAGTTCCATTACTAGATGTTGAAAGTGAACCAGGAAGCCATCTTAAGGTATTTACTGGGCACTGGGCATTACGAGTTCCCAGCTACATAATGGCTTCACTGAAACCTTTGGTGTTTGGTATCAAACACCTTGTCTTGAAAAATCCATACTGATGCCAGTATCGGATTTCTCCTGACAACAACCTAGAGGGCACCTTAGAGGTGCCCGTGAAACCTACTAGTCCTCTAGTGTGCTGTCTGACTGGTATTGTCCAGCCTGCCACCACAGACGAGTTTCTGACCCCCTGTAGGTGAGAGCCAGAGCTCTTTGAGGTCAGCAAACAAAGCCTGCTCCGGAGAATGTGTTATCACCTCCTCCGGCAGGATGGCTAGTGAATCTACATACCAAGGCCAGAGGCTTCAAAGCGTCTGCCACCTTTGAAATGCGACCCTAGTTTCCTCCAGAGCTGGAGAATGCCACACACTGCCCTGAGGCCCATTTGGCATCAGAACAGGAACAAAATTAGCTATGCAGTGGGCGTGTTGCACCACCAGGCAAGTCACACCCCTCAAGGTGGGCCACCTGAGGTGCTCCACGAAAGAAGCATCCTACCATCTTGTTTTTGGTGGAATTAGGAACTCTGGGAAAGGGTTATGTCAACTCTCCAAAGGAAGTGGTCATATAGGGGGTGTAGTCACCCCAAGGGTTAGTAGCCGATTGGCTACTACCCTCCACTCCCCTTAACACCCCTAAATTGAGTATTCAAGTTCCCCCCTGGCACCAGGAACTCAGCTTCATCTGCCGAAAAAAGAAGGACTAAGAATAGCCGAAGATGTGAGAAGCATGTAACTTGGCGCAAACACTGCCTGTCTGCTACTCTCTCGACAATCATTGACCCCGACTCAACCAGAAGCGGAACAGCCTCCACAAACCTTTGATGATCTGCCCAGCACTTCATCAACCCAGCAACATTTCCTTGGAGTGGAAGAGACACTTCCCTGCTGTCTGCAGGCACTGACAGCCTCTGCCCGATACAGTGTTCTTACGACTCCCAAGACCACCGAGGGAGCAGAACTCCAAAAATAAATCTGTGTTGCTCCAGGAGATCACATCCAACTCCCTACCAAGTTTGGAGACGTCGAGGGACTTCGAGAGAGGCCAGCCCTGCTGAGTATCTTTTCTCTCTTCTGCAGGTACGCCAAGATCCGTAAGAGTCTCTAACTCATTGGCCCGCCAGACAAAACACATCTCTACCCGAGCTCACCAGCCCGGGCTCATGTAAACCGACAGAGTCTCTGTAGTCCTGAGACCCTCAAGAGCCAACCCCCCTCTTGGGTTCTGCCGGACTGGTCCCCCAGCCTCATCTGCAGCCTCTTTTTTACAGGTACTTGCCCCGATCATATTATCGTATCGCGTTTGAGGCTACCACAGCGTAGAGCATCTCTGCATCCGGACACCCCAGGGAAGGTAAACTTGAACTGCTGGTTCTTTCTTGGACCTTGGCCCCTACTTACCTAAAGTCCAGAAGAATAGTCCTGTAAGTCGTCTGTAAGTACCTATGCAGTGAATGTTTTCTCCCATTGGATAACATTACCACGTTCGAGGCTCATGGCTAAAATCTGACAGCTGTGATTTTATACTGTGGTTGTTAGTTGTGCATATTGATAGATAGATAGATACTGAACTTTATTCGATATGTAACAACAATATCAAAAAAGTACATACATATAAAATCATTTATACAGCGAGAATAGCACATAGTTAATAACATGATTAAAATTGCGGGAATTAAAAAAAAAAGAAATAAAATTGATACAGTCAGGCAACAAAGTGAGAGGCTGGTTAGGGTTGCATTGATAATCTCAGCCTCAACGTCAATTTTAGGTATGATGACATGGCTGCCAAGACTAGAGGGGTATCTAAGGTTTTTAATTTAAAGTATGCCAATTTACATGAACGTATACCCCAAGATTTCAACAATGGTTTTAAAAAAGTGATCCTTGGCAGTTGATAAAATCTACAGAAAAGAATACAATGGATATTAGATTGGGGCGAAAGGCCATCACAAGGGCATTTTTGAAGGTCGGTGAGCCAACAGTTTGGATTAGGGAAAGTTAGAAGTCTAAAAAACGTGTTGGTACGAAAACGGGTCAGAAGCATACGGGTAAATGGAGATGGTTCTAGTAATAGGTATTGCTGAATACCAGTAACGGTAATCGAGTTTTGATATTCAACAATAGTGGACTTCTGTGTATCTAGGAGCCAGCGTTTATGATACAAATGATTTAAAACAAGTCGCTTTAGCTCAGCTCTAGATATATGAGTTAAGGTAGATGGATCCTCGTAGAATTCCGGGTGCCCGATGTCATTGGACAACCTTTTGATATAATTTAACCATTTGATGTTTCTGACCTCTGTCAATTTTAGGCAATCTATAATGATTTCCCTGTTGAAAGGGGTTTCCTCGTTAATCCAGACTTTGTGCCATAGGATTAGGAGAGAGGAGTGGATAGTATCTACAATGTGAGTAAGGCCCAGTTCACTATGCGCCATATGAGTGGAGGTGCCAGGCGGGACAGCCAGGAGGTAGCGTAGAAAGGCGTTCTCAAGGCGCTGGATTTGTTCGGCGGGTTCGATCCCCCAGATCCCAGAGCCATAAGTGGCAGTTGAGACACACTTCGCGCGGTAGATCTGGAGTAAAGGATGTATTGGACGACCCCCTAGTTTTTTTGAAAAATTTGTGAGTGCGCCTATTGCTTTGGACATTGCTAAAGTTTAGTTGTGCATATTATAACTGGGGGCAAGGAGCTTATTGCTTTTTATGAGGTGATCAGCGCTGCCTGAAATCTTTCCAGGTCACTGCCGCAGGTGGGGAGAGCCGCTGCGGTCAACACCGCTGCGGCTTGGGACTGCGAGTCCCACAATCCCCTGCATTTCCACACCTGGCCTGCTTTCATTGCCTTCAAAAGGAGAGCCACAGCCCCTCAGCATTGGACGCGCCTGAGCCAACCCCAGGCAATGGGCGGGCCTGTCCACGCCCTTCAAAGCCTGTTGGAGACTGGGCTGGACCCCCCACCCCCTGGCTTGAGCGTCAGATTTTTAGAAGGTACTGTCACAACGCTAGTAAAGTTCAAATCTTTGTTCTCTCTGTGCAAAGACATAATTCATCTGTTATCGCAGTTGGAGGATTTATGTATCTGAACATTTACAATTTAAAACAAAGCTTTATTGTTTTTTCTTATTCGCTCATTGTAACTCACTTGTACCAAATGTGGGTGGAACAGAGGGGCATCTGCCTGTTACCATGGGAAATAGGAAGGCCTTGGATCAAGCCCAGGGTAAAGCCAAACAATCTAAAAAAATCGGGGAATAATGACACAAGCACCCTAGATGAAATAAACCACCTAACTGAAGAAGTTGAACTCCTCATTGGCCCTGATCATTCCCAACCAAAGGAGCCCCTGAAAGAAAGAAATCAGAAACCTGCACTCGCGAAATGCCCGGTGTCGATTCCCCCCCAAAAAAGACTGACACATGGAAACCCACAGGGGTCAGTGGGGATGGTAACCAATCAGGGGAAAAAGCACAACACAATAACTAGATATCTGGGCGCTTTATGCGCATACCCAAGTACAAGGCTATCCCTAACAGCAAAACCAGGACAAATCATACAGGAACTATCCCCTTATCTCCATATTACTTGTGCTTGCAGAACCACCGTAGAATGAAGGGTACTTCTCTTATAACAAAGAAACTGACTGACTCTATTTTACCTGAGCAGGGTCAGCTGATATGAAAGGCAGCCTATTGGGGAAACATGTAGCTAATACACCCCTCAAATGTTACCCCCAAAGACACTCCCTCCACATAATTTTCGATTACAGAAGCAATTAGATCAATAAGCAGTTTTAAATCCCAATAAAACACAGCATACACCACAGATAAGACTTCAGTCTATTAAATCATTTGAAGTTCTCAGGCTTTTGACAAGACAACTTCCCCTCGCACTCAAGCAGAATTTCATCCCCCGAGAGGCACCATGGGACATCGATCAAAACGTTCAGTGCTTCTGATAAACGTCCCCAAACCAACACCTAGCTTAATTAAGGAGGAAGAAGATACAATGATAAACAAATGCACCCATTGGATTTGGCAGGTGAGGGGATGCAGATCAATTATAAGAGAAGACATAAGAAAAGTACAAAGACTTCCACAGTAGGGCACCCAGTTTGATAGTATAGAATTGGCATTTCACCAGAAAGATCTAGGAGACAACTTAGTGTCCTTTGATGCCCATACTTCACATCTGGCTGACACTAGCATACGTTTTAAATACAAGCCCCCGGAATCTCAAATACAGTCTGGACTAAAAGCTGTCTACCCTCTAACCACTGTGGAGACTCCAATCCAAGGGACAGATTGACAGTCACTAATGCCCCTCTACGATTGCTATCCGGCTACAACCTCTAAGGCATCCAGCATGGACACCATACAATTAATACCATTACGTGCTTCCATAGAGATTTTATCTATTGGTGCCCCAACAGGCTCATGTATTGATACTGTTGGATCCATCACTGAAGCTGACAATCCAAACCCATCCCAGATTCAAACCACATCTCAGACGACTTTGTTATCCTGGAATATTGCTGGCCTTAGAGCAAAGGTTGCGCTACTAAACTGGAATACCTTTATCGACTTATACAACATCTGTCTATTTCAGGAAACCTGGTCTATTGCTCCATTATTCCATCCTGGTTACCTGAACTACTACGTACCGGCAACATGTGGTTCGGTGAGCAACAATATGGATAAGGCAAGACATGGGTCACAAGGTACAGGCCCTTCGTACAAAATGCCCTGATATTCTTGCAATTCGCACAATGATTAGTCCTCATGCAAACATAGATATTTACGACGTCTATGCAAGAGGAACAAGAGGTGGACAGATGTCTAGAACTGTAACGATTCTATACGAACTGCTAGACAATCCCTCTGATAGCACGCATCTAATAACAGCAGGGGACTTTAATTCAACTTTTGAGCCTCTGGATTCAGTCGACATCAATCTAGCCGCAGAGGATGATATGGCCTGGGGCATCCCAAGATTATAACTAACACCTATAGCAAGATGTACAGAAGTAGCCTTGCAACTTAAAGCCCTATGCTTAGAGAGGGGCATAAGGGCACTAAACAGGAGGCCTTAGTCAGATAGAAATGGGGCAAATACCTATAACAATGGCTATCACTGTAGTCAGAGTGACTATTTTTTTAATGGACCTGAAATTGGGGGCCATTCTTATCAACATGGAAATTATCGAAAGAGTGGAAAGTGATCATAACCCACTGTATCTTACAACAGAATTTTTTAACATGGCAAGGGCAGCCAATGACATGCGGCCTGCTAAATGGACCAAGGTAGTGGGTAGGCCAGATACATTGCTTTCCATAAAAATGGATGTGACATCTCTACTAGCAGCGATAAAGGGGTACTTACAAAGCGCAGAGACCCATGAAACCATGACAGATCTGCATAACAAATTATTTGATAAAATAAGAACTTATTTTTATGCTCCTTCTAATGCAAACCGTTAATACTCTCTGATGCAGCAGAATTGGTTTAATAAGGAATGTTGACAGGCATGCAAGTCCCTTGTAGCCGCAATAAAATCTAAAGTTTCAGCATGCATCCACCAAACAAGGAAATTATATAAATCCGCAAAGGGTAGGGAGAAAAGACAATGGGATGATAATAGTTAGAAGGATCTCAAAATTGCATGCTCTGAAAAAACTTCTGCGATATTTTGGCACTCATATAGCCCCAGATGTATGGATAGATCAATTTGCCAGCCTACACTTTGAGGAAGACAATCAATATGAACAGAAGCCCATCATCCCTCCATTTTCAACAGAATTGACTTTGATTTGGCAGATGTAAAAGCAGCCTTAGATACAGTTATGGGGGCAGAGCTCCCAGCCTGGATAGTATACCGGCCGACCTATTTTTGTATGATAGAGTTAAGCTACATATTATTGCTAGCCAACGCAAGAGGTTGCGGAGCCCCTATACCGGATTCTTGGAGAGGTGACGAGCTAATACCCATTTTAAAAAAAGGTGCCAGATCCTTACCAGGAAATTATAGGCCAATTAATCTAATAGATTCAATCCAAAATGTTGTGACACGCTTAGTACTGGCAAAAGTACAGGAATGGATCTTCGCAAATTTAATCGTCTCCCCCCTACAGGCAGGTTTTTGGAAGCGAGTTAGTACTATTGATCAAGTATTTTGTTTCTTGCTACTCTATTGGCTTACGGTGGTGATCGCCACGGGCAGCATGTATTCGATTTAGTCTTGCACAAGAAACTGTGGCTGGTACTATACAACCTGAGTATGCCCTTGGACCTGCTTTCCTTAATCGTTCATCTCCATGAGGGAAACTTTGCCCAAGTCCGACGGGGCTCCCAGGGTGATACAACCAATCGATATACAATAGGAAAGGGGGTTCGCCAAGGGTGTGTTTTGGCTCCTACATCATTTTCTGTATTCTTGAATAGTGTCCCCCAATTTTTGGTTAGCTGCCCAACTGATGCCCCAACCTTAGCAGGTTCGAAGAGTCCTAAAAACATCTAGTGGGTTGCAATGTGCACTTTCAGGAATTCTGTAGGATTCGAGGTCTCATTATCAATTCTGCCAAAACAAAATTTATGGCATTCAATCAACAAAAGTCATTTAGGGGCACTGTGAAGCTGGATGGTGAGACCCTCGAACAAGATGATGTCTTTAAATATATAAGAGTTACTCTGGCCATGAACATGTCCTGGAAATAGCAAGCCGAAACAATGGCCCTTAAACATTGTCAAATAGCGGTCGTATTAAATAAAGAATTCAATAGCTCATTCCCTAAACCAATTAGCCCAATCCTCCATATCTATGAGGCCAAAGTATTGGGCTCAGTTCACAACGGTTCAGAAATTTGGGGCTTTTCTAACCTAGCCTCACTGACTGTTGAAGAGAATAAGTTTTTGCGAAGTGTGACGCGCTTCCCTCAAAGCACCCTAACAAACCTTTGTTGCTTGACCAAGGACAAAAATCTCTAGTAGATATAGCAAGACTCCACCCAATTTTATATTGGCGCAGAATGTGGTCCAACCCGGAGCTGACTAACTATGCTGAAGCTCTGAGGGATGTCATGGAGGCCGACCGCTCACAGAAAATTGATTGGCTCCATAATATCAAAAGAACCTTGACCAACATGGGAAATTAGGTCTTTATGGGAGAACGCAACCACTGCCGAGTTTCACTCAAAAACAAAAATAAAAGATCAGTACTGGCACATGATACTGGCAGATGATTTTAGAGTAATTGAGGGCACCACACTGAAAGGGAGGTTTCTAGAATTTTAATCTACCCCTCTCCATGAGCCTTACTGGGATATCATATCCAACACATTTGAAAGGAGACTGTACTTTCAATTCTGGGTAGGAACTCTCCCAATAAAATCTTTTACATGCAACTGATGTCCCAAAGCTGATAACAAATGTCCTATCTGCACTGATAAAATCGAAAGTTCTCTCATGTCTTGTCCGCTTGCTCAGTATATCTGGACCCGCGAAACAGATGGTTGAAGCCCATTTCTAAGAACCTGGGTACCAGAAGTAGTAGTGCTGCATTAAGGATATTGCGTTCCGACCCGTCCCCTGTACATGCAAGTTCTGTCACCAAGTTCCTGGGCTGGATGCGGTTTATAAGATCAAAGCTGATATGTTCTGAGCCTTCTAAATAGCCAATCTAATGTACTTTAATTTTATGTGTTTTAATATGACTATGATGGCAATTATTTTTAAGTGGAAACATTTTACAAAGCTGCGATGACTATGATTTTATGTATAACGTTTGTGCGTTTTTTTAAAAAGGTTTCTATGTATTTATATTGCTTTAATGGCTCGTACTGCCAAAATAAAGCTTTTTGAATTTATATATATATATATATATATATATATATATTACCTACTGGCGGTCGCCAGTAGGTAGTTATAGTTAGGACCCCTTTTCCATAGGAAAACCTCAACATTCTATTTTGAATAACTTTGGCGCCGGTCGACGAATCCTCGCGAATTTTTCAAAATAGGTGGGGCGCTACGCTCCGCTCCTACCTTGAAAGTCTCGGGGGGATTCGTCAAGCGGGGGCTGAGATAAAAGGGGGGTCCCAAAACGCGTTTTTTCCATGCATTTTTCCATAGGACCTTTAGACACAGCTCCAGCCCGAACGGCTGAACAGAATTACTTGAAATTTGGCAGAGAGGTAGTCCTCAGGTCAAGGAAGTGCCTTTTGTAGGTTTGGTGTAAATCTGTTCAGTAGATTCTGAGTAAATAGCATTTAAATCAATATATATATCTGTGGCAGCTTACGGTGCGCTTACGGTGCGCTTACCGTACGCGCACGGCGGCGTGCGCGAGCGCGATTCTGATTGGCTCTTAGATCTTAGTAAACATTCGGATCGGCCGAAACCAGGAAGCGACGTCCGCCATTTTGTCTCTCGCACTGAGAGATATTTCAAAATATGAAGCCCAAAAACATGTAAATGGGCTGTTTTGACAACTCCCACCCACACAGCCATGTTCATGGAGTCCCCAAAGATCCCCCAAGTACAAAAACGGTATTTTTATTATTTTGATAATTTCGCCGATTACGCTTACCGTACGCGTACGGTAAAAAAAACGAAAAAAAAAAAAACTATCCACACTCACCCCACCCCCTGAGTTTTTGGTGGCCGAAGGCCACCAAATGTACAGGGCCTATTAATGGTGATAAAAAACTAAATTTTTTCAACATTGAATTATAAATTAGAAATAAAAAAAACACTATCCACATTGACCCCATCCCCTGTGCTTTTGGTGGCCGAAGGCCACCAAATGTACAGGGCTTATTAAAGATGTTAAAAACCGTGCACGGAACGAACTGCGTTAAGTGGGCGCGCACGCCTCGAATGGCGTAAAGTAACTTAGCATTTAAAAAACCGTACAAATTCACTGAAAAAACCATAGGTTTCACACACGTTATAGTTAGGAATTAGCATTTAAAAAACCTTGCAAATTCACTGAAAAAACCATAGGTTTCACACATGTTATAGTTAGCGGAAATTTTACTGATAAAAAACCAGTGAAATTGCCCCGTTATAGTTAGTGCTGGCAACTATAACTCACGCGACCGCAATCTTCTGCTGATGACATATGTGTCTTTATGAAAAAAAAATATTTGTAATATATGTATCGCTAAAAATGTATGGAAGAAGACATGGGCAAATAAGTGTCTAAATACAGTATTAGCATCAGCAGAGGATTGCGGTCGCGTGAGTTATAGTTGCCAGCACTAACTATAACGGGGCAATTTCACTGGTTTTTTTATCAGTAAAATTTCCGCTAACTATAACATGTGTGAAACCTATGGTTTTTTCAGTGAATATATATATATATATATATATATATATATATATATATATATATATACATATATATATATATATATATACATATATATATATATATATATATATATATATATATATATATATATATATACATATTGTTTTTCCTGTAAAAATCTAAAACATCTAAAGTACTTGCCTGATTGTGATAATCTTGGTATCTGAAATAATATAAAATCTGTGTTATTTTTCTAAATTGGTCTCGAGTTACTTCTTGAGTATGTGTCTCATTTATTGACTCTTGTTGTACAACAAATGCTTAAAACTACACTAAGCCTAAACTGCTCGTCCACACTACCATAAAGAGAGCATTTGCGAATTTTAATTTAAGCTCTGTAAGCCAATAAGGGTTATCTGAACTTTATGCATAGAGTACCTCATTTTGGTACACTACAGAAAAGGCCAGCTTCCTACAGATATTTCCTAAGAGAATAGGACACTTTACTCCGCATACGTTTACAACGCGTGCCATTACCCTGCATTATTTACTCCGCAAAATCTTTTACAACGCAATCCATTACAACGCATTCCTCATTACAACACAATTTACTATTCTAACTCCACCGGGGCGTTGCTTTGGGGAATGTGTTGTAATACTTTGCGGTGTAAAGCCCTGAGTCGTAAAAGATTTTGTGGGGTAAAAAATGTGGGGTAATGGCATGCCTTGGACTCCATTCGTCGTAAAGGATGTTTACCTTCCTAAGAAGGCAAATGATTTTGGCTTCTTTGGAGTAGAGTGATCCATCGGGGTGGGGGGGGGAATAGGGAGGTTAACATCTAGTGTGTGAAATGCTCAATGTGCTACAGAGTCTGGTTGGGGCATGAAAGATCAGGAGCTCTATGGTCTGGTTAAGGTGGAATGGGGAAATCACATTATGAAGGAAATTAAGATTTGTCGTAAGGACTACTCTGTCCATGTATTTTTAGATGGAGGGTACTTGCAGTGTGAGGGCTTGCAACTCCTTAATGTGGCATAAAGAACGTATCACCAAAAGGAAGGTGTAGGAAGTTGGCTATTTATGCCAATGTAAGGGCACACCATGCAAAACGTACAGACAACCCATATTGTTTTACAGGGTTTAAATTATTATTCCCGAGTGCTCTATTTGTGGTAGTGTGGGCAAGCAGCGCTGGCCTATCAGAGGGTAGTGTTGAGCATTTCTTAAACAAAGATTCAATAAATGAGACACAGTCAAGAAGAAAAATCTGAGACCAATTTTGAAAAATAACGGATGTTAATATAATTTTAGACACCAAGATCATAGGAATCAGGTAAGTACTTTCGCAAATATGAAGTTTTACAGTCATAAAAAAGGAGTATGTTACTTACCTGTAAGCATCTATTCGTAGCGTGTAGTGTTGCAGATTCACATGCAATGCACACTCCTGCCATCTAGTGTTGGGTCCGGACTCTGCAATTTGTTTTTCTCGACAAAGTTTTTATGGTCGATGTCGAGCGTCGTATCTCCCCCTCCTCGAGGTATTGTGCATGTTCAACAGCTCTTCTGTTAGATTATAATGTTTTTCCCCTGCCTGATAGTTAGTGAGGATATAGTCTGCTAAGTTAGCATTTGCTGTTGAACATGCTGAAAGTGTTGTGTTTTTTGTCACCATCTAATACTTGCCAGGCAGGCGGGAGGGTGTATGTCAATCTGCAGCACTAGTAGATAAGAATAGATTCTTACAGGGTAAGTAACATACGCTATTTGTAGCATGCTATCCATAGACTGTAAATCAGTGCTCCTCTCGTGGTGGCTTTAGGCATCAGATGGTGCGCTTGATTGGAATAATGTGCATAAAACTGTCTGTACTACTGGTTTGTCCATGGTACCGCTTTACAAATGTCTGCTAACAGGATAGTTCCTAAACATGCCATTGATTCAGCCTTTTTCCTTGTTTAATGAGGTCTTGGCATTGTAGGTAGTGTTGGTTTTGCTTTAATGTATCAAATTTGTACACATTTTACTATCCATCTAGCGATTCCAGCTTTTGAGATTGGATTACCTATTTGTGGGTTAGAAAAAGCTACAAATAGTTGTCGAGTTTTTCTGAAAGTATTTATTCTTTCCACATAGTAAATTAGGGCACATGTCACTTTTAGTGTATGTAATGCTCTTTCTGTGACTGTTTCTGGTTTTGAAAAGAAAACAGGTAAATCAAATGTTTAATTTAAATGAAAATGGGATATAACTTTTACCAGAAACTTTGGGTTTGAGCGTAGACAAACCTTTTCTTGGAATACTTAGAAGTAAGGTTCTTCAATACTGAGTACATGTTTTTTGCTGACTCTGTGTAGTGATGTAATGGCGACCAGGAATGCCACTTTCTATGTAAAGAACTGTATTTCGCATTTATGCATTAGTTCAAATTGTGTTGACATGACATGTAGTAACACAGTGTTTAGATTCCAGAATGGTAACGGAGGTGTATGTGGTGGTATGAGTCTTTTAAGTCCATCCATGAATGCCTTTATGACAGGTATATGGAAAAGAGATTGGTGTTTTCGGTTTTGTAGGTACGCTGCAATTGCTACCAAAAGTAGGCATATAGATGTGTATGCTAAATGCATTTTTTTCAGATGTAACAAATAAGATACCAGTTGTTGTTCAAATTGTGAGGAAGCGTTTATGTTGTTTGCAGCGCATTAGTGGATCAAACGTTTCCATTTTGCCGCATAACATGCTCTTGTAGTTTGTCTCCAGGCTTAATTTAGAATGTCCATGCATTGAGGAGGTAACTGAAGATACCCAAATTCTATAACCTCAGGAGCCAGATTGCAAGATTGAGTTGTTGAACATTGGGGTGCCAGACTCTGCCCCCACTGTGAGTGAGAAGATTTGGAATGTTGGGGAGCTTCTCGTGAGATACTAGGGATAGCTCCAGCAGAGTTTGTACCAAGGCTGACATGCTCATGTTGGAGCTATGAGTAGCATAGTGAGTGATGTCTGTCTGAGTTTCCTGACCACAAATGGAGTAAGTGGGAGAGGCGGAAAAGCGTACGCAAATATCCCTGACCAGTTCATCCATAGTGCATTGTCCTTGGATTGTAAGTGTGGGGGCCTGGATGCAAGGTTTTGGTATTCTGCATTTTCTAAGGTGGCAAAGAGATCTCTTGTTTGTGTTCCCCACCGTTGGAAGTATGAATGTACGGTCTTAGTATGGATTTCCCAACTGTGGACTTGTTGTTGCGTTCTGCTTAGTAGATCCACAAGTGAGTTGTCAACTACTGGTTTAAACTGTGCTAGGAGGTGGACTGTGTGTTTGTTGGCCCATTTCCATATGACTGTGCTAGATGTGAGAGTTGTAGTGAATTGTTTCGAATATAGTACATTGCTGTCATATTGTCTGTTCATAGAAGGACATTTTTCCTTGATATGTTGAATAGAAACGCTTTGAGAGCCATTTGAATGGCTAGTAGCTCTACAACATTGATGTGTAATGTCTGTTGTTGTGGAGACCAATGCCCCCGTACCACAATGTCCTCCATATGAGCACCCCGACCTATGAGTGATGCACCCTTTGTGATTGTTGCTTGCGGGATTGGGTCCCTGAATGCTCTTCCCATTTGTGTGTTCCACCACTGTAGTGCCTGATGGACCTTGGGAGAAACCAACACTAGATTCTCTATGTTGCCCTCGCTTGTGACCATTGTGACACTAAGCACTCCTGTAGAGGTCTCATATGTAATCTTGCATTTGGAACTATCGCTATGCATGAAATCATCATATCTAGAAGGCGCATCACTGTTTTGACTCTTAGGCAACGATGTGGATAAAAAAGAGCCAGTTGGTTCTGGAAAGTGAGAACCCTCTATGGATTGGGGAATCCTTTTGCTGTGATCGAACTGAGTATGGCTCCCAGATAAGGCAGTATCTGGAGCGGTTGTAGATGGGATTTTGTGGCACTGATTGTAAATTCCAATTTGTGCAAAAGGTTGATCATGCGTTGAGTGTCCTGTAGACATTTTTTTTGCTGGAATTCCTGATCAGCCAATTGTCCAGATATCGAAACACATGTATGTTTTCTACAGCTAGATATTTTGTGAGTATGCACAGGTCTGTTGTAACCCCGAATGATAGTACTTTGAATTGATAGTGACGTCCACTTACCCCAAACTGGAGATATTTGTAGCGTACTGGGTGGATCGGTATGTGAAAAAATGTGTCCTTTAGATCTAATGCAGCCTTGAAGTCGCCTTGCTGTGTATTGGTATCATATCTTGAAGTGTTACCATGTGGAAGTGTTCAGATATAATGTACTGATTGAGAGGATGCAAGTCCAGTATGGGTTGTAGAGAGACATTCTTTGGGGGATTAGGAAATATAGGGAGTATACTCCTTTTCCGTGATGTTTGAATGGGACAGGTTCTATGGCACCTTTTTGTAACAATGCTTTTACTTCTTCCTTTAGCAGATGTAGATGCTGTAGATTTAATGCTTGTCTCTTTGGTGGCTGTTGTTTCAACTCCAGGCAATATGCCTGACTGATGATATCTAACACCCATTGATCTGATGTTACCTCCAGCAACAACCGATGGAACTGTTGTAGCCTTTTCCCGACATGTGGGAAGTATTGGGGAGTCACTCTTGGTGGTACATGCTCCTTTTGTGGGCATGCCTCTACCCTCTCCTTTGGCTTTGTGGCCACCTCTATAATACCCTCTCCCTGTTTGTTGGTGGTTTTGCTGTTGTTGGCGCTGGTAGGTGGGGGTTTCTCTGGTGGTTGTTTTTGAGGCCCCTCTTGTGAGAAAGTGGCTCTGTATATACTGTTCCTTAATAGGTACAGGGTGTACAGAGTCCACAGTCCCCAAGGGTTTGGCAGAGGCTAAAGTTAGATATAACCTTACTCCCTAAAGTGGTAGCTTGGTCGAGCTGTAAGGCAACATCAGAGGACAGTGTAAAGCATTTGTTGTACACACTCAGTCAGCAAATGGTATCACACACTCAATAACTGAACTCTAGGCCAATGATTTATATATAAAAAAAATATATGCTTGTTTTATTTTAGAACCAACAATCGGTATTAAAATATACTTTCTCAGAATGAGATGCTTTGTATAAATACTTTTGCAATATGCAATTGACTTTTGTAAACAGTTACAAGTGGTTGCAATAGGCAACACTATTTTAAACACAATAATGCACTGAATTCAATGAAAGTTTCAAGTTATTTGCAACAGTTTACTTTTAGGATTATTTTTGGAATTCCAGGACTGGATCCTAGATTCAGTCCTGGGTCAGTACTTCGAATCAAGTGATGAAAGTCGACTTAATTACTGTGATGATTTTTAAACAATATTTAGCTATTTCAAAAGTTGACACTTGGAAAATATTTCAGAGGAAATAGTCAATGATTCCCTATGGAAGAAAATACAGGTTACAGGTACATTAGGTTTTCGTTACTTTTGTAATCCAGTACTGGGTGCCTAGACTCAGTACTGGGACCTTTATCCAAAACAGGTAAGTAATTACGTTTTCAGATATTATATGATTTATTTATTTATTTATTTATTTATTTTTTAAACCTTTATTACAGAATGCAATAGATATACAAATATGGGCCTACAACCTTCAGGCCGGCCGCTAGCAAACAGTGAGATCATAAAACACAGTTATAAAACACAAGCGGCAAGTGGTAAAGGTCCCAGAAGTCGAAAGAAGCGTTTGCGGCCACACCGTCTAGACCCCCCAAATGGCGGTTCCATTTTTTAATGAAAAACTACAAACAAACCCACAAGGCAGCAAAAATCTAAGCGACATTATGTGCTCCCCTCGGGAGGACCCTACCGATCCACAGGAATAGGGGGGGGGGGACGGGCAGGGACAGAAACAAAGTGGGCACGATGACACAGAGTCAAGGGAACAAGCAGACTAGGGAGACTGGGCCGCCGCCAAGTCAGGCGTCAGTGGCGGGGTACAGATCCCGCCACGATAGGAGTTCCAGGGGCCCCACACTTTCACCCATTTCCCAGGCTTACCTCTCGCCACATACACTACCTTTTCCCGAAACATGCACCAATCCATGTTGTCCTTCCATACCGAAACCGTTGGTGACCTCTGGGAGCCCCACAATTGTGCTATGTCACGCTTGGCCACCATATATCCCAGTGTCACCCACCACGTTTGCGGCACCGTGTAATCAGTCGGTTCCCACACATTCAACAGACATCTCCTAGCCTCGGGAAACAGCGTCACATGAGTGACCGCTTGCAACACCGCTTGCACACCACGCCAGAATCGCGCCACCTCCGGACATTCCCACAAAGTATGGAAGAAGGTCCCTAACAAACCACACCCACGCTTACACATCCCATCCACGGCATATCCCATACGCATCAGACCCGGCCCCGTAACGTAGACCCTGTGGAGTATTTTGAGCTGGACGAAACGAAGGCGGGCCGGTATGGCCACCTCTTTCGGGGAGGCCACCGCAGATACCCAGTCCTCGTCATCCAGCTCCAATCCATCGGCAACCCATGCCGCACGAAGGCCAGTCAGCAGTCCCGAGCGATCGTTGATGAGCTTTTTATAAATCAATGAGATAGTGCCATCCGGTACATGCCCGTCTAGCACTCTATCTTCCAGAGGGGAGCACTCCGGGATGGACGCCACAACCGGGAATACAGAACACAGCGCGTGACGAACCTGTATATACCGGAAGTACTCCCTGTCCTGCAACTGGAATTCCGTCTGCAGCACATCAAACGTTTTAAATCCCCCCCTCGTCCAGAGATCGCCCACCCTGCTGATGCCAATCATGTCCCACTTCTCGAAGCCTTTCGTAGTCCACAAGCAGCCCAATCGCTCAGATGCATATAATGGCGTCGCCCGGGTCAACCGATCCTTCCACCCCATCGCCAAGTTTGCCGCGTGCCACACCCGTACCGCGACCCGTGTAGGACCCGTCAAACGTGCGTCGAGCGATCTAGAGTAGAGCGCACGATTGTAGTCGCCACCCGGCAACAACAATTTGTCCATTTCAAAAGCCGGGTTAAGGGCGGACCCATAAAGCCCGTGGTTTATCGCAGCCAGCTGGGAGGCCCAGTAATACCGTTTGATGTCTGGGAGGGCGACCCCCCCGTCATACCACGGGAGCGTCAGCTTCGCGAGGGCGATACGCGGCCTCCCATCCCAAAACAGTTGGCGCTGCAGACCCTCCACCTCCCGAAAGTAGCGAGCCGGGACGACGTCCATCGTGTTTTGTAGAGCGTATAAGAAATGTGGCAACGACATCATCTTAAACAGCACCGCACGGCCGAGTGGCGAGAGCGGCAAGCGCCTCCAACGCGCCACATCCTCCTTCAGGCACTGGAGGGGGGGAGTAGGTTCTGTGTATATCGGGCCGCAGAGTCCAGGGTAATAAAGATACCCAGATACTTAAATCCCTGCGGAGCAACCTGGATAGGACAACCCCGCGGAAGGATAGGAGCCTCCCCTGAGAGGACATATACACAGGATTTAGCCCAGTTGATGACTAGGCCGGAGTTGCGGCCAAATGAACACAGTACATCCACTAACACAATCAACGATTCACGCGGGGAAGCAAGGTACAAAAGAATATCGTCCGCGTAAAGGGAGACGCGATCCTCATACTCAGGAGTCCATCGGAGACCACGAATCGAAGGGTGCCACCGCAGCCACTCCGCCAGGGGCTCCAAGGCGAGCGCAAAGAGGAGCGGCGACAGCGGGCAGCCCTGCCGCGTGCCCCTGCCCAACTCAAAAGGAGCCGATACTCTACCATTCACCACCACCTGCGCCAGCGGTCCGGAATACAACAATTTCACCCAGCCAATGAATCCCGGGCCAAACCCAAACTTCACCAGCGTCGCCCAGATATACGGCCACTCGAGCGTGTCGAACGCCATAGTGGCGTCCAAGGACGCCAAAATGGCTGGCTCACTTATGAACGGGACCCTCGAGAGCACCCCATGCAGACGCCGCAGGTTAAGCGCGGTGTTGCGATGAGGGATAAAGCCGGACTGGTCCTGATGGATCAGATCGCACACCACGCTGACCAGCCGATTAGCCAGCACCTTGGCCAGAATTTTCGGCTCCGCATTCAACAGCGAAATGGGCCTGTAAGACGTGACCCGATCCCGCGGCCTCCCCTCCTTATGAATAACCACAATAGTGGCAAGACGCTGGTCCAGCGGGAGGGAACCCGCCGAACGGGCCGCGAGGAACATATCACGGAGATGCGGTGCCAGTGTCTCTGGCCGCAATTTATACAATTCGATGGGAAGGCCATTAGGACCCATGGCCTTGCCCGAGGCGACCGAACGTATGGCGAGGGCAATCTCCTAAGATGTCGGAGCCGCGTCCATCAACAATTTATCCTCCTCCGAAAGGGAAGGCAGCGCAATATCTTTAAGCAGGTCGTGGGAATCCTCTTCCGAGCGGGAAGATACCGGGGAATACACCCCGCGGAAATACTCAGCGAAGCAATCAACAATTTCCTCCGGCTCAGTGACACACACACCATCCAGTCTCTCAACCGACGGGACAACTCGACTCGCTCTCTCCTTTTTATCCAGCCACGCAATCAGTTTTCCAGCCTTATCACCCACATCATACAGTCGCCCCTGTTGCTCCCTACTCAGGCCCCTGGCCGCCTCCGTGACTAGGGCCTTGTAGTCCGCTTGTTTGAGCCTGAGAGCATGCAGTTTGTCGTCTGTGACACCACAATCCAGATCACCCTCCAATTCAGTTATCTCAGATTCGATACGGGTCACCTCCTCCCGCTCGCGCCTCCTGGAATGGGAGATGAGGGATAGGGCCTCCCCCCGGATTACCGTCTTGAACGCCTCCCACAGAGAAACAGCAGACGACACAGATCCCACATTATCTCCAAAATATTGCTCAAGGGATTTAATCAAATCTGCGTGAATTGTGGGGTTACGCAGGTACCAGGGGTTGATCGGGACCACCCTCCCCCCCCCCCCCTCGGGACGATATCAAAGTGCAACAAGAGCGGGGAGTGGTCTGAAATACCCCGAGCTAGATGCCGCACCTCCCCAACCCTCCCCGCCTGTGCTGCTGGCATCAGAACATAGTCAAGCCTCGAAAGACTACCATGAGCCCCGGAATGAAAGGTGTATTGTACCTGCGCAGGGTGTTTCAGCCACCAACAATCCACCAGTCCCAGGGTATCTAAGAGGCCAGACAACCAAGCTTGGGCGCGGGGGAGATCCCTGGGTGGGTGACGATCCTCAGTTCCAGAAACTACAGCGTTAAAATCCCCCCCAACCACTAGAGTCCCCTCCGGCAGTCCAAGAAGAAGGCGCCCCATATCAGCGAAAGTAGTCGTCTGCAACCCCGGCGGGACATAAACAGAAACCAAAACAATCACTTTACCCTCCAATCTACCCACTAGAGCCGTATACTGTCCCCTATCATCATGGCGCACCTCATCAACCTCCTACGGGAGCGAGGTTTTAACCATAATGCCCACACCCCTCGAACCAGAGGTGAAGCCCGAATGAGCTACAAGGCGATAGCCCCGCCTGTTCATGGCATGGAAGGAATTACCAATAAGGTGTGTTTCCTGCAGAAATATAATATCAGGTGAAATCCGTTTTAAGAACTGCAGGACCACCCCCTGTTTTATCCTGTCCCCCAGTCCATTAACATTCCAGGACAGAAGTCTCAGTCCCCTACCCCCCATCACAGCCAAAACCGATCAGTCTCCCCCCAGCGAGCACTTTAGATATAGCACAACAATACTTCTGCCTTGTGGTACAAACAAACAATACCCAACCCCAACCCAACATCCCAAACAAAACTCCCCCCCCTCCCTGCACCCCTGCATGAGCCCAGACAGCCCCCCCAACTTGCAGCGTGCCTGTCGCCCCTGTGTGAACTAAACTATAAAGACCCCCTGGAGGAGGAAAGAGAACCCCCTCGAGATACAGCACAACCTCCAATGGAGGGGGAACGAGACACAACAGTCAAGAAACCCTGAGCTTGGCCGAAAAGTGGCATCATCAGGAATGAGCCCCAGTGTCAATACCTCATACCCGGTCCGGTGGGCACTCTCCTCCCGCTGCCCCCATCCCATCCCGATCATGTCCCCTAGACAAAGTGTCCAACCAGTCCCCGGCTGTCTCAGGACGGTCAAAAAAGTGAGTGCGACCATCAGACTCCACACGCAGCCTGGCCGGGAAAAGCATTGCGTATTTTAAGTTCATATCTCGAAGCCGCCGCTTGACGCCCATGAAACCCAGTCTCTGCTTCTGGACCGCCTGCGTGAAATCAGGATAAAAGTTCACCTCCATGTTCTCCAGCTTAAGCGGCCCCCGCAGTCTGGAAGCTTGTAAAATCGCATCCCTGTCCCGAAAGTTGAAGATACGGGCAATAAGAGGCCGCGGGGGAGCTCCGACCTTCGGCTTGCCGCCAGGCACTCTATGGGCCCTCTCCACCGCAAAGAATTTACTCAGTCCTCGAGGCTGGAGAGGAGTAGAAATCAGATCCTCCACAAAGAGATCCGCCGCCGAATCCTCCAGTCCCTCAGGCACCCTGATAATGCGAACGTTATTCCTCCGGGCCCTGCTCTCGGAGTCCTCCAGTCGCCGATCCGTGAGCGCACTGGCCTGCCGGAGCCGGCGTACCTCCGTCTGGAGGGCCGCCACCTCAGTCGTGAGGCCCGACGCGGTATGGGCCAAAGAGTCAACCCGGTCATTTGTCTTGGATAGATCTGCTCTAACAAGGTTGACATCGATGAGGACTGCGTCGAGTTTGTGCGCCAGGGTGTCGAATTGTTGACCCACCGAGGTCTTCATCTCAGCTATGGCGCCCATGACGTCCTGCAAAGTCAGATCCGTCGGCCAATCCGGGGCATCCGCGGGGCACTCGGAAGACTTATGCGACCCGCCAGGAGAACCTTTTGGTAGGGTGTAGCGATCCATAATGTTGACTTGAAGTGCGGCGCCACGCCGGGTCGATTTGGCCTTCAGCCGATCTCCATCCTGCTTCGTGGCCATCGTCTTGTGTCTCGCACCCCCACGAGTCATGCAGCGGAGAACGAGCAATCGAGGCCGAGGACCCCGGCGGTCACCTCAGGAAGGCGGAGCAGGTCCCCGCAGGCAGGCAGGATCCCCCAGCGAAGCAACCACCACACAGAGAAGCGCCGTGATCCCACTCGCGATGGCGGCAAGGGGACTCAAAAGTGAAAGTGTGGGGTACGCGACTCGCCAGGCTCGTCCCGCCGTTGTTATTCACTTCTCCACTGGATCACCCCCCAACTCAAGTCCGGGGTCAGGAGAGGAGCAGGCCGCAAACTTCAGTCGATGCTCATCACGGCACCCGGGGTCCGATTCAAAAACGGAAAACGGGTACCACCTCGGCTCAGGGTCACCGACACAGTCCCCTCAACCGATTCAGGATGAAGACCGGATAAACGTAGGAGGTTGCGGAGGTCGTCGGGAGCCTCGCACCTACGCGGCCTTCTTGGTTGCGCGCTAGGCTCCTCCCCCCTATTATATGATTTTTAAGTAATATTTAAAGATTGCAGAAATTGACACTTAGAAGAAATTTCATAGAAAAACAGTCAATGGTTTCCTATGGGAGAAAATTGAGTTACTGGTAAGTACAGTTGTAAGTATTTTTCAGAGTCAGTGCTGGGCACCAAGATCCAGCACTGGGAGCTCACCTAAGAGCAGGTGAGTGTTTTCATTACTCGGCTGATTTTTGGTGAATATTATAAGATTTGAAAAGTCCACACTTAGAAGAAATTTCAGGAAAAAGCCAGTCAATGTTATCCTATGAGGAAAATAGAGTTATCGGTTTCAAGGTAAGTTCTCGACTGGCAGAGTGGAGGTTCTGGGCATGGACTCAGGGGTCCCCCAGAGTCAGGTAGGTACAGTTAATTCACCCCCAGCGCCCCTAGGGCGGCCGGGTGCAGAGAGAGTTAGGCCCAATGTTATCCTATGAGGGATAGGGGGGCCTTGTTTGGTGGCTGCTGACTAGCAGGCCACGCGGCTGTGGGAGCTGAGCTCCTGGTCACTTACTCAGGGCAAGTGGGGAAGTAGATAGGTGTAGAGGTTACACTGCCAGGGCCACTTGGGCAGCTGGGTGCAGGCTGCTTTTGAGCCTTCGGGCGCTCAATTGATTTCAATGGGAAATCTCTGCAAGCTCGGGGACGAGGATTTTTCAGGTGCCACCACCACTTCGAGAGGTAAGTTGGGTAGTTGGAGGATAGATAGGTACCCCGGGAGTGGGCACAGGGGGCCGCAGGGCGCCGCGTGCAGGGGTGCCTTTTGGTGTCGGAAAATCTTACCCTCTGTTGATCGCGGTAGGGGGGGCACCTTGTTCTCAGGCTGCAGGCTTCTTCAGGACGGTCGAGGGAGGTCCTTGGGTGCCGGACTCGGGGTCACAGTCGCCGTGGGGTCGTCCTCGGGGTCTTTGTTCACTCCGGCACTGGCCAGGCTTGGCTGGTGCAGAGTGTGCTGGGTTCGCGGTTCCGGGCTGCTGCCAGGGATTAGAAGTAAGTTCTTGAGTAGAGCCTCTACTCATGGGAGTCCCAGGGGCTTAGAGTTGAAGGGTAGCCAGGTCCTCCGGGGTTTGTGAGGTTGCTGGCCACGAGAGATGCCGGGTTGGAGCAGGAGCAGGTTCGAGGGTTGACAGGCCGGTAGGGCTGAGGCCAAAACAGTTGGTGTCTTCCTCTTCTCAGCAGCTGCAGGGCAGGTCTTCTTTCTTCTTGCTCTTCTTTGTAGTTTCGAATCTGGAATCTGGGGAAGGAAGGTTCAGGGTGCCCCTAAATACTAGATTTAGGGGCGTTACAGGTAGGTGAAGGGCAGGGACCAATGGGTCCCTGTCCTGGGGTGGGTACACCCCCTATCCTGCCCCTCTCCTGTGGGAGGGGGACAGTAGCCTAATCCTGATTGGGTAGGGCTTCCCATCTTCAAGATGGCGAGAGCCCGGGGATGTGCTTCACCTCGCCTCCCCCACTTGAGGGGTGGGGTTGGCAGGCTGGCACATCCCCTGTTCTTATTTGGGGTTTCCGGCCAAGCTTCCTGCCAGAGTGGGGGGTTGCAGTGGCCTGGGGAAACTCACAGAGACGGCATGCCTTTGAAGCTACCCCCTGCCCATCCTGTGGTAGGAGATTTAGCACCTCGCCCAGGATGTGCATTGTTGCAGGCCCAGGAGAGCAGGGGCTCTCCTACCCAGGGGTCCAGCAACATGTCTGGTGTGTGGCAGCCTAGGCAGCCTCAGAACAGATGTGGATTGTAGGTTAGGTTTTAGGGGGCATCTCTAAGATGCCCTCTGGGGTGTTTGGTACATTAAATACCAAACTTCTCAGTCTTCAGTGCTGCCTTTATGGTGCTGTGGAGTTCGTGTTTGACGAGCTCTCAGCACCATGTACTCTTAAAGGGCAGCACTGCACTTACAGAGCCCAGGAATGGACCTGAGTACTGTAGGGGCATAGGGCTCCTGCTCTTGTGCCCACACCATTGGCATAGGGCACCCAGCTAGAGGGGTGGCTGATGTATGCCATGGCAGTGTAGGTGATGGGCATGGCACACAGGGATGTGTGCCATGTCGACTCTTTGTTTTGTCTTGTACCCAGACACCCAGCCTGCAAAGGCAGTGTGTGTGTAAGGGAACAGGGCCTCTAAGGGTGGCACAATGAGTGCTGCAGCCCTTAGAGGCCTTCCCTGGTCACAAGGCCCTGGGTACTTAGGGTACCATTTACCAGGGGCTGACATGTGGCCAGGGTTTGCCAATTTGGGTTATGTGTGTTTAGGGAAGGAACATAGGCCCTGGGCACCTGATTGGCAGGAGTCCAGGGTACACTCAGTCAAAGTACATTCAGCAATTCAGCAAAAACTGGGGGCATACCATGAAAGAAAGATGGCACTTTCTCACACCTCTCCTTTAGTAACGCCAAAACGGCTGCTGTTTTTGTGTTGTGGATTGCAAAGCCCCCATTGATTTAGCTGTGTCTGTTTTTTCATAATGTTTTATATTGGGTGTCTACTTCTGGGCCAAAGAAATGTTCCCCATCAAAAGTAATGTTGAGGATGTGCTGTTGCACATCTGGCTTAAATCCTGATATGCGTAACCATGCAAGACTACGAAGCATAACAGAGGAATTAATCCCTCGTGCTGCAGTGTCTGTACTGTCCGGTGCACACCTGATGGTTGCATTGGAGATTTGTTTTACCTCAGCCACTAAATCTTCTCCTTTCTTTTGATATTTTTCTGGGATATGTCGCATTCATTCTTGCATCTCATCCCAAGTTGCTCTGTTGTAGCAAGACAGCAGTCCAACTGAATTTGCGATTTGCCAGTGGTCGGCGTGCCCTGGAGTCACCCATTTACCTGGAGCATCGATGTGCTTACTCAACTTGTCAGGAGGTGGCGCTTCCCCAGTGTCCTGGGATGCTGGTCTCTTCCTAGCGGTTGTAACCACTATTGAGTCTGCTGTTGGGCTGCCCCTAATATATATTGGGCCCGAAGGTGAAGGCCTGTATTTCATTCGTGGTATAAGCATTTTGGATTTCACTGGGTCCCTAAATGTATTCTTGGAGACATTTAATATAGAGCCAATCATTGGAAGGTATTGCGTGAAAGTGTCTACACTAGGAAATCAGTTTCTTCTGTGGTCCGCATTGGGGGTTTCTGGTAATCTGCAGCAATCTGTAACATGCTATGATAAGACGAAGCATCATCAGGTGGGGAGGCTTTCGTAGGGATTGGTGATTCTATATCTGTGGCTGGCAGAACCATGTCATAATCGTGCCACAGGTCTGGGCTGTGGTGGGTATCCCCCTGAGAATCAGTCATAGTCCTGGGGCTGAGGGCTATACTGCCCCCCTCATCCTGCGTAGGTGAGGGTGATCTTGCTTGTGGTGACTGTGGCTGGCTGAATGTCATGGGGCTTGCAGCCCTATGTTCAGTAGTCACTCTTTTTGACAGTGGTTGTGGGACTTCTAAATCTTGGGCATACCTTTTGGATGTCTTCTCTGCATGGTTTCTTTTGCATATATTTGTGTAGTCCTTCAAAAACATTGTCTTCTTCTTCTTGTGGCATTTATTTTTGTGGTATTTTTGCCTGCTTCTCTAGCACTGCTGTTATGGCAGGGGAAGATGTCTTTGTCATGCTTGGAATCAGGGTTTTCTTCTGCGTCGAAGAATGACTGCGTTCCTTCTCCCTTATCGGTATCGACGAATGTCTGGATTCCATGTGGTTTGATGTTGAACGTTTCTTTGGATTCGATGCCTTCTTTGGTGTCAATGCTGATGTGTTTATTGGTACCGAGGTGGTGTTGGTTCCATCCCCATGTTTTGGCCCTGTTGCCCGATCAGGATAGAGAACCATCTCGTCCCTTCTCGGCTCCGAGGCGTGCTTGCATTGTCGACCGAGAGCCCGAGGACTGTGGCACACCGGGGCATGTTGGGGGAGGTGTATGTAATATCTTCTTTACTCAGGATGGGTCAATAGTACTCACGTCCCTTGGTGTCGCATTCGTTCTCAGCCCCGACCCACATACCAGAGTCTTCTCCTTGGGTTCTTCGACCTGCACCTACAAATCTTCTTCCCCACTGGATTCATCAAAGGCAACATAGTGGATGCTGGCTATGACTGTCTCCCTTTGAATTGGTAACTCGGCATCAACCACACTTTCGCTGTGTGAATCTTTGTGCAAGAACTATGCCTCGATTGCCATCTCTATGTTATGTGCTAGGCGCCGATCTCTCATGCTTCAAAGCGTTTTCTTATTTTTGAAGAGGTTGCATGCTGCACAGTCCTGTTCCTTGTGTTCTGGTGATAAGCAGAAGTTACAGACCTTGTGAGTGTCTGAATAGGCGTATTTAGCCCTGCACCGGGGCCACTGTCTGAATAAGCTTTCTATTTTCGCCTCCATTACCCAGAGATGGGCTTTCTCAACGGGTGTGTATGTCGATGATGCGGAAGTCTGGTGCGTGCTCTCGATCGGTACATGGTTCCAACGTGTACCGGAGCCATGTTTCATTGGCGCTCTTCTAATCTGTGGATCTTCTTCGTCCATAGGCCGAGTGGCCATCGAAACTGTAGTGCTCCGTTGCAGTCCGTCCAAGCCCAATGGCGCAAAGTAGCCCTTGAACATGCGCAATACCTCAAAGAAGGAGGAGATACGACGCACTACGTCGACCATAAAGACTTCCTTTGGAAAACAACTTCAAGAGTCCAGGCCCCACACTAGATGGCAGGAGTATGCATAGCATGTGTATCTGCAGCCAACACATGCTACGAATATAGTTGAATTACCGCTTTGAAGTATGAGCCGCGAATGCGGATATGTATCCTATTGGAGAAACATATACTACATAGATACACTTGCAAGTGGTTTTGAAGGATACCTTTAGGGAATTAAGGTGCTTAGGGGTGAAGGTCCAAGAAACCACCAGCAATTGGGGTTTACCTGTCCTGGCGAGTCCGGGTGCAGAGGTGCTGGTAACAGTGGTAGCCTCGAGCGGTATGCAGTAAGTCAATGGCAAAAGGTACCCGCAAAGAAAGGCTGCAAGGGGGGACTTTGGGACAAGTCCGGCAGAACCCAAAGGGGGGCTCAACTTGTGAGGGTCTCTGGAACACAGGGACATAGTTGGATTCCGTGAACCAGGGCAGGGGGGCTCGGGTGCCGATATGCTTTGGCAGGTAGGTCGCTGTTGTTAGAGGCTCTCACTAGGATTGGGTGACCTGGAGAGGAAAGAAAAACAGGACAGGAGGCACACTCTAGGTGATGGTCATGGTGATCCCAAAGTCCCTCGTCAGCAGGTCAGTTTGGGCGTTAGTGATGCCCAGACTGGACACACACCAAGCCTTGGTTGCAGCAAATGCTTCGGTACCCAGTGTATTGGTGCTTGGCGGCTCCAGAAGTGCCTGGCATGTCCAAACGTGGTGAGTCTGATCTCCTGGAGTAGTGAAGACTTCTTTCTGGCAAGATGATCCCTCGATTAGATGGTCAGCAAGTCGAGGTACAGAGCAAGTGCGGTCGGTGCCAGCAGCTGTAGGGGAGTGGCTTCTCCACCCTAAGGGAGATGCTGCTTGGTCGTTGACGTGCTGGACAGTCCTCCACAGGCTTGGGTGAATGCACAGCTTTTGGACGAACTTGGTCAGGGCAATTGTTGAGGTACCAGCAAGGCAGGGTTTGGCGCCAAGTTCAGGGTAAGTCCTCAGTTCTCACGATCACTGCTTCTTCGGTCCTTCTTCGGTTCCCAGGTAGACAAATCTGAGTTCCTGGTGTCGGGGGACCCCTAAAATATTGAATTTAGGGGCGTTTAGGGGGGTAGGGTAGTAGCCAATGGGTTACTTCCCCCTGGGGTGACTACACCCACTATATGACCACTTCCTGTGGGGAGTGGGCATAAACCTCACCGAGAGTTCCTAGTTTCACCAAAAACAAGAAGGTGAAACCCTTCCTCTACTGTCCACTTCAGGCTGCCCACCTTAGGGGTGTGCCCAGCCTGTAAGTGTGATACGCTTTCTGACCAGCTAACTTTCCCACCTGCTCTGGTGCCAAATGGGCCTGAGGCCATGGGGTGGTGTTCCCCAGGACTGGGGGAAGCCAGGGTCACATATTAAAGGTGGCAGTGGCTTTAAACCCTCTGGCCTTGATATGCTAAATCACTAGCCATCCTGCTAGAGGAGATTTGATCCCCTTCCTTCAGAGCAGGCATTTTTTCTGGCATCTGAGAGCGCAGGCTCTCACATCCAGGGGGTCAGAAACTTGTCTATGGTGACAGGCTGGTCGATACCAGTCAGCCAGTACATTAGGGGACACCGCTAAGGGGCCATCTGGGTGCATATCTTCATAAAATCCGATACTGGCATCAGTATGGATTTATCAAGACAAGATGTTTGATCCCAAACATCATAGGTTTCAGTTAAGCCATCATGTAACTGGGTAACTCGTAATGACCAGTGCCTAGTACATGCTTTTATGGTGGCTTCCCTGATCACTTGCAATATCTAGTAATCAAACTAGGCATCACAGAGGCATATCTGCTCATGCAGATATGTCCTCACATGTAATATAATGCATCCTGCCTTAGAGCTCTAAGGCCTACTGTAGGGTTGACTTACATATAGTACATGCCATGTCGGTAGGCATGGCACACTGGGAGTGTGCCATGTCGTGTTGTCGAAAATGGCTTGAGCCATTTCACGCAGCCTGCATTGGCAGTAGCTTTTGTGTGGGTCCCTTTGGGGGGCATAATACATGCTGCAGCCCAAAGGGACCATCTTTATTAGCCAGGCTCTGGGTACCATAGGTACCATTTACCAGGGACTTACACGGGTGCTAAAGTCCTTGCCAATTGCGTTACAGATGAACATGTATCTTGTTTGTGGGAACCCTGACTTCCTGGCCCAGTAACCTGGAGAAATACAGACAAAAGCTACATATCAAGGGGTTGAAGTAGCACTGAGGGATACATGTGCGAGTGTCACTGTGGTGACTAAAATACTGACATCCACGGAGCTAACTGGACAAACTTATCCAGTAAGTTAGTAATATTTTTATTTGCAGAATAATTAAAATCATTGCAATTTACATAAAATGTCTGGGTAAGAAAAAGTTTACAAGTTAAAATAATGAATTCATTATTAAGATTATTATTTTACAAAACTACGGTAGTCTGAAAGAAGCGATACACCATCAAGCGCTCTAAGAATTTTGCCGACAAGGGTTTTTTATTTAGCAATAAAAGGAAATTGATGCTCGGTTCAACTGGCAGCTTTCAAGATCCTCATTTCAAGGTTCCCTGCCCTGGGGCTGCTATTATCTTTCTGGGGTGGCCCATTTGGTGGAAGTAAAGTGTTCACTTGTAGAAGAAACTTGGCGGCCCTGCAGGAAAGCTAAATTGATTTGCTGTTTAGTAATGTCAGCACTGCAAAACGGCATGACCGTATAGTGAGTGCCCGGAAGGCAGGGCAGAGTAATTTCTGTTTTAAAGAGTTAACTGCCGGGCAGATGCGCAGAAAATGTAACAAGCTTTCGTCAAATCGACTGCAAAGTCGGCAGAAAGAGTTCGATCATTTTTGTTTCCAGGGCGACACCTGGTCTTTTGATGGAAAGGCACCCATTCTTGTTTTTTTAATAAAAGTGCTGGATGGTTTGAGAAATGTGGCACATAAGGTATGGTTGGGGCCCCCAGCTGCTGTAAGACTGACCAGCTGTGTCCTTTTTCCTGCCAGTTCACCTTTATCCATCGACTTTACTGTAGTTTATCTTAAGGCCTAAAGATTCGATTATACTATGTAAAGTGGTGATTTGGCGCTGCAAGCCGATGGAAGTCTGACTGCATAAAACAATGTCATCTGCATATTGTAAGCTGCGCACTGGTCTTAGTGTGAGTTTTGGAGGGTCATTCGAGACTTTGGCTTTGAGCAGGTTTGGGGGCGCTCCCCATTTGGCCAATTTTGCCCATAAGAGGCCTCTCGGGACCGTGTTGAAATCTGATTTTAGGTTGTCGAAACAGGTGTAAAGATTTGAGGCCTTATGGGTAACTTTTTCAGTCATGAGGATGAGAGCCAGGAGGTTAGTGATTGTACTCATACCTGCCCGGAACCCCTTGTGGGTCGCCGGGATGATTTTTTCAGACGATGCCCATGCTTCCAGATCTGTCAGAAGATTAGTGGCATGGAGTTTTGCTTCAACGTCAATCAAGGCGATTAATCTATAATTTGCTGGATTTGACCGTGAGCCTGATTTAAAAATGGGGTGAAGAATGCTACCTCTCCATGATGGTGGAATTATATTGGAGGTGAATGCCAAATTAAATAGGGGGTGAAATATGATACCGAGAAGGCCTGGTCATATTTGAATACTGCATTGGGAAGTCTGTTCGGTCATGGGGCTCCGTCAGATCTCATTTTGTTCAGGGATTACCCCACCTGCACTTCTTTCAGCCAATTAGTGTCTGGCGAACTTACATTGGGAAATGCGCCCTTGGTAGTTACCTCTTTTGGAGTGGCGCTTTGGGTGGATTACTAAGGGCGGGCTGCCTCAATGTGCTCTATCCAGTCTGATTCAGAGATGCCGGCATTGAGGTGGCAATGGCTGCCGTATGAGAGGGCGTTGAGTTTTGCCCAGAACCTTTTGCTGTTTTTGTTTTGCTTTTTGTAGGCGTTTTATCCATGTTTTCCTGATGGGATCTTTTTGCTGCCCAGAGTGCCTTCTTATAGGCGCGTCTTAAGGCCGCAATTTGCTCTGTAATGGAATGATTAGACATTGAATTATTTTTGCGCAATTGCCTGATTTACCTGTTGGTTGCTCTCTTTTCTCTCCGAAGGTATGCGGTGAGCCAGGGGGCCCCCTTGGTTGTGGTTTTGAAGGTCTGCGGGGAATTTGCTGGCCAGTTGGAGACCAAACCTGCTAATAGAAGTTCCCAGTTGGACCACGTCGCCTGTTGTGGGGAGTTTGAGAAGTGAATGTGATGATAAAGTTCCTAATGACTGTTGCCATACTTCCGTTCCAGGCAAAGCGTTTTCGATTGTAGGCACAAGGTTATGCATTAAGTCGTTGGTTTCTGGGGCTCTTGATGGGTGTATAAGGAGTTTGACCTGCTGAGGAAGATGGTCGCTTTCTATTCTTGATTTTGTAAAAAAAAAAGACCACATTTTGTTGAAGAACTCTGAGTCCACAAGTGTGTAGTCTAAAATGCATGTGGTTTTATTGGTGCTCCTTGTGAACGCAACCGGTTGGTCTTGTGGAAGGCGGCCTTTGCGGACACACAAGCCGATTGCTTCTAAAGCTGTGATGCACAGTTTCCCCAAATTATCAGTTTTTTGATGCTTTGTTATTACCACAGGTAATTGTTTTGTGGATGGCCCGGGGAACCGTTGGTTTGCCTCTTGGGAATCTGTTTGTAGTGAATACATGTTGAAGTCTCCAGTCAATAAGATTTTGTATTCTGGGAATGTCTTTTGGAGTGATTTTAGGATAGATACTAGAGAGAGGATCTGGTCCTGTTCTTCCTAGATGGATGAATGTAAACATTGTAAAGTAATAGGTTGGCATCCACGGTGTTAGTTTGTGGGGCTAGGTGTTGGTGAGGTGAGAGTTTAAGGCAATGCGCCCATGCCAGCCCAAGGTCTACGCTATCCTGACACAACTGGAGGTCAGATGCTATGTAAATTGAGAAGTCTCCTGCTGCTCTGCCCTCTTTAGTTTTTTTGTTGCTTGTTGTTGACACTATTTGAAACCTATGATTGGTGTTGGATACTCGGCCCAAGTTTCTTGAAGGAGGAGGATGTCGAACTCTTGTAAAAACGAAATAAAGTCTGACTCTCCTACCTTGTTTTTAAGGCCGTTCACGTTCCAAGAGCAAAGTTTCAACAATTTGTTTGAGGGGGTCTTTATGGTGCCAGTGGTGATCATGCTATTCATCCTAATTAGGTGCGGGCCGGTGGGCTTTTTGCGAAGACCTGTCTCATGTAACTTGGAGCCCCGGGTACTGCTAAGTGGGTGATGCACAGATTTTCGGTGTCAATAGGGTGCTTTCCGCCTGGGCCTATTGCGTCCCTTAGAGTGCTGGCTGATGTTGTGCAGATTCTCGGGTAATGATTCTGCTTTGGCTGTAACGGGCTGGGGTACCTCTCTGGCTCAATCGTTTTTAAATCAATGCCCCAGTTTAGGAAGCGATCTCTTTGTTGCCAAACCATCGTAGCAATTTTACTGTTGGCCCAGGTGACTACCGTGCTTTCATGCCGTTATCAATGCTGATAATATTAGCAAGGTGCATCCCATGTCTGTGGTGACCTTCGAGTGGGGAGGGGTTACTGGCCAAAATAAGGTGGTTGTGTTCTCTGCAATTCCTGTAGAAAATCCGCTAGGAAATGATCTGGAGACCTCAGCATGGGTTGACGTAGAGATCAGAGCCCATGCAGCCATGCTGGGAATACCTGAATGGGTGTGTGTGAAAACTCGAGCACAAAGTTAAGCCCAGGGTGACTAAGAGGTATAGTAGCCTAGAATAATGACCCAATCCTCCAAGAGAAAATGCAAGAAGGCTGGGAAATCAACTTCTGACAAGACACAAGCTCAGGTCCCCTTTCCCCAGGGAGAAGACCTGTCAGCCCTTGAGGGAACTGAGTCTTAGGATGTTGGGCCTTACATGGCAGACCTTCTAGGACCAAGGACTCCCTCTAGGGAAGATCTGTGCCAGGGACAGAGAACCTGTCCTTCTCTTGAAGGCCTGCGACTGCAAGCTGCTGCACAGGAAAGTTGAGATGTTAGCGGTACACACAGGGCCAAGTGGGAGGAGGGACTTCTTTGCACTGAGGCCAGAGATGCCAAGCCTGGTACCACTAGGAGATTGGTAGTGCCTCAGCAGGGTAGAGAGGTCTTACTCACATTGTCCCATGACAATCCCCTAGCTTGGGCCTCTTGGCCAGCCTAAGATGTGGAGTAGGTTGGTTGCCCACTTCTACTGACCAAATATGTCCCAGAAGGTGAAGCAGTTTTGCAGCTCCTGTATTTCCTGTCAAGCCAGTGGAAAGACAGGTGGCAATCCAAACGCTCCCTTGATCCCACTACCAGTGCTTGGGGGATCCCTTTGAAAAGGTGGGGGTTGACATTGATGGCCCCTTTGACCCTCAAACAGCCTCAGGAAACAGATGTATTCTGGTGGTAGTGTATCATGCCACCGGGTATCCTGAAGCAATTCCCCTTAGGACTGTCACTGCTCCTGCAGTTGCCATACCTCCCTATAATCCCCCGGGTGTCTAGTTTTCAGAAATGTGTGGGTTTGGTAGGTTTCCCTAGCTGGCCGCGAGCACAGGGCCAAAAACCCAGTGGCCCCCCTTGCAAAACCAGGTTGTTTTGTGATAGGCAATTTTGATGTCGCCTCAATACGTTTTGGGCCCTTGCCTGTTGCGGGTACTTGGGCCTCCCACACGAGTGAGGCACCATTTTTTATTATCGGGAGACCTGGGGGAACAATGGATGGTAGGAAATTTGTGTCAGCCCGGTTATGCCACAACTTTCACACACAAAAATGTGTGGAAAATGAATTTTTCAGCTAAATTGGAGGTTTGCAGGGGAATTTGAGTAAGAAAACATTGGGGGATCCATGCAAGCCAAACCTCACTGAAATCCCCCGGGTGTCTAGTTTTGAGAAATGTATAGGTTTGCTAGGTTTCCCTAGGTGCCGGCAGAGCTAGGGTTCAAAATCTACAGCTAGGCACTTTGCAAAAAAAGGGTCAGTTTCACTGTGAAAATGTGGTGTGTCCATGTTGCATTTTGGGCCGTTTCCTTTCGCGGGCACTAGGCCTACCCACACAAGTGAGGTACCATTTTTCTCTGAAGACTTTGGGGAACGCGGGGTGGGTGGAATTTTGTGGATCCACACAGATTCCAGAACTTTCCATCACAGAAATGTGAGAAAAATGTGTTTCTTTTGACAAATTTTGAGGTTTGCAAGGGAATCTGGGTAACAGAACATGGTGAGAGCCAGTCAAGTCACCCCATCCTGGATACCCCTGGGTGTCTAATTTTCAAATTTTCAAAAATATATAGGTTTGCTAGGTTTCCCTAGGTGCCGGCAGAGCTAGGGTTCAAAATCTACAGCGAGACACTTTGCAAAAAAAGGGTCAGTTTTCACTGTGAAAATGTGGTGTGTCCACGTTGCGTTTTGGGCCGTTTCCTGTCGCAGGCACTAGGCCTACCCACACAAGTGAGGTACCATTTTTCTCAGAAGACTTTGGGGAACGTGGGGTGAGTGGAAGTTTGTGGACCGACGCAGATTCCAGAACTTTCCACCACAGAAATGTGAGGAAAATGTGTTTTTTTAGACAAATTGTGAGGTTTGCAAGGGATTCAAGGTAAAAGAACTTGGTGAGAGCCAGTCATGTCACCCCATCCTGGATTCCCCTGGGTGTCTAGTTTTCGAAAATGTATAGGTTTGCTGGGTTTCCCTAGATGCCGGCAGAGCTAGGGTTCAAAATCTACAGCTAGGCACTTTGCAAAAAAAAGTCAGTTTTCACTGTAAAAATAAAGTGTGTCCACGTTGCATTTTGGACCGTTTCTTGTCGCAGGAACTAGGCCTATCAAAACAAGCGAGGTACCATGTTTATCGGGAGACTTAGGGTAACACAGAATTGTAGAGCAACTGTTATTACCTATTGACTTTCGATGCATTTCTGTCTTGCGGACCTGCTGCTTGCTGCTGGCTTTTTTTCGGACCCTCCACCACTCCTTGCAGAACCCGCTTCGCGGGTCCCGCTGCGGCGTGAGAGCCGTCGGTGCAAGACCTGTGGATTGTTTTAGTGAGGGACTGGGTGAGTGCAGGGCTGCGAGCGGCGGGACAGGACTACGTCTCCCAGCAGTCCTGTCAACCCGCGCCTCCTGCCACCTGGCCGCTCTCCCTGCAAGCCCCGCCCCACTTACAGCCTGAAAAAGCCCCTCTGAGCTCCACTGCCCTGGGATACCTTGCGGACCTGCTGCTTGCTGCTGGCTTTTCTTCGGACCCTCCACCACTCCTTGCGGAACCCGCTTCGCGGGTCCCGCTGCGGCGTGAGAGCCGTCGGTGCAAGACCTGTGGATTGTTTTAGTGAGGGACTGGGTGAGTGCAGGGCTGCGAGCGGCGGGACAGGACTACGTCTCCCAGCAGTCCTGTCAACCCGCGCCTCCTGCCACCTGGCCGCTCTCCCTGCAAGCCCCGCCCCACTTACAGCCTGAAAAAGCCCCTCTGAGCTCCACTGCCCTGGGATACCTTGTGGACCTGCTGCTTGCTGCTGGCTTTTCTTCGGACCCTCCACCACTCCTTGCGGTCACAGGTGAAAAACCAGCAAAGGAGGGGGGAGCCAACATCGGGACTCTGGACAATTATTTTAAATCGGTAAAGGGTGATGGGGGAATCGAAACTTCTCTCGAGATGCGTAGGGTAGAGCGCCGTCGCTCGATCGAACACATGAAAAATAGGCCCCTCAGTGATATAACTCCCTATCCTATCTCCCAAGAGGAAGGTTCCCTTAATGGCAGCCAGGATCTTTTATCCCAAGAAGATGTTCCCCTATTACTACGGGATAGCTTTCCCAACCCTGGCTTACTTCCTAAACAAACTACGGACACCATTCCACTACTAGTTGCCAGTAGTCCGGCTGTTGACTTACTCACCCAAACGCACACCAGAGCTAAAACCAGGAATAATAAGCCAAAGCAAATTGTGGTGGCAGAGGTGCATGACCTACCACCAAATAAGCGCAGAAGGAAGATGAGGGGTGGTCAGGGGAAGACCAAGATCCCCCATTCTGATTTTGGAAAGACACTTAAGTCCGTATCTATGTTGGATAGGCCATTAGTTAATGTGCATAAGGCTACTCCCCCCAAGGGTACTAACACTATTACCACTGCTTCCATCAGCGACAAAGGGAACAGCCCACTTAACACATCACTCCCTGGCATCTCTTTGGGGAACATTGAATCTCTAATTAGATCACTCCTGTTGCCCATTAGCGAGAGCTTGCAGAAAATAGAATTCAGGCTGACCATTTTGGAGGCAACCTTAACCACCCTGAAAACCTCGGACAACAAACAGAGTAGAACCATTGAGTCCAATCTACCAATAGGAACCTTCCCCAATATTCAAAACCCTCCGATCCACACGGGGCCTCCTTTGGGCACCACTGCCGCTCCCCTTTTACAGCCACTTATGGCTATTTCAGTTCCAATTCCACCTAGCAATCCTAATATCCTACCACCACAGACAGATGGCCCAGCTTTCCAACGTATAGCCCCTGGCACAAACCCTCGGGTCCTACCTAATGCTAGTATTGCCCCCCTATTCCCTGGTAAGCCTGCCCCTAGACCACGGGGACCCGACTTACCACCAGAGGCTAATAGCCTCATGGTGGTTTTAGCAGGTGTTCCTCCTCTAGAAATGGGTGAAAATGAGAATTTTCACTCACTCAAGAGGAAAATCATCAAATGGTTGAATTGGAACAGACCTCTTCCAGCCCACCTCAACAATGAGATCATTATGGTGAGAAGGGTACCATGGTTGGGGAAATCAGGAAAATCAATAGCAGGGGACTGTATCATGGTGTCTTTTCGAGACCCTGGGACAGTACTATACATTTGTGCTGGGTCAAATAGATCACTGGATTCTACCATACAGACTTTTCCAGTCTCTTTCTTTTTCCCTCCCATTCGCATGCACCATGATTTGTTACAAGGTAACTGGACAAGGGTGGAACGGAGATCTAGACATAGGGGATATGCTCCACGTCCAGTTTATCGACCTCCGGAGACACCCTTTTTGGACCACAATCGTTTCAACTGTCTGAACAGTCTGGATGGTGTGGACTGACTGTCCTCAAACCCGGACTCAAATCCTGTGACCTTGGGTAACGGTCCCAGTAAACTTCCTGATCCGGCTGGACCCACTTCTGAAAATGACCCTGATAGAGCAATTGGGGTAGTATCTGGCTCTGGTACTGGCTCTTCCCCCCACTCCACCTCTGCAATCCCTTCTGTGGTTGCTCCAGCGCACATGAGATTAATTTGGTGGAATGTGGCTGGCCTAGCCAGTAAACTGGGCACTCAAGATTGGATAACTTACATCGAGTCCGGGGATGTTTGCATGCTCCAAGAGACTTGGGCAAGGGAAGATTATAAGCATCAAGGTTACGTGTCATTTTCCATCCCGGCTAGGTGGGAGGGTAAGGGCCGCCCCTCTGGTGGACTCACAACTTGGGTGGCATCCCACTTAGGATGCCAGGCTTCACGCCTACCAGTGCCATCAGACGACATCCTAGTGGTTTTATTAGCCTGGCCGAACCTAGCGAAACTTGCCCTGATAAATATTTACTCCAGGCCAGTGGGAGCTTCGCGTGAATCTCCCACTATAGAGGAGCTTTCAGTCTATTTAGCGGAAATGCCAAGAGACATTCCTTACATAGTGGGAGGGGATTTAAATTCCCATTTCGAGCCGCTGGTCGGCCTCGTAGAGGGATTTCCCATGGAAGAAGAGTCCAGGTGGTCAGTACCCTCTGTTGTAGCACCCTCCCCAAAGGCATGGACGCCTGTAGCACTGCAGATTACTGCCCTTACCCTAAAGCATGGAATTAGAGCCTGCAATGGACGTATTAAGTCTGATGTACCCAGCAAAACCACGTACAACAGAGTGGGAAGAGAGTCCCGCTTGGACTATGCCCTTGTACAGATAGTGAACTGGTCTTCTATCTTGGACTTTAGGGTTATGGAGAGACTGGATAGTGATCATAACGCCCTTGAACTCGATCTTAGTCATCCTGGGCTAGAGGCCTCCGTAACAACCATGGAGGAGTTCAAACCTGAACTCCTATTAGATAATAACAGGAGAAGAATCAGGTGGGATAAACTAGCTACGAGCCAAGTGAAACTTTCGAAGCTCTACGCAGGTTTAATTCCTATTTTGGAAAAAGTGGGAGATCTAGCCAACGATGTGGGCAATAAAGACCACCATGAGAAATTATATCAGGCTCATGAGGACCTTATAAAGGGAGCGGCCTCCGAGCTTTTTAGCAGGGTCCAGATCAGAGGAGGGCCCAGCAACACAAGTCCTTATGGTACAACGCAGCCTGCAGGAAGGCAAAGGGAGAACTCCTCAGAAGCATCAAGGAGGGAACAGGTAGAGAGAAGCTGCGAGAAAGTAGACGGGTTTATAAAAAACTGGTCACCCATGCTAAAACCGAATGGGAGGAGAACCAGTGGGAGGAGCTCACCACTTCCCTCGCAATAAGAGACCACCGAATGTTTTGGAGAGTAGTAAACGGGGGGTCGGGGAACCTCCATTCGGCAATAGAGCCAAATATTGCAGCAGGGGTGTGGCAGGCACATTTCCAGTCTCTCTACAGTTCTGAGCTGGGAGAAACTAAGATTGACATCGGTACTGGATTGGCAGAGTATGGCGGGGACTCGATAACAGTGGGGGAGGTGAAGGTAGCATTAATAGGACTTAAAGGTGGAAAGGCGCCAGGATTGGATGGCCTGCCCGGGGACCTGTTTAAGCAGGAGCCCGATGTTTGGGCCCCCTATCTGGCCGCTGTGTTTAATGGAGTTTTGCATGGCATGGAAATTCCGAGTACTTGGCTGGGGGCAGAGGTGGTCCCTATATTTAAAAAGGGCTCGCCCCTGCTCCCAGCCAACTACAGACCAATCAGTTTAATTGACGTGTCACAGAAGCTGTTTGGCAGGATACTGCTGAATCGGCTTCAGGACTGGGTGGAGGAAACGGGCGCCCTCAGTCCGTACTAGGCGGGATTTAGAAAGGGAGTTTCTACAGTGGATCAGGTTTTTCGTCTGAACGTTATCTATTGGAGGGCAGCAATATTGGAAGGTGGTAGTCTATACACCATATTTGTGGACCTGAGGGCCGCCTTTGACCTCGTGCCCAGAGGGAAACTCTGGAGTGTTCTGGCTGAGATGGGGGTCCCCCCAGATATCCTGATAATTTTAAAGAGATTGCACCATAATAACTATGCCCGGGTCAGGTGCGGGAAACTTGGGGAATTAACGGACAGATTCCCCGTTGACAGGGGGGTTAGACAGGGCTGTGTATTGGCACCGACCCTGTTCTGCCTCTTCGTCAACGGGGTAATCGCCCATCTCAATGGAACTGAATACACTGACGCCCCAAAATTGAATGGCAGCAGGGTGCCTGCAATCATGTTTGCAGATGACACCCTGCTGCTGTCCAAAACCCCAATGGGGATACAGAGGATCCTTGATTCTTTTGTGGCTTTCTGCACAGACAGGGGGTTAGAAATCAATGCTACCAAAACCAAGTTTATGGTCCTGAACCCAACCCCAAGATCACGCCCGAACCCTCTACTGGGAGCATCACGTTTAGAGAGAGTCTCCACCTTTGAATATCTAGGTGTAACGTTGAATGAAACCATGTCTTGGGGAACTCACCAGATTAGGGTTAATCTTAAATTAGTGCAGACCACTGGCGGCATTGCTCGGTTGATGAAAAGCTCCACATATCGACCGCTGGGGCCGCTTATCCAGATATACAAGGCACAGGCTAGAGGAGCTCTGATGTATGGGGCGGAACTGTGGGGTCATACAGCTTCCTGCAGCTTGTCTATAACTGAGAACAACTTCATTAGACAGATAGTAGCACTCCCGTCCAGCACCCCGCTCCTCCCCCTGAGGATGGACCTGGGACTGAGACCAATAGCAGATGAACTAGGTCTCAGACCCATAGTCTTCTGGCGAAGGCTATGGAGCAGTGAAGAACTTTCTTCTTATAGGGCGGAACTGAGGGAGTTTCTAACCCACCCTAAAGCTCTACAGATCCCGTGGATAAAATATATAAAAAAGTCCTGTATGAGACTGGGGCTTCCCGACCTGTGGTCGGATCCAGCTAACGCCTCACTAAGGATCCCACGAAGAGCTTTGGTCAATGCTTACCACGAGCAGAAATTATCTATGGCCCTAGACTGCAAGGATGAGGGGTCATTAACATTTGTATTCGCGCAAAGCAAGGACTCATACCGGCTGGAGAGGGTTCTGGACGCCATGTCTCCTGTGTTGGCCAGGAAGCTATTTCTCCAATGGAGATATGGCATATTGCCTCTGCGATCTTACACCTGCTCCTGGTCAACACCGCCATCTACCAAGCAATGTCCGGCATGTGTGGGAGCCGAGGAAAGCGATCTGCATGTAGTCTTGTTTTGTCCAACTTACAAGGCCGCCAGGAAATATTGGCTCCTTCCACTTATTAGAAACCTTGGTTTTAGGGAGTACCTCCCGGTGTATAGAATTTTAAAAACTGACGTTTCAGGTCCAATTGTGTTTGCACTAGCCAAATTTCTTACTAATGTCTGGTATATTCGTACCCGTATTTTAAAGTCGCAGGCTCCCACCTAATTTTAAGTTAAAATTTTAATCGTATGCCCTTTTATCTGATGTGTTTCCTGATTATTTTTTCTTGATGGTTTTATATGTTTCATATGTGTTTCTTTTGCATATCTTTTATGGCCAAATTGGCCGAAATAAAGATTAAATACATATTTCTGTCTTCCAAATGAAAACAATGTGTAAAAAAGAAATAATTTTGAAAAATGACCTAAAAGTCTCATGCTAATTTGGGTACTCACAATTTCGGAAATGTGCAAATATCTACTGTTTCTAAACTCTATATTTGGTTCCAATTTCAGAAATACATGGGTGTCTTTCATACCGATTTTTCCATGTATATATTTTCCCAAATTAATTGCTATATACCCGGAACATAATGAAAAACCATCGCAAGACGCTGCTCAGTTATTGGCTCTGGGTTCGTCGGGTTCTTGGTGAAACTACAAGTCCTATATATCCCCACAACCAGAAAGGTTTAGCGAATGTAACGGTATATTGCTTACAAACAGCTGTCACAATTAGAAAAAGTTACAGGTGAAAACGTTGGCACAAATGGCTGGTTTTTTCAACTAATTTTCAATTTTTCCTATATTTAACTGTTAGTTTCTATGAAGAAACCTTGAAGGATCTACACAAATGACCCATTGCTGAATTCAGAATGTTGTCTACTTTTCTAAAATGTATAGCTTTCTAGGATCCATTATTGATTTCATACCCATCTCTACCAATAACTGGAAGGAGGTTGAAAGCACAAAAAATAGCAAAACTAGGCTATGTCCCTGACAAATGCCAAAGTAAAATTTTTTGGTTTTCTGACAAAAGTCTGATTGTCCCTGAAATTTGGGAAAATTGTGATTTCAGCCCCACAACCCCTTTGTTGATACCATTTGCAGTAAAAAAAAAAACAGACGCTTTCATCTGTAGCCCTTTTTTCCCATTTTTCGAAAAAGAAATTGCTGTATTTTGGCTAATTTCTGGGTCCCCTCCAAGGGGAATCCAAAACCCTGGGTACCCTTAGAATCGCCATGATGTTGGAAAAAAAGGACGCAAATTTGGAGTGGAAACCTTATGTGGTCAAATAGTTACAGGGGCCAAAGCGCGAACTACCCCAAATAGCCAAAAAAAGGCTTAGCACACGGGGGGAAGGGCCTAGCAGCGAGGGGGTTAAGTTGACAGCCGAGAAACGGTTTCACCATTTTGAATTTGGTGAAACTAGGAAATCTGGGTTGTTGGACTTGGCCCTTTTTGCAGGGTCATCCCTAAACTTTTTGCCTTCCTCCTACATTTTTTCTGACCTGTTGGCTGTTTTGTGACTCTGGGCACTTTACCACTGCTGATCAGTGCTAAAGTGCATAAGGTCTCCCCATTGTAAAATGTATATGTTGGTTGGATTCCATGATTGGCTTATTTGGTTTACTATCAGACCCCAGTAAAGTGCACCAGGAGTGCCAGGGCGTGTAAATACAAATACCGCTGGTGGGCTTGCAGCACTGGCTGTGCCACCCACAGACACGGCCTGGTAAAATATGTCTAGGTCTGCCATTGCAGAACTTGCGTGCAGTCTGGTACTGACATGCTGACTGGGCAAGTGCACACACTTGCCAGTCTCTAAACCTTCCCTTAACTTCATGTTAGTCACCCCTATGTTAGGCCCAAGGGCAGGGTGCGTTGTAAGCATAAGGTAGGACAAGCCCTGATGTGTGTGGCATGTCCTAATAGTGAATTACAGCCATTTTCGTTTTTCACTATTGTAAGGCTACCCTGTTCTCATAGGCCATAATGGGCTGTTAAGATTGTTACATCCTATGATCCTAACATGCCCAAGGAACATGGTAGAAACTCAAGTTTAGTATGCCTGAACTCAGAATAATAAGGTACATCTTTTAGTAAGGTTTATTTTAATATTCTGCGTTTGCAAATGCCACTTTTAGAAAGTTGGCCTTTGCTTGCCTAACAATTTCAGCCCGCCTCTGCGTGATGTGTAACTGCTGTCTGGCTTGTGTGAGTGACAGGGCTGGGGAAACCCAGATGGGCAGGGGTAGGTAGCCTGGTGGCGAATAGAAAGATTGACAGGTAGATGGGTGGGAGGAGTACACCTGGACTCTGAATAGGACTGTGCTCTGCCACCACAATGCCGGCTCCGCCCCCTGTGGAGCGTCTGATGACTCTGCCCTGCACTCTGAAAGAAGAAGCCTGTATTGCGAAAACAAAGTGCTCAGAAACCGGACTGGACTAGGCAAGGGCCCCCCTGGCCTGGGAGAACAAAAGAAAGGTAGTATAAATGTAGGAGCCCTGCTCCTAAGAAACTAGATTCGCTTTGAACCAAGAAGAATCTCTGCCTGAGGAGGAGGCGCCAGGAAAGCTGTAAGGAGGAAGACTGTCCCTATCCTGGGGGACTGGCCTGCAGTGGTGACCTTGCTGCCAAAGGAGAGAAGAGGAACCTTTTACTAGAGACTTTGCTTTATTTTTACTCTCAAGAAACTTGTGCTTTCAACAACGATCTCCAAGGGCTTGGAAGCGAGCTTGCCCCCTGAACTGAGCCCCAGGACCATTGGGCTCATCCTGACCTTCACTCGCCTGCCGCTGGACTGTGGTGTTCCTTCCCTCGCCGGATCCGTGACTCTCGTGCCCCCAGGCCCTCCTTGAGCCGTGACCGGACTGCTTAGCCGCCCCTGCCTTGGGAAGAGCCTCGCTGGATCGGAGCCGCTCTCCCTACGCCGTGCTGAGCTGCCCCCGTCACCCCGCTCGCCGGAGGCTCGCTGCGCACCTTCACCCCTCCCGCCGGAATCGGCGTTGTGAGCATCTTCAAGCCTCGAACTGCCCGGACGTAGAAAGCGTGCCCGGCTGCCTCGCTTTGCTCACTTGCCAACCTGTAACACCCTGCTCTTGCTGTGAGCCTGAAGGCCCAGACCCTCCTTGTGAAGCGTGGGAGCCCCGGACACCGCCTCGCCCTTTTGAAAGAGCCGCTGAGTGTCCCGCAACCACCTTCACGAAAAGAAACAAAGGTACTGTACTTACGAACTCGACCGCGAGCTCGCATCGGATCCAGGGTCCGCAACGTTCAGTTTTCCCTGCCGTCTGACGCGTGCCTCCCGGTTGCCGCCTCAGCGCAAAGTGCGCTAGGGCCCACAGTTCCCCTTGTTGTCTGCATGAGAAGACTTTCCGTATAAAAGAACTTTCCGTATTAATAGAGATCCTGGCCCCACCATTTTACCGTTACTGGGTCTTGTACTAAGTCTGCTGAAAATATATAAAAGCCTATTTCTGTATACAACCTACCTGGTGTCCGTCTGTGGTGCATGCAAGGAGTTTACTGTGTGTATAATTGCAAATGCTTAACCGTGTACGCCCTGAGGGTTAGCCCTGACTGCTCGCGCCACGCACCTAGAGGGTGAGCAGGGGTTATTCTAAGGAGTCATCCTTCGCCCTGACTAGAAGTAAAGGGTCCCTGCTTGTCGCGGGTACTTGCCTGCGCCAACCAGAGTCCCCTCATTTCTAACATGGGTCAGGAATATGCCCCCTCTCTACAGGAAGTGGTCATATAGGGAGTGTAAAGCAAACACAAGGAGATGATGGACGGAGCGTGAAACTTTTCAGACACTCACCCCCAGTCACAGATCTGGGTTGAATCCATCATCGTTCTTTAGCTCACTTCGCCACCCCAGTTTAGACACAGCTATATGCAAATCAGTCTTGACCCTGTGCCTCATGGGAACAGTCCAGACCGAACTGCCAAGCCATGTCATCCCTGGACTGGAAACAAGCATCCTGGGACCGGTTTCGGGCTAAAAGCCCTCATCAGCCAGGCTAGCTTGAATCCAGTGGCAAAGTGAGCAAGGGACCCACGTCTTGGCATACCCTGCCAACTTAGGGCGAACAAAGCAAACACAAGGAGATGATGGACGGAGTGCTGAAACTATTCAGACACTCACCCCCAGTAACAGATCTGGGTTGAATCCATCATCGTTCTTTATCTCACTTCGCCACCCCAGTTTAGACACAGCTATATGCAAATCAGTCTTGACCCTGTGCCTCATGGGAACAGTTCAGACCGAACTGCCAAGCCATGTCTTCCCTGGACCGGAAACAAGAATCCTGGGACCGGTTTCGGGATATTAGCCCTCATCAGCCAGGCTAGCTTGAAACCAGTGGCAAAGTGAGCAAGGGAGCCACATCTGGGCATACCCTGCCAACTTAGGGCGAACAAAGCAAACACAGCATATAGGGGGTGTAGTCACTTCAGGGGTGAGTAGCCCATTGGCTACTACTCTACACTCCCCTAAATGCCACTAAATTCATTATTTAAGGGTCCCCCAGACACAAGGAACTCAGATTTGTCTACTGGGAACTAAAGGAAGGACAAAGAAGAGCCAAAGTCATGAAAACAGAGGTCCTGCACCAAGACTGGTGCCAAACCCTACCTGGCTGCTTGCACCACGACAATCACAAAGAACGACTCATCCAGAAGCTGAACCTCCTCCCCAAACTCTTAGAGCACTGCTCTCCCCTTCAACAACCAAGCAGCAGCTCCTTTGGGGTGGAGGAGCCATCCCCTGCATCTGCAGGTACCGACCTCATCTTGCTGGCCATTGGGCCCTCAGAGGGAGCAACTCACCAGGAAGAGGTTGTTGTGAGTCCAGGAAGTCAACCCAGTCGCTTTCACCAAGTCTCAAAACACTGACCTCTGCAGGAGCCTCTCAGCACCAATACCCTGGGTACCGGAGCCCTTGCATCTACTAAGCTATGTTTGTGTCCAGTCCGGACACCATCAACATCGACTTGCCATTGAGGGACTTCAGGATCCACGAGGCCTTCATCGAGAGTGGCCCTGCTGGACAGTTTTCTCTTAGGTCACCAAAGCCAAGTGAGCGCCAGCAACCCACCAGATAAAACACCTCTGTACCTGAGCCTCCCAGCCCGGGATCACGTAAACAGACTGTGTCCCTGTGCTCCAGAGACCCTCAAGAGCAGAGCCCCCCTTTAGATTTTGCCCGACTTGTCCCTGAGTCCCCAGTTTCAGCCTTTCTTTTGAAGTTACTTGTTCCATAGAAGTTACCGCGTAGAGCGCAACGCTACCAGCGCGACCAGGATCTCTGCGCCTGGACTCACCAGGGCAGGTAAAAATCGAACTGCTGGTGGTTTCTTGGACCTTGCACCCTAAGCACCTTAAGCCCTAGAACGCACCCTCCAAAAACATTTCCAAGTATATCTATGCAGTGTATGTTTCTCCCATAGGATAACATTATCGCGTTCGAGGCTCATACATCAAAACTGTTATTCAACTCCATTTTCTGTTTCTACAAAAAGCTATAACTCCGAAAGAACTTACCTGATTCCGATTATCTTGGTTGTCCAAAATTATATGAAAATCTGTGTTATTTTTCTAAATTGGTCTCAAATTTTCTTCTTGAGTGTATGTCTCATTTATTGACTCTGTCTTTGCAACAAATGCTTAACACTACACTCTGATAAGCCTAAACTGCTGGACCACACTACCACAAATAGAGCACTTGGGATTATTAATTTAAGCCCTGTAAACCAATAAGGGTTGTCTGTACTTTTAGCATGAAGTGCCCTTACATTGGCACTACCACATAAAGAGGCCAGCTTCCTACAATCAGGACCACTCTATCAGAATCCATTGCAATGGGGATAAAGTACCTGGAACTGCTGGAAGACTGCTTCTTCTTTGAAGGTAACTGTTCTTGAGGACCTTGCTGGTCCCCCTAACTAGCTACCTGCCAGAGCTGGTCGCACCAAGTACTTCTAACTGGCTGCATTGATACTTTTTTTTTTTTAACTTATTTTTATTGCCATTTTCATATTTCATACATTGTACATCATTCATATTCTTCAGGTGAGCGTATCCGATCATACATCCCGTAATGGTGTTTAACAACTGTACTGATTGATGATTCGTCACCAGGAAGCATAAATAATGCATACAGTTATCCTGACGTTTAGATCCTGCGATCTCGGGTTCCATATATGGCAAAGGAACTGGGGTTTAACATAGGCATAAACTAGGGAATGGATATGGAGGAATATGTCCAATTACACTGGCGAGGGAATGTAGCGTCGTGATGGTGAGGCACCGCTGATACTTATGTTTGCCTATCCTAGTCGGTGCGATCGAGAAGTGCAATAGTGTGCCTGAAGCTAAGGCTTGTCAAGAGCTCGCGTGGTTGGGTGTCTACGGAATCAGGGGGGTAGGGCCTGTAACTGTGTGCCCTGGATTAGTTGTGTAGATGCGTCGTCTGGTGGGTCCGCCCCTGGGGAGAGTTGCCCAAACTGGTACAATAACATGGCCCATTCCATTGAGATAGGATGCTTGCGGGTCCCTTTCACCTCCTCCTCCCGTAGTGTCTCCTCCTCCGCCGCCGCCCATTTGCGCGTAGCTCCCACCCACGCCGCCAACGGGGGGCCGATGGGGGAACGCCAATGCATGGCTATGCTGCGTTTGGCCAAGAGCACCGCTAAGGAGAGGAAGCGCGTCCGCACCTTGTGTTGCTTACTTACGCGAAAGATGCCTATGGCGCTGGCCTCCCAAGTGTTCATGCAAGTTAGCCCAGTGAGGGTACCCAAAGCAGTGTGAATGTGGTGCCAGAAGATTTGAATGACGGAGCAGCTCCAAAACATATGTCGAAAGTCTGCATCTTGCTCATGACATCTGGGGCATAGGAACTGAGTGTCGGGGTAGAATCGTTGGAGGCGTGCAGGTGTTAGATAGGCCCTGTGTAGGATGTAATATTAGATGTTTTTAAAACGTGCGTTTCTGGAGACCTTCTTAGGGTATCTCAAGGCTCTCTCCCACTCCCCCTCATGGAGCACCCGCCCGATCTCCGCCTCCCAGGTGGCCCGGAGGGTCTCCAATGGTTTATTAGTCAATTCCCGTATGGCTTTATAAAGCCATGTAGTTAGATGGCGACCTGCTCCCATGTGTAGGATCGTGTGGAGCACTGGGTGTGTGTGTGGTTCCCCTTTACTGAGGTCCTGAAGCGGTCTGAAGCTGCACAGGAGCTGACGGTGAAGCAGGAATTGTCCTGGGGGAAGCTCGTACTCCTCCACTAAGCTAAGGAATGGTCTTAGGTGCCCGTCCTCGAAAAGGGACGCCGCCTCCGTTAAGCCACACCTCGTCCATGTGCAAAGCGCGCTATTTGTGTAGTAGTGCTCCCGGTTGGGCCATCCTACCAGGGTGAGTAGAGGGGAGTACAACGGGGTCCCCGGGGACATGCGGTGTATCCGCAACATGCACCTACGTGCGACCAACACCTGCAAAGGGTATGTGGGCTTTGGGCGTGTGCCAGGGAGGAGCAAGCGACGGATCTCCGGAACCGATACCTGTCCTGCGACGGCATGCGTTTCCACATTATACCGGTCTGCTGTCCAATGAGACAGCCATTGCAGTTGTGCTGCCAAGAAGTAGGCCTCGAATGATGGGGCTCCCAAGCCACCCTGCGTGGTGGGCAGTTGTAGTTTTTTTAGGGCTATTCTGTGCCTGGCGGACCCCCAAATGAGCGTGCTAAGAAGGGAGTCTAGGTCCCGGAAGAAAGTTCTGGGCGGGACCACGGGTAGATTGGTGAAGAAATACAGCAATCTCGGGACCATGATCATTTTGGCCAACGCCACTCTCCCAATTGGGGCCAATGGAAGGCTCTTCCAAAATCCGATCGTAGCTCTAATACTCGCCAGTGCCCTGCAATGGTTACCCCCGAACATATCTGCGGAGGAGTGGTAGAGACGAATACCAAGGTATCGGGGGGCCTCCACGCTCCAGGGCACTCGCTGAGCACCTATGTGAACCCCCTGCGGAGGGAGTTCCGGATGCAGTGGATAAATTGTGGATTTATCCCAATTCACCCGTAATCCCGAGGCCGCAGTAAATTCCTTCAAAGTTTCCCAGAGGGTCGTCAGGTCGTCCGTAATGTCCCGCACATAGATCAGCAGGTCATCCGCGTATAAGGAAACGCTATGCACCGTGCCTGCTATCGGGATGCCCCAGCTCTCCCCTTCCCGCCGGAGTCGTATGGCCAGAGGCTCCACTGCCAGGGCAAAAAGCAGAGGGGACAACGGGCAGCCCTGCCGCGTGCCCCTCCGAACCGCAAACTCCGTCGATATGTATCGGCCTAGGCGCACCCGCGAGGTCAATCCAGTGTACAGTAAGCGCGTATAGGCTAGGAGGGTGGGCCCAATGCCTACTCGCTGCAGCACCGAGAACAGAAACTGCCATGTGAGGGAATCGAAGGCCTTCTCGAGATCTAAGATGAGACAGGCCGCTCGAGGGTATACCCCCCGTACCTGATCCTGAATGTGGAAGACTCGGCGTATATTCTGGGACGTACATCTGCCGGGTATAAATCCGCACTGATCCGGGTGAACCAGAGAGCGTATAATTTGGACATATCTATCCGCCAATGTCTTCCCGAGGAGTTTGCAATCTGCTGATAATAGCGATATTGGATGGTAGGAGGCCATTCGCTGTGGGTCCCTATGTGGTTTCAGGAAAGTCACGATCACGGATTCTCGCATGGATTTCGGCAGTTCTCCGTTCTTCAGCGCCGCCGCAAACACCTCCACTAACCGAGGGATTAGGTGCACCGAAAAAGTCGTGTAATATTCTAGGGGGAACCCATCCAGCCCCGGTGCTTTATTTCGGGCCAGGGCACGCAGGGCCCGTGTCACCTCCGCTGAGGTTATTACGGCGTCTAAGGTCTCCTTCTCTGTCCTCGTGATTGTTGGGAGAGATAAAGGAGCGAGAAAGCGATCCACCACCTCTTGCGGAGTAGAGGTGGGGTCGCTATATGTCTCAGCATAGTAGTCGCGGAAGGCCCCCCGAATCTCCGCTTGGGAGCGCACTAACACCCCCCCAGGGTCCAGTATCTCGGTGATGGGTTTGACTTCCGTGTCTTGCCTGGCCAACCACGCCAGTAGAGTGCCTGTCTTGTCCCTCTCTCTATGCATCCGTGTAGCATATGAGCGGAAGTTGTACCTGCGCAGATCCACGGAGGCCGTTTGGTAGGCCGTTTTTGCTTCGGCTATACGCCGCGTCTCCTCTTCGGACGCAGCGTCCCGTTTGGTGAGGGTCGCCAGGCGGTGTTCCGCTGTAGTGAGGGCCTGTTCTAGTACGCGCTTAACACCCGTTATTTGTTTCAAGCACTCTCCCCGGTGGCTGCATTGATACTTACCAAAGTTTCTTTGAAAAAATTTCTAAGTGTCCAATTCCTTGACTTTGCCAAGGATTGTTCGTGGTTGAGTGAAATTGCATTGATTTATTAATGCGTGTAAAATCAAAATCTCCAGAACCCTGCAGTGGATTTTTTTCATTCTAGAGTCTAAAATCTGATAATAATACAGTCTATGTTCATAAATTGGTGTCGGATTTCTTGAGTATAGTGTCAATGTCTTCTTCAATTGTTTTGGTGCTGTTTAAATGCTTCACATTTGTTCCTCTGTGTAAGCCTTGCTGCTCAGTGCCACAGCTACCCAGGGTTGAGCAGAGGATTTTATAGACGAAATCTACTGGACCTAGAGGGGTTGGTAAGTGTATTACACTGTGCGGTCGCCCAACCACACCATATGATACACCCCATTCCTTCACAGTTTAAATTATGGTTTTTGGCCATTTTTCACCAGAAAGTAGCAGCAATAAATTCCCATTTCCTTGAGACCTTGGAGTAGGTGAATCTGGAATTTCTACCGCCAATGCAGCAGTCTGGCCAGGCAATGTGTGCTCAGCATCTGAAGCAGAAGGCAGCCTCCTGGATGTCAGTTTGTAAATCCATTCAACAGACCAGTACAGAGATGCCGATTCGGTATGCAATGACATTGAGTGATGTTTCGATGTCTAAGGTCCTCATTTCTTCCAAGTTAAATGCCTACCGAGCAACAATCCTTTGACAATGAGCAAAATGGCCATTGTATCTTGCCTTAAAGTCATGAAACTTGATGTCAAGCATGGACAGCACAGTTTTTCACGAAGATGTCTCCTCTTGGATCTACCTTCTGAGGAGTCCTCCGAGATGGAAATTCGAGGTCTGGTAGCAGAGCATTCTCCTCATTCACCGGACTGTCCAAATCACCCTGACAGGGCTTCCCGGCATCTTCGTTCCTAATCCTGAAGGCCACAAATGTGATTTTGTATCTGTCCTTTGAGTGCTGGCCTTTGTCAGGTAGATGGACCTCTGGAAAGTAAACAATACACAGATCACAGGGATCTGATGGTGCCTCATTTACCATATGAAGAGCACCTCACAAAAAGATGGCATTTTGTGACAAAACACATAAATTCAGTCAAAAAATGACAGAAAAATGTCCAAGTCCTAGGAGATGTTGAATGAAATGAATTAAAGACAGTTTGAAAGCCCAAGATAATCAGAACTTTGTGCTTCAGGATCTTGTGTTGAGGACTTGGAAAAAAATCTGCAAGAATTGCCACAGCATGATAAGCTACTGATAGCATAGTAGGAGAGAGGAGGAGGAGTCCCGTGCAGTCAGCAGCCAGTGCAGTCGGAGCAGAGCAGAGCTGCGGCCGGTGCGAAGAGCTGGAGTGTTGGAGGAGTTGGGCCAAGCTGAACTGAGCAGGTTGGTGCGGCGGCAGTTCTTCTTCTGCTCCCGGTCCCGCTCCCCCACACGCCGATCGCACTCACGCTGACTGCAGCCTTGCAGCGGTCTGCAGACAGCGAGGGGAGAGGACACCCCAATAGACGGACTTTCGCCGGATCTTCTAAACTGGCCCCAGCTCCCGCCCAGCAATTTGGCTTCGTGCTCCACCTGACCCCCCCTCACAGAAGGGGGGTCCCACATAGCGCTGGCCCAGCCACAGGTAATTGAGGAGCTGAGAGTGGCTGAGAGCAGCTGAGCGCGGCGGAATCCCCACAGCAATGCACTGAAATCCGTGCCGCCCAAACCTCGATTACACCAGCGGGAGTGTTTGGCTGGACGCTTGGCAGGGCAAGGCGAGTGCGGTGCCATTAGGTGAGTGGGTGCCCTCGGCGGCCACACGGAGTCAGGTGCAGTTGTGACCCACCCTGCGAGCCCAGTTTGCCCGGCCTGCCTCCCACCATTAGCTCTACTTTGGAGCTCAGACTTTGGAAATTGAATCCGCCCCACGTAAGCAGTCCGTTCCAGTCCGTGTTTTTGCCCGAACTCGGAGAGCTGAGCAGCAGAGCAGAGCACCAGCGGGAGCGGGAGCAGAGGGTAGCGAGAGCAATAACGGCCGGTGGATGAAAATCACCCCCGCGTACCCGCAACCCCCCGCACTTCTGTGCCTCCGGAGCTGTCCCTGCACTAGGGAAGGGAAAATAGACAACAACGGCGACAACGCTGCAGATTGTCGGCCGGCGGTGATCCACTCCTTTCATCCGGAGATCACCGTTACAGCTGCCCAAGGACGGGACGGGGGAGGAGTGAGGAGCAAGGAGTGAGGAGTGAGGAGCAAGGAGCACCAACATTCGCCGAGAGAAGCCGGTAGAACAGAACAGCTGTGAGCGGGGAGCTGGCCATAAACATTCATAAATATTCTGGCTGCATTTAGTAGTTTTTTTAATATTTAAGCATATCTTTAAATGCTTAGCTCTTAGTGACTTACCGCCTTAGCCAGCCAGCCAGCTTAAATCCGCTTAAGTCACCAATCAGCAATCCAGGCACATAAGGCCAAAGAACCACCCAGCAGACCGAGGACCTGAGAGATTTGAGGATACACACTCACAAAACTTTGTTCTCTTCCGGCTCCCCTCCCCCAGTCGAAGCACATTTAGCGACAGACTGGGACAGCTTTTTCCCTAGGTTCTGACATAGGTACTCGGGCACAGCATCCTCCATCCGCGGCCGATATCATCACCACCGCACTCTTGAGGAGCGGGGCTGTGTCGGGATCATCACCACCTGAGCCCGCAGCCCGTTTCTGGCAGTGGCAGTGCCAGTCGGGTTTCGTTTGGCACTAGTGTTCTGGGTGTTCCAGGGGCCGAGGAGTGTTTCGGCCAGGCCCGTATAGGCAGCGGGTGCTCAACCCGGCCAAACGTCCCATATTCTAGGGTTCAGGCGAACAAAGGGAAGAGAACCACCCAAGTTGCCTACTCCGTTTGTTTGCTTGTCCTCACTGAAAGGGTGAACCTAAGAAACGGCTCGCAAATAGTACAAAAAGGAAACAAAACAAACTAATCTGTGGCAAGTGCAGATTTGCGCAGGAAATCAATAAGGGCTAGGATACAATAATCATTAAAGACAAAGACAAAGAGTCATCTATAGAGACTATCTACAGTGAAATTGGCACTTTTAGGAGCCCACAGGTTCCGGTATTAGAAAAGAAAAAAAAGAAAATGAAATCTGGAACGAATCGACAAACCATTCCAAGTAAAAAACAGAAAAAAAGCAGCACAAAAACGGTACTGTCTCCCAAAGAGACCTCTTTTCAACTACCAAAGAGAGAGACTGTGGCACAGGGAATAAGAGAGAGGATAGATTTGGGAGGTTTGGTCCCATTAACTGATAATTCCAGCCCAACCCCTGGAAAACAGCAGCAAAAAATTAATAATTTTTTTTTTTTAAAAGACCCTGCATCTGCAATTTTTGCACCAACTAAGGAGGCCTTAAATCTTCCAAGCCCAATTCAGCCTGACCAGATAAAATCAACAGCTCCGTCGGAGGCATTTTTTCAGGACAATCAGCCTATGGACCCATTTTACCATAAAAGAACAATCACAACAACTATCTTAAGTGCCCACACAGAGAAAACCAACTCTCAAGGAAATAATACGGAGACCGTACAGACGCAAGTCCATAAATCAACCGGGCCATTTAACAACTCCGAACTCTCAACGGGCACGGTCAATAAAACCCCAAACCCAACAAGAATACAAGATACAAAGGGCACACATAAAACACCCCCACATTCATTGACATCATTGGGATCGAAGTCGCTCGAAAACATGTTTGACGAACTAGGATCCCCAAACAGCAAAAGTAATAAAGACCAAGGCAAGCTAAGTAAAGTGAATAAAGTGGGAGCACTAGATGGCCCGACAACTCTGAGACAAGAAAGGGAGGACGCTAGGGCAAACCCCCTTCAAGAACAAAGCATCTTAAAACTGATTGAGACAACTGATACAAAAGTAAAGAGGGCCCGTCAATTAGCGCATACCACAAGATCAATCCCAAATCCAAAGGAGCACAGGCCGAGGCCAGTGGCATCAACACCGCGTAACCCAGAGGTTGGCAGTAGTGAACACAGAATTTTGATTGATGACTCCAGTAGGGACAGAAGTAACTCAGACAACGACCACTCGTTGGAACCTATATTAATTTCATCAGCAAGTAGGTCTGAACATTCGGACGATCCTCTAGGGAACGGAGGGAGCTTACAACCCAACACACATTGGGGGAACGCCCTCATTAGTTCACTGGACCAGGCAATAAGAGCACTTAACTATCAATCCGACAAAATTGAGGTTCAAATAGACCTAATAAACATCATTGCAGAGCATATAGCAAACATAAGCTCTAAGGCAGACACAATAATGACCTTACTGGTTAACAAGGGAAACATGGATAAAATCGCAAACACAGACAAATTCGTTACAGGTAATATAAATCAAACACCAAACAAAGTCAAACAAAACAACTGTGAATGTGGGAGCATAATTGAAAAACTTGCGTCTCTCCCAGACATTTTGAAAGATATCCTAGGAGTAGTAAAGTCTTCATGTGAGCCAAAGGGAAATCGAGAAAGCCCATATAAAAACCCCAACAAAGAAACATCAAAAGCCCCATCTCATCGAATAAAACAGAGTACCATTAACAAAGGGGTCTGAAAAATCAATTCCCCCTCACACAAAGAGTTTGGAGCGGGAGCAACAGAAAGTCACGAGGTACAAATAAACAAACAACTGCCCACCCCCCAATTGGAGCACCAAGACAAACTAACAAAAAGACAAAGGAAGAGAGCCAGGAAGGCACGGCCTAAAAAACAAACAAACCACAGCCTCTGAACATCTCTTCCCTATTTTTACAAAGAACGTAATTCAAGGGCCCGAAACGAATTACGTCTCGCCGAATGGCTCCTCCAGAAGACAGGACCTATTACATGCGGAAAGGGTGAGTTTTTCGTTCGAGAACTCGACAACGGTAGAACCTACTCACGAACCAGAACTAATAATCTCTGAGGGGTTGAAGCTGAGCAAACGACAGCTTGCAGGCTTTCACAGTACTAAGAGGACAGTAAAACAAACAGTGCCTTCAAGTTTACTGGCGGAAAATTCTCGAAACAAGGAACTCATATACGAACCAGCCCTCCAAAACATTATAGCCAACATAGAGGTCAGCCCGGCCCCATCAAATGAGAAAAAAAAGAGAGAGTACAAAAACGGACAACTGGCACCCGGATTACAAAATAAGCAAGCAAAACAGAGAATCTAAACCTGTTCACCTAGGAATAGATCAGACGCCACTTAAGATCACTGCAAACGGAAGGGGCAGGAGCGTCATCTTAAAGAGTGTTACCCACGAACAAATGCAAACTACTCATACAGAACTGGGTAACGTGAAGGTAATGGACAAGAGTAATGTGACAACCAAAGGTCAGGTAAAACTCACAATTACAAACACTCGGACCATTAGAACAAAAGATCTTGAAACGGACCAGGAAGGAAACCAAAAAAAAGAACAGGACGAGATTGAACCAGTACTGACCTTTATTCCGGAATACGCAACAAAGGGTATACAGGATATCCTCAATAGAGGTAACATCATAAAATTAGTCAAGGAAATCCCGGAATTAAACGGAATAACCTCACAAGACATAGAAGCAGTGGAGTTTCAACAAAACAAAACCAAGCCAGATACCGAAAACTCGGTCATTACTTGGACCTCAAAGGAGCTTGCAGTTAAAATCTTTGCCCACAAAGCAATATTCAAGAGTTGGGGAATAACCCTGAAGCAACATAAGCGTCCTAGATATCCCTACCCCTCTTTAACAGCTTAGTCCATCTACAGGAGGAGATATTACGAAGCCCTGAGTTAAAAACGTGTCTTCGCGCAGCTCGGGCATCGTCTCAGGGAAAAACATCAGGACCCAATTATACCTTTAAAAACCAGTCATTCAAAAGCGGGACCCACCATAGCAATCAGGACTGGTCATGGATCCCATCGGCGCTAAGTAAAAAGAGTTCCTAGAAATGTCGTAAATGCCTCAGCTAGAGAACAAATACAAGACCCATACATGGAAGAAATAAACCCGGCAACGATTAAAATATGCTCATGGAATGTGCACGGGTTTAGTAGCATGGAGCAGGATCATGAAACCCAATTATTTTTATGCGAACACGACATCATTCTTTTACAAGAGACCTGGAATTCGACCCATCCTGGAATTCCAGGTTACATCGATTACCACATACTAGCAGAGAGGCAGACCAAATATGGGCACCCACGAGGTGGCCTATCAACTTTTGTGTTGCAAAAATGTAACTGGGAACTAGAGGAACTGGACGTTGGGCTAAATTGGGTTCAAGTTACAAAAATTACAACAAAGCCCCAGCACCAGCTCCTATTATTAAACATCTACATACACCCAGATCGAAAAACAAAAAATGAAAAAATGGGAACGCTAAATAAACTCATCAAAACCTTGCAAAAAACCTATATGAGTGGAAAGGTTAAATCTACTATAGACTTTACAATCGTAAGCGCCAGTATAATAAACTCTATAGAGGAATACTCAATAGTCCAGCGCACAGAAAGTGACCACTTCCCCCAAATTATACGGTTGACTATTGCAGTTCCCAGTGCCGAAAAATTATGTTCGTTCCAGCAACAGCCAAAAAAATTTAACCTCCGGAAAATAAAATGGAGGGGAGGAGAAACAAAGAACATCCAGTCCACAGCCAGTAACTTCGTGACTAAAATTGGGAGTTTAGAATACGGAGACTCCGTACACAACTGGGAAAATTTATTAGAGGACCTGAAGGAAAAGCATTCGGTTCTGCCAGGGGTGAGAAGAGACGGAAAAATAAAATCTGCACCATGGTATAACTCTGAATTAAGACTCGAAAAGAGAAAAATAACCAGGGCACTAAAGATCCAACAAAGAACGGCCGCTCAGGGAATCAAATTAAACAATAATACTATTAGGAGCATGAGAAAAAAATACTGTAAAAAGATATGGAAGGCAAAGGCATTATACAAAGAATCGATCTGGGAAAAGCTGCTTATTACAAGCAAAAAACCAAACTCCCGAGACTTTTGGGGCATTACTAACTAATTAAACTCAGGCGCTGTATTACAACAGGACCCTGGAATCGGGGACAGGCCTTGGGGAGACTATGTGAAGAACCTTTATTTAAAAAAGGAACCACACAGAATTGAAAAAAATCGAGGTCCATCAATTAACATCGAAAATGACAACTTAAAAAACTAATGCGCCAGTGAAAGAACGCAAGAAAGTGTGATCCTTGAAAAAGACGCTTCCCATCAAGATACGTTGACTACCCGTACCCATTTAAAAAAACGAATTCAAAAACTCAAAGCAGAGGGGGCTCCTGGACCAAACGGCCTCCCAACTGCAGTTTTTAAAACCAACAAAGAGTTCTGGGCTAAACACTTAACAGTGTTATTTAACTTCATTTATACAAAGGGAAAAATACCAGCTTCGTGGAAAGGAAACATCATTCAGCAAATATACAAGAAAGGGGACCGAAAACACCCAGGGAACTACAGGTTGATTTCTTTAATTGACGTTGAAGCCAAGCTTTATGCCTCATGTCTTTTGGGAGAACTGCAAGACTGGGCAAAATCCACTAACATAATCCCTAGCTTTCAAATTGGATTTAGACAAGGGATGGGGACGACCACAAACCTGACCATCCTGGGACTGCTAATGGAGAACGCCAAAAAAAAGAATCATCGCCAAAAAAAAGAATCATCGCCTGTACGGGTGTTTCGTCGACATAAAAGCAGCCCTTGACCACGTAAGTAGGACAAGATTATGGAGAAAGTTAAGAAAATGGGGGCTGCCGGATAATTTACTAAATGCAATAATTGGTTTATACAGCGATACATGGGCAAAGGTAAAACAAGGGAATGGGACCAGCCTAACAAAAAAAATTGAGACACAGGACGGTCTAAAACAAGGCTGTGTCCTAGCCCCGGGTCTTTTTAACCTATACTTAGCAGACATTGGGCGTAATCTAGAAAAAATCGAGAGTCATGCCCCGAAACTTGGAAATGTTTCAGTTCCAATTTTGCAGTACGCAGACGACATAGTACTATTAAGTAAAACACCAATAGGTCTGCAACGCTTAATAAATTTCTTATCATCTTATCTAGTACAAGAAAATTTGGAGCTGAACAAAGAAAAAACAAAAGTGCTTCGGCTTGTGGAAGGGAAGACACTGAAATTTAAATGGTCAATTAATAACTTAGTCCTAGACGAACAAGACTCATACAAGTATCTGGGGATGACCCTTGGGCAAGGTGATTAAAAAAAAAAAACGCACTCTCTGGTACTAAAAGGGAAGGCACAATCATTAATCTACGCATATAAGCAACTGCAATCAAAAATGGCTGGCCCGAATTATACTCACTTATTAAAGGTAATGACATCACAAATTTTACCTACCTTGTCATACGGGCTAACTATGTGGCTAGGAGGGGGAAGCAAAAATTCTAAACAACCTACAAAATAAAATATATAAAGCTGTGTTTAACCTGCCGCACTCAGCCGCGCCCGCACAAGTACGTCTTGAATTTGGCTTACAGAATCAAAAATTCCGGTCAATGTCAGTTTTTGCAAAACTGTGTCACAAGATCCGTTCTGCTCCGAGCGAGTCAATGGACAACATCTGTTGGGAGGAAATCAATTACCAGGAAAACCAGCCCAATACCACCTTATGGGGAAGTTACCTCCGCACCTGTCTGACTACATTGGACCTACACGAAGTATGGAAAAAAAAAACAGACCAGGCGTACTTCTGTAAAGTAGCCAACGGCTCAGCAAAAAGGAACTCTCTGTTAGAAGACAAAAAACTCTAACGAAACGGCGCCATGCGTCGACAGTAATCAACTCCTACACTCATCAAAAACCACAGGGATATTTGGCCTTTCATTATAGTCAACACTTAAAGAAAGCCTTCGTAGCCTATCGTATGGGCATGCACCACTCAAAGGATTTAAGGCCCTCTTGGAAACATCAAATCGAAAGCCCCCACTGAAGATTGTGTGGATACCAGAAGGAAACTTTGATGCATTTGTTATGTGCATGTCCAGCTTTACTAGCTTTAAGAAGACGACACCTACGGGCTATCTTTATCATGTTAAAGATCCGCACTTGCTGGCAAGCAGTAATAAGCTGGCTAGGAGGTACTTCTTCCATCCTGGCATGTCGGGGAATTAAATTTATGACTAAGGTAACAAAATTGTTACAAGAAAGTTAACAGACAGATGGTCCCTAAGCTCTATTACAACGAACGGAGCAAGTCAGGAAGTCCGCAGTGGCAGAAAGGACATTATTAAAATTTTGTAAATGAACTTAATAAGACACTACGTTGGATGAAACATGATCAGTGTTGTTTTTTTTCCAAAAACAGAATGGAATATGCTACTTACCAGTATGCATCTGTTCTTGGCATGTAGAGCTGCAGAGTTGTACACTTAGCATAGATCGCCATCTGGTGTTGGGCCCGGATGTTTGCAGTTTGTTTTTGTTCTTTGGACAGTCTTTGGAAGTCACGAGTTCGGTGACTCCTCCTTCGGTCCGTACTGCGCATGGGCTTCGGCTCCATCCTCAGATTGTTTTTCGCCAACAGGGAAATGATGGAGCGTAGTAATAACAGTGAGAAACCCATGTGTGTTGTATCTAAATAAGATGGACTGGAACGGATACAGGTAGCCGGGGAGGCGGGTGGGCGTGTACAACTCTGCAGCTCTACATGCCAAGAACAGATGCATACTGGTAAGTAGCATATTCCGTTCGAGGCATATGAGCTGCAGATTGTACACTTAGCATAGATTATATAGCAGTACCCAACCTTAGCGGCGACCACCCGTATCCGTTGCAGCGGTTTGAAAAAGTGTCTTTAGTACAGCCTGGCCCACACTAGCTTGTTGCTTGGAATGCACGTCTACACAGTAATGTTTTGTGAAGGTGTGCGGTGTTGACCATGTGGCTGCCTTGCAGATGTCATCTAAGGGTATGTTCCCTAGAAAAGCCATAGAAGCCCCTAACTTTCTAGTAGAGTGGGCTTTAGGTGGAACAGATAATGTTCTTTTTGCCTTTTGATAGCAAATTTGTATGCACTTTACAATCCACCTAGCTATCCCTGATTTAGAGATGGGGTTGCCTTTATGTGGTGGAGAGAAGGAAGCAAACAATTGCTTAGTTTTCCTGAAAGGTTGCGTTCTTTGTATGTAGTACAGTAAAGCCCTCTTAACATCAAGTGTGTGTAAGGCCCTTTCCGCAACAGATTGAGGTTGCGAGAAAAAGACAGGTAATTCCACCGATTGATTGAGATGGAAGGGGGAAATGACCTTGGGCAGAAACGTTGGATTTGTACGAAGTATCACTTTGCTGTGATGGATTTGTAAGAAGGGTTCCTGTATAGTGAACGCTTGTATTTCACCAACCCTTCTAAGGGAAGTGATAGCTACGAGGAAAGCTGTTTTCCAGGTGAGGAACTGCAGCTCACATTTATGCATTGGTTCGAAGGGCGGACCCATTAACCTTGTAAGAACTACATTTAGATTCCATACAGGGGAAGGTGGTGCCCTGGGAGGAATTACTCGTTTAAGGCCTTCCATAAAGGCTTTAATAGCGGGCACTCTGAACAGTGATAAATGCTGTCTGTTTTGTAGATAAGCAGCAATTGCTGCTAGATGTAGGCGTATGGATGAATATGCCAGGTTACACCTGTGAAGATGGAGCAGATAGCATATGATGTGCTGTATGGATGCATCTAAGGGGTTGATTGTATTGTTACGGCAGTAAACTACAAATCTCTTCCACTTTGCGGCATAGCATGCTCGAGTGGTAGGACGTCTGGCTTCTTTGATAATGTTCATGCAATCAGGGGGAAGCTTAAGGTACCCAAATTCTAAGATTTCAGGAGCCAGATCGCAAGGTTGAGCTGAGCTGGGTCCGGGTGTCTGATTTCTCCATGGTTCTGAGTTAGGAGGCATGGGGACAGGTGCAGTTTTTGATGTGGTACCACCGAGAGCTGTAGTAGTGTGGTGTACCACGGCTGCCTGGTCCATGTTGGAGCTACCAGAATGAGTGTGAGGGAGTGCTGTTGTAGCTTCTTTACCACTAATGGAATTAGCGGGAGAGGTGGAAAGGCGTATGCAAATTTGCCTGACCAGTTCATCCATATCGCATTGCCTTTGGACAATGGGTGTGGGTATCTGGCGGCGAAGCTTGGGCATTTTTTGTTTTCGTGGGTGGCGAAGAGGTCTATCTGAGGATGCCCCCACTTTTGGAAGAATGGGCGAAGGACCTGTGGATGCAGTTCCCATTCGTGTAGTTGTTGCGTTTGTCTGCTGAGCAGATCTGCCATGGTGTTTTGTACGCCTGGAACATGCTGTGCCAGGAGAAAGATGTTTTGAGGAATTGCCCATCTCCATATGCTCTGGGAGAGCTGGGGAGAGTGTCCCCCCCCCCTGTTTTTGGATATAATACATTGCAGTCATATTCTCTGTGCGAATGAGGACTGCTTTGGCCGAAATCTGTTTTTGAAAAGATTTTAGGGCTAGAAATATCGCCAAGAGCTCCAGATGGTTGATGTGGAGCGACTTTTGCTGTGGCGTCCATAGACCTTGCATTGTGAGGTGTAAGAGGTGCGCTCCCCAGCCGGAGAGCGATGCGTCCGCCGTTAGAATCACCTGAGGAACCGGGTCCAGGAACGGCCGCCCTTTGGAAAGGTTTGTGGTGTTCCACCACTGCAGAGAGTGATGGGTGCGGCCGTCCACCAACACCAGATCCGTCAGCTGTCCCTGGGCCTGGTTCCACTGTCGTGCTAGGCACTCTTGGAGTGGACGCATGTGAAGTCTTGCATGGGGCACTATGAAAATGCAAGATGCCATCATCCCTATGAGCTTCATAAACACTCTTGCTGGAAGAGAGTGTTGAGGAAGGAACGTTTGGCGCAAGGCTTTTATGCTTGCGATTCTGGCTGAGTTTGGATAGGCAATACCTTTGGAGGTGTCTGTAGTGGCCCGAGATATTGCTTTGTGTGAGATGGTAGGAGGTGGGACTTTTGGTAGTTCACCGGGAAGCCTAGCTGGTGGAGCAGTTGAATGGTGCTGTTGGTATGTTGCACACATTGGTTGTAGGACGCGGATTTTATGAGCCAGTCGTCTAAGTAAGGGAAGACGTGAATATGTTGACGTCTGAGGTGTGCTGCTACAACTGCTAGGCATTTGGTAAACACCCGTGGTGCGGTGGTGACCCCGAAGGGGAGAACTGTGAACTGGTAATGTTGACCGTCCACCACAAACCTGAGGTACTTCCTGTGAGAAGGGTGTATTGGAATGTGAAAGTATGCGTCTTTCAGATCCAAGGTAGTGAGAAAGTCTCCCTGACAGAGGAGCGGGAGGACTTGTTGTAGGGTGACCATGTGGAAATGGTCTGAATGTATGTATGCATTTAGAGGCCGGAGGTCCAGAATGGGCCTCAGGGTCCCGTCTTTCTTCGGTATTAGGAAATACAGAGAGTAGACCCCTAGATTTTGCTGATTGACGGGGACCTGCTCTATAGCGTGTTTTTGGAGGAGGAAGAGCACCTCCTGTTTGAGCAGTGTGGAATGTTCTGGAGACATTGGACGGTGCCTTGGTGGGATAGTGGGTGGGGTAGATGTTAGCTCGAGACAGTACCCTGACCGAATAATTTGGGTCACCCATTTGTCCGATGTTATGGATTCCCATGCGAGGATAAAGTTTTGTAGTCTGCCCCCGACCGGAGTGGGATGGTCTGGGGGGAGCGGGGGGAAGTCATTGTGCGGGCGGGGTGGCAGAACGGGTGGTGTTAGTTTTGCCCCTGCCCTTAATGTTGTTGCCTCTGTAACCACCCCTTTGGTAGCCCTTTGAAAAGGTATTTTGAGGAGGGGACTTGTAGGAGGTAGAGGCGCTATCGGTGGAGTAGCCTCTGCCTGTGCTGCGAAAGGATGAGCGCCGAAAGGAGCGTTTAGGGGTCTGTGATTGTAATGCCCCCATAGACTTTGCTGTGTCTGTGTCCTTTTTCATTTTTTCTAATGCTTCGTCCACCTTTGGCCCGAAGAGATTTTGTTGGTCAAAGGGGTGATTTAGGATGGATGCCTGGACTTCGGGCTTGAACCCTGAGATCCTAAGCCAGGCATGACGACGAAGCAGGACACTAGTATTTATGGCTCTAGAAGCAGTGTCGGCTGCATCGAGGGCACATTTAATGGAGGTGTTAGTAATTAGCTTACCCTCCTGTATCAGGTCATGAGCTTTGCGTTTGTGTTTTTCTGGGAGGTGCTGTATAAGAGCCTCAAGCTCATCGTAGTGTGCTCTGTCATAGCGCGCAAGCAGCGCTTGTGTATTTGCAATGCGCCAGATGTTCGCGGCTTGTGAGGCGGTGCGTTTGCCAGACGCGTCTAGAAGTTTGTATTCCTTATCTGGCGGTGGGGCCTCTCCTGAGGACTGGGAGTTAGACCGCTTTCTAGCTGTGGACACGACTAGGGAATCTAAGGGAGCAGGGCCCTTAATGTATGTAGGGTCTGTGGGTGCCGCCTTATACTTTTTTTCTATTCTAGGATTCAAGACCCTGACAGGGTCTTTGAACACCTCTGCAGCATGCTTGGTGACACCCTTAAGCATGGGCAAGATAGCTGTGGACTTATCCTGAATATCAAATGTATCCAGTAAGAAGTCGTCTTCTACTGGTTCACTATGCATTTCCACCCCATGGTAGTGTGCTGCTCTCTGCACTAAGTGGTGAAACCCTAATGAGTCCTCTGGGGGAGACGGCCTGGATGGGTATAGGTCGTCCTGAGGCACATCTGGTATGTCAGGGTTTTGGTAATCTTCCCATGGGTCTGGGGTCCCCGGTGGAGTGGGGTCCATTGGGGCGTCCGCTGGGTCATAATCTGGATCCCCGTAATCCGGATCTGGGGATGGGGTCGGGGAATGATGAGGCAAGTGTGGCGGAGACCTGGGAGGGGAAGGGGGTGGAAGAGGTGGAGGTGGAGGAGGAGGAGGTAGTGGGGAGGGCACTCTGAGAGGAGAAGTAGCAGAGTCCTTCGGCTTGGGCGGTGGAGGAGGAGCCGGTGTGTCAAGACGTCTTTTCTTGACAACTAAAGTCAATAGCCCAGTCTTTGGATCCTTAAATAAGGTCTTTTGTAAAGGATCTGGTGTAAAGAGGTCCAGTGGCACCGAATCGTCCGCTGGCGCCGATGTTTTCGGAGCCGAGGATGTTGATGGTTTCTCTGTGCCATGCCTTTTTGGAACCTCCGTTTTTTTTGGCGTCGAAGTAGTTTTCGGCGCCGGAGCGTCGGTGCCGAGGGACTTGTGTTTGTGTTTTGTCGGCACCGAGAGTCCAGGCTTCGGCACCGGTGGCTTCGGAGTCGAGCTGGGCGTTACTTTCTTCGGTGCCGGACGGTGTTTATCGGCACCAGGCGTCGGCTGGCTCGAGCCCGAGCTGCCGTGAGACTTGTGAGGCTTCGACACCGGGCTGAAGGTGGGGTGATAGAAGCTGTGTGCTTGGTTTTACCCGGGCCTGCAGGCGAGGGTGTAACCTGAGTCTCTTTGGTTTTGGGCGCGGGGGTGGGAGGGGGTAGAGTACTCACGACCCTCTGCGCCGGTGTGATGTCCTCCACGTCGGAGTCGTCGGCCTCGGAAGCGCTGACGACGTCTTCCTCCTGCTCGGTGTGTTGTTGCCCCGTAGCTCCGGCATCGTCTCCGAAGATGTCCGGTGGAGCTGCGGTCGATGAGTGCGCCATGGTGCGTCGAGCTCTTTGATCCCGGATGGTCTTTTTTGAACGAAAAGACTTACAGGTGGGGCAGTCTCTAGCCTCGTGTTCTGGAGAGAGGCAAAGGTTTCACACCTTATGGAGGTCGGTGTGGGGAAATTTAGACCCACATTTTGGGCACTTTTTGAACGGAGTCCTTTCCATCGGCCGGGACCGGAGTCGAGGAGGGCCCGAAGGCCGGTGCCGATGTGCGGAATGGAGAAAAGTGCCGCTTCGAGAGATGAAGATAGATGAAGAAACTCGAAGAACGAGGATTTTCCGTCGAGGCTGGAACCGTAAAAGTTCGAAGCCGGAGCGCTAAGTATCACATCCGAGCCCGATGGCGGAAAAAAACAATCTGAGGATGGAGCCGAAGCCCATGCGCAGTACGGACCGAAGGAGGAGTCACCAAACTCGTGACTTCCAAAGACTGTCCAAAGAACAAAAACAAACTGCAAACATCCGGGCCCAACACCAGATGGCGATCTATGCTAAGTGTACAATCTGCAGCTCATATGCCTCGAACAACTATTTTTCCTTTTATTGTTTTAAAACTCGTAATTTTAAAGCTGTTCGAAGATTGTAATGATTTTTATTAATCAAACAATAAAACAATAAAGACAAAGATAAGCTACTGGAAGGATTTCCTAAAGGTAGTGTCAGTTTTACAGCCTTCAATGGCTGCTACCTATCTATATGGCTACACTGCCCTGATTATTTTCCATTCATACCGTTAAAAACAGTTTAAAAGGTATTTTTGTTATCATCCAGTTAACTTATTACTTTTAGATTGCCTAATCTAGCCTTATACTACAATATGTTATCATGGGTTTTGAGTTTTCTAACTAAAAACAACAAAAAAGGGATATGTTACTGTGAGAAGTTGGCCTGATGTATGATGTCACTAGTTCTAGTTTACACCTTATATCAGTCCAAACAACCCTTATGGTGATTGGTTGTAAAGTCAACCTTATAGACCAGCTATCCTAGTGGTAGCATGGACAAGAGCAGTCTTAGGCTAAACTCTGAATGGCATGTGAAGCCAGCTGTTATACCATTTGTAACCCCTTGAATACCAAATGAAAGGACACCACAACAGATATATATATAAAATAAAGATTATTTATTCAAGTCAAACCCTCAGCACTCTTTATGAGATTCGAGGTAAGTACAACACAGTCTTATTCAAGCATACATTAAGTCACACAGGTAAGTAATACAGTTAGGCCCTAGGGGCCACGCAAACCATATACTAAATAAGTGGTATAAGGACCACTGTCACAGAAATAGGATAGGCCTAGGCCTAGGAAATCGCTGGGGCTACACTAGACTACCAAAGGTTAGGAAGTGGGAGGCCCACGGGATTCAAGTGCAGAGTGGAAACACTCACGCGTAATGCGTATAATCGATAGAAATAGTACAGTTTGGAAATTAAGAGATTAAGGACACTTCTGAAGTAGCTAGGAAGTCGAGACTTGAAAACTGGACACTAGGATAGTCAATACCCTGATGAGCACCGGAGTACCCAAGTTACCTAACCCACAGGCTGCGGGTGCATAGGTGTGAAGTTGCGTCGGGTTTCGTCGTCGACTCCTATGGATGCCTGAAGAAAGATGCTGACAGGCAGTCAGTGAAGAGTGTCCGGTGGATCCCAAGCCTGGGATCAGGAAGGAAGGATACCTGCAAGCAGAAGGGACAGAGTCTGGGTCACTAACCAGTGACCACGTGGAACCAGGAAGGAACCAGGCGATGTCGTGAAGATGCAGGTGAAGAGGTGAAGCTTGTCGCAGCAGCCACGGGAGCCAGGAGACGTTAAGGACGACCAGGAGGCGAGCTGTCCCATGAAGGCTTTTGCTGTCGGCGGCGTCGAAGTTGGACTAGGACTCACCAAGCCTTGGCAAGCGGAACCCACGCAGGATGGAGGACTTGCTTCTGGTGCAGACCAGGAAGGTCTGGGGTGCTTCTCTTTCACAGAGGAGCAGGAGCCAGTCTGGAGGAGCCAAACCAGCAGTAGAAAATTGAAGGTGTGTCGTCACAAAGGTTACTAGCCAACGGGCAAGTAACCGGACAGACGCGGCAAGCAGGAAAATGCAGAAGGGCCCCACGCAGGACTCGTGGAGTGTGGGGGGCTGGTCTTCGGTGCAGATGATGCTTGGGGTTGGGGCTTCTCAATCTCCGGTGCACAACTTCGAGGGTGCCTCAGAAGCTGCGCTGGAAGATACTCGCCACTTTTCCCAGGTAGCCGGTCCCACGTCTCTCGTCGCCTCCACGGATCTCAGCTCGGCTGTGGATGTGGATCTGGGTCGGAGAAGTCTGGAAGTCAAGGCTCTGGTCAGGCTCTGCAGTCGGTCCCTCGTAGAACTTCAGCAAAGCAAAGGGCTAGTCTCTTGATGGTGCCTGTTTGCACAGGGTAGCCACTCCTTGGCCACAAGGGAGATTCTTCAGTCTTCTTCTTTCGTCGAAGGTCCAGAGTTTCTGTTCAAGTTGCAGGTTCAGGATAATCTAATTTCCTGGGGCCCAGCTACCACTCTTATACTAATCTGGGGGGCTGGGTTGCTTGCTAGGTCACGCCTTATGGGTGGGACCTGGGAGGGGGGTGGTTACACCTCCTTCCCTTTGTCCAGTTTCGCGCCAGGACTGGGGCTGCAGTGCCCCAGCACCGGTTTGAACTGGACTATGCATGGGACACCTTGTGTGCCCCAGGCATGTCTCATTCCTTTCATCCCTCCCTGCCCCAATACACTAAAGTCTGTCTGGGGAGGTGCTAGCACCTCCCCAAGCAGGAAACCTATTGTCCAAGCCTCCCTTGCCGGGATCACTCCCAGCAGCAGGAGGTCAGACTCGTGTCTGTGGCAGCAGCATCCATTTTGTGATGCTGAGGCTTTGGTCAGAGTTAAACATCAAAGTAGGATTTTAACATGTCTCTCCCTCTAGAAGGGAGGAATAATATCCTCATCACCAGAAATGGTATGGGGGTATTATTCCAGAGTGTTAGACACCTTACACGACATGTTTTGATAAAGCCAAACCGTAGTTACCATAACCGTTTAAGATTATAAGGCACTTTAAGAGTATATGGTAGGCTATATCATAGAACAGCTATAAGGACATGGTTCTGAAAGCTGCAGACAGGCTCAGCTCATGCTAGAGCACCATCTCACATGTTACCAAGCACTCTGCCTCCAGGATTGTTAAGGCCTGCCATAGGAGTGGCTGATAGGTACCCATGTGTCTATATATAAGGTAGGTATAGGAATACTACACCTAAGCAAGGGGTGATTACACGACCTTGCCCCAGCTGAGTGATCAGCCAGTTGTGTCTGATTGGAAGGCCAGACCAGGGGTGGCATAATACATGCTGCAGCCCCTGGGAGGCCTAGGGTACACCTATGCCCTGGGTACCTAGGGTACACTGTACAGGGTCCAATAAGGTGATCCTTACCAATTGTGTATGTACATAGGGTACATGGAGTCCATTTTAAAGAGAGAGCAGACAGCCTGAGACCCTGAATGGCAGGATCTCAGGCCAACTAAGTCGAAAAACCAGCTAGACACTAGGCAAAAAGTTGGGGGTAACCATAGTCAGATATCCACCTTTCTACAGTTACTTACCCTGTAAGCATCTATTCATAGCGTGTACTGCCTTAGATTCATATACTTAGCATACTCCTGCCACCTAGTGTTGAGGGCTCAGACGCTGCAAGTTGTTATTCTTCAAAGAATGTTTCAAGTCACGCAGTATAGTGAAACAGTAAAGATAATCATGCAAGTTATATTTTAGAAAGATAAATGTATAATAGCAAAGTGTGTTTATCATTGGCTTCCGGGGAGGATGGTGGGTGCATATGAATCTACAGCACTAAACGGTATGAATAGATGCTTACAGGGTAAGTAACATACTCTTTATATAGCATGTGCTGGCTTTAGATACATATGCTCAGCATCGAATTTAAAGAAGTGCTCCCCAAAAAGCAGTGACTAACTAATAGCTGAGGTAGAAGATTGAAAATGTTTTCATAAGACAGCTCGACCCACTCTCGCTTGTTGATTTACTAGAACATCTATACAGTAGCACTCGTTTGACCTTGGCGTACCAAGTTTGAACACATCTGACTATCCTGCTTTGGAGATTGGAGAGCCTTTCTGAGGGTTAGAATAAAAGCTATAAAAGCTGTTGAGTTTTACGAATGGGCTTTGTCCTCTCGATGTAATACATTACAGCTCTTCTAATATCACATGTGTGTAGTGCTCTCTCGGCTGCCGAGTCTGGTTTTGGGAAGAAAACTGGGAGCTCAATGGTCTGATTTAATTGAAAAGAAGAAACCAATTTAGGGAGATTTGTGGTTTGTTCTTAGAACTAGTTTATCAGGATGGACTTGGAAAAAAGTGAGTGCCTGAAGATCACTGATCTGTCTTATGGATGTTATAGCTACAAAAAATGCCACTTTCCATGTGAGAAACTGTAGATCACTACCTGTAATGGCTAAAAGGGAGGATCCATAAGTCTGGTGAAGACTATATTGAGATTCCAGACTGGTGCTGGGGGAATGGAGGGAGGATAATTCTTTTAAGTACCTCCATAACAAATTAAATGACTGGAATTTTAAACAAAGACATATGTTGTCGGTTTTGCATATATGCAGCAAGTGCTGCTAAGTGTAACCAAATGGACGTGTAGGCTAGGCCTGCCTGTAAGTGGAGTAGGTAACAAATAACATCTTCGTAGGTGAGAGTGGTTAGATCTGTTTTCTTAAGCAATAGTGTACACATCTTTTACATTCTGCTGCGTAGCATGCCCGAGTGGTAGGCCGACGGGCTTGTCTGAGAATGGTCATACATTTTTGTGGAAGATTTAGGCATGCTAACTGTAGGATTTCAGGAGCCAAATCGCGAGATTGAGCTGCTTGGGGCTGGGGTATCTGACCCTGCCCTCCTCCTGAGTTAGAAGGTGTGGCTAGGTTGGCAACTTCTCGTGTGGCACAACTGACAGTTTTAATAGGGTTGTGAACCAAGGTTTGCGTGCCCATGTTGGGGCTATTACGATTTGTGTGAAGGATATTTGCTGAATTTCTGAACCATGTAAGGAATGAGTGGGAAAGGAGGACATGTTTAGGCAAATACCCCTGACCAATTGATCCAGCAGGGCATTACTGAAGGGTGAGGAAACCTGGATGTGAAGCTTTGGCATTTCGCGTTCTGCTGTGTGGCAAAGAGATCTACCTCCAGGGTTACCCATCATTGGAAGTATAAGTAGAGCAATGTTGTGTTGACTTCTCACTCATGTACTTGTTCAATCAATCAATAAAACATTTGTAAAGAGCACTACATAACCGCAAGGGTCTCAAGGCGCTGGGGGGTCTGCTACTGATCGAACAGCCAGGTCTTGTGTGTTCTCCTGAAGGTCTGCAGGTCTTGGGTCTGTCGTAGGCTCAGTGGGAGGGTGTTCCATGTTTTGGTGGAAGGTGGGGAAGGATCTCCCGCCAGTGGTAGTTCTTCGGATGCGCGGAGCGGTGGCTAGTGAGAGGTCGGCAGAGTGTAGCTGGCAGTTGGGGATGTAGAAGGAGAGACGACTGTTGAGGTAGGCAGGGCCGGTCTTGTGGAGTGCCTTGTGCACGTGGATGAGGAGCTTGAAGGGTATCCTCTTGTTGACAGGGAGCCAGTGCAGGTTTCTCAGGTGGGGGGTGATGTGGCTGTGGCGTGGTACGTCGAGGATCAGTCGTGCCGAGGTGTGAGAAGTTGGCCTGGTATATGATGTTCACTAGTGAAAGTGACCACCTTGTACCATGCCAAGCAACCCTTATGGTGTGGTTGTAAGTCAACCTTTTCGGACTAGCTGCCCTAGTGGTAGCGTAGGCTAAGCAGTCTTTGAGGCTAAACTCGTGAAACGTGTTAAGCAAGCTGTTTTACCAAATGTAACCCCCTTTTATACCAATGAAAGGACACCACACAGATATATATTCAAAATATATATGTATTTATTTCTCAAAGTAACCCCTAGTCTCTTTATGAGCACAGGAGCACAAATCGTCAAACAAGATTACAGTAGAATACACAGAAGTTGCACGTTATATGGATAGGCCCTGGTGGCCACTCAAACCATATACTAAAATAGTGGTATAAGTACCACGAACAGAAAAGGGAAAAGGCCTAGGGCCTCTAGAATCGCTGGGCCTGCAAGGAGCTAACTTCAGTTAGTGGCCAGGAGGTCCACGGGTTGCGTGTGCAGAGCAAATAGTCACACGCGTGCTCCCATAGGTTTCAATGGGTGCGTAAAAAGTACAAAGTTACTGCAAAGAGGATCTTCCGGATGACCTAGGAACTTAAGATTGGAAACACAGACACTAGAGATGATTCTCTACACTTGGGCACCGGAGTGCCAGCTTTACCTCACCCACAGGAAGCGGGTGCATAGGCGTCGAAGTGCGTCAGGTTTCTTCTATCTGTTCAATGGAGCCTGTGGATAAAGATGCTGCAGGCGGCCGGTCCGGAAGAGATGCAGGGGATCCAAGAGTGGATCGGAGATGTTGAAGACCTGTAAGCAGAGGGGACAGTGTTCACAGTCACTAGCCAGTGACCAGCGTGGCACCAGGTGGGTACCAGGCGATGTCGGGTGCAAACAGGAAGAAAGGTGTAGCTTGTCTCTGCAGCCACGTGGTCCCTGAAGGTCGACGACGTCCAGGAGTCGGTTCACGAGCTGTCCCACGCAAGCTCTCGCTGTCGGCGGTGTCGGCGACTTGATCGAAGCAAACAAGCCTTGGCAAAAGCAATTGTTGTAGGAAAGGAAATAAGCTGATGGTTCTGACCAGCAAGGTCAGAGGGACTGCTCCTTTGGAGGGGAGCAAGGGCCAGTCTGGAGCAACCAGACCAGCGGTGTATTTCGTGAAGTTCGTCGCCAAGATGGCCACTAGCCAGCGGGCCAGCAACCGGTTAGGCGCGTCGAGTGGCAAAATGCAGAAGGGCCCCACGCAGATCGTGGAGATGCTGGAGGGCTCACCCTTGGTGCAGATGCTGCTCGGATGTTGGGCTTCTCAGATCCCAAAGCACAACTTGGAGGAAGCCTCGGTTGTTGCACTTGTCAGCTTGTCGTAGTCGTTCCAAGATGGCTGGCTCCACGTGTCTCGGTGCCTCCACGGGTCTCCTCTTTTCAGGGACTGTGGATCGGGCGGTGAGAGGTCTGGAGGTCCAGGTCTTGTCAGTCTCTGGGCTCGGGCTCCGGCGGGAGGCGGCGGCAAAGCAGACGTTGATTCGCTGGATGGTGCTTGCGTTAGCAAGGTGGTCACTCCCTGACCACAGGGGAGATTGGCTTCAGTCCTCTGTGCGGCAGAGCGTCGAAGTTCCCGTCTTCTTCTTAGTTTCAAGTTGATTCCAGGATGTCTGAAGTCTTAGGACACAGCTCCTACCTTTAAGCGGATTCTAGGGGCCGGACTACCTGCTAGGTCCCTCCCTAAGGGTGGGACCAGGAAGGGGGGTGGTTACACCCCCAATCCTTTGTCCAGCTCGCCCCAGGCCCGGGACTGGTGTGCCCCAGGACCGGATTGAACTGGCATATGCACCGAGGCTCCTTGTGAGCCTCAGGCATGTCTGGTTCCTTTCAAGCCCTACCTGACCAATACACAAAATCCTGTCTGGGGTGGTGCCGCACCTCCCCTGGCAGGAAACCCTTTTTCCACACCTCCCAAGCTGGAAGGACTCCCAGCAGCAGGAGGGCAGACTTGTGTCTGTGGTGGCAGCATCCATCTTGTGGAGCTGAGGCTATGTCTGATTTTACCCGGGTTTCAGGTACTGTACATGTCGTGTCCCTCTAGAAGGGTGGAATGCTAACCCCGTCGCCAGAATTGGCGAGGGGTTAGTATTCCAATTCGTATGACACCTTACTCGACATGTTTTGATAAAGCCAAACCAAAGTTAGCATTTAACCGCGAGGTTCATAATGCACTTAAGAGTATATGGTATGACGATATCTGGAAACAGTAGAAGGAAGTTGTTCCGACCACTGCAGACAGGCTCAGCTCATGCCAGAGCACCATCTCACATGGAACCAAGCACTCTGCCTTCAGGATTGTTAAGGCCTGCCATAGGAGTGACTTATAGGTTACCAGGTGTCCCATTTAAGGTTAGGTATAGGTATACTACACCTAAGTAAGAGGTGGTTACACCAACTTACCCCAGCTGAGTGATCAGCCAGTTGTGTCAAATTTGTTAGGCCAAGCCTGGGGTGGCATAATACATGCTTCAGCCCCTGGCAGGTCTTAGATACACCAATGCCCTGGGTACCTAGTGTACACTGGTACAGGGGCTCACAGGGTGATCCACTTCCAATTGGTTATGCACCTAGGGTACATGGAGTCCATTTTAAAGAGAGAGCAGATGGGCTGAGATCCTGAATGGCAGGATCTTAGGCCAACTAAGTCGAAAAACCAGCTAGACACTAGGCAAAAATTTGGGGGTAACCATAGTCAGATATCCACCTTCCTACACAACCCCCTCCCCAAACGAAGGGAGATAAGGCTGACCTTGACCAGGTAAGCCTATATTGCCCAAGAGGCCATATAAGGAGGAACCAGCACTGGCATGGTTACCCCCTGTCTCATGGTCCACTAAGCAATCCCTCACCCTAAGGGTATCAGAGGGTCTCCACCACAGGGAATCTCTACCTTTGGTGTGTCTTGGCAAAGTAAAAGGCTGGTGTTGAGATGGAGTACTGAAGTGAGTGTCCTCAAAGTGAGGCCTCAGCTTCCTCCAATCATCCTCCACCATGGATGCCTTTCTTTCCTTAACTGAGTTGCACTGTGCTCTCAGGGTCAGCCTCTGGCTACCTAAAGCTGGAGGCTGGGTCCCTTTTGTGGGCTTACTGGAGGGACAGGTCAGGTTTGGGGCCCTAAGGTCCCATGTTTGCCTGTGCCCAACAGAATCCCTCTGGGGGAGGTCCCTAACTACCTGTAAAGGAGATCCCTCAGGAATGTTTTTACCCATCACCTGACTAGGGCTACTAGCCAGGCAATCCTCATTCTTTTGATGGGGGGGTTCTTGTGGACAGGGGCCCTCTGGGGGTCCACTGGCCTCCCTGACCTTTGCAGCCCTGGGCTGACTGAGGCAGGGTAGAGAGAGGCAGGCTACCTGCACCAGACTGGGTCCCACCTTGGAAGGGGCCACTGACATCAGAGGCTCTGCCAGGCTAGGCCTGGCTACCTCTGGGGCAGTTCCTTCACAAGGGGTGAGGTCAGCTCCCTGAGGAGGCTGACTTTTTCCTAATGTCTGGGGAGAGGGAGACTTTTCTTCCTCCCCACTACTCTCTGTTTGTGTGGAGTGATCCATAGTTTCAGGCTTCACTACACCTATGTCAGTCTGAGTATAGGCTGAGACCATTACAGCCTTGCCAACCTTTTCAGGGGGGCACTCAGTTTGTGTTTGAGCTGTGACTGCCACAGCTCTGCCAGTCTCTACAGGGAAGTCTGTCTGTGCCTGGGCTGTGGCTACCACTGCCCTTCCAACCTTTTCAGGGAGGAAATCTATTTGGACAGGGGTTGTGATTGGCACAACCCCACTACCCTTTTTTGAAAGGCCTACCATTTTAGAATGGGTGTCTTGTTCAACTCCAGCCCAGGCTGAGAGTTCTAAGTCATTCCCCAGTAAGCAGTCGACAGGCAAGGTTGGGGACACTGCCACCCTTTTAGGGCCAGTGACCCCTCCCCAGCTGAGACATACCTCTGCCATGGGATGACTGTTCTGTTTGCCATCAATGTTAGTCACCTGGTAGGAGAAACCAGGCAAAAGCTGCTCAGAGGGAACTAGCCAATGGGCCACCATTGTGATGCTAGCTCCAGTCTCTCCGGAGGCGTGGGTTCGAATCCCGCCGCTGCCACCAATGTGAGAAGTTGGCCTGGTATATGATGTTCACTAGTGAAAGTGACCACTTTGTACCATGCCAAGCAACCCTTATGGTGTGGTTGTAAGTCAACCTTTTCGGACTAGCTGCCCTAGTGGTAGCGTAGGCTAAGCAGTCTTTGAGGCTAAATTCGTGAAACGTGTTAAGCAAGCTGTTTTACCAAATGTAACCCCCTTTTATACCAATGAAAGGACACCACACAGATATATATTCAAAATATATATGTATTTATTTCTCAAAGTAACCCCTAGTCTCTTTATGAGCACAGGAGCACAAATCGTCAAACAAGATTACAGTAGAATACACAGAAGTTGCACGTTATATGGATAGGCCCTGGTGGCCACTCAAACCATATACTAAAATAGTGGTATAAGTACCACGAACAGAAAAGGGAAAAGGCCTAGGGCCTCTAGAATCGCTGGGCCTACAAGGAGCTAACTTCAGTTAGTGGCCAGGAGGTCCACGGGTTGCGTGTGCAGAGCAAATAGTCACACGCGTGCTCCCATAGGTTTCAATGGGTGCGTAAAAAGTACAAAGTTACTGCAAAGAGGATCTTCCGGATGACCTAGGAACTTAAGATTGGAAACACAGACACTAGAGATGATTCTCTACACTTGGGCACCGGAGTGCCAGCTTTACCTCACCCACAGGAAGCGGGTGCATAGGCGTCGAAGTGCGTCGGGTTTCTTCTATCTGTTCAATGGAGCCTGTGGATAAAGATGCTGCAGGCGGCCGGTCCGGAAGAGATGCAGGGGATCCAAGAGTGGATCGGAGATGTTGAAGACCTGTAAGCAGAGGGGACAGTGTTCACAGTCACTAGCCAGTGACCAGCGTGGCACCAGGTGGGTACCAGGCGATGTCGGGTGCAAACAGGAAGAAAGGTGTAGCTTGTCTCTGCAGCCACGTGGTCCCTGAAGGTCGACGACGTCCAGGAGTCGGTTCACGAGCTGTCCCACGCAGGCTCTCGCTGTCTGCGGTGTCGGCGACTTGATCGAAGCAAACAAGCCTTGGCAAAAGCAATTGTTGTAGGAAAGGAAATAAGCTGATGGTTCTGACCAGCAAGGTCAGAGGGACTGCTCCTTTGGAGGGGAGCAAGGGCCAGTCTGGAGCAACCAGACCAGCGGTGTATTTCGTGAAGTTCGTCGCCAAGATGGCCACTAGCCAGCGGGCCAGCAACCGGTTAGGCGCGTCGAGTGGCAAAATGCAGAAGGGCCCCACGCAGATCGTGGAGATGCTGGAGGGCTCACCCTTGGTGCAGATGCTGCTTGGATGTTGGGCTTCTCAGATCCCAAAGCACAACTTGGAGGGAGCCTCGGTTGTTGCACTTGTCAGCTTGTCGTAGTCGTTCCAAGATGGCTGGCTCCACGTGTCTCGGTGCCTCCACGGGTCTCCTCTTTTCAGGGACTGTGGATCGGGCGGTGAGAGGTCTGGAGGTCCAGGTCTTGTCAGTCTCTGGGCTCGGGCTCCGGCAGGAGGCGGCGGCAAAGCAGACGTTGATTCGCTGGATGGTGCTTGCGTTAGCAAGGTGGTCACTCCCTGACCACAGGGGAGATTGGCTTCAGTCCTCTGTGCGGCAGAGCGTCGAAGTTCCCGTCTTCTTCTTAGTTTCAAGTTGATTCCAGGATGTCTGAAGTCTTAGGACACAGCTCCTACCTTTAAGCGGATTCTAGGGGCCTGACTACCTGCTAGGTCCCTCCCTAAGGGTGGGACCAGGAAGGGGGGTGGTTACACCCCCAATCCTTTGTCCAGCTCGCCCCAGGCCCGGGACTGGTGTGCCCCAGGACCGGATTGAACTGGCATATGCACCGAGGCTCCTTGTGAGCCTCAGGCATGTCTGGTTCCTTTCAAGCCCTATGTCAAATAAAGAAGACCCCCTTGGGTTTCTTAGATAGCATGCATCCACTCATCCACATTCATTCACAAGAGTCAGGTATTAGCACCAATAGGAGTCCAAAAATAGGTAGTGTATGTAGAATAATCAGTATATTTATTTATAATCATTAAAATCGTTAAAAAACATTAAAAACACTTGATCACAAAAAATCAATAAGGGAGGCAAAAAAACTGAAAGGGAAGTACACAAGCAGCCAAATCTTGTAATGTAAACCTATCAGGCACTTGGGGAAACAACAATCAAAAACTGACAAGATCAAGGGTACATATTTCATCAATGTGTCACGTTTTTCTTGTATGATTATATCCCAAGGTATTAATCTTTGTGCCTTAGTGGACCTAGTTCTTTATCGGTGTCCAAAAGCGTTGTGTGGATCCTTCCCATACAGTCTGTACAACAAAGCGACGCGTTTCGGTGGTGTCTAGTAATTCCCCACCTTCTTCAGGCTAGCACAAATGCTTGTAACACAACTCCCTCAACAGATAAATTCTGGAAGATTAAAAAGATATATATAAAAAAACATGTACTTTATGTCTATATATACATACACATTTATCAAGTAGATTGTTTAACATGGTAATGACAATTCTTGATTGGATTTACATGTTTATATGTCGGGGCAACATACACCCTAACTTAAATGTAGAGACCTCGTCATTGAAACCAATGATTGTCAAAACCCAACTCTCGTCCTCCATTGTGGTGTCATACCTAGCACTCTGCAACATTCATCCAATTCCATAATTCCACTAAATTCATTCATACAAATCTCATACATCACAAGTTTTAGAGAGAAGTACCCACCTAATAAGGGATGTACTCGTGAGTTAAGATTGTCACTACTTCATTAGTGACATCTATCAGCCGCCGAGTCTATTGTGGCATTCAGTTCTCAATAGAAAAGGGGGGGTAATCTCCTCCCTAAGGAAATATATAATAAATGTGCATTAGAGATATTTATTAATGTGATTTTATCTATCGGGACCCAACTGGTCCTAATTTAATTCAATACCTTGTGAGCCTCAGGCATGTCTGGTTCCTTTCAAGCCCTACCTGACCAATACACAAAATCATGTCTGGGGTGGTGCCGCACCTCCCCTGGCAGGAAACCCTTTGTCCACACCTCCCAAGCTGGAAGGACTCCCAGCAGCAGGAGGGCAGACTTGTGTCTGTGGTGGCAGCATCCATCTTGTGGAGCTGAGGCTATGTCTGATTTTACCCGGGTTTCAGGTACTGTACATGTCGTGTCCCTCTAGAAGGGTGGAATGCTAACCCCGTCGCCAGAATTGGCGAGGGGTTAGTATTCCAATTCGTATGACACCTTACTCGACATGTTTTGATAACGCCAAACCAAAGTTAGCATTTAACCGCGAGGTTCATAATGCACTTAAGAGTATATGGTATGACGATATCTGGAAACAGTAGAAGGAAGTTGTTCCGACCACTGCAGACAGGCTCAGCTCATGCCAGAGCACCATCTCACATGGAACCAAGCACTCTGCCTTCAGGATTGTTAAGGCCTGCCATAGGAGTGACTTATAGGTTACCAGGTGTCCCATTTAAGGTTAGGTATAGGTATACTACACCTAAGTAAGAGGTGGTTACACCAACTTACCCCAGCTGAGTGATCAGCCAGTTGTGTCAAATTTGTTAGGCCAAGCCTGGGGTGGCATAATACATGCTTCAGCCCCTGGCAGGCCTTAGATACACCAATGCCCTGGGTACCTAGTGTACACTGGTACAGGGGCTCACAGGGTGATCCACTTCCAATTGGTTATGCACCTAGGGTACATGGAGTCCATTTTAAAGAGAGAGCAGATGGGCTGAGATCCTGAATGGCAGGATCTCAGGCCAACTAAGTCGAAAAACCAGCTAGACACTAGGCAAAAATTTGGGGGTAACCATAGTCAGATATCCACCTTCCTACACGAGGCATTTTGGATGCGTTGCAGTCGTTTGATGAGCTTGGTCGGGGCTCCCGCGTAGAGGGCGTTTCCGTAGTCAAGTCTGCTGCTGACGAGGGCCTGGGTGACTGTATTTCTTGTATCTGTTGGGATCCATTTGTAGATCTTGCGGAGGGTGTTGAAGCAGGAAGAGGAGACGGCGTTGACTTGCTTGGTCATTGAGAGCGTTGAGTCTAGGATGATTCCCAGGTTGCGTGCGTGGTCTGTGGGTGTCAGGGCTGTCCCCAGTGCTGTCGGCCACCAGGAGTCGTCCCAGGCTGAAGGGTTGGAGCCGAGGATGAGGACCTCCATCTTGTCTGAGTTCAGCTTCAGGCGGCTGGCCCTCATCCAGTCTGCGACAGCCTTCATTCCTTCGTGGAGGCTGGCTTTGGCGGTGATGGGGTCCTTGGTGAGGGAGAGGATCAGTTGAGTGTCGTCGGCGTAGGAGATTATGTTGAGGTTGTGCTGTCGGGGGACGTGTGTAAGCGGGGGCATGTAGATGTTGAACAGTGTCGGGCTGAGGGAGGAGCCCTGGGGTTCGCCGCAGATGATCTCGGAGGCTTCAGATCGGAATGGGGGGAGGCGGACGCTCTGGGTTCTGCCTGAGAGAAAGGATGTGGTCCATTCCAAAGCCGTGTCACGGATCCCTGCGGCGTGGAGGCGTGCGCGTAGTGTGCGGTGGCAGACGGTGTCGAAGGCGACGGAGAGGTCTAGGAGGATGAGTGCTGCGGTCTCACCGTTGTCCAGCAGGGTCCTGATGTCGTCGGTGGCATTGATGAGGGCGGTCTCGGTGCTGTGGTTGCTGCGGAACCCTGACTGGGAAGGGTCCAGGATTCTGTTTTCTTCGAGGTATCGGGTTAGCTGTTTATTGACGATTTTCTCGATGACTTTGGCCGGGAAGGGGAGCAGAGAGATGGGCCGGAAGTTCTTGAGGTCTCTTGGGTCTGCCTTGGGTTTTTTGAGTAGAGTGTTGATCTCGGCGTGTTTCCAGCTCTCTGGGAAGGTTGCGGTCTCGAGGGAGAGGTTGATGACGTTGCGCAGGTGGGGTGCGATGGAGCTGCTTGCTTTGTTGAAGACGTGGTGCGGGAATGGGTCTGACGGAGAGCCAGAGTGGATTGTGCTCATGGTCTTGATGGTGTCGTCGATGCTGACGCTGGCCCAGGCTAGCAGGGGGTCGTAGTCGATGATGTGAGGAGAGTCTGTTGTGTTGCTATCTGTTGGGGCTGTCTGGGTGTTGAAGCTGTCGTGGATGTCTGCTATCTTGCGGTGGAAGAAGGTGGCGAGGGAGTCGCACAGGGCTTGCGACGGCGGGATGTCGTTGGTGTTGGTGTTGGAGCTGGGGTTGGAGAGTTCCTTCACGATGTTGAAGAGCTCCTTGCTGTCGTGTGCGTTGTTGTCGAGGCGGTCTTTGAAGGAGGTCCTCTTGGCAGCCTTGATGAGGTGGTGGTGGTTGCGGATGGCGTACTTGTGTGCTGCGAGGCTGTCCGGGGTCTGTTCATTGTGCCGTTTCTTCTCTAGCTTCCAGCAGGCTTGCTTGGAGGCTAAGAGTTCTGGGGTGAACCAGCTGGCCCTCGTGCTGGTGTCTCTGTAGGGGGGTTTCTTCAGCGGGGCGAGGGTGTTGGCGCAGTCCTCGATCCAGCGGCTGTGGGCCGCGTCGTCGGTGTTGGAGGGTACGGTGGGTGGGCTGAGAGCGAGGTTTGCATGAAGTTGATCTTCGGTGGTTTTGCTCCAGCAACGGCGGGAGATCTGTTGGGTGCGGTGGGGTGTGGTGGGTTTCTGGAAGGTGAAGTGGATGCAGCGGTGGTTGGTCCAGAGGAGTTCGGTGGTGTGGTTGAAGGAGACGTGCTGGCTTGAGGAGAAGACGGGGTCGAGTGTGTGGCCGGCGGAGTGGGTGGGCGTGGTGACGAGTTGCCTCAATCCGAGGTTGTCGATCAGGGTTGTGGTGTTGCTGTCGTTGTTGTTCTCAAGGTGAAAGTTCAGGTCTCCGAGGAGGATGTAGTCGGTGGAGGTCAGGACGTGTGTGCTGATGAAGTCGGCGATGGAGTCGCTAAACTGGGGGCAGGGTCCGGGGGGTCGGTAGACGAGGGTGCCTCTGAGGGTGGTGTTGGGGTCTGTGTGGATCTGGAAATGCATGTGTTCGGCGGTGCTGAGGGTGTCGTCTGTGCTAGTCGAGACCCTGATGCTGTTCTTGTGGATGATGGAGATTCCTCCTCCGACTCCGTTGGTGCGGTCTCTGAGGGTGACCTTGTAGCCGTCTGGGATGGCTATGGCGATGTCGGGTGCGGAGGAGTCGTTCATCCACGTCTCTGTCAGGAAGGCGACGTCCGGGGATGTTGTGTCGAGCAGGTCCCAGAGCTCGACAGCGTATTTACGTGCGGAGCGGGTGTTCAGAAGTATGCATCGGAGGTGGTTGAGGTCTTTTTGGCAGGTGGTTCGTCGGTTCTGAGGCTGGTGTAGCTGCAGTTCCGGCAGGTGAAGGGACCGTGTGTGTGTGTTTTGGGGCAGCCTTGAAGCAGGTGTGGGTCAGTCCGGGGTTGAGAGCATGCAGAGTGCTGGCATCGTAGTGGCAGTGTTCCTTGTGGCGGGTGCGGCGACCAGGGGTTCTGGTGCTGGGCACGGTCCAGGCGCAGACGGCTTGCCTTAGGCACGCCCGCTGCGCGCAGCCGCGCAGCGTCTGGCATATATGTGGAGGTGGGAGGGAGGAGCAGCAAATGGGCAGTCAGGGGGGGCGGGGCCGCAGGGGATGCAGCAGCGGGAGCGGAGCGGGACGACGAGGGCACAGAGGGCAAAGGCACAGGTAAGGGGGTAGCGAGTGTTACAGAAGGAAAAAACGGGCACAGGGTTACCAGGGCACAGAGGGAACAGAACGCAAAAGGGCAGAGAGACACGGGGCAGCGAGGGGAACAGAGGCAAAAACCGGGCAGCGAGGGGAGCAGGGGGGAACAACGGGCAGAGAGACACGGACGGGGCAGCGAGGGGAACAGAGGCAAAAAAACGGGCAGCGAGGGGAGCAGGGGGAGAACAACGGGCAGAGAGATACGGGGCTGCAAGAGGAACAGAGGGAAACAACGGGCACAGAGCAAGTACAGGCAGAGCGGGAGGACAGAGAACAGCAGTAACGGGCACAGAAAAAAACGGCAAACAGTACAGGCAATACAATAAGAAATCAAACCTAACTCAGCAGCGGCAGACCCACAGGCGGTGCTGTGCGGCGGGGGAGCGACCTACCAGGTAGGGTCAAGGGTCGTTCTCCTTACAGCGCAGCGTCCTACATATATGTGGAGGTGGGAGGAAGGAGCAGCTGGGAGGTGAGAGGGAGGAGCAGCGAATGGGCAGTCAGGGGGGCGGGGCCGCAGGGACGCAGCGGCCGGAGCGGGACTATGAGGGCACAGAAGGCAAAGGCACAGGTAAGGGGGCAGCGAGTGTTATAGAAGGAAAAAAGGGGAACATGGTTCCCGGGGCACAGAGGGAACAGAACGCAAAAGGGCAGAGAGACACGGGGCAGCGAGAGGAACAGAGGCAAAAACCGGGCAGCGAGGGGAGCAGGGGGGGGGAACAACGGGCAGAGAGAAACGGGGCAGCGAGGGGTACAGAGGCAAAAAAACGGGCAGCGAGGGGAGCAGGGGGAGAACAATGTGCAGAGAGATACGGGGCTGCGAGGGGAACAGAGGGAAAGAAGGGGCACAGAGCAAGTACAGGCAGAGGGGGAGGCCAAAGTACAGCAGTAACAGGCACAGAAAAAAACTGAAAACAGTACAGGCAATACAATAAGAAATCAAACCTAACTCAGCAGCGGCAGACCCACAGGCGGTGCTGTGTGGCGGGGGAGCGACCTACCAGGTAGGGTCAAGGGTCGCTTGTTGATACATTCTGCTGAGCATATCTGCAAAGTTGCTGTCCACCCTGGTAGATATTCTGCTAGGAGGTGGATATTGTGATGTATTGCCACATACCATATGTGCTCTGCTATCTGCGAGAGCTTTATGGAGTGTGTGCCTTCCTGTTTTTTAATATAGTAAATGGCTGTCATGTTGTCAGTGCGGACTAGGACCACTTTAGGGTAAAGATGTTGTTGAAATGCTTTGAGGGCTAACTGAATCTCAAGAAGCTCTAGGTGACTGATGTGCAGCTGCTTCGGCACTGGAGACCACTGTCTGCGCACTGTGAGATCTAGCATGTGTGCCCCCCAAATGTGCAATGATGCGTCTGATGTGATGGTCACTTACGGAAAATTGGCATCGAAGGGCTGATCCTGCAACAGATTGTTGCTGTTCCACCACTGCAGAGAACGATGGGTCGCTGGCGCTATCAACACTAGATCTTGTAGGTACACCTCCGCTTGAGACCATTGTGACTGTAGACACTGTTTTAGGTGGCCAAGAGAGCTTGTGTATTGGCTATTTTCCAATAGTTTGCAGCTTGAGACGCCATACGTTTGCCTGATGTGTCTAATAATTTGGATACCTTATCTGGGGGCGGGCCGTCACCTGAACCTTGAGAGTTGGCCCTTTTACGTGCATTAGCCACTACCAGGGAATCTAAAGGAAGTTGACCCTTAATGTATATGGGGTCACTGGGAGCAGCTTTGTATTTCTTGTCTATCCTTGGGTTAAGAATCCTAGTCCTAATAGGGTCCTTAAACATTTCTGGTGCGTGTCTAATGAGCCCTTTTAACATTGGTAGGATGTATGAGGTTTTTTGTGGCTGAGCAAAAGTCTCTAAGAGAAAATCCTCCTCTACAGGGTCAGAATGTAGATTTACTCCGTGATATGTTGCGGTCCTATTGATTAGTTGGGCAAAACCTACATTATCGTCTGGCGGGGATGGCTTAGAGGGATAAAGATCTGGGTCTGTTAAGTCAGGATCTGTGTTATAGTCCATCCATGGATCTGGCTCCTGTGGGGGATCATCATTGTCTCGTTGTGGGATTATGTTATCATCCCCTTGTCCATCCCCATCTCCATTATCACTATCCTCTAGTTGTGAGAGTGGAAAAGTGTGTTCTGGAGAGTGTACTGGAGAGATAAGTACATTGGGATCAATAGGTGGAGGAGGTGGTGTAGGGGTGGAGAGGTATTAGTGCCCTATTCTTTTAGCTGGAACCGGTGAATTTTGCAAATGGTCCGGTTTTCTTTTTGTAGGTTGTTTGGAGAGAATATGACCAGTCTTTGGATGTATACAAATTGTTTTCTGGTTTGGGTCCGGGACAAAAAGTTCTTCGGAGCCGGTGTTCTTTTTTGGTGCCGAAGATTTCTCACTATGAGGAGTCTTAGTCTGTTTAGGCATAGGGATAGTGTCCGGTTTAGAAGCCTTTTCTGGTTCTGAAAACTTTGGTGACGGTTGTTTCGGCTCCGGAGTCTTTTGCTTCGGGGGTTTAGGCATCAAAGGTTTTTCTCTGGATTGTTTCAGCTCCGACGTTTTTGGTTCGAAGTTTTTCCTCTTTGCTTCGGCTCCGAGGGTCTGTCCTTCAGCTGTTTCGGCACCGGAGGGTTTTCCGGTGCCGATGGAGGAGGGCATGGCACATCAGCGGCCTTGGACTACGGTGCCGAAGGTGGTTTTTCGGTACCGGAGTGTGGTTGGCCCGAGCACGAGCCGGAAGGCTTGTCTTTGCTTTTCATAGCCAAGCCAGAGGGCGGGGCATCTGAAATGTTTGACCGGTGTGGACCTGGGCCTTGTGGCGAAGGTGTTACCGGAGCCTTTGGTATGGGCTTGGGTGGGGCAGTTGTCCTCGACGTCGGAGTCCTCTGCTTCGGAGACAGAGACCTGTTCCTCCTGGGCTTGTTCGGGAATGCTGTTAGGGCCTGGATGGAAGATGTCCGGAATGGAGCTGCTTCCTCTGGACATTTCGTGGCATCGAGCCCGAGGATCATGAATGGTCTTCTTTGACTTGAAAGATAGACAAGCCTCACAAGTATCCTCTTGATGCTCCGGAGAGAGGAAGAGATTATACACTGGGTGTAGGTCCGAGTACGGGAATTTAGCACCACACTGGGGACATTTCTTGAAAGGAGTCCGTTCCATTGACTTCCGTCGGAATCGGCGCGGGTAGGCCCAACAGCCCGCGTCGAAGTTTATCGAAGTTTTTTCGATTGTAGAAGATGCACATCGAGAAAAGGGAAACGCGGTCGAGACAATACCGTCGATTGGTAGGTGATTGCGTGTCGAAGGGGGGTTTCGATAACGACACCGACCCGGAGGAGGAGTCACCTATCTCGTGGCTAACAAACTGCAAACATCCGAGCCCAACACCAGATGGCATTCTATGCTAAAGTATACAATCTACAGCTCATATGCCTCGAACGTACTGATATACAAATAAAAAATTACAACTGCTGAGCGACTTACACCTTACATGAGAAAATGAGCGACCTCTGGGTACGCACACCAGAGAACAGTATACAGTGCTTTGGAGCACTCAAAGCGGTGGTACGATGACTGCACTGTATTGTGAGGGAATGGATGTGTGCACAGTAGTACAGGCCATACCTTACTCTTGCAAGTGTCCAGGTCCTTGCCGATGGAAGACAAAAGCCAGCACAGGCGCTCCAGCGAATCTCCATCTTTTTTCTTGAATAGCTTCACCACACAGTCATGCATGATGCTCTCTTCCAACATCTTTTGCTTGAACAGCTCCCCAGTCAATTTGATGTTACCCAAATGCCGCCTCCTAGACTGGTCTCGTGACAGCTCCAGCTCTTCCTTAAGGCGTATCTTTTCCTCAGGCTTCGAAGGAAAGGGGTCAAGGTTACTTATCTTTCTTTTTCTAACAAGGTATTTGACATAATGCAGGGTTCATTCTGAGTTGCAAAGAACAAAAAATATTTTTTTAAGTTGAAGAATTATCTTTACCCTGAGGTGCTGTGTGAGATCCAGCTGAAATTATCTCTGAAAACAGGATTTCAGTGAGGGGAATTGACATATATTAGGGACAGTGGTAGACATCACACTGTAAAGTGGCTATTTACATTACACATTTCTTTTCTTTTTTCATTGCACAATTACACATATGTACATCCTATTACACATATTAAAAATGTAAGGCACAGGGAGATGAAGTGATTTACCTAGAATGACAGAATGTTGGTCGAGGGCTGATGTTGGGATTAGAACTCAAATCTCCAGGATCAAGGTCTGCAACCTACTACTAAAACACATCCCCTACCCTGGTCACACCTGCAAAGTTTAAATAGTTACTCACCTATAACAACAGTTCTCCAGCATTGATATTTTTCATAGATTCATGCAAAGATTATCCTTGGTTGATTCTTCCAAGCATGAGATGCTATGAAAGATCAAGTGATGGCATGGAACCCGTATACAAGGGTTGCTTGTCAACCAGAGCCGTAGCATTTACTTCAGCTTCTTGTAGGAAAGAAGATCTGGTGGTCTTCTTTAGGGTGTATCAGGGGTGTACTGGTGGCACAGTACTTTGTGGCTATTCACGGGTGCCGAATCCATCAATGTCAGGCTAAATCTTATGCTTGGCCACGAATTCAGGATCCAAGTACAGGACGCAGTGGGACTCAGTGGCTATAAACTATTTTAATAATTTCTTTAAATGAAATATGCAAATGAGCTTGTTTCAGGTGTGGCGTGGTCCAATCATGCCAGTCATGCAGGTGTAAATCACAACTATAACAGGAGTAAGGCAGAGCTACTTATAAAACAAAGCATTGTGAATCAGGAACAAGATCTGAATGTTTGAAAGTAGAGAGGGCGGAAAGCCCATAGACATGTTGGGCAACGGAGAGGGTGACCACCCCAAGTGGGGAAGAGAAGATTACCTTACCGTGCCAGCTGCATCCATCTCCTCCTCCTTCGTTCTAAACATCTCGGTGTCATCTCTTTCAAACTCCACCTGGCAACGGTTCAGCAGCACCTCGCGGAAGTTCACCGTTTTTGCAGGATTTTCTGCGGCAGGGACAGTCAGCTAGAAACAATAAACACCACACCATCATGAAATGAAGCCTGCTAATAGGCACGTGGCTTAACAATCTCATCGCTTAATCATACACATTTCTGAAAGAAAGATTGTGGAATGATGCTGATTTGTTCTTGAGGTACTACAAGCATCAATGCTATGACCTACCGACCTCAAAGAAATTTACACTCTTAGTTAGTGTCTCTTTGATTAACTTTGGGCGACTTGTGCAGTGGAACAAATGACAGTCACAGTCGACTGCATTCAGTTTCTGATAATGACAAGCCATTCCAAACCAGTGCCTTGGCAACAGACAGATTTCAGAGAGTGTTATGACCGATCAAAACAACCCAATGTACTCTATAGATCTCCTGAAATTCACAAAGGGGCACATGCATCAAGCTATTTACCGGTCACAAAGGGGCCGATTCGCAGAATCGGCCCCTTTGCAACCGGGAAATAGCCTTTTGGGATGCATCAACCCCAAAGGCATTCACAAAATAGGTAATCGTAATTTTTGAGATTACCTACTTTGCAAATGCAGTTAGGGAATCACAATTTGCGATTCTCTAAATCCAATGCAAGAAGCATTCTCAGAATGCGACTTTGCATTAAGGAATCGCACATTACCATCTTTTTCAAGTTGATAGTAATTTGCAATTCCTTAGAAAAATGCACAAAATTGCATCTTTTCAAGTGCCATGTGGCGCATACACATGCCCTTAGGCCGTGTGTGCGCCACATGTGCACACATACCATTTTTGGGGGTGCATCAGGCTGGCCTTTTGGCCACCTAGCACCCTTGAAATTGCAGTCACAATTTTCGATTACCTATTTGGTAATCGCAATTTGCGAATGCTGTCCCATTCATTCCTATGGGCCTCAAGGCCCAACGGAATGAATGGGAAGGCATTCCCTAATAGCGAATCACAATTTGTGATTTATTTTGCGATTCCTACATGATTAAGGATTTGCGTTTCCTAAATAGCGATTCCTTAAAAATTGCTATTAAGGAATCGCAATTCCTTAGGTTGATGCATGTGCGCCAAATGGTAATTGGGCAGAACAACTGTGACACCAGCAGTTCAATACTAAGGACTTAGGGGCATATTTAGTACCCCCTTGCGCCGCTGTAGTGTCACTTTTTCTGACGCTCTGGCGGGGTAAACCTTGAAATCATATCTATTAGGTCACACATAGCGACTTTGCATGGCTTTGAATGGCCTCACAGATATGGAGCAAGGCAAAGCAACGGAAGTTGCTGTGTTGCCTTACTCTGCGCTAGGGAGGTGCTCCATGGGCGTTGCAGTTGGTGTTTCCAATAAACAACCACAGATTTTGACAATTCCCCATAACGAGGAGAAATAACTTTATTTCTCCTCATTTTTTTCCTCTTTCCGTGTGTGCTGCATACTGCAGCACACATACATAGAAAGAGGCAAAAGCCTCCTAGGGTTGTTTTTGAGCAGGAAGATACCCCTTCCTGAACCAAAACAATCCATCCAACAACACAGGCACCCTTGCACCATGGTACAAGGGTGCCTGCGTTGGCGCTAGGCTGCCGAAAAGGCATCCGCCCTGGGGGAAATGACAGGAATGCACCTTATTAGATAAATACGGTGCATTCCTGCCCTTTTACTTTGACGTAGGGCAAGGTGACTTTGAGGCACTACCTTACACCAAAACCCTGTAAATGAGGTAATCCTTGGGGATAGATTAAGAATAGAATGAAATTACAGAAATGACAAAGAAGAAAGTGTTTCTCAATTCATTTAAATTCAAATGTTGCTATTAGCAGGATGCTGCATTACCTAATTATACCCATCGTACCCCTTATCAAAGATTGGAATGCAAACATATCCCCTCATAAGATAGTGGTTCACCAACCTATTCTGGTCAAAACATGGTAGGCAAGGTTATCCCCTATCAGAACATAGCATGCAAATGTATCCACCGTCAGGCAATGCAACTCAAATTAATCCTCCAATCAAAGAGTTACATGCAAGTTTGTCATCCCATCAAAATGTAGGAAATAACTGGCTAGCCTATCAGAGGGCACCACATAAAATAACGCCGAGTCAGAGTGTGACCATCAACTCATTTGGAAGGATAACAAATTTCTCTATGAAAGCGCAGTACGTACATTTATTCTGTATTAGAGCCTCCCATAAACTTCTTCCGCCAGCACAGAGCAATAGACTACTTATTGTCAATTAGTAAACACCATGGGACCTCATTCCTCATTCCCCCATCAACCTGCAGCATGTGAATTCATCCTCATCTGAATATAGCATGTGAGCTTATCTCATTCAGAGAGTACCACATGAATTTATCCTTGCACAATGGCACGTGAATTAAATATCATCCGGTAGCAGACAAATACATGCCCCTTGCAGACAACGGCACATCGAAATACCCCTATTAGAGAGATGTTTCAACATGTTCATTTTGGACAGTAGCACATCAAAAATTCCCAGCACATAAACTTACCCCCATCAGGCAGCGGCACATCTTTGCATACACAGCCGATAAATTTGGCTGAGAGACGACCTTCTCAATGATCAAGTCAACGACCCCCTTCAGCTGATCCTCTGATTCGATAGGAAGAGAACAGACCTCCTTAATCAGCTGCTTGAACGTGTGTGGGGTCAACCTGCTGAGAATATTGTCCATCCCATCGAGGAGATCCTGTCAAGAATTGAACGAAATATTGATAAATGGATTGTTTTCGCATCTCAGCCAATCGTGTCCCATGTGGCACCCACCTATGTCCACAAGAGCCAGCCAAAAGAAAGCACCTAACATAAGAGTAGTCTTATAACAAAAACAGTGGCTTCATGGCTAAGCATTTACTTCTTACAATAGCAATGTCAACACTGCTTCAATCTGAGAAATCCACACGCTGAGATCTAAACACCTTTATCTGAGGAATAACTGTATGCTGACCCTAAGTTAGATTTTGCTACTATATGCCTGGTATCACCCATGCCCAAAAAGGGCCATAGTACCACTCTTTCCCTTAATTTGCTCAAATTGTAGCTAGTATTACCCTATTTGCCTACTCTTATTACCACTCACGGCCGAACTGCATGGAACAAAAAACTGAGCCGGTGGGCACACATACTCGGAGCTGTAATCAGAAATGATTGGTTGGGAGTATTTGTCACATGTGCTGGTTCTTGCTTGTAACAAGTGTTGAATGCATTGCAATTGACCGACATAATCACTTCTGCTGGAACCTTTCCTGAAATTGAGTGGTCCAAAAAAATCATTCCATTCTTAGCACCCTAGAACTGTATACAAAATTAAATTTTTTAGCATGTCACTCCAAGGTATGGACACTTTCCTCAAACCAACATGTCTCTGGTAGACCACCAAGGTCTAGTCTCTCGCAAACAAGACATACAAGGTCTTGTCTCTAACACACATTCTCATAGCAATAATTCAGAGGGTCTGGACAGGGTCTGGCTACAAAGGGGGTTATTACACTCTGTATCCTGGCTGCTGTTAATGCTGTACACAGTCTCCTAGACCAAAACATCCTAAGCACAAAGAACACAAGACACTACACACCACCTAGGTAAACAAGCATTGGCATAGCCAATAGGTCTCGCCTTTGGGACCTTATAAGTGTTTAGCCATGCAATAGTTGCATAAGTAAATACTTATAAGGTCCCAAAAGCGAGACCTATTGGCTATGCAAAGCGGCCGCGAAAGTGATCGTGATGCGATCAAACATCAAAGCGGCCGCTAAAGTGAAAGTAATCGCGGCCGCTTTGATGTTCTCAGTGGCCGCGCGACTCACTGAGAACATCAAAGCGGCCGCGAAATGATCACGCAGGCTGCCAAATGGTGCGCGCGCCCGGCGCACATGCACTGTATTTGGAGGCCTGAAAGCACTAGTTTGCACTTTCAAATCCCCCATTTACTAAAGCACTCGCCAGAGCAGCGCTAAAGCGCTGGCTCAGGCGAGACCTAAAAAGGACCACACTTGTGGAGGACTGTGCATAATTTACTTGACAACGATCAGCAGACTTTCCTCCCAGGGGTACAGGTGAGAAGGCCTGTACTCGCCTTCTACCAACCATCTGCCCCCAATCACAAGTCACCTTAGACTTTACTGTTATATATCATGCAAAATCACGGTGAACATTTAATATGCTTGCAGGCTTGCAGATGGCCAAGTACACTGGTAGGAGGAAACAAAGCAGGTTAGAAAAAAGTCAAATGGGGCAGGTCGTCCCAACTTTCCTAAGGTGTGACGCGACTTCGGCCTCTACAAGCATCCTTTAAAACTATTGTCATCATGAGTTCTTCTTGAATGGTAGCAGTTTTACGGTCGGCAGTTCTCAGTTCACATACTTACCCTACAACTGCTATTGAATCAGAGGATAGGAGATCTCTCCTCTTTACTGCCTACAGCTCTTGTAGAAATGCAGCTTTCCATGTTGTGGCGAACCGGAGGACTATTCTGCATTTTGAGGTGACCAGTCACTGTACATAGCTCCTCGAAAAGTCGCCGGTATTGATCGCCACGTCACCAAACTTGTCGTTCACTTAAGTGCTGAATCAGAGGACTAAGAGAAAGGCTCCTACTTCCACTAGTTGCCACTCCTGCAAACAGCTCCATTTTGCAGACATCTCCCTGTGTAATTACAATCTGGTGATGAACTGCGCAACTGTGGGCAAATACCAGACTGACTATGTTCAGCCCTTCTTATCTTATCTGCAGGTCATGCTCTATAGACAGAAGAGAGATGACCCCAAGGGTTAAGATTTCCTCTCCTCTCTATTTCCCATATTTCCTCTTTGCTTTCCATCTCTAAACTTCTTTGGGTTAACAAGTTAACAAGACTGATATCTCCTCCTCAACTGGTTGACTTAGGGTTTCACTTTTCGCTGATTTCTGTATTTTTGGAGGGTGCAAATGTTGAAACATGTATAACTTCAACTTTCTTGTGCACCGGTAAACACTGATCCTGATGTTAGCCCCGATGAAGTACTATTTTTGTGTCTCAATTATTGTCATTCCGGGGATGTTGATTGCTATATCCGTTTCCTTATGTCCTACTGATCTGGTCCCTTGCCTCTGCCCTTATTTGCTTTTGATGGCTGTGGGATGCAGAATCTTCTTCTTCCCCTTTGTTGTCCTGACTCTCCATCACCTCTTCCTCTGCTGTGTGCTCTCCTGCATCTTCTCTCTCTTGTGTCCATACATATACCAACGTCATTCCCTTCAAAAATCAAGTCTTAAAGCTGGGCACAGGCAATCGCCACGAATCACTGTCCATTTACCACCCGGAGCTGTGACTGGGGTCTTGGGCTGAGAGGGGCCCCTGTAACATCACTTCCCATCCCATTGCTCCTTATTGGCCAATGGCCAGGCTACGCAGTGACACCCACGGCTTTTGTAGAACCTTTGCCATGTTTGGAAGTTACCATGGAGATACTGAACTTCTTTTAGAAATACTGCTTATGGCAGGGCTTTTATTTAAAGTTTCATAGCCTCGCTACTGTAATCTCAGGAGTGGAAGTGGAAGTGGAACCGATCATGAAATTTAAAAACACCCAAAAACACAGCAAAGAATTACTCCTTGTGCCCTTAGTAGCACCCCCTTCTCTTGAAGGCAGCGCTGGACATCCTGATGATGTACAGTGCTGCACACAAATTAGTGATATTTACAAGGTCCAGCTTGAAATAAGTTTCCAAAACCTATGTCAAGACGCTGCTGGGCCTCACTAACCCAGAGAGTTTGTGTAATGTTGATAGCTGCGTGCTGTGGCCCCGCTGGAAGGACTAAGCGGCTCCCCATCGTACTTGAGTGCTGACGCTGCCTTCCTTTGTGGGTTTCTTGCTCTTGATGGCTGGCCTCTGGGCATTGTCTGCCTTGCACTGTTTCACATCTTTACCCAGAGAACCAGCAGCAATGTTCTTCTGCAGATTCTTCTTCTCACCTTGCGGAGATGTTTTGGTATCCGGGATGGGTGGCTTTGAAAACATGGGGCAAGAGGAGTTTTCACGTATACGAATAGAACCTCAAATTCCACATCAATTTCAGTGCAACAAGGATCAGAAAAGAATCCCTGGCATTTGTGGAGTCCAGGATTCATCTCCCCTTTTCAGGTCATCCTTACTTTTCATATTCATACAAATCCACGTTCACCTCTAATTCCATCATTTGGACTTGATACTTATTTCTCAGCTGACAACACAGATTTTTGTTTAGATAAATAACATGTTTCTTCTACAGCATTCGATCTTTCATAGATTCACATGTTTGAATCAGAGTACCGAGCAATATTTCCAAATTACATAAATCTGTAAATATTATAAAAGGAGAAAAATAATCGGTTCATACGAAAAATCCTTTAGCAGAGGTTGGAGGGTGTCACGCGCAACATTGAACTTTTTTTTTTTTTTATTGCTCAATGGCTCAACTTACATAAAGAGATGGCGAATAATGGCTTGCCTCACTGCAGCGTCATTGTAAACTGTAGAGTCGCAAGAGTTGTGTTGAGTAAAAGTATGAATGCTCTTCCATGTAGCAAATCAGCGACAGAGGAACACCTACAAATAATGCTGCAGGAGTGGCCATAGACTTTGTGGAATGAGCCCTTATGGTTGCTTGTGGAGGGCGTCCTGCTTTTAGATGACTGTAGACTCTGGTTGCAGAAACCCATCTTGTCAGGAGTTGATAAGACTTTCTAAAACTGACTTCGATTAATATAGAAAATAGGAGGTGCGTGAGCAGCGCACTTGCCTGACTGAGAGGGGAGACACCGGGGCCTGCCCTGGCCTGCCGCTGTGATCCCCAAAGTAAAATCCGAGCCCCGCGGCCTTGTCAGGACTGACTGGGAGGGAGCCGCGGCGCCCCCTCCAGAGTGGTGATCGGTGGCACCCCCTCCCCCCCGGCGGCACTGAAGCTGCATAACGACAGATGCGGGCGAGCGGTGGCTCGGGCACGCCGGAAGAGGTGAGGCTGGGGCCTTGTGTGGCCTGACTGGCGCTGATCCCTCCCTCCCGCACGAGGGCCGACGCTGAGACACAGGAGGCGGATTGGGTACGCGGGGTCCCGGCGTGAGTGGAGCGCGACCCCGGGGAGCAGTGTAGCTGAGACTGCGGCTGGGCATCCGCAAAGCAGGGTCGCGGCGCAGAGAAGGCCGCCCACACACGCATCGGGCTGAGCCAGAAGATGAGAGGTGAGGGGGCCCGGTGCTGCGGCCGCTGGACGGCGTGCAGCCCCTGGGGGGACTCAGTACGAGGCGGGAAGAGGGGGAATCTGGTGGGAACACCCGCAGACACCGCAGGGACACCCCTCGCCGTCGAAAACGCCCTGGTCCAGCTTGGTGCGGGACCATTAGTGGGGGGTGCCATGCTTAAAAACACAGGCCAGGCCTCATGGACCCATGGCACGGTGACACACGGGTGGTGCGAACACAACCATAGGTTTATGAAAGAGCATCTCCCTCCTCCAAAACGTTTGCACCACAGTGATCCCCCCCCCCCCCCCGCTCCCCATGTGACCCCCTCAGGAACTGCTCATCTACACTGCCATAACAGAAGCAATTGAGCTTGAAGGAGGACAGCAGCCTCGAGGCCAAGAACTTCAGTGAGTGCCAGCAACTGCCCTGGGTGGGTCCACACATTTGATATTTCATACCAGGCCTGGGAGCACGCGGACTAGTCACTGAACCAGAGCTCAGACCTATTCCCTGACGTACTCAATTATGCTAATATGATAATGGCACCAATGCTTCACAGAAGGCAAGCTAACATGGGGACATAAGGAATCTGAATACAATCGCTTGGGCATCATTGAGGCCCGTGCAGCTGACATATTGCCTCAGGGACCCACAGACCCTGGGTGCAGAGATAATCACTGGTGTGCGGACTCCACACAAACAAGAACTAGTGGGGCCACATACCTTGGCACTGTCAATCGCTTGGATTGTGACGGGGGGGGGGGCCTCAGTCAAACAGCTGCAGCAAACCACGCAGACGGCGAAGATACCCTAGGAATGTAGGGTTGCAGTGAGTGCCCAACAGCCCAGATAAGAACCACATCATGGGCAAGGACAGGCCACAGAGAGGGGTGCAACAGATGAAAATGTATCACTACCCAGCGCAGGAGGGGGCATCGAGACCAGATCCCCCACGTGGGGCACCACTGGAGGACGACACCATACAGCCGGAACCAGAGCCACATTTCGGGTGGGGCTGATAAAAGTTTTGGGGGGGCTAATTCTTCCAGTCATAGGCAGAGTGGAGATGCAGGGGCTCTAAGGAGGGGTGAAAAGATCAACAAAGCCTCGTTAACAAGTGAATGGTCTTTTAGAGACCTGTGAAGTACTCGGTGCGGCTGGCTGCTCAAAAACTGTCTTTGTGTCAGCCTGTGAAGCTGTCTCAGACCCGGCTGACACACATGACGGGGGGGGGGGGGGGGGGGGGGGGAGGGCTGAAACCCGTTGAGTCCAATGGGCATTGCGCGTCTGGCCGGAACCCACTGGAGCCCAACTCCTCGCAGCCATAGAGGCCTTCAGCTCCGCTGTTCAGGCAAAAATAGGCTCAATGTCACTGGATGTTGGACTGCTGCGGACTGACCTCCACACTGTTGCGGAACGCTCCTTAGCCACAGAAGTGTTAGTGAGCTACAAAACGAAGTCTCTACATTAAAGGCAACACTCACAGACCTATCTCTCGAAACAGTAGCCCTAGAATGCCGGGCCGAAGATGCAGAGAGGCGCTCCCGAAGGTGCAACCTGCGTTTTGTGGGATTCCCGGAGGGTGCAGATGGAAAAAATCCAGAACTCTTTTTAGAATGGTGGATCAAGGAGGCACTTCTCAAAGCGGAACTCTCTGCGATATTCGTAATTGAGCGGGTGCACCGAGCGCTGATGGCACCACCACCACCGGGTGCCCAGCCCAGGACCCTGATAGCAAAGATCTTAAATTATAGAGACTGGGACTGCATCCTTAAGGCCGCTAGGCGCGAAGGAGATCCAGCCTTTGGAAATCAGGTAATTCGTATATTCCGAGATTACACCCGTTTGGTGCAGCAGCAGAGAGCATCTTTCAGTAGAGTGAAACAGAAGCAGCGGGCCATGAACATCCAGTACATGCTCCGCTACCCCATGAGGCTGAAGGTTCTCCACGAGGATCTGGCCCATTTCTTTATAACCCTGGAAGCTGCTTTGGATTGGCTGGAGGTTCATGGGGACGAAAGGACAATCTACCAGGGGAGAGCGGCGCGGGGGTCCACAAATGCCACTAAGATGGGAAAAAACAACAGCTGTAACTGAAGCTCCAGAAAAGTCTCGCAATCAACACAATGAGTGGTAGTATGCAGGGACGGATCGTTAGAATTAGTGAGGACGGACTCTGGCAGTGCAGACAGGTCGTCTCCCAGAATCGACCGTTCAACACAACAAGCCAAACGAGAGGCAGCAAAGGCCTTAGTGGAAGTAGTAACAGCCTCAAGCTCCAAAGCCAGCATGGGGGATGTAGTAGAATACACTTCAATAGCTGGAGGACCCTTGATTTGGGCACAGACCGGGGAAACACATATGGGAGGTTGAATAGGATACAGAACTGGAGAACACGTGGCATCATCAGCCGGACTCCCACTCTGGATGGTCACTGCACCACGGTGGGGCCTACCCGCCTCACCTGAAGAGTGGATGGACTGAGATGGGCTACACCATCAGACGGACGGACAACTTCCCTTCCCCCCAACTCACGCTCTAATTCTTTTCTGTGCTGCTGTTTTCTTTTCTATATTCTGATTTCAGTTTTTCTCTATTATTGCCCTGCAGATCTGTACATCCTCCACTCTCTGGATGCAAATTTGGTGCAAAAGTGGGAGTGTCCTGGAACGATAGTGGTATGCGTGGGTGTCAGTGGGGACCGTGGTTGGGGAGGGCGCAACTGACAGACGTGTAGTAAGTCCGAGAAGTGCACTGTCCCTGACTCGGCAGAAGACATATTATGGATGGTTGTAAATTAAATGTATGTAGGTACGATGAGACTCATGATTCATACTATGTGTGTGTGTGTCGTGGATTATGCTATTTGGTTTATGTGGCAGGAGCGATGATGATTATATTTTTGTGAAATTCAGGGGATGGGGTGGGGGGGTGTAGGATTGGGGAATACAAGGGAATGCACGCTTTGTTGATGGAGTTTCTATCCGGGGGGTGGGTTGTTACAAAAACGTTCAATTTGCAATTGTTACTGGCAGCGATGGTGGCTGAACACTGACCATATATACATTGGGCAGGGCGGACACAGACTGGGAGAAATGAGGCAGTATAAAATCATTACATGGAATGTGAGGGGGTTTAACTCGTTTGTGAAACGCTATAGAATACAAACATACTTAAGACGACAGGGCACTCATGTTGCGATTCTGCAAGAGACACACCTATTAGACACCGAAATACAGAAGCTCCACAAGAATTGGAGAGGACAGTTATTTGCATCCACCTATTCCCGTATGCTAGGGGTGTGGCAATCTGGGTGGCTCCACAGGTCCTATTTAAACTACGGAAGTACGAGGCAGATGTGAAAGGTAGATATGTGCTTGTGCATGGTGAGCTTGATGGAGCGGAGGTGTGCCTGATGAACATCGATGCTCCAAACATAGATGATGGTGACTTCTTCAGCGCCATAGAAAAGCTATTCCTCCCCTACATTGGGATGCCACTAATATGGGCAGGGGATTTTAATTGCGTATTGGATGGCGCGCTAGACAGGCACCCACCAAAACACCATAGTAAACCCCACATGTCGACTGATTTAAGAGACGTGATGAGCCAACTACACTGTATGGACATTTGGCGTGAAACACACGCGGGTGAACGGGGTTACACTGTTACACACCAGCGCGCAAGGTTTCTAGTAGGCTCAATCGTTTCCTATTTTCTCGGGAGGCATGCAGAGCTGTATCACAAACCAAACTGCTTGGCTGTTTTCTGTCAGACCATGCCCCGGTAATGTTGGAGTGGGGACCAGAGCGACTTAGACCGAGGGTCCCATTGTGGCGCTTGCGACCAGATACTTTGCGTGACTTGATATTCCGAGAGGAACTCAGGGAGGGCGTTAGAGGTTACCTAGGCATCAATTGGCTGACCACAAACTATAGAGGTGTGGAATGGGACACGCTTAAAGTGGTCACCCGCGGGGAATGCCTGTCTAGAGTGGGGGTACAAGGAGGCGACTTGAACAAGAATTGACAACTGCGGAGGAAAGCCTGACCAGACTCCAACATTGGAAGCAGACATCAGAACCAGACTGCGATTCTCTCCTCCAAGCACAGAGAGGGGTTGGGTAGATATGGGACAGGTTAGATTGCCTGGTCAGGCACAAGTATCACCAGTTGCTCCACAGGGAAGGTGAAAGATTCGGGAAGTAATTGGCTTGGTTACTGAAGCGGGAGCGTCCTTCCCCCGCATATACAAACACTAAGGCACCCAGACGGAACCATAGCCACCACACAGGCGGATGTCAATTCTGTGCTGTTCCATCATTTGGCCAAGATATGTGGTCCCAGGGTCCATTACATCTGATGGGGGGGCATGGGGGGAGTACCTGTCGGGTGTCCCCCTCCTTCGCCTCACTGGGGAACAGAGGGAGGGACTAGAGGCAGCACTCCAGGTGGAGGAATTACGGGAGGCACTACAAAGCATGGCCCGCTGTAAATCACCAGGCCCGGATGGAATCCTGATGGAATTCTACCAGACATGCTGATTTGCTACTCCCACGCCTGCTGGAGACTTTACAGGAGGCAAAATAGGCGGGACGTTTGCAGCAATCTATTTGGGAGGCACGGATAGTCATGCTCCCTAATCCTGGCAGAGACGCAAACGACCCAGGCTCGTACAGACCCTTGTCAATGTTGGGGGTGGATACTAAATTACTTGCTAAAGTCTTGGCCATGAGACGGGGCAGGGTGGTAACCTGCCTGGTGCACAAAGACCAATGTGGTTTCATACCGGGGAGAGGAATGCATATGACTATACGACGGTTGTACCATGTCTTACACTCAGCAGCCGATAGTGAACTCCAGGCCGGATAGTCTCCCTAGATATTGAAAAAGCATTTGATAGGTTGCGGTAGGAATATCTATGGGAAGTGCTGAGGAGAACATTGCTATGTACAGTGATCCGCTGGGCAAGTGGAGGTTGAGTAACACCGTCAAGGCCTACGATAAGCTTTAAAAATGTACCAATGCAAGAGATAAGCTGACACTCTGAGGATGTGGAAAGTAATAATTGGTGCTATATGGTATAGCAATGATGTGCTACAACATATATATCACGGATCTGCAATGTGATACTGTGCAATGTCATTAATAAAGACAAGTTTAAGATTAAAAAAAAAGCTCGTCAAAATTTCCATCGTTGACAGATGTGTGTCATTGATGATCCTTCCATCAAAGGGGTTGTCCTCGGCCCTGTTGTCAACTAAGTTGTCACAAAGAGATTGCCGTCTCTGTGACAGATATGATCCAAGCATGTGAATCTATGAAAGATCCAATACTGGAAAATAATGGTTCCTAGCTGAGTAACCAATTATATGACAGCACATGACATAAAGCTATTTTTTTTATAGAATAAATCGCAAAATTGTATTTGTGTTAGATGTGCACCTATCATGTAATGTGTGTTACAGAAGAATTGGCACTGGAAAATCTTTATCTGAAAATAATATCACCCCCACAGATCTCGTCGATACTTTTGTTGTCAAAGACGGTTTGTGTGACGTCAGCGATCCTTCCATCGAAGGGGCTGTCATTGGCACGGTCATCAACAAAGTTGTCGCAGTCGACGATGTCATAGTCAACACTGTCATTATCAAAGCTGTTCTCGGACCTGTTATTATCGTCAGGAGGAAGACATTTTCGTTGGTGTTTTCTTTGTCAAAGGGGTAGTCAACGATCTGTCTGTTGACCGCAGCTTAGATTTCTGCTTATTCTGAGCCTTTACCTTAAATGGACTAGAAGGTTCCGAATAAGTCTTCTAGAGACTTGTCTCTTTCTTTATGTGATGTTCTGAGGTCTGGGATGTAGAAGTGTGTGGTCTAGGGGATGACACTTCAGTTCTTTTGTGCCCTTTTCTCTCCAACTTCCCCGAAGGTTCACTCTGAGGAAAACATTTAGGATAACCTTCTTGGGAATTACTTCTTTTGTGGGTTTTGTCAGTCTTCTTTAAGATTTCCTTTCCAAGTTATGCATTTCACTGGCTTTAATCTTTTGAATTAAAACACAACGGGGGTCCAGCAGGAGCTAGTAGCCAAACCATCTGCGTATCACTTCCTAAATAATACAAACCATAAACACGTACATCTGGTTAAAAAGAAAAGGAAGAAAAATGTGTGTGTATGCAAAACATATTTATTATTTAGGACGAGAACCCTCATCCACCCAAAGGTGACATGCTTCATCATAGCATCCCTCCTCAAACCTGGACAAATGGTACCAGGTGTGGGCTACAAGTCTCTACTGGAGAGAGGAGCTCTTGATGTGGTCTTTTCTTGTAGTATTCCTTAACCATAGAGGAGGAGTTGGTGTGGGTGAGAGAGGTACTGAGTGCTAACGAAATGTAGGTGAAGTGAATTGAAATTACCTCTTTGTAAGCTAATTCTAAATTTTATTCTGATGTCCCCAAGGGATAAAATAACAAGCATTGGCATAGCCAATAGGTCTCGCTTTTGGGACCTTGTAAGTATTTAGTTATGCAGCACAATATCCTTGGTGCAACAACAACTGTTGCAAGGCAAAACACTGATAAGGTCCCAAAGGCGAGACCTATTGGCTATGCCAATGCTTGTTGCTGTTTTTGTGGTACTGCAATATATAGGGATGTTATTTGTCACAGTTTACAGTTTAGATTAGATCATTGATGACACTATTGTTCATAGGATCACGATGTCTCCAGTGACAACTTCTTGCTGCCCAGGTCGTGCCGAGGGGTTCCTTTTCCGGTGGTTCTGCTGTCCTGATCGAGCCGAAGGTCCTGCTGCAGTTGTCTCCTCCCTTTGTGTGTGTGTGGTTGTGTGTGTGGTTGTGAGTGTGGTTGTGTGTGTGGTTGTGTGTGTGGTTGTGTGTGTGTGGTTGGGTGTGGGTGGGTGTGTGTGTGGTTGTGTGTGTGTGTGTTGGGGTTGTGTGTGTGGTTGTGTGTGGTTGTGTGTGTGGTTGTGTGTGTGCTTGTAGTTGTGTGTGTGGTTGGGTGGTTTGGTGTGGTTGTGTGTATGTGGGTGTGTGTGGTTGTGTGTGTGGTTGAGTGTGTGTATGTGTAGTTGTGTGTGTGGTTGGGGTGGTCCCAAAATGATGCTGGTATGAGCCTGACCCTGGGTCATGATGGGGGAGGGGCTGGCGGTCAGGATTTGATTCCTCACAGGGAGGCAGTGCACATACAGTATTAGGATTTTGTACACAACCTTGATCTTTTATTTGGATCATTGTTCGTAGAGCTAGAGGTATGTTGTGAAATGGACTGTTATAGACCAATGCTATGTGATTTTTTCATTTTCATTTGATGCATGTAAAACGTACGTATTTTGATTCGGTGGTACCAACCTTTTTGTGGGCATTTCTCTAATTTACTGACTGTGCTTGAAACGTAATTACCATGTTATGTAGCGGTCTCTCACTAGCGGCATATCACACATTCCTAATATTCCGTACATGCAGCAGCATTTTTCCCTGTGGCTACAGCGCCAGAGACCTTCGGTCTGAACTACATTTTCCTGGATTGCTATAACAAACATATTTTTTATGTAAAGCCGGTTGGTTTTTGCCACGAATACCGATTATCATGATCTACAGCGCCAGAAATGTGTGTACTCACTAGTCAAGGATATATGGATCTTTTAAGTGCATTACTGTACAATTATAGTGTGTTATTTTTGAGAAATGGCCGTACTGGTCCATTAAAGACATAATCGCCATGCCTATGCACCTGTTCTTTAAAGAACAATTGTTAAAAGGTCGTCAAATTGGTGTATTAAAGACTGACATTATTGGTAATAAGTTCCAGCGCTGTACCATTGAGAAGAATGACATTAAATTGTGCCAATGCAGGTTCATTGAAGAGTGACTCTGCTGTTGAGATACGACTGCTGGTTTGCTAAATTATTGCTCAGAATAGTCTGTAAGCGCGAAGGCGGGGGGAGGGGCAGAGGCAGGGAGCAAGCAAGAGGAAAGACGGATGGCGCTGAAGGCTGGCAGTTCACACGTGCACGCTCGCGTGAACGCAAGCTTGTCGCCAGCCAGCAGCACTTTGAAAACTCACCTACTGAAGTCTCTCCGAGCGGCGCATGCGCGCTGACTCAGCGAGACCTAAAAACAGTGAAGGGAAGTTAATAAAAGGATCTCCCCTAGAGAAAAAAGGTCAAAATATTTCTGCCCTATCTTGGACCAATTATTAGGTTCAGGTGCATTCTTCGGGAACATTAATCAAAGTCACTCTATCATCAACAAGTTTATGCATGTGTACAAACTTGTATGCAGGTTGGTGGTGGTCCACCTGATGCACAGGGTGGCCCACAACTTGCTGTTTACGAAATCCCCCCACACACACATTTTTCTTCATTTTCTTTTTAAACAGATGTACCTTTATGTGATTTCCTTCAATCCTTTGAAGCCATAGTAGTAGTCTAGCTTTTCTGACCTTGAGTGTCTTTGAAAAGAAAGTGTGACAGGAGTGTGACAAATCTTGCACTGCTTAGGTGTATGGGAATGGTGCTGACAATAAATACACTCCTTGTGGCAATCTGCAGAAAAAAAGCCTTAGCTTCCCACAGCATCCACAAGGTCTGAAGAGACGTTTTTTTAAATACATTTTTTTCTGCCATGATTCCAGTTAGGAACAGTCACCCAGAGGCGAGGCAGGTTGATGTAGCAGAAAGTAATGGTCAGAATGTGTTGAAAAATTCAAAAATAGGTTTCTCCAAGGAAAAAAAGCCCAGAGCTGAGGGACACTCCCTTCACATGACTTGTGGTAAGAAATCTGAGGTACCGTGGTGACAGGAAGAGTGATGATTTTGAAGAGCCACGGTCTACAGGTAAATAACTTGTTTCTTATCAGGAATCTGATTGGCTAAGTGTTCGGATTTTCGCTTTTGTGGATAGGCTAACAAGGTGACCTATGCAGGCTTTTAAAGCCTAGCTTTGGTACTGCATTTTAATTATGATACCGTGTGACTCCCGCCTCAATAACTGGGATGATTCAGTCATGTGAATCTGTGAAAGATCCAATGCTGGAGAACAATGGTTCCTAGCAAAGTTACCAATTATATGACAACACATGACGTAAAACTATTTTTTCATAGAATCAACCACAAATGCACATTGACTTCAGCAAATAATACTTTTCTTTATTATATCTTTTCATATCATGAAACTATTGTATATTATGTATATATATGTACAATAAACCCATGTTCAGTGCTCATGTGATTAACAGAGAATGAAAACATAGAAGTGTGGATGATACAAAGAAAAGGCAATGGCGCGACAGTAAACTCAGTTTGCTGTTTTGTCGCAGCAAAAGTTTGATGCAATAACTGGCTGTAAATTCACTTCACAGTAAATAGTATTTGTATAGTATGTGTATTTGTATACTATTGTGCCTGTTTCAGACATAGGTATTAATAACAGGAGATCGTTCACACAAACTTTTTGGTGCCCATTATGAATGTGTTATTACCACATTTTCCCAGTTTTGCGCTCACTGCTACTATCAGCTTTAGTGAACGTAAAACAAGAGCGACCACTTTTTCAATTCAACTCCTTATTAGTGCAGTACTGAAAAGGGATCCCAAAAACACACCGTAGCCCATTGCTACTGCTGCAGGACCGCTGAAGGGCAACAGAAGCAGGCACTTCAGTGTTACCTGACAGTTTCCGTGTGAAGCAAGACCATGTGAAAGTGAAGCGTAAACATTAGTTCCACTAAGCAGCCATGTAATAAACTGGCTGAATATATTTTAATCCGCTCAAAGACATCTTACTCAAGTTGACACCAGAACACATCTTTACAAAATAAACCAATTTCACAGAGTCAGCTACGGGTAAACTTCTTTGAAAGAATTGCCCAAAATGATCACACCTTCTTCAGACCAAACTTCTAAAGGGGTTCTCTCATCGATCCACAAAAGGTGATCAAACCCCACGTAACTCTAATTTCTGAGGGCCCTAGTGATTGACACGTGCAGGGTTATCTAATCATAGGATGGTCAGATACTCGGCTGAAGATATGATAGACCCTTTTCAATGATGTGCACAAGGACATCAGATGCCCTCAGATTTAAACTCTGAGAGGGCTTTAATTTGATGAGCAGTAAGCGATCATAACCCTCTTTCCTGATAAGGTCCAGAGTCTGATATGCACAAGAGTGAATTGAATCCTTCAATTGTGTATACTGATCGGGACCGTTGACTGATGAGCACTGGGTGAATTTCCTCCTACCAGAGCTGCGAGAGCCTTTTCTTTGGTATACAAATGCTGATCAGTCCCCTCAGTCACTAACCCTAGAAGGTCCTTTAAGACTTGTACCAAAATACTCCCTCTATGTAATACTGCCCCTATAGTTCTATCTCAATATATCCAATACAAAAATATTGACTTGCAACAATACAGATGGCAAGATACCCACAGACACAATATCATCACGGAAAGCATACACATGGTGATGCACTGCAATAGTAAATAATGTGAGTAAAAGGCACCCAGCAAGTGGTACTTACCTGGTTGCTCATTGGCTTCCGAGGCAAGTCTGCAAATGACGGGGTGAAGTCAGGTTTTCTGTTCATTCCTGCTATTCTGTCAGAATTTAGGGGGTGAGGAAAAGGCAATTTGTGTGACTGCACCTGTTGAGTACATGAATTCTAGAATGAATAAATACTGTCTTAAAAAATGTAAGAATAACAAATGTCAATGCTACAAATCTGGACCAGGGTAGAATTTTATTTTAGTTTCAGCAAGAATTTTTTTTAGATTCGCATTTCTTACTGCATTAAACTATCACCAAGACAAGAGGCACTGCGCAGCAATCACATTAGGCAGTTCTTGAAGCAAAAAATGGTTATAAAGTAAATTGTACAAATAGCGTAACCAGCAGCATCACCATAGTGGGCTTTGATGATGGACCAAAGCTCCACAGTGGCATTCAACACAATCACATAGAGGATAAGCTTAAACCGACAGTGGATCTAGCTTGTACTAAATGCATATTTTTGATGTAAGGCCTGTATGTTGCTGTGTACTGTGTTAATATGGACACACAGACAGCACACAAAGACATACTCATCAACAAATGTATTGATGATAGAGAATGAATGAATGAGCTTATATAGCTCACGCAGCTACTTGGACAGTGTCCTGGCGCTGATCAAACAGGTAAGCTCTCAAAAACTTCAATGTGACCTAAACAGATGAGTTGGTAACCTCTTATGGAAACATCCTTCATTCTGCGTGTCTCTGAGATGAGAAGGTAAGGTTTCCATGCTTTCGTGGCCAGAACCGTAAAAGAGGACCCCCTCTCCTAACCCGCTTAAAGCGAGTGACCACCATCAGCCGAGCGCTCTCATTGGGCAGTATTGCCGCACCCTTGCAGACAAATACTGTGGACCTTCACCATAAAAACCCTGATGTGCTAAAACAAGGGTCTTAAAACAAAATGTTATTTTTGACTGGCAACCAGTGTAACTCTTTTAAATACGAGCAAATGGCGTGAAAGTTTAAATAATAGATGCGCCGCTACGTTCTGCATGACTTGAAGATGCTGAAGAAGTTGATCAGGATAGCCCAGATAGCACACATTGGTGTAATAAGGACGCAAGATGACCACAAGAGTAAGGCGCTTAAATTGAGTGTATTGGATATTTTGACGTGCATCAGTATTGGGGCAATCAACATTCAGGTATATAGCATTGGCCCTTAAGGGGACGCTCAGTTATCCCTGACTGACTCAGAACCCCAGGGTAAGGCCTCAAAATGTGCGCCGACTGGCCATGGACCCATAGACCGCTGTCTATCCCCGGACCCAGAGACCACTGACTGTCCCTGGGCCCAGAGACAGCTGACTGTCCCTGGACCCAGAGACAGTTGGCTGGCCCTGGACCCAGAGACTGCTGACTGGCCCTGGACCCAGAGACCGCTGGCTTACCCTGGACCCATAGACCGCTGGCTTACCCTGGACTCAGAGACCGCTGATTGTCCCTGGACTCAGAGACCGCTGACTGTCATTGGACCTAGAGACCGCTGATTATTCCTGGACCCAGAGTCCGCTGGCTGGCCCTGGACCCAGAGACCGCTGACTGTCCCTGGACCCAGAGACCGCTGACTGTCCCTGGACCCAGAGACCGCTGATTGTCCCTGGACCCAGAGACCGCTGACTGTCATTGGACCCAGAGACCGCTGGCTAGCCCTAGACCCAGAGACCGCTGGCTGGCCGTGGACCCAGAGACCATTGGCTGGCCCTGGACCCAGAGACTGCTGACTGTCCCTGGACCAAGAGGCCACTGACTGTCATTGGACCTAGAGACCGCTGACTATTCCTGGACCCAGAGTCCGCTGGCTGGCCCTGGACCCAGAGACCGCTGACTGTCCCTGGACCCAGAGACTGCTGATTGTCCCTGGACCCAGAGACCGCTGACTGTCCCTGGACCCAGAGACCGCTGACTGTCCCTGGAGCCAGAGACCGCTGATTGTCCCTGGACCCAGAGACCGCTGACTGTCATTGGACCCAGAGATAGCTGGCTAGCCCTGGACCCAGAGACCGCTGGCTGGCCGTGGACCCAGAGACTGTTGGCTGGCCCTGGACCCAGAGACTGCTGACTGTCCCTGGACCCAGAGACCGCTAGCTGGCCCTGGACCCAGAGACCGCTGGCTGGCCATGGACCCAGAGACCTCTAGCTGACCCTGGACCCAGAGACTGCTGGCTTGGCCATGAACCTAGAGCCCACTGGCAGGCCGGCCTGGACCCAGAGACTGCTGACTGGCCATGGACCCAGAAACCGCTGACTGGCCATGGACCCAGAGACCGCTGACTGGCCCTGGACCCAGAGACCGCTGACTGGCCCTGGACCCAGAGACCGCTGGCTGGCCCTGGACCCAGAGACCGCTGGCTGGCCCTGGACCCAGAGACCGCTGGCTGGCCCTGGACCCAGAGACCGCTGGCTGGCCCTGGACCCAGAGACCGCTGGCTGGCCCTGGACCCAGAGACTGCTGACTATCCCTGGACCCAGAGACCGCTGACTGGCCCTGGATCCAGAGACCGCTGACTATCCCTGAACCCAGAGACCGCTGACTGTCCCTGGACCCAGAGACCGCTGACTGTCCCTGGACCCAGAGACAGTTGGCTTGCCCTGGACCCAGTGACCGCTGACTGGCCCTGGGCCAATAGACTGTTGGCTTGTTCTGGACCCAGAGAACGCTGGCTTACCCTAGACCCCAAGACCGCTGGCTTACCCTGGACCCAGAGACCGCTGGCTTACCCTGGACCCAGAGAGCACTGGCTTACCCTGGACCCAGAGACCGCTGGCTTACTCTGGACCCAGAGACCGCTGACTGTCCCTGGACCCAGAGACCGCTGATTGTCCCTGGACCCAGAGACCGCTGATTGTCGCTGGACCCAGAGACTGCTGACTGTCCCTGGACCCAGAGACCGCTGATTGTCCCTGGACCCAGAGACCGCTGACTGTCATTGGACCCAGAGACCGCTGGCTAGCCCTGGACCCAGAGACCGCTTGCTGGCCGTGGACCCAGAGACCGTTGGCTGGCCCTGGACCCAGAGACTGCTGACTATCCCTGGACCCAGAGACCACTGACTGTCATTGGACCTAGAGACCGCTGACTATTCCTGGACCCAGAGTCCGCTGGCTGGCCCTGGACCCAGAGACCGCTGACTGTCCCTGGACCCAGAGACTGCTGATTGTCCCTGGACCCAGAGACCGCTGACTGTCCCTGGACCCAGAGACCGCTGACTGTCCCTGGAGCCAGAGACCGCTGATTGTCCCTGGACCCAGAGACCGCTGACTGTCATTGGACCCAGAGACCAAAAATCCGATTGGCCGCACTCTGCTAGTCCTACCAGCGTGTTACCCCAAAGAATTGTGGTCCATGAAGTAGCGTCGGCGGGTACGCCTATGCCAAAAGTTTAAAATGAAGATAAGTGTCGCGTTAGCCATCCCTGGACACGTGTTTCGAGGTAGTTGCCTCTCATCAGCAGGGAGTAGGTATGTGTGTAGGGTTGCTGCGTAGGCTAACAAAAAATATTCTCAGGTAAAGTACCACTCAAGGCGCGCAGGTGCGTAGCCATGGGCTCGTCAGCCCCACCGGCTCAAGGGAGCCTGAATGTAAACAAAAATCCGATTGGCCGCACTCTGCTAGTCCTACCAGCGTGTTACCCCAAAGAATTGTGGTCCATGAAGTAGCGTCGGCGGGTACGCCTATGCCAAAAGTTTAAAATGAAGATAAGTGTTGCGTTAGCCATCCCTGGACACGTGTTTCGAGGTAGTTGCCTCTCGTCAGCAGGGAGTAGGTATGTGTGTAGGGTTGCTGCGTAGGCTGCCAAAAAATATTCTCAGGTAAAGTACCACTCAAGGCACGGTTACGCACCTGCGCGCTACGAGAGGTACTTTACCTGAGAACACTTATTTTAGCAGCCTACACAGCAACCCTACACACTCACCTACTCCCTGCTGACGAGAGGCAACTACCTCGAAACATGTGTCCAGGGATGGCTAACGCTACACTTACTTGCACTCAAGACTCGGGCATAGGCGTACCCGCTGACGCTGACTTCAGGGACCACAATTCTTTGGGGCAACACGCTGGTAGGTAGAGCAGTGTGCGACCAATTGGACTATTGGACCCAGAGACCGCTGGCTGGTCCTGGACCCAGAGACCGCTGGCTGGCCCTGGACCCAGAGACCGCTGGCTGGCCCTGGACCCAGAGACCGCTGGCTGTCCCTGGACCCAGAGACCGCTGGCTGTCCCTGGACCCAGAGACCGCTGGCTGTCCCTGGACCCAGAGACTGCTGACTATCCCTGGACCCAGAGACCGCTGACTGGCCCTGGACCCAGAGACCGCTGACTATCCCTGGACCCAGAGACCGCTGACTATCCCTGGACCCAGAGACCGCTTACTGTCCCTGGACCCAGAGTCCGCTGACTGTCCCTAGACCCAGAGACCGCTGACTGTCCCTGGACCCAGAGACAGTTGGCTTGCCCTGGACCCAGTGACTGCTGACTGGCCCTGGGCCAATAGACTGTTGGCTTGTTCTGAACCCAGAGACCTCTGGCTTACCCTAGACCCCGAGACCGCTGGCTTACCCTGGACCCAGAGACTGCTGACTGTCCCTGGACCCAGAGACCGCTGGCTAGCCCTGGACCCAGAGACTGCTGACTGTCCCTGGACCCAGAGACCGCTGACTGTCCCTGGACTCAGAGACCACTAGCTGGCCCTGGACCCAGAGACCGCTAGCTGGCCCTGGACCCAGAGACCGCTGACTGGCCCTGGACCCAGAGACCGCTGGCTGGCCATGGACCCAGAGACCGCTGACTGTCCCTGGACCCAGTGACAGTTGGCTTGCCCTGGACCCAGTGACCGCTGACTGGCCCTGGGCCAATAGACTGTTGGCTTGTTCTAGACCCAGAGACCGCTGGCTTACCCTAGACCCCGAGACCGCTGGCTTACCCTGGACCCAGAGACCGCTGGCTTACCCTGGACCCAGAGACCGCTGGCTTACCCTGGACCCAGAGACCGCTGGCTTACCCTGGACCCAGAGACCGCTGACTGTCCCTGGACCCAGAGACCGCTGACTGTCCCTGGACCCAGAGACCGCTGACTGGCCCTGGACCCAGAGAACGCTGACTGGCCCTGGACCCAGAGAACGCTGACTGGCCCTGGACCCAGAGAACGCTGACTGGCCATGGACCAAGAGACTGCTGACTATCCCTGGACCCAGAGTCCGCTGGCTGGCCCTGGACCCAGAGACCGCTGACTGTCCCATGACCTAGAAACCGCTGACTGTCCCTGGACCTTGAAACCGCTGACTGTCCCTGGACCCAGAGACCGCTGATTGTCCCTGGACCCAGAGACAGTTGGCTGTCCCTGGACCCAGAGACCGCTGACTGTCCCTTGACCCAGAGACAGTTAGTTGGCTGGCCCTGGACCCATCAACCGCTGACTGGCCCTGGACCCAGAGACCGTTGGCTAGCCCTGGACCCAGAGACCGCTGGCCGACTGGCCCTGGACCCAGAGATCGCTGGCTGGCCATGGACCCAGAGACCGTTGGCTGGCCCTGGACCCAGAGACCGTTGGCTGGCCCTGGACCCAGAGACCGTTGGCTGGCCCTGGACCCAGAGACCGTTGGCTGGCCCTGGACCCAGAGACCGTTGGCTGGCCCTGGACCCAGAGACCTTTGACTGGCCCTGGACCCAGAGACCGCTGACTGTCCCTGGACCCAGAGGCCGCTGACTGTCCCTGGACCCAGAGACCGCTGGCTGGCCCTGGACCCAGAGACCGCTAGCTGACCCTGGACCCAGAGACTGATGGCTGGCCATAAACCTGAAGCCCACTGGCAGGCCGGCCGGGACCCAGAGACCGCTGACTGGCCATGGACTCAGTGACCGTTGGGTGGTCCTGCACCCAGAGACTGCTGGCTGGCCCTGGACCCAGAGACCGCTGACTGTCCCTGGACCCAGAGACAGTTGGCTGGCCCTGGACCCGGAACTGCTAACTAGCTGCGACCCAGAGACTGCTGACTGGCCCTGGACTCAGAGACCACCGACAGCTGACATCATCAAATAATCTATACTACCTTTTTGTTTAGAGATGCTAGCCTGGGCTACGAGGACTTTTTTCCCTCTGCAGAGAAATGAGTGTCAAAAAGAGTGGTTTGAGGTCATTAAAAATAGTACTACATCACACTTAGTGGATACCGCTGACTGGCCATGGACACAGAGACCGCTGGCTAGCCCTGGACCCAGAGACTGCAGACTGTCCCTGGACCCAGAGACCGCTGACTGTCCCTGGACCCAGAGACCGCTAGCTGGCCCTGGACCCAGAGACCGCTGACTGGCCCTGGACCCAGAGACCGCTGACTGGCGATGGACCCAGAGACCACTCACTGGCCCTGGACCCAGAGACCGCTGGCTTACCATGGACCCATAGACCGCTGGCTTACCCTGGACTCAGAGACCGCTGATTGTCCCAGGACTCAGAGACCGCTGACTGTCATTGGACCTAGAGACCGCTGACTATTCCTGGACCCAGAGTCCGCTGGCTGGCCCTGGACCCAGAGACCGCTGACTGTCCCTGGACCCAGAGACCGCTGATTGTCCCCGGACCCAGAGACCGCTGACTGTCCCTGGAGCCAGAGACCGCTGACTGTCCCTGGAGCCAGAGACCGCTGATTGTCCCTGGACCCAGAGACCGCTGACTGTCATTGGACCCAGAGACCGCTGGCTAGCCCTGGACCCAGAGACCGCTGGCTGGCCGTGGACCCAGAGACCCTTAGCTGGCCCTGGACCCAGAGACTGCTGACTGTCCCTGGACCCAGAGACCGCTGACTGTCCCTGGACCCAGAGACCGCTAGCTGGCCCTGGACCCAGAGACGGCTGGCTGGCCCTGGACCCAGAGACGGCTGGCTGGCCATGGACCCAGAGACCGCTAGCTGACCCTGGACCCAGAGACTGCTGGCTTCGCCATGAACCTAGAGCCCACTGGCAGGCCGGCCTGGACCCAGAGACCGCTGACTGGCCATGGACCCAGAGACCGCTGACTGGCCATGGTCCCAGAGACCGCTGACTGGCCATGGACCCAGAGACCGCTGGCTGGTCCTGGACCCAGAGACCGCTGGCTGGTCCTGGACCCAGAGACCGCTGGCTGGCCCTGGACCCAGAGACCGCTGGCTGGCCCTGGACCCAGAGACCGCTGGCTGGCCCTGGACCCAGAGACCGCTGGCTGTCCCTGGACCCAGAGACCGCTGACTATCCCTGGACCCAGAGACCGCTGACTGGCCCTGGACCCAGAGACCGCTGACTATCCCTGGACCCAGAGACCGCTGACTATCCCTGGATCCAGAGACCGCTGACTGTCCCTGGACCCAGAGACCGCTGACTGTCCCTGGACCCAGAGACCGCTGACTGTCCCTGGACCCAGAGACAGTTGGCTTGCCCTGGACCCAGTGACCGCTGACTGACCCTGGGCCAATAGACTGTTGGCTTGTTCTGGACCCAGAGACTGCTGGCTTACCCTAGACCCCGAGACCGCTGGCTTACCCTCGACCCAGAGACCGCTGGCTTACCCTCGACCCAGAGACCGCTGGCTTACCCTGGACCCAGAGACCGCTGGCTTACCCTGGACCCAGAGACTGCTGGCTTACCCTGGACCCAGAGACCGCTAACTGTCCCTGGACTCAGAGACCGCTGACTGTCCCCGGACCCAGAGACCGCCGACTGCCCCCAGACCCAGAGACCGCTGACTGGCCCTGGACCCAGAGAACGCTGACTGGCCCTGGACCCAGAAAACGCTGACTGGCCCTGGACCCAGAGACCGCTGACTGGCCCTGGACCCAGAGACAGTTGGCTTGCCCTGGATCAAGTGACCGCTGACTGGCCCTGGGCCAATCGACTGTTGGCTTGTTCTGGACCCCGAGACCGCTGGCTTACCCTAGACCCCGAGACCGCTGGCTTACCCTGGACCCAGAGACCGCTGGCTTACCCTGGACCCAGAGACCGCTGGCTTACCCTGGACCCAGAGACCGCTGGCTTACCCTGGACCCAGAGACCGCTGACTGTCCCTGGACCCAGAGACCGCTGACTGTCCCCGGACCCAGAGACCGCTGACTGTCCCCGGACCCAGAGACCGCTGACTGGCCCTGGACCAGATAACGCTGACTGGCCCTGGACCCAGAGAACGCTGACTGGCCCTGGACCAAGAGACTGCTGACTATCCCTGGACCCAGAGTCTGCTGGGTGGCCCTGGACCCAGAGACCGCTGACTGTCCCATGACCTAGAAACCGCTGACTGTCCCTGGACCTGTAAACCGCTGACTTTCCCTGGACCCAGAGACCGCTGATTGTCCCTGGACCCAGAGACAGTTGGCTGGCCCTGGACCCAGAGACCGCTGACTGTCCCTGGACCCAGAGACAGTTGGCTGGCCCTGGACCCATCAACCGCTGACTGGCCCTGGACCCAGAGACCGTTGGCTAGCCCTGGACCCAGAGACCGCTGGCCGACTGGCCCTGGACCCAGAGATCGCTGGCTGGCCATGGACCCAGAGACCGTTGGCTGGCCCTGGACCCAGAGACCGTTGGCTGGCCCTGGATCCAGAGACCGTTGGCTGGCCCTAGACCCAGAGACCGTTGGCTGGCCCTGGACCCAGAGACCGCTGACTGTCCCTGGACCCAGAGACCGCTGACTGTCCCTGGACGCAGAGACCGCTGGCTGTCCCTGGACCCAGAGACCGCTGGCTGGCCCTGGATCCAGAGACCGCTAGCTGACCCTGGACCCAGAGACAGCTGGCTGGCCATGAACCTGAAGCCCACTGGCAGGCCGGCCGGGACCCAGAGACCGCTGACTGGCCATGGACCCAGAGACCGTTGGCTGGTCCTGGACCCAGAGACTGCTGGCTGGCCCTGGACCCAGAGACCGCTGACTGTCCCTGGACCCAGAGACAGTTGGCTGGCCCTGGACCCAGAGACCACGGACTGTCCCTGGACCCAGAGACCACGGACTGTCCCTGAACCAAGAGACCGGTGACAGGCTCTGTACCCAGAAACCGCTGACTAGCCCTGGACCCGGAACTGCTGACTAGCTGCGACCCAGAGACTGCCGACTGGCCCTGAAATCAGAAACCACCGACAGCTGACATCATCAAATAATCTACACTACCTTTTTGTTTAGAGATGCTAGCCTGGGCTACGAGGACTTTTTTCCCTCTGCAGAGAAATGAGTGGCAAAAAGAGTGGTTTGAGGTCATTAAAAATAGTACTACATCACACTTAGTGGATACTCACAAGGTGTAAGAGCAAACTGCCCAAGATCATCTATGGTATGAGATGCTCAGTTAATTGTAACTGCATCTATATAGCGCTTATTACCCCTGACGAGGTGTCGAAGCGCTTTTCGGCGAGTAGTACGCTACTACAGATCCCAACAAGCATTTACAATGCAATGGTCTCGGCATTGGTAAAGTTAGAGCTATTGGCATTGCTCATTACAATATTTTTGTTTATGTTTTGGTTTTTAAAACATTTAAAGAAACGGCATTGTTATTTACAATGTCAATAGCTTAATCACTCTCAAATGCGAGACCTATTGCATTTGCACCCACACACAGAGCCACCTACACACACACTGATTAAGCTATTGACATTGTAAATAACAATGCCGTTTCTCTACATGTTTTAAAAACAGAAAACCCCAAAAATAATGTCATGAGCAATGCCAATAGCTCTAACTTTAACAATGCCGAGACCGTTGCATTGTAAATGCTTGTTGGGATCTGGAGTAGCGTGCTACTAGCCGAAAAGCACTTCGATGCCTTGTCAGGGGTAGTAAGCGCTATATAAACAATGACACTGGCACTTCTGTCAAGCACTAGACAGGAAGGGGGCAGAGGACAGCATACGAGCCGCTGGGGGTTCGGAACCTCACCAGTCTCCGCGCTCACGGGTTCAGTTTGGGCAACTGCATGAGCGGTGGTCGTGAAATACCTTGGCTGATAACGGAGATTTCATATCCACTATAGAAACGCAATGTGTCAAGGTTGGGTACACCAGGTCTCAAAAGATGCTGCTTTCTTGCTAGGTTGCTCACTCAGATTTCCACACCATGAGATGGACTAAAGTCCTCAAACATCCTGTGGAGAACGTAAACAGCTGTTTCCTCCCTGTGTCATTTGGAGGCGCAGATATTCTACGCTCCGCGGTAAAGTCTCATAACACGTCCTTGGAGAGCGGCTGGAACCTGCGGGAGGCACCGCAGGGCCCGGGCAGAGCCGGTGGGCAGGGGGCGCAGAGATGACCGTGGTGTTGAGCTCACATCCCACGCAAGGATGCTGCTGAAATAAGCTTGTTAGATGTCCACAAAATATACTATTTTCGGCAGCTTGCTAATGCAACGGGCAGAAGGAGCAGGAGGCGAATCAAATCCGTGAAGATTAAATTAACATTTTGAGTTACAGAGAAGTAAATCCCTTTGAGGTTTCCCCAACAAAGTGTTGCGTTATCAACATGATGAGGCCACTCAGCGCGTGCTCACCCACGATGCAATGAGTACAGCCGTCCATGTACGGCAAATGCGTCTCGTGGGGTGATCGCGAGCTGTCTAAGCGCCCTTTCTATTTAGTGTCAGCGCTGATCTGGCAAAACGAGTATTATATTCCCAGATTCAACACAAAACAGTACTGTGTGATCTTGGGCAAATCGCTTTTCGCGTTGTCCCACTTGTCCGTCGAGCTTTATCCGCTATAAACTGAAGGCGTTCTAAAAGACCAGTCAGCTCTTAAGTGCTATATAAAAACATCTCCACTTGCGAATGAAATTGAATGTAGAACTAGGGGCAGGCTCGACACAAAGAGACTACAAAACCGCTGGCTCAGGTCACCCTCCATGCGCGACTCTGGTCTCTCTCTGCATCAGCCGTTGCTCTGCCTGCAATGGCCGCTAGAAGGCGGCAGCCGCGCACAACCGCCGCTGGGGTCAGGCTTTAGGCTGCCGGGCAGACACCGCTAGCAGCCCCAAGATTCGGGCACGTTACACGGCTACAAGGTTCACAGGAGTATTGTGGATCAAAGTGAGAATAGTTGTTACCCGCTTTAGAGTATTTTAAGCACGTTCATTTATGTGAGGAAATGGGATCGATTAAAAAGCACGGATATTCAACAAAGCGCACTAAAAAAGCGCTTCAATTTTAAAACCCCAGGAAGAACGAAGCACCTTATTTCCAGGGTAAAACTCTCCCATAAAGCGCTGCAAAGTGGGTCTGATCCTAGCGCATTACGTCTTTGACTTGGCATAGATAGAGCGCCCACTCGCAGAACCAAGCCGCCTCCGGGCGCTGTGGGAGGAAGGAGATCTTCCGTGATAGCTCGATGTGGAAAGCTGCTTTCGAGTAACCCTTGACAAGGAGAGCGGGGTGCCCTTACCAAGAGGCCTTACCTGCCGGACTCCACACAGAACAAGCCGAGGGCACCGGAAGACACCACCGCCTTTCTCCGAGGCACAGCAGAAATGCCTCGGAGAAAGGGAGCGTCCTTTTCGGATTCGGGGGCGTGTTTTGCTGTTGTCTCCTCCCTGAGACTTTTCGCAAAAAAAACGCCCCCGATCCGAAAAGGACGGGGCATGATTGGAGTGACGGGACCTCTTCTCCAATGGCTGGCCATCATTTACTAGGCCAGCCAATGGAGAACAGGGGAGAAGAGGGGCGGGTTCAAGCCCCTCTTCTCCCAAGTCATTATCTCTCGCGAGCGAGACTGCGCAAGCGCAGCCATCGCTAGCCGAGACCTAAAAAGGATTAGGACAAAAAAATTTTTAAAAGGGTCAGAGAAAGTGCCTGAACAAGAAGATGGAATCTGAGGAGCTACCCCTGGACATGATCACACTAGAAATAGGGATCGAAGTCTAAATGTGTTGTGAGAGTGCGCGTTATTTTGAAAACCACTCTTTTTGCCACTCATTTCTCTGCATTTTCTTGCCCATCTTCTTCGACCTCAAAAACCAGGTGATTTTACACAACATTACTTTCTCAATGCCCGGGAAATCTGTTTATTATTCGCTGGCTGCTCACCCCTAGACATCCATGCATGGCCACCCCCCAACCTCTTGCTGTCCCCCCTGCAGTGTTCACTCACTGCCTGCTCTCCTGTGCCCGGGCAGCTTTGTTTTGTGTTCTGTGAGGTATCTGCCTCTCACTCTCTGCCTGGCAAATCTAGCAGGATGGGCTTACCTTGCCAATGCTGCCTCCGGTTCACACAGACATGTTTGGGTTCCATTAGGTGGCTGTGAGCCGGTCTTCCTCGACTAAACACATGTACGCACATACACTCACCCACACACATAACTTCACACACATTCACTCGCACACATTTCCTTGAGATTGTTGGTTTGCACATTTACCTCATGTTTTATAGCCAGAAAACCTGGACCGGAGCTGGCCATTCTGGGCCTATGTTGGGCACCCCTGTCCACAATAAACCCTCAAATATCGAAAAAAGTAAGAATAATGCACACAATGGAAGGCACACAAACACGAGACAAGGTTGCAGATTACAAAACTGAAGACGGAGCTAATGTTTCAATTGACAACTGAACTGAATATATTCAAACAGTGATTTTACAGTCAGGGGGCAATAATGCCACAGCTTTGTCGGTACACGGACATCATAATATCAAATGCTGGCCCTCAGTGTACTCGCCGCCCCAAGGAGGTCTGTTGGTGCTATTTCCAGACCTTTTGTTAAATAAACGAATATATTCCACAACTGTAGGCTCAGCATGTCCTCCGAAGCTCATGGCCGCATAATGACTCCATCTCAAAGTTATGTGGAAAAAGTGGAGCGCGCATTTCACTTTAACCAGATTAATCCTACGTTTTGGGTGATTACGTGAAATTTGCCATATGGGCACAGTTGGCTTGATTCACCAGCATGAATGGACGTCGGCAGTTCAAAGCCTCGGAAGACGAGCTGGAAAACCTCTGGTTTTCCAGCTCGTTTTCCCTTCCACCGTGTGATATCGGTTCCTCCCGAGAGACCGTCTGATGGGGGGCGATATCGTGTCACACACACGGTGGCATCGTGTGAGTTGGCAGGTATGCACTGTATACAATACAGTTACCTCCTTTACTAATAAACACATCACACTCCTTCACCAGCACGAGACCTCCTGCCCCGCACAATATTTCACAACACAATACACAGGGCTTCAAATGAGCCGGGTCTCACCAGTGCCGAGCACCGGCAGTTATTTAAAGGGGACCTCGAAACGGGTCTCTTTCTGGCTCCGATTTGTGCCGTGGCACAGGGGGACTGCAGTGACAGCAGGCACATCGATGTGCCCTGGTCACACTGCCCACTTCTCACTAGTGGAGAAGTTACGGCATGACGTCATGCCAGGTGAGCGTTGTAGGGGAAGGGAAATCCTTTAAAGAGTCATTTTCTCTCTGGATTTCCCTTCTCTTTCTGAAACTCAGGAGCAGCAACGTCGTCGTGATGTCATCAGGGCTTTAAGTGGAAACTTTTTCAATTTTATATACAACAAGCCATAGTTGCTGCTGCTTTATCTTATGCAACTAACAACCATTGACAAAGCTAATAGTCCTGGCTTGTTGTAGGCATGATACTTGTATCATATCTGGATGCAATGGCAGAAACAGCAAAATACAAATCGAGCAGCACACCATGTTAAGCACAGTTTTTTAACTTATGTGTTTTAAGCCACGCCCTTAATTACATCGGCCACGCCCCTTTCAGAGACCCCCCCCCTCCTTTTTCATCCCACTTAAAGCCCAGTCAATACACAACACTTCTTCAGACTCCGTCTCCCAGGCGGACACGATACAGCTAAGGAAAAAAACAGAACAGGACAAACTCCAAAAGAAAGACAATTTCTTGCATCGTCATTACCTTTGCACTACCAGTTGAATATTGGTCTCGGGTGGAGCAGAAAAGGAGTAACCGACCTACCCGAGCCGCGCGCCGCCGGTGTGTCTCGTGCAGGCTGAGGGGGCTGCAGCAGGGCAGGATTCCTCCGGGGGCTCAGAGTCAACACTCCTCTCCACCCAAGCGCCCTGGCTGCTGTGGACAAGTTTCTCTTCAGGCTTGTGACGTCGATTTGTGAAACCGAAACTGCATCAGCCAGTCAGGACCGCAGTCTTTCCCCGAGTAAAAGTATCAGATATGATTTCCATGCTTTGAGTTTGGAAGGGAGAAGCGACACGAGTTTATGACAAATCCTATCATTTTTAGGTCTCGCCAGCTTCTTTAAAGACGGGCATTGCCTAAGCCAATAGGTATTGCCTTGGCAACCATGCTTTATTTAGTATTTTCTTTTTGCAAACATATGTAATAGACATAAAAAGTAATAAAAATAAAAGACCTGTTGTCTAAATAAAATGAAAACAAATGGCCATTACAAAAAAACCCTAAACAAACATGAAAGAATAGGAGAGATTTGCCCTCGAGTCCTGGCACTGAAGCCCATTTAAGCCACTGGGGGGACATGGTTTAGGGGTGGACAAAAGCTAGCCCTCCACCCACAGGTTGGCACTGGGCATGAAAGTGGACCACTCAGACCTCCTCGCAGAAGACTCCTGAACATGTTGAGAACAGAAGGACTGTCCTGCTGTCTTGGACCTGAAGGAAGGCTGGATCTCCTTGCCTCGAATTTAGGACCCCACAAGTGATTCTAAGGGTCAGTTGGCTGACCTCCTGTTTGAGCTACCGAGACACAACAAGCTCCCAGAGGTCTCTCTCTCGGCAACTGCCTACCTGACCAGTTGCAATTGGACCTGCTCTGGACCCTGCTGCCAGCTTCAGCTAGAGGGAGTCCTAACCCCTATGTGGTGCCTTCCAGGTCCTGGACCAGTGGCTGGTGTTAGACTGTATTCCTCCTGTCCAAACTGAAAAAACTGGGACTTAAAAACTTTCTGCCTGGAAAAAGACTAACGCCGAACCAAAGGCGATTAACATTAGGACCTTTCTGGGCACGAACTTCGCCTGCTCAGAGCTTTTTCGCCTTCATTAAGACCTCGCCAGGACCCAGCTTTTCAGCACCCTGCGGTCATCGAGCCGTACTTCGGACCCAGCCTGCAGCTTGCCCCTTCGAAGACTCGATGAAGAACACTTTTTCTCCAGAAAAGTTTAAGTCGGTAGGTAAACTTTAAACCGGGACATCCAACCTGTGCTGCATCACAGTGGGCCTGAACTTTTGACTTTGACCTGGTCTAGCTTGACGGGAAAACCAAGGTTGGTGCTTTGTGATTTTTTTTTTTTGGGCGCGATTTTTAGAACAAACTATAAAAATGCATATCTCTGGTTTGCTTATTGGATTTGTGTTGTTTTGGTTTCATTTTATTTAGGCACATTTACCCTATTCCCCTAAAAGCCAGTCCAGGTTGCTCCGGACAGCAAGCCAGCCATTCTGTGAGAGGTGCAGGGAGCAAGGAGGGCGCCGCTCCTCTACCTCTACCTCAAGCCCCTACCTCAAGCCCCCCCGCACAACTGACAGCCAGGAGCGAGAGCAAGCAAGGGAGAGGTAAGCCGCAATCACGCTGCGGCCGGAAAAGTGCCAGGAGTCGGGAGCGGGCAGCTGCGGTGCCGCAAATAGCGGGTGGCCCCGCAAGTACTTTTTCCTCTTCTTTGGTGCAAGGCACGGCTGGGAGAGAGCCGTGGAGCGGGTGCCGCGAATGAGAGCGGTCCCACAGGCATTTCTCCCCCTCCCATCTTGGTGCACAGCAGGAGCTGCGAGGATCCCCCCACACTTCATACTTCGCTCTTGCTCCCTTTGCTCAGTGTTTATGCGAAATCAGTGAACCCTGCTGTTAGCCCAGTCCGTGTCTTCACGCCGCTCCTTCGTTCGAGGTTCGAAGTGCTGCAGAAGTCCGAGAGAGACGCCGTGAGGACTTTGCTGCTCCAGCTCCTTCTCCCCCGCCCCCTCTGTTCCCCCTGTTCAGAGTCGCACCTCAAGCAGGGTCAAAGCCGCGCTTCAAGCGGAGCGCGCCGTGGTGCGCAGGGGTGGGAGAAAATAGGAGCCGCCGCCGAGCAGATCAGGCAAAGGAAAGGAAGGCGTGCTGCCCAGAACCGTTTACCAGACTGTCTTCCTATGTCACCTGGGCACCTCACTAGCGACTCACCAGCGACTCACCAGCGATCAGCTAACCCGCCCATCGTTCAGCAGCAGGTGGGTTCAAATTGAGCTGGGTGGAGTGGGTCGGATCCAGGGTGCCACAACCTAGCCCCGCCTGATTGTCTTGCCATCCTTGTCGGACTGCACTCAGCAGTGCTAAAGTTAAGGGCTAATCCTAACTTAAGCTAACTCTAGGCCAATCAAGACAGCTAAGCAAAAAATTAAAAAAAGGATTGGCAGGTCTAACAGCAACACTAGTTCACCAGTGTTCCAGTGTACCAGTGAACCAGTGAGCCTGCTAACATTAGTTCTGGCCTCAACTAAAGTGAGCGCGTCGATCTGTCTACTCTGTCTACCTGTCCCCCTTACAGGTCCTATGGCGGGGGGGGGAAGCTTCTTCAGCCGTATTCATTCGGAGCCCTTATGAGCAACAGCAAATAGCAAACCGAGCACAAGCGAAGGCCGGAGAATTTGCACCAAAAAAAAAATTTTGCCTGACCACCTCACTACTGGTAACAAAACATTTAATAGATTTACATTGACTTACACTGAACAGCTATCCCGACTCTCATTCTGCTCGTATTTAGCTGCACTGAAAAGACCTGAGCAGCCCTAAGGATTACTGGTTGGTTAACTTAACTGAGAGTCATGAGGTCGGGCAGAGTAAGAAAAGCTCTAGTAAAACCAAAATGAAATTCAGGATCACAACTTAAACCAACAGAACGGAAGGGCGAGAGCATCTCCAGGAGAGAACTCAAGGGCACCAGCCCACAGGACCATGACCTGGGAAGTCTAAAGTTACAACGCAAGAAATTTGATGACATACAATATAGTTCAATTGGAGAAAAGGAAGAAAAGGCAGACCGTCACCTGAGCGGTCTGCATCCCAAAGCTCATAACAGTAGTATCTCAGTGCCCCCGGAAGGCAGCACAACAGAAGAAATAAAAGAAACAAAAGAAACAAGGCTCACAGAAGCCATAGCAAGTATATGTTCGGAAGAGCAGGTCTTAATCAAGGTAGAAGGAACATCCCCAAGGAGAAATCCCTGCTTATTCCAGCCAAAAATATACACGAAGTTCTCATTTTTGAGAGATCCTGGAACAGCAATATTCTCTAAGAGTGCCAGCATAGAAGGGCTGCAATCCCCCCTTTTACCACTTGCTTCAAACAGCTTAGACCAAAAACTGCTGGTAGTGAAGGAAACTTCCATACAAACTCATCCTAAAGATTCACTTCAATCAAACGCACAAATTCAAACTAAGGACCAACCTGGAGTTAGCCAAGAAATTGAAGACACAATGACTTCACGAACAAACAAGGCAAACAATGCAGAGAACTGTGAACAATTAGGCCTTTTGTTTTCCCAACAAAATCACCAAGAGGTTAGTACTTACAACAAATCTAGCCCACCACAACATAGCTCTGAGGGAAGCTTGCTTACAGCTCAAACTGGTACTCCAATTCTTCAACAACCCAGGTCAACAACTGGGGGGACACAGAAGCCATCTTCAACACCTGACTGGCAATTGAGCATAAGACACCGCTCAGAATTACAGAACGTTCAACTCCCTAGTCATACTGCTGTGAATACTCCGGGCCGAAGATCTAGCCTTATCGTTCAACAAACGAAGCTAGACACGGGATCAGTTTTAAAGCCTCATCAATACTCACCATTAGTTTCAGACAAACTGGATGATTTAACTTTCAGGACACCATCACAACCAAATCACCACCCTTCAGACTACACCACCTACCTTATCACCTTCCAGTTTGGACGACATACTCCCCCTTGTAGACCTACCCACCTTCTACAAATCAAAGGGATCCACACAATCAGTGCAAGGACAACAGCCACAAATCAACGTCCAGTCTGATAGCAACTGCAACATGTCCTTCCTAGCCTCCCAAGAGTGGGAAGACCTAGTCGCTTCCTATACACATGAGCCTAGCTGCCGTCCAAAAGATTCGCAACCAGTAAGAAGCAGCATAGGCCATAAAAATAAAACCTTAATTTGGGAATCACTCTTAAGTACCATGCAATACTCGGCTGCGGCCTTGCAATACCAATCTCACAAAATGGACCTTCAGCTAACAGTACTGCAGTCTCTTGCCGATTTCACTTCGGGGATTGATAAAAAGCTGGGTGAGCTGAATGGACTAATAAAGAGAGGTCAGGCAGCGGCCCTGAATATACAGCCTGTGCAACAAGAATGCTTAGGTGCCCCAATTGTGGACAAATTACAAATACTACCCACGATACTGACCGACATATTGTCGACTCTGAAACCAATAACAGCATCACAGAAAACAGAAAACAAAGGAACTTCAAGAGATGAAGCGATATCATCAAGCGCACAGACATTAGCACCAACATCATTAAATAGTGACTCTTTATTAGAAGGTAGCAGTCCCCTCCGACGATCAAATAAAACAGACTCTCATGAAAGCAAAAACCTAACAACAAGAATAGGACGCAAGCAAAAAAGGAAAGGCAGAAACAAGAAACCCATAGCCCTGGCTCATTATCCTACCGATTCCATTTCGGTAGGTTCACCCAAAATAGAACTAGAAAATGATAAAATATCACATGAAGAAGAGCTAGGTTTGGTAAACAGCACGAAGATCTCGATTACAAGCCCCAAAACATTAAAGCAACAGCAAAATATGACCAGCTGCCCACCAAAATCCAGCAACATGCAAGCGGATAAGAGCCTACAGACAGCGCCTCCACCTGAAATGACACAGCCTCCAATTGCCTCCGTTAAGGAGAAGCATCAAACGAGTATACACACAGGGCAAGAGGCGTCAACAGCCTCACCTGGTAGAAAGGTGCAATTCAAAGGAACACATCAAACAATAATATCACTCGGCGTGCCGCTTGGGAGGATCAAATTAGGCCCAAACAAACTCTGTGTCGCAGCCACGACAATGACATCATAGTGCACGCCACAGATAATGTTTTATCCAATCACACAGAACACTTAAATTTTAGCCATATTTCTGGAGCTCTCAAAGCAAACCACTCTGATCATGGGCTCCTTCAAGATAGCATAAATAATAAAATATGGCGGCCTCTCCAAAATATAGAAACTTCTGCTCACAGAGTGACTTTTAATAACAGCCCAGAGATACAAGATCAGACCATAGTAACGGCCGAAGGGTCAAGTATCATAGTATTCCATCCACAATACAAATCTAGAGGCCGTATGGACACACTGAACAGAGGGAATATTCTACGGCTTCTACACTCCATTACACCTCTAGCAAACATTGAATCCCTTGACCTACTGTCAGTGGAATTTCTACCATCTAACAAAATACAGAACACAGAAGTAACTAGAACAACCTGGCGAACTGCAGAGGTCGCAGGCAGAATCCTACAGGAAAGGGCAAGCTTTCTAAATTGGGGCATAGGCCTGGAAACTATCCCCAAACCCTTATACCCAGCTCCTTTCCTTGAAGTAGAAGCAAACAACTCAAGTCGGACGACTTTTTCAGTTTTGAAAGGAGCAAGAAGCAGCACACCAGGTACAACAATCGAAGCTAATTTGGAAATTGCACTGCAATCATCTCAAGGTCCTTCAGTCTCGCAGTCCACTTCAACGTTCAACAACTGGACTGATACATATCGCCAAATTGCACCAGCACGCCTACTATGACAGGCAACTGACTTAGCACAGCCTACACAGATAGAACGCGATGGAATTGCCATATGTGTCTGGAATGTAAATGGCCTAGCCTCAAAAATGCATGATCAAGAGTTCACAAATTATCTGAGTACTTTTGACATTATTTTGCTTCAAGAAACTTGGGAAGATTAGCCTCTAGACCTGCAAGGCTATACCACCTACTCATTGCCGGCAGCAAAGATGTCAGCCTTTGGTCGTCGCTCGGGGGGGCCTCCAGTTTTTTGCCTCAATAACTAAAATTGGTGAGCTCCTCCCTGTTACCATACACTTAACCCCACCTAGCAGCACTCAAGGAATAAAGGTAACTTTTTCGCCAAATCATCTTATACAGGAAATCATAATAATAAACGTTTATGTTCATCCGAAACAAAAATCAAAGGCAGCAAAAGACCTGTTACTCGAGCTACAGAGAGCAATGGAAGAAGAATCAACGGACCTCATAGTCCTGGCTGGCGATTTCAATATGCACCTCTTAGGGACTACCAAGGAAGAAGACTCAACTCAGCACCTCTCGAGAGCATGGGGAATACCAAGACAATGCCAAATACAGCCCACTAAGCCACCAAGTGCAGCAACAAACCTACTTAGGGGCCTAGAACACTTATATATGAGAGCCCTGAATAGACGGTTGAAAGACGATATTTCACCAGCAGCTACATACCAGTCTACTGTTACATCATCACATCTAGACTTCACCTTTATGACATTGTCCCTGTTTAATAATATAGCCACCTTTAAGATCGGTAACAGTAATTTTGGTGATCATCTTCCACAAGAGCTGAATCTTCTAGCAATAGCTTGCCAAAGCCCAGAAACCAGTAATTCCATCTTGACGGAGGAAACGACCAACCTAAGAAGAATAAGATGCAACTCTAATAACATAGACAAAATAGCAGCAGATGCCCAAGCCCTTTACAATCAATGTCAAGCCAACTCAATTCATCCAACAGTAAGCTGGGTATCATTTACCAAATCTATAGGAGAAAAATATTCACAACGTAACGGCCAGAAACAAGGGAAAGTGATAGCTGCTTCAATTGACGTATATAATAGTCCTGTCTCAAAAAAACTAAAACAAACTATAAATCAAACTTTTAAGCGTCTGCGTAAAACCCCAAACAATTGCAAGGCACACTCCGGGAGTTAAGACAACTCTAAAAAGAAGGAGATGGGCGAACAAGAGAGCAAAACATAATGATCTCTGGGCAAAACTTATGTTTGACGCAAATCAGAAAAATAGTTCTTAATTCTGGAAAACGGTTAACAACTTGCAGCACCCCTATTATCATGGTATTAGTTCCAATATCACCAAAGCTACCTGGGTAAACTACTTAACTAAGCATTTCAATGACCAAGAACCTGAAACAACAGTCCCGCTGGGTATTCTGAGTCACGCCGTTACAGAAAAAAAGAACACTCGGGAGGCCAGAAGCCAAAAGCACCTATGTAACGTGGGTACTGGACCACCGATCCTGTCACAGCAAGAAGTAGCTCCTCTGCCAAGCCACGACTGCGTTAACTGTCTAGAAGACCTGCTAAAAGAATCCTTGGTCAAAGATATATGTAAACAAATTTCTAGAGGCAGACGGGCAGAAGCACCGGGCCTGAATGGCATACCACCGATGCTATATAAGCAGGACCCAGACTTCTGGAGCAACGCACTAGTTCCAGTAATAGGACACGCCCTAAGAACAACAGAAATTCCAGAATCATGGCGAGGCTCTATTATTAGTCCTATATTCAACCAAGGAATGAGATGCGACCCAAATAACTACTGCCTGATAGCCCTGATTGACACTGAGGCTAAATATTATGCAGGCATAGTCCTTAAAGATCTGGTCGCCTGGTCTACAAGAAACAACATTATACCAATGACCCAAACGGGTTTTCGTCAAGGGCAAAGAACAACTACAAATATTATGGCCTTAACCATGCTCATGGATGCAGCGAAGCAAGGTAAATATCCCCTATACCTTTGCTTCATCGACTACTCCGCGGCCTTCGATCACGTAGATCGTTCCAAACTTTGGTTAAAGCTGAAAGAATGGGGGATTCCGCTAACCCTTCTAGACCAACTCGTACAGTTGCACACCGACACATGGGTCAGAATTAAATTAGGCGCTGGAAGGCACCTCTCAAGAAAAAGCACTACAAGGAAGGGCTTAAAGCAAGGATGCGTTTTGGCCCCTTTGCTCTTCAGCCTCTTCCTGGCAGACCTGCCAGCAGAACTAGATACCTGCTCCTCACACTCCCCGAAGCTAGGAGCATCGGCATTGACAAATCTACTTTACGCTGATGACCTAGTGCTGATCAGCAGAACTCCGATAGGACTTCAGCACCTGTTAGATGGCACCCACAGTTTTTCACATCGGAACGTATTAAAAATAAATTTAAAAAAATCAAAAGTTATGAGCGTAAACCACCGCAAGAAGTCAAATTTTAGTTGGTATATGGAAGGCAAACGCCTGGACCAAGTAACTACCTACAAATACCTGGGCGTACTCCTAGATAAAAACAACTCCTTCAAACTACAACTTGAATCTTTACGAAGGAAGGGAGTAATGACATGTTTGGCATTAAAGCCCCTGAAGAAATTGTTGCCAGATTTAACACTTGACCCCCTTTTAAAAGTTCTACGAGCAAAATTACAACCAGTAATCACCTACGGGAGCAAATCCATGAAAGGAAGAGATGCCACTACCCTTGACTGCATAATCGCAACCTCCTACCGGGCGATATTTCAGCTCCCCAAATATGTTTCACCAGCCCAAATAAGGCTGGAATTTGGAATCCAGAGACAAGAAACAGAAAGGCAGGGAGCTTTCTTAAAGAGTTGGCACAAAATCAGAGCTGATGAAAGAGGGTTCTTGAACAACCAACTTTGGCTAGAGTTGTCCCGCACTGGAAAACAATCAGTTAATGTCTACCTACAGAACTCTCTGCAGGCCCTTGGACTGGCAGATGCCTGGAGCACCCCAATGGGCCATTTGACTTTTAAAAAAATTGTAACAAAAACGACAAGGCTCATATCGGCTATAGAGGACAAGAAATCGGTATCCAAGAGAGCTCACGGCTGGGCCGTGCTTAACAACTATGATGCTCTAAAACCCCAGCCTTACCTTAAGGTCGGAATCAAGCTTGAGACCAAAGAAAAATTTCTAAAGTTGCGGCTGGGAGTCGGACCGATCAATCCGTTCCTGCCACCGTGGGAAAGAAGAGGGCCCGATCACTTGTGCCGCCTGTGTGCGAATGATACTGAGACTTTGATCCATATTATATACACATGCAAGAAGTTAGACGACATACGGAAAAGCTTGTTAAAACCACTATTCAAGCTGCACGGAGTAAGGTCCTGCAGACAGGCAGTGAGGATGTGTTTTAATCCCTCCGTAGTGCAGCTAATCTGTCGCCGTACAAAATATTTTGATCTGACAACACAGAGACTGAAAAAGCCCGTGCTGCCAACAGTAGAGACATACTAACGATTACAGCAGACTCTGAATTGGTTCGCTCTACAGGTGTAAAAAAAAAAATATATATATTACGCAGTTCGAATAATGTTTTTAAATAGGCCGGCAATATTGTACCAGCAGTGTTTCTACATTCGGAACAGTTTTATGTTTTTTAAATTCTAATATAAAGGTTCCTTTTAATTTTGTACTCTCTTTTAACAGTTTTTTATAATGTAACCTTTTTGATATTAACATACAATGTACTGAATGCAACGATTTTAATTAATCATGCATGATAAATACATTTACTATTTACATTCTATCCCCCTAAAATGTTTTTTGATTTTTCTTGTATTGTGTTTTCACTTTACTACTGTTTGAGTACTGATACATACTTTACACATTGCTTCTAAGTTAAGCCTGACTGTTTTGTGCCAAGATACCAGAGGGTTAAGTACAGGTTTATTTAGTGACTTTTGTGGCGCACCCTCATAAGGATTGTGATTATTCCTAGAGTTGGGGTCCCAACCCCCTCAACTAATACTCCAATTTCTTGCATCCACAATATGGGAAGCTTTCAAAGTCACTATAAAGGGCATCTCTATAGCTAATTGGACAGGCATTCTTAAGTCCATTTGCATGCCATTTGAAAGCTTGAAAGATCTCTAGTTACACTGGAGTAGAAATATGAGACTTGGGGCAATAATTAAATGCTCAGAGTCATAAGCACAGTGTCATCGTTATCATGGTATGCAGCATACCGAGAAGTTAAACATCTCCACATGAATGGGCAGGATCCGAGATACGGGAGGGGGAAAGGCCAAGAAAATATGCTGTTGTGTATGTTGAACACACACCAACAGCCCATCTTACCACCTCTTGGTTTCCCATCGAAAATTCATGCAACTATCTCATATCAAGGCTAGATTATGCTAATGGCATGTGCCAAGGAGAAATTGAGAATAGATTAGTTAGTTTTGTTTTAAGTTTGATATTAAAGGTGTGAACACCGTCCGCAGGATGCATTAATTTCGGCACACACAATGCACATATCTTATCCCTAAATCACCACCTTGTCTTGAAATAACGTACAACTCCAACCAACGAGCACAATTCCTTTATTAGTTGTATCTACACCATGCAACAGGTCATTAATGATCTCAATGGAAGTTCACCACCTGGCACTGAATAATATCTGGTGACAGACTTTCATCCTTGATCCATGACAGTTCATTTCTCACTTCATATCACAGAATTATGTTTCCAGAATTGAACATTCCCTGAAGAAGCACTATTCCAGGCCGAAACGCATTTGAATCGTTTAACCAGATGACTTTTTTCATTGATTTGTACACCGACTAAGTCGTCTATGAAAAGTTACCCCATCAAGAATGTGAATATAGACAAATGAAGAAATTCGTGATTAAATAAAGTCGGCAAGATAATCAAATTGAGTCAAATTGGATTTTAACTAAGATTGAAAAACCGAATACATTTTTGAAAGGGACCCAGCAGTGCAACAAGGGGACGCTTCCCTAAGGGGGAGCGCTATTTCCTAATCATGTGCCAAGTACTCTCAGTCTCAGAGATTAGGTGATTTCAAAGAATTCAGAATGCTGCAGCAAAAACACATCTCCTTTGTCCCAAAGGCTCTTCACTGGCTCCGTGAATCTAGAAGATCTAGGGGCTGATTTACAAGCCCCTTGCGGCATCTTTACGACACCGTTGCGTCACTTCTGTGACGCAGCAGCGTCGTAAACAATGCGCCACTATGCGACATATTTACAACGTGACGCATCTAGGGAGATGCCTTACGTTGTAAAGCCCTGCGCTGCATTATACCTGCGTCAGGTATAATGCATGCAGGGTGGGCGTTCCGTCGCAAGGAAGCCTCGTAAAAGTGACAGTGAAATCTACAAGATTTCACAGAGTCACTTTTACGGCCCCGCTGCGTCAAAACCTTACACCTGCTTGTAGCAGGCGTAAGGAGTGACGCAGCACAGCAAGTATAGGCCGCCCCTGAGCAGTGCTGGAGTTGGGTCGCGCTTGCGACACAACTCCAGCACTGCGCCACCTTTACGCCGACAGTTGCGTCACGTATCTGTCAATCCTTGTGCAACAGTGCGCCGCATTGTAAATGCGGCACATCCATGGTGGCGCAAGGCTTTTTTTACGTCATGCAAAATAACTGGCGCATCCCTGCTAATATGCAGGGAGGCGCCAGTTATTGTAAATCTGCCCCAAAGTTTTGGTGTCATCTCTTTCTCCATCCATTCAAAACAAAATAATGAAAATCACCTCTGGCAAAGTTAAAAGCCACAGATTATAACCTGACATTTAGGCTAATTATTATCTGGATTTTTCTGATCTGAACCTAAGGGAGATGAATTGACAGGTACTACCATAGTACCCTAACGTTTGTAGACTAAGAAACTCCCAATAAGTAAAAAAAAAAAAGAAATGCAAGCTTTCAGGGCTTACACCTATGCCAAAGAGGCTACGAGGTGACGTACCACACCCACAATGCCCACACAATGGAAGAAGGCAATCTGCACAAAAGGCAAATATTAGGAATTTATAGATAACAGACTGGCCCCTTTCACATGCCAAAGCATTACGTGTTGTACCCAATAAAAATTGGCAGCCAAGTGGGTAATTGTGAATCTTTACCAGATTATGTGACACTCTTGCATCATATCAGTATTTAATGCACATAAGACACCCCTAGCGTGAATATGGTTAGGCACAAACCAACTAAATGCATGGCTCTTTCACTCTACCTTTCTAACCTTAAGCATTCCCGTCCTACTCATTAACCTGCTGCCTACTTCTTCTTCTGCACCAAAGAGAGCTTCCTGACCACAGCGGTCAGGAATATTGTGAGATTCTTGCTGCTACATCTTGTAGTATGCTCAGCACCTCTCCCTTTCGGTGTCAAGGCATCTCCTTGCACTGAAAAGCCTTGCAGGTGGTGCAGACGGCCTTGTTATTTATGCCAGGGAGACAAGCACAAGTTTCACACCCTGTGAGGATCTCACATGGGGAATTTAGCTTTGTATTTGGAGCTGAACTAGAAGGGAGTTCTCGCCATACGACCCCTCAAAGTCATCCTCTATGTGCAACCTGATTTCTCAGTGGTGCTGCGTTCCTGAGCACCTTGGACCTCGTGGGATAGAGAATTACAAAAGCACACAACACTCAGTGTAGTTGTTTGGCAAACTGGCCTCGAGCGACCACTCCCCTTTTATTTATCGCCTCGGGCCACGCCTGGACCGAGCGCGTGGGTGCGACACATCCGGCTCACGCCAGGGCATATAACTGAACCGCTAACTCATTACATCCCATCTCAACTCAGTCTCTTGTTCTTCTTTTCGCTGACTGGTTGGTGACTTGCTACCCGGCACACAAAGTCCTTTAGGCGGAAGCTCGGGCAGGGTTTCCTCTCAATCCATACCTGGGATGTTGACTCCGATCATTGGGTTGAGCCTCTGGCCTCGAGGGTGTCGTGACGGTTCCCTGGTTGACCTCCCTCAGCCCCACGGGGCGGCTACTCTGCAGAGTGCCCAAATAGTCCATTTCCTCACCCCTTTGCCCATCTTATTCCGTTACAGACCTGTTCTCTCACCCGTGGTTCGGAGAGCCTCTTCTCCTCCTTTGAACCATGAGATGTTCCTGGTTACTGTCTCTCCTTCCTTCGCTGCGGTGACCAAATTCCCCTTGACTCCAGTTACAGTCCAGTGGCCCTGTTCATAGGGAGACCAGAATTTTCCCCCTAGTTTCTGGTCCTTTATTATCACTTGGGCACCTGGCTGTAGATCATGGGGCCTGGCTCTTCTCCTGTGGCTGGCGGATAGATTTTGTCTCTCTCTCCGTTCCAGGGCGTCGTCCTCGTTGTAGTGTGGCTGGGCCCACCCAGGGCAGACAAGGATGGTGTCTCAGTGCGGGCCGTTAAACATTAGCCCCCAAGGAGACTGGTGAGTGGTGCTGTGTGGCGTACTTCTATACTTCCGGAGGAATAGTTGTAGGTGGCACTCAGGGTCCGCATTTTCAGCCACGGCAATGTGCAAAACCTTGTTATGGGTCTGCATGAACCTTTCAATTTCTCCATTGGCCTGTGGCCATTAGGGGGTGATGCGGCAGTGTCGCACTCCGTGACGTTGCATGAAATCACGGAATTCTCTTCCCTGGAATGGGGGCACGTTGTCGCTCTTGATCTCTCCTGGACATCCGAACATCACAAATGTCTTCTCCAGCACCGGGGCGACTCGGGAGAATGCGGTGGAGCTGATGACTTTTACTACCGGGTATTTGGAGTAACTATCCATCAAGACTAAGGTCACCTGGCCATCAGGGAAAATCCCGAAATCGATGCTCACTCTCTCCCACAGGGCCTTCCCATGCTCTTCCGTCTGAACAGGCGCTGGCCGTTCTGGTGCGCTAGTCAGATGGCATGCCAGGCATCTTCTCACAGTCTCTTCAACCCGACCTTCTAATCCTGGAATCTAGACTTTCTCCCGCATCCTGGCCTTCATCTTTTCGGTTCCTTGGTGTCCATCCTGGGTCACACTCAGTTTATTGCATTTATTCCACATCTTGGTGAGGTACTCCCTGTCTCGCCCTGACCAGTCGCTGCCCGTCTGTAGGAAACAATGCCAGTTGCCTCCTTGGACAGTGTTGCACACCGTGGTGATGACTGGGTCCCCCTTGGCTGCTGCTGTGATGTCTGCTAGGGTCAGTGCTCTGGGGAACATGATTGTCGAGATCTTGTTGATGTGAGCCTCGAGTGCCTTTACTTCTTGCGCTTCTTCTTGGAGTTCTCGTGGGGCGGGGTTCAGAGAGAGGAAGTCGTCCGGGTTCTTCGCGCCTGGTTGGTATACCACCTCCATTTCATATTGCTGTAATGCGATGGCTCAGTTTTTTTTCGGGAGTGGGTGGGGTGCAGACCCTCTGAATAGGGGTTCTAACACTGGTGGTCCGTGACGACCTTGAACGGCTGGCCGCAGATGTACAGGTGGAAATGCCGGCATGGCCACCGAATGGCCAGGGCCTGCTCAATCTGCGGATAGCGTGTTACGGAGGGAGAGAGAGACTTGCTGGCGTAGGCCAACGCGTCCCATCTTCCACGTTCCTGCTCCTGGGGAGCACCACCCCTAGGCCTCCCAGACTGGCATCCACAAGAAGCTACATGCGCTTAGCAGGATCAGAATATACCTGGGTGGTGTGGTCGAGGAGGGCACTCTTGACCCTTTGGAACGCTGCCTCTTCCTGCTGTTCCCACCTCCAAGTGGCATCGGAGCAGTGAGGTTCCAGAGGGTTTCTGCAATGGTAGCCAGATCCGGGATTAACCGGCCACAGTACATGGCTATCCCAAGGAAACTTTGCACTTCCGACACCGTCGAGGGGAGTGGTGCGTCCTTTATGGCTTGGGACTTACGTGCATCTACCTGGATTCCCTTCTGGTTGAAGATGTATCCGAACAATCCCATCTCTTTCTGGAAGACGAGACACTTTTCCCTGTGTAGGGTGACGCCATACTCTTAGAGGTGTTTCAACGGGGCCCTGAGATGTCGATAGTGCTCATCCGCAGTGGTAGAGTGGATGAGGATGTCATCGCTTACGTTTAACATGCCTGGTAGGCGCGTCAGGATCTCCCGTACTGTATCTCTGGAATACTTTGGCTGCTGAGGATATCCCGAAGTTGAGACGCTTGTATCGTCGCAGCATCAGGTGGGTGCTGAATGTGTTGCTGTACCTACTCTCCTTGGCCAGGACCAGCTGGTGGTATCCCGCGTTCAGGTCCAATTTCGAGAAGCATTGGGACCCGTTGACGTCAGCCACTATGTCGTCCATTGTCGGTGTGGTGTGGTGATCACTTTGTTGGGGCGACGCATGTCGTTGCACAACCTGGTCATTCCTGGTTTTCGTGGTTTCCCTGCTATGACCACGGGGGACACCAAGGGGGTTGACCCAGACACCTACTCGATAACTCCTTGGTATTCTAACCTTTTCAGCTCTTGCTTTACTAGCGGCCTGAGGTGGAAAGGGATTCGTCGGTGGCGGAGAGCTGTCAGGGCCACTGCTGGGTCAATGTGGAGTTTTACTGGGGCTCTCTTGATGCATCCCAGCCCCTTGAAGAAGTCCGCCAGTTGACTCAGCAGCTCCTCCGTCTGGTTCGCCTACATGCTTCTTGCGAACGTCACAAGGCCCAAATCCTTAGCAGCATGGCTGTTGAGTAACGTGTCGGCCTCTTGGTCGATGACGTGGATGGTTGTCGTGATTTCATTGACGTCTGACCTGATCAGCACGGTCATCTTCCCCTGTAGAGGCAGGGGTGAATGACTCCCGTAAGCGAAGATTTTTGTCTTGGATGGTGCGAGCTCAGGTCTTGGTCGTAGTCAGTTATATTGCTGGATCCCATGATGTTCAAGGAGGCCCCGATGTTGATGACCGCCTTTACTTCCGACCCGTTTATTATCACGGTTCATGTGGGTTGCGGCCTTCTCAGGTTCTTCAGCTCTTGTGTGAATGAGACCAGGCACGACTTGACTTCATCGTATTCTGTGAATGTGTCTTCCTCCCGGTAAGTGGCCTGCTCGTTCCCTTTTGTACTGCTCGCTGACGCAAGGGAGGCACTCGACAGTTGGCGCACTATCTTCTGTATTGGTTTTCCCCCTCTGCTGTCTTTGCGTTGGTTCCTTTTCCGGCATACTGACGTAAAGTGGTTCGGATTTCCGCAGTGGGAGCACGTCCGACCCTGGGCAGGGCACGCCTGGATAGTGTTTTCCTCGCGCCTGCAATACCCACATTGGCCTTTTGGGGTTTGGGGTGGCCGGCTTCGCTGCCCACTCCCTCTGTCTTGTGTTTGCACTGCATCCGCTCGCTCAATCTTGACAGCTGCGTTCTTCTCTGTTGTTCGTGTCAGGGCTAGGTCCATCTTATCGGCTCTGGCCGCTGAGAAGTCATGCGTCCTGGCTAGGACCAGTAACATAATTGAGGAGTATGTTCGGTTGCCTCGGGATCAGCCCGCGTAGTATCTTGCTGGTGATGCCCTGGATTATCTGGGCGCGGATGTCTTCTGTGGCTCTGTCATCTGTTGCGTAGGTGCCTTCCAGTTCTCTTGGCCTTGCATACAACGCGTTGATTGATTCTCCTTCCCTTCGTTGGGCCTGGCATAGCTTGATTCTCTCGAAATCCAGGCGGTCGAAATGTGCGCTAAGCGCCATCACGGCGGCATCGTAGTCGGTGGGCGCTCCTTTATTCGGGAGGTGCTTGAATAGGAGGTACTCTTCTTCTCCTGCGTATTGGAGTAGTAATGATCGTTTCACTGCTCCCTCCGTCTCTCTCGTTGCTACTAAGTAGTTCTCTAACCGCCCCAGCCACGTCTTCCTTTATGGGGACGCAGTAGTAGGGTGAGCTGCCTCACTGAACGGAGGTAAGACTCCTGTGGGGGCATGTTGCGTGATTACGCGATTTGGTGGCTGATTAATGTCGGGGTCATCTCCCATCTTGTCTCTCTGGGTCCCTTCTTCTGTGTTGCTGTGGGTGACTTACTGTGTCTTCTCTCTCCCTCTGCGCTGTGCGTGTGTTAGAGGTTGTGCGCCCCTGCGCCCCTTATTCTGTGCTCTCCTCCTTTTGCCTTTTCTTTTTTTTTCTTGTTCAGTGCCCCTTGCGGCCTGTGTTGGCACAGCAACGTGGTGGAGGTCCTCTCTCCTGTCTAAGCCATGCAAAGTGCAGGATTCCTGGGCGCTGTAAGAATAGGATCTGTTCTCTTTCCCCTTGAGTTTTGCCTACTGATGTGTTCCTCTCTTTAGAAAAACCGGCTCCACCACCGCATGAGTTGGCGTGGGCCTTGGCTGAGTGTGTCTGCTCGGGCCGTGTGTTGCACGTCGAGCATGGTACAGGCTTCTGTCAAGCGCAGGGGTCGTGCTCTTACGGGCTTTATTGTCGGTCCTGCACGCATCGTTATCTCGTATAGGCTCCTCCCCCGCGGGCTAGTGGCAGTGGTGGAGGTCGGGGTAGCGGACGGCGCTTCCCCCCTCCAGACAGACAGGTGGTGGCCGCGATACTGAAGGCGTGTCTCTGGCTCGTTGGCGCTGGAGCGTGGGTTTAGCACCACGCTCGTCGCCATTGTAAGGTGCTGCGTGCCTGAGCACCTTGGACCTGGTGAGACAGAGAATGACAAAAGCACACAACACTCAGTGTAATAGTTGTTCCAACTGGCCTCGAGCGACCACTCTCCTTTTATTATTCGCCTCGGGCCACGCCTGGCCCGAGCGCGTGGGTGTGACACATCCGGCTTACACTGGGGCAAATAACTTAACCACTAACTCATTACAGTGTCAACGTCAATCGCAGTTGAAGGCCCTGGGTAAAGGTCCACATCACGGAGCATTGAAGCTGGCTGGTTGCTGAGAAGAAAGTCCGACGGCTGATACCCAAGATGCCCACTCTTTGTTTTCTTGTCCTTGGAGTCGAAGTTCTGATGGCTGGCACTAAAGACCCAGCACGAAAAATGTAAGTTCCAGAGCTGGTGCTCAAACGTCCGAATCCAGTGGAGAAAGAAAACCATCGAAGGCAGAGTCTTCTGTCCTGGTGCATTGTGGACTTAAGGTGAGGTCACACTTGGTCTTGTAACAACTTTGAACAAAAGCAACTTGCAAAAGTCTGCTTCAATCACAAGATTATCGACGTATGTATGCACTGCATGTGAATCTATGGGCACACCTGCTACAAACGCTCTGTTCCAAACATCTTAAACTTCTACTTTCAAGCCAACTCATTAGGGATTTACCGCCTTGTGTCATCTACAGCTACTCATTGCAAATGAAAATCATTACCTGTAACAATCTGTTGGCAGCTAGTAGTGCTGTAGATTCACATGCACTTAGCATAGTGGAACACGATTTAAAAGTCTACAATCACTTTCACAGTTGGGGCTTCAAATGTTTACAGCACACAGTGTAGGATGGCTCTGTATATACTATACCAATATGAGGTACAGTGTGCACAGAGACCAGTGGAACCCCAAAGGTAGGCAGAGGTAAAAGTAGATAACACCTTACTCTCTATTTGAGGTAGTGTGGGCGAGCAGTAAGACTGTATCAGAGGGTAGTGTTAAGCATTTGTTGTACACACTCAATCCGCAAACAATGTCACACACTCAAAGAATGAACTCAGATCAATATTGTTTGTATAAAAATATAAAGGTATTTTATTTCTAGATCCAAGCCAAGTCCGGCACAGGTAAGTGAAATAAATGCTTTGCAAAATCTTATGCAGTGTTTTACAATTGAATGCAGGTTCAAATGAAGCTGATTGAAATACATGTAAGTCAAAATGTTGAAATTACTTCTCAGTTACTTTTCAGATTACTTTTTAAGTTACTTTTTCTACTCAGTGTGATATGTCTGGATATCACACTGGGACATTTCCTAGAGAAAAGGTAAGTAAAATCAGTTTTGCACAGTTGTAGTTTTTCAGGTTTTCATACAAATCAGCTCCACACTTAAAACATTTTTCAAGGAAAAAATCAATGTATTCCTATGGAGAGCAATTAAGTTATCGGTTAACAGGTAAGTACTCGGTCTTTGGAGTTGAGTTTCTGGGGTTAGAACAAGGGTCCCCCCAGGGTCAAGGATGCACTCTCAAAGCACCCTCAGCGGCATTAGGGCAGCCAGGTGCAGAGTGCTGAGGCCCAATGTTATCCAATGGGGGATAGGGGGCCTCCGGTTGGTGGCTGCTCACGAGCAGGCCACAAGGTTGTGGGAGCAAAGCTCCTTGTGTTAGGCTCAGGGCAAAGGGGAATCTGAGTTAGCACCCAAAGTTCACCCGCAGCGGCACAGGGGCATCAGGTGCCCTGTTGTTTTCAATGGTGATTGCCGGTTTTGGGTTTTTAACTGCAGGCTCAGTCCAGGAAGACTTCCGGAAGGAACCAACAGCTGGGCAGGTAAGTTGGAGGGCTTGGGGACATAGATGCACCTTGGTTTCTCTTCTCCAGGGCGAAGGGCGGCTGGATGCAGGGGTGTCTTTTGAGGTCGGATTTCACATTACTGGGCCACTCGTGGTTGGGGGCGACGTCAGGGAGTCCTGGAGGGGTCAACCCACGGTGGACTCATACTCTGGAGCGCTGGGGGACCTTGCTGGGACCGGTGGGCCACCCGGATTCGGGCTGTAGGCGTCGGGTGCAGTGGTGGTTCTAGGCGTCAGGTTTCTTTGTTCTCAGCAGGCTCAGTGTCTGTTTTCTGAGTTTTCTTTTGAACAGAGCTGCTGTTCACAGGAGATCCGGTCTTTGTTGAAGGCAGTCAGCCCTCCCAGGGGTCTTGGAGGTCGCTGACTGTAGGACAGGTCAACTTTTGGCGCACAATTCTCTGGAAACTGCAGACGGGCTGGTAGGACTGGGGCCAAGCCAGTTCTTCTCTGCAGTCTCCTCTGCTGGGCGTCTTCTTCTTTGGTTGCAGGAATCTGTCTTCTTGGTTCAGGGCTGCCCCCTAAATACTGTATTTAGGGTGCATTTTAGGGGTCTCGAGGTCAGTAGCCACTGGGCTACTGACCTTAGCGTGACTACACCCTTGGTGTGCTCACCCCACGTGGGGGCATGGGCACAAACGCTATCCCCAATTGGAGAGTGCCTGCCATCTTCCAAATGGCAGGCACTGAAGAGTGGACTTCACCTCGCCTCCCCCACCTGAGGGGTGGGGTTGGCAGAGGTGGGCAAACTTTCTAGGCTGGCTAATTTTTCCCGCCTTTCTTCCCGCCGAAAAGGAGGGGAGACAGGAAGGGGGCCTGCTCCTGATAGAAGGAGAGGCTGGGGGTCGCATTACAAAGGCGGCAAGGCCTTTGAAGCTCCCCTGCCACAGATGGCTCTTCCTGTCCAGGGGTAGGTGTGAACACATCTGCCCAGGAAAGGCTTTATTTGTGGGTCCAGGGGTCCAGAAACATGTCTTGTGGGGGCAGGCTGGTGTGTACCAGTCAGGGAACCCACCAGAGGCAGGTCGTTTTTCAGGGGGCATCTCTAAGATGCCCTCTTTTCATTAAATCCCATACTGGCATCAGTGTGGGTTTATTGTGCTGAGATGCTTGATATCAAACTTCCCAGTTTTCAGTAAAGCCATTATGGTGCTGTGGAGTTCGTAAGGACAAACTACCAGCACCATTTACTGTTAATGGCATTACTGCACTTACAATATCTTAGAATTGGCCTAGACACTGTAGGGGTACAAGGCTCATGCTCCTGTACCCTCACAACTGGTATAGTGCACCCAGCTAGAGGGGTGGTTGACCTATGGGGGGGGGGGGAGAGAGAGAGAGAAAGAGAGAGCCCTGAGAGGCCTTCCCTGGCCACAGTGCCCTTGGTACCCATGTTACCTTTTACAAGGAACTGACATGCGACCAGAGAGGTGCCAATTGGGGGTACAAGGTAAAGTTTTGGGAAAAACACACAGGCCCTGGGAAGTTGATTGGCAGGGACCCAGGGCACATCAAGTCAAAGTGCATCAGTAGTCTGAAAAAATGGGTGGGTAACTGCAACAGAAACCCAGCTTTCTACAGTGTGTCTGTGTCAAGGTACAGGGCCTCTAAGGGTGGCACAATAAGTGCTGCAGCCCTTAGAGGCCTTCCCTGCCCACAGTGCCCTTGGTACCTATGGTACCATTTACAAGGGGCTGACATGTGGCCACAGAGTGTCAATTGGGTTTTGTCTTACTCTAGTTTTAGGGAAAGAACATGGGCCCCGGATACCTGATTGGCAGCAACCCAGAGCACACTCAGTCAAAGTACATCAACAGTTTGGCAAAAAGTGGGGGCAACCATGCAGAAAGAGGGCACTTTCCTACAGGAGGTCAAAGGGGAGCACTGCAAACTGAAAGAAAATGTACCTGGCCCACTGTGAACTGCGGAAAACACCTGTCGGCCAGCAGGTCTAAAACCACCATCCAGTCTCCTGGGTCCAGGACAGGCCAGACATAGGCTAGCATTAGCATCTTGAAATTGTCCTTTCACTGGAACGCTTTGAGAGTGCCTTCTTGGCCACTATCATTTAGCCACTTCCAACCTCTGATGCCTGAAACTTCTCTGTAGCTTGTTTGGCCAACTTACGGCTGCCAGATGAATAGGCGTTCCTTCGTTAGCTGTTTTGATGTTGGTCGAAGGCATGGTGGGTGGAATGGAATGGAAAGGCGAAGCTCCAAGGGACCAGCTGAAGGATGTACTTGATCTTAGTAATAGCTTGTGACCCTTAGAAGAAATGCTGGAACCTGCTTCCCCAGAGGGAAGGACACTAAAGTGGTTTTGTGCAGGTTGACTCTACCACAAAAAAGCATCGGGCTTGCTTGATTAATGGTGAGGCCCCTGTTGTTGACCGTATTAAGAACACCTACCATAGTGGTGGAGGTGGCGAAGTTGCTGGTGAAATTGCCTGTCTGGGGAAAACAGACCAAGGAACATGATGTAGCTAGCCCTCCTATCCTCAAACTGTGCGAGGGTCAAATCCGCTCTCTCTGGAAAGGCAGGAATCTTCAAAGGGCATGCCTATTAAAGACGCCTGGGCAACCCCAGAGAAGCCTGTATATCTCATCCATGCATTACATATGGAGCGCAACACCAGTATCCACAGCCAGACCTAGGCAGTCGCTGGTATCCAAACCAGAGCGAATAAGGAAAATTTTACTTACCCTGTAAGCATCTGTTTGTAGCATGTAGTACTGTAGATTCACATGCTGCACATACTTACACCATCTAGTGTTGGGCTAGGATGTGCACACTTTGTTTTCTTTAGGTCTTTTGACCCGAAAATACTTCTCAGTGACTCCACCAATTAGTAATATTGCGCATGAGTGTCGACTCCATTGTAAGATTGTTTTTTCCCTGTATGGAGGGCGAGACTGTAGATGGAACGTAGAGAATACAGTAAAGATGACCATGCAAAGTAAAGAAAAAGATAGGAAAGAATAGAAACTGCAACAACCTCAGGCCACCGGGGAAGAGGGTGGGTGCATGTGAATCTACAGCAGTACATGCTACGAACAGATGCTTACAGGACAACATTTTCAGTTTGTGGCATGTGTAGCTGTAGATAAACATGCTGTACATCGACAAAAGCAGTCCTTCTAAAAGAGGTGGCTTATCCAGATGATGTTTCAAAGGACTGGGAAAGTGTATGTAGGACAGCCTGGCCAACTCTAGCTTGCTGTCTGGCCAAAACATATACACAGTAATGTTTAGTGAAGGCCATGAGGTGTAGTCCAGGCATCTGATTTACAGACGTCAGCTAATGGTATGTTCCCTAAGAAAGCCATGGAAGTCCCTATCTTACGGATGGAATGAGGTCTAGGAAGGATTCTTTTAGCTTTGGCCTACCAAGTTTGTATGCATTTGACTAATCAACGTGCTACATCTGCTTTGGAAAGAGCACGTCCCTTATGAGGTTTCCAGTATGGCGCAAACAGTTGCTGAGTCTTACAAAATGGTTTCGCTCTATCAATGTAGTATGAGTGCTCTTTTGACATAAAGAGTATGGGGGGATTATTCTGCTATAGATTCTGACTGTGGAAAGAAGACTGGTAGTTCAATCATTTGATTAAGGTGGAAGCTGGAGACTACCTTTGGATAGGTTCTAAGAACAATTATCTTGATGTACCTGGAAATAGGACTCTTTTAGGTGTAGGTAAGTGCTCCTTCTTGTCATGGTCACCCCCACTTTTTGCCACTGGTACTGATGTTTTTCGATTGATGTGCACTGGGTCTCTGCTAAATAGGCCCAAGTGCCAGTGCTCTTTCCCTAAAATAAGGTAAAAGGAGGTATTCGCAAAACAGTTGACAAACACTTTGGCTCCCCTGTAAGTGGTACATAGGACATGGGTCCCTAAGTGCTGCGGCATGTATTATGCCACCCTAAGAGACCCGCATACAAATTGCATACATCCTGCCATTGCAGACTGCGTGTGAAGGTGCAAACCATGAGAGAGAACACGACACACAAGTTACTTACCTTCGGTAACGATATATCTGTAAGAAACATTAGTTAGTTATAGATTCCTTACCTTAGAATTACCCCCAGGCGTCAGACTGGATCCAGAAAGTTTTTTCGTCAGCAGTACCTCTGCGTGTTGGAAGATGGCGTCGGTCGGCTCCGCGTCCGTCGTCGGCATGGTGGTCACTGGGATGACGTCGCGGCAGCTACTTAGACACTGCCCTCGTGCACTGACGTCAGTTCTGTACACGACTTTCCACGCCAGAAACACAGAGCCATGCAAGACACTGACCATTGGTGCACAAAACTAGGGCCCTGAAAGGATATCCTTAACCCTAGAAATTGGTTCGCAGAATGGGGAGGATGGGTGGGGCGGTAAGGAATCTATAACTAACTAATGTTTCTTACAGATATATCGTTACCGATGGTAAGTAACTTTTGCATCGGAAAGAAACATGTTAGTTATATATTCCTTGCCTTAGAATAGATACCCTAGCAATACCAAGCCTGGTGGTGGGTCTGCGAACCAAGATCACACCAGAAAAGTTTGGAGAACAGAACAGCCAAAGAAGCTGTCTCTCTGGTCTTGGCTGCCCAGGCAGTAGCATTTCGTAAACGTATGCAGTGATGCCCACGTAGCTGCCTCTCAGATGTCATTTAGGGGGACTCCTTGTCCCAAGGCAGTAGTAGCTGTCATTGCCCTGGTGGAGTGGGCGCGCAGCCCCACTGGAGGCTCCTTTCTAGCCAAAGAATAGCAGACTTTCATGCACAGAACGACCCTCATGGAGTTGGTCCGTTTGTGCACGGTCCGACCTTTCTTAGCGGCCACGTAACCGACAAAGAGCTGGTCGTCCACCCGGAATTGTTTGGTGCGATCCAAGTAGAAAGGAAGCGCACGTTTTGAATCCAGACGGTGGAGCCTCTCTTCCTCTTTCAAAGGATGCGGAGGCTGAAAGAAGGTGGGCAAAGTGATGGATTGTCCAATGTGGAAAGAAGTAACCACCTTGGGAAGAAAAGAAGGTCTAGTTCTAAGGACGACCGTTTCCAGATGGACAGCCAGAAAGGGAGGCTTGGAAGACAGAGCGTGCAGCTCCCTCACCCTGTGTGCAGAGGTGATGGCCACCAGAAAAGCAGTTTTCAGTGAGAAGTCTGAGAGGACAGTTATGCAGTGGCTCAAAGGGAGCACACATAAGATATGTCAGAAATAAGTTTTCAAGTCCCACTGAGGCATTACGAAGGGAACAGGAGGAAAAAGATGAGTAATGCCCTAAAGAAATCTATTTACAACAGGGGACTTGAAAAGAGTAGGCTGATCAGGGAGCCTGAGGAAGGCTAAAATGGCTGAGAGGTAGCCCTTAAGAGTGCACAGACCAGAGCCCTGCTGGGCCAAAGAAAGGTGGAAAAAGAGAACCTCAGAAAGGGGATCCACAGCCTTTGCTGTGCAATATGGCATAAATGTATTCAATCTGCAGGCGTATACCGTCTTAGTGGAGGGGCGCCTGGCTGCCAAAATTACATCACAGACTTCGGAAGGCAGGGCAAATAACACCAACTGCTGCCGCTCAATCTCCACGCAAGTAGGTGGAGGCTGGACAGGTTCGGGTGGAGGACCGTCCCCTGCTGCTGTGACAGAAGATCCTCCCGAAGAGGCAGTCGGATCGGAGGATCGATGGCCATGTTGAGCAGCTCGGGATACCAGACTCTTCATGCCCAATCCAGAGCCACAAGAATTACTTGGGCACGGTCGCGCTTGATCTTCTTCAGCACTCTGGGCAGAAGTGGCATAGGCGGAAAGGCGTATAGAAGACTGCACCTTCACTCGCAACGAAAAGCGTCGCCTAGCGAGTGCCGGCTTAGAATTTCCAACGTGCCGAATAGCTGACATTTCGCATTCTCTTTGGTGGCGAAGAGATCTAACCAAGGCTCTCCCCCCTGCTTAAAGAGACCTTGCACCACCTCCAAGTGAAGAAGCCATTCGTGATCCATCATGCACCTGAGGCTGAGTTCGTCTGCCCTGGCGTTCAGTGAACCTGCCAGGGATATGCCCTGATGTTTCAACCATGTCCCGAGGCGGAGGGCCTCTTGACTTAGGGTCCACGACCCCACCCTGCCTTGTTTGTTGAAGTACCACATGGCGGTGGTGTTGTCTGTGAACACCTGCACCACACTTTCCCGGACAGAGGGAAGGAATGCTTTGAGTGCAAGACAGATCGCCCGAAGCTCCAGAAGATTGATGTGGAGCCAGGACTCTGCCGGAGACCAGAGGCCTCTAATCTCTGCCTCTCCCCTGTGGCCGCCCCATCCCAGAAGGGATGCGTCTGTCACCACTGTGTGTTCTGGTTGGGGAAGGGAGAGAGATCTGTCTTGCCCCAATCCTGGTTCGTGACCCACCACTGCAATTGTCATGCAGTGTCCTCTAAAATCCTTACGCAATCATGGCCTACCATGAAACACAGGTAACGCCGTTGGGCCGGCAGGACGGGGCTGTGAAAGTAAGCGTCCTGCAAGTTCAACGCTACCATCCAGTCTCCTGGGTCAGGAGCAGACAAGACCTGAGCGAGCGTCAACATCTTGAACTTCTCCTTCCGGAGGAAGCGGTTGATGTTCCTGAGATCCAAGATAGGACATAGGCTTTTGTCCTTCTTGGGTACCAGAAAGTAGTGGGAATAGCAACCACGACTTACTTCTGGGGCAGGAACGCGCTTGATGGCACCCTTGGCTGAGAGTCCGGAACTTCCTGTTGGAGAAGCGCCAGGTGATCCTCCTTGGACTATTTGCAAAACCCACCTGTCCGACGTGATGGTGCGCCAGTGAGGGAGGTGATGACGGATCCTGCCGCCCACTGGCGTATGGTGGCCCTGAAAGGTTGGACTAGGAGGGTTTGGAGGCTGCTACAGGGGGAATGTGGTGGACTGGCCCGCCCGCTGGCCCCCAGAACCACGCCGGTGGTTCCCACGTCCTTGGCCGCACTGGCACTGAGCAGCTTGCGCCGGCCTGTGGCTCTGGTCGGGGCGTAGTGGGGCACCCTTTCCATAGCCACGAAAGGCAGACTGCGCAGGGCAGTTGGTGGAGAGGCCCAAGGACCTGGCTGTAGCCTGAGATTTCTTAAAGCGCTCTAGCGCGTTGTCTGCCTTGTCGCCGAAAAGGCCACGGCCATCAAAGGGCATGTCCATAAGGGTGGATTGGACATCCCCGGAAAAACCAGTCGAACACAACCAGGCATAGCGTTGAAGGGCTACTGACGCGGAAATCGTCCTGCAAAGTGCGTCGGCAGTATCCAGCCCACAGCAGATGGTAAACTTCGCTGCATCTCTCCCCTCAGTAACTGTACGGGAGAGTACGGCCCAGGCCTCCGCCGGGCACTGAGGTAGCACCTGCGCCATCGTATCCCACATAGAGTGGGTGTACCGGCCCAACAGACACGTGGTGTTTACCGACCGCAGTCCCAAGCTGGCGGAAGAAAACATTTTCTTCCCAAGGCGGTCCAGCTTTTTGGATTCCCTTTCCCGTGGTGCGGTAGGAAAGGCGTCTTTAGAAGTGGAGGCTTGAACCACCAAGCTCTCAGGGGTGGGGTGTTGGGAGAGGAAAGTGGGGTCACCCGGGGCCTGGTGGAGGCGTCGGGCAATCATCCTGTCCACAGGAGCCCCTGTGTTGGGCCTGGACCACGTGCCTAAAAAGATGTCTGTGAGGGCTTCATTAAAGGGCAGCAGGGGCTCCGAAGAGCTCGCTGCCGGTTGAAGGACCTCTGTTAGGAGGTTAGTCCTGACTGCCACCATAGGTAGTTCGAGGTGGAGAGCCTCGGCTGCCCAACGCAACACCACTGTGTATGATGCTCCCTCCTCCGTAGCCACAGTAGGAGGAAACAACATGCCAAGGTCTGGTGAGGTATCCAGACCACTGGCTTCCCCCAGTTCCTCTAGCCAGTCCGGTTTGTTCACCAAGTGGTTGGTTAAAGGGTACCCAGACCCCTCCCAGTCATCCTCACCCTCCTCTAGCTGCCAATCTAGTCTCAAAGAGCCAGGGTAGAACAGGGGCACAAAAGTTCCCGCCAGCGTCGGATCTGGCATCGGTGACGCCGGTCCAACTCCGTGTCTACCTCGAGGTGGGAGGCCAGGGTCGATTTCACTGGCACCACGTCCGCCACTGGCGTCGGCTGTGTCCCCAGCCGACGCCAGTGGCGGACGTGGTGTCAGTGAAATCGGCGCCAGGGGAGGCATAACGAGGTCGACCGGTGCCGATCTGGATCCAAGCCTGGATCCAAGAGGACCCTGCGGCGCCGAAGCCACCGATGCCGAAGGGCCAGGGCCCCCAGCAGAGTCTGTGGGGCCCGAAGGCATGCCGGTGTAGTCGGACTGTCCAAAGATGGCATGCATCGCTTCGTAGAACTGACAAAGCTGGGCAGGGGTCACTTCAGGTCCCGGGAAGGGGGGGGACCCGGAGCCGACCCTATGGCCTCCGCACACGGAGCCGCGGGACGGGCACCACCGCTCATCCCTTGTCGCGTTGGCCGACGATGCTTCTTCGACTTCTTTTTTGTACTTCGACTTACCTCATTCCGAGTGCGAAGACTTAGAGGATGAATTGTGGTGACTCCGCAACCGGTCCCTCGATCTCCTCCGCGACCGGGATATCGAACGGCGTAGAGCCGACTGCGAGGCCTCAAGAAGCTTTCAGGACTGCTCCCGCAAAGGCTTCGGGCCATGGTCCGGCAGTTGGAGCACGACTTGGGGTCGCGGTGGCGCTCCAGGCAGTAAAGGCATAAGCGGTGCGGATGCGTCACCGACATCGGTCGGGTACAGGAACCGCAAGTTTTAAAGCCGGACATCTCTCGTGCATCAGGAGTCGTGAGGACTCAAAAAACAACGAAGTCAACAAAAGTCGAGAAAAAAGCTCATACAAAAAATGACTGGGGGTACCGCTCTCTCGGGATATGTTCTTGCTTGCGCGGAAAAAAAAAGAACTGTCGTCAGTGCGCGAGAACGGCGTCTATGTAGCTACCGCGACGTCATGCCAGCAACCACGATGCACTCGGAGTCGACCAATGCCACCCTCCGACGCGCAGGGGTACTGCTGACGAAAAACTTTCCGGATCCAGTCTGACGCCTGGGGGAGATTCTAAAGTAAGGAATCTATAACTAACTGTTTCTTTCAGATTCCATTGTTAGATTGTTTTCTCGCAGGAGGATGAGAATGGAGTAAGTGTAGTATAGAGATGTCCATGCGTATGAATATATAATCAACTGCCACAACTACAGGAGCCCGGGCAGGTGCATGTGAATCTACAGCTATACATACCAAGAACAGATGCTTACTGGGTAAGTAACATTATCCGTTTGAGGCATGTGTGCTGTAGATACACATGCTTTGCATACACCACAAAACCGTATACTACCAAAGCGGTGGCTAACCTGTAGATGTTGCAGTTGTCTGAAACAGTGTTTTAAGTACTGCTTGCCCTAAATTAGCTTGTTGGCGTGCTAATACATCTACACAATAGAGTTTGGTAAATATGTGTGGTGTAGACCATGTATCTGCCTTACATATGTCAGCTAGAGGAATGTTACCTAAAAACAGCATAGCAGCCCCTATTTAGCGAGTGGAATGGGCTCTAGGGGGTATGGATAAAGTTCTTTTAGCTTTTTCATAGCATGTTTGAATGCATTTACCAATCCATCTTCAAATGCCAGATTTAGAGATGGGATTGCCTTTGTGAGGTGGAGCAAATGCAACAAACAGTTGTTTTGCGAAAACCTTTGGTCCTATCTATGTAGTACAATAAAGCTCTTTTGACATCAAGCGTGTCAAGAGCCCGAGCGATGGGTGCGGCCGTCTACCAACACAAGATCGGTTATTGACCCTGCGACTGATTCCACTGATGTGCTAAGCACTCTTGTCGGAAATGCATGTGGAGTATTGCATGGGGTACAGTTGTGATGCAAGACGCTATCATTTCCAGCAGTTGCATGAACACCCTAGCTGGTAATTTTTGGTTGGATTGAAACTGTAGTATCAGACTGAATGTTGGGAATTCTGGCTACATTGGGAGAGGCTAGAGTTTTGATAGTGTCTAGAGTGGCCCCTAGGTAAGATTGCATCTGTGAAGGATGCAGGTGAGATTTCTGTGCATTGACAGTAAAGCCCAGTTGATGAAGTAGGTCGATTATGGTCTGAGTGTGTCATAGACAGTTTTGGTAAGTGCTGGGTTTGATGAGCTAGTCGTCTAGGCAGGGAAAGACGTCAATATGTTGCCTTCTGAGATGAGCTGCGACTACTGCCAGGCATTTGTTAAAAACTCAGTAGTCACTCCAAATGGAAGTACTTTGAATTGGTAATGTTTGCTAGCTATCACAAATCTGAAGTATTTGCGATGAGCTGGATGAATTGGAACATGAAAATATGTGTCTTTTAAGTCTAGAGTAGACATAAAATCTCCCTTCTGTAAAAGTGGAAGTACTTTCTGAAGGGTTACCATGTGAAAGTGCTCTGAGATCCAGAATAGGTGTTAAGGAGCTGTCTTTTGGGAACCAGAAAATGGATTAAACCCCTGAACCGTGATACTGTACTGGAACTGGTTTTATGGCTTCTTTTCATAAGAGAGATTGCACTTCCTGTTCGAGCAACTACAAGTGGTCTGGAGACAATTTGTGAGAGCGCTGCGGAATGTTTGTAGTATTGGTGGTAAGCTCCAGACAATAACCATGTTGGATAATTCCGATCACCGTCTGTTATAGATTGCCAAATGGGGAGACATTGTTGAAGTCTTCCTCCCATAGGTGTGGTATTATCAGAGAGAAGCATAGGGAAGTCACTGCTTATTAGGGGAGGAAGAGTTACGGGGTGTGGTTCCCTTACCTCTGCCTTTAGAGTTGTTTCCTCTATATCCTCCTCAAAAAAGTCTCTTGAGGAAGAGAACTGGTTATTACCTTTGTGAGAGGAGGTGTTCTGGTGTGAGGGTGTGGTTTTGGACCCTGCTCGGTGAAAGGAGCCTCTGTTGGAAGGAGACTGGAGCGCTCCCATGGACTTAGCCACTTCATGTCCTTTTTCATTTTTTCAAGCGTCTGATCAACCTCAGGGCCAAAAAGATGTTTTTCGTCAAATGGTATATTTAAAATAAATTGTTCAACTACGGGCTTAAACTCGGAAATCCTTAACTAAGTATGTCTTCTGAGTAAGAGGCTAGTGCTGACCTCCATAGCTGCAATATTAGAAGCATCTAGAGCACATCTTATTGAAGAATGGGAAGGAAAATGCTACTTACCCAGTATGCATCTGTTCTTGGCATGCAGAGCTGTAGATTCATATACGTTAGCATAGATCGCCATCTGGTGTTGGGCTCGGATGTTTGCACTTTGTTGTTCTTCAAAGAAGAGTTTGTAGTCACGAGGTAGGTGACTCCTCCTTATGGTGATAGCGCGCATGGGCATCGACTCCATCCCCAGATTGTTTTCGTCATAAAGGGTGATGATGGAGTTAGTAAGAATAGAAAGAGATGTCCATGTGTGTTGTATCTGAGTTAGATAATACTGCAGCAGATAAAGGTACCCGGGGAGGCGGGTGGGGGCATATGAATCTACAGCTCTACATGCCAAGAACAGATGCATACTGGGTAAGTAGCATTTTCCGTTCTAGGCATATCAGCTCTAGATCATATGCTTTAGCATAGACTATACAGCAGTTAACTTCCCAGCGGTGGCTGACCTGTATCTTTTGCAGTAGTTTGAAAAAGTGGGCTTAAGACAGCCTGGCCGAACTGTAGCTTGTTGCTTTGCATGCACATCTACACAGTACTGTTTTGGGAATGTGTGTGGTGTAGACCAAGTTGCAGCCTTGCAGATGTCATCTATAGGTATATTCCCTAAGAATGCCATAGAAGCCCCTAGCTTGCGTGTGGAATGCGCTCTAGTAGGAATAGTCAATGTGCGTTTAGCTTTAATGTAGCATAGCTGGATGCATTTAACTATCCATCGTGCAATACCAGTTTTTGAAATGGGATTGCCTTTAAGCGGTGGTGAAAGAGCAACAAAGAGTTGTTTGGTTTTCGTAAAATATTCAGTTCGTTCAATGTGATAAAGTATTGCTCTTTTGACATCTAGTGTGTGAAGAGCACGTTCTGCCACTGAGTAAGGTTTAGGGAAAAACACTGGAAGTTCAACAGACTGATTGAGGTGAAAGGTAGAAAAACTTTATGTAAACATTTTTGATTAGTCCTAAGAACAACTTTGTTGTGATGAATTTGTAAAAATTGTTCTTGTATGGTTAGTGCCTGGAGCTCACCAACTCTTCTAAGAGATGTGATGGCTATAAGGAAGGCTACCTTCCAAGTGAGGAACTGTAGTTCACATTTGTGCAGAGGCTAAAATGGTGGACCCATTAGTCTTGTAAGGACAACATTAAGGTTCCAAACTGGAGAAGGTGGAACTCTAGGGGGAATGATTCTTTTGAGTCCTTCCATAAATGCTTTGATAGCGGGCACTTTAAAAAAAGACAAATGTCTATTTTGTAGATAAGCGGCTATTGCAGCGAGATGCAATCGTATAGATGTGTTTGCTAAGTTACAGTGTTGTTGGTGTAAGAGATAGCAAATGATGTTTTGAAGGGAAGCATCTAGTGGATTGATTTGATTGTTTGTACAGTAAATTACAAATTGTTTCCACTTTGCTGCGTAGCATGCTCTTGTGGTAGGATGTCTAGCCTCTTTAATGACATTCATACAGTCTGGCGGGAGATTAAGGTAGCCAAACTCTATGATCTCCGGTGCCAGATCGCATGGTTGAGTTGATTAGGATCTGGATATCTTATCTGTCCATGGTTCTGAGTGAGAAGCTTGGGTGAGAGGTGTAGTTTTTGATGAGGAACTACAGATAGTTCCAACAGGGTTGTGAACCATGGTTGTCAAGCCCATGTAGGAGCAACCAGGATCATTTTGAGTGAATGCTGTTGGAGCTTCCGAACCACTAATGGAATGAGCGGGAGAGGTGGAAAAGCGTAAGCAAATGTTCCTGACCAGTTCATCCTTAGCGCATTGCCTTTGGACAAAGGGTGTGGATACCTGGACGCGAAGTTTGGGCATTTTGCGTTCTGGTGTGTGGCGAACAGATCTATTTCTGGGTAGCCCCACATTTGAAAGAATGGAAGGAGAACTTGAGGATGTAACTCCCATTCGTGGATCTGTTGTCGTTGACGACTGAGCAGATCTGCAATGTGATTGTCTACTCCTGGAAGGTGTTCTGCAAGGAGATATATCTTTTGAGGAATGGCCCATCTCCATATGCTTTGAGCTAGACGCAAGAGCTGTAGGGAGTGTGTTCCTCCCAGCTTTTGTATATAGTACATTGCTGTCATGTTGTCCATACGGACTAGGACAGCTTTGTGGAGTAGATGGACTTGATAGGCTTTTAATGCTAGAAAAATTGCCAGAAGTTCCATGTGGTTTATATGGAACTGATTTTGTTGTGGAGTCCACAAGCTCTGAATGGTATGATTTTACAGATGAGCTCCCCAGCCAGTGACTGATGAGTCTGCTGTTAGCCGGAACCGGGTCGAGGAACGGCCACCCTTTGGAAAGGTTTTGTGTGTTCCACCACTGCAGAGAGCGATGAGTGCAGTTGTCTACCAACACCAGATCTGTCAATTGGCCTTGAGCCTGGTTGCAATGCCAAGAATTCCTGCAGAGGATGCATTTGGAGTCTTCCAAAAGGGATGATTAGAATGCAAGAGACCATCATTCCGATTAATTGCATGAACACTCGAGCTGGTAATGAGTGTTGAAATTGTGATATTGCAGCCTGTATGTTACGTATCCTGACTGGGTTGGGGTATGCTAGAGCTTTGCAAGTGTCTATTGTAGCTCCTAGATATACTTGTGTGTTGGACAGTTGGAGGTGGGATTTGGTGAGGTTTACCGTGAATCCCAAGTGGTGAATCAACTGAATTGTTTTGTGGGTGTGTTGAACATAGCTTTGTTATGATTTGGCTTTTATGAGCCAATCGCCCAGATAAGGAAACACGTGAATGTGTTGTTTTCTTAAGTGAGCTGCAACTACTGCTAGACACTTGGTGAAAACTCTGGGTGCTGTGGTTACCCCGAATGGGAGGACTTTGAACTGGTAGTGTTGACCGTCCACCATAGACCTGAAATATTTCCTGTGAGCTGGGTGAATGGGAATGTGGAAGTGGGCGTCCTTTAAATCCAAAGTGGAAAGAAAGTCGCCTTGCTGAATCAATGGGAGCACCTGTTGGAGGGTGACCATGTGGAAATGATCTGACTGAATGTAAAGATTAAGCTGCCTGAGGTCCAATATTGGTCTGAGAGAGCCGTCCTTTTTTGGAATTAGAAAATAGAGAGTAAACATCTGTGCTCTGATGAGTTAGGGGAACTGGTTCTATTGCATGTTTTTGTAACAGGGAGATAACTTCTTGTTTTAGGAGGGTGAGATGTTCTGAGGACATCGCACAATGTTTGGGAGGAATATTTGGTGGAGTGGAGGTAAGTTACAGGCATTAACCATATTGGATAATTTGTCGTACCCACTTGTCTGTTGTGACTTGTCTGTGGTGATGAAATTCCAGGCAGGTAGAAACTGTGAGAGAGGTTGTGAGAAAGTGCCATCTTTCTTGCATGGTATGCCCCCACTTTTTGCTGAATTGCTCATGTACTTTGACTGTGTGTGCCCTGGGCTCCTGCCAATCAGGTACCCAGGGCCTGTGTTCCTTCCCTAAAAACTGCATGAAGCCTAAACCCAATTGGCGTCTCTGGCCACATGTCCGCACCTGGTAAATGGTACCCTAGGTACCCAGGGTCTTGTGACCAGAGAAGGCCCCTTAGGGCTGCAGCACTTATTGTGCCACCCTTAGAGGCCCTGTACCCTGACACACACACACTGCCTTTGCAGGCTGAGTGTCTTGGTGCAGAACAAAACAGAGAGTCGACATGGCACACATCCCTGTGTGCCATGCCCACAACACACATTGCCCTGGCATACCTCAGTCACCCCTCTGGCTGGGTGCCCTATGCCAGTGGTGTGGGGACAGGTGCATGAGCCCTGTGCCCCTACAGTACCCAGGTCCATTCCTGGGCACTGTAAGTGCAGTGCTGCCATTAAGAGTATATGGTGCTGGGAGGTCATCAACACGAACTCCACAGCACCATGATGGCTACACTGAAGACTGAGAAGTTTGGTATCAAACTTCTCAGCACATTAAACCCGCACTGATGCCAGTGTGGGATTTAATGTACAATGCACGGCAGAGGGCAACTTAGAGTTGCCCCCTGAACCTAACCTACAATCCACGTCTTGTCTGAGGGGCTGCCTAGGCTGCCACACAGCAGACATGTTGCTACACCCCTGGGTAGAGAGCCATCCGCTCTCCTGGGCCTGCAACAATGCACATCCTTGGCAAGGTGCTAGGTCTTCTCCCCCAGGATGGGCAGGGGAAGCTTCAAAGGCATGCCGCCTTTGTGAGGTTCTCCAGGCCACTTGCTGTACTCAGCAACTGTCCCCCACCGGTTCTGGCCCCCACTCTGGCGGGAAGACTGGCGGGAAACCCCAAAAGAGGAAAGGGGGTGTGCCAGCCTCTGCCAACCCCACCCCTCAGGTGGGGGAGGCGAGGTGAAGCACATCTCCGGGCTCTCGCCGTCTTGAAGATGGGGAGCCCTGCCCAATCAGGACTAGGTTACTGCCCCCCTCCCACAGGAGAGTGGTAGGATAGGGGGTGTAGCCACCCCAGGGAAGGGACCTATTGGTCCCTGCCCTTTACCTACCTGTAACGCCCCTAAATCTAGTATTTAGGGGCACCCTGAACCTTCCTTCCTCAGATCCCGATTCCGAAACAAGCAAGAAGATCAAGAAACAAGAAGACCTGCAGTGCAGCTGCTAACAAGAGGAAGACACCAACTGATTTGGCCCCAGCCCTACAGGCCTGTCGACCCTCAAACCTGCTCCTGCTAAACCCCGGCGTCTCCAGTGGTCAGCAACCTCAAAAACCCCGGAGGACCTGACTGCCTTGTGACTCTACAAAGACTGGGACTCCCACGAGCAGTGGTCCTGCTCAACAACAAGCAACAACCCCTGGCACCAGCCAGGAACCGCGAACCCTTCACACTCTGTACCCGCAAAGCCTGGCCTGTGCCTCAGTGGACAAAGACCACAAGGACGTCTGCCCGGCGACTGTGACCCAGAATCCAGCACCCAAGGACCCACCTCGACGCTCCTGACGATGCCTGCAGCCTCAGAACCAGGGACCCCTCCAACCGCGACCAGCAGAGGGTAAGATTTCCCGACGCCAGAAGGCACCCCTGCACCCGGCGCCCTGCGGCCCCCTGTGCCCAACTCCTGGGTGCCTACTTATCCTCCAGCTTCCAAACTTACCTATCGAAGTGGTGGTCGCACCTGAAGAACCTTCGTCCCCCAGCTTGCAGCCTTTGTTTGTCACTGAACTTCTCCATTGAAATCCATTGAGTGCCCGATGGCTCAAAAGCACCCTGCACCCAGCCGCCCGAGGGCCCCTGGGAGTGCAACCTCTATCCTAATCTACTTCCCCACTTGCCCTGAGCAAGTGACCTGGAGCCCAGCTCCCACAGCCGCGTGGCCTGCTTGCCAGCAGCCACAAACCAAAGGCCCCCTGCCCGCCATAGGATAACTTTGGGCCTAACTCTCTCTGCACCCGGCTGCCCCTGTGCCGCTGAGGGTGTAACTACTGTACCTACCTGACCCTGGGAGACCCCTGAGTCTATGCCCCGAACCTTAACTCTGCCAGTCGAGTACTTACCCAAAAGCCAATAACTCACTTTTCTTCCATAGGGTAACATTGACTGGTTTCACTTGGAAATTCTTCTAAGTGTCGAGTTTTGAAACTTTAAAATATTCATCTAAAATCAGCCGAAAAACGAAATTACTCACCTGTTATCAGGAGAGATCCCAGTGTTGGATCTTGGTGCCCAGCACTGACCCTGAAAAGTAATTACAGCTGTACTTACCACTAACTTGATTTTCCTCCAAAGTATAACATTGCCTGGTTTTCACCAGAAATTCTTCTACGTATCGATTTTTGAAACTTGCAAATATTCCTTAAAAATTGCCTGTGTAACAAAAACGTATTCTTTCAACTGTTTACAGGAGATGCACCAGTGCTGGATCCAGGATCCAACACTGAGTAAGAAAAATTAACGATAACCCCACTTACCTGCTAAGTGAATTTCCTCCCATAGGATAACATTGGTGATTCTATGTGAAAAAGTTTCCAGGAAATGTCCCAGGACTGAATCTAGGATCCAGTCCTGTGGTAAGAAAAGTAATCCAAAAAGTAACTAACTGCATATACTTAGAAATTCCCATTGAGCGCAATGTATAATTGTGTTTGAAATTGTGTTGCCCATTGCAACAACTGTAGCTACTGTATTCAAAAGTCTATTGCCTATTGAAAGCATTTATCTAAAGCATCTCATTCTGAGAAAGTATATTTTGATACCTATTGTTGGTTCTAAAATAAAACAACCATATATTTTTATATACAACCATTGGCCTAGAGTTCAGTTCTTGTGTGTGAGACCATTTTCTGACTGAGTGTGTACAACAACTGCTTTACACTGTCCTCTGATACTGCCTTACTGCTCGACCAAGCTATCACTTTAGAGAGTAAGGTTATATCTAACTTTAGCCTCTGCCAAACCTCTGGGGACAGTGGACTCTGTGCACACTGTACCTATTTGGGAACAGTAAATACAGAGCCACTTTCTTACGGACGTCCCCGGACAGGAGTGGAATGGTTGGGGGTTAGTGGAGGGAAGTCACTGTTTGGTGGCAGGGGAAGTGTGGGTGGAGTTACCTCTGCCTCTTCCTCTATTATTTCCTCTGTATCCTCCTCAAAAATATCCTCTGGAAGAGGAAGATTGATTGGAACTTTTGTGAGAGGAGGAGGTATTTTATGACGCAGTTGTTTTTGAGCTAACCCTGTAAAAAGAGCGGCGAAAGGAGCCCCTATTAGAAGGTAGTTGTAAGGCCCCCATGGACTTAGCAGTCTCGGTGTCTTTTAAATTTTTTCTAATGAAGAATCGACTGTGGGACCAAAAAGATGTTCCTGATCAAACGGCTGATTAAGTAGTGATGATTGTACTTCTTGCTTGAATACTGAGATTCGAAGCCAAGCATGTCTGCGTAGGTAGACACTGGTGTTCATGGCATGAAATGCTGTATCAGCCTCATCGAGGGTGCATTTTATAGAAGTGTTTGTGATGAGCTTACCCTCTTGAATGAGGTCGTGAGCTTTAGCCATGATTTGGTCTGGTAAATGCTGCATTAGTTTTTCTAGCTCGTCATAGTGAGCTCTATCAATCGCGCTAACAGAGCTTGAGTATTGGCAATACACCAATGATTCGCAGCTTGTGATGCAATTCTCTTGCCTGATGCATCTATAAGTTTTGAGTCCTTGTCAGAAGGGGCGTCACCTGTAGTTTGCGAATTGGCTCTTTTGCATGCATTAAAGACGACAAGAGAATCTAAGGGTACCTGACCCCTGATTTAAACTGGGTGTGGCTTTTATATTTTTTATCCACCCTTGGCGTAAGTATTCTAGCTCTAACAGGGTCTTTGAATACCTTGCTGGTGTGTTTTATCATACCTTTGAGCATGGGCAAAGTGTTAGTGGGTTTTTGGGAGGGAGCGAATATTTCCACTAAGAAATCCTCCTCTAAGGGATCATTGTGTAGATCCACCCCATGGTACTGAGCAGCTCTATTGATAAGCTGTGCAAAAACAATATTGTCATCGGGTGGTGATGGTCTGGAGGGATATAGATTGGGGTCATTATTATGATCTGGTTCTTTATCATAATCATCCCAGGGCTCTGTGTTCTGTGGAATGTTGTCCTCATTATCATCCCCATGATTATCATCCTGTGGCTCAGGTGAGAAATTTGGTGGTGGTGAGTTTTATTTTGAAATCAATAAGTTTGGGTTAAAAGGTGGAGGAGAAAGATGTAAGGGGGGGAGGGGTTAGTACCCATGTCTTTTTTATTTAGAGGTTTATGGTAGTCCTCAGAAAGATCCAGCTTCCGTTTTTTAGGAAGTGTTGCTAGAAGTTTTCCTGTTTCAGGGTCGATATGTAATTGTCTCTGTTTTGGATCCAAAGAGTCTTGAGGAGGAAGTTCTTTGTATGGAGTATATTTCTCCTTCTGTTTAGATTCAGAGGGTTTAAGAGGAGCTCCGTGCTTTTTAGGGTCTGTGCTTTTCGGTGCAGGATGTTTCGGGTCCAAAGGTTTGAGTTTTCCCGGTTTCGGATCCGAAGATTTTTCTTTAGTTGGTTTCGGTTCCGAGGCTTTGTCTTTAGCTGGTTTCGGCTCCGACGCATTCGGTTTACCCGGTGTCGGTTCCGAAGCTTTGGGTATAGCTGGGATCGGCTCCGAAGCCTTGGCTTTATGTGGTTTCGGATCCGAGTCGTTCAGTGCCGAAGATGTCTTCGGTGCCGACAGCGAAGCGTCAGGCTTGTTCTTCTTATGTTTCAGTCCCGAAGATGTGGGTTCAGCACCTGAATGGGGTCGGCTCGATCCCGAGCCGGTAGACTTATCCTTATGTTTCATAGCTGGGCTCGAGGGCGGGTGTCTGAAATGTTATCCCAGTGAAGGTGTAACCGGAGCCTTTGGTGTTTTTGTGGGCAGTTGGGGCTCGTTACTCACTGTTCGTTGAGCCGGAGTGACGTTCAAGTCTTCTTCCATGTCGTAGTCGTTGGCTTCAGACACTGAGATTTGTTCTTCTTCTTCGGTGCCAGGCTAGTGCCGCGTCTCATCTCGTGACGTCGAGCCCGATGGTCACGAATCGTTATCTTCGATCAGAAAGATCAACAGGCCTCGCAGTTGATTTCTTCATGCTCCGGGGATAGGCAGAGGTTACAGACCTCGTGCAGGTCCGTGTGTGGGAACTTAGCACCACACCCGGGGCATTTCTTAAATGGAGTCTGTTCCATGGACTGCTGGCATGGTCAGCGCGGGTAGGCCTCACGGCCCGCGTCGAAGCACCGATCGAAGTTGTTGTATTTTACGATGTGCATTGAAGGGGAAACCACGATCGAAAACAATACCGTAGAGTGGTAAGGATTGCGCGTCGAAAAGGTTCGAGGACGATACCGAACCGGAGAGCAGCAATACACATCTGAACCCGATGGCGGGAAAAAAACAATCTGGGGATGGAGTAGATTCCCATGCCCACTATCACTGTAAGGAGGAGTAACCTACGTCGTGACTACAAACACTTCTTCGAAGAAAAACAAAGTGAAAACATCCGAGCCCAACACCAGATGGCGATCTATGCTAACGCATATGATCTACAGCTCTTATGCCTCGAACATTAGCTTTCCTTAATTTACTAAATCTTGCGCTTTTGCTTTATGCTCATCTGGGAGATATTGGAACAACTGCTCCATTTCATCCCAGTGTGCCCTGTCATATCTGGCCAAAAGACCCTGCGTGTTTGCAATGCACCAGTGATTAGCAGCCATGCATTTGCCAGAAGCGTATATCAGCTTGGATTCTTTGTCTGGGGGAGGAGCATCCCCTGAGGTTTTGGAACTAGGTCGTTTGCGAGCATTGGACCCTACCAATGAGTCTAGTGGAAACTGTCCCTTAATAAATAAATGATCTGTTATATTTTTTGTCGACTCTAGAAGTCAACATGCGTGCACGCACAGGATCTTTAAAAATTTCATCAGCGTGTCTCATGATACCTTTAAGCATAGGGAGTGTTTGTGTGGGCCTGTGTATGGATCCTTATGTCTCAAACAAAAAAATCCTCCTCTAAGGATTTTTTGTGTAGTAACACCCCATGGTATTCTGCAGCCTTGGTAATGAGTTCCTGATAAGATACATTGTCATCAGGTGGAGATGGCTTAGCAGGGTAAAGGTGTGGATCTACTGGTAAATGCGTGTCCCCCTTATCAATATCATCCCTGTCATGGTGAAATTGTGGAGAAATCAGAGGTGTGATATGCAAAGGATTTAAAGTGGGAGAGGAGGGTGGTGGAGGGTATGTTGATGGTGGCTGAAAAGGGCTGGTACCAACAGTCTTCTTTTTAAAGGAGTTTTGTAATGACTCATCAGGAAGCTTGTGTTTATGAGGAAGCTTGCTATGAATATGATCTGTTTCTTGGTTAATATAAAGTCTCTTCTGTTTGGGATCCATTTTCGGTGGAACAATGTCTAAATTTGGATCCAAAGGGACATCTTTCAGTTTCAGTGCCTGGTGTTTCGGTGCCAATATGGCCTGGCCTGTGGGTGTAGAAGATTACGGCTCAGAAGGCAGTTTATTTTTCGGCTTGGAGCATTTCAGCTCCGAGCCGGATTTAAACTTGAAACCAGAGGGATTTGGTTTCAAACAGGGTTTGTGTCGACTCGGTCCCGAGCTGGAAGGCTTGACTGGGTGTTTCGGAGCCGACCTTGGCCAGAACGCAGAAGTGGTGCCGAAGCCTTAGGTTTTTTTGTGAGTGGGTTGATGGGGCAAGGGGTCATCTGTACTCACTTCACCCTGTCCCTGCGGAAGTTCTTTGGCATTGAGGTCTATCTCGCGCTCCGAATCTGACTCGGACACGGAGAAGGCCTCTTCCTCCTCCGCTGTTGATACACCAATCTCTTCTTGATCGGACCCTTCACTGAAGATATCCAGACTGTCTTCAATGCTTTGACGCTGCATCTCTCGACGTCAAGCCCGATGATCACAAAAGGGTTTCTTCGAGCGAAACGATCTACAAGCGCTGCAGTCTTCTTTGTGCTCCGGAGACAAGCACAAGTTACACACCTGGTGTGAGTAAGTGCGCAGATACTTTGCATGGCACTGAGGACAGAATTTGAATGGTGTCTGGTCCATCGACGGAGAGCTGGACCGACGCGGTTAGGCCAGAAGGCCGTCCACGAAGCTTTCCAATCGGAAAATAGATTTTGTTGACCAAAACGATATGCAGAAAGGTGGGAAACACATACGAAACAATACCATCGTGGGTAGAGAGTATTGAGCACTGAGGGGAACCCGAAGAACGGTTTTGAACCAGAGCGCAGCAATGCATGTCCGAACCTGATGGCAAAAAAAAAAACAATCTAACATTGGAGTTGATGCCCATGTGCACTATCACCGAAAGGAGGAGTCACCTTACCTTGTGATTAGGAAAGACTCCTTCGAAGAAAAACAACTTGCAAACATCCAGACCCAACACTAGATGGCAGGAGTAGGCAAAGCATGTATATCTACAGCACACATGCCTAGAACACTGTATTTAGGGGGCGTTTTAGGGTTCTCGGGTTAGTAGCCAACGGGCTACTGACCTAACGTTGACTGCACCCTTGGGGTGCTCACCCCACGTGGGGGAGTGGGCACAATCCCTAATCCTGATAGGAGAGTGCTTTCTATCTGCAAGATGGGGGCACTAAAGAATGGGCTTCACCTCGCCTCCCCCACTTGAGAGGTGGGGTTGGCAGAGGTGGGCACCCCTTCTGGGCTTTTCTAATTTTTCTCGCCTGTCTTCCTGCCGAAAAGGGGGTGAGACAGGAAGGGGGCCTGCTCCTGATAGCAGTAGAGGCTGGGGGTCGGGTTGCAAAGGTAGCAAGGCCTTTGAAGCTCCCCTGCACCAGACGGACCCTTCCTGACCTGTGGTAGGTGTGAACACCTCCGCCAGGGAAAGGCCTTGTTTCTGGGCTCAGGGAGCGAAAGATCCCACCCCAGGAGTCAAGAAACTTAGTGCATTGTATAACAAATCCCACACTGGCATCAGTGTGGATTTATTATGCCGAGACGTTTGCTACCAAACTTCCCAGAATTCACTAAAGCCATTGTGGTGCTGTGGAGTTCGTAAAGACAAACTCCCAGACAATATACTCTTTATGGCTTTACTGCACTTACAGTGTCTAAGAACGGACTTAGACGCTGTAGGGGTACAGAGCTCATGCAATTGTACCCTCACCAGTGGTATAGTGCACCCAGCTAGAGGGGTGCCTTATCTTTACCATAGGTAGTGGGTTAAAGGCATGGCACACAGGTGCGTGTGCCATGTCGTTTCACTTTTCTCTGCACCAAAAACACGCAGCCTGCAATGGCAGCATGTATGTTAAGGTACATGACCTATAAGGGGGGCGCAATATGTGCTGCAGCCCTTAGAGCCTTTCCCTGGTCACACTGCCCATGGTACCTTAAACAAGGGACTTATATGTGGCCAGAGAGGTGCCAAGTGTGAGTACAAATGTACCGTTTTGGGAAAGAACCCAGGCTCTGGGAAACTATTTGGCAGGGACCCAGGGCACATCAAGTCAAAGTACATCACAAATCAGGCAAAAAGTGGGGGGGTTACTGCAACAGAAACCCACTTTCCTACAGTATCTCACTGACTCTTAAGGAAGTGATGACCACAAGGAAGGCCGCCTTCCAATCAAGGAATTGCAGTGGGAAAGAGTGAAAGGTTTCATAAGGAGGACCCATGAGGCAAGTGAGAACAAGATTTAAGTTCCAAACTGGAGCAGGGGGTGTCCTGTCTTTTGAGGCCTTCCACTAACGCTTTAATAGATATTCTAAATAAGGAAACCTGTTGTGTGTTCTGTACGTAGGCAGCTACAGTGTTACCGGATCTAGGGATAGGCTAGGCTAGGCCTGATCTTTACAAGTGCAGAAGGTAACAAAACAATATCCTGTGCTGATACAGTGAGGGGATTAATGTGTTTTGAAAGACCGTAGGTACAAAATGTTTCCATTTGTCTGCATACCATGCCCTGGCGGTGGGTCTGCGAGCTTCTTTAAGAATAGACATACACTCTTCTGCAGGCCTCGAAAAATCCATTTTATTTCCAAACAGTGTACACTATATAGTTTTAAAACCACGTCAGTGACAAATTGCGGCCATTTCATTGTAAAATTTGCTGAATGCAAATGACAGTGTGAGGCTACTTTATGCTTTAGTAATGTATTTATTAAAATTTATAGTATTTAAACATGATTTGAGAAACACTCCTTCTCTCACCCTGATGATAATGCAGTTAATGAACTAAGAGGCACGCCAGCAGTCAAGTGTATCCTTTATATGGCTAGATTTGTATTCTAAATGGAGTTAATGTTTAGTTTATTAAATCAAACAAAATAGTTTTCTGTACAGCAGACACGCTGAACTTGTGTATTTAAAGGTGCTCTCCATTGTGATAAAGAAGAAAATGGCGTCTCATTGAATTTAAATACTTGCCCAGGATCACAATTTGAAACCAGTTTATGGGTCTAGAGCATTATAATTAGGTCGAGTAGATTATTTAAGTCATTAGACCTGCAGGATTAGTAACATTTTTGGGATTTTTCGAGTCCTGCTCTTCTGGCAGGTTGCAGTAACCAAATTCTAAGGTCTCATGAGCCAAATTGCAAGAGTGAGTTCCTGAGGGTTCAGATGCCGGATAGTCTCCTGGTTGTGTGAGAAGGTCCTGCCTGGGAAGTCTTTTGTGATATTATGGAGAATTCTAGGGGAGGGAAGTACGGTGGCAGTTGGACCCAGGTTGGCGCCACTACAATGAGCTTGTCTGAGTCGCCTCACCACAAATAGTAGGAGTGGGAGAGGTGGAAAAGCTTAAGCAAATATCCCTGACCAATTGATCCATAGTGCATTGTCCATGGACTGTGGTAGTCTGACAGAAATGCTTGGGCATTTTGAGTTTTCTGCAGTGGGGAACAGATTTGTGGGAACCCCAATTTCTGGAAACACAGGAGTAGGACCTGAGGGTGAAGTTACCACTTGTGTATTTGTTGAAGCGTCCTGCTCAGCAGGTCTGCTATATCGCTGTTTGTCCCCAGAAGAACAAGTTACTTACCTTCGGTAACGATGTATCTGGTAGAGACATAGTCTAGCCGCAGATTCCTTCACTTGTAAATTTTCCCCTGGCTTCAGACTGGATCTGGAAAGAAAATGCTACTTACCAGTATGCATCTGTTCTTGGCATGTAGGGCTGCGGAGATTCATACTGTAGCATAGATTGCCATCTGGTGTTGGGCTCGGATGCTTGCACCTTGTTGTTGTCTTGGAAGAAGTCTTTTGTAGTTACGAGATAGGTGACTCCTGCCTTGGACGATAGTGCGCATGGGCATCGACTCCATCCTCAGATTGTTTTTCGTCATGATGGGAAATGATGGAGTCAGTAAGAAGTAGAAGAGATGTCCATGTGAATGTTCTTATTAAGATAACACTGGAACAGATACAGGTTCCGGGGAGGCGGGTTGGCTTATGAATCTCCGCAGCTCTACATGCCAAGAACAGATGCATGCTGGCAAGTAGCATTTTCCGTTCGAGGCATATGAGCTGCGGAATTCATACTGTAGCATAGACTGTATAGCAGTGTCTCCCCTAGCGGTGGTCGCCTGTATCAGTTGCAGTGGTTTGAAAAAGTATCTCAAGTACAGCCTGGCCTACAGAAGCCTGTTGCTTCACCTGCACATCTACATAATAGTGTTTAGTGAAGGTGTGTGTTGTAGACCATGTTGCTGCCTTTCAAATGTCTTCTAGGGGAATGTTCCCTAAGAATGCCATGGAAGCCCATAATTTGTGAGTTGAATGCGCTCTTGGGGGAATTGTTGCTTTCTGGTAACATATTTGAATGCATTTTACTATCCACCTTGCAATTCCAGCTTTGGAGATGGGATTGCCTTTATGAGGTGGTGAGAAATCTATAAAATGTTGTTTTGTTTTTCTAAAGGATTTAGTCCTGTCTATGTAATAAAGTTTTGACGTCTAGTGTGTGAAGAGCTCTTTCTGCCACCGAATCGGGGTTTTGGAAAAATACTGGTAACTCTACTGATTGGTTAAGATGGAAAGCAGAGATTACTTTTGGAAGGAATTTTGGATTTGTCCTGAGAACCACTTTGTTACGATGTATTTGTAAGAATGGTTCTTGTATGGTTAAAGTCTGGATCTCACTTACTCTTCTGAGAGAGGTGATTGCGACAAGGAAGGCTACCTTCCATTTAAGGAATTGTAATTCATATTTATGTAAAGGCTCAAATGGGGGACCCATGAGTCTAGTAAGAACCATGTTAAGGTTCCACACTGGAGAGGGTGGTAGTCTGGGTGGAATTATTCGTTTAAGGCCTTCCATTAAGGCTTTGATAGCGGGTACCCTAAACAATGACAAATGTCTGTTTTGTAGGTAGGCTGCAAGGGCAGCCAGATGTAATCTGATTGATAAGTATGTCAGATTGCATCTTTGTAGATGTAGCAAATAGCAGATAATGTTCTGAATTGAAGCATCTAATAGATCTATTTTGCTGTTGTTGCAGTAAATGACAAATCTTTTCCATTTAGCCGCATAGCAAGCTCTAGTAGTGGGACGTCTGGCTTCTTTAATAATGTTCATACAGTCGGGTGGAAGGTTGAGGTAACCGAACTCTAGGATTTCAGGAACCAGATTGCTAGATTCAGCTGTGCTGGATCTGGGTGTCTTAGCTCTCCATGGTTCTGTGTGAGCAGTCTTGGGAAGAGACGTAGCTTCTGGTGTGGAACTACAGAGAGTTCGAGGAGTGTTGTGAACCACGGTTGCAATGCTCATGTGGGGGCAATTAGGATCATTTTGAGAGACTGTTGCTTGAGCTTGCGTACTACTAACGGAATGAGTGGGAGTGGTGGAAAAGCGTATGCAAATCTGCCTGGCCAGGTCATCCATATCGCATTGCCCTTGGACAACGGGTGTGGAACCTGGCGGCGAAGGTTGGGCATTTTGTGTTTGCGTGTGTGGCGAACAGATCGATGTCTGGCTGTCCCCACATTTGGAAGAAAGGTTGAAGAACTTGCGGATGAAGTTCCCATTCGTGTATCTGTTGAGTCTGTCGACTTAACATATCCGCTATTTGATTGTTCACCCCTGGAAGATGTTCTGCTAGCAGATATATGTTTTGTGGAATGGCCCTTCTCCATATGCTTTGCGCTAGATTAGACAGTTGCAAAGAATGTGTTCCTCCTTGTTTTTGTATATAATACATCGCTGTCATATTGTCTGTGCGGACTAGGACAGTTTTGTTGAGAAGATGTGTTTGAATGATTTTAACGCTAGAAATATTGCTAGTAATTCTAGGTGATTGATGTGGAGCAATTTTTGTTGATTCGTCCACTTGCCCTGAATTGTATGGTGTAGGAGATGGGCTCCCCAGCCGGAGAGTGATGCGTCTACTGTTAGCACTATCTGTGGAACCGGCTCTAGGAACGGCCGCCCCCTAGAAAGGTTTTGTGTATTCCACCACAGCAGAGAGCGATGTGTGCGGCTGTCTACTAACACCAGACCTGTACCTGACCTTGAGCTTAGTTCCATTGACGTGCTAAGCCTTCCTGTAATGGACGCATTTGAAGTCTTGCGTGAGGTACAATGAAGATGCAAGATGCCATCATTTCTATGAGTTGCATGAACACCCTCGCTGGGAGGGAATGCTGTGGCTGAAATATGGTGATGAGGGGTTGTATACTGGCTATCCTGGCTGGATTGGGAAATGCCGGAGCTTTGGAGGTATCTATTGTGGCCCCTAGATACTGATGTATGTGGGAGGGCTGAAGATGTGACTTGGTGTAGTTTACTGTGAACCCCAAGTTGTGTAGTAGCTGGATGGTTTGTTAAGTGTGATGGACACACTGGCTGTGTGCCTTGGCTTTTATCAGCCAGTTGTCGAGGTATGGAAAGACATGGATTTGTTGTCTCCTTAAGTGTGCTGCTACTACTGCAAGGCACTTTGTGAACACTCTGGGTGCTGTGGTCACCCCGAATGGAAGGACGTTGAACTGATAGTGTTGTCTGTCCAATATGAATCTTAGGTATTTCCTGTGAGCAGGGTGTATGGGAATATGGAAGTAGGCGTCCTTGAGATCTAGTGTGGCAAGGAAGTCACCCTGTTGAAGTAGTGGGAGGACGTGTTGAAGAGTGATCATGTGAAAATGATCTGACTGTATGTAGAGATTGCGAGGTCTGAGGTCGAGTATTGGCCTTAGGGTGCCGTCCTTCTTGGGGATTAGGAAATACAGCAAGTAAACCCCGGTTCCTTGATGCTGTAAGGGAACTAGTTCTATTGCATGCTTTTGGAACAGTGAGAGAACTTCCTGTTTTAAGAGCGTGAGATGTTCTGTGGACATTGGATGCTGTTTGGGTGGTATGGTGGGTGGGGTCGCTGTAAGTTCCAGGCAGTAACCATACTGGATAATTTGTCTTACCCACCTGTCTGTAGTGATGGAATACCAGCTAGGTAGGAACTGTGATAGTCTCCCTCCAACCGGAGTGGAATGGTCTGGAGGGAGTGGAGGGAAGTCACTGCTTATTTGTGTGAGAAGTGCGAGTGTTGTTGTTACCTTGGCCTCTTCCTTTGTTGTTATTTCCCCTGTATCCACCTCTAAAATATGCCCTGTTGGGGGATGTTTGTGTGGTGTTTTTGTAGGAAGAAGAAGCAGTGTCTGCACTGATATTCTTGGATGCTCCTCTATAGAAGGAGCTTCGAAAGGAACCACGTGTGGATGGAGACTGTAATGCTCCCATGGATTTAGCAGTCTCTGTGTCCTTTTTCATTTTTTCTAGAGTGGTGTCTACAGCCGGTCCAAAAAGTTGTTCCTGATTGAACGGCTGATTGAGGATAGTTTTTTGTACCTCCTGTTTGAAACCAGAGATGCGCAACCAGGCATGTCGTCTGAGTAACACGCTGGTATTAATGGACCTAGAGGCGGTGTCTGCTGCATCAAGGGCACACTTAATTGATGCATTAGTTATAAATTTCCCCTCTTGAATCAAATCATTGGCCTTGGTATTATATTGATCAGGTAAATATTGCAATAGTGAGCCCTATTGTACCTAGCAAGTAATGCCTGTGTGTTGGCTATCTGCAACTCGTTTGCCAGAAGCATCTAATAATTTAGACTCCTTGTCCGGATGTGGCGCATCACCGGAGGTCTGAGAATTGGCACATTTTCTAGCGTTAGCTACCACTAGGGAAACTAAAGGGAGTTGACCTTTGATGTAGGTGGGATCATTGGGAGCGGGTTTATATTTTTTGTCAATTCTGGGATTGAGAATTCTAGCCCTAACAGGGTCTTTGAATATGTCGGGGGCATGTTTAATGACACCTTTTAACATTGGCACGGTTTGTACGGTCTTTAGTGACTGTTCAAAGGTGTCTATTAGGAAGTCCTCCTCTGTGGGGTCTGAATGCATTGGAACACCATGGTACTGAGCAGCCCTATTTACAAGCTGACTAAAACCAACATTGTCATGGAATGGAATGGAATGAAATGGCTTTGTTGGGTATGCATAGGGATCAGGGAGGTCTGGAGGATGTACTGGGTCATCAGAATCGTCCCAATCTTCCTGTGGTACGTCTGTGTCATCATCAGGGTCAGTAAAATGGTCATTGTTGCCTCCCCCATCCCCTAAATCATCATCATCCTGTGGTAGTGGTGAGTTTGGTGGAAGTATAGGAGAGTGTGGAGGAGAGACAGGCTTAGTAGGAAGAACAGGAGAAGAGGGTCGGAAAGCTGAAGTAGCACAGTCTTTCCTCTTTACAGGCACTGCAGGAATGCCTGAGGTGTCCAATTTCCTTTTCTTGTGTGGAACAGCAGCCACATGTCCTGTTTTGGGGTCTATGTGGAGAGTTTTTTGTTTCGGATCGATAGGATCCGGTCGAAAAAGTTCTTCCTCTTCGGTAGACGGCTTCGGCGCCGATTTTTTTCGGGTCCGAGCGAGGTGGATTTCTGCTCCGGAGCCTTGGGAGGTGGTTTTGCGTCCTTCGGCTTGGAGATGGAGGCGGAAATCTTTTTGGGTTCTGAATGTCTCGGTTTCGGACCTGATGTCTTTACTTTCGGCGCCGAAGGGGTCGGTGCCGACGTCTTTTTTGGGAGTAGGCTGTGCTCCCGTCTTCAGTGCCAATGGTGCCTGCGGGACACTGATATGCAGCTTGCTCGGTCCTGAGCCGCCGGAAGGCCTTTATCTTCGGAGCCGGGCCGTAGAGCAGGGCTTCGGAAGCTTGTTTTCGGTCACGACTGGGGCCAGCAGACGAAGTCTTGACCAGGGCCTTCTTTTTTTGAGGTGGGGTTGGGGTAGGGGCAGTTGTACTCACTCGTTGACCTGGAGTGATGTGGTCGTCTGAGTCAGAGTCGTCTGCTTCGGACACGATTTCGAGATCGTCAGAATCTTCCTCCGGGACATCGGGGCCTTCATCGAAGATGTCCACCGGTGCCAGAGCTGCTTGTTGCGCCATGATGTGTTGTCGGGCCCAGCGATCAAGGATGGTCTTTTTGGATCGAAAGGAGGCGCAGGCCTGACAATTAGTCTCGTCGTGCTGGGGCGAGAGACACCGGTTACAGACCTTGTGGTGGTCACTGTGTGGGAATTTAGCTCCTCACTGGGGTTATTTTTTTTTAATGGAGTCCTTTCCATGAGCCGTAGGCCCAAACAGCGATGATAGGCCCAGCGGCCCGCATCGACGACCGGTATCAAATATTCGAGGAGCGCGTCGAACAGCACACGATCGAGAACAATACCGTTGAGTTTGTGATGGTTTGCGCGTCGAAAGGGTTTGGAGAATATGGTGCCGAACCGGAGCGCAGAAGTTACATCCGAACCCAATGGCGAAAAAAACCAATCTGAGGATGGAGTCGATGTCCATGAGCACTATCGTCCAAGGGAGGAGTCACTTATCTCGTGACTACAAAAGACTTCTTCCAAGACAACAATAAGGTGCAAGCATCCAAGCCCAACACCAGATGGCGATCTATGCTACAGTATGAATTCTGCAGCTCATATGCCTCAAACACTTTTTTTCAGCAGTACCTCTGCGTGCCGGGGGCGGCGCCTCATGGCTCCGCACTCTGTCTCCGGACATGACGTAAACGAAGCCATATATGTCCCCTCCGTTGCGGACGGCGGCTTCTTCTGTGAAACTTTCCACAAGGAGACACATAGGAACTGGCTGTAAAGACTCTGCTAAAAAAGACAGAAAAAAACACAGGAGACCCTTAAAAAAAGCTCCAAAAGTCAATAAAGCACAAGTCCTGTGTAACCCTGCACAGAGGAGCATGACGCAGTACACATGAGAAATACCACCCACACCCTAAACCATATACCAGGAGAAAAAGGAGAGGGGGGGCAAGGCTTTGTATAGGTTCAGGAGACCAGGCCAGTGGAACTAGAGGGCCCCATCAACAGGAGCAGAAAGGAAAAGAGAAGAGGAAACAACTCCCACGCCAAAAGTCATGGATTCAGGAAGTAAGTCAACTAAAAACACCAAGAGCAGAACTAAGTCATTCGCAGAGCGGGGAGGATGGGTGGGGCGTTAAAGAATTTTTGGCTAGACTATGTCTCTACCAGATACATTGTTACTGAAGGTAAGTAACTTGTTCATCTGATAGAGACATCTAGCAGCAGATTCCTTAACTTGTGTATTAGATACCAAAGCCATTATCCCGGAGGAGGGTCTGCGAACCAATCCCACAACAGGTCCAGGAGGACCGCCTGACTGAGATAAAAATCGGCCACACCTCAGTGGGAAAGGATAAGGCGGAGAAAACCTCTTCTAAAGGTGGTTAAGACAACAAGGCAAACAAGGAATATGCACCAAGAGCAAGGAGCATGTTTCCTCAGGCATAGAAGTACTGACATACAAAGCCTGTGGTAACCCAACTCCAAGGAAAGTAGACATGGATCCAATTAAACGAAAGGCTAATTGGCCCCACCGAAACGTGGGTAGATGACCACTAGAAGGGGCAGAGAAGTCTGCAATGTGTATAGTAAAGGACCGAGCCACCAGGCCGACTAACTGGAGGACGGCATTCATCTTAGGTGAAGGAAAGTGGCCACTAAAGGAACCAAAACAGGTTAAGAGGAAAAAAGAACCAAGATATGAAGAAAAAAGTATGAATGGAATCCGTCCAAGCACAAGAAAATGAAATAAGTCTCTACTGCCAGGTGGGAAAAAAGATACATCGATAGACCGGACACTGCCTCAGAGCACAGCGCGTGGTCTCAAGAAAAGAATCATGAAATTTCGGCAAGGTAAACAGAGTCTGGGAAAAAAAGGGGAATCGAAATTCCACACAAATCACCTGATTACCGTCAGAGTGCCGAATGTAAACCCCAGTACAGTAACAACTAACCCTGGGCGTAGTGGGGCTACGCAGAGGGCCACGGAGATACAAACAAACTCCGGTGCCCTCCCTGTAGTCTCGCTACGCCACCCGCCTCCACCCCCCCAATATTATTAACAATAAATTATGCCACTATTAAGTAAATTTAAACCACTTACCTGAACTGCGGCGTCCCCGGGCTGCCCTCCTCTTCATTGCCGTTTCTGCTAATTCTTGCGAAAACTGCACATGCACGCGCGCCAGCGCATTTCTTACAAGAAAATGCCAGAATCCGACCTGTGCCTGGCTGGATATGAATGCGCTGTTGTCTAGCTTGCAAGTGTTCCTCCAGATACACAGCTACAAGACACAATTCCTTATGCCCCAATACTGCCACTTGTCGGGACACCCAGAGGCAGAGACTTTGTAACGGACGTAGTGCTGACGCCCTGGACTGAGGCAGGAGTGGAGACACTAGGAGATCTATACGTGGACGGTGCCTTGTTGCCTTTTGCAACCCTAACGGCGGATACTGGCTTGCCAGTGGGTCAGTTCCTCCTGCATGCAGCCATCATGCGGACGCTGACACTAACATGGGGCGATTTGGCAATTGAGCCGCAGACTCATCAGTTGTTGCAGTATCTGCATGTGATGGGGGAGGGGTCACATGTGATTCATTGGCTAGTGCAGGCCCTGCTTACACACGTTTTAAAACCACCACAGAGACTCCGGGCGCGATGGACTGAGGACAGAGGTCAACCCTGGACAGATAAAGACTGGGAACGTGTCTTGGCCGGTGCCACACATATACCACGCAATTTACGATTCAAACTCATACAAACATATATATTACACAGAGCGTATCTCTCGCCGGACAAGATCAATAAATAATTTAACATCACCACCTCCGATTGCCCGAGATGCCATCTTCTAGACTCTGATCTACTGCATATGCTGTGGTCCTGCCCCATGCTTCAGTCCTATTGGCACAAAATAACGGAAACTATCACCAGCAGCACCAACACCGAGGTACCGAACGCATGGGAGGTTTGCATTCTGGGTTTTTACAAACAAACAAAAGCTAACAAAGTAAGCTCTAGATTCTGTGACTTAGGCTTAATCACTGCGAAACAATTGATAACCAAGAGATGGAAACACAAAGACCCTCCGAAAACACCCCACTGGTTAAAATCCCTAGAAATTTGGGCGCAGGCGGAGAGCACTATTCTTCATAGGGAAGAACGGCTGGGCTACGTAAGTTTCCCATCGCACAGGCTTGAGATGATATTCTGAAGGCCCTTACACAAACTAATGCGGCATCGTGTGCGCCCCCCACGCAACAGGTGGAAGATGATGCCTGACGTGCTGCCTGTTTGTAGCAGACGGGCTGCGTTTGCAAGACACCTCGGCCATGGCTGACGGATTGGGCAATGACCCCACATTCCTCCATGACACTCCATAGACACAACTTGAGACGTAAGATACCTTAGCGTCCATGCAACCGCGCACTGACCAGGAAAAGTAACTCAAGTCCGCTAAATGCACACAACCCTCGATATGATTTCACTCGAAAGGCACATAACACACTAGATACATGTTCCTCTATGTACTTGATATCTCCTTTTTGTTTGCTTTTATTTTATATTCACTAGTTGTAGTTAAAATGTTAAAAAATGAAGATGTCTTGCAATTAGTGATGTTGTTCACTTCCTATCACCCATGCTTCATTGTCTATTGTTATCCAAAAATTGTATTGCATATGGGTCATGTGACATTGTAATAATAGGCATGTTTACATCTGACTAATTACTATTGGGAGAAGTTACATGTGATGGACAAGTCCTGCCCCTCAATTAGAGGCGACAGTATGCGTGTGTTTCAAGTACTCATACTAATCTGCTAATGCACGTCAACTTCACGTAACACAGATGCAAATTGCACTATGGTTACTAAGTGGCAATACCTGGAATTATGTACTCAATGACATAGGAACAATGATCTTGTAAGAATGTGCAGCAGTGCAGCATATACCTATGCTTGATCTGATTGTCTCAGGAAAATTATAAAAAATGCAATAAAGATATTAAAAAAAAAACAAGTGTTCCTACAGCTACTCGAGAATTGGATGATCAAATTCCTCAGAAGTGGCAAAGGATGCCACAGTGGAAGGTGGCTTTGATGGGGCTGTAGATGTTTGTCAGCGGAGGGTGCTAAGCTCGATTTCTACTTCGATTCAACGGGTCTAAATAGTATATTCTGCCACGGCTACAAATTTTTCAAGAGAGGCTGAGTCGGCTCCAGCCCTTTTGAGTCAGAGGGTGGTTGAGCATGTGCATTTGGGTCCAGAGCCTACGCTGCGTTTGAGGCTTGGAGTGAGACTATGGTGCAGAGCGTGGCTTGGGCATTCGGTCCATCTCTGAATGCCATTGTCGACCATGGCCGGGTTGCAGTGATGCACCAGAGGCCTTAAAAGTAACCTGGGAGATAGAAGCTTATATCTCTGTATGGGAGTTACAAGAACATTTGTACTCACTGGGGCTGGGCTGGCGGAGGCTCTGCGGACTCTAAGTCTGCCTCAGAACAGACTCTCCCAGGTGAGGAAAAAAAATCTACCTCTTCGACAGAATTCTCTTGTTCTTCAATATGTCTGGAGTCACTTTCACCTCCGGTCTATATGTCACGGCAGCGGAACCAATATGGCAGGTGCGTCGGTTCGGAGGAGTTTTTTTGTTGCAAAACGCAAGGCAGACTGAACAGGAATTTTCACTATGGTCGGGAGACAAACCAAGGTTGTAGACTTCATGGAGGTCGATCTCAGAAACTTGGCCCGACAACTAGGACAGAATTGGAACGGAGTCCTTTCCATCACGGGACCATTCTCGACCAGAGCTGTTAGTGGAGGGTTGTAAGAGCAACACTGAATCAAAATATGCGACAATGTGAAACGGACGAAGGTGAAGGTTTGTAGGTACTGATGAAAGAACTTATCAGAAGCCTGGTGAGAACATCACGAGGTGTCGAGACACAGACACGTCTGAACCTGGTGGCAGAGAAAAAACAATTCAGCAATGGAGCCTATGCGGAATATCACTAGTAGGTGGAGTCACTGGACCTCGGGACCCAAAAACACTCCCTTTGAAGAAAAAACAGTTGTACACATCGGAGCCCAACACTAGATGGCAGAAATATGCACATCATGTGCAGCTACAGCAGCAGATGCCACAACCAAAGTTTTCCACATCACAGCTATCTAGAATTGTGAGAGTTGGGGACACCTGGAGGTCACCTGGAACTGCTTGCAAAACGTGGAACACATTCTCCCAAAGTGCATGGAAGTAGCGAACTAAGAGGCAGCTGGCATTTACAGAGTGCAAGACTGGCAGAGAACATGCCTGCTAAATGTTTAGATGAGCTTAGACTCACAAACAAGTAGGGAGTTTGAATTTTCTGTACTTGTAGAAGCCTGTACCACTAAGCTCCCATGTGCAGGGTGTAGTTGCCAAAATTCTGAGCCGCCAGGACCTGGGCGATGGCGACAAGCTATTTGCCTGATAACTGGAGGCCAAGAGCATGGTTTTGGCCATGTGCCCAAAATGTCAGAGCCTCGCTTAAGAGTAACATTTCATTTAGTCTTTATTTAGATTGTAACAATCATAAAAGACGAAAATAGCTACAATATTTAAAAGGGTCATATTAAAATGTCATGATTTCAAAAATATATATAAAAACCAACGACCAACAATTAGCAGTGTAGGGTCCTCAGTAAGATAAAACACATTAACATTTAAAAATATAAAATAATATATATATATATATATATATATATATAGAGAGAGAGAGAGAGATAGAGACAGTGGTAGCTATAAGACTACCAAGAATCATAAATCCAAATACTTTGCACACTAAAAATCACACAGTTTAAATACAAGAATATGTATATAGGCAAACGTAATGCTACTAAGCAAATCTTATACCTAAAATATTAATATAAATATTAATATAACCTAACTAGAATTGTGGACCCTCATTTTCGTGGCACGAATAACCCACATCCAACTCAGAAATTTGGCAACTGCAATTACTATTGGTTCCTGCGTATTAGTCTACAGGATCCTTAATGCCTCCACACTTGATCTAGTGCCCATATTAAGGTAAACAGGTTTAAGCCATTTTGTCCTAGGATGCTTGTAGGCAGGAAATACAAACAATATATGGGCTATTGTTTCAATCTGTGCTCGGCATGTAGAGCATTTATCATCCAACGCTGTATTCCAACTTGTTGTAAGTGCTTTTATAGGGAGGGAACCCACCCTAAATTGGTGATACAGCTTCCTGTCATGAGGTTTGGTGGTAACTTCCCAATAAGCTTCAAACTCAGTTTCGTGTTTGAGCTCCATAAATCTCCTAGACATGATGGACCTTGTTGTGGACGAAAAGCGCTTAATCTTAACCATATTCCAGAATGCTTCCTTATACACTTTTTTTGGTGGAAATGGATTATGGACTGGGTCCTTCCACAGACTACTCATCCCCATATCAATCAAGGTGATTTTAATCTTATTTAACCATGTAATTCTGCGTGGGCAATCTGCCCCCCTTACATCATATAGTGCTTTAGCATACAGGGACAACTCAGGGGTAGTCCAAAGCCGTCGCCAAAATGCAATCGGCAGAAAGCGCGCTATATCCTCAATTGCTTTGCAACCTAAGTCCCGATATAAAGGCAAAAGTGGCATTGATTGCGGAAGACCTATTAAGGATCTCATGAATTTGTTTTGTGCTACAGTGAGGGATGACAAATCCTCAAAACCCCAGAGCTCAGCACCATACAATACAGAGGAGCTCATTTTAGAATTATAAATCTTTAAAGCGGGGGCAATGGGCTTTGTCTGAGGTAATCTCTGTTCTTTAATAAGGACATCTGCTAATTGAGCGTGTTTGAGAACCAACATATCTATCTGTGGGGCTTCCAATTTAATCTCCGGCCTAGTGTAATCCCCGGATATGTAAATACTTCTGTCTGCTCAAGAAGGACATTATTCATAAAAACTCTCCCTTTAATGGCTTTGTGTTTGTGGAGAACCCTGAACTTAGTTTTATCCACATTTAGCTCATTATCGCGGCAGAATAACTCAAAACGAGACAGGGCGGACTGTAACCCTTTTTGAGTTTTTGACAAAATCAAAGTATCATCCGCAAACATGAGCAAGGGGATCTTCATACCAGCCGGTGTGGGGGCATCTGTGTGGTAAATAGAAAAATACTGAAATGCCCTGTTAATAAATGAAGAAAACAGGGTGGGAGCCAACACGCACCCTTGTCTTACTCCCTTTAAAACCGGAATCCTGTCCGTGACATTCCCCTGCATACCCCAACGAACCTGTGCATAATTACAATTGTGTAGTTTGACTAAGATAGCAAATAATTCCAGTGGCATTCCCATATCCACAAAAGCACTCCACATTTTGGTTCGAGGGACCAAATCAAAAGCGGATTTAAGATCAATAAAAGCTGCATAGATTGTGCCCCCTCCGATAATAACGACCCTCCAGTAGATTAAGATAAATCTAAAAATTTGATCTATGGTACTAGTGTGTGAGCGGAACCCCGCCTGTAAGGGGTACAAAATATTCGTTTCATCAATCCAAGACTTAATTCTACACAACACTAGTCTAGCAACGATTTTTTGGATGGAATCAATAAGGCGTATAGGCCTATAGTTGCCTGGTAGGGAACAATCACCCTTTTTAAATATCGGGAGGATTTCTGCACCTACCCATGTGTTTGGGAGAGGTGCACCAGTGGCTATTGCATTTGCAAGCATCTGAATGTATATTACCCATGTTTCTTTATCATGCAAAAATAGGTCCGCCGGTATGCAGTCCGGTCCTGGGGCCCTGCCTCTCGGAATAGATTTGAGGACGGAAGCGACCTCTAAGCTAGTAAAGTGCAAAGTGGTAGTAGGAGTGGGCATTTGAGAGATGTCGTTGCTACAAATAGAAGCAGTAAACTGAGCCTCAAAATGCGAGACCCACATCTCAGGGGTTACGTGGTTAACTGGTGTTTGATTTAGCACACCACTACCCCATTTGACAAGCTGCCAAAAATTAAACCTATTTTTCTCTTTGCTAGCTATGAGCAGATCTTGCCAGTGTTGCTCATCCCAGTCCTTCTTAGCTTGATATTGGGCTTTCTTATATCCATGACTCTAGATCTAATTGCTCTCGGAAGTAACTTGTACGCCTCTCTACACGATTTATTATACCAAGAGGCTGGCCTAGGGCATGTTTTTTTCCTCAGTTTATTGGTTTTAATGAAGAATGTTTTAAGGTTCGTAAACAAATCATTATGTACCTGAGGAATCATTGCATTAATATCCTCCTGGGAGTCGCAGGATTGGAGAGACGCTATCGAACTAGCGACCATTAGCTTCATCTGGTCAAGATCCCCGTCATTATCTATGACCATGGCCCCTCTAACTCTTCTAGTATCGTTAGTGAGCACAACACCTACTGTAGACAGCTCAGCAGGCTGGTATCTAGGATTGCGTAAACCCAGCACCTGCAGGGTTAGCACCAGAGGGTTGTGATCACTTTCATTCCGTTCCTGTACTGCCATATCCACTACGGATGACCAGAATTCTAAGTTCATAAAAATATAGTCTATCTGACTACTTCTTAAGCCGTTGTCAAAAGTGTGGGTGCCAGTAACAGTTTCTAAGTCTCTCTGACCTGGCTGGAAGACCTCTGTGAGGAGAATAGGTTTTACTTCAATTTGGGGTAATTGGAGGTCCAGCACTTCTGCTGCCCTTCACATAACAAAGGAGGCACTTTTCTCTGTTGCCTGGCCAGGAGGAAAGCCCAGATGGTTGTCTAGAGAAGTGGCAAGGCTTATTGCATCTTTTAATACTGCACACCCAAAATTTCTAAGAGAAAATTCATCAGAATTGTCGTTCGAGTCTGTGCCAAAAATATAATGGAGTCCTTGGGTCCTGTTGCGGGCAAGTACAGGGTATCTGATTCTGATGAGTTGCCGGAAAGCTGAGTTCCAGGGGGATCAGTGTGAGGCCTTGGTTGAGAGGTTTGGCTCCCAGTCAAAGCATGACAGGCGGTGCTTCTTCTTGTGCTGCCAGCAGTGATGCAAGCAGAACTGGTGCAGCTTTGAAGGTGGAATTGAAATGCACTGGAGCAGAACCTGTAAGTGGCTCTATGGGTCCAGATGGCACAGAGTGTGAAGCTGCCGGCAGAAGTCCAACAGGGGGTCCTCTAGGATCCTTGAGGCCTGAAGTTATGCCAGAGGAAGCCAGTAAGGTGTCAAAAAGGCATTTTTTCATCGAAAGCCTTAATCTGCTTTGGCGTCACAGTTGGACCCAAGAATTGAGGTTGTATTGGGACTCAGCTGCCTGATGGCGATCTGGAACGAGACAGAGGCGCACTGATGTCATTGCTCCTTTATTGCAATTTGAAAAGGGCTGGAAGGGGCAGAGTCCCGCTTGAACTTCTTATGCTTGTTTTCAGACTTGCATGCTATCACTTGAACCGCAAGGAAAACTTCCCACAGGAAAGGCTTTGGGAATAGGGCCTTCCTTTCAACAGGTGGAATCTTTCAGTGTTTGGTGACACAAACCTTCACTTAACGGTCCTGTATGGACTACGGATTCACCTGGGCACAGCCTGTGCAGGCCCTGCAGCGTGTTCCGACCACAACCACCAAAGGCATACCTGGTGGGGATCTGTCAAATACATCTGTTTGTGACAGTGCCTACAAGGCATGAACCCTGTAGTTTTGGGAGGTGGCATTTCCTTTGGCACACTGATGTCATTGCTCCTTTATTGCAATTTGAAAGGGGCTGGAAGGGGCAGAGTCCCGCTTGAACCTCTTATGCTTGTTTTTAAACTTGCATGCTATCACTTGAACCGCAAGGAAAGCCTCCCACAGGAAAGGCTTTGGGAATAGGGCCTTCCTTTCAACAGGTGGAATCTTTCAGTGTTTGGTGACACAAACCTTCACTTAACGGTCCTGTATGGACTACGGATTCATCTGGGCACAGCCTGTGCAGGCTCTGCAGCGTGTTCCGACCACAACCACCAAAGGCATACCTGGTGGGGATCTGTTGAATACATCTGCTTGTAACAGTGCCTACAAGGCGTGAACCCTGTAGTTTTGGGAGGTGGCATTTACTTTGCATATTGGGTTTTAAGACAAAATTTGGAGAGAAAGTCTTGTCCTAGATAAAGTAGTAGATCTGGATATGGAGTGGAAAGATAGGAACTGATGTCCGCACGCATTGGCTGAGGTTATCTGTGGCTCTGCTCAATACTTCAAGAGTGAAAAGTAGGGGCAGAGCAGCTCAACGCAATCTACCAACACACTGGAGTACTGCTCAAAATGTTTGTGGATTCACTTTGATCCCAGGGGGATACTCACAAGGTGAAGAGTGTTGTTAGAAGTATCCATCAGAAATTGAAATTTCGTCTGTCATGTCAGATCCTGCACCACAGTGTCAGGGGTCACGGCGGTTCCGTCCGCGCTGGCAGGCGCTAGGGCGAGGACAAACTACGTTTCCCGGCAGCCTCGGCACGACGCGTGATGTCAGACGCCAATCACCGCGACCCACGTGATGCGGAAGCGGTGATATGGTGAGGCGGTCGAAGGAAACGCTGCCGATTATTCTGCCGGAGTTCTGAGTTCTGCTGGACGTCTTCGGAGCCTGAAGGGCGGGAAAGGGTGCCATTGGCACCACTCGTTCTCTTTTTGAGGAGCATTCTTGAAAGCGGTGAGTTCTGTGCTGAAGTGTAACTACGTGGGAAATATTTCTGAGCGCGCTGCGCAGCCCCTGCCTTTCCTGATCTAGAGTTGCACGCTAAGTACCTCAAGCCGTTTGTTGCTCTAGAACGTTTGCCCGTTGGTGTCAGTGATATGATACCGAAATACTTTGAGGTGGTGGTGCGCTTTTCCCTATGTTTGCGAACTCCAATCTGTAATAGATGACCGAGTTCATGAGAGGGAAATAACCACTACTCCCACTACTAAGGAGGGTACGCCCAAAGTCCACAGCCCATTATTTGTGACATTGCACTTTGTATGAGTGACGTAACTCTATGGGGAGTGTACCAGTTTCTACGCCCGCAGTCCACAGCCAATTATTTGTGACATTGCACTTTGTATGAGTGACGTAACTCTATGGGGAGTGTACCAGTTTCTACGCCCGCAGTCCACAGCCAATCATTTGTGACATTGCACTATGTATGAGTGACGTAACTCTGAGAGTGTATCAGTTTCTGCCAGAAGAGGTTGACAAACTTGTGCAGCTAATCGTTGGGTGCATCGCAGTACTGTGTAACTCCTTCTGATTCTGTCAAACCTAATATCATCATTAATTTCCTTTTCAGGTTAGTGGAAGTATGGGTCCTAGAGAACAATAGGGTGAGGGAGAAGAGGAGTAAGGTTCTGATACTAACCCTTGTTCGTTTGTGTTTTATACAGGTCTCCCCTCCCTGCTGTCCCCATCCTTTCCTTCCCCCGCTTAACCATCCTTTAGTCTGTGTATGATTTATGTCCAGACTTGGGGCTGTTGAGAGGGGGACCACTAGAGCATCGATTCGATCCTGAGGATACGTTCAGGCCTGGGACAGAATAATCGGCCCACGAATAGATTTATCCTCCCGGTCGAGTTGATTCTATGATGGCCACGTTAGATGACATCATGGCGGCCCTGCTTCAGTGCAGGTAGAGCTCACGGCTTCACGAAGTGAAACCGTGGCGTTACAAGCTAGGGTAGATAGGCTGCAGCATAACCCTTTTGACTATGGCACGCCTACACAACCCACACCCAGTTCTATGGTAGTGGAAATTCCAACCCCTATCCCTCTGGCCCCCCCTGAGCGCTTCACGGGGGATAGACATAAGGTACAAGTGTTTTTGACTCAGATTCACTTTAATTGCAAGCCTAAGCTGTTTTCGACCAACCAGGCTTGTGTATCATTTCTGATTTCATACCTAGCTGGAGACGCAGCCCAATGGGCAGTCCCTTTTGTTAGACAAGACGATCCGGTATATTATAATTGGGACGCTTTTAAAGAGGAATTCGAAAAAACTTTTGACCGGGGAGCCGATACCTTTGCGGCAGACCGGGAATTATTGGAGTTGAAGCAAGGAAACAGAGACCTCTTGGGGTACCTCAACCACTTCCGACGGTTGATAGCAGAAACTCAGTGGCCCGAAAGCAAACGTTCTGCTATCTTCTATCAAGGCTTGCGAGATGACTTAAAGGACGCGATCGCCCAAGTGGATCCCCAACCCCAATCGTGTGCTGCTTTAATTGACTTAACCATGCGATTAGATCACCGTTTGAGGGAACGCAGAGGCGAAGGCAAGAAGAAAGATAGATATCCCATTCGTTTCGAAAGAACAAAACCCCTAGAGTCGTGGGTGTCGTCCCCAGAACCAATGGACATCGGTACGGTGCGAGCCCCATTAACAGTGGAGGAAAGAGACCATCGGAGAAAAAACTGATTGTGTTTATACTGCGGGAAGAAGGGTCATTTCTTGAGGGAGTGTCCTATAAAACCCAAGATCAGTCGCTCACGGGCAGTGGTTGCTACGTGGAACACTACCAAAGCAGAGGCGGAAAACTAACAAGCTCGAAGTCTATCGAAGGGGAGTCTTCGAGTGCGCTATGTATTCCTTCTCTTAAGAATGAGCCGAATAACAAGAACATTTCTTCATAACCATACGACTACATCTCCGCAAAGAAACCTGTACCACACGAGCCATGGTGGATTCTGGAGCCACAGGATGTTTTATGGACAGAACCGAAGCACACAGCTTAGGGGTCCAACTGGTGGCCAAGGAAACACCAGAAGTAGTAGTTGCAGTAGACGGCAAACCACTGGATTCTGGTCCCATATGCCAAGTCACAGAATCTTGTATCGTTGAATGCCTTCTAGGACACCAAGAATTCTTGTCTTTTAATATCATTCAAGCTCCGATGTACGGGGTGATCTTAGGATTACCATGGCTCTCAATTCACAATCCTGGTATCAATTGGAGTCAAAGAACTATGGTTTTGGATTCCGAGTACTGCAAGGCACATTGTTGGAAAGCTCTCGCTCCCGTCAAAGACACCTATCTCCATATCGCCACCGCTGCAGAAAAAGAGACGGTACTACCAGCATGCTATCGACAGTTCCAGGACGTCTTTGATGACCTTAAAGCGGAAGCACTGCCCCCGCACCGGCCCTATGACTGTAGGATCGATCTGAAGCCAGGCTCCATAGTACCCTGTGGCAGGGTGTACGCGTTAACCGAGCCAGAAAATAAACATTTGCGCATGTACCTGGATAAGTATGTGGCTCTGGGATTTATCCGTCCATCCTGTTCTCATGCGGCTTCTCCCCTGTTTTTTATACCCATAGCGAACGGAGGGTTAAGGACCTGCATTGACTTTCGCGCCTTAAACTCCATCACGATACGCAATCAGTATCCTCTCCCGCTGATTTCAGTGCTTTTGGAACAGGTAAAAGGAGCGGTAATCTTCACCAAGTTGGATCTTCGTGGGGCATACCATTTGGTAAGGATGTGTCACGGTGATGAATGGAAGACGGCCTTTAAGACACGGTATGGATTGTACGAATACCTGGTAATGCCTTTCGGCCTATGAAATGCGCCTGCAGCCTTCCAATTCTTCCTCAACGATGTATTAAGAGAATACCTGGACCGAATAGTCGTAGTATACATCGACATTTTGATTTACTCTACGCACGAAGAACATGTAAAACATGTGAGTCTAATCCTACAAGCGTTGCGAAAGAATCAGCTGTTCTGCAAAATAAATAAATGTGAGTTCCATGTCTCTACAGTGGAGTTTCTAGGAGTTATGCTCACCCCTTCAGGTCAGGAAATGGCAGAGCGTAAAGTGAAGGCGATTACCGAGTGGCCTAGTCCAAAAAACGTGAAGGACATACAGTGCTTCATGGGATTCGCACATTTTTATAGGCACTTTATATCACACTTCTCCAACAAGGCTGCACCCCTTACACGCCTAACAAAGAAGAACGTGAAGTTTCAATGGACGCAGGAGACACAGACAGCCTTCGATATCCTGAAAAAAGCATTCATAGAGGCTCCCATTCTGGTGCACGCCAATCCAGTCTTACCGTTTATATTGGAAGCGGATGCCTCCGATGTGGCGCTTGGAGCCATACTGTCCCAAAGAGACACTACTACAGGCCAACTACACCCAGTGGCCTTCATGTCCAAGAAGTTGAATGGAGCAGAACAAAATTACACAATCACCGAAAAAGAACTGCTTGCCATCAAGGAAGCATTCGGAGAGTGGAGGCACTGGCTGTTAGGAGCACGTCATACAGTCACAGTATACACTGACCACCGTAATCTCCAGTTTTTGAAAACAGCTCGTCAACTCACCCCAAGATTACTCAGATGGATGACGTTTTTTGAGGAATACGATTTCATCGTGACTTTTCGCCCAGGAAGCCAGAACAGAAAAGCAGACGCATTATCCCGACAAGACTTCACCACAGTACCCTGGACCCAGCCGGAACGACCTGTCCTGGACCCGCATAAGGTAATCGGGGTGGTTCAGATCGACCAGTTCCTACAAGAGGTAAGGAGAGGGCTTCAGACCATGCCATGGAGGGAATGGCTGAAACACCATCCCGAGTGGAGAATGAAACAAGGAGTGGTTATGAAAGGGACTCAGATGCTCATACCCACGATTAAATTAAGACAAAAGATTTGTTCCAATGGTGCCACACAGACCCTAGTGCGGGTCATCACGGAAAGGAAAAAACCTGCGAAAAGATCCTACGTCAGTGTTGGTGGCTTTCGCTCAGGAAAGACATCCCTGAATGGATAAAAGCCTGTACGGTGTGCGCACAAACCAAGACCCTACCGGGGAAACCCCAACGGCTGTTGCAACCCTTACCTACTCCAGACGTTCCCTGGGAAAGATTTTCAGTGGACTTCATAGTGGGTCTTCCCGCGGACAAGGGGCATACGGTGATTCTGGTAGTCATTGACTATTTAACGAAGATGGGACATTTCGTGGCATGCAAGAAACTTCCCACAGCAGGACAACTAGCCAAACTGTTGATGGAGCATATCATACGATTACATGGATTGCCCAAAGTTATAGTGTCAGACCGCGGTACTCAATTCACAGCTAAATTCTGGAAGGTCTGGTGTTCCTTGTTACACATCTCATCAGCCCTGTCAACCAGCTTTCATCCACAGACTGATGGGCAGACAGAAAGATTAAACCGTACCCTAAAGCAGTATCTGAGGAGCTATGTGGACTATAACACCGAGACCTGGTTGGAATGGCTATGGTTAGCCGAGGTTGCATACAACAATGCCTTACACTGTTCCACTACTGTTCTACAGTACATATGGCTTTCACCCTCGTTTTCTCCCATTCAGCGCGCCTGGCAAGAGAGAGCGTAGTCCAGAAGTACAAGATAGGATAAGGCAGATACAGAGAATATTACAGCACACAAAGAAACATTTCCTACAGGCTAAGACATTATATAAAAGACAGGCGGATAAACATCGTAGACCAGGGCCCGCTTACAAAAAGGGGGACTTGGTGTGGCTGTCAACACGTAATATCCGTTTTAAAAGGTTTAGTGTGTTCAATCCCAGGTACATAGGCCCTTACAGAGTGGTGAGACTCATCAACCCTGTAGCAGTGAGGATTGCACTACCCTCACACATGAGAATGCACCCTGTGTTCCACGTCTCTTTATTGAAGCCTGCACACGGTCCGGCGCCTGCTCGACCGGCGCCTGTTTAGGTGGATGATGAGGAGGAATACGAGGTGGAGAAAATCCTCGATTCAAAAATCTGTCGGAACAAGCTTTGGTTCCTGATCACCTGGAAGGGGTATGGCGCTGATGAGAACTCGTGGGAACCCGAATCGTCGGTGCATGCCCCTCGACTGGTTGCGGCATTCTATAGGAGACATCCTGATAAACCGTGCGCCTGCCAGTGCTCCCCGGGAAGGGGATGTCCTGTCAGGGGTCATGGCGGTTCCGTCCACGCTGGCAGGCGCTAGGGCGAGGACAAACTGCGTTTCCCGGCAGCCTCGGCACGACGCGTGACGTCAGACGCCAATCACCACGACCCACGTGATGCGGAAGCGGTGATATGGCGAGGCGGCCGATGGAAACGCTGCCGATTATTCTGCCGGAGTTCTGAGTTCTGCTGGACGTCTTCGGAGCCTGAAGGGCGGGTAAGGGTGCCATTGGCACCACTCGTTCTCTTTTTGAGGAGCATTCTTGAAAGCGGTGAGTTCTGTGCTGAAGTGTAACTGCGTGGGAAATATTTCTGAGCGCGCTGCGCAGCCCCTGCCTTTCCTGATCTAGAGTTGCACGCTAAGTACTTCAAGCCGTTTGTTGCTCTAGAACGTTTGCCCGTTGGTGTCAGTGATACGATACCGAAATACTTTGAGGTGGTGGTGCGCTTTTCCCTATGTTGGCGAACTCCAATCTGTAATAGATGACCGAGTTCATGCGAGGGAAATAACCACTACTCCCACTACTAAGGAGGGTACGCCCAAAGTCCACAGCCCAGTATTTGTGACATTGCACTTTGTATGAGTGACGTAACTCTATGGGGAGTGTACTAGTTTCTACGCCCGCAGTCCACAGCCAATTTTTTGTGACATTGCACTTTGTATGAGTGACGTAACTCTATGGGGAGTGTACCAGTTTCTACGCCCGCAGTCCACAGCCAATCATTTGTGACATTGCACTATGTATGAGTGACGTAACTCTATGAGAGTGTATCAGTTTCTGCCAGAAGAGGTTGACAAACTTGTGCAGCTAATCGTTGGGTGCATCGCAGTACTGTGTAACTCCTTCTGATTCTGTCAGACCTAATATCATCGTTAATTTCCTTTTCAGGTTAGTGGAAGTATGGGTCCTAGAGAACAATAGGGTGAGGGAGAAAAGGAGTAAGGTTCTGATACTAACCCTTGTTCGTTTGTGTTTTATACAGTTCTCCCTCCCTGCTGTCCCCATCCTTTCCTTCCCCCGCTTAACCATCCTTTAGTCTGTGTATGATTTATGTCCAGACTTGGGGCTGTTGAGAGGGGGACCACTAGAGCATCGATTCGATCCTGAGGATACGTTCAGGCCTGTGACACACAGCTCATACAATAGTTTTAGAAAAACATGCTAGCACATTACAGTACTTCAATACATAAAAGCAGTTTTATCACTCAAGTGTTAAAAAAAAATCAAAACAATCAGAATTTAAATTACTTGCTTGGCTGTTGAAAAATGGCCCTGCTCAGCGGTTGTGAAGTCTAGGTATATGTGATGCAACCTGAAACTAAGGGGCAGTGGCATTTATAGCCAACGGTTGCCCATGTTTGTGTGGCACTACTGGATATTCTCGGAGCGTGAACAATGTTTACTGACTCAATGGTAGCTATGCACCACACAAGACAGAAACCATATAGTGGTACCACTGGATACACTTTTGCCAACACACCACCACTATTGTATAACGTTGATTTGGTTTCTGTGCGTAATCCGTTTTAGTGGATATGTGAGAATGTGGAATGTATGTGAGTGATTGATTGTTGAAAGTTCAGTTTTATGTTTTTGAGCTGATGGCTGTTTTATGAGCTCTATGTTTTTGGGGTGGGAGATTCTCTATGTTTATGTATCTGATCATCCTTTGTTAAATTGATCTATGTGATTGTTCAATATTGTATATGTTTTTCGTGGATGTTATTTCTTTTGCTCCGTGTTTGGTAAAAAGAAGAGACAAAAAAAGAAGCAAAAAAGCAAAAACGAACAACTATGATAATACATTTATTTGTTTGAAATTTGTATCTTCCAATTATGTTCACTTTTTGAAACAATCAGTTCTGCTTATTTATGTATGCAATACTGTTTGGATATTCAGAATTGCAATTTTCTTCCCTGGATGATCCAATTACCTGGTATCAGTAAGAGATGCAGTTACGTCCCACCAGTATCCTTTGGCAGGTGACACCTTCCTCCCTCGTTCTGAGGGTTGATCTTTGACAGCTATTGTGAGAAAGTGACTCTGTATATACTGTTCCCAAATAGGTACAGGGTGTACAGAGTCCACAGTCCCCAGAGGTTTGGCAGAGGCTAAAGTTAGATATAAACTTACTCTCTAAAGTGGTAGCTTGGTCGAGCAGTAAGGCAGTATCAGAGGACAGTGCAAAGCATTTGTTGCACACACTCAGCCAGCAAATGGTCTCACACACTCAATAACTGAACTCTAGGCCAATGGTTTATATATAAAAAATATATGCTTGTTTTATTTTAGAACCAACAATAGGTATTAAATTATACTTTCTCAGAATGATATGTTTTATATAAATACTTTTGCAATATGCAATTGACTTTTGTAGAAAGTTACAAGTGGTTGCAATAGGCAACACAATTTTAAATACAATCATGCATTGAGTTCAATGGACGTTTTCAAGTTATTTGCAATAGATTACTTTTAGGATTACTTTTGTAATTCCAGGACTGGATCCTAGATTCAGTCCTGGGTCAGTACTTAGAATCAAGTGATGAAAGTCGACTTAGTTACTGTCATGATTTTTAGACAATATTTTACTATTTTAAAAGTTGACAGAAAATATTTCATAGAAAACAGTCAATGATTCCCTATGGAAGAAAATTCAAGTTGCAGGTACAGTATGTTCTTGTTACTTTTGTAATCCAGTACTGGGTGCCTAGACTCAGTACTGGGACCTTTATCCAAAACAGGTAAGTAATTAAGTTTTCAGAAATTATACGATGTTTAAAGAATATTTAAAGTTTGCAGAAATCGACACTTGGAAGAAATTTCACAGAAAAACAGTCAATGGTTTCCTATGGAAGAAAATTGGGTTACTGGGAAGTACGGTTGTGAATATTTTTCAGATTCAGTGCTGGGTACCAAGATCCAGCACTGGGAGCACACCTAATAGCAGGTGAGTATTTTCGTTTTCGTTACTCGGCTGATTTTTGGTGAATATTTTAAGTTTTGAAGAGTCCACAGAAGAAATTTCAGGAAAAACCAGTTAATGTTACCCTATGGAGAAAATTGAGTTATCGGCTTTAAGGTAAGTACTCGACTGGCAGAGTTAAGGTTCTGGGCATAGACTCAGGGGTCTCCCAGGGTCAGGTAGGTACAGTTGTTACACCCTCAGCGGTACAGGGGCAGCCGGGTGTAGCGAGAGTTAGGCCCAATGTTATCCTATGGGAGGCAGGGGGGCCTTGGTTGGTGGCTGCTGACTAGCAGGCCACGCGGCTGTGGGAGCTGGGCTCCTGGTCACTTGCTCAGGGCAAATAGGGAAGTAGATAGATGCAAAGGTTACACTGCCAGGGCCACTCGGGCGGCTGGGTGCAGGGTGCTTTTGAGCCATCGGGCGCTCAATTGATTTCAATGGGAATGCTCCGGTTTAGAAAAAGACTGCAAGCTCGGGGATGAAGATTCTTCAGGTGCCACCACCACTTCGAGAGGTAAGTTGGGTAGTTGGAAGATAGGTAGGTACCCTGGAGTTGGGCACAGGGGGCTGCAGGGCGCCGGGTGCAGGGGTGCCTTTTGGTGTCGGGAAATCGTACCCTCTGTTGATCGCGGTTGGGCACCTGGTTCTGAGGCTGCAGGCGTCATCAGGAGCGTTGAGGGAAGTCCTTGGGTGCCGGACTCGGGGTCACAGTCGCCGTGGGGTCGTCCTCGTGGTCTTTGTTCACTCCGGCACAGGCCAGGCTTGGCGGGTGAAGGGTGTGAAGGGTTCGCGGTTCCGGGCTGATCTCAGGGATTAGATGCTGAGTTTGAGCAGAGCCTCTGCTCATGGGAGTCCCAGGGGCTTAGCGCCAGAAGGTAGCCAGGTCCTCCGGGGTTTGTGAGGTTGCTGGTCACAAGAGATGCCGGGTTGGAGCAGGAGCAGGTTCGAGGGTCGACAGGCTGGTAGGGCTGGGGCCAAAGCAGTTGGTGTCTTCCTCTTCTTAGCAGCTGCAGGGCAGGTCTTCTTTCTTCTTGCTCTTCTTTGTATTTTGGAATCTGGGGAAGGAAGGTTCAGGGTTCCCCTAAATACTAGATTTAGGGGTGTTACAGGTAGGTGAAGGCCTGGGACCAATGGGTCCCTGCCCTGGGGTGGGTAGACCCCCTATCCTGCCTCTCTCCTGTGGAAGGGGGGCAGTAGCCTAGTCCTGATTGGGCAGGGCTTCCCATCTTCAAAATGGCGAGAGCCCGGAGATGTGCTTCACCTCGGCCCCCCACCTGAGGGGTGGGGTTGGCAGGATGGCACATGCCCTGTCCTTATTTGGGGTTTCCGGCCAGGCTTCCCGCCAGAGTGGGGGCTGCCAGTGGCCTGGGGAAGCTCACAGAGGCGGCATGCCTATGAAGCTTCCCCCTGCCCATCCTGGAGGAGGAGATCTAGCACCTTGATACCAAACTTCTCAGTCTTCAGTGTTGCCATTATGGTGCTGTGGAGTTCGTGTTTGACGAGCTCTCAGCACCATGTACTCTTAAATGGCAGCACTGCGCTTACAGTGCCCAGGAATGGACCTGGGTACTGTAGGGGGACAGAGCTCATGCTCCTGTGCCTACACCACTGGCATAGGGCACCCAGCTAGAGGGGTGGCTGATGTATGCCAGGGCAGTGTAGGTGGTGGGCATGGCACACAGGGATGTGTGCCATGTCGACTCTTTGTTGTCTCTTGTACCCAGGCACTCAGCCTGCAAGGACAGTGTGTGTTTGTTAGGGTACAGGGCCTCTAAGGGTGGCACAATGAGTGCTGCAGCCCTTAGAGGCCTTCCCTGGTCACAAGGCCCTGGGTACCTAGGGTACCATTTACCAGGGGCTGACGTGTGGCCAGGGTTTGCCAATTTGTGTTTTGTGTTTTTAGGGAAGGAACATAGGCCCTGGGCACCTGATTGGCAGGAATCCAGGGCACACTCAGTCAAAGTACATTCAGCAATTCAGCAAAAAGTGGGGGCATACCATGCAAGAAATATGGCACTTTCTCACAGCTATGCATTCTAAACAGATCGTTCTTCTGAAAAAGGCTAAACAACATCACTCATCCCAGACTTACCAGCCCAAAACAAATTTAATTTCTGAAATGTTATAACCATAATGAGGCAAAGACAGTGCCAATTACCTATTGGATAGCTTTTCATGGCCTACTGCGGAATCCTCCAGCTTGGCACTTTTATCACTTTCTACTTAAACTGTTTGTTTCCTTTGCCTGTAGTAACTTACTAGTACATGGACAACTGATGTCCAGGTCTGTTAGATCATATTCCTTTTTGTTCTTTACTTACCTTATATTATGTGTAGGCTATCGGGTTTTAGGTTTAAACCTATAATAACTGATAAAACTCCACCAAAAGGAAAATAGCCATCACCAGTGTAAACATATAAACACTGAAAAAACACCTTCACAAACTTGCCATTCAAAGAAAGGAAAAGATGAGTGAAAGAGTCAGTTTTATTTCTTCCTGAAGGGACCAATGCAATGTAACTTTGTTATATAAGGCAGCAGCAAGAAATACTGGGTTAACATTACTCTGCTTGAGTTTTGTTGTTTAGAGATGTCAGTAAAGGAAAATGCTACTTACCAGTATGCATCTGTTCTTGGCATGTAGAGCTGCAGAGTCACACACTATGCATAGGTCGCCATCTGGTGGTGGGCACGGATGATTACACTTCGTTGTTGTCCTGGAAGAAGTCTTTGTAGTCACGAGATAGGTGACTCCTCCTATGGACTATAGTGCGCATGTGCATCGACTCCATCTTCAGATTGTTTTTCGCCATGAAGGGAAATGATGGAATTATGTGTGAACAGAAAAGATGTCCATGTATGGTGTATCTAAGTAAGCTAATACTGGAACAGATAAAGGTAGCCAGAGAGGTGGGTGGGCGTGTGTGACTCTGCAGCTCTACATGCCAAAAACAGATGCATACTGGTAAGTAGCATTTTCCGTTCGAGGCATATGAGCTGCAGATCACACACTATGCATAGATTGCATAGCAGTTCTCTCCCTTAGCGGCGACCACCAGTTTCTGTTGCAGTTGCCTGAAATAGTGTTTTGAGTACAGCCTGGCCCACAGTAGCGTGTTGTTTTGCTTGCACATCTACACAATAATGTTTTGTGAATGTGTGCGGTGTAGACCATGTAGCTGCTTTGCAAATATCATCTAGTGGAATGTTTCCTAAAAATGCCATGGATGCCCCTATTTTAAGGGTGGGATGAGCCCTAGGGAGAATGGATAAAGTACATTTTGCTTTGTGGTAGCAAATTTGTATGCATTTTACAATCCACTTTGCAATACCTGTTTTTGAAATGTGATTGCCTTCGTTTGGTGGAGAGAAAGACCCGAAAAGCTGTTTTGTTTTACGGAAGGACTTTGTCCTATCAATATAGTAAAGAAGAGCTAATTTAAGGTCTAGTGTATGAAGAGCTCTTTCAGCCACTGTTGTAGGTTATGAGAAGAATACTGGCAACTCAACAGATTGATTGAGGTGGAAAGGTGAAATGACCTTTGGTAGAAATGTTGGATTAGTTCTTAGAACCACTGTATTTTGATGTATTTGTAAGAATGGTTCTTCAATTGTTAGTGCCTGGAGCTCACTTACTCTTGAGTGATGTAATAGCCACTAAAAAAGCGACTTTCCATGTAAGAAATTGTAGCTTACATTTGTGTAGGGGTTCGAACGGAGGACCCATAAGTCTAGTGAGAACAATGTTTAAATTCCACACTGGTGAGGGTGGTACCCTGGGAGGAATTATTCTTTTGAGGCCTTCCATGAAGGCTTTGATGGCTGGAACTCTGAAAAGCGACAGATGTTGTCTGTTTTGAAGGTATGCTGCTATAGCAGCTAGATGTAACCTGATGGATGTATATGCTAAATGACATCTGTGAAGATGTAGTAAATAGCATATAATATGCTGGATGGAAACATCTAGTGGATTGATATTGTTATTGTTGCAGTAGATAACAAATCTTTTCCATTTGGCTGCATAGCATGCTCTAGTAGTGGGACGTCTAACTTGTTTGATGACGTCCATGCAATCAGGCGGGAGGTTTAGGTAGCCAAATTCTAGGACCTCAGGAGCCAAATGGCTAAGTTCAGCTGCATAGGGTCCGGATGCACGATCTCTCCATGGTTCTGTGTTAAGAGGTGTGGAGAGAGGCGTAGTTTTGGATGTGGTACCACTGATAGTTGTAGTAGTGTGGTGTACCACAGCTGTCTTGCCCAAGTTGGTGCAATTAAGATGAGCATCAGCGAGTGTTGCTGCATCTTGCGTACCACTAATGGAATGAGTGGGAGTGGCGGAAAAGCGTATGCAAAGATGCCTGACCAATTCATCCATATCGCATTGCCTTTGGACAATGGGTGTTGATATCTGGCGGCAAAGCTTGGGCATTTTGAGTTCAGGTGTGTGGCGAACAGGTCTATGTCTGGATGTCCCCACCTTTGAAAGAAAGGCTAAAGAACTTGTGGATGCAGTTCCCACTCGTGAATTTGTTGTCTCTGACGACTGAACAGATCCGCAACTTGATTGTGAACTCCTGGTAGATGTTCTGCTAGGAGAAAAATGTTTCGAGGAATGGTCCATCTCCATATGCTCTGCGCTAGCTGTGAGAGCTGTAAGGAGTGCGTCCCCCCTGTTTTTGTAGATAGTACATGGCTGTCATGTTGTCCGTCCGGACTAAGACAGCCTTGCTTGATACATGACTTTGTAAGGATTTTAGGGCTAGGAATATGGCTAGTAACTCCAGGTGGTTGATGTGGAATAGCTTTTGTTGAGCTGTCCATTTGCCTTGTATGGTCTGATAAATGGGCTCCCCAGCCAGTGAGTCTGTGGTTAGCACTACTTGTGGAAGCGGGTCCAGGAACGGTCGACCTTTGGAAAGGTTTTTGGTGTTCCACCACTGCAGAGAGCGATGTGCTCGACCGTCCACCACCACCAGATCTGTTAGCTGACCCTGGGCCTGGTTCCATTGGCGTGCTAAGCATTCCTGTAAGGGGCGCATCTGGAGTCTTGCATGTAGTACTACGAAGATGCAAGAGGCCATCATTCCTATGAGTTGCATGAACACTCGAGCTAGTAGTGAGTGTTGTGGTTGGAATCTTTGTATAAGAGCTTGCATGCTGTTTATCCTGACTGGATTGGGGGTTGCAAGTGCTTTGGAGGTGTCTACTGTGGCACCTAGGTACTGTTGACAACGGGGCGGCTGGAGATGTGACTTTGTCTTGTTTATGGTGAACCCAAGTTTGTGTAAGAGCTGAATAGTTTGGTAAGTGTGTTGTATGCAATGGTGGTATGACTTGGCTTTTATTAGCCAGTCGTACAGATAGGGGAAAACATGAATGTTCTCCCTCCTTAAATGCACCGCTACTACTGCGAGGCATTTTGTAAAAACTCGGGGGCTGTGGTGACTCCAAATGGGAGGACTTTGAACTGGTAATGCTGACCGTCCACCATGAACCGAAGATACTTCCTGGGAGCTTGGTGAATAGGAATGTGGAAGTAGGCGTCTTTGAGATCTAAAGTTGTAAGGAAATCTCCTTGTGTTAACAAAGGAAGGACTTGTTGCAGAGAGACCATGTGGAAATGGCCTGATTGAATGTAAAGGTTTAGTGGTCTGAGATCTAGTATGGGCCTGAGAGAACCGTCCTTTTTTGGTATGAGGAAATAGAGTGAGTAAACCCATGTATTTTGGTGATGCAGTGGAACTGGTTCTATTGCATGCTTTTGTAGGAGAGCATTGACCTCCTGTTTTAGTAATGTCAGATGTTCTTGTGACATGGGATGCTGTCTGGGTGGTATGTGTGGAGGAGTTGAAGTGAGCTCCAGACAATAACCTGAATGAATTATTTGTTTTACCCACCTGTCCGTTGTGATGAAGTTCTAGACAGGTAGGAACTGTGATAATCTCCCCCCGACTGGAGTGGAATGGTCTGGGGGGAGGGGAGGGAAGTCACTGTTTGGAAGTGGAGGCAGTACAAGTGTTGGTGCCTCTACCTCTACCTTTGGTATTGTTGCCTCTATAGCCTCCTCTGTAATATCCTCTGCTGGGTGAGGACTGGGTGGGAGTTTTGAAAGAAAGAGATGCGTTGTCAGTGTGGAAATTCTTGGCCGTGCATCTGCAAGGCTCCCATTGACTTTGCGGTATCAGTGTCTTTCTTCATCTTTTCTAAAGATGTATCGACACTGGCTCCAAACAAATGCTGTTGATCGAAAGTCTGATTTCAAATAGTGTTTTGCACCTCTGGTTTAAATCCGGAGATACGCGGCCATGCATGTCTACGTAAGAGCAGACTCATGTTTATTGCCCTAGAGGCTGTGTCTGCAACATCTAGAGCACAGCGAATGGAGGTGTTTGTGATAATTTTACCTTCTTGAATTAGGTCGTTAGCCCTGGTTTTATACTTATCAGGCAGATGTTCTAATAGGGTCTCCAGCTCATCATAATGAGCCCTATCATACCTTGACAGTAATGCCTGTGTATTGGCAATCCTCCAAACATTTGCCGCTTGGGATGCCATCCGCTTACCGGAGGCATCTAATAATTTAGACTCTTTTATCAGGGGGTGGGGCATCCCCTGAGGTTTGTGAGTTGGCTCTCTTTCAAGCGTTAGAAACAACTAACGAGTCTAGCAGGAGCTGGCCTTTAAAATAAGCTGGGTCAGAAGGGGCAGGCTTATATTTTTTCTCAATCCTAGGATTGATAACTCTGGCTCTTACAGGGTCTTTAAAGACCTCTGGGGCATGTTTGGTTGGGGACCGGAGTCTTTTCTCGCTTCGGGAAGGTTTAGGTTCCGAAGATTTCTTCGGTACCGGTTGTATAGGTTCCGGATGTTTTTTCGGTCCCGGTTGTTTCGGATCCGGATGTTTCTTTGGTTCTGGTTGCTTCGGGTCCAAAATGTTTCTCAGTTCCGGCTGCTTCGGTTCAGAGTGTTTTTATCAGTAGGGGCTTGGGTTCCGACGATTTTTTCAGTTCCGGGTGTCTAGGTTCTGACACTTTCTTCAGTGGGAGTTGTTTCGGGACTGGAACGTGGTCGGAGTGGTGGGAAGATTGACTCGAGCCCGAGTCACCTGAAGGCTTTAGTTTTGTCCTCTTTGCCGGACGGCGGGGTGACAGAAGTGTGAGAATAGCGTCCACCTAGGCCCGAGAGTGAAGGTGTTACCATAGCCTTGTTCGACATGGAAGGGTGAGAGGGGTCAGTAGGGTCGACGTCTGTACTTACAACCCGTTGACCTGCCGAAATGCTGTTGTCATCGTCTGCTTCGTCATCGGCCTGCTAATCATCTTCGGAATCGGGGTCTTCAGCTTGAGAGTCAACGACCAACTGTCCCTCTGTGTCTTCTGACTCCTGTTGATCTGGAGTCTCTGGGACGATGTTGTTGACTGGAGGCGCTGAAGCTTGAGCCATGGCCCTTCGAGCCTGTCGATCTCTGATGGTTTTCTTCGACTTGAAGGAGATGCAATCCTGGCAGTGTCGTCTTTTGTGGCGACAAACAGAGGTTGCAGACTTGGTGCAGAGCAGTGTGGGGGAATTTGTGTCCACACTGAGGGCACTTCTTGAAAGGTGTCCTTTCAATCGGCCAAGGGCCCGATGGCGCAGGTGGGCCCAACAGCCCGCGTGGACAACCGCATTCGAAATGTAGGTTTTAAACGATGCGCGTTGAAGAGGGATCGCGATCGAAATACAATACCAACGATAGGGTTAAGGATTGCGCGTCGAAAGGTTGATCAGTAACGAACCCGACCGGGAGCACGACAAACACATCCGAGCCCGATAGCGGAAAAAAACAATCTGAAGATGGAGTCGATGTCAATGCGCACTATAGTCCATAGGAGGAGTCACCTATCTTGTGACTACAAAGGCTTCTTCCAGGACAACAACAAAGTGTAATCATCCGGGCCCACCACCAGATGGCGACCTATGCATAGTGTGTGATCTGCAGCTCATATGCCTCGAACATATTGTTTCTTCTTCCTTATGCTTTTTTCAGTTTTGTGGTCTTTGGTCTAAAGATGCAGTGTTTAAAAGCATGTTTTAGGTCTTATTTATTCATTTTATAAACTGTAGAGGATCAGGAAATATCAAAATCATATTTGATATTTTGGCTACATTTGAGTTCACTGATAGGTAAAATGGTTGGTTTCATAAGAATCTTTCCCAATATGTACTATCACATTTACCCACAGACAGAGAATGGGTGAAATCCTTTGATACATCAGCCCCCTTTTATAGTGAGTCGGTATTGATTTTAGGTGAATTGCCAAACACTCCAGGCTCTAAACATTTAATGTAAGGTGTAGTGACAGGTATATGTGAAAAGAGTGTTGTCACCTAGCATCTGAGATAGTGGTGAAAACACCAGACGTTTGGCAAACATGGAATGCAGTGTCACTTGGAACGCTGCTACAAAAAGTTCCTACCAAGTTCAATAAAGATCGGAGTGATATTGTTTGTATTTGCAGTAATTCAGCTATGTATATGAAAAATGTGTGTGATGGCCTGTCAAAAACGATACCGGAGCTAAAGTGCTTCCTGTACGAGATCCTTGCAACTTTCTAGATGGAATGCTGAAAGCATCTTTACAATCTTCAGAGTTAATGAAGAATGCTATTGACTTTGTAGTCCATTCTGGTGCACTGTTTTGTTATGCCCAGGAACTAAAATGCAAATATTTCTCATTTTGTGCTTTGTGTGACATCAAAGAAAGAGTCATCCTAATGGTGTCATTTAGCCGGTGGTTCTCAGTCCTAAAGGCTGTGAATTCCGTATTATCCATGTTGTGACCGTTTACAGAATATTTGCTTAGAGATGATTACAAAGGCATGAAGTGTGATGATCTTTAGTCACATATTGATAGTGATGTAAAAGAAAGTACACTTTACTGCATGCTTAGGTTTTTACAGGAAAACATGACTGCTGTAGTGGACATAATCAAAATACTAGAGTCCGAAAACGCCCCTGTCTACCAAGTGTTCAGTGTAATTGGTGTAGATGTGAAACATCTCCTTGAGAGTAGGATGGGCGAAACTTTTAGTGACTTTGGCACTGCAAAATGCTCCATGTTAGAATTCTTGCCACTTGGTAAGCAAACAAATGTTGAGGAGCCATTCAGGAAATTTTTATTTTACAGTCTATGGGAAATGGCTTGCAATGATACATAGAAATGTTCCTTCACCAACCATGGCATTTAAAGTTAATGAAGCCTCCCTGATGTACACTGCACAAGTTCTAGATCCCTTCTGAATTTTCTCCAGACTTTGAAAAGTACTGCTTCATTTTTGACTGCTTCAATAACTGAGAGCATATGCACCCAATTCAACGCATATGTTGCAGAACATGTCCTAGAGAATCACAATCTTCAGGTGCTCCAATATTGGCATGGAAAGCTATGGCATTGGCCAGAGTTTGCAAATTTTCTTTGGTTTTGCTTTGTTCGCCATAAGTTGGCAGGGTATGCTCACTTTGCCACTGGATTCAAGCAAGCCTGGCTGAAGACGGCTGAAATGCCAGAAACTGGTCCTAGGAAGCTTGTTTCCGGTCCAGGGAAGACATGGCTTGGCAGTTCGGGCTGGACTGTTCCCATGAGGCACAGGGTCGGACTGATTTGCATATGGCCATGTCTGAACTGGGGTGGCAGAGTGGGCTAAAGAACGGTGATGGATTAAACCCAGATCAGTTGACTGGGGGTGAGTGCTTGCAATGTTCAACACTCCGTCCATCATTTCCTTTGGTTTTGCTTTGTTCGCCATAAGTTGGCAGGGTATGCTCAGACGTGAGTCCCTTGCTCACTTTGCCACTGGATTAAAGCAAGCCTGGCTGAAGACGGGAGAAATGCCAGAAACCGGTCCTAGGAAGCTTGCTTCCTGTCCAGGGAAGACATGGCTTGGCAGTTCGGGCTGGACTGTTCCCATGAGGCACAGGGTCGGACTGATTTGCATATGGCCATGTCTGAACTAGGGTGGCAGAGTGGGCTAAAGAACGGTGATGGATTAAACCCAGATCAGTTGACTGGGGGTGAGTGCTTGCAATGTTCAACACTCGGTCCATCATTTCCTTTGGTTTTGCTTTGTTCGCCATAAGTTGGCAGGGTATGCTCAGACGTGAGTCCCTTGCTCACTTTGCCACTGGATTCAAGCAAGCCTGGCTGAAGGCGGCTGAAATGCCAAAAACCGGTCCTAGGAAGCTTGTTTCTGGTCCTAGGAAGCTTGTTTCTGATCCAGGGAAGACATGGCTTGGCAGTTCGGGCTGGACTGTTCCCATGAGGCACAGGGTCGGACTGATTTGCATATGGCCATGTCTGAACTGGGGTGGCAGAGTGGGCTAAAGAACGGTGATGGATTAAACCCAGATCAGTTGACTGGGGGTGAGTGCTTGCAATGTTCAACAATCCGTCCATCATTTCCTTTGGTTTTGCTCTGTTCGCCATAAGTTGGCAGGGTATGCTCAGACGTGATTCCCTTGCTCACTTTGCCACTGGATTCAAGCAAGCCTGGCTAAAGACGGCTGAAATGCCAGAAACCGGTCCTAGGAAGCTTGTTTCCGGTCCAGGGAAGACATGGCTTGGCAGTTCGGGCTGGACTGTTCCCATGAGGCACAGGGTCGGACTGATTTGCATATGGCCATGTCTGAACTAGGGTGGCAGAGTGGGCTAGAGAACGGTGATGGATTAAACCCAGATCAGTTGACTGGGGGTGAGTGCTTGCAATGTTCAACACTCCGTCCATCATTTCCTTTGGTTGTGCTTTGTTCGACATCTTTGTATAGCCATTGTGCTATATTTTATTGAACCAGTACTTGACCTGGACGTTGCCATTTCCAGTTAATATTTGATCTTTCTATTATTAGCCTTGAGAAAGTCACAGTACGTATTAGTACGGACAAAACACGTGTTGGCTGTTGCGACTGTTGCAAATTTGGACATGAGTTCGATGAATCATTAAAAAGAATACGTTTTTGAAGATTTGACGTCTATGTGAATCACTTTATGGAAATTTGGAACACTCTGGAACTGTTGAAGGACATTGAGTAAATTATTGGTCCAACTATTGGCTTCAGAACAAGGGTTTGATATACAACTGTTTGTAATTTCAGGATGGGTGTGCGTTATTGGCTGTTTTTTTCATTAATAAGTTTGATTTGTAAGAATGTATTTGGACCTCATATACCCTGTACACACGCTGTCTATACACATGCACTAACATTCCATAATCTACGGAAAAACACTATTTCTGTTGTTTTTAATGGTGCAAAAATGTGTAATCACTGATTACCACTGTTTTTTTAAGGTATTGAAAAAACACCAGAATATACCAAAAATAGAAACTGAAAACAGGAAAGCCTAATTATGTGATACAGACGTTGATTAAAAGATACTATATGATTACAAAAATCACCAACTGAACTAACTGTTTGACAGTACAATTTAACATAAGTTCACAGCCTTGGTAAAGTCCACAAGGACAAAACATGTGTCGGCTGCTCTATTATTCTTGGCTGTTCATCGCTCCTAGCCTAAAATTTATGAAATGTGACTATTCCGAAAACAGCAATAAATGTTATTACTGGACTCAACCAAACCTTATGGAGACTTTTTTTGAACTGACATTCGTAACAAATGTACACTAAGTTGTGTGTGCTCCAAACCCTTGTTTGCTTCAAACTGTAGTGGGGTCTCAACCTTGGATGAACCCATAACGTACACCTTAAGTACCAGGATGTTTAGGAATAGTTTGAGCACCACTATTTCATTTAAAATGATATCCGTTTTGACTAAATGCAATGTTGTATGTTGCTTGCCACACGTTTTAAGGATGTGCAATGATATGAATTCACAGCTAGCATTCTAATAGTTTTAGAACGATGCCCGGGTGCTGTAATTTAGTCTTCCTACTTTCCCCATTCATTCAACGAAAATGTACTTTCTTTTCTCCATAATCACCCACCACCCCCTTTAACCCCTTCGATGCTCATGACGGAGCGGTTCCGTCATGAGCATCGGTTGGGCTGTGCTTATGACGGAACCGCTCCGTCATGAGCACAGCCCCTGGGGGAAGCGCTGGCGCTCCCCCCCCTGGGGCATTGATCTTGGCCCCACAGAGGGGGATGACAGCGGAAGAGTTTCCGCTGCCACCCCCGAGCCCCCCCAGGCTTCCCCATGACGTCAGCGCGCACCGACATCATCAGGAAGCGTTGGACGCGCTGGAATTCATGTGGCGGGGGGGGGGGGGGGGGAATTGGGATGCCGTGAGGCATCGGGGGAGAGGAAAGAGTATTTCCTCTCCCCTGATGTCTCAATGCTGGGCATTCCTGCTCCACGATCGCGCACAGCGTCGCGATCGTGGAGCAGGGATGCCCCACTAGACACCAGGGATGTGTTTTTGTGTGTTAGGAAGCGACCCCTTGGGCAAGGGTCGCTTCCTGGGGGTGATTATTGTTTTTAAGACTTTTCTGCCCCCCCTGGGGGCAGATCGGTCTTATAATTAGCCGTTTCTGCTCCCAGGGGGGGCAGAAAAGCCCACTAGACACCAGGGATGTCTTTTTTAGTATTAGGAAGCGACCCCTTGGGCAAGGGTCGCTTCCTGGGGGCTAAACAATTTTATTAAGACTTTTCTGCCCCCCCTTGGGGCAGATCGTTTTTCTATTTAGCCGTTTCTGCTCCCAGGGGGGGCAGAAAAGCCCACTAGACACCAGGGATGTATTTTTTAGTGTTAGGAAGCGACCCCTTGGGCAAGGGTCGCTTCCTGGGGGCGAAACATTTAATTCAGACTTTTCTGCCCCCCCTGGGGGCAGATCGGTCGCATAAGTCGCCGTTCCTGCTCCCAGGGGGGGGGCAGAAAAGCCCACTAGACACCAGGGATGTCTTTTCTAGTTTTAGAAAGTGACCCCTTGGGCAAGGGTCGCTTCCTGGGGGCCAAACATTTTTTTAAGACTTTTCTGCCCCCCCTGGGGGCAGATCGGTTGATTATGTAGCCGTTTCTGCTCCCAGGGGGGGGGGCAGAAAAGCCCACTAGACACCAGGGATGTTATTTTTTGAGTAAAGGAAGCGATCCTTTGGGCAGGGGTTGCTTCCTGGGGGCCCAGTTATTTATCAAGACTTTTCTGCCCCCCCCTGGGGGCAGATCGGTCTTGTGTGTAGCCGTTTCTGGTCCCAGGGGGGCAGAAAAGCCCACTAGACACCAGGGAATTAGTTTAAATAAAAATGGAAGTGACCCCTTGGGCAAGGGTTGCTTTCAGTGGGCAATTTTTTATTTGATGTATTTGGACCCCCCGCCCACGACAGATTAGCCTTTTTTTTAACAATGTAAATGTGTTTGATTTCTCTGCATGAATTTTTTTTTGCAAATGGTGTAATAATAGCAGTATGTTTGGTTTTTGAGTGTCAAAAACTTTTTGCATTGGTGCTCGATGTGTATTTTGTTGTCTTGTGAGTAATTTGTTTTTTTTTCTTCTTTCTAGTTGGATATCATTGGTTTTTGCTGTGTCACTGCAGAGTAGGTTCTGGTGAGTGCAGCTGTCTCTTGTAATTGAATTGTATAGTTTTTGAGTACATTGATCTTTGTGATAAAGGTACACATTTCTTTACTTACTTGGTTTGCACATTGTTGGTTGTTGTTGACTTGTTTGTGCAGTCTTCTATCTTAGTAAGTATAATGGCTAGCCGCAGGATTACTGCTCAGCAGGTTGTTGGTTTGCTGTTTGAGTCTTCCTCTGACCATGGTTCAGAGACTGACTCTGCATCTGAGGGAGAGGAGGCAGGGGACGATTCTGGCAGTGAGTTTTCTCTCCATATGGAGTCATCGGATGATGAAGATACTCTTAGTGCAGATGAAGTGCTTGTGTTAGAGGAGGAGACTGATGTGCCGATAGTGCGGCAAGAGGCATCAAGGCTTCCCGTTGGTGTAGTGCGGCAAGAGGCTTCTGGGCTGCAGCCTGTGGCTGCAAGGCTTCCCGTTGGTGTAGTGCGGCAAGAGGCATCTGGGCTGCAGGCTGGGGCTGCAAGGCTTCCCTTTGAAAGTGATGACCTCTGGGTTGCCCCTGGCATGGTGCAGCCGGCATTGCCAGAGTTTACTGGTGTTCCAGGGTGTAGAGTGAGTACTGAAAACTTGTTGCCGATACATTTTTTTCAGTTGTTTATGGACGATGTGTTTTTGGCAGAGATTGTTGAGCAGACTAATTTGTATGCCGAACAGTTTTTGAGGGACAACAGTGCCAGTCTTAAGCCACACTCTAGAGCTACCCGGTGGACTCCCACAAATCTTGAAGAGATGAAGAAGTTCTTGGGTTTAACTTTTTTGATGGGCTTGCTAAGGAAGCCATCAATGTCTTCATATTGGTCTAGCAGTCCCTTGATGGCAACGTCTATTTTTCCGGCAGTCATGAGTCGTGACAGGTATTTGCTTCTACTTCGGATGATGCATTTTGTTGATAATGGTTTAGCGTTGCCACAAGATCACCCTGAGTGTGACCGTCTTTTTAAGATTAGGCCTGTCCTTGATCACTTTGTTGATCGATTTTCTGAGATTTATGCTCCTGCGAAAGAAATTGCAGTGGATGAGTCTTTGGTGTTGTTCAAGGGCCGCTTGGTTTTTAGGCAATACATTCCTAGTAAGAGGGCACGCTATGGAATAAAGCTGTTTATGCTGTGTGACAGTAGGACTGGATATGTCTCTAATTTCAGGGTGTACACCAGTAAGGAATCCAGGATTAACCTCCCTGGTTGTCCGTCCACTTTTGGAGTGACTGAGAAAATTGTTTGGGAACTTGGTAGAGGATTTTTTAACAAAGACCACCATTTATATGTAGATAACTTCTACACTGGTGTGCGGTTGTTCAGGGAATTGGCCAAAGTGGACACTCTTGCTTGTGGCACAATCCGCTCTAACCGTAAAGGTTTCCCGAAAGAACTTGTTTGTCAAAAGTTTGTGCGGGGACAGTGCAGTGCGTTGCGAGGAGCTTCTTGCTGTGAAGTTTTCAGACAGGAGAGATGTCTACATACTGACTACCATCCATGATGAAAGCACTGCACCTGTGACTGTTTGGGGTCAGGTCGCTGAAGCGCGCAAACCTGTGTGCATTTTAGACTATAATAGGCACATGGGTGGTGTTGACAGAGTAGATCAGAGGTTGGAACCTTACACTGCTCTTCGTAAGGCTTACATTTGGTACAAGAAGTTGGCTATCCATCTTTTCCACTTGGCAATGTTTAATGCTTTTGTTGTGTTCCAGGATTCATGCCCTGAGTCAAAGATGACTTTTGCTAAGTTTCAGGAGTCTGTAATAGGCAGACTTGTTGTAGTGGAACAGGCAAGTGCTCCTAAAGTTGGAGTGGTGGAGGATGTTGCTAGATTGAGAGATCGCCACTTTCCTGATCACATTCCTCCCACACCCTCAAAAGATTTTCCCAGTAGGAGATGTAGAGTCTGTTGACGAAGAGGTACGCGGAAGGAGAGTCGTATGTACTGCCCCGACTGTCCTTCTCAACCTGGACTGTGTGTCCCTGCTTGTTTTAGAGCGTACCACACGCAAAATCATTTTTGGGAGCATTCATGAGTGGTAAAGTGAACTGCCTGGTCTGTATTCTTTGGAAAATTTGATTCCGTTTCAAGGTTGGTGTTAGTGCAATGTATTTAGTTGCTGATTTTGTGTTTGAAGATTTGTATCTATTTGCGATTTGTTTGTGTTTTTATTTTTTTCTAAAAAAATCCTAAATGTGATGGCGGTGTGTGTAGGCTGGTGCTTGGCTGTTGGTGTGTGTGGACTGGCACTTGGTTGGTGGTGTGCGTGGAATGGTGTTTGGCTGGCGGTGTGCGTGGACTGGCGGTGTGCGTGGACTGGCGGTGTGCATGGACTGGCGGTGTGCGTGGACTGGTGCTTGGCTGGTGGTGTGCGTGGACTGGAGCTTGGCTGGCGGTGTGCGTGGAATGGTGCTTGGCTGGCGGTGTGCGTGGACTGGTACTTGGCTGGCGGTGTGCGTGGACTGGTGGTGTGTGCGGACTGGTGCTTGGCTGGTGGTGTCAGTGGACTGGAGCTTGGCTGGCGGTGTGCGTGGATTGGCGATTGGCTGCCGGTGGGCCTGGACTGGCGATTGGCTGGCGGTGTGCCTGGACTGGCGCTTGGCTAGCGGTGTGCGTGGACTGGTGTTTGGCTAGCGGTGTGTGTGGACTGGCGCTCGGCTGGCTGTGTGTGAGTAGTGACTTTCTGCTGGTCACTACACACACTGCTAGCTGAGTGCCACTCCACGCAATCCATCAGCCTGTGTAGTTGCTGTGTCAGGATTGTGGGCATGTGAAAGTGATGGGCCCTTGAATGGCGCTGTGTGCTGGTGTGAGTTTTGTTATGTGATGGGCCGGCGGCTGGCGGTGTGAATGGTTTTGTATGTCTCACACGTATGAAAGGTGTATGAATGGCCTGTAAAGAGGTTGGTGCCTTGTCGTGGCTTTACAGCTCACGAGCTGTGAGTCAATGGTTCAGTTTCTCGCCCTTTCAATTATTAACAGTGCATTTCATTTTTGTGAAATCACTTGCTAATACAATTGTATCTACTGAACCATCACTCACCCTCGTGCCAAATCCAACCAGTATGTGTGTGTGCTTGAGGATTAGATGGCTGTGCAGTAATATTTGTCTTTCTGAAGCAGGGTGTACCTTGTCCCTTTTTGTGAATTTTGTAATGTGTTGCTTTTGTGCCTGGTGGTGCGAATGGTCTTGTTTGTATCACGTATGAAAGGTGTGTGAATGGCCTGTAAAGTGGTTGGTGCCTTGACGTGGCATTACAGCTCACGAGCTGCGAGTCATTGGTTTGGTTTTTTGTGAATTTAATTATTGACAGTGCATTTCATTTTTGTGAAATCTCTTGTTAATAAAATTTAATACACTGAACCATGACTCGCCCTCGTGCCAAATCCAACCAGTATGTGTGTGTGTTTGAGGAATAGATGGTTGTGCAGGAATCTTTGTCTTTAGTTTCTCTGCCAAGGTGTACTTTCCATGTAAGAATAACCCACCAACTGTAGATATTGTCGAAAACCCATGGGAGTTCATGGTGATGTCTCTCTTGTGAATTCAAAAAGTTTTTTTATCCCCAATGTCCTGCAAACCTCAAAATGTCTGCCACATTTTCATTGCAATATTGTTCCAAAATTCTCACGCTGTAGGAACAAAGCAATAGTTATGTTTAAACAATCTGGTTTTGCAAGGGGGTCACTTTGGTTTTTGACCCGGTGCTCGGCGGCCATCTAAGGAAACCTACCAAACCCACACATTTCTGAAAACTAGACACCCGGCGGCTTCCAGGGAGGTATGGCTTGCGTGGATCCCCCAACGTTTCCTTAACCAGAATCCCCTGCAAACCTCAATTTTAGCTGAAAAAATCACTTTTTCACACATTTTGGTGTGGGAAAGTTGTGGCATCACTGGGCTCACACAAATGTACCACCACCCAGCGTTCCCCCAGGTCTCCCTATAAAAATGGTGCCTCACTTGTGTGGGAGGCCCAAGTACCCGCGGCAGGCAAGGGCCCAAAACGTAGTGAGGCGACATCAAAATGGCCTATCACAAAACCACCTGGTTTTGCAAGGGGGGTCACTTGGGTTTTTGGCCCGGTGCTCGGCGGCATCTAGGGAAACCTACCAAACCCACGCATTTCTGAAAACTAGACACCCGGCGGCTTCCAGGGAGGTATGGCTTGCGTGGATCCCCCAACGTTTCCTTACCCAGAATCCCCTGCAAACCTCAATTTTAGCTGAAACAAATCACCTTTTTCACACATTTTGGTGTGGGAAAGTTGTGGCATCACCGGGCTCACACAAATTTACCACCACCCAGCGTTCCCCCAGGTCTCCCGGTAAAAATGGTGCCTCACTTGTGTGGGAGGCCCAAGTACCCGCGGCAGGCAAGGGCCCAAAACGTAGTGAGGCGGCATCAAAATGCCCTATCGCAAAACCACCTGGTTTTGCAAGGGGGGTCACTTGGGTTTTTGGCCCGGTGCTCGGCGGCCATTTAGGGAAACCTACCAAACCCACGCATTTCTGAAAACTAGACACCCGGCGGCTTCCAGGGAGGTATGGCTTGCGTGGATCCCCCAACGTTTCCTTACCCAGAATCCCCTGCAAACCTCAATTTTAGCTGAAAAAATCACTTTTTTCACACATTTTGGTGTGGGAAAGTTTTTACCGGGAGACCTGGGGGAACGCTGGGTGGTGGTAAATTTGTGTGAGCCCGGTGATGCCACAACTTTCCCACTCCAAAATGTGTGAAAAAAGTGATTTTTTTCAGCTAAAATTGAGGTTTGCAGGGGAATCTGGGTAAGGAAACGTTGGGGGATCCACGCAAGCCATACCTCCCTGGAAGCCGCCGGGTGTCTAGTTTTCAGAAATGCGTGGGTTTGGTAGGTTTCCCTATGTGCCGGCAGAAGTAGGGTTCAAAAACTACAGCTAGGCACTTTGCCAAAAAAGGGTCATTTTTCACTGCAAAATTGAGGTGTGACCACGTTGCGTTTTGCGCCGTTTCCTGTCGCGGGCACTAGGCCGACCCGCACAAGTGAGGTACCATTTTTCTCGTAGGACTTTGGGGAACGCGGTGTGGGTGGAAATTTGTGGATCCACGCAGATTCCAGAACTTTCCATCACAGAAATGTGGGGAAAATGTGTTTTTTTTGTCAATTTTTTACGTTTGCAAGGGATTCTGGGTAACAGACCATGGTGGGAGGCACTCAAGTCACCCCATCCTGGATTCCCCTGGGTGTCTAGTTTTCAAAAATATATAGATTTGCTAGGTTTCCCTAGGTGCCGGCAGGGCTAGGGTTCAAAAACTACAGCTAGGCACTTTGCCAAAAAAAGGGTCATTTTTCACTGAAAAATTGAGGTGTGACCACGTTGCGTTTTGCGCCGTTTCCTGCCGCGGGCACTAGGCCGACCCGCACAAGTGAGGTACCATTTTTCTCATAGGACTTTGGGGAACGCGGGGTGGGTGGAAATTTGTGGATCCACGCAGATTCCAGAACTTTCCATCACAGAAATGTGGAGAAAATGTGTTTTTTTTGGTCAATTTTTTACGTTTGCAAGGGATTCTGGGTAACAGACCATGGTGGGAGGCACTCAAGTCACCCCATCCTGTATTCCCCTGGGTGTCTAGTTTTCAAAAATATATAGGTTTGCTAGGTTTCCCTAGGTGCCGGCAGGGCTAGGATTCAAAAACTACAGCTAGGCACTTTGCCGAAAAAGGGTCATTTTTCACTGCAAAATTGAGGTGTGACCACGTTGCGTTTTGCGCCGTGTCCTGTCGCGGGCACTAGGCCGACCCGCACAAGTGAGGTACCATTTTTCTTGTAGGACTTTGGGGAACGCGGGGTGGGTGGAAATTTGTGGATCCACGCAGATTCCAGAACTTTCCATCACAGAAATGTGGGGAAAATGTGTTTTTTTTGTCCATTTTTTACGTTTGCAAGGGATTCCGGGTAACAGACCATGGTGGGAGGCAGTCAAGTCACCCCATCCTGGATTCCCCTGGGTGTCTAGTTTTCAAAAATATATAGGTTTGCTAGGTTTCTCTAGGTGCCGCCAGGGCTAGGGTTCAAAAACTACAGCTAGGCACTTTGCCAAAAAAGGGTCATTTTTCACTGCAAAATTGAGGTGTGACCACGTTGCATTTTGCGCCGTTTCCTGTCGCGGGCACTAGGCCGACCCCCACAAGTGAGGTACCATTTTTCTCGTAGGACTTTGGGGAACGCGGGGTGGGTGGAAATTTATGGATCCACGCAGATTCCAGAACTTTCCACCACAGAAATGTGGGGAAAAAGTGTTTTTTTGTCAATTTTTAGGTTTGCAAGGGGTTCTGGGTAACAGATCATGGTGGGAGGCAGTCAAGTCACCCCATCCTGGATTCCCCTGGGTGTCTAGTTTTCAAAAATGTATAGGTTTGCTAGGTTTCCTTAGGTGCCGGCAGAGCTAGGGTTCAAAAACTACAGCTAGACTCTTCGCAAAAAATGTGTAAATTTTCAGTGTGAAAATGTGGTGTGTTCACCTTAGGTTTTGAGCCACTTCCTGTCGTGGGCACTATGCCTACCCACACAAGTGAGGTACCATTTTTATCGGGAGACTTAGGGTAGTTCAGATTTGTAAAGCAACTGTTATTACCTATTGACTTTTGATGCATTTCTCCCTTCCAAATGAAAGACATTGTGTAAAAGTCTTTTTGAAAAATGACCAATAATTGTCATGCAAGTATGAGTATTCCCAATTTCGAAAATGTGCAAATATGCACTGTTTCTAAATTCTGTAAATTGTTCCCATTTCAGAAATACATAGGTGTCTTTCATACCAATTTTTCCATGTATACATTTTCACACAATAATTGCTATATACCCGGAACAAAAAAAAAAACATTACAAAATGCTGCTCAGTTTTTTACTCTGGGTTCGTTGGGCTCTTGATGTACAAGTCCTATATATCCCCACAACCAGGAAGGTCCACCAGATGTAACGGTACATTGCTTTCAAAGAGATGTCATAATTAGAAGAAGTTACAGGTGAAAACGTTGACTCAAAAGGCTACTTTTTTCAACACATTTTTAATTTTTCCTATATTTAACTGTTAGTTTCTATAAAGAAACCTTGATGGATCTACACAAATGACTCCTTGCTGAATTCAGAATTTTGTTTACTTTTCAAAAATGTATAGCTTTCCAGGATCCATTATTGCTTTTCTACCCATTTCTACCATTATCTGGAAGGAGGTTGAAAGCACAAAAAAATAGCAAAAATAGGGTATGTCCCAGAAAAATGTCAAAACTGTGTAAAAAATGTTGGATTTCTGACAAAAATCTGTAATTCCCTAAAAGCTGGAGAAATGGTGATTTCAGCCCCACAAACCCTTTTTTGATATCATTTGCAGAGAAAAACCCAGACGCTTTCATTTGCAGCCACTTTTCCCCATTTTTCACAAAAAAAACTAAATTTTGCTGTATTTTGACTAATTTCTGGGAACCCTCTAGGAGAATCCACAAACCCTGGGTACCTTTAGAATCCGCATGATGTTGGAAGAAAAGGACGCAAATTTGGCGTGGATACCTACTGTGGTCAAAATGTTACAGGGGCCTAAGCGCGCACTACCCCAAATAGCCCAAAAAAGGCTTAGCACAGGAGGGGAAAAGGCCTAGCAGCGAAGGGGTTAACATGAGAGAAAGTCCAATTCCTAATAGTCACCCTGCCAACATTTGAATTCTGCACATCAGCATCACATTGTTTTGCAATGTTCTTTTATTTCCAGTTTAGGTGAAAAGATGCTTTTAGTTTTGAATCTTCAATTAAATACTTAATAAAGAAAGCAAAAAAGTATTTACAGATTTCACTAACAGCACTAGATCCTTGGTTGTTTGGATTTAAGAATTACAAGCATCTACATAAACATGTTGGGTGCAAAGAAACCACTTTGGCGCTCCCTTGCAGAAGACATGTAGAGGCAGCTATATGATTGTGTCTCTTAATGCAAATTGCAGTAAAACATGGCGCATAATATTAGCAAAATCTGGAGAAGAAAAATATATATACCCCCGCCCTTTCATTTATTTACAGAACTGTTAAAAGAAATCCCACCAATATAGCAGAACCTCCGTAAGGCCGCTGAAAGTTCTGCTCTGAGTCAACATTTTATTAAGCTTTGATTTAAAAAAAAATGTTTTTCATAATAATCCATAACAAGGTTTGAACTTCCTGTCCAGCTATACAAACCCCTTCAGGAAAAAAATAATTAATGGGGTCCAAACCAAACAAAATTTTGTAACAATTTTATATATGTGTGTGTGTATATATGTGTATATATATATTTCTATTTCAGCAACAGGGAAGGTACAAAGTTCCACGCCTTACCCCCAATAACGGCGATTTTTTTGTGTGTTTTTTTTCCTTTCAGAGCGCTAAGCATTTCTATGGTGTGCAGAGCGCTTCAGAAATTAATCTGAGTTGCCATAGGTGAGTTGGCCTGAATTGAGTCTTTACAGTCCCGCACTCCTCAAGTACTCCGTTTATTTAGCCACAAACCAATACAGGCTTCCAAAAAAGAACGAAAACAAAATAAAGTGTTGAAAATGGAGGGGGGCGTTGACAATCCAACACCATTCCCATGAGTTCAAGTCTACTCCACACCTCCATAAACGCAGGATAGTGTATCCCCTCTCTCTCGTCAATCTCCCGTGGGGGTTGGGTGAAGTTTTATTCCATTCTTCGTAATGCAAATCAGTCAAGTGAAAAAAAAGTCAGTTTGGTGACTCCGCCCCATGACTGAGCCAGGTTCAGTTATTGTCCGACTCGTCGTCGTCTTCTCGCAACCACGTGAAAAAAGCTTTGACGGATTTGAGTGCTAAGCCTTTGCCCTGTTGCTCAGCTGGGTCCTTGCTAGACTCCCATTTGTAGAAGGCTTCATTCTTAATGACGTCTTCATCATACAAAGCATCAAAGAACATTCGTAGAAGATCTACAGAAAGAAAAGCATGGTGTTACTGAGTGCAAGGACTGGAGAGGCAGGTGAAACAGTGCCTGCTTTATCTGTGATACAAAAACTCATTGTTATGAGAACGTATAAATGGGCAAATTTCTGAATGAGCATATTAAAAAAAATCTTAATTCACAGATGAAAATTTAACACCCAATTGTTCAATGCCTTCTCCTCCTGCAAGGCCAATGTAAAAAACGTCAGTACAAAATGGTCATTTAATGGCCTCTCATGAAGGAATGTAAAGCTGGTATTGAGATGTCTTGTGGATCAGTCCAAACTGAAATCACCAAGACACCCTGCAAAAAGAAGGCATTAAAGGGATAGCTTCTAGAGCTAATGCCCCAATACACAACATTTTTTTGATCTTATTTTGTAAAAGTTACAATGCTAGACAACAAATGAAGATCTACCTGCGCCAAACGTAAACTGAAGGCAATGGTGAAACACCATGGAAAAGGAAATCTTAAAGTAATTGAAAAACAACCTTCAGGTAATAATCAGCAAGGCTCTTTTAGATTTGAGAACTTCTAACCACAAATTCAAAAGGCAAAGAACTAAGGGGCATATTATCAAGCACGGCGTTAACATTATCGCCGGTTTATTGGCAGAAAAATGCCGCTAAAGCAGCGATAATGGGCTTGATAATATGCCCTGGAGAATTCCAATAGAATCCCATGTTGACACCAGAACATGGGCTTCTATGGGAATTCTTAAGGGCATATTATCAAGCCCATTTTCGACGCTTTAGCTGCAGTTTTCTGCCACTAAAGCGGCGATAATTTTAATGCCGTTTCTTGATAATATGCCCCTAAAGGAGCCGGGGAATAGAAAACTCTTATCATATGCATTCAAAATACAAATTAACAGGAATCTACTCAAAAAATCTTATATATATATATATTCTCCAATTACCCACCCCCAGGAAACAGGTGAAGGAAAAAATGTGAAGAGGTACACGAAGCCAGTCTGGAAAAGGAAGCATAGCAACTGTAAACAAAGACATCTGGTTGTATAGTCCTATAGGAGACAATCATTTGACGGAAGGGACGAGACTAAATGCAATTTAATCACACTGGTCAATAGTTTAACGTCCTTACTTGGTGGCTGATCAAGTTTGCTGACTAGGGCTTGTAAGGCGTACAGGGCTTGTAACTCTTTCTGTTCGTCGCTGAAGTACTTCTGAAGAAGCTTGGCTCGGCTCCTAATCACAGCAATGTCCACCCGGTACGGATTCTCAACTGAAAGGAGGAATTTTGTTTATTCACCACGCATGAGTGAAGCACCAAAGTCGTCTTGATTTGTACCATACTGAATTAGGTAACCAGAGCTAAACAATCAACAAGAAATATTAACATCTCAGAATGTCTGAGCAGTGGTCAATTGATCTTGCAACCTCAAAGAGCTTTTAATGGACTAAGTTCTGTAAAATAATGGCTACATGACAGGATACATTACAAAAACAGATGTTTTGTACATGAATATTTTCGTTTTCCTACTGCTATTTCTGATTTTATTATGCTAAGATCATTTACTTAGCACATTCACACCATATATGGTTTCAAAGGGATCGCTGAATCTGGGCGCCCTTCATGATTTGGGGATTCTTGTAGAGAGCAGCATTCAAGCTGGCTCTGTACATACCATACTAAAGTGAGGTTTAGTGCGCACAGAGTCCAGTGGAACCCCAAAGGTAGGCAGAGGTAAAAGTAGTTAGCACCTTACTCTCTATTAGTGGTAGTGTGGTCGAGCAGTAAGGCTGTATCAGAGGGTAGTGTTAAGCATTTGTTGTACACACATACAGCAAATTATATCACCCACTCAAAGGCTGAACCTCAGACCAATTGGTTTTGTATAAAAATATTCTTTTAGTTATTTTATTTTCTAGAACCAAGCAAGCCTGGCACAGGTAAGCAATACATACTTTACAGTAGTAATGCAGTTTGTAAACAGTTTGAATTGCAATTGAATATGCACTTTGATTTGATAACAGTAGAGCTACTAGTAATTAAATGCTTTTGATATACTGTACATATACTTTGTATTGGGTTTTTAGTAGAAAGTCAAGTAGATTATCCAATGGGGGATAGGGGGCCTCCGGTTGGTGGCTGCTTACAAGCAGGCCACTGGGTTGTGGGAGCAAAGCTCCTGGACTTAAGCTCAGGGCAAATGGGGATTAAAGCCAGCACAAAAGGTGCACCCTCAGCGGCACTGGGGAGGCCGGGTGCAGAGTGCTATTTTGTCGTCAGCCGCCCTGTAGCTTTCAATGGGGAGTCTCCGGTTTGCAAACTCACTGCAGACTCGGGGACGAAGGTCTTCTGGGTGTGACCACCACTTGGAGAGGTAAGTTGGGATGCTGGGGGTTGGTTAGGCACTGTCAGTTGGACCACCAAAGGCCGTGGGGCATTGGGTGCAGGGCTGCCTTTTTGGGTCGGATCTTCTTACCAGCTCCTGGTTGCGGTTGGTGGGACCTTCCAGTTCAAGGCTGCAGGTGTCGGCTGGAGGCTTGAGGCAGGTCAGGGGTCACCAGATCTCAGGTCAGGATTGCCGGGAAGACCTCCTCTTGGTGTTGGGCCACTCGAACTCGGCGTCTGGGCGTAGACTCAGACCTTGCCGGTGGGTGAACAAATCCGGTGTTCACTGGAGACAGTCTTCTTTCAAAGGCAGGGCAGGTCCTCGGGGTTCTTGAGGCTGCTGGCTGCAGAACAAACCAGAGTTTTGCTTCTGCAGGTCGAGGTGGGGACAGGCCGGTAGAGCTGGGGTCAAGTCAGTGGGCGTCCTCTTCTTAGCTTCGGCATGGCTGTTAGGTCCTTCTTTTCTTGTTCTGGTTTGTCTGAGGTACCCCATAAATACTAGATTTAGAGGCTTTCCAGGTAAGTAAAGGTTGGGACCAATGGATCCCTTCCTTGGGGTGGGTGCACGCCCTATTATGCCACACTCCAGTGGGAGGAGGGCATATGCCTCACTCTGGTTGGCTGGGTCCCCCCATCTGCAAGATGGCGGGGACAGTTGGGCTTCACTTCGCCTCCCCCACCTGAAGGGTGGAGTTGGCAGAGGTGGGCACACCTCTCTTCCTCACTTGTTTTTCGCACCCAAAGTAGGGGTCGGAACCAGTGGGGACCAGTTGCTGAAAGCAAGTGGCCTGGGGAAGCTCACAAAGGTGGCATGCCTTTTGAAGCTTCCCCTTCGTGGACCCTGCCCATCCTGGGGAAGGAGGCTTGGTACATCATCCCAGGATGTGCATTGTTTCAGGCCCCCGAGAGCAGCAGGCTCTCGACCCAGGGGTCTAGAAACATGTCTGGTGGTGGCAGCTGAAAGTAGCCACTCAGCCTGGACGCTAGTGGTAGGTCGTTTTTCAGGGGGCATCTCTAAGATGCCCTCTGTGTGCATTTTTCAATAAATCCCACACTGGCATCAGTGTGGGTTTAATGTGCTGAGACGTTTGATACCAAACTTCTCTGTTTTCAGTGTAGCCATTGTGGTGCTGTGGAATTCGTAATGACAAACTCTCAGCACCATATACTCTTTATGGCAGCACTGCACTTACAATGTCTAAGAATGGACTTAGACACTGTAGGGGTACAGGGCTCATGCACCTGTACCCTCACCACTGGTATAGGGCACCCAGCTAGAGGGGTGGCTGATCCATGCCAGGGCAGTGGTTTGTAGGCATGGCACACAGGGATGTGTGCCATGTCGACTCTTTTCTTTGTTCTGCACCAAAACACGCAGCCTGCAAAGGCAGTGTGTTAGTGTAAAGGTACAGGAACTCTAAGGGTGGCACAGTAAGTGCTGCAGCCCTTAGAGGCTTTCCCCGGTCACAGTGCCCTGGGTACCTGCTGTACCATTTACCAGGGGCTGACCTGTGGCCAGAGATGCCAATTGGGTTTTGTTTTCAATGCAGTTTTAGGGAAAGAACATAGGCCCTGGGTACCGGATTAGCAGGAGCCCAGGGCACACTCAAAGCACATCAGCAATTCAGCAAAAAGTGGGGGCAACAATGCAGAAAGAAGGCACTTTCTCACACAACCCCCTGCCCCCCAAACGAAAGAGGATGAGACTAACCTTTCCCTAGAGAATCTTCATTTTCTAAGTGGAAGGACCTGGAAAGTCCATCTGCATTCGCATGGGCCGTCCCAGGTCTGTATTCCACTATAATGTCCATTTCCTGTAGGGAGATGGACCACCTCAACAGTTTAGGATTTTCACCTTTTATCTGCATTAGCCATCTGAGAGGTCTGTGATCAGTTTGAACTAGGAAGTGAGTACCAAACAAGTATGGTTTCAGCTTCTTCAGGGACCAAACCACAGCAAAGGCCTCCCTCTCAATGGCACTCCAACGCTGCTCCCTTGGGAGAAGCTGCCTGCTTATAAAAGCTACAAGTGGGTTTGGCCTTCATCATTGGTCTGGGATAGGACCACTCCTATCCCTAGCTCACAGGCATCAGTCTGCACAATGAACTGCTTGGCATAGTCTGGAGCTTTGAGAATTGGTGCTGAGCACTTAGCCTCTTTCAGGGTGTCAAAAGCCTTTTGACAAATAACCTTCCACTTTACCTTTTTGTGCATCTTCTTGGAGGTGAGTTCTGTGAGGGGCACCACAATGGACCCATATCCCCCTTCACAAACCTCCTGTAGTACCCTGTCAAGCCAAGAAATGCCCTGACTTGGGTCTGGGTTGTTAGAGCTGCCCAGTTCAGGATGGCCTGGATCTTGGGCTGTAAGGGTTGTACCTGGCCTCTACCAACAAGGTGGCCCAAGTACACCACAGTTCCCTGCCCTATCTGGCATTTGGATGACTTGATATTAAGGCTTGCAGTTTGCAGGGCTTTTAAAACGTTCCCAAGGTGGATCAGGTGATCCTGCCAGGTGGAGCTAAAGACAGCAATATCATCTAGATACGCTGCACTAAAGGACTCCAATCCAGCAAGGACTTGATTCACCAACCTCTGGAAGGTGGCAGGGGCATTCTTCAAACCAAAGGGCATAACTGATAATACCCATCAGGTGTGGAGAATGCTGTCTATTCTTTTGCCCCGGGACCATGCCAATTTACCAGTACCCTACAGTTAAGTCAAAGGTACTTAGAAACTTAGCTGCACCCAATTTATACATCAGTTCATCTGCTCTTGGGATGGGGTGAGCATCTGTCTTGGTGACAGAGTTGAGCCCTCTATAGTTCACACAGAACCTCGTTTCTCTGTTTCCACCCTGTAGATGAGGTTTGGGGACCAGAACCACTGGGCTAGCCCAGGGGCTCTCAGAGGGTTCAATAACCCTTAACTGCAGCATCTTGCTGACTTCAGCTCTGACACTCTCCTTGACTTGACCAGACTGGCGATAGATTTTGTTTTTGGCAGGTGAACTGTCACCAGTGTCCACATCATGGGTACACCAGTTTGTCTGCTGTTGGGCAAAGAAGGTGTCTGAAAAGACAACTCCATCCACTGACCCATCTTTTGGGCTGTATGAGAGGAGGTCAGGGAGAGGTTCACTCTGCCTCCGGATCCTCATCAGTCACCATCAGCATGGTGATGGCAGCCCTGTCATGGAAGAGCTCAAGGCGGTTCACATGGATAACCCTTTTGGGTGTCCTGCTTGTGTCCAGGTCAACCAAGTAGGTGACCTCACTCTTTTGTTCTAGGATAGGGTAAGGGCCACTCCATCTGTCCTGGAGAGCCCTTGGTGCCACTGGCTCCAAAACCCACACCTGCTGCCCAGGTTGAAATTCTACCAGTGCAGCTTTTTGGTCGTACCAGTGCTTCTGAAGCTCCTGGCTGGCCTCAAGATGTTTGGATGCTTTTTCCATGTACTCAGCCATTCTGGACCTTAGGCCAAGCACATAGTCCCCAATATCTGGTTTGGGTAATTGGAGAGGCTTCTCCCAACCCTCTTTTACGAGAAAGAGTGGTCCCTTCAACAGCATGGCCAAACAGAAGTTCAAAGGGGAAAACAATACTTCCTTCTGTGGCACCTCTCTAAGCAAAAAGCAAGCATGGTTAGAGGACATCCCATCTCCTTTTGAGTTTTTCAGGGAGCCCCATAATCATGCCTTTCAATGTCTTGTTGAATCTCTAAACAAGGCTATTGGTTTGTGGGTGATAGGGTGTAGTAAACTTGTACTGCACTCCACACTCTTTCCACATGTGTTTGACGTAAGCAGACATGAAGTTGAAACCACTGTCTGAAACCACTTCCTTAGGGAACCCTACCCTGGTGAAGACACCAATGAGGGCCTTGGCTACTGAAGGAGCTGTGGTAGTCCTAAGGGGAATTGCCCCAGGATACCTAGTGGCATGATCCACAACCACTAGAATGAATTTGTTTCCTGATGCTGTGGGAGGTTCAAGTGGACCCACTATGTCCACACCTACCCTTTTAAAGGGAGCCCCAACCACTGGTAGTGGAATCAAGGGGGCCTTTGGGTGGTTACCTTTCTTGCCACTAGCTTGACAGGTGACACAGGAGCTGACAAACTCCTTCACCTTCTGAGACATCTGGGGCCAGTAAAAGTGGCTAACTAGTCTTTCCCAGGTTTTGGTTTCGCCCAGATGTCCAGCTAGACGGATGTCATGAGCTAAGGTTAGGAGGAACTCTGTACTTCTGAGGCTCTACCACTCTCCTAGTGGCTCCAGGTTTGGGGTCTCTGGCCTCAGTGTACTGTAGTCCCTCTGCCCAATAAACTCTGTGGGTACCACTGACCTCTCTCATATCCTGTGCAGCAGCTTGCTGCCTCAGGCTTTCAAGAGTTGGACAGTCCTGCTGTCCAAGGCACAGCTCTTCCCTAGAGGGTCCCCTGGGCCTATGAGTTCAACCTGGTAAGGGTCAAGCTCCATGGGCTCAGTTCTCTCTGGGGTGTCAAAGTCCTCTCCCTGAGGAGAGGGATCCTGATCCTTTTGCTGTACAGAAGCTGGTTTCCCAGTCTCCTTACCTTTCCTCTTGGAAGGTTGGGCCATACTTTCAGGCTCCAACACTTCTTTTTCACCCTGTTTTCCGCTCTGTGCTCTTGTTTTTACACACACAATCTCAGGGATTTCCAGCACTGTTGCATGGGTTTTCAGTTCAACTTCAGCCCAGGCTGAGGTTTCCAGATCATTTCCTAGCAGACATGCAGCTGGTAGCTTTGGAGAGACCACTACCTGTTTCAGGCCAGTAACCGCATCCCCCAGTCTAATGTCACCATAGCCATTGCATGATTAGTGGTAACACTGTCAGCATTGGTGACTGGGTAGGTTCTTCCAATCAAGTATTGCTCAGGGGAAACCAGTGCATCACTCACCATAGTGACACTGGCACCTGTAACCCTCAGAACTTCTATCCTAGTTCCATTAATCCAAGGGTATTGTAAATACTTCTTTAAGTTGGGTGGCCACACAGCTACAGTGGCAAACTCAACTTCCCCTTCTGAAACTAGAACTGCTTCAGTGTACAACCCGATTTGCTCTTGGCACACTGTTGATCCCATCTGGAGACTTGCTACACCAGGAGTAGCTGTAGTAGGACTAGGGGGCTTCTTGTTTGGGAAAACAGCATCTCCAGTTAAGTGTACCAACTTCTTACAGTTGTTAACCCAGGCATTTAAAGGATCATAGTTCTTTCCCCTGTACCTATTATTGGACTGGGAAGAGTTTTGGGACCCACCCCGTGCAGGTTTTTGGGGCCCTTTAGAAGGATTCTCACCGCCTTTCCCCTGGGGAGGTTTTGTAACCCCTTTCTTTTGGTCACCCCCATGGTTCTTTTTGTTACCCTTGTCTTGAACCAGTTGTCTGCCTTCTTTTCAATTATTGGGGAGAAATTAGACCTAGGTCTACCAAATGCTGAGGTAACTTTTCATTAGTGCAATTACTTAAAATATGTTTTTTTATAAACAGCTTGTAAAGTCCATTTAAATCATGCACATTGTGTCCAGTTAACCATCCATCTAGTGTTTCAACTGAGTAGTCTACAACGTCAATCCAGGATTGGTTTTGAGATCCCCCCTAAATCCAATTCTATATTCCTCAGTTGAGTCCAAATCCCTCAAACAGAGTTCTCTTCATGAGGTCATAAGACCATAAGGAGGTCATCTGCCCCAAAAAGGGTCAGGAGTCTGTATCTGCAGTTACCAGAGAACAGTTCCCAAAGGAGTGCCCCCCCCCCCCCCCCAGTGTAACTTCTTCACCTTTCTCACTTCACAAGCCCTCTCAAAGGCTGTGAACCATTTTGTGACATCGCCAATCACCACTCTTCATATTTGGGGAGCAATCCCTTTGGGGATTTTAGTATCATAAGATTGCTCTTTATCCTTAAGTAAATAGCTGCCACCATTGATGGGTGCTAAGCCCATCTCTGCTCTCTCTCTAGAGCCAGCAACCTGGTCTGTAGCTCCAATCTCTTGGTCAACCTTGCTAAAAGGCTGTCCTCCTTATTGAGGCTTTCCTCAATGTCCTCAGTAGTGCCTGACCCACCTGTCTGTGTGGGATATAGGTTCTGAGAGGTTGATTCTTGGAGTCAGGGCCACTGGGGCCCTTTTCTCCATATGAAGTGGGGGAGGTTGAGTTACCTGGTCATCCTCTTCCTCTTCTTCTTCATCTGACTGGTCTTCACCATTTTCAGATGGGTGGTCCTAAGCATACCCAGCCAACAGCTCCTGGAGCTTTTGTTTGTTGGGATGGGACCCCATGGTTATTATTTTAATTTTGCATAGGGACCTTACTTCCTTGAAAGACATGTGAAGGTAAGGGGTGAGGTCAAGCTCCTCAACCATTTCCTCTATGCCATTGTGGTTATTTTCACCAACAGCTGGATTCTTGTTTTGAGACATAGTTAAAAAAAAGATTATAACCCCTCTAACCCTAGTTAAAGTGACTTTTTATTTTTCTAAAATTCTACAGGGACTTAACCAAGGACCTAGCAAGACTTTTAGTAATTTAGCAAAAATGCCAATTTGAAAAATCAGACTTCTAAAGACAATTCAAGAGTTCTGTTGTGTGATCAGGTGGTAACAAAGTAGTCCAACATATGCAAAGTTGTATATCCCACTGCTGATCCAATGTAGGAAGCTGGCTCTGTATATACTATACCAAAGTGAGGTATAGTGTGCACAGAGTCCAGTGGAACCGCAAAGGTAGGCAGAAGTAAAATTAGATAGCACCTTACTCTCTATTTGTGGTAGTGTGGTCGAGCAGTAAGGCTTTATCAGAGAACAGTATTCAGCATTCGTTGTACACACTCAGTCAGCAAATGAATTCACGCTCAAAGACTGAACTTCAGACCAATTGTTTTTGTATAAAAATATTTTTAGTGTTTTTATTTCCTAGAACCAAGCAAGACTGGCACAGTAAGTGATAAGTACTTTGCAGTAAATATACGACTGAAATACAGTATGGATTGTAATGGTATATGCACTTTGTTTTGACTTACAGTATTGTTGCAGAGAAATGCAATGCTTTGTAAATACAGTACATAGACTTGAATGGGCTTCTCAGTAAAATACCAGGTAAGTTATTTTAGATTACTTTTCTTACTCAGGGTAGTATACCTAGATACTACACTGGGACATTTCCTGTAAACAGGTAAGTAAAAGCGTTTTTGTTAAATAGTACAATTTTAAAGAATTTCTTTAGGTTTTTAAACTTCACACTTTTCAAAGAACAACAGTCAATGTTATCCTACAGAGAAAAGGAAAACTTACCCAGTATGCATCTGTTCTTGGCATATAGAGCTGTAGAATCATATGCTGTGCATAGATCGCCATCTAGTGTTGGGTCCGAATGTTTGCACATTGTTTTTCTTCGAAGTCTTTCCAGTCACGAGGTCGGTGACTCCTCCTTTCGGTAATAGTGCGCATAGGCATCGACTCCATTGTTAGATTGTTTTCCAGCAGAGGGTGATAATGGAGTTAGTGAGAGTAGTAAAAGGAGATGTCAATGAATGCATGTATCTAAGTAAGATGTTACTGCAACAGGTATTGGTACCTGGGGAGGCGGGTGGGCGCATATGACTCTACAGCTTTATATGCCAAGAATAGATGCATACTGGGTAAGAAGTATTTTCCGTTCGAGGAATATGAGCTGTAGATCATATGCTTTGCATTGATTACAGAGCAGTTAACTCCCAAAGCAGTGACTAACCGGTAGCTGTTGCAGTTGTTTGAAATAGTGTACGTAAAACTGCTTGGCCCACACTAGCTTGCTGTCTTGCTAACACATCTACACAATAGTGTTTTGTGAACGTGTGAGGTGTAGACTATGTTGCAGCTTTGCATATGTCATCTATGTGTATATTACCTAAGAATACCATAGAAGCTCCCAGTTTGCGTGTATAGTGTGCTCTAGGAGGAACTGTTAATGTTCTATTTGCTTTTGCATAGAATATTTGAATGCATTTGACTATCCACCTTGCAATACCTGATTTTGATATGGGATTGCCTTTATGTGGTGGAGCAAAAGCAACAAAAAGGTGGTTTGTCTTACGGAAAGGTTTTGTCCTTTCTATGTAATAAAGTAATGCTCTTTTCACATCTAAAGTGTGTAGGGCATGTTGTGCCACAGAATCTGGTTGAGGGAAGAACACAGGTAACTCAACAGATTGATTGATATGAAAGGCAGAAATGACTTTAGGAAGAAATTTAGGATTGGTCCGAAGAACTACTTTAAGTTTGGTGCATCTGTAAAAAGGGTGCTTCTATAGTTAGTGCCTGAAGCTCACCAACTCGCCTCAGTGATGTAATAGCTATGAGGAAAGCTACTTTCCACGTGAGATATTGCAGTTCACATTTGTGCAATGGTTCAAAGGGTGGACCCATTAGCCTGGTGAGAACAATGTTGAGATTCCACACTGGAGCAAGTGAATGTCTTGGGGGGGAATGACTCTTTTAAGTCCCTCCATAAAAGCTTTGATGACAGGCACTTTAAAGAGATAGATGTTGTCTGTTCTGGAGGTATGCAGCTATAGCAGCCAAATGTAAGCGTATGGATGTGTTGGCTAAAATGGAACTCTGTAGATGTAATAAATAACATATGTTTTGAACAGAAACATCAAGCGGGTAGATGTGGTTGTTAGTACAGTATATTACAAACCGTTTCCACTTAGCTGCATAGCAGGCTCTTGTGGTAGGACGCCTAGTCTCTTTAATAATATTCATGCATGGAGGAGGAGCCTAGCCTGCAGCCGAGATGGCCGCCTAGCTCTTCGGCTCCGCCGACCCTTGCGCCCTTCGTCGATATCCTGGCAAGAATCCTGTGCCTCCGAGCCCTACGCTTACCTGCGCCACGTTCCTGACCACGTTACTGTGACTCCGGCCGAGAACGGAGCTGCCCCGGCGGAGTTGAGCCCCGGTTTCCATTCCGGCCTTCCAAGCGGTCGCAGCCGGGCCATTGTTTAGTGGGGACGGCCGGCGGCGACAACGATAGCAGCGGCCGCTGTGGAGAGGGAGGAGCCGGTGCACCGGACCTGGAGCGCGGCGCTGGGATTCTCACAGCAGCCTTTTCCATGCTCGGCTGCCCAGCGCGCCCCGCTCGCAACATTGTATCCGGCTCTCGTATACTGTATCCCGGCCCAGCTGGGAGAGGGCCGGGATCGCTTCTTTGTTGCAGCCTACAGCAGCGGACGCCATCTTCCGCATCGGAAGCCCTGGTCTTGCCGGTGGGTTTCCCTGCACCACAGATTCCCCTGTCCTTGAGGCCTCTCCACGACCGGCTGCCTCCACGTTTCCGGCACCACCAGGGCCCCGCAGAGAGCTCATCACTTTCCAGATACCGATGGCTGGTGAAGGGGGCTTGCTTCCCGGGGCGCTCGATGGTTGCTTGCCTAAGATGGCGGACGCAACAGCACCCTCCATCCTTGATCCACCGCTGGGGCTTCGCGACATCCTGGCAGCACTGGAGGACCTGCGGTTGGCCTTCCACGACTCTGCCACTGATTTGGAGGACCGGTTTGATTGGACTTTTTCAGCTGGCCATGATGATTCTCCAGTGCGGCATGTTAAGCCACATCTTCAGTCGACTGTCGGTGGATCACCCGAGTTGAGGTATGTGGCAGTGACGGGGGGACGTGTCCCAGTGCCCGCTGCGGTACTCTTCGGCTCTGCCCTGGAGGAGTCTGACAATACTGCTCCCTTGGTACGGCCGGAGCTTGTGTCTCAGACGCCGTTTTGCCCATCTTTTTTGTCCTTTGGTGCCACGTTTCTGAGCGTCCTCCTGGACTTGCTTCCTGTACATCGGCCGGCCGCTACTCTGGAACTTATGCATCGTCCTGCTCCCTGTTGTACTAGCCATGGCATAGCGGTGGCGCATTCTGTGGTCCTTTACTATCGAGCTTCACTCCAGTTTGACTTGTCTCTTACACCTCGACTTCTGCAACGGACTCCATGGTGGCCCATCCCGTCCAGGTTGGCTGTACTGCAATTTGATTCTGTTGGACTGCAGATTCGAAGGGGCCAAGGCTGAGGAAGGGGGTTTTTCTTGTTGCACATTGATACGTATATGGCTGGGACTGGGACTTGTGACTGTTGGAGGTACATGTAGCATGGGTGTTAGGTCGGGGCCTGGGGTTGGGTGACCGCGGATAACGATTTTGCTTGCATTGAATAGATCCTTGGCCCTCCTCCGATTAACCGTGTCATTCTTTTTCTTTTTCTTCTCTTTCTCTTCTCCTACATTTCGGGTACTCTTTTGGGGCGACAGACACACTGCTAGGGGGGGTAGGCCATAGCCTCTGCATGCGTGTAGGGTGGGGGGTATATTTCCTTGTTGTTTTTTTTTTTTTTCTATGGGCCTCCTTTTTCTTTCTTTCTCTTCTCTTTTTCTCTTCTCCCTTTCTACTCTTTACCTTTCTCGCTTGCTCTTCCCTTTCTTCTTTCTTGGGTCGATGGGAGGATTGGGAACTCGTGGGTAGTGCTTGGGGATCGTCATGTGATATGTTTCTTTTCTACCCTGATTTCATCGAGTGCGATTGATTACCTTACGGATAATGCTTGCTGACTCTTCTGATGATCGTTGCCCACTATAGTCCTAACTGCATTGCTTTGATTCGGATCCTTCCAGACCTGTTGCTATGGACTTATTCAAAACTTTATAAAAATTAAACCTCATCATCCTGGCGCTCGGCGGCACAATTGTGTATAACGTGACCTGGTCTATTCGTGCTTGTATTGATATGCTGCTGAGTTGTATAATTGCTTGCTGATGTGCCCTTTATTGTCGAGGCCGGCCTGAGGGTTGTAGGCCCGTATTTGTCTGCACATACTGTTAAATAAAGGTTTTCCAAAAAAAAAAAAAAAAAAAATAATAATAATATTCATGCAGTCTGGCGATAGATTAAGGTAGCCAAACTCTAGGACATCAGGTGCCAGATCACCAGGTTGAGTTGACTGGGGTCTGGATGTCTTATGTCTCCATGGCTCTGTGTGAGGAGATTGGGTGTAAGACGTAGTTTTTGATGAGGAACTACTGACAGTTCCAACAAGGTTGTGAACCAGGGTTGACATGCCCACGTGGGAGCAACTAGGATTAGTGTCAGGGATGCTTGTTTGAGTTTCCGAACCACTGATGGAATGAGTGGGAGAGGCGAAAAAGCGTAAGCAAATATCCCTGACCAATTCATCCATATTTCATTGCCCTTGGACAATGGGTGTGGATACCTGGACGCGAAGTTTGGGCATTTTGCGTTTAGGTGTGTGGCGAACAGATCTATGTTTGGGAAACCTCACGTTTGAAAGAATGGGAGGAGAACTTGAGGGTGTAGTTCCCATTCATGGATTTGTTGTGTCTGACGGCTGAGCAGATCTGCCATCTGATTGTTTACTCCTGGAAGGTGTTCCGCTAGGAGAAACATTGTGTGATGTATGGCCCATTTCCAGATGGTCTGTGCTAGCTGTTACAGCTGGAGAGTGGGCCCCCTCTGTTTTTGTATGTAATACACCGTTGTCATGTCTGTATGAATCAAGACAGTCTTGCGTAGTAGATGACCTTGAAACGCTTTCAGCGCCAGAAAAATTGCTAGCAGCTTTAGGTGATTTATATGAAGTTGTTGCTGCTGCAAGCTCCATATGCCCTGAACTGTGTGGGATTGTAGATGTGCTCCCCAACCTGTCAGTGATGCGTCTGCTGTTAGTGCTATTTGTGGAACTGGGTCGCTGAAGGGCCGCCCTTTTAAAAGGTTTTGTGGGTTCCACCACTGCAGAAAGCGATGGGTGCGGCCATCTACCAACACTAGATCTGATAACAGACCCAGAGCCTGGTTCCACTGTCTTGCTAAGCATTCCTGTAGGGGACGCATTTGAAGTCTTGCAGAAGGGACTATTAGAATGCAAGAAGCTATCATTTCCAGTAATTGTATAAACACACGAGCTGGTACAAGAGCTGGTAAAGAGTGTTGAGGCTGAAACTGAGACAGCAGGACTTGTAATTTCTGGACCCTGGCTGGAGTTGGGTATGCTAGAGCTTTTTGTGTGTCTATAGTAGCTCCTCCTAGATATGCTTGAGTGTTGGACGGTTGGAGATGGGATTTGCACAGATTTCCTGTGAATCCCAGCTCGTGGAGCAATTGCACAGTTTTTTGTGTGCAGCATAGACAGCTGTCGCGGAAGCACTTGTTGGAGTGTTACCATATGGATGTGGTACGACTGAATGTACAGATTTTGTTCTCTGAGGTTTAATCTAGGCTTGAGAGAGCCGTACTTTTTGGCGATTAGAAAGTAGAGGGAGTACACACCTGCCCCTTGGTATTGTAAAGGGACTGGTTCTATTGCACCTTTCTGCAAAAATGAGAGCACCTCTTTCTTTGGAAGGTGAGATGTTCTTGTGACATGAGGTGTGACCTTGGAGGAATGTTAGTGGGAGTGTTTGTAAGCTCCAGGCAGTAACCAGATCGGATAATTTGTAGAACCCATTTGTCTTATGTAATCATATTCCAAATGGGTAGAAACTGGGAAAGACGTCCCCCGACAGGAGTGGAATGATCGGGGGGTATGGAAAGGAAGTCACTGTTTGCAGGGGCAGTGCGTGTTGAATTACCTCTGCCTCTTCCCCTTCCGTTGTTTCCTCTATATCCACCTCTAAAGTAACCTCTTGAAGAGGGCGACTGATTGTTGCCTTTGTAAAAGGAAGAGGGATTTTCTTTAGCTATATTTTTGGAGCCGTCCCTGTAGAATGAGCAACGAAAGGATCCTCTGTTGGAAGGTGATTGTAAGGCCCCCATGGACTTCGCAACCTCAGTATCCTTTTTAATTTCTTCCAGAGATGTATCAACCGCTGGACCAAAGAGGTGTTCCTTGTCAAATGGTTGGTTAAGAATAAAGGCTTGCACCTCATGTTTAAATCCTGAAATCCTTGACCAAGCATGCCTACAAAGCAGTACGCTAGTGTTTACTGCCCGGGCTGCTGTCTGCAGCATCTAGCACACATCTGATAGAGGTATTAGTTATTAGTTTATCCTCTTTAATAAGGTCACTAACTCTAGACTAATGCTCATCAGCAAGAAATTCCATGAACTTCTTGAGCTCATCATAATGAGCTCTGTCAAATCTCGCTAATAGTGCTTGAGCATTGGCAATGCGCCAATGATTAGCTGCTTGTGACGCTACCCTTTTGCCCGAAGCATCAATTAATTTGGACTCTTTATCAAGAGGAGGGACTTCACCTGTGGTTTGTGATTTAGCTCTCTTACGAGCGTTAGAAACTACAAGAGAGCCCAAGGGCAACTGGACTTTGATATATACAGGGTCAGTAGGCGCAGATTTTTATTTTTTCTCTACCCAGAGGATGATGATTCTTGCTTTTACAGGGTCTTTAAAGATGTCTCCAGCATGTTTGAGAATACCTTTTCGCATTGTTAATGTTTGGGTAGCCCTCTGAGAGGAACTTCGGGTTTCAAACAACATTTTTTCCTCTAAAGCCTCTTTCTGTAGCTCTACCCCATGATACTGTGCAGCTCTGTTAAGGAGATCAATATATCCAATATCATCTGGAGGAGAAGGTCTGGATGGATATAAGTCTGGGTCGTTATCTGGTTGAGGGTCAGTGTCAAAATGATCCCATGGGTCAGTATCTTGTGGTACATAGTGATCTGCATCCCCATCCCCTGTATCCTGTGGGTCAGGTGATGGTGGTGAATATGTGGGTGTGATGAGCAAATTTGGATCAATGGGTGAAGGTGGAATATAAGGTGGAGAAGGGTTAGTACCCACATTTTTCCTTTTAAGAGGAATTTGGTAATCTTCTTGTAAGCCCATTTTCCTTTTCTCAGGTAGTTTGGTAAGAATATGTCCAATTTGTGGATTAATCACAATTTCCTTTTGTTTTGGATCCGAAGGTGAAACATCAGTCCGAGGCTCTTTTGCTGAACTGCTTTCTTTTGCATGTTTTGGCGTCAAGTCCAAAGGAGGGGTGCTCAAAACTTTTTCTCGGTGCCGACCTTGGCCTGAAGGCAGAGGAGGGACCTGAGCCTTTTTATGGAGTTGATGGTGGGGGAAGGAAGTCTCTGTACTCACGATCTGTTGGCCCGGTGTGAGGTCTTTGGCATCGGAGTCGGCTTCAGACACGGAGATGTGCTCCTCTTCGCATTCAGCTTCCTGCGCATGGGAGGCTTCATGTTCGGAGTCGTCTCTGACAAGATCCGGTGCGGAGCCGCTTTGTTGGTGCATTTCGTTACGTCGAGCCCGACAGTCACGGAGCGTCTTTTTTGATCGAAACGACTGACATGCGTCGCAGTCTTTCTCGTCATGTTCCAGGGATAGGCAAAGGTTTCACACTTCATGCAAGTCGGTGCGCGGAAACTTAGCGCGACACCCAGGACAGAACTTGAAGGGCACCCGTTCCATCGACTGCTATCTACCCTGGCGCGGATAGGCCCAACGGTCTTCCAGGAATCTTCTTATGAAAGTCTTTTAGAGTGTAGACGACATGCAGAGAAAGAGAAACGCGATCGATAAACAATACGGTCTAGGGTAGTGGATTAAGCGTCGAAGGGGGCCCGAAGAACAGTTCCGAACTGGAGTGCAACAATTCACATATGAACCAGATGCCGGGAAAAAAAAATCTAACAATGGAGTCGATGCCCATGCGCACTATCACCGAAAGGAGAAGTCACCTACCTCCTGACTAGAAAGACTTCTTCGAAGAAAAACAAAGTGCAAACACCCGGACACAACACTAGATGGCAATCTATGCACAGCATATGAACAACAGCTCATATGCCTCGCACATAGTCTTATCGGTTTTAGGGTAAGTATTCAGTAGTGGGATTGGAGGTTCTGGGGGTAGACTCAGGGGTACGCCAGGGTCAGGGATGCACTCTCGTTACACCCTCAGCGGCACTAGGGCAGCCGGGTGCAGAGTCCTGATGCCCAATGTTATCCAATGGGGGATACGGGGCCTCCGGTTGATGGCTGCGGACGAGCAGGCCACTTGGTTGTGGGAGCAAAGCTCCTAGACTTTAGCTCAAGGCAAATGGGTAAACAAGTAACACCAAAGGTGCACCCTCAGCGGCACTAGGGCGGCCAGGGACAGGGTGCTGTTTTGACGTTGCGCGCCCTGTTTGCAATGGGGAACCTCCGGTTTGCAAAGGCACTGCAGGCTTGGGGACGAAGGTCTTCTGGGTGCGACTACCACATCGAGAGGTAAGTTGGAATGTTGGGGGTTGGTTAGGCACCCTCAGTTTGGCCATCCGAGGCCGTGGGGCTTCGGGTGCAGGGGTGCCTTGTAGGGTCGGATTTTCTTACCAGCTCCTGGTCGGGGTTGGGGGGGAACCTTCCGGATGTAGGCTGTAGGCGTCGGCTGGAGGTTTGAGGCAGCTCAGGGGTCGCCGGATCTCAGGTCAGGATCATCAAGGGGACCCACTCGTGGTGTTTGCCCACTCGAACTCGGGCCGAGGACAGCGGGTGCAGAGTGGTGCGGATTTGCGGTGTCCGGCCGGAGACAGAGGTTGGAGATGAAGAAATCCGGTGTTCACGGGAGACACTGTCTTTGTGGTTGAAGACAGGCAGGTCCTTCGGGGTTTTCGCGGTTGCTGCCTGCAGGAAAGTCCGGGATTTGGCAGGAGCAGGTTCGAGGTGGAGACAGACTGGTAGGGCTGGGACCAAGTCAGTGGGCGTCTTCCTCTTGTTAGCTTCGGCATGGCTCTTCGGTCCTCCTTTTCTTGTAGTTTCTTCTGGTCTGAGGAAGCAAGGTTCAGGTGTGCCCCTTAATACTAGATTTAGGGGTAATTCAGGTAGGTAAAAGGTTGGGACCAATGGGTCCCTTCCCTGGGGTGGGTACACCCCCTATTATGCCACCCTCCGGTGGGAGGGGGGCATAAGCCTTTCCATGGTTGGCTGAGTCTCCCCATCTGCAAGATGGCGGGGACTGAGAGTTGTGCTTCACCTTGCCTCCCCCACCTGAGGGGTGGAGTTGGCAGAGGTGGGCACACCTCTCTTCCTCACTTGTTTTTCCCGCTGGTTCTCACGCCCAAAGTGAGGGGCAGAACCCGTTGGGACCAGTTGCTGAATGCAGCAAGTGGCCTGGGGAAGCTCACAAAGGAGGCAAACCTTTAAAGCTTTCCTTTCTTGGACCCTGCCCATCCTGGGGGAGGAGGCTTGGCACCTCGTCCCAGGATGTGCATTGTTTCAGGCCCCCGAGAGCAGCAGGCTCTCAACCCAGGTATGCAGAAACATGTGTGATGGCAGCTAAAAGCAGCCTCTCAGCCTGGACACTAGTGGTAGGTTCGTTTTCAGGGGGCATCTCTAAGGTGCTCTCTGTGTGCATTTTTAATTAAATCCCACACTGGCATCAGTGTGGGTTTAATTTGCTGAGAAGTTTGATACAAAACTTCTCAGTTTTCAGTGTAGCCACTATGGTGCTGTGGAGTTCGTAATGACAAACTACCAGTACCATCTACTCTTAATGGCAGCACTGTACTTACAATTTCTAAGAATGGACTTAGACACTGTAGGGGTACAGGGCTCATGCACATGTACCCTCAACACTGGTATAGTGCACCCAGCTAGAGGGGTGACTGATCTATGCCAGGGCAGTGGGTTGTAGGCATGGCCCACAGGGATGTGTGCCATGTTGACTTTTCACTTTGTTCTGCACCAAAACACGCAGCCTGCAAAGGCAGTGTGTGAGTGTGAAGGTACAGGACATCTAAGGGTAGCACAATAAGTGCTGCAGCCCTTAGAGGCCTTCTCTGGTCACAGTGCCCTGGGTACCTGTGGTACCATTTAACGGGGCTGACCTGTGGCCAGAGATGCCATTTGGGTTCAGGCTTCAATGCAGTTTAAGGGAAAGAACATTGGCCCTGGGTATCTGATTAGCAGGAGCCCAGGGCACACTCAGTCAAAGCACATCAGCAATTCAGCAAAAAGTGGGAGCAACCATGCAGAAAGAGGGCACTTTCTCACAGGAACCTCATCTTTTTTGATGGGGGTTTGTTAGTTCTATACAATAGCCGTGACGTACCACGTTTAAAATCCAACTGTCTGTGGTGATGTCTTTCCATTGCAGTAGGTAGTGTGCTATTATGCCTCCCATTGGTGTTGCATGGGGGTCTTTTGTTGTGGGCAAGTCACTTGGAGTTTGCTCCTCCCCCTCTCAAGGGTTGTCCCCTGCCTCTTCACCTGCCCTGAAAGGACTGCCTTGGTTGTGGTTGCTAGGCTTCGTATCCAGATTGCTGGTTTGATTGCTGTCCGCCGCCTTGAGTTTGTTGTTGGCCTGTTAAGAAGAACCCCGTTCCTGTGAGTCTTCTGATGTTAAAACCTCCTCTTTTGAAGGTGCCCCTCTGTTGTAGTGCTCCTATAGCCCTGATTGTTTAATTGTCCTTTATTTGTTGAAGTGATTCATCAACCTCACTTCCAATCCGGGCCTGTTGATTGAGGTTTGGACCTCTTGTTTGAAGCCTGATATTCGGAGCCAGGCGTGCCTTTTCAACGTTTTGCCTGGGCACATTTGTCTGCTGGCTGTATTGGCTGCATCTAGGGCTGATTCAGGCAGGTGTTAGCTATGTTTTTTCCCCCAGGTATGATGGATTTTTGCCTTTTTATCCTCTTCTGGGAGCTTGTTCATCAGTTCTTTGATGTCATCCTATTGTTGGTGGCCATACCTGTTGAGGAGAGCACTGGAGTTTGCAATGCGCCATTGTGTTGCTGCTTCTTTCTCCCTACAATGTCCATTCTTTTGCTTTCTCTCTGGAAGTAGACCAGTGGAGGAGTGGGCGTTGCCCCTTCTTGCCGTGGTGACAATGATGGAGTCTGGCACGGTGTTTCCCTGAATGAATTTAGGGTATTTAGTGGAAGGCTTGTATTTTTTCTCCACCCTTGGGGGTCCCCTTTTTGCTGAGGCAGGCTCCTTGAAAGCCTTCTTGCCCTGGTCCAGGATATCTGGTAGCATTGTGAGGTATTGTGTCCTCTTGGTGGATGGTGCCAAAGTCTCTAGGGGGAGGCAGGAGTCTCCTTTCTACTCCTCCAAGGGGACTCCGAAGGTATCGGCTGCTCTCTTGATGAAGTCGTTGTAGAAGCCTAGGTCATCTGGTGACAAAATATTTAAGGGATTGCTACAGACATCTTCTTCCTCTTTGGTATTTTCGGCATTTACGGCGGGTTACGCAGGAATTAGGAATTCCGAGAGTGCTTTGTCAAACTCCTTTCGTTGAAGGAATGCCGCCATTTCTGCTTTGTGGCGTCTTTTACTCCGCCTCAAGGGCCCTTTCGGCATCTGAGGCTGGGGAGATCCGCTTCTTGGGCGTGGTGGTCTCTGGCTCCAAGGGTGTGGTGTTTCCCTTTGTGGCCTCTCGTTCGGCACTTGCCTTAGTTGATTTAGACTAACTTCCCTCGTTGGTATCCGTGGGGTTCTCTTGGTTGCGGCTGACCCTCAGTCGTCGTTTTCTTCAACGCCTGAGCTGCCTTTTGCACCTCCTTTTCGTGGCCCTTAGTTTCCGAAAGTTTAGGGTTTCTTACCTTGTCAGTCTTTTGTTGCTTTCTCCGCGGTACGCCTCTTCTCGGTATCCCCTTCGAGGATTTGGACGTCGGATTCTTTCGGGGATTTCATCCAAATCTTCGGAGTGTCTCTCTTTGCTTCAAGACCAAATGGCAGAAAAAAGAATCTGAAGAAGACTACCACGCACAAGAACTTCCGGGGCGCAGTCTGACGTCACACAATGGATGAACCTAGCACCAAATGGTGGTTGACGACGCCCAAAGCAACAAAAAAAAAGGAATATTCCTTACGAAACCACTAGATGGCAGAATAATGCACATCATGTGAGACCAGAAAAGGATTCATGCTGCAAAACCCAGTTTCCTACAGGTATAGAGACTGTAATCTGCCCATAAATTTACAAATCAGGAAGTGTGGCAAGTTTCACCATTTCCTATATACAGGATACTACCAAATAATCACCAAATGCTCCAGTACCCAAGTAAAATATCAAATTGTGTGTTTAGCTATTATTTTCTGGCCAATTATTTCTTTGTTTGGTAGGAGTTGAAACACTAAGTGACACCGCATGCAGGATTAGTCAACCTGCTTACATACTGACCACTAATAATTGGACAACTACTATGTTTCAAATGAAGTTTGTTTTTTAACAAACTGTCAAAGGTGAACTTCACAATGCTGTTCACTCCCCACTCCCCTAAGAAATTGCTGGTCACAGTCTTCAGCATAGTTACTTACAAACTATCGCAGAGTTGCATACTGATGTCATCAGGGCACGTACAAACATATTGGATGAAAGCTGCTGCTCACTCAAGTTGCCCTGCAAAGAAGACAGATTGTAATATTAGCCATCAAGAAGAAGTGTGGAAGAGAGAAAACCTCTGGAAAGGTAAAGAGCTAAATGAGCCTAGTACAGAGACTACTGAAATGGTAGTGCATAGTATAGATGGATACAATAGGCACAGACTGGACAGGTTTCGATGAGGCCACGAGATGCAGTGGTGGAAATTGTAGTAATGCAAGGTACGGTGTTAAGTCTTAAGTAGCCACCATAACAAAAGATCTGTCTGGTAGCCATGAAGCAGATCTCCAATGTACAACCTGCTGAAAGATACAAAACACATTAAACTAACATAGTTCAAGTGTAGGAGTAGGGAAAAAGTACTTACCTGTAACTTAAGTTCTCAACTGTTAGTCTGTTTCCAAGATTCACAGGCTTGAATCATTCCCTGATGTTGAGGTGGGAGTAGCATGGTAACCTTACAAAAGGAGTCTGACATCATAACAGTCCTAAGAATTTTAGACAGTGTCAAATTAGTAGCCAGTTAGCATCAATATAATGGTCTTATTACTCAAAAGGTGAGTAATCTGTGGTTTGAGCCTCTACCAGAAAGAGCGTTACTCAAGATAAGTGACTTGTTCTTTTGATAGACTTCAAACCAACGGATTTCTCACCTTTTGAATTGATAAAGTAGTACCTACTTGGAGAGGAGTTTGAACGGATGAACCTGGCTGTCCAGACCATGGTGCTTTGTGTACGTGTAAAGTGAAGCCAATGTGGCTGCATGGCAGGTGTCCAGGACAAGGACTCCGTGTGCCAAAGCAGTGGTAGCAGCTTAGACCCTGGAAAATGAGGTCACAGTCCTTCAGGAGGCTGCTTTTGGCCAATGTGCATAAGATCTTAATGCGGAGCACGATTGTAAAAAAGTGCCCTCTTTTTGCATGGTTGCCCCCACTTTTTGCCAACTGTTGATGTACTTTAAGTGTGCCCTGGGTACCCAGGGCTTATGTTCTTTCCCTAAACTGCATTGATGGCACGCTTTGGCCACAGGTCAGTCCCTTATAAATGGCACCCTAGGTACCTAAGGCACTGTGGCCAGGGAAGGTCTCTAAGGGCTGCAGCAATTATTGTGCTACCCTTAGAGGCCCTGTACCTTTACACACTGCCTTTGCAGGCAGAGGGTTTTGGTGCAGAACAAAGTGAAGAGTCAACATGGCATATATCCTTGTGTGCCATGCCTACAACCCACTGCCCTGGCATAGGTCAGCCCCTATTCTAGCTGGGTGCAGTATACCAGAGGTGAGGGTACAGGAGCATGATCCCTGTACCCTTACAGTGTCTAAGCCAGTTCTTGGACATTGTAAATGCAGTAATGCCATTGAGAGTATATGGTGCTGGGATCATTAAACCCCAACTGTTGCCAGTGTGGGATTTAATGAAAAATTCACACAGAGGAAATCTTAGAGATGCCCCCTGAAAAACGACCTAACACTAGTGTCCTGGATGAGTGGCTGCTCTCGAGGATCTGAAACATTGCACATCCTGGGATGAGGTGCCAAGCTGCTTCCCCCAGGATGAGCAGGGTCCACAAAGGGGACGCTTCAAAGGCCTTTGTGAGCTACCCCAAGCCTTTGATGCTTCCAGCAACTGGCCCCCACCAGTTCTGACCCCCACTGTGGGTGGGAGAATCGGCAGGAAACCCAAGTGGGGAAGGGAGGTGTGCCCACCTTTGCCAACCCCACTCCTTAGGTGGGGGGGCGAGGTGAAGCACAACTCTCAGTCTCCGCCATCTTGCAGATGGGGGGACCCAGCCAGCCAGGGAAAGACGTATGCCTCCTCCCACTGGAGGGTGGCATAATAGGGGGTGTACCTCCCCAGGGAAGCGACCTATTGGTCCCAACCTTTTTACCTACCTGTAACACCCCTAAATCTAGTATTTAGGGGCACCCCTGAACCTTGCTCCCTCAGACAAGAAACCAGAAGTATAAAAGAAGGAGGACGAACAGCCGTGCTGAAGCGAATAAGGAGGAGAACGCCCACTGACTTGGACCCAGACCTACTGGCCTGTCCCCACCTCAAACCTGCAACAGAGAAATCCCGGTGATCCTGCAGTCAGCAGCCTCAAGAACCCGAAGGACCTGCCCTGCCTTCCAAAAAAAATACTTTGTCTCCTGTAAGCACCGGATTTGATCACCAACAGACTCTGGCCCCAGCCAAAACCCTGAGTCTGCACCACCCTGCACCTGATGCCTACTACCCGAGTTCAGGTGGCCCAAAACCACGAGGAAGTCTCCCCGGTGATCCTGGCCAGAGATCTGGTGATCTCTGACCTGCTTTGACACTCCAAACGATGCCTGCAGTCTTTCTGGAGGACCCACACGACCGAAACAGGAGCTGGTAAGAAAACCTGACGCCTAAAGACACCCCTGCACCAGACATCCCATGGTCTTGGGTGGCCCAACCGACGGCGTCCCAGCATCCCCAGGCATCCCGTTGCGTTATATGGTTCACCAATTTGGGGCTATGTAAACGTGGAACCAATCCAGAGAGCGGAGAACAGATTCATACGGACACTCCTCTCTGTGCCGCAGTCAACACCAACTTACTCAATACACTTGGAGGTGGGCCTAGAGTTCCTTACTGATGGGTTGAATATGGCTCCCCTGATCTTTTGGTTAAAGACGTGGCTTAATGAAGACCTCCCACTGAACCATAAGATCATGTCCGACGTCTTGTCCCTAGACCATTGTAAAAAGATCCCCTGGCTGGCCTATCTGTTGAAGGTATTCTCAGATTTGGGACGACCAGAGCTCTTTACTTCCCCCCAAGATATCAAGGTCCAAGACATCGATCTTGTCAAAAATCATTTTATGGGGAGGGCAAGAGCACTTCGTCAAGAAAGGGAATTAGTGAAACCATCAGTAAGGGGCCATTACCTACTTGTTAATTCATTTTCTTTAGCACCGTATCTTGGTTTCGTTACAATTCCATTCCATAGGTTTCTTTTAACCAAGTTCAGGTTTAATTTGTTACATTTTTATTTAGGCACTTTTCAAACATGGGAAAAACCGGAAATAGCCTCACCCTGCAGTTGCGATCATTTCTCACCCCAAGACACCATGCATTTTGTTATGTTTTGTGGGTTTTATTTAGAGCCAAGGAAAAAATATCTCAGCTTTGAAGGAGGCGGGCTTCACACAAGTGAGACCGGCTCTGCTCTTCTTGTAATCATTGCCCAACATACATATTACCTTTTGTATAGCCAATTTCTTGGTAGCTGCAGTTAGGATGAAAAAACACACCCATTAGATCCATCGTTATTCCTTTTTAACTTTTGTATGCCTAGATTTGTTTTAATGTAAATTATTTTATTGTCATATTTTAACACGCATGAAATGTTCCTAACTCTTTGTATGAAATGTTTTTAATCTCTTTGTATGACTTTAATTGAGTCGAATAAAGATATTTTGACTGACTGACTGACTGACATCCCCAGGCATCCCAACTTAGCTCTCCACCTGGTGGTCACCTCCAGAAGATCTTCGTCCCTGAGCCTGCAGTCTTTGTTGCAACAGGAGAATCCCCATTGAAAACAAGGCACCAGATGCCAAACCAGCACCCCACAATCAGCCCCCGCGCCGCTGTGGGTGCACTTTGGGTGCTAACTCGGATCCCCCTTTGCCTCGAGCCTAACACCAGGAGCTTTGTTCCCACAACCTTGTGGCCTGATCGTGAGTAGCCACCAACCCGAGGTGCCCTATCCCCCATTGGATAACATTGGGCCTCAGGACTCTGCACCTGGCCGCCCTAGTGCAGCTGAGGGTGTTCGGAGAGTGCATCCTTGACCCTGGGGAAACCCTGGTTCTAACCCCAGAATACCAACTCCCACAAATAAGTACTTACCTGCAAACCGTTACCTCAATTTTTCTCCATAGGAATACATTGCCTGTTATTCCTTGATAATTGTTTTAAGTGTGGAGTTGGTTGTATCGAAAATTGACTTGCAGGAAGGTGGGTTTCTATTGCAGTAACCCCCCCACTTTTTGCCAGACTACTGATTCACTTTTACTTGGTGTGCCCTGGGTCCGTGCCAATCAGGTTCCCAGGACCTGTGTTCTTTCCCTAAAACTAACCCAATTGGCATCTCTGGCCACAGGTCAGACCTTGGTAAATGGTACCACAGGTACCCAGGGCACTGTGACCAGAGAAGGCCTCAACGGGCTGCAGCACTTATTGTGCCCTCCTTAGAGGTGCTGTACCACTACACCCACACACTGCCTTTACAGTTAAGAGTCGGCAGGGCACACATCCCTGTGTGACCTGCCTACAACCCACTGCCCTGGCATAGGTTAGTCCCCCTCTAGCTGGGTGCACTATGCCAGTGGTGAGGGTACAGGTGCAGGAGCCCTGTACCCCTACAGTGCCCACGTCCATTCTTGGGCATTGTAAGTGCAGTGCTGCCATTAAGGGTATATGGTGCTGGGAGTTTGTCAATACAAACTCCACAGCACCAAGATGGCTACACTAAAAACTGGGAAGTTTAGTATCATATTACTCAGCACATTAAACCCACACTGATGCCAGTGTGGGATTTAATGTAAAATGCACGACAGAGTGCATCTTAGAGATGCCCCCTGAAACTCGACCAACTTCTAGTGACCCGACTGAGTGGCTGCTTAGGCTGCCACCAACAGACATGTTTCTGGACGCCTGGGTCGAGAGCCTGCTGCTCTCGGAGGCCTGAAACAATGCACATCCTGGGACGAGGTGCCAAGCCTCCTACCCCACGATGGGCAGGGGAAGCTTCAAAGGCATGCCGCCTTTGTGAGCCTCCCCAGACCATTTGCTGCTTTCAGCAACTGGTCCCCACTGGTTCTATATCCCACTTTGGGTGGGAGAGCCGGCGGGAAAAACAAGTGAGGGAGGGAGGTGTGCCCACATCTGCCAACTCCACCCCTAAGGGGCGGGAGGCGAGGTAAAGCACAACTCCGAGTCCCAGCCATCTTGAGGCTTGGGAGGACCCAACCAACCAGGGACAGGCTCCTGCCCCCCTCTCACTGGAGGGTGGCAGAACAGGGGGTGTACCCACACCAGGGTAGAGACCCATTGGTCCCTGCCCTTTACCTACCTGTAACGCCCCCTAAATTTAGTATTTAGGGGGCACCCTGAGCCTTGCTTCCTCAGATCCAGACAAGAAACAAGAAGAAGATAAGAAGAAGGACCGAAGAGCCGTGCAGAGCTAACAAGAGGATGATGCCCACTGACTTGGCCCCAGCCCTACAGGCCTGTCTCCCCTCGAACCTGCTCCTGCAAAATCCCGGTGTGTCCTGCAGCTGGCAACCTTGAAAACCTCAGAGGACCTGCCTGCCTTCACTTCCAAAGACTGCTTCACCCGTGAACACCGGATTTGTTCAAACTGCAGCTTCTGGCTCTGGCCGGATACCGCAAATCCAGCCCACTCTGCACCCGCTGAATCCGGCCCTAGCTCGAGAGGAAAAACACAACAAGGAGGTCACTTCAGCAATCCTGGCCCAAGATCCGGCGACTCCTGACCTACCTCAAGCCTCTAGCCGACGCCTGCAGCCTCAATCCAGAGGATCCTCTCTACCGCGACCAAGAGCGGGTAAGACTTTCTAACGTCCCAAGGCACCTCTGCAACCGACGCCCCATGGCCTTGTGTGCCCAGACAACAGTGCCTAATCAACCCAAGACATCCCAACTTACCCCTCGAAGTGGTGGTCGCACCCAGAAGATCCTCGTCCCCGAGCCTGCAGTGTTTCTTATAACCGGAGGTTCTCCATTGGAAACAACAGGGCACCCGACGGCGAAACAGCACCCTGCCGCCCTAGTGCCGCTGAGGGTGCACTCTTGGTGCTAATTTGTTTCCCCCTTTGCCCTGATCAAAAGTCTAGGAGCTTTGCTTCCACAACCCAGTGGCCTGCTTGCCAGCAGCCACCAACCGGAGACCCTCTATCATCCATAGGATAACATTGGGCCTTAACACTCTGCACCCGGCCGCCCGAGTGCCGCTGAGGGTGCAACAACAGTGCATCACTGACCCTGGAGGACCCCTGAGCCAAACCCCAGAACCTTAACTCCCACAGTCATTTACTTACCTGTGAACCGATAACCTGTTTTTCCTCCATAGGTTAACATTGACAATTTTCTTCCCAAAAGTTTCCAAGTGTGGAGTTTTAAAATCTAAAAGGAATATGCTACTTACCAGTATGCCTCTGTTCTTGGCATGTAGAGCTGCAGATCTACACACTGTGCATGGATCGCCATCTGGTGTTGGGCCCCGATGTTTGCACTTGTTTTTGTCTTGGAAAGTCTTTGGAAGTCACGAGGTATGTGACTCCTCCTTTGGATCATAGTGCGCATTGGGCATCGGCTCCATCCTCAAATTGTTTTTCGCCAGCAGGGAAATGATGGAGCTTAGTAAGAAACAGGAAAGATGCCTATGTGTGGTGTATCTAAGTAAGATAATACTGGAAGAGATAAAGGTAGTTGGAGGCGGGTGGGCGTGTGTAAAACACTATTTCAAACTACTACAACAGATACTGGTGGTCGCCGCTAGGAGTGGATACTGCCTTACAATCTATGCACAGTGTGTAATCTGCAGCTCATATGCCTCGAACGGAATATGCTACTTACCAGTATGCATCTGTCCTTGGCATGTAGAGCTGCAGATTTACACACGCCCACCCGCCTCCAACTCAGATATCATCTAAAGGAATGTTTCCTAAAAATACAATTGAAGCCCCTATCTTTCGGGTATAGTGGGCTTTAGGAGGAACAGATAATGTACGTTTTGCTTTGTGGTAACAAATCTGTATGCATTTGACAATCCACCTAGCTATCCCAGATTTTGATAGGGGGTTGCCTTTGTGTGGTGGTGAGAAAGACACGAATAGTTGCTTGGTCTTATGAAAGGGTTTTGTTCTCTCTATGTAGTGTAGTAGTGCTCTTTTGACATCTAAGGTGTGAAGAGCTCTTTCTGCGACTGTTTGTGGCTGCGAGAAGAATACAGGCTGCTCTACAGATTGATTGAGGTGGAAGGGAGAAATGACTTTTGGAGGCCCCATTAGTCTTGTGAGAACGATGTTTAAATTCCACACAGGGGAAGGTGGTACTCTGGGGAGAATTATTCTCTTGAGACCCTCCATAAAGGCCTTTATGGCAGGTACTCTGAAAAGTGAGAGATGCTGTCTATTTTGTAGATATGCTGCTATGGCAGCAAGATGCAATCTGATAGAGGTATAGGCTAGGTTGCATCTTTGGAGGTGTAGTAAGTAGCCTATGAAGTTTGGATAGACAAATCTAGGGGGTTAGTGTTGTTGTTATGGCAGTATACTACAAATCTCTTCCACTTGGCTGCATAGCATGCTCTAGTGGTAGGCCGTCTAGCTTCTTTGATGACGTTCATACAGTCAGGAGGAAGGTTAAGGTAACCAAATTCTAGGGTTTCAGGAGCCAGATCGCTAGGTTGAGCTGAGCTGGGTCTGGGTGTTGGATCTCTCCATGGTTCTGGGTTAAGAGGCGTGGAGAGAGGTGTAGTTTTTGGTACTGAACTACTGAGAGTTCCAGCAGTGTGGTGTACCATGGCTGTCTGGCCCAAGTTGGAGCAACTAGGATGAGCATTAATGAGTGTTGCTGTAGTTTGCGCACCACTAGCGGAATGAGTGGGAGAGGCGGAAAAGCGTACGCAAATCTGCCTTACCAATTCATCCATATCGCATTGCCTTTGGACAATGGGTGAGGATACCTGGTGGCAAAGTTGGGACATTTGGCATTTTCTTGGGTGGCGAAGAGGTCTGTCTGTGGTTGCCCCCAAATCTGAAAAAACGGTAGCAGAACTTGTGGATGAAGTTCCCACTCGTGGATTAGTTCTGTTTGACGGCTCAAGAGATCGGCTTTTGTGTTTTGGACTCCTGGGACATGTTGGGCTAGGAGAAAAATGTTCTGAGGTATAGCCCACCTCCATATGTTCTATGCAAGCTGAGAGAGCTGCAGAGAGTGTGTCCCGCCTTGTTTTTGGATATAATACATGGCTGTCATGTTGTCGGTGCGGACTAAGACAGTCTTGCCTGATATTTGTTTTTTAAATGCTTTTAAGGCTATGAATATGGCTAGTAACTCCAAGTGGTTGATGTGGAGTAACTTTTGTTGAGGTGTCCACATGCCCTGCATGGTGTGATGTAGTAGGTGAGCTCCCCAGCCGGAGAGCGATGTGTTCGCTGTCATGACTTTTTGAGGGACTGGCTCGAGGAAAGGTCGCCCTTTGGAAAGGTTCTTGGTGTTCCACAACTGCAGAGAGTGATGGGTACGACCATCTACCAACACCAGATCTGTTAGCTGACCTTGAGCCTGGTTCCATTGGCGTGCTAAGCACTCTTGGAGAGGACGCATCTGGAGTCTTGCATGAGGCACTATGAATATGCAAGAGGCCATCATCCCTATGAGTTGCATGAACATTCGAGCTAGAAGAGAGTGTTGCGGTTGGAATCTGGTGAGAAGAGCTTGGATGCTCGCTATACCGGCGGGACTGGGGTAGGCAAGCGCTTTTGAGGTGTCTATTGTGGCACCGAGGTACTGTTGCGTGTGGGACGGTTGCAGCTGGGACTTGGCGTGATTTATTGTGAACCCCAGGTCGTGAAGTTGTTGAATAATGGCGTGAGTGTGTTGTACACACTGATTGTACAAATTGGCTTTTATAAGCCAGTCGTCTAGATATGGGAAGACATGTATGTGTTGTCTCATTAGGTGTGCTGCCACTACTGCTAGACACTTGGTAAACACTCTTGGTGCTGTGGTGACTCCAAATGGGAGTACTTTGAATTGGTAGTGCTGACCGTCCACTACGAATCTGAGATATTTCCTGTGAGCGCTGTGAATGGGAATGTGGAAATAGGCGTCCTTGAGGTCTAGAGTAGCAAGGAAGTCACCCTGGGAAAGCAGAGGGTGGACCTGCTGAAGTGTGACCATGTGGAAGTGATCTGAATGTATGTATAGGTTTAGGGGTCTGAGGTCTAAAATAGGCCTTAGAGATCCGTCCTTTTTTGGTATGAGAAAATATAGGAGTAGACTCCCTTGTTTTGTTGGTGCAGGGGAACTGGTTCTATTGCACTTTTTTGTAGGAGGGAGATTACCTTCTGCTTTAACAGTAACAAATGTTCTTGTGACATTGGATGGTGTTTGGGTGGTATGTCTGGGGGGGTAGATGTTAGTTCGAGACAGTTGCCTGATTGGATGATTTCGTGGACCCACCTGTCTGAAGTGATGTTTATCCAGGCAGGGAGAAATTGGTGGAGTCTTCCCCCGACTGGAGTGGAATAGTTGGGGGAAGTGGAGGGAAGTCATGGGGTAGGTGTGGAGGCACAGCGGGAGTTGTTTTTGCCTCTGCCTTTGCTGTTATTCCCCCTGTAACCACCCCTTTGGTAACCTCTAGTAAAGGTGGATTGTGCAAGAGCTTTGTAAGAGGTGGAGGGGCTATCAGAGGAGTAGCCTCGATGGGTGCTTCTAAAGGATGAGCGACGAAAGGATCGTCTGGGAGCTTGCGATTGCAAGGCTCCCATAGATTTGGCGGGGTCTGTATCCTTCTTCATTTTCTCGAGGGATACGTCTACATTGGGGCCAAATAGGTGTTGCTCATCAAAAGGCTGATTGAGTATAGAACTCTGTACCTCGGGTGTAAAACCTGATATATGTAACCAGGCATGCCTGCTCAGAAGGACACTGGTGTTGATTGCCCTTGAGGCGGTATCTGCTGTATCTATGGTACAGCGGATGGAGGTGTTAGTGATGGTCTTTCCCTCTTAGATTAGTTCACTGGCCCTGTTTTTGTATTTGTCAGGGAGGTGCTGGATTATGGACTCAAGCTCGTCATAATGTGCCCTGTCATACCAGGCTAGGAGCGCTTGGGTGTTAGCAATGCGCCAAATATTTGCTGCCTGTGACGCTGTGCGTTTGCCAGAGGCGTCTAAGAGTTTTGATTCCTTGTCTGGTGGTGGTGCGTCACCTGACGTTTGGGAATTTGCTCTCTCCCTGGCATTAGAGACTACTAGGGAGTCTAGTGGTGCGGGGCCCTTAACCCCTTCGATGCGTGTGACGGAGCGGTTCCGTCATGCGCATCGGTCATGCCGTGCAGATGAAGGAACCGCTCCGTCACGGCCCCACCCGCGCACGAACCCTTCAGCACAGCGCGTAATCCGCGCCGCGCTGAAGGGGTTAATGTATACTGGGTCAGTAGGGGCAGCTTTATATTTCTTCTCTATTCTTGGGTTGATGACACGAGCTCTGACGGGGTCTTTAAAGATCTCTGGTGCGTGCTTAATGACCCCTTTAAGCATGGGCAGTGTTGAGGTGGATCTTTGTGTGGTATCAAAGGTGTCCATAAGAAAATGCTCCTCTACTGGGTCTATATAAGGGCCGCCCCGTGGTATTGGGCAGCTCTTTGAAGGAGCTGGTTGAATCCGATATTGTCCTCTGGGGGGGGGGGAGGCCTGGAGGGATAAATATCATCTTGTGGGGTGTAAGGGACATCTGGGACACTGTAATCACCCCAGGGGTCAGGAGAGCCAGTAGGAGTAGGGTCCCCAAGTGGTTGATCGTCCGGACCTCCCCCTGCATCATCTGAGGTGTTGTCATCATCATCATCTATTGGGATAGGTGATGGTGTGGGAGAGTGGTGTGGTGGGGGAGGAGGAGGAGGAGGAAGAGGAGAAGGAATCCTTAATGGAGAGGTAGCAAAGTCTCTTTTCTTTGGTGGCGGCGCGGGCGCAGGCATTTCTAGTGGTCTTTTCTTGATGCTGAGCATTAAATGACCAGTCTTAGGAACCTTCATTAAAGTCTTTTGGGTAGGATCTGGACAAAACAGTTCATTTGTGGGAGACAGATCCTTCAGAGCCGAGGGCTTTGGTGCCATACGTTTTTTGGGCGTCGACTCGGTAGCGGTTCTAGGCTTGGAACCGTGTAGTTTTGAAGTGTCTTTATCAGTTGGAACCGGTTGCTATTTTTTCGGTTCCGAGGTCTTTGGCTTGGAAGTATCGGGGCCTTTCGGCGGGCGTTTTTTAGTCGGCTCCGAGGGTGTTGTCGGAACTGGTGCTAGCCTTCGACGCCGAGTGCTTCGATGTGGCATCAGCGGTCGGCGTGGATAAGGTCGATGACACCTTTTTCTTCGGTGCCGGATGTTGCTTTTCGGTACCGAGGGTAGGCTGACTCGAGCCCGAGTCGCTTAGAGACATAGTAGGCTTCTTTACCGGGCCCGAAGGCGGGGAATGGGAAACAGTGTCTCGGCGTGCACCTGGGCCTGAAGGTGGAGGTGGTACCGAAGCCTTTTTTGACGGTGCCGAGGGGGAAGGGGGGGGGGGGTCGGGGTCGACGTCTGTTCTCGCGGCCCTTTGAGCTTGAGTGATGTCTTCGACGTCGGAATCATCTGATTCGGAGGTGTGGATGATGGCTTCCTTGACTCGACCCTGCTCCGGAACATCGACGCCCTCTTGAAAGATGTCGTCGTGGATCAAAGATGACGAGCGTGCCATTGTTCTTCAAGCTCGTCGGTCCCGGATGGTCTTTTTGGAGTGGAAGGAGGCACAAGCTGGACAGTCTCTGGCCTCGTGCTCCGGTGAGAGGCAGAGGTTGCACACCTCATGTAGGTCGGTGTGGGGAAACTTTGACCCACATTGAGGACACTTTTTAAATGGCGTCCTTTCCATGAGCCGGAGATGAGGCCCGGGTAGGCCTGAAGGCCTTTGTCGACGACCGGAATCGAAGACTTCGAAGTTGAAGGTTCGCGTGTGGCTGGAAACGCGATCGAAAACAATACCGTCGAGATGGGAAGGATTGCGCGTCGAAAGAGAAAACCGTTAACGGTTCCGAACTGGAACGCGAGAACACATCCGAGCCCGATGGCAGAAAAAAACAATCTGAGGATGGACACGATGCCCATGCGTACTATGATCCAAAGGAGGAGTCCCATACCTCGTGACTTCCAAAGACTTTCCAAGACAAAAACAAGTGCAAACATCCGGGCCCAACACTAGATGGCGATCTATGTGTAATCTGCAGCTCATATGCCTTGAACATATTCTTTAAAAATCGCACAAATAACCAAAATTTATTTACTTACCTGTTTGCAGAAAATGACCCAGTGCTGAATCCAGGTATCCAGCACTGAGTTAGAAAAGTAACGTAAAAAGTAACTTACCTGTGAGTTACTGAAAAAGCCTATTCATTTCAATGTACTGTATTTGCTAAGTGTTGCAACCTACTGCATTCCCTGTAAATCAAACAAAGTACAATTTACATTGCATTTTCAAACTGTTCGGCAATCAGCAAATTATTACTGCAAAGTATTTTATGCTTACCTGTACCTGGCTTGCTTGGTTCTTAAATAAAACAGTATATTTTTTTATACAAAAACAATTGGCCTAGAGCTCAGTTCTTGACTGTGTGAATCATTAGAAAGGATCATGTAGATAAAATTGGAGGTGGTATTGCATTAATTTTTAATAATGCTTATACTTGCAAATGGGAGGACCTACCCTTTAAAGGCTGTGAAGCAAGTTCTTTTAAACTTTCTCTCACATCTCAATTCACTCTCTCTGGGATCTTGATTTATTGACCACCGGGACCTGCAGGTTCAAGTGGCAAATTTCACTATCTTGGTAGACTTAAATATTTATTTTAATGACCTCACATGCACTATTAGCACCGCTTTGATGGCTGATTTGGCAGCCATGAATGTTCTACTCTGCAACTCAGGTCCCACCCATAAGGCGGGATATTTATTAGACCCCATTTTTTCCAATCTAGCTAGTATCTCATGCCAGGCAGCCATCCCTATACTCTGGTCAGATCATTTTTTGGTCGGTGTTAAGGTGAAACTGGAGCTGCGGTGTGAAAAAATAAGTTACTTACCTGTATCCTAGTTCTCTTCCAGGGGTATCCTCATGAAAGTCATAAGGACTGAATATTCCCGCCCATGTGCGGGGACCCCGTAAATAATAAAAATTATATATGGAAAACATATATATACAGCTATATATATATATAAGGGGCCCCGTTCTATCAAGTTGTGTGGAGGCATTACTGGTGTCTGCGCAAGCAGTTGTTCGTCGCCCAAGGTATTGGATTGCTCCAGCCCACCTCCCGAGTATGGGTCAAGCTAGGGACGCTGCCAGCACGAGGAGTATTGATTTATTAAATCAGCTCACGACCCGGCGGACTTGTGCCTGGGGGCTTGGAACGTATGGGGGGACCCAGGGACGTCTGAGGACTAAATTTACACTGTATACAGCGCGCCCTGCTCTGCAGTACACCGAAGCCACATGGACTTTTCATCATCATCAAGTTTCCCCACGCATCACCCGCCCAGAGAAAATGCATTCTGGGAGTTGTAGGACTTAATGAACTACATCAGGTGAGCGATCACATGGCAGGGGAGGTGTGTCTCTCCAATCAAGGGAGGACTGCAGTATCATTCAAAAGTGGTGGTGAGAGGTGGATTCAGTGTAGCAGTGGCATCTGAGGAAGACACTACGTCGAAATGCATTATGCCAGAATTGCATTCCAATTAAAGATCATTTCCTGGATTCCCCGTGTGGCCTCTTCCTTCTGCTTGCTGGAGGTTTCGTGTGGATATTATCGCGTCAGCCAGACACGTGTTAAGGGGCCCGTTCTATCAAGTTGGCTGGAGGCATTACTGGTGTCTGCACAAGCAGTTGTTCGTCGCCCAAGGTATTGGATTGCTCCAGCCCACCTCCCGAGTATGGGTCAAGCAAGGGACGCTGCCAGCTGGCAGCTCATGACTTCACGAGGAGTACTGATTTATTAAATCAGCTCACGACCCGGCGGACTTGTGCCTGGGGGGTTGGAACGTATGCAGGGACCCAGGGAGGTCTGAGGACTAAATTTACACTGCATACAGTGCGCCCTGCTCTGCAGTACACCGAAGCCACATGGATTTTGCATCATCAAGTTTCCCCACGCATCACCCGCCCAGAGATGATGCATTCTGGGAGTTGTAGGACTTACTGAACTACATCAGGTGAGCGATCACATGGCAGGGGAGGTGTGTCTCTCCAATCAAGGGAGGACTGAAGTATCATTCAAAAGTGGTGGTGAGAGGTGGATTCAGTGTAGCAGTGGCATCTGAGGAAGACACTATGTCGAAATACATTATGCCAGAACTGCATTCCAATTAAAGATCTTTTCCTGGATTCCCTGTGTGGCCTCTTCCTTCTGCTTGCTGGAGGTTTTGTGTGGTTATTATCGCGTCAGCCAGAGACACGTTAAGGGGCCCCGTTCTATCAAGTTGGCTGGAGGCATTACTGGTGTCTGCGCAAGCAGTTGTTCGTCGCCCAAGGTATTGGATTGCTCCAGCCCACCTCCTGAGTATGGGTCAAGCAAGGGACGCTGGCAGCTGGCAGCTCGTGACTTCACGAGGAGTACTGATTTATTAAATCAGCTCACGACCCGGCGGACTTGTGCCTGGGGGATTGGAGCGTATGCGGGGACCCAGGGAGGTCTGAGGACTAAATTTACACTGTATACAGCGCGCCCTGCTCTGCAGTACACCGAAGCCACACGGATTGTTCATCATCAAGTTTCCCCACGCATCACACGCCCAGAGATGATGCATTCTGGGAGTTGTAGGACTTACTGAACTACATCAGGTGAGCCATCACATGGCAGGGGAGGTGTGTCTCTCCAATCAAGGAAGGACTGCAGTATCATTCAAAAGTGGTGGTGAGAGGTGGATTCAGTGTAGCAGTGGCATCTGAGGAAGACACTACGTCGAAATGCATTATGCCAGAACTGCATTCCAATTAAAGATCTTTTCCTGGATTCCCCGTGTGGCCTCTTCCTTCTGCTTGCTGGAGGTTTCGTGTGGAGGTATATATATATATATATATATATATATATATATATATATATATATGTTCGCTCTTAGCCTTCCCAAAAGATTGAGCCTCACTCGAACATTTACCAAGGTGGCAGGCCTTTAATGAAGAGTATGAACAGTCAGCTGAGGCAGTTACGATCACACGGCCACAACGCGACTTGCCTGACGCGTTTCGAAGGTATCTCCTTCTTCCTCAGAGGCAGTCGGTCATAGATGCACGCTCCGGTCACCATCCATAAATGCAAAATACGCCCCCAGATGGGCGGGTCAATTGGCCCCAAAGCCTTATGGTTACTGGAGTCCCGGAAAATCTCACCCATGATGGTACGTTAATTTCCGTGCCTTTCAAGCCCTCAGATGGGCCACCGTCTCAGATGCTGCTCTCATCTCTGGTAAGTGCTCCACATAACAGCTCAGAATATATCCTGCTGCATGGCCCCCTCTCATCTCGGGGTGGTGCGGCTCGACGGCTGGGCGCCGCCAAAAATGTTCGCTCTTAGCCTTCCCAAAAGATTGAGCCTCACTCGAACATTTACCAAGGTGGCAGGCCTTTAATGAAGAGTATGAACAGTCAGCTGAGGCAGTTACGATCACACGGCCACAACGCGACTTGCCTGACGCGTTTCGAAGGTATCGCCTGGGGGGTTGGAACGCATACAGTGCGCCCTGCTCTGCAGTACACCGAAGCCACATGGATTTTGCATCATCAAGTTTCCCCACGCATCACCCGCCCAGAGATGATGCATTCTGGGAGTTGTAGGACTTACTGAACTACATCAGGTGAGCGATCACATGGCAGGGGAGGTGTATCATTCAAAAGTGGTGGTGAGAGGTGGATTCAGTGTAGCAGTGGCATCTGAGGAAGACACTACGTCGAAATGCATTATGCCAGAACTGCATTCCAATTAAAGATCTTTTCCTGGATTCCCCGTGTGGCCTCTTCCTTCTGCTTGCTGGAGGTTTCGTGTGGAGGTGTGTGTGTATGTATGTATATGTGTATATGTATATATATATATATATATATATATGTATATGTATATGTATATGTATATATATATATATATATATATATATATATATATATATATATATATATATATATATATATATATATATATATATATAATTTTTTCTCATACCACTACAGCTCCCATCTAGGAGGCTAAACAATGTAATAACACACGTAAAGCTACATTTGCAAATATATATAAAAACAGAATAGGGCAAGTAGCACTTGAACTCTCTTTTTAATGAGAAAAAGTCATGAAGAGAAACACTGCAAATAAAGCAGACATCGTTAGCCTACAGGCTGCATTGTAAACCAATAGCATAGAAAATGAAAGCATTTTCCTACAAAAACTGGCACTGTGCCTTTAAGGCAGGCATGAGCCCTAGCTTAGGTCTAACAATGAACACAATCTAATTTGCCTGGGGTGGAGGGTGGGTTGCTTATGACTTTGATGAGGATACCTCTGGAAGAGAACTAGGATTACAGGTAAGTAACTTATCCTTCTCTTACAGGGGATCCTCATCAATAGTCATAAGCACAGAATAGAATAGCAAGCCCAATCCTCACCCTGCAGGCAAATGAGAGGAAGAGAGACCCAACATACAACAACAGCCGCAATCAGCTGTTGAACAGATTCCTCATGGAGGCCTGGCCTACTTCAGTGTCTGCTCTGGTGTCTGAATCTAAACAATAGTGCCTCGTAAATGTATGGACGGACCTCCAAGTCGCCGCCTTACAGATTTCAGATATAGGCACGTTATGCAGAAAAGCAGTCGTAGCCAATTTTCCTCTGGTAGAATGCGCCTTGGGAGTAGATTCAAGAGGCCTCTGTGCTAATTGATAAGCTAGCTTGATACATGAAACTATCCATCTGGAGATGGACCGCTTTGAAACTGGAATAGTTAACAAATAGTTGATCAGATTTTCTCGTGGACTTGAACCTATCCAGTTAGAATTTTAAAACTCTTTTCAGGTCCAGAGAGCGCAAAGCCCTCTCAGCTGGAGTGGAGGGATTATGGAAAAAAGTGGGCAGAGAGATGATCTGATTTACATGAAAATCTGACACCACTTTGGGGAGGAAAGAGGGATGAGTCCTCACTACGACCCTATTAAGATGGAAGACGGTATAAGGTTCTTTAGAGCAGAGGGCCTGTATTTCGCTCACTCTGCGAGCTGACGTGATCGCTACCAAGAAAGCTGCCTTCCAAGAAAGGTGTTGTAAGGTTGCTTTGTGTATTGGTTCGAAAGGCAGACCCATCAAATTTGATAGCACCAGGTTCAGCTCCCAGTGTGGTGAAGGAGGCCGGACCGGAGAATAGACCTTCTTCAGACCCTGCAAAAAATCTTTAACAAGGTTGAGAAGGTGAACGCCTATATGCAGTGATAGCTGCTAAGTGCACCTTAATGGAAGGAGACTTCAAGCCTGCTTTCGCCAGATAAAGCAGGTATGGAAGGATGACCTCTTCCTGCCTTTTGGTTGGGTTACAATTGTTTTGAACACATCACATGTAAAAGCGTTTCCACTTGCACGCATATGAGTGTCAAGTGGACGGCCTTCGAGCTTCCTTTAAAATGGACATGCAGTTCTGTGGCAGTCATAAATGGCCATACTGGAGGACCTCAGGAGCCATGCTGTCAAGTTCAGTGATGGAAGGTTGGGGTGATGAATCCTTCCGTTCATCTTGGACAGCAGGTCCGGTCTGCATGGCAGCCTCTTGTGTGGACATACTGACAGATGCAGAAGGTCCGAGTACCACCACTGCCTCGGCCAGTCGGGAGCAATCCGTATCATTGTGGTGTCCGAGTGTGATAGCTTGCTCACCACCTTCGGGATGAGAGGCAGGGGTGGAAAGGCGTACATAAATGCCCCTGACCAGTCGATTAAAAGGGCATTCCCCTTCGATCCTGGTCGGTGGTACCTTGAGGCGAAGTCTCGGCATTTTGTGTTTTTATCGTCCGCAAACAGATCTATGCTTGGACGGCCCCAAGCCTGGAAGATGTCGTTGACCACCTCGTCGTTGAGGACCCAGTTCGGCTGTTCCTCGAAGTGGTGGCTGAGGGTATTCGCTTGAGAATTCTGCTCTCCCGGCAGGTGAACTGCTGTGATGGATAGATTGCTCGCCAGAAGCCAGTGCCAAAGGGTCTGTGCCTCCAATGAGAGAGTCCTCAAGCGAGTTCCTCCCTGTTTGTTCAGGTAGTACATGGTGGTGGTATTGTCCGTCTGTACTAGGATGGAACTCGCCTGAATCGAATGGAGGAAAGCCTTGAGAGCCAGATGAACAGCCCTTAGCTCCAGCATGTTTATGTGGTACAACTGCTCTTTTGAGGACCATAAGCCTTACGTCTGGAGAGAACCCATGTGGGCTCCCCACCCTTGCAGGGATGCGTGTGATCAGAGTCTGAGAGGGAGGGGTTTGATGAAACTGTACTCCTACCCTCAGGTTGTCCTTCATCCACTACGGAATGGATGCTCTGGCTGCGTGTGATAGACAGATTTTGTCTTCCCAGCGAGAAGACCGTTGATCCCATTTGTCCTCCAGATCCTGCTGTAGAGGATGCATTTTTAATCTGGCATTGGGCACCAGAAAAATGCAGAATGCCATCGATCCTAGCAGTGAGGCGATCTGACGCACCGAAGACAGGTTGCTCTTTAAAATCTGTCTGCCTTTTTGAATGATGGATAATTGTCTCTCCTCCGAAGGACACACTTTTCCTCACTTGGAGTCTATCAACGCCCCCAGGTAGTGGATTTTTTGTGTGGGCTGCTGCGTCGAATTCTCGAAGTTCACGTGTAGGCCCAGTTTTTGACAAAGCCCTAGGCATTGCTGGAAATGGTTCATCACACTCTGGGGAGAGGGGCCTTTCAGCAACCAATCGTCCAGATAAGGGTAGACGAAGATGCCTCTGCGTCGCAGAGCAGCTGCCACTACTGCCATGCACTTCGTGAACACCCGGGGAGCTGACTTCAGCCCGAAGGACAGCACTTTGAATTGATAGTGGGACGATCCGACTATGAATCGTAGATATTGCCGGTGATGCTGATTTATCGGTACATGAAAGTAGGCATCTTGCAGATCCAGCGAACACATCCAATCCCCTTTGCGGAGGTGAGGATATATTTGGTGGAGAGCCAACATGCTAAATTTTTCTCGTTTGATGGACTTGTTGAGTGCTCGTAGAACCGGAATGGGCCTGTATTCTGACTTTTGACCTTTCTTCTTTACTAGGAAGTATCTGGAATAAACTCCTCGACCTCTTTGGGATCGTGGAACCTTCTCTATGGCTGATTTTTGGAGAAGGATGGCCACTTCCCTCTGCAGCATGTTGACCTGGTAGCATGATGACGGTACCGGAGGGATTGAGTGAGGACAATGTCGGAAACGTAGAGAGTACCCATTCTGCAGCGTAGCTAACACCCACTCGTCCTTTGTAATAGCTCATCACTCTTGCAGATGATTCGCAACACTTCCTCCTACTGGAGTGGTGAACGGTAATGGAGGAAGCGGGCACTCATTGTTTGGCTGGATCTTTCGTAGCGGTAGAGGACTGACGGTTCACTCCTCATCCCCTGTTGGATCGTCGGCCTTGATACTGTGATTTCTGCTGACCCTGTTGGTTTTGGTTCTTTTGCCAATGAGGGCTTTGAGCCCTCTGTTGGAAGGAGCGGCGATCAGTATTGCGGTAACAGCGACAAAACTATTTTTTCTTTTCCAGCCCCACCGCCTTCAGGGTATCCAGCTCGGTCTTCATCCGTGCCATCTCTTCATCGGTGTGCGAGCCGTATAATGATGAACCGGAAAATGGCAGGTTGAGAATCCGGGACTGCGCCTCTGGCTTCAGTGCTGTAAGGCGAAGCCAGGAAGATCTTCTGGCACAAATTCTGTGGGCGTAGGAGTGTGCTGAAAGTGTAGCTCCATCCACCGCATCACCAATCACTTGGTTCGCCACCAAACTGCCCTCCTGTAAAACCTCCTCGAAGTCCTTACGGTCTTCCTTGGGTAGTTTTTCTGTAAAACCCTGTAGAGAGTCCCACAAAGCTCTATCGTAACGTCCCAATAGAGCTGATGCACTGGAGACTTTAAGCATGGATGCAGAAGTGCCACATACTTTTCTCCCCCATTAATCTTGTGTCTTGCTCTCCTTGTCTGGTGGTACTGTAAACGAGGAGGCCACTGAGTGGGTCTTTCTAGCTGCAGCCACAATTACAGAGTCCGGTGGTGGATCGGACTTCAAGAAGGAGGGGTCCCTCGCGGTGGACGATACTTCTTTAGAATTCTTGCCGGTGCGGTCTTGAGAGTGGCCGGCGTGAGAGAAATGTCCATAACCGGCTTAAGAAGCCCAGGTACCAATGGAAGTAACGGGCGAGAAAACGTCTTCTGGTTCAAGGTTTCGAAAATAACCGAAGAAGTACTCTGCTGAACTGGCATAGGAATGTTCAGTTTGGTAGCCCCCCTGGAAAGCACGTCCTGGAATGTGCTGACATCGTCCACAGGAGAGATCCTTGATGGTGGACTGTCGTTAAGGGTGGGCGAGTAGTCTCTTTTTGAGGAGGTCGAAGGGGTTGGAGGTTTGCGCCTCATCCTTCTGCTGCGTGATCTTGATCTCCTCCTGGAGGGTGGTGCAGGAGAGCGAGTACAAGCTCTACCTCTTGGTGGGGAAAGATCTGCATCTTGTGCTAGGTGAGCCAGAGGGGACCTGTGAGCTGGAGTCGGATCCCGTCTAACACCTGCAGACTGCGTATGATCAGCCCAGAGGTGTAATGGTCGCATCCATCTGGGAGAGAGATGAATGGATGGAGACCATAACAGGAGAACGACGTGGAGATTTCCGTCCTTCCTGATGTGCCTTTTCTACTGAACGTTGATGCCCAGAGGGAGAGTCCTAGCTACTTGAGGACGAAATAACCACCTCTGGAGAACCGGACCTAGCGATGGAACGGTGGGAGCCTATTCTCGACGTCAATGAAGGAGACGGAGAGAAGCTTACAGGGACCGACACCGATGGAGACCTCTGTCTCGACGTCGATCTTCTTGATCTCAGCGGAGACATGCACCTCGATGCCGACTGCCTCAACGGAGACCCGCGTCTCGACGTCGACCTCCTTCGCTTTACCGTAGGACTCTGCCTCGACGCTGAGCGTCGCATCAATGGAGACTCCTGTCTCGACGTCGAGCGCATCCTTTTCGATGGAGACTCCTGTCTCGACGTTGATCTTCTTTTCTTCGGCGGTGGGCTCAGCCTCAACGTCAAACGCCTTTCCTTTGACAGAGGACTTTGTCTCGACGTCGGCTGCGAAACCGACGGAGACCCCTGCCTCGATGTCGAGTGTCTTGCTGACGTCAACGGAAGTCTCTGCCTGGACGTTGACGAGTGAAAATCCGACGAACCATGCTTCGACGTCGATCTGCGTTGAGTCGCCGACGGGGACTTCGATCTCGACGTCGAAGATGGTGACTTACGTCTTGATGTTGATGATCTGTGTCTCGACGTCGATCGTCGCTGAAGAGTCGACGACGGAGGATCTTGTCTCGATGCCGGATGCTTTTCTAATGCCAATGGAGACTTGGCCTTCGAAATTGAAGAACGGCACTCCTGCGCCACGGCCCTCGACGACGACTCCGCCGCCTGTTTCTTCGACGTCAAGTCTGACGCCGAAGGAGAACATATCCGGACCTTGCTCCTCGACGTCGAACGCGTTCTCTTCTTTCTTCTTACAGGAGACCTAAATCTTTTTGAGAGGCCATAAAGATGGATTCTCTCCCTGTCTTTGATGGTTCTTCTAGATAACTTCCTGCAGTGTTGACAGGAGGCAGGAGAGTGAGACTCAGGGAGGCAGAAAATGCCCATTCATGTGTGTCTAACTTGGTCTTCCTTTTGCCACAGGCAGGGCAAGAATCAAACAAAGAAGGGATTTTTGACAGAAAAAAACTCTTTCTACCACAGAAAAATGGTTTAAACCTCAGTCTAATATCAAAAGACGTCGAGTGAAGGCAAAAAACCCACAAAAAAACAAGATATTTTTGACAGAAAAGTCAAAAAAGGAGAGAGCTGTGAATCCAGGGTCCTGACAGAAGGAGCCCGAAAGAACAACTGACCTAACTGTCACCCCTGAGGCATGATGGGAAGCTGGGGGTCATGGCTGCCTTAAAGGCAGGGTGCCAGTTTTTGTAGAAAAATGCTTTCATTTTCTATGCTATTGGTTTACAATGCAGCTTGTAGGCTAACAATGTCTGCTTTATTTGCAGTGTTTTTCTTCATGAGTTTTTCTCATTAAAAACAGAGTTCAAGTGCTACTTGCCCTCTTGTGTTTTTATATATATTTGCAGATGTAGCTTTACGTGTGTTATTACATTGTTTAGCCTCCTAGATGGGAGCTGCATTGATATGAGAAAAAATGATATATGTGTAATATATATATATACATATATATATATATAGAGAGAGAGAGAGAGCTGTATATATATGTTTTCCATATATAATTTGTATTATTTCCAGTGTCCCCGCACATGGGCGGGAATATTCAGAGCTTATGACTATTGATGAGGATCCCCTGGAAGAGAAACTCCTTTATTTCTACTACCAAGGCGGAGTCTAGAAACTGAAAGAATCTAGATTTAGATCTATTTAACAACATTTTAAGAATAATATTCCTGCCATCACTTCAACCAATATAGCAGATGCGGACACCATCCAAACTTCGTTGACAACATCTATAGATGCATGTCTTCAAATTTCTAATAAAAACAATGAACACTCATCGCCCTCCTACTCCTTGGTTTTCGGAAAAGTTAAAAGTAGTAAAAACCAAATGCAAAGCAAGGGAGAGACGTTGGAGGAAGGACTATGCGCCTGAATCCAAACGTATTTATGAACTGGCGAAAAAGGATTACCATGCCCTGTGTAACGCTGCTCGAGCTGAGTACGTAAATAACACCATTTCATTGGCACATAACAGCCCAAAAGTCCTATTCAAATTAGTGAAAGATCTGTCAGGTGCAACTTGTCAACTAGCGCCACCTGTGCTAAATGAAGCTCAATGTGAGCACTTATCAGAGTTTTTTATTGGTAAAATAGAAAAAATTTAAACAGAATTTAATACTACAGCAACTAATGTGGAGCTGCAAATAAAGATCATTTCCTCTACATCAGGCTGTGCCACTCTTCAAGTGACGCAGGCCACTATTGCAAAACCTTGCAATACGCTTGAAAACTGGCTGCCTCTAGATACTGCCTCCTTCAGCTGCATCTAAATAGCCTTAAATCTGGCTCTCCCAAGGACCCTCTCCCCATTCCCATTCTTTAAACATTGGAACCTCCACTACTGCATTTTATTATGGAGCTGCTTAACGCATCACTACGTGAAGCAATAGTACCAGCGGCATGGAAATATGCCATGGTTCTCACTCTTTTAAAAAAAGTGAATGCTGATCCGGCGGAACCATCTAACTTCCGCCCCATTTCATTACTTCCAGCTTTTTCTAAAATTTTAGAAAAACATATCAATCAGCAACTGACGCAGTTTGTGGACTCCCAGAAAATCCTACATACATCACAATCTGGATATAGAGCTAGCTTCTGTACAGAATCTACGCTCTTGGGAGTTACAGAAACTCTGCACCAACGTCTTAACATGGGAGAAACTGTGGCACTCATATTGCTTGACTTGAGTGCTGCTTTTGACACTGTGACACACACTGCCCTTCTACAAGTCTTACACTCTCGGGCATTGTAGGATCAGCACTCAAGTGGCTGACAAGCTTTCTGTCTAACCAGACTTTCCAGGTTATTTCTCCGTCCGCATGCTCTAAGGCCCATCTCCTCTCCTGCCTCTCCTTAAGGAGTACCGCAGGGTTCTATCCTCAGCCCATTGCTTTTTAATATCTATTTAGTCCCCTGGCCACAATAGCTGAAGAAGCTGGATTATCTATATTCTCGTATGCTGATGACACCCAACTAATCTTCTCTCTGTCCACCAAGGAGGCATCTAATGTGTCCTCTCTCCAGGTAGGGCTGCAAAAGATAGCTAGCTGTTTGCATACCAACAGGTTGAAATTAAACGGGGGGAAAACTGAAGTTTTAATCCTCGGAAGAAACAAAGATCTCTGGGCCCCCCAACATTGGCCGCCTCAAATGGGTGATCTCCCACAACCGTCCCAGTCAGTCAGCAATCTAGGCATAATCATAGATGACCAACTATCTATGAGGCAGCAAGCAGTCAAGGTCGCCTCAATCTGCTTCACCATCCTAAAATGGCTCAAAAAAATACTCTGGATGTTGCCTAGTTCCACACAAAGAACAGTAATCCAGGCCTTGATTGCGTCCAGACTGGACTATGGCAACGTCCTGTATTTAGGAGCCAATAAGGAAGTGGTTCGAAAACTGCAGGTAGTCCAGAATTCTGCGGCCAGACTGCTTTGCCAGTTACCTAGAAAAGCCTCTACCTCAGGTTCTCTCCGTGACCTCCCTTGGCTTAGGATGGAGAATCACGTTAAATTCAAGGAACTACGCTATATGCATAGGATTAAATCAGGTTCAGCGCCACAGTATCTAAGTGCCTTGGTACACCCTTACCTCCCCTCGCGTCTTCTTCAATCCTCTACTCAGGCAAAGTTTCAAGCCCCCAGGATCAAAACGATCGCGTATGGGTGGTCGGTCTTT